>NC_064641.1:566684308-569184308 GCF_023864345.2 Schistocerca serialis cubense
AGTCACTATGTGTAATCCAACCTGACTGGCTTTCAGCTTCCATTTTTAAACTGAATTAGTAGCGACACTGGCATGCGAACCAGCAAACACATATAATACCGTTTCACCTAAAGTTCCGCTCACTGCTGTTACGAATTTCAACTTGATCACGCCACTGTAACGGTCGCGCATGCGCAGTGTACAGAACTTTTCGAATTCCCCTCGTACTTGCTTGCCACGTGGATTGGCTGTGTTCGATTCCTCGCTATCGTAAATTTTTAATCCAAGTTGCCTGTTAAACGAGCATTCCTGAGAAGACAAAGAATTTTTTTATAAATTTAAACTATCTTCGTCAATAATCTTTTGAAAAATATCGGTAAATAACAATATATATTTGCAACAGGAACTGGATTTGGTGTATAGTACATATTTAGAAACAAGGCGATGTGCCAAAATGAAAATTAGATATGTGCTATTCAGCACATATTTGACGAATCTTATTTTAACAGATGTACTGAATGGAAAGAAATTTAAAAGAATAATGTTCCAGCGATTACCAGTTTCGAGCGCTTCCCACTTCCAGGAATCGAGATCAGGCTATCAACTTCGCAGTTGAACACTCTACCACAGAGCTATGGATGATGAACGCCCGTTTAGTGTAACCAGTAGCTCCCCGAATTTTTAAATTTATACTTATATCGACACAAATCAACAAAGAATTTAATACAAATTTAGGTGACAACTGTGTAACGTCGATTTAATATAAAGTTCTTGGTCTGATACATGAAATTTAATCTTTGCAAATGTTATCGCAATAGAAAGAAAAGTTGAAGAGATGGACCTAAAGGACACGTCAGTTGATAAACGGAGGAATAAGTTTTATTTTGTGGAAAGAAGTTGTTTCCTTGGTCGTAACTGATAGATGGTAAAATGTGGAGACGAGAACCGGAGTACTGATGTGTGGGCAGTTGAACAGAGGAGGCTGAAATGTGGAGACGAGCAAGGAGAGTTGCCTGAGAGATTTTTAATGGGAAGGGGGTGATATTTTGTGGAACAAAGTAATTTTCGGTGTGGTAATAGCTGGATTGTGTAATGTGAGGAGGAGAGTAAAAATTTCGAGGCAGTGGAAGAATTTCTTTGAAGTTCAGGAACGAGAGGAACGTAAACGTTGCATGAACCTTATTATGACAGCATTTCTGTAATAATTACTAAATTTTAATAGGAAAGACTGATTTTGGAAATTCTTAACGGAGAAGAGCGTCTGGCGGGATGAAACGCAAGATAGAAGTCAGAAGACTCGAAGATTCAGCTTTAGGATCTATAGAAAAGGCAACAGGGGATAGAAAGTTACAGGCTGCTGGAAAGAAAAGCGTCATAGGTAGCTTCCGTCAGAAAATGTGCGTACATGGCGCACTAATAGAGAATGTGTAAGAAGCTAATAATGGCGTTTCTTCGATTACACCCGGGATCTAGGGAAAGCTTCTTTGATTAGTAATCAATATGTCATCCGTCCTGTGGTCGAAGCATGCGGCTGCCTAAATTTTGAATAACATTCAGCCACAATGGCGACTGAAGACTTCCAGCATAAGAAGTTAATCTCGTTCGGCTAGTGGCCATGTCAAAGCGGGCGGAAGCGGAAAGAGGTTCCGGGTACTCGTTTGCCCTTGGGATGCGAAACTGCCTGTTATTGCGGAACAGTCAGCAATGATGAGTGACATGAGGATGCAGGGGCAATGGAAACCACCCCGTTAAAGATACATAATGTGTATCCACAGGACATGAGGCTTGAGGAGAAGTTTCATAACGATCTCTCAATTGGCAAAAAAATTACGGACTAGCCCCCATTCGGATCTCCGGGAAGGGACTTACAAGGGAGATGTGGCCGCGGGCAAAACATTGAATAGCCAACGAAAGAACAACGTTCTGCAACTCGGGGTGAGAAATGTCAGAAGTTTGAACTTGGTAGGGAAGTTAGAACATCTGAAAAGGCAACTGAAAAGGCAAGAGTTAAGGCTCATTCTAGATTTAGCGGGGTCAATGAAGTGAAATGAAAGACGACAGGGCTTTGTGGTCAAAAATGGCATGACGGGAGTAGAATTCGTTATGAACAGTTAGTAGGACCCAGTGTGAGTAATTGCTGAAGTGTTCAAACTCTCAAGAGAATTCCTGGAGCCACTCTGTAACAATTCTGGGCATATGGGGTGTCACAGTGTCCTGCTGGACCGTAGGAATGCGCAGTGCACTTGAATGGATGAAGATGGTGAGACACGATGCTTCCGTACGTGTCACCTGTCAGAGTTGTATCTAGACATAACAGGGATTCCATATCACTCCGTCTGAAGACGCCCAATACCATTACAAGGCCTCCACCAGCTTGAACAGTCCCCTGTTGACATGCAGGGTCTATGGATTCATGAGGTGGTCTCCATAGCCGTATGTGCCGTATACGGTCATCCGCTCGATACAATTTGAAAGCCGCGTGGAGTGTCCGCGCGGTTTCATGAGCCATGTTATGATTTGCACGGCCTCTTCCTCCGGAGATTCGAGTCCTCCCTCGTGCATGGGTGGATGTGATGTCTTGTTCTTAGCATAAGTTAGTTTAAGTGGTATGTAAGTCTAGGGAGCGATGACTTCAGCAGTTAGGTCACTTAGGAATTCACACACATTTGAACATTTAAACAGTGTGAAACGAGACTCGTCCGATCAGCCAACATGTTTCAGTTATCAACAGTCCAATGTCAGTGTTGACGGGCTAAGGCGAGGCGCAAGCTTTGTCATAAAGGGAACACAAGTGGGACTTGGGCTCCGTAAGTGGTGGCTCAGCATTGAAATCTGCAGCAATTTGAGGAAGTATTACACTTCTGTCACATCGAACGATTCTCTTCAGTTCTCGATTGTCACGTTCTTGCAGGATCTTTTTCAGGCCGCAGCGATGTCGGAGATTTCATGTCTTACCGGATTCGGTATATTCGCGGTCCACTCGTGAAATGATCATACGGGAAAATCCCCACTTCATCGCTACCTCGGAGATGCTGTGTCCCATCGTTCATGCACCGACTGTAACACCACGTTCAATCTCACATAAATCTTGATAACCTGCAGTTGTAGCAGCTGTAACCGATCTAACAACTGTGCCAGACACTTCTCTTATATAGGCTTTGCTGACCCAGTCCCGTATTCTGGCTGTTTACGTATCTCTGTATTTGAATAAGCATGCCTACAGAGTTTCTTTGGCGCTGCAGTGTAGTAAGGCATCGTTTGCTTCGACGCGAAGTACGCGCTGCAGCAAACACTTGCAGTTCCTAGATCGTGGTACCACATGCCGCGGAACGACAGGAAATCCTGTCCCCTTCTCTTGTGGCAACTCAATCTCCGGCGAGAAGGAAACTTGGTCTGCCGCCTTAAATTGGCTCTCGCGGGGACGCGCCTCCGAGAGAGGTAATTAATTTAACTTTTAAGCGCTGCCGGCCCTCGGAATTGCGGCGGGCTTTGGACAGTCCGCTGGGGGCAGAGCGAGCTGTGACGGCGCCGGCCTGCAGTGCCCCGCCGTGTCAGCAGCGCGGCGCCACAAAGCAAGCCGCTTGCAAATTAGCGGCGGCGGCGGCGGCGTCGGCGCAGCTAGGGAGCGCCTTAACAAGCAGCCGGGGCAGCTAACGAGAACCGGAGGCGCCAAGCTGCCTCGGGGGCGGATCACCGTCCGCCTGCACCCGGTCCGCCGTCGGGTGACGCTGCTGCATAGCCGCATTTCTGCAGCTACCGGTAGGCTCACCGTGCCTGCTACATTTGCTCGATAACGCCTTTTCGTTGCTTAGAACTCCTGGCAGACTGCTCTAATGACACTAAACTGACGTACACTACTGGCCATTAAAATTGCTACACCAAAAGGAAATGTAGATGATAAACGGTTATTCATTGAACAAATATATTACCCTAGAACTGACATGTGATTACATTTTCGCGCAATTTGGGTGCATAGATCCAGAGAAATCAGGACCCAGAACAACCACCTCTGGCCGTAATAACGGCCTTGATACGCCTGGGCATTGAGTCGAACAGAGCTTGGATGGGGTCTACAGGTAAAGCTACCCATGCAGCTTCAGCTTCAACACGATACCACAGTTCATCAAGAGTAGTGACTCGCGTATTGTGACGAGCCAGTTGCTCGGCCACCACTGGCCAGATGTTGTCAATTGGTGACAGATCTGCAGAATGTGCTGGTCAGACCAGCAGTCGACCATTTTCTGTATCCAGAAAGGCCCGTACAGGACCTGCAACATGCGATCGTGCAATATCCTGCTGAAATGTAGGGTTTCGCAGGGATCGAATGAACGGTAGTGCCACGGGTCGTAACACCTCTGAAATGTAACGTCCACTGTTCAAAGTGCCGTCAATGCGAACAAGAAGTGACCGACACGTGTAACCAATGGCACCCCATACCATCACGCTGGGTGATACGCCTATATGGCGATGACGAATACACGCTTCCAATTTGTCTTCATCGCTATGTCGCTAAACACGGATACGACCATCATGATGCTGTAAACAGAACTTGGATTCATCCGAAAAATATGAAGTTTTTCCATTATTGCACCCAGGTTCGTGGTTGAGTACACCATCGTAGGCACTCCTGTCTGTGATGCAGTGTCAAGAGTAACTGCAGAAATGGTCTCCGAGCTGATAGTCCATGCTGCTGCAGACGTCGTCGAACTGTTCGCGCAGAAGGTTGTTGTCTTTCAAATGTCCCTACCTGTTGACTTCGGGATCGCGACGTGGCTGCACGATCCGTTACAGCCATCCGGATAAGATGCCTGTCATCTCGACTGATAGCGATACGACACCGTTGGGATCCAGCACGGCGTTCCGTATTACCTTCCTGAACCCACCGATTCCATATTCTGCTAACAGTCATTGGATCTCGACCAACGCGAGCATAATGTCTCGATACGATAAACCTCAATCACGACAGGCTACAATCCGACCTTTATCAAAGTAGGAAACGTGATGGGACGCTTTTTTCCTCCTTACACGAGGCATCACAACAACGTTTCACCAGGCAACGCCGGTCAACTGCTGTTTGTGTATGAGAAATCGGTTGGAAACTTTCTTCATGCCATCATCTTGTAGGTGTCGCCACCGGCGCCATCGTTGTGTCAATGTTCTGAAAAGCTAATCATTTGCATATCACATCATCTTCTTCCTGCTGGTTAAATTTCGCATCTGTAGCACGTCGCCTTCGTGGTGTAGCAGTTTTTATGGCCGGTAGTGTAAAAAAAAAATCGCAACACAAAGAAGAAGTTGTACGACATAAACAAATGTCTGTTCATAGATCTGTGAGACGTCTATTCAAATTTCGCTTTCGTTGCGAATGAGCCGGCCGCGGTGGTCTAGCGGTTCTAGGCGCTCAGTCCGGAACCGCGGGACTGCTACGGTCGCAGTTTCGAATCCTGCCTCGTTCATGGATGTGTGTGATCTCCTTAGGTTAGTTAGGTTTAATTAGTTCTAAGTTCTAGGGGACTGATGACCACAGATGTTTAGTCACATAGTGCTCAGAGCCATTTGTACCATTTTTTGCGAATGAAGTTGCAAATTAGGGTTCCTAACTTAAATAGACGCTGTAAAGATCTTGAGCGTTAGTTACCTTTGAGATTGGACTTGGTGAGTTGATGTCAGTCAAGAAAGCTGAGCCGTGCGCGGCTCGCGGTCATGCCGTTTATTGTTCGTCATCTTGTTTTTGTGGTTCTGTCGCCTGGTTTTTCTTTTAATTTGATTTACTGTCATCACTAGGCTGCTGTTTTTCTTGCCCGTGAGTGGCAGCAGCAGCGCTTATCGATAAGGGCAATAACGTACCATCTCTGGAGCGACCGCTAATATTTCCGGGTCGTCGTGTGTCTGGAGTTCAGTCGGGGACGGAGCGCCAGTGAGGCGCGGACAGCCAGTACTTGCCGACCGATGTCCACACACATCAACTGACCGACAGAAGGAGACTGGAGCGGGAACGACCGCTGGTTGCTCGTTCGGTTGGTCGTCTCATTGAGTGACGTGTATTTGGTCTTTTGAGCGTTTCTGGGCCTCGTCAGCTGGTCATCCTGCCGGATGTGGGGCGGTTTCTTCCTTGTGCAGAGATGTCGAGTGGCCAATGGGCAAGAGTTCCTTCTGCATGGTTGGGTCCGAGCCAGTGTTCCCGGGTCGTCGTGTCTCCGAGCTCCAAACGGACGTGGATTGAGTTGGTATGGAGCTGCAGTGAGCTCCGGACAGCCAAAACTCGCCCGACCGTTGCTGACACACGTGCCTTGAGTGGGGGACGACTTTGGTTGGTCGTTCGGTAGGTCGTCTCATCGGACGACGTATATTTTGTCGCCGACCACTTCGGGTTCTCTGTGTGTGTCGACTTTTCATTCGTCCTTGTTGTTCCACAGTGTTTGCTTTTACGATTGCTCGAGTTCTTCTGGAAGTGTTTTCGTGGAACTGTGTCGGCTTGTGTAATTTCGACTGAGCGGTTATGTTAATGCTGTCTGCATACTTGAGTAGGCAGTCGGTCGGTTGGGACAGAGCAGCGATGAAGTCTCCCCGGTGTCATTAGCGTAGTGTTCCGCAGTGTGTTTTTCCTCGTGGTGTTGATGCTGTCCGGTACCTCGTGTAGTTCGACAGCTTTGGTGTTATTCATTTTTGTCTTTGTGCGTCTACTGTATTTAGACGTCAATTGACGAGACGTAGTGCTGTTGGTATCTTCGTCCTTGCTGTCATGCCGTTGGTCGGGTGGAAGGGAATTGATTAGGTTGTTGGTTGGTTGGTCGTGTTGCAATCCGATTATTTAGTATTACGCTTGGCTGCCTGTCTCACCTAAACTTATGTTAGAGTTTCCTCTCCAGGCCGACCCTAGGAACACTTCTAAGCACCACTGTTTTGTTGTCAGCTTCTTTTGTCGCAAGTACTGTGCCAGGCCTTCAGCCAAAAATGTTCAAATGTGTGTGAAATATTATGGGACCTAACTGCTAAGGTCATCAGTCCCTAAGCTTACACAGTACTTAACCTAAATTATCTTAAGGACAAACATACACACCCATCCGCGAGGGAGGACTCGAACCTCCGCCGGCACCAGCCGCACAGTCCATGACTGCAGCGCCCTAGACCGCTCAGCTAATCCAGCTCGGCGGCCTTCAGCCGTGTATTAATATGTCTGCTTTTGTTCAGTATATGGCCTTCAGCCGAACCTTATGTGAAGTATTTTAAGATTAGGATTCCAGCCGTGTTTTATTTAAAATTCTTGTTGGCTCTGTATTTAGACTTTCAGCCGCGTTTGTTTTAAAATTTGAGGCTTTCAGCCGTAATGTGTTAATTCCTGTCAGTAGGGTTTCTCTTTAACGATCTTGAATTCTTAAAATGGTCTTCAGCCGTACTGTGTAAATGCTTAATTATTTTGAATAATTATTTGGGCCTTCAGCCGTTAAGATAATTATTTCCAGTTTTCTTAAGAGGATTTTTTGTTGTATTGCGTAAATGGTTGTCCTTAAAGGTTGCTTTCTTACAATTAAAATATTATTCGGGCCGTTAGCCGACAAGATATTTTAAGTTTACTGAAGTAAGCCTTCATCCGTTTGTCTAAATTCTGGTGCCTTAAAAGGAATTATTTAAGAAAATTTTAATTTTACTTGAGTAAGGCCTTCAGCCGTTTCTCTAAATCCTTGTCTTTTAAAAGGAATTATTTAAACCTTATTACTGAGAAGTTACTTTGGGCCTCAGTCGTGAATTGATCCTTGTTGTTTTAAAAAGAAAACTGTACATTGGTTTTCGAGGAATAAAGTTGTTTGCTCTTGTGTAACTGACAGTAACTGATCTTGACCCCTTTCCACAATCTGATCCGCTCTATCTACCAAACCCGATTTTAAATGCCTTTAAGAAGACAAACAAGCCATTATCAACACTTCAGTGAGGTCGTCTAATAGGGCTGCGAGAAGCTGGATGTTCCGTCTGCGATATCCCAGAAAGACTTCGCAGGAATGTAGCCGCGGTACATGTTTGTTGGCAGCGATGGCCAAGAGTCGCAAGAAGACCTCGCTCTGGACAGCCACGTGGAACTACAGAGAGGAGAGATTATGGTGTTCGGCATATGGCTACTGCTCGTCGTACTGCATCTACAGCAGCAATTCGAGCAGCAGTTGTTTGGGTTGGTTTGGGTTGTTTGGAGGAGGAGACCAGACAGCGAGGTCATCGGTCTCATCGGAATAGGGAAGGACGGGGAAGGAAGTCGGCCTTGCCCTTTCAAAGGAACCATCCCGGCATTTGCCTGGAGCGATTTAGAGAAATCACGGATAACCTAAATCAGGACGGCCAGACGCGGGATTGAACTGTCGTCCTCCCGAATGCGAGTCCAGTGTGCTAACCACTGCGCCACCTCGCTCGGTGAGCAGCAGTTGGCACCACGGTTGTTACTTTAAGATCTTCTAGCCAGACGCACTATACCGTGCATTCCACTGAACCAGTAGCACGGGTGTTTGCCTTCAGTTTTGTCAAGTTTCAGCTCATTGGAGGGGAGGGTGGAGTGGAGATCTGTTGCATTTTCTGATGAAACCAAGTTCTGCCTCGGTGCCAGTGAAGGCCTTGTGCTGGCCGAAGTGGCCGTGCGGTTAAAGGCGCTGCAGTCTGGAACCGCAAGACCGCTATGGTCGCAGGTTCGAATCCTGCTCCGGGCATGGATGTTTGTGATGTCCTTAGGTTAGTTAGGTTTAACTAGTTCTAAGTTCTAGGGGACTGATGACCTCAGCAGTTGAGTCCCATAGTGCTCAGAGCCATTTGAACCATTTTTTGAAGGCCTTGTGTTGGTTAGAGGGAGGCCAGTTAAGGGCCTGTAGCGAACCTGTGCTAGAAACACTGGATCTACACCTTGAGTTATAATCTGGGATGCTATTTCGTACGACAGCAGGAGAACTCTGTTGATTGTACCACGCACCCAGACTACAGATATGTACGTCAGTCTTGTGATTCGACCAGTTCATGAGAAAAAGGGAGCTTTACAACAGGATGAAGCTCACCCGCATGTCACTTTACCGAGTGTCGACATGTTGGTGTGGTGTCCTCTACCTGTCTTTTTGGTGCTCCGATTTTTTTCCGTCAGTGTTATTTGCAGGTAGCGCCTAGAGTAATGCTTCTCCTTTTGGTCTGTTTGTTTTGCACATAATTAGAGATATCATCGGAAGACAACTCCAGCGTCATCCACAATCGATATTAACCGATCCTATATTGACAGGCCAAGTGCAACGGGACTGGAAATCCATCCCACAAACTGACATCCACAACTGTAGAACACAATGCATACACGTTTCCATGCTTACATTCGGCATTCTGATGATTACACTTGATATTAAGGTACCAGCATTTCACATTCGCAATGGCTTATCTCTCACTTGTATCAAGCTGTCATTTTGTAACGTTAACCATTTCAATATGATATTCAGACAAATGTATTCTCAAAATTTCATTTCTGTACGATAATTACTTTTTGGTGCTCCGATTTTTTTCCGTCAGTGTTATTTGCAGGTAGCGCCTAGAGTAATGCTTCTCCTTTTGGTCTGTTTGTTTTGCACATAATTAGAACCGCACATCGCGCTATGTGTTAGTCCAATGTGTGTACTCTATCATTCTTGTGGTTGTGGTCTTCAGTCCTGAGACTGGTTTGATGCAGCTGTCCATGCTACTCTATCCTGTGCAACCTTCTTCATCTCCCAGTACCTACTGCAACCTACATCCTTCTGAATCTGCTTAGTGTATTCATCTCTTGGTCTCCCTCTACGATTTTTACCCTCCATGCTGCCCTCCAATGCTAAATTTGTGATCCCTTGATGCCTCAAAACATGTCCTACCAACCGATCCCTTCTTCTAGTCAAGTTGTGCTACAAACTTCTCTTCTCCCCAATCCTGTTCAATACCTCCTCATTAGTTACGTGAAGAACCCACCTTATCTTCAGCATTCTTCTGTAGCACCACATTTCGAAAGCTTCTATTCTCTCCTTGTCCAAACTAGTTATCGTCCATGTTTCACTTCCATACGTTGCTACACTCCATACAAATACTTTCAGAAACGACTTCCTGATACTTAAATCTATACTCGATGTTAACAAATTTCTCTTCTTCAGAAACGATTTCCTTGCCATTGACAGTCTACATTTTATATCCTCTCTACTTCGACCATCATCAGTTATTTTACTCCCTAAATAGCAAAACTCCTTTACTACTTTAAGTGTCTCATTTCCTAATCTAATTCCCTCAGCACCACCCGATTTAATTTGACTACATTCCATTATCCTCGTTTTGCTTTTGTTGATGTTCATCTTATATCCTCCTTTCAAGACACTGTCCATTCCGTTCAACTGCTCTTCCAAGTCCTTTGCTGTCTCTGACCGAATTTCAATGTCATCGGCGAACCTCAAAGTTTTTACTTCTTCTCCATGAATTTTAATACCTACTCCGAATTTTTCTTTTGTTTCCTTTACTGCTTGCTCAATATACAGATTGAATAACATCGGGGAGAGACTACAAACCTGTCTCACTCCTTTCCCAACCACTGATTCCCTTTCATGCCCCTCGACTCTTATAACTGCCATCTGATTTCTGTACAAACTGTAAATAGCCTTTCGCTCTCTGTATTTTATACCTGCCACCTTCAGAATTTGAAAGAGAGTATTCCAGTTGACATTGTCAAAAGCGTTCTCTAAGTCTACAAATGCTAGAAACGTAGGTGTGCGTTTTCTTAATCTTTCTTCTAAGATAAGTCGTAAGGTTAGTAATGCCTCACGTGTTCCAACATTTCTACGGAATCCAAACTGATCTTCCCCGAGGTCCGCTTCTACCAGTTTTTCCATTCGTCTGTAAAGAATTCGCGTTAGTATTTTGCAGCTGTGACTTATTAAACTGATAGTTCGGTAATTTTCACATCTGTCAACACCTGCTTTCTTTGGGATTGGAATTATTATATTCTTCTTGAAGTCTGAGGGTATGTCGCCTGTCTCATACATCTCGCTCACCAGATGGTAGAGTTTTGTCATGACTTGCTCTCCCAAGGGTGTCAGTAGTTCTAATGGAATGTTGTCTACTCCCGGGGCCTTATTTCAACTCAGGTCTTTCAGTGCTCTGTCAAACTCTTCACGCAGTATCTTATCTCCCATTTCGTCTTCATCTACATCCTTTTCCATTTCCATAATATTGTCCTCAAGTACATCGCCCTTGTACAAACCCTCTATATACTCCTTCCACCTTTCTGCCTTCCCTTCTTAGCTTAGAACTGGGTTGCCATCTGAGCTCTTGATATTCATACAAGGGTTCTCTTCTCTCCAAAGGTCTCTTTAATTTTCCTGTAGGCAGTATCTATCTTATCCCTAGTGAGACAAGCCTCTACTTCCTTACATTTGTCCTCTAGCCATCCCTGCTTAGCCATTTTGCACTTCCTGTCGATCTCATTTTTGAGACGTTTGTATTCCTTTTTGCCTGCTTCATTTACTGCATTTTTATATTTTCTCCTTTCATCAATTAAATTCAATATTTCTTCTGTTAACCAAGGATTTCTATTAGCCCTCACCTTTTTACCTACTTGATCGTCTGCTGCCTTCACTACTTCATCTCTCAGAGCTACCCATTCTTCTACTACTGTATTTCTTTCCCCCATTCCTGTCAATTGTTCCCTTATGCTCTCCCTATAACTCTCTACAACCTCGGGTTCTTTCAGTTTATCCAGGTCCCATCTCCTTAGATTCCCACTATTTTGCAGTTTCTTCAGTTTCAATCTGCAGTTCATAACCAATAGATTGTGGTCAGAATTCACATCTGCCCCTGGAAATGTATTACAATTTAAAACCTGGTTCCTAAATCTCTGTCGTACCATTATATAATCTATCTGATACCTTTTAGTATCTCCAGGATTCTTCCAGGTATACGAACATTCTTTTATGATTCTTGAACCAAATGTCAGCTATGATTAAGTTATGCTCTGTGCAAAATTCTACAAGGCGGCTTCTCTTTCAATTCTTCCCCCCACTCCATATTCACCTACTATGTTTCCTTCTCTCCCTTTTCCTACTGACGAATTCCAGTCACCCATGACTATTAAATTTTCGTCTCCCTTCACTACCTGAATAATTTCTTTATCTCGTCACACATTTCATCTATTTCTTCATCGTCCGCAGAGCTAGTTGGCTTATAAACTTGTCCTACTGTAGTAGGCATGGGCTTTGTGTCTATCTTGGCCACAATAATGCGTTCACTATGCTATTTGTAGTAGCTAAACCGCACTCCTATTTTTTTATTCATTATTAAACCTACTCCTGCATTACCCCTATTTGATTTTGTATTTATAACCCTGTACTCACCTGACCAAAAGTCTTGTTCCTCCTGCCACCGAACTTCACTAATTCTCACTATATCTAACTTTAACCTATCCATTTCCCTTTTTAAATTTTCTAACCTACCTGCCCGATTAAGGGATCTGACATTCCACGCTCCGATCCGTAGAACGCCAGTTTTCTTACTCCTGATAACGACGTCCTCTTGAGAAGTCCCCGCCCGGAGATCCGAAAGGCGGACTATTTTACCTCCGGAATATTTTACCCAAGAGGATGCCATCATCATTTAATCATACAGTAAAGCTGCATGTCCTCGGGAAAAATTACGGCTGCAGTCTCCCCTTGCTTTCAGCCGTTCGCAGTACCAGCACAGCAAGGCAGTTTTGGTTAATGTTACAAGGTCAGATCAGTCAATCATCCAGACTGTTGCCCCTGCAACTACTGAAAAGGCTGCTGCCCCTCTTCAGGAACCACATGTTTGTCTGGCCTTTCAACAGATACCCCTCCGTTGTGGTTGCACCTACGGTACGGCCGTCTGTATCGCTGAGGCACGCAAGCCTCCCCACCAACGGCAAGGTGCATGGTTCATGGGGGGGACTCTATCATTATAAAACTCTATCATTATAAAGTATAAATTACATTTTATGAGTAATAAAAATTAGCTGATCAGATAACATCTCCGGTTTTGTACGAGCAAATAATTACTTTCTATGCATGTGCAGTTTACACACACACACACACACACACACACACACACACACACACACACACACATCGTTTTTTCGTACTCATTGTTCATCATGACCAAACGCAAGAAGAACTTCCTAATATTATTGGTAAGCACGAAAGTTGTTTGTGAATAACAGAAGCATGATTCATATAGGCTCGATGAAGTACTGAAGCAATGTCTGATATGTTTTTGTTTCATTTTCTTATTAATTTTATCTTTCTCTCTCGGTAGGAACGGAAACCTTCTATGATCACTTTGTTGTCCGTCCGTCCGTCTGTCTGTTAAAAACCCTTTTTCTCAGGAACGGGTAGACGTACGAAGATGAAATTAAAGTCACATACGAAGGTATATGGGTCCTATGCGGTATAGTAAATGTAAGCTTCTAAGTCAATGCAGCCGATAGATCCGCCATTTATGAAACCATTTTGTTACTCGGAAACTCATTCGTCAAATCCTATAGGCTATTTCCCTTTGGCCTAGACTCATGAAGTTTGGTGGATGGAAAAAACTCAGTATAATCAAACGAAAAAATCGAGAACTGTGAATTAGTATCTACATTAAATAAAAAATACTGGTTTTGTTATTTGTTATCCTAAGTCGAAATTCAATTTAAGAAAATCAGTTGTTCTGCTTTCAGGCTGACTGGGTCCCAATTGCTTTAGTCCTCGTATGACACGTTTCGGTATTCATCCATCGTCAGATGTACAGGAGCAATTGCTGCACATAGATGTGGCGTTTCAGATTGTACATGAAGGCAGTTGTCTGATTGGAGAACTCCTGATAATAATAATAATGATAGTCGACGTTCTTCTGTGTCACCGTATGCAATATTGCAATATTTACATTCCAGAAATTCTTTGAACTAATGATGTCAGTCTCCATCCTAGATTCCCACAATATATACAACACAGAAATAAGAGACTAGTAGCGTTACAAGCACATTGCCAGTCTTTTGAAACTTTGATGTATAGGTTTTCTGTTAAAACCGAGTGCGAGAAACAGAATTTAAGTTATGATCTGTTGCACAAATATGGAGGTCTGTTTTCTTTCTCGCAGTCAGTTTTTTCCAAGTCAGTGAACATAAAACTTTGAGACATTCAATCAAAAATTTTTCTGCCTGACGCATGTAGTACCATCACCGTCAGAGGGTGGTACGGGACTACAAGTCCCACCGCCACACCTCCAAAGTGAATTGCAGTGACGCAGTCACTGCCCGGTGCCCTGTGGAAATTTACTGCCTAACCAACACAGTTAGACCGCATTAGACCGGTGATGCTGTATTGTAACATATCACCCCGGGGGAAAAAAACCGTTCCCAAATCGTAGTCAGTTGTTAAAAAGTCTAAATTACGAAGTGCTACGAATAAGATCGCTACTGTATCACACCAACAGTGTGTTCCTTACACTTTACGCCTGATGATTACGTCCGTGACTTGTGAGGAGAACTTCTTAATGTCCCAATTAGGAAATATCTTAAAGCAGACGCGGTATTGAGTGTAAATATACCAGGAAGTGTTCCCAGTGTATGAGGTAATGTCATGCAGTTTCTTCAAATATGGCAGACATATTGGAGGCAAGGAAGACAATGCAAAGTGCATTTGAGCACCTGGCTAATGTGTCTCCCAAAATACGAAAAACAGACCAGGCAACAGCTACAAAAAGAGTATGAGAGTGACAGTAAACAAATTAGTGAAATTCGTAAATCCACAGAAGAATTAGAATGTAGGATCAAGAAACTGACAGCTTTTTCTTTTTGGTCATCAGTCTACTGACTGTTTCATGCGGCCCGCCACGAATTCCTTTCCTGTGCTAACCTCTTCATCTCAGAGTAGCACTTGCAACCAACGTCATCAATTATTTGCTTGACGTATTCCAATCTCTGTCTTCCTTTACAGTTTTTGCCCTCTACAGCTCCCTGTAGTACCATGGAAGACATTCCCCCATATCTTAGCAGATGTCCCATCATCCTGTCCCTTCTCCTTATCAGTGTTTTCCACATATTCCTTTCCTCTCCGATTCTGCGAAGAACCTCCTCATTCCTTACCTTATCAGTCCACCTAATTTTCAACATTCGTCTATAGCACCACATCTCAAGTGCTTCGATTCTCTTCTGTTCCGGTTTTCCCACAGTCCATGTTTCACTACCACACAACGCTGTACTCCAGATGTACATCCTCAGAAATTTCTTCCTCAAATTAAGGCCGGTATTTGATATTAGTAGACTTCTCTTGGCCAGAAATGCCTTTTTTGCCACAGTGAGTCTGCTTTTGATGTCCTCCTTGCTCCGTCCGTCATTGGTTATTATACTGCCTAGGTAGCAGAATTCCTTAACTTCATTGACTTCGTGACCATCAATCCTGATGTTAAGTTTCTCGCTGTTCTCTTTTCTACTACTTCTCATTACCTTCGTCTTTCTCCGATTTACTCTCAAACCATGCTGTGTACTCATTAGTCTGTTCATTCCGTTCGGCAGATCATTTAATTCTTCTTCACTTTCACTCAGGATAGCAATGTCATCAGCTAATAGTATCATTGATATCCTTTCACCTTGTATTTTAATTCCACTCCTGAGCCTTTCTTTGATTTCCATCATTGCTTCCTCGATGTACAGATTGAAGAGTAGGGGCGAAAGGCTACAGCCTTGTCTTACACCCCTCTTAATACGAGCACTTAGTTCTTGATCGTCCACTCTTATTATTCCCTCTTGGTTGTTGTACATATTGTATATGACCCGTCTCTTCCTATAGCTTACCCCTACTTTTTCCAGAATCTCGAACAGCTTGCACCATTTTATATTGTCGAACGCTTTTTCCAGGTCGACAAATCATATGAAAGTGTCTTGATTTTTCTTTAGCCTTGCTTCCATTATTAGCCGTAACGTCAGAATTGCCTCTCTCGTCCCTTTACTTTTCCTAAAGCCAAACTGATCGTCACCTAGCGCATTCTCAATTTTCTTTTCCATTCTTCTGTATATTATTCTTGTAAGCAGCTTCGATGCATGAGCTGTTAAGCTGATTGTGCGATAATTCTCGCACTTGTCAGCTCTTGCCGTCTTCGGAATTGTGTGGATGATGCTTTTCCGAAAGTCAGATGGTATATCGCCAGACTTATATATTCTACACACCAACGTGAATAGTCGTTTTGTTGTACTTCCCCCAATGAATTTAGAAATTCTGATTAAATGTTATCTATCCCTTCTGCCTTATTTGACCGCAAGTCCTCCAAAGCTCTTTTGACAGCTGTGTGTGCAAAACTGAGGTGTACTGAGAAGTGCCTGAAACTAAAAGTGAAAGCTCGTTTTGCGAAAATAAAACATCAGTGGAAGTATCAAAAGAAGCGAGTGGAGCAGAAGGTGGCTGAAATATTAGGCAGACTTATCTTGAAGAACGCAGACAAACTGCTTGCTGAGTGGAAAGAAACAAACAAAGTGGCAAAGAGAAGACGTTTGTAGATCATTGATTCTTAGTGCTGTATCTTGGAAGTGTTATTTGTTTGTAAGGAATATGGTTGGATTCCCACTTCTAGGACGATCAACAATGGAAAGGCGGACATCACACTCTTACATCACGCTCTTTCAGATGCTTTTCTGGTGTGCTTAGGGTTGTTTCACATCTAATGAAAGCCCAGTCATTTGTATTGTCAAATACTGAACATGTGTGTGTGTGTGTGTGTGTGTGTGTGTGTGTGTGTGTGTGTGTGTGTGTGTGTGTGCTCCCATACAACGAAATGAATGTAGACAGCAGTGTTAGGATTCTGTCGAAGATCGGTTTGTAGGGCCGCACACTAAAGTGTTATTTGTTGTGGAAAGCGGTTTGTTTTCTGGATGGAACAAACCAGTCTACTCTGATTTTGACACACAGATAACAGCTAATCAGTTAAAACACTGTCGTCTGCTCCATACACGATGCTGACTATAATGTTGTTACGGTAATGTGTGACCTCGGCAAAAAAAATCGCTGCGTGTGCAAAGGTCTTAATGTAACAGAGACAAATTCCTGCTTTCCAAGTCCACAATATGAAAATAAGCGAATCTGGGATTTCCAGATGTTCCACATTTATTTAAATTAATAAGGACTCACTTTCTGAAGGATGGAAAGAACATTCCAAGTGTAAAAAACTGTTAATAAATCTGTTGTAGAAAGTCTTCTCGCATTAGAGAGGAGTGAAATGAAATTGCGTCATAAACTGTCACAAATTCACCTCAGCGTCAAGGGCAGAGAAGGTCAAACGGTTTGTTTAGCTATTCATCTTATTTCGAAAACTACGGCTAAAGCCTTAACACACGTGGTGCCCGAAGAAAAGGCAGCAGCAAATATTTTTCAACCTGCAAAAGAAGCATTTGACTTTCTTAATGACCGAACATGCAACGACAAGGCCGGCCGGAGTGGCCGAGCGGTTCTAGGCGCTGCAGTCTGGAACCGCGCGACCGCTACGGTCGCAGGTTCGAATCCTGCCTCGGGCATGGATATGTGTGATATCCTTAGGTTAGTTATGTTTAAGTAGTTCTAAGTTCTAAGGGACTGATGACCTCAGTAGTTAAGTCCCATAGTGCTCAGAGCCATTTTTGCAACGACAAGAATACGATATCCTGTGGTTGTGGGATGGACAAGGATGTTCAGAGAGAATATTAAGGGAACTATACACGTGTGCAGAAAAAAGGCACTTAGGCAGCACAAACCGTTTGCTTCCATTTCAGAAAGGGGCCAGAAGAATCAACTGTCAGTGAGGGACCCGACTACTCTGCAGCATTCCGATACCTGGCTGGCTGCACTGCGGGTCGTGCAAAGAGGTATGACGACACACTGGGAACGCCGTCTAGCGATATTTTAACTCCTTCTCCAACAGATGTGGAAGATTTAGGCTGAATTTAAGTTATATCACTCGCGTTGAGCTTACAGTCCCGCCCGATGCCTGGCTTCATAAAGCTTCACAGTTGGAACTTCCATTTTATGAATTTAACGGTTTACAGAATATTTCGAAGGAAGAAATATAGAATAAACAGTTTGTGCTGCTGTCCAAATTAAATATACTGGTTTTTCACCCAAACAAAAAATGAAACCGTGTGTTAGAACAAGACTTTTCATTCGCATGCGCTTCCGTAATACGAAGTTGGAAATGCAAAAGGCGGCAGCAGCACAAAAGTGGAAATCCCGACAGTGGCGCTCTTCATCCAAAACTAACATCTAAACAGGTAAATCAACTGTTTAAAATAATTGTATGAGAACTTATTGCTGCTATATGTGGTTATTTGTGCTTAAGAACCTTCCACTCCGCCAGTTGCTGATCGCGTTGCTCCTATACTGGCGTCACTGCTCCAGTCGCAGTCCGTTTAGCTTTGAGCCTAACCTTCTTTTTAATAACCGTCCTGAATACGTGACTGGGTGCGGCTAGTGCCAATCATATCTTTCTGTGGCACAAAGGCCTTGTGCTCAAAAATTGCTCCCCACTTCGGCGACGTGTGTGCCTTCAGCCAACATAGGCTGTCGAGGGGAAGGGGGACACAACTTAAAATGCATCCTTCTAGAGGTGGAATGTGGTCGGAGCGAGGGAAACGCTGTCCCCGATCCCTTTCCCTCCTCAGTCTAACACAAACGCTGCATCCACCTGCAGTCAGTCAGACAGCCCACCCATGGGCGTGCGCCACAGGCAGTCAGCTGCGCTGTTCACTCAGCTATGGAAGCGGACAGACTTTGCCTTTACTTTACAATAAGGTCTAGTGGACGTCAAAACTTGCATGCCACTTCGGCCACTAGCATGTCCCTCAATATCCATTGTAATCACACTGGTGAAATGGGACCTACACTTTATAATGGCTTCAGAACACCGTGTCGTTTGAGGCCACATGAGTGAAAGGTGGGCTGAAATATTCAGTGGTCCGGGATTCGCTATCACTGTATTTCGGTTTCCAGATACCCACGTTACCACCATAGTCAGATTCACGACCGTTGGCGGTTCGCAAAAATCGTGGCATGCACGAGATTGCAAAGTTGGCGGTTCCAAATGACTACTGTGGTACGCACATCTTGGTGCTTTGCTTACAAGAAAGTCTGTATCGTGTAGGTTATGTCTCTCGATTGCTTATGTAAAATTCGTCGCTTGTCACCACCATCTGTCGATGTAGCCCATAACAAACGGAATAAAAATCCAATAATAGCTCGCTACGATCGCGTTAATTGATTGCACTGGCACTGCGTGACGTCATGTACGCAGAATGTGTGTAAATTCGACGGCTGTTGTTCGTGATTCCCATTATCGATCAGCAGGGGCGATACGTCACAAATATTTCACTCTACATCAAAAAATGTGTAATCAGTGATGGAATTAGTAAGAGGAAAGTACAACTGAAAACTATTACACTGAAGCGCCAAATAAACTGGTGTAGGCATGCGTATTCAAATAGAGATATATGTAAACGGGAAGAATACGGCGCTGCGGTAGAAAACGCCTATATACAACAAGTGCCTGGCGCAGTTGTTAGATCGGTTACTGCTGCTACAATGCCAGGTTAATAAGATGTAAGTGATTTTGAACGTAGTGTTATAGTCGGCGCACGAGCCACGGGACGCAGCATCTCCGAGGTAGTGATGAATTGGGGATTTTCCCATACGACCTTTTCACGAGTGTACCGTGAATATCAGGATTCCGGTAAAACCTCGCTGCGGCCGGAAAAAAACATGAAAGAACGGGACCAGCGAAGACTGAAGAGAATCTTTCAACATGACAGAAGTGCTACCCTTCCACAAATTCCTGCGTATTTCAATGATAGGTCACCAACAAGTGTCAGCGTGGGAACCATTCAACGAAACATCATCGATCTCGGTTTCTTGGAGCCAAAGGCCCGCTCATGTACCCCTGATGTTTGAAGCCATCAGCAGTCCAATGTCGCTGTTGGCAGGCCCAGGCGAGGCGTAAAGTTTTGTGTTATACAAAGCCTTACGCCTCACCTGGGCCCTCAACCCCGACATTGGACTATTCATGACTGGCATGTTGGCTGGTCGGACGAGTCTCTTTTCAGACTGTATTCAGCGGATGAACGTGTAAGGGTATGGTGACAACCTCATGAACCAATAGACCCTGCATGTCAGCTGCTCAAGCTGGTGGAGGCTCTGTAATGGTGTCGACTTGTGCAGTTGGTGTGATACGGGACCCCTGTTACGACTAGGTACAACTCGGACAGGTGACACGTGTCTCAGTATCACCTGCAGCCATTCCTGTCCACTGTGCATTCCGACGGATTTGGGCAGTTCCAGCAGTACAATGCGACACTCCACGCGTCCACAATTGCTACAGAGTGTCTCGAGCAACACTCTCCTGAGTTTAAACACTTTCGGTGGCCACCAACCCCTCCCCATCCCCGACATGAACACTACTGAGCATATCTGAGATGCCTTACAACGTGATGTTAAGAAAGGATCACCACCCGTTCGTATTTTTACGGAATTGTGGACAGCCCTGCAAGTCTCCTGGTGTCAATTCCGTCCAGCACAACTTCAGACATCAGTCGAGTCCAGTTTTGCTGCGGCATTTCTGCGTGCTTGCGGGGGGCCGTACATGATCTTAGGCAGATGTACTACTTTCTTTGGCTCTTAAGTGTATTTTTGTATTTTCTGCTATAGTTCTTCCGTAAACTGGAAAATGTTATTTGAACGTTTCTTACGTGGTGTCGAGTTTTGGATGGGAAGGGGATCCGGAGAAGGGAAACTCAACAACCATTTACAGCTTAGAATAACAATAAAGTAAATAAGTCTTACGTAGTTCAATGTGAAATCATCAACATAAACAAGATGGTAGGAAGCATTGAAGTAGAATTATTATTTCCAGCAAAGGCACCGTTACGTATTCACAGTTTCTCAAAACGGTTTTTTCGCGAAACAGTACCGAGTAAATGATCTCGCAGCGTTTCATGGCGAGCCGAAGTAATCTAAAACTCTAGGGATCCCAGCCACCTCAGTTCGTCAAAGTGGCATCCGCTGCTAAACAGCATCAGCTCAACGGCCAAATATCGGGCATAATTGTTGCAGGCTTCACTGGGGCACTGTGTCCAACACCCGAAGAACTAGTATGAGTTTCTTAAATTCCTGACCGATATTGGACGAGAAAAAGATGACCATCTGATCAGTTTTCGTTCGCACTGCTGGTCCAACATTCCGAGCCATAAAAGGTTAGTCGTTTCCAATAAGCTCTCACTACAACTTACTTTCAGTGCGGAGGGTGTAGGGTGTGTCTATGGGATCTCCGGGGCTGATACAAGGAACAGCCAATTCATACATGGACATCGAAAAAGAATCAATGTCAGTATCAATATCGAAAGGGCCAACGAGTCTGAGATACTTCGGAAGAATTATTTTTCATTCCGAACAATTTTTACTTTTTTATTTTCGTTTGCAGATATGGATTTAGCAAATTTTACAGTTGTCGCCTTTTTTCGCAGTCTCTATTATTTGCATTACAACGATATTTTTCAATCAGTTCTAATACTATCAAAGCAATAAAGACCGACATACGAAACTATGGTATACACCACTTCTAACAAACACCGAACAACGCGCTCCAGTACGCGGCCGCCAAATACATCGCTGACCGCACATGTCTGGGCGGCCTTTGCTTCCTTCGCTGGCCGTCTTCACACGCACGCTCCCTTACGTGGCCGAGAAATACACTCCTGGAAATTGAAATAAGAACACCGTGAATTCATTGTCCCAGGAAGGGGAAACTTTATTGACACATTCCTGGGGTCAGATACATCACATGATCACACTGACAGAACCACAGGCACATAGACACAGGCAACAGACCATGCACAATGTCGGCACTAGTACAGTGTATAACCACCTTTCGCAGCAATGCAGGCTGCTATTCTCCCATGGAGACGATCGTAGAGATGCTGGATGTAGTCCTGTGGAACGGCTTGCCATGCCATTTCCACCTGGCGCCTCAGTTGGACGAGCGTTCGTGCTGGACGTGCAGACCGCGTGAGACGACGCTTCATCCAGTCCCAAACATGCTCAATGGGGGACAGATCCGGAGATCTTGCTGGCCAGGGTAGTTGACTTACACCTTCTAGAGCACGTTGGGTGGCACGGGATACATGCGGACGTGTATTGTCCTGTTGGAACAGCAAGTTCCCTTGCCGGTCTAGGAATGGTAGAACGATGGGTTCGATGACGGTTTGGATGTACCGTGCACTATTCAGTGTCCCCTCGACGATCACCAGTGGTGTACAGCCAGTGTAGGAGATCGCTCCCCACACCATGATGCCGGGTGTTGGCCCTGTGTGCCTCGGTCGTATGCAGTCCTGATTGTGGCGCTCACCAGCACGGCGCCAAACACGATTGTCGTATGCGTGTTTGGCGCCAAGGCAGAAGCGACTCTCATCGCTGAAGACGACACGTCTCCATTCGTCCCTCCATTCACGCCTGTCGCGACACCACTTGAGGCGGGCTGCACGATGTTGGGGCGTGAGCGGAAGACTGCCTAACGGTGTGCGGGACCGTAGCCCAGCTTCATGGAGACGGTTGCGAATGGTCCTCGCCGATACCCCAGGAGCAACAGTGTCCCTAATTTGCTGGGAAGTGGCGGTGCGGTCCCCTACGGCACTGCGTAGGATCCTACGGTCTTGGCGTGTATCCGTGCGTCGCTGCGGTCCGGTCCCAGGTCGACGGGCACGTGCACCTTCCGCCGACCACTGGCGACAACATCGATGTACTGTGGAGACCTCACGCCCCACGTGTTGAGCAATTCGGCGGTACGTCCACCCGGCCTCCCGCATGCCCACTATACGCCCTCGCTCAAAGTCCGTCAACTACACATACGGTTCACGTCCACGCTGTCGTGGCATGCTACCAGTGTTAAAGACTGCGATGGAGCTCCGTATGCCACGGCAAACTGGCTGACACTGACGGCGGCGGTGCACAAATGCTGCGCAGCTAGCGCCATTCGACGGCCAACACCGCGGTTCCTGGTGTGTCCGCTGTGCCGTGCGTGTGATCATTGCTTGTACAGCCCTCTCGCAGTGTCCGGAGCAAGTATGGTGGGTCTGACACACCGGTGTCAATGTGTTCTTTTTTCCATTTCCAGGAGTGTACATCGCTGGCCGCACTTCTCCGGGCGGCTCGCGGCTACCATCGCTGGCCGCATTCGCGCGCGCGCGTTTGTCAGCAAGATGCAATTGGCTACGCCAGGAAACATTGCGATTGGTTTTCCCTGGAAAACAGCGACCCCAGCCTACGGCTCCATTAACTAGCAAGCCTTATATAAACCCGGCCGCCGCCGCAAACGACAGTTCTCATCGGGAAGTGCAGTACGCCGTGTTCCAGCTGCTTGTGGATGACTCGCCGCACCACTCGAGGTTACCTGGCTGCTCGGCGGAAATCTAGCGACTTCACTTGGAGATACTGAACTTCACTGGACTTGGGAATAATTACGGGACGTGCACCCCACTATGCACATTTGGACATTGGTATAACCAAACTTTAATTATACATTACTTCTGAGTGTGAGCCTGGGTAGACGCTTGGCTAACATAATTGTTATAAAGTGATTTGTGATTTAATAAACCAGACTGACGAAGTTATTGTGTTATTCCTGGTTATAACAGAAACATTTGTATCCCATACGTCAGTTGACCCATAGAAAGCGACATACGTAACACTGGTACCTCAGTTCAACTACGAAGCTCAACTGTTCAACTGTTCTTCAGTTAACTCACATAACACTGGTATCCTGTAACTCAGTTGAACTACGAAGGTAGTATCCCGTTATTCAGCTGACATATACAACTCAACTGAAGTACCGGAAACATATGTATTTCGCTATTTTTCAACTTCACTATTACCAGTATTCCATATACGTAGTAGGTCAACAGAAGAATATAATACAAATTTTTCCCTTTTTTTTTTTTTTTTTTACTTCACTAGCACTAGTATCCCCTTCTTCGGCTGATTTATATAGCTCAACTCAAGAAGATGATATTACCTTCGTGGCTCTACTCAGATGCAGGACGCCATTGTTGCGTATGTTGGTTTCTTCATCCTCGCTAGCGGTAGTATCCCACTCTTCAGTTAACCTATATAGGTCAAATGAAGTACGGGATACAAATTCTACTTATGTCGAGTTTTTCGCCTTTGCTAGCACTAGCATCCTATTCTTCAGTAGAGCTGCGTAGGTCAACTGAAGTACGGAATACATATTTCAACCTTTGTCGGTTTCCTCACCTTTGCTAGTACTACTATGATACTTTTCAGTCGATAATATTTCTACTGAAGACAACCATTAAATTCTATCCCAACCTTCGCTTAACTTGTATAGGTATGTAGCTGTTTTTGGCCTTTACGTACTTCAACTGAGGTATAGGATTCCAATGTTACGGACGTCGATATTACCTTTAATTATTCTACAATGTCTTTAATGAATTATCATATACCTAGTCACTACAAGGATTCGAATATTACTTTCAGTGATGCATACACAAATCAGACGAAATCCCTCCAGTGCGCAAACAAGCAACAAATAGACGCAGCAAAAATGCAAATTAACAAAATTACTCGATTAATACAAAAATCTCCTCTGGTGTGACTAGCACGATCAGGGCAGGCTGCGAACTCTCCTGAAGCGCGGATTGTCTCCACACCAGGCTGTGTCCGACTGCTCTCAACAACTGTTCTCTCACTACCACTCGGGATAATAATATTTCAGACTCAGAGTTTATGTATGTACACAGTACCATAATCAATATCCAGCTTTCCAAAAAAGATATGAACGTCCAACTTTCAGGTGTTCCAAAAACAAATTTTCCGAACGATGCAAATATTTCTGTCTCATCATCCACTCTTCTAAGGTGACGGGACCTAAAAGGATGATACTGAACATGCCGCAACAAATGTTGGTCGAAAAAGACCTTGTACATTGGTTTCCAGTGTAGGTTGTGGCCTTCCCACAGACGGTCGTAAGTTGGTTATAAGATGATTATTCCGTGTAAAAGTAGCTTCAGGGGTGAATAGTATTAATGGACTCAAATGAATATTGACATTTATCTAGAGACAAAATTCAAACAGCATGGCATTGTCGCCAGTGTGAAGATTGTGGATACGCTGCATGTCACATTGCGATAGGTGCAGGAAGTTGACGCTTGTTGGTAGTAGGACAGTACTGCACCATTTCAATGATATGTTGCTATGTCTACACGGATTGCTAAGCTACATGTTCGGAAGTAAACTGGAAACTTTGAAGGATATTGTTCCACACAATTTGCTGAAAACTCTGCTAAACACTGTACGAACAGAAATTCGACGTGACGGAAAATGCTGATAGTTTTCTTCGAAAGCTTACCATCGCAGAAGCCGCAAACATAAACCACGTCTGCATGTTCTTCATTGATGTAGGTAAGTGGTATTATAGCCAGCTCGTGTACAAACACAGTTAACCGAAGCTTCTCTCTGACACATTCTCAGTCCCTCGCACTGCTTAGCTCACAACAGACCGTGAACAACTGCACGTTAAGCGGCCCAGTTTAATGGCAGAAAGGCTTCACGAGCGAAGGTATTGAAAGCAATAGCGTACCTTGTGCTAGAATAAAAAGTGAAACTGGCTGACTGGGTAGGAAACGTACGTGGGTGCCGTTACTGCAAAAACAAATGTACATAAAAAGTGTTCAATCTCGTAAACCATTCGGAGTAGGGCATATTTCGATAGGAAATTTTTTGCTTCAGATGAACGTTCCTGTCACGTCGCTGAATGTTGACCATCCCTGCTTGGACACTCCGTGTAGCAGGACAACATGTGGTGACCTTGGTAGGGCGTGATCGGCTATGTCTACACCTGCAGCACGCGACGCTGCCAGCACGCCGCGCCAAAGGCTTCCGAGGCTAGCAACTCTACGCTGACTACCAAAGGGCGAAGCGCTCGCTCCATTTTCTCCGTCAACGGCCCCAAGACCGATGGATGACGTTACCTATGAAGGCAGAGATCACCGCAAAATGGACACGTCCACAACAGAGCAATTAACATCCTTTCGCACCTGTTGATATTTCGTTAAAGGCAGAGATCAGACAGACGACACATGCCGAATCTTGGAAGCCTCTCATCGACGCAGACACTACAAGCATCAGTTACTACAAGCCATTACTCGGAATCGAGGACAATACTTTTGTGAGACAAACCATTGCAGACAACATGGAAGAAGTGTTTGTCTTTGCCACTTATGGTTAAATGTGACTATACTAAATAGAAGGGTGCGAATTTTACCAATAAGCCACACGTCCTCGTGTTGGCAGGGTAAATATCTACCCCAAATCCGCCGCTAAAACGTACGGACACTACAGGAGGTAAGGGTGAAAACATGAACGTGGTGCGTGCATGTATAGTGTAACTGATAGTGCACTGCCCTTACACAGTGAGGCATATGCAGCGTGAACCTCAACACCACCCACAAAACTGAGCCGTATATGGGCTTGTACGATAGATGTCTTTCCCATATCGTATGTTTGATTCTGTAACCTAGCAACGAGTGCCATGGATGGTCCACCGGGGCAGCTGCAGGGTATGCACTGCAGATTGCTGAGGGAAGGGTCTCGGTTTCGATTCCTAGCCAGGTCGCAGTTTTTCTCCGCTAGGGGACGCTGTTGTGTTGTCCTTACGCTCGTATCATAATAACTGACAGTACTCAGTTGAAACAGCTGAATGGGCATGGCCCGAAACCCAGTAAGGGATTACTGAAGAATGGGATACAACGCGTCATTCTGCGAAACAAAAGAACACAGGGAATAAACACAGATGGTAGACATATATCATGTACATCCATATTTCGAGCATATGTTAGGTATATCGCTCCTTTGAGTCCTAGTATCCTCTTCTTCAGATGACCTGTATAGCTCAACTGAAAAATGGTACATTGGTGCAAAAAAGAAGAATGGACAGACGTAACGTTAGCATGGACTACACCAGTTGACATATATGAGTTGTATCCAGAACTTCAGTTGATATCTATAGGTTAACTGCTGTAGCGGATACAAATTTATTGTATGTCGATTTGTTAGCCTTCGCTGTCAATAGTATACTGTACTTCATTTGACCTATTTAGGTCAACTGAAGTAAGGGATGCCGGCCGTGGTGGACGAGCGGTTCTAGGCGCTGGGAACCGCGCGACCGCTACGTTCGCAGGTTCGAATCCTGCCTCGGGCATGGATGTGTGTGATGTCTTTAGGTTAGTTAGGTTTAAGTAGTTCTAAGTTCTAGGGGACTGATGACCTCAGAAGATTAGGCCCATAGTGCTCAGAGCCATTTGAGTCAAGTAAGGGATACAGATTTTACAGCTGTTGCTTTTACCGCCTTCGCTGCTACTAGCATCGTATCTTCAGCTGATACTAATCAAAACGCGGAAGGAGAAAAAGGTCTGAGTAAAGTTGTCAGTGTTTGAATCGTCCATTTTTAGAATATAGTGAATTAAAAGATTTCATTGGTTCCTTTTATTTTTTTCCATCACAAATAGCTTGTTGACAAAACCCCTCCCGATCATTCAGTTTCAGTAAAGAAAAGGGCAATAGTTGCATCACTAGTTGTGAGCTTGCACTGTATTCTGCATGGGTAGCAGTGTTTCTTTTCAATTATTTTAGCATGCTGCTGGATGCAGAATACTCAAGCAGCTGACAAGCTGTACGGCTACATCTCAGGTTTTGTGATACCGATAAAAAATTTCACTAGACAGTGTAGCAATTTTTAGAGGACATAGTATACATAACGATAATATTGTCACAGATAGAGCTTGACACATTTCCGTATGTCTATTGCCATAATAATAATTTTTGACAGGAGTCTTTCACAAGGCTAATAATAATTACAGTTTTTGATAATAAAACTTTCACATCTTGTCGATTATGGTTTGCTTATATGTGCTTTAATGTACTTCAAGAAAGACGGAGACCCACCACATTTCACCAGACGTGTGAAGCAACATCTCAACAGCACGTACCCTAATCGCTGGATTCGTCTTGATAGCACAACTTGGTAGCCTCCATGATCGCCAGACCTTATGCCATTTGGTTTTTGCCTATGGGGTTGGATAAAATGTCAGGTATACAAACTAAAGGTGAATATGCGAGATGAACCGTTTGGTCGCATAATGAACGCTGCCGCCCTCATTAGCGAACGTGCAGAGGCACTCAGACAAGCAACACAACGTTTTCTCCCTCTAGTATACAGACGCACTGAACTTGAAGGTGCGGTATTCGAACATTTTATTTGCTCTGTTCAATAGCAGTAATGTGACGTGTACGATAATGCTTGGAGGTAAATACGTTAAAAACACCAATTTTTTCAATCGATACTTCATAAAAGATATGGTGTAATGGAACTTCCCGGCAGATTAAAACGGTGTGCCGGACTTAGTCTCGATATCAAGTCATTTTTCGTGCACAGGAGAGTGCTCTGCCTACTAATCTATCCAAGTACAACCCACGGTTTTACTTCGGCCAGTTGCTTATCTCTTACCTACCAAACGTAACAGAAGCTCTTCTGTGAACCTAGCAAGGACTAGCCCTACTGCAAGAAACGATGTTGAAATGTTTACTAAATGTTATACATGTCTACGTGTGTGAACCTAACGATGGGGTGAATTATACGAAAAATAAATAACACTATACATTAAGTGCCCTCTACGCGGGAACGATTGGGAATAGGGTGTAGGTCCATATGAAGTATTTTGCTTCAAATGACTGTTCCTTTCTTATCCTTGACTATTGACCATTCCTCCTGGGACAACCGTATGGGTGGACTAGGAGGATATTGCGAACTCAAGTAATTTATTCATCCCTCACACTGAATCCTAAAGATAGGCTCAAGGATACGTAGGCATGCGTGTGCTGCATGAAGAAGCGACTCAGAACTCTTTCAAGGCTCATATATTACAAACGCTACTCCAGTAGACAATACAAAATATCCCTGACTTTTGCTAGTAGGGAAAACCTTCTGGATGAAAGAGAGGGGCGTGTCCATCCCCATACCTTAAGTCACAGACAGTGAGGTACGTACACAATCAGGAGATAGAGTTAGACACTGTTTCACATGATCCTCTCAAGAACAAACGAGGATTTTCACAGGCGTAGAATTACAGCCGCGCATATGATATTCGGGCTTTGAAAATCCATTGCTCTCCTATGTACCAGCCACAATCCCATCTGGAACTTCGTAATCATGACTCTCACCCGCGGGTGTTCTTATGTCTGAGGAAATAGAACATTTTGTACAATGAGTGAGCACTGTTTTAACATTTCCGAACTAATGATGATTCGCTAACGATAGAATAATTATTCTTCCTCGTTCTCCGCTCTCTGAAAGCGAATAATACTCAATGGGTACATCAGGCGCAATTCTTCTTTAAAAGAAAGAGGGTGAGATAGTTTTTCGATCACGAATTGTGTCCTTATAATGTGACTTTATTCGATATAACTGACCTATTATACGGCTGTGGGCTAGTGGTGGGCTCCACTTGTGTTCTAAGACTTCACTGACAAATGAGTACGTAATTAATGTTTTTAATTGGCAGAAAGCACAGTGAATGTTGGACCCATTTCGATAAAAATTATTCCAGATGTTTCTCAGCTGCCTCGATAGCCAAGATGCCACAGCGTACGTACAAGTTCTTACGTTGGCAGTACGACACCGACACCGACGACAGCGCCCTCTAGCCGGCGCTGTGCAGCTCTACGAGCGCCGCTCCATATTCTACCCATTTCATTCCGAGTTGAACAACAAGCAACATTTTTTCGATTTCGTAGTAGGCGAGCCACTTCAGATTTTGCCTGTGTAACTTCTGTGAGCTTTGATACATCCGGCTTCGCACCTACGCGCTCCTCAGTAGGTATTCACATTATGTATTAAAGTTAGTATTCTTGTGATATAGTTAAACCATTTCTAATAGCAGTACCGAGAGATTTTTACCTCACCTGCTCCTACTCGCTTCCTAGATTCGGCCTACTCTTCAGTTTACAGGAGGAGACCCACGCGCCGCCTATCAGGCGGGATACAAAACCTTTATATTGGTTTCCGTAATTGTATGAAGGACCTCTCCCACTCCGCTCTGTTGCTAAGTTAACCTATTTTGAAATCTGTGATGAACCACCACTCAGTTATATACCACGACAAATAGGTTCATACGCCTGCTAAGTGACCTTGTTCAGTTTTACTGTCAGATTTCAGAACACAGGTGATCATGTCTGTGTATGACACAAAATCATTATATGAGCCCATGATCATTAAAACCATTTATATACACATTAAGAAAAAATAACGTACCATGAAAGATTTACCTGATTCGGACGAAATTAGGTAGATGTAATGCACGTGTACAGACAAAGAAATGATTTAAATCACAGAAAAATTAGGTGATTTATTTAAAAGGAAGAGCTTCATTAATTGAGCGAGTCGATAACGCATTGTCATTACTTGATGGAGAAATATAACCATGGTAGAGGCAGGGGACCACTCAGATTCGGCACAACTTTCAAATACAGAAATTTCTTGATCCCACAACATCTTTCTACATTTCAAAGTTGCGCCAAATAATGTGTTGATCCACCTGTGGTCCTTATACCAGCAGTTATTCTTTATACAAGCTTATATTCGGCATGACATTAATTGAAAGCGTTATTAGAATTCCTACTGAGGAATATCGCCAAATTCTGCCCTATTGTAGCATTATAAAGTCAAAATCCCGCGCTTGTTGAGGGGTCCTGACCATAATGCTCCATCGGGTCGTCATGGCCAAGATAGAGTTTGGCAGACACGGAGGTAAGCATTAGGAGCTCCTGTCATGTGCGGGCAGCCATTATCTCGCTTAAATATAAGCTGGTCATCTAAGCGGGAATCTCACTGAAGACAGTTCTACTCCAGTCAATGAGATTTCAGGTCTAAGATGTGTCTGGAGACGCCCCAGGCAGCGGTGGGAACCCAGCCTGACTGCCGCCCGCCATACGGCCCGACACCCAGGAGTTATGATGGTCTCGGGGGCCAAGCCAATTCCCTTCGTAGCAGGACACCTTTGGATGGTATACGCCGCACCCTATACTACAGAGGTACGCTACATTTAGTTACCCTTCAAGGCAAGCCATTGTGGGCTTATGTTTCAGCAACATAATGCCCACCCGCACACGTCGCGACTTCCTTCTGGTTGTCTCCATGCCTGCCAGTCCCGACCTAGGCCAGCCAAGTCGCTGGATCTCTCTCCAATTCAGAATGTTTGGAGCATTGTGGCCATGACCCTCGCACCTGCTCCGGATTTTCACGATCTAACGCGCCAATCGGAGAGAATTTGGCACGATATTAGACTACTGGCCACTAAAAGTGCTACACCACGAAGATGACGTGCTACAGACGCGAAATTTAACCGACAGGGAGAAGATACTGTGATATGCAAATGATTAGCTTTCCAGAGCATTCACACAAGGTTGGCGCCGGTGGCGACACCTTCAACGTGCTGACATGAGGAAAGTTTCCAACAAATTTCTCATACACAAACAGCAATTGACCGGCGTTGCCTGCTGAAATGTTATTGTGATGCCTCGTGTAAGGAGGAGAAATGCGTACCCTCACGATTCCGACATTGATAAAGGTCGGATTGTAGCCTATCGCGATTGCGGTTTATCTTATCGCGACATTGCTGCTCGCGTTGATCAAGATCCAATGACTGTTCGCAGAATATGGAATCGGTGGGTTCAGGAGGGTATTACGGAACGCCGTGCTGAAACCCAACGGCCTCGTATCACTAGCAGTCGAGATGACAGCCATCTTATCCGCATGGCTGTAACGGATCGTGCAGCCACGTCTCGACCCCTGAGTCAACAGATGGGGACGTTTGCAAGACAACAACCATCTGTACGAACAGTTCGAAGACGTTTGCAGCAGCATGGACTATCAGCTCGGAGACCATGGTTGCGGTTACCATTGACGCTGCATTACAAACAGGAGCGCCTGCGATGGTGTACTCAACGACGAACCTGGCTGCACGAATGGCAAAACGTCATTTTTTCAGATGAATCTAGGTTATGTTTACAGTATCATGATGGTCGCATTCGTATTAGGCAACATCTCGGTGAACGCACATTGGAAGCGTGTATTCGTCATCGCCATACTGGCCTATCATCCGGCGTGATAGTATGAGGTGCCATTGGTTACACGTCTCGGTCACCTCTTGTTGGCATTAAAGGCACTTTGAACAGTGGACGTTACATTTTAGATGTGTTACGACCCGTGGCTCTACCCTTCATTCGATCTCTGCGCCTACATTTGAGCATGATAATGCACGACCGCATGTTGCAGGTCCTGTACGGGCCTTTCTGGATACAGAAAATGTTCGACTGCTGCCCTGGCCAGCTCATTCTCCAATCTCTCACCAACTGAAAACGTCTGGTGAATGGTGGCCGAACAACTGGCTCGTCACAATACGTAAGTTACTAATCTTGATGAGAACTGTGGTATCGTGTTGAAGCTGCATGGACAGCTGTACCTGTACACGCCATCCAAGCTCTGTTTGACTCAATGCCCAGGCGTATCAAGGCCGTTATTACGGCCAGAGGGCCGTCCGTTGTGGCCGAGCGGCTCTAGGCGCTTCAGTCTGGAACCGCGCGACCGCTACGGTCACAGGTTCGAATCCTGCCTCGGGCATGGATGTGTGTGATGCCCTTAGGTTAGTTCGGCTTAAGTGGTTCTACGTTCTAGGGGATTGATGACCTCAGATGTTAAGTCCCATAGTGCTCAGAGCCATTTGAACCATTTTAACGGCCAGATGTGGTTGTTCTGGGTACTGATTTCTCAGGATCTATGCACCGAAATTGAGTGACAATGTACCCACATGTCAGTTCTAGTATAATAAATTTTCTCCAATGAATACCCGTTTATCATCTTCTTCTTCTTGGTGTAGCTATTTTAATGGCCAGTAGTGTATTTAGGACGACATCCAACACCCCTATCAACCAGTGCCGAACACATTAACTGCTTGCATAAATGCCAGAGTTAGACCAGAGGGTTATAAACTTGCTCAAATCATGAAGCGCATTCTCTTAAATAAATAACGTTATTTTTCTGAAATTGTTATTATTTCTTTGTTCGTACACGTGTATCACGTATACCGATTTCCATCTCTTTTTGACAATTTCATCATGGTGCATGTTTTTGTATTTTTTTCCTTGTTTGTCTCAGAGTATGCTTACTTTTTAAAAATAAAGCTTAACGTGTTTTGGCCAGGCTCATAATCAGAATCGCGATTAAGAATTTTATACATTGTACCTCTCAGTTCACAGTATCCTTGTAACCATGGTACATCGAGTTTTAAACGTGACTGTGATTTTGGCAGTGGCCAAAACTTGTTGAGGTGTATTCGTAAAAAATTATACATGTAATATGTATCCGGAGGACACGTGGCCTCTAGTTAAAAAATTGTCATGATGATCTCTATACTAGAAAAAAGGGAAGAGTCCCCCATCCGGATCTCCTTGAGGGGACTGCCCAATGAGAGGTGACCGTGAGAAAAAGATTGAACAACCAATGAAAGGGTAGCGTTTTACTATTAGGAGTGTGGAATCTCAGAAGTTTGAGAGTGGTAAAGAAGTTAGAAAATCAGAAAAGGGAGAAGCTAAGGCTCAATCTAGATGCTGTGGGGATCAGTTACGTGAAATGGAAGGAAGACAAGGCTTTCTGGTCAGATCAGTATGGGTTAATATCAAGAGCAACAGAAATTGGTATAACGGGAGTAGGATTCGTTACGAATAGGACGGTGCCGCAGAGAGTGATAAGGCTTTTGTCATCAGAATCGGCAGCAAACCAACACCAACAACGATACTCCAGATTACGTGCCGACGTCTCAAACCGAATGCCAAGAGATGCATGAAGTACATGAAGATAATGAACGGGTAATTCAGTACGTAAAGGGAAATGAAAATCTGAGAGTTAAGAGGCATCGGAATGCTGTTGACGGGGAAGGAGTAGACGGAAGTGTTACAGTAGATCGTGATCTTGGCACCAGGAGTGGTGGAGGAGAAAGACTAAATGAGCTCTGCGCTAAATTTCAGCAGGTAATAACAAACATACTGCTCAAGTATTACAAGAGGTGCAGGTATACTTAGAAAAGGCCGGTAGATACGGGAAGATTTCAGTTAGATTACGCCATGGTGAGGCAGAAATTCCGAAGTAAGATATTGGAATGTAAGGCTTACCCAGAAGCGGATATAGATTCAGATCACACTCTAGTAGTGATAAAGAGAAGACTGAAGTTTATGAGAATACTCAGAAAGAATGAATGTGCAAAGAACTGGGATACCGAAGTACTAAGGAATTGAGGGACGCGGTTGTTAGTTCTCTAATGCTTTCAGATACTGCGATAAGGTATAGCTCAATAGTCAGTTCAGTTGAAGAGGAACGAATATCTCTAAAAAGTTGAAAAAAAAACATATATACAAAGAAAGTAACCGCGAAGGAACTACGAGTAACACAAGGAATAATTCAGTTGATCGATAAAAGAAGGAAATACAAACAATAATCGTGGAAATTCGGGGATACAGAAATAAAAGTTACTTAGGAAAAACAACTAGGAAGTGCAGGAAAGCTAAAGCAAAATGGGTGCTAGAAAAATGCCAAGACATTTAAAAAGAATTGATTATCGGAAGGACGCGCTCAGCATATAGAAAAGTCAGAACCCCCTCTACTATTTTTACTCCCCATAATGCCCTCCAATACTAAATTGGTGATTCCTTGATGCCTCAGAACATGTCCTACCAATCGATCCCTTCTTCTAGTCATGTTGTGGCACAAATTTCTCATCTCCCTAATTCTATTCAATACCTCCTCAGTCGTTATGAGATATACCCATGTAATCTTCAGCATTCTTCTGTAACACCACACTTCGAAAGCTTCTATTCTCTTCTTGCCCAAAGTATTTATCGCCACACTCCAAACAAATATTTTCAGAAACGATTTGCTGACACTAAAATCTACACTCGATGTTACAAACATCTCTTCTTCAGAAACGCTTTCCTTGCCATTGCCAGTCTACATGTTATATCATCTCTACTTCGACCATCATCAGTTATTTTGCTATCCAAACAGCAAAACACATCTGCTACTTTTAGTGCCTCATTTCCTAATCTAATTCCCTCAGCATCACCTGACTTTATTCGACTACATTAAATTATCCTCGTTTTGCTTTTGTTGGTGTTCATCTTATATCCTCCTTTCAAGACAATGTCCATTCCGTTCAACTGCTCTTCCAGGTCCTTTACTGATAGAATTACAATGTAATCGGCGAACGTCAAAGTTTTTATTTCTTCTTAATGGGTTTTAATTCCTACTCCGAATTTTTCTTTTGTTTTCTTTACTGCTTGCTCGATATACAGCTTGAATAACATCGGGGATAGGCTACAACCATGTCTCACTCCCTTCCCAACCACTGCTTCCCTTTCATGTCCCTCAACTCTTATAACTGGCATCTGGTTTCTGTACAAATTGAATTATCTTTCGCTCCCTGTATTTTACCCTGCCATATTCAGAATTTGAAAGACACTATTCCAGTCAACATTGTCAAAAGATTTCTCTAAGTCTACAAATGCTAGAAACGTAGGTTTGCCTTTCCTTAATATAAGATAAGTGGTAGGGTCAGTATTACCTCACGTGTTCCAACATTTCTAGGGAATCCCAACTGATCTTCCCCGAAGTTGGCTTCCACCAGTTTCTCCATTCGTCTGTAAAGAATTCGCGTTAGTATTTTGCAGCCGTGACTTATTACACTGATAGTTCTGTAACATCTGTCAACAAATGCTTTCATTGGTATTGTAATTATTATATTCTTCTTAAAGTCTGCAATTAACTGAGGTCGTAGGTTTCAGCTGCTACTCTGGGATGAAATTAGTGATTCGTGACTGGCCACGTCGAACCAGCCAGAAGACTGACGACTCAAAACAACTGTACAGCTTTTCTTACAGAGTTTCTCATTAAACATTCTCTGTTGTTGGCAGTTGTTTGGCAATAGGAAGGTAGATTTAGTGGTTTGAATATAATGCGGTTTCTTCACATCAATATGTGTTTCAAACTACTCTATGCTTTGTATAAAACTTTAATAAAAAGAAAAAGGTTTAAGCCACGTCTACCCACCCGAATAGTCAGATTGTCTGAAGGAAGTACAGTCTGAAGGCTTTTGTGGCCACTGTCACTGAAGTTAAAGTCTTCTGAGTAGTTACGCAGCGTCATATTTCTTCTATACATCGACGTTTTGAAAGCATTGCTGGGATTTTCTTCAGGAACTTCTGGTGTTCACGGGTGACTGAACGCACCTAATCCTAATCACTTTCGACCACCCACTTTCCAGTCACATTAATGTGACCACCTATAAAATCCTGTGCAAGCAACGTTTGCAACACGGACATACAGAAAGAGAGACAATGAGGTTACGAAATCTTTCTTATCGTATCAGTATTATGCAGCATTATTTCTCGTCTTTGCAATCAATGTTACTTTTCAAAATGAATTTTATTAGTTTTGATATTCGTTCCATGCATTTTGATTCCAATATCGATTGTTCTTTAGAGTCTATAGTATCTGCTGTCTTCTAGCGAGCAAACTCGTCCCTCGAGTTGCATTGCCCTCGTCTGCGAATAAGGCTGAATGTCTGATAAAATGTCTATAAAATGTGGGCTGCGTAAAACTGAAGCAGAGGGAGCCGACAGTCAGTTGCACCAGTCCCCGGAAAGTGAAATTAGATTTCGTCTCGATTCAGTGCAGCTCGTTATTTTGAAAAGTTTACAAAGCACAGCTAGCAATCTTTCTTTCGTATACCGTGGAATACAGCAATTTGTTCAATGGTGTACATCCACGGTTTCCCTGTAGCTTTTGCGTTGCCAGTGATTGTTTCCAGGGAAACAAGGCAAATTTGATCGCTAACTCTGAATTCCAGGAACTATACGTGTGCGTGCGTGCGTGTGTGTGTGTGTGTGTGTGTGTGTGTGTGTGTGTGTGTGCGAGCGCATACGTTTTATTTCTGTGGGTGGTGGGTGGGTTGTCTGGATGGCATGCTCGCGCAGGCGTATGAGAATGAATGTGCGCCTGTGTGTGTGTGTGTGTGTGTGTGTGTGTTTGTGTGTGTGTATGTCACAGAGTGGGGGAAAGGGGGGGTGGAGAGAGAGTGAGGCGATGGGTGGGAGGAGTCGGGGGCGGGGTTGACAGGGGCTGATCCATCATTTTGGAAGTGCTCGCTACACGACGATCAACTGTTGACAAAAGTTAACTGTATTCGAGTACACGTGGCAGTCAAACAAGATACTGGGTGTGTTCCCCGCAAAACATGAAGTATGATTGCGAACAACAAGAATATTCAATAATAAATAACACTTCTTTGTTATTTAATGTACTGTATGAAAAACGTGGCGATGAATTGCTTTCTTCTAATTTGCGGCGTTAAAGCATCCGGTATAATAACTCCACTGATAGGTGTTGACGAAATGTCTCTGATGAGTCCTCCAATGCATACCACGATACAGAATGTGACAAACTTCGGTATTACGCCATGTTAACATCCATTATTTATTTAAATTCAGCATCACCAGGTTTTATGTTGATTATAATAAAAAAAAAATGGTTCGAATGGCTCTGAGCACTATGGGACTTAACATCTGAGGTCGTCAGTCCCCTAGAACTTAGAATTACTTAAACCTAACTAACCTAAGGACATCCTGACACACATCCATGCCCGAGGCAGGATTAGAAACGGCGACCGTAGCAGTCTAGCGGTTCCGGACTGAAGCGCCTAGAACCATTCGGTCACACCGGCAGGCGATTATAAACAACAATGAAGAACTTCGTGCGTGTCAGGACGAAACTGGTAAAAATTAAACCATTGGTTACTCTTACACAGTTTAAACAAAGCTTTCTTATCACAGCCTTTGGCATACCACTGAGTGTCTAACGAAGTGATTCAAGAAGTCAAACAGTGAGGCAATATTAATAGTTTTTGCATTTGTCATTTCATTGTAGGACAGTTCTATGTGATGGAATCGTATTATTTTATTAGCATTTCTTTCTCTCCGAAAGCGCAGTAACACAGTAATACTCTTTTTGTTTTTTAATGTATTTTTATTTTAATCTTTGTGATTAATTCCGAGGTAGAAACTCCATTCTCGACTATAGTTCGTATGATTAGTAAAGCTCTCTATCTCGAAACAGATATCATCATGGTCAACGACTAACTGCGATACAGTGTAATAGTGACCTGTATTGCCGTCTTTATCCAGGTTGACAGCCTTCCTTATTACAAGATAGGCAGCTCCAGAAAGAGGCTTGGTGTTGCGTAAAGGTAACGTGTGGTACAAAAAAAAAAAAAAAATTCCCTCCGTGTTCTTTATGTTTGCAGTTTGAAACTTACGGGTTTTACCTAACTGGAGAAGAGATTAAATTAAATGGTATTTCTATCGTCATTCAAGTATTCATCTTAACTTTTATTATATGCAATCAAAGCGTAGTCATTCGTTAGCTGAATATTATTAGTTATTATTACTATCACAGCTATTATTATTATTATTATTATTATTATTATTATTATTATTACATGGTTTCGAAATTGCTGTAGCCTACATGAAATCATAAGAACTGACTAGGTTTCCGCAGTAAGGAACGGTCCAAACACAGTTTCGTGATAAGGAATATGGTGACGTAAGGTTTGGTAGCTGCAAAGAGATACGTTAGTTTCGGTCTTTCCACTGCTATCAATAGGGCAACGTGTAAATCTCTCAGACTGTGATTCAGTTGTGAAATAAGCTCTCAATTGTTTACATGTTTATCAAATACTTTTATGACGTTAATTTCTGTAGCAATTAGCAACAAGAAAGTTCTTTCTGATACTTCCGTCTTTATATACAGGGTGACAATTGTTGAACTACATGAAAAACACGTAAATTAGTTACGAACTGTGGTGTGCAAACACTTTATGCAACGTGTAAACGCCACTACAGATATTGAGATTTAGTTTATGAGATGTTCGATATGTCTAGCGTCACTGGCGATGATGTGGCGCAGGCGAATGGCGAAATTTTGCATGATCCGCTGAAGGATCAGAACATCGATTCTGTCGATAACCTGAATAGCTGTTTTCAGCTCAGCAATGATTTTGGGGTTATTGCTGGACACCTTGTCTTTGATACAGTTTCACAAATAGGGTCGCATGTTTTCAGATCCGGGAAATATGGTGGCCATTCGAGGCCCATTCCAGTGGCCTCTGGGTATTCCAGAGCGAGAATGCGTTCCACAAAGTGCTTCTCCAGGACATCAGTGTCCTGCTTCGATGAGGTCGAGGTCCGTTTTGCATGGCCGCGCGGGGTAGCCGTATGGTCTCAGGCGTCTTGTGACGGTTCACGCGGCCCCCGTACGTCGGAGGTTCGAGTCCTCCCTCGGGCAAAGGTGTGTGTGTGTGTGTGGGTGGGTGTGTGTGTGTGTGTGTGTGTGTGTGTGTGTGTGTGTGTGTTGTCCTTAACATACGTTAGGTTAAGTTAGATTATGTAGTACGTAAGCCTAGGTACCGATGACCTCAGCAGTTTGGTCGTATAGTCCTTACCACAAATTTCCATTTTTTCCGTCTTGCATGAACCACATCTTGAAATCAGGGTCACTTTAGATAATGTGGATGAAATCACCTTCCAAAACTTTCGCTTACCGTTGGTTAGTCACTGTGCCATCAAAGAAATATCGCACCGACTATTCTGTGACTGGACATTGCACACCGAGCTGTCACCTGTTGAGGGCGAAGAGACTTCTCGACACGAAATGCGGATTTTCAGTTCCCCAAACACAACAATTTTGTTTATTGACTAACCCAACCAAATGAAGACGAGCTTAGTCGCTAAGGCAAACCATATAGAAATCAAAGGCCTGTTCGTCAGTTCTGTGGACAATATTGTGGGCCAAACATAATCGCTGTTCGATGGCTTAATGGCTGACGGGTTTGGATTTTGTATGGAAAAAGATGCAGGTCTGCAACAAAAATTTCTTGCAGTGTTCGTCGGTTGATTCCCACCTGTTGTGCAGCTCGTCTGATCGATTTTCAGGGGCTGGTTTGAAAAATAGCGCGTGTCTTCTTGAAGTTCCCAGATGTTTTCACCCTTTATTGACGACCGATACTGCTAACACTGTCATCACGAACACTTCTCGTTCTCTCAAACTTGCAAATCAATTTCTTGATTGTTAGCACACTCCGACCAGTTGTGTTCAGCTCGAACTCGATCGCAAGCTTCCTTTGAGCCGCGGTTGGGCTGTTATTGACGGCATAGTAGGCCTTCACAAGCGGTATACGCTCAGGCACATGACATTTTCACTTGCAAATGGCCAACAACATCATGGTGCGTATGCATGCGCATACTAATTCCCAAAATTAATGATTATGAAGAAGCCGCATCGATTGCAAATAGAAACCGGATGTTGACCTAGGTTTCGGCGCGGATAACCACGCCTCCTTCGGAACACACTAAAACTACAAACTGCCCAAAGAGGCACGGTCCAACATTAATGCAGAACGCCCAAATGAGCTAAAGACTCGCATGAAACGTAAAATAAAAGGTACGTGTGTACCATGTCAACAGCTGTACCGTTTATTTTACATTTCATTCGAGTCTTTGTCCCATTTGGGCGTTCTGTATTAATGTTGGACCATGCCTCTTTAGGCAGTTTCTAGTTTTAGTGTGTTCCGAAGAAGGGCTGGTTATCCGCGCCGAAACCTAGGTCAATATCTGGTTTCTATTTGCAATCGAGGTGGATTCTTCAAGACCATTAAATTATTCACGATTGCTGACGCGCTGCAATGTTAAAAGTTTCCATAGGTGAATGCCATTTAAATTTCCTTTACATGATTTGTCGACAATGTCTGAAATATTCCTTTGGCTGCGAGAAATAGTATTTAGCCCCATATGAGCAATACAGTTGTGATATAGCCCACTGCAGAAAATTCTTCCTTTTGTGTTATCCTTTTGAAATTTGGGAATATTGGAGAGGTGGTAAAAGCAAGGAAATAATAACGAAATTACCTAATATATGCCAAAATTCTGCGTATTTATTTGTAGTGGTGAGCTTCAGCGCCTTATTTGATGCTGTATGTCTCTATTCCAAAATTTTCTGTATCTTTACAAGAATGTCGTACTGTGTAGCTATTCTGTGGAGAAGCTAACCTAATGTTCACACTCTAATAATGTTGTTTCAAAATTGGAAAAACTAGTAGATTATCATGGAATGACCAAATAGCTGGCACACAACAACTGTAAGAAAATGCATGTGTCTCACCAGACGCATTTCGCTTTATTGAAGTACAGTATCATCAGTGGTCTGTGATGAAAGATATTTACAATCTGTTTTCTAGATCGAAAATAGTTCGTTAACAAATTTTTGACATTTACTTACGTAATTTGTGCTTGGTTTCTCGCCTACATCACGAAATACCATTTGCTAACACGTTTTTGTTTCGTTTCTTGGTTAGGCGCTGATAACTGTAGTCTAATTTTACGCTATTTTGCAGAACTGTGCATTTTTACGTTTAAGACAGCACAATTTCGTACACCATTGTTAATGTTTATTTGTATACTTCTAAGTGGTTATCATGCTATGTAGTGTTGCCGACATTCCCACTAGCTTTGCTTTGCCCTATATTTTTCCTTTCTCTGTAGTTCACTATCAGTGCCTAACGAACAGAGGAATCCAAAACGTCAAACAGACGCCATTTCCTGCTGTAGGCTAAAAACCATGCAGAAATTACCGTAAGCAAAATCCAACAATTTTTAACGGAATTTTTTTCGATCTAGAAAAGAAATCAGTTTCTGAATATCTTTAATTAAAGACCACTGAAGATGATGCACTTCAATAAAGCAAAACGCATCTGGTGAGAAAAACGCATTCTCTTGTAGTTGTAACGGCGGAACAAAAATACAGTCAGAAATTGTAAATCATTTGCCGATGATATGACCACACAAATAAAGGATTTAGTTTTTGCAAAAACTTGGATCTTAAGACTCCCCAAAGACCAAAACTATAAAGAAATGGATAACCGAAATACGATAGCGAAAATTGTCGAACTGAGATGTTAATTGACTGAACTCTGTAGCGAATACATATTAAAGTGTATCGAAATTTCTTGCGTCGAACAGTATATTCGAGATTATTCGCCATCTGATTTGGTACCTCAAGGAGAGATGTTACCATCTATCTCTGCATTGGTGTAACATCTACCGTCCTTTAACGACAGCAAAATTTTTAACGAAACTAAGAGCAGTTATGAGACTGAACCTCAAAAGTAACGATTGTTCACGGTCGCCATCTAGCGTATAAGGAAGGGCGTTGTGTCACATGTCTTTTCTTCAACTTTTGACAGTTGCAAGACATGACGCACTGAAAATCATCTAATAAATTTATGTGAAAGTTACGCTCAGAATTTCCTTATGAAATTATTGAGGTATAATGTGCATGTCAGGATGGTATCAGATGGGCATCCGGGTTGTCTGCGCTACACGGAAAATGATAAAAGCCAGGCTTCAGGGATAAAGGGGTTTTATTCCCAAGGTTCATAACTCAAGGATACGATGTTCATGAGAACTGGCTGCCGTCGCAGTGTGAACCGCACATGGTAAGGAAACAGCATTTTGCCCTCAATAGGAAGGACGGGTGGACACATTCACTATCATTTCACAATTTGTATTCCAGGTCTGTTAGACTATCGAGAATGCTACCTATACATTCACTCACTGTTGCACTTTGATTTTTTTTTTGATATGACGAAGGTATTTTACTTCGTAGAACACGTTATGCAGAAATACTTAAGTAATATGGAACTGATGCCTTTAGAAGCAATTGGGTTGAATCATACTTGACTGTCAGAATTCAAAACGCTATGCTGAATAATTCAAGATACGTTTGAAGGAGAGAAACTTAGGTGACTGAAGAAAAACCACGTAGCGAGTTTAACAGTACTCAACTTTGAATCCAGTCCTATTCCTTATAAATGTGAATTACTTTCGACTTTTCATTCATTTACCAGAAATGATACTCTTCGCAGACGACGCTTGTAATTGATACTTATTAGAGAGAAAGCAACAAGAAAAACGCTAATGTTATTGTTTTCAAAACAATGGCAGTCTGAAAATTGATTTTTCCTTACTTTTGTGAAAACAAATGGTTCAAATGTCTCTGAGCAGTATGGGACTTAACTGCTGAGGTCATCAGTCCCCTAGAACTTAGAACTACTTAAACCTAACTAACCTAAGGACATCACACACACCCATGCTCGAGTCAGGATTCGAACCTGCGACCGTAGCGGTCACGTGGTTGCAGACTATAGCGCATAGAACCGCTCGGCCACTTTGTGAAAACATTCTCTACTTACTTCTGTACAGCAAAGACAGTCATACTAGCAACTGGTGTAGCACATGAGCAGTAACCAGTAGACAGTGCTGAACGTTCAAACTTTTCGCCTGTACATGTTGATGAAATCTTGAACTGAAACCAAAATATCGCTGAGCTGCTCAAACAGCTAAGTTCAGCTACCTTTCCTCTTTGTGTAATTCCTAACATGTTTTGCGTATTTAGCTCACTACTGTGCTGTGGACTATTTTTCTGGGATATTTCATGAGTTAGACAGAAACCACAGGTCGTAGGAGAAAAAGTGCTAAGAATAATGTGTGCTGTTCATCCGCAGTCATCTTATACGTTCTTTTCCTAGGAGTCAGTCATTTAACTACACCTTCAAAAGAATGTTTAGGTCCATGCCTATAACACTAGAAGAAAAAAATTACTTTTATTACTCAGTATTGAAGGTATCATTGGCTTCAAAACAATTTAAATAGGCGTGGCTGCATCTACATCTAACATGTACATCCCCCATATATCTGCCTCTATATTCTGCAAACTACTGTGAAGTGCACGACAGAGCGTACGTCCCATTGTACAACTCATGAGGGTTTCTTCCTGTTCGATTCACGTATGGAGCACGGGAAGAATGTTTAAGTGTCTCTTCGCATACTGTATCAATGTAATCTTGCCCTCAAGGTCCCTAAGTGAGCGACACATAGGGAGGTTGTAGTTCCTAGAGTCATAATTTAAATCCAGTTGTTGAAACTCTGTAAGTGGGGTTTTCGGGGTAGTTCATCTTCAAGAGCCTGTCGTTACAGTTCCTTCAGCATCTCTGTGACACTCTCTCGAGGGTCAAACAAACCTGTGACCATTCGTGCTGCCATTCTGTTTATACGCTTAGTATCCCCTGATGGTTCTTTTGGATTCGTGTCCCATACACTTGTGCAATGTTATTCATAAGAAGTCTCCTTTCTAGGCGATTACAGTAGTATTCTACCATGTAATGAAGTCTATCACGTGCTTTACCACGACCGAACCTATATGATCATTAAATTTCGCATCCGTATGAAGTGTTACATCCAGGTATTTGTATGAGTTGGTCGAGTCCAACTGCGACTCATAACAAGTGCACGACAAAAATGTTTAATCATTTGTCCGACAACACGAAATATCTAGCAGGTGGTAAAGCAAGCATTAAATCTAACCTCCATTCTTCATCTATACCTACATGTACATCCGTACTCTGCAAACCGCTTTGCATTGCATGGCAGAGGGAACTTCAAACTGCAACAGTTATTAACGCATCTTTCCGGTTCATTGACGCACGGAGTGCACAAAGACTGTGTAAGTTCCTCTGTGCGCGCTTCGGTTAATCTAATCATGATCTCTTGGGGTTAGTATATTCTTTGAGTTACCATTTCAGACTTTGCATGTCTGCTTTCCCGGGATAGTTTGCGTCAGATGTTAAGTCCCATAGTGCTCAGAGCCATTTTATCTGAGTTGACAGATTCCTAGTAGATTTCGCTGATACTGAAGTCACAGGATACTACGTTTTTCATTTTGTGAGATGCAAAATTGTAGATTTGTGAACATTTAAAGCAAATTGCCAGTCTTCGCACCGCTTCGGAATCTATCAAGATCTGACTGAATATTTGTAATTTTTTTTTCTTTTGTTTCTCACACTGTCCTTCAAGTTCATGAATAGACAAGATGAGCACTAAGGGTGTCAACAGAGTATCCTGGGGCACACCCGAAGTTCTACATGAGTCAACGGCTCTCCATTCAACATATTTTGCATCCTCCTTACAAAACAAAATGCTAAATACAGTTAATAATTTCGCTTGATACCTAAGCGACCGTATTTATGATAATAAGCGTGGTATTGAATCAAATACTTTTCGAACATCGAGAAATACTGCATCTACCCGAATGCCTTGATCCATGATTTTCAAGATATAATGTCAGCAAAATCTGAGTTGGGCTTTAATGAGCGATGCGCATTATCATGGAAGAGATCATTCGTGGTTCTTTATTCCGTTTGCATTCAGAATATGCTACCCATCTTGCAGACGGGTGTGCCTTCCTCCAACTGATGGGCGTGGTATCTTCTTCCAGGGATCAACGACGATTGCTGTTGAAAGATGGAATAACTCAGCCGCAAATTCTGTGTAATATGTCTTAGGGTTTCAATCGGGCCCTGGAGCTTTGCTCAATTTTCTCGTTTTCGGATGTTTCTCAAAACCGCTCACTAATATCTCTATCATTCAACTTGGCAGTTATGCGAGAATTAAGCTGGGTCAGTACCCTTGAATTTTCATTTGTAATGGGATGTTTGAAAACAGAATCCAGCGTTTCTGTTGTTTCTTTGCTACCTTCAGTTTCTGTCCCTATCTCGTCCATGAGTGGACAATTACATTCGTACCAGTACATATGACCGGAATTTCTTTGCGGTTGGTGAGGGAGCGTACAATAATATATCGTTACAGTATTTGCTGAAGGTTTCATGCATTGTCCTCTTGACAGTGAAATGCATTGCATTCTGTATCTTCATATCTCTAGCCCTATGCTTTGGTTTACGCCAATTGTACAGAGGTTTCTTTGCAGTACAGTATGCCATGGAGGGTCCTTCTCATTATTTCTTCTGGACAACTTTTAGTCAAGAGGCGAATTTTTATTAAAAGCGGGAAGCCTATAAGAAAAACCTTGTTTTAATTTTCTTTGTACGAGTAGGGCTGAACCAGTATCTTTACTAACGTTGAATTTAGGCCAGTGTCAACTTTACGAACTTCTAAATGGCCGGAAAGTAGCCACTGACAGAAACTAATCATGTACAGGGTGACGCAAAAGGCCATGAACCATTAAAATTTTAATACTTCACTGAATTATGCAACTAGAGAGGCAAAAATTGTTACACATCCTTGAAATGACATGGGGTTTTATTGAAAGCAAAACATTGCGCCAAAATAATCAACAGATGGCGTTTCACATGATAAAAACGCAATCCTTAGCATAAAAATTGATGCTTAGCAAAGACGATATTATTTATAATAAATGCTTAATATGTCGGCCGTCATTCACCAACAATAGGGTGCCTGCAGTCGAAGCACAATGTTGTGAACAGCACTGTGCGGCATATCAGTACGAATGGTGAAAAATTGCCGTCGGGTGTTGTGTTTTACCATCCCTAATGACGTCGGACGATTGCAACAGACTTTCGAGATTTAACTCCACAAACAAAAATCACATGGATTGAGGTCTAGAGACCTTGGAGGCCATGCACGACGGAAGTGGTGACTCAGCACGCGATCCTCACCAAACGATGTGCACAAGAAAATCTTTGACATATGTAGCAGTATGGAGCGTCATCTAGCAGGTAATTGTAGGCCAGGCTATGGACGATGCGATTTGTAACATATCGACAAACTTCGCACCCTTGACGCTATGACTTTATACACGATTTTGACGTGGCGTCACTTATGCGTCGCTGCCGGTCGCCATCTGTTGACCTGTTTCCGCAGTCGCTTTCGGATTTACTAAAACCCTGCGTCAAGTGTTACCACCCTACCTACATTGTTCTGTGTAGAAGTGTATTTTCAAATGTTTACGGACTTTTCGGTCGTCCTCTATAAATATCCTGATAAATGACTCGTTCCAGAACAGATGGATGAAAAATTTTTCAAATTGTCTACTGAACGTGTAACTAAATAACCACCGGGCTGCGAATCGTGCATGAAAAGATATGCTAATAAGATCAAACAAAGGAAAATCCAGGATGGCATGTAACAACATTATAGAAGGAAAATTGCTACTCACCATATAGCGGAGATTCTGAGTCGCGATAGGCACAACAAATAGATTCACACAGTTATAACTTTCGACCATTAAGGCCTTTGTCAGCAATAGACACACACATACACAGGCACACACGCACTCACTCAAGCAAACGCTACTGGCACACACGTCTGCAGTCTCAGGCAGTGTGCTTTCAGTTGCCTCAAACTGCAGACGTGTGTGCGAGTGGCGTTTGCATGAGTGCGTGTGTGTATGTGTGTGTATTGTTGACATAGGCCTTAATGGCCGAAAGCTACAATTGTGTGAATCCCTTTGTTGTCTCTATAGCGATTCAGCTAATAAGAGCATTTCAAAGACAAGCATCCCGGTTCTGTTCACTGTCCATTAGAATTATTAATGTACCTGCGAGTTTCAAAACAGCGCACCCTCCACTACAGAGCGCAATACTCATTCGTTCGCAGTATCTTTTCTTCAATGAGTTGCAATCAGGCAAGGAGGGCGGGAGAACTTCTGCAAAGTTTACAAAACTATTCTTTCAAACTAATACAGTAGGTATTTCAATACGGAACATACGGACTCTGAAGTCGTTTTGTATTGTAAGGTAACATTTTGTTAGTCGTGCTGACGTAAGTTGTGCCGGTGTCGCTGACTGGGAATTTGTACTGCTATTCAAATATCCAAAATTCCCATGTTTGGGCATATGTGAGTAGACAACGTACTCGACCTTTTGCTCATCGACAGCGATTCGGTGTTAATGTGTGAGCCTGTATTCACGATGCGAGGTTGCCTGGGCCACACATTCTATCATTCTGCCTCAGCGGACGGAGATATCACATCTTTGTGGAACGTGTGTTGCCAGAACAGCTGGAGGAGGTATCTCCGAATGTTAGACAAAGGATATACTTCCAGCACGATGGGGTGCCAGCCAATATCAAAATTGCTGTGAGGGTGAGGATTGATCTGAGAGCCAGCTTCTGGAATTGACGGATCGATGATGATGATGATGATGATGTTTGGTTTGTGGGGCGCTCAACTGCGCGGTTATCAGCGCCCGTACAAATTCCCAACCTCTGCTATGTCCGAACTCGCCACCTTCAGGAATGATGAAGAAATGATGAGGACAACACAACCATCCAGTTATCTCAAGGCAGGTGTAAATCTCTGACCCCGCCGGGAATCGAACCTGTGTCCTCGTGCTCGGGAAGCGAGAACGCTACCGCGAGACCACGAGCTGCAGACTTGACGGATCGCTCGCGATGGCTCAGTGACCTGGTCAAGTCATCTGACCTCACGTGTCTGGAATTATTTCTCTGAGGGCTTATGAAACAGCTGATGTATAGAACCGTTGTGGAACCAGAGCAAGACGTCATTGACAGAATTGACGTCGCTGGTGGTACCATTGCGGAGGTGCCAGACAATCAATGTTTCGATAATGAACAGCTGGCATATGGACCAATGGTCAACTATTCGAGCAGTTCTTGCGAGTGCCACTGCTGTAATTAGCATGCTAAACTACCATCAGTAGAAATCGTCTCTAGAATAAAAAACTGCCATCAGGTACAATATGCACCATAACTAAATATATTTGTGTTGATGTTCTCTTCCTCTTGTTTTAATCCGAACGAATAGTTCAGGAACTACTTGCGTAGCTCAATTGGTGCTCGCTTCAACCGCCACTGACTACTTTGGAGCTTCGACTATGTCGCGCACAAAAATTTCAATACCACTGCCAGTAACATGCAGAATGGCCTTGGCGATCCGTTAACACGCCAACATGTTGATATGGGATGTATTATTGCGTGGTTTCTAGTACGTGTTACCAGTGTACGCTCGATCAGCTGTAGGCAGCAGGTGATAACACTAGCAGCCCCTGTTTAGTAGGCAGCCGAGCGAGCGGCTGCCAGCACGTGCCACGGGACGTCAGGTAGACACGGGCAACGCACACGCCCACTATCGATTCCCGGCAGTCATCAGCATCGCGTGTGGAGGCGGCGCTGCCCCCAGCTGCAAGCCGCCTCCGGCATGCCTGCCCTCCAGCTTACCCAGGGGACTCCATGAATACTCGAGTGCGACGCTCGTGGCTAACTCCGTTACAAATTCCTGACCGAAAGATGCAAGTTCCTGGAGAGTCGATATTTTTTTTCCCTCGCAAACCAAGTGTTAAATGACTACCTGAGTCTAAAAATGTAAGATATTTTCAAAATTTGAGAGTAAATAGTGAGCAGTTGGCCAAACAGATTTCGCATGTAGAATTTATAGGCATCCTCCGTTACCGTGAACGCAGGAAGTGAACTTGCATTGATATGGAATTCAATCAGAAAACTAGAGTGATGCTGCTCTTCACGTAAGTCTTTCCTCTGCAAGCCTTTTTATCTACGAATAATTACGTTATCAAACTGACAAATGCCTCAGGGTGTGTCCTATCAACCGGTTTCTTCTTTCAGGCAATTGTGTGTGTGTGAAATCTTATGAGACTTAACTGCTAAGGTCATCAGTACCTAAGGTTACACACTACTTAACCTCAATTATCCTAAGGACAAACACGCACACCCATGCCCGGGGGAGGACACGAACCACGGCCGGGACCAGCCGCACAGTCCATGACTGCAGCGCCTTGGACCGTTCGGCTAATCCCGCGCGGTTCAGCCAATTGTACCACGCGATCTTTCCATATAACCTTCACCTTTCTTTTGCAACACTACATTTCAAAAGATTATGTTCTCTTGTTTTCTATACTACTTTTCGTCCATGTTTCACTTGCGTACAAGGCTACACACCAAAAATTACTCTTCAGAACGGATTTCGTAACATTTACATTAAATGTTTAAAAATTCCTCTTTTTCAAAAATACTTTCCTTGTTATAGCCTGTCTGCACTTTGTGTCCTCTCTACTTCTGCCGTTATCAATTATTTTACTACCAAGACAGAAAAATTCTTCTACCACCTTTATTGACTCATTTCCTAATTTAAACCAATCATCCTTCCCTGACTTAGACTATATTCTGTTCCACTTGCTTTACTTCCATTGACGTACATCTTAATACCTATTTCCATGACACTACCGAATTCATTTAATTCCTCTTGCAGATCGCCGGCCGGGATGGCCGAGTGGTTCTAGGCGCTACAGTGTGGAACCGCGCGACCGCTACGGTCGCACGTTCGAATCCTGCCTCGGGCATGGATGTGTGTAATGTCCTTAGGTTAGTTTAAGTACTAGGGGACTGGTGAGCTTAGAAGTTAAGTCCTATAGTGCTCAGAGCCATCTGAACCTCTTGCAGATCCTTTGCTGTCTCTGGCAGAAATACAGTGTCATCAGCAAAACTCAAAGTTACTATTTCGACAGGCAACACAGTAACAGGAGAGAAATGTTCCAACATTCTATTTCTCTCGCACATATTCCATAACTTAGACACTGCGAAAACTTGAAAATATGTAACAATACACAATAACAGTAATTGTAAATCTTATACCTTTGTCAAATCAATGCTAAGAAATTTACAAAAACAGTGTACGTAACATCTGGTTTGAAACGCATTCACCTATTTTCGTAACTAGTCCTGTTTGTTTAACGCGATAGCGCAATAGGAGTGACTCAAAAGATTACCAACAGACCTGTTGATCACGGATTTTGAAGAGTCGTATTTATGTAGAAGAGTGACCGGTCTTATCTTTGCAGCGGCTTTTCATACGACAGCTGCTAGTTTCCGAGGAAATCGACGTTGAAATGTCAAGCGTACCCTTCATACTGGTAACGCTGCTCATACTTCGACATAGCGAGCTTAGCGTAACTACAACCTCGGCGGTACGAATTTTCCAACCCTGTGATGTTTAGTTTACAAGGCAGGTGAAAATTTTAACAGTTGCTTACCAATGCTGTATGTTGCACTGGCCAACGCCAATGGGAGGGGTCAGGGACTAACCCCACTACCATCACACATTCTCTATCTAGGATAAATCACATTACTTATGTATTTCCATAATTTTGGCAGATTAGAAGATTAAAATGTTGATTATTATTACTGGGAAAGGATTTCTGGGACATTTTTAGTAAGAAATAAATAGTTTTTTTACATTTATTTGTACTAATTTCACAATTGCAAGGATTAATCACACTCACATTCAGAACACTTTACAATACGAACTACTACTTCTTTCTTGGTGTGTGCAGAACAGATACACTTCCTGCAAGAATTGTAAGATTGCATGTACTTACGATCTTTGCTTCTGGCGCATAAGTAAGAGCGTCCTTTCTTTGGCAGATTAAGCACAGCTGCACGTATTACTTTCCGTCGCGGCTCCTTAACGTTGTTTCCTCTGCTCACAGCACCTTGATTTTGATCATACTCATACCCAAAAGTTGATAACGCTGTAGTGTATTTTGAGTGTAGGCCTACAGAATTTTGAGCGCGTCTTTTCATGTTTAGTTCACAATGTTCACGAGCAAAATCATTCAGGTACTTCTTTCTTCCAGAACTCTTTGTCAGGTAATTCTTTGTCCATTCCTTATGTGTATCTTGAAATACAACATATGAATTGTATGCTTCAATATCAATCAAGTTGAAAAACACCGCCATTGGCCATCGACGCATTGCTCGACGGCAGCTGTACGTTCTTATACACTTATCGAATGTATCCATTCTTGACTTCCTACAGTTGTAGAATAGGATGATGTCTGCCTTCTCTTCCGTCACATTCATATCATGATGTTGAGATGACAGCACTGTGACAACCTTTCCTTTCTTAGGCAGGTAACTGACTAAAGTGGCATCATCACTAAAGGCAATTCGGATTGTTCCCGGTGTAGCTTTTTTTTTAGAGAAACAGGACGGAGTTCTGTAGGAACATGACGTTTGTCACTTCGATTTGTACCAACTGTAGTTATTTTCTCTTTCAAAAGATCAGATGCGAGTGGAACGGTAGTGAACTTTCTGTCCATAGTAACATTTCTTCCAGATTGTTTCAAGTTAGACATTTCATTCAATCTTCTATTTCCGGGCCACTGTTATGGCTCTTCTCATTAGAGTGCTTTCCAGCGTAGGGATCCGCAGCGAAGCAGTATTTCGTATCTGAATCACATAACAGGTTTACCTCTATTACATATTTTCCTGGTTTTGTGGGAACATATAGCCTGAATGGGCATCGCCCATGGAAGGTCACAAGTTCTTCATCAACTGTGACTGACTCACTAGGATTATAAAACGCAGGAAATGTACTAACTATCATGTTCCATATATCCCTGATAGAAACAAATTTGTCGGTCTGTCTTCCAGCTGCTCGAGTTACAGCATCATCAAAACGCAAGTACTTCTGTAAGAGCCTCAGTCTATGCTCCAAAAATGACGTTCGGTACATCGGAAAGTTTTCTTTACTAATTATATCACGTAAACTGTCCTTGTTCTGTCTATGGACTCCACAGTTCAATAGAATTCCAATTGCTGACACAATTTCTTCCCTTTCAAATGCTTTCGAATTTTTTATGAAAATATCTTCAGATGATTCCCTAAGGTTTACAAGCTTTTGATTGGTACACATCAAAATATTATCCAGGAAGTTATCATCGAAGTACATGAGAAAAGCTTTACCTGGTGTATCAGGTTTTATCCCTGGCTTAGTTTCTTTCGGGGATCTCATTACGTTAACAGACCACCTCCTTTGATTTACGTAAGGGCTTCTCTTCCATATCATACTTGACGGGGCCACCATGTCTTTTTCAAGTTGATCAATTTGTGCTTTCGGCCTAGGTCGTCTTCTTGTTGGTTGAATATCTATAAAAATATGAAAACAGAACCGAACACTAGCAAACTAAGCACTCTACCGAGACACGCGTCCTAATATACTCCAAAATATCTGCAAAAAGTAATAAAAATCAATACTTACCCTGCTCACTTTCACCCAACTCGCTGCTGTCAGAAACTACTTGATCTGGAGTTTCCATGTGTTGTGTACGTAGTTCCGTGTAGTCAGTGCGTACACAGCTTTCCCACTGGAGCGCGCCCCGCTAAGCACAACCGCGCAGGCGCAGCGCTCGTCCGTCTCCGCACTACGACATGGCGCTGCCATAAAGACGGACCAAATTCTGCTTCCGCCGATCGGCGTATTAATATGTGACGCACCCAATGAGATTGCTGCTAACGTAGAACCTTTTCTCCTCGCGGATCACACTCGCGCAGAGTTACCTGAACGCGCGAGGTATTATAACGAGTGTACAGACCTCCGATCAGTCAGTCTGCATTTGACTGCACCAGTCTGTGCCAGTATGCATTAGTCTGTACCAGTCTATAGTCAAGTTTCAGTCTGCATCAATACGATTATCATATTCCTGTACATAGCCATGAAGATAAATGTACAGACACTTTGTCAAGTATCAGAGATATGTAAGAATAAGATCAACTTACCAAGACCAAAGAAAATTCGGATTGTCAATTGTAAATAGCATCCAGAATCAAGTTACGTAATGTCTATGCTTTTTATTATTTTAATAAATGTTTGTGAAAATTAATCAAGTTCTGTTTAAAGTTGGTCACCGTCAATCTGCTACTCTAAGTGTGCAAGTGTCATTTCTATCGTCTGACATAAAGGCAGAAGATAAACACGCCACGATAAGACCACGAGACATATTGCTGACACTCGCCTACTTCGTGAGAGCGACAAGTCAAATAATCTGATGGTGTGTGTACCGAAGGTCTTACAGTACGCACACGACACCATGACTACATCTTCAGTTTCACTGCTTGAGCTTTCGGATAGTTCACCACTAAATTCATAGTCTGAACTCTCCAGCAAATTTCTAATTTCGCCATCTGTCAATTTCATCTTCTTGTACATTCAGTCAAATGCCACAAAAATATTACCCTCCACTCACCACACTGTTTACTGGTTGACTGTGAGTGGTGAATGTTGACCAGCTACACCTTCAGTTATAACAATCGCTATAACTCAACAATGAGTGTGAACCAAAAGCTGTTCTTATTGTCGATTGCAGCAATTATAATTACGATAAATGTCGTGTATAGCCTAAAAACTTCTTTTGGGTTAGTTACTGCCCCCCCCCCCCCCAATTGGTATGCAACAAGATTTCGAAATGTTCCCGACTTACCAAAGACTAATAAATAAATCGTTTGGAGGGGAGATTACATAAAAATTGGTTCTCTACTTTTGCTTCAAATTACTGCACCTGATTTCATAGGAATGAAGAAATACGCGTAGTCTGCATCGAGATTGATCGAATGAAAGCAATAATTTTGAACTAAAGCGAACTATGTTTTGTATCGCTTATGAAATGTCTGTGACTGCAAGATAGTAGTTTTCATGAAATATGCTTTGTGCTCTACGGGGTTGATTCGCTTATCTCTACTACAAATAACATTCAGAATAGTGTCCTAGCACTGCAAGCGGGACGAGTAAGCAGATTCTGTAATCCATTGTGTTAAAAACGAAGTACATTCTTGAAGGAAGTTTTCTATAATTTACTAACGAAATTCCTTTGGCGAAAATGACTGTTTTTGAATAAAACAAAATTTTCACTTTGCAACGGAGTGTGAGCCGATATGAAACTTCCTGGCGGATTGAAACTGTATGCTGAGACGAGACTCGAACTCTGGACAATTGTCTTTCGCGGACAAGAGATCTAATGAGCTTTTCATTAGTTTTGCATGACATGTACTATTCAGTAACATGCTGTACGTTGCAACTGAAGAAAGAAAGGTAAAAGTAGATGGGCAGGGTTTCAATCTGCACCACCAACAGCCAGCATGGTTGCTATGAACCTTAACCTCTGCACTAAGGTTGCCCACTCAAAACATGACTAACATTACCGTTATCAAAGGCAAGCACAAAACTTCAACATTGATTTTTATAACTTGACGTAGAAATACTTCCGTAGTAGAGTTAGGTGACCATTGAGACTTGGCACACTTTGAAATGTTCCAAAGTTTTGATAGCACATTTCTTTACTAAGCGTTACACCTTTCTAAATTTCATCGTCAGACTGAAGCTGTGGAATGAAGCGTACAAGAAATAAATTACAAAAAATATACATAAAAGTGCATCCAAGTATTCCAATTTACAGAAATTATAAGTAGTATTGCACTTACATAAAAAATAAATTTTAGTTCTATGCTCACGAAAGTGAACACATAAACTGAATACAATGTAAGTCGCATCTCGTGTAGGCCTATTTGATAGTGCCATCGTCTATCAAACAGTACCAAAGACAAACTAAGTGCGGCGATTGAAGTATCAAAGAGGTAAATGATGGCCAGTAGGTGGTAAAGGTATTGACCATAGATATTTAGTCAAAGAGTAACTTCACAATCTTCTGAACACTGGGATTAAGTACATGTCAGCATCTCAGGAACAAGTTTGACAAAAATATATTTGCTACTTTCATAGAAAATAAACTGATAGTAACAGCATGAAAACTGCGTCGTTATCTAATATCGTAAAAAATATTACAGAGGCAGCCTTTAGTCAGTAATCAAAACAGAAGACAATTGCAACCAATAACTGGAGTGGTACAATGTAAACATAAAACCAATATGAATAATAAGTGAAAGGTAAGTGTGAAAGAATAAGTTCACAACCATCTCAAATTAAATGATCCGCTTATTAAGACCTCAACTACTGATCTTCACTTCAACCGCAAGAAATAAAATTTTAAATAACGACTTTATTTAGTCAGTTTCTGCTGTTGTTCTGAACAGTAACGAAATTTCACAGACTGGAAAAATAACCAATTCACAAATGACCCTACAGCAGCTATCAGAATTTCGATCACATTTGTCATGTTATTGTGTTGTTAATTTCAAAATCCTACTAACATTTCTCATGACACCCCTACCGGGCTTTGTACACTCTTCCGCGTATGTTCTATGAACATCTATCAAATCTCCTCATTTCTTCTAGTGCGTTTCGCTGATTCAGCATTACGTTCTACTCTTCTCTGAAAATAATTTATATTCGCCTCAAATGCGCAACGGAACAGAGAAGTCTGAAAAGCTGTAACTACGTTTCCGGCGGCTGTGGCGAAACGGCTATAGGCGCCTCAGTCCGGAACCGCACTGCTGCTACGGTCGCAGGTTCGAATCCTCCCTCGAGCATGGATGTGTGTGATGTCCTTAGGTTAGTTACGTTTAAGTAGTTCTAAGTCTAGGGTACTTATGACCTCAGATGTTAAGTCCCATAGCGCTTAGAGCCATTTTAACCATTTTTTTGTAACTACGTTAATATTCCGGGAAAGGGAGCTTAATATTGTAATGACATGTAGTGATGACAACCAGCAGCACGTTGAAATTCCAAAGTCGGTAAGATGTCGTTATTGGAGGACAAGCCATGGAATGCTGTTCGCGTATTATCATCTACGTAGACTGCTGTGTACGAACGACTAAAAGCATTAAACCTCCTTCATAGTCTAGAATCTCAGAAAATATTATGAGAGCTACGATGTTTGAGTACTGAAAGAAAACTTTGTTAAGTATTCCATTTTTGACGCAGAGCACGTTCTGTAATCAAATTTTCTCTATAACGTCGATTACAGTTACTTTAAATCAACAGGACACTGTAAATGAGGTTAAATTTTATCGTGACGTAAGTGAAAGTCTTATACATATATTCCCTTTGGCCATTGCTTTCATTTTTATCGCATTCACATGTGTTATGCATTCCTGAAACCGTCTGCTGCGAGGTGTAATTTTAAATTTCCTGTTTCCATTGGCTTTTACAAAGTTGTAATCACTGTATTTGTTAGCTTACCTGATCTACGTCTATACGAACTTGATTTCAATTTTTTGTGATATTTTATGACATAAATTGATGAAATGTGGGAAATAGGATCTGCTATGAAGCCTTCTTAGTTCAGGAAAGAGTAGATGAATTTTCATTGGTGAAGTGTTTGTACCGCAAGAAGAATCTGAGAATGCCGGATACTTAATGCCTCTAGAGTTAGTTCGCACAAATTACTGAATTATCAACGCCCAGGTGCAGATGGTCTCTGTCAAATTCGAGAGATATTTTCATGCTAATTTGTAAAATGCCGCGCATCTCTAGTCAGATAGTGCTAACGTGTGGCGTTCTGCTTCATGTCGTAAGCGTCGTTTCGGCGTTGCTCAGGAGCTGAATTCTGTAGTTGGTGTTTAAACATATTTTTGAAAAAATATGAATGTGTTTCTCAAACGGAAAAACAGTCTAATGTGAGCTATATATTAAAGTTCTTTATTTAATTTTTGCGATTACCTAATTTCGACTTTCCGTCATTTTCAAAAATATGTGTAACATCAGGTTTTACATCATGTCACAATCGGATTCGTCTCACACATGTACAGAGTGTTAGTAAATTCCCCTTATAAACCTGTAGGACTTGAAGAGGAGAGTGAATACATAATATTTTTAATAGGTACCTATGACCACTCTGCGACGTTTTCAGTTCAGATGTTTAACTCACCCATTTCTGCTTACAGAATTGAATTAGGCGTGGTGCCGTACAGTTATCAGTTATCAGATAACACTTTGAAAGGAATCATAAAGAAGGATCCATTTATCACTTAAGCACATTTGTTTGTATTAAAACTTAAACATTACGTATTTATATGAAGGTGGTATCTGTTCTATCGAACATATCCCAAAGAACAGATACCATCGGTGATGCTGCAGCCCTTTAGAATGAAATGATAATTAAATCAATACCCTAAGCTGTCGACAGGCGTTGATATAAATCAACGGGGACAGTTGAAAATGTGTACCTCGACCGGAACTCGAACCCGGGATCTCCTCCATACGTGGCAGACGCTCTATCCATCTGAGCCACCGAGGGCACAGAGGATAGTGCGACTGCAGGGACCTATCCCTTGCACGCCCCCCGTGAGACCCACATTCTCAAAGTAATGTCCACACGTAACATTCGTAGTACCCCTGCCCATTACACTCATTACTCGAGGCAGACAATGTTACCGAGTTCCGTAAGAGTTCGGGCAATGCGAGTGCATCAACACATAAGAAGAAGGTCAATGGCCGGTTAGCCTTAACTATATGAAGTTGGTATCTGTTCATTCGGACATGTCCGAAAGAACAGATACCATCGGATACCAAGCAGCTCTTTAGAATGCAATGATAATTAAATCAGTAGCACTATCCTCTGTGCTCTCGGTGGCTAAGATGGATAGAGCGCCTGCCATTTAAGCAGGAGATCGCAGGTTCGAGTCCCGTTCGAGGCACTCAACTGTCCCCGTTGATGTATATCAACGCCTGTGGCAGCTAAGGGTATTGATTTAATTATCATTTCACTCTAAAGAGCTGCATGGTCACCGATGGTATCTGTCCTTGGGGACATGTCCGAAAGGACACATACCATCTTCATATACTTAAGGCTAATCTGCCATTGACCTTCTTCTGTGTGGATGCACACGCATTACCCGAACTCTTATGGGACTCGGTAAAATTGTCTGCCGCGAGTAATGAGTATAACGGGCAGGGGCACTTCGAATGTAGTGTGTGGACATTACTTTGGGAATGTGGGTCACACGGGGAGCGTGCAAGGGATACATCCCTGCAGTCGCACTATCCTCTGTGCCCTCGGTGGCTCAGATGGATAGAGCGTCTGCCATATAAGCAGGAGATCCCGCGTTCGAGTCCCGGTTACGGCACACATTTTCAACTGTTCCCGTTGATGTATACCAACGCCTGTCGACAGCTTATGGTATTGATTTAATTATCATTTCATTACGTGTTTACGTTATTCCAAAAGAAGAGAAGAACCTAGCACCCTTTACGTACCGAACAGTACTGATGCATTACAACAGCTGCTCGATGTGCCAACCAACAACGTTGTTATAGACCTTGTACCTGCGAAGCAAGTTCTTGCACACACTCTCCATCCCACCTCGTATCTCTTCAGTTTATAGTGCAGCGGCCAGAACTCGTGCCAGAAGACCTTCCTCTGTTTGTATAGGTCTCTTGTAAACTAAACTTTGCATACAACCATACAAGAGGTAATCCATAGGATCTAAATCCGACGATCGCTCCGGGCACTCGGTTGGACCAATTTGGCCTATCCACCTTTCACCACACAGTCTGTTGAGATGTGTGCGAACCGCACATGGGCCGTGAGGTGGTGCAACATCGTACTGAAACCACATTTCTTGACGGAAACTAAGTGGTACGTCATCCTGTCTGCCGAACTGCATACCAGGACAAGCAACTATGGGATTTTCCACTTTCCCTCAACAGACATCTACGCATTACGTAGCTGAAGTGAAACCGTCGTAGAACAGAAACGGTATCTATCTGGACATGGATTCCTACATAAGGTATTATGTACTCAATCTCCTCTACAGGATCTAAAAGTTTGTAACTGAAATTTCCGAACATCCTGTATGAGAACACTCCATAATTCTCTAATACGAATCCGATACTTAGATAACGTAGAATACAATATACAAACGTTGGGGTCATGAATATGCTTAATATGACGCAAAGTGTAGATCAGAAAATGACACAAATTAAATAATGAAAATTAATTTGCAGCCCACAACTGAACACGTTTTAATTTGTGGCATATTCAGAGGCTGTGGACCCACACAGAAACAAAACAAATTAATGATTGCGTTTTGTTATATCTCGATAAATGCTGCACAGATTAACAGGTGTTCACTGTCGCGTTTAATCATGAGAACTAAATCACCCGAAAATTGTGCCGGTCTCTGTGTAATGCAATTGGTTGTTTAGGTCTGATTACTTGAATGATACACCCCTCAAGTATTTTATACAATTATGTATAAAAAGGGACAGCCTGATATTCACGACATTTAGCCGTTCGTTAAGGTGTCGGTTTCTACTGAACAATTTATATTAAAAATTTTATTTTATTTTATTTTCTAAAATTTCCTTTCGACATAGTTATGAAAAAAAATATTTCTGGTCCACTTACTTCAGTAGTTAGTGAATATTTTACGATGCAACTCAATAATAATTCAGTGTACACAGCACAACGAGTAGTTTTTCGATCTTACAAAGAAGATTGCTGTATACACAGCAATGAAAGTGATCGATATAACTTCAGCTTTTGTTGCATGTGGGCCTCGAAAGAATATCAGACGTGATCACTGTTACCTTCCACCTTGTATGACAGAAGAAAATTTTAATACTGCAAGACAAATATTTTTTGAACTATTCATATCTGAAGTAATGTAAGCTGAGGAGAACTACCCAAATTAGTATTTTCTTTGCTAAAGCGTGTTTGTTGTTGTAAATCGCTTTAATTGATTTATAGTCTCATGAAACAGGAAAACGGCGTGAATTTTCTTACACCTAATATGATCAGTGTCAATTTTCTTTTGTTGTGCCCCGGTTAATTTTGCCCTTTTGTGCTCTTTTATCGCTCAACTCCATCGATTATGAATTAACAGTCAGAGACTTTTTGTATGAAAAAAATCACGCTTTTGATGTTCAACTTTAGGAAGAGCGTGCTTGTAGTCATAAATGGATTGCCAAATGCAGTATGCCACTGGGAATTAATAGGAAAGACTGTGTAGCTGAATTTCTCTACAGAACAAATTGATGGATTATTTTTATTAGTGAAAGACGTAGGTATTCATTACCAGCGATGGCGAGGCATGACAGAATCTCTGACCAGAGAGTTATTTATCGTTACTAGTCTGCGCCTGACCGCGCGAGACGACAGTTGCATCTAGCGAGTCGGTAGGAACAGTTCTGTTGTACTCTGTCTGTAGTGCCGAGTGGACGGTTGTACTGAGCAGGCGTCGGCATCCGTCGACGGCGTGTTCTTCTCGCGACTCTGGTCACGATTCGGGACGATGAGTGTTGTTGTAGAAGGTAATGAAGCAGCATTGCGCAAATATAATAATGTATGTTAATTGTAATTAATTTGTTCAAAAAACGCCCCAATAATAATTTTTTTAAAAAAGTAACTGTTTTAAAAAAATATTCATTTCAATTTAAAGCATTTTTTCTATGCATTCCTTGCAAGAATAAAAAAAAATATATAGGCCAGCATTGCACGAAGCTATGTCGATAGATAAGAGCAGATATAGATGCAGTTTTTTTATTTTTGCTTTTTTTTATTCAGAATACAGGGCCGAAGGTCAGCTCTGCTGTCCTTATAAAATTTACCAGATATTATTATTTCTGTTAGGAGGTTACATGTCATTCATGGTTCATTATTTAATTAATGTTATTGTGTGATTTTTGGTCAATTTTCATTTATCAATTTTGTGGGGAGTTCACGCATGGTCCCATTTTGCATTTTCATTTAACAATAATTACTGTGGGGAGGCTTCACTTGGCGACATCCGGACCAGGATCGTATTTCTTTGTGAATCTTCTGATAAGTAGTCATATATCTGCTCTTATTTACTTGAATGTAATTAGCATTTGGCGCAACGCATTTACTAATTTGTCACTCTTTCTTCCACAGATCATCGGCTATTTGTTGCTCTTTATTGTAATAGTGTTTGTTGGTTTTGCATTATCTTTGTTTCATTTGTGAATAATTGTGATTTGTGTAAAAATGCCGGGAAAAACTGTTAACAGTACATCGCGATGTGTAATGAATGAAATAGCCGATTCTAATAATTTGAACGATAGTACTTGTGACACACAGTGTAATGAAGACAATCCTCCGTTTACTGACAATCAGTGCGTACTGACCATTAATAATGATTTTTATCTTAACGTTGAACAAACGAACTCAATTGTGTCCTCTGTTAATTTGACGACAATTGATGACGCGGGGTGTTCTGTTGCAATGAGCGCTGCCCATCTTAACACACCCGGTTTGCAGGATTTACATGACGAACGGACAAAATTTTCTCATGAAAATGAACAGTGTAAGCTGAGTACGATAGATTTATTTAATTCCGGTGTAATGACTAACAGGGCACATCCGATTAGCAAACAATTTCAAGAATCACAAAATGACCGAATGATTATACAAAACGTGACAATTGCAGGTACGCCATCAAACAGCACAGAGAATAGAGTTGTTAATTTTAAATTGGAACAAATTATGGCATTATTGCTACAACGTAATGAAAATGTCAAACAATTCATGAAAGAACAAGAAGACTTTCTCAAACAACTGAGAGAACAGAACAAAAAACTTAGAGAACCGAAAAAACAATTTAGTGAACAGAACAAACAATTTTCTGAAAGTATTAAACAGCCGAAGGAAAAACACGACAACCTTAACGAACAGAACAAACAAGTTAGTGAACAGATTACAGCTGTTACCGTGCAACGTCACGACACGAAAGAACAATCATGTGAAGAAAGTAAGGGTCATGCTAGGAACAGTAATGAAGAAATTACATTTGTTGTACAGGAATTAAGTAGTACACGTGTAGGCACAACAGAATCACTTAAAGACGAAATTAATGCAGTCACTGAACAATGTTCAGAAAACGCAACACAGATACGCGACGAGTTTAATTTAAAGTCACTAGAAGTTTCACACACTCTGAATACGGAAGTCGATAATAAATGTGAACAACAGAATAACCAAATTGACGAACGTATTAAAGTAACAGGAATGAAAAATGTTTCAGTCACTAATACGTCACAGAATACGCCACGTTGCGAGCATTTGCCACACACAGCCAGTGTCATTTAGGCAATTTACAGAGACTACGTGACTTAGAATACGAAGTGGCTGAGACAAATAAATTCTTATGCAATCGTGAACCTGTTCACACGTTCAGAGACGATAACGTTGATCACGAGCAATTCTTATCCGTAAGAAAATCTAAAGTATTTGAAAGTGACAGAGCACAGGTACACGGCGAGTTTAATTTAAAGTCACCAGAACTTTCACACACTTTGGATACGGAAGTCGATAACAAATTTGAACAACAGATCAAGCAAATTGACGAACGTATTAAAGTGACAGAAATGAAAAATGTTTCAGTCACCAACACGTCACAGCATACGACACATTCCGATCATTTGTCATACTCACCCAGCCAGTGTAACTTAAGCAATTTACAGATAGTACGTGACTTAAAATCCGATAGGACACAGACAAACCCATTCTTATGTAATCGTGAACCTGTTCACATATTCAGTGACGAGAACGTTGATTATAAGCAATTATTATCCATAAGAAAATCCAAGGTATTTGAAAATGACAGAGTGCAGGTACACGCTTTGAACCGTATACGACAATTTGTTTTTGTATTTTCAATAGCATTGCCTGTAATGCAGAGACTAGAATTAGCATGGGCACAGCAATTTATTTTTGAATTTTCACCGGCATTGCCTGTAACGCAAAAGCTAAAATTTATTTGCAGTGCGTAATAGACCTCAGGGGATTCATTACGTTTTAATGAATATGTGCCGTAGCGTGCACAGGGCCCCGAGCCGTAGTAGTGCTGCTTCATCTTTAGTTTTCTGCACTACTGCCTTCTCTTCTACTATCCTTTATATCTATCAAAACAGCTCTTCAACTATTGCTCTACCTAGGATTAAGAAATGAGTCAAGAAAACCCGATATAACAAGTTTTTACCGAAAGTGACATTTTATCATTAGACGCTCCAGAAATGACAAACACGAGAACTTTAATAACAGATAAAATTATAATCATCAGTATGTGTAAAATTATTAGCAACAGGAACCACATTTTAGTAACAATAGAGGTTTTTCACAACAACAGCAACAAAACCAGCCGGTTAGCATACCTAACCAACAATGTAATGTACAAGGTCAACCAAGCTTCAATGTTTCGCCGCGTGCACGTATAGCTTCAGCTCCAACAAATAGTAACACACAGCAACAAGGAAATCAGTACGTACAGAAAACAGACTATTTCAATTCCTATCGCAATGCACCGTAAAGAAATGACTATCACGATAGACGTAAAAGTAATGAGCACAATTTTCAGCGTACATCTAATAACAGTCGGTCTTACCAACAGCAAACTCATCCGCAAGAACATATTCTCATGAATGAACCAGACAGTAGATATCATCCAGGACGTAATACGTCTGAAGAAATGACAGAACAGTTCAAATAGTCGAAATGCCACAGCATCCTCCTGAAAATAATAACACGCCAGATAGAATTTGATTAAATACAGTACAGGTTGCATATTCCAGTAACGCAAGCAATAATTTTGATACGCAGAATCTTGTTCACGAGAAGGTTATTTGAAACATGCTTTGTTGAATGCACCACTTTTATCGCACCCAGATCTTACCAGAAATTTTTCCATTGCCACCGACAGTTCTAACACCGCTTTAGGCGTACATATTTTTCAGGAAATTGAAGAAGATTGTTGTACAGTCATTAAAAACATCGCTTTTGCAAGTCGCATTCTGTCACCTGCGGAACGAAATTATTATGTTACTGAACTTGAGACATTATGTGTTGTTTGGGCATTTACGAGATTTCGGCACTTTCTTTGTGGAAGACACACTACCGTTTATACACACCATACAGCTATACAATTTTTACTTTCGGCTATATTTACACACGACAGATTAAGCAGAAGGAAACTTTACTTGCAGGAATTTAATTTTACACTTGCTCACATTCCCGGCACACAAAATGTTGTAGCAGATGCACTATCCCGTTCTCTTAGCAACAATCAGCAAGACATCGCACCCAACTTCCGCAAAGCAAATTTCAGCGTCATGTACATTCAACAAGTTGCATTTGAAAATTTCATTTCGTCGTCATTACAAGACATAGCACAAGAGCAGAGTAAAGACAACGTATGGAAAGAGATTAAACACCTTTCGCAAGATAGAAAAAATATTACGATTAGAAACCATTGCACTGTACGCAATGACATTCTGTTTCGCCGCTCTCATCCTGACAGCAACAATTGATTATTATGCTTTCCTGACGAACTTGTTAACAAATTAATCTGGTATACCCATTTAAGTTACGCACATTACGAAGCCAGAAAATGTTTTCTTATACTGAGACAGAACTGCTATTTTACGAACATGGAGAAACGTATTCGACGAGTTTTAGCGTCATGTAAAATCTGCCACAAAGCTAAATCAGATACGACTTCACATATTCCTCCATTACATCCCATTGTACCTGTTAAATTGAGACATATGGCCGCTGTAGACATTTTTGATCCGATTCCCAGAACTAATAGAGGTTTTTGCTACATCTTTGTCGCTGTTGAACTACTTCAAAATTTGTTACCCTCACTCCGCCACGCAAAGCTACTGCTAAAACTGTTTCGAAAGCATTTGTAAAACATTTTCTATTTCATGTAGGGCATGTGTTGAAAGTAATTTCCGACAATGGATCACAGTTTCGATCTGCTATATGGACACGCATGTTACGAGCTAGAAACATTTCTCCAATCTATATATCCACGTACCATGCTTCTTCGAACCCTTGTGAACGATTAATGAAAGAAATTAGTAAACTGTGCAGAATATACTGCCATAGAAGACATATTGATTGGGACACACACATACTCTCATTCCAGGATGTAATTAATTCCATACCAAATGAATCCACGATGCTATCTCCGTCTCTTATACTGAAAAATGTTGAACCACCTTTCAAAATTAAAGAATTAGTAACATTTCCTACATCTCGTCGACTACGACACCATGAAATAATAGACATTGCGCTGAACAACATCAAACGTGCCGCAGAGCGCCGGAGAAGACAGCAAAAACAGGTTTGTACACGTCGTGACTTTCACATTGGACAGAAGATATTAGTACGTACACACTATTTATCCAATAGAGTAAAAGGTAGGTGCAGTAAATTTGAACTATACGCAGGCCCATATCGGATTCGCAGCATTCCTCACCCCAATGTTGTACATGTCGAAACTTTGAGAACCAGAAAAACCAAAGGGAACCACCACATATCTAATATCAAAACTTTTATTGAATGAAGATACTTTATGATTTACCATGCTGTAATGCCATTTGCTAATTTTTATGACCACTTATGCAATTATATTCACATGAATACTTACTGATGATTGTCGTATTTTTTCTTGGCAAGTGCTCGGCAAGTATATCTAAGTTGTATAAAATGAATGGGATCTCTTTATGGGGTATCTTAATGTAGTTCATAATAAGTGCGTATTGCTTAAGCAGACCTCGCTATGAAGGGCGCATTTCACATACAAAATCCTAATCAAATCTATAAACACTTAACATAAAAAGTAGTACCTTTTATGCTTTGGACGTACATGAACACCTGGAACCCGGAAGCCACCGAACGGAAAGTGTGTAGAAAAAGAGCACTAGAGGTCTAAAATCATTGGGGGAAGTGGCAACAAAACGACTATTCACGTTGGTGTGTAGAATATATGAGTCTGGCGATATACCATCTGACTTTCGGAAAAGCCTCATCCACACAATACCGAAGACGGCAAGAGCTGACAAGTGCGAGAATTATCGCACAATCAGCTTAACAGCTCATGCATCGAAGCTGCTTACAAGAATAATATACAGAAGAATGGAAAAGATAATTGAGAATGCGCTGGGTGACGATCAGTTTGGCTTTAGGAAAAGCAAAGGGACGAGAGAGGCAATTCTGACGTACACAGTATGGTTTGAGAGTAAATCGGAGAAAGACGAAGGTAATGAGAAGTAGTAGAAATGAGTACAGCGAGAAACTTAACATCAGGATTGATGGTCACGAAGTCAATGAAGTTAAGGAATTCTGCTACCTAGGCAGTAAAATAACCAATGACAGACGGAGCAAGGAGGACATCAAAAGCAGACTCGCTATGGCAAAAAAGCCATTTCTGGCCAAGAGAAGTCTACTAATAATAAATACCGGCCTTAATTTGAGGAAGAAATTTCTGAGGATGTACGTCTGGAGTACTGCATTGTGTGGTAGTGAAACATGGACTGTGGGAAAACCGGAACAGAAGAGAATCGAAGCATTTGAGATGTGGTGCTATAGACGAATGTTGAAAATTAGGTGGACTGATAAGGTAAGGCATGAGGAGGTTCTACGCAGAATAGGAGAGCAAAGGAATATGTGGAAAACACCGATAAGGAGAAGGGACAGGATGATAGGACATCTGCTAAGACATGAGGGAATGACTTCCATGGTACTAGAGGTAGCTGTAGAGGGCAAAAACTGTAGAGGAAGAGAGAGATTGGAATACGTCAAGCAAATAATTGACGACGTAGGTTGCAAGTGCTACTATGAGATGAAGAGGTTAGCACAGGAAAGGAATTCGTGGCGGGCCGCATCAAACCAGTCAGTAGACTGATGACAAAAAAAAGAGGTCTACACTCCTTTTTGTTGCATTTGTGGACTTCTTTCATCATAGCATCGTAATCATTAAAGGTAAGCTGACTCATAATCGATCATGGGATATCGGAATTTTTAGTGGAATTCAGACCATAGTGCACAATGCCACCTTGTATGGAATCCCATAGTATTTGTCTGAACAATTTAGAATGATGTCGCTAGAAAACCAGAGCAAATCCATCAGCGCTTCTTACAGTCTTCTTTGTTTATTTTTGGTAATCCACCTTGGTAAGTGTCCCGGAGAAACGAGAAGTACCTAAGAATTTCTCATTAACTTATCTATCTTGAAAAAGCGAAATAGCGACGCCCTAAGAGTCTGAGTCTGAATAGTGATAAAATCAATTTCGAAACCCGGCCTTTGCGAATTGTCGGTAGTAATTATTTACATTCATTGCTTTAATAGTACTTCATATAATTCAGCTACTCGACACTTTTCTATAGCAAATGCTCTCATCATTATGTTGCTGATACTCAGTTTGTTTTGTTCATTACATAAATTAAAATAAATAGCGCATAATATAGATCATTTCATACATTGCAGCCGTGCAGTAAGCCGTATTCTTTCTCAAGCATTTGGTACCATGAATATGCTCCTGACACTTCTGGAGTCCGAGAAAGTTGTGAGCTACTATGTCTGAGGGACTATTGTGCATGCCCCGCTTGTGTTTGTATTTCCAAGATGTGATTAGGGGTGGTTAAAGGAAATCGAGACAGATGGAAAAATAGTAAGTAAACTGTTCATTCTTTCAAAGGTAATCGCCGTAACTATTGATACATTCACCCCATTTTCTGACAAGCCGATCAATGCCTTCATGGAAAAATGTTTGCGGATGCTTGCGGAAACATGATTGTACCCATGTGCGCATCTCGTGGCCCGAAGCAAATCGACGGCCATGAACATATTTCTACAGTGGTATAAAAATTTGTAAATCACATGGAGAGAGATTGAGAGTGTATGGAGGGTATATACGGGCTCCCCAGCGAAACTTCGGCAGTGTAATAGAAACAACATTGGAAATATGTAGGCGAGGTCACATCATCCACACAGCTCCGATGTCAAACAATGCGACTTCAGAGGCCTGAAGAAAAACATTCACGGTCGTCGATTTGCTTCGTACAAAGGGATGCACGCCTGGATACGATCGTGGTTCAGAACACAGCAAACTTTTTTCCATGAAGGCCTGTTGTCTCACATTAGGATAAATCTGTTAAAAGTTATGGCGATTACTTTTGTAATAATTAACAGTCAACTTACTTTTTCCATCTGTCTCACTTGAATTTGACTGTCCCTTATATTTGGTCAACATTCAGCCATTACTTATATGGAGTATTAAATGTTTATAACTCTTCTATTGCATTAAAACGAATCGTTACTACCACCGGACATGAAGAGAAGCAGCTATTGAGATGATTTAACCCACTGCCAAATAAGAGAACACAGCCCGCTGTGCGGTTGCGGTTTGTCAAGTGGACGATTTTATGTAAGGGGAGGGCCCGTAGACTCACACTTCTTTTATCCGATGAACGTCACAAACTGAGTTTCAACAGTGAGATGCTATCTTAGCTCATGAAATACGTAGTTGGTTTGTAAGAAATGATATTAACGTGATTGAATGCAAATAATTATTAATGACAATGTATCACAAGCACTACCTTATATCCGAATAACTGGTAATATTAAATCATTAAATCACTGTTAATTGATTTTTTCGCCACATTAAGAACGCAAGTTTCTATTAACTTCAAATGTGGTGAAGATAACAAATTATTCACAAAAGTGTATAACACAAATGGTCACCTAGGTTTCATAAGAAATTTTATTAATAGTTTAATTTGTAACCTTACTGCACTTGATAACAGAAGCCGACCTTCTTAAACATTTAGAGTATTCAATAACTGATGCACAGTGAGAGAAGCAAAACGTCTCTTTTAACAGAGTTAGAAAGAGCTGAAATTAAGATTTTTGAACTTGCGAGTCATTATTTAAATGCGTTTCCTTGGAATGCGTATGATATTTACCTTTTCCATGACTAAATTTCTGCGATTACTGCACCGTAAATCACATCATACCCAGATATGTTACTCACAGAGTTTACTAAATTGTGAAATCGCTAAGACTGCATTTTCCCTTGTGGCGACTGGAGAGCAAGTCATTTCCAAACTCCGTTTCAACCCAGCGAGCCGTAGTAATTAGGTGGTTTCTTGACATGCGCCTAGCAAGCCGCTAGTGCGGCGCGCACCCCATTACTGGCAGCGACCACTGTTACCACACCCATAGCAACCTCTCGCCGAGTGAGAACCTTGCGGGAACGATGCGGTCGGCTGTGTCGCGCTGTGTAAAGGTCATTGGGGCGTGCCGCCGTAGCTATGGCAACTGCGCAGATGACGTCACGACGCACGCCGTGAGGAATTCGAAAGGAGGTGAAGAGTGAGCCCTAATAAGGTTGTCACTGCCGGCGCGTCTGCATCTGGTACTCAGACTAAGTCAACAACTGGAGCTAAAGAGAAAAATTAAAAGGGTAATCGTATGAGAATAAGTAATGTTTCACATTAATAGCAGGTCGCGTGAATAAAAGCACTGGGACAAAATTATCCATGCGAATTATTATGAGTGTAAAGGGATGATAACATGTTACTAGTTCCTGTATATTTTAGTAGCTGTAAGGAAAATGATAGTCAATGTTATTACATTAAAATGATTTATTTGTGTTATGTCGCCAAACTAGTGTTAAGTGCAACAAATACTTACCATTTTTGACAAAGTTGCATTGATTAAAAGTTCACTGTCAGTAACATACAGTACAAAATTACAAACCATTTTGTCAACTTGAAGTTTTATTGAGTGTACCGCCCTGACGGAACTGGTGCGACTTCGCAGATGACTCACGAAGTTCATAATGTTGGAAAATTGATAAGATCTTGAGAACCGCCTTTTATTCAGCTCAATTTTTGTGTGTGGATCGTCCTTCAGCGTAAATTGGTTTCTTCATACGGCATCGACTTAAAGCGATCGGAACATGGAACCCGATATAAATAATTAACTACTAAAGTAATGAACATTGGTCGTTGCTCTGAATACACAGCTGCAATACTAGACCCTAACGGTATATTCACCGCAGCACGACATTCTTCACTGTTTATGTACTTTGTATACGAAAATATCCTCTTGAGTAAAGGAACTGTATTACCGCATACAGTCGAACAGTATTTGGCCTTTGGGAAATCTCATATACGAAACTCGTTGGAACATAATCAATACTACGTAATTATTTACTATGGCGCGCATGCCGTTGCACCGATCAAAATACTAACCGTTATCGTGCGTCATTACGTTTAACAATGAAAACGTAAAGCCACTGCAACTCTTTAACACACTGAAAACGATGTTTTGGAAAAAAGTATGTCAGTTCCGAAACTGTTTAAACTACAGTCTCAAAAGTATACAAAGTCTTTTGTGTAGCGAAAAATATAACAACATTCTCTGCATAACATTTTGGCATTGCTGACAAGAAAACCTATATCCACGATCTAGTTACGTATAGCCTCATTAAATAGCATTAAAATCTTTGAGAAACACATAATCTGGTGCGACAATGAATATCAGTACCTGTATTGTTGCAGTATGCTTTCATATGGTGTACTTAATGTCGTTCTGTGCATTGCTTTCATGTGGGATTTAGAAAAGGACCATTCTGTTGTAAGAATTAGATTACACATAACCATCCTGCAGTACACGCTTATGATTTAAAAGCAAAGCATTTCCGGGTAATCGAGGACATGCTGTTGCATCATTTTGAAACTATTAAAGATATTGATCAAAGCTGAGGGACATTGCATTTACTGAAACTCTGAGAGAAGTATCTAAGCGTACATTTCACATCTAAGTAGTGATTTACATATACATAATAAATTACAACAAGCAACATATTGGTTCGACCAAATAAGGGCTACCAGTTAATGATGAAGCGACCACATCCATTTAGTGAACACAAGAGAAGTCATACTGTTTTAAGTGTTAGAGAGAAACATGTGATGTAACGGAGTTGCTCCGTTTTGATTTGTTGCCGAAACAGAATCATTCTCATGTACAGCCTTCTCTTTCGTAGTGGGACAGTGGAAAAAATAAAAAGGCACAAGTATTTGCCACCTTTTCCTTCAATCGGTCCATCCGTACCCACATGCATTCCAATATGTTTCCCAGATGATGGAAACATTCCATATTTCACCATGTCCTAATATCCCGCAACTAATATCCCCATACCTAATACTGCTAGACTTCTGTATAGGACAGTATACAGTAGTTCACGTATGAAAACTTAATATGTGAAATTAGCAGCTAGGTTGTCTGATCGACAGTGCATCCCTCTTAAAGGAATGCATAAAAGCACAAAAACAACAGCGAGGAAATTGTTTTCCTGAGAGTAGGAAAGTTTAGTGAAGTTCGTAGCGTTTATTGCAGATGTTGTTATTAACTATTTAAAACAGATTGTGAGCTGCCGTCATTCTGTTATGCACAATTATAAACTGTTGTAAATTATACATTGTTGTAAACTTATAAAGCAACATACACTAAAAATTAATACATAAAGTAAAATAATGGAAATATAGCGCTTCGCAGCGAAAACATGTAGTTCCATATGATTATCTCCACATCATTCAAACAGGGATCATCTCTCTAAGACGTCTTTCACTTCATTCTCGTAACGTCCAGGAATATTAAAATATCCTGTTCGGTCCCAATATATAAAGGCAACATGTGTCACTTTGTAACTTCTTGTCAAAGCGACAATCGTACGACAGAGAGTGTAAAGAAAGACAGATGTCGTTTTGTAGCCGCACGTGATGTCCTAGACCTCGTAGTAGTACGAAACAACGAAAACTTTATGCGTGAGAAACTTTAAGACCTGTTGGAAACCTTTCGTAACTGATACTCCAACTTATACGGTAGCTGGGTTGCGGGTGTACCTCTGAAACATACAAATCCATAATGTCACTAATACATAGTACTGGTTCTTTCGTAAAGCGTCTGATTTACGGACCCGCCGCTCAACATTTCATTGGAGGTGCTGCTCTCTCTTGGTTCGGAGTAGAATCTTCCGGCAATTCTGCGCATGCGCACCCCGTACGGACTCTGAAAACGGCCGACAGATGGCAAGCAAGTCTTACACCCACAAGCTCTTCTGACAGCTGTCGTTCAGACAGCGCGAAATCGACGTTGGTCGCTAAGCTAACACGAGGTATACGCCACCTAGTCTACATAACGATTATTTCCAACGCATATTAATTGTGGTCACCACTGTTAAGGATTTATAGTTCTGTACTTCGGATCGCCGCGCTGTCTCACAAACATACAGTGTCATATGTTCGGCGTCTGAACCATTACGCTGTGCGAACGACATAAACGATAAACATCGCTCTAACAGCCACGCACAATGCACATCCACGAGTACAAATCGAAATAGCTTGAAAAGGGTTCACAGAAACACTTTTAAACTCACATCTACGGTAAATTACTTAAATTTTAACCTTCTTTTTCACAGACACCTGGAGTTACTGTTCAAACTGATTCGCCTGACTGGTAATTTTATTAGTGATACAAGCTTTGCCTGTGTCTCAGTTCTACGAAGAAACTTTCCCCGACAAGAATAACACGTAAATGGCCACAGCCAGGTTGCAAGTAAAGCAATTAAGTAGGTCCAACTGAATATCTGTCGTTCTTATCATACCTACAACTATTCATTCTACATATCCGAGTGACGTGATAGTAATTTGTTACTACATATTTCCTCGAAAAAAAAATTAAATGAGATTTACTATGGCGATAAAAAGTACGGCGGAAAGACAAGGCAAATGGAGTCAATTATAAGGTATTTATTAATAGCAAACCACCGCCAGAAAACCATCACATTGCCCTTACACATCAAGAACTTTTTCGATGTGATGTAAATAGATTCAACGAAAAATTGATGCAAGTACTGATTTAAACAGTTTATGAAAGAAACTGTGTCTAAAGATATGCCGCTATTTCATGGTGGCATGCCAAAGTTGTTACAAATAGCAACATAAACTAACACAATTTAAGGATCTCATTCAGTGTTCATACAGCTAAGAAGATGAATAGCAAAAACAGACAGCTAATAAGTAAATTAAGACATTGCAGAATTAATTCAGTGATGTTAATAATGGTATAACATGTAAGAAGGAAACCAAAGTGCCTGGAAAGACTGTGTTTCAGCACAAATGATAATTAACTGAAAGGAAAGCGATGTGACATGAGTTTTCAAATTTGTGTATAGTCGTCTAAGAACGAAGATAATTTTTCTGAATTGAATCAATTATTAAATGTTGTTATACTTTTCATCGATAGACAGGAGCGGGAGAAGGGGAAGAGAGAGAAAGGCAGACAATACAGGAAGACATGTCTATGTATAAATATCTGCCCACCATCTAGTAAATATTTCCTAGAACTGTCATCAACCACATAGAAAACACACTGGATTTAAATGAGGCAAAGGAACAAACTGAATCTGTAAGTGGATAATGCAAATAATGTTGTATCAAGGCATTCAGAGAAAGGGATAAAAATTAACAATGAATTCACAGAACCAATTAATGATGATTTATGTCCAGGCAAACTGTAGAAGTCTGATAGAACCAACTACATTCTCCGGGATGTAAATCTACATCAGCGCCAAAGTATCACCAGGAGCTCCCAGGGAAGTGTTATACGACTTCGTATCTTCTTCACAAACAGTTCTTCTTATGCGGCAGCCGCAACTGTGTTAGTCCATTTTTGTACAATGAAGGAACCGCACAAGAGCTGATTAATCCGCAATCTTTTCTTGTGTACACGTCCGGTTTCAGAACGCCTAGAGTGCCATCATTTGATGTAAAAAGTGAAATCATTTAACCAGCAGAAGTCATCCTCACCCCAATGTTACCCGAAAACGGTCGTGTACACAATAAGAGATTGCTGATTAAGCAACTGTATGCAGTTTCTTTATTTTACAAAACTTCTGTTTTCCATGTTGATGAACGATCTGTCGAATAGGGTGAGCAGTATCTCAGACTATTTCCCGATGATTCAGATGTGGCCTGGGTAAATGTCTTGGCTGCGTAACTATTTTGGGATTATGAATGGTCACTTGCTTTAAATACGGGTCGATGGTAGTATATAAATAGGTGATATACACCTACAATTTCTGAAACAGTAATAAAGGTACGCCGAATGGTACTGCCATGTGGATCAAATAGCTAAGCGTTGTAATTGTTGTGGACTACAGTGCGAAGACTCATTTCACTCATTTGTGGGTTACATGCTAACTGATTTGTAAAACCCTTATCATCGTGGCATAACTATTGTAACCTACACCCCCTCGAACACGCTTAGGTCTACTGTAGTCAAAACTTTGTCTTCTACTACGATTTCTACTCTTCACACTTCCTTGAATTACAAAACTGACTGTTCCTTAAGGCCTCGAGATGTGGTCTATGAGTTGATCACTTCTTTTAGTCAGATTGTACCATAAATTTTTTTTCCCCAACTCGATTCATTGCTTCTTCATTATTCGATCTACTGGTCTAGCCTTTAGCGATATTTTTCGGCACCACACTCTAAGGGTCTCGATTTTCTCCACGTCTGCACTATTATAACGTTGAAGTACCACTTCTGCCTAGAGCCGCTCTCCAGAGAAATAAACTAAAAACAAGACCAAATAATATATATATTTATATTATTTCAAGTTTTCGGAAACAGTATCCCTACTTTATCAGCCAGATACTTGCACCCTCCCCTGTTCAGTTATTTTGCTGCCCAAATATCAAAATTCATCAACAACATCTAGCATCTCTTTTTCTAATTTGATTCCATCAACGTCTCCTGATGTAATTCCACCAAACTGAGTTACCTTTGTTTTAATTTCGTTGTCATTCACTCCCAAGACACTATCCATTCCATTACGCTGATTATTCTGACAGAATTAGTCACCCACAGAAATGGGAAATGACATAAACTCTGATATCGGGTGCAACTGTACACTTAAATGAACTCACTGGGCCGGCCGGAGTGGCCGATCGGTTTTAGGCGCTACAGTCTGGAACCGCGCGACCGCTACGGTCGTAGGTTCAAATCCTGCCTCGGGCATAGATGCGTGTGATGTCCTTAGGTTAGTTAGGTTTAAGTAGTTCTAAGTTCTAGGGGACTTATGACCCCAGCAGTTGAGTCCCATAGTCCTCAGAGCCATTTGAACCAAGTGAAAATCTGTGTCGGACCGTAACTCCAAGTCGGATTTCTCGTTTCAAGCGAGCGGTCGTCTTAATAGCCTCTGCTATCCGAGAACAGTTTTCGTCCAACCCAAATTCCTAACTTTTCGCTCACTACCTACTTAGCGCTCCGTGTCCGACATACTCATCGTCCACCTCGTCACACTCGATTCTGATGAGTTCCGGAGAGAGGTTGTATCCGCACAGAAGTGATCTTAATGGCCGTCAAGCCGTATATTTTGATGTAGGTTTGGTGTCTGATACCGCAGTCAGACTGACGGTCATTAAAATCATTTCAGTGTGGATCCAGTCTCTCTCCCACACTCTTGGAGGAGTCGAGCTTTCTGAGGTGAGCAATGAGTGTGGTCGGCACAGAGTGCTAAGAGTGCTACATACATAGTGAGCGTAAAGTTAAGAATCTGAGTTCAACAGAGCGCTTAGATAACCGAAGCGGTAACGGTGCCCACTTGATCCCTAAACCCGGCTGTTAACGTCAGTACGATCCTAATTTTCACTAGTCCCGTTGCGGCCGATCTTAGAATTTGTTTCATGTGTATCTACGGCTGAGAGGATAAGAATGGTGTCTGTTTTTTCGGACTTGTCTGTAAGAACAGATACTACACACGTACACACTGAAGATCGAAAGAAAGTGCTATAGGCATGCGTATTTAACTACAGAGACATGTAAACAGGCGGAATATGGCGCTGCCGTTGGCAAGGCCTGTAGAAGACAATAAGTGTCTGGCGCAGTTGTTAGATCTGCTACAATGGCAGGTTTTCAAGTTTTAAGTGAGTTTGAAAGTAGTGTTATAGTCGTCGCACGAGCGATGGGACACAACATCTCCGAGGCTGTGATGAAGTGGGGATTTTCCCGTACGACCATTCCACGAGTTTATCTTCAATATCAGGAATCCGGTAAAACATCTACTCTCCGACATTGTTGTGGCCAGAGAAAGATCCTGCAAGAACAGGACCAACGACAACCGGAAAGAATCGTTGACAGAAGTGCAAACCTTCCGCAAATTGCTGTAGGCCAACAACAACTGTCAGCGTGCGAACCTTACAACGAAACATCATCGATATGGACTTTCGGAGCCGAAGACGCACTCGTATACCCTTGATGACTGCACAACAGAAAGCTTTAGGCCTCGTCTGGCCCGTCAACACCGACATTGGACTGTTGATGACTCGAAACTTGATGCCTGACCGGACGGGTAACGTTTCAAATTCTATGGCGCGGATGTACATGTACTGGTACGGACACAACCTCATGAATCCATGGACCCCTGCATGTCTGTAGGGGATTGTTCAAGCTGGTGGAGGCTCTGTTATGATGTGAGGCGGGAGCAGATGGAGTGATATGGGACCCCTAATACGTCTAGATACGACTATGACAGGTGACACGTACGTAAGCATCCTGTATGATCACCTGCATCCATTCATGTCCATCGTGAATTCCGACCGACTTGGGGAATTCGAGCAGGACAATGCGGCACCCCATATGTCCAGAAATACTACACAGTGGCTCCCGGAACAATCTTCTGATTTTAAACACTTCCGCTGTCCAACAAACTCCCCAGACATGATCATTATTGCCCATATGTGGGATGCCTTGCAACGTGCTGTTCAGAAGTGATCTCCACCCTCTCTTACTCTTAAGGAATAATGGACAGCGCTGCAGGATTCATGGTGTCAGTTCCCTCCAGCACCACTTCAAACATTTATCGAGTCCATGCCACGTCATATTTTGCAATTCTGTGTGCTGAAATAGTTCAAATTGGTCTGAGCACTATGGGACTTAACATCTGAGGTCATCAGTCCCCTAGAACTTAGAACTAATTAAACCTAACTAACCTAAGGACTTCACACACTTCCATGCCCGAAGCAGGATTGGAATGTGCGACAGTAACGGTTGTGAGTTTCCAGACTGAAGCGCCTAGAACCGCTCGACCACAGCGGCCGGCTCTGTATGCTCGCGGTACCCTACGTGATGTTATGCAGGTGTGACTATCTTAGAGGAACTCACAGGTCTATCTTTCGTCAGTCTAGTCCTTGTACGTGGTAAAGTAGGACGCGCTCATATGAATTTGCTACGCTAATAGTTTTTCCTGGCCGGACCGAGAATGTTGACGTTATAAATGTACGTAACCTCAGAATGAGTTCGCAAAGGAGATATAAGTATGTCTTAACCAGCTGGATGCCAGTGCCAGAGATGTTTATGTCTTGGAACAGACATCTTCGGTGGCCACTGGCAGTAAATAAGTTATCGCCTTCCCACGATCCCTACAGGTTACACAGTAAGATCTCGTGATGATCCTACAAAATATCAGGGATGATTGAGAAGGTACATGTACCCAATTCGAAAATCTTTCTGATATCTCTGACAGTGGAATTTGTCTACTGGTGCTGTAAGCAACTTTCTGAGGTGGAAGTACGGACCATAATAAGAAATAAGTCCAGTAAACGTGAGCTGTAGGATGCATACTTTACGGGCTATAGGCACTTGTTCATTAGCAAAGATATGTTTCAGACAAGTGAAGATGAACAAGGGCCCATTTTAGAATCAAAGATTACTAGACTTGTTTTCTTATTCGGTCCTTACTGCCTCCTCCAAAAATGTGGAAACGAAAGAGCTTCCAGTACAACAGACGTGTTTCACAGCATCGAATATGAACAAGTTCTCATAGCTTTTACGGTATGCTTTTCAGAGCTGATGATTACTGGATGTTTTTACTTCTTTTGGTGTCTGCTACCACCTCAGAAAGTAAACTATCATGCAGTCTTAGCAACAACGCCACCGGTACATCTATTCCGCTGCCAGAGGTGTCAGAACGATTTTCGCTTATCATTTTCGATTCGTTTGTTTCTGAACCAAGGTCCCTTACCTCAAATCGATACATTTATCCTTCTCCATCATTCCTGAGCGCTTCTAACATCATAACTGTATCACCCCGTACACACACACATAATGCATGGATTACGGCTATATTGTCGGAAGTACAAGTTTTAAGAGCACAAGAAACATCTGCTGAGCGAAGCTCTTACTTTGTTCTTAGGCAATGCCGAATAACGATCTAATAATAATAGAAGAAAATTTTGTCAGGACAAACCCTGGGTAATATTATACGCGCTGGTTGGTTTATACGGATAACGTTTCCCTCTCTGTAATTTACCATTGACACTTCCCGAACTGTTAATGGTTTATTCTGTCCAATATTGGCAAAGTTTTTCTCTCGGAATCTACAAAAGCTATAAAAATAGGTTTGCGTACTTTCAGTCTGTTTCCTGAGGTAAGGTACGTTTTCTCATGCGTATTTCTACATTTTCCCATATTCAGACTTACTTTCGGCTATTCCGTCTACTACTAGTGACCACCCTCCGTAAAAAATTCGTGACACTATTGAATGAGCACTCCGTTTTCAGGCCACAAGGGGCCCATCACGACCATCCGACCGCCGTGTCATCCTCACTGAGGACGCGGATAGGAGGGGCGTGTGGTCAGCACACTGCTCTCTCGGTCGTTACGATGGTTTTCTTTGACCGGAGCTGCTACTATTCGGTCGAGTAGCTCCTGAATAGGCATCACGAGGCTGAGTGTACCCCGAAAAATGCCAACAGCGCATGGCAGCCCGGACGGTCACCCATCCAAGTGCTGGCCACGCCCGACTGTGCTTAATTTCAGTAATCTGACGGGAACTGGTGTTTGCAATGCCACTGCCAGTATTGAATAATAATGGCATATTCACCCTTTCGTTGTTGTGAACGTGTGTAGACGAACTGCTCCGCCATTCTGCAGGTACTGTGGATGTGTATAAGTGCATCGCTTTGTGTTTTGCTACAGTGCTGCGGAGACGAGATGCTTCCCTATCTCAGTGAATAAAAAAGCTTCGAGTACTTAACATACAACGTTTGTGCATTTTACAGCGTGCTAACAGTTGCAAAAAACTTCGTTTCGATGCCTTTGAGAAACATGATCACCGTCATGGCTACATAAATCCTGATTCGGAGGGCCAGAAATTTGGGCGTCGTACGCAACTGTACGAAGTATGTAGAAATCAATAACTTGAGAACGAAAGCTCTCAATTTGAAACAGAGTTTCGACATCTTAGCTGCGTTTTATATACAGCAATGTATGACGTAAAATGAACCATAAGCGAAGTTTACACAATGCGTTTTTTTGTCTGCAAGCTCTTTAAAATTTTGCACAGTGTTTTACTTCATTTGATGCAGTGAAGTAATTGTGACAAACAACGAAAAGAAATTCAGTCCTTTATCGAGCAAAAGAGAACACTACGGCATTGTTCCCTTACCTACCTTACCTTTATCGCGAATCTCTCGCCCAGCACAAAATCCCAAGCGACTGAAGAAAAGCGCGGATGGCTGAAAATGGTTCAAATGGCTCTGAGCACTATGGGACTCAACTGCTGAGGTCATTAGTCCCCTAGAACTTAGAACTAGTTCAACCTAACTAACCTAAGGACATCATATACATCCATGCCCGAGTCAGGATTCGAACCTGCGACCGTAGCGGTCTCGCAGTTCCAGACTGCAGCGCCTAGAACCGCACGGCCACTTCGGCCGGCAAAAGCGCAGATGACTCCTATATAAAAGGAGTGTAACAGAACGAATCCGCTAAATTACGGCCAATATACATAACTTTGGTTTGCAGCAGAATTCTTGAATATATTCTCAGCCCGAATATAATAAATATTCTTGGGACTGAGAAGCCTATGTCCACGAATGAGCATGGTTTTAGAAAACATCGAACTCGGCTTGCTTTCTTCTCGCATGACATACTGCGAACAATGAATGAAGGGCAACAAGCGTATTCCATATATCTACATTTCTGGAAAGTATTTGACACGGTGCCCCACTGCAGGCTGTTAACTGAGATACGAGTCTATGGAATAAGTTCACACATAGGTGAGTAGCTTGCTAACTTCTTAAGCAATAGAGCACTGTATGTTGTCCTCGATGTCGAGTGTTTATCAAAGACTAGATTGTCGTCAGGAGCTAAAATGGCTCTGACTTAACTTCTGAGGTCATCAGTCTCCTAGAACTTAGAACTACTTAAACGTAACTAACCTAAGGACATCACACACATTTATGCCCGTGGCAAGATTCGAATCTGCAACCGTAGCGGTCGCGCGGTTCCAGACTGTAGTGCCTAGAACCGTTCGGCCACCCCGGCCGGCTCGTCAGGAGTGCCCCAGGAAAGTGTGATGCGACCGTTATTGTTCTGCATATACATGAATCATTTGGCGGGCTGGGTGGGCATAAATCTGCGGTTGTTTGCTGATGATGCTACGGTTTGTGCTAAGATGTCGACGTTGATGAAGCTGACTGCAGACTTGGAAAAAATTTGTATTTGGTACGACGAATGGCAGCTGGCTCTAAATGTGCAAAATGTAAATTAATGAGGGTGAATAGGAAAAATAAACCGGTAATTTTCGGATACAGCAACAGTCCTATTGGACCCTTCTGTTTAAATACCTGGGCGTAACGTTGTGTTGGGACACGAAATGGGACGAGCATGTGACGACTGTGATAGGAAAGGCGAATGGTTGACTTCGGTTTTTTGGGAGAAGTTTAGGAAATTGTGATTTATCTGTAAAGGAGACGACGTATAGGACACTGGTGCAACCTATTCTTTAGTACTGCTCGAGTGTTTGGGATCCATACCAGGAGCGATTGAAGGAAGACCTAGAAGCACTTCAGAGGCGGGGGCTACCAGGTTTGTTACCAGTAGCTACGAACAACATGCTTTGGTAACTCAAATGGGAATTCCTGGAGGGAGAATGATGTTCTTTTCGTGGAACACTACTAAAAAAATTTAGAGAACAGGGATTTGAAGCTGACTGCAGAACGATTCTGCTACCACCAATACACATTGCGCGTAAGGACGACGAAGGTAAGATACGAGAAATTAGGGATCGTACGGCAGCGTACAGATAGTTGTTTTTCCCTATTTGCGAATGGAACAGAAAAGGGAATGACTAGTGTCGGTACAGGGTATGCTGCGCCACGCACCGTGCGGTGGTTTGAGGAATATCTGTGTAGATCAGACTCCTTCAGCAAATAATTTTTTTAAATCAAATGGTAAATATATCCTAACGGCCATAACACGGTCTCACAGGAGAGGTACCAGCATCAGGAGAGCAGTACAGCCATAACAAACGCGGTCGTCATCACGGTACGCAATGAGCACGTCAGTAGCAGCGAAAGGGTTAAAATAAAGAGTTCCGATACATCCCTGGTTGTCAACACTTGCCTTCCTCAGAAGTTGATTTATTACGTCATATTTAAAGCCTGTCGGTATTCCGTCTGTTTATATATCTTGCATAACGTGCGGAAATGTTCGTAACTCTAAGAGAACGTGAATGTGCCTTGTTTCGACCTAGGTATCCCAAATGTTTATCAAATTATTCTCACAGTATCACGTCTTACATCACGTTTTCAGCTATTTCCTCCTCTCTTTCCATGATAAAATCATCAAGTTATTTCCTATTTATAGCTTTTCTGTGCTTTCAATTTTCAGTCTTACCATCTTCGGTTACTACAGGCTTGAAATCTGAGCTCTTGATATTCAAACAGGCGTTTCTCCTTTACTCATTATTTGTTTGTTATTCTTATATGTGGTATCCGTTTTCTCCACAGTTCTTCATGCTAAAGTAGTCGTATGATACTGTGTTATCAGCACTTTCTCTGTGTTACCATGGATGACGAGTCACTGATCTCATTTGTACTTAGATTATAGTGTTCGAGAGGTGTCCAGTTGCTTCCACCACCATGAGTGCAATGAGTTAAGTTCTGGATAAATTCACCAACCTGTAGTCTTCTACAGTTGTTGTTCCCTGAGCTGAAAACAGTACGTCGGTCGTGAGTCCATTATCCTGAGGCTGTAATAAACTTCTAACGAGGAACTGGTAGGGTATAAATGATTAAAATTTGAATTGTTTTTTTTTAAAGGAGATGCCACTCGTTTTTTGTTATTAGCAGAATACGGGAAGCTTCACAGTTATAGTACACTTAACGAATCACAAATAATTTCCATTCTTCCCACTTCCACAGAGAATAAATAAAATAAAGAACTGTGAGGGTTTGCGTAATTACTATCAAGCTAGTTCTCAATTACACGTCCAAAAACCTAGAGATTGCTAGCTAAGTTCGTAACCAATACCGACAGCAGCAGACAATATATCTGTCCTCTGAGACTGCCAATAAGGCTCCTATATTTACAAACCGGACATTGCTACATTAATTCTTAGCAGATATCGTCCTATTCTGAAATAATAGAATCATAGCCTGCTATTGAGAGATGCTTTTATATTAAAACCAAGAAAATTCACCATTTAGTTTTTATAATATTAATAAAGATGTGTGTCATTTTGGCGCGATACTTCCAAACACAGCAGCTAATCGCGGAGAAGGGCCACAACGCAGGCGGTCTTTCTCACGATACACATGTCGAACAAACCATCTGTCACCGGTACCTTTCACCAAATTACGTCAACTTCCCAGTGCTGCCTTCTCAACTGCTCTAAGGAGATGTTCTTGTCGCTCAATATGATGGCTGTAAGACCAGAGATATTACCACTGTTTGTGGCCATTTTGAGCAAGCAACGCAAATTGCTGCCCGTGTTTGTTATGTTAACACCACAAGGTGAGCGGTTACCTTATTTATTGAAATAGCATGGCTCGGTGTTGCTCACGCAAGCTTCGCGTGATACATTGATATGCCTGTAGTGAGTTGCACTCTTAAGCGATTTGTTTTAAAATTTCCTCACTGGTTTTCATTTTATGTCCTTGTCTATGCTGTCAAGTTGATTTGTACTTGTGTACTTGTGTACCTGTGTTGGAAGGACCTTTATTAATATAATTCCATATGATGTAGGATAGTAAAGGATTATCATTATTATTATTATTATTATTATTATTATTACTATTAATGCTTCATGCACGTGTCTGAGAAGCCCGGTAGCGGTCATAAGTATATAATCTGACGTACCTACTATCAGGTGCCTCAACTGACACCTAATTCAATACAAAGAGCCACATTCTGGATGAGCTCTACTCTTTCTGATATTGCTACCATTTTCTGTAATATATTGTTCTGCCCTCCCCTTGCTGTCATATTGGGTGAAAGTTAATTTAAGAATAATTTAGTTAGTGTTTCTTGCCGTTCAAAAGCGTTAACTGTTAATCTTTTACAGAAATTGATTATCAAGAGTTTCCTTTTACACTTAAAAGTTTTAATCTGATTTTTGACACTAGGCGTTTTACCTGATTCACTATTTATGTGCCAGAAGGCGTTTCACTTGTTGTAAGTTCCCGTTAACGGCGTGTATTTGCAGCTCCATTTTTGCTTATTATACTTCTAAGGCGTTTGTTCTAAACTTAATTGTGCGTGACGATTGATGGCTGTTTGTTTTGGTTAGAGAAACTAAAACAAATCTTTGCTAGGATCGTGGTTTTCAACTTCAACTTGTAACCGGCTGTTGCCGGTGAATTCTGACTTAACCCATTGGTGCTGAATGTCGCGAATTCGCATCATACCAGTGTTGGGCTAATCACTGGAGAGTTAACGGTTTCTTAGCGCCGGTACTGGTAGGTGCTCATTCTGCATGAAGCTACCAACGTTTCTGACAAACGCTGCATTCTCCTGAGTGTTTCGGGCAACTCAAAGGCGCCACAATTTTTTTCTTTTAATTTTCACCTAGATATTTATTCAGGGTTAAGGATTTCATTTTGTTTTTCTTATCCACAGTGGGCCTCGTCCATACTTCAGTCTGTCATTCTGTGTATGTTACCTATAACTTTGAGGCGACCCAGTTACTTATAATTGGTTATATATATTGATTATTATTGATATATTTGCCATAGCCCATCGTCTGTCGTTACAAAGCTCCAACTGATTTTTCATTTAATGGAATGCTGGAAGTTTTAATCTGTGAGCTCCTTGAGGACGCGTGCCACCTTTCCTTTCATTGCTTCGCTGAAGTCTTGATGCTTTTAATGTACATTTGAATTCCCGGAATAGATGAAAGCCGGATGGTGCAAGGTCAGGGGAAGAAGGGCGGTGGTCTCAGAATGTGCTACTGTACTTTGCAAGAAACCTCTTAACAGACAATGCAGTATCAGCCGGTACGTTGTTGTGATGCAGAACCCAAGACTTGTTGTCCCACAATTCGGGTATTTTTCCTTATTTTCACATGGAGCTGAGCAAAAACCTCAAAGTAGTAGTAATGATTAATAGCTTGGCATTCAGGAATCCATGAAGATACACAGTTCCATGAATATCAATAAAAACAATGATCATCGCTTTGAATCTTGATTTGTTCATTCGAGCTCTTCTCGCTGTCGGTCAAGTTGGGTCCTTCCAGTGTTTGGATTGCCACTTAGTTTTTTGAATTCTAAGTGAAAAATCGACATTTGTCACATGCTATGGCTTTTTTCAAGAAATTAAGACTATTTCAAATGACATTCAAATGTCAGTACAAACATGACATTCTTTTTGTTCGATCGTGAAAATTTTCGGCACCGGTTTCGCAAAAAACTTTCCTAACGTTAAACTGGATATGTGAAATTTTCGATACGCATCTTTCGTCAATTCCTACAGTATCAGAAATCGATCGAAGACTGTACCGACGGACAGATCGAATCAGATCGCCTATATTTTTCGATACTTATAACCGTTTTTGATGTTGAAGGGCGTCTCACGAGGGAGTCATCTTCAATGTCGTCTCGGTCATCTTGGACCACTTAATAACTTACGTATATCTTCAATAGTATTCGATAAACACTTTTTTAGTAGAAGGTAGGTTTCGGGAGAAATTTTACTAAGTTTCGTGTGAAACTTCACAATTGGGTACGTTGTTCTGTTGTTACGCTCATCACATTTCCGGCAAAACAAAATAATAGCACTTAAACAAAAAAAGGCCATGGCCACAGCGATTTTTCTACAGACACCAGAGATTAAGCATTCGACTGAAAAGACTTCATTGTTCTCAATTATTGGTTGTACAAGTTTCGTGCAAGCGTACTTACTCTGTGACAGCAACAGCCACGTTATTTTATAGTCACAACTCGTATTTATTTATTATTCCTTAAAGGCGCATTTCCAAGAACATAAGGGCATCCATATAAAATGTTTCCTATTAGGTTGTTTGGTGACTCTTATCGTTAGTAAATTGTTGCGGTGATTTCGTATGATTTTAATGGGCCAGCTTCGCCGACTGCTGTGACCGAGCGGTTCTAGGCGCTTCAGTCCGGAACCGCGCTGCTGCTACGACGCCAGGTTCGAATGCTGCCTCGGGCATGGATGTGTAATGTCCTTAGGTTAGTTAGGTTTCAGTAGTTCTAAGTCTAGGGACTGATGACCGCAGATGTTAAGTCCCATAGTGATTAGGGTCATTTGAACCATTTTTGAGCCAGCTCCTTACCATTCAACCTTTCAGATGTTTATCGCATCAAAGTTCTGGGCGAAGACCAATGATAAGGTGTGGCACTGCAGTATATGATCCAGACCTGATCCACGCAAGTCCAAAAGGAAGGGTCTCAAAGCTAAGCTGTGATTTGATACTTGTCAAGACTATCTTACGTCCTGCCTCGAAAGCGCGTTAATTCGTATGGTAAACAATGTTTTTGATGTTACCTAGATTACGTTGAATACCAGTGTATGGTCTGCTTTTTTTTGTTTGTTACTTGTACGAGCGGAAGCAAACACAACGATGACGAGATTTCCGACTCGGGTACTGCACGCAGAAAACTGGACTTTCAGATCCCACAGCGACTTCCCGAAGGTAAAGCCGCCTTTACTGTGGCGGTTTCCTGAGTCAGTTATTTGTATATGAAACGATTTTGTTGACACTGAAACAATATTTTCCTTGCATTAAAAACTGAATCATCCTCTATTTGCATTCCACCAAGGCAACATCACGTTGTGTAAAACAATCGATTGGCAGTATGTGGTGTAGGCCTACTATAAAATAATATTACTGAGAGAAACAATACAGTACAACGAACATTGTGGTGTAAATCAAAACATCTTCGTTTTGTGAGATTATTTCACATTTTGATCGGCATAAGAAGACTGAGTTGTTTCGGTGTCAGCAAGTATATCCTGCCAAATATTTCAATGCACATTTGATTAGTCCAATAAATTACGAAGAGCGAATCTTTCAACTGTATCAATTCCATCAACTGAAATTTGTCATGACAGAAAGAGTGGTATAACACTTAAAAATAGTGAATATTAGTCTGATTCGTCACTGATTTTCAAACAAAGTCATTTACTGCGTCTAATTCTGAGCGGTTTCAGAAATATTGCTACAATAGTTCCGTTCTTTAATAAGGTCTTGTATTGAGCACTATCTTTGGTACGAGTAACTATAGCAAAGGAGATACACTTAAGATTTAGTTAGCTCGAACTGCAGGGTGTTGATCAGTGTTTCGTCAGTCAGTAATAGCTGTACGTTTCATGCACCTGGTCTACAAAACAGAACATCTGCAGCAGTGGAAATTACTTTGGACAGGAAAATTTACATCACCTCCCTGAGCCTACTTACTAAATATTACAAAAATGTTTCGCATTGTCAGCTATTAACGACAAATGAAAATTTGTGTCGGACCGGAACTCCAGCTCGGATTTCTTGCTATCACGAACAGGCTGTAATCACATCTGCTATCCGAGCAAGCCTCCAGGACCGATTCAAACTTCCTTCTGTGACGTTTTCCAAGACGTACGCTCGAACAACTCATGATTCCCACAAAGGAGTCAAATATTATATCATCATTTAACTCCATACAGACATGGACACATAGTCGATGTTTCGAATGTCTGTGTTTATGCTGAGACTGTATGTTCACAATACATTGTTCTTCAGACATGTATGAGTGCATTCATATCTCAAGAACATTGTATCTAGAAGATACAGACCCTGTATAAATACCGACATGCATACTTCTCTTTAGGGCATTGTATTATGAAGATACAGACGTATAAACAAAGACATTGTAGGCATCAATGATGTACTTAATAGTCTACTGAGTGTCACGGATTTACCATTAAGCTATGAAGTGAAGCTTATTGTTAGTGGGACAGGTAGCGCAAAAAGACTGAATCTGGCCTCACAAAAATGGTTCAAATGGCTCTAAGAACTATGGGACTTAACGTCTGAGGTCATCAGTCCCCTAGACTTAGAGCTACTTAAACTTCACTAACCTAAGGACAGCATACACATCCATGCCCGAGGCAGGATTCGAACCTGCGCCCGTAGCAGCAGCGGGGATTCTGGCCTCACAGATTTGCAGTTGAATACAGCCGACAGCGTAGCAGAACCTGCTTAACAGTTGGCGTTGACAAAATGCCATTGCAGATGAATTAATTACGTGCCCAGTTAGAGGGGCGACACTGCTTGAATGAAGCCATCTGTGATTCAAGGAGGAGGAACAACATAAACCCAGTATAGACAAATGTATTCTTGATTTCGTGTGAAATAACAGGATTGCTCACAATGTTTGAAAGCGAGGGGTAATTACGCTTCTAGGGACGAGGCCACCCTGGGATCCTTGGAAAGCAGAGCTCCTGTGAGCTGCATTTGTTACGCAGGCAGACGCAGGAGGTTGAGAGGACTGCGTACACGCATCAGCGGCTCATGAATTACGCAGCCCGGGAGCTGTAAAGCTGCAAGGAGCCGGGACCAGTGCTCGGGCCGCCCCCGCGAGTGCAGCGTCGTAATGAATTTTTGAGGGGGCCGGCGGCACGGCCACGGCACGTAGTCCACCTCTCCCCCCACCCCGTCGCTCCTCTGCGCCGCTGCCAAAGCTACTGCCACCCTGAATCAGCGATAAAATGCCGCCACCCCCACCTCACCCTGTTGCCAGCAGCCGAAACAGGGCGCGGCTCGTTACGGTAAACTCGCTGTGACAAATGAGTGGCAGCTGGTGGCAAACACTTTACAGGCAGCAGGGAGCTTCCCAAGGGACAGAAAGCAAAACGGCGCCAGGGGTGCGTGGAACAGGGCTGAATTCCGGCGGAAACGGGGATTGGCGGCTCAGGCAAGCGAGCTCTCATTTCAACTACTATGGGTAATACCTGTCACTAGGATTCCTGTGTCAGGTGTAGACGCTTTCTGACGGCTACTGTAAACGATTTGCTCGTTTTCAAAGTTCCGTATTTCCCAAAGTGTTAGACGAACATTTATGACTGTCGCATGGATAGGGCCGTAATCCCACCGAGTTAACATAGTGCCCATCAGTTACCGTTACGAGTGTAATCCCTTGACAAAATGGCGACAAAGCAAGGAAAGAGTTTTTATGTGTGGAAATATGCGAGATGTTTATGTGCTATAAAACTGCAGCGTATATTCAGAAGGAGTTATGGAAACGAGCTGTGATATAAGCGCAGCATTTTTAGTCAGTATCGACAGTTTAAGGACATTGGTTCTCACTGTAAACAGAAAAGTACCTGTTTACCAAGAGTGCCATATGTAACTGTGGAGAGGGCGAGGCAGCGTTATCTAAGTGCGTGTAGGGCTTGCACATTGAGAATTGCGTACAAACTTAATTATGTATTTAGATCATTCATCTACCCCGTCATTCGAGAATCTCGACGATTTTTGCCATTTTATTCATATCGATACGGGCAATTCATTGGCATTTTCAATTGTAATTCCTGAGGAAAAGGGGTCTTCACAGAAGGACTGACGGACAGTGAATCGGTTAGCAAATGACAAAATAAAATATTTTTCGTTTGACATACTTATATGTTAACGATTTTCGGATTTATTTCCGTTACTTCTCCAGTGAGACCTTGTTCCTTGCCGAATTTTGTGACTGTAGACCAACAAGAAGAACTCCGAAAGTTTTTGTTGAGTGAGTTTGCTAGAATCGAAATATGTGACATGAATTGCCGTATTTATTCACTGCATTGCCTCAGAAGCTGACTCATCTTACAGTTCCAAGCCAACGCAGATTTTAGCCTCTGGCATAAATTTGAACGGTACCCGTACCCGTTCTTGAGGAAAAGAAGAAATGTACAAAGAGACCTTTCGATTATCATTTTTCTCCTTCAATTCAAGTACCTACATCATTTGAATAGAACAGTCATCAAATATATGTAATCAATACATCTAGTTGACATCTTTATCGAAATTGCATGTCATCTTAGTTATATATACGAACACAAAAATCCATTGTTCAGTGCAACCAAAAATTCTCACTGCTGAGTTTTTATAAAATATCGCTAATGAAGGTTTGTGTAATTAAAAGACTACACATTAACTTTTCCTGTATTTCTGTATTTTACGCTTCATGTGTAGGTTCATAGAACACTCATCATTGTTTAAAAATTGTAATCCTCCTTGTATTAAACCCAGGGCCCCACGTCTCAAACAAGGACTGTACAATATAGCTACACTACTTATCGAAATAAAGTTACATCACTCTATATTAAACGTGGTTGAAAACGTTAGTAGTCGATTGTCTACAGAATTTTTGAGAGTTGCATTGAACTGCTTTGGGGTACGCGTATTTTAGTTTTAAACTGCACATACCATAAACAAAAAGTTACGAAATTCCGTCTTCTGTATGGTATCGCTATAAAAGGCAGGCAGTGTGGTCACAGGGACGGAAGGGTGGGTCGGGGGTGGGGGGGGGGGGGAGGTGGGGGGGGGGTGGGGGTGGAGGAGCCACAATTTAATTCTACTAATGGAATGTTTGATTCTTAAATTAATAAATTTTCGGGTTCACCTTAAGCATAGGGTATGGCATACAATGCCTTGAGTCTCATTCAGTGCAGTGAACATGCCGGCATCTTAATACCATACGCTGGTAAAACCCAGGTTATCTCTAAAAAATCGGGAATGAGCTGTGGTAAATTTAACAGAAGTCAACTCGCCGTTTAATTTTGATCGTGGTTAGTGCACCACAATTTTGCGATGGACAGGATATTTTACCGTGGTTAACTTTTAATCGATCGAGAATGTTGCTACACAAGATATGAAATCAATGTAACTATTACTCGGACGTGTGTCTATACGACAAGAGAAGCACTCATGGAGCATGCGTGCATCAAAGGTAGCACTTTGTAACATATTGAGTTTTGAAAACGAATGCTTCATTTGTAGTAGCCCTGGACTTTATCCGCTTTGCTTGTGGCAATACTGTAAGCAAGCTGGCCTGTTTTCGTTGTGCTGCTCCTTTGTATGTAATCTACCATCCCTGGCACAGATCCAGTGCACTTCTCTCGTAGTTCGCGGGGGGAAAATTATGTCAGTATCTTTTATTATTGGAAGAAATGGATATTCACGGTTTCAGCCAATCAGGATTGCCAGCGGGATTTCAACAGGTACACTGTGTGATGAGAAGTTTCCGAACAACTGGCTGAAAATGACATACAAGTTTGTGACGCCCTTCGTCGGTAATGCTGGACTTCAATATGGTGTTGGCCCACCCTTAGCCTTGATGATAGCTTACACGCTTGCAGGCAAACGTTCAATCAGGTGACGGACGGTTTATTGGGCAATGGCAACCGATTCTTCACAGAGTGCTGCACTGAGGAGATGCGTCGATGTCGGTCGGTGAGGCCTGGCGCGAAGTCGGCGTTCCAAAACATTCCAGTGGTGTTCTATAGAAATCAGGTCGGGACTGCGTGCAGACCAGTCCATTACAGGGAAATTGTTGTGGTGTAAAACACGACGACGCCATAACACCACCGCCTCCAAATTTTACTGTTGGCACTACACACGCTGGCAGATGACGTTCATCACGCATTGTCCATACCCATAGCCTCCCATCGGATTGCCTCTCTGTCTACAGTGACTCGCCACTCCACACAATGTTTTTCCACTGTTCAATTGTCCAATGTTCACACTCCTTACACTAAGCCTGGCATCGTTTGGCATTTGCCGGTGTCATGTGTGGCTAATGAGCTGCCGCTCGACCATGAAATACAAGTTTTCTCACCTCCCGCCTAACTGTCATAGTGCTTGCAGTGGATCCTGATGCAGTTTGGAATTCCTGTGTTATGATCTGGATAAATGTCCGTCCATCAGACGTTACGAACCTCTTCAACTGTCGGCGGTCTCTGTCAGTCAACAGACGAGATCGGCCTGTAAGCTTTTGTGCTACAAGGGTCCCTTCACGTTTCCACTTCACTATCACATCGGAAACAGTGGGTTTAGAGATGTTTTGGAGTGTGGATATCTCACGTACAGACGTATGACACAAGTGACACACAATCACCTGACCAAGCTCGAAATCCGCGAGTTTCGCCGAGCGCTCCATTGTGCTCTCTCACGATGTCTAATGACTACTAAGGTCTCTACCTGGCAGTAGGTGGCAGCACAATGCACCTGTGGGTGTCCGGATACTTTAGATTACATAGTGTAGCTGTCTTCCATAGGAAGATAGTTTCGTTAAGCTATCCTTCCTGCAGTTCAGGAAGAGGACGGTTCAAGCAGTGACACCAAAGTCTCGATTGGTAGTATATTGCTAGCCAACCCTGTAATCATGTTAAATTTTCCAGTGAGAGTACTTTAAATAATGCTTGCGGATCCTTAAGACGACGAAGTATTGCAATGGTCGCCCTACAAGAACAATAATGGGTGAAACAGAAACAATTAATAAATAATTCATAATAAAACATTGAAACATCACTCTTAATGATTTCCATGGAAAGAAAATGTGGATTTCTTAGAAAACAACAATCAGTTAGCTTTTTATCTTCATCCAGGGCGTATGAGAATCTTGTAAAATTTGTTAATGGAGATGAATACTCATTTCACGCTTTGCAATTTTACGCGATCCGTGGAGGTGACATGTTCGAAATCATATTGTTTATTGTACAGTGGTCTATTAACCCGCAGTTGTTGACGAAGACGGAGTGATTTATCACAAACGGAAAGTTATTGTCAGGAACCATTGTCCACAGACAAGGAATGTTCGGTCTTGTTCATGTTGCAAATTTAATATCATGCTTGATCGTATTTAACGTGATGGTGTGGCTTCAAGGCTACGAAACCGATCGTTAGATCAATTGCTAAAAAAGAGCAGCCAAGCGGTTATTATTCAAGAGAAACCACACTGGTCACGAACTAACGTAACAGCCACGTGTAGCGTTGAACGCTCTATGTCTCTCTTTCCATGGGTGGTCCACTCCTTGTACAGCTACTACAATGGTACTTAGTGATGGAGAAATATAACAGATGAAGCTAATGTATAATTTATTTTCAATTCTACAACTGTTTTGGTCAGAGACAATTTTCTAGTACCTTTTGTACAGCGTTATTTATACAGCATGATCTTCATGTAAAAGTGGTGTTTGAATAATACACTAAAAGACAATTAATATTTAAAACATTTTTTATGATAGTATATGTCAAATATGATGTTGTTGTGGCCTCCACTCCGAAGACTGGATTCATCCATCTCTCTACATTACTTTATTCTCAGCAAGGCTCTTCATCTCCGAATAACTACTGCGTACTGCACTTGTCTGTCAAAATATAATATTTATGAACAATATTTCGTTATGAAAAAGTAGACGCGTGATGTGGCAATTACATAACTATCAAACGAAACCCAAAGCAGGGGAATATAGATCTACAATCACACAAAAGTGACAGAAATTTTCTACATTATGCTGAGGATCAAAATTTCATTTTTAGTGGCCTCTTTGAACTGAAGAAACAAAATACCTTTTGAAAATGTTGGTAATATTTGACTACAGAGACAATATTTGTCATGATGGCAGCCAAAGAAATTGAATAATCTCTTTGGCGACAATTCTTTGCTCATTTCTATTGTATGTTCTTTAGATAGATGCGTAACTGAAGCTTCTTTCAACTTATTTCCATAATAAAACATTAATTAAAAATTTCATGTTCGTTTGAAGAGTCATCAGGTGCAATTTCTTTGGTGTTTCAGCAGGGATTTACAGTTTCTTGTTGGCAGTGTGTAGCTGGAGTTAGCCCAGACACGTACTACTCATCTCTTCTTTCGGATGGCGCCCAGTGTCAACGGAAAGCATCGCTTTGCTTCCCGTTTCAAATGATTTTTAAAGGGGGGTTTTACGTGCCCATTCCATAGAGGCGGTCCAAATTAATGTAGTAGGATAATCGTTGTATCGAAATGTATTAAGAGAAACAGTAAAACGCAAAAATTACCATTACTCCAACAGCTACTGCGCAGCGCTGTTACATGACAAAGCAGTCAACGCAAACCATGGAGGTGTTGTATCTGCTCGAGCACTGGTTATTCCAGCGTGTTATTGTCCCTGTTAATATATACCGGTAAAACACATATCGCACAAGAATAATTTGCTAATTTGTGATTGCTCTATATAACGGACAGAATTCAACTTTATAAATAATTTTGCTTCAATCAGGAAACCAACGACGCTTTCTATCGACACTATGAGCAATATTTTAGGCGGTGAGGGGGAAGGGGACGCCGTGATTCCAGATGCACAATGTACCTCCGAAATCGTAAATTTCTGACCAAACGCCAGAGAAAGTGCACCTGACGTCTTTTAAGAGGGACACTCGATGTGTGTAATACCTGTAATACCTGATATCAGCAAATATTTGTAAGTATTACTTGTATTTGGCTACAGGTTTCAAACACAATTCTGTTATATTGAATTCATGCTGACAGAGTCAGCAAGAGGTCGATCTCTAAAATCTCACGGATGGTGGCTTCGCACCACCGGCCGCTCGGCCGAGTGCGTGAAACAAATGTCCGAACCTGCGGTTCCTCTCGTACTGAGCAGGATTACTATCGCAACGACACAGTCATCAGTAGGGTAAAACTGACCTGTCTCACAACGGTCTAAACCCAGCTCACGTTCCCTATTAGTGGGTGAACAATCCAACGCTTGGCGAATTCTGCTTCGCAATGATAGGAAGAGCCGACATCGAAGGATGAAAAAGCGACGTCACTATGAACGCTTGGCCGCCACAAGCCAGTTATCCCTGGTCTACATCTACATCTACATCTACATCCATACTCCGCAAGCCACCTGACGGTGTGTGGTGAAGGGTACCTTGAGTACCTCTATCGGTTCTCCCTTTTATTCCTGTCTCGTATTGTTCGTGGAAAGAAGGATTGTCGGTATGCCTCTGTGTGGGCTCCAATCTCTCTGATTTTATCCCCATGGTCTCTTCGAGAGATATACGTAGGAGGGAGCAATATACTGCTTGACTCCTCGGTGAAGGTATATTCTCGGAACTTCAACAAAAGCCCGTACCGAGCTACTGAGCGTCTCTCCTGCAGAGTCTTCCTCTGGAGTTAATCTATCACCTACGTAACACTTCCACGATTACTAAATGATCCTGTAACGAAGCGCTCTGCTCTCCGTTGGACCTTCTATATGTGCAAGTTAAATGGCCATCTTCAGATAAACTACATACACAGACTATTGAGCCACTCTGTGTGTTCTGCATGGTCATTTCAGTTGTTCAGATGTGTGTGAAGTCCTAAGGGAACAAACTGCTGAGGTCACAGGTCCCTAGACTAACACAGTACTTAAAATATTTAAACAAACTAACGCTGAGAACAAGACACACCCACCCATGCCCGAGGGAGGACTCGAACCTCCGACGGGAGGGGCCGCACAATCCGTGACATGGCGGATCTAACCGCGTGGCCATTCCGCGCGGGGCACGATCATTTAGTCACGGACATATAGCGATTTAACTCCCTTAAGAGGAGGCGCCATAGTGGCATGTGGGCACTATTAACAATCTTACATTATTGAAATGCGATGATTTACTCCGGAACAGTTGGCTTGCATGTTTCAACTAATCAGTAAAATGTATCCACCAAGAGTGATGCAAATCAAAGTTCTGAATTGGCGCGATTTCACTAAACTTCATTTAAATTCTTACTTTAGTCAACAGTTTTACAAGCTTGCTCGAAAGGAATCAATTTATGGCAAGCAGTTGCCGACAACACTGAATTCACACATTCACAAAGCGTCCGCTCGCCAGCGTCAATAGTCTTCCATAAGATGTTCAAAGTTTCACATGTTTCTCGGCCTTAATGTGCGCTAGATTTCGAAATCCGAAGAAGGCCATGCAGATACTCTCTCAAACCGCAATTGCTTCGCTACTGTTTAGCGACCAAATTGGTGCTGCTTTAATTGCTCTTTGGTTGGCCCTTATACAAACTTGTCCGACTCTCAACTTCCGGGATATGGCCAGCAATAATCAAAATTTAATATCAAATTTCTAACATGTAAACGTTTTAAATTGCAGTGCTCTAACACATCACGACATATACGTCTTCTGCAAGCTTTACAATACTACCAATACTACTAGACTTATTATTTTGCATATGAGCCGTACGAGTATATTGTCGTATGAATGATTACAAAGAAAACTTGCTGCATCTAACACAGAATGGAGAGGTAAGACACTAATTGATAGTACCATCTGTTCACTTGTCACCAGTGCGCATAAATATGCTGCCGTAAATTGTGTGCGTACTATTACTTGAATTCAATTTCATCACATTTTTTATTTCAAGTTGCTTATCCAAATATTGTCTACTGCAGTGTCAGGGTCGAAAATAACTTATTTCTTAACTACATCTTATTGTAGTGCATGCTGTTGTGATTCTGTGGAGTACAGGATCTGTTTTTGTTCACATATTTCCGAACAAATCGCTTTTGTTGCCAACGGCCTCCCGCAGTGTTAACACCGTTTCCCGTCAGATCTCAGAAGGTAAGCGCTGTTGGGCTGGGCTACCATTTTGATGGGTGACCATCCAGTCTGCCATGCGCTGTAGACAAGCGGGGCGCACTCAGCCCTTATGAAGCAAACAGAGGAGCTAATTGAGAAGTAGCGGTTCCGCTCTTGGAAACTGACATACGGCCGGGAGAGTGGTGTGCTGACCACATGCCCATCAGTATCCGTATCCAGTGACGCCTATGTCTTGAGGATGACACGGCGGCCGGTCGGCACCGTTCGGCTTTCATGGCCTGTTCGGGAGGAGTTTCGTTTTAGTTTAGTAAATGGTGCGTGTTGCAGTGAACGACGAATGTGAAACGAGATTATGCTATTGATATAACTAAAGGTGAACAAAATCAGTTGTTGAATGTTTCGTGAATGAAACCGTTAATGCAGACAACAAAATGGAGGAATTTGTTTGGTGATGTCAAAACCAAACGTGTCGTTCAGTGCGAGGCCTATGTGATGAATACCTTATTATGTGTCTGACACAACCGGATAAAACAGTAGCAGCAGAGCACGGTCTCAATAGAAGCAACACATCACGTATGGAAAGACAAAATTTTATATTCTCAACTTAGTCTTTCTGAGACAGTAAGAAAAAAAAAAAAACGCCTGTGAATGAAACTGTTAGTGCAGTCAAGGAAAAATGACGTATGTAGTACGTAGCTAACCCTGCCACTGGGTCTATTGCATTCAACTTCCAGTTTTAAAATAAAATAAACTCTTAATGGAACGTTAAAAGGTGATTGTAATTGACTTGGTTTACCACATGTGAAAGAGAAACCTCAGCCATAAGTACGCATAACGCGCGACCAGAAAGTCGAATGTGGCGCGACGTAGCTAGTTGTGGCTAAACAGCAAAACGTAACGCTTACCTACTCAGGACTGGAAAGAAATGTGGTTCCCCTTCTAGTGTTATCGTCATTTTGTACTCAGCAATATATGATCTAACTCCCACCAAACGCAACCTGTCCAGCGACTACATCCTTCACTCCAAACTTCTCAAAATTTGGTACTTACTTGCAAAGTATCACATTAACTATTGACAATAACGAAACAAAAACCAGTTATCAAGGTGTGATGTCTGACTGTAAGATGTGAAAAAATAAACTTATTTACCGAATGTTTCCTTCAAAATAGAAGGGCGAACAGCAGCAGACGCGAGAATTAAGAAATAGTGGTTTTTCATTTTTTACGCGAAAAATTTATATTTCGAACTACATTGACGAATATAGTTCTACTTTATCTTGTAGTTTAACACTTCAAATTAATCAAAACAGCAGCGCACCACTTGAACGTCTCCACTTCGCATCACTTTGGTGCACCACTGATGGATGCAAAGGAGCGTGATGCGAACCACCAAATGACCCGTCTCGGCCACGGCACGTTTTTGTCGATTGCATGTAGGATGTGCAAAATGTAGCATGGTAATAGCAGAAAAATATTTGCACTCTAAGGCTAAACAAATTAAAGGATAGTAGGACAAATTGTTGGTAGTAAATTATCTTTTTTTCTGTAAATGGCAAATTCTGGCGAAATACTTTAAAGCCAGCTGAATGCATACTGTAAATAAGACATTTGTGTACATACATTTATATGTACAGATATTTGATTATCATTCCGGTCTATAAATTAGTTGCAAGAAACACTAAATTAGAAAGTTGGAAGGTGCGATGAGAGCGAGACATTAATCAGGCAGTTCATCATGGTAGTTTATATTAACAGAATTATAAGCTGATGGCCGACCGCGGTGGTCTAGCGGTTCTAGGCGCTCAGTCCGGATCCGCGCGACTGCTACGGTCAAAGGTTCGAATCCTGCCTCGGGCATGGATGTGTGTGATGTCCTTAGGTTAGTTAGGTTTAAGTAGTTCTAAGTTCTATGGGACTGATGACAACAGATGTTAAGTCCCATAGTGCTCAGAGCGATTTGAACCATTTTTATATGCTGATGTTTACACTGCAGTGATGTGAATGTTAGGGGTCCAATCTGCATTTGATTCCTGTGTTTGATTTCTGTGAACAGCCCACTAAAATCATTTAGAAGGTGTTGGTATGATCAGAGAGTGTCAATATATTTTTGTAGTTGTTCTAAGTGGTCCATTTTATTGCCTTTTTGAGTGATACGTAAAATCTGTAATTCATCATTAACGTTCGAAACAGAGTGTCCATATTGTTACATGTGTTCGCAGCTCGTGGTCTCGCGGTAGCGTCCTCGCCTCCCGAGCATGCGGTCCCGGGTTTCATTGCCGGTGGGGTCAGGGATTTTCACTTGTCTCGAGATGATTGGGTGTGCCATCATTCATCCCGACTACGGTCGGAGGAAGGCAATGGCAAACCACTGCCCCTAGGACCTTGCCTTGTACGGCGGTGCGGGTCCCCCGCGTCGTTCCCGTACGCTCTGTCAGGGAGTATGGGACTTCATCATCCTTGATTCATGTGAGAGACAATTGCAGACATATTTAAATTTCTGTATAAAGGCCTGCATATGTTCACAATACTTTATACTAAAGCTTCTGCCTGTCTATCCAAGATAAAAGATGGGGTAGTTGTCACAAATAATTTTGTAAATTCGTAATTTTCCTAGGGCTAGGCTGGAGATTTGGTGCTTGGGTAATATTATGTTACACAGTGTTATTGGTGCGGATACTTATGTGAACTCTTCTCTTTAGAAAAAGATTGACAATTTGGTACGAGATTGTACCTAGGAAGGGACTGCATGCAAATAATTGATTTTCTTCTGCTGAGTCTGAATTTACTGCGGGTGATTTAGTATCTTTAATTTTAATGTACATGTGGTCAATTATTCGTGACTATTTGTCGCTATGGTTCTGATAATATTCATTTCTTTCTCCTTGGCAGATGAACTGAGGGTAATTCTATATATACAGATAATGAATCTAAAAGAAGCCATTTAGTGTTGTGTAGTGTGGTATGAAGAAGTATCTATAATTACATCTGTGGTGGTTGGTTTTCTATGAACTTCAAAGGCACACTTTTGTTTCAGATTTTTTCATTCTCGGATCAAGAAAACTGATATTATCTTCTGACTGAGGTTCTACAATGAATTTGATACTGGAGTGGATTTCATTCATGGTAATTGCAAATGATTCTGTTTCTTTTACTGTACAATCTTCCCATAATGGCAACCTCTGCACTATAAACATAAACATCAAGCATACTGCGCATGTGGGATGTTCAGTACTGACATTAAGAACATTATTAAGTGTACCACAGTAATATGTTTACAATATGTGTGCTGTGTAGAATTCAACAACATATACATCGATCTGTGAAACCACATGGACCACTACAAAGCAACTCGCCATTTACCGAAACACACGTAAGGGTTACAACTATTCTGCATCATACATAAATAGATGCTGATACTTTAGCGTATTTTCATTAATGAAAGAACTTGTAAAATTGCACTAAATACTCAAGTATTCCTATGAAGTGTAAGGGCAGACCACATACTGTTGGTCAAAACATCTGTGAAACCAAAAATATTAGCCATCTGTAGACGGATATGGTACCCCAAAACCGGTTATGGCACTAAAATAAAACATTTAAAAAGTATCTGTGGCTGGTTGCGTCATTCAGCAACAATCATGAACTCCCACAGATTTTGCAAGATCCAACATGGATATACAGGTTGATACAAAAATGTACGACCAAACTTTGAGGAAACATTCCTCACACACAAATAAAGAACAGATGTTATGTGGACATGTGTCCGGAAACGCTTAATTTCCATGTTAGAGCTCATTTTAGTTTCGTCCACCTACGCTCAATGGAGCATGTTATCATGATTTCATACGGGATACTCTACCTGTGCTGCTAGAACATGTGCATTTACAAGTACAACACAACATGTGGTTCATGCACGATGGAGCTCCTGCACATTTCAGTCGAAGTGTTCGTACGCTTCTCAACAGCTGATTCGGTGACCGATGGATTGGTAGAGGCGGACCAGTTCCATGGCCTCCGCGCTCTCCTGACCTCAACCCTCTTGACTTTCATTTATGGGGGAATTTGAAAGCTCTTGTCTACGCAACCCCGATACCAAATGTAGAGACTCTTCGTGCTCGTATTGTGGACGGCTGTGATAAAATACGCCATTCTCCAGGGCTGCATCAGCGCATCAGGGATTCCATGCGACGGAGGGTGGATGCATGTATCCTCGCTAACGGAGGACATTTTGAACATTTCCTGTAACAAAGTGTTTGAAGTCACGCTGGTACGATCTATTGCTGTGTGTTTCCATTCCATGATTAATGTGATTTGAAGAGAAGTAATAAAATGAGCTCTAACATGGAAAGTAAGCGTTTCCGGTTCAAATGGTTCAAATGGCTCTGAGCACTATGGGACTTAACATCTGTGGTCATCAGTCCCCTAGAACTTAGAACTACTTAAACCTAACTAACCTAAGGACATCACACACATCCATGCCCGAGGCAGGATTCGAACCTGCGACCGTAGCAGCCGCGCGGTTCCGGACTGCGCGCCTAGAACCGCTAGACCACCGCGGCCGGCAGCGTTTCCGGAACATGTCCACATAAAATATTTTCTTTCTTTGTGTGCGAGGAATGTTTCCTGAAAGTTTGGCAGTGGCTTTTTGCAACACCCTGTATAACATTAAGCTGAAATTCTTTTACTGTTACTAATGTTGCCTTTTTGTTGTCAGCCGTGAGATGTATCGACCTTTATCGGAATCGCTCTACCAAATGACTAACACTGTAGCGAAAACTAAATTTACAAAGGAACAAGAACAAACCGTTTTGATTAAGAGAAGCTAGGAGAATAAATATAAGAGTGACGTATGACTGAGACTAACAGATGGGTTTACCATATTCGCAATGCAATTTAACAGTAGCGTAAAGTCCTTCCTCTCGCTTGATGTCAGACCTCTAAAGTAAACATTGTAGACGTAAATTAAGTGTTTGTTCCAATTAACTATTTGGTTCCATAGCTAGTTTAACTGCATAACCATCAATTAATGCTAATCACAAAGTAATGTTTTGCATGTGACATGTGAAGAAATAGTACAAAAGCACAGTTAAAGTAATTTAGTAATGCATTAAAATTTGGTGAAAGATATATGTATCCAAAAGTAGGCAGAAATGGGTTATGATCTTAAATTCTCTTGAAGTTTCCAAACGAGGGTATTGTTAATCAATATTGTCTCATATTTGCTATAAATGTTGTAATATTTCTTATTATCTTAAAAAGCAGTTAAACACGAAACGAAAATTTTGAACTTCAATAGAATATAGTGGTCATATCAGTATTATAAATAACGACATATTTAATAGTGAAAGTTGCTTGTTCAATTGTAAATCCATTTTCTGTCACAATATATGGCGTTCTAAAACTGCCAGTTTGTCCTGTGGTCGATTAGGCAAGCCAAGCTCTTTGTCTACACTGATGCATAAGCACACAAGCCTTGGTCTGTAAGTGTACAAAGTCACGTTTGCTGCCGAAATGGTGGCTTACTGAGAGGTGCGGTGGCTGTTACTTCCACGCTCTGTAGCATCGTTGGATGACGTTTCCAGTCAAGGGATCAAAACTTCGAACTGTTTCTCAAAACAGCCTCTACAACCCCTCAAACGATTTCATTTTCTGCTAAGAAAATAATTTGAGAGATAACTGCACTGCCTCACGATAGAATAATGATCATCACCCTGAAAGGGTGGTAAATATCAGCACAAAAATACATTTGAACTCGTTAACGACACTTTTGCGGTAGTGTAAGAGCTACTTACAAAATAGGAGCTACACATAAAAAAATTGTAGCTAACAGTTTCGGATACTATGGGTTGTAGATTAGTTTTTAGTCGATATCCGTAATTATATGACAATTCGTCAATTTGAACAGAAATCTGAGGGCAGTTATAAGAGTCGAGGGGCACGAAAGGGAAGCAGTAGTTGAGAAGGGAGTGTGACAGCGTTGCAGCCTATCACCAGTGTTGTTCAATCTGTATATCGAATAAGGAAATAAAAGAAAAATTTGGAGTATGAATTAAAGGCCATGGAGAAGAAATATAAACTTTGAGGTTTGCCGATGACATTGTAACTCTCTCAGAGACAGCAAAGGACCTGGAAGATCAGTTGAACGGAATGGACAGTATCTTGAAAGGAGAATGTAAGCTGAACATCAACAAAAGCAAAACGAGGATAATGGAATGTAATCGAATTAAATCAGGTGATGCTGAGGGAACTGGATTAGGAAATGAGACACGTAAAGTGGTAAATTAGTTTTTCTATTACGGGAGGAAAATAACTGATGATGGCCGAAGTAGTGAGGATATAAAATGCGCACTGGCAATAGCAAGAAAAGTGTTTCTGAAGAAGGGAAATTTGTTGACGTCGAGTATAGATTTAAGTGTCTGGAAGACCTTTCTGAAAGTTTTGTATGGAGTGTAGCCACATATAGAAGTAAAATATGGACGATGAATAGCTTAGACATGAAGAGAATAGAAACTATTGGAATGAAGAAGAATGCTGAAGATTAGATGTATAAATCACGTGACGAATGAAGAGGCACTGAATAGAACTGGAGAGAAGAGAAATTTGTGGTACAACCTGACCAAAAGAAGGGGTCGGTTGCTGAAATGTCAAGTGATCATCAATTTGGTACTGCAGGTAAGCGCATGGGGTAAAAATCGTAGAGGGAAACCAAGAGATGCATACAGTAAGCAGATTCAAAGGGATGCAGGCTGTAGTAGTTACTCGAAGATGAAGAGGCTTGCTCAGGATAGAGTAGTATCGAGAGCTGCATCAAACCAGTCTTCGAACAACATTATACCGGTTAAAACATATACATACCTTCTGATGTGCTATCCATCTCATTTTATCGTGACAACTAGGCAAGATCACTGTCATTTATTAATCAGACCACACAAACAGTAACTGTCTACTGTTGCGGCACGCGTCATGTCCTCTCGAGACTGGAATGACACTGCAGCATCCGGCAGGTATGTACCAGTATAGTCTACATAAAATCACGTGGCCAAAGACGTAACACAAACAATGTTTTTCTATTCTGCGCTGGTTTTGAAGCGCATTGGCCCACTGTGCGTGGGAAGTTGGTCCTATTCGTCTATATTAATATAATGACCTTTTATTTTGAAAGTGTTTTTTTTTTAAACAACGAGAGATCATAGACGATAGTTTTACACCAAATTAATTGTTAATTATGTGGTACCTCATTTGTTCAGGGAGGTCTCTCGGTGATGTGTTACACATTTTGGTATTCAAAGTAGTTAGTGTGTCCTTGCAGATAGCTAATACATCATACTTTTAGTGTGTGGCCGGTACAAAAACTGGTAATGTGGAGCGTGAGCCACTGGTGGTACACGACTATGTGAATATGTTAATATGTTGGTGTTCTGAAGTTGAGGAGTATTTATTACAAAGGGAAGAGGCCGTGGTTGGCAAAATTACACAACATTTTGTTTTATTTCATTATACTATAGTTTCACAGTTCAGTTCCAAAGATTTTAGTTAGCATCACGGTGTGGGCTCCTTTCTAAGCAATAGCTGTTAATATATTTAATACGCACCACTTTCCTTTAACTCGTATTTCATTATTAGTCTTCAGGTTTCTGATATTGTCTTTCCTTTCCAACTCAAGGCAATGAACATAAAAGATTCATCTCCAATGAAACTGAAATGGAATCTATTATTGCTGGCTGCGTATAGGAAAATGAACAAGACCGTGTCTAAGTAGGCTGTTTAGTTTTTTATGTTGGTGACGCCAGTTGGCGCTCTGTATTGAAATCGCTGACTGCGCTGTGTGCAATCTGTGGCTGGTTGGACTCATTGTTGGATTCTTCGCTAGTGTAATGTTGGGCTGTTGGATGTGGAGAGCGCGTAGCGTTGAGCAGTTGGAGGTGATCCGCTAGCAGTAGTGTATGTGGGGAGAGAGATGCCAGAGATTTGAGAGGTTACTATGAGTGGACGATTTGGACGTGTGTTCGTCAGAAAAAGGAAATTTGTATAATTAATTACTCTTGTACGCTATTAAGGTGAATACATTGTTTGTTCTCTATCAAAATCTTTCATTTGCTAACTGTGCCTAACAGTAGTTAATGCCTTCAGTAGTTACAATTTTTTATTTAGCTGGCACTATTGGCGCTAGTTGTATTGCAGTAGTTCGAGTAACCAAAATTTTTGTGAGGTAAGTGATTCATGGTTATTGTTGGTCAGGGCTACTCTTTTGTAGGGATTATTGAAAGTCAGATTGCGTGGCGCTTAGATATAGTGTGTCAGTTTAGTCATGATCAGAAAAAGTAAAGAGAAAACTGTCTGAGTACGTTTAATTTTACTCAACTGTTTCAGTATCAAATAACGTAGAAATTTACCAGCACAGTCATTATTAATTTTTCGAAGGGGAAGTTTCAAGTGTTATAACCTATTTACCACAGAGGTCAGACAAGATGGCCACATTCAGCGTTCCTTATGCGATAAACAAACGAACTTTCACTCTGCTAAATCTAGCGAAAGTACAGTAGTGTGCAGCCGAGTTGATAAGTCCATAGTTAGCGCATTGGACTCGCATTCTTGTGTACGACGGTTGGAGCCTACATCCGGCAATACTGCTTTACTGATAGCTGCTATTAAAATTAGCCTTGGTCACAAATTTATTTGTTCTGGTAACCAGTTTCGACCACGCCTGCGGTCATCTTCAACCCTACAAGTCAAATACAATGTCTGATGAGAGGGCTGCTTACATTAAAGAAAATTATATAAAACTACAAAGTCATAAATCGACGAATTACCAAAATGCTGTATGAGCAGGGGCCTCCTTCTGGTGGTAAATCGCTGCCAGATAGAGCAGTGCATGTCTTACTTGTATATTCGAGGCATCGTCCACTTTTGACAGAATGATATCATCGCTAACGAATGGGTTGAAAACCAAATAATAGCGCAAAATATGATAATTAAAACAACAATGACAAGAATGAAAAATAAAAATATAACGAAATTAGGTGGTTCAACAGCTATTGCGAGATAAAATAAGCAAAAATATTAAACATATGAGATAAATAAAAATCGTTTCGACAGTACATGAGTGGCCCTCTCTGGGCCTGTTGGAGAACCATTTAGAAACTACTGTTGCCATAGTAAGTATAGACGCTATTCCAAAGATGTGGCAGCAGGCTACTCTCCAACGAGGTTGTTGTAATCTATAGCCAGAGGCTGTCACGTCAGACGACATACCATGAACAGCAGCATGTTGTTATGGAAACGATAGACGCTCTACCAGGGCCGCTTTCTATTAGGGAGGCTCCAGAAAACGTTGACAGACGTTTTGTAATAAATGCTGCACAGATACAATTTCAAGGTGTAACAAGAGACATCCATTTGTGTAGATTATTCGATATATAATAATTAGTTCTTGTAGACGGAAACTGAGAAAGAAAGTAATCGAGAGTGCAGAGTGCTTGTGCATGTACTTAAAATAGTGCCTATGACGCATCTGTATGTATTACAAATTTTACATGTGACAATATTAAACGGCATTGCTATGTTTTATTTTACATGCCAATGTTATAATCAAAAATGTAGTTAAAGTATAAAAAATAGTACTATAAGACTAAGAATAAAGCAATGAGAGTGTAAGGTACGGCATTAGCAGGTACCTGAGACAAACACTGAAGCAGGTAACATCGATAAATAAAACATATACATTAAATAACAGTTTATATAAGATTCGTTTCTTTATAAAATGTGAAGGAAAGGGAAAAACTGAAGAGTGGTTAATACTTATGAGACGGACTATGTTATCAGAGAATAAGACCACTGACACATATGTATACAAAAATGTTTATGGAACAAATATTGAAACATAAATCGTGTATACACCATTAGTCAGAAAGTAGAGGGAATTTAAAATACAATACTACAAGCCATTATGTCAAAATATTAAAAGTATTTAAATTTGCATAATGCAGTCCTGAAGCGAGACAGAAGTAAACATTCTAAAAACAGATTGTCAGTCATAAAATAATATTTGGCAAAATAATGAAGGTTACAAAGTATAAAATGTTGTATAAAAGTTTAAATAATTTTTAACAAATGAGACACAGAAAAGTGAGGATTCTAAAGCAAATCGTCAAAATCTGAAAGAAAGTAAACCGTTATCTGTTTTAAAGGAGCAGCTTGAATTCAAAGACAAGCATTTGTGTCGCAGTATGTACCAACGGCGAAGCAGCAGCAGGTGTCAACCGCGCTGTTGAAGGAAGGGAATGCCCCATCACAAAATCCTCTTACCAAATTTGTGGCGAGCATGGTACAACGTCACAGAGCTTGCTTTGACGTCGGTAGTGATCAAACACCCTGTTAAAAACCATGTCCCCCTTTTTGTAACGTCGAAGGGACCATCGTACATTGCCATGGCCCCAGTGTAATTATTGTCTTTGAATAAAAGTGTCAAATCTGTTCGTGTAATTGAGTATTTTATCAAAACCTTTTGTAGCTGCGTATCTGAAGCGTAGTGTGGTGACACACTGGAATGTCGCAAATACACGTCAGGTGTGTCGCGAATTTTTGTGTCTTCTAATCGTGCGGAGACAAAATACGTAAAACATAAAAAGTGCATCGCGAAGTCGTGTCTTGGATTAGAGGAATTTGCAAGAAGTCACTCAGAGAGTTGTATCTCACTAGTTTTCGTTTTAGTGTCTTTTTATACTTCTTTTGTTAATGATTACTTTTATTTCATAAGTATCTTTTATTGGTTTGTGAGATTTGTATATCATAGTCGTCCCACAACAACAAAGTATGTATTGTATGTACTTTCTTGTATTTTTTGTTTTTGTGTTCCTATGTAAGAGTAATAAATAACTTTTATAGTATGTCTTATGCCTATGTTGGTAAGTTCGTAATCAGGAGCCTTTGCAATAAGTTTGTAAAGTTTGTATTTAGTAACCACTTCATGAAAAGTACGTACTCTATGTGTTTGATTCTGTGCATGTATGATGAAAATCACATGTAGAAGTTTGTGTCGTATTTTCATGTGTATCAAAAGAGAAAAAGAACCAAATCAAAAATTTGAGTAACCAGATTATGCGCTCTGTTGTAGCAGTAGTTGCCAGTATAGTCCACGTTGTTCGAGTTATGTTACTCGGCAGTGACACATCAGGCGAAATTTACTTTTGTCCTTAAATTCTCAACACCAGCGTATTTTGATGTAATAGTAGGCTTCTCTTTTACATCGAAAAACTATATCAAGATATTAGCCAAGGTACATTCAGCGTTTTATAAGGAACAGAAGCGGAGATATCAACCTTCGGTACTTTCTCCAATTCCTGTTTCCAGTCTTCAGTTGTAAAGGAATTAAACATGAGTGCGCGGTGCGCTGAGACGAGAGCGTCAGCATTTACGTCACCACAAAGAGCACCTCCGCGTGTGTCACCATCCGTGATTGAAACTTTACTTTTACTTATACTGATGGGGAAGGAGGCAGAAAGGAAAAGAAAGGGAAAGAACTAATGGTATAAGCTACATCGGGACGCTGTGCGGCATCAGCGGTGAGGAGTGAAAATGTGTGCAGCACCTGGACAGGGACCCGGGATCGCCTGTTTACCAGGCCGTAGCATCAGCCACTGTGATGCCCTTACAAAGTGTTTGTCGCAAATACGTGAAGTATCTTGGCACGCTCCTCAGTCGACTCACATTTCCATACACCACCATCTGTCCACGGTCCCCGTACATGTCCTCCACGCCCGCGAATATTATTTTCGCGCAGGCGAAGCAATTACATGAATGTGTGGTGTCTGTTCATTCGGACATGTCCGAAAGGAAAGACACCACGCGTTCATACACTCATCAACCATAATATTAAAACCACCGACCTACTATCGATGTAAACCCGTCCAGTCCATAGCAGCGTCACCTGGCGATGAATGACTGCTAGTCAGACACACGTACTGTGCATGTAGGATTAGTGACCGCGATGTCCGTCTGTAGAATGGGGAGGCGCGCGATCTATCTGAATTTGACGGAGGACAGGTTGTGATGGCCCAGAGGTTCGGCACGAGCTTTTCAGAAACTGCAAGACTTGTCAGATGTACGAGGGTTCGTGTGGTGAATGTTTGCAACAAGTGGCAAAACCAAGGTAAACCACGCTCAGACGTCGTAGGGTTGCGTAACCACCCGTCATTACAGATGGCGATCGTCGTAGGCCGGGAACTCTGGTAAAACAGGACAGGCTATGAATTATGGCGGAACTAACATCAGACTGTTATTCTTGGTACAGTACAAGTATGTCTCAACACACAGTGCGCCTCCACAGCCGACGAACTACGCTTGTGCAAATCTTAACACCACGACATCGGCCACAGCTTCCGAAATGGGCACGTGACCAGCTGCACTATGCGTCGGTGCAGTGATAGAGGACTGATGAATCCCGATACCTTCTCCATCATCCCGAAGCAGGACGTCTTACAGGGAAACAGCTCCTTGACATCTATACTGCGGCACGGAGACAAGCTGGCCGCAGCTCCATTATGCTCTGGGGAATATCCACGTGTGTATTCCTGTGTCTAGTAGTGCTAGCGAAAGGCACTCTTACGGTCAAGGAGTATCGTACATTTCTTGCAGCCCACGTACACCCGATCGTGATGATAAAGTTTACAGATGTCAGTAACATTTTTCACCAGGATAATGCGCCATGTCACAGGGCCAGGAGCGTGACGGAGTGGTTAGAGGAACACAGTGATGTGCTAGCCTGCCAACTCGCCAGATCTGAACCTGATCGAACACATCTGGGATGTGAGTGAACTTAGCATCAGAGATCACGCCCCCCGTCCCGGGATATTTACAGGAATTAGGTGACTTGTGTGTGCAGATGTAATGCTAACTCCGTCCAGTGACCTAACAAGGCGTCATTGGTTCCATGCCACGACACGCCGCCGCTGTACACGTAGCGGATATTAAGAAGGTGGTCATAGTGTTTTGGCTGATCAGTACAGGGCTATTACAAATGATTGAAGCGATTTCATAAATTCACTGTAGCTCCATTCATTGACGTACGGTCACGACACTCTACAGATACGTAGAAAAACTCATAACGTTTTGTTCGGCTGAAGCCGCACTTCAGGTTTCTGCTCGAGAGCGCAGTGAGACAAAATGGCGACAGGAGCCGAGAAAGCGTATGACGTGCTTGAAATGCACTGACATCAGTCAGTCATAGCAGTGCAACGACATGTCAGGACGAAGTTCAACAAAGATCCACCAACTCCTAACTCCATTCGGCTATTGTATGCGCAGTTTAAAGCTTCTGGATGCCTCTGTAAGCGGAAATCAACGGGTCGGCCTGCAGTGAGCGAAGAAACGGTTGAACATGTGTATCTGGACATACTGGAAAATTGGCTCCTGCCACAACTGGAGACCGACAGCACCGACTTCATCTTTCAACAGGATGGTGCTCCACCGCACTTCCATCATGATGTTCCGCATTTCTTAAACAGGAGATTGGAAAACCGATGGATCGGTCGTGGTGGAGATCATGATCAGCAATTCATGTCATGGCCTCCACGCTCTCCCGACTTAACCCCATGCGATTTCTTTCTGTGGGGTTATGTGAAAGATTCAGTGTTTACACCTACTCTACCAAGAAACGTGCTAGAACTGCGAGCTCGCATCAACGATGGTTTCGAACTCATTGATGGGGACATGCTGCGCCGAGTGTGGAAGGAACTTGATTATCGGCTTCATGTCTGCCGAATCACTAAAGGGGCACATATCGAACATTTGTGAATGCTTCAAAAATCTTTTTGAGTTTTTGTATGTGTGTGCAAAGCATTGTGAAAATATCTCAATAATAAAGTTATTGTACAGCTGTGAAATCGCTTCAATCATTTGTAATAACCCTGTATATAAAGCTGTACTGCTGACCCGCAACAGATTTTCAAATTCAAATTTATGTGAATTCATAAGGGACCAAACTGCTGAGGTCATCGGCCCCTAAACACTACATAAAGTTACATTAAGCTAAGGACGACACGTACACACTGTAACGCCCCAACGACCACCTTAAAGTCAATTAAGAAAGAACATGACATAGGGAAAGTTATCTTGGCAGTTACGACATCTTTGCCGATGAGCTACCACGAAAGAGTTTTGTCAACAACTACATTGTACACCACTGAATGCTCAGTGAGCGAAAGAGAAAGACGAAACATCGTATTTCAGCAATGGACAAATATCCATGTGACAAATGTGAAATTAATATCGCAAAAGTTAAGTCCACAGTAATGTCATCAGAGATAACTTTTATGTGGAAGAGAGTTGTAAGCGCAACGAAGAAATTCAATGCGCCTACAATGCTCTTCCACAGAAGAAATCGCTTGCTAGAACTCATCCAGTGCAGACGTACGAGAGCAGTTCTGATCTGAATTATTGATATTGTAAATCGTGACGAGATTGTTTTCGAGTTTACAAGTGTTTGCTGCGTGACGGGATTCACGGCTTAAGAAACTGATTTTATGAACTGAAACAGGAACAGATAGTCTCATTTAACAGTGCACTACGGGTTAATTGAAATCTAATAACGGAATTAGTGAACATTGGAATTGATTTTAAATTAGTTGACCTTAAGGAGAAGTGAACATTCTATGAAAGAATACACGCAATTAGTCTTGAGTAGGACCCAAGTACACGACATCATGAAGATAAAACAACTACGCTAAAGTGTCGAGTTGTGGTAATTGCCAAGAAACTATAACTCAATCGGACTGACGTAACTAAACTATTCCGTGTGCGTGTGGTGCACGAGCTATAAGCTTTTAGTGACAAAATAACAATAAACTGTTCGTTACCAGTTAAATACCCGGTGTGGACTACATCATTAAATAGTTTGATAAATGACTAAATCAACGACTACTCATGAAAGACTACTTCATTGAAGTGCAAATATTCACGTCATTAGTTGAGAAGTGAACTTTAAAATATTTTCGTATTACGACGCAATCTTACAAAGACTGAATCAAAGAGTATCTCTGGATCTCGCTGCATAACAGCACAACAATTCCATAGCAACGAGACAATAGCGTAAGAAAAAAACTGTTAACTGTAATATTTCGTCGATATCAGTGGTGTGTGCTATGCGAATGAGAGAAGAATTAATAACTACTGCAAATCCGGGCAATTAACAATAAAACATCAATAATAAAAAGCATCAGTTATACGAGTACGCATAAGTGGAAACGCTGCAGACTTGTAATTGAGATACAACGACTACGCGAGGAACGCCTTTTCGGAAGTTTTTCAGGTTTTTTCTCCCGTTAACTTACGGGTAGTGACGTTATATCGCATCGTGTCTCTACTATGCCGCGAGAGCTGTGGCACTAACAGCTCTACCGCGTCGACTACATGAGCACGCGGTTGAAGTCCGAGGGCACGCGGCACACACACCATTTTGACTACCTATATGTTGATTTTATGGTTTTGCGTCATTATAAAATTGTCGCTCTGATACTCGCGCGAGCTGTACATGACAATCACGAACAACTTGATTTTTAATTTGATTAAATTCATCAATAAACTTATATGTTAATTCTTGAAATTGTTTACCTTGACCGATTAAATAATTATCGATCCTTTTATCCGTCTTTTGTTCAGTTTCATTCAGGTGGTCCTTGGTATTACTAAAATTATCTGTTAATGAATTAACTCTTATGGATACCACATCGCATTGTTCTGATAATTCACTAAGATTTTCTTGCAATTTATCGATACAATCGATAATTTTAACATCCTGTTTTTCTTATTTGGTTAACCTGGATTCAACATCTTCAAATTTGTTATCTACTTTAACTTTTTGATCCTCAAATCTAGCTTCAACATCCTCTACCCGACGCTCTACTTCTGAAATTTTACTATGTACGCTTGCCTGTAATATTGCCTGTTGTTCGGCTAATTCGGAAAATTTACTATTAAATAATGCTTGCTGTTCTGAGAAATTAATAGACTGCTGTTCGAGTACTTCAGAAAATTTATTATTGAAAAATGCTTGCTGTATTGCCTGCTGTTCTGAAAAATGCTCACTAATCGTATTTAATTGTGATAACATAGTACTAAATATGTCTACACCTCCAGAGATGTTCGGTGCGATGTTCATTCTACAGTCTCGATCGGTACCTTCTCTAACATCAGAATTATTGTCTGGTAATTCTACGACTTTATCCCTTGTTCTAATCCCCGATACACTTGGTATCGCTTCCTTCTCTTGTTCAGTAAACGTGTCATCGGCCCCTAGACATAAACACTACCTAAACTTACTTTAAGCTAAGGACAACACGTACACACCCATGCCCGAGGGAGGACTCAAACCTCCAGGGGAGAGGCCGTGTAATCCGCGACATGATGCCTCTAACCGCGGCCAATCAGTGGGTCCCGGCAATAGATTGGGTACCACAGCAACCTGCTCCAGATCAAGTACAAGTTGGGCACCTACCTTTGATGAAGTCGACCGCCATCTCCAGCCCGTACGTGTCCTTGTCGCAGTCGTCGAGTATGTGCGCGCCAATGGTGACGTTGGGCAGCAGCGAGGGCGGCGCGTTGATCCTGTCCAGCGTGTAGAGCATGGTCTCGAGCGCCTGCACGCCGCCCTGCGGCATCACGGGCCCGCACGTCACCGTGTCGGAGCGCTCGTGCACCATCATGAGCCCGCCGAGCACCAGCTCGCCCTCGACCACCGCCGACAGCTTCACCGGCCACCCCGACACCGAGTCGTTCCCCGACGCGCCCCCGCCCGATTTCGCTGTGCTCGAATTACCGCCGGCCGTTATTAGAGTTTCATTCGAGTCGTCATCCAGATTAGCATCCGTTGGCTTAAAGTCAAACTCATTCTCCGTTTCCGCACTGATTACTGACAAATCCGCCGTACTAGTGGTGTAAACATCCTCCGTGTTTCGGTATTTACTGCTAGTCCCTTCGGGAAAAAGTCTTTCTGTTTCGGGTGGTGGAACACTCACCGATATATGTTCCCGTGTACTAGGCGCTGATGTAACAGACCACTTTTCGACTGTACTTCTCACCTGTTCATTTAGCATCACGCTTAAAACTGGCGTTACTGGTGTCGTGACAGTAAGTCTACTACTTCCTACGGATCGCTCGTGATTGTACAATAATGGTTTCTTGGACTTCAACGCAGTTCTTAGAGATTCCGTTATCGCACCGTTACCTGTAGCTGTTGTTATCGCCATTGCGGGACCGTCGTTTTGCATACCTTCATTCCACAAATACTCTTTTATACTTGGTAAATGTTCGTTCACAGCACTGCTAGGACGTATGGTAAGTGCTGCGGGTGTTGCTGCTGTTACTTCTTCTGATACCTTGTTCGGCAACTGAGCGGTAACCTGGTGATGTTTCGTCAACTTGCGGTCAATCGTTGGTCTTTCACTTCTTCTTGAGGTAGTGCTGACGTATTTCTCGTTAATACTGCCGCCTCCTTCAATTTCTGCAGTCACCTCGACGGCATTCAAGTCTGGCTTTTGTAACGTCGAATCTGCAGATTCTGCGATAAGGCTGAACAGTGATATGTCCTTGTTATTAAATCGACGTAAATATGTCGACCTACTTGGAAAACTTCCTAATCCAGCACTTTTGGACTGGGCACTCAAACGATTCGAAAGAGTCGTGCTGAATGTGGTATCGACAGATAGAGTACGTTGTGTGCCCATACCTTCAATTGCGGTCGTTGTTATTTCATTGAAATTATCGGAATTGGACGAAATTCTGAAGTTTTCCTTTTGCTGCTGAGGCGTCGCGTACGTAAGCGAATTTTCATTTGATAAAGATGTTGTGTTCACTTGGAAATATTCGTCGAATTCTTCTTTGTCTTGCTTGAGGTTCGTATAATTAGTGGTGCCAAAAGTCTTATTAGGGTTGAGGTTGGCTAGGCGCGACGTAATGATTGTGCTCATTACGTTACCTCCAGCGTCTTGGATGGTGCGAGAAGTTTTGATACTTTGTGCGTTATCGTCGTCGGGCGCAGACGTCGACATCCCATGGTCACTGCTTCCTTCGCTATAGACATCCCCGGTGGTGCGGTTGCCGTTTACGAGGCTCTTGGGGCGATCTGCGGCGCGTAAACCGGTCCCCGTAATGTCCCCATCAGCCGTGTGCACAGGCTCCACCGGCGGTTTCTGCCGGGGGAACACTTCGCCCGACCCACCAGAGACACTACTCGTATAATCCCGTCCATTTTGCGGCACATTCCGTAACGGCTGAACTGAGGTCTCCTCTGTTGACACCTGTTCCACTGGGGAAAGCGCCTCAGTCTGCGATTCAGTATCGAAGGTGATGAGACTTGCTGGAGACGATGTTTCATCTCCTACGCTACGACGAAACCGATCACGGCGCCGCCTTACGCCAAGAGGCATTGAAGCTGTGGCCGGCTTAGCATGGCGAAATTTCTTCAGACTGACTGACCAGCTGAGAGCTTCCTCGGATTTTCTCTTAGACGGAGAAACGATCGAACCGAATTCTTTTATCGGGTTAGCGTCTTCTTTCGTTCTGGTCCCAGCCTTTTCTGTAGACGGTCTGTACGCATCGCGAAATCCGTTACTGGCTTGGAAGGTGTAATAACCATTCGATGCAACCTCGGTATAATTCGATATATCATTTTCTAAATCTGTCGATCGCTTGTCGTGCTGTCTGTCCGGACTCGATGCCGATGTAGTGAATCCAAAACTGGAGGGAACGTTGGATGTTTCGACGGTACGCTGGCGTTGTTTCCACGATGGGTCGGAAGACATGTGTCTGTGATGGTCTTGCAGCTGGTCCCTGACGGCTGACCCACTCAGTTGAATGTTGGCGTTGACGATGAGCAGCAGCTGAAGGATGGTTGGGCTACCCATGTCGTCCGTCCAGACCTCAAGGCAAGCTCACAACCGCACGCGTTGCCATCCCAAGCGGTTCACGCCTGTAACAAAGCAACCAAACACACTGTATACAGGAAAGTATTGATAACTGTATGCAGAAAAATGCAACGATGTATAGAAGAGGGTGAATATTAGCCCTCTTAAAGTAACAGAATTGTTTTATATTTCATAATAGTGATCGTGAAAACAGGGTGCAGCAGAAGATCCACTAACAGTCACAATTGAAGGTGATTTATTTAGGACAACACCAGTTTCGCCCTTGTGCCCATCTTTAGATTAGATTAGATTAGATTAGATTAGATTAGATTAATACTAGTTCCATGGATCATGAATACGATATTTCGTAATGATGTGGAACGAGTCGAATTTTCCAATACATGACATAATTAGGTTAATTTAACAACATACTTAAGTTAATATAACGACTCTTTTTGTTTTTTATTTTTATTTTTTATTTTTTTATTTTTTTTTATTTTTTTTATTTTTTTTCTTAATTTATATCTAAAAATTCCTCTATGGAGTAGAAGGAGTTGTCATTCAGAAATTCTTTTAATTTCTTCTTAAATACTTATTGGTTATCTGTCAGACTTTTGATACTATTTGGTAAGTGACCGAAGACTTTAGTGCCAGTATAATTCACCCCTTTCTGTGCCAAAGTTAGATTTAATCTTGAATAGTGAAGATCGTCCTTTCTCCTAGTATTGTAGTTATGCACACTGCTATTACTTTTGAATTGGGTTTGGTTGTTAATAACAAATTTCATAAGAGAGTATATATACTGAGAAGCTACTGTGAATATCCCTAGATCCTTAAATAAATGTCTGCAGGATGATCTTGGGTGGACTCCAGCTATTATTCTGATCACACGCTTCTGTGCAATAAATACTTTATTCCTCAGTGATGAATTACCCCAAAATATGATGCCATATGAAAGCAATGAGTGAAAATATGCGTAGTAAGCTAATTTACTAAGATGTTTACACCAAAATTTGCAATGACCCTTATTGCATAAGTAGCTGAACTCAAAAAAAGTGATTATGTTCTCTAACATACACATGCGAAAGAAAGACGCACCACAGAGGAATTATGCGGATGGGACGAAATTCTGTAGATGAACACGTACAGACAAACAAATCATTGCAGTTTCAGAAAAATTGGCTGATTTATTCAAGAAAAACTCCTTCACAGATTGAGAAGGTCAATAACGCATTGGTCCACTTCTGACCTTGTGCAAGCAGTTACTGACTCAGTTGTTGGATATCGTCCCAAACTCTGTATAATTGCGGCGTTAGATCGTCAAAATCCTGAGATGTTTGGAGGGCCCAACCCATAATGCTAAAAATATCCTCAGCGTTGGAGGGACGAGCCCTGAAACCTCATTGAATCCAGTAGGACTGTCTTCGTATTAAATCCTGATGACCAATAAGAACGTGTCTGGAGATGTCTTAGACAGCGTTCGTATATCATACGGCCCGACAACCACGAGGGACAGTCTGCCGTGCCGTTGCTTTTCATAATATTTTGGTGGTATTCTGCACAACCTTTGGTACAGCGATAAGTCAACGATATTGTACTTTCTTTTTTCTAGCCACTCATGGCAAGCAATCCTGGGCATACAGTTCAGCAAGATAATTCCCACTCGCACAAGGCTCGAGCTCCTAATGCTTGTCTCCATGCTTGCCAGACCTTACAACAAGTTCGCCAGATCTCTCCCCAACTGGGAGCTCAGGATTCTGAAGATCTAACGCACCAGTTTGGGAGAATTTGTCACCTCAACTGTCAGGAGGACATCCGGCAAGTGGATCAAACTATGCCAAGCCGAACGGCTGCATGCCTAAGGGCCAGAGGCAGAAGAACGCGTGATTGACTTACTCAAAAGAAATGGCTCTGAGCACTATGGGACTTAACATCTGAGGTCATCAGTCCCCTAGAAATTAGAACTACTTAAATCTAACCAACCTAAGGACATCACACACATCCATGCGCGAGACAGGATTCGAACCTGCTACTGTAGCGGTCTCGCGGTTCCAGACTGAAGCGCCTAGAACCGCTTGACTTGCTCAATGTGTGAAGGTATTTCTCTTGAATGAATCACCCAATTCTTCTGAAACAGTATTTATCTCTTTCTCTGAACCTGTACATTACATTTACTTTCGGATAATTACTTCGTGTTACGTCATTGTCTTGTCTTAGCGTGTACATTCATTTACATATTTCCACATTCAGTGTTGGAGTTCAATGTTTAAATAAAAAGCAAATTACCTGATGTTTACTGAAAAACGAACTGAAATAATTGGAAGTGCAAACTAATGTGTGTAGATAATATTAATGTACTTACAACTTGATTTCGTTACGCCACCCATACTGAAGTATATTGTAATTTTTAACGCATGTGATTTTCCACGTCTAATTCCTTCAGTTGTGTTATTGAGCCAACATCACGTATTTGCCTTTCATTTGAAGAGTAAACTCAAACAATGAATGTAGAAACATGTAAACGAATGCATGACATTCCGAAGACGGGTTCAAGCGCAAAACCTTTCGCATTTTGAATAAATCACATTCAGTTGTGACTGGTAGCGGATCTTACTCTACACCTTATAGAGGAACGGTCACAGAGTTCAGCAGCATTCATTATGTATAAAATTCACGACTCTGTAAATAATTGCCACCACACATACCTGACTTATAATTAATTCACATATGATACAGTATCATTATGTGGTTTCTGTCATGTATGACTTAGTCTTCTCGAATGAGATACCCTCTACGCCCCTTGCGAAAGAATCTCCAGATGGAGGTGAAGGTTTACCCCTCAAATATATTAAAATCATAACTTAAACGTCTTCTGTGTTTCACTTTCGACATAACTGACCAATTCATGAGAGACGCAACAGCCTCATAAAATACAGAAGGAAAACATTATCCTTCTTCTCAGTCTCCGTATGAAATAAATATCGAATTAGAAGGACGTGTTGACACATAATGGCTCCGAATTTTTTACGTGAAAACTGTTAAACCTTTTTAAATAAGAAACTTTACTAACATTCTACATCTTTATTCTTCATCTGTACATATTTGTTTCTCAACATAGTACCCCTGGAGACTACCCTGGAGACGAACACATATCTCCAGACGAAAGAAAAGCTTGATGACACCGCCACTGTGGACGGCTTGTTGACGGAGGCACAATCTTACTCCGCTTGCGCCGGTGCACCACTGCCAAAGTGAATTCCTCGTAGATGTTCTTTCAGTTTGGGAAGCAGATGAAAATCGGATGGGTCCATGTCGGAGCTGTGTGGAGGAAACGATTACCAAAAACGTGGTAGCTTCTGTACATGGGCATTAGGACAGGATACACCACATCTACCGTGTTTCTTATCTTGTAATGAAGCCTCATTTACCAGTCACCGCCAGGTAAACCGCTTTAACGTGCACTACTGATATGTTTATAATCATCGTTAGCTTCGTTAGGTGGAACGTCTGCGTCTATGGAGTGTAAACGTGTGGTGTGTGATAGGGAACCGTCAGCTCGTAGGCCCGCTGTTCATAGACGGAACACTGGACGGGCACAAGTGTCGCAGCCTTCTAACAGACCATTTACCATGGATGTTAGAAGAAGTTGCTCTGCAGAGTAGGTGGAGCACGTAGTACCAACATGATGGCCGTCCAGCCAATAATTCACGACATACTACAGCATGTCTCCACGAATTTTTTCCATATGTTGTGACCGGTAACTTGGCTGGCCCGTTCCCCGGATTTGACACCTGTAGATTTTCCCTTCGGGAAAGCTGAAAGACGCTCTCTACGTGGGCATATCAGCTATACTCTATGATATATGGCACAACGAGGGATTATTGCAGCCCATTTGGACATCTCCGCTAAAAAGTTGGGATGTGTGTATCAGAAGTTCCGTACCAGATTGGTGGTCATTGTGAACACAACCTGCGATTGTTGATTGTCTCATTATTGATCAGAATTCAGATAACTGAGGTATGCAGTTGTGTTGTTGTTTATTGTATGCTACTGCAGGTATTGTACAAGTGTCGGTGTGTGAAGTTTCCAATATATAATATCTCGTAAACGACTCGAACTAGAATCCTGCAACAGACATCACTATTCTAATGTATCCTACTTTTAGCCTGTTAATGTCAATAAGCACTGTTCCATTAAAAAAAAGTTTAGAAGAAATACGCTTTCTAAAGATTATTACAATCTGTTAATTTGCTAACAGTACGAGCCCCTGACAACCAACCCATTCTCTAAGAAAAAGCACTTTCCTTTTTTGCAATATTAACTGTGAAATTTTTAGGTGATTCGCCCTGTACAGTAGTACAGTTTTGAAATTTGATTTCTTAGACCAATTTCAACATGTTAAATATCCAGTCATTAAACGGTATCAATGTGTATTATAAAAATGGAATAAATACAATATCCATAGAAATATTACTAAAATCTCCCGTTGTTGCTACTCTTGTAGTCTCAAGACAGTTCTGATGCAGCTATCCATGCTCGTTTATCCCGTACAAGCCTCTTTAACTCTGAATGACTACTGCAAGTAAAGTCTATCTACACTTGCATACTGTAGCTAATCCATATCTCTCTCCATAATAAAATTCACGAAATGCTTTCTGCTCTGGATGTACCCTGTCAACCGAATGCTCTTTGAAGGAAGTTTTGCCATAAATTTCGTTTACCCCAATTTGATACAAGCACCCCTCCATTTCTTATCCGTATTATTCATTTACTCTCGAGCATTCTTTTGTAGTCGGAGTACTTTTCAGGTCTGTAGATTACTTACTGCGATCTAAAGCACGTCAGGGTGAGTGTTTAGTATATTCATAATACATAACGTACATGAAATCCGTCCTTGAATAAATTGTTCACTCCTTCCTCTCTCCAGCAGCCCAGAAAAGGCTTAGTCCTTTTCCCAATATTATTCCACTCCAGACCGCTATCTTGGATTATATCACAGGATAGATTAAGGCGCACTCTGCCGGCAGTGCTGTGTACTAGGTGAGTTGGACTCTGGACCCCATGGTCAACAGAATGCATGGAGGCACTTGCCTCAAATTGTTTAAATAAAGACTGTTTAAATGAAAACATATGTCCATCCTATGCAGCACAGACTGAGTCCTTTTCCTGCCAGTTCACTGTTGGTTGTGGTGGTGGTGGTTGGGGGAGGGGATGTTAACACATCCCTGGGACAAAGACATTCCCGCCAATAAAGCGAAATTCCCGCCAAAATTCAAAATATCTGCCAATTGTGCAGGTTGGGTGGGGGTGGGAGGGTGGGAGAGGGAGGTGGGGGACGGGGATGAGGAGGCTGGGACCATGTGCAGCTGGAAAAACAGGTGACATCATGCAGGGGGCGGGCATGAGCGTGGCTGGGGCTGCGGGTGGCGTTGATTAATTGATAAATTTAATTAATTTGCATATAAATTTGATTTCAAAAGTGTCCTGACCCCACCACTACAACATTACTTATAAAATCTATACACAGGTCGCTGTTTTACCGTTTACGACGAAGGGAAATATATTCACCCATTTTAGCACTGGCGATTGTCGTATTTAATTATAATTTCATTTGCATTTTTTATATGGCATGTCAAAAGTGGAACCTCTGTCAAACGAAATTACTTAAATGGGAACGTTTAGAACGAAAACGAGACTGTGAAATCAATTGGCGCCAATGATATAGCATGCACAGGCTGCACTCTGTTGTATAATGTAATAATATATTACTGTATTTTCTCACATGTTGCGTATTATTTGATGAGGCATTTTCATGTGATAATAAAGTATCTTTGAAGAAATAACAAATGCCTGAGAATGACAAATAATCCAATGTGAAAAATATTTCCCTGTTGTCCACAAGTGGTATCTTTCTAAATCTAATGTTTTGCTTTTTATCGTAATAATTATCATATTTACATATATATTTGGGTTTTATTCACAGATATTGCTAGAAGAGGGCGCACAGAAGTCCATATAGGAGGTGATGACGTATTACATTTACTCATGGCAGACAACAGTGATGAAGAAGGTGAGAGTCAATTGGGTAAGGAAGATCAGATGTTCACAGATAAAGATGTAGAAAATGGGATCGTTGTAGTGAAAATAGAGGAGTCTATTAAGGTAACGCATTAAAGCGGTATTCCACGCAGCGCTTCGCGCTAGCCTTCGGAAGCTGTCTCCTACTTTCGATGGGGAAAGAAATCCTATGCATCTTGCGCCTTTTATGAAAGTGCATATGGATTGGGTTGTATAAATGTATTCTCTTATCGGCAAGATACGTTGATACCAACGCATTTTTTTTATGGAGATGACACAACTAGGTAAGATAGTGACTGACATTGTGTTAAAATCAGGAATGAAGTGTGTGGAAAAAAACGGACGTCCTTTTACGATTAACTGAGGAAATGAAGGCGTTCTTGGGCACGAATTTTGCAATGAGTTATCACATTTTGCCAACAGTTGAGAATTACTGGTCAACTGGTGAAGACATGGGCCTCCCATTAGTTGCTAATGTTGTACCAAGAACAAGGTCTGAGAACATAGTCCAAATCTATGTTTTTGTCATAATGATGGTCACTTACAAACGAGTGAAATAACATATAAAATTAGATCAGTCATGCTGAACTTGAGTTTATATTTTGAAAAAGCTATGAACAACGAACATCTCTGAGGGACAGTCCATCGGTGAACAAATGAACATGGTCAAAGGTCACAAAATTGTGAAACGATACATCAAGATTGAACCTATGAAATGAGGACTCAAAACTTGGCACATGGCTGAGCCTTGCACATGGTAACCATCTGAATTTGATTTGCACGCAGGCAAGAAGATGAACACGAAGTATTAAGTTTAACGGAACAACTGAAATTCTTGGATGCAAAGTGTATTTTGATAACCTTTTCACTTCCCCATTTTTCCAATACAAGTTGATGAAACAAAATACTAAGGTTTTTGGTAGTGTTTGCACTAATAGTAAAATCGTGCCCAAGTCTTTGTCATTGGACAGTAATATGCAGAAAGACGACATTCATTCCGAAATTTCAAATAGCATATCAACTGTAATATGGACCGACTCCAAATCGATTCATGAAAAAAAAGGTTATTTGTCCAGAAATCGTCGTATGCTAGAATAAACGTATAGGCAGTGCCTACCTCATGGCTAATCGGAAAGCATGCTATGGTGTTAACAGTAAAGGTAAAATAAAATAATACCAGCGTCTAATGTTTGATTTATTGATCATAGCGCGAAGCAATGCTTATGTAATATGTTTAAAGTAGCGTGAGGGACAACGGGTGGTAGGACCGCCTCGAGTACCGCCGACGCACACCACGAGGAGTAATAAATAGTTATACATGCCGACAGCGGTCAAGTTCCACTGTAGTCACTACTGAAATGAGTATTGGTATAAAACGCAGTTTACCAGCACACAACGTGCCTAAAGTGGAAAAAATGCTTCTCAGAAGGTAGGACACATTGTATGAGTACTATGTGCAATGTCCGTGTTTTCTTCAGAACTAAAGAAAATTACTTACACAACATCATAATTAGAACATCAGTTCGTGTAGTAATAAATTTGTGGTTATAAATTTTTACTATTTTTGGTACCATTTTGTTATAAAATACCAATAAATAAATAGTGAGGTAAACTATAATTTATGGCCATTGGGAAACTAGCTCCCATCAAATACATATTTATATGTATTTTTCTTGTGTCTCTTACTTATTTTACGTTCAAGCAAACTAAAATCAACCGTGACATACTAACATTTACTCTTAGCAAACTTACGATCCTGTAAAGGGTTAACCGTTTAACGTTGCTACCAAAAATCTCGGAAACTTGTTGTCCAATCTGTTTCACATTTTCTGAAGATATTCTAATAATGTCTGACTGACATAGGCTACATATTATTTGACATATATGGTACATAAATATACATGTAATACATCAAGGGGAAAAGCTGTTAGCAAAACTCTCGAGAAGTTGTGGACGACTCTATTTTAAATTTTTACGTGATATATATATATATATATATATATATATATATATATATATATATATATATATTATGTCTACAGGGGAACGTTTTTAGCATAATTACCGAAAAGTTCTTGACAGTTTTGCCTCAAATTTAATATACGCATAAAGAAATTGGTACATCTGCCTATTATCGCGTAGGGCCCCTGCGACCAAGCAGAAGTGTTGCAACACGGCATGGCCTCGACTAATGTCTGAAGCAGTGCTGGAGGAAACTTATACTATGAATCCTGCAAGGATCTGTAGGAGTACAAGGGTGTGGATGTCCCTTCCGAACAGCACGTTCCAAGGCAGCCCACATATGATCAGCAATGTTCATGCCTGGGGAGTCTGGTGGCCAGAGGAAGTGTTTAAACTCAGAACAGAGTTCCTGGAACCTCTCTGTAGCAATTCTGCACGTGTGGGGTGTCGCATTGTCCATCTGGAAATGCCCAAGTCCGTCGGAATGCGCAATGGACATGAATGGAAGCAGATGATCGGAGAGGATGCTTACGTACGTTTCACAATCGGATCGAGACGTATCAGGGGTCAGATATCACTCCAGCGGCACACACCCAACACAATTACAGAGCCTCCACCAGCTTCAAGAGGCCCTGTTGACATGCAGGGTCCACGGATTCATAACGTTGTCTCTATACCCGTACACGGACATTCGCTCGATAAAATTTGAAACGAGGCCCGTCTGACCAGGCAACACCTTTGCAGTTATCAACTGTCCAATGTCGGTGCTGTTGTGACCAGTCGAGGCGTAAAGCTTCGTGCCGTGCAGTCAAAAGGGGTACACGAGAGGGCCTTCGGCTCCGAAGGCCCATATCGATGATGTTTCGTTGAGTTGTTCGCGCGCTGACACTAGTTAATGGCCCAGCATTGAATTCTGCAGTAATTTGTGGAAGAGTTGCACTTCACTCACGTTGAACGATTCTCTTCAGTCGTCGTAGGTCCCGTTCTTGCAGGATCTTCTTGTTGCCGCAGCGATGTGGGAATATTGATGTTTTACCGGATTCCTGATATTCGCGGTACACTCGTGAAATGGTCGCACGGGAAAGTCCCCTCGGAGCTGCTGTGTCCCATTGCTCGTGCGCCGACCTTAACACCACTTTCAAACTAACTCAAATCTTGATGAACTGCCATTGTAGCAGCAGTAACCGACCTAACAACTGCGCCAGACACTTGTCTTATATATGCATTGACGACCGCAGTGCCGTATTCTACCTGTTTTCGTACCTCTGTATTTGAATACACATGGCTATACCAGTTCCTTTGGTGCTTCAGTGTATATGTATATATGCGTAGCAACTTATGATTGGAATACTCTTGTGCAATAGAATCTTGCATTAATGAACCCAAATGATTTACCTATTTATTTTAAGTGACTTCATTTCCCATACAAGGTTTCGTTTACAGTAGGAGTGCATAACGGTCAAGGTCAGAGAGAGAGAGAGAGAGAGAGAGAGAGAGAGAGAGAGAGAGAGAGAGAGAGAGAGAGAGAGAGTGAGAGAGAGAGAGAGAGAGGGGGAGGGGAAGCGAGACGACCAATGGGGAGTGGGAGCAAATGGACAGAGAGAGGTGGAAGGGGTGATGGACAGACAGAGAGAGACACGTGAGGAAGAGAAGGAGAGAGATTGCCGGGGGGGGGGGGGGAGGATGGAGGAGGAGATGGACAGGGGGAGGGGTGAAGTAGAAGTGATGAAAAGAGAGAGGAAGGAGAATGGGATTAGGACGTATATAAAGTTACTAAACATGTTAAACAGCACTGAAGCATTTCCAGGTTCAGTAGTACAGATACAAAAATAACTTGCAACTAAGCAGAAATGATTGAAAGAGTACTTCATTCACAACGAACCCCACAAATATCATCACCTCTTAAATTATGGTGATAAAGCTAGGAAATTTACATCAACACATATCTTTCAATCAGGTGATGAGTGCCATCGGATACACTGAATACATAAATTTAATATATTATTGGTGCGTGTAATGAGGAATTGCATGTATTGACCCAAATATTTTTTATAGTACTTGAAACATTAATATATATAATAATGCCTTGGGTCCCTGACGTAACTGTATCTCTGATAGCTGTGTTACTGAGTATTGTATTCAGCATTAATCTTTAAGTAAGTAAGCATGTCCGCTGAATTGTAAGTAATCTATTGGCAGCACATATAGACAACGGGTGTTACTTTCAGTCTTTGTCAACTTCCACGCATCCTCGGCTTGCTGCCTCCTCCAACTGAAGTGTTGACACTTATACTCCCAACGCACTGCTTCAGTTTCTAGGCAATAGAGAAAAGAAACCGTACTTTGATACATCCGTATCCAATTGCGGCTGCTCAGAATCGTAAAGTCTTCAACTGTAATTCTCAACCTCCAGATTCTAGAGTTTCACATAACTGCAGTACAATTTTAACTTTTCTTTTACGCATAGAGGGATGCGGTACCGTTGAAGTAAAATATAGCAAACGTGTTGAAATTTCCGTAGCATCCTTCACCGCAGTAAATCGTATAAATCCAATTTCTCGTTCTATAATATTCTCCCTGGGGTTATTAAAGGACAGTAGAAACGCCAATAAGTACGTAATATCCTCACATGCACAGCGAACACGAGTATGCGATAGAAATCCAAAGTCGTTAAGGAGCGATGCGATGCGATATTAAAATGCGGGCACTGGCACCGCATGCGGAATGTGGACGGGCGCCGTAAGCGGAAGCAGTTGGCCACCCTTATTGGAGGGTGCGCAGGTATGCCCGGCACGGTGGCCATCCGGGTGACATGTGCTGCGGCCGCCTGCGGACCGCCCCAACGGCCGTTGCCAAGCAACCAGCTACGTTGCTCCTCTGCCGTTGTCTCTATCGATTGTACTACGAAGTAAGAGGGGATCAATTATTAAAGCCAAAATTTTGTGGTAGTTGACAAAGATAAGTGTTTGGTTAAATGTCACACGAATTCAGTATCACCCAGTGAATAAGTAGTCGCGTTCCAGTGTACAGTGGTTCCTTTCGTTACTTCCTTGTTGCATGTACATGGAAAATGAAAATGAGTTTGGTGTCGAGTGTGACAGAGTCCTGTGAACACTATTACATTATTGGCTTCAATAACATTATACACACCGAGCAAAGCAGCAGAATGCTGTCATTCAGAACTCTCATTCAGGAGGGAATCGATTCTAATCTCCATTCCATTTTATACATTCAGGTCTCACATAATTTTCCAGAAACATGTATGGTGTGATGGTTCCTTTGAAACACCCCTAACAGTTCCCTTACCAGTCCGAGCTCGTGTTGCTCAATAAACTACTTTTCGACTACACGATAAACCCTGCTACTTTTTTGTGCAGGAATGGATGGGTCAGTACTGGTACAGTTAATCTACCTCTACATGAACGAAGTTGGAGTCTATAACAATTGGTGAAAGCAGCTGAACAATTGTATAATTATACCAAGAAACTGAAATTAATTTCATTCAGTTGCAGGTGCTATGAAGGTGTATGTTTTGCTTCAGTATTATTCGCATCTTTTCTTTAAACCAACGAAACTGCCCTTCAAATTAGTGTACCCAGTGTTACGGTTTACTGTAACGGAATGACTCTGTAAGTTGTCAGCTGACAGCGACTGAAGAAGTGGTTAGCCTTGTTGGGCTGAATATCCCACATCACTCCATAAAACCGGTCGGTAGATGGAAACAACAGAAGGGAAGACACTAACACTTCACATTGCTGGTGATTCAGAGATGTTTGTGTTTACTACCTACGTTGAGGAGGGCGGTTTTTGTGAGACACCCATCTTTATACAAGGAGCACCGTTTTGAGTGACTACTGCAGCGAACAGTATAACGTATGAATTGGAAGCAGAAGAAATCGCGAAAATGTCGTTCTCAACGTTCGCAACTCACCAAAGGTTGTCAATTCTAGACGATATGGACATGTTATATAATTGACTCAAGTCACAGTTAAAGTTGAATAATATGTCTTAATCCATCATGGATTACCCAAGTGCTGATCGTGTGGGGTCCAAGGTTCCCATTCTCAAAATATTTCCTGTGTACTATTAAATGAAAATTGCTTGATTCTGCAGACTACTGTGCTGCATCATTGATATATTTGAAGCAACTGATATGAATATCTTACTGCAGAGTCTATACCTTTCCAAATTTACGATATTGGGTGGCAACAGGCTCGGAATGTATTTGTATGATTGCAAAGCTGTGCAACATTATGTAAAAAATAATAGTGCGGTACCGGTTTCATATTTTGCACTAAGCCGATGTCATATGACATATTTGTGTCATATAAGGAATACATGATACTAGGTGGCGCCTTGGTAGTGATTGTGAAAAGTGAGGATATAGGAGACGATAAATTCTGAATGTGGGTGTTTCATAGGTAATCTGCTATCAAGCAACTGTTTGCATTATCATTACCAAATCCTTGGCAGCTTTATTAAGGACAATTATTTTCTCATTGTTATTCATTTGCAAAAGAAGCTAGAACCGCCGAAGGCCAACAGAGATCTGGGAAACATAGTTGCCAACCACAGCATTTATATTAAATCTAAGGATAATGTTGCAAGTTGTTTGTCACATATGTCAACTTGCAGCTTACTATTATCGGCGGCTGTTAACTCGCAAACATTACTGCTAACGTATTCTGTGTCCACTAGTTGATGTCTGAAATGAGTACAGTCTATGCTCAGTCGAGAGTAGTAGAACAACAATATCAGGAATTGAGTCCGCCTTGATGCAAAACACCTTGTTTTGGCGGACTCAATTTCTGATATTGTTGTTCTACTACTCTCGACTGAGCATAGACTGTACTCATTTCAGACATCGACTAGTGGACACAGAATACGTTAGCCTTGATGCAAAACACCTTGCTTTGGCGGACTCAATTTCTGATATTGTTGTTTTTCCTATTCAAATATAGACCATATAAAATAGTTCCAAGATACAATTATCGAGAGTATTAGTTTAGGCACATTCTTTGGCGATCTGTGTCTCTGCCGGTAAGAGATCAACGTGCCTTTTCTGTTACAGCGTGGTTGGTGTTCGAATGGAGGCACAACCGTCTTTATCTACTCTGGTTGGAAGAAGTGTGACGTGGTATGGTAACTAGAGGAAAGAGGCTGCCTGATTATTGATGCTTGTGTCTGTATATGTAGGTTTTGTGCCGGCACGTCCCTTGAAGAGAAGACTGGTGTGCAAATTAACAATGAGATTTGCTTCCTGCATTCTCTAGTTACGAGCTACGAGTTACACTCCTGGAAATGGAAAAAAGAACACATTGACACCGGTGTGTCAGATCCACCATACTTGCTCCGGACACTGCGAGAGGGCTGTACAAGCAATGATCACACGCACGGCACAGCGGACACACCAGGAACCGCGGTGTTGGCCGTCGAATGGCGCTAGCTGCGCAGCATTTGTGCACCGCCGCCGTCAGTGTCAGCCAGTTTGCCGTGGCATACGGAGCTCCATCGCAGTCTTTAACACTGGTAGCATGCCGCGACAGCGTGGACGTGAACCGTATGTGCAGTTGACGGACTTTGAGCGAGGGCGTATAGTGGGCATGCGGGAGGCCGGGTGGACGTACCGCCGAATTGCTCAACACGTGGGGCGTGAGGTCTCCACAGTACATCGATGTTGTCGCCAGTGGTCGGCGGAAGGTGCACGTGCCCGTCGACCTGGGACCGGACCGCAGCGACGCACGGATGCACGCCAAGACCGTAGGATCCTACGCAGTGCCGTAGGGGACCGCACCGCCACTTCCCAGCAAATTAGGGACACTGTTGCTCCTGGGGTATCGGCGAGGACCATTCGCAACCGTCTCCATGAAGCTGGGCTACGGTCGCGCACACCGTTAGGCCGTCTTCCGCTCACGCCCCAACATCGTGCAGCCCGCCTCCAGTGGTGTCGCGACAGGCGTGAATGGAGGGACGAATGGAGACGTGTCGTCTTCAGCGATGAGAGTCGCTTCTGCCTTGGTGCCAATGATGGTCGTATGCGTGTTTGGCGCCGTGCAGGTGAGCGCCACAATCAGGACTGGATACGACCGAGGCACACAGGGCCAACACCCGGCATCATGGTGTGGGGAGCGATCTCCTACACTGGCCGTACACCACTGGTGATCGTCGAGGGGACACTGAATAGTGCACGGTACATCCAAACCGTCATCGAACCCATCGTTCTACCATTCCTAGACCGGCAAGGGAACTTGCTGTTCCAACAGGACAATGCACGTCCGCATGTATCCCGTGCCACCCAACGTGCTCTAGAAGGTGTAAGTCAACCACCCTGGCCAGCAAGATCTCCGGATCTGTCCCCCATTGAGCATGTTTGGGACTGGATGAAGCGTCGTCTCACGCGGTCTGCACGTCCAGCACGAACGCTGGTCCAACTGAGGCGCCAGGTGGAAATGGCATGGCAAGCCGTTCCACAGGACTACATCCAGCATCTCTACGATCGTCTCCATGGGAGAATAGCAGCCTGCATTGCTGCGAAAGGTGGATATACACTGTACTAGTGCCGACATTGTGCATGCTCTGTTGCCTGTGTCTATGTGCCTGTGGTTCTGTCAGTGTGATCATGTGATGTATCTGACCCCAGGAATGTGTCAATAAAGTTTCCCCTTCCTGAGACAATGAATTCACGGTGTTCTTATTTCAATTTCCAGGAGTGTATAATGAGGTAACGCATTGCACAGCATCACTTAACGTATCATTTCAGGGCAAGGATTTCACATCTGTAGCGAGCGATTGTGAGGAACAGGATTTAATAATGTACTGTATACTTTGTAATGGAACGTACTCAGTCTTGATTCACGTGGGCCACAAATCTACCGTAAATCTCATTCGAGTCATAAGTGAACTACATAAAGCCCTTCCTCACTCACTTAACAATTCTTGACATTTTTATGGGTCTCTTGAAACCTCATTGTGTAAATATTTTTCCATGCAGTAGTGTAGTATTCCACCAATTGATCCGTGCAGCAACAATTCTGTTCTTCCAGTTATTATGAGTGATGTTTTGAGTGAAAGCAATCAATGATTTTAACACGATCTCTCTGAATTTATTTAAATAACTTGCCACTGTTAAACTGGTACCGGTAGCTAAAATTTAACGATACTATTTAGGACGCCGGGTGCTCATTTACTTTGCACATTAAAGAGCAGTAGAGATGACGACGTCCCCCTGATGCGAAAAGGGTGTCTATGGGGTGAGGGGACTATTCTGTGTCCATAATATTTTACCCAAGAGGATGCCATCATCATTGAACCATACCGTTGAGCTGTATGCCTTCATGAAAAATAACGACTGTAACTTGCCCGTAGGTTTCAACCGTTCGCAGTACCATCTCAGCACTGACATGTTGGTTGATGATACAAAGCCAGATCACACACTCATCCTCACTCTTGCTCCTGCAACTAGTAAAAAGATTGCAGCCCTTCTTCAGGACCACACGAACGTCTGGCTGCGCAACAGACACCCCTCCGTCCGAATTTTTTATGTGAATACTCTTAAAACTTTTCCAATAAAGCAAATGTTATAAACTTTCTACATCTTTATTCTTTATTCGTCAGAATGGCAACGAACACATTTCTTTTGAGTTAGCAGAAGAGCCAACACCGTGTTACGAGTGGAGGCCGAAATGGACGCGTTTTAGCTCACGCAGCCTGGCGTCAGGAGGGAAGAACCATACTGACATGAGGTCTGGAACATGACAAGGAATGAGAATTCAGAAAGCGGACGTAATTAGTTTCATACTTAACTTTAATCCATTAATGATGAACGTCCCTCTTGACGGTACATGATTCACAATATTATCAGTTCAGAATACAGTCTTGAAGTAATTATAGTAACTGAATATGGCGCCTTGCTAGGTCGCAGCAAATGACGTAGCTGAAGGCTATGCTAAACTGTCGTCTCTGCAAAGGAGAGCGTATGTAGACAGTGAACCATCGCCAGCAAAGTCGGCTGTACAACTGGGGCGAGTGCTAGGGAGTCTCTCTAGACTAGACCAGCCGTGTGGCGGCGCTCGGTCTGCATGCACTGATAGTGGCGACACGCGGGACCGACGTATACTAACGGGTCGCGGCCGATTTAATGGCTACCACCTATCAAGTGTGGTCTCTGGCGGTGACACCATAATTTTTATCAACGAGAGATCTATTTTTGGCAGCGTTTCCGTAAAATGTTTGACTTTGTGACGGAGCCGCAGCCTCACCTCTGCTTGCTCCTCTTCGTATACTATGTGAATTTCAGACTTATTCCAAAATCCCTAATTCCTGTCTTGACGTAATAAATTGTACAAGACTATTGCAATCTTACGTAAGGTAATGTATCATTCTGAATTTCAGTTCGAGATGTACGTTTCTGATAGTCGTTTACTTTCTTTCCATAGATTCTATCGACTGTTAACGGCATCGTATTCACCAAGGATTCGTGTTACTTTACGTACAAAATTCCAGGGTAACAGTCTGGATGAGTTACGTATCTGGCGTTGTAACATCAAATATCTGATCACTCATATTCCCGTTATGAGTTGGAAATGAAATTAGTTTTGATCGTCCTCTCTTTCAGCATGATAGCTGCGGATCACACACGAATGCTGCGACATCAGCAAAGAACACGATGCCTTGGGTTCACTGTCGTCGTTGATCCTCCATGTAGTACCGACCTGGCAACATTCGAGTTTCATTTGATCTCTATGGTTAAAGAACACATTCGAGGATTTAGCTTCGACAGTGATGAATTAATTTTGTTGTTATAGTATATGAGGGAAGTTTATGTCGAGATATAAACTTCTACGGACATGGTGGCAATAAAAATGTTGTCAACAGCGAACAGAAAATGAGAAAACGCTCTGTGGTTTATCAGCTACACATATGGTCGTTGTTACAAAGTGTTAGACATAATTTAAAAATTTGAAACTTTGACTTGTGCAAATCGTTCGGGGAAACCTGAAAAACGACACAATGGGTCGGTCTGCTACTGTGATTGAGAAACGGCTAAGAAATAGGTAATGGATAAATAAGGTTTTTAATTGGAATACCCACTCTGGATTGACAAGCAGTGACTGTGCAGCAGTGTCCGTGTCTGTGACTGACTACATTCTCGATTAATAATAAAAATAATATCAGTCAATACTTACTTAAAGAAAAAAATTTAACATTAAAAATTTAATTAAAGCAAGCTACGCGAAATAGTATCCTGGGTAAGAAAAACATGCGGCAGTATAGATACAAGGGATGCAGCTGTGCAAGAAATAACGTAATACAAAAATCCACAAGTAGAATGTAGACCAGAAGCTGTAGTCACAGAACTGAAGTTAATTACCTGATCACTTGTGATGATGATTACTATTTGAGTTAGAAACAACTACCAAATTTCCTCTACACCAATCATCAATGTAGCACGTCTGCCACAATACAGAATCTTAAGTCTCAATACCGAGAACTGCTTGGGCAGCACAGAGGTACAATGGGAAGACTGTCTCAGAGACCAGTTAATGATCGAATCGTGGAGTAAGTCGTAAGAAATACCGACAGCCTTTAGTTGTTCTACCAACAACGAAAACTAAAGATCTATCGATGTCCTATGCATAAAGACAGCGTGAAATTCGTTCAGACAAACACTTACCGGACTACGATTCAGATGCTAATCAACCACAAGGGCACCCTTGATAGGCGGCACGCTTTTTCAACGTCAACAAATTTGATTATACAGTTTCCTGAAGATTATACTAACCTAGGAACACGAAGCTGAAAAACGGAAACGCTGTAAGGATGGATGATATTCATTCCGAGGATTCTCAAATACCATTGCTAATAGTTCTTCTAATTAATAGTAACACGGGGAAGTGGGCTGTCACTGGATATTAGAAGAAGATAGAGCAATGCCTAAGTCCGTAGATAAACATCCAGCTTATCGTGAATGCAACAAACCAATCGGTCTCATTAATACACATGCAATAGCTCATAAAAGGCACAACTAACTTTACGGACTTAATCAATACCAGTTTCTTGAAATTACTGCAAACAGTAGCCTTTTGTTTTTTTCTTCAAATTTTTTATCACTCCATTACCGGTTTCGAACCGCCTAGCGATTCAGCATCAGATCATCAAGAAACCTTTATTCATCATAGTTGCAGCATTCCTCGTGCATATTGGATAGAAGTTTTAATCAGTGCCGGTTTTGTTGTTGGACTTGGAAAATAACTGAAGACGCATCCAAGAAGGCGATCGAAAGAATAGACGCGATATCTATTGTGAGGTCATACTGCGAGCTATAAGTAAAGAGATTACGACGTACAAATTCTCCAGATGGTTGATTCATTTAATTTGAAATAAAACATGCTTCAAGACGACATGATTGAACAGCAAGTTTTATTCACAAGGAAAACATATATGGTCATCTCAAATTAATTAACATACTAACATAACAAGTAATTGATGTCTACAATGTTAATGTATTAGCAATAGATACATATAATTAAAAGTATAGAACTGCTTTATTAACTGACATGGCGTGAGTATCTGAGAGTTAGGGTAGTCTGCGTTCATTCCAAAGAAACGATAGCTTCAGGCGGCTCACCCTCTAGATAATTTTTTTTTTGTGACCATCACAAACGAGTATCTCAATGTCTGTACTCCATTTTTACCAATTACTTTAGGAGTGTCAAATGTTCAGCTGGCACTAAGAAAAATAAAAGGTAAAGTTGCATAACACATTCATGCAATCACGCACAAAGTAAGCAACAGTATTCACAAAGATGCCAGCACCTTCACATCTACTGAAATGCTACCACTGCATGTAAACAAGGACACATCGCGATGTTATTTCCAAGGTCGTCACATGCTACACAGGAGGTAACTGACAAAAAGACATGTTCGCACGGAACGGCAAAATTCTGCAACATCCACAAAGGGGCGTGCATCACAAGACGAACAGCCGCCTTTGGCATCACGCCAACCGATGCTTGATTGGTGGCACTCTGAATCTACCCAGTAGACGTCACGGTAAGATGTCGTGCAGCCTCCTTCTGGTCTCGTAACGGTAATCTGCAAAATCCTACAAATCACTGAATGAAGGGTAACAACCGCGATCCAGCGTTTGAACTGTAAAGTATGTGCGTGGCTCGCGTGAGATAACAGTTACACGGACCGAAGGGTTGATTAATTTTTGTCCGTGCAGCCCTCAGTCAGAGCATAGACATTCCTTAAGGAGGCGCCGCAGAAATCCATTTTTTCCCGTACGGATTCAACAGCAAAAATAGTAATTACCGTCATTTTGATCATACGTGAACACCCCACCATATCATCTGCGAATGTTATGTCAATAATGGAATTAAGCTTACCAACCTTTACCCGATTAGTGGACTATAGACCATGTCGATGAAGCTATTTCCCCATACGAAGAACTACAAAATGCCAGGATACACATATTTAGATAATTCTTCCAATCCCATATAAAATTTTAATTGTAGCTTATAAGTGAACGACGTAGTGCTAGAGAGTGCATCTAGTGTTTTAGATGAAGGGAATGCTAGTATTGTGTTAGAAAACGCGCGTTTGCAGTCACTATCACAGTGCCACATCAGGTGGAACACGCAGTACCACCTCATCCCCAAGCCACCAAAACTTTCTGATCAAACTTAGCGATGGTGGTGACGAACTGCGCGTCGGAAGCTGATGCGTAACACGTGGCGAGTAATACAGTGAAGTAAACAGTTAGATTTATTTTTATTTTATTTTTTGGGTCATCGGTCTTCTGACTGGTTTGATGCTGCCGCCATGAATTCCCCTCCTGTGACCACCTCTTTGTCTCAGAGCACCCTACGTCCTTAGTTATTTTCTGTAAATATTCCAATCTCTGTCTTTGTCTACAAGTGATCCCCCCTACGTCTCCTTCTAGAACCATGGGTATTAGTCCCCGGGGTCTTGACAGATTTTCTACCATTCCGTCTCTTCTTCTTTTCAGTGTTTTCCGTATATTGCATTCCTCACCGATTCTGCGAATAATTTTCTCATTACAAAGCTTGTCAGTCCACTAATTTTTTTTAAATTCTTTTGTAGTACCCCATCTCAAACGCTTCGATTCTCTTCAGTTCCCGTTTTCCCCACAGTCCGTGTTTCACTACCATACAATGGTGCGCTCCAAACCTACATGTACTGGAATTTATTTTGCCCAGGAATGCGCCTTTTTCCTGTACTAGTCTGCTTTTGGTATCCTCCTTGCTCCCTCCGTCATGGGTTATTTGGTTGCCTAGGTAGGAGAGTTCCTTAATTTCATCTGCTTCGTTGTTGCAATCCCTTTGTTAAGTTTCTCGCCGTTTCCAATTCTGCTAGTATTCATTATTTTCATTGTTTTTCGATTTATTCTCTGTTCATATCATGTACTCACTACACTGTTCATTCCATTCAGCAGATCCTGTAATTCTTTTTCACTTTTACTGAAGTTAACAATGTCATCAGTGAAAGTTATTAGATATCCTATCGCCTTGAATTTTAATTCCACTCTTGAATCTTTCTTCTATTTCCGTCGTAGTTTCTTCATTGTACAGATTGAACAGTAAAGACGAAAGAGTACATCCCTGTTTTACACCCTTTCAATCCGAGCACTTCGTTCTTGGTCGTCCACTCTTATTTTTTCCCTCTTACCTCTTGCACATGTTCTATGTTACCCGTTTTTCACAATTGTTTTTTCCTATTTTTCTCAGAATTTCGAACTCCTTGCAGCGTTTTACATTGTTAAATGCGTTTTCCAGATCAACAAATCCTTTGAATTTGTCTTTATTTTTCTTCAGTCTCCCTTCCATTATCAACCGCAACGTTACAACTGCCTCTTTGGTGCGTTTAGCTTCTCTAAAGGCAAGCTGATCAAGATCTGACACCTTCTCAACTTATTTTCACAGTCAGTATACTCTTCCGAAATAGTTTTTAAACCAAAAAATACTGACAGGTAAGTCATAAACGCAATGGTAATGGTTGCCGACGCCATTTTGTGCATACATATAACCACCGATATCTTTGTAAGGTGGTTGTACTCACACTAACTGCTCTCTGGGGTTACATCTCTTTTTTAGAACAACCTTAACATGTCTCTTATTGTCAAATTTTATCTGTCTGGATTTCACTCTTTTCAAACTTCAATTTTTTTTTTGAGGCAATGTTCTCTGAATTAACACTGCTATTAATGAATACACATTCAACGTAACTTCATTCTTCTCCTTCTTCTTCTTCTTCTTCTTGTTTCATATAAGGCATCTGAGAACTACGACGGTCGATTACTGTTTTTTGTTGAATTTTGTCATATTGAGAAAATTGGAGGAGAGATCTATGTTTAAGCTAAAATACTTTCTGTACCCAAGAAAGCATTAACTTATATTTTATACTGACGACCGGTTTCGACACTCCAAACTGTCATCTTCTGATATTCAAAACCTTTTGACTATAAATCGTCTTACATTATGCAACGCAGAGATCCACCGTGTACTTCGACTGAAATGCATTCATGATGTATAAAACATCTCATGTAAACGTAAACCTTTGCACACTCCTGCATTTTTACTATATACAGTATGGAAATCAGTATAAAGGCGTGGATACTTGCAGGAAAATTAATATTGTTCTTTGTACTGAAGTCACTTTTCTTCTTTATCGGTAATTTGCCCTGGAACTTCATTTACTTCAGCATTACCCTACCTGATCAGCACGAGATTGCTTTACTGAATCTGTCCTTGTATTCTCCTAGTTGTGTCTAGTTGAGTTTCGGTTCAGTTTAATATGGCGCTGGAGAAAATCTTGTATGTGACAGGTATCAGCGAGATTCCTTGATAATTACTAATGGCAGTCAGTCTCATTTATTGTGCAAGGGACTAATCAAAGCGGAATTCGAATTAGTAGGTAATGTATGTCTCCCAAGAGTTTTGCAGTATTCCGTCAACCTGTTTACTGTCCTTCGTCCTGTTCTTATTCCTATTATTATTATAATTATTATTATTGTAATATAAATATTTTAATATCGTAATTATTTATATCCTCAAAGTGATAAGGTGTAACAGTCCGCTACCGTAGATGAATGGACAGCTCGCCATCTTTTCATGCCGGGGGTCCAAGGTTCGATGTCCAGCTGGGCTAGAGATTTTATCCGCTCAGGGTCTGGGCGTTTCTGTCGTCTTCCTTGTCATCATTTCATCCTCACGGACGCGCAAGTCGCCGAAGTGGCGTCACCTCGAAAGACTTGCACCAGGCGATCAGGTACACCCGCCAGAAGGCCCTCGTCACACGACATTTCATTTCGCCGTTAAACAAATGTTGAAAATACAACGTATTTCATAATTATACACTGTAGGTTCAAAGCCAGCAATAAATGGATAAATAAATAGATTGTCTTTATTGTTCAATGATTTCCACTAATAGGATATGGTTGACAACCTTTTCCCCTTACCGTGTTCATTATGCGATTCTAAATCGTTCTATCATAAGTCTGATATAATAAATTTTACTGCTACGAATATTAGTTTTAGTGATATATTTCCGCTGAACAACCACAGTTACTCGGTTTTCCTCTTTTTCAGTAATGTTCGTGTATATTATGATGTAATCATTAACATAATGCCATGTTTCCCATATTAGAAGGAACATTTTACAGTTCTTCTTTCTGTTAGTGATCTAACTGTCTTTATTTTTTGCATTAACGTAATTAGACACAAGGCCTGGTTCCACTCTCCTGCCTCAAGTCAACAACCAAATGCTTTCAGCAGAGAACATTAGAAATACGAGCATGTTGATACTGGTGTGTCAGAAAACGATCTGATAACCAGGCGATAACGGTGCTGCAGGGAAAAAGGGGATGGTATTACTATAAAGACAGGTCTCATGATTTCTTCCGTGATACGTCTTTCTGCGTTGTTCGATTGACGGTCATTCTCAGAAATCGTCAAAGTGATCACAAGCTTATCTGTGTCATTTGTCGCAGCGCGGCCATTTGCTCTGCTCACGGCAACGCGCTGTGACAGGAATGGTGTCTTGCTATCGCCACCGTTCCATTCGGCTCCGCCATTCAGTTTCATCGGCAGCGGTTTCCTCCCCTGTCGTTGATATGGCGCAACAATGGAGTATGATACTGAGCTGCGAACGTTGCAGTTTCGGTCGACGGGAGAGAGAGAGAGAGAGAGAGAGAGAGAGAGAGAGAGAGAGAGAGAGAGAGATTGCAGTAGCCAGTGATGGCAGTATGGGAAAAGGACCGACCATTGGCAATGGACATCAACGGGAGAAATTGAACAGACGGGTATGGCACTGTTAATGAAAGGGTGTTCAATCTGGATGGAACGTCAACCCAACAGCACTTCTCTTAGCCCAGTGCGGAATGGTGAAACTGAGTTTAGTCGATATTAAACGTGGTGTACAGCTCGGAATATAATTCCAGAACTAACATAGTAACATCGGCATTTGGTTAATAGCGAGCGCAAAATTCGTGAGCGATGTTACTGAAAAAGACTGAACTGTAAATTTTCCGACCTGCTGAATAGTGAAAGAATAGGAAACGTGTCGTCCAAACATTGTTTTTACTCTCTCGAGAAAATATATGTACATGAGGAAGTGAAACATTATTCCACACGAAATGCATAAAGTCAACTTTATCGATTACATTTTCTTTTCTTTCTTAGCAAAAAGTGCCAAAAACTACACTACTTTTTTCTTTCAGTAGTATTGCCTTTTTCACTGTTAAAAGAAATAGTTCAAGGAAAGTTATTTCATCTATTCGATTTTTTATTTACGATCTGTGTGGTATTTTTATTTGAGCAGGTCCTGTAAAATACAAATCTTTTTCGTGTTCAGGGATTTGGGCTCTTTTGTGGAATAAAACTAAATAACTTGTAATACTGTTATCAGTCTGACCTTCGGCAAAATTTGACTGAATATCTCCAAGCACAAACTGGCTGCGTGTTCAGGTAAGACTCGACAGTTGCTGGAGGTAGTGACATTTGTAGGCCAGCAGCCATCACAGAGTACACGGCGTGTGTTCAAAATGCTGCGAGTGCTGCCCCCACTGTACAGGCTACGGGCAGCACCGCCGGCTATGAGAGTCAACAAATACGAGGTATAGCAGCAGTAACTAATCGTCCCGCACTGTTCCTATGACGGCCTGTTTGATTACCTCTGTTTGAAATGCGTTCTGGAATGTTTAGGCGTCGCATTCTTTTCTGGGACGCCCAGGGGTTGCCGACTGGTTTGATGGCACGTTATCCCTTCTCAGAGCTAAAGTGTTTCATTCGCAGAGGGACACTACCTTTATGAGTACGTTCTCCCTTCTCAAAATGAATGTGCTTCATTGGGAGAGGGACAGCCGGTTTACCATCTCGTTTTCCCATCCCAAAATGACGATGTTTGATTGAGAGAGGACATGGATCTCGAGGCGTCTCTGCAAGTGAAACGGCTGCACACCACGTTGATTAAACTAGTACCTGATCGGATTAAAGGAATACGTCTCTTGAACTCAGAGGCACGCTGCAAGACCTGTAACCAGTTGGATCGGTCAACATGCAAGTATTACGGAGGTTCTTCGTGAGCTCCAAAGACGAGCTCTGTAAGGCTAAGGAGCTCATTTTCAGGAAACAATACTGATAAAATTTACAGAACTAGCATTTGTAGGTGAATGCAGGACTATTTTACCACCGCCAACATGTCTTTGACGCATGTATCACCTAGACAAGATAAAAGAAACCGGGGTCGCACGGAGGTATATAGTCAGTTACTTCCCCATCTTCCATTTGTGAGTGGTAAAACAAAGGACTAGTAGTGGTACAAAGTACTCTCCACTTTGCTCTATATGTTCGTGTGCCACACGGGGTAGCCGTACGGTCTGAGGCGTCTTGTCACGGTCCGCGCGGATTCCCCCAACGGAGGTTCGAGTCCTAGATCGGGCATGGTTGTGTGCGTCGTCCTTAGCGCACGTTAGTTTAAGTTAGATTAAGTAGTGTGTAAGCTTAGGGACCGATGACCTCAGCAGTTTGCTCCCATAAGACGTTATCACAAATTTCCAATTTCCATGCTTGTGTAGCTATAGCCTCCTTCAAGTTTTTCTCCTCACATTTTATCATATTTGCTAATGAATTTGCATATGAGTCTCCTTGATTCATTTACTTTCCGATTCGGTTTTTGCTTGTCGATTTTTCTGTTGCATTGCGCTCTTATTATATGAGTAGTTAGAGGGTACCTTGCAGCAATGTAAGTTACGCACGTCTCTGTACTTAATCTAACATCTCATTCCTGTACTGACTTTTCCCTTAAATGCATCTGGTTCTCATCAGGGGAGTTCCTTTTCGCTGAGGCGAAAGCTTATGGAACTTAAGCGCGCTCTGGAAGAGCTGCTTGTCACTTAAAATGTATAATCACGTGTTCAGTAGGCCGCATGGACAGTCGGCCTAGCCTTTCATGTATTATCCTTCTGGCTCAGCTTCCGCAGGCAATGAGCGGCGGAACGGAAGACTTGTGTCCTCTATAGAAGAACTGCAAACCACTGGTGAAAGGGGGGGAACTTCACTTTTTAATAAACTTTGGGTGGAGACTTTAGCTGTCCACTTGCCATTATCCTGCTGTGTGTGCTCTCCAAACACGTTTCCTCAAGCAAAACATGTAGCCACTCGTACGTCTGCAAATTTTCAAATATTGCCCTCCCCGTAGGGACGCTGTGTGAAGCCCAATATTTCCAAAATTTCAGGCGAACAAGTCTGGACGTGGGAATAGGTCGACGCTCGTCCCCCGTTCCATATGCACATATCTCATTGGCTGGATCCCAGAACTCTGGTTGGAGAATCATTTAATTCGTGTCCCTTATGTGTCTGGGCCCATCTCATCCGTAACTGTCCAGCATTTACATCTTCACCTACATCCATACTCCTCATGCCGCCTGACCGTGTGTGGCGGAGGGTACGATGAATATCTCTATCGGTTCTCCCTTCTATTCCAGTCTCGTATTGTTCTTAGAAAGAAAGATTGTTGGAATGCATATGTGTGGGATCTACTCTCTCTGATTTTATCCTCATGGTCTCTTCGCGAGATGTATGTAGGAGGGAGCAATATACTGCTTGACTCGTCGGTGAAGGTATGTTCTCGAAACTTAAACAGAAGCCCGTTCACTGATCGTCTCTCTTGCAGTCTTGCAAAAAAAAAAAAATGGTTCAAATGGCTCTGAGCACAATGGGACTTAACATCTATGGTCATCATTCCCCTAGAACTTAGAACTACTTAAACCTAACTAACCTAAGGACAGCACACTTCACGAGGCAGAGAAAATCCCTGACCCCGCCGGGAATCGAACCCGGGAACCCGGGCGTGGGAAGCGAAAACGCTACCGCACGACCACGAGCTGCGGACTGCAGTCTTGCACTGGAGTTTATCTATCAACTCCGTAACGCTTTCGGGATTACTACATGATCCTGTAACGAAGTGCGCTGCTCTCCATTGGATCTTCTCTATCTCTTCTATCAACCCTATCTGGTACGGATCCCACACAGTTGAGCAGTATTCAAGCAGTGGGCGAACAATTGTACTGTAACCTACTCCATTGTTTTAGGACCGCATTTCCTTAGGATTCTTCCACTGAATCTCAGTCTGGCATCTGCTTTACTGCCTATTAATTTTATATGGTCATTCATATTAAATCACTCCTAATACCTACTCCCACATAATTTATGGAATTAACTGCTTCCAGTTTCTGACCTGATATATTGTAGCTAAATGATAATGGATCTTTCTTTCTATGAATTCTCAGCGCATTACACTTGTCTACATTGAGATTCACTTTCCATTCACAGCACCATGCGTCACTTCGTTGCGGATCCCCCTGTATCCGCAAAAAGCCTCAGGGAACTTCCGATGTCATCCACAAGGTCATTTATATATATTGTGAATAGCAACAGTCCTACGACACTCCTCTGAGGCACACCTGAAATCACTCTTACTTCGGAAGACTTCTCTCCATTGAGAATTACATGCTGCGTTCTGTTATTTAGGAACTCTTCAATCCAATCACACAGCTGGTCTGATAGTCCATATGCTCTTACTTTGTTCATTAAACGACTGTGGGGAACTGTATCGAACGCCTTGCGGAAGTCAAGAAACACGGCATCTACCTGTCAACCCGTGTCTATGGCTCTCTTGGTCTCGTGGACGAATAGCGCGAGCTGGGTTTCACACGACCGTCTTTTCCGAAACCCATGCTGAATCCTACAGAGTAGATTTCTAGTATCCATAAAAGTCATTATACTCGAACATAACACGTGTTTCAAAATTCTATAAGTGATTGACGTTAGAGATATAGGTCTATAGTTCTGCACATCTGTTCCACGTCAATTCTTCAAAACGAGGATGACCTGTGTCCTTTTCCAATCTTTTAGAACGCTACGCTCTTCTACAGACCTACGGTACACCGCTGCAAGAAGGGGGACAAGTTCCTTCGCGTACTCTGTGTAAAATCGAACTGGTATCCCATCAGGTCCAGCGCCCTTTCCTCTTTTGACCGATTTTAATTGTTTTTCTATCCCTCTGTCATCTATTTCGATACATACCATTTTGTCATCTGTGCAACAATCTAGAGAAGGAACTACAGTGCACTCTTTCTCTGTGAAACAGCTTTGGAAAAAGATATTTAGTATTTCGGCCTTTAGTCTGTCATCCTCTGTTTCAGTACCATTTTGGCGACAGAGTGTTTGGACATTTCGATTTGATCCACCCATCGCTTTGACATAAGTGCAGAATTTCTTAAGATTTTCTGCCAAGTCAGTACACAGAACTTTACTACCGAATTCGTTGAACGCCTCTCGCATAGCCCTCTTCACACCACATTTCGCTTCGTGTAAATTTTGATTGTCTACAAGGCTTTGGCTATGTTTATGTTTGCTGTGAAGTTCCCTTTGCTTCCGCAGCAGTTTTCTAACTCGGTTGTTGTACCACGGTGGCTCTTTTTCATCTCTTACGATCTTGCTTGGCACATACTCATCTAATGCATATTGTACGATGGTTTTGAACTCTGTCCACTGATCCTCAACACTATCTGTACTTGAGATAAAACTTTTTTGTTGAGCCGTCAAGTACTCTGAAATCTGCTTTTTGTCACTTTTGTTAAACCGAAAATTTATCTCCGTTTTTCATTATTTCTATTTAAGGATGAAATCACCGATGCTGTAAACGCCTTATGATCGCTGATTCCTTGTTCTCCATTAACTGTTTCAAATGGTTCGGTTATCTTTGAAACCAGAAGGTTTAATATGTTATCACCACGAGTCGGTTCTCTGTTTAACTGCTCAAGATAGTTTTAAGATTATGCACTTAAAAAAATGTCACTGGATTCTTTGTCCCAAAACATTTCACTGGACTCTTTGTCCCTGCCACCCGTTATAAACGTTTGTGCCTCCCAGTCAATATCTGGTAAATTAAAATCTCCTCCTTAAACTATAACATGGTCGGGAAATCTACTCAAATATTTTCCAAATTTTCCCTCAGGTGTTCTGCCACAAAAGCTGCTGAGCCAGGGGACCTATAGAGACATCCAATTACAATGTTTGAGTCTGCTTTAACCGTGACCTGCACCCAAATTATGTCACATTTCTGATCTCCGTCAATTCCCTTCTATAGTATCGCTATAAACACGCCTCCCCCTTCACTGTCCAGCCTGTCTCTGCGGAATACATTCCTATCTGAGTTTAGAATTTCATTACTGTTTACATCTGGTTTGAGCCAACTTTCCGTCTCTCGTACTACGTGGACATTGTGACCGTTTATTAATGAGAGCAGTTCTGGGGCCTTTCTATAGACGCCTCTGCGGTTCACTATTACCACATTAATATTGTCATTACCTGTTGCGTTTTGGCTACTGCTACCTTGTCGCGTCTCAGGAGGCGTCTTGTCGGGCCTAAGGAGGGAATTCTCTAACCTAAAAACCCACATGTGCACTCCACACGTACCGCACTACCGTTGTAACAGCTTCCTGCCAGTAGTGCACGTCCGACATATTCAGAGATACTCTACATTTCTCTACCCGATAGCGGAGGTCGAGTAATTTGCACCCCAGATCTCCGCAGGATCGTGTGAGTCTCTGGTTTAAGCCTTCCACTCGGCTCCAAACCAGAGGACCGCGTCGATTCTGAGAACTATGCTACAAATAGTTAGCTCAGATTCCACCCCGCGAGCGAGGCATTCCGCCTTCACCAACTCCGCCAACCGCCTGTATGAACTGAGGATGACCTCTGCACCCAGACAGCAGCAGTCATTGGTGCCGACATGAGCAACAATTTGCAATCGGGTGCACCCAGTGCTCTCTATCGCCGCTGGCGGGGCCTCCTCTACATCTCGGATGAGACCCCCCGGCAAGCAGACAGAGTGAACACTGGCCTTCTTCCCCGACGTTTCGGCTATCTCCCTAAGGGGCTCCATCACCCGCCTAACGTTGGAGCTTCCAATCACTAATACTGATAGCGAGCCTAATAACCATTAATTTCTATTATCGTTGTTCTATTTGAATTATGCAAATTCATTCTCAAATTGTCTTATAGCCTTCATTACTTGAATAAATTTTACTTCACAGACTAAACTCTATCATTCGGCAACCATTAAAGTAAGTAATGCAATTGAAGCGTCCAGGTCCTTCAACCATTGGCAACAGGTGGGGCCCCTGAGCTGTTCAGGGACATCTCAAATAACGTTTCCGATGTACGCAGGAGTTTTTATTTGCAAGTATTCTGTTAGCTTAATTGAGGTATTCTATCATTTTTTATGATATGGGATACACACGTAGCACCTGATGGGAAGAGTTCACAGCACACTCTGTGGTGGCTTATGGAGATTTTATGTGGACGTAGATAGAACGTACTGGGGAGAAAATGTGTCATTCACGTTCCGTGCCAATCTCTTTCTCATTTAACCCCATGTTTGCATTAGGCACGCAATTTAATTTCTAATAGTGGTGCCCTGTTTGGGACAATGGCTACACTGTGGAGCAGTATTGCTTCCTAAGGTGTAAGCGAAACATGAGCGTCCTTGACTAAAGTCATTATCACCTTCAGGTTCAAGTCCTAGGGGTGGGCCTCTCTAAACTAGATAAGGAGACTTAACAACTCCAGCTGACGCCTTCAGTAAGCAGACAAGGATGGTGGAAGAAATGCCAGTGCGCGATTGTCTGGAAAACAGTAAATCGGATTAACCAGACAAAAACTCAAATCCTGGTCGCCAAGAAAATATGTTTCAGGTAGAACTTTCCTGAAACGACGAGTTCTTTGAAGATGGAAACCATCTTCGTATCTAACTTACATGACCTAGGAAATCAGCAACGACATTATTGAAGAATGAACTCCGACAAGATAACACAACGGATGCCACGAAAACTTTTCCCAGACAGAAAGCTCCGTTCTCCGGTGAGGACCTTTCACTTCACACGTAAACAGCTATCTGCCTGATGGCGTATAAAGCGTGATTCGTGTGAAAATGCCACCAGAGGGCACATCTGTGATCGCCCAGTTTCGGTACTGGTGTGCAGATTCCAGTCTCCGTGGCCGATAAACAGCAGTCAGCACGGGTGCATGAACGGGGCGCCTACTGCGGAGACCTAGACCGGCCGGTGTGGCCGAGCGGTTCTAGGCTCTTCAGTCAGGAACAGCGCTAGCGCTACGGTCGCAGGTTCGAATCGTGCTTCGGACATGGTTGTGTGGGATATCCTTAGGTTAGTTAGATTTAACTAGTTCTAAGTTCTAGGGAACTGATGACCTCAGATGTTAAGTCCTATATTCCTCAGAGCCATTTTTTGCTGAAATGTCGTTAAGCAGGTAATGTCTGTAGCCCCTCGGTTGATGTGGGTGATCAGTTCCTCAACAGTTTCACGTCTATTCGCTCGTACTCATCTCTGCAGCCGGCGTTCACCCTAATAGCCCGTGATGCACTACAATTGCCTTGGGGTCGGCTTTGGATACCGCCATTTCGCCATGCTCGGATAGCTTTAACCACTGCAAACGCGAACAGTTTACAAAGTTAGCTGTTTTGGAAACGCTTCCACACCAGCGACTGCACTGTTTTTCATGTCCGCGTAATAGGCTTTATAGACCTAGCTAGTGTTGCCAGCTGCACTTAGGAAGTCGTTACTCTATATAGAAGGTGGTCACTTTCCTGTGACTCGAGCCAGTATACAACCGTTGTCGAGGATACAGTTCCATAACGCGTAGTGTTCGAGTTCCAATAACAATACATAAGATTTATCAATATTTCATTCTGAGCTAATAATTTCTAAATCTAAATATTTTATATATATAGTCAAGGCTCTCCAGCCTTTTGACCATGTTCTTCTGTGCACGAACTCCTTCGGGAATCCGCAGTAAGGCCGCGAGTAATGAGTAGAATTGGCAGGGGCAGTATGAATATAGTGCGGGACAATAAGTTGCGAATGTGGGTCCCACGGGAGGCGTGCCGGAGATCAGTCCCTGCAGTCGTACCATCCTCTGCGTACTCGGAGGCTCAGATGGATGCCGGCACGGTAGCTCAGCGTGTTCGGTCAGAAGGCTGCGTGCTCTCTGTAATAAAAAACACTGAGTCACGGAATCAACGATCAACTTGAACGGACGTCTTGTGACGTCCTCCCAGACCAAACGCAACGAACTATGTCGAACAGAATGAAAAGAAAAAAAACAGGGTGGGTAGAGCTTGTGCCATGTAGGCAGGAGATCCCGAGTTCGAGTCCCGGTCGGGGCGCCCATTTTCAACTGTCCCTGTAGACTTATATCAACGCCTGTATGCAGCCAGGGGTATTCATTTCATTGTAAATATTTTATCAGACAACTATTTATAACAATTTTTTAAAATCATATTCACAAATTGCAAGCACGACACACAGTATTTATCATATGAAAAGTGACCAATAATTCTGCAATCACTTACAACAAATAAAAGTATGGAAATCATACATGCCGTAACTGGATGTTCACCTTGAAATTCAACAGGGTAGACACCAGTTAACGATGAAGAAGTAATTATAGGAGGTTTTGCCGTTTTCGAAAATAAGAAACAATATTATTTTACTTGCAAATTAACAGAGATGAATATCAATTGACAAGGGCATGTCATACTGGGAACACGTCATCATTTGGTTACGTTTCCAATGTAGTACTGCAACCCGAGATAACTTGTTAGATAGCAAGAAAATTAAGACTGCATTGTAGTTCCCCCTTTCAAGCGTCACACGTACGACAAAATGTCAGATGTAAAATTAGTCTTAGTCGTGCTCCAGAGGGTGTTATCGGACCATTTACTTTTCGCAATGTATAAGGGGGAGACAAATGAAAACGAGACAGCTGGAAAGAAATAAGTAAACTGTTTATTATTTCAAAAGTAATCACCTTGATAATTAACGCACGTATCCCATTGCGATACAAGACAGTCAATGCCTTCATGGTAAAATGTTTGCGGTAGCGTGCGAAAGATTGTACTCAAGTGTCCTCTCCGACCGAAGACAGTCGAAAGACGAATGTTTTTGTCCAGGGCTTTGAGAATATGGAAATCGAATGGGGAGAGATCGGTACTGTATGAAGGATGGGTAAGGCCGTCCCAACGAAACTTCTGAAGCGTGTTCGTGGCAATCTTGGTAACATCAAGATGAAATTAGAGAGATCTGAACCAACACGGTAGCATACGAGCATTCTTTCTTACAGCGAGCATAACGTAACTAGAACAGGAAACGCGGTAGGTGACACTGTTACACACAGTACCTCCGCCACGGAATACAGATGTAGATGAAGATGTAGAGGAATTACATTATGATTTATCGTACCGTCAACGAAAAGTTCATTTCTGACGGGACACTAATTCGGATTTGCGACGTGGTGGGGAATCGACCACGTCCTTTTCAGAGGTGCCATTCCGGCAGTTGTCATAAGCGATTTCCGGAAACCAGTGGAAACATAAATCTGGACACCCGAACGGAGATTCGTACAGTAGATCCTCTAAAATGGAGTTACGTGACAAGCACAGCTCGGTTCGACCGCCCATGACAGAGAACAGGACGTCGACATACTGGCAACGGGGAACTATGAAAAATGTTTCACTTTATTATACACACAGACTTATTGCGAACAATTTCTTTTGATAATTCTGCTATAGATACCTTTTTCTCTTCGACTTTTCCTAATTGCCGTAATTTTTCTGAATTTCGATATAGAACTCGCCCCAATTCTGTACGTTTATTCGTTAGTTACGCACAAAAGTTTTATTCAACCGTGGATAAAAGGCCTACATGGCGTACGCAGTGTCTGCAGTGAAAAGAGTGTAGTCTAGACATGTTGTTGTTGTTGTAGTCTTCAGTCCTGAGACTGGTTTGATGCAGCTCTCCATGCTACTCTATCCTGTGCAAGCTTTTCCATCTCCCAGTACCTGAGCCTAGACATATCCTCATCATTATCCGTTTTGTATTCATCATCGATAAATCACATTTGTATGCATAATGACATAGTGCGAGGTGATCCATAACGAATTAATGGCGTTTGGTCCAATCATAAACACGTTTTTTTTACAACCAATACTTCTTTACTGTTACATAATAATCATCAAAGTAGCAACAGACTGCAAGATTATAACTATGTTCAGTCAATTCAGGTTGTTATAAGACACAAACCTACACTCCCCATCGTGTTTCACTTCGTATGTGGTTTCTGACGGTCTGTATTAGTGGTGAATAAACACTTCCACATCGGGGATAGAGATCCGTCCTAGTGTTCGAGTAAGATACATTGGACCGCCAGTGCTAGAGAACAGATTACAGATTTACACACATTACATTTTATTCACTTAATCAATCAATTTAATTTTTGAGGGATCAGTATTCTTTTCATCTCAAGCACTTGGAACCTACGTTCTGAATTATTTGATGGATGTGTCTTGCTCTGAAGTTTTTAGCATCTACAGAACGCTCTGGTACCATGGAAGTTATTTTCTGCCATCTTAATTGCACTTTTCTTGTCATTGTTTTCCATATACTCCTTTCTTCGTCGATTCTGTGGAGAATTTCCTCGTTTCATATCTTATTAGTCTGCTTAATTGTCAACAATCATTTATAGCACAACACCTCAAATGCTTCGATTCTCTTCTGTTCATGTTCTTCCACAGTCAGTGTTTCAGTACCATACAATCCTATGCTCCAAAATTACATTCTCAGAAATTTGTTCCTAAAATTAAGTGCTATGATGCTAGTAGACTTTCATTTGTTAGGAATGCCCGTCCGGCAGTGCTAGTCTGCTTTTAATGTCCCTCTTGCTCCGTCAATCATGGATTATTATGCTGCCTAGGTAGCAAAAATTCCTTAACTTTATCTACCTTTGACGGGCAATCCCGATGTTAAATTTCTCGCTGTTCTCATTTCTACTGCTTCTCATTACCTTCGTCTTACATGGAGTTATTCTCAAACCGTATTCTGTACTCATTAGAGTGCTCTATACATTCAATAGATCCAGTAACTTTTTTCACTTTCATTGAATATAGCAATGTTATCAACGAATCTTATCACAGATATATTTTCATCCTAAATTTTAATTTCCTTCTTCAACATTTCTTTTATTTCCTTCGTTGATGGAACTGTAGAGGCGAAAGATTACAACCCCGTCTTATATCAGTTTTAATGTGAGCATATCGTTCTTTGTGTCACATACTAACGCAAAGGCGTATTCGTTGCATCCTCTAAACATATTCAAATAGCCTAACTCTCCATTATTATCGCTAGATGGGTAAATCTTATATATGAGTGTGTAGTTTCTGTAATTCAACCATGTCCTATGGGACAGACACCATGCACTGTTTAATCGATTCTCCTGGGTGGTCAGTGGATCCAACTTCTTCAGTGCGGATGCACATGTGCGTCCGAACTCCTGCGATAATTTTGGAGTAGTAAGCGAGGAGAGAACGGACAGGGACAGGGGACAAGTGGCACTCGGTGGAGTGTGGATCGTCAGTGTGGTGTACCGAGATATAGCGTCCCGGAAGGTGCAGTGGTTAACGAACCTACCTAATAAGCAGGAGATTCCGAGTTCGAATACTGGTCAGGAATACATTTTCACTCGTCATCGCTGATTCCGCGTAAGGTCCCGATGTACCCTCCTAAACCTTCTACTTATATATAATGGGTAGAACCTGTCGAGTGCACGATTTCATCAATTCCAGCAAGAACGACTGGTCTCCCTTTATAAAAAGGGAGATTCGTCACCACCTTTAAAGAAAAGTACAATAATTAATGCAGATTCTACAGGGTGTTACAAAAAGGTACGGCCAAACTTTCAGGAAGCATTCCTCACACACAAATCAACAAAAGATATTATGTGGACATGTGTCCGGAAACACTTAATTTCCATGTTAGAGCTCATTTTAATTTCGTCAGTACTTCCTCGATTCACCGCCATGATTTCATACAGCGTACTCTACCTGTGCTGCTAGAACATGTGCCTTTACAAGTACGACACAACATGTGGTTCATGCATGATGGAGCTCATGCACATTTCAGTTGAAGTGTTCGTACGCTTCTCAACAACAGATTCAGTAACCGATGGATTGGTAGAGGCGGACCAGTTCCATGGACTCCACGCTCTCCTGACCTCAACCCTCTTGACTTTCATTAATGGGGGCATTTGAAAGCTCTTGTCTACGCAGACCCGGTACCAAATGTAGAGACTCTTCGTGCTCGTACTGTGGACGGCTGTGATACAATACGACATTCTCCAGGGCTGCATCGGCGCATCAGGGATTCCATGCGACGGAGGGTGGATGCATGTATCTTCGCTAACGGAGGACATTTTGAACATTTCCTATAACAAAGTGTTTGAAGTCACGCTGGTACGTTCTGTTGCTGTGTGTTTCCATTTCATGATTAATGTGATTTGAAGAGAAGTAAGAAAGTGAGCTCTAACATGGAAAGTAAGCGTATCCGGACCCATGTCCACATAACATACACTCCTGGAAATTGAAATAAGAACACCGTGAATTCTTTGTCCCAGAAGAGGAAACTTTATTGACACATTCCTGGGGTCAGATACATCACATGATCACACTGACAGAACCACAGGCACATAGACACAGGCTACAGAGCATGCACAATGTCGGCACTAGTACAGTGTATATCCACCTAGTCTGCTTTTAATGTCCCTCTTGCTCCGTCAATCATGGATTATTATGCTGCCTAGGTAGCAAAAATTCCTTAACTCTATCTACCTTTGACGAGCTATCCCGATGTTAAATTTCTCGCTGTTCTCATTTCTACTGCTTCTCATTACCTTCGTCTTACATGGAGTTATTCTCTAACCGTATTCTGTACTCATTAGAGTGCTCTATACATTCAATAGATCCAGTAACTTTTTTCACTTTCATTGAATATAGCAATGTTATCAACGAATCTTATCACAGATATATTTTCATCCTAAATTTTAATTTCCTTCTTCAACATTTCTTTTATTTCCTTCGTTGATGGAACTGTAGAGGCGAAAGATTACAACCCCGTCTTATATCAGTTTTAATGTGAGCATATCGTTCTTTGTGTCACATACTAACGCAAAGGCGTATTCGTTGCATCCTCTAAACATATTCAAATAGCCTAACTCTCCATTATTTTCGCTAGATGGGTAAATCTTATATATGAGTGTGTAGTTTCTGTAATTCAACCATGTCCTATGGGACAGACACCATGCACTGTTTAATCGATTCTCCTGGGTGGTCAGTGGATCCAACTTCTTCAGTGCGGATGCACATGTGCGTCCGAACTCCTGCGATAATTTTGGAGTAGTAAGCGAGGAGAGAACGGACAGGGACAGGGGACAAGTGGCACTCGGTGGAGTGTGGATCGTCAGTGTGGTGTACCGAGATATAGCGTCCCGGAAGGTGCAGTGGTTAACGAACCTACCTAATAAGCAGGAGATTCCGAGTTCGAATACTGGTCAGGAATACATTTTCACTCGTCATCGCTGATTCCGCGTAAGGTCCCGATGTACCCTCCTAAACCTTCTACTTATATATAATGGGTAGAACCTGTCGAGTGCACGATTTCATCAATTCCAGCAAGAACGACTGGTCTCCCTTTATAAAAAGGGAGATTCGTCACCACCTTTAAAGAAAAGTACAATAATTAATGCAGATTCTACAGGGTGTTACAAAAAGGTACGGCCAAACTTTCAGGAAGCATTCCTCACACACAAATCAACAAAAGATGTTATGTGGACATGTGTCCGGAAACACTTAATTTCCATGTTAGAGCTCATTTTAATTTCGTCAGTACTTCCTCGATTCACCGCCATGATTTCATACAGCGTACTCTACCTGTGCTGCTAGAACATGTGCCTTTACAAGTACGACACAACATGTGGTTCATGCATGATGGAGCTCATGCACATTTCAGTTGAAGTGTTCGTACGCTTCTCAACAACAGATTCAGTAACCGATGGATTGGTAGAGGCGGACCAGTTCCATGGACTCCACGCTCTCCTGACCTCAACCCTCTTGACTTTCATTTATGGGGGCATTTGAAAGCTCTTGTCTACGCAGACCCGGTACCAAATGTAGAGACTCTTCGTGCTCGTACTGTGGACGGCTGTGATACAATACGACATTCTCCAGGGCTGCATCGGCGCATCAGGGATTCCATGCGACGGAGGGTGGATGCATGTATCTTCGCTAACGGAGGACATTTTGAACATTTCCTATAACAAAGTGTTTGAAGTCACGCTGGTACGTTCTGTTGCTGTGTGTTTCCATTTCATGATTAATGTGATTTGAAGAGAAGTAAGAAAGTGATCTCTAACATGGAAAGTAAGCGTATCCGGACCCATGTCCACATAACATACACTCCTGGAAATTGAAATAAGAACACCGTGAATTCTTTGTCCCAGAAGAGGAAACTTTATTGACACATTCCTGGGGTCAGATACATCACATGATCACACTGACAGAACCACAGGCACATAGACACAGGCTACAGAGCATGCACAATGTCGGCACTAGTACAGTGTATATCCACCTAGTCTGCTTTTAATGTCCCTCTTGCTCCGTCAATCATGGATTGTTATGCTGCCTAGGTAGCAAAAATTCCTTAACTCTATCTACCTTTGACGAGCTATCCCGATGTTAAATTTCTCGCTGTTCTCATTTCTACTGCTTCTCATTACCTTCGTCTTACATGGAGTTATTCTCAAACCGTATTCTGTACTCATTAGAGTGCTCTATACATTCAATAGATCCAGTAACTTTTTTCACTTTCATTGAATATAGCAATGTTATCAACGAATCTTATCACAGATATATTTTCATCCTAAATTTTAATTTCCTTCTTCAACATTTCTTTTATTTCCTTCGTTGATGGAACTGTAGAGGCGAAAGATTACAACCCCGTCTTATATCAGTTTTAATGTGAGCATATCGTTCTTTGTGTCACATACTAACGCAAAGGCGTATTCGTTGCATCCTCTAAACATATTCAAATAGCCTAACTCTCCATTATTTTCGCTAGATGGGTAAATCTTATATATGAGTGTGTAGTTTCTGTAATTCAACCATGTCCTATGGGACAGACACCATGCACTGTTTAATCGATTCTCCTGGGTGGTCAGTGGATCCAACTTCTTCAGTGCGGATGCACATGTGCGTCCGAACTCCTGCGATAATTTTGGAGTAGTAAGCGAGGAGAGAACGGACAGGGACAGGGGACAAGTGGCACTCGGTGGAGTGTGGATCGTCAGTGTGGTGTACCGAGATATAGCGTCCCGGAAGGTGCAGTGGTTAACGAACCTACCTAATAAGCAGGAGATTCCGAGTTCGAATACTGGTCAGGAATACATTTTCACTCGTCATCGCTGATTCCGCGTAAGGTCCCGATGTACCCTCCTAAACCTTCTACTTATATATAATGGGTAGAACCTGTCGAGTGCACGATTTCATCAATTCCAGCAAGAACGACTGGTCTCCCTTTATAAAAAGGGAGATTCGTCACCACCTTTAAAGAAAAGTACAATAATTAATGCAGATTCTACAGGGTGTTACAAAAAGGTACGGCCAAACTTTCAGGAAGCATTCCTCACACACAAATCAACAAAAGATGTTATGTGGACATGTGTCCGGAAACACTTAATTTCCATGTTAGAGCTCATTTTAATTTCGTCAGTACTTCCTCGATTCACCGCCATGATTTCATACAGCGTACTCTACCTGTGCTGCTAGAACATGTGCCTTTACAAGTACGACACAACATGTGGTTCATGCATGATGGAGCTCATGCACATTTCAGTTGAAGTGTTCGTACGCTTCTCAACAACAGATTCAGTAACCGATGGATTGGTAGAGGCGGACCAGTTCCATGGACTCCACGCTCTCCTGACCTCAACCCTCTTGACTTTCATTTATGGGGGCATTTGAAAGCTCTTGTCTACGCAGACCCGGTACCAAATGTAGAGACTCTTCGTGCTCGTACTGTGGACGGCTGTGATACAATACGACATTCTCCAGGGCTGCATCGGCGCATCAGGGATTCCATGCGACGGAGGGTGGATGCATGTATCTTCGCTAACGGAGGACATTTTGAACATTTCCTATAACAAAGTGTTTGAAGTCACGCTGGTACGTTCTGTTGCTGTGTGTTTCCATTTCATGATTAATGTGATTTGAAGAGAAGTAAGAAAGTGAGCTCTAACATGGAAAGTAAGCGTATCCGGACCCATGTCCACATAACATACACTCCTGGAAATTGAAATAAGAACACCGTGAATTCTTTGTCCCAGGAAGGGGAAACTTTATTGACACATTCCTGGGGTCAGATACATCACATGATCACACTGACAGAACCACAGGCACATAGACACAGGCTACAGAGCATGCACAATGTCGGCACTAGTACAGTGTATATCCACCTTTCGCAGCAATGCAGGCTGCTATTCTCCCATGGAGACGATCGTAGAGATGCTGGATGTAGTCCTGTGGAACGGCTTGCCATGCCATTTCCACCTGACGCCTCAGTTGGACCAGCGTTCGTGCTGGACGTGCAGACCGCGTGAGACGACGCTTCATCCAGTCCCAAACATGCTCAATGGGGGACAGATCCGGAGATCTGGCTGGCCAGGGTAGTTGACTTACACGTTCTAGAGCACGTTGGGTGGCACGGGATACATGCGGACGTGCATTGTCCTGTTGGAACAGCAAGTTCCCTTGCCGGTCTAGGAATGGTAGAACGATGGGTTCGATGACGGTTTGGATGTACCGTGCACTATTCAGTGTACCCTCGACGATCACCAGTGGTATACGGCCAGTGTAGGAGATCGCTCCCCACACCATGATGCCGGGTGTTGTCCCTGTGTGCCTCGGTCGTATGCAGTCCTGATTGTGGCGCTCACCTGCATGGCGCCAAACACGCATACGACCATTATTGGCACCAAGGCAGAAGCGACTCTCATCGCTGAATACGACACGTCTCCATTCGTCCCTCCATTCACGCCTGTCGCGACACCACTGGAGGCGGGCTGCACGATGTTGGGGCGTGAGGGGAAGACGGCCTAACGGTGTGCGGGACCGTAGCCCAGCTTCATGGAGACGGTTGCGAATGGTCCTCGCGGATACCCCAGGAGCAACAGTGTCCCTAATTTGCTGGGAAGTGGCGGTGCGGTCCCCTACGGCACTGCGTAGGATCCTACGTTCTTGGGATGCATCCGTGCGTCGCTGCGGTCCGGTCCCTGGTCGACGGGCACGTGCACCTTCCGCCGACCACTGGCGACAACATCGATGTACTGTGGAGACCTCACGCCCCACGTGTTGAGCAATTCGGCGGTACGTCCACCCGGCCTCCCGCATGCCCACTATACGCCCTCGCTCAAAGTCCGTCAACTGCACATACGGTTCACGTCCACGCTGTCGCGGCATGCTACCAGTGTTAAAGACTGCGATGGAGCTCCGTATGCCACGGCAAACTGGCCGACACTGACGGCGGCGGTGCACAAATGCTGCGCAGCTAGCGCCATTCGACGGCCAACACCGCGGTTCCTGGTGTGTCCGCTGTGCCGTGCGTGTGATCATTGCTTGTACAGCCCTCTCGCATTGTCCGGAGCAAGTATGGTGGGTCTGTCACACCGGTGTCAATGTGTTCATTTTTCCATTTCCAGGAGTGTATTTCCTTTCTTTGTGTGTGAGGAATGTTTCCTGAAAGTTTGGCCGTACCTTTTTGTAACATCCTGTATAGCGAACTACCTTTCGCAATTCCCAGGAAAAGAGGATGAGATATTCAGTACAAAAAGCTGAATGTGTGTCGCCTAACGCGAGATTGAGTTGCATTACCTGAACTTCCAGCCGTCTGCATAATCAGAAGAGGAAGAAGAATTATCTACTTCCGAAGCGGAAACGCTGCAGCTTCCGACGAGATACACCGGTACGACCGGCTGCTGTGATGCTTTTAATAAAAGCTGGCTCGCTTCCTCCTTTCCGCTGCATATTAGAAGCAAAAATTATGGCACTGATAAAACGTGCACTGAACCTAACACAAAGCTACAAACAAGTTTCGGTACTCTCTATCACCTAGCATTTACGTCAACGACTGATAATAGACAGAATAGCATTAGTAAGTTAATCGTTTATCATAGATTCAACCAGAACTTTGACTTAATGTATGCAGGCTTTATTAGAAACACAGTATAATGACGAAGAAGTGTTGCTGTCTTCCTAAACGTGTCCGCAGTCTTGTATTTAAAATGGTACAAGCTATTTCTGACACAGATATTATCTATTCATTGGCTCACTGGATTTATAACCGACACATACAGGCTTAGCAGAATGAATTACAAAAAACAAGTAACGAATGGCATCAACGATAAGCTCTTTTCTCTACATTGTTAAATCTATATGCCCAATATCTACCACAAGTTGATCTCGCAAGCATGTATCCTCCAATGACAATTCCCTGGTAGCTCAATTTGTTAAATTGTTAGAGGCAGAATACATTATAGAAATGGGGAATAATTGCGACCTGCACGTAAACTGTGTCATCAAAAGTATCCGGACACCCCAAAAAACATACGTGTTTGATATCAGGTGTATTGCGCTGCCACCTACTGCCAGGTATTCCTTATCAGCGACCTCAGCAGTCATTAGACATTGTGAGAGAGCAGTATGGGGCGCACCACGGAACTCACGGACTTTGAACATGGTCAGGTGGTTGGGTGTCGCTTATGTCATACGTCTGTTCGCGAGATTTCCGCACTCCTAGGTCTACTATTTCCGATGTGATAGTGAAGCGAAAAAGTGAAGGGACACGTACAACACAAAAGCGTACAGGCCAACCTCGTCTGTTGACTGACAGAGACCGCCGAGAGTTCAAGAGGGTCTTAATGTGTAATAGGCAGACATCTATCCAGACCATCACTGACGGATTCCTAACTGCATCAGGATCGACTGCAAGTACTATGACAGTTAGGCGGGAGGTGAGAAAACTTGGATTTCATGTTGGAGTGGCTGCTCATAAGCCACACATCACGCTGGTAAATGCCAGACGACGCCTCGCCTGGTGTAAGGAGCGTAAACATTGTACGATTGAACAGTGTAAATACATTGTGTGGAGTGACAAATCATGCTACACAATGTGGCGATCCGATGGCAGGGTGTGGGCATGGAAAATGCCCGGTGAACGTCATATGTCAGTGTGTGTAGTGCCAACAGTAGAATTCGTAGGCGGAGGTCTTACCGTATGGTCCTGTTTTCATGGAGGGGACTGGCACCCCTTAATGTTTTGCGTCGCACTATCACAGCACAGGCCGACATTGATGTTTTAAGCACATTCTTGCTTCATACTGTTGAAGAGCAATTCAGGGATGGCAACTGCATCTTTCAACACCATCAAACACCTGTTCGTAATGCGTTTCCTACGGCGGAGTGGCTACACGACAGTAACATACCTGTAGTTTACTGGCCTACACAGAGTCCTGACCTGAATCCTACAGAATAACTGTGGGATGTTGTGCAACTCCGACTTCGTGCCAGGCCTCACCGACCGACATCGATACCTCACATCAGTGCAGCACTCTGAGAAGAATGGGCTGTCATTCCCCAAGATATCTTCCAGCACCTGACTGAACATATGCCTGCGACATTTGAAGCTGTCATCAAGGCTAAGGGTGAGCTACACCGTATTCAATTCCAGCATTACCTACAGAGGGTGCAACTAACTTGTAAGTCACTTTCACCCAGGTGTTCGGATACTTTTCATCACATAGTGTACTTGGGCAAGGTTGCGGGTAATAAGTTGCTCCTGAACGCGTGCATCAATTTCAGCCAAATTTTGTACACATTTACTTACTATCTGGAAAGAATTACCGTGGGCGAAGAACCACCAACCCCCTAATGGGTTGATGTGACGGACAAAGAAGAGTGTCGGAGGAGTTGGAACAGTGCGGGAAGTAGGAGATGGACTGAGAGATGGGAAAGGACTGAGTGAGAAGGAGATAGATATAGGTAAGAGAAAATAGAGAAAGTGGAGGAGATGGAAAAAAGCAGAAGAAGATGTACAGGCTGAGTAGATGGGTGGAGATAGAAGAGATGGGATGGAGAGAGAGGTACGTAGAGAGAGGGGAGGAGGAGATATACGGCGTAGAGGTGACTAGGAGATAAAAAATAAATAAATTGCGAGGTCCTGATGGGATCCTAATTCGTGTTTACAGAGAGTACTCTACTGCATTGGCTCCTTACTTAGCTTGCATTTATCGCGGATCTCTTGCCCAACGTAAAGTCCCGATCGCCTGGAAAAAAGCGCAGGTGACGCCTGTATATCAGAAGGGTAGAACGACGGATCCTCAAAATTGCAGACCAATATCGTTAACATCGGTTTGTTGCAGGATTCTCGAACATATTCTCAGTTCCAGTATAATGAATTTCCTTGAGACCGAGAAGTTGCTGTCTATGCTTCAGCACGGCTTTAGAAAGGATCGCACCTGCGAAACGCAACTCGCTCTTTTTTCACATGATATCTTGCGAACCATGAATGAAGTGTATCAGACGGATGCCATATTCCTTGACTTCCGGAGAGCGTTTGACTCGCTGCCCCACTGCAGACTCGTAACTAAGGTACGAGCATATGGGATTGGTTCCCAATTATGTGAGTGGCTCGAAGGCTTCTTAAGCAGTATAACCCAGTTCGTTGTCCTCGATGGTGAGTGTTCATCGGAGGTGGAGTGCCCCAGGGAAGTGTAGCAGGTCCGCTGTTGTTTTCTATCTACATAAATAATCTTTTGGATAGGATGGACAACAACGTGCTTCTGTTTGCTGATGATGCTGTGGTGTACGGGAAGGTTTCGTCGTTACGTGACTGTAGGAGGAAACAAGATAACTTGGACAGGATTTGTGATTGGTGTAAAGAATGGCAGCTAACTCTAAATATAGATAAATGTAAATGAATGCAGATGAATAGGAAAAACAATCCTGTAATGTTTCAATGCTCCATTAGTAGTGTAGCGCTTGACAGAGTCACGTTGATTAAATATTTGGGCGTAACAATGCAGATCGATATGAAGTGGGACAAGCATGTAATGGCAGTTGTGGGAAGGCGGATGGTGGTCTTCGGTTCATTGGTAGAATTTTGGGAAGATGTGGTTCATCTGTAAAGGAGATTGCTTATAGAATGCTGGTGCCACCTATTCTTGAGTACTGCTCGAGCGTTTGGGATCCCTATCAGGTCTGATTGAGGGAGGACATAGAAGCAATTCAGAGGCGGGCTGCTAGATTTGTTACTGGTAGGTTTGATCATCACGCGAGTGTTACGGAAATGCTGCAAGAACTCGGGTGGGAGTCTCTACAGGAAATGAGGCGTCCTTTTCGTGAACCGCTACTGAAGAAATATAGAGAACCAGCATTTGAGGCTGACTGCAGTACAATTTTACTGCCGCCAACTTAAATTTCGCGGAAAGACTACAAAGATAAGATAAGAGAGATTAGGGTTTGTACAGAGGCATATAGGCAGTCATTTTTCTCCCGTTGTGTTTGGGAGTGGAACAGGGAGAGAAGATGCTAGTTGTGGTATGAGGTACCCTCCGCCACGCACCATATGGTGGATTTCGGAGTATGTATGTAGCTGTAGATGTAGAGATGGAGGGGAAAGAGGAGACGGACAGAGGAGGGATGGATGAACACTGACAGATTGGTGGGGAGGAGATGGACAGAGGGAGCGGGGAGGATCAGAAGGGCTGGCAGAGGGTGAAGGAGAGGTGGGCAGATACAGGGAGAATGTGGAGATGGACTAATAATGGATTGGATCAAGTACATACCCCAGCAACGTTGGCTACACATCTAGCATGGAAATAAGGCAGAGAAGCGCTGTTATCAGTACGAAATAACCTGTGCCAAGAACTTTTCAGTGGCTGGGGAATGATATGATACAGAAAGTGGTCGCTTGACCTGGAAGTTGCAAGTGGGAGTGCTTTGTCAAACACTTGGAGCTTGTCCCACCTAAATTAGCATATTTTGTTCTACCATGTTTACTAATTCGATGACGTGCTGAAACGTAATGCTTCCGAATTTAATAATTGAAAACTTTTAAAGCTTTTTAAACAAAACCGTTATTAACATAATACAACTTTGTTCGTCATGTCTACATATTCATTTCTCAACACCCTGGCGATGAACGCATTTCTCCGAACGAGAGACCAATTTGTTAATACCGTCACTGTAGAATGTTTGACGTTGTTGACAGTGTCGAAGCCTCACCCGTTGTTGCATTGCTATATCTCTGTCAAAGTAAGGTCTCGAAAGTACTCTTTAAGTTTTGGAAACAGATGAAAATCCGATGGGACTAAGTCGGGACTGCATGGAGGATGATCGATGACGCTGAATCGAAGTCGTCGCATTGTTGCATATATTGCATAACTCGTGTTGGTCAGGCATTGTAATTCTGAAGGGGAGGGTACTCCATGTGTGAATGATTTCTTCGAATTCGCGACTAGATGGCCCTGTTTCTCAAGCACCAGCATAGTTATATTACATACCGCCATGTTAAACGGTACATTCTGGAGCCCTCAAGCGACAGAGGCTGCAACTAAATAGACATGAAGAATAAAAAGTAAAATATAATAACAATTGTATTATTTAAAATGCTTTAAGAGTTTTCACTTAAAAATTTGGAGGCATTAATTTTCAGCACGCACTCGTGTACATGAGTATAGTAATAGTCAACTACAAAAACACTAACGGACAACAAAAATAAGAAATGCCCTTCGGAGAGGAGAGGCACGAGGTCACCATTCCCACGCTCATCACCCGCTCCTGTTTTATGTTCAATACCATAAAGTTCATATGTTTTACAGTCTGCATCTTATATGGTTTATAGATTGCACAGTTATATGTTTGAAAATAGTGATACGGCAAAGAACTAAAGAAGTACCTGTTTTTCTTTTTACAAACGAGAAAATTCGTGGGTATGCCTCGGTTATTTTCTTGATAACCTTTTGTGTTCCTGCATGCCATTGAGTGATCCTAGTTAGCAGTGGTCGAGTAAGCTATTGTGTGGGATCTATGCATCTCTTGTAGCCTTGCGAAAAAGCAGGCCATCAGATATTTCGAAGGCATTGGCTACGTCTACTATTAACGCTGCTGCGTATTTTCCTTATGTGTCCCGTGTTATTTCCAGCGCGATGTTAAATACATCGTCTACTGAGCCATATTGATGTCGGTTACTGTGCGACTGTAGTCCATCACACAGGTGGCTCTCCTCTAGTATTCAGGCTGTAAGTCTTTGGGTCTGTTGGCTCCCGGTCCTCTGCCTTTTTGATGATTACTGCGTTCGCTTCTACCATCTGGAGGGAGCCTACCTTGCATTAATGCTTCAGCTACTTTTTCTTCGAGAAATGAGAAAGTAACGCGGCCATTTATGTTGGTGTTACCCATTTGTCTACATACGACTGTGTGATCTTGATGGTCATTCGTGTTTTCATCAGCAGGGAGAAGCTAGTGGGGCAGGTACTGTGCAGCTCATCTGCAGCCCATTTTAACACAGCCGTCTGTGTACCTAAGGTTGATAGTAGCCTAATGTCGTCGTCTTTATCTTACCTATCCGAAGTTTAAATGGTTCCCTCCATATATTGATTTGTAACTGAGTGGTCCCGGCCGAGGTTCGAGTCCTCCCTCGGGCATGGGTGTGTGTGTGTGTTTGTCCTTAGGATAATTTAGGTTAAGTAGTGTGTAAGCTTAGGGACTCATGACCTTAGCAGTTAAGTCCCATAAGATTTCGCACACATCTGAACTTTTTTTTTTTGTAACTGAGTTCTGAGAAAACTGTTCCAGTGATTCTGTCCAGTCTTGTATGGTTAGTTTTTATAATTTTGTCTTGTGACACGGGACAGTTCCAGCTTCAATTCACTCTCTAGTGCCGTGTTTCCTTTCTGGTAATGATTCCTTTTGTCTCTGACATCTTTCCTCAATCTTGTTAGCTTATTGGACCAAAGGAATTTCTGTTTCGGTGTGTGGTTGGTCTTACGAGTAGCTGACTGTTACGTTTTTTGAAGCAGGCCCTTCAGTATGTGTGCTTTGTAGTCAATGCTAACATAGACTGCGCGGAAGGGAAATCCTTCAACCGTGTCCATAAATTTTTACCAGTCTCCCTTGTTTAGAAGGAGTGTTACACTCTTTGTTGTAAACTGTGTTTGCTAGTGTTTGTTATGTGTCTGTGTGGGCGGCCGCTGTGGCCGAGCGGTTCTAGGCGCTTCAGTCCGGAAGCGCGCTGCTGCTACGGTCGCAGGTTCGAATCCTGCCTCGGGCACAGATGTGTGTGATGTCCTTAATTAGTTAGGTTTAAGTAGTCTTCAGATTTTAAGTCCCATAGTGCTTAGAGCCATTTGAACCATTTTTGTGTATGGCGTTATGGTCACTATGTGTAGCATTATTTAGTACTTCTCAAGTGTCGACTTTCGCATTTGCTAGTGAAATGTCAATATAGCTGGTTCCTCCAGCATTGTTGCAGTATCTATGTGTTTGTGTTGCTTTGTTAAGAGAAGAGCGGCTGCATTTATTTATTGTCTCAACGTAATCTGTCCCCTGTTGTCCTTTCGACTGTACCTTAATATCGCTAAGCAGATCTTTTGTACCGGGAAAATTGTGCTACGTCTCTTACTTAGCAGAGAGCTGTACTTTATAGTAATACTGTGTAGACATGTGTGTGGCTACATGATCAGACGTTTGGGAAGGCCTGGAAGTTTCCCGCTACTCACTTACGGCTCTTGCACTCAGATTATATTCAGATTATATCTACCTCCTTCAGGATTCCAAACCGAGCGAGGTGGCGCAGTGGTTAGACACTGGACTCGCATTCGGAAGGACGACGGTTCAATCCCGCGTCCGGCCACCCTGATTTAGGTTTTCCGTGATTTCCCTAAATCACTCCCGGCAAATGCCGGGATGGTTCCTCTGAAAGGGCACGGCCGACTTCCTTCCCCATCCTTCCCTATTCCGATGAGACCGATGACCACGCTGTCTGGTCTCCTTCCCCAAACCAACCAACCAACCAGGAACCCAACCAGTTCTAAGCCAAACGAGGTGCTCCTAACGCAGTTTAGGTGCGTAACCTTAACAGCGAATATCTAGTAAAAGTAAAACCGATTTTTCTCCTTAGGGCCGAAATAAACGCGCCCATGCGCCCCCACCGAGTACTTCTAAGGTTTATCTAGGTTGATACCTATACCTCTTCGTAAGCATCTTTCTTATAAGAGTTTGCAGAGTTCGCGATGATCGGTTACTTGTTTTCTGTCATTTGTATCATTCTGTCTTTGTGTTGCGTGGTCGAGAAATATATTTTTCTGCGATTCGGGTGTTTGTGCCTTATCACCAGACGCAGAGCAGTCTGAAAATATGTCCTATTTTCTAACCGAGTTACGTGTAAGTCACCACTATGATCGGCACAGTAAATAACATTGTTTTCTCCGTTATTTAAGGATTTTGTCTGTGTCCTGTGAGACATCCAGACATATCTCTTCCTCTGTTGTTAGTTTACAATGCGAATTGTGTGCGAATGAAGTATTTGTATTATTAGATATACTGTCTGTATTTTGCATTTGGCTTTGGTCTCTTTGTTATTAGAATGCTGTTAGCCTACATCCAGGTTATTTGGCAACACAGTGCCTTCTTTATGGTTATTTCCTTTTGTGTCTGTACAATGTGTACTGCCACCATGCATACATTGGATTGGCTAGACACATATTCTGAATTAACTTTTAATGATGATTTGTCAAGTAGTGAAGCTTTAACAGGTGTTGTATCCTTTTGTGTTTCTTGTATTAGTGTGTCAGTATGTCTATATGTTTCTTGTATATCGGTGTCAAAAAAATGGTTCAAATGGCTCTCAGCACTATGAAACTTAACTGCTGAAGTCATCAGCCCCCTAGAACTTAGAACTACTTAAACCTAACTAACCTAAGGACATACACACATCCACGTCCGAGGCAGGATTCTAACCTGCGACCGTAGCGGTCGCGCGGTTCCAGACTGTAGCGCCTAGAACCGGCCGTCCACCTCGGCCGGCTCTCGGTGTCAATACGTCTATCTGTTTATCTGTTCCTTGTTTTTCGGCATACTCTTGCATACGATTTTTCCATTGCTTTCTTACACTCTACGCTGCATTGGTGGAAAACGTTCTCTTCCCGCCCTTCCACTCGTAGCACAAGACAGGTTTGAAAGATAGCACACTAGGACATCTTGTGACTTGTTTGCCTAGCTGAGTGATAGTCAATGGCTACCTACACACACATGTCGTCGAGTAATCAGTGACGTTAAAATACTTTCGGTGCGTTATGTCACACGTTTGCGGCGAGTAAAGAATGTTCGTTTCATGTTCTTTCAATTGTGCTATACCAATTCGGTGTCGCCAGGAGACAGCACGCCTCCCATCTCTTGTTCTAGTTGACAGAAAGGTAATGTTTGTGCATGTGTGTAATGTTAATTTGCATATCTATACCAGTTGCAAGTTTTCGGGACGTATGTATGTAACCAACGGTAAGTGTCAAAATCTTGGCTTCCAGTAGTAGTGACGTGTGCTTTGTTCGTACAGGGAACACGTTTATCAGGAACAAATTCGAGAATGATGTAAATAATTGCGACTCAGGTAGACTTCTGGAATACGTTACTGAACGCAAAAGCGCAAATTATTGAAGCCAGTAAACAATGTCAAGTTGTGTTTCTTACCGCTGTTTACGTGATTTTACGTGACAGTGGTAGAGAAAAACGTTAAGGGACGGCCTTAAGATTGTTTACGTGATGTAGCAAGGCAGAATAAAATTAATTTTATACTATGCTAAATCACAGATTCGATTTGAAGTGGTTAGTCGTAATTACTTCAGAAACTGTTAGCGATAATCTTATTTGGACATTTCAGATTCATTTCTTTTTTAATTTGCTAGCAAGTAAGCAGTGCTACGTCAATACTAGTCGATGTTAAGCACAGTCAGACTCCAAGTAGATAATATCAGATACCTATCGATAAATTTTTAAGAGGAATATTTTGAATAGAAATTAAGGTTTAAAAATTATGAGGGCATCCTACAAAGTATGGTCTCCGAATCTGTTATGTGAAAAATCTCAAAACTTAAACAAAATCAACATTGTTAACCTTCCACTTCAGTAGTCCTCATGTGTACATATCTATTTCTCAACATACTGACCCTGGCGACGAACAAATGTCTCCCAACGATGATACCGTCACTGTACAATATTTGACTTCGTTGACGAAGCCACAGCCTCACATGTGCTTACACCGCTTCATCAATATCAAAGTGAAGTCGTCGAAAGCGTTATTTTAAGTTTTGGGGACTGTATGGAGGATGATGGATAAAAATGAACCCAAGGCATCGGTTTGTTGCAGATGTCACAGAGCTCGTGCGTGGTCTTGCTTTCTCATGTGGAAAGAGAGAATGCTACATTTATGGATGAACTCTTTGAATTCCAAATTTGATTACAGCATGCTGCACCTCACCCAGCGACACGATTATGTTACACACCAGATGGCAGCAAAGAGGTAGATATGAAGACTATAGATGTAGAATGTTAGTAAAACTTGTTTTTTAGGAGAAGCTTTAAGAGGGTTCACATACAAAATTCGCAGGTACCATTTCTCAGCACACCCTCCTAGATACATAACGTATATCCACTTTCATAATATGTATGCATACTGTAATATCTCCTATTTTGCAAATTTACAGCAAACTGTCACCACAATAAATTATCTTTTATTACGAAGGCTGATTAATTTGAAATAAAATATTTAACTACGTTGTTGTAATTTTCTGTTGATTTTGAATTGAAATTGACTTTTTAATCATTCACAAGTTCCAATAAAACAACAGTAGCGAAAACTGTGATTCCCGTAAAGAAATACGGATGCGCTCCGTGCCATGCTCGCAGGATTGTAAAGCTCGACCACTTTTTTCGAGGCTTGTGAATTAATAAAAAACGGTCTGCAGGCTCGCTCGCAGTCTTCTCGAGCTCTTAGTTACTCCATAGGAGAACAAATGCCTTAATTCTTCAAAGATTTTATTAGAAATAATCAGGATGCGTAAAGAATCTGGTTAAGTGTCAGCTTACTTTCGGAGAGACATACCGTCATGAAATTCAACAAGTTGTACAATGAGCAAACACATCAATAACGATTGTGAAATTTCACCTCGATCTCCAATACAGTTGCGGAACCAAAGGTAATAATATTACACGCTGCTTGTCAATAAAAAATAGAGACAACATAACGTAGCTAAGATCAATCTTAAATGTTGACCCCAGCCAGCAATTTGGTGCATTGTTAGTAAACAGATTTGCTATGAATACATAAGTGAAATATAACAAAAAGTCATAGTTACGAGCTGTGGTTGTGATGAGGGTAGTCGCCATTCCCAGAATGACACTTCAATGACCGTGCAGTTTCGCGAAGTATCAATTTTATGTCAGGCAGTGTAGTCATTTCTTCGCTCGTTGTGCTAGTTACTAATTTCTATACTCCATGTAGTGTTGACGCATTTATTGGAAAACACTCTCCAGCAGTCTCTACGCATTGCGTTGTCACTGGTTAAAAAGGAACGCAGCGGAATAGTCAGCGTAAAGTTGTTGAACAACCTTTAGTTGCTCTTTGTGACACTGCGAGGCAGACACGCATGCTCGCTTTTCAGGTTCCGGACTACACACACACACACACACACACACACACACACACACACACAAATGTAAGTTTCTGTTACATCCTCGTCTACTCCTACATATGATTACCTCGGCTGCTGATGAGGGTAAGAGCCAGTTTGCTTGTTTCGAGAAATTGTGCAGTGAAGTTTCAATGACATTTTGTAAACTCTGTATTTCACGTACATACGAATACATTGGGATTTTTTTAGTCAGAGAAGTTCTGGTTTTCCAATATTTCCAGAGTAACGACATACGATGATATGGACTCATCAAGAAGTAATGGTCTCATAGAGATGAAAAATGAAGCAGGCAATAGTGAAATAACGAGAGATTCCTGTATAGTGGCCTCTAGTTCGCAAATAGTGTGGAGTCCAGGTACTGAGCTGTTAAAGATCCTGGATACACCCAAACGAAAGAGCGTAGATGTGAGTGTTTCACACCATTAATGAAAATGCTGAAGAAGGTATTCGAAGATAGTGCTAGTACGATACAACATACTAATAAATAAACAGTACAAACTAATAAGTAGTTTGAACAAATTAGTGAGAAAGCGGAGCAGAAGAGCAAAAAAGTGGAAATGAATAGTAAAGAAATGGAACAGAATAGTAACCAAATGAAACAGAAAAGGATAGACGCATTCACGGCTCGGTTAGGCCAGCTGGTCGAAGAGTATACGAAACGTTTTGTGTAGGTCGAATGTTAAATCGACGAAGTGCAAAAGAAAGTCAGCTGAAACTTCGGTCTACGATGATCATTTGGAGAGACTGGGTGGGGAAGTACGAGAGTGTAAACTTAAGGAGAAAGCCGTTGTACTGACATAAGGTGCTTACGTACGCCGTGTGGAGCCGGTGTGCGCTAAGGTAACGAAGAAGCGATCACTTATTGGCAATATTAATCAATAGGTTGAACAATGAGTCACAGATGACGTACAATCATGATTACGTTACGGGCACGTAAAAGGAAGCAACGTAATAGGTATACAAATTGACGAAGTCTTCCTTAATTTCGGGAACTTTGAAAAATTTGATCCTAACGGAAGTTGGCTTCCGAGGGACAGTTACGTCAGTTTCAAGGGGTTCTACATAGTCGAAGCATTGTGGACAAGTGATTGCAAAAATTATTTTCCGGAGAACAAAACATATGAGCGAATGAAAAATTAAATTTTAAATAGTATTTGTTTATTCTGAAATTCGTTTTAATACAATATTGGTCCACGCGAAAACATACAGGTGCTACCGAAACCTAAAGACTTTTTTCGAAGACCACTGCAAAGGAAACCTGTATTTAGACGAACCTGTCAAAATTGAGTTGACAGCTTCTTTGATCATTTCCACACAGCCGGTGGCATGTCAGGAAAAGTTGCTGGCGATCCCCCAGGACGGTCGAAAAGCAATAAGAACAGCTGTGAGACAACTATACATGTTGTATGAACTAAGAGGAAGAGAAAAATCCGAATTCGATAGAGGGCCGTCGGGAAACGGCGAAAGGAACACTGGAGCGCGATCACCTGTTGACAGAATATGTAATGGCCAGTGTTGTAATGAAGTAGACGATAGATTTGAAGGAAGTTTTCGAGGTCGTGAAGTGTACCGCGTGCAGCGCGGCGGCTACGGGCGCAACAACATGGAGCGCGTGACGGTACTGGGATTTCAGCCTGGTGACTGAGAACGGAATTCAAATTGCGACCCTGAAATGGTGCTACATGATGAAAGTGAGGAAATCTACATCAGGGGCATGACGCGGTTCGCTAGGAAATAGATGAAGAAGGATAAGTCGTTAATGTCAATTCGCAAGATAGATGACACAACAGATCTGAAAATTTGATGGCGGGAAATGGCGGAGAGCCAGACGAACGTATGCAGACTTTAGTACATGTGGTGTTTATGGAACTCGGATAGATGCACTGGTCGACTCAGGTAGAGAAGTCAATGCTGTCTGACGGATACTCTATAAGCATAAAGTGCTTAGAGCAGAGAAGAGGAATACCAAACTTTTCAGTGCATCGAATAAGTCATACAAATGCTGTGATTGCGAAAGCAAGATATTTACGGGGTAAATACTAATTACAGTGACGCTAAATTTTGAAGATTATCGTGTATCAGCACTTGTGGTATCTGGGTTAGGTGTAGGGTGTTTAACAGAGCAGAAATATCTTCAGAATTTTGGAAGAGGTAGTCCAGAAGTAAGGGAAGCATATCGTTATTTACTTTAAAGGGGAATTATTGCTGAAGAGGCGGTAGGAGCCACTAAAGATATGTTATATATCTGATTTGCAATTAGCACCACAGAGTACCGCCGGCCGGTGTGGCCGTACGGTTAAAGGCGCTTCAGTCTGGAACCGCGTGACCGCTGCGGTCGCAGGTTCGAATCCTGCCTCGGGCATGGATGTGTGTGATGTCCTTAGGTTAGTTAGGTTTAATTAGTTCTAAGTTCTAGGCGACTGATGACCTCAGAAGTTAGGTCTCAGAGTGCTCAGAGCCAGCCACAGAGTACCGCAAGTACAGACTCCACAGCATTACGTAAGAAGCAATAGAAATTGGATGGAAGGCAGACACAGAATATCCTAAACTTGTAGTAAAGCAGAAACTCAAGTCTCTGTAACAACGAAAACGGGCATAAGTGAGGGAGAGAGATCCTGAGGAGGGATAAGTAGATTTTCTAGAGCGAACGAGGAGAGATTGAGACAACATGATGTAAGCAGCAGGTCTGAGAACTTGAGCTATTTCTTTTATACGACTGTAAGCGATCTCGCTGTCAAAACGTGAACCAGTGGAAGAAATTCAAGAGGTCATGCAGAAGAACAATGTAGGGCCATAACTGATAACTCAATGTAGGCCTATCTCTAATTCAGTTGGAAGAACTATGAAGGAAGTCAACCACAGGTGTTGAAAGTATTGCCCCTGCAAACAGAGTAGATGAAAGAAAAGTTCAGAGAAATTGAAGGCGGAATGAAACTTTGCAGTGAATGTGACTCTGTGGCTAGCCAACATTGTGCACTGACAAATTATGAAAATTGTGCAGAACTATCATAATTTTTTCTAACAATTTAGTAGGAATTTCCTTTGTACGTTTTGGACTTGAAGAGTGCGGACGCTCAAATAGAGAGACACTTAGTGCAGTACTGAGAAGTTTTTTAATTCTAAGTCATCCGACATTCTCTCCATTTTATGTTTATATAATAAGGGTTGTTTCATGTATATATTTTTGCTGTGGCGGAGCCAGATGCCTAGAGTCTAACTTGGAAAATATGTTCCATAATTTTTAGGTATGTTGGATGGTTTTTCTCCAACAAAGACATTAACTGCTATGTTATTTTGGCATAACACCTCATATTTACGATGGGCACAGTATTTGCTATGTGCACATGATCATTTAAAGTTTTTCAGATGATATTTAAGTTGGTTTTTTGTTTTTTAATATTTGTTGAGAACATAATAATGGCTACTTCTGCTAGATTTAGACTACATTTATGATGAGTAAGCTAGGAATAGGCCAGTGCTGACAGGGCACTGCCATGCTTGCTTCATGTACACCATGCACTGATTACCACGAATCGGAGGTGCTGATTTGATGCGTTATCTGCTTGTCTAAGCGGGCAGGGCCAAGACACAACATCCCCTCCCCACATTTCTATGTAACGAACACTCCAATGGTGCAGTGCTGTGAGTAGTGAAAATCTGTCGTGTGTGCATAGCCAAGATGTGAAAGGGGAGTGGATGCCTTAATTTGTGGTACTTTCAGCGATGCTTAACATGAATGCATCTTCTTTCGTATTTTTTCATCTGCACTTTATTTTTTTGGGATTTAAATAATATTATATTTTGTTTTATTTTCTTTTTTTTTCTGTACAAGATAAAACCTAATTAATGTTTTTGTTAACTTTCTCGTAACGGACTGCACTGTAGGTAGAAGCGTACATGTTTCCTTTGCACATGGATTATAATATTTTATTTTCTGACGATTGGTCCAAGTTTCATTGTATGACTATATGGTCATCATCTAGCTAAGGATTCGGCAACGTTCCCCACCCCACCACCATTCTTATTTTTCAATATAGTCTCCGTTCTTAGGAAAGCAGTTGGCCCAGTTGTCCACAGCTTGTGTATCCTTGCCGAAAAGACGGTTTTTGGTTGATTGCGAGGCCACTCATTTACCGCTTCCTGCACCTCTGTGTCGGAGGAAAACTCATAACCTCGCAAAGCGTCTTTCAAAGCCAAAAAAAAAAGTCTGATGGAGCAAGTTGTGTACTGTAAGGTAGTTATTTCAGCAGCTCGTAACCAAGTTCCTGGATGGTTTCAAGGGTGCGGTGAGCCATGTAAAGACGGGCATTATAGAGCAACAGCATCTCGTCTTTTGCTGCGATTTGCTGCGTTAAATTTGGTAGTCTTTGTTGATGGTTTTCTCCTTCTTCATGTAATCTTCCAGTATATGGCCTTTTGCGTACCGAAACACAGTTAGCATAACCTTTGTGGCCATGCCACAGACTCTAATTTTTTTCTTGCCTGGTGATTCAGCATTCCGATTCTGCCTCATAGTGATGGGCTCACGTCAAATCACAAGTCATTAATCTTTCCAAAAAAGGCTCGGCTTCTCTGTTGTAACGGTCAAGTACGCGTTTGAGTTTGTGTTCTTTAGTGAGTTGTCTCGGCACCCATCGCGAACAAACTTTACGATAGCCAAGCTCGTCATAGATGGTGGTGTAGGCAGAACCATGACTTAAACGCAGACTCTACGCCATCGATTGTAATCCGTTCATTCAACCAAATCATCAGTTGAGGTTGCTACATTCTGTCGGCCGCTTAGGACCTTGGTGGGCTGCCTGATTCCTGTTGTGCGTCACATCTGTCAGGCCACTTTTGAGCTTCTCCATCCACTCGAGAACACTTGATCACTTCAATGTACTGTCCCCATAGTCTACAAACAGTCTACGATGTATTCCAGCCCCATTCACTGTTCCTCACAGAAGAAGTATCATTGCCCTTTGTTCTGCCTTCGCGCAAAATGCTAGCGGAGCTGACGTGTTTGCACTGCCACTGCCGCCTCACTTCTGATGCGATGAAGGTCAAGTGAGTCGCACGTCACCATTGTAGTACCAACTACGCACGCATTAGCTGGCTGGTGACTGTTTTCGGGGGAGGTGACCAAACAGCGAGGTTATCCGCCCCATCGCACTAGGGAGGGATAGGGGAGGAATTCGGCGGTACCCTTTCAGTGGAACCACCTCGGCATTCGCCTGAAGCGCTTTAGGGAAACCACGGAAAACTTAAATCAGGATGGCCGGACGCGAGTTGAACCGTCTTCCTCCCGAATGCGAGTCCAGAGAGCTACCCACTGCGCCATATCGCTCGGTCTACGCACACACTCGTGGCACGTAATACGAATACTGAAAGATGTTTTCAATTTTCGCAGAACGCTAATTTAAAAGAGTCGTGGCTTCGCTTCCGCGGTGCGCTGATCATGCAGCGCCAAGGCTGCGGCTACAGAATGCAGTTTACAGTAACTTGTTGAAGCAATTAAAATTCTCGCCACGGAAGTATTTTATACACTACTGGCCATTAAAACTGCTACATCAAGAAGAAATGCAGATGATAAACGGGTATTCATTGGACAAATATATTGTACTAGAACTGACATGTGATTACATTTTCACGCAATTTGGGTGAATAGATCCTGAAAAATCAGTACCCAGAACAATCACCTCTGACCGTAATAACGGCCTTGATATGCCTGGGCATTGAGTCAAACAGAGCTTGGATCGCGTTTACAGGTACAGTTGCCAATGCAGCTCCAACACGATACCACAGTTCATAAAGAGTAGTGACTGGCGTGTTGTGACGAGCCAGTTGCTCGGCCACCATTGACCAGACTTTTTCAATTGGTGAGAGGAGAATGTGCTGGCCAGGGCAACAGTCGAACATTTTCTGTATCCAGAAACGCCCGTACATGACCTGCAACATGCGGTCGTGCATTATCCTGCTGACATGTAGGGTTTCGCAGGGATCGAATGAAGGGTAGAGCGACGGGTCGTAACATATCTGAAATGTAACGTCCACTGTTCAAAGTGCCATCAATGGGAACAAGAGGAGACCGAGACGTGTAACCAATGTTACCCTATACCATCAGGCCGTCTGATACGCCAGTATGGCGATGACGAATACACGCTTCCAATGTGCGACGATCATGATGCTGTAAACAGAACCTGGATTCATCCGAAAAAATGACGGTTTGGCATTCGTGCACACAGGTTCGTCGTTGAGCACACCATCACAGGCGCTCCTATCTGTGATGCAGCCTCAAGGGTACCCACAACCATGGTCTCCGAGCTGATAGTCCATGCTGCTGCAAACGTCCTCGATCTGTTCGTGCAGGTGGTTGTTGTCTTGCAAACGTCCACATCTGTTGACTCACGGATCGAGACTTGGCTGCACGACCCGTTACAGCCATGCGGATAAAATGCCTGTCATCTCGACTGCTAGTGACATGAGGCCATTGGAATCCAGCACGGCGTTCCGTATTACGCTCCTGAACCCACCGATTCCGTTCTGCTAACAGTCACAGGATCTCGACCAACGCGAGCAGAAATGTCGCGATACGATAAACCACAATCGCGATAGGCTACAATCAGACATTTATCAAAGTCGGAAACGTGATGGTACGCATTTCTCCTCCTTACACGAGACATCATAACAACGTTTCACCAGGCAACGTCGGTCTACTGCTGTTTGTGTATGAGAAATCGGTTGGAAACTTTACTCATGTCAGCACGTTGCAGGTGTCGCCAGCGGCGCCGGCCTTGTGTGAATGCTCTGAAAAGCTAATCATTTGCATATCACAGGAACTTCTTCCTGGCGGTTTAATTTCGCGTCGGTAGCACGTCATCTCCGTGGTGTAGAAATTTTAATGGCCAGTTGTGTATAAGCGTCGATGGTTTAGTATTGGTGACTTATTGGCCAGTGGTAATTCCGAAATCGTATGTTGCATCACGAGATCAAGAATCAACCGCCTAGCGACTGTTATGGGAAAAGTAAGATTTACTGGATAATTACCTGCATTAACACTAAAAGTGAGAGACATATAATCGGAATCACAAAATCTCACGTGCGTATATACTTTTCGTTCGGATATCTTATCACCAAATGCCCAAGCAGCCCCGCCACGATCGATCATGCGTACGTGCGTCAAAATAACTTGTAACGCCACTAGAAATGATTTATGCTGATTGTCAGAACTGAGCCTCCATCTAGACTTAGCTTCTTTTAAGAGTGCATTTCATGTGTATCAAAACTGAGTGTTCAACTTCATGATAATATACATCAGCACATTCCAGTGGGCGAGGTGACTTAAGTGCCAATAAGTGAGTAACGTCAACGACTTTGATAATATAGTTCTTAACAGTTCAGTCCCAATGTACCATGTTTTATTAATTGAATGTATTTGGATAATTCTAGATAAAGTTAATTAATTAACAATTCTGGATCGTATCCTTAAATGGTTGTGGGAGAACCATCTATACCTACATGTACAGGAATACTCTGCAAATCACATTTAAATGCCTCGCAGAGGGTTTATCGAACCGCATTCACAACAATTTTGTGTTATTTCAATCTCGTATAGCGAGCAGAGAGAACGAACACCTATATCTTTCAGTGCGAGCTCTGATTTCCCTTATTTTAATATGATGATACACTCCTGGAAATTGAAGTAAGAACACCGTGAATTCATTGTCCCAGGAAGGGGAAACTTTATTGACACATTCTTGGGGTCAGATACATCACATGATCACACTGACAGAACCACAGGCACATAGACACAGGCAACAGAGCATGCACAATGTCGGCACTAGTACAGTGTATATCCACCTTTCGCAGCAATGCAGGCTGCTATTCTCCCATGGAGACGATCGTAGAGATGCTGGATGTAGTCCTGTGGAACGGCTTGCCATGCCATTTCCACCTGGCGCCTCAGTTGGAACAGCGTTCGTGCTGGACGTGCAGACCGCGTGAGACGACGCTTCATCCAGTCCCAAACATGCTCAATGGGGGACAGATCCGGAGATCTTGCTGGCCAGGGTAGTTGACTTACACCTTCTAGAGCACGTTGGGTGGCACGGGATACATGCGGACGTGCATTGTCCTGTTGGAACAGCAAGTTCCCTTGCCGGTCTAGGAATGGTAGAACGATGGGTTCGATGACGGTTTGGATGTACCGTGCACTATTCAGTGTCCCCTCGACGATCACCAGTGGTGTACGGCCAGTGTAGGAGATCGCTCCCCACACCATGATGCCGGGTGTTGGCCCTGTGTGCCTCGGTCGTATGCAGTCCTGATTGTGGCGCTCACCTGCACGGCGCCAAACACGCATACGACCATCATTGGCACCAAGGCAGAAGCGACTCTCATCGCTGAAGACGACACGTCTCCATTCGTCCCTCCATTCACGCCTGTCGCGACACCACTGGAGGCGGGCTGCATGATGTTGGGGCGTGAGCGGAAGACGGCCTAACGGTGTGCGGGACCGTAGCCCAGCTTCATGGAGACGGTTGCGAATGGTCCTCGCCGATACCCCAGGAGCAACAGTGTCCCTAATTAGCTGGGAAGTGGCGGTGCGGTCCCCTACGGCACTGCGTAGGATCCTACGGTCTTGGCGTGCATCCGTGCGTCGCTGCGGTCCGGTCCCAGGTCGACGGGCACGTGCACCTTCCGCCGACCACTGGCGACAACATCGATGTACTGTGGAGACCTCACGCCCCACGTGTTGAACAATTAGGCGGTACGTCCACCCGGCCTCCCGCATGCCCACTATACGCCCTCGCTCAAAGTCCGTCAACTGCACATACGGTTCACGTCCACGCTGTCGCGGCATGCTACCAGTGTTAAAGACTGCGATGGAGCTCCGTATGCCACGGCAAACTGGCTGACACTGACGGCGGCGGTGCACAAATGCTGCGCAGCTAGCGCCATTCGACGGCCAACACCGCGGTTCCTGGTGTGTCCGCTGTGCCGTGCGTGTAATCATTGCTTGAACAGCACTCTCGCAGTGTCCGGAGCAAGTATGGTGGGTCTGACACACCGGTGTCAATGTGTTCTTTTTTCCATTTCCAGGAGTGTAGTTTCTCGTTATGAAGGTTGGTGTCCACAAAATGTCTTCGCATACGGAGGATAAAATTGGTGATTGAAATTCCGTGAGAAGATCTGCCGCAATGAAAAAAACCTTCATTTTATAGATGTCCACCCCAAATCCTGTATTATTTCAGTGAGACACTCTCCCCTGTTTCTCTATAATGCAAAACGTGCTGCTGTTCTTTCAACTTTCTCTATGTACTCCATCACTCCTATCTGGCAATTATCCCACACCACGCAGCAGTATTCTAGAAGACGACGGACCAGCGTAGAAAAGTCAGTCGCTTTCGTAAATCTGTTACATTTTCTAAATGTCCTGCCAACAAAACGCAGTCTTTGGTTGGCCTCCCCCGCAATTTCTTGCGTGTGTTCCTTCCAATTTAAGTTGTTCGTAATTGTAATTCCTAGGTATTTAATTGAATTGACGGCCTTCAGAATTGACTGATTTATCGTGTAACCGACGTTTAACGGATTAGCACTCATGTTCATGACCTCACACTTTTCGTTATTTAAGGTCGATGGCCAAGATTTGCCCCATACAGACATTTTTTCTAAATAGTTTTGCAATTTATTTTGTTCTTCTGTTGAATTTATTAATCGATAAACAACAACGTCATTTGCAAACAACCTAACGGCTGCTTATATTGTCACCTATATCGTTTATGTAGATAAGGAGCAGCAAAGGGCCTTTAACACTACCTTGGGGAACGCCAGAAATCACTTCTGCTTTACTCTGTTTAACGTCAGTAATTACGAAATGTTACCTCTCTTACAGGAAATCACGAATCAAGTGACTTAACTGACACGATAATTCCATAAGCACGCAATTTTACTATAAGCCGCTTGTGTGGCACATTGTAAAAAACCTTATGGAAATCTAGAAATACGAAATGCATTTGAAAACCCTTGTGAATAGCACTCGAGACTTGCGTTTCACAAGAACGATGTTTGCTAAATTCTTGTAGACTGTGTATCCATGGACCGTTCTCTTCTAGGTAACGCATAATGCTCCAATACAATACATGTTCCAAAATCCTGCTGCATATCAGCTGTAATGATATAGGCCTTTAATTTAGTGGATTATTCCTACTACCTGTCTTGAATATTGGTGTGATCTGTGCATCTTTCCAGTCTTTGGGTACGGATATTTCGTCGAGCGAAGGGTTGTATATGATTGTTAAGCACGGAGCTATTGAATAAGCATATTCTGATAGGGATCTAACTGGTATACAGTCCGGACTGGAAGACTTGCTTTTGTTAAATGATTGAAGTTGCTTCACTACTCCTAGGACATCTACTTTTACGTTACTCAAGTTGGCTGCTGTTTTTGATTCGAATTCTGGACTATTTATTCGTCTTCTCTGGTGAAGGAATTTCGGAAGGCTGTGTCTAATAACTCGCTTTGGAGGCACTGTAGTATTTCCATTGCTGTCGCGCAGAGAAAGCATTGATTGTGTCTTGCTGCTAGCATACTTCACATACGATCTGAATCTTTTTGGATTTTCTGCATGGTTGCGAGTCAAAGCTTCGTTGTGAAAACAATCATAAGTGTCTCTCATTGAAGTCCGCTCCAAATTTCGAATTTCTGTAAATGATCGCCAATCTTGGAGATTTCGCGTAAGTTTAAATTTGGCATGTTTTTTTCGTTGTTTCTGCGACAGTGGTCTGACCTGTTTTGTGTACGAAAGAGGAGCAGCTCCTTCATTTGTTAATCGACTTGGTATTAATCTCTTAGTTGCTGCCGATACTGTTTCATTGAATTCAGGCCGTACCTAGTGTACATTTACACTGTTAATTTGGAAAGAGTGGAGATTTTCTCTCAGGGAGGCGCCAAGTGAATTTTTATCTGCTTTTTTTGAATAGGTATATTTTTCGTTTATTTTTGGATGATTTGATGGGTTACAATATTCAGTCTCGCTACGACAGCCTTGTGTTCACTAATCCCTGCATCCCTTTCGATGCTCGTTATTAAAGCAGGATTATTTGTTGCTAAGAGGTCAAGTGTATTTTCACAACAGTTTACTATTCGCGTGGACTCGTGAATTAACTGCTCGAAATAGTTTTCAGAGAACGCGTTCAGCACAATTTCGGACGATGTTTTATGCGTACCTCTGGATTTAATCATCTAATTTCGCCAACGTATCGAAGGTAAATTAAAGTCACCATGAACTATAATATTATGAGTCGGGTATGTGTTTGAAATTAAACTCAAGTTTTCTTTGAGCCCGTCAGTAATTATATCGTCTGAACTGGGAGGTCAGTATAAAGGATCCTATTATAACTTTTCCCGGTTGCCAAGAATGACCTCTGCCAATACTAACTCACTGAAACTATCTACTTCAATGGTTCAAATGGCTCTGAGCACTATGGGACTTAACATCTAAGGTCATTGGTCCCCTAGAACTTAGAACTACTTGAGCCTAACTAACCTAAGGACATAACACACATCCATGCCCGAGACAGGATTCGAACCAGCGACCGAAGCGGTCGCGCTGTTTGGGACTAGAGCATCTAGAACCACTCGGCCACAGCGGACGGCTGTCTACTTCTATTTGGGGACAAGATAGACTATTGCAACACCAACAAATAGGCGACTGCCAGCTAAGTTTAGCTTATCATGTAGGAATGCTGTTAGATTTTTTGTAAAAGTTTCGGCTGCACTTAACTCCGGTTTTATCCAGCTTTCAGTGCCCAAAACGATTTCTGCATCAGTGTTTCTATCAGCGCTTGGAGCTCTGGTACTTTCCCAACAGAGCTACAACAATTTACAACTGTTATACAGATGGTTTCTTTATCTATGTTCTTTTTGTGTTCGGCATGCACCCTTTGTGACTGAACCCCTTTCCTTGTTTCACCAAGACCCTCTAACCTAAAATACCACCCGGTTCTCGCCACACAGCTACCCGAGGTGCCACCTCTTGCGTGTAGTGGACTCATGATCCATTCGGCGGAACCATAAACCCTACCACCGTATGGCGAAGTCCCTGGGAAGTCTCCCACACTCCCACTCGACCACGGATGAGTGGTCAACCTAAATGAGAGCAGCAATAGGGCTGGTGGCAGGTGAGGATCGATCCGAGGACTTGGACGTGCTGGACGTTCGTTAGATCCTCACGGCCGGCTCACAGCAATGATGCCCACTCACTGCAGCTTCAAGCTGTGTAATAGAAGCCATCACAGCCTGGAGCTGAGAGCGAAGTGTCACCAATTTGGCCTGCATTCGCACACAACAATTATGCTCCCTATCAATACTAAAGACGAAGGAAAACTTCACTACACAAAAAACGGACTATCCACACATGCTGTGGAGCTGTCCCATAGACCCTGACGAAAACGCAAGAACTATGTCAAATAACTTGGATTAATACGTGGAGATTCTAAAATTGAACTACCGAATCACTCACTTGAGAGCAAATATTCGCTTCTGATTTGGAACTTGTAAAATAGGTTTACTGTCCGATGCAAACTAAAACGAGAAAACTGGGTATAGCAGAATTTAATTAACAAGCAGTTACTCAAGAAACTGAACAATGAAAGAACACAGTTGAAGTTATGCAATTCGCTCCTGATTACGAACTCGTAAGAATCACGAAATCGGCTTCTTCCTTGTTGCCGCTTCTTTCTAGGCTGGTTGCTGCTGCCTGTCTGGCTGGCTGACGCCAACGAGAGCAACCACCGCAATGAAAGCAGTACGTGCAGCTTAACCGCGCTGTCGTAAAATGTCTAACACTCGTCCCTGCGTACGGAACTTCGTGCAGCATTCGAAGTGAGAGAAACCAATTACTTCAGGAAGAGCTATCCTCCAGGTGTGAAATAAGTGATATAATGGACACAGGACGTTACCTTCTTGCAAACAAGTGCCTGCAGTAACGAGTACAGTTTAAAAATGAAAATTGGTTTCAGTGAAGTGAGTTCTTTGTGAACTTATTTTTTACAATGGTTCGTAGCAATGACGTCGCAGAATTAGGCAGCCATTTTAATGGAAATTGTAGCAAATAAAAAAGTTACTCAGCAGAGCAACAGACAGAGAGCTCAATTAAAGCATCTGTTCTCTAACGCTCTAAGCGACACAAATTAATTTCAGCGCAGAGGTTTCTCCCTCCGTGTTTCATTTTCTTCCTTCAAAGTACTTCTAATTTACACCAACTGAGCACAAAGATACTACGCGATAAGGGTCAGATTCTCTGACCTTGCGGCAGTATAACGGCACAGTGCCATCCTCCAACACAGACTATATTTATACATGGAGAACTTACTCGCACACTCTGACGCAACAGAGCTGCTACTTGCATACTGACAGTACAAACACGTCTCAAAGAAAATTTCGTGCCGTGCAACCTTGTGGTATAAAACGTCCGAAAAAGAAAGGCAATTTGGCAACTTCGTAATCAAATGTATGATAATTAACCTGATAGGATACTATGTATGTCTTACAATTAATGCAGCAGGTGTCGTTTTGCGTTAGTATGCTCAGGTTCTGGAAAGTTCAATGTTGGGCCTAGGAGCAATCATTTTTATTTTGTAACCTTCAACTGCGTGCTATAGTATCTGGCATCTTAATAGTTATACAATACCCACACCAGGCCTTACAAAAAGCTCTCGAAATTATTTAATATCAGCACAGAAATGGTAGTGCTATTTTTTTATGTTGTGCCACTTTTGAAGACGCTTTTCGCTTTTAAAGATTTACTGTTTTCTCTTCCCTGGTCGACATCACTCCATGCTCTCTGGTCTATTGCCAGCATTGCTTCCTTTTTCTGCAGTTATTCTCTTTCCCCTAATCTAAAAATAACAAAATTAAAAAAAAAGCTCACTCAACCGCTTCCCTTATTGCTCTATTCCTGTTTTCTTTATACTAGGTTGTTCTCTAGCAACAATACAAATCACAGGGTGTATCATCCAAGTGAGTTGCTTCACCGCCACGCGGATGTGGCCGGGCGGTTAGAGGCGCCATGTCACTAATAGTGCGGCCGCTCACGCCGGAGGTTCGATTCCTCTCTCGGGCATGGGTGTGAGTGTTATTCGAAATCAATCTCCAGTGTACCCTCCTGCCACAGGTTCTGTCGGTTAGTACTACGTATTTCTTTATAAGAAGACATTTTAAAGGTCGCCGCCTCGGCTGTTGTTGACAACTATTTAATTTAATACATATTGCACGACTGGCAACTTTACTAGAACAGTATGTGTCAATACACTTTAAAACTATCCGATTGCAATATATGACACCTACTGCACTTGCAAATGGCTTGCAAGGCCGGAGTGGCCATTCGTGTATGATGTGCAATACACTGAAAACTTCTCAACAAAAGTTGAGTTGAAAACCTTTAAAATGTCTTACATAAAATACAGGATTGAGGTACCCCACATTAACAAATATTTCTTTATGATATTACGTAGAGCACTCGGTCTAGCCGTTAACTAACGCTCACTCTTACATTTATTCTACTTCGTTCAATATATTATTATTGGTTAGTTAAAACAGTCTTTATTTATTTATTATTACAAATAAATGTTCTTTATGTGTGATTTTATTTTAATTCCTGTTTTAGTTATTAGTTTTAGTGGCTTTAGCCTAGTTCCGTATTTCCTTTTATCTTTACTCTCCTGAAAACGTGGAAAATATAGATATTTCGTTTTAAATACCACAGGAGAGCAAGAGATGTATTTCGCAGTGGTGACATCGAGGAAATTCCTCGTCGTTATCTGCTCCACCTGAAATCTCTAAAACCTTTATCCGCTATGCAGATCGCTTGGCACAACTATGTGCTATGTTGTTTGATGAGTCTGGATGATAGGTCCAACAATTTAGAGAGTTAAATTTTATTAATTCGGAGATAATCTCTCAATGAATTCTGACCATGGAAAATGCAGGCACACACTATCGTTCCAAACTTCACCTACGATCGATGTACGTCTCGTGATATCTGTACCATGAGAATTAACTAATTTCTGTATGGAGTTATACACACCTGAATACTTGATGTTAGCTACCGGATTTATTTTGTGCAAAAAAACTATTAGAACATTTACTACATACCGTAATGGCGTCTCACAACAATACAATCTCTCTCCTCCTCTCACATGTCCGATCTCTCCATTTTTCTTCAAAAAGAGTCTCCAAAACAATATCTTTGGTTCGATAAGACGCAGAGATGTGTTCGTTACACGGAACGTCCAATTCTCCCAATCATTATATGCCATTCACTACAATATCCAAGCATTGCACCCGAACTAGCACTTTGCGTACGTTGATACATGATATTCGCTAATGAATGTGGATTATTACCTGCACACTTGTATGCTCCTTTTGTAACTGTGATTACAACTATGGTACAACGAGAAGCGTGATTCAATGGGTCGCTAAATACCAGGCTTTGCATAGAGACTACGTAGGCCTTGTGAAGGTCTTATTGTGACTGATAATTTAAAGTATTACAGAAGACTGTTCTGAATGTAGTATGAATGTTTAACATCTCCAATTACTAGTAATTTATTCGTAAGTGATTATTACCTTTCATGTATATGTGTGGAATGACCAGCAATTAATACATTGTACATTAAAAAAATCTGTAGTTGATGTATCGTTTAAGAAACAGTGTACGCTACAGGTTATTGGGCAGATGAAAATTATAAACATACAAAAAAATTCACCTAGAACCGGAACAGAACTCTAGTAATCGAACGCAAAACTCCAACCACTGGTATACCCAGGCAACACAGTTACTCAGTATAGAATCAGAGTAAGTGTTTCACGTCCTCACGTTGATGTTAAATTGCCTTCCTACCGAAAATATGCCTGAAAGGAAATTTTATTAGATATCTTTTGTTATCAGCATGAAAGGAATGACGTCGGTGTGCGGGATATTTTGTCCACCATACATACAAGAGGGGCGTTCAAATAAGTAAAGCCCGCATCTCGTGGTCGTGCGGTAGCGTTCTCGCTTCCCACGCCCGGGTTCCCGGGTTCGATTCCCGGCGGGGTAAGAGATTTTCTCTGCCTCGTGATGGCTGGGTGTTGTGTGCTGTCCTTAGGTTAGTTAGGTTTAAGTAGTTCTAAGTTCTAGGGGACTTATGGCCACAGCAGTTGAGTCCCATAGTGCTCAGAGCCAAATAAGTAATGCAATAATTTTTTTCTGAAAGCACGCTGATTTTGCTTTGTTTCCCATTATTTCTACAAAACCTGTAAGTAGGCTGTTTAGGTTTGTATGTTGGTAACGCCACGTAGTGCTCTGTATGAAAATCGATGACTGCGCTGTGTGCAGTCTGTGGCTGGTGCGACTCATTGTTGGAATACTCACTAGTGTAGCGTTGGGCAGTTGGATGTGAGCCACCAGCAGTTGTGGATGTGGGTAGAGAGATGCCAGAGGTTTGAGAGCGGACGATATATATATAATGACTTTGGAACACTATTAAGGTAAATACATTGTTTGTATCAAAATCTTTCATTTGCTAACTATGCCTATCAGTAGTTAGTGCCTTCAGTAGTTAGAATCTTTTATTTAGCTGGCAGTATTGGCGCTCCCTGTATTGCAGTAGTTCGAATAAAGACGATTTTTGTGAGGTAAGTGATTCATGAAGGGTATAAGTTATTGTTAGTCAGGGCCATTCTTTAGTAGGGATTATTGAAAGTCAGACTGGAAATATTGTGTGTCAGTTTAGTGATGATCAGAATAAGTAAAGAGAGAAATGTCTGAGTACGTTCAGTTTTACTCAGCTGTTTGAAAATCAAATAACGTAAGAGTTTTTCCAGCATTGCCATTCTTTACATGCAGAGGGGAAGTTTCAAACCCTATTTTTCAACGCAATCTCCGTTCAATGCGACAGCCTTGCGCCATATTAACTGTGGGGCCTGCACCTCCGTATGGTATCACTTGGCTGGCTAACCTCAGAACCATCGACTTCTTGCATAAATAACCTCGACATCATCTACATACTGCTTCCCATGGGGTGCATCTATCTTTGGGCCAAAAGGATGGAAGTTGGAAGGTGCGAGATCTGGGCTGCAGGGTGGATCAGGAAGAACAATCCAATTACGTTTTCTGAGGATGTCCGACAAAATATTTTCACTATCAGCCTCGTAACACACAAGAAAATCCGCAAAGATGGTCCTTCGTTGCTGATTATGGTCTTCTGTTACACGACGAGGAACCCTGCCTGAACACAATTTGGAGTTTCCCAACTGGTGGACGGGTGTGTCAGCAATAGCAACGGACACATCCAGTTGTGCAGGGAGATGCTTGATTATGATCCGTCGATCACCTCGAATGAGAGTGTGCACAAGTTCCAACATTACAAGAGTCACAACTGCGTGCGGCTGAACGGCACGCAGGAGATCAGACATGTTTGTGCTACCTTGTTGCGATGATTGCAGATACCTCGCCCAATGACTCACCGTGACTTTGATCACTACCAGATCGTCGTAGACATTCTGCAGGTCTCTATGAATATTCGCCATGCTCTGGTTTTCCACCCAAAGAGACCAAATGACAGCTCCCGCCTTGGAAGGCGTCTCCGTTAAAGAAGTTATTTTGAAGGCGTCGCCACGCATCACAATGTTATGAAACTGTAGTGGCTGTAACGGGAATATTTCATGATGTCCTACAACAAATTTTGCATTTTTGCAACCGAAACTGGCCGAGATAAAAAATTTGCCGAAATATGTATAGGACACCCCTCGTAGTTTGTAATTTCTTGGTGAACTAGCACAAAATATAGAGTTCTGGTACAATATTAATTACAAGCTAACGAAGATATGTGACTTATAATATAATGGAGTCTACAAACCGAACTGATTCGGAATCGATTCTATGCAATATTTCTAGGGATATGGGAGAAACATGCAAGTTACAGTCCAGCACGTTATATTCAATCAACATTTTGGACCGAAGTGTAAGCGTATATTACAATGTTTCGGCAAAACATAGGTTCTTACACTGACATACTAATATCGTCTTTGAAAATTTAACAAGTGTGAAGTTCGATATTGGACTGCTTGAATGCAGAAGTGACGCCGAATGTGAAAAAGTGGCTCTGTTCACATGTGCAGACTGTTCCATTACGTGATGCTTTCAATACTTCACTGCAATCCTACAGCTGCACTTTGAAGACTCAACAGATGTGCAACACTATCACACCATATGATAAAGATTGTTGTTCAGATAGCTTAATAATTTTAAGTAAACAGGAATGTAGGTAATTGCCACCTTGAAATATGTGAGATTCGGATCGTATTACGTCGACATTTTGTTTCTTCGCATTGCCAAAGTTTCTCTCTTAGTCATTGAACAGTTGACCACTCAAATGTTTGCCTACCTATTGCTAAAAGCACTGTTTCAGGATGAGCGTTTTATATTTTAAGTATATTTTCGTGGTTTTCTAGCGTTAGAAGGTACTCTGGTCACTTGTAAGATGGACCCTATCTGTTCATCTGCATCTATTGTTTGGCGGATATCGCACATAAATAAAGCATTCCATACTGCGTACAAAGTTTTCTCGACTGAGTGGAAACACTGATCGGAGCTTAATTTCTTCCAGCAACGTGATGATGTTTGAGTTTACTTTACTGTGCCACTTCGCGACACATCGTCGCTGACGCGAATTATTGTGATCTTTGTCTCCTTGCGGCGGCGCTTCCGATAAGGTGAATCCGAAATGGCTGGGAAGGCAGTTTGGTATATGCCTACGAAAAGGAAGAATATGAGGTGACAGTAAACAGATTGCAGGGAATCGAAGTGTGAACTCGGAGTCTTATAGTACTGTAGAAGAATTTGGGGGCCCAGTAGTAGGCCATGGTGTTTGCAACAGAAGGTTGGTTTTCATCAGTCCTGAATTTCAGATTAGCGGCCACTGCTGTGGATGTAGGAAAAGCAACCATCTCAAAGGAGCCTTGGTTCATCTGTTTCAGAATAGTCGGACTTTCGGAAGCGTAGTTGTTGAGGACAGATGCATTCTACTCAACGTTACATACCGGCTGGTTATAACACGGAAATTGATTACCGTACGAGTACCAAACTCGATAGCTTTAATGTCCAGAGTATGGGTTGCATGATTTCCATGCGCCATAGTACCACCGTCCATTCCAACTATGGCCACCAGGTGCCATGACGAGTCATAAAGATTCATCGCCTCAAACTGACCAGTAGCAGTTGACTTGTTGACTTGTCGACATGAACTTGAACAAAAGGTACAGGGAATTACTGGTGAAACTCTTTTATCAAAACAACAGTAATACTGGAGCTGCGCTTCGACAATATCGCTGGGCGAAAGGTTTACTGAAGGGTCGTCTTTCTCCACTTGATGTACGAATCATGATGAAGCAGTTCGAATTAACTAGAGAACTGTGCTTCGCTCCGGGAAGAGCCCGACGACCTATGGCGCCACAGGTGGTTGATGAAATCACTGTTGCTATGGCTGACAACGCTGCGCGCATTTCCCGCTCATCATCAGGGAGTGCGCATGCTGTGTCACGACAGTTGAACATCCCGTGGTCCACTGTGCGGAAGGTGTATCAAGCCACTCTCAAATGGTACCCGTACAAGAACCATATCGTACAGCAGCTTGCATCACAGGACGCAGAACAACCTGTTGACTTAGCTCTACACTTTCTCGCAAGGACTGAAGTTGACAAGGCATGGCCCTCGACCATCCTATGGACAGACAAAGCTCATTTTTGTCTGATGGGTGGGGTGAACACACTGAATTGCTGAGTGTGGGGATCTTCATCTCCAGTCACTGGGCCTGAAGTTCCTCTGTATGGCGAACGTGTCACTGTACGATGTGACTTCACGATTACGTTCATCATTGACCGATTCTGTTTTGATCATGTTGGCGCTCAAGGAGCAAAGACGTACAGTGTGACTTGCCAACGTTACTGCGATACGCTTCGCCAGCATGTCATACCCGCCCTACAAGAGAGAGAGAGAGAGAGAGAGAGAGAGAGAGAGAGAGAGAGAGCCTGGTTGACCACAACAGTTTTCATGCAAAATGGGGCCCCTCCGCAGACCGCTCGCGAAGTTTACCTGCTTCTGACAAACACATCTGGAAACGATCGAATTATCAGCCGATCGTTTCCAAATGCTAGGCCGGGACGAAGAGCACCTAATCTCACTCTCTGTGATTTGTAGTTGTGGGACTACCTTAAGGACAGAATTTACCAGAGGAACATTCACACATGTGCGGATCTGAAGCGGAGTGTAACACGAGAGGTAGCCAGCATACCAACTGGCATGCTTTGTTCTGCTTTGTAGAGTGCAATAAGGCGCTTTCAGACTCTTGTGGACACTGATGGGCCCCATGTTGAACCCCTTTTGTATGAAATGGTATGATGTACAGTATAAGAGCATTAAAAGGTTTCAATTGAACTGATTCGGCCTTATTTCTCCTCCCCATGTACTGGGCATTAATGCTACCAACTTAGGTACTCGTACGGTTATCAGTCTTGCGTATTATAACGTGTTAAATAGGGAAATTTTAATGTAAACGTGGGCTTCCGCGGGCTTTGTCACATAAAATTTTTCTGGGTTTGAGGCGCTTTGCAATAGTCGTCGAGACGTCGGAATTTTACAGATGGCAATGCGGCCTCAAACCCAGAAGAATTTTACTGACAGGGAAAGTTTAATTTTAGCTACCCGGTAGAATGCAATTAGTACGCTTTCATTGTTATCTATTATAGACTCTTTAATCGTAGACTGCGTCTCAAGTCAGTCCACTCCCTATTGATTGTGGACTTGGAACTGACAGTATCTACAGCGCGTTCGTTTCCAGGTTCATCGTGTTTTGGTTGTGGCAGGCGAAGTAGGCTGGAATTAGTTCAAAAATGACTCTGAGCACTATGGGACTTAACATCTGGGGTCATCAGTCCCCTTGAACTAAGAACTACTTAAACCTAACTAACCTAAGGACATCACACACATCCATGCCCGAAGCAGGATTCGAACCTGCGACCGTAGCGGTCGCGCGGTTCAAGACAGAAGTGCCTAGAACCGCTTGACCACAGCCGCTGGCCTGGAATTAGTAACTGGTCACAGTGTTCGAGATGAAGACCGCAACAACCACCACATGCTGTTACTTACCCAGTTATCACTCCTCTATCGACCTGTGGTACAAAATGCTTTAGCATCCAACAGCAGAAGGACGTCAGCAACGTTCGCTATAAGTTGGGGCCGGCAGGAGTGGCCGTTAGGTTCTAGGCGCTGCAGTCTGGAGCAGAGCGACCGCTACGGTCCCAGGTTCGAATCCTGCCTCAGGCATGGATGTGTGTGATGTCCTTAGGTTAATTAAGTTTAATTAGTTCTAAGTTCTAGGCGACTGATGACCTCAGAAGTTAAGTCGCATAGTGCTCAGAGCCATTTGAACCATATAAGTTGGGGCATTCGACCTTTTACCACGGGTTTGGAAATATATTCTCTACTTTTGATTATAGTACCGTGTTTGCCTTACACTGTGAATGTAATACGTCAAGAAGAGTAAGCTTTACGTATATTGTCATCTGCATCGCCTGGATCTGCTTGACAATGAGCTGAGCAGTGGCTGTCACATTTTGCTGCCTCGTGGCATCCTCCCCTCTCCAGTGCACGGATGAACGGCAGCAGGTGGAGGGCCGGTTCACTGCGCAGTATCTGTGCGAACAACATCGTTGGCCCCGTGCCGGCCGGGGCCCGCAAGACGAATGGCGGTGCAATAAACTCAATTTGGCCGCAGGCGTCGGGAGGGGTGTGGCGCGGCCCGCCGTGGGGGCGGTGCTAATACGCGCGGTGAGGGCTAAGTGGGATGGATAGCCCTGCCACCCCCACATAAGTTAATACTGCCGCCGCCGCCGCATTAGCGTCTTCGGTGGTCGGTCGCCTGTGGCCTGGCGCGGCCCACACAGAAACCCGTGGCCGCTGCCCACCGCGGCAGCTGCTCCGAAATGTTGCTGGATTCACTCTTCGACGCCTCATAGCGGTAAACTCCCTAAGTGGATAGTTAAAATACCAGAATTAAAAAAAAAAGTTATAAGTCGGAGATAACTGTTAATGAAGCACTTCGAAATTCTGAAGGGAACAGAGGTATATTACAATGAACGAAATGGTATCAGCAACCTGTACATCACCCAGACAATATTTGTAAGAGTCAGTGGACGTGAAATTGGTACAATAGTTGACATGGGAGTAAGATACGGCTGTAACGTATGAGCGATGTTAGATATCTTTCCCCACGCCATTTCTGCCTGGTTTAGCAACAGTAATTCAACTTTAAAATTAAAAGGCAGAGTATGTCTCTGATATTTAACCTAAAATTGACGCCCTTCCCGCTGGTGGCGCGTCTTCAGTACGCCGATCGACTGACCTGGTTCAAACCTAATCCACGTATCTGTAAGTGTTAGAGAAATATGTCTGAGTTCCCATTTGCAGAATATACTGACATGATGCCTCTGATGGAGAAGCTCATGGCAATGGACATGATATACTGGGTCGCAATTATTCAGTTACTTGCATAAGTGGTTGTGTTACCAACATATTTTCAAATGGTAGTAGCATGGAAGCGGGAGGTTTCTGCACATGTGATCCTATTCAAAAGAATTTTGAGTAAAACTTACACATTTCTCTGAATACCATGTTAAAACTTGATTCTTTTGCCAAAACTCAACGGAGTTTACATATCTTACCTTACTAACATCTTGTGCAGACACAATTGTGAGAGAATTCTGAAACAGTGGTTCATTAAGTTTATTATATGAGGAACTGAGGAAATGTATGGTCAGCATATCATGAAAAAGCACATCCTTGGTACACATTAAACTTGTCACTCCTAAACTCATAGCATTTCCTGTTTCACCAACCATCGATTGTCCTTGAAGTGCCGGCCGCGGTGGCCGAGAGGTTCTAGGCGCTTCAGTCGGGAACCTCGCGACTGCTACGGTTGCAGGTTCGAATCCTGTCTCGGGCATAGATGTATGTGATGTCCTTAGGTTAGTTAGGTTTAAGTAGTTCTAAGTTCTAGGGGACAGATGACCTCAGATGTTAAGTCCCATAGTGCTCAGAGCCACATTTTCTTTCTTTTTTTTTGCCCTTAAAAATTATATTCTTTCGTCAGAAAAGTCTGTAGTTAGTAGAATAACATGGTAGATAAATAGGTTTTACATAATAATCATACGAGAAAATACTCTCCTCTTTGTTTGGTATCATTTGCCAAAATCGCATTTCGATATCTCAAATAGTATACGTAATATGAGGAATGTTGTGTATATTTCATTCTGCCTTTATCGCTGGTGCGGTGCGATCGCAAATGAGTACACTACATCAAATCAGTTTTATCGAGGTCAGTGACACACAGATACCTCCAATAACGTCTACTGGAAAATTCAACATGTTATCTAAATTTCATATGCAGCAACATACATTAAGGACACAAAGAAACTGGTACACCTGCCTGATATCGTGTAGGGTCCCCGCGAGCACGCAGAATTGTCATAACACAACGTCACATGAACTCGACTAATGCCTGAAGTACTGCTGGAAGGATTTGATACCATGAATCCTGCAGGTGTGTCCATAAATCAGTAAGAGTACGAGAGGGTGTAGATCTATTCTGAACAGACGTTGCAAGGCATCCCAGATATGATCAATAATGTTCCAGTCTGGGGAGTTTGGTGGCCAGCGGAAGGATTTAAATTCAAAAGTAATTACTATTAAAAACAGTCTTGATCACGATTTATTTAACAAGGTGACCGGTTTCGACCACTACTGTGGTCATCTTCAGACCTACAAGATGTATACAAAGCACTAATTAGAGGGCTACATGCATTAAATGAAAATACATAGAGCTATACGGCTATAAAGCTATAAAACGTTGAATTACCATTGAGTAGGAACCCCTTTCTGTTGGAGAATCACAACTGGAGAAACCAGTGCACGTCTTACTTCATATAATGGAGGCTCCACCCACTTCTGACTGCATGATGTCATTATTAACCAATGAGTTATAAGTCGAATTACAATTTAAAATTTCTTAGTTAAAAGAACATTGTCAGGAATTAGAAATAAATATACACTAAACTTAGCTTATTAAACAGCTATTGTCAATCAAAAAGCGTTAAAAATATTTAAATATGTAGGAAAATGAACTTCGGTTTGGCAGTACATGGGTTGCCCTCTCGTGGCCTGTCAGTGAACCATTTGGAACCACTGGTTGCTACGGTGAAGTTCGACGCCGTTGCAAAGATGAAGAAGCAAGCTTTTTCCACTGAAGTTGTTGTAGAGTCGATAGTTGAACTAGTGGTTGCCATGGTGAGGACAAACGCCGATGCAAAGATGTGGCAGCAGGCTTCTTTTCAACGAAGTTGTTGCGAAGTGGAATGGAAAAGACTGTGGCGTCAGACGATGTATTATTGAGTAGCAACTTGTCTTAATTGAAACGAAAAGAGTAAGCTACAATAATCTGTAGCTGATATATATACTACATGCTGCACAAATACGCTACAAAGTAGTTGACCGTATATATGAAATATTATCTATGAAGTTAGTATGTAGATTACAAGTGCCTTTTATTTTTTTTTATTTTTTTTTTTTAATAAGGCATTGCTATTCCTCAAGTTACATACCAGTCATATAAGCAAATAAAAATGAAAGAATTTAAAATTATTAAATGATGAGGCATTGTCAAAAATAAAATAAAACGATGTGAATTAGCAAAATGCAGTCTAAAAGCATAAAAGCAATAATTCAAAAACAGATAGTCAATCATAAAATAATGTTAGGTAAAATACAATTACAGTGTAAAGATAAAATATTTGATAGAAGTCTTAATAATTTAAAAGACCTTTTTTTAAAACAAATACAGAAGAGTAGACATTCTAAAGCAGATCATCGAAATGCTCAAAGAAATGTTTGTCTTTGAACTGAAGTTGTTCGTTTATAACAGATAATGGATTACTTTTGTGAAGTGAAAATATTTCAATTTCTTCTAAGGTATTTAGCAGTGGTCCTTTTGGCACAGTATGTAATATTTTCAAATTGCTAGAAATGCAACCCTCAGAATGATTGTGTTCATCAAGATGTTGACCGAATATTGATTTGATACGTGCAGCACCAGTAGTATGTTCTCTGAAACGTGTTAAAAAGTTTCGGCCAGTTTGGCCAATATACCGTTTCTCACAGTCATTACATATTATTTTATAAACACCTGACTTTTGGTATCTATTTGAGTCTCCAATTGTGTGTTTCAGTTTCATCTGTAGGGGGTTATTAGTTTTAAATGCTATTGCCACGCTTGTGTTCTTCAATAATTTATTTATTTTATCTGAGATAGGTCCCATGTCTGTCATTTGTGTAAATCTCTTCTTGGAATTTATAACGGCATCATTTTTTTCTTGTAATTTTTTATATATCAGATCAACCTGATGGGAATTATAATTGTTAGCAACTGCTATCTGTTTTAATGTATCAATTTCCTTTTGGATTGCATCATGTTGGAGAGGTAATTTCAGTATCCTATGTATCATAGTTTTAAAAAATGCCATTTTGTATCTTAATGGATGGCATGATGTAGCATTTATTATTACGCCGGTTGATGTGGGTTTTCTATAAATAGAAATATTGTGTCTTCCATTCTGTTTTGTAATCGTGAGGTCAAGGAAATTAATACTATTTTTACTTTCATGTTCTACTGTAAATACAAGTTTTGGATGTAAATTATTTAAGTTGTTAGCGAAAGCGTCAATTTCTTCCTTAGAGCCATTATATAATAGCAGTGTGTCGTCAACATATCTTTTGTAGTATATAATTTTATTGGTTATTTCTGGATTATTTTTGAAAAATTGGATTTCAACATAGTTGACGAAGATATCTCCTATAGTGCTAGCCAGGGAATTTCCCATTGCAAGTCCATCTTCTTGTATGTATATTTTATTATTAAATGAAAAATAATTTAAATCTAGACTAATTCTTAACAGTTCGATGAATTCTACTATTTCTTTGGGGATCATGATTTTGTGATGCGTTAAGTTATCATTAATAATATAGTCTCTTGAATAGGTATATTCGTGTAAAGATTTATGATGTCCAACAATGCAAACCTTGCGTTTTTTGGAATATCCACATCATAAATTAACTTAGTTAATTCGAAACTGTTTTTAATACTATAATTTTCTTCATAAACATAGAAGGATTTTAAGATTTGATTGAGCTTTTTGTTTAGGTTATAAGAGGGACAGTTGGTATTGTTAACAATTGGACGAATTGGTAAGTTTGGTTTGTGTAGTTTGATTTGCGATCTCAACTTAGGTAAAGTGGGGTTCATAACTTTAAGTGTTATTTTATCTTTAGGTGAGAGTAAAGAGTCATTATCATCAATCAGTTTTTTAATTTTTGTTTGAAATCTTGAAGTCGGATCTTTATTAACCTCAGTTGTTCCATTAGCATTAAAAAATTGTAAAGTCTTAGAAACATAATCTTCTTCGCTAACAATGACTAGAGTATTCCCTTTATCTGCCTTGATTGCAATAGCTTTATTAGTTATTAACTTCTGGTTGCTTTGCTTTACAAGTTTTAATTCATTATTATGTTTATTTTTATCTTTTTCATTAGTAATAACATTCTTAGTTTTACGTGCAATGTCACATATTTCAGACCTACTAAATTGTGCATGTTTTGCAGCAATCTTTACATCAGCAATCACACGTTTAATATTTGCATTGCTCAATTGTGGAGCTAAATTATATTTTAGGCCTTTGTTTAAAAGTGTTGTCTCGGCAGGAGTAAAAGAAATTTTGGTTACATTGGCTACTCTTGGATGAAAGTGATGTACATTTGGTGAAACATCTTGTGAACACATATTTTGGTGACTAACAAGGGCTGCAATTTTCTTATTATGCTTATTAAGAATAGTTTCTTGCACTGCATTAATTTTCTCATCTGTAAAGTTAAGTAGTTGTGAAATTATTAATGGTGACAACTGACTGCTAATTTTTAAATGTAAATCGTACATTTCAAGATTTAATGCATCTTTTTCTTTATATGCATCTTTAATTTCAGATCTAATCCACAGAATGCTACTCTTCTGTCGTAAAAACTTTTCTATAATTGATCTGGTATTAAAACTAATTTTTACATAATTAGGAATCACATTATTCATCAGGCATTGTTTGTTAAAAGATATTTTGGTATTAAGTTTCATAATTTTACTGCATAACGCTCTAAACTTCTTGTAATCTCCCAATACCTGACTAGGCAATAATGGAATTACTTTTGAATGCATTACGGGAACAGCAGTGATCAATGTCTTGGAAATAATTACTACTAAAAACAGTCTTGATCACGATTTATTTAACAAGGTGACCGGTTTCGACCACTACTGTGGTCATCCTCAGACCTACAAGATGTATACAAAGCACTAATTAGAGGGCTACATGCATTAATGAAAATACATAGAGTTATACGGCTATAAAGCTATAAAACGTTGAATTACCATTGAGTAGGAACCCCTTTCTGTTGGAGAATCACAACTGGAGAAACCAGTGCACGTCTTACTTTATATAATGGAGGCTCCACCCACTTCTGACTGCATGATGTCATTATTAACCAATGAGTTATAAGTCGAATTACAATTTAAAATTTCTTAGGTAAAAGAACATTGTCAGGAATTAGAAATAAATATTCACTAAACTTAGCTTATTAGACAGCTATTGTCAATTAAAAGCGTTAAAAATATTTAAATATGTAGGGAAATGAACTTCGGTTTGGCAGTACATGGGTTGCTCTCTCGTGGCCTGTCAGTGAACCATTTGGAACCACTGGTTGCTATGGTGAAGTTAGACGCCGTTGCAAAGATGAAGAAGCAAGCTTTTTCCACTGAAGTTGTTGTAGAGTCGATAGTTGAACTAGTGGTTGCCATGGTGAGGACAAACGCCGATGCAAAGATGTGGCAGCAGGGTTCTTTCCAACGAAGTTGTTGCGAAGTGGAATGGAAAAGACTGTGGCGTCAGACGATGTATTATTGAGCAGCAACTTGTCTTTATTGAAACGAAAAGAGTAAGCTACAATAATCTGTAGCTGATATATATACTACATGCTGCACAAATACGCTACGAAGTAGTTGACCGTATATATGAAATATTATCTATGAAGTTAGTATGTAGATTACAAGTGCTTTTTATTTTATTTTTTTTATTTTTTTTATAAGGCATTGCTACTCCTCAAGTTACATACCAGTCATATAAGCAAATAAGCCACGAGAGGGCAACCCATGTACTGCCAAACCGAAGTTCATTTTCCTACATATTTAAATATTTTTAACGCTTTTTAATCGACAATAGCTGTTTAATAAGCTAAGTTTAGTGTATATTTATGTCTAATTCCTGACAATGTTCTTTTAACTAAGAAATTTTAAATTGTAATTCGTCTTATAACTCATTGGTTAATAATGACATCATGCAGTCAGAAGTGGGTGGAGCCTCCATTATATAAAGTAAGACGTGCACTGGTTTCTCCAGTTGTGATTCTCCAACAGAAAGGGGTTCCTACTCAATGGTAATTCAACGTTTTATAGCTTTATAGCCGTATAACTCTATGTATTTTCATTAATGCATGTAGCCCTCTAATTAGTGCTTTGTATACATCTTGTAGGTCTGAAGATGACCACAGTAGTGGTCGAAACCGGTCACCTTGTGAAATAAATCGTGATCAAGACTGTTTTTAATAGTAATTATTTACAAGACATTGATCACTGCTGTTCCCGCAATGCATTCATAAGAAATTAAAATGTGTTTTTCTGGAGCAACTCTGCAGCAATTGTGGCCGAGTGGGGTGTGGCATTGTCCTGCTGGAATTGCCCAAGTCGATCGGATTGCACAATGGACATGAATGGATGCAGGTGATCAGACAACCTGTCAGAGTCGTATCTAGATGTAACAGGGGTTCCAAATTACTCCAACTGCTCAAGCCCCACACCATTACAGAGCCGCCACCACCTTGATAGTTCCCCTGTTGACACACAGGGTCCATCGATTCATGACGTTGTCCCCACACACGTACACGTCCATCTGCTCGACACAATTGTAAATGAGACCACGCAACATTTTTCCACTCAACAACAGTCCAATGTCGGTGTTGACGGGTCCAGGCGAGGCGTAAAGCGTTGTGTCGTGTCGTGTAGAGTACACGAGCGGGCCTTCGGTTCCTAAAGCGCATACCGATGATGTATCGTTGAATGGTTCGCACGCTGACACTTGTTGATGGTCTGTCATTGACATCTGCCGCAATTTGTGGAAGGGTTGCACTTCTGTCACGTTGAACCAATCTCTTGAGTCGTCGTTGGTCCAGTAATTGGAGGATCTTTTCCGGCCGCAGCGATGTCGGAGATTTGATGTTATACCGGATTCCTGATATTCACGGTACACACGTGAAACAGTCGTAAGAGAAAATCCCCACTTCATCTCTATCTCGGAGTTGCTATGTCCGATCACTCGTGGGCCAACTATAACACCACGATCAAACTTACTTGAATCTTGATAACATGCCATTGTATCAGTAGTAACCCTTCTAACAACTGCCCCATACACTTGTTGTCCTATATAGGCGTTGCCGACTGCAGCGAGGTTTTGTACCTGTTTACATATCTCTGTATTCGAATACGCATGCCTATACCAGTGTCTTTGCCACTTCAGTACTCTATGTAATATGCAACAGACTCAAAAGTTATAGCGATCCCTTTTTTTTTCATTGCAATGACGTGTGTCGCTTTGGATCAGAGGAGATTCTCTCTGGTTTAGGTCGGCTAGCGGACATGTTTAAGACTGCCAGTCTTGCTTGCGAGATTAAGGCGGAGCTCACCATCTGCAGCATCGTTGATGGAAACGACTGTGGCCCTTTGGTGTAGAGCCGAGTGGAGGGTCTGAATCAGAGGCTCCAGTGGTTCTGTGATCGTGTAGGCAGCAGATTCCTTGACTTGCGACATAGGGTGGTGGGTTTCCGAGTTTAGCTTAATAGGTCAGGAGTCCACAACACACTGGAAGCGGATACAAGGGTAGCGGGAGCTGTGTGGAAGAGACTGGGTGATTTTTTACGAGTCAGGAAACCACAGAAAGGGCGTCCGTCTAAAAGGGGCAGGTAAAACACAGTAAGGTAGTTGAAACACCAATTGTTATTGCAGTTGTAAATTTTCGTTGCCGTGTTGGGAAAGAACCAGAGCTCCAAGCCCTAATAGAAAGCACTGAAGCTCAAATATTTATAGGTACGGTAAGCTGGCTAAAGGAGGAAATAACGTCTGCTGAAATTTTTTCAAATGACCTAACAGTGTTCACAAACAATAGATTAAACACAGTTGATGGTGGAGTATTTATTGCTGTTACAAGTAGTTTGCCTTGTAGTGAAATAGAAGTAGATAGTTACTGAAATAGTATTGGTAGAGGTTATATTTGACAGTTCAACTAAGCTATTAATTGGATCGTTTCACCGACCCCCCCCCCCCCCCCCCTGAGGAGTTCAAAGAAAAAGAGAAAAAGAGTCTCATTTCAAATAGGTAACAAACTCAGAGAATTATAGTCGGTGGTGACTTAATTCTACCCTACACTGGAAAAATTACACGTTTAAAGGCGGTGGCACACCTGAAACGTTACCTGAAACAATACTGAATGCTTTCTCAGAAAATTGTCAACAATTAGTTCATGAGCCCATTCGAAGCGCAAATGGTTGCGAAAGTATACTTCATCTCTTAGCAAAATTTGCAAATTTGTGGTAAAATCTTATGGGACCAAATTGCTTAGATCATCGGTCCCTAAGATTACGCACTACTTAATCTAACTGGAACTAACTTACGCTAATGACAACATACACCAACGCCCGAGGCAGGACTTGATCCTCCAACGGGGAGAAACGTGAAAAGACGCCTCTGACGGCGCGGGTATCCCGCGGCCAACTCTTAGCAACAAATCATTCTGGACAAATAGGGAGTATCACGATGGATACAGGGATTAGCGACCACAAAGCAGTTGCTGCTCAGCTGAATATCACGATAAAATAAGAGAAATCAGGGCTCGCACAGAAAAATTTAAGTGCTCGTTTTTCCCTCGCTCCGTTCGAGAGTGGATCGGAAGATTGACGGCTTGAAGGTGGTTCACTGAACCCTCTGCCAGTCACATTATTGTGAATAGGAGAGTAATTACTTAGATGAAACTTTTTCGAATTCCACGCAGTGTCTAACTTCCACGTAAATTTCTAAATAACTATCACCATTAAGGAAATGATGGGCTCATCATAATGAACGTGACATACAGAGCTACAAGTACAGCAAAAATGTATTTTGTTTGTCGAATAGTCTCCGTAAAATCCTTTGAGAGAGAGTGCGCGTCGATTCTATCGTCATCGACCGGCCGGAAGATGGCAAACGCTTATCGGTCTCACCTTCTGAACTACCTAATGAACTCGCTCTTTGCACGAAAACTGGTCACTGCCCATTGATCATAGTATCACGTGCGACCTACTACTGCTATTGACTTATGTAACTTATTAAACAGATTACTTACAAATCCTTCATGTGTCAATTTATGGTAAAAATTATCTGTACTAGATCAATTTCAAGTAACAAAATTTTGGTAGCTTTGGGAAGATTTGTGTCTCAATGAGCGACTTGTCACAAAGACCAAAATTTTTTGTGTGACTGTGATGACAGCTTTATAAAATAAAATCAGTAGCCAATTTTTCTATGGCTAAGTGACCATCAGCAGGTTTGTTGCTGGACGCCTACCACCATGACCTCGTGCTTACTCTTTTGATTTTCAACTTCATATTTGTTTTAACTCCTTTTAAAGCATTATTTAATAACCATTAATTTATTTAAGTATGTACGTCAGGCATTGTTTTCTATTATTGTTTTTCGTTGTCTTTCGTTATGTAAATGATGGCCACATACCAGGCACTATTAGCACTACCACTTGGCCCTTACAATCAGCTGTTCTCTCACGTCAGATCGGCACACGGCACGCTGTCCCAGCCAACATCCTGCGTAAGGTAGTTCTTGTACACTATTGTGCGATATGCCTATTTGCCGCATGCCTATCCATACGCAGATTTTCTCCATGATTTGGTAAGTGTGACTGTCTAATAACTCCCGGTTACGTTCTTCCAGCCCACAGCTACGGAAACTTCGTTCAAGAATTTATCTGTGTTAGACGGAGTTTTTATAAGAATTTAACTGTCTCCTCAAGCTTCTGGTTTTATACTTGACGATTATGATTACTCTCCATTCAACATTTTCTTTATGACTAGTGCTGTCTACGCCTTGTATGAGAAGTCCCTTTTGTAACTTAGTTGAGTCAATAGGGCCTTATGAGGTGTTGGATAGGCTCGTGGTCACAACTTCATGTAATATATACGTTGTTGTTAATTAACAGATATTTGGAAGATTTGACATTGGCGCGAAAAGCGTCAATTTTAAGTTGAATACTTGCGATAGAGACTGCCTTTTATTTTAGAAATATGGCCGATGTCATTCAATCTATACATTGACATTCAATACAGGGAACTAAGGATAAATTTGGAAATAGGAATTAATTGCAGGGCAGTGAAATAATATTTGTTGATGTCTTCGTAATCCACATCTAGATGTATACTCCGTAAGCCACTTTATGGTGTTCGGCGGAGGGTACATCCCCTCACAATTGCCTGTCGTTCACAGGAATGGCAGGTGTGAAGAATTATTCTTCATAAATCTCAGTAGTAGCTCAAATTTTTCTGATTTTCTCGTTTTAGCCACTTCTAGAGATGTATGTGCTAAGAAGCCGCATGTAGCCCGACTCTCTAAAAGGACATTTTCTGGCCAAATTCCAAACGTAAACCACTCAGTGCCGAAAAACGTCTCCATTGCAGCGTCTTCCACTGGAGTTGGTCGAGTATCTCAGTAACTCTCTCGCTCCGATAGAACGATTCCGTGATGATACGTGCTGCTCTTCGTTGGATCGTGTTCATCTGCTTAACTAGTGTAAGACAGTAAGGATTCCAGACTGATGAAGAGTGAACGACACACTGTCAAAGAGACTGCTTTACGAGCAGGTTCTTCCTTCGATCAATTACATTTCCTCTATATTCTTCTAATCAGTCCCACCCTTGCGTCTGCGTTTCCTTCCATTTCGATTATGCGATCATGCCGCTTCAGGTAGCTCCACGTGCATTACCCACCAGGTTATTTCTGTTTAGGATGATTCACCTAAAAGTTACGCTGCAAATACTGTGGAAACGGAGTGTGCTATGGACGTGCAGTTTTCACAGAATGGGTTGGTAGTCAGGGGATGATATATTCAGCCACCAAACAGATTGTAACAATACTTAGAAAGTGCACTTTGTGCAAACAAACTTTTTAAAATAATAATTATTGATATTAAGAAATTAAAACTAGTATAAATAAGAATGTCAACAGTGTCTGTTATAGGATTCTAATGCTAGTCATTTACGAGATATAGTATGTTGATAAGTTCCCACACCGACATTTGTTTGTGCCATTCAACCCTCAGTTGCTAGGTTACTATGTTGTTATGTTTGCTTACAGTGTGCTTGTGTGTTCCTTGAGTGCACTGCAACTTGCTAGTCAATTAGTATGTGGTAGTCTAAGCAATAGGTCTTAAGGGGACGACGCTATTTACGAGTGAAGAGAAAACCGGCTGCCCATGGTGTTTGCAGATTGTAGGAAGAATGAAGTTCCTTCTTGTACGTTGTATACGGCAAGCTATCCCAATAGACGTGAACCATCTCGGAAAATATGTATCAACCTTTTCAAGCAGCTGTGCGACACCTAGGCAACGTAACAAAAGGAAACGATTGACGAAATAAGAGGCAGAATTAATGTTATTGCTGCTGCTGTAGTTGATTCGCAATTGCACCAGGCAGTGGCGTGAGTCAGGTAAGTGTCCTAAGCATCGTTCCCTCTCCCTCTCCCTCCATTAAGAGCTGCATGGAAACGATTATGAGATTTGTATTAACTTCTGTAAACGAGCATTACGACACGATACTTCATATGTATCATGTATGGTATTTCATTTTCCAACCACGGCCACGTAAAGCGTCTAAATATGCGCTATTGGTCTGTTGACAATCTTCTGCATACGCTAGATGTGTTGATAAGTAAGGAGATTGCTGAACACTGTAGGGTGTGTTTCAAATGGACACCGGCAACGACAAAACACGCTTGCAGTCTGGTGTGGAACGACTGCTGTACATGTGCTAGTATTTCAGTGGAGATGTTCGCGTAGCACGTCACTGAATCTTATCGGGTGTCGTTGATATGTTCTAGTAGACAGCGTCTTTCAGCTATCTCCACAGAGAGGAGGAAGGTCATCATTAATCGAGTGTTAATTCGTGGTTTGGGACAGTGAAGGATCAGCTCATAGGCTCTTTTTTCATGGATCGTACGGTCAATGCATTTCTGTGCAGACTACGAGGAACCTATGGTACCAATACTATGGGCTTTCTGCCCATAGTGCGCGAAGTACTACAGCATGTTTTCACGCACTGTTTCAAAATCGTAGAGATTGACGCAGTGAACTTGTAAGTTGGCTGGTTCATTCGACGGATTTCACTCCTGTAAATTTTTCCTCCGTCGGGAAAGCGGGAAAATGCCGTCTACAAGGACATACAAACTACACCCTGTGATATTCAATGACGTTTCACAGCAGCCTGCCCGGGCATCTCCGCTGCTATGCTAGCACGTGTGCTGCAATCTTTCTATCCGACTGGAAGCGAATATTGCCGTTGCCGGTAGTCGTTTTAAGTACATTCCGTGGTGATTAGCTGTCTCGTTATTTGTCAGAATCCACATAACTAGTGAATGCACTTGTTTAGTGTCTGTTATCATAGACAATGAACAAGTGTCAGTGTGGGAACTGTTCAAAATGAGATATCTTATAAACGACTCGCTCTAGAAACCTGCAGTGAATGGTTGAAATGGCTCTGAGCACTATTGGCCTTAACTGCTGCGGTCATGAGCCCCCTAGAACTTAGAACTACTTAAACCTAACTATCCTAACGACTTCACACACATCCATGCCCGAGGCAGGATTCGAACCTGCGACTGTAGTCGTCGCGCGGTTCCAGACTGTAGCGCCTAGAACCGCTCGGCCACCCTGGCCGGCAAACATTGCTGCAGTAAACATTGCTGACTTCCTAATTGACCAGACTTTTAATTTGTTAACGTCAATAAGCATTATTGCATTTAAAATCTAAAAGCTCTTTACACTTCCTTAGGGTACTTCTGAAAACACCTTCCCATCTGTCGAAACGGCAAAGGAGCTGGAGAAGGTTGAATCGAATGGACAGTGTCTTCTAAAGAGATTATAAGATGAATACCAACTAAAGAAGAACAAGAGCAATGGAGGCTGTCGAATGAAAGAGGTCATACTGAGCAAATAGACTAAGAAAACAATAAACGGTGCATGAGTTTTTTATATTTGGGCAGCAAATAAGTAAAGATTGTCGAATTATGGAAGATATAAAGCCTAGTTTCACAACAACATGAAAATTAGTACATTAAATTTCGAGCATGCAGCCTCGTAAATAAAATTTTCTCCACTGATATTTCGGCCGCGTATCGTCCGGCCGTCTTGAGAGTGAGTCACAAGACTGACGACAAGATGCCAAGCGCAGCCTTATATGTTCCACCGCGGTGGTACTGCGCTTGAGGGTGACAGATGCTGGTCGGCGGCAGAGAAAAACGCTTACACATGTGCCGCTTGTGGCGAAGGCGTACAGTCATTCGATTCACTTATCAATGTATGATCGGCGGCGGTGACACCATGACGACTTCTCTGCAGTTTAAATACCCCAAGAGCTGGATTCTATTCTTTGTCCAAATTAAAACCATTATCTCTATTTATTAAATTATTAACTAATCTAATCTCTATAGCTTCCTTGAAGACAGATTCCCAAAAAGAAGAGGTGGATGCTAAAATCTTCACATCACTGTAATTCATGGAATGCCCTGTATCAATACAACGTTAGGCCACAGCTGGCTTGCCTGGCTGTAATAAGCGTGTGTATCTTCTATGCTCCACACACCTCTCATGAACGGTGCGTATTGTTTGACCTATGTACGACTTCTCACAAATTCCGCAAGGGATCTGATACACATCCGCTTTACGAAGCTGTAAATCGTCCTTTACATAGCAGAGTAAAGCAGCAATCTTCGCGGGGAGCCGGAAGATCACCTTAACATAGCGTTTTTCAAGAATACGGCCTATCTACGAGGAAAGAGCACGCACACAGGGCAGAAACGCACTAGTTCTGAAGAAATTATTATCTTCTTCCGCATCACATACCTGAATTTTAGGTTATCCATCGAAAGCTCTATGAATTTGTTGTGGAAAAATTCATTCGACTTAAAAATGCTCTTGAGGTATGTGAGCTCTTCTTGCAAATTGTCTTTATCGGATATACAGTACGCCCGATGCACTAACGTCTTAAGGACACCAATGGTCTGTGAAGGGTGATGGCAGCTACTGGCGTGAAGATATAGATTTGTGTGTGTTGGTTTCCGATTTATGGCATGTCCTAATGTGCCATCACCTTAACGGCGGACGATAACATCCAAAAAGGGGAGGCAGCCGTCTTTTTCTATTTCCATATTAAATTTAATGCTAGCATGGATGGAATTCAAATGCTCAAGAGATCGATGTATTTCATCCAACCCATGGGGCCATACCACGAATGTATCGTCCACGTACCTACAGAAGTAATTTAAAAAAAAAAAAATTAACTCCTTCTATCTGAAACTCCAACATGAATAAACCATATGTTTCTTCTTCTCCATAAAGGTCTGTTACATCACACAACACTCTCAAATGTATCAGGTCTATATCCTATGCACATCCAATGCACATAAAAACACGAACCTTGTTAGCATGCATGCCTACTTTGCACAATTTGGTGTCTATCTTCCTGTTAGAACCAATGGACCATAATGTGTTAATGTCAGTTTGTCACCTGACACTGACCTCAAAGTCACGGTAGAACAACAAAATTTATGGCGATGTACAAAGCTGTAGTCATGCATTGCTTTGATGTTTTACAGCAAAAATCAATGCATCAAACTGCTAATGAAACAACTCATTAAATAAATGGTCTTGCTCCATTACAGGTGACAAAACTGTACACAGGTCTGTGGAAATGACTTCGATCACTACTGGACACAACAGATTAAATATATGGTCTTGCTCCATTACAGGTGACAAAACTGTACACAGGTCTGTGGAAGTGACTTCGATCACTACTGGACACCTGCTGCAATTCCCCAATACATATATATTTCATGAGATCACTACATATGGTCGATGTCACTATGCAGATGGTATATGTTTTTGATACATCGAAAGAGAGATAATCAGTAAAAAAATCTTCTGAGTTCTCTACCAGATGACATTAGTGATGTTTATAGAGTCCATAGTCTTACTCCACTGGATTTTATAAAAATGCAGAAGACAGAGACAGAAAGACAGAAAGAGAGAGAGCGAGAGAGAGGAAAACACTGTGCTGTTGAAGAAGACAATTACGCCATTACACAGTTGTATATCTGGTTTAGTAATCATAGGAATATAATAAAGGAGGTTATAATACTAATAGACAGTCGTTCGATATCAATAAACTGTAGGTGCTATGCTTCTCAGTTTCTTTCTGCAGTCCATGTATACTCTGTATGGCTGTGGATTTCCTTCTGTATGTTAGGGTCCTATAATTCTCACTGTAATTGCTCTCTAAGCTTTCGAAAGAATTATAAAGGGTCTGTAACTTGACAGGTGACTTCTCTCGCTCGTCAAAATCAGGTGGAGTCAAATACTATACATCCAAGAATGGAAGATTTTTGAGGAAACCATAGGTAAGCGATAATCTGACGAAAGGGGATTTGAGAGGTTACGTCTATATAGTGACTAAAGTAAAGTTGACAAACATATTAGAAACTCTCACAAACGTCTCATGAAATACTGCACTAAGAAAATAATGGGCTACTATGAAGGTTTTTAGCGAGAGGCAATGTGCAGCAAAAGTTCTGTCTTTTGTTTTCTCGATTAAAAAGAGAGAACATTCTCCTGTGGGTTCTGTGTACCGATAACTGAATTGGTTAACATCTTAATAGGTAGACTAAATTTGCATTTATATCCACATGCATACTTTGCAACCCATCATACACTGTGTCACAGAGGCTAGACTGCACGAGTACTAGTCATTTTCTTTTCTATTCCTCTCGAAAATAGAGCTAGGGAAAGAAACACTGTATATACGCCTCCATAGCGTTAAATTCTCGTATCTTATCTTTGTGGTTATTAAGTGAAATATATGTTGGGGCGGTAGAATGCTTCTGGAGTCAGCTTCAAAAGTCGGTTCTCAATAGTGTTCCTCGAACAGAACATTGAACACATTCCCTCCAGGGATCTAGTCCTAATGCAGGCTACAAATTATTCACCATGCAGAGAGCATCCCATCATCAATTTAATTAATTAGTCAACCAGTTTGATATCAATGATGTCACACTGAGCGGGTGGAAGCAAGGGTACCACCGATGCTATTTGCGAGTTGGTGTTGGTAATCAGGCGTTTTTTCGTTGCGGTGAGACCCATTCACGAAATTTCAATCTCCCACATACGTTCCTCGTAATAAAATGAGGTATATTAAAGAATTTATAAACTGATACCTAGACTAGCCCCTTATCACCTCATCATGAGCCCAAAATGAGATTAATATTCTAGTCCCAAAATGCAGTAAATAAGAGATGTTAAGCTGATTTTTTTTCACCATATGTGAAAATACTTAGAGGATGTATAGCCTACACCATATGGTTGTACTGTTCTTTCACAACAAATTATTATACTTTAGTGATGTAAAAGTGTATTTATGGTACAATTCCGTCTGTCTTCGAAAATAACTCATATAAAAGGAATCAATCTACATTTCCCATGAGAAATGGATATCATCATCTCCATTTTGGATTTAGTATTGTGGCCTTTTTTTTAAATGGAGTGTTTACGGGAGGGTGGAGTTGCTGTTAGAACAATATGTCCAAGCTGCTTGTCTAGCAGCGTCAAAATGAAAACTGTGGCTTGACCTTGCGTGAGCCACCTGTCGAAAGAATGCTCTGATCTGTCAGCTCTTGCCCTCAGCCATTGGGACAGGTCTCGTTGGTGGTTTTCACAGTGTGGGACCATTGGTTTTCACAATATATATAAATGACCTAGTAGATAGTGTCGGAAGATCCATGCGGCTTTTCGCGGATGATGCTGTAGTATACAGAGAAGTTGCAGCATTAGAAAATCGTAGCGAAATGCAGGAAGATCTGCAGCGGATAGGCACTTGGTGCAGGGAGTGGCAACTGACCCTTAACATAGACAAATGTAATGTATTGCGAATACATAGAAAGAAGGATCCTTTATTGTATGATTATATGATAGCGGAACAAACACTGGTAGCAGTTACTTCTGTAAAATATCTGGGAGTATGCGTGCGGAACGATTTGAAGTGGAATGATCATATAAAATTAATTGTTGGTAAGGCGGGTACCAGGTTGAGATTCATTGGGAGAGTGCTTAGAAAATGTAGTCCATCAACAAAGGAGGTGGCTTACAAAACACTCGTTCGACCTATACTTGAGTATTGCTCATCAGTGTGGCATCCGTACCAGATCGGTCTGACGGAGGAGATAGAGAAGATCCAAAGAAGAGCGGCGCGTTTAGTCACAGGGTTATTTGGTAACCGTGATAGCGTTACGGAGATGTTTAATAAATTCAAGTGGCAGACTCTGCAAGAGAGGCGCTCTGCATCGCGGTGTAGCTTGCTCGCCAGGTTTCGAGAGGGTGCGTTTCTGGATGAGGTATCGAATATATTGCTTCCCCCTACTTATACCTCCCGAGGAAATCACGAATGTAAAATTAGAGAGATTAGAGCGCGCACGGAGGCTTTCAGACAGTCGTTCTTCCCGCGAACCATACGCGACTGGAACAGAAAAGGGAGGTAATGACAGTGGCACGTAAAGTGCCCTCCGCCACACACCGTTGGGTGGCTTGCGGAGTATCAATGTAGATGTAGATGTAGATGCTCTGGATGGCTGGACAATGAACTAGCCAGTATGATGGTAGAGTGGTGACAGAAGCGGATGTGTGTTGAGTAAGAAGATTGAATATGGGGAGAGTTTGCGCTATATGATTATTTCCCCTTGTGTAAATTAATATGTTAATGGCTGAGTAGCCACAGAGACAGTCTCTCCAGCCTCTGAGCATCAGGTGCCACTAGGGCGTGGATACCTGCAGATGAGCTTCTAACTGCCAGCATGGTTGGTGTGACCGCACCTCCATGGCAGTTGGAAAATGGTGTGTGCCTCACTGTTGAGAATGTATGTACAGATGCGTTTCTTTTTTTTTTCGCCAGGTAAGGGTAATGCCAGGTGGAAACATTGTGGTGGCAGATCGAGCGTATATTCTCAAACATCAGTGCGTACCAGACCTGAGATATATTTGTCACTCTGTCTGTTTGTGGAGGAAATTTAATGAAATGATTTGCAAAATGTTTGCGTGAGTGCCCCAGAAATTAAAAATATGTTTCATTACAAACAAGAATCATCGTATTGTGGTGGTGAGGGTTTTAAGCAATCTGTGAAACAACTGATCTGATAAGGGGCTACAAATGGATTATTTCCTGACATTCCTGATATTGAGGTCACACCAGCACTTCCTTCATTCCTAATATTAGGCAATAGAATATGGTATTCCAAGGATTGATGATATCCACTGTCTGTGTGCTTGGACACATTGATACATGCATGTGTTAACACAAACAGGAAGCAACCACATGAGAGAGACAGGGACAGGAAGTAAGTCTGGATATACCTCATCAAGGAATTGCCACCACCTAATGCTTTATTCAGGGGTCATAGAGCAAATGGAGGTCCACTTGGTGAAATTAGGACACTGGGCGGTTGTTGAGCTCTGCGGCGACTCCTGGATGAAAGTCACACATGAAGAGGACCCCAAACGGCAGCTTCATTGCATTTTTTGGGAATTATTATGTCATGAGAAGTTGGGGCACCGAATGCAGAGATGAGCCTCACTGAATTGGAGGAGCCCTGTTTCCCACAAACACATTAAATGAAGAATATGCAAACAGAATAGAACTATATGTTATTCACACTGAACTGAATTTTTTGTCAAGAGATCCTTCCTCTTCAGCACAGTCTTTTTCCCACTAATTTCCAGATGGATGTGGGGGAAGTGGGTGGAGAGGAGGGGAGGGCTGTGGGATTTCTCATATAGGGAGGAACAATTTATAGATCAATTTAGTTAATTGGTTAAGTAATTAGATATCAAAAGTGTGCTCATAACAGTGAGGGGGAGGGGGTGGGGTTGGGGATTTCCCAGAGGTTTATGGAGGAGGAGGGCGAGGTGGAGGGTTTTGAGAAGGAAATATTATATCCTGGGGGTCTAAAATCAATCAACATAACAATATGTTAATATGAGGGGTATAGTTCTACCTCCTACATGAATAATATCTGAAACTGCAGTAAATTTTAATTAACATATCGGAACTGAATTATGGTGCCTGTTGTACAGTACATTGCTGCGTAATACAGTTGCTTGTACTCTCCCTTGTTCATTAACAGATGTATGCCTAGTTGGTAGTAACACGCCAAAGAGGTCACTCATTGTTCTTTGTTACCTGAGCAATTCGATTACAACTGCATAGATGGCGTAATTTTGGCTGATGTGTGCCACTGCAACTCCAAGAGCAGAATCATTCCATGAAGGCACCAGTAGTTTCAATGTCGGTCTCGTAAATAATCATTCAAAGGTTGTCCTGAATAGTCGTTCAAGAAATAGAGCTCCTTCAGTGGGAGTGTCTTCTACCTCAGAGGTCGAATCGTCTAACCGTTGTGACATGTGAGAACCATTCATTATATGTCTTGTCTGGCTTGTTTTGCGAGGGCGCTTGCTACAAGTCTTTGGTGATTTACAGTTTTGTAATTTCATTACATGTGTAGAGACTGAAAATAACCATTTCCTCTCACGTCTAGTGTTAAATAAAGTTATCAGAGTTCATTTAAGTTGGCAAGCGCACCACCATAATGTAAGAGTATGGGAAACACAGAAACAAATACCGTTGTCGAGCTAGAGAGAGACTCTTCAAAGCATAATATGTTTTTCTCCGTTTGTGAAAGACTGCATGTGCTTTCCCTTTCCACACCTATAGGGAACTGAAACTCTGGATACTAACTGTAAGGGCAGACATGCTGGGAAACTATGAGACGAGTTTGATTGTCATCTGGATGTCTATCATGTGTCCCATGGAGGTACACTAAATGTTTCAGAAGGACGAGTGAAAACTTTGACGCTAACCGTAAATGTGGAAACCACGTCGATGTCTTATATGCATGCACGACAAAATGAGATATAAAACGATACGGCTCTCATGAAAATTATAAATTCATGGTCCTGTATGTGAGTTACAGTTTTGATCTTCATGCCTTTAGGAGATACAGTCTCCATAAAATCGAATGAATATTTTTAAAATACCATATATATTTCATTAACCAATAAGACATCTGTTTCAACTTCAAAGCTGTCAAGCCCATTTTTTGTTTACATGGTGGACACAGCTCATACGTCCAGATACATCACACATTTAAACCGAAGAAATGATTGTAGTTCATGATCAAGCTGTCTCATTACTTCCGTGTGGTCATTCTTCCTTAATGCTGATTATAAAAGTTATAAGAACAAATGGTCTTGGTTTCATCGGATAAACTACCTCTGAGCACGAAAAACGACACATCACGGTTTAGAACGATCAAAACTAATTCTTTGTGCATTGTTCATTGTAGAATGAGGGAACAGTAATATTGACAGTTCATAAGCTGTCTTATAGATTGGTATACAACACTAAAGGACCAAATTGGAGCAATATGCATGAACGACAAAGACAGCAGTGCTCGGATTAAAAGTAAGGCAAGGATGATTTCTTCCTCGGTGCTGTTCCACCTGTCAACACTGAAGAAGCTGTAATACCAATAAAATGAAGAATCATGAATGGGATTTAATTTCGGGTTGAAAGGAAGACAATCAGAAGATTCATTGGACTTGCTGAATTAAATGTACTGTCTAATGGGCACAGAATATTGGTGAGAGCAATCCAACTAAGGACGAAAATAATGAGAAGTTGCAGAACCGATGTTAGTGATGAACTTCAATTAAATTGAGGATTACATAGTAGACGAAGTGAAAGGATTCAGGTAATTGAAACCAAAATATTGCACATGATTCAAGCATGGAAGGTATAAGAAGCGCTCAGCACGGGCAAAGTGGATATTCCTTGCTAGAAGTAGTCTGCTAATATCAAACGTATACTGTAATTTCAGGAAGACATTTCTAACTGGAGCACATTGTTGCGCGGAAGTGAATTAGGGACTGTGGAAAGCTGTAAATGAGGAGAATCTTGTGTGACAGAAGTATGTCGGAAATAAGTCGAAAGATAAGAAATGAAGAGGTCCACCGCAAATATGACGATGACAGGGATATGTGGAAAAAAACTAGAAGAAGAATCAGGACCTAAGGACATCAGGGAATCACCTCCATGGTACTATCGAAGAGGGCAAAGCCTGTGAGTGGAGATAGATGTCGAAATATATCAACATATAATTAAGGACATTTGGTGTATGCGCTGCTCTGAGAAGAACAGTTTGGAGCAAATAAGGAAGACACCGTGGTCGCATTAAATCAATCGGAAGACTTAGAGGGAAAAAAAGCTACCGACAAAATTTAGAGTACATTGGATTTGTAACAATTTACGTAATCCATAACGGCCTCACAATGTGGATATGTGATACTGATTCCCATACCTATGGTAATATGAGGGATGATGGAATGAAGTCTATACAAAAATACAAGTTTACTGTTTTCCTAATGAATGTAATGATTCTATTTGTATAGACGTAATAAAGGAGAAAGGCTCTATAACGTACGTATTTGAACGACAGTTATTTCCTTGCACTGATTACTACTGTCAAATTTAGTTTCACTAACGTAGTTTTGATCTTATTCTGTGAGACATCCGAATATGGTCAGTTCCTGCAGTACAGGCGTTAAGTTTACCTGCGGTGAAACGAAGCTATGTACAGAAAGCGAATCTGTAACACCTCAAACGTGACAATGACAACCAGAGCAGAGGGGAACATGAAACAGTTGGTAGACGTGTAACGGAATTAAAAGAAAGAACAATGAGGTAGTTTAACTAAATTAAACTGGAAATAACGGCTGGTATAATAGTATCTTGCAGAAAGTTCGCGAGCAGTCGGACTTCTGGAATGGAATTCTCAACAGGTGCTTCAGACAGTATTCGTTTCCTCTTCTGAAGGCTGAAATTAAATAACTCCTGCAAGAGTGGATGATTTATTGCTCTAGAGACCGATTCGTCTAATTTTCTGAATTTGCTTTAAGGAGTATAGAAATCTCTCAGCCAGATGCACCTGTTACGGCTTAGTGTCGAAAACATGTATTCTGTTAGAAAACCTATCAGGGCCGTTGTGAAATTTGGTGTCACGAAAGGAAAATAAAGCTCTCTTCAGACTTCGTTCGAATTGTATTTGATATTCTCGGATGTGGAGAAAAGTTAATCCGATTTGGGTTCTTGTTTGCATCGACTTTGATTCAATAACTAACATTTTCACAATATTTGTGTTCCCATCCAAACATGGAAAAAATATATTTCCTATTTATAATAGATACTCATTAACTGGATAGAAACAGATTTTGTTTAGTCAACGTATTTTTCATAGGTTGTATTTCTCTTAAGAAATTTAGAGCCGTACTAGACGATCACCTAATAAAATCGAACGCAAATCAAATTCCGATCAGCTTCCGTGTATGGATAACGGAAATATTAGCTCTTATTTTAATGCCATGACTGCTTAATAGATTTTACTTGCTTATAAGTGTGGGTGAGGCCACGCGAGCCAAACCTACTTGGTGTTGGAATTTCTCAGTGCATACTACAAAGAATTGTGATTAAGATACACATAATCTGCATAAAATAAAAAAAAGACAAGGTGATAAAAACGCGAGACAGGAAGCGAAGGCCGGCCGCGGTGGCCTAGTGGTTCTAGGCGCGCAGTCCGGAACCGCGGGACTGCTACGGTCGCAGGTTCGAATCCTGCCTCGGGCATGGATGGGTGTGATCCGCTTAGGTTACTTAGGTTTAAGTAGTTCTAAGTTCTAGGGGACTGATGACCACAGATGTTAAGTCCCATAGTGCTCAGAGCCATTTGAAATAAGCGAAGAAGTAAATTAGTAGCAGAGAAGAATTTTCAGCTACTGTGAAGCACCCGTGTGCTGAACAGAGGTAACGTAGCCTATACCGAGGTAACGTAGCTTATTACCCCAAGGAAACATCTCGATCTAGATTGGAAAACTGGGATATATCATACAATTTTTCAGTTCTGGTGAATGAAACCTAGTCAATATTGCATAACCTTATAATCTTCTGCATAACGCTTCGGTAAGTCTTAAACCTAAATTGTTACCCCAAACCGAAACCTTTTCCTTATAGTATACTGTACATGAATGTTATTGTACATTGTGAATTAGTCGGTATCGTCAACAACAAATTCCATAACGGAGAATACGCACAGCGATAGCAGGAATAGAATTCTGAGGTATTTCATCGATTGTCTACATAAAGTTCGTGAACTAACACTACAGAACTACGTAATCAGCTTTTTTCGGGCTTCGGATCTCCTTGATTGGTGTAGATAATTGCCTCTAAAGACTGTTTCGTAGGAGATAATATAGTGAAGACAAGTGAACCAAAGAAGCCTTTGGTTTCCGGGGTTGTAAGATGTGGATATTATTCTTACTCCCATCAAGAGACTTAGTGATTGAGGTAGCTACAGTATTAATACACACTTTTGATGAACAACATGTCAGTTTCAGCACAACCAAAATATTTTCGCTAAACTGAACCCCACTGAGGTCGCTGTAATTTTCAGCGACAGAAGTGAAACGAAATATTAATGTAGTATGAAATTTAATTTTTCTCTTACATGGCGCATTGTTATATTGCTGTTTAGTTAGTACTGTACTTAACTTACAGTTCAAGAGACTATTTTAAAGCAAGTTTATTATAGATCTGGTTAGTGCAAAATGTTATTTAGTGCGTATACCTTTCCTCGGCTGTTCCGCGAAGAATTTGCGCCCTTCTAACCAGTCTACTTAATTTCTGTATTCAACTTTAACGTTACAATTCAAACACTTCAGTTATCCATTTTTATAAATTTTCTACAGTTCATATTCAGTGTTATGATGCGCACTAACATTTTCAGAAATGCTTTCTTCCAATTAAAGCCTTTTTATAATACTAGTAAATAGCTTTTGGCGTGCAATGACCTCTTTGGCTGTGCTACTCCCCTTTTTTTCCAGTGTCGACCATAATTCGTTATTTTGCTTTGAAGGTAAGACGATTTCTTCGCCTCTGTTCGTCACTATTCTAATTACTGGCGCTCCACAATAACAGAGTCTTATCTTCGATTACTCTCTGCCTATTACGTGCACAGTAGATTGTTCATGCCTTGTAACAGATCCTACAATTAATCCTCAATTTCACACACTACAGAACTCTAAACCATAAACCTTACGACTAACATCGCTTTACGCCAACTTTAACTCAACTTCTGAACGTTGCTTTTATTTCTGTCGTTGCTTCCATGACTTTTTTAAACTGTCAGCAAATGAGAACATGATGCTGCCGTTGTAACGGTTCGCCTAAGATCATTGTTAATATTACTCCGCATTTAAAAGATAATGATAGCGGGAAGTATGAAATATACTACAGGCCATTAAAATTGCTACACCACCAAGATGACATGCTACAGACGCGAAGCTTAACCGACAGGAAGAAGATGCTGTGATATGTAAATGATCTGCATTTCATAGCATTCGCACAAGGTTGGCGCCGGTGGCGACACCTACAACGTGCTGACATGAGGAAAGTTTCCAACCGATTTCTCATACACAAACAGCAGTTAACTGGCGTTGCCTGGTGAAACGTTGTTGTGATGCCTCGTGTAAGGAGGAGAAATGCGTACCATCACTTTTCCGACTTTGATAAAGGTCGGATTGTAGCCTATCGCGATTGCGGTTCTTCGTAGTGCGACATTGCTGCTCGCGTTGGTCGAGACCAATGATTGTTAGCAGAATATGGAATCGGTGGGTTCAGGAGGGTGATACGGAACGCCGTGATCGACTCGAACGGCCTCGTATCACTACCAGTCGAGATGAAAGGCATCTTATCCGCATGGATGCAACGTATCGTGCAGCCACGTCTCGATCCCTGGGTCAACAGATGGGGACGTTTGCAAGACAATAATCATCTTTACGAACAGTTCGACGACGTTTGCAGCTGCATGGACTAGCAGCTCGGAGACCATGGCTGCGGTTACCCTTGATACTTCATCACAGACAAGAGCGCCTGCGATGGTGTACTCAACGACGAAACTGGGTGCAACAATGTCAAAACGTCATTTTTTCGGATGAATACAGGTTCTATTTATAGCATCATGACGGTGTCATCCGTGTTTGGCGACATCCCGGTGATCGCACATTGGAACCGTGTATTCGTCATCGCCACACTGGCGTACCACCCGGCGCGGCGTGATGGTATGGGGTGCCATTGGTTACACTTCTCGGTCACCTCTTGTTCGCATTGCCGGCACTTTGAACAGTGGACGTTACATTTGGGATATGTTACGACCCGTGGCTCTACCCTTCATTCGATCCCTGCGAAACCCTACATTTCAGCAGGATAATGCACGACCGAATGTTGCAGGTCCTGGTCGGGCCTTTCTGGATACAGAAAATTTTCGACTGCTACCCATGTCAGCACATTCTCCGAATCTCTCATCAATTGAAAACGTCTGGTCAATGGTGGCCGAGCAACTGGCTCGTCACAACACGCCAGTCACTACTCTTGATGAACTGTGGTATCGTGTTGAAGCTGCATGGGGAGCTGTATCTGTAAACGCCATCCTAGCTCAATTTGACTCAATGCCCGGCCTTATCAAGGCCGTCATTACGGTCAGAGGTGGTTGTTCTGAATACTGATTTCTCAGGATCTATGCACCCAAACTGAATGAAAATGTAATCACACTCCAGTTCAAGTGTAAAATATTTGTCCAATGAATACCCGTTTATCATCTGCATTTCTTATTGGTGTAGCAATTTCAATGGCCAGAAGTGTACATTAATGGTTGGCCGGACAAAGCACAGATATGGGGATATATCTTATACTCATTTCCTATAAAAACGAGGTAGAAGGAATATTTGCAACGCCTTGTAGTATACGATAGCGCTGATGGAGGTATAGTGCCCAGTGTAATATGTGTGTTTGTAGTGACAGTATGGCGACAATACTCCAGCCGCCATGGAGATTCGGGGCACCGCTGATGCTACCAATATACATTGACCAGCCAAAACATTATTATCAATGCACACCGCGACGCTGGGTGCCACCTGATGTAAATCCTGTAAAACCTATCTTGGCCGCTGTTGGGCGCCATCACCTCGTACGCAAAGCAGTGGCCCATTATTTACACGAATTACGTCACCTGCGCGGAGACATCTAATGCCACATACCTCCAAAAACCTAGCAACAAACTGTCGGATCCCTGATACGCAGAATCAGTGATGTCTTTCGTTCTAAAGACTGACACTCAAGCTATTAAGCAGGTTGTCATAATGTCTTGGCTCACCAGTGTAAAGTGTAGGTAGCGTCGCATTTGTAGAATGACTGACGCAGTAGTTTATGTGGCGCCAGGCCAACCTTTATGTTACAGAGAACGAAAGTTCTGAAATGGAATGACTAAGGATCAGCGGAAAAATGCTCCTTTCTTAGCACAAAAAGGTGGATAAGTTCCTGTTCAAAAGAACCTGACACTTTTAAAAGTGTGGTACCAGCTGCCTCATTCTACATTCCTCAGCACATTTAAAAATTCTCGCAAGCTTTTTAGCATACGAACATCTTCACACGCTTTTTAACATGCAACTCACTTTCCATTCCCAGAAGCCCCCCAACCTGTATCTCTCGCACTCTCACTTATCCATCGCTGTAAGTCGGTCATACCCATGCGCACCCTATTGTCCATTCTCACTCACCCATTCAGCCCAAATCATTACCATTGTCTCTTTGCGTCGCTGTCACTGTCTCCCGTCTCAGAGCCACAGTCTCCTTCATTACGTTCTGCTACTACTGCCTCCTCTCACTGTAGCTGTCTCCCTCATGTTATCTCTTACTGCTACTATCTCATTCATTCCTGTCCACTGGTGCTGGCTCTTCCCACTGTCTCCTTCTTCCTCGTTATCAGTGTCACAGACTCTGGCTACTCTGTCATCACTGGCTCTCACCCAATTCTACTTTCTCCTGCGCTTTATCCCTTTGTCATTGGCACTGTCTCCTTCACTCTTTTCATAGCACTGTTCTGTCACTATGTTCCACTGCCAGCCTTTCTCTCTTACTGCCTATACCTCCTTCTCCCTTTCTATATCACAGCTACTGTCTACTATATCCCGGTATTTATTACCTCTCGGTCTCTTTGCCACTGCCACTGTCTCCTTCTCTCTCAGCAAAGAAAAGTGTGAATGGTTTTATGTGCCAAAACATTTTTGAAAGTGCTGTGGATGGTAGACTGAGGGTGGCGCTACCCCACTTTTCACTCAGAGTCTTTTAAACAAGAGCGTATTCCCCTTTCTTATGCTCCAATAAAAGCTTTTTACTGCTGGTTCCATTTTCTGCTAGTTCATTCTCATAAAAATAACTTTATGGATCAGCAAAATCTTGATAGTTTACTTACGTGAAATCGGAATGACGCAAAGTAATTTAGCACCTCAGACTGTATTTTGGTTGACAAAAATTTTTCATTTGCTTCAGTACTACAATATCGGGTTCCCACAACAGAAACACTTTAGAACACATATTTCAGTGCTACGTCACTTTATAAACTACGTTTTCGCCACACGCTGGATTTTACGTGTTAAATTACGTGTTCAATTAGTGCAACCTCGAACTTCTGCATCTCCGAAATGGGTAAAGATATCAAGTTAATTTTCTAGGTTGTTGGAGATTTGGATAGTAGGAATATATCGTAAAAATTACAGGCATTTGTTGCACATAGCCGTCTTGGACCCCGTTGCTCGTTTCTGGTACCAAATCACCAAGTTTTCAGGGCGTTTCTCGACAACGATAAGTAATTCTGTAAGCAGGAATGACTAGGGAATATATCTTTGAAATTTGGGCAGTTTTCTGCGATTGGTTACTTAGGTACCCGCTGCTATCGGCGAAAAAATGGTGAAAAGCGCTTTTTTTGGGTTTTCTCAGGAACAGCCTATGATCTAAATGGTGCCTTGCTAAGCCCCTTATGGCACACCGTAGACTGCATCTAATGAAAAAATTACCAGTCGATTTGTTCGATTTGCTTAGGCTGAAGGAAGAGCGTACTATTTAAACCTTCACGCCTTACTACAGGATACAGTAAGACGATTCTTCTGTTGGGTATACAAATGGGGCTCTTCTCATTCTACATGTGTGTCACCAGTAGGATCCGAGGTATGATCGACAGAGAAAATCCCGTTTTTATGCGTGACGTTTTGAACATACTAGTAACACATGCTGTCACATGTCCACCGATGCACAGCGAAAACGTATGGAGCAGGGAGCACCTTATAAGAAATTAAAACATAATTAAAATGTGTTACAGCAGTTATCCTCATTGCTGTAGGTACTTTTTAACTGCAGCGCAGTCAGATTGAAATACGGGAGCAAGTATTAACACTTCAAGAACATAAGTTATTGCACATGTACTGGATCTTTAATTTTAAATCTCATGTGGATCGGATAGTGATAAAACGTTCAGGACCGTGATTCTGTGAGCAGATAGTTTCAAAATCATTCGTGATCACCCCGACGACAGAAAAACTTCTCACCGTAAAAAAAATGGATCAGTATATTGATGACATAGGGTGCTGCCCAGCGCAGAATAACCCACATTCCTCTTCCTTGCACACTACCTGCGAGTGACTGCTGGTGCCATTGCTGCTTAGGGCAACTACACTTTATGCGACTGACAACCTGCGCACTACTATTGAAATTACTTTGTTACCATCGTATCGTCGAGGCGAGTGGTAGGGCACAGCCGCCATGGAATCGTAGTTTTTTGTCGAGCACCACGTGTTCGCTGTGTTGCCTCTTTTGCGGGTACGAACAGTGCCTTGTGAAGCGTGCGACACGGCAGCACGACGACACCACTGCCGCCGGGCACTGCAATATCTCAGTGACAAAGCAATTTTAATCGACGTATAGGATTTAGATGCTTTATCACGGTCGTCACGAACGTGCCTTGGAGCGCATACGTACTTAAAAATAGTCCGAAACCAATAGACAGATGCTAATAGGTGTAATAAACCAAAGCTGGTCTGTGAAAAAACCTTTGACAAGTTGGGGGGGTCACGTCATGCCACGCTGAATACTGCTCATTTAAGAGTGCCGTGGAGGCACAGAGGTATATTTTGCAAGAGTCCGATGTTGGCTCGCTGGTGCGGCACAGCTCGCCAGCTCGGCGTCGGTGTGGGTGACTGTGCTGACACATAACGGCTCCTGGCAGCCGTCATACACGCCTTTTATGTGACGCAGCAGTGTTCACGCTGCGCAGGGCGGCTGTTATGCTAATTAGAGGTCGTTACTAGTCTGGCAGTTTGCCTGACAATGCGCCGGTCAAGGACGGCCCTATCTGTCTGAAGGGCTCCCACAGCAGCCACTGACAATCCAGCTGGACTGCCAAAGAGAAGGGGGTGGCGGAAGTTCGTATTAATGGCACTACTGAGCTGCGTTTCACTTGTACTTGCACATGCCGTCCCAAGAGCCCGCGAAATAGAAATACGTATTTGTATCCTGTGATAAATGCCTACTTCTACTGGCGGGAGTGAGTATCTGAGTGAAATCGCCAATACAATACGTCAGATTTTCACCGCACCTCTTCTCCTTCGTTGACGTTACACTGTTCATTAAACTGGAAACATTTTCTGTGAATAGCATCTGTTCTTCAAAGCAACATTGTCCTTTTCATTGAGAATACAAAACAGAAATATCTGGCAGAGGGATAATGATTTCAGAAGCGACGAACTGAGCAGTAAACTGTGTAAATTGGCCTTTAGGCACTACGATTACTACGTGTAGACAATCGTAACAGCGTAGGATTCCCGATGACAGTGCCATTAAGGCAGAGCTATTAAACACGGTTTTCCGAAACTCTTTCACCAAAGTGGGCGAAGTCAGTATCCCTGGCTTCCAATGAAGAACAACTGCCAAGAGGAGAATCGTAGAACTAGATATCTTCGGATTAACAAAGCAGCTTAAACCACAAAGTAAAGGCAGGCCTCCGTTCCAGATTGTATACAAGTCAGGTTCCTTTCAGACTATGCTGAAACAATAGCTCCATATTTAGCAATTACATACAACCGCTCGCTCTCAGAAAGAGCCGAACCTAAAATCTGGAAAATTGCTCAAGTCAGACCAATATCTAAAGAAGGATTTAGGAGTAAACCGCTGAATTATAGGCCCATATGGCTAACGTCGATTTGATGTACGGTTTTGGGACATATACTGTTGTCGAAAATTGTGAAGAACCTCGAAAAAAGAAATGATTTATTGACAAATACTTAGCACGGATTCAGGAAATATCGTTCTTGTGAAACACAACTAGCACATAATACACATGAAATAATGAGTGCTATCGACAGGGGATGTCAAATTGAATCAATATTTTTAGATTTCCAGGAGGCTTTCGACAGTGTCCCGCACCAGCGTCTCCTTACCATACTGCTTGCCTAAGGAATATCGCCTTAGCTGTGAAAACTGGATTCGTGATTTTCTGTCACAAAGGTCAATGTTCACAGTAATAGACGGAAAGTCATCGAGTAAAACAGAAGTAATGTCCGGCGTTCCCCAAGGAAGTGTTATAGGCCTTCATTTGTACCTGATCTATATTAACGACATGGGAGACAATCTGAATAGACGTCTTAGATTGTTTGCAGATGATGCTGCCGATGACCAAAACGAATTGCAAAACGATTTAGATACGATATTTGTATGGCGCGAAAAGTGGCAATTGACCTTGAATAAAGAAAAATGTGAAGTTATTCACATGAACACTAAAAGAAATCCGCTAAATTTCGATTACGTGACACGTCACACAAATCTGACGGCTGTAAATTCAACTAAATAACCGATATTAGAATGATCACTTTGATAATGTTATGGGTAGAGCACACCAAGGACTGCGATTCATTGCCAGGAACACCTAGAAGGTGAAATAGGTCTACTAAAGAGACTGATTACATCACGCTTTTCCGCCCTATTCTGGAGTATTGCTGTGCGGTGTGGGATCCGCATCATGTGGGACAGGCGGATGACATCGAAAAACTTCAAAGAAGGATCGTTCGCTTTGTATTATAGCGAAATAGGGGAGATAGTGCCACAGACATGATACGTGAATTGGAGTGGCAATCATTAAAACGAAGACGTTTTCCGTTGCGACGGGATCTTCTCATGAAATTTGAATCACCAGTTTTCTCCTCCGATTTCGAATATATGCTGTTGGCACTCACCTACATAGGAAGAAATGATCATCACGATAAAATAAGAGAAATCAAGGCTCGCATAGAAAATTTAAAGTGCTTTTCGAAAGTGGAATGGTAGAGAGACAGTTTTATGGTGTTTCATTGAACCCTGCGCCAGGAACTTTATTGCGAATATCACATTAATCATGTAGGTGTAGATTTATACGCTGCTAGAGAAAAAAATGCAGCACTGTCAAGGACAAGGTCATTTAGTTAACAAGTTAGGTGACAGGTAGCTCATTGTTCTAGGTGTTAATGATAACAAATTCAGACCAAATCAAACACACCAGTAAAGGGAGCTCGAACAGTCCGGCAGCATCACAGACCCGTACTTCCGCATGCAAATGACAGGGTGCCCATGCCATCCCGCAGTTACACTGCTATCCACGCACTTCCGCCTTTCGTTGCAGTTTGGCACGAGTTGTTGTAGACCCTGGCGATCTAGTGACTTTAAGCTTCATGATGTCCCATACGTGTTAAATTGATGAGAGACCTGATAATATTGCTGGCTACGGCAGTGGCTGTATACCACGATCAGCATACTGCCTTGCAGCAGCCTTACGTGCACAGGCAGTGTGCTGTTGAAAAAGGGCGTCACATTCCTGTCGTAGAAAAGCCAGTAACACGGAATAGGAGCCTTTGCAGTTGGTTGATTGGGTAATTTAGAAGGAGGAGACCTAAGAGCAATGTCATCAGTCCCATTAGATTAAGGAAGGAACCATCCCGCCATTGCCGGCCGGTGTAGCCGTGCGGTTTTAGGCGCTTCAGTCTGCAACTGCGTGACCGCTACGGTCGCAGGTTCGAATCCTGCCTCGGGCATGGATGTGTGTAATGTCCTTAGGTTACTCAGGTTTAAGTAGTTGTAAGTTCTAGGGGACTGGTGACCACAGATGTTAAGTCCCATTGTGCTCAGAGCCATTTTGAACCGTCCCGCCATTTGCCTGCAGCGATTTAACTGCACCACTTCGCTCCGTGCCTTTGCAGTGTGGTGGGCACTGGTTACTGTATCCTGCAGAAATATAATATCAAGTGTGAGTAAATGTTGTAACTGAAGCTCCATCCCCTCATACACACATGCCATAAATCCTGGGTGCGAGCTGTATGTCGCAAGGGAATACACTCTGGAAAAGGCCGCTGGCCGCTAAGTTGTTCTAGGCCACGCACGTGTACGTAAGTCATTCCCAATCAAACAGAACCCATTCTCTTCACTAAAGACAACAGAGCGCAATTCCAATCTCCAGTCACGTTTTCCACGACACCACAGTAATCATGCCTGGTAACGTCATGGTATGAGTTATAGCCTAGCCAGAAGCACACGTGAACGTCGTCCTGCCGCCAGGAGACGATTCCCAGATGCCCATAATGACACAGCAAGTGCAACATGTGTACGAATTTCGTCCCTTGATGATGGTTGGAACAGCCATAGCTGCTCACACAATACGTCGATCTTGACGTGCATCTGTACTACGCGATTGTCCAGAACAGGTCTGCCAGTGTACAAATATTCCACATCACCGACATAGTGTGCTCGACTCCCATCCAGCTTGCTGAAAGCCCACAACGCGACCATGTTCAAATGGCCGAAGCTCTTCAATAAGAGCATTTACTCGTCTGAGTGGTCAGAACGCTGCATAGCTACTGCTTGCAGATTCGAAACAGAGCGCCTACAGTCATGGCTCCTGAGTGCCATCCGATTGCTGATGATCGTAATAAAAGAATTACTAAAGAAAACCCCACTATGCACATATTACATCTTAGTGCCACTGAACACTGTCCTTAGGGCGTTGCATTTCTTTCCGGCCGTATAATGCGACTAATTCTCAATAGGAAAGCGAATCTGTGTATTGGAACAATTTTTAAAAGCAACATTTAATAATAATATGAATCAGATATCTGAAATATATACTTTCCATTGTAACGAAGATATTCCACATACCAGTAGAAAACGTCGCTTCTTAAAAATTTCTAACAAAAGGTTCCATTGGCTCTGAGCACTATGGGACTTAACTGCTGAGGCCATCAGTCCCCTAGAACTTAGAACTACTTAAACCTAACTAACCTACTGACATCACACACATCCTTGGACGAGGCAGGATTCGAACCTGCGACCGTATCGGTGGCGTGGTTCCAGACCGAAGCGCCTAGAACCGCTCGGCCGCACAGGCCGGCAGTTTCTAACAAGAGCATAGTCTAACAATTTCTTTAACTAAGTTGCTTTTCTGATTTTCATGACGTAAAAACATCGGCTTAAGTCGATGGACGTTGTGGTGCCATCTGTCAATGGATTAGAGTAATTTTTCTCAATTCGTTTCTGGGTTTAATGTGTTTATGCATGCTGTAACTGCCGATTTCGAAACGGTGGGGACCAGCTCGACATTCACTTGAACGAATACCGAAATTAACTTACAATCGAGAGTGTACTAGGCGAATTGTTAACATGGTGGCGTTATCTTTTACGAATATGATTCAGGTCGATGATTTATATACAGACTTTCATTTTGGAGGAACACCACTGCTTACCACCCTACTAATTTCCGGACAGAGATAAAATATGAATTTTTTCTTATTGATCTGCAGTCTGATACTAATCATCATCCAGTTTTCTGTGAGGTTAAATGAGAAACAGATTCGTTATGGGCTGAATGATTATCTACAAGTTGAACAGTAACCAGACTGTAAGTGTGGAAGCTGTAGTTGACCGCAGAATACGAGTGTTGTAGTCTATCCCTTATGATATTCAGTCTGTATATTGAGAAAGCTATGAGGAACAAGCAGGGTAGAATTGGAAACGAAGTAAATGTGGGAGGAGAAGAAACAAAAAAATCGATGTTTTGCGATGAAATTGTAATTCTGTCGAAGATAGAAAATAACTTGGAACAGCCGTTGAACGGAATGGATAGCGTAAAATGACGCAAAAAGTAGAGCGTGCTTAACACGAATTATTTACCAAACTGTAGGTAGACGCACTACAGGTGTCAGCCTTCATGGAGTGGCAGTTACTATATTGCTTTGCAATAAGAAGTGCTACATGTAGAAAACATAGATAAAATAAAGATACAGCTGAAATAAATTAACTGCAATTAGAATAAATGTATTTTCTGTAACCAAAATTTTTGTGTATATTGCGCGGTAGTAAAGTTAGCTTTGAAAAGCGCGCCGCAGCGCGTAGCGTGAAGCAGTCGCCCTCAGTTTTCGGGCGGTGGCGCCTTTGTCGCAATTTGAAGGCTTCGGTGTCTCCCTCTAGCCGGAAAGGGGCTGTATGGGCTCTCTTGGACAGTTGGCAGTTGGGGCGTCAAGAAGCCGGTGCTAGAAGGACAGCACGCAGACCGCGGCATCAGCGTAAGCGACGCGAGCAGCGGCCCCGTGGAATGGGGCGTTAACTGCTCGTCGCGAAAGGAATCTTCCTCAGCGTGGGTCCGCAAGGAGCCTAATCTGCAGTTCGGCGGTATGCTGTCGACCGGCGAGGAGGTTCTGAAAATCAGCGCGCCTTCCTGCGTCCGTTGTAACGGCTAGCAGCGGGCGGTTCGGAAGAGCATTTGGAGGTGCTGCGTAGGTTCAGTCCGGGGCGTCGTAAAGCACCGGAAGTTATTGATTGTTAACAGATTTTATGAAGGTTAATTCAATTCAATTTACTTATTCTTGTTAATTACACCAGCCGTATGTTTTGGGGGTTTCCCGCCATTCATTCTCGTCTGCCCACCCCCGGGAAGGTGGTAATATTAGAAAGGGTGGTCCGTTTGTCCCCTTTTGAGGACGAAAGGGGGGGGGGAGTCAGAGTAAATCTGTGGTTCGGATTGCTTCTTTCCCCTTCCAGCTTACCTACGGGTTTATTCGACTGTTAGCCCCTGCCATGTCTGTGACGGCACCAATGACTGTACTGTTTAAATTGCTAGGCACTAAGACCTGATCCATTCTCTCGCCTGCCGTAACTAGTATTACTAGACTCACGTGTAAAGGGTACTCTAAGAAAGAAGAAAAATTCCTTTTGCCTCGTGGTAAGAACTAGTCAATTGCATAACGTAATCCTGCTCATCTGGAAGCTGTAACTTACGTAAATTTGTGTTAATGTATATTTGGCTATAAAAAGCAAGGTTGTTGATGTATACCGTAGTGGATTTTTTTATATTGTTTCTAGACAGCAAAAACTGTTGTGTGTTTTTCCAATTCAGTACCTTTTAAGGCTTTTACTCAACGTGCTTATGTGTTCTACACAGGTAGTTTGTTATTAGTGCGTTTTCTTGCCATGTAAAAGTTTGCCGTTTCATTACGGGTAGAAATTGTTGCCTTGAAAAGAGAATATTGTAAAAGATCGCAAGTCCTGCCTGGCGAGCGTGTGTGTTTGCCGTACGCAGAAATTTGTGAAATTTGTTTTTTTATTAATTTTGGAAATGTTAGTGTTATTAACTGTGACCGCCCCCCCCCCTCCCCCCCAAACCTCCGTGTGCATGACTCATGCGTTTTGATTTTTCTGTTTTGAGAACTGTTGTAAACAGGATTGTCTTTATATGTTGCAGACAAGTTAGATTCTGCGCCATTTAATGAATGGAGTGAAATTCACCTGTAATTTAGCTGAGCTTGAAATATTATACAGCAACGCGTTGTATACGTTCAATTGTTTGCCTGTAATTGGGTTTTACTGGCGTGAAATTCTTTTTATGATAATTTAATAATTTAAAAGTCCTTTCCTTTCGTAAATTGTGACTTATTTGTTAAATGATTGTTGTTTCCTCTTGAAATATCGTAAAGGCTTGCACCAAATTTGAATGAAGTATGTTGTAGAAAATGTGTGTAATTTCACCAGCTATTCCTTGGCACCTACTTCCACTCTACAGTTTGTGTATTGATTGAGATTAATAAACTTTGGTGAACCAGTAGTAATTTTACGGTTCATACATTATTGTATGAAAGTGTTAAATGGGCCTTCTTGACGTTCCATATTTGGTGCTCAGACTATAAGTAGCTACACAAGAAAACGTAATAACGAGAATCATGAATGTGCTAAGTATCATGTAGTTAAACATGTCTTTAATAAATGTTTCCATGCATGATTCTCGCTGGCAGTGAACTCTGTCATTTGTGCACTTGGGGATACATCGACAATCATTTCCCCCTTGACAAAGAAATTGAGGCAGCATGTTATTTTCCATCAATAAAACTTGTAACATTAAGGTGCCAAGATGGTGGGATGCTACACGTCCAGAGGGTTGCCATGTATTATCTGTAAGTTATTGTAGTTCATAGTGTGTCGGGGATGCAATGATCACTATGGAGGGGAGGCGTTCGTCTCGTTGTCTTGACGGCAGTGATTCTCCGGCCTCTCCATTGTTTGTTCGATGATTTAGTAAGAGCTACAGGTGTCTGACAGAGGTGAAGACGGCTGCAGCGAGATAAACGGTATGCATATAAACTCTTTTTATGGCATACAGTAGTAAAGAGTAGAAATTAGGCAAAAATGTTATTAAAACTCTCTCATATTGCCTCAGGCAAATTCAAGTCATACCAGAGGCATAGGCGGGTGCAGGAAGAGAGCCATTATGACGCAAGTAGGTCATGTTGATGACGCTGTCTGCCGAGTACGATATAAGCATTCAGCAGAGAAGAAGACGCTAAATCAAAGGAAGTGAGACAAGTATATTTGTTAGCTCGTAAGGCATGTTGAATGCTAGTGTATTTCGTAAGAGCCCTTAGCGACGGACTGACACAGTAATTAGTAACCTGTTAAGTAAATGTAACAGAATAAGGATGGCACATTCGGTCATTAAGAAGTGAACTTTTCGTGCCACACAACTGCCCTTAAATAATCCAGCTCTCCAGCTCTGTGATCATTTGCTCATTCGGATCGACAGCATTCACAGTAATAGCAATCGATTCCATGATTACGACACTGTAGTGAATCTATGTTCTAGATACTCCAGTACAGTCAAGAAGTAGTCGAAGATGTACTCAAGACAATCGCCTTTACATGACGAACTTCCTGCAGCTCACCGCCTAATCCTACTGATGGGGAAACTGACTGTCTTTTGTGGTGCTGCTCCAAAGCATAAACCTCTTGCGGGCCCATGTCCCGATTCAACACTGAGGCGCTTTCGGATGCTGAAATCTACCAGGGGTTGAGAGGATATTCTTCGACCACACTACTACCGACACTAGGTACGTTGCGGAAGGGTCATCAAGGGTAATCGAAAAATTCGGAGTGGGACTGCGGACACTCCGCAGCCGGCACGATTAACACTTCGCGCAGCCGCCACTCTGCTCGCAGGCAGCCCCCACGCCGCCAGGGTTGCTGACATCACCACCAGCGCGTGCAGACGGTGAGCTGACTCAACGGACTTCAGCTACAATCCAACAGGTGAGTTATCAACAGCCGAGGCTGCTGTAGAAGAACGACGACTTATAACCATTGTAAATAAATGACTGAAATCTAATAATGTTTCACCGGCGTCGACCGACGCTGATCATGTTCCACAGCGTGGTCAGTCGTCGATCTCGCGGTCCATGATGTCGAGATGCGGTACCACGATGACAGCTGCTGTTCCAAGGCCTTGCATGGGCGGCATGCCTCGACAATACTGCTGAACCAGATGCAGGAGTATGTTATAGTGACGCTGTTGTCCGCGGGGGGGGGGGGGGGGGGTTAGGGGGGGGGAGACTATGTCTCATCCGGTTGAGATGAATGTCAGCCGCCGGCAGTCGTCCCCGGATCGAGTACCGGTTAGTGCCTTGGCGGTGGCAACCTGTAGCAGGAATAACGTTGGCAGCCTCACGGCGGAAGCCAACGAACGTTAGACGTCGATTCGAAGCCCAGATACGATGACCATACGTCTTCCTTTCATACGGGACAAGACACGTCTTTCTGCAATTTAGGCCAGGTACGTGACCAGTAAGAGCCGTCGAAATGTCACGAAACGCCGGTTACTGCCCCAGTTACGTTCCGTGTTCGGATATCGGCGTCAGGCTCCGTATTTTGCCTGTGCAGCTCAGTAGTTATTAACGTCGTTTGTTTAACTGCTACAGAGATGAAGTGGCGCTAAGGCCAATATGAACACCAAAAGGCCCAAATTCAATGCATACAGCCGGCCGGAGTGGCCGCGTGGTTCTAGGCGCTACAGTCTGGAACAGCGCGACCGCTTCGGTCGCAGGTTCGAATCCTGCCTCGGGCATGGATGTGTGTGATGTCCTTAAGTTAGTTAGGTATAAGTAGTTCTAGGGGACTGATGACCTCCGCAGTTAAGTCGCATAGTGCTCAGAGCCATTTTTTTTTCGGTGCATACAGCCGTGATGTTGGTGTGTAGCAATGCATTTGTTGGGAGTATGACTGCAGAATTTGTGGGATATTACGTACATTGAGGTGTGGAACCAACCTTCTGAAACAAAAAAATTGGATGAATACAAAATTAAATTCAGGTAGTATGAACTCAATGGAGGGGGGAAGGCCGTGACGGGAGGCTGCTAGCAATATGATGGCCATTTTGGAAGCAGCCAGTTTATCAAATTGTAATTTGCAAATAGAAAGGACTTAAAGTGACAGGGACATATCAAACAAAAGGAGAACAACATCAGAAAAACAATGGTTCCTTTCGTTCGGTCATTCATTCTTGAATTATGACATGTTTCTTTCGCACAGTTGACACGAATTATGATGGCATTAATACCACTCGAATGCACAGATATCGGGAGAGAGGGCCTCCAGTGTTGTTACGGAGGACCTAAAACACTGCTATAGTGCGACATTGTAACATCTCGTGAAATGCTGTGAAACAGAGTGCATCGCATGCAAGCCGGATTCTATGTGATCGTAAACGGCTATTGATGAAGCAAGACCAAGCTGGTCTGGCGACGCTCAGTCGGAGTGCAGAACGCTGTACTCTCTCCACACATAAGATATTGAGATCAGTCACACTTAAAACATGGCGCCTTTGCATCTCACTGAGAACGATCCAAACTCTCGAGTTAAATTTTTAGAATGGCTTAGACGCATGGTGGACGAAAATCGTCGTTGACATTGTGGCGTACTGTATACAAATGCTCACTGATGTACGAGGTGTAACAAAAAATGTATAGCACAAATTGCCGTATCATTTCTTACACGTTGCCGAAGAAATTATTTTATATGACCATGGCTCTGGAAACGATTTATTTCTGTGTTACACTCATTTTCTCCAACGAGTTTCAACGAGATAACATTGTAAATTTTTCGCAAACGGCATGCATTGGCAGATATAAATCATCATGCAACTGTTGAAGCAAGTTATCAACAGATATTTACTGTCCGTGTTTGGGGCGGCAGTGTAGATGACTGTTTGGTAGGGTCTCATTTTTTTGCACCCACACCCAACGAACCAAATTATCATAATATCACAGAGAATGTTCTACATGATCTGTTATCAGATGGGCCTTTAGTTGTGCGGCAAAACATCTACTTCATGCACGATGGAGCATATCCCAATTCTAATGTTAATGTCAGTCGGCATCTAAATGACACATTCGGTGACAGATGGGTAGGTAGAGATGGATCAATTGCCTCCACGCTCTCCGGATCTAAACCTACTGGACTTTTAACTGTGGGGCATGTGAAATCTCCTGTGTGTGGAACCCCAGAACAACAAGTTCAAGGGTCTCCATACCCATATTGAGGCAAGCATCGTAGCCATACGCAATATTCCACGGCTACATCTGCGCCATGAAGGTTCACTACAACAGTGTGTTGGTGCATGTATGAATGCATACGGAGGGTGTTGTGAACATCCCATATTGGAAAGAGTTGCAACTGGTATGCTGCTGCGTTCTGTTCGTGCGTGTTACCATGATTAATAAGATGGAAAAAAATGAGCTGCAGCATGGAATCAAAGCGTTTCCAAATTCATGTTCATAAAACATTATTCCTTCGTCTACGTGTGAGGAATGTGTTCTGTAATTTGTGCCATACGTTTTTGTTTCATCCTGTAGATAAAGCTAACTTTCAACACAGAGATAAAGCAACGTATCAAGAGATATTTGTTGAATGCCAGCCCTCACTGGATGTATAAGTCGAAGATATCAAATAATTTGATTTTGTCTGGAATGCAGGTTTCCTAATACACCACAGCAGTCGCTTGTCTATTGTATGAGGACAGGACATCTCCAGCTTTCTTTCGGCACAATGATGTTCCATGTCATTGTGGTGCACCTGTTCTGGCATAACAGGATATACAGATATCCTTGAAGATGAATAGATCGCAGTATGATGGTGCTGCTCCCACTTTTCTCACATTTAACTCCTTAACATCTTAATCGATGGGAGCTTTTGAAATTATTGGGGTATGCTATGAAGACCAGTATGTAGAATTTCTCCACGTGATATGTTGGAACGAGACTCTTTGCACCAATATGGAGAACAGTATTTGCCACTTCTTATCAATGTGAATGTAATGTATTCCACTACTTAATTACAGTAACTTGCGGCAGAAGTAATGTAATTGACGCCATAGATATTATATCGTCTTGTTACTTAGTCTACGTGTCTTGACATACTCGACGACAATCTGGGGACTGAACCCGTTTGTAAGAAATAAATTAATTTTAGAAGTATTTAACGGCGAAAATATCACCATTTCTGACAGTAAAATGCTGCTTGGGTTGATTGGTCACCTTTCCCAGTCAACATTTGATTGAGTTATGCCATGGCGGCATTCCGAAGTTGTTTCCAAGTGGGTCACAGTGGACGTTCCCATGAAATCATCGAATATACTGCTTTAACTTAAATAATTATACACTAAAATAGTGGTGGGGGCGGAATTCTTTATTTTTTCTCTCCGGCATCATATGTTAAATCTTATTTCAACTTCATCGAATCTAAAATATAGTGAGTAAATTAAAATAAGCTCAATGGTTTGGAAATCTCTTGAGTCCGATGGTGGTGACGCCATCTGATAAAAATAAATCTTATTTACAACGAAAAAACTTCAGATGCGTGTACATTCAACGCAGTGACTGATACCGCAGTCGATCACTGTCATATCAGTACAGTGTCATTAATGTATGGAAATATGATCACATATATTAGGCCAATGATATTTAATCCTTATTATACTCTCCCTCGATATATTCCCACATTCAAAATCTCTCATACTCGTGTAATAATAATTAGACGTTTGAGATAAGTAACTTTTCGTATTCTGGCGTATTTCCATTTGCAGCAGTAGCCGGAATATATTTATTTTCCGTTGCTATTAAACTTCCGTTGCAAGTGAATGTAATATTAAAGTTTCGTTCATTACGCAAATATCGACATTATTATGAGTTCATGGAACTATTGTGATTTGATGTCGGCGGAATGGGCAGTACGTTTTGCTCCTTCCACTGATAATCACACTTCATGAAATTTACACACTGTACTTGTTAAATGAAAATACAGTAAGGCAGAGACTCGAGGAGAATTTCGTGTCACGGCAACTGAATCTCGACTGTATTACTAGAAGATATCATTAGACATGAAAACTGTTTACTTAAGTATCATTCGTTAAGCTTCAGTGAATATGGAAGAGTGAGAAGATATTTTAATGATCTGCATGAGAACCAGATATTAAAATCTCTATTTCAAGCATGTCAGGACGCACAATATGTTATTGCTGTCAAAAACATGAGCTTCTCGTTAGCTTTCAAATACTTTATGGTCCTATTATACACATAATCTTTGTTTAGCGAAAGACAATGCAGGAATGCGATGCTGTTGCCCTACTTCTGCGAAACTCATTTCGCACTGACAGTTTTACCCAGCATTTTTTCAGAAGGTTTTCATTCCTTCTTCGGTTGAATACTGCGTCAACCAGCGTAATATTGCGAGAGTACGTGTATGGGGTAATGGTGAGAGGCGTCTTCCAAACGTATTACCCGCACGCGTGTTAAATTTTCTCATGTCGTGTAGGCCTGAGTAGGTACGAGAGAAGCTATCACGCAGAACTGTCAAGTAGCAGCCAGGCAACGTGATGTCAGAAAGGAGGGAGACGAGGGGGAGAAAGGCCGCCTCAGCGCCGTTTCGCCTGGCGTCACCTGGTCCTGTCTCGGGGATGGGGAGCCCTGAGTAATGGCCGCTCTTGACACAACGACGCCCAGGGGATCCCCTAAAACGCCGACCATCACTCACCGGGGGAGCACGTCACCTTGCCACTGCATACCACCGCATCTCAGTTACGAGAATTCGGCGACCAAGAAAGCCTTGCGGAAACGCATCGACTGGTAGTGGCGAATGCTACAAGAATTCAAATATTACTCAATTTTCGGAAAGTTTGTTTACCGGCCATTCACTCTGCCTATGTACACTGAAGAGCGACGTGCCATGGACTCGACTAATGTGTGACTCAGTGCTGGAGGGAAATGACACTATGAATCCTGAAGGGCTGTCCATAAATCCGCAAGAGTACGAGGGGATGGAGATCTCTTCTAAACAAGACGTTGCAAGGCATCCCAGATATGTTCATTAATGTTCATGTCTGGGGAGCCTGGCGGCCAGCGAAAGTTTAAACTCAGAAGAGTGTATGCCTAGAGCCACTCTACAGCAATTCTTACGTGTGGGGTGTCGCATTGTCCTGCTGGAACTGTCCAAGTCCGTCGGAATGCACAGTGGACGTGAATGGATGTAGGTGATCTGACAGGATGCTTACGTCCGTGTCACTTGTCAGAGTCGTATCTAGACCTATCAGAGGTCCCACACTTCAACTGAACACACCGCACACCAGTACAGAGCCTCCACCAGCTTGAACAGCTCCCTGATGACACTGCGGTTTTATCGATTCATTTGGTTGTCTCCATACCAGTACACGTTCATCAAAATGGTTCAAATGGCTCCGAACATCTGTGGTCATCAGTTCCATAGAACTTAGAACTACTTAAACCTAACTAACCTAAGGGCATCACCCACATCCATGCCCGAGACAGGATTCGAACCTGCGACAGTAGCGGTCACGCGGTTCCAGACTGAAGCGCCTAGAACCGCACGGTCACACCGGCCGGCTACACGTTCATCCGCGCAATACAATTTGAAATGAGACTCGTCCGTTCAGGCAACATGTTTGCAGTCATCAGCAGTTAACTGTCGGTGCTGACGAGCCAGGCGAGGCGTAAAGCTTTGTGTCGTGAAGTCATCAAGGGTACACGAGTGGGCCGTTAGTTACGAAAGCCCATACTGTTGATGTTTAGTTGAATGGTTCACTCGCTGACACTTGTTGATGACCCAGCGTTGAAATCTGCAAGGGTTGCACTTCTGCCACGTTGAACGAATCTCTTCAGTCGTCGTTGGTGCCGTTCTTGCTGGATCTTTTTCCGACCGCAGCGATGTCGGAGATTTGATGTTTCACGGGATTCCTGATATTCACGGTACACTTGTGAAATAGGCGACGGGAAAATTCCCATTTCATCGCTACCTCTGAACTGCTGAATAGTATCGCTCGTGCGCCGACTATAACACACGCTCAAACTCACTTAAACCTTGATAGCATACCAGTGTAGCAGCAGTAACAGATCTAACAAACGCGCCAGATATTTGTTGTCTATTGCAGCGCCGTATTTTGCCTGTTTACATATGTATTTCTGTATTTGAATACGCATGCCTACAGCAGTTTCTTTGGCGCTTCATTGTAGTACAGGTAATGTGGTGCGTAGTCAACTGAAACTGAAACCTTTCCACAGGACAGTTACAGCAATGCTACAGTAAATAAATGTCAAAATAGTCCCATAAACAAGAAATGAGTGCACGGAGCGGATAGACGAAAACTTCATCGTCACTCTTGGAAGGGTCCTAGTGGAGGAGTTTAAACGATTTTCGGGCTTGCAGCCGGTCGTCGATTAATGCATAGCACTATTTCGATTGGGCACCTGACAGTCGGCTACAGGTGAGCCATCGAAGTTTGGAGAATATTTTCTCCGTTCTGCCCTACATATCGCTATCGGTGTATTCCGTGCGTGCGTCAGAATTCAGGTCTTAGAGACGGACCGCACTTCACGGCTGCAGCGTCACAGCTGGTGGAACGACGTAACTCAGCTGTCCCTTGTGTTACCACTCGCCGCCGCTATTGGCGCACTTTGTCGTTTTCGATTAGAACATATTTTGGAGATGACGGTGTTCCACGCATTGTCCAACTGACAGCCGCTATTGGGGTTTATCAGATTTTTCGCCAGGCGTAATTCCACGGATTCTTGAATAATGGAACCCAAAAAAGATGTATCTGTGGTCAGAACCGCTGTTCTATCAAACTCCATTGACCATGTGCGGGCACAAGGACGTAGCCAAACGATAGGGGGGGGGGGGGGGGGGGGGCGCTCCAAGTGTCTGGAGGTCCCCTTTAACTTAAATGAAATTACACATGTCACTGTTGTCATGTACATTCAAAGATATTTTGATTTTCAATCATACGACGAAAAAGTGATACTCACTATACGATAGTTAGGAAGCAACAATGCCAACAGCAAGGCCGACGACAAACTGTCTTTACATCCATAGCAATATTGGCATTCGCCTATCCTTATTTCAGGCAAGCCCAATTTGTTGATCTTGCTTGAGCTCAGTTGTTGTTTTGTTAATTAATTCAGTTCTTACTTGCACTTGAATTTAAAGTGTTTGCATTTATTGTTTTTGTACTGTGTGCTATTGTAAGAGTTTTTACTGATGGAAAAGTAAGTGAAAAGAAAGGAGAACAAAACGGAATCTCAATGGTCCGCTAGCGTTATCGTAAGCTAGAAATATGCACGCACTGTTATAGCAGCGTCCGCAGCTCGTTGTCGGGCGGTAGCGTTCTCGCTTCCCGCGCCCGGGTTCGATTCCCGGCGGGGTCAGGGATTTTCTCTGCCTCGTGATGACTGGGTGTTGTGTGATGTCCTTAGGTTAGTTAGGTTTAAGTAGTTCTAAGTTCTAGGGGACTGATGACCACAGATGTTAAGTCCCATAGTGCTCAGAACCATTTGAACCATTTTGTTATAGCAGCCTAATTAACTATCGGCAGCAGTTTAACGTTAGCTTTTGAGTTGTTATTTGGTGTCTGGTGGAACATTGGAGTTGCAGTACCTTCATTTCAATATTTCACAAGGCAACGGATGGTTAAATATCATTAAAAACAACTTTAAATTAAAACCAATGCATAAAAATACAACTGGATATGTCTGTGTTGCCCTAAAATCGCTTTCGTCAACAAGAATATTAACCAAACGGCGACGGTTGTATTCATTTAAAAAAATTGCTCAATGTCATTACAAGCCTAAGTCGCGAAATATCGCCCAGTATGATCACCCGGGCGGTTGTCAGTTACGAAAACCAGTTCCGGTGCGGAACGATGGGGAGGGATTTGTGGAGAATAGAAGGGGTATGTGATGACAGCATATTCTATCCCATTAGTTCAAAATTTCTCGCAATACTGTCATAACTGAAGCCAGTAATTCCAAGCACAATTAAATCTCATAATGTCCATGAATTTATGCTCTAAAAATGAGTAAACACCCACAGCTAAAGGAAAATATTAAATGTCAGAATTCAGTTTTTTGTTGGAATGTATTTTATTTAATTTTTAAACAATGTAGGCCTATAACAACGAGTATTTCCAAATTTTCCTCCGACTCTGAGCAGCTCTGCGTGTTGAGCTGCTGAGCTAGCGATCCGTGGATTTGAGAGACGAGGTGGCTTGAATCCATCCACCAGCAACATTGAAGGTTGTATTATGTTGTTTCCTATTTTAAATTTAAAGATATTCTGGGATTGGTCCCTTACTAAATGCCACAGCTAATTCCTTCCGATTTATGTTGTTTCCTGACAGATTTCAGTCCCGTCCTGTACTTAAATGGAAAGAGCTGCACCCAAGATGATCCGAACATCTCTTCGGAAAATCCCAGCATTAAAAGACACACGATAAATAAGTAATACTAAATTCTCCTCATTTAGGCTCATGCATTTTTTCTGCCAGTCCATTCTTCAATACAGGAAATAATTTTTCTCACATTGCAAGAAGTGACATATGCGTAAATAAGGAAATTTGTAAAAGTTTACGTTTGAATAATTCCATTTCCTTTGCATTTTCGCGACCAAAAATTGTTCTAGCTTCTCTGTCGAACAAAGATCTGCTTAATCAACAGATCTTCCACCATTATAGTAGAGGTTTCTTTATTCCGAAAACCTGTCGGAAGTATCCATGGTGTACCAGAAATTTGCGCTCATTCGTTTCTAACAACTTCCTCAGTTCAAATCCAGACTGAAAGAAGAAGATTGTAAAATGAGATACGAGGGTGAAATGAGATTGGAGCCTGACTGCTTCTTAAGAGTTTGCCACACTACAGCGCTCCTTTGTCATAAGATCAGTTCTCTACTTGGTAAAATGTCTGAGATCACTGACGAAGAAAATGCTTTATCATTCTTTATGGAAATTTTCAGAATAAATTAAAAACACGAGTCTTTTTAAGAACTTCTTTAACCAATCGAATCCACGTCTTCTTTGAGAAAATCCTGGCTACGTCTTTGAAATACAGTGTTCGGCAATAGCGGACTTGGTTGGTTTCAAAATGCTAGTGCCATATTGATACTGAGGGTAGCGATCTTTCAATGCTTGCGGTCTGTCCTATGTTAGCTGTACCACACTGATAAGGTATTTGTAAATTTCTATGTTCCGCAATAACAAGTGATACTTCACCGATCCGCAAATGTCTGCTATCTTAGACCGCAGATTCTTTGGCACTAGCTGAGAAAAAATTTCAGGCAGATGTCACTGCTTTGTTTATGCATGCTCCATCATCAACCCATTTTAAGTTCAATCATGAATGTTTTTAGGAGACTGATGTCGCTGCCATGGGCAGCTCTGTGTTTCCCTTGTTGGCCAACTTTCTTGTGGAGGATTTCGAGGACAGAGGGCTTGAACCAGCTCCCTTAAACCATGTACATTTTGAAGGTATGTGGACGAACCTTCATGGCGTGGCCTCACGGACAAATTAAATTCAGTACCTCAAGTCCATTCATGACAACATTCGTTTCACCATGGAAGTAGTAAAAGATGATTGTCTACCTTTCTTGAATGTCTTGGTTAAACGAAAGAATGATGGTTTGTTGCGGCGCTCAGTTTGTCGTAAACCCACTCACAATGGGTGTATTTGCAAGCGTCTAGTCTTCATCACCTGTCGCAAACTACGAGCATGCTTTAAACACTCATACACAATGTTCACACTGTCTTAAAACTAGACAGTTTATCTAAAGAGCTCGCTCACCAGAAGGTGGTGGTTAGAAAAACTGGACATTCCATCCAGCAGAATAAAAGGGGACTGTCAGCTAAAATTATGTATCAGGAAATGGATAAAGAGGAGGTTCTTCTCTCTATGGACAAAACTTTTGTTTAAAAGAACAAGAACCCTCTTTAAATTTCAAGTGAACGTGGTTTTCCGTCTTCCATCTAAGACTGTAATCCTTTTGGCATCGGCGATGGACGATTTGTTACTGTGGAAGTCAGGAATTTATAAAGCACCTTGGCAGTGTGGTGTTGCTTACATAGGACTGTCCACACGCACTATGAAAGAACCCTGCGCTGAGCATCAGCGTTGACTCGCCTTTTGCAACCAAGCAAGTCCGATATTGCCGAACACTGTATTTCCATTGGACATTCAATGTGGTACGATAGAACTGTGATTCAGACCACAGATACATCTTTTTGGGACTCCACTATTAAAGAATCATTCGAAATACGCCTGGCGGCAAATCTGATGAACCGTGATAGCGGCTACCAATAGGATAGCGAGTGGAACCGTTAATGACAAAAGTAGGACACAATGTAAGTATTGATCCATCTCATTTCGTAGAAATTATTTAGTTATTCTCTATCATAGCTGAAAAAATACGATCGGCACGAAGGCAGTTGTAAAAACCTGCGTAAAGCAGTGAGACGACATAGCACTGAGGGCGCATATGCCATCTAATGGCAGCAGGGTAAGGTAAGGCAGATTGCCGCTAAGGTGCTGCCACCAGCATGCGAAGAACGCAGACAATAATCTGCAACAGTGTTTTAAATATATAACTGTAAATAATATTGTTTTGAATTAATATCTATACATTGTTAAGTAGATATTACTTTTAAAAGTATCACAAACCTTTGTATGTAAAGCTATTACAAGTCATGGAATTAGGCTTAAGGTAAAATATACAGGAACTTCTTCGTGGAAAGATAAGGCGGGGGAAGCTTTCTGACAAAACGTTGCAGATCAGTCTTCTTTGTGAGTCAGAAGTGTTCCGGAGTAGAGTGTGCTGCGTACTGTATTGTGTGGTGCTTAAAGTGAGCACAACCGTTGTTAAACGGCCTCAAATGCATGGGAAATCATTGCTACACATAACTCCACGTATTAAACACCTATTTGTTAACCAAACAGAAGTGACAATGTTATTAGGAGAGCTAGTGGGAAGTCGTCGTTTGCAGTGAAGGAGGCAGACATTATGATGAAGCATTACCCACTGTACTGGCCAAATACACTCCTGGAAATGGAAAAAAGAACACATAGACACCGGTGTGTCAGACCCACCATACTTGCTTCGGACACTGCGAGAGGGCTGTACAAGCAATGATCACACGCACGGCACAGCGGACACACCAGGAACCGCGGTGTTGGCCGTCGAATGGCGCTAGCTGCGCAGCATTTGTGCACTGCCGCCGTCAGTGTCAGCCAGTTTGCCGTGGCATACGGAGCTCCATCGCAGTCTTTAACACTGGTAGCATGCCGCGACAGCGTGGACGTGAACCGTATGTGCAGTTAACGGACTTTGAGCGAAGGCGCATAGTGGGCATGCGGGAGGCCGGGTGGACGTATTGCCGAATTGCTCAACACGTGGGGCGTGAGGTCTCCACAGTACATCGATGTTGTCGCCAGAGGTCGGCGGAAGGTGCACGTGCCCGTCGACCTGGGACCGGACCGCAGCGACGCACGTATTCACGCCAAGACCAGAGGATCCTACGCAGTGCCGTAGGGGACCGCACCGCCACTTCCCAGCAAATTAGGGACACTGTTGCTTCTGGGTTCTGGGGTATCGGCGAGGACCATTCGCAACCGTCTCCATGAAGCTGGGCTACGGTCCCGCACACCGTTAGGCCGTCTTCCGCTCACGCCCCAACATCGTGCAGCCCGCCTCCAGTGGTGTCGCGACAGGCGTGAATGGAGGGACGAATGGAGACGTGTCGTCTTCAGCGATGAGAGTCGCTTCTGCCTTGGTGCCAATGATGGTCGTATGCGTGTTTGGCGCCGTGCAGGTGAGCGCCACAATCAGGACTGCATACGACCGAGGCACACAGGGCCAACACCCAGCATCATGGTGTGGGGAGCGATCTCCTACACTGGCCGTACACCTCTGGTGATCGTCGAGGGGACACTGAATAGTGCACGGTACATCCAAACCGTTATCGAACCCATCGTTCTACCATTCCTAGACCGGCAAGGGAACTTGCTGTTCCAACAGGACAATGCACGTCCGCATGTATCCCGTGCCACCCAACGTGCTCTAGAAGGTGTAAGTCAACTACCCTGGCCAGCAAGATCTCCGGATCTGTCCCCCATTGAGCATGTTTGGGACCGGATGAAGCGTCGTCTCACGCGGTCTGCACGTCCAGCACGAACGCTGGTCCAACTGAGGCGCCAGGTGGAAATGGCATGGCAAGCCGTTCCACAGGACTACATCCAGCATCTCTACGATCGTCTCCATGGGAGAATAGCAGCCTGCATTGCTGCGAAAGGTGGATATACACTGTACTAGTGCCGACATTGTGCATGCTCTGTTGCCTGTGTCTATGTGCCTGTGGTTCTGTCAGTGTGATCATGTGATGTATCTGACCCCAGGAATGTGTCAATAAAGTTTCCCCTTCCTGGGACAATGAATTCACGGTGTTCTTATTTTAATTTCCAGGAGTGTATACAGGATGCTAACGGATGTGACGCAGGATGTTGCACACGCTCATTAGCCCCGCCAACGAAGGTCAAGAAATGTCGACAGGGAAAAAAATTCGTGTATATACAAATTCTTGTACATTTTGAAGATGGAGTGTAATAAAAACATACTTAGAATCCTGACCGCTGGAGTTTGAGCGTGGGGTTGGAGGCGAGGCGTGTAAAGGCTACTTTTTAGATTTTTCTTTAATAATTCGAAAACCGTGAGTTCTAGCAAAATATTTTCCAGTTAGATTATATTTAATTTCCTACAAAGAAGTACTGTCCATCTCTTCTCCATAACTAATATTTCACACTGCAGGAGATGAAAAGATCACCACAGTTTATTAAAGTTATCGTTTCGTGGTATAATACTCATGTTTACAGTTAAATAAGGTTGATTAAGAACAAATATTGAACGAGGGAAGCACATATAAATGCAGTAGAACTGTATTGCGGAATAAATTGTATTCTGTGAGTGTAACAAGGCGGAAAGGCGTTGGTAAAGGTTAGAAGGTGTGAGGGAAGGTAGTTTCCGAGATTGTGGTCATGCGCTTCCCTCCTAGATAGGTCTGCGAAATGAAGAGCTAGCAGGTCATTCGCCAGTCTGTCTGCCATATTACGTCATAAAAAGCAACTACAGGGTTTTTCGCTTATGAATCGCTGGCGACGCTGTGTGCGGGAACGCTTGAGGTGCCTTTATCTTCCATAAAGTACGTTAGAATTATATCGAATACAGATATCAGCTGCCCATAACACAAACCCAAGAAAACAATGTGGACAAATTCTACGTAAATCTATGTACAATGTTCTACACTGCTAGAAGGGAAATTGGTTCTTAGTCAACTTGTGTGGCGTTTGCAGCGTTCTTCAGAAAAAGGTGATTTCCTCCACAATGAGCGCGTTCCGGCTTTCAGTTTACAGACAGATTGTATCTCGCCAGCACTTCCTGATCTGTCCTCTCATGTAAGTAAACGAAATAACATGTTAACTTCGATGTTATCTTGTTTTACAGAGCACTTATTTTCAGTTTATTGAATGAGTGGTTATTTTCAGTTGATAAGTGATATTTTATGTGAATTACTTTCCTGAAATCAATGGCTGAGAATTGCTTAATTTGTAAGTGTGATGTCAGTGACCTATGTAGTTTGGGAGGCTAAGGGATCGAATTGGGAAATGGGGCATTTTACACTTGTCTGTCGTCTATAGCATATTGCTATGCTGTATAAGTAGCTTGGTGGAGAGGTACTGAATGACTAGAAGGTTACTGTATTTCTCTCACCATTAATTGAGTTGCTGACAGACTGCAAAATTCTTTTCCATTCGGAAATTGCTGGCGGTTGTACAGTGGGCGGCAATCACTTACCAAACATACACAGCGTATCTAGCAAAGTGGATGTCAATGTGTATAATGGAACAAATATGACTGATCAGGTTTAAATACAGAACAGTTGTCCGCTGTGATGCATTGCTTGACTTGTGCTGAAATATCTGGATTCCCATGGCACCTCAGTGACCCAGTGCTGATACAGGACATGAGGAGGGGGGAGGTGGGAGGGGAGGAATTGAAGCCTCTCGGTCTCTCCAGATACCGGGAAAGCTGAGGCCTGGGTGACGTATTTGATAACCTCTAGTCCGAAAAATATTGCAGCCATTGACAGTAGAGGTAATGAAGTCGACGTTGTCGAATGCATACTGACAGGATGTTTTTTTTTTTTTTTTTTTTTTTTTTTCTTGGGCAGCTGTTCAGTGTGGTAGACAGGTGACAGCTCCAGCTGTTAAGCTCTTTACTTAAAAGCTGATTTGACAACTTCAATAAATATTCGGTTAATAAATTGGAAATAACTCCACTATAGAAACACGAGCTCAGTGTTGTCATTTTGTCTACTCACATAAGGGAAGTGGACAGGAAATGCTGCGGCGGTATACTCGGTGAATTAAAAGTGAGCTGTACTTGTGGTAGGGTGACTTGATCTTTCCGGAATAATGCTACAGCTGGGTGAGAATGACTAACATAAGAACCAATGCTGTCCGCCTCGGTAGCTGCGAGGTACTCGTGGCAAAATGTTAACCGGAGATGCCCTGGTTCGATTCCTGGGGTGGTCGCGGGATTTCTTCGTTCGGGGATTGAATATTGCGTTATCCTGACGTTCGCACCGTCGTAGCTAACAAGAGACTCTACCACCAGAAAACCAATAAATTGAAAAAAGGCAGTTTTCCACAAGTATTTTGTAACAGAGCGCAGAGATTTACGTTCCTTCTCTCCACAAGTGTTTCTTGCGTTAGTTTTAATTAATAAATCATATCTATATTTCGTGTGGCGTTAACGCATCATGTAGAAAATAAACACTCACAGGCAAGTTTTCTTCATGTAGACTCGTAAGGGGAGCTGCGGAAGGGTCGGTATAACTCTGCAAAACATCCTGTAGATGCTTCCTGTGACTTAGTGCAGTAAACAGTATGAGGAACTGCCAGCTCACTCTTCATTAACCACGCCGTTTCATCCCGTTACAGCTCCAGAACACAGTTAACCCCTTAATATGGTTCTACGGCACTTACTTGTTGTACGGGCATTTAGTATTTGTTCTTAACCCACGTTATTTAACAACGTCATAAATTTTATATAATTAAAACCCTATATTTAATAATCTGCGATTTTTCAGTCTCCCAAAACACGGAAACGATTACGCCCAGAGAAAAAAGACTAGGGTTTTGGAAAATTAATTTAGTTTAATTTTGTACTGGAAAGCATCTTCGTTAGAAGCCACAGTTTCCGAGATAGTTAAGAAAATTATACAAAACTGGACTCTCAGACACACACATGCCCCGCCCGCCCCACCTTCTCGCTAATACTCTACTGGTGACGATATTTAATATTTTATTCTTTACACTGTCTCCTACCACTGTACAAGCATTTGCGACCACAGTAATTCATCCACCTCATTTCCTTCGCTGACTAAACTACGTTGCCTTATTCCTTTAATGTTAGTATGTAACGCCAAAATACACTCCTGGAAATGGAAAAAAGAACACATTGACACCGGTGTGTCAGACCCACCATACTTGCTCCGGACACTGCGAGAGGGCTGTACAAGCAATGATCACACGCACGGCACAGCGGACACACCAGGAACCGCGGTGTTGGCCGTCGAATGGCGCTAGCTGCGCAGCATTTGTGCACCGCCGCCGTCAGTGTCAGCCAGTTTGCCGTGGCATACGGAGCTCCATCACAGTCTTTAACACTGGTAGCATGCCGCGACAGCGTGGACGTGAACCGTATGTGCAGTTGACGGACCTTGAGCGAGGGCGTATAGTGGGCATGCGGGAGGCCGGGTGGACGTACCGCCGAATTGCTCAACACGTGGGGCGTGAGGTCTCCACAGTACATCGATGTTGTCGCCAGTGGTCGGCGGAAGGTGCACGTGCCCGTCGACCTGGGACCGGACCGCAGCGACGCACGGATGCACGCCAAGACCAGAAGATCCTACGCAGTGCCGTAGGGGACCGCACCGCCACTTCCCAGCAAATTAGGGACACTGTCGCTCCTGGGGTATCGGCGAGGACCATTCGCAACCGTCTCCATGAAGCTGGGCTACGGTCCCGCACACCGTTAGGCCGTCTTCCGCTCACGCCCCAACATCGTGCAGCCCGCCTCCAGTGGTGTCGCGACAGGCGTGAATGGAGGGATGATTGGAGACGTGTTGTCTTCAGCGATGAGAGTCGCTTCTGCCTTGGTGCCAATGATGGTCGTATGCGTGTTTGGCGCCGTGCAGGTGAGCGCCACAATCAGGACTGCATACGACCGAGGCACACAGGGCCAACACCCGGCATCATGGTGTGGGGAGCGATCTCCTACACTGGCCGTACACCACTGGTGATCGTCGAGGGGACACTGAATAGTGCACGGTACATCCAAACCGTCGTCGAACCCATCGTTCTACCATTCCTAGACCGGCAAGGGAACTTGCTGTTCCAACAGGACAATGCACGTTCTCATGTATCCCGTGCCACCCAACGTGCTCTAGAAGGTGTAAGTCAACTACCCTGGCCAGCAAGATCTCCGGATCTGTCCCCCATTGAGCATGTTTGGGACTGGATGAAGCGTCGTCTCACGCGGTCTGCACGTCCACCACGAACGCTGGTCCAACTGAGGCGCCAGGTGGAAATGGCATGGCAAGCCGTTCCACAGGACTACATCCAGCATCTCTACGATCGTCTCCATGGGAGAATGGCAGCCTGCATTGCTGCGAAAGGTGGATATACACTGTACTAGTGCCGACATTGTGCATGCTCTGTTGCCTGTGTCTATGTGCCTGTGGTTCTGTCAGTGTGATCATGTAATGTATCTGACCCCAGGATTGTGTCAATAAAGTTTCCCCTTCCTGGGACAATGAATTCACGGTGTCCTTATTTCAATTTCCAGGAGTGTATTCCGTTTCGGCGTAGTGTTTTATATTCTTTTTTAAATTGAAACTGTGAGTGATTTTCTGTTAAAAGAGAGAAAGATAGGCTGCGCGTCAATTACTCGTGATTCGGTTCCAATTATCGAAGCTTTCATCTGTAAAATCTAAGGAGAATACGAGGTCATACGATAGAGCACCCTTCAGCGATTTTATATGTTCACGGCCGTAGGGGCGATGTACAAAAAAATATAAACGTAGAATTTTGTCGCAGATCTTTCAGGTTCATTCTCTACCGAGACAGATTAGAAACGGCACGTAGCGCTTACAATATAAAACTGGTGAATTTAACTGTCACGAATTCACGTGTAGCCTGGGGGACGAGCAGTAACAAAGTTTAAGGGAGATATCGACATTTCGGTTGTAACCTTCCACCCCCTATAAGTCATTTCATCTACATTACCGGTCACAGATTTAAATAAGGTAATTTGAAATTATTTTGTCGTTGGGGAATAGCAGCAATAGTCGACCCACTTTCAACCACTACACAAATTGGTAAGTAGCCCATTAATCCTATACGTTTCTTTGAATCGCTAGTCAGTGTTCTTCCTCTCATGACGTTTCTCCCGTTTTCCTGTCATCGACATTAAATTCACATTTCATACTCAGTAATCATTCCACGTAAATATGTAGATTCCTCAAAACCCTGATTGCCTCCGCCAGTACCAGTGACACAATGACTATGTAAGAAGGGAAATCATGCAGACATCCGAAACTTCACACTGACAGCACTAAAAAGTCCAACACGCAAAGGAATTTTGCCCCAGTATATACAGTACGCTTTTACAACACTTATGTTGTTTTATTATTTACATATGTGGTTGTCTAGGAAGCGCATTAAGTCTAGTATCGTAATACTCCACTTTGGAGACATTAATCTTCCTCAAGAAATACTTATTCTGCAATACATTAATATCAAAAAAACTTTCACACTTTGGAGAAAATGACATTCCTTTTAACGAAATTGGTGATTGAGTTATTGTCCATCTTTTTCTTGTTTTTGAGACCTTCATAGAAAGTGAGTGTGTCAAAAACAGAAAGAAGTTAATTTTCATACTATTTGCGTTTCTGCAGCCCAATGAAGACGCTCAGAATAAAAAACAGAAGTTTTACTGTCATAGTTGCACGTTACAAATAAGTAACACTGTGGAACCATGTAGCAGTAAATAAACATTTTGAAAACTTATCCATCTTGGAAATGTTGCATGTCACATTTTGCGTAAAACAACATTATTCATCTTTTTTTCCATATTTTTAACCCCAAGTAGATAATATCTTTGGGGAAGTGTTGTGCAGATCACTAAATTAGTATTTTGTCCGAAAACCTTAATTATGAGCGAATAAATAATGTTATACATACGCACAGAGAAACGGGTAACCCAAATTTAACATGAGACTTGAAATCTAAACCACCTCAATCCAGTATAATCTTCTTTCTTTTGATAGTATAATTTCCGGTAGTTTAAGAGATGAGACTAGTTGAAACAACAGAAAATTTTATTTCTGTGCTAGATCCTTGATACTTTGGATACGCTATGAGTCTGAGATATTGTTCTTTTCATCAGACGAACTGATAGACGCAGTATTTTAAAATACTTATCCTGCTTATCAACTTCGTATGCTAGGGATCCCCCAAATCGTTTGAGATGATGCGATGATAGTTTCTTTGAAAAGGAAACGACGGATTCCTGGCGTTGTCTTTACCCAGTTAGGCACTGAACTGTCGTTCCTGTTTGTGTGTTGGGAAGACACTGAAACATACAATTACACTTTTTCCTCAGAACGTAACCTTTCAATAAATCAATCTGCGTCTGAGAGTTAAGTTCAACAAGTTAAAATTTCATGACGTTGCTAACACGCTGATTAAAGCGCTAGTGGTTGCAATCAATACTAATTCGGCCGCTATGAGTTATCAGTCAAAGAATTACGACAAGGCAATATGCTATTTGTTTTCGAAGTATTAGCTGCTCTTTCATCAGCGAAATATTCTATTTTTCTAGAAGAATTGTATATGTTGTTGTAAACTTCAGTCCACAGATTGGTTTGAAGCAGCCCTACATGCTTCTTTATCCTGAGCTAGCCTCTTCATATCCGAGTAGCTACTGCGCCTTCATCCTTCTGAACCTGCTTAGTGCATTCATCTCTTGGTCCCCAATACGATGTTTACCCTCCACGCTTCCCCTCCAATAATAAGCTGGTGATCCCGTGATACCTCAGAACGTGTCCTATCAACCGATCCCTTCTTCTAGTCAAGTTGTGCTACAATTTCCTCTTCACCCCAATTCTGTTCAGTACCTCCTCGTTAATTACGTGATCTAACCACTTAATCTTCAGAGTTCTTCTGCAGCACCACATTTAAAAATCTTCTATTCTCTTCTTGTCCACGCTATTTATCGTCAATGTTTCACGTCCTTACATGTCTTCATCCCATACAAATACTTTCAGAAAAGACTTCCTGACACTTAAGTCTACACTAGATTTTAAAACATTTCTTTTCCTCAGAAACTCTTTCCTTGCCACTGCCAGTCTACGTTTTATATCTTCTCTACTTCGACCATCATTAATTATTTTGCTCCCCAGTTAGGAAAACTCATCTACTTCTTTAATGGCTCGTTTCCTAATCTAATTCCCTCACCCTCACAAGATTTAATTCCACGGCATTCCATTATCTTCGTCTTGCTTTTGTTGATGTTCATTTTATAAACTCCTTTCAAGACACTGTCCATTCCGTTCAACTGCTCTTCCAGGTACTTTGCTGTCTCTGACAGATTTACAATATCGTTCGATGAACCTGAAAGTTTTTATTTCTTCTCCATGGATTTTACTTCCTACTCCCTATTTTTCTTTTGTGTCGTTTACTGCTTGCTCAATATACAGATTGAACAACAACGGGGATACGCCACAAGCCTATATAACTCCCTTCTCAACCACAGCTTCCTTTTCGTGCCCCTCGAAGCTTATGACTGCCATCTGGTTTCCGTAAAAATTGTACATGGCCTTTCGCTCCTTGTAATTTACCCTGCCACTAAAAGAATTTGAAAGATAGTATTCCACTCAGCATTGTCAAGAATTTACGAATGCTAGAAACGTAGCTCTGCCTTTCCTTAGCCTGTCTTCTAAGATAAGTCGTAGGGTCAATATTGCCTCGCGTGTTCCAACATTTCTACGGAATCCAATCTGAGCTTCCCCGTGTTCGGCTTCTACCGGTGCTTCCATTCTCCTGCAAAGAATTCGTGTTAGTATATTCCATCCGTGATTTATTAGACCAATAGTTTGAAAATTTTCGCACCTATCAACATCTGCTCTCTTTGGGATAGGAATTATTATATTCTTCTTGAAGTCTGAGGGTATTTCACCTGTCTCCTACACCATGCTCACCAGATGGAAGAGTTGTTACGGCTGGCTCTTCTAGCTCTAACGGAAAGTAGTCTACTCCCAGGGCCTTGTTTCGACTTAAGTCTTTTAGTGCTTTATCAAGTTCTTCACGCAGTATCTTATCTCCCTTCTCATCTTCTCTACGTCCTCTTCCATTTGCATAATACTGTTTGACAGTACATCTCCCTCGTATAGACCCTCTATATACTTCTACCACCTTTCTGCTTTCACACTTTTGTTTATGATGGTTTTCCATCTGAGCTCTTGATATTCAAACAGGTGGTTGTATTTTCTGCAAAGGTCTCTTTAATTCCACTGTAGTCAGTATCTATTATGTATGCTTCTAGATCCTCAAATTTCTCCTCTAGCCATTCCTGCTTAGCTATTTTGTACTTCGTGTTGATATCATTTTTGAGACATTTGTATTCCCTTTCGCCTGCTTCATTAACTGACTTTTTAAATTTTCTCTTTTCATCGATTAAATTCAATATCTCTTGAGGTACCCAAGGATTGCTAATATCCCTCGTCTTTTAACCTGCTGGACTCCATGCTGTCTTCACTATTTCATCTCTCAAAGCTACCCATTCTTCTTCTATTGGATTCATTTCCCTTGTTCTTGTCAATCGTTCCTTAATGCTCTCTCTGAAACTGCCTACAACCTCTGGTTCTTTCTGTTTATCCAGGTGCCACCTATTTATATTCCTACCTTTTGCTGTGTCTTTACTTTTAACTTACAGTCCATATCCAACAAATCGTGGTCAGAGTCCACATCTGCTGCAGTAAATGTCTTACAATTTAAAACCCAGTTCCTAAATCACTGTCTTACCATTATATAATCTGCCTGAAATCCAGATTCTCCAGGCCTCTTCCATGTATACAACCTTCTTTCATGGAGAAGGTTACGAAAGTGTAGTGTAAAAAAAATATAAATCATAAATTCACACACAGTGTTCAGGATTTTGTTGCACAGTTCGAAGCGATAAAATAAATATTTCTTGTTACTGACGAGTGTATTCTTTCTTTCTTTCGCTTGTGCCTTTTCACGCAATTACGCAGGGTCGGCATGCTTACTCGGATTTGGCACTGTTATTGGAAGGGGTGGCCGGATGTCCTTCCTGCCGCCACCATGTACCCCCCCCCCCCAGGATGGAATTAGTATACCCCAACTGTCTGCTACTAGTGTAGTCCTTGGAATAGTCCGAAAGTGGTCAAATGTCTGCGAGCCGTGTAACTGAGGCGGGATGTGGGGATCAGCCAGGTATTCACCTAGGGGGATGTGGAAAACTGCCTAAAAACCACATCCAGGTTGGCTGGCACACCGTCCGTCATTGTTAATCCGCCGGACGGACTCGAGCCGTGGACGGCGCACCTACCCGAGTCCAGGAAGCAGCGCATTAGCGCTCCCGGTTAACCTGGCGGGTGTTACAGACGAGTGTATGAGTGCTACAAAAGTACAAGCAACATTTTTAAGCGTTTATTAAAGAGCCAACTGCTAAACTGCAATTGTAGTTATGCTTAAGACAATGCAGGAAGGTAAGTTTGTTTTCAATAATTACAGGTTTCCTTTAAAAGACAAGCAACTAACAAAATGGAGAATTCTACATACGAAAGAAGACATATGGTTTCTGACTACAGTCAGTTGCCTATGTGCAACTCAGTGTACAGAAGACCATAGGTGCTTTTTTGTCGAAGGAAACACCACCTTTACTTTTCTACTACACTTGCCAAAGATAAGGGAGAACTTGTGACCGCTACCTAGAAAAGGAGCTTTCGACGATTTGTAAGAAGATGATATTAATGAGACATCAGTTGTACACAGTAAGTCTACCATATAATTTTACTCCATGCTCTTATGACGGTGGCGTAGATAATTCATAGTTTTATGTAGTGACTTCCGTAGTATAATCTTATGTTAGATAATCCCTGTGCCTGATACATATATTTATGATGGACACAGTTTTTTACCTTCCAAGCACAGAAATACTGATGACACAATATGTCAGAGTACAAACGGAAAATGTGCTACTGAAGAAGCACATAAAGCAAATGAAACAACTTCGGGCGCTAAATGAGAGTAGCATTTTGCAGATAGCTAATTTACTTGCTGGTTTTTGGAAACAACGAGAGCATAATATCGAAAGATCAGAGAAATGTTGTTTTGAGACTGTAATTGTGATACAGTTGTTGAAAATATTATTAGTTACAAATGGTAATTTCTTTTCACACAACTCAATTTGTGGAAGAAAACTTTTATAAAATATTCTCGAGCATTAATTTATCTGCTGAATTCATCCCTTATGTAAATGTAAATCTTTCCGCATGGTAAAGTATAAAACTGTAAACTATTTTATTTAAATGTCAGTTGAAACATTGAAAAAATGTAAATTTTCCTTTTTAAAGACGAATTACAAATGGAAACCTTACAAAAATGAAGTGTTAATGGAACATTATAAAATGAAATGTTAATTATAACTCGTTACTGTTATTGAATTACTTGTGTTAATTAAAAGCAATACGTAACTTTTTTTAATATTCTCATCCGTAACAGACTGGCTTGTGAGGCTCCAAATAAAAAAAAAAAAACACTATTTCTGCGCCAGTCGCTGCTTCTCCTAGCTAATCATAAAGCGTTTAGAGGTCTACTCCATAATCGTCAGGTGGTCCCTACCCAGGTCGCATTCAGTTACAGACAGTTTGTGAGGTCAACGGTAAATTACTGGGTAGACGAACAGGATGTTTTAAGTCGTCTTGCAAGTTTGTCTGCATCGAAAAGTTTATCCTTGTTCAGATTAAATCATTCCTCGATGTTACCACTGTACACTGAAATCAACGCTGTTTACTGCTTTTTGAGTTAAAATAAAAATAGCATTAGCTATTGTGATGTGGCGTTACATACTAGATGACACTCTTCACCAAAAAAAGAGGAAAATTGCGGACGGGAATTCATTTCGCTTCAAACATGGTGTACAACCACTCTATGACATTTTATCTCGTTGGTGAAGTATTAGTGCAAAAGATCTATGCTTAGATCCCATAAACCCGGACTAAAGAAAATATCACCAATCCGACAGCGGACGCCGGTTGCGACACAAGCGGCAGCAGAAGCGCTATGGGCAGAACTGTTAAATTCTCATTTATGATATCCTAGTGCACAAAGTAAATAATGAACTACAGGTTTTAAATTTTCCTCGGTTTTTACCAGAAATATATAGTGAATGAAATCACGTCTTTCGAAATTCTGTCCCTGAGATTATGGCTTTATATTTTTCTTGTAATAAGGGTAAAATTTACTTGCAATTTGTTTTGTGGTAAGTAATACACGCACTGATGCCCATTCAGTTGGAGGCAAATACTCGTATATGTGAATTGCAGACCATTTTGAAACACAAATGCATACTTCTGTTTTCATGTTACCTGCCGGCCGCGGTGGTCGTGCGATTCTGGCGCTGCAGTCCGGAACCGCGGGGCTGCTACGGTCGCAGGTTCGAATCCTGCCTTGGGCATGGGTGTGCGTGTTGTCCTTAGGTTAGTTAGGTTTAAGTAGTCCTAAGTTCAAGGGGACTTATGACCTAAGATGTTGAGTCCCATAGTGCTCAGAGCCATTTTTTTTCATGTTACCGTCTTTAACGTTTATGTTTGTTTTGCAGATTATAACTCTTTTAAATAACATGATTAGCGAAAATAAAAAGAAATTATCTTCCTGGTGACCTCCTATTAAAGTAACCTACAGTATTTAGCATGCCTATACTTACCTGTCACACTTTACAGTGGAGTTCATGTCTGACTGGCGGTTATATTTTCTCAAAACAATATGCACTCGTTCGTCTAGAACATACGTACAATTTTCTCTGCTACAATGTGACAACTCATAATACTATGCAGGGGTCCCCTGGCTGCTTTACATGCACCTCCATGCTGTACTTGAAACGGAAACTTCGATTCCAAAGCTTATTTTTCATTGATATGGAAATCCTCTTCTGCAATTTCAATAATGTTTAACACTGCTTCCAATACAGATTCTAATCTGTTGTCAGTCAAGTAATTTTGAGTTCTAATAATCTACGAATTTTGTCTCATTCAGAATGTTCACTTTTCTGAAATTTGTACACCGTACAAAAAATGGCTCTGAGCACTATGAGACTTAACATCTGAGGTCATCTGTCCCCTGGAAGTTAGAACTACTTAAACCTAACTAACCTAAGGACATCACACACATCCATGCCCGAGGCAGGATTCGAATCAGCGACCGTAGCGGTCGCGCGGTTTCAGATTGAAGCGCCTAGAACCGCTCTGCCACACCAGCCGGCTGTACATCGTACACATCACATAACACTTATCTCTTATTTGCTTGTTTTACGTTTCCCCGGCTAGATAATTGAGAACAGTACTTCTTGGTATGGAAACTTATATACGTCGCTTGTTTGTAAATTTTTTCTTACAGGCCTGGCTGCATCGTTGTTGTTCTGTGACTCATCACAATTACGCTGGTTATAGGTAGTCGATGAGTAACTGAGCATTTTTTGTCTTTCAGTTCCAATGCGTCAAGGTAGGAAATATGAAAATACTGTTATACAGTAAAAAGCTGCAGAGGTGTGGTTGTTGGCATATGTAGTACTGTTTTCAAGCAGCCTAATAACACTCATTTGGAACTGCAGAGCATCGTCGTATTTACCTTCAAAAGCTTTACAATTCAAATCAGTGAACAGTCTTTGTTACAATTATGTAATGGTCTTATTGGTTTCAGTTACTCATTTCACGCGATTACCCAGCATCAGAGTGGCCCGGTTGTCATGTAAAGCAGTATAGAGTGGCGGTGGGAAACGCTCTTGTTGTAATCTAAAAGTTAACGTAAAGGAACCTATAGCGTTAATATTTAGCTGACAAAGGTGTTCTCAATCACCGTTTTGCGTAACAGCCGCTCCCTATACCTAACGCTTTCAGCGTCTTAACCAATCTGATGGTGCACTAACCACGTAAAACGTGTAATTTGACTTAATAAAGTGATTACACAGTTACAACAGACATTGTTCACTCATTTCGGTCATTTGTTTACTGGTGCTGCTTCTGTCATCATCGGATGGGATATGTTCAACAGCTTTCCACATTAGAGTTTGCATTTCTCTCCAGGTCATTAATTTAAACCACTGGGAAATTATGTCTATAACATATGCAGTTGATGCAGTATAATTAGCTTTTGCTGAAACATTACGATTTAAAATTCCTTAAGCAAGGTGTATTTGCATTTAATCGCAATTTCCGGTAAGTTTTCTCGTAAGTTCCAAGCAGTGTCCAGTTCTTTCTCTCTGCCAGAATCATACAGCTTTACAAAAGGCTCAATGGACATAACTGAAAATGGCAAGTCATTGTCTTCGGCGACTTGTTTGGAAAGAATAATAGTCGGAAATTGCTGAATAGTTTTTTCATGTTCCTCAGAATAAGAGCAATATCAGGCATGAAATGCAGTCTGTTAACAACATCAGTGTTACCCATTTCATGCTGATTGATGTAAAATGAAGATAATAAATGACAACAGATTTGAAATGCAATATGATAGGGGATTTAAAGGTTTTAGGTAACTGTATTACGAATAAAGTTGTCTCAAAAAGGTAGTAGTATTAAGCGAACAGCAATGAAAAAAAAGAAAAAAACGTTCTCGCTCCGACTGACACTCGATCTCACGAACATTGAATTTTGAAGCCCAGCACGCTAACTATTACGCTAAAGGTGATAACAATTTGTTGGTACTTAAGCACCGGATATGGAAAATCATTCTTAAGTTATCCACTGTGTGAGAAATGTTTATCTATTTTACATAGTCTAGCCGATTAGTATAGAATTAAATGTGAACATAGTCCGTAGTAGGCTGTAATGTGATGTTACATATGTGCTTGACAATGACTCTTAGTCGAAATTAACTAATCTCACGTAAATAAACATCGCATTACAGCTTACTACGGACCATGTTTACGTTTATTAAGCATCTGGAGGCTGTGGATCCCCACAAATACAAAATTCATCTTTCCTTCCAATTTGATGCAACCATATTCTGCGTGTTTCAGGAATAATTCCGCCTTGTGTAATAATAATAATAATAATAATAATAATAATAAATGCTACCATCCTCTGCCCACGAGTAGCAGTTTACAGCAAAACACCGCGGCATTGTTTACCACAGAAAACTTGAAACCCTTTATTAGGCTCTTAATTTAATATAAAATGAATCTTTATGTTTGCAACACCCATTACACTCTCAAATAACCGCTAATTATATCAATCCTTCCTCTTACTCTCAAGTAGTACTTGAGTCCAAAGTCGCTGCCTTGTATTACGTAGCACTCAATTGGTCAATGGCAGCGCTCAGTTGTCGGCAATTATCACAGCCTACATTCTTGATTAAGGTGTTTATGTGTGCTTAGATGCGAACGCCATCTCCGGATAGTGCGGTGCATCTGTTGCGATTGCGGCAGACTATACTACGAATTGTAACTGTTAGCAATATGGTAGCATGGTATCCTACGATCGATTTTATATATTGAGATATGTAAAATTTGTTAATTTCACTTGTAAACTATAGAAAGTGCTCATACATTTGTAAACTTATTTCTTTACGAGAAACATTCGTCAGTATATGTTTCATCACAGAGAGAAGTTATGAGAAGTTTTGTTTTGTGTACGGTCATGGATAAATCGCCAGTTGCAGGAGGTTGGCTATCTATATTAAAGCAACTAATTGGGGACAAGATGTGTTAAGAAGTATTAAGGGGAATCACATTGACTTATGAGAAAGACAGAAGCTCTTTAGCTAAATTACTATTGTTCGGCTGAAAAGTGAGTTGTTTAATTAATACAACCGAGACTACACTTCAGGGCTATAACCTCAAGAACTTAGATATTGAATTTCAAAGTCGCCAATAGAATCGGACGTTGTTCTGGTATGTGTGTAACGTTGCGGTAAATTTCGGACTTGTCAATTGTGCCATAGATATATACACTGATAAGAACTGTAAGATATGATCAGCAAATTTATATATTTCTCCTCCTTGAAGAATATCCTGTAAAATCTTTGTCTTCTTTAATATCTTTATTCATGACTTTAAGTTTCTATCTTTTGAACTGTTTCAGTTTTCTGATTCATTTCCTCCTTCTATACATAAATTTGTCGATTATTGTACTGAAGGACGAATGGCGACACAATTAATATGAATTATACCTCTAGTTTATTGTATGTGCAACGACTTGCCGTGTCTTACTACAAAATATACGAATATTGTTATAGTTTTACATGGTAAATGGATTCCAGATTTTTGTAGATGTCGTGGAGAAAGTTTTTCCTTACATTTGTGTGACCATACGGTAGATTCTGTGATATTTCTACTCAGCAGAGTAAGCATCTTTCTTCAACATTGATAACGTGAGCCACGCGGGATTAGCCGAGCGGTCTGAGGTGCTGCAGTCGTGGACTGTGCGGCTGGTTCCGGCGGAAGATCGAGTCCTCCCTCGGGCCTGGGTGTGTGTGTATGTCTTTAGGATAATTTAGGTTAAGTAGTATGTAAGCTTAGGGACTGATGACCTACCGGAGAACATTTGTCTCACTAGTATACGAATCTGGTGAAATACTGTTGGGTTATTTTCTTATATAAGAAAGGTTAAGTACGTGATACAGTTTTTCTTATCTGAGAGAGTGCGGAAAAGAAATCAAATCCCATTTTTATGTGCAAACTCTTAATGCTTTTAAACAAAACAAATTTTATGAACATTCTATGACTTTACTATTAGTCACTAATATTTATATCTCAATATAGTCACCTTGGCGACGACCACAATTCTCTCAATGAGAGACCACTTTGTTGATTCAGTCAGTGTAGAATGTTTTACTTTGTTGACGGAGCCACAACCTCATCTCTACTTGTACCACTCCATACTCTCAAAGTCTGCGTGAGATATACTTAAGTTTCGGAATCAGATCAAAATCGGATGGGGGTTAGTCGGGACTGCACGGAGTATAATCGATGACAGTGAACTCTAAGCATTGAATTGTTGCAGATGTCGCAATGATCATGAGTAATTTAGCATTTTCATGCCGAAGGACAAGGTGTTCCACATGTATACAAATTCTTCTAATTCGAAACTGGGTTGCAGTGCCGTGTTTCTCGCGTGTCGGCATTATTCCGTTACGTATCGCCATGATACACGTTACAATTCGGGGACTTTCAGCGACAAAGAGCAAATATGGAGACAAGAAGAACACAGGTATATATTGTTAATAACGTCTGTTTCAATAAAAAAAAAAACCTTTGCGAGTCCTCACATAGAAATTAGAAGGCATTACTTACCAGCGCATCCTCGTGTTAACGTCCCTAACGGCTAGATATTGTCTGCATTTTCGTATTGTAAGGCACTCGTTTACACACAGCAGTCACAATGGAGAAGATAATTGATACTTTGGTGATGGACGAACCGATATTTTAAGAGACAGAATAAAGTGATTCATGACAGTACCCAATTTGGTTTGGCTGATATGCTTGTTAATTACTCACACTACGTGAAGTGGCTAAATGTTCTCCGTAAATTACTGCACGGTTCCTACGTCAGAGAAAGCAGTAATGTCATAAGTCGACCTTGCTTCACAAAACGCTGCTCGCTAACAGAATTTTAAGCTGTGGGAACAAGACAAAGAAATTCTGCGAACGTTGTTTCAACTGTGACAATGGAGTCCAATTAAGGCACCCCCGACAGCCTCATTTCTCCTGAGCCCACTGCAGGGCTGTGGACTCTCCCTCAGGCAGCTCCTACCGTCTCGCTACCTCCTCTGCTCCTCCCCCAGGAGCGCTTAAGGCACCAACAAACACCACCGCACTTGCAAAACGCCGGCACCAAAATTTACTGTTGGACAAATAGGACTGATTTCGTGGGAGACTATTTCGTAGCGGTTAATAACATAACCACACTTGCGAACTCGATTTTCCGAGAGAACGGCCCCGGGGAGCAGGGGGGCTGCGCGTTTAAGTCCCAGTGTTGTTAGGGGCCGTGGTGCGGGCGGGAGGAGGGGTGGCTGGAGCAGGGGTGCGGAGTTGGGTGAGGGTGGAGAACAGTGGGAAACGGCAGCGTGGGGCTGGTCAGCCCGGCTGAGTATCGCCGGCAAATTACCTGCAGGATAATTGTGTTCAGCGCCCAAATTAATCCGGACCAGCGGGGCCCCCTCCGGTCCGCTCTTGGCTAAGTCCCCACCGGCACTATTAACAGACATAGAGATATTTCTTTGCTACAGGGTTGTCCTATATTCGCTGCAACGGAATCCTTACAGAGGACGTGCGGTGTTGATACGGCAGTAGCATGCTATTAGATACGACGACAAGTTGGAAAAGTTAACAGTTAATCAGTTTTACTTAATTCGTTGGTGTGAATGAATGTGTGGGCAATGAATTCACAACCGTCAGTGCTAACACACATTTACGTTGGGCCTTCAGCGGGAATGGAAAATAAGCCTGCTTGTTTCTTTTGTTTTGTTTTAGGGAGCAAAAGCAGCTGGGGCCACACGCGCCCAAGTCAGAACACAAAGACAAAGAGAGTGTCTAAAATCGACTACACTTTAATCCAAAACAACGGAAGAGAAGATAAATAAAACAGGGACGTGGAGAAAGGTATATAAAATACACAATAGAGAAACTGAGGGTCTCAACTAAAAATTAATTGGCCTTCGTCTTTTTGCTACGAAGGATAAAAAGTAAAAGCCGGTCGACTGCCCACTCGTCTTTCGCTAAAACGGACGCTAACTCACATCGCAAACACAAACGTGAGCGTAAGGGATTAAAAAACAAGGGCATTCCATCAGGAAATGGCGGACCGTCAGAGGTTGAGCGCAGAGAGTACAAAGCCACGCTCGATTAGCCGAGCGGTCTACGGCGCTTCAGTCATGGACTGTGAGGCTGGTCCCGGCGGAAGTTCGAGTCCTCCCTTGGGCATGGGTGTGTGTGTTTGTCCTTAGGATAATTTAGGTTAAGTAGTGTGTAAGCTTAGGGATTGATAACCTTAGCAGTTAAGTCCCATAAGATATCACACACATTTTTCAGTGAGTACAAAGCGATGGAGGAGCACCATTTAACAAACGGCAATGGCTAAAAGGACAGTTCCCGATGCCCAATCTAGCTATAATGACCTCCTCGCGGTGAGAGGGCCGAGAGGACGTCGTCCAAGCCTCTGGGAGAGACTTAATAACCGGAGCGTGTTCCCGTGAAGGGAGGATCGCTGATGATACCAAAGGGACGCCACCTACTGACATACAGGAAGACAGAGATCATTGGAGGGAATGTAAGAACTAGCAGGCTGAGGTATGAGGACTGCAGCCTTGGCAACAGAGTCAGCAGCCTCGTTTCCTGTCAGACCAGGAACCAACATAAACGTCACAGTGACTTTATTAAGACTGAGGAACTGACAGTTTTCCGTGACCCATTGCACTAAGGGACGGACGGTGTACAGCACACAGAGGTTTTGAAGGGCACCGAGAGTGTCGGAGCATATGACGCAACTCAAAAGCAAGTGTCGCTGGTTGTACTGCGTGGACTAAACAGGGCGAAAAGCTCTGCTGTAAATACTGAGTACTGTTCCGGAAGCCGATACTGAAAAACGAAGCTGCTAATGATGAAGGTACACCAGACACAACGGGCAGTCTGAGAGCAATCAGTGTACACAGAGATACTATAACGAAGTTCTGTGCTGAGGACATGGAACTGAAGGCGATAGAGCGAGGCTGGAATAGTGTCATTAGGAAGCGAATGAAGGCCAAGGCGAACATGGGTCGCTGCACGAAGCCAAGATGGTCAAGCGTTTACACCCTCCATGAAAGATGCAGGTAGCGTAAAGTTGAGCTGCTGGAGCAAGAGACGAAAGTAGAACTCCAGGAGGTAACAGAGAAGAGGGATGCACCCAGTACTGGCGATCAAATAAGTCATCGAAGAAGGAGGCATAGGATGGGTGGCCACGCTTGGCATACAAACGGTATGAGTGTCTACTGAGGAGAAAGTGGCGGCGGTCAGTTGGGTAGCGCATCGAGACAGTCAGCGCATCTGAAGTGGACACTGCGTCCGAATGGCACAGTGAACAACGCAACTGCCTAGTAAACAGGAAATCTGCGTTCGCGTCCCGTTCCGGCACACATTTTCATTCATCGCCGCTCATATCACATAATAGTCTGGAAGCAGCTGATAGCTTTAGCTTGTTCTCTTTCCTTTCCTCTCTCTCTCTCCTCTTATTTAAAATAATTGTATCTTCTTTGCATTTACTAATATAGTGGTCTTCTATGCTACTCCACCTAGTATTTTAAATTATTATTTCAATGTAATCACAATTATTCAGCCAATTTCATAAACTAATACAAAACTGTCAGTGTGCCCCAGTGTTGTGCCAGCATGACTTTGAACACGCAGCAAGATGAGAATACAGGTAAAAGTTGAAAACATTTTTATTCTTAGTAATTATATGACGGAACATTAATTTCTGAAAAATTACTCTATATACGTTATTTAATCAGCAAATTTTATAGTAATAGATGTAAGTACAGTCTATTAAGTAAGTTCGTGTTCGGGTTAATCAGTAGAAAAATTTATTTTCCAACAACTGGAACATATATATACACACACATCAACAAACGAAAAATGCATTTACTGTTAATACGTCCTATCACCAGAAGCGTCAATTGTAGCTTGGTATCTCCGAGGCATTCTTGAAACGAAGATTATCGGGTACTCACGTGAAACATATTCCTAATTGCGTCTAATTTGCGTTGACACGTGTTTCTAAGTGAAGATCTTCTTTCCGTGCCACTTCATTTTGATGTAATACGATTCTTTTTAATAACGATTAGCTTCAGGCGACTGTGAGGGCCCATCCAATACCTGCACATCTTTCGCGTTGCTGCAAAGCCTGCTGCAGTGCTTCAGATATTAGTTCTCCTGCAGTAGCCAGTCTTCATTATTGTCGATATACCAACGTTTGATAGTCAGCATAAAATATCTTTGATAAATTTATAACATCTTTTGTGCATTTAAATTGTCGGTAAACATGTGCAGATTTCAGTCAAAAATTCAAAGTAAACTAATACTTCATGGACATTGTATGATGGACAAACGTTTCCTCTAATAATTTTGAAATAACTAAGGAGATATTTTTATCGTGTGTATGTAATGCCGACCGAGCTCTTTCTTAACAGATTGTAAGTGTGCATGCAAGTATGTATTTTTCACATCACCTCGAAAACAACGGGATCGATTTGAACCAAGCTTGTTCCAGATATCGCTTATAGTCTAGAAAGAAGTGCTGTTGAAGTAAGAACTATCTATCTATTAAAGAGGTGGAGGTGGAAGTGAAAAAGAAATGTAGCGTAGGACTTATATTATATGTAGCCTGTTTACATGTTTGTATGTTGGCAGCGTTATAGACTGTATTAATATCGCTGACAGCGCTCTGCGACCTCGGTAAGAGACTCTGTGGTTGGACGGACTAGTGCTTACAGTTAGTGAGCGGACGGTTTGGACGTGTGTCTTTCATGGAGATTCAGTGTTGGTAGGACGTGCATTCTGAAATGATGATTGCTGTATTTGGTAACGTTTCGGTAGTGGAATTATTGATGATTATATAACTTTTGGAACTGAATGTCACATGATTAAGGTAAAATCTGCTAAATACATTGTTTGCTCTTCAACAAAAATCTTTCTTTGGCTAACCAAATGGCTACTAGTAGTTAGAGCCAATAGTAGTTAGATTTTGTTTTATTCAGCTGGCTGTAGTTGTTGCTTGCGGTAATTGCTGTAGTTCGTGTTTTGAAGACTTTCTGTGAACTAAGTGACTTACGAAAAAGTATGGGTTATTGTTAGGGTTTTTTTCCAATTTAGGGCCACTCTTTTGTGTTAATTACATGGTGTTAATTATTTGAAGTCAAGTTGTCATTTTAGAGCAGTCAGATTGCGCTGCGCTTGTGTATTGTGGTAATAAATGGTTCAAATGGCTCTGAACACTATGGGACTTAGCATCTGACGTCATCAGTCCCCTAGAACTTAGAACTACTTAAACCTAACTAACCTAAGGACATCACACACATCCATGCCCGAGGCAGGATTCGAACCTGCGACCGTAGCGGTCGCGCGGTTCCAGACTGAAGCGCCTTTAACCGCTTGGCCACACCGGTCGGCGGTAATAAATGAATAGGTTAAGTTTGAATCGTCTCTGTCAAGGCTAATTCTGTAGGACGGTGTTGTAATGATAAAAATAAGTAACGAGACAGTAGGTTCAGTTGCATTCAACAGTTTCGGTAGAAACTAAGAAGTTTCGCTACTCCGTTATTTCAGTAGAAAAAAAAAGAAAAAATAGAAAAAGACGTTTCACCATATACTCGGACTCCATTCGTCCAGTATTTCAGAATTAGACCACTTAGTCAATTGTAAAAAGCTTTACACATAATTTCACGAAACTTTTTCCCGCTAACGACCCCCACAAAATATCTAAAGGAAAAAGCTTATCATTTACTACATTTTCTCTGTACATGCAGTAAAACTACCGCATGTAATTTGTTACGTCGTTACTACTAACAGTATTCAATACGGATTTTGCATGTCGTATTCCCTTATACCACTGAAAGTACGTGCAAAATTATGTTATTGTAAGATACATAGTTCAGGAGATATGACTTCATAAACATTGAGATCTTCCCAATACATTCAGCAGACCGTATCCAAAGATGCCGCTCATTACATATGCAGAATTTTACCAGGATACGGCGGATACTTCAGGAGAAGAAACATTGAGCTGCCCGAAAATTGCAAGTGAAATTCACTAGAGATACAGGTTAAATATAGGTATGTGTGAAACTTGTTGAATAATTGAGAAACTTACATGAGGTGGGTACACGCTTGACGCCGTGCATAATAAGCCTTTCCTTAACCCGTAGATCAGTTTCAACAAATATGGTACTCATGTTCATTATTGTCAGCATGGGCGTATTGTTGGTGTAAGAACCACCAGCCTCCTACTGACGTGGGAGTGATGGACAGAGAAGTGGCGACAGAGAAAGGGGAGGAGGAGACGGACACAAATGGCGGCAGGAGGAGAGGAGGAGGAAGAGGAGAGGGAGGAGGAGGAGGAGAAAGAGGAAGAGGAAGAGGAGGAGACTTACATGGTACCATTCTACTGGTCGATATGGGTCCAACGTCTTGATGCATGAATAACTGAACCATCGCCCACGTACTGCATCCTGCGGAGTGCATCCTTTATTGGGCCAAACAGATAGAAGACGGAACGTGCGAGATCTGGGATGTAGAGTTTATGAGGAAGAAATCTAGAGAAGTTTTGTTAGTTTTTCTCGAGTGGGCAAACATGTGTGGGGCCGTGGGTGATCACAGAGAAGGGGAAGATCATCTGCATTTTTGTGGCGACGAATACGCTGAAGCCGTTTCTTCGGTTACCTAATGGTGGGAGAACAGACTTCAGTGTTCATTGTTGCACGTTGAGGGAGGGCAGAAAACAGAATTACCATTTTAGAACTCAAAAAAACCATCGCGATGACTTTACCAGCTAAAGGTGCGAATTTTAACTTTTTCTTCGAAGAGAGGTAACCTGGTGTCGCTCTCCGGTTCCAAGTGACGACTACATGTTTCAACGCTTGTGACGATGTTCGACAAAAATTGTTCTGATCAGCGATGTAAAGCTTAAGCAGTTCCGCACAGATGGTCCTTTGTTGCTGTTTACTGTCTTCCGCTAGACGGTGGGGAGCCTAGGGGACACACCAGCTGGTGGACGAGTGTGTCCGCAGTACCATCCGAGACGTCGAATTGTGCAGCGAGGTACTTGATTGTGATTCGTCGACAACCCGGAATGAGAGTGTAATTTAACTGGAATCTTCCTATATCTCCCCATCTGTGCCTAGTATACCACATCCTCTTGTAATTCTTGAACAGATTTTCCATAGTACAAGTTGAAATTTGTTGTAGATTTATGTTAGTCTTTTTGCCCCTCTCATTCCTACTACGAAGCCTATATGAATCCCCCGCAACGTCTTCTTCTACTCCTTCCCCTAAAATCGCCTTCCAGTCACCCAAGGCTATTTGGGTTTAAACTCCATTTACACATTCATCAACCCTTTCAAAATCCTCATCTACGTTCTGTCTCTCTTGGTCTTCTGCTTGCCGCGTTGGCATGTATATCTGAACTATGGTTGTCGGTGTTGGTTTGTTGTTTATTCAAATTAGAACAACCCTATCACTTAGCTGTTCGCAGTAACTCATTCTGACCTATCTTCCTAATTGTAACGAATCTCACAACCGTTATACGATTTTCTACTGCTCCTGGTATTATCCTATACTCGTCTGATCATGTCTTATTTTGATTTCACTTCAGTGACCTTCACTTTACCTAAACTGAGTCGTGGCATTTCACTGTTCACATTTTATAGCCTCAGACATTCCACGCCGAACTCGTAGAACGTTATCCTTTCTTCTTTTCAAGGTCACCATCCCCTTGGTGGTCCCCCCTTGGAGAATTGGTGACTAGTGCGAAAGTTTTTGCCAATGAAAAGCTGATCATGTTACAGACCATATGTCCTGTGGATACGCATTATATCTCCATAATGCATTATACACCCTCATTCCTTTGACCATCGCTGATTCTTCTGCCTTTGAAGAGCAGTTCCTCATTCTAATGGCAAGAGAGTGCCCTGAACCTCTATTTGCTCCTCCACTTTCTTTGGAAAGGCCGTTGGCAGAACGAGGGTGACTTCGTATGCTGGAAGCCTTCGGTCGCTAATGTTGGTGATTTTTATTCAAAATTTGAGCAGTTACGAGGTTCGAGCAGGGGAGTCAGGAAGTTTTGCTTATTTGTCAATAATGGTACTCGTAGCCCACGGATTGCAACTATAACGATACTCGTGATAATGTGGAAGCTGAAGCGTTCAGCAAGGAGGTAATACTGGGAAGCGAAGCGGTGTGGAGAGGCTGGAGACAGCATGAAAGTAAATTTAAAAAAAGACGGGGGTTGAGAGCTGCGACTACAGATGTTGACTCACACGCTTCATGTAATCTGCACTCATGTGAGGAGGGTAATTCTATTGGTAAGCAGCACTACAGCTGAACAGTCAGAGGGAGGAATCATTAACTACAGAATACTGTGAAGGAAATGCAGAGTTTAGTGCTGACACGACTGAAGACGTTCTGAAGGTGATGATTTTGCTGCTAGCGTGCAGGAAGAGACAGACGTGGTGATGGTGGTAAGGCATGCAAAGAGCCTCGTGTGTGCCAACGAATTATTACCTGGACAGCAGGGTGCTGCAGTAAATATTGTTACGGACAAAGTGGTTGGATCACCGGGCCCTGACAAGTGCAATTTTAAATGGTTCAAATGGCTCTAAGCACTATGGGACTTAACATCTGAGGTCATCAGTCCCCTAGACTTTGAACAACTTAAACCTAACTAACCTAAAGACATCACACTCATCCGTGCCTGGGGCAGGATTCGAACCTGCGACCTTAGCAACAGCACGGTTCCGAACTGAAGCGCCTAGAACCGCTCGGTCACAGCGATTGGCAGTGCAATTTTAAGCTAGGATGAAATTAAAGTTTTCGTCATTGCTAAGCAATTTCCTCTCGACGATTTCTGTTCTGACTAATTGAGAAAAGACGAGTGTGACTATAGCCGAGCTTTTACGATGATCAGGACAGGTTAGAGAACTGGTTGTTATCACAAAGACAGGCAAATGGAAAATTTGAAATAACCAGAAAATTGCGTAGTTAAAACAATCTGTGTATAAGTCATACGACTTATGAATATAATAATCTAAAATTATCTGGTCCTAAGGAAAATTCCCAGGTAAATCTAAGATTGCCACTGAAGACAGGGTACTTGAGCAAGTCTTCACTTTCATTTATTTAGGCAGACAACTAAGTGTGGACATGGACATAGACATAGCATGGCATTATGGCACTAAAAGAAAGGGAGATCAAAATAACATACACTCAGCAGAAATGAGATTTTTAAGAACTGTTAAAAGTTGCTCCACAAGGGACCACGTACAAAATGAACGTATTTGGGCGAAACTGGGAATTTATAATATAAATGAGAAGACTGAAAAATATAGAGAAGAACGGAGAGACCTGAAGCGGAGGGATGAAGGCAGATTTCCAGCAGTTGTAAACAATTACAAGACCGGAATAAGATGAGGTACAGGACGGCCGAGAAACGGAAAGATTTAATTATGTTAAGTCGGAAAGGAAATATTGCTTAAACCTTAAGGTGCATAAGAAGAATAGTCTGCTGTCTCCATGGCTGAACAGTGCAGTGTGTCACCTGGTGAGACATTGTTGGTGAGTATTTCACTGTAGGTAACATCTGACGTTGATCAATTGGGTTCTTGGGCCGCACCAGTAGTTTACTGTGTGAGCCTCGTTTCTACGAGGGCAGTTCAATAAGTAATGCAACACATTTTTTTTCTCGGCCAATTTTGGTTGATAAAACAGGAAATTTCTTGTGGAATATTTTCAAACATTCCCGCTTCGTCTCGTATAGTTTCATTGACTTCCGACAGGTGACAGCGCTGTACGGAGCTGTTAAAATGGCGTCTGTAACGGATGTGCGTTGCAAACAACGGGCAGTGATCGAGTTTCTTTTGGCGGAAAACCAGGGCATCTCAGATATTCATAGGCGCTTGCAGAATGTCTACGGTTATCTGGCAGTGGACAAAAGCACGGTGAGTCGTTGGGCAAAGCTTGTGTCATCATCGCCACAAGGTCAAGCAAGACTGTCTGATCTCCCGCGTGCGGGCCGGCCGTGCACAGCTGTGACTCCTGCAATGGCGGAGCGTGCGAACACACTCGTTCGAGATGATCGACGGATCACCATCAAACAACTCAGTGCTCAACTTGACATCTCTGTTGGTAGTGCTGTCACAATTGTTCACCAGTTGGGATATTCAAAGGTTTGTTCCCGCTGGGTCCCTCGTTGTCTAACCGAACACCATAAAGAGCAAAGGAGAACCATCTGTGCGGAATTGCTTGCTCGTAATGTGGCTGAGGGTGACAATTTCTTGTCAAAGATTGTTACAGGCGATGAAACATGGGTTCATCACTTCGAACCTGAAACAAAACGGCAATCAATGGAGTGGCGCCACACCCACTCCCCTACCAAGAAAAAGTTTAAAGCCATACCCTCAGCCGGTAAAGTCATGGTTACAGTCTTCAGGGACGCTGAAGGGGTTATTCTGTTCGATGTCCTTCCCCATGGTCAAACGATCAACTCTGAAGTGTATTGTGCTACTCTTCAGAAATTGAGGAAACGACTTCAGCGTGTTCGTAGGCACAAAAATCTGAACTAACTTCTCCTTCTTCATGACAACTCAAGACCTCACACAAGTCTTCACACCCGAGAGGAGCTCACAAAACTTCAGTGGACTGTGCTTCCTCATGCACCCTACAGCCCCGATCTCGCACAGTCGGATTTCCATATGTTTGGCCCAATGAAGGACGCAATCCGTGGGAGGCACTACGCGGATGATGAAGAAGTTATTGATGCAGTACGACGTTGGCTCCGACATCGACCAGTGGAATGGTACCGTGCAGGCACACAGGCCCTCATTTCAAGATGGCGTAAGGCCGTAGCATTGAATGGAGATTACGTTGAAAAATAGTGTTGTGTAGCTAAAAGATTGGGGAATAACCTGGTGTATTTCAATGCTGAATAAAACAGCCCCTGTTTCAGAAAAAAATGTGTTGCATTACTTATTGAACTGTCCTTGTACATACCAACTCATTCCGTCTCCAAGTCGGCGCAGTCACACCCGCCGAAATTAGTATCCTTTAGGTTTAGTTTAGTTACCTATATAAGCCATGGATCATACTTCTCACCCCTCGCAATGATGTGGAACGAATAGATTTCACAGTTACGAGCACATTGTCACGGGATAATGTGGTAGCAAGCTCACTACTCACATGTCTTAGGTTATTTTAATTTTTTTCTTTTCCTTCTCTTTTAGATGTTTTTCTTGCCACGGAAAGCAGATACCAGGGTACATTCCCGTAACTTACAGCAGTATAACATTGAGAACAATGATCGAACAAATATTTTTACATGTACATTCAGTAATTCAGTATTAATTTTATGTTATATTCATCGAGCGACCAAAGGAAATCGATTCCGCCATAGTGGGGGGGAGTGATCGCGATTCTGAGCTTGTAGAAACTGTCGTCATTCATTTGCTCTACAAAAGCGTACACCGCCTTCACTGAGAAACCGCGAATGTCATGAAAATAAGCAAAAGACTTTTCTTTTAATGAAAAGATAAAAGTAATAGTCCCCGGTTTCTAATAGATTAATGTTCATTATTGGTGAAAAGTAATTATTACAACTTTTCTTTTTTTAGCAACCACACGACTAACAGCTCGATTTCGTGATTCTAGAATCCCCTAAATCACACTCCACGTCCTTCAGTAATGCTTGCCTGAAGAACTGAGGGCTCATTGCTTGTTAAATAAGGGGTCAACAAATTTCGGTTTCGCTTTTGAACACATGGCCTCGATGTTTTCGTTTTCCAGCTCCTGAGAATAGGCATAACAACTAATCACTGGAAGTGGGAGTTCTTCACAGTGCATAACTGGGCATACTGGGGACTGAGTGCTGTTAGAAGACATAGAATGGCGATCTTTTGTTACCGACCTCTTTACAACAGAAGAGGAATAATAAATCACCGACCTACTCCTTCTGTTCTCTCTGAACCACAGCAAAGCAGAGGAGATACGCTTTCGTTTTCCTTTATCCCAGACACGAAGCATTTTCTCGTAGTTATTTGGAGTCTATTTCCTGTCTAGAGGAGCAGCACGAACCATAAGAAAAGGTTAATAGCCACGCTTAACGGAAGAAATTACATTTCGTATATTTGCCAGGGTAGAATAAAGCGGCGACAAATAAAACAAGAACCATCAGAAATATTTACATAGTTGTTTAGAACAAAAGAAGAAACAACAGGAAAGATGCGTTTCCTTCGCTTCAAAATTATATAGTTAAAGGAAAACGGATATGCTGTACTTTCAGGAATTATTGCGTTTCATGTTCGATGTTTGAATAAAATTTCAAGCTGCCCTGCAACATTATAAATCAGTTGGAGATGTTCGCCTCTACAGCTGAGTGGCCAGCACGCCTGACTGCCATTTGGGAATCTGGGTTCAATATCCGGAACAGCCAGGGAATCTCCCTTTCCGGGAGTAGTGGTACTGGGTGTATTAAGTCCCGTAAGAGCAACAGAGGTGCTACTCGACCGATTAGGTTTCGGTTTCGATATCAAAAAGCTACCATTCCGAACCGCATTTGATGACGTCATTGACAGAGGACCGCACGGCGCTCGGTAGGGACCTATTGGGCCGTCTACGGCCAGAACGCTGAACAATAGAGGAAACTTAGATGTAGCACTACGAAGAAAAAATGTAAACAGTGCTCACACTCGTACCGTTTTTGCGGAAAAACTGGAAGCGACCGAAAAATGTAACTTAACGTAAACAAAAGAAACGTTTGACCAGATGGTGCTTTGATATGTACTCGAAAGTGTGGGATAATCTCTTTGCCTTTTTAGCTAATTACTGCTTAATTCACGTCCCCACCGTAAGCCATGAGCGCTCTTCACTGATTCATTGATTAAATGGTGTAGTCCATGAGAGGGCTCTCAGACGTTTACCACCGCTAACTGCATAACGGCCATCGAAGGTGAAGTGCTGCCAGTCAGATGGTACGTGGATGCTATGAGCATTTGCAGGAGTTGAATATGACTTTGAGCGGTTCTGTGATTCTCTGTTCTACCAAATTACATTGTCGAGACGCCCATCTGTCGGATTTCGAGGAACTTCGTCTGTTATTTCTGGCTACCGAAATCACAGGTGAAGTGGAATTGATAAGCAGTAGTCATCAGCACTTGTTGGACTTGATGGTGAACATGTTATTGTGCAGACTGAATCAACAGTTATTTGGACCTACCATTGTACCTTATAGTTTGAAAACTACATGTGTTGATCTGTTTTAGTTTTGAGTTAACCTCAATTTTACTTAGCAAGTTTACTGGTTCCAGTTTCTCTAAGCTACCCTGCTAATACTGGTTATGTCACAGTTATCCAGAGTGAGTTTTCTAGTTTCCGTCTATAGGATTTGATTCCTGCTGGTTAATGATGAATATTACTTGTGCTGGCTATATGTAATGTATCTAGTACTCAGGATTTTTGTAATTCAATTTCGCTAGCTGTTGTTTTAGTTTCAGGTCTGTGGGTGTTGTTGTTTATATAATATTTAAGCAATGTTTTATAGAATTAGCCTGAGTTATCGTAACTAATAACTAAGATGTGTACGCTCTCTCTTGGTCGAGATTTGCATTTGGTAATTGGTTCCTAGTTTCTAGCTCCTTAATGAGACAACCGTTACCTGTTTATGAGACCTCAAATATTATTGCCGTGATTCACATAAAGTAAAAATTTAATATTGTTTTTAGAGTTTCTCATTGCCTATAGGGATCTGGTGTGATTACGGGAGATAGTTGATGTGTTAACAAAATTTTTATTCATGTGTTTTCTATTATTATGGAACATTAGTTAAATGAAATGTTTTATTGTGTGTTCCACTTATATCTGATTTCATACTGGGCTTTATGGAATTTATTTGAGACACAACACATGAGTCACGTGAAGATCTAAGCAAGGTCACGATTTGAAATTTGAAATTAATATTCATAAATTCTGAAGTACTAAATCATTATTTCTGTGTTTTTTTAAATGTGTGTAAAAATTTACTTCAATTGAGTTTGTAAAATTTCATGTATTTTTTGAAAAATTAATAATGACAGTTTGTACTACTTGTTACATAAATCTGTTGTGACCGATATGCTGTGTTTCTTGTGACCTGGTACCTCAGCATTCTCCAGCCCAGTGTTTGCTAACGATATCAAATGTGATAAAATAACATATAAAATTCCGATAGGCTTCCCATCCGAAGTGATAGCATTATCCAGGGAATGGCAGGGCGATGTAACATTCTAACAGTATTCTTTTACTAAATTTCAATATTTATGTTTCTCAAAGATTCAAAATATGATGTAATCTGATAAACATAAAGCGCAAACAACAATGTCTCATATTTCAAGTGCAAAAACTAACATCGTTCAAGTGGCGACTGTTCTTGTCCAGACACTCTTGCAGGAGAGTGGATAAATTGTCCCTACACCTTCCAAGCACTGCAAGGGGAATTTCTCGAACTCCTCGAACAATGAATCCTGAAAGAACTTACAGATTCCATGGATTAAACCCAAGATATTAGATAATCCTATAAGAGCTGGAGATGGAGGGGTGCCACACCTCATCCCAACGCTAAGAGATGAGGCAATTTCGAAAATCTTCATTTCAAATGCCATGAGTCATCTTGAGGCATGGGAAGTAGCCTCAAGTTGTTCAAAGCGAACGTTATCGAGGTCAATCTGATATCCTGTCAGTTCTGGCGTAAAAAATTCTTGCAATATCGTGACGTAATGCGGGGTGTTGACAGTCACTATGCGTCCATTTTCTCGGAAAAAGTAGTATCACCTGATTCCGAATAGGACTAATCCATACCACACAATTACCTTCTCACTGTGTAGGGGCCACTCGTGGAGTTCTCATTTAATATTTTCCTACCACTACCGGCGATTTTCTTTGGTCATAGCGACCGCTAAGTGAAAAGGATCCTCATCACTCATTATCCAAGGTTTCAGCATCCATTCTGCAAATATATGCTGTAGTACATGTCATTTTACTTCCGTTGTTGACTCTTTTCAAAGAGCGAAGCTGAGGTCAAAATGTAAATTATGGCGAACTTCCCTTTGTGGAATTTTCCAGTGCGAGCATGTCGTACCGCTGAATGACGAGACCTGACTTCCACAGCTTGTCCAACTTTCTCGATGGGTTTTGCTATTCTATCTCTCCGGAAACGTCCCCGAGGTTTTCCAGGTCTCACCGTGTCTCTCGTTCTGAAGCTGTTGAATCACTTTACTACTGATGGGCAATATGGATCAACTTTATGTCGACAACATTAAACTGATTGAAAATCTTCGGTGCGTCTGCACTGCCGAATGAAATGGTCGAATGGCATTGTTGGGCGGGAATTCGGCCGCAGTACTGCAAGTCATTTTTAGGTGACGCCACTTCGGCGACTTGCTTGTCAATGATGATGAAAATGATGATGAAGGACACTCAACACTCAGTCCCCTGCCCTGACTCGAACCCGGGCCCCTTGCGTGGTAGAAGGAAACGGTACCGCTAAACTACGGAGGCGGACTGCACTACCGGACGACCGGTTGGAACAAATCTGTCGCAAACAAAGACTTGACAAAGGCTCTATAAAGGCTCTATGGCTACTGATATGGCAAGTAATAAAGAATGTATAGCAACCTCTGCTCATACGCTAGTTCTCCGTCCGGCGCTCCTCCCTCACCACTACCACTTGGGGTATGGCTTATGGCGGTCTCTAAATCGTAAAACCTCTCAGCGATCCCTATGCATACGATAAACTGTGTAATCTTCAAAAATTGCAGCATTGTTACAATAGGCACAGCGAGCGAGGTGAGAAAAAAATAATTCTCCTTACGTATAACAAAATGAGTTAACAGCTCAGTATGTGCAATGTTCGATAGCAAAATAATGTTACCAATGTGGGATTTGTAAACGGCCAACATGAAGAAACAAGGAAAAATTTGAAAACATGTAGCAGGTTAACAAGGATCTATATAAAACTTCTTGGTAAATTAGAACTGTGTGTCGGAATGGGATTAAAACGTGGGATCTTTCCTCTCGCGGAAAGCCTTCATCAACTTAGTTATCCAAATACCAATCGCGACCCAATTACACAACTTCACTTCCGCCAGCATCTCTTCTCATATCCATATGGATCCAATGTATGTAGTGTAAATGACAGGTAGAACGGGTGGTTAACTTCTTATAAAACAAAAACGTGGGTCAAATTTTCGGATAGATCATCCAAAATAAGGTATTGCGTGGCTATCTAAAAAGAAGTGAAAACTATTTAGTAAGTACAGTACAGTAATAATCATTACGTGTTACAATTTGAGACTACATAACGAGGAAAAATGTAGTGGTGAAAACCAAATGCAGCGAGCACGTCGTGTCCAGCGGCGACTATTGGTTTAGTCCAGTTGCTTTCTAGTCTGGTTGCACTTGTCTCGGCGACTATCGGTTTAGTCCAGTTGCTTTCTAGTCTGGTTGCACTTGTCTCGTGGTTAAGAATGTTGACGAGGTACAACGTATGTACTGAACGGTTCTCTAAGATTGAATAACACTGATAAGGTAAAAAAACCATATTCGACTCATTATAGTGTGTCTCTAATCAATGGTGAAATGTAACATGTTTTCGTATTATTTGATATCAGTTCTGTATTGTATTTTACAGTCTTTGAAAATGACCGAATCTCGAAACATGTAAGGCGGTTCTGAAAATAATAAAAAGTGTGGCCAGAACGCCCGAAAGTTATTAAAGTGCAAATGTGAAAGTCACAGCAATGTCGCAAATTGAATGAAAAGAAAGTTAAGCGTGAATCACACCCACATCTTACACGAGATTGACGACACTTTTGTTTCAAGTGTGCTTTTCCTGCACACAACCGAGCTACATGTTACCGCCTAACAGTGCAGCAACACTGCAACTGTGGCTCTTGACACCAAGCGCCTCTTCCTTTCAGGATCCCTTACAGACTAACCCCAAAGATCACTAAGTTATCTGCAGTCGATATTAAGTACAGAATAACATCTCAGCAGTAGCCCTGCAATAACCAGTACGCGCAAATGATCTAATTATGAAATAGCAAGGTAATTCTGAGAGTTGCGGCGTAAGAGCCAACTTTCAAACTATCTGAAAATTTAGCAGTGTATTTAGACATTATACCAAACCTGCAAAAGTCATACTAATTTTAAAGCGGTTGAAAGCGAGTGGGAAAGTTAGCCGAGAGATGCAAGTGAAATGCAGTGTCCAAATTTCGCAAGACGGCTCTAATATTTCATGACTGCCTTTACATACAGTGAAGCAAAGACGGCAGCTGTGTTTAACTTGACTTGGCAGTTGCTGCTAATTGCAGCCGGTCCCCTTGAGTTCTTATTATGCTTCCTCTGGATTCTCTCTGCAGCAGACAACTCAAAGCAAGTTCTCATTTGCGCCCGTCTCTCTAGGCTGTCGTTCTGTGCTGCATAAAAGCGACAGGGCGAGCCTGCAACTCACTGATTCACTTGCGACTCTCTGATTCAACAGTGGTACATTCCTGTCTATAGCGGAACAAAAATCTGTAGCCTGTAAATGATTGTGGAATGCGTGGCTGCGGTTATATTTCTCATTGCACCATTTATTAGGAAGTTTTCGCCATCATTTCGAGTACGGTACTCACGAAGAATGAGTGCCAAAACAGCACAGTGTCCTCTGTGAGTAACCTAATATGTCGTCAATACTCAAAATCTAGTCAGTAAAATCAAAGATATGCAGTGTGGTTAAGATACTAAACTGTTTTCATTAGATATTATGAATTTTTATACTAACGTATCTGTTCAAACATTCATTGACATCGTTGAAAAAAATCTATGTACTTTGTAAAACATAGATTTCTGACGAGCATGTCACTGACCTAAGTGTTTACTAAGAATAGTAGCGAATTACAGTTATTTTGTTTCCAATGGCAAACTATACCATCAGCCTGATGGCCTAGCAATGCGTAAACCACTGGCTGGCATCTTAGCCAATATTTTCATCAGTTGGCTTGAAGAGAAATTCTTCAATAATTCTTCCGTTTCTGATCTGGGAATTTTGTCATATGCTCGCTACGGGTACGTGAACGATATTTTGATCATATACCTTGGTTCCCAGGGAGGAATTCAACATTCGTTTGAAATTTTCAATGGTCTTTATGAACAAATCAGCTTAACTTGTGAGTTAGAAAATAGCGATCGTCAGCTTTATTACTTGAACCTCAGTACTGGTGTTGACAACGACAGACTTTCTTCCGGTATTTTTAGAAGAGCAGCTAATACAGTTCAAACCGTGCCCGCAAGTTCAGTGCATCCTCGTTCCCATAAAAAAGCATTTTTCCATTCAGCCATTCATAGTACATTTTCTGAACCTTTGCCACGTGAGAAGCTCAATAAAGAGATGAATATAATAAAAACTATTGCAGTTAATAACGGCTAAGATCCTTCGATAGTTGAAAATACCTTCAAAGACAAATATGACGCTGAAGTGAACACGTTATCAATCAGTGCTGTTTCTGACAGTAACGAGGACAAAAATATTTTCCCGATTCGATTTCTAGACCCTGTTCCTTATAAAATTCGTCGTTTTCTTGATAAAAAATACGGGTTCAAGTTACTTTCTCCACTAACAATAACATGCATAAGGATCTTATTCGCAATCTCAAGTCCACAGTTGCTCCTACACACAGTTCAGGAGTGTATAAAATCTCCGGTGTGATACCCGTCCCGTTTATTATATAGAACAGACTGGAAGATGTTTTAGTGTCAGGTACAAAGAACATTTAATAGGAAACTAATTTACATAATTTCACTTTTTCTCATCATCTGTTAATTTCCGGTGACAAACCGAAAAACGTTGAAGAAGTTCCCATTTTGCATAGAGGAAAGAAAGATCACAGACCGGACGTAATCGAAGAGCCGGATGTTTTAGGCTTATTTCATCCACAATGAACAGCTACATTTACGTAAGAAAAATTTTTGTAATGGTTTTAATCCACTACTAGGGGAATTTTTATTCTTCAATTTTTTACTATATTTTAGTGCCTCTAGTTCCCAAACATCATTTTCTTAGATTTTCACACATGAGTAATACTATAGTTACCTACATTATTCTGTCCTTTAGATTCTGTAAAGCCTAACAGATGGCTCTTGTATTTCATCTGCTTGACTACAATGTAATTTCAAAAATACAATTGTAATTTGGTTTTACAATTAAATGTGGTTTTTTCCATTATTTCTATTATAATGTTTTCAAATGGGCACATGTCACTGCCCGCGCATGATAAGCGGCACTACTTGTACTGTTTTCATGGCAGTAATGTAAGCCACTAGGCCGATCAGTCGTGTGTTATTGCTAGTTAGGCATACGTGAGAGGGCTGGCGTATTTTGTTTTATTTTTTACTTGATCACAGCTGCTCTCAATTCTGACCATTGCTTTCTCGCAATGTAGTTTTAATCACGTGACTTTTGTACATCATGACACTTGTCATCTTAGTTAATGTCTCTTTTGTAATACTTAAATTCTTTATATTATCCTACAGGGTTCTCAAATTTTTATTCTGATGAGGTCATCAATAGTAGGTGTCGAAACCTAGGTCAATTGTACCAAACAGTTATTTGCAAGCGGTTGGCTGTGTAATTCCTATGTATGATAGTATTTTCTGCTCTGGCCCCACGAAAAACAATACGTAACGGGCTCTAGTATAAGCGGTGATCAAAAAGTCTCAGTTTGTGGGCGTTGTTGAAGCGTATACGAAACCCAGCGCGACTCCGATGCGGGTATGTAAGCACCGACATGAATGCAAGAGTTTAGTGTGCCATTCGTATCCTTCCGATGTGCGCTCCGTAACCACGGAAACATGAACTGCGGTGATGTTTTTACCAAATAACTCCAAAGAGAACCTACGTGTTGTTATTCTTTCCTTATATACCGAAGTACAAACACCGGTAAACATCTGTAGCGTAAGGAGGAATGTGTATGGTGCAGCATCTCTTCGAAAACTACCGTTGCGGTATAGTGCGCTACAAGGGGTGCTGCTGCTTCCTGGTAATACTCTTCCGCATATCGCAAATGTCGTAACGTCGAAGGTATACCAACTCAAGCACCTCCTCTATAGTCCTGATCTCTCCTCATGCGATTATGACGCCTTCGGTTCCGTAGAAGAAGCCTTTAAGAGTCAACGATTCCTGTCGAACGACGATGTGCATCAAGGAGTTGTGAACCCCTTCACTCAGCAGGACACGGTGTTTCACCAAACGGATGTGTCGGTGGGATGATTGCCTCAATGTTCACGACGATTTTTCCTGTCTTGCGTACTGTTTCTGGACTCTACGGCCTTCGAACGGGAAGTTATTGGTCGCTCGGTATACATTCCTAGAGATTCTGCAATTAATACCGTCCTGAAACCTTTATAATCAGACTTAGTTTTTCAACATTTCCGTGACGTTCTCTTGTGAGCCACATAGGCCTACAATCTAACACCAAATCCATTAGGTGGTTAGACAGTGCCTTGTTACCCATAAATTTCTTTTGCAGGATCAACGTTTGGACGCTTTCTTGAGATCTTCTCCAGGGTCTTGTGGTATTCACAGCTTCCTGTGTTCAGCTAACCGTGGACATCACAAGATCCTCAAAAAGATCCCATTAGCAGATTCTAAAAGTAGATCGTGTAGAAGAAACTGAAGAACATCACCCAACGTAACAACATAAAGGAGTTTACCTCTAATGACAGGGGCCGCGAAAGCTTGCTGACTTTCCTATGAATAATCATACTATTCCTCATTGTTTGAGTTCAATATTACGTGTTACATCTCACTGGTAGCCGAATTTCTGGGATCATGGAACAGTGGAGCAATATGGGGTCCAATGATTTCTCATCCGTCGAATGATAATACTTCAAAATTTTCCCGTCACGCTCTGTAGCGAGTCACGTTCGTCTCCAGTCATTGTATGAGTCAAGGCGCAAAAAACTACTACCGCAGTTTAACAAAATTTTTGGAGATAAGTTTTCAAAAAGTGCAAAAATTATTGAACATGTTCAATTGCTATGGAAACTATACAACTTATTAAGTAAAAGAGGAGCAGATTGTTATGTATTGATTATTTTTAGATAGTTTCTGTCGTTATATTGTGAAACCAAAAAGGCAAGTCACGCAACATGCAATACTTGGTTTTCCATAAGACCCACGCTGGCACTGAGAATGACCCCGAATTCCATACTTCTCCACTATTCGATATTAGCCTCCCAATACAATTTCTTAAAAATGATTTCGGTGGAAAGTTCCCTAAAATTTTATCACCACATTGAAAAGTACGTACTGCCAAACAGTTGTAGTTTATCGGAATGAAGGTTCAATCTGCAGTTAATTGAAACTATATGTCAGACCGGGACTGGAACTTGGAAGTGGAGAATTCGTCTCGGCTAGACACGCAGTTTTAGTGTGCTAGGAAGTTACACCGTAAGTGTTTGAGAGATAAGAATGAATTCAGTTTCGACATAAAATTACAAATGTAAATGGATTCCATAATATCCGAACTTCATCTTTGTGTCCCACAAATCTGAACTGTTTTATCCGACACGTGTTGTGCAGTCCCCTTTGTAGGATCAATTTCCCTGTATCCTGCCAGTGAACCGCTATCACCCACCTCCTTTACCTACGAATGAGACTACACGGCGAATGCATTTCGTAACCGTACACACTATCCGTACACACTGTTACACACGTACACGTATTCGTTTGAATTAACTTATTCCTCTCAGACTCGTTGGCAGTGTATTCATGTGAAACTATGCTTTTGCGTTTTATGGGGTGTAAAATTTAACATTTACGAATATTTAAAGTAATTTTCTAACTTTTTAACCATGTAGAAGTCTTATCTAGATCTACCTGAATATTAGTGTAGCTTACTTAAATTGTCTGAAGCGTATTCATAAAGTAAGTCGACAAAATTTTATATTTTTTTTGAGAAAAAGTATTTTAGAAAAGCCTATAGCGGGACGTTGTTAATACATTTGATGTCTATATTTCGATATAACCGCCATCCTGTTCAATGCATATGGTGAGCAGTGCCACAGTACTCTTTATGCCCTCATCGAAAAACTCTCTCAATAGTTCCTTTAATTCAAAACGTATACCACGTTGACCACGATGGCACCGAAACAGAGGACGACCGAAGAAAGGCAGAAATACTGAATTCAGTGTTCCGAAACTGTTTCACTGCGGAAAATCGTAACACGGTCCCTGACTTCAGCCGTCGCACGGACGCCAAAATGGAAAATATTGAAATAAACGATATCGGAATTGAAAAAAAACTGCTATCACTTAGTAGCGGAAAAGCATCCGGACCAGACGAGATACCCTTAAGATTCTACAGTGATTATGCTAAAGAACTTGCCCCCTTTCTATCAGCAATTTATCGTAGATCGCTGGAAGAACGTAAAGTACCTAGCGACTGGAAGAAAGCGCAGGTCGTTCCCATTTTCAAGAAGGGTCATAAATCAGATGCGAATAATTATAGGCCTATTTCGCTTACGTCAATCTGTTGTAGAATAATGGAACATGTTTTGTGTTCTCGTATTATGACGTTCTTAGATAATACAAATCTCCTTCATCATAACCAACATGGATTCCGCAAACAGAGATCATGTGAAACTCAGCTCGCCCTATTTGCCCAAGAAATTCACAGTGCCGTAGACACTGGCGAGCAGATTGATGCCGTATTCCTGGACTTCAGGAAGGCATTTGATACGGTTCCGCACTTACGTTTAGTGAAAAAAATACGAGCTTACGGAATATCGGACCAGGTTTGTGATTGGATTCAGGATTTCCTAGAAGAAAGAACACAACATGTCATTCTTAACGGTTCAAAATCTGCAGATGTAGAGGTAATTTCGGGAGTACCGCAGGGAAGCGTGATAGGACCTATATTGTTTACAATATACATAAATGACTTAGTTGACAACATCGGTAGCTCCGTGAGGCTATTTGCAGATGACACGGTTGTCTACAAGAAAGTAGCAACATCAGAAGACTCGTACGTACTCCAGGAGGACCTGCAGAGGATTAATGCATGGTGCGACAGCTGGCAGCTTTCCCTAAACGTAGATAAATGTAATATAATGCGCATACATAGGGGCAGAAATCCATTCCAGTACGATTATGCCATAGGTGGTAAATCATTGGAAGCGGTAACGACCGTAAAATACTTAGGAGTTACTATCCGGAGCAATCTGAAGTGGAATGATCACATAAAACAAATAGTGGGAAAAGCAGGCGCCAGGTTGAGATTCATAGGAAGAATTCTAAGAAAATGTGACTCATCGACGAAAGAAGTAGCTTACAAAACGCTTGTTCGTCCGATTCTTGAGTATTGCTCATCAGTATGGGACCCTTACCAGGTTGGATTAATAGAAGAGATAGACATGATCCAGCGAAAAGCAGCGCGATTCGTCATGGGGACATTTAGTCAGCGCGAGAGCGTTACGGAGATGCTGAACAAGCTCCAGTGGCGGACACTTCAAGAAAGGCGTTACGCAATACGGAGAGGTTTATTATCGAAATTACGAGAGAGCACATTCCGGGAAGAGATGGGCAACATATTACTACCGCCCACATATATCTCGCGTAATGATCACAACGAAAAGATCCGAGAAATTAGAGCAAATACGGAGACTTACAAGCAGTCGTTCTTCCCACGCACAATTCGTGAATGGAACAGGGAAGGGGGGATCAGATAGTGGTACAATAAGTACCCTACGCCACACACCGTAAGGTGGCTCGCGGAGTATAGATGTAGATGTAGATATTTGTACCTCCTCGTCGGATGAAAAGAAGATAAAAAGATGATGATAAGAAGGCGCTAAGAGTGATGTATATGAAGGGTGGTTCAGAACATACCAACGAAATGAATGGAAGTGAGCTTTTTAGTTGGTGAGAACGGGCGTTATGCTGCAAGATGCACACTGCTCTCGTCAGCATTCCCCTCCTTGTGTTTTAAATGCAACTTTTGTAGGATCTCAAAATATCGTTGTACAATCAAGGTCTACCGCTGAGGCAGAAATTAGAACAAAATGATGCCTTTTAGGTCCCAAGACAATGAGGCGATCATTTCTAGGACTGAAATTGTGGTTTTGAATTTTTTTAGCCGGTGGGAAACGGCAGTGACGCCGCTGTGATCGATGCCGTTTTGTCTTAGGCATGTAATCAGCCACCCAAGTTTCATCATCAGTCACACTAGAGCTCAGAAAACCCGTACCTTCCACTTCAAAGCACTCACTATTCTTCTTGCGCTGCTCCGTCAACTCTTTGGGAGCCATCGTGCACGCATTTTCCGGTATTTCGGTGAATGCCTCTTGCAGAGTTCTGGAGAGTTGTGAAAAAACGCAGTAATTTCATTCGCTTTTAAGCGGTGGTCTTCACGAACTGTTACCTTGATTTTTTACACCGACTCTTACAAGTTGACCATTATACAGCGTGTTACAAAAAGGTACGGCCAAACTTTCAGGAAACATTCCTCACACACAAATAAAGAAAAGATGTTATGTGGACATGTGTCAGGAAACGCTTAATTTCCATGTTAGAGCTCATTTTAGTTTCGTCAGTATGTACTATACTTCCTCGATTCACCGCCAGTTGGCCCAATTGAAGGAAGGTAATGTTGCCTTCGGTGCTTGTGTTGACATGCGACCCACTGCACTACAGTACTAGCATCAAGTACATCAGTACGTAGCATCAACACGTTAGTCTTCAGCACGAACGTGGTTTTGCAGTCAATGCAATGTTTACAAACGTGGAGTTGGCAGATGTCCATTTGATGTATGGATTAGCACGGGGCAATAGCCGTGGCGCGGTACGTTTGTATCGAGACAGATTTCCAGAACGAAGGTGTCCCGACAGGAAGACGTTCGAAGCAATTGATCGGCGTCTTAGGGAGCACGGAACATTCCAGCCTATGACTCGCGACTGGGGAAGACATAGAACGACAAGGACACCTGGAATGGACGAGGCAATTCTTCGTGCAGTGGCCGATAACCCTCATGTCAGCGTCAGAGAAGTTGCTGCTGTACAAGGTAACGTTGACCACGTCACTGTATGGAGAGTGCTACAGGAGAACCAGTTTTTCCGTACCATGTACAGCGTGTGCAGGCACTGTCAGCAGCTGAATGGCCCTTCACGGGTACATTTCTGCGAATGGTTCATCCAACAATGTGTCAATCCTCATTTCAGTGCAAATGTTCTCTTTACGGATGAGGCAGACATTGTTGGTGATATCTTGATTGGGCCCCATGTTCTTCCACCTACGCTCAATGGAGCACGTTATCATGATTTTATACGGGATACTCTACCTGTGCTGCTAGAACATGTGCCTTTACAAGTACGACACAACATGTGGTTCATGCACGATGGAGCTCCTGCACATTTCAGTCGAAGTGTTCGTATGCTTCTCAACAATAGATTCGGTGACCGATGGATCGGTAGAGTCGGACCAAATCCATGGCCTCCACTCTCTCCTGACCTCAACCCTCTTGACTTTCATTTATGGGGGCATTTGAAAGCTCTTGTCTACGCAACTCCGGTACCAAATGTAGAGACTCTTCGTGCTCGTATTGTGGACGGCTGTGATACAATACGCCATTCTCCAGGGCTGCATCATCGCATCAGGGATTCCATGCGAAAGAGGGTGGATGCATGTATCCTCGCTAACGGAGGACATTTTGAACATTTCCCGTAACAAAGTGTTTGAAGTCACGCTGGTACGTTCTGTTGCTGTGTGTTTCCATTTCATGATTATTGTGATTTTAAGAGAAGTAATAAAATGAGCTCTGACATGGAAAGAAAGCGTTTCCGGACACATGTCCACATAACATATTTTGTTTCTTTGTGTGTGAGGAATGTTTCCTGAAAGTTTGGCCATACCTTTTTGTAACACCCTGTATGTATGGAAAAACGAAAATAATCTACAAACTACTGCGTGTACACATGTAAAAATCACTACAGACATTCGGATCTAGATTATGACATGTTAGATAGGCCTGCCATTATTGGCGATGTGGCGCACATGAATAGCGAAATTCTGAATGACCCGCTGAAGTACCGGAACATTGATGCTGTGGATGACCTCCTGAATGGCTGTTTTCAGCTTAGCAAGGGGTTCGGCGTTATTGATGCACACCTTGTCTTTAATGTAGTCCCACAAAAAGCAGTCGCAATGTGTTCAGATCCGGAGAATATGGCCGCCAATCGAGGCCCATGCCAGTGGCCTCTGGGTACCCCAGAGCCAGAATGGGTACCCCAGAGCCAGAATGCGGTCCCCAAAGTGCTTCTACAAGACATCAAACACACTTCTTCTCTGACTGGGTTGAGCTCCGTTTTGCATGGAGTACTTCTTGTCGAAATCAGGATCACTTTGGATAACGGGGATGAAATAATCTTCCAAAACCTTCACGTACGTTCGGTAGTCCCCGTGCCATCAAGGAACATCGCACCGATTATTCCGTGACTGGACGGTGCACACCACACAGTCACCCGTTGAGGGTGAAGAGACTTCTCGATCGCGAAATGCGGATTCTCGGTCCCCAAAATGCGCCATTTTTGCTTATTGACGATCCCATTCAAATTAAATTCGATTTTATCGCTAAACCAAACCATGGATCTGCATAACAATTCCCATCATAACCGCGGCCAACAGTGCAGTTTGAAAGTCCTAACACAAACCGTCCAGAAGTTATGTCGATTTTATTTCAAGTAGTTCAATAATTGTCACCCGGTAAATCCAAATGGGAGGTCTTCCACTCCTCTGCTCCTCATGAACATTGTTCTGTCTCCACAAAATTCCTTACGTCACCCAAACACATTCTTTCGGTTCTTAACAGCTTCGTCGTACACCATTTTGATTCTAGAGAAGAAATCAGTACGTGTTACTACTTCCGTAACTAGGAAGCGTATCACAGCACGTGGTTTGCACTTGTCTTGATTTCTTAATGAAATCTTTCACGCAATTGGACACTACAATTTTAGCTTACGTACTACCATGTTAATGCGATCCTCGCTCTGGTGCAGCAACCCTTCTCTGCCACTCAGTCCTTCCAACCCTCAAAACTTAAAAAAAAAAAAAAACACATAGCCCGTTATGATCACAGTAGAATTACTTTCTGAACATGCTTCATACTTTTATGTAGATAAAGTTAAGAGACCGAAAAGGGCGATGTAGGCTGTTACCCATTTACCTTACGATAAGTGCCTTTATAATAGAGGAAGCTACAGCTGTTAAGTTCAGTACTGAATTCCTTACTACGTATCCGTTAAGTTGCAGCATTGAGTTCGCTTTTATGATTCGTTGTGGACTTTTCTGCTCACTCTGACGATTGACTGTTGACTTTCTTCTGCGAATTAGAGAAAAATCATCGCAAAAAAACAAAGTACGTGATGGAAAAGGTTCACAACATTTGCGTCTGAGATCCATATTGCTATTCGCAGGGCGACATGATACAGCTCACTAAACAGTATGCGTGGGCATGCTCATTCTCCACTCTGTTGGTGCTACGGTAGCTATCTCGTAAACAATTAGCTGTCAACCACTTCGTTATTCTAATCCACTTATACACTCTTCAGTGACTTTTGCCCGCAGATAACAATGTGTCCCCACTACTACGATACCCTGAAGCAAGGGGGCTTGTACATTTGTTAACAAATATTGATGTGAGATTGAGTTAGGATTGCCTTACGGAAGTCAAGAAGTACATTCCCGATCCGTCAGAGACTTGCTAGTGTTAAGAGTACTGCACTAGGGGAAGTCATCTACGACCTAATGGCTTTTGGCCAAAATGTTTATTCGGTCGTCTGAAGTCTTAGGAAAAGAGCAACCGAAACGGAAACGGATTCGTCCTAACAAGGGAAACTCCCCACTGCAACCCCACTCAGACGTAATAATAAGATGGCCCAGCGGATAGCACGTTAAAAAGAGAGCATAGAGAAAGCATGAAAACTGGAAGGTGTAATGAACTGTGAAAAAAACAAGCAAAATAGAAAAAGTGAACGGTCGTACCTAAGGCGATCTGCAAGAACAAGGGCATCGTACCTGTTTGGTCACAGTGTTGGAATGCAAAGCGGGAGACCCGCGGTAGAACCTCCGTCGACCGCCATTTTATTTCACTATTTTATGAATTGTCCGTCCGGTCATTGGCGTGTTTGTTGTATTTCCATAGTCTTGGCAACTCTATTGCTATACATTGGTTGCAGAATGTGAGTCATGTGGTAAGAATGTATTACTTCGCACGCAAATGTGATGAACTGTGAGAGCAGGCGACATGCCACATACACCTCTCACAGAAATGAAAACAACAAATAAAGAGTTGTGAACTATGATGCAACAAAGAAATTCTAGAGTTCAAACTTCCAAGACGGACGCAACAGTCGTAACATGTGTTACTTGCATGCAACAAATGAGAGGTACGTACGTCTGGAGCTCCTTCCTTACACCTCGCTATTGCAAACGGACGTTACGGCACGACACATACACAAATTTGAATACAGCCAACACATACGTCAATGACCGGACGGACAGTTCATAAATATGTGAAAAAAATGGCGAACGAAGTAGTTTTGGTCCCTGATCTCCAGCTCTGTATTCCAGCATCGTAACCACAAATCCACGACGTCATTGTTTCTGCAGTTCTCTCGATGTTGCATATCTTTAGCTACTACCGTTCACTGTTCCTATTTTGCTTCTTTTTTCTCTTTTAGAACGCATTCTTCCAATTTTCCCACTTGATCTGTGTTCAGTTTTCGACTGGCTATCCACTGGGATATCTCGCCACTAAATCTGGAAGTTTAAAATATAATACAATTTTTGTTGAGAGATATGGGTCTCAACTTTATTTATGGCAATGATAGAAAATGAAGAAAGCAATTAAAATTTGAACCAAAAACTGGACGTGAAGCTGGTCTCCTGTTTACTAGGCAGATGTGCTAGCCATTATACCGACGTATCAGTATGGGTAACACACCTGCAAGGACAGCCTTAGTCCAATTTTTTGCTTAACACAAACTTCAGCTCACGCCTTAAGTCTGTTTTCCCCTTCTTAAATCGTCAGTATTGCAGAGGCTCTCTGGTATTGGAATAGCATTCCTGCTTTTTCCCCGTTACGTACAAATCTGGATTGAGGTGCTATTCCAATACCGCACAGATTCGGCAACACTGACGTTTTAAGACGGTAAATAGGCTGAAGGCGTGAACTGAAGTTTGTGTTAGGCAGGGCACTGAACTTGGGTAGTCCATGCAAGTGTGTTTCCTATACCGCCTATACCGCCTCGTAAGCAGGAGATTGGTTAAGGTCACATCTGTGGCACAAATATTAATTTATTTCTTCAGTTTCTATCATTATCGTAAAAACAGAAATAGTTACATCGATTGTATTTATGATTCTGCAAAACATAGCCGGCCGGTGTGGCCGAACGGTTCTAGGCGCTTGAGTCTGGAAGCGCGCAACCGCTACGGTCGCAGGTTCGAATCCTGCCTCGGGTATGGATGTGTGTGTTGTCCTTTGATTAGTTAGGTTTAAGTAGTTCTAAGTTCTAGGGGACTGGTGACCTCAGATGTTAAGTCCCATAGTGCTCAGAGCCATTTGAAACATTTCTTTGCAGAACACACTTGAGCTTTTCAAAATATTATTTTCCTACATCGAAATTGCGGTTTTTATTTCCAGTGTCATATAAATCGGAAAAACTGAAAGTCTTACGCGGGGAATCTTAAATTGGACCCATTGGAAAATTAAATGTTAATTAATTTTCTTCTTCCTCTTAGTCCACTGCATCCCGGCCTGATTGTTCTGATTCATTTGTAGTGGTAAGAATGAATTCCTTGTTTAGGTGCTTCATAGTTTAGAAACGTTTCTTTGTAATGTTGTTTTCTCCCATTCCGTTTTGATGAGAGAAGAAACAGCTGATACGAGTGTGACTGCCCGTTAAATGTATACTGAGAGCAGATCCGCTGCGTACTTCGAACTGTAACCAATAAACTTGAGGAAAGAAAACAAACGGAGAATTAGACTGCCGTTGTTATCCTGACTTATGCTGTTGGTTTCCAATGCAAGAGCAGCAGTGTTTCTTGGAACATCGAGGCCAATTTGTCTTCCATCCACCGAAGCGAGCTCAAGTAATGCTGCATCGGGTAAGATGTGAATTAATTATTGTACTATTTTCTGACTATGGATGATTGGAACTTTACACAACACAAAATTAAATTTTTGCCTTGTCTCCCACTACAGTTCACTGAGAATCTCTGTGACACTCTCACACTGCCTTAACAAACCTATGACCAATTGTGTACCTCTTCTTTGACTTTATTTTCCTTTTTCCCTTAGCACCAAATTCTGTACGGACCGAGACCAACTAACAGAACTGCATTGTAAGCTACCGCTTTCGTGTCTAAATTGTTTTATCTCAGGGTGCTTCCGGCTCTCGTAGTGGCCGCACGGTTTAAGGCGCCATGTCACAGATTGCGCGGCCCCTCCTGCCGGAGGTTCGAGTCCTCCCTCACCCATGGGTGTGTGTGTGTATTGTTCTTAGCATAAGTTAGTTTAAGTAGTGTGTAAGTCTAGGGACGGACGACCTCACCCATTTCGTCCCTCAGGAATTCACACACACACACACACACACACACACACACACACACACACACACACACACACACAAACTCACAAACATTCAGGGTGCTTCCAATTAATTTGGCATATTCCTACTGAACAGATAAATGAAAATTACTCTTTTCTCTTTTTTTTGTCATGCGTTCAATCAATAATAACGGTTAAAGTTACGAAGTACCTTTCTTAGTAGACATACTTTATTTTTGATCGAGTTCTCACACACATATGATGATGGAAAAGGATGACTAAAAATAGATAATGTGTACTAAAATTACATAACTACACTGTATTCTGAACAGTTAATTAAACACACAACTGTAGAATTCATGTCTTACCCAAAGGCCGACACGATATATGTCGAGACATATAAAAGTTTGGTAACTTATACAATAATTCGGTACGTTCACATACGTTCCATTTTCGAGCAAAGCAGTACAGTAGTAGTATCACAAGGTACCACCCACCATTGGTCATACAGTGGCTCGCGGAGTATGTGTGTATAAGTACATGGTGGTGGTGGTAAGTTCTTATGCGACCAAACTGCTGACATCATAGTCGGTCCCTACGCTTCCACACTGCTTAATCTAATTTAAACTAACTTACTCTAAGGACAGCTCACACACCCATGCCCGAGGGAGGACTCGAATCTCCGATGAGGTGAGCCGCGAGAACCGTGGCAGACCGCGCGGCTACCCCGCGCGGCTAGATGTACATGTACGAGTGGAACTCAATAAGTAACGTAACACATTTTATCTTTGTTTCATTCTCGATTCCGATACACCATGCTTTTTCTGTCTCATTTCGCTATAAAACCCTATCTCGAAACACAATCCTCGTTCTGGGCGACAGACTCGGAACAACTTACTGGGAGGGCCTGTATGTTCACAAGGTACCACTCTACCATTCGACGTCAGAGCCAATGTCTTGCTGGATCAATAACCTCCCCACCATCCACGAATTGCTTCCCGTGGAGTGCATCCTTCATTGGACGAAACGCAAGTCGGGAGGTGAGAGATCTGAAATGTGGGGTGGATAAGGAAGAACTATTCAATGAAGCTTTGTGAGCTCCTCTTACGTGCGCAGACTTGTCGGAGGTCTTGCGTTGGTATAGTGAAGGGGAAGTTCGTTTACATGATTGTCTGGTCTTCTGTCATGCGGAGAGAAACACAGCGGGCACACACATGTGAGTACCCTAAATGGTGGACGACTGTGTCAGCACTATCAACAGACCTCCAGTTCGGCAGCGAGGTGTTACATTGCGATCCGCTGATCAAGTCGAATGAAAGTGTTAGCACGTTCCAACACCACAGGAGTCACATCTGTGTGTGGCCGGCCGGTACGTGAAAGATTGGTCAGATCTGTGTAATCTTGTTGCGATGATAGCAAATGCCTCTAACGATTCTTCATGCATTTGTTCACTGCCAGATCTCCGGACATATTCTGCAAGCGCCTATGAATATCTGCGATGCTCTGGTTCTCCGACAAAAGAAACTAAAATACAGCCCTCTGCTCGGAACGCACCTCCGTTACAAATGTCATTTTGAAGGCTGTGCAAAACCCCACCACCTGCTGCAAATTCATGAAACCATAGAGGCTGAAGCGAGAATATTCCTTACTGTCCCATAACGAATTCTATGTTTTATCAGTCGCAATTGGCGATAACAAAACGTGTGGGATTACTTAATGAACGCTCTTAGGAGGTACAGCTGTAATTAAGTCTGTTATCGGTTTCGGTGACGAGAGACCACCATTAAATCTTTATAGGTTGGTAACCATGTAACGCATCAACTTACTGTCCACGTACGCTTTTCTCAACCTTTCAATACGGAGGCAGCCATATACGTGAATGAATTGTTTCTAATAACGATTACTTAGAACAATAGTGCTGATTTATCCATGTATGAACTCCAGAGACCCTTTTGTCCATCCTTACTAGTGTAGTCACACTACGCAGTATTTTAGACAAACATATGCTACTGGCCATTAAAATTGCTACACCACGAAGATGACGTGCTACAGACGCGAAATTTAACCCACAGGAAGAAGACGCTGTCATATGAAAATGATTAGCTTTTCAGAGCAATCACACAAGCTTGGCGCCGGTCGCGACACCTACAAAATGCTGACATGAGGAAAGTTTCCAACCGATTTCTCATACACAAACAGCAGTTGACCCGGGTTGCCTGGTGAAACGTTGTTGTGATGCCTCATGTAAAGAGGAGATATGAGTACCATCACGATTCCGACTTTGATAAAGATCGGATTGTAGCCTATCGCGATTGCGGTTTATCGTATCGCGACATTGCTGCTCGCGTTCGTCGAGATCGGTGGGTTCAGGAGAGTAATACTGAACGCCGTGTTGCATCCCAACGGCCTCGTATCACTAGCAGTCGAGATGACAGGCAAGTTATCCGCATGGCTGTAACGGTTCGTGCAGCCACGTCTCGATCCCTGAGTCAACAGATGGGGACGTTTGCAAGACAACAACCATCTGCACGAAGAGCTCGACGGCGTTTGCAGCAGCATGGACTATCAGCTGGGAGACCATGTCTGCGGTTACCCTTGACGCTGCATCACAGACAGGAGCGCCTCCAGTGGTGTACTCAACGACGAACCGGGGTGCACGAATGGCAAAACGTCATTTTTTTCGTATGGATCCAGGTTCAGTTTACAGCATCATGATGGTCGCATCCGTGTTTGGTAACATCGCGGTGAACGCACATTGAAAGGTGAGGTGAGTCTGCTTAACGTAGAATTGAAGATATAACAAGGTTATCTAGTTAAATTGTGCACTTTGTTTCCTCTGGTTCTCCAACACCTCATCGCCATACTGGCGTCTAACCCGGCGTGATGGTATGAGGTGCCATTGGTTACACGCTTTGGTCACCTTTTGTTCGCATTGATGGCACTTTGAACAGTGAAGTTACATTTGAGATGTGTTACGACCTGTGGCTCTACCCTTCCTTCGATCCCTGCAAAACTCTACACTTCAGTAGGATAATGTACGGCCGCATGTTGCAGGTCCTGTACGGGCCGTTCTGGATACAGAAAAAGTTCGACTGCTGCCCTTGCCAGCACATTCCCAGATCCCTCACCAATCGGAAACGTCTGGTCAATGGTGGCCGAGCAACTGGCTCGTCACAATACGCCAGTCACTACTCTTGATGAACTGTAGAATCGGGTTAAAGCTGCATGGGCAGCTGTACCTGTACACGCCATCTATGCTCTGTTTGATTCAATGCCAAGGCGTATCAAGGCCGTTACAACGGCCCGAGGTGGTTGTTCTGGGTACTGATTTTTCAGTATCTATGCACCCACATTGCTTGAAAATGTGATCACATGTCAGTTCTAGTACAATATATTTGTCCAATGAATACCCGTTTATGATTTCTCCTTGGTGTAGCAATTTTAATGGACAGTAGTGTATCAAATATGTTGTGTAAATGACTGAAAAAGTGGCCTGGAGGCCGCCGTGGAATATTACGGTAACGGCGCTGGCCATCAACCACTTAATGTCAACATGCACGGGGCAATAACAGATTCACAAGTGAAGTGCAAAGCGAGGATAGGAGAACGCCTCCGTAAACTTCCCCACTCAGCAATGAACGTTGAAGTAAGCAGGTCGTTTCCTCCACACACGAGCGAATCGCTTTGTTATGGACAAAGTGACTAGACACCAGGTTTAGAGAAACAAATGGGCAGTAGCAGAGCATAAATGACGCTGAATTTGAGGACAGGACATCACTCAGTTTCAGTACTTGATCATTGCCGAGTAGCTCTACCACAACGCCGGAGAACCGCCAGCAGCAGTCTTCAGTTGGCGATCGTCGTATGTTTGTTGCCGCACTGGGTGCTTAACAGGACTTGGTGCTACAGTCCCGCTGGCCTGCTGTCCATGCCTACTGCCGCCGACGCTGAGACCCAGGGAGGAACTTGGAGTCACAACGACAGCAACCACCCGCTGCCTGTCCGAGGGGTGCGGATCTCGACTCGCACACAGCCGCCTCATCCAGTGTGGAAGGAAGAGCGGCGGGGCTAACCGGCTGCCATGTCACTCCGCCAGGATGCGCTGCTGTCGCAACTGGCCATTGCATTGCCTTTGTCGCAGGGCAGGAGTCTTGACGCAGCACTGACAGCCACCGTCCTTGCAACCTATGCCAGGTGCACTGTTCAGAGTTCATGAGGAGAGGCGAGTCTGCCTGACTTTGAATTGAAGATATAACAGATATAATATGAAATTGAAGAATTGTCCACTTTGTTTTCTCTGGTTCCCCAACACGTAAGGCATCACCACGCACGCACCACCCGGTAGAGGAGTGCCACTAGAGAGTAGTCCGTACAAAAGTTGTCAGGAGGGCTGACATCACAGCAGTCAACAGCAGAGGATGTGCCACCCCCAAAGCATGTTGCTCGAACCACAGCCTAAAATATCACCATTGTGGTGGTAATCATGGGATCCAAGTTCAGAGTGCGTGATTTTACGGAACCGTTAGGAACTTGTGGATCTGTCGCAATTAAGGAGTTATGGGGAAGATCATTGGTTAGTACCTGTACGCTGTACTCAGTGCAGTTTACTTGGGCATTCTGCGCCTTGTGCTGGACCAGTAGCGGAACAGCTTTACATATAATCAGATTGGGCATGTAGCTAGGCAATGTATAGTGTCCAGGTGGCTCACTATTGGGGAGGAGAAGTAACTTGGTAGAACACTTTGTATTATTTGTTGTTGTGTAATTTTTATGGGTAATAATGGATGGGTGCAAAGCCAAAACCAGAGACAAGAGGGTTCATTAGTGGAGAAACGGTGGAGTCAAAGGTCTGTGGCTCAATTGAGAGAGGATAATATGGTTATGTTTAGTGAACTGGAAAGAAAGAATAGAGGTGTTGAAGTCGCAAACTCTAGGAGTGGATACAACTGTGGCAAATCTTGTTCCTTCTCCTTTGGTACAGCGTCTGAGGGTATTTTGGCATTTAAAGAGGATCTTAAGTCATCAGCTAACATAGTGGTTCGTCCGAAAACAGTAGTTGCAGGTCGCAAAGTTATTTTTGTCAGAAGAAGGAAAATTATTCCTGAGCTGCACAGAAGCACTGTGAAATGCAGAAACTTTTGACCAGTTAAGACAGGGGTAGGAACAACAATACAGGAAACATGATTGTGTACAGTTTTTTCGTGAAATATTAGAGATGGTATTCATGAGACATAATGACGCATTAGAAGACTTTGCTGATAGAATTTGGAGGATGAACGAGGAGGAAAATAAAGTGGTGCTGCAAGAGTCCAAGCAACGAGCGCTCAGTGCTTTCGTAGGGATTTAACACCAGAAATGGCTTGGAGATCTGCAAGACGCACCTAAGGATATTCACGAAGGTAAGCTTAAGAATACGAAAAAATTAATAGGTCGATAGAGATAAAAGAGGGGAAACACGTATTTATATCTGTACATGCCATGCTCCCGCATTTAGGGATTTCGTCTTAGATTAGCAATCAAAACGCCCTCGGTCCCGGTTTTGAACCCCACCAACACCAATTTTGAATAAAAATCAGCACTGGTGGCCGAAGACTTCTATCATGAGTAGTCACGCTCATCCTGCAAACAGCCTTATTAAGGAGGGCAGAGGAGCCGACAGAGGTTCAAGACAGCCTTTTGCCCATTTGGGAGAAACTGGCCCTAAGGCTGGAAGATTCAGCAATGATAAACGTTATGAGGATGCAGAAGGTCATGGAAACGACTACTTAAAGACCCATATCATGTATCCACAGCACACGTGGCCTGTAGTTGAAAAAGTGTAATGACGCTCTTTCTCTTGCAAAAATATTCCGGAGGAGTCCTCCATTCGGATCTCCGGGACGAGACTGTCCATGGGGAGGTGCCCGTGAGAAAAAGAATAACCGACGAGAGGATAACGTTCTAAGAGTCGGGGCGTGGAATGTCAGAGGTTTGAACGTGGTAGGGAAACTAGAAAATCTAAACAGGGAAAAGCTAAGGCTCAATCTAGATGTACTTTGGAGGGGAGGGGGGGGGGGGGTAGTTAAGTGAAATGGAAAGAAGACAACGATTTCTGGTCAGATGAGTATAGGGTGACATCAGCAGCAGCAAAATATGGTGTAATGGGTTTCGAGATCCTTATAAATAAGTAGATACGGCATAGAACGTGTTACTGTGACTAGGTCAGTGATAGGCTGTTGTCATGAGAATCGACAGCAGGCCAATAAGGACGACTACAGTGCAGGTAAACAGGCCGACGTCGTAAGCTGAAGATGAAGAGAACGGGTAATCCAGTACGTAGAGGGAGATGGAAATCTTACACTCATGGGAGATTTGAATGCGGTTGTAAAAGGAAGAAGTAGAACAAAAGGTGTGTTGTGAGAGAAAGTTGGTTTGAACTAGAAACGAAAGAAGAGAAAGAATAATTGAATTCAATAACAAATTTCAACCTGAATCACAAGAGGGGGACATATACTTGGAAAGGGATGGCAAATACAGGAAGATTTCGAGTTGATTACATCGTGGCCAGAAAGAGGCTACGAAATGCGATACTGGATTGTAAGACGTACACAAGAGCAGATATAGACTCATATCACAATTTAGTAGTGCTTAAGTGTAGGCTGAAGTTTAAGACATTAGTCAGGAAGAATCAATATTCAAAGAAGTGGATTACGGAAGCATTAAACAATGAAGTGATACGATTAAATCTCGCTTTAAATACAGGAAAAAGGAATAGCTCGGTACGCTGTACAGTTCATGAGGAATGGTCATTTCTAAAAAGGTCAGTCACCCGAACCGGAAACAAAAAATTGGTAGAGAGAAGGTAACTGCGAAGAAACCTTAGTTAACAAAAGAAATACTGCAGCTGATCGATGAAAGAAAGAAGTATAAAAACTTTCATTTAGATTCAAGAATATATAAATACAAGTTGCTAGGTACGAAATAAATACGAAGTGCAGAGAAGCTAATTCAAAATGGCTGCACGAAAAATGTGAAGAAATCCAAAAACGAATGATTGTCAGAATGACTGACTGAGCATATAGGAAAGTCAAAACAACCTTCGGCGAAAGTTAAAGCAATGGGGATAACATTGAGTGTGCAACGGGAATTTCACTGTTTAATTTAGAGGAGATAGCGGATAGGTGGAAAGAATAGATTGAAAGCCTCTATGAGGGGGAAGATTTGTCTGATGTGATAGAAGAAGAAACAGGAGTCGATTAAGAAGAGATAGGGAATCCAGTGTAAGAATTTCAAAGAGCTTTGGAAGCCTTAAGATCAAATAAGGCAGAAGGGGTACATACCATACCATCATAATTTCTAAAATCATTGGCGGAAGTGCCAACAAAACGGCTATTCACTTCGCTGCGTAGAATGTATGCGTCTGGTGATATAACATCTGAGTTATGGAACAATATCATCCGCGCAATTCTGAAGACTGCAAGAGCTATCAAATGCAATAATTATCGCAGAATCAGCTTAACATCAGAATAATAAACAGATGGACGGAGAAGGAAACTGAGGACCTATTAGATGATGATTAATTTGGCTTAAGGAAAATGTAATGGCACCAGAGAGGTAATTCTGCCGTTGCGGTTGATAATGGTAGCATAGGCTTTGTCGACCTGGAAAGACCGTTATACATGTAAAATAATGCAAGATGTTAGAAATTCTGAGGCAAATGAGGATAAGCTATAGAGAGACACTAGTAACAAGAATGTACAAGAGTGGAAGACCAAGAACGAAGTGCTCGGCTAAATAGGGCGTAATGCAGGGAAATTGACTGTCGCCCCTACTGTTCAATCATGCAGTGGATCAAAATGGAAGCAGCATTGACGGAAATAAAAGACAGGTTCACAGCTGGAATTAGAAATAAAGTAGTATGTGTATCAGTGATATGATTCGCTGATAACATTGCTATCCTCTGTGCAAATGAAGAAGAATTACATTATCTTCTGAACGGAATAAACAGTCTAATAAGCGTCGAATTCGGATTGAGAGTAAACTGAAGAAAGATGAAAGTAATGAGAAGAAGTAGAAATCAGAACATCGAGATAATGAACAGCAGCATTGATGGTATAGAAGTAGATAAAATTACGGCATTCTACTATCCACGCAGCAAAATAACCAACGACGGACGCGGCGAGGAGAATATTAAAAGCTGATTCGCACTAACAAAAGGAGCGTTTCTGGCCAAGAAAAGTCTGCTAGCATCAAACATAGGCTTTATTATGAGAAATAAATTTGTGAGAATGTGCGTTTGGGGTACACATGGTAGTGAAACAGTTAAAACACGAGCAGCAGAATTAGGGCTTAGTTTGCATGATTATGTATTGAAGAAGAGGAGGAAATTAAGAACATAACGTCCTGTCGACAACGAGGTCATTCGAGACGGAGAGTAAGCTCAGATTACGGAAGTATGGGGAAGGAAATCGGCTGCGCCCTTTCAAAGGATCCATCCTGGTATTTGTCTCAAGCTATTTAGGGAAATCAGGGGAAATCTATATCTGGATGGCCGAACGCGGGTTTGCACTGTCGGACACCCGAAAGCGAGTCCGTTGTGTATCTCAAGACACCGGAAAATCACTGTGAGTGAATGTGGAACCGAACGTATCAGGTGTGACAGATGTAATGCAGCCATTGGAGGGTAGTGAAGGATTAGACACAGCGTCTTGTTTGGTGAAACGTAGTATTATACGTGTGCAGGACACAAATAGAGGAAGAGTGGTACTTCTCAATGTGGAAACTTTTGTCACCGAAGATGTAAGGCTGTCGAAGGAAAATTTATCTGCTACATTAGAGATTCTGGAAGGGGAATATTGCTACAAAATAGGTGTGAGCTGTAAGTGGGCCCAGGGCGTTGCTAGGACTGGATTTCGTGAGAAGCTGAAGGGTTTGAAAGGACCAGAAAGAGCACAGTTGGAGCACGTGTTGCTAGAATCCAGGGATCCGGGGTGTCAGCAAGGTCCGAGCAGGCACACGGGGGGAGGGGTTTATTAGTTGTTGGGAGCTCCAACGTTAGGCGGGTGATGGAGCCCCTTAGGGAAATAGCGGAAAGGTCGGGAAAGAAGGCCAGTGTTCACTCTGTCTGCTTGCCGGGGCTTCTCATCCGTGATGTGGAGGAGGCCCTACCGGCGGCGATACAGAGCACCGGGTGCACCCGACTGCAAATTGTTGCTCATGTCGGCACCAATGACTCCTGCCGTCTGGGTTCAGAGGTCATCCTCAGCTCGTACAGGCGGTTGGCGGAATTGGTGAAGGCGGAAAGCCTCGCTCGCGGGGTGGAATCAGAGCTAACTATTTGTAGTATCGTTCCCAGAACCGGTCGCGGTCCTCTGGTTTGGAGCCGATTGGAAGGCTTAAACCAGAGGCTCAGACGATTCTGCGGAGATCTGGGGTTCAAATTTCTCGACCTCCGCTATCGGGTGGAGAAATGTACGATCCCCCTGAATAGGTCAGGTGTGCACTACACGCCGGAAGCGGCTACAAGGGTAGCGGAGTACGTGTGGAGTGCACATGGTTAGGTTAGAGAATTACCTCCCTAGGCCCGACAAGACGCCTTCTGAGACGCGGCAAGGTAGGAGTAGGCAAAATGCAACAGGGAATAACAATATTAATGTGCTAATAGTAAACTGCAGGAGTATTTATAGAAAGGTCCCAGAACTGCTCTCATTAACAAACAGTCACAACGCCCATATAGTACTAGGGACAGAAAGTTGGCTGAAACCAGACGTAAACAGTAATGAAATCCTAAACTCAGATTGGAATGTATACCGCTGAGACAGACTGGACAGTGAAGGGGGAGGCGTGTTTATAGCGATAAGAAGTGCAATAGTATCGAAGGAAATAGACGGAGATCCGAAATGTGAAATGATTTGGGTGAAGGTCACGGTTAAAGCAGGCTCAGACATGGTACTTGGATGTCTCTATATGCCCCCTTGCTCATCAGCTGTTGTGGCTGAGCACCTGAAGGATAATTTGGAAAATATTTCGAGTAGATTTCCCCACCATGTTATAGTTCTGGGTGGAGATTTTAATTTGCCGGATATAGACAGGGAGACTCGAACGTTCATAACGGGTGGCAGGGACAAAGAATACAGTGAAATTTTTTTAAGTACTTTATCTGAAAACTACCTTGAGCAGTTAAACAGAGAACCGACTCGTGGCGATAACATATTACACCTTCTGGTGACAAACAGACTCGAACTATTTGAAACAGTTAACGCAGAACAGGGAAACAGCGATCAAAAATCGGTTACGGCTTCGATGATTTCAGCCGTAAAGAGAAATATTAAAAAAGGTAGGAAGATTTTTCTGTTTAGCAAAAGTGACAAAAAGCAGATTTCAGAGTACCTGACGGCTCAACACAAAAGTTTTGTCTCAAGTACAGATAGTGTTGAGGATCAGTGGACAAAGTTCAAAACCATCGTACAATATGCGTTAGATGGGTATGTGCCAAGCAAAATCGTAAGAGGTGGAAAAGAGCCACCGTGGTACAACAACCGAGTTAGAAAACTGCTGCGGAAGCAAAGGGAACTTCACAGCAAACATAAACATAGGCAAAGCCTTGCAGACAAACAGAAATTACGCGAAGCGAAATGTAGTGTGAGGAGGGCTATGCGAGAGGCGTTCAATGAATTCGATAGTAAAGTTCTATGTACTGACTTGGCAGAGAATCCTAAGAAATTTTGGTCTTACGTCAAAGCGGTAAGTGGATCAAAACAAAATGTACAGACACTCTATGACCAAAATGGTACTGAAACAGAGGATGACAGACTAAAGGCCGAAATAATAAATGTCTATTTCCAAAGCTGTTTCACAGAGGAAGACTGCACTGCAGTTCCTTCTCTAGATTTTTGCACAGATGACATAATGGTAGATATCGAAATAGACGACAGAGGGATAGAGAAACAATTAAAATCGCTCAAGAGAGGAAAGGCCGCTGGACCTGATGGGATACCAGTTCGATTTTACACAGAGTACGCGAAGGAACTTGCCCTCCTTCTTGCAGCGGTGTACCGTAGGTCTCTAGAAGAGCGTAGCGTTCCAAAGGATTGGAAAGGGGCACAGGTCATCGCCGTTTTCAAGAAGGGACGTCGAACAGATGTGCAGAACTATACACCTGTATCTCTAACGTCGATAAGTTGTGGAATTTTGGAACACGTATTATGTTCGAGTATAATGACTTTTCTGGAAATTAGAAATCCACTCTGTAGGAATCAGCATGGATTTCGAAAAAGACGATCGTGTGAATCCCAGCTCGCGCTATTCGTCCACGAGACTCAGAGGACCATAGACACGGGTTCACAGGTAGATGCCGTGTTTCTTGACTTCCGCAAGGCGTTCGATACAGTTCCCCACAGTCGCTTAATGAACAAAGTAAGAGCATATGGACTATCAGACCAATTGTGTGATTGGATTGAGGAGTTCATAGATAACAGAATGCAGCATGTCATTCTCAATGGAGAGAAGTCTTCCGGAGTAAGAGTGATTTCAGGTGTGCCGCAGGGGAGTGTCATAATATTCACAATATACAATATACAATATTCACAATATACATAAATGACCTGCTGGAAGACATCGGAAGTTCACTGAGGCTTTTTGCAGATGATGCTGTGGTATATCGAGAGGTTGTAACAATGGAAAATTGTACTGAAATGCAGGAGGATCTGCAGCGAATTGACGCATGGTGCAGGGAATGGCAACTGAATCTCAATGTAGACAAGAGTAATGTGCTGCGAATACATAGAAAAATAGATCCCTTATCATTTAGCTACAAAATAGCAGGTCAGCAACTGGAAGCAGTTAAATCCATAAATTATCTAGGAGTACGCATTAGGAGTGATTTAAAATGGAATGATCATATAAAGTTGATCGTCGGTAAAGCAGATACCAGACTGAGATTCATTGGAAGAATCCTAAGGAAATGCAATCCGAAAACAAAGGAAGTAGGGTACAGTACGCTTGTTCGCCCACTGCTTGAATACTGCTCAGCAGTGTGGGATCCGTACCAGATACAGTTGATAGAAGAGATAGAGAAGATCCAACGGAGAGCAGAGCGCTTCGTTACAGGATCATTTAGTAATCGCGAAAGCGTTACGGAGATGATAGATAAACTCTAGTGGAAGACTCTGCAGGAGAGACGCTCAGTAGCTCGGTACGGGCTTTTGTTAAAGTTTCGTGAACATACCTGTGGTGTCACCGCCAGACACCACACTTGCTAGGTGGTAGCTTAAATCGGCCGCGGTCCATTTAGTAGATGTTGGACCGGCGTGTCGCCACTGTGTGATCGCAGACCGAGCGCCACCACAAGGCAGGTCTCGAGATACGGACTAGGACTCGCCCCAGTTGTACGGACGACATTGCTTGCGACTACACGGACGAAGCATCGCTCATTAGCCGAGCAGATAGTTAGCATGCATTGCTCATTAGCCGAGCAGACAGTTAAAATGGCTTTCAGCTAAGTCCATGACTACGAACTAGCAAGGCGCCATTAGCCTTACATAGTTTGATAGTTATCGTATGAAATGTCTCATCAAGAACACTTGTATCATCAAGGAATATTAAAAGATAAGTATTCGAGGAGCTGCATACTTTTCTTATTAGAATTCACTACTTATCCTGTTCCAGATTTCACGCCCGTCTGCGTTAGATTTCGGCCTCCTCTATCTAAAAGGTGTTGGCACATTTACCAACACATCAATACCTTCACCGAGGAGTCAAGCAGTATATTGCTCCGTCCTACGTATATCTCGCGAAGAGACCATGAGGATAAAATCAGAGAGATTAGAGCCCACACAGAAGCATACCAACAATCCTTCTTTCCACAAACAATACGAGACTGGAATAGAAGGGAGAACCAATAGAGGTACTCAGGATACCCTCCGCCACACACCGTCAGGTTGCTTGCGGAGTATGGATGTAGATGTAGATGTAGATCTGTGATTTTTTTTTCTTTGAGAGTGCTGTTGCCTGCCAACCCAGTAACACAACACAGGATTCCAATAGGGAATGAGACACCTAAATACCGTTTTTGTGACACCTAAATGTCGTTTTTGGAAACCCAGAATCTACTATGTAGGGATTAACATGGATTCCGGAAACAGCGATCGTGTGAGACCCAACTCGCTTTATTTGTTCATGAGACCCAGAAAATATTAGATACAGGCTCTCAGGTAGATGCTATTTTTCTTGATTTCCGGAAGGCGTTCGATACCGTTCCGCACTGTAAGAGCCTACGGAATATCAGACCAGCTGTGTGGCTGGATTGAAGAGTTCTTAGCAAACAGAACACACATGTTGTTATCAATGAAGAGACGTCTACAGACGTTAAAGTAACCTCTGGCGTGCCACAGGGGAGTGTTATGGGACCATTGCTTTTCACAATATATATAAATGACCTAGTAGATAGTGTCGGAAGTTCCATGCGGCTTTTCGCGGATGATGCTGTAGTATACAGAGAAGTTGCAGCATTAGAAAATTGTAGCGAAATGCAGGAAGATCTGCAGCGGATAGGCACTTGGTGTAGGGAGTGGCAACTGTCCCTTTAACATAGACAAATGTAATGTATTGCGAATACATAGAAGGAAGGATCCCTAATTGTATGATTATAGGATAGCGGAACAAACACTGGTAGCAGTTACTTCTGTAAAATATCTGGGAGTATGCGTGCAGAACGATTTGAAGTGGAATGATCATATAGAATTGATTGTTGGTAAGGCGGGTACCAGGTTGAGATTCATTGGGAGAGTGCTTAGAAAATGTAGTCCATCAACAAAGGAGGTGGCTTACAAAACACTCGTTCGACCTATACTTGAGTATTGCTCATCAGTGTGGGATCCGTAACAGATCGGTTTGACGGAGGAGATAGAGAAAATCCAAAGAAGAGCGTCGCGTTTCGTCACAGGGTTATTTGGTAACCGTGATAGCGTCACAGAGATGTTTAATAAACTCAAGTGGCAGACTCTGCAAGAGAGGCGCTCTGCATCGCGGTGTAGATTGCTCGCCAGGTTTCGAGAGGGTGCGTTTCTGGATGAGGTATCGAATATATTGCTTCCCCCTACTTATACCTCCCGAGGAGATCACGAATGTAAAATTAGAGAGATTAGAGCGCGCACGGAGGCTTTCAGACAGTCGTTCTTCCCGCGAACCATACGCAACTGGAACAGGAAAGGGAGGTAATGACAGTGGCACGTAAAGTGCCCTCCGCCACACACCGTTGGGTGGATTGCGGAGTATAAATGTAGATGTAGATGTAGATGTAGAGATCATATAACCTAAGTAACAACAAGTTTTTCTCGACAATGGACTAGAGTGGATGGCAGCTGTTAGAAGTAGCGCCCAAAAATAGACCAAAAACAGCTTTTCCAGCAAATAGGGGAATCTATCAGTACATAAGGACGCCTTTTGGGTTGAAAAACATGCTGGCGACATTCCAACGATTGCTCGATAGAGTACTGAGAGATTTGAAACCAATCCGGTGCTTAGTATATTTTGATTACATAATTGTCCGTTTAGGTGATATGCAGGAACATAGACAAAGTCTAAAAGGAGTATTCAGCAGATTTTGGGGAGCACATCTCACATTTAATGCTGAAAATTGCAAGATTTTCCAATACCACAAACTGCTAGGGACTTACAAGTTTTCCTCGGTCTCGCGAATTATTAGAAAGACTTGTGACGGGATGCGGATATTGCAAGACTGCTTATGCAGTTGTTGAAGAAAGGGGTTAAGTTGTGTGGTCAGGGAAATGTCAGGAAATATTTGACGAGTTAAAAAAATTGGTTGACATCCAGTAAAGTTTTGGTGCTCCCAGACTATCAGAAAGGTTTTATACTGTCCTGTGATGCATCGAACTACGCCTTTGGATGTGTTTTGGTAGGTGGTTATGTAGGGCAATGGAGTTAAGTATATGAACTCATGAGACAGAGAGAAGTAATGAGTACAGCAAACAGTGGTGTTTGCTGAAAGTTCGATAAAACTATAGGCAAAGGGATTAAAAGGTGAACTAAAATATTAAATATAAGTAGATAGCATGCTAATTACTGAACATATAAGGATGTTTGACTGACTGCATGAAGTATTCTTTAATGTGAACCTTGGTTACTTTGTAATCCATGTTATTCCTAAATATATATTTGTGTTCTCCTTTTTTTTTTGGTGGGGTTTAAGGGCCCTCAACTACTGTGGTCATTAGCGCCCAGTCACAGTGGTTAGAGCACATGGAATCTAGTAAAACTAAAGGGAGGGGGGGACACCAGAAAGGCTTGACAAAGATGCAGATAAAATAAGTAAAAAAGTTAGATGTCTGCGGACAAGCCAGTCAAAGCTATAAAACGCAGAACACGAGCAGCTGCTCGAGCGTCATCAGCTAAAATATCCGGTAAAGTAGAGGGCAGGGACAGGACAACACGAGATTGACTAAAGCGGCGATGCGACAATAAAACATGGCGCACTCTTAATGCCTGACCACAAGGGCACTGCGGGGCTGGGCCACCGGAGAGCAGGTAGCGGTGGCTAAACCGGCAATTCCCAAGCCGCAACCTGGTCAGAAGGACCTCTTCTCGCCGAGATGGTCAGGAGGAGGTTGTCCAAGGAGTTTGGAGCGGTTTTACTGCCCGGAGCTTGTTTCCTTGGAGGGATGACCAAGCATCCCACCACAACGACACAAGCCTCTTGCAAACATCCCCACGAACGTCAGATGATGGCACACAATGGGAGGCTGGACGAGGCAGGAGGACTGCAGCCTTGGCTGCAGCATCTGCAGCCTCATTCCCAGGCACACCTACATGTCCGGGAACCCACAGAAAGCTGACAGGAGAACCATTATCAGCGAATGAATGGAGGGACTGCTGTATCCGTTGAACCAAGGGATGGACTGGATGAGGAGCTCCAAGGCTCTGAAGAGCACAGAGTGAGTCAGAGCAGAGTACATACGACGAATGGCGGTGGCGGCGGGCATACTGAACGGCCTGATGGAGAGCAAAAAGCTCGGCCGTAAAGCTGGAACATTGGTCGAGCAGCCTGTATTTAAAGGTGGCGGCCAGACGACAAAGGCACAGCCCACACCATCGTCAGTTTTGGAGCCATCGGTGTAAATAAAGGTGTGACTGGCAAGTCGAGCACGAAGTTCGACAAACCGTGAGCAATACACTGCAGCCGGAGTACCCTCCTTCGGGAGTGACCTCAGGTCGAGATAAATATGAACCGGAGCCTGGAGCCAAGGTGGTGTCGGGCTCTCACCCTCTCTGAAGGTGGTAGGGAGGGCAAAATCCAATTGTCGAAGCAGGCGACGGAAGTGGACTCCGGGGGGGGGCAGCAGGGCAGACACATACAACCCGTACTGACGGTCGAGAGAATCGGCGAAGAAGGACTGGTAAGAGGGGTGGTCGGGCATAGACAACAGCCAGCAGGCATACCGACACAGCAGTACATCGCGCCGGCAGGTCAATGGTAATTCGGCAGCTTCAGCATAAAGACTCTCGACTGGACTAGTGTCGAAGGCTCCGGTCGCAAGACGTAACCCCTGATGGTGGATGGAGTTGAGACAGCGTAAGAGGGATGGCCGAGCAGACGAGTAGACGAAGCTCCCATAATCCAGCTTTGATCGGACTATGGACCGATACAAGCGAAGCAGGACTGTGCGATCCGCTCCCCAAGATGAGCCACTAAGAACTCTGAGGACATTAAGGGAACGTGTACAACGGGCCGCCAAATAAGAGACATGCGGAGACCAACAAAGTTTCCTGTCCAACGTGAGCCCTAGAAACTTAGATGTTTCCACGAATGGGAGAACAATGGGACCGAGATGTAAGTATGGCGGAAGGAACGCTTTATAGCGCCAAAAGTTGATAGAAACCGTCTTCTCTTCAGAGAACTGGAAGCCATTTGCCACGCTCCATGAGTATAGGCTGTCTAGACAACGCTGAAGGCAGCGCTCCAGGAGGCATGTTCTCTGGGCACTGTAGTAGATCGCAAAGTCATCGACAATGAGCGAGCATGAGACATTAGGTGGAATGCAATCCATAATGGGATTGATCGCGATGGAAAAAAGGGCTATGCTCAAGACGGAGCCCTGAGGCACACTGTTCTCCTGGAGGAAGACATCGGACAATACGGAACCAACATGTACCCTAAACGTTCGATCCGTTAAAAAGGAATCAATAAAAAGGGGGAGGCGACCGCGTAGGCCCCACCTGTGCATAGTGCGGAGGATAGCTCCTCTCCAACAGGTACCATAAGCCTTCTCCAAATCGAAGAACACAGCTACTGTTTGGCGCCTGCGCAAAAAGTTGTTCATGATGAATGTCGACAAGGTCACAAGGTGGTCAACAGCGGAGCGGTGGCGACGAAAGCCGCATTGGACATTGGTAAGTAGCCGTCGAGATTCAAGAATCCAAACTAACTGAGCGTTAACCATGCGCTCCATCACCTTACAGACACAGCTTGTAAGAGAAATGGGGTGGTAACTAGAAGGAAGGTGTCTATCCTTCCCGGTTTTGGGTATAGGAACAATGACGGCATCACGCCAAAGCATGGGGACCTGACCTTCGGTCCAGACGCGATTGTAGGTATGAAGAAGGAAGCTTTTGCCCGCCGGAGAAAGGTATGCCAGCATCTGAACGTGAATGGCATCTGACACCGGAGCAGATGACCGGGTAAGTGCAAGCGCATGTTCGAGTTCCCACATAGTATGGGGGCATTATAAGTTTCCAGATTCAGCGAGTGGAAGGAAGGTCGCCGAGCCTCTTCTGCCTCTTTCCTGGGAAGGAAGGCAGGGTGGTAATGGGCGGAGCTTGAAACCTCCACGAAAAACCGTCAGAAGGCGTTGGAGACAGCCACAGGATCAACGAGGACCTCATTACCTGAGGTCAGGCCAGGTACCGAGGAGAGGGCCTTAATGCCCGACAGCCGGCGCAGGCCACCCCATACGACAGAAGAGGGAGTAAAGCTGTTAAAGGAGCTGGTGAAAGAGGCCCAACAACCTTTTTTGCTGTCTTTGATGACTCTAAGGCATTGCGCTCGAAGTCGTTTGTATCCAATACAGTTCGCCAACGTAGGATGGCGGCGAAAGGTGCGTAAAGCACGTCGTCGAGCACGGATAGCGTCTCTACAAGCCTCGTTCCACCAGGGGACGGAAACACGACGTGAAGAAGAGGTAGTACAAGGAATGGAAAGTTCGGCAGCATTGATGATAACAGCCGTGCGGTATTCGACCTGACTGTCACAACTGAGAAAATCGTGGCCTGGAAAGGTCGCCAGGGAGGAGTAAAGTCCCCAGTCAGCTTTCGGTATGTTCCAGCTCAAAGGACGTGGGGATGGGGTGTGGTGCAGGAGACGAACGACACAGGGGAAGTGGTCGCTCGAATAGGTGTCAGAAAGGACATACCACTCGAACCGATGGGCAAGAGTGGTATAACAGATCGAGAGGTCCAAGTGGGAGTAGGTATGAGTAGTCCGAGAGGAAAGTTGGGGCGCCAGTAATGAGGTAGAAAAGATTGAGATGGTTGAAGACATCCGCCAAGAGGGAGCCTCTTTGACAGGATGCAGGAGAGCCCCAAATGGGATGATGGGCATTGAAGTCGCCAAACAATAAAATCGGTGGGGCAAGCTGAACGATCAGGTGCATCACGTCAGCCCGACTAACAGCGGATGACGATGGAATGTAGATGTACAAACTGAAAAAGTATAAGCAAAAAGAGTAATACGAACAGCTATTGCTAGGAGTGGGGTGGGCAATGAGATGGGATGGTAATAGACATCGTCCCAAACGAGCAACATGACCCCACCATGAGCCAGGATACTGTCCACAGGGGTGAGGTCATACCGCTCCGAGGTATAGTGGGTAAAGGCAATACGGTCAGTCAGGCGCAACTTGGTTTCCTGGAGACCAAGGTTGAGCGGACAGTGCAGGCGGAGGAGCAGTTGTAATTCCTCCCGATTAGATCGAATACCTCTTATGTTCCAATGTAACAAGGCCATCGCTAGTCAAAAAAGAGGGGGAACGAGAAGGGGGAAGAGCTGGTCACCTCAACGGCCGCGGAGGGCCAGGTTTCGAGGGAACAACGCTACAACGGGCGGGAGGCGGATCCTGTTCCATCGAGTCATCGCCAGCTATGGCCGCTGTCCCTGGTTGTGTAGGAGGGGCAGCATCATTTGCAGACGAGAGTCCAGCTGAGCGCCTGGCAGCATAGCGTCCCGGCGAAACTGAGGACGGCCGGGAGCAGCGACTCACAGATGGAGCGTCAGACGAAACGCGCCGGGGTGGAGAGGGGGATAGAGACTTCTTCTTGGAGGCCTTCTTGGAAGTCCAAGGAGGCACAGGGATGGTGGGCTGGACCCAAAGAAGGTCCTCTCGCGCGGGGTCCGTTGGGAACGCCGGAACTCGGAAGCTGGGGTCCGGAACGTTTCCCCGATGGACGCCTGAGAAGAGGATCGCTTCTCAGGCGGCGGGGCGGGGGAGGAGGAGGAGGAGGAGGAGGAGGAGGAGGAAGGGTGGCCCCTGGGGCAGAGGGGGTGGGGGCAATGGGGGAGGAGGATTTGGAAGGGAGGGATTTGGGAGGCGGAGGCATAGTTCCAGGATGGGGGGAGGAGGCGGAAGGCGGACAGGATATGGGTGAGGATACCACGGAAGGAGTGGACACAACTCAGGCAAATGAAGTGGTCAACCGCATGGGATGTAGGTGGTCATACTTCTTCCTGGCCTCAGATAAGAGAGACAATCCAAAGTTTTGAGTTCTTGTATCTTCTTCTCCTTCTGATACATGGGGCAGTCCAAGGATCTAGGCAAGTGGATGCCAGGACAATTAACGCACCGAGTCGGTGGGGTGCATGTATGTTCCTCACGTAGAGGACATCCACAATCGCCACAAAGGGGCTCAGCCGCATACCGTGACAACTTGTGCCCAAAGCGCAAACACCAAAAACAGCGCATAGGAGGCGGGATGTAAAGTCGCACGTCGCACCGGTAGCACATCACCTTTACCTTCTCTAGAAGAACGTCCCCCTCGAAGGCAAGGATAAAGGCCCCGGAGTCGATGCGACGGTCTTTGGGGCCGCGCTGGACTCGCCGGACGAAATGCACGCCTCGGCGCTCCAGGTTGGCCCTGAGCTCCTCATCAGATCGCAGCAGTAGGTCCCGATGAAAAATAACCCCCTGCGTCCTATTTAGTGCCAGATGTGGGACAATGGACACTGGGATGTCCCCTAGGCGGTCGCACGCCTGGAGCGCCGCCGACTGTGTGGCGGAGGTGGTCTTTATAAGAACAGACCCCGAACGCATCCTGGATTTCTCCAAAGAAGTCCTCAATGTGCTGAACAAAGAACTTGGGCTTGGAGGTGGCGAACGTCCCCCCATCGGTTCGAGAACAGACCAAATAGCGGGGGAAGTACTTCGCCCCAAGCCTGTCCCTCCTCCCAGGGAGTGGCCGAGGGGGAAAGGGCAGGAGAACCAGAACCAGAGACAGTTCGTTTCCTTTTGAAAGACTCGGCCACAGAGCGACCTGATACATGTTGACGTATGATCTGCGAAACGTCCGCCCCGATACCACCCACTCCGACCAAGGGCTCTCCCCACGGACGCCACCCAGCCTCAGCAAGGGCCACCTGGCAGGATGACCGTTGCCGGGAGTCCTGATGCCCCAAGGAGACGGGCATCTACTCCTTGGCCGACGTGGGGAGGGTGCAGCTCAGGTATCGGCAGTATGATCCCTGTGTTGTCAGGGGGCTACAACCTAGAGGGTACATGACGACCCCACCACAACGGGCGGCCTACCGTGCTGGATTTCTGGTGCCATGGAAAGTCCATCATGATCGTAGGTGGAGATGGGGACGCTCTATGGGCATAACTTGTACAACCCATCAGGCGTTTAGGCCCAATTTGAGGAATAGTGGGTAGGGTTACAACGCCGGTACAATGCTGAGTGCCAAGGTCTTACTGCACTGAGCACCAGTGGTACACCACGTAAGGCGTACTTCCCCAAAAGGCTCGTACTTCTGTAGAATTTTGAAAAATGGAGGTCAAACCCCAAGGGGGACCATCACATGAAAGGCCGAAACGGTTGAAACTCCTTTTAGTCGCCTCTTACGACAGGCAGGAATACCTCGGGCATATTCTTACCCCGGACCCGCAGGGGGGGGTGTTCTCCTTATCTGTGTGTGTGACCTCTATCCTTATTGGTTTATTTCTTGTATCTGATCACAAACCTTATGTGCCTTTTCCTCCCTTACTCCTTATAGTTTTGTGTATTTTCATGGATTTTATACATACATATTTATTAGAGAAGATTTAGAATTTTCTGTACGTCTAATCAAGCCTATTACTGTAATCTGTTTGGCATGTCTTACATAATGTTTGTGTAGTTCATTATTATAAGACCATGATGCCATTTTTCTCTTAGTGTTTTAAAGACATGGAAATCTGCTTTTGTCATTACACTATATGTGCCGTCCATATGTACAACTACATAAGATTTTATTTTTCCAGTATTAATATTATTTATAAATGTACCAAATTGGAAATTCACCACAAATGGTTTAGAATTGTCAGGACAGAACAATTATGTCTAGTGATTACATAGTGAAATGTTGTATGTCACATGATGGCATACTTCACTTATACAAGCTGCAACTGAATTTCATAAGGAACTCTTCGACACTGCAAAATGAATTTGGAGTTATCAATGGATCTACAGTCAGCTTCAAGCAGATAATGTGACATTTTACTGTTTGTGCGGGCTGGGGTTGGTAGCTGAGAACTGTGCTTAGTCTCACTCAGTCTGCTACCACATAACTTTCTACAACTGTGAGATCATGCCAACGAGCTAAATAAAGTTTGATCATTTATGGCAAGGACACTTTTCCACCTACTTTCTTCATGCAAATTAATACTGCCATATTTGGTTGTGCTTCAGATTTGCAGGCCTTGTGTGATACAGGCACTCTGACGTACTTCCTGTTCGCTATAAAAACAGTCCAGATCACCAACACAAAATGTGACATACAAACTTTCAAAATAGCCCTGTGCAGGTCGTTCAGGTAGACATAACGAAAAATTGAACCAGTTGTGAATATTCTATTGATCAACCATCTTCATTTTCTTGTATTTAGTATAAATTTTTGCTTATAGTTCTTTAACTCATAATCTTGTAAAACTATTTTTATACTTGTATTTATAATTTCAATTTTGTCCTCATACCATTCCTACTAGGGTAAGGCGGAGGATACGTAAGGTGGTCATGTCGTTTAGGTTTTTGTACGTTATCGATGTACACGTCAGTGAGAGAGAGAGAGAGAGAGAGAGAGAGAGAGAGAGAGAGAGAGAAAGTTGCGTTACTGTTACTGTTAAACAATGTTTGGTCTTGTCGTAGCATTGTCTTTGCCTCTGCGCAGTCTGACAAATTCTTGGTTGATGTGTAGCATATGATGGACATATTTAGTAGTACTGTGTGGACTTGCGATTGTATGTGTTAGATGAAGAAAGGACAGCAAGGATATAGACAATGAAAGGTGAAAGAAATATAAATTATGAATAATGTGATTGTTTTTTGAGGAGTGGAAGTTTGAGATGAGACTGCTGCACTGCGCACCTTGTTTGTAAGAATGATTATTGTCAGCTAGTCAACTTGCTCGGAGCTGAGTGAAAGACCACATTAATTGATTAAGCCGTTAGATTTTATAGAAAATGTCAGTTAACTTTGTACCATTTTAAATCACTGTTCACTTTGTTAAGCATAGTATTGTTCAGACCCATGTTATAAGTGAAGATCATGTGAATTTTTACTCTGTCCTTTTGAATGCGTATACTCATTTCTAAAATCGTCGTCTTGGAATATCATTTCATCGGAATAGTTACTCTACCGACAACACTCCCTATCATTATAAGTTACCACATATAGCAGTTTGAATATGTATTTTTAAACAAGAATGTAACTTAGCCGCTGCGTGCTTGCAGTTTGCTGCTGTGCTTTCGAGGAATCTACAACAATGTTGTCAAAACGCGTGGAGGGTGGAAATTTTGATTTGGGCCAGATAACTATTTTACTTCCGTTGCGCATTTTATACTAAGGCAAGCTGCATTCAGTTCAGTTACAGTTCATTTCATATTAGGTTCTGTAAAGTTGGGCTACATTTCAGACAGAAATAAAAATAGGGAGCAACTTACACATTTTAGAATGACGGTATCAACAAACTCGTCTCTCGTTGAGAAAAATGTATTCGACGCCAGGTTATGCTCGGAAATAAACATGAGGACATGGACAATGAGGGTGTAGAATGTTTAAAAAGCTTAAAAGTTTTCAGATAAAAGAAATCGTTGGCGTTACTTTTCGCCACGCCATCATATAGAGCATGATCATTAATAAAACCGACAAACTGCAGGAACGGATTCCTGACAGGAAATGAAGGAAACACGTTCCTATGAACATGTCTCCGGAAATGCATACTTGCTGAGGTAGATGGCGCTGACGAATGACAGTTTCTCTGACCACATGCGTGTGTTCCTTATGTGTTGCAGGCTGTCTGATTGGCGCAGCGTGCAGTAAGTAGTAGAATGGTCCTGTATTCATGTCAGGAATAAGTCAATATAGTATCTGCGTACGGCCAAGCAGATGGCAACGGTCGAGAGGCAGCATGTCTATACCACAACAAATACCCTCGCTGACAGGCACCAACCACATCACACAATATTTCATGCATTTATTGGCGAACTGTGTGATCATGGGTCCTTTCAGGCAAACGAGCGTGGAGGGAGGCGGTGAACAGTGGGTAAACCAGATTTGGAGTACCGTGTTATGCCATTCGACCTTTCCCATCTGCTTGGCTGCACACAAACACCGATTGTTCCACACATGAACACCGAATTATTCTGCTGCTTACAGTAGCTGCGTGAATCATACAGCCTACAACACACAAGAATGCATGGCACATGGTGAGAGGGACGTTTATCCGTCAGCGCCATCTACCGTGGTGACAATGCATTTCCAGACACATGTTCATAGGATCATTATTCCTCCATTTTCAGTAAGGGATCTGTGTCTGTAATTAGAGGGTTTTGTTGACGTTCACCCTATGTACAGCGTACTGCTTGATCAGATCATTGTAAGATACAAATCTCCAGCGAGTGAAGGCTCCGATACTGGGCCCTGGAACTCGCCGAGCGGTACACCTGTGTCGGGCCGCCACTCTGACCCGCCGCGCGCTCAGCTTTTCACAGAGATCAGTGGCCGGCATTAGCGCCCGGTCTGCGGGTCGCCTCAATTATTGAACTCCCGCAGCGCAGTTAACAATTCAGCTGGCTCGCCGCGGCGCGCCGCACTCCACTAGTGTAGCGCAAAGAATCCGCCCGGTCAGTGGAGGCCTCTGTTCCACGCTCGGCCACACCGCCGCTTATTCGCCACCAGACCAGAGGTGTACAGACCTGCTACCGCGGAGCGCTAACCCCTTACTGTGACTCGTAAGGGCCGCAACTTGAAAAGTATTGTGCCATGAGACAAGTTATTATTCCGGACTGGGGTACCCCTGACTACGGCGAGTTACTGTACTCAAAATAACGTAAACTTCCAACGGCTAGTCGTCTCTCTTTCAGGAAAGAATGAGTAAGAAACCGGAAAAAAATAATACCGAACGGTGAGTAGCGGCATATAAGGGGCTCGTAGCCCTCTGTCTATACATTCCGTGCTATAGACGGATACACCAATGCCGCTGCTAACACTGTGTTACTCGTTTACTCAACCAATATGCAGATAAATGTGAGAGGCCAAGGGAAAAGAAAAGAAGAAGAACAAGTCATTCTGCTGCCCCAGATATTCACAATTCATCTACATCACTTCCCTTCTATTAACACTTGAAGTATTGGGCAGACGGTCCAATAGCCCACACAGATTATTTATCGACGGTTCCTTTCTTGAGCAGCGCATAAGAAATTTGAACACCTAAGTCTTTCCACACTTGCTCTGTTTTATGTTATATTACTACGCTAGGTGTTTCTCCTTATGTAGTTGGGAGGCAACAAAACAAGACCGGTTACTGACGCAAATATTTATTTAAATTCTACATTTTTATTAGATTATTTTCCTTTTTTTCCACATACTGTAAAATACTAGAGTGTACATATATAGCTTTACTGTATTTTAGATCTGAAGATGATCATGAGTGATCGAAACATGTAATATAAATAAAAATGTGCAACTGAAACTGAACAATAAAGGAGGTTTATCTCAAATAGCACTGCAGCTGATGATTCTACGAGGCGAGTATGTCGACCATAATTAAAAAAAATGGTTTTTGCAGGATAAATTGATAACTGAAATGCTGTGAAAAGATCTCACCGCAAAGAAGAATTTTTTTCTCAATGATTGCCACCTCATCTAGCGTTCATTTTCGTGACACCGCCTCCTCTACTTCATAACAATATGATATGATATGCTCTTCTTAGAACTGTAAGATGTCCTCCTTTATTCTTATCTCGTTTATTCCATTCAGCGCATCAGTACTCCATAAAAAGGCGAACGCAGAGTAGGCAGTCTGTAGCATTTTGTAAGCCCGATGCCAATAAAATGCAGCGTTTGGTTCACCTTTCATACGAGCATTTTCTGTGTAAGGGTTCAACCTTAACATGTTACTAATAGTGAGAAGGAAACGTGCGAAGGAATCGAAAACGGAATGGTCATCATATGGACGAAAAGCCAAAATAGCCTTAATTGCAATTAAAAGGAAATGCGTCAACATTAAGAATGAGGAGTTCATCACTATCAAACGTAAAGAACGAATAAGACGAAAGAATTTATTGAAGACATTTATGAAGGGTGGATTTATCTGCTGATGTGATGGAAAAATAACTTGCTGTCGAAATGGAAGAACTCGAGGTTCAGTATTACAGAGTCTGACAGAGCTGTGGAACGTTTTCAGTCAAGAAGGGTGGACAGCGTAAATTTTAACAACATTGACGCAAATGGCAACCAAACTACCACTGAAGCTGGTGTAAAAATTCTATGGGACACGACAAAATGTTATCCACACAAGTTCGCGATAGTAATGGCAAATAAATGCAAGAATCATAACACAATCAGCTCAACAGCACCACACATTCAATTTTTTAATAAAAATAATACACAGCAGATTGAAAAAAAATTGAAAATATCATAGGTAACGATCTATTTGGGATTAGGACGGGTACAGCTGCCAGAGAAGCAGTTCTGAAGTTGAGATCAGAAATGGAAACAAGGCTTAAGAAAAATCAAAATCCGTTGACAGGATTTGTTGATTAGAAAAAAGTTCAACAGGAGTAAACGGTGCTAGATGCTCCACATTTCCGAAAAAGTAGATGTAATCTATAATGAAGACGGATAATAAGCAATGTTTGTAAGAATAAGATGGCTCAATAAGAGTGGAAGAGCAAGAACGAAGTCCTCGGATGAAAGCGGCTGTGACAGGTCTGCAACCGTTTCCCCTGTTGTTCAAACTATTAACCGAAGAAGCAGTGATGTAGGAAAAAATTTGTTTCAAGGGCGTGATTAAAATTCACGTGAAAGACTAACAACGATACAAAGCGCTGGTAGCGTTACTCTCCTCAACGAAATTGGGAAAGAATTACTGATATACGGAGCGGAATGAACAATCTCGTGAACACAATACGTGGATTGACAATAAAATGAAGGGAGGCGAAAGTAATGAGTAGTGGAAAGTGTGGTATTAGTGATGAACTTAAGATTAAAATTCCAAACCACAAGGCTGACTGACTGATGAAATTCTGCTTCCTGGGAAGCAAAGTAATGCACTATGGACGAAGAAAGGAGCCCAAAAAGCCCCAAAGGAGAATAGAAACGAAGTGTTGGAGATGAAGAAAATTACATGGTTTGATTATTGAGGATGTTCTCCACAGAATCGTCACGGATAAAAATGCCTGGAAAGCATCGAAAAGAAGAATGGGCAGGATACTAGCATATGTGTTAAGTCAACAGGGTTTTTCTTCTGTGTTACTAGAAGGAGCTGTACAGATAGAAACTGTATGGGATGACAGAGAATTTTTGTGGCATCAGTCGTCTGACCGGTTTGATGCGGCCCGCCAAGAATTCCTGTCCTGCGCCAAACTTTCCATCTCAAAGTAACAATTATAATCTAAGTCTTCAATTATTTTCTAGTCGCATTCCTATCCCCTTTCTTCCACTACAGTTTTTATAGTCTATAGCTCCCTCTAGTACCATGGAAGTTATTCCCTGATGCCGTAACAAATGTTCTGTTTTGTTGTCCCTTCCATTTGTCATTGTTTTCATGTGTTGCTTCTCTCGCCAATTCCACGTTCCTTACCTTATCAGTCTACCTAACTTTCAGCGTACTTCTGCAGTGACTTCGATCCTTTTCTGATCCGGTTTCCCACAGTGCACGTCTCGCTATTACACAATGCTGCGCTCCAAACATACATTCCCAGAACATTCTTCTCAAGTAAAGACCTACGTTCGCTACTAGTAGACTTCTCTTGGCCACGAATACCATTTGTCCACTGATATTCTGCTTTATATGTCATTTTCGCTACGTCCGTCATGGGTTATTTTATTGCCCAGGTATAGAAATCATTATCTACTTCGTCATCACCAATTATTGTTGTTCTTATTTCTGATACTACTCATTAGATTTGTATTTCTTCGATTTACTTCCAAACCCTGTTTCGGGCTCATTAGACTGTTAGTTCTGCTAATCAAGTCCTGTAAATCTGCTTCACTTTCAGTGATGATAGCAATGTCAGCAGTGAATCTTGTCATATTGTGCCACGTTGAAATTTGATCCCACCCATGAATCTTTCCCTTACTAGTTAAAAAAAAAAAATCGTCGATATGGCTCTAAGCACTTTGGGACTTAACATCTGAGGTCATCAATCCCCTGGACTTAGAACTACTTAAACCTAACTAACCTATGGGCAACACACACATCCATGCCAAAGGCAGGATTCGAACCCGCGACTGTAGCAACCGCATCGTTCCCGACTGAAGTGCCTAGAACCGCTCGGCCACAGCCTTCATTCTTTCATTGATTCTTGGATGTTTAGACTGAACAGTTGGGGAGAAAGACTGTATCCCTCCCTTACATCATTTTTGATACGATACATCGTTCTTCATCTTCGAGTCTTACCGTTACCTCTTCGTTCTTGTACATATTGCATATTACCAGTCTTTCCATGTATCTTACACCTATTTTTCTTTGAATTATCAACATCTTGAGCCATTTTGCATTATCGAACACTTTCTCCTGGTCGACTAATCATATGAACATGATTTGATTTTTCTTCAGTTTTGCTTCCATTAACAACCGCAAAGTGACAACTGTCTCTCTAGCGCCTTTACCTTACCAAAGGAAGTCATCCAACTGATCCTCAATTTTCTTTATCGTTCTTCTATATAATGTTCTTGGTTTGATGAGCTGTTAAACTGAATGTGCTATAATTCTCGCACTTTTTGGCTCTTGCAGTCTTCAGAATTTTGTGAACGATCTTCTCCCCCAATATCTGATAGTATATCGCCAGTCTCATACATTCTACACACCAACGTGAACAGTCGTTTCATTGCCACTTTCCCAATGATTTTAGAAATTCGGATGGAGTGTTACTTATTATTTCTGCCTTATTTGAGCTTAAGTTTTCAAAACCTCTTTTAAAGTCTGATTCCAATACTGGATTCTGTATCCTTTCCCTATCGACTGTTTCTTCTTTTATCACGTCGTCCGACAAGTTTTCCCCCTCATACAACCCTTCAGTGCACTCCTTCCACCAAATTGAAATCGCCCCCCCCCCTCCCACTTAAAAGTGGAATTGCAATCACAATCATAATAATACCAAGCTTACTTTAATTCTACCAAAGTTTTATATGGCTTTCCTGTATCCTGAGTCTTTTCTTCCGATAACCATTCCTTTTTCGACTACTTGACATGTTTAATGCAACAATTTTGTCTTAGCATCTCAGCACTCTTTGTTTATTTTAGTCCTAAGTGCCTTGTATTTTTGTACTTCTGATTTTCCCTGAATACCTTTGTACCTGCTTCTTTCGTCGACTAACGGAAGTACTTTATTTTCAACTTCCGTGATTGCCCTTCTTAGAGATGTTCATTGCCCTTCCACCGAACTCTCTACTGACCTGTTCATTGTTGCAGTACCTATAGCCTTAGAGAGCTTCAAGGGTATCTCCTTGTTCAATAATATTTCCGTATCCCACTACTTTGCGCACTGATTCTTCCTGATTCGTTTCTTAAAGTTTAACCTGCTCTTAATCATAAGTAAATTGAGATCTGAGTCTATATTTGCTCCTATGTAAGCCTTACAATCAATTCCGTGCCTGTCCGTGATATAATCTAACTGAAATCTTTCCGTAACTTTCGGCTTCTTCCTAGTATACCTCCACCTCTTGTGGTTTTTGAACAGAGTATTCCCTACTATTAGCTGAGATTTATTGCGGAAGTCAATTAGTCTTTCTCCCCTCTCAGTCCTATTGTGAAGCCCATTTTCTTCCGTAACCCTTTCTTCTAATCCTTCCCCTAAAACCGCGTTCCAATCTGCTAAGACTATTAGATTTTCATCCCCCTTTAAGCACTGAATAACCCGTTCAATATCTTATATACTCCGTATCTTCTTCTTCTTCTTCTTCTTCTACTTCTTCTTCGTCCTCTTCTGATTGCGTTTTTGGCATGTATACCTTAACTGATGATGTCGGTGTTGTTTTTGCTGTCGATTCTGATGAGAACAACGCTACCACTGAACTGTCAGCTGTTTTTATTATCAACGTCATTACGTAATCATTTCTTGCACTCATAAGTGGAATGGTTGTTATGATAATGTGATCAACTTCTTACACATGTACTGTCGTTTGTAAGACTTGAGAAATAGTTCCTGCCATCCGTCTCTAACCTAAATAAATACCGCGATACTCTCTTGCCTTCTTCAGTATTCTCGGTGAGGTGAATGTGGAATGCCGGAAAGTGGTACTAAATTTTAGATGGCATATTCTGCAAAAATGTACACACTTTGACACTTATCTCACGTTAAACATGGAGAAAGAAATCGAAAATTTACACTATAAGAAACAAATATCCTACCAGCATAGGGTGGGAATAGGATGACAAGCACTTCACTAAAAACAGATTTGTGATAGTGGAGACATACACGTAAAGTCCACACTTGACTTACCTGAGAGTAGGATGGTGGGACACTGCCATAGTCCCTTGTTACCGCAGCAGCCGCCGATGGTAAGCGTACACGAAGTCCCTTAGCACCGAGGCCTACGAGAAAGACAGGTGGCGGTGACCATGTCACGAAGGTACGCTGACCCCTTTTGCTCGCTCGCTCGCTTGCTCAACTTCGCAAAAAACTGCGTTTCTACACCTGTTAACTCGTAACTTGGTGTGTATGTGCATAAGAGATTTACATAATCTTCCGGAATCCATTATTATGGATTCTTACTGTTATTAGTCCTACAATTAAAGAAAGTGCATGGACCTACTAATAATTTGTCATGGCCGTACTGGGGTATAATAAAATTAAAATTATGTCAAAATGTTTATCAGTTGCATAAGGCATTACATCTTGTAAGAAATGAGGACTGTTACGCGGAAGAGACTAAATGCTACAAACAAGCCGTTTCACCATGTATGTTGAGAATTGATTTTAAATTTAGTTGTGCGAATAGTAATCAGTAAGACTTCGTAATACCAGATTCCAGTTGAAGACGCAATTCTCGTCAGTAAGTACACACCCATTTGCAAGTTAAAAGGTTTAGAAACGCATTTAGTCTCCTAAGTTAACCGAGCGAGCGAGCTCAGGACTACCTTCGTGATGTACGCGCAGCGGCCTGTCTTTCTCGCGGTCCTCGCTTAGTACGCTTTAGAGGAGAGAGAGGCTGCGCTCGGTATTCGTTCCGAAGCCAAGCCGTCTGCTCCCGGCCACCTGACTGAGACGACGCTAGCAGGTTTTCGTCTTGTGAGATTAGGCATCAGAGAACATGGAGTATGCAGCCATTCTAATTTTTTCTTATCACGCATCTCTCTCCAAACACCGAGAATGTTTCCAGTATTGGTATGTAATTAACAATTTGCATACTAGCGAAAGACTCATGTACAGTAAACATTTGGTTTGGATCGACACTACTAGAAGAAAACTCGCTCATGTAGCATCCCAAATCACACACCTTGATCAAGGCAGCAATTTTGTGATAACAATCATCGCACAGTGAAAAAATTTAGAATCACGTAACACAAGTTGTCGTAGAGCGGTAACTAATATGACTTAAAGCCTGCAGAAATTTCACTGTGACAGTTTATTACATTGTCACCCATTGTATTAACGGTCGCTGCGCGATGAAAAAACTCACATTACATAGCACTAAGTCTCGTAGAGCAGCAACTACTATTACCAATGCGTACCTGTAGAACGTTAGTTACACCATAACGTTGCGAGCAGCTCCACTGTTACTACTTTTACGCTTCAAATTATGATGATGTGCAAGCGTACAGCAGTAGCAATCGGTGGAAGAGATCAGCAGCAAAGTGATGAAGACGATCAGACGTTGATGAAGAGATCGTACCAGAAGTCCTTAGACTATCTTAGCTCAGGGAACCATTTCATATTGCAGCCAGCCTACAATTTCCACAGTAGGTCGACAGTTGTGTCGTTATCGGCTGATTTTTATTGATGTCCATTATCCTATGGAGAGCATGAACTGATGGTAAACTCCTTTCTTCTACAGTGTGAATGACCTAAGAGCCTAAAGAGTACTTTCTAGTGGCATTCCAGATGAGATTATGGCAACCTAATGGTGGTTTCTTGTCAACCATGCATCTGATGCCATTTACAGTTTATAATACAATGTTTTGCAGACAATCATATGGCACCCGAAGGCGACTTACTATCGTACAACACGCTATAGGCCAGCTCTCTGAACACAAAGACCTTACTGGTAGTCTTAAAATCCCGGCAATATAAGATTATGGCGTACATTGACCTAGCCTGCATCAAGTATTTAGTAAACTGAAAGTACCTCGGGAATTCACCGTATAAATATGATCCGAACATGGTAGGAGTAATGTGACGTTACGTGGGTGCCTTAGAGGTATCCATAACATATTTAAAGTGCTGGTCGTCAAGAATTACCGCGAGTCCTGCTTTCCTGTTTCTCAAGTGTCAATGATACCATAAGAACTCCGACAACGTCCCCTTTACGACAGTGTCATTTCAGACCAAGCACAAATCGAGCCATAGACACCAGTTTAAGTGCATTCGACACATTTCTTCAAATAGGTACTTCCCAGTGATGTCGATGGAAAGAAATGTATATCAAGTACCTTCCGTCGTGCTGAACTATTACCAAATTGTGATGCAACAATTGCTACATCGAGCAAAGAGTTGAATTAGAAAAATAATGATTGACGGAGAGTAGCAAAAACCTCTGGGATGGCGGACCAGATGTCACACACAGTTGCCAGTGCATAAACGCGGATGGACACGTTTCCCAGCCTTGGGTCAATCGGCCACATTATAAGAATCCGATCCCAGTCGTGATGATAGATCAGTTAGTTTTATTCTCGGTCCTATGACTCCCGCCTGGCAGTGAAGAAACCATAAACAGTTTCTCAGCGTAACTTCAAGGCCCTTAATGTAGATTTATGGTGTAGTATCGTAAGAAGTAATAGTATGAGTCCCATGCGGCGGACATTACAGTGCGTATAAGTTCATGAATTCGTGGCATATTCTGGAAATAGCGGTAAATACTAACATACTATACTTTTATATTACACTGTGTATAAATTAATGACGTCACGGTATATTCTGAAAATTTATGGAATGTTTTTGAATCCTTTGACTAGTAACGTGGAATATTCCAAAATATTCATTATACAGCATGGCACTGCGCCTGCACTGTGTTCCTGCGGGTTATTAGATTTTTTCTTTTTTGCTTTTCAAATTCGACACATAGTGGAAATCCAAAAATTTCTTCGATAAGCTGTAACATTGGCACTCTGGAAGGAAATTTGTAATACTGGCCGAATAACTGGCAAATTAATAGGACATCAAATACAGAAATTGGCAAACTATCTGTAAAATTTGGCAAGAGAGATTGAAAAATTGGAAGTCAACAGGACTGAAAATCCAGAAACTGACAAATTGATAGGTGCAAAAAGCCAACCTTTACATACGGTAAAACACAGGCATGGTTTGCTGACTTTACATATCTTAAGTACAGCACTAAGCCAAATGATACTTCCAAATATATAACTTCATGATAACCTAGCAACGATAAAATCCGTAAGTAATTTTCTGTATGTTAATAACACAGAATAAAGTCCAACTACAACTGACAAGTCATCGTATATATATTCTATGAGATCTATGGAAGAGATGGAAATAATAATAATAATAATAATAATTTTTGAGGAAGTAAGTTTATCATATTGTAAACCCATAAAGGCCAGTTAAGTGTTATGAATATATAAAGTCAGTTTCTCGAACATTATGGTTATTGTTACTGTCATCTGTTATATACAGTATATGTATTATATGACTCTTTGCCTACTGTACTTGAACTGTATTCTGCAATATTAACATTTGGGAAAGTACAGATAGACGGCATCGTCGTTTTGTAACAATCAGGAGGCATAAAGATGTATTTAAGATACCTAAAATCAGAAATATTAGATCGTGTTTTATGATATGTATGGTTTGACTTGGGTACCTACCAACTGGCCATCTAAAATTTACTTCAAAACTCAAGTAGTCTTAATCGTCTCTCATCAATAATGCCAAGCCCATATTCTCCCATAACCTGTTCTTCAGTACTTTCTCCTACAACAGCTTCCAAATCCCTGATAACTATTACATTTTTATCTCCATTTACATACTGAATTACCCGTTCAGTACCATCACATACTTTCTCCATCGCCTCATTTTCTGCTTGTGACGTTGGCTTGTATACCTGAACTATGGTTGTTGGCGTTGATTTGCTTTAGAATCTGACGAGAAAATTCTTGCCACTGAGCAGGTCACAGTTGCTCACTTTCTACCCTCTTTTCCTCTTCAGAACGAATCCTACTGCTGTTACATCATTTTCTGCTGCTGTTGATTTTTATATAAGTACGAACAGAAATCCTTACGTTCTTTCCATTTTACTCCATTCGCCCCACTGTATATAGATTGAGCCTCTGTTTTCTAGACCTCCTACTACCTTGAAAAATCTGACATTCCATGCTCTCACTCATACAATGTTATCTGTTATTCTTCCCTTTTCTCTTGATCACCTCCTCATTCGCAGTTCCCTCACGGAGTTCCGAAGAGGGCCTAACCGAGAATCTTTTGCCAACAGAGCGATCGTCTTGACACTTCTTTCAATTACAGTCCTCATGTCTTGTGGATACACATTATATGTCTTTCATGCAGTAATTTCCGTTTACTTCTGCATCCTCATGTTGTTGATAATGCTGATACTTCCCACTTTTCAGGGCATTATCCCACTCCAAGTGCAAGAGAGGTCACTAATAATCTGTCCGCCCCTCCATTGTCTTTGACAAAAGCTGCTGGTACATAGAGGGTGACTTTTTACTCCAGCAGTCTGCATACACCTTATTTATAACAAAGACCATTGTCTCCTCATATCATATGAACAATTACTGGAGCACTGAGATCGAAATGTGCTTTTACGACCAGTTCTTGGAACTCTGACACGAAAAAGTGCTGACTTGCTTATCTAGAACCAACAGTGCCTTTCTGCTGACGACATGCATTCTCATTTGTCACTCTCGATTTGTATGCATCAGTCAAACCTGATAAGGGTATAAGACTGAGATGCAATATTCAAGAATCGCTTGAACTCGATTGTTCTCCTTGACTATCTATCCAATGAGTCTAACTATGGCGTCTGCCTTTTCTACGATTGGTCTTATGTGGTCGCTACACTTTAAATACAGGTTATAATTACACTTTCCCTATTTAACACGTTGTAACGCGGAAACTAATTACCGTAAGATTACCAAACTCGGTAGCGTTAACATCAAGGACATGGGGAAGTGAAATAATGCAGAATCAATTCAGTTGAAATACTTTGAATGTGCTGCTACGGTACCTCACACCATTACATACCGGAATCATTACTGCTACAATAAGGGATCAATATGGCGCCCATCGGTATCCAGAAGTGTCTGCACAGCAGAGCGAAACAAGTCCGTAGGTACGCTGGCTACCTCTCTTGATAAGCTGGGCTTCTGATCAGCACATGTGTGAATTTTCACCCGGGAAAAACCCTGTCCTTCAGATAGCCCTACAACGTGAAACCACAGGGAGTGAGATAATTTGACCATGCGGGCCAGGCATTTAGAAACGATCGGCTGATATTTAGATTGTTTCCAACTGAATTTTGGAGAATATGGTGTACTTCACGAGCTGTGTGCGGTGGGGCTTCGTCTTATATAAAAGTTCAGCACACCTCTCTGCTGTGGGGCGGGTATGACATGCTGGCGAAGCATATCACAGTAACATTGGCCTGTCACACTACACGTTTCTGGACCTTCAGCGCCAGCTTCTTCAAAACACAATGGGCCAGTGATGAACGTTCTCGTGAAGACACACCGTACGGTGATACGTTCAGTATACAGAGGAACTTAATGCACAATGACTGGAGGTGAAGATCCCCACAGTCGGCTATTCGGTGTGTTCACCTCACCCGTCAGATGGTACATCGTCAATTTCAATCCTTGCGAGAAAGTGGAGAGCGAAGTCAACGCGTCATTCTGCGTCCTGTGGTGCAAGCTGCTGTGCAATATGTATCTTGTACGGATACCATTTGAGAATGGTTCGAAGCATCTTACGGAGCACCACGGGATGTTCAACAGTCGTGACACAGCACGCGCACTGTCTGACGATCTGGAATTACGTGCAGCGTTGTCTGCCATACGAACAGCGATTTCATCAACCACTTATGGTGCATTCGGTCGTCGGCCTCTCTCTGGAGCGACGCCCGGTTCTCCAGTTGATTCGAACTTCTCCATCAGGTTCGGCACAGCTGGCGGAGAAAGATGGCCCTTCTATAATCCTTGCAGCCGGCGACATCCTCGAAGTGCAGCTGCCGCAGTACTGTTGTTTTGATAACAGAGTCTTGGCAATACGGTCTCTGAAACTGACATACGGCGGGGAGAGAAGTGTGCAGACCATATGCCCCTCCATATCTGCATCTAGTGACGCCTATGGCCTGAGAATGACACGGCGGCCGGTCGGTACTATTGGGCCTTCATCGCTTTTTCAGGGAGTTTAGTTTAGTTTATAGTTTCAGCAATAACCACCTGCTCCTTTTGCCCAAGCTCATGTTGACATATGGACAATTACACTGCGACTGATCCGGTGTGTGAGAGTATGAATCACGATGATTGATCACTGAACCTGGTGGTCACAGTTGGAACTGGACGGTGGCACCATAACGCATGAAAATCATCCACCCCATACTCTGGACATTAATTCTACCACGTTTGGTAATCGTATGGTAATTAGTTCTCTTGTTAGAACCTGTTAAATAGGGAAAGTTTAATTATAACCACCCGGCAGTTCCATACGAATTTTCGTGGATATTCACGCGCGGTCATACATGCACTCACGCACACACACACACACACACAAACAAACACACACACAAACACACACACACACACACACACACACACACACACACACACACACACACATTGTTAACAAGACGAGAGTAACCACGAGACGTCTTTGACGTACAACGAAAGCAATAACAGCAGAATGATTTATCTCTGTGGTACTTTTGTTCAGTACGAATTTGATGCACAGTCTCTTGTCGCTTTCAAACGTGAGCCCTAACTAAATATTTTTACTGTCACATTTTAATAAAAAGAAATGCTTTCGTAAATCTAGTGGCAACAATATTTAGGGTCCAGAATCTTAGACGTTTCCTTCAGGTTTTATCTGACACTAATTAGTTCAATTTTCATGTTATGATGTTTACGAAAACTTTGTTGTAGTCTGTCATATAATGTGTCAGTTGATGCTGAACAATAAACTCCAAGATTTGGCTACTGCGGGTGAAATGCTGATTGACTGGTGGTTGCAGATTTATCCACAGAGACTCTTGTAGTGTTATTTGAGTCTTGTCAGCTTTTTATTAATCTGTACAAAACGAGATTTATTAACCTGTTAGCCAATTTTTTGTAAAGATGATGGTCTGTTTGTATCTGTAAAAAGCTATCCAGGGCTAACTGCCATTGTTTCCTAAACGACTGGTACAGCTTCTTCTAATTTAACTTTCAAAGGACAACAAATAATTTTATTTGTGTGATCTTGTGTATGTGTGTGTGGTCTGCAAGATTGTCCATTTCTGACAATACGATATCGTAAAATATCAAATGTAAATGCTCAGACTGGATTTTATAAGCCTCTAACTCAAGCCATATTGTCATCTCATCGTTTGGTAAATCACAGAACTGATTTTAACTTAAAATAGCTGCTACACTCACGACAAAATGTAAAACGCTTTCCGCTAGAATGGTGATATACATTAGTGCAATGTCTATATTTCACACTGCCTCTAAAGTTCGATGCAATGTTCCTTCAGAGATGCGTGTATGTGCGAAGGAGTAGGTACTGCTGACAATTGATAACCGTATTAAATCAAGATATATATTACTAGATTGCGAATACGGTATTGCCACAGCTATAGGTTTTACTGGAAACAACTGAAAGTATGTGCCAGAGCGGGACTCGAAACGGAGTTTTCGTATTACGTGAGCAGTCGGCTTTCCTAGCTCGCCTTAGGAATAGACCCAAATTTCCGTATGTCCCAGTATCCGCTTCCTGCAGTGCTCGCATAATTATGTGATTCCCTCATACATACTTATTTACTTTCCTGACCAGGTTGCCGTGGCTTGCATGCCCCAAGGACCAGACATTTCTAACAAATTAAGGACGCATTAAATCATTTACATCTATTCCAAACTGCGAATACTGTATCTCCACAGCTATACTATTCATCGGAAACAAATGAGAATTTGGGCTGCACTGGGAATATTACGCTTTCAGTGAGTGGTTGACCTAACCGCTTTTTCCTGTCAGAGCACGCTTACAGAGGCGAATACGGCATCACCTCAGTTATACAAGTTACTGGAAAAAATTAGAAATGTTTGTAGGACTGCGAGTCGAACGCCGATTTCCTGGTTAGGGGAGCGGCCCCCTTAATCGTTAACTCGGCTAAAACTAATGATTACAGTCAAACAAAAATGTGATCTATTTTGTTCATAAAGTACTGGAACAACATCGCTGTCAATGAATACAATTTTACATAAAATGACAGTATTGAGAACGGTCGTGACGTACTTAATTTTCATTTAATTGTCTTGATTGCAAAGTTTTTGAAATGTAAATCCGCAGTGGGCGAGCTATTCTAGGCCCTTTAGTCTGGAACCGCGCGACCGCTACGGTCGTAGGTTCGAATCCTGCCTCGGGAATGGTTGTGTGTGATGTCCTTAGGTTAGTTAGGCTTAAATAGTTCTACGTTCTAGGGGACTGATGACCTCAGATGTTAAGTCCAATTGTGCTCAGAGCTATTTGAACAATCTTTGAAATATAATTACTGGTTTCGGCACTGCAATAGAAATTTTCAGAATCTGCAATAGAAGTAAAAAAAAAACACATTACTACATGTCACTTTAAAATATTGAATACAAAGAACAGAATTATCACAAAATCAACATGTACTACTCCTCCTCCGCACTGCAGCACGTCATAAAAACCTGAAGATAACGTGAGTGAAAATCGCCGTGCTTGTTTCAACCAGTTACATACCATGTACCAAGGAAAATCACCAACCTCGCTTGTTTGCAGCAGCTGTTTTATCTAGAGAACCTGTCTCGACATCTCAATAGTGCCGTCTTCAGGCCCCTAGGCATTCCACGTACAGACAATCAAATATATCGATAATTGCGTAACTGGAGCCATCAATATCTGCATTCCGCAAAATCATTTTTTGAATTCTTACTTCGCAAACTTGTCTTCTTCGTAAGTGAGTTCACTGAATTCATATATCGACGGCTCCAGTTATGACATTATCGATAAATATTGTTTACAAATGGAGAGCGTAGGAGTCTGAAGATGGCGTCATTGAGCTGTCGAAACTTATTGTCTAAATAAAATAATTCTTCAAAAGATGCGGTTGTTTGGAGATTTTCCTTGTTAAATTTTTGACTGGCTTCTATCCTGTATCCACACAGAGAGTTGCATACTGTTTGTAATGGGTATAAAATCAGATGTTTGTGTTGTTGACTGTGGACAGTGTATTGAATAATATTGTTTCAGCATTTACTTCGTTTGCAGACTAATAATCATAGATGATAAGGGAAGTATGTTTTTTGGCTGGTTTGTACTTCCAAGTACGTGTTGTGAGAGTGAGCCATTAATGTTTATTTGCCACTGGGTAGCAAACCGACTGTTGAAGTGCGGACACATTACAGTTAGTCTGTACTGACAGGCATGGTTCACTTAGTGGTGCAGAAAACAGCAGGTAGCACATTATATGACATGTTTGCAGGAAGACTGTTAGATGCAGAGAAGAAGCAACCAACACACCGATGTGCACACATGTTAAGACACCACATACAAAAATAGCTGCACACAGACCCGTTACACCTTGTACTCAATGCAAAGCTATCGCAGAAGTCGCTGATGGGAGCATAATGTACGAAGTAATTAAAGGGGTTTCACTTAAACGTATAGTTATTTAATGTATTATATGTTACTTGTAAGTAAGATATTTAAACATATTGAACCATATGAAAAATATATCCATCTCTTGACAGTTTAAAGGTGACCATAATCCAACAGTATGTTAAGGAAATAAAAACTGATTGCGGCAATCATTCTAAAGTTGAAAACATCGCATCTAGAATTTCTCCTGAAAAGGAAGAAGACGCAATAAACAATAAACTTCAAGAACATGTATAATGGTCTGATTCTCCATTCCATTGTGATTTGAACAATTATTAAAAAAATGATAATGGAAAGGGAACGCCAAGTAAAAAAAATAATTTAACTGAAAGAGAATTTGAATAAGACGAATGAGGGAGAGAATAATTTGGAGTGGGAAGGCATTAAAGCGCAGCGATTTACGCTAGGTTGCGCAGGCTACTCGTAGTTACACATTAGTTTTGTGTTGGCTTGTCAGGGAGAAAGAGCAACTAATTAAACTAAAGCAGATAAACATAAGATTTTAAAAGTCATTTATGACAGTGGTTTAAGTAAGAGACTGAATTACTTTTCATGAAAGTGGTAACACTGAAATTAAAAATTTTTACACTATGAACTTTCAGAAGACTTAAAGGATGATATAGACGTCTTGGTATTCCTATTTTCCAACTTTGGAAAAAAGTCAATGATCTAATGAATGCCAAAATTTAGGTCAAAATACGTAATGAACAAAAATTTATTGGTCTTGACGATATTATGCATTTGAAATACAGCCTCAGTAAATGGCTAAATAACAAGTTATAGGCCATGTATTCTTCTAAGAAATGCTTTAGTGTAAAGAATATGTACGACCATGCGCCACAGACTCATTATTTTACTTTCAATAATACAATATATGAATTAAAGATGGTGTAGCCATGGGAAAAATACAAAGAAGTACTGCAGCAGAAACGTTTATTAATGACTTAGTAAACGAGTTTTTCTTTAAATTTTCTATTTTTAAATAAAACATTATATATTATAAAAATACGTTGATGATATAATATATCTATACAGATGACAAGAAAATGAGAGTTAACATTTTTCCCAAACGCTGTGTTCTATAGCTTCCAATAATACGTTGAATGTGGAAATATGAAAAAAAAAGAAAACAGTATAAACTTCGTAAACGTGAAAATATCAAAATATCCAATAAGCACGCTTTTGTCATTTGTAGAAATCACACTTCTATTCGAAAGGAAATGCCCGTTTATTTCTTGGGCGTGGGGCCATTACTTGTTTGAGAGCGATTTTTGTTGTTACCTGCACCCTAAGCATCAAATTCCCCACTGCAACACATGTTATGACCTGCGCCTTGTCGTCCGCGATCTGTTGCTCAGTAACACTTTTGAAGTTCGTCACGGCGACGCACCTAGACGTTAAACCATCCAATGAAACACGGAAGGAACGCAACAGGTTTAAGGCGCAAATCGTAACGTTAAGATGCTCTATACTGAGTGGTGGGGGAGGGGGGGGGCGGGATTCGAGGATCCACCCTCAAGATTCATAGGAACAGGAACATCTCACCATGCTCCATATCGCCTCCGATAGGAAACACAGACGACAGAAACTCATCATCGAGATCTACCCGTGTCGCACCCAGCAAGTCACTTGTTATGCCGAAATCATCAATGCCTTGTAGACGACTACCACACAGTGTACCAGGAGGAGACTGCCAACAGCTGTGGTAAGGAGTTTCTGTTACTACACGTCACTCGCGCCCTCGCCTGCGACGAGGCGGACGAGCGGACGAGCGCCGTGTAGTTCTAGGCACTACAGGTCTGGAACCACGCGACCGCATCGGTCGCAGGTTTGAATCCTGCATGTGTGTGATGTCCTTAGGTTAGTTAGGTTTAAGTAGTTCTAAGTTCTAGGGGACAGATGACCTCAGAAGTGAAATCCCATAGTGCTCAGATCCATTTGAACCGTTTTTCGAGCGTAAGAGCTGACAGAGCCGGTTACGTGCGACGAAATCCGAAGTACAATCAACGAATGTGCTTCGAATAAGTCACCTGGCTGCGGCGGATTGTAAATTAAAATATATCGCGCCTTAGTTGCGCTAGGCCTAATAGGGTCCCGGTTACGATAATGTTTCATGAAATGTTCAAAATGGGCAACGCCATACCGCCACCCTTTGTCAGGGAAATTATTATACCTACGACAAACCGACACCGAGAGCGACGACATCGCATTACTATCCCCTAACGCTGCTTAACGCAGACTGTAAATTTTGGCACGTTTCCAGTCGACAAGTTGCCACAAGATACTGCCTAGCATTCTATCTCAAAACTGACGACTCCGGGTGGCTCGGTTAATATGCAAACGACCATAGCGGTACGTCGTGGTTTAATCCTACTGTCATCAGCGTGCGAACTCCGCACCGCGGTAGGTGCCATCGATTTTGACAGCGCATTCGACAAGTAGCGGAATCTTTTTCTATTCTCCGTAATGAGCCGAATGGGTTTTCCACCAGCCTTTCTTGACAGCATCCGGTGCCTTTACGGCAGTGCCGAATCCCAGATTCTGGTCCATGGTGGTATGATGAGACCAGTGACTACTCGCCGCTCCATAAAGCACAGCTGCCCACTTTCGACACTGTTCTATTGTTCTATGGACCTACTCATCGGGAGTCTGATGACTCACCTTTCTGGACTCCTAATCTTAGTCCCGTACGGATCTAAATATGGATGGTACTTGATTTCATACAGAACTGCAGCGTGCAGTAACATGAATGTGGCCAATGCCTCGGCGATGTTCAGTAGACACGGCTTCTCACACGACGACTTAGCACCCCTCCTATATGTACAGAAACGACGACGCCTTGGTATCGTCTTGACCTCCAAAGTACGCCGCTCCGCTGCCATCAATTTTCGGTGTACCCCACAAATTAACCTCTCGGTAGGAGGCGAAAATCTCCTCCGCTGACTTGATTCTTTACAATGTGTCGAATACTTCTCTCAACATGTGGCGTGTAGGTTGGTCCACAACCAACAGCTACTCCCACTGCCATCAGCTATTGGACGCAGCCTCTAGGCCACTGCCAGTAGACCACATCATTCACCAACTGAAACACCTCTCTGATTTCATCGTCGACTTATGCTCACACTTACCGAGCACGAGCCTTCCACGAAGCTCACAATTTCATTACATATCCAGCAACAAAGTCGAACTGAAACATCCATCGACAAGGTGGCCCACGGTTTGGCGTCATGTCCAACAGCGTTTCGTTCTCTCCAACGTCCTGGCAGCATGGTATCACGTCACATGTGGAAAATTCGCACAGATCAACATCTTCAAGCAATCGGATTGTCGTAAACTCCGGTTTGTTCAATTTATCACCTCGTGGGTGACGATACCTACCATCTGCCTTGTGCTCCAATCAGCGACGTCTGGAAACTTGGTCGACAGTTCGTTGCCTGTTACCTCCGCGTTCCGCCGGTCTCGACTGACCCATGGACTTTACTCCATCCTGATCATATTCATTTCCCTGCCCCCAAAAGCCATACGATTGTCGAGCACCGATCGCGCTACCGCCCTTTCTTCGCCGATTACCTCCGCGCGACCTTAAAGTCATCCCCGCTCACTGGATGGTGCCATACACGGACGGCTGACATCTGAGACTCCCTGCGCTACATATCCGTATTGTACCCCATCGCAAGGTAGGCGCATGTAAATGCGTCCCTTTCCTTTATTCAATTACCAGAGCATGTTGGTCATTTCTACAACTTTACTGTTCCATTCTCTGTGGCCTCTGGTCCCCTTTCGGGCGCTTCTTCCCGGTAGTGGTACCAGAGACATCGTGGCCAGGCCTCAGGCCTCGGATGTTGACCCCTGCCCGCTCTGGCCCCAAGCCCCATTTCCCGAGCAGGAGGATGCCAGCAAGTCTTACCACACCCCCCGCCCCTACTTCCCTCTTTGCCTACGGCATCACACCTCTCAGATTATTTGCATTATTATTTTTATTACTATTATTATTACTATTATTATTATAATACACCTTGTTAATAAAGACATATGCAAGCCTTGTTCGAGTGTAATGTCTCAAGCAGGTTAAGCCGAAGACAGACATTCAGTTGTATTTATGCTTGTGCAAGTTTTACAAACAAACCACATTTTGTTTACTCAACCCGATTCCTTTAAGTAAGAAGCAGATAACTGTATGCGTGGACTGATACCGAAGGTGAATCACTAATGTAGTCTAAGGATACTAAGTTTTAGTACTATGTGAGATTAATAATTTCAAACTTCTGGACACATTTTCATCACACCAAAGTATTAAAGAGATCCTACAGAATTTTTACACACTGTCTTCGATGTAGTACAGAACAGACATTTACGGCATCTGCAAAAAGTCTGAGTTTCCTTTTAATGTTTCCTGCCAATAATTAATAAACATCACGCTCAGCAAGGGAATGAACACACATTCCCTGGGTACCGAACATCTTTCTTAAGAAAAGGAAGAAAGATTAGTGTTTAACGTCCTGTCGACAGTGTGGTCTTTACAGAGAGCACACCTTTCGATGATTCTTTTGGCGGGATAAAACGTTGTGGCTTCCATACCAAGAGTTCTTAATCGAGTTACAAATGTTGTTTAACTCTGTAAGGCGTCATGGTCTCCTGAACTTCATTGCTCACATATTCCGCCCTCACTGTCATATTCCACACATCAAGATGCTTCATTCGAACCCAAACTCGGTAAGATAAAGTCAGTGTTGTATGAATTCATGTAAACGATATGCAAATAACATGTAAATCGCAAGTGCGCAATGAGATTGAAATACTCGAGGCTCGCATACACACACACATTCAAGACATGACGGTCACAAAAGCTTTTAGTTCGGGGGAGGCAAACTGCATGCCAGGAGGATGGTCCCTTCAGAGGACGAGTCAACCTATCTACGTTGGTAGACGACCGCCCGTGGAGCAGACTGCGTTTGCCTGCTTATTGCGTGGTGTGAACGGACAGAGCTGTAGTTAGACGCCTGCGAGCGAATTTTTGAGTGGCATCGCGGTGGACTGGTTACCTACCCGGTGTACCACGCCAATAGTTAGACTAGGGGAGAATAGAGGTCCTTGACTTTATCAAGGCATAGGGAGAGTTTGTTTGACGAAGGTCAATCCAGATAGAACAAGAGTTATCTTATTTGTCAGCAGCAAGCGGCGCAGACAGCAGTCATCGCAGCTTTCGGTTTTGTGCACTACAGCTCATGCGAGCCCCATATTCCCTCTGCAACAGTACACTTCTCAGCATTCCACACGTGACAGCCTCGACTGTACCTAGCAACATTCTAACGGATAATTATTAAGGTTGAGTAGGCGTGGCTCTCAGCCATTCTGCCAAGTCAATAACAATCTTAAACTTTGTATAGAAATTTCATTAGCGAATCCTGTCCTTAAGAGGTAACTTCACATTCCGAAAAGAACCCGGAAATAACTTGTTCAGTTCGTAACTAAAAGTGCCATTGCGATTTCTCAGGATTTTTGCAAAGTTAATAACAATTTTCGTTAGTTTCATGTTTTTCTTACACTAACTAGCACTACTCCAGTACCCAAGTATCCCACTAGTTACGTAAGGAATTTTGTGAATTATTTGTGTCATTTCCTTACAGCGGACGACTCTAGAAGATATTTATTGCTGAAAGTTTTTCAGGCATTTTTCTTTAGAACGTTAAGAGCGTCTGTCTGACACATGTAATAGTGTGGGGGTGGAAATCGCATCTTGCAGGAGCCACAGGGTAAAGGGTACATCTCAGATTAATCCGTTGCGCAGAATGACAGAATAGCACCCACACGTCGCTCACAACTCATATAGCATTACTTCTGTTAATTAGCGTTATTACAGAACTAAGTTAAAGGCTGTGTAAAAGTCAGGAAATAATTCATTGAGTTGACCATTACTTTCACATTATCGTGTGGGAAACTGCAAGTGGGTTTCACAGGACATTTTTTGTTGTAACACATGTTTGTTGGCGGAGAAAATTATTTTCGAGATGTCTCATTATGTTTGCGTTCAGATACACGACAATGAGGTTGGACAGCAATTTTGCGGTCCCTTTCTGACACCATTATTTGTAGATGGGTGTGTCCTGTTATTTATTCCAACCACTAGGACTGGTTTTGTGTTAGCGACATTTACTGTAAATTATGATTGCAAGGGAGCTAATATACGAAGATCTGTTGTCAATTTCAACGCAACTGTCTTCTTGCCTACGAATTTCAGGGACGGGGAGGTGGGAGATTGGGGGGAGTTGGGTACCTCGTGCTTACCCTACAAAAGATTTTTGAAAAAGCAAAATTCATTAATCATTTTTGATTTTACTAACAACATACATTTTGAAGATTTACTGATGAGTCTAGAACCTGAAAATACCTTTGGAATTCTCTTAGCAATGTCAACGCACTTTCTGTAATGTGTAAAGCTGACTTTTTCATCACTGCAAAAAATATAAAAAATGTTAATTTGGTTCATTATTGTTGACTTTTACTCATAACATATTTTTTTTTTTTTTTTGAGATTTTGATGTGTAAGTAAGGCCCTGAATCTGGAGGTATTAAATATGACAATGACTGGGGAAAGTGACGTCTACCAGGGATTTATTTTTAAATAAAAATTTTGAAACATAGATGGAATCTGCCTGAAGAATTCATTTAAATAATTCCTTCTTTTCCAAATTTAAAAATGTAGCGAAACGCACTAGGCTACAATATATTCCAAAGATGAATATCAGTTTGTCACTTGGGTTGAAACGTGGCCTCACCAAATTGCGATGAAAACTAAATAGGTAGACCACAGTGGCAGGAAGTTGAACAACATGGCCCTGCCTGAAGAAATTTAAGCAGGTTTTGCCTACCGGGAAATTTAAGGGAAATGTTTTCCCGAATTCCTAAGAGATTCTTCTTAGTGGCAGTTTCACTGAAAAATGTTATTCAAGACTTCTGTTTCAGAAAATATGACAAAGTTCCCAACTGATATTTCATTAAGACAGCATGTACCACAAAGCTACAGTGGCAGTGGACAAATAGAATGTCGTTAGTATCTTCGTAGTGTGGTTTCCTAACCCTCATGAGACACCATCTGAAACTTATTTACTTCAATGTTTCTCTCAACTGTTGTCAAGGAATCATTAAGAGAATTTTATGGAAACCAACCTGTATTAAAAACGCCCACACGATCTTACAAACAATGAAGGCTCTTGCATTGACATTGGCCTCTTCAGTAGAGATTTTGTAGCTAACTTAAAAAAATGCAGAAATCTAGTTCAACAATGTTCAGAGACATATTTATTTCCCAATAACGATCAATTAAGTTTATTATAAAGAAAAAATAAAAAAATATTTTCAATAAAAAATTACAGTAGGTACAAGAACGAATTAACTAAACATATATACACATCAAAAAGTATTTTCATCACCTGGGTTCCGAGAGTTCCAGATCAAGTACAAAAAATTTTTATGGAAACCAACAAAAACATAATTTCCGCCCTTTTTATTGTTCATTAAAGCCACACATTGCATGTTGCACCACCATACAGTGGGACCTTGACAGGTGGTTGTCCAGAGTGCTATACACACCCGTACATCTAATACCCAGAACCACGTCCTCTTGCATTGATGCATGCCTGTGTTCATCGTGGCATAATATCCACAAGTTCATCAAGGAACTGTTGCTCCATATTGTCCCACTCCTCAATTGCGATTCGGAGTAGATCCCTGAGAGTGGTTGATGGGTCACGACGTCCCTAAACAGCCCTTTTCAATCTATCCCAGGCATGTTCGATAGGGTTCATATCAGGAGAACATGCTGACCACTCTACTCGACCGACGTCGTTATCCTGAGGGAAGTCAATCACAAGATGTGCATGATGAGAGCGCACCAACGGCGTACGTCGGCCCAACATTACCCACCCCAAAACCGCAGGGATCCTCCACCTTGCTGCACTCGCTGGACAGTGTGTGTAATGTGTTCAGGTTGACCGGGTTGCCTCCAAACACGTCTCCGACTGGTGGAAGGCATATGCGGGACTCATCAGTGAAGAGAACGTGATGCCAATACTGAGCGGTCCATTCGACATGTTGTTGGGCCCATCTTTACCGCGCTGCATGGTGTCGTAGTTGCAAAGATGTACCTCGCCAGGGTCGTCGGGAGTGAAACTGTGCATCATACAGCCTATTGCAGTAGAACATACAGGGACTTGAACAAGACTGCCAGCACCAGCTTCAGGAGGCTGGGGGGGGGAGGGGGGAGAACAGGGTGTAAAAAAGGAGAGAGGCAGAGAGGGGAAAACGACTGGTGAGTGCGTTAGCACACAGAATAAGATGTCTCGGCTCAGAGTTCATATAATTATGATATATTCATGAAAAGCATTATTCAACATGGTGGCCTTGCTGTCAGGGTTCGTCCGAGCGATAATCCGTAGATAGTGGTCATCCACTGCAGTAGTAGCCCTTGGGAGGCCTTAGCAAGGCATGTCATCGACAGTTCCTGTCTCTAGGAATCTCCTCAATTTCCGAACAACTTCGCTTTGATTCAATCCGAGAAGACTGAACGCTTCTCTTGTTAAGAGCCCTTCCTGGCACAAAGTAACAATGCGGATGAGATCGAACCGTGTACGCATGGTTGAGCTACAGACAACACGAGCTCTGTACCTCCTTCCTGGTGGGATGACCGGAAATGATCGGCTGTCGGGCCCCCTCCATCTAATAAGCGCTCCTCATGCGTGGTTGTTTGCACCTTTTGGCGGGTTTAGTGACATTTCTGAACAGTCAAATGGACTGTTTCTGTGATACCATAATCACAGTCAACGTCTATCTTCTGTATTTCTAAGAAAGAGGGTGATGCAAAATTTTTTGATGTTTGTATCTTCGTTCATCACAGTCAGAACATGTTATGTCAACGAAATGCATTCTGCATACTTCTTTTTACATTTAGAACACATTTTGGTAGTTTTCTTGTGTTTAAATGTGGGACATATTAGGCATCGTGGCATCTTAGACTTTTTTGGCTGAATCAGTCCCACTTGGACTTGCAAAAAATGGTTCAAATGGCTCTGAGCACTATGGGACTCAACTGCTGAGGTCATTAGTCCCCTAGAACTTAGAATTAGTTAAACCTAACTAACCTAAGGACATCACAAACATCCATGCCCGAGGCAGGATTCGAACCTGCGACCGTAGCGGTCTTGCGGTTCCAGACTGCAGCGCCTTTAACCGCACGGCCACTTCGGCCGGCTTGGACTTGCATTGCAGATTAGTCGACAACGATATAGTTTCAAGACCTTTGCACAGAAATATGTCCATTGCAGTCTGCAGGTCCCCAGGAAAATTTCTTATATTTGTTTTCCTGTCTTTGATCTTCACTTTCATCACATCTATGCGAATCGTTTTATAAAACTTCGATCCACCATTTCGTTATTATTGCTTATAACGTTTTTTCCTTGCTTTTCTTCGAGAACAATCTCTTCTTCTACCTCTTCATCGGCCTGTATCTCACTATCAGTTTCATGATCAGATATTTCTAGTTCATTGTCACTAGGCTGCATTTTGAAAGTATCTGGTGTGTCCGATGAATCAACAGTCTTTACTAACTAAGAACAAAACGAAAGTTGAACATCGTTCAAAGGTCGCTGTTTGTGATAAAAATTAGAAGATTAACTATTTGTGATAGAAATAAGAAGAGTAACTTTTATGACTTCATGAGGTAGATTTCAACTCTAACAGGTACGTATCTATGAAAACAATGGTCGCTGGTTAGCGGGCGGCTCCCCAAAGCGTAAGTATACAAAGTACATACAGGCGGAGTGTTAATGTTGGAGTAGAAACAGAATTGTAAGCAAAAGTGTGACGCATGAGGTAAAGAATTACCCCATGATTGTAGTTAAGGATTAATGAAAGAAAATCCACATTGGTTATCCGATTCTATTCCTTCAGATTGACATATGTTTGTGACTGCCAGAGTTTTCGACTTCGTTGAAGATATAGTTTTCCAAACCTTGCTCTACAGCAGACTGGGGATGGGATTTGCTTACACCAGAGCCGCACAAATACGGGAAACCACACGCGTGCCAAGCGAGGAGCAGCGAGTGCCTGCACAGTGCACCGGTTCAATTCGGCATACTTCGCTTCAACTCGGCTTGCTAGGTGAGGCCGACGCTGTGCGCTGCCGGATGCGCTGTCAGACGGATTAGTCAACATTGGAATACGTAAGCGCAAGACAATTACCGAAATATTGGAACCATCTGCTCCAAAAAAAGGGAAAATTGCCGAAAGTCAACAATTTAAACTGGAATGGGAACTCTCCTACTTTTTTGTGCGTTGTGGCGATAAAGCCTAATGTCTAATCTGCGGTGCACTAATTACGTGTGCCAGAAAATCGTCTATTGAAAGGCACTACAGCAAATTGCATTCAGAAAGGGATAGTGATATAACAGGGGATGCCAGAGAGGAAGAATTACGGAAGTTGCAAACTCTTGCAGAAGAGAATTCTGTATCTACAAACGAGGTTTGTTGCACGTACTTTAGCATGTATATTTTGGTTAAAGGTCATGCGAAACGAAGTAACATTTGTTTAGATTCCTTAGTTTCGTATTCGCATAAATTATTTCTAACATATCTTTTCTTCTCTACTTTAGGGTGAAGAAGATGAGGGTTGTTGCGCAAAGACTCTCAGAGCTAGTTACTAAGTTTCTCTACGTTTAGCAAGAGCTGGAAGGCCATTTATGGACGGGCTGTTAATAAAAAACATTATGTTGGACGTAGTAGAGACAATGAATCCCACATTAGCTCCCGCGTACAGCAGAATACCACTTTCCAGAATGACAATACATCGGAGAATCAACGACATTGCTGCGAATTTGCATGAACAACTGGCAGCCAAATTTGAAAACTTCCTAGCGTACTCCATCGCACTTGATGAGTCCACGGATATTAACGACACGGCTCAGTTAGCAATATTTTTGCGTGGCGTGAACGACGACCTACATGTAACGGAAGAGCTCCTGGATACGATTTCGTTGAAGGACACTGTTACAGGGGCGGATATTTTAGCAGCTGTTGAAATGGCCGCTGAAGGAATAGGACTCCCTTGGGAAAAGCTATTTTTCGTAACCACAGACGGGGCACCAGCAATGTGCGTTAAAGTAAAAGGGTTTATTGGCCTACTGCGGAAAAAACTTAACAAGCCGAATTTACCTTCCGTTCATTGTTTTGCACACCAAGAGGCTCTTTGTGTGAAAGTTATCGGTCTTCAAGATGTGATGAAGGTAGTGGTGCGTATCGTGAAGTACATTCGTTCTCATGGACTCACTTAACGTCAATTCAAAGAATTTTTGATTTCCTTTGAAGAGGAGTATCCAGATATTCCCTACCACGCTGAGGTGCGGTGGCTGAGCAAAGGGAAAATGATTTTCCGAACTTTCGGCTACGCCACACTGTGGCTCAACTTTTGTAGAACAAAGGACGTCCGACGCCTCTTCTTCATGACCCTGAATGGGTAGCTGATTTAGAATTTTTAGCAGACATTAAGGCTCTCCTAAATGATTTAAGTCTGAAACTCCAAAACGGAAACAATCTCATCAACGATATGATCAGCAAAATAAACGCTCTCCAGTATAAACTGAAGCTCTTCAAAAACAACCTTTCAGAGAAAAATACGCAACACTTTCATGAACTAGGTAAGCGAAATATAAATTGTACCTTTATTAAAACAGGCTGATTTTTATAACCGCTCTAATCAAAACGTTACTATGGTCTAGGGGTAGCCGGCACGGTAGCTCAGCGTGTTCGGTCAGAGGGCTGCGTGCTCTCTGGAATAAAAAACTGAGTCAAGGAACCAACGATCAATTTGAACGGATGTCTTGTGACGTCCGCCCCGACCAAACGCAACGAACTATATCGAAAAAAAAAAAAAAAAAAAAAAAAAGGGGGTAGCGTCTTTGATTCATAATCAAAACGTCTTCGGTCCCGGGTTCGATCCCCGCCACTGCCTAAATTTTGATAAATAATCAGCATTGGCGGCCGAAGACTTCCCGCATAAGAAGTCAGCCTCATTCTGCCAACGGCCTTGTCAAGGAGGGTGGAGGAGCGGATAGAGGTTCAGGGCAGTCTCTTGTCCTAGGGGTGGGAAATTGCCCCTAAAAGCGGAAGAATCAGCAATGATCAACGACATGAGGATGCAGAAGGCAATGTAAACCACTGCATTAAGGACACATAACGTGTATCCACAGGACGTGTGACCTGTAATTGAAGAAGTGTCTTGATGATCTCTCCATTGGCAAAAGATTCCGGAATAGTCCCCCATTCGGATCTCCGGGAGGGGACTGCCGAGGGGGAGGTTACCATGAGAAAAAGATTGAATAATCAACGCAAGGATAACGTTCTACGATTCGGGGCGTGGAATGTCAGAAGCTTGAACGTGGTAGGAAAACTAGAAAATCTTAAAAGGGAAATGCAAAGGCTCAATCTAGATATAGTAGGGGTCAGTGAAGTGAAGTGGAAGGAAGACAAGGATTTCTGGTCAGATGAGTATCGGATAATATCAACAGCAGCAGAAAATGGTGTATCAGGTGTAGGATTCGTTATGAATAGGAAGGTAGGGCAGAGGATGTGTTACTGTGAACAGTTCAGTGAACAGTTCAGTGACCAGGTTGTTCTCATCAGAATCGACAGCAGACCAACACCGACAACGATAATTCAGGTATACATGCCGACGTCGCAAGCTGAAGATGAACAGATAGAGAAAGTGTATGAGGATATTGAAAGGGTAATGCAGTATGTAAAGGGGGACGAAAATCTAATAGTCATGGGCGACTGGAATGTAGTTGTAGGGGAAGGAGTAGAAGAAAAGGTTACAGGAGAATATGGGCTTGAGACAAGGAATGAAAGTGGAGAAAGACTAATTGAGTTCTGTAACAAGTTTCAGCTAGTAATAGCGAATACCGTGTTCAAGAATCACAAGAGGACGAGGTATACTTGGAAAAGGCCGGGACATACGGGAAGATTTCAATTAGATTACATCATGGTCAGACAGAGATTCCGAAATCAGATACTGGATTGTAAGGCGTACCCAGGAGCAGATATAGACTCAGATCACAATATAGTAGTGATGAAGAGTAGGCTGAATTTCAAGACATTAGTCAGGAAGAATCCATACGCAAAGAATTGGGATACGGAAGTACTAAGGAATGACGAGATACGTTTGAAGTTCTCTAACGCTATAGATACAGCAATAAGGAATAGCGCAGTAGGCAGTACAGTTGAAGAGGAATGGACATCTCTAAAAAGGGCCATCACAGTAGTTGGGAAGGAAATCATAGGTACAAAGAAGATAGCTGCGAAGAAACCATGGGTAACGGAAGAAGTACTTCAGTTGATTGATGAAAGGAGGCAGGAAAATCAGGAATACAGAAGTACAAGTCGCTGAGGAATGAAATAAGTAGGAAGTGCAGGGAAGCTAAGAACAAATGACTGCAGGAAAAATGTGAAGACATCGAAAAACATATGATTGTCGGAAGGACAGACTCAGCATACAGGAAAGTCAAAACAAGCATTGGTGAAATTAAAAGCAACGCTAGTAACATTAAGAGTGCGACGGGAATTCCACTGTTAAATGCAGAGGAGAGAGCAGATAGGTGGAAAGAATACATTGAAAGCCTCTATGAGGGTGAAGATTTGTCTGATGTGATAGAAGAAGCAACAGGAGTCGATTTAGAAGAGATAGGGGACCCAGTATTAGAATCGGAATTTAAAAGAGCTTTGGAGGACTTACGGCCAAATAAGGCAGAAGGGATAGATAACATTCCATCAGAATTTTTAAAACCATTGGGGGAAGTGGCAACAAAACGACTATTCACGCTACGAGTCTGGCGACATACTATCTGACTTTCGGAAAAGCATCATCCATACAATTCCAATTCTGACGTTACGGCTAATAATGGAACCAAGGCTAAACAAAAATCAAGACACTTTCATAGGATTTGTCGACCTGGAAAAAGCGTTCGACAATATAAAATGGTGCAAGCTGTTCGAGATTCTGAAAAACGTAGGGGTAAGCTATAGGGAGAGACGGGTCATATACAATATGTACAACAACCAAGAGGGAATAATAAGCGTGGACGTACAGGAACGAAGTGCTCGAATTAAGAAGGGTGTAAGACAAGGCTGTAGCCTTTCGCCCCTACTCTTCAATCTGTACATCGAGGAAGCAATGATGGAAATAAAAGAAAGGTTCAGGAGTGGAATTAAAATACAAGGTGAAAGGATATCAATGACACGATTCGCTGATGACATTGCTAACCTGAGTGAAAGTGAAGAAGAATTAAATGATCTGCTGAACGGAATGAACAGTCTAATGAGTACACAGTATGGTTTGAGAGTATATCGGAGAAAGACGAAGGTAATGAGAAGTAGTAGAAATGAGAACAGCGAGAAACTTAACATCAGGATTGATAGTCACGAAGTCAATGAAATTAAGGAATTCTGCTACCTAGGCAGTAAAATAACCAATGACGGACGGAACAAGGAGGACATCAAAAGCAGACTCGCTATGGCAAAAAAGGCATTTCTGGCCAAGAGAAGTGTACTAATATCAAATGCCGGCCTTAATTTGAGGATGAAATTTCTGAGGATGTACGTCTGGAGTACAGCATTGTATGGTAGTGAAACATGGACTGTGGGAAAACCGGAACAGAAGAGAATCGAAGCATTTGTGATGCGGTGCTATAGACGAATGTTGAAAATTAGGTGGACTGATAAGGTAAGGAATGAGGAGGTTCTACGCAGAATCGGAGAGGAGAGGAATATGTGGAAAACACTGATAAGGAGAAGGGACAGGATGATAGGACATTTGCTAAGACATGAGGGAATGACTTCCATGGTACTAGAGGGAGCTGTAGAGGGCAAAAACTGTAGAGGAAGACAGGGATTGGAATACGTCAAGCAAATAATTGAGGACGTAGGTTGCAAGTGCTACTCTGAGATGAAGAGCTTAGCACAGGATAGGAATTCGTGGCGGGCCGCATCAAACCAGTCAGTAGACTGATGACCAAAAAAAAAAAAAAAAAAACTATGTTTTTGTTTGACAGCATCTGTGCAGGAAGGAGCGCGCTTTGAAAACTACGTCGAGGTGCTACAATCCCTTGAAAATGCGTTTAATGACCGATTGCAGGTAATGTGCCGGTATATGACATACAGCTAAATAAAGGTTATTGCGTTACATATGCAAGTGTAACAGTACATTAAAATCAATAGTACACATTACATGTTAATTAAAATCTATCGCATTTTAGTACTTCGAAACAACGGCTTACATTACTTTCATTTATTAACATTGGCTTTGTTATTGTTTCAGGAAATTACCTACCTGCAGCCAATTCTCGATGTTTTTGTGAAACCTTTTTCGATGGATATTGAAAGTGCGCCTTCAGATTTACATTTAGAACTAATTGATTTGCAAAGCGATGTTGACCGAAAGGATGTGTTTTACAATACAAAAGGTTTGCTCCAATTCTACCACAATTTGCCGAAGGAAGAATTTCCCAAGAAGCAGCGAAGATTATTTCTATGTTAGGTTCCACTTGTGTATGTGAAATGTTTTTTTCTGTTTTGTCTTGTACAAAAACTAGTTAGCGTGCGAGTATTTCTAATTGTAATTTAAAAAATTCTCTCAGAATTGCTGTCAGCCAATCTCTTGTTCCAGATGGTAGTAGCATAATTGCAAATAAAATAAAGAGCACATAGGAAGATACATTTGTGTTGATACCAAATTTAAAATTGTTACCATTACAGTTATTATATAAATCTCTTTTGTACCGGTACACCAAACTAAGCTCTCCACCTAGTGTACATTAGTATTTGGCAATGACGAAGACACAGGGTAAAAGCTTTGAAACAGGTCGAGACAGGCGGCGCGAGCGACACAAGCTAAGGAAGTGAGAGGCAGCGCTGTTGCGCATAGCCGAGGAGTGGGGGGTCTGCACCGTCGTCAACATAGCGCAGCCGTCTTCTGCACTCTGCACTGTGCGATGCATCGGTGCATGCACCTTGTGCGGCCCTGGCTTACACCAAACCACTGACCTTAAATTAAATAACTGGGAAGAGAAATTTGATGAAATAGGAGCACGTTGAAAAATTTTATTTTGCACCAGGCCTGCCACTCGTATTAGTCGAAGAGCGCCCAGTGCAGTTATGGGAGGGCCACTTGCAGAAGCAGAGTGGTGGTGCGGCCGATACAGAAATAAAGCGCGGAAGTGCGGCTAGCGCACGAAAGACGCAGCCCAAGCTGAGTGCTGCGAAGTGTTCGCTGCGGGCAGTCTGAGCCTCCACCGGCAGCCCACCCGCCTGTTCTGGTCAGATGACGAGGCAACCTCCTGACGGGGCGGCTGAGTGCTCCAGTCTAACACAGCTGCGTCCGTCCAGCGCCTTCGAAACAGTTGCTTGTTCCACCAAAGAAAGATTCGCTGAGCCCGTCGCAATACAGTGCGAAATTCTCGTGACCTCTATCTAATGCTATGAAAGTAATATTAATCAAGGTAGGCAGAATTTAAAATAATTAAAAGATACACAGAAGTTTTCACAATATTTACGCGGTTTCCAAGACAGAAATGTCGATATGTAATACAAAAATATATGTATGTATGCAAGGATGCATGTTCTACATGTTAATGTAGGATAATCCACCATAGTTACCGGGTTCTATTCCTTCAGACTATCTACCAAGAATCGATGTGGGAGTAAGAAATACCTATGCATCAAACATATTTAATGTTAACCAGTTCATTGTTGATATATGTACTAATGAAGGCTGTGAATATGGAACAGAATAATGTGCCACAGAATCCTCACAACAATACACAAGCTCTTGCAAGATTTAAGTCTTTGCCCTCTATGTTGTCACTAGAAACGACTTTTTGCTTTCTACTAACTTATTACGATTGGCACAAAAGCAAATTGCTTTGTTTAGTCAAGGTTAAATCCATTATCTGCTCTACACGAGACTCTACAAAAACAAAAATTTAACCTCCTGAATTGAGGGCAAACTGATCACTTTGTACCAAGCAGTGAATACAATATTTTTCGAACTAAATTCAATGACTGCGAATCTCCTTGAGCTCTGCTCTATTCTGTATAGATGTACTACCCATTAGTAAGGTATGTTAGTTTATGCCGGACCGGTACTCGAATCTGGATTTCCTTCTTATCGCGAGGGGTCGCCTCAATTACTGCTGCCATCTGTGTACGCTCCATAGACCGATTCAAACTTCCATACGTCACGCTGTTTACATTTTTAAATCGTAGACTGTGGTATCGACAGATCCGATGCCACAGCCTAAGTCCACGCTCGTAAGTTGGCACTACGAGAGCGAGAGCCCGCTAGTCAACGCTGTGGAGCTCAAAGAGCGCAGCTCTGCTTTCTGCCCGTTTCATCAAGAGCAGACGGCCTGGAAACACGCTTCAACTTCAGAGTGTGTTGCCTTGCTATTGAGACTTTGTACTACTGACGACGGGAATACGGCTTGGCACTTACGTGCTCATCATCGCAAAGTTATGTAAGCATTTATTAACTTGTTTTCGCCTACAGTAAACTTCTTTAACTGCAATACCGAAGTGTTTTACCTCTCCTGCTACTACTCGCTTCCTTCATTCGGCTTATTTTGCAGATCGCAGGAGCAGACCCACGCGGCGCCTTCCAGGAAGGATACAAAATAGACTACTAAATTCGTCACCTAATTCTCGCTACGTTGCTTGTATTCTCGCAGTAGGCAGAATGAGACAACGAAGAATCGACACCGAAGTTGTTATCACCGTATGCTCACTTAGGCTTGTAATAATTACATCCATCTTAGAAAGAACAGTGGCTGTTGATGATTCACAGTTGTATAAAATAATTTTTAAATTAATTCGATGACTGCGAGTTTTCTTCACATCAGCTTTATTGGGTATAGTGACACAAAAGTTTGGATCGGTCCAGTGAGCGTGCACGAATAGCTGAAGTGGTTAGGATGACAGCTCATGATGAGCGTGAAATCTGGGTTCGAGACGCTGTCCGGTACAAATGTTCGCATTTCAATACTGGGTAACAGCTCTGTACCCACTTCAGTTGATATCAAGGAAATTCGCAGTCAGCGAATTAATTTCGTACAGCTGTCGATCGCCAACAGCGCCTGCCCATTCGTATTAGTATTAGTCTTTTTGTAAGGAACTTTTATCATAATATTAGGCAGGGTGGAGTAGCTGTGAAATTGATTAACATTTGACAGAAACTGCAACTTTATTATGTTCATGTCGCATGATCCCACATCTCTGAAATTTACACTTCATTTCCACTGTTCAGTAAAGGTAGAACTATAAGGTTGCTTACCACGTTCCTTTAACCGAACTACGACTTGCACTCACATTGGCTACAATGCGGTAATAGTGTAAGAATAAAGGAGGTTTGTCTTCAACATGTTAGGTGTTTGCACTTAGCCTAAGATCTGTTAGCCTTGTAAGCATAGTTGTTAAGGAAATCCAAGATAAACTTTGTTAACTGGATGCAAATAATTCTTATAATCTTGAAAATTTTGTTGCATAATGCGAGCGGCAAAAGAACTTACCACAAACGAGAAGCAGGACATGCGGAGGTTATCGGATGAAATTGCTCCGTGGACGAGATCGATAGCAGAGCCCTCTAGCGTCAGGCATCGGAACACTGAAGCGCTGTGGAAAGGTAGTTCCACAATTTGTCCTCTTGAGGTAGCTGCTCATAGCAATGTTTTAATTCTAAGGGTAGTGCTGTGAAATATAGGACGAAAGAAAGAAATGTTCAAAGCGTGTTCTTCATGACAATTATTCAGTCGTTTTTTCTGAGACGTATATGTTCCGGTGTTAAATAGTACAGCCGATGAGCGAAATGTGTGAACTCTTTGAATAAGCTCTTTTCTCGATGAAGTTAATAGGTAAATGTTAATTATGTTTTGCTGGTGAAATATACTCATTTTTATTGTTAATGCTTGAAGGAGAGCTGCTTTTGGTTCAGAGTTGAAGATGGCAGTACGAAAATATTAATTGTTCAGCATGTCATTTTTACTACTGTGTTTAGATTTGAAGAGTATAGAACAGATAATGTGCCATATCACGAGTACCGAATAAGTATCGTTCACCACTACGAATTATACTAACTTTTGCTCTTTCCTATATTAAATGTAGGAAAATATTTGCTGTTTCCTATATGGAGAGATTTTATAACATACGTTTTATAACAAACTTAATGGAGTTTCTTGTGCACACTGAGACAGACAAAATATGCTCTTGTAAAGAGGGAGGAAGAAAGGAATCTTCCACTACTTTATCGTCAACATAGGTGTACGAGTGGTCGCGTGAACATCCTCACACTCTACATGACTCTCCTATTGTAATGATGGAAGCAATTACAGATCGTATAGCTACCACATTCCTGGTAAGAAGTGTGAACACCGACTACTGCGAACCACTGGGACTAGGAGAACTCACATTAGCCAATCTTCCACTCCCACCACAGTATCAACGTGCAAGGCTCGACGGGTGACATCAGAAGATCACTTGGAATGGTGCGACGTGGTCTTCAACGATGAGAGTAGATGCTGCCTGCACGCAACTGATGTTTACTTGCGCGCACATCGTAGATCTTGTGAGCTCTGTCTCGCAGAGAGCATTCGTCCAAAATGCACTACTGGCCATTAAAATTGCTACACCAAGAATAGATGCAGATGACAGACGGGTATCCGTTGGATAAATATATTGTACTAGAACTGACATGTGATTACTTTTTCACGCAATTTGGGTTCATAGATCCTGAGAAATCAGTACCCAGAACAACCACCTCTGGCCTTAATAACGTCCTTGATACTCCTGGGCGTTGAGTCAAACAGAGCTTGGATGGCGTGTATAGGTACAGCTGCCCATGCAGCTTCAATACGATACCACAGTTCACCAAGAGTAGTGACTGGCGTATTGTGACGAGCCAGTTGCTCGGCCACCACTGACCAGACTTTTCAGTTGGTGAGAGATTTGGAGAATGTGATGACCACTGCGGCAGCCGAACATTTTCTGTATCCAGAAAGGCACGTGCAGGACCTGCAACATGCGGTCTTGCATTATCCTGCTGAAATGTAGGGTTTCGCAGGGATAGAATGAAGGATAGAGCCACAGGTCGTAACACATCTGAAACGTAAGGTGCACTGTTCAAAGTGCAGTCAATGTGAACAAGAGGTGACCGAGACGTGTAACCAATGGCACCCCATACCATCACGCCGTGTGATACGCCACTATGGCGATGACGAATACTCGCTTCCAATGTGCGTTCACCGTGATGTCGCCAAACACGGATGCGACCATCACGACGCTGTAAACAGAACCTCGAATCGTCCGAAAAAATGACTTTTTGCCATTCGTGCACCAAGGTTCGTCGTTGAGTACACCAACGCAAGCGCTCCTGTCTGTGATGCAGCGTCAAGGGTAACCGCAGCCATGGTCTCCAAGCTGAGAGTCCATGCTGCTGCAAATGTCGTCCAAGTGTTCGTGCAGATGGTAGTTGTCTTACAAGCGTCCCTATCGGTTGACTCAGAGATCGAGACTTGGCTGCATGAGCCGTTTGAGCCATTCGGATAAGATGCCTGTCATCTCGACTGGTAGTGATAGGAGGCCGTTGGGATCCAGCACAGCGTTCCACATTACCCTCCTGAACCCACAAATTAAATATTCTGCTAACAGTCATCGCATCTCGACCAACGCGAGCAGCAATGTGGCGATATGATGAACCGCAATCGCGATAGGCTACAATCCGATCGTTTTCAAAGTCGGAAACATGATGGTACGCATTTCTCCTCGTTACACGAGGCATCACAGCAATGTTTCACCAGGCAACGCCCGTCAACTGCTGTTTGTGTTTGAGAAATCGGTTGGAAACTTTCCTCATGTCAGTACGCTATAGGTGTCGCCACCGTTGCCAACCTTGTGTGAATGCTCTGAAGAGGTAATCATTTGCATATCACAACATCTTCCTGTCCGTTAAATTTCGCGTCTGTAGCACGTCCTCTTCCTAGTGTACCAATTTTAATGGCCAGTAGTGTGCATTGGACCAACTCCAGGCCTTATGGTGTGAGGTGCGATAAGCTACCATTCTCGTCCACTTTTGGTGTTTTTGGAGGGGACAGTAACCAACGCCCGGTATGTAAATAATTTTGTTAGACGCGTTCTTTTGCTGTTTTTGCAACAGCAGGGTGATATTTTGTTTCAACAGGATAATGCTCACACATACAGTACCCATGATACTCACCATGCTCTGCAAGACGTGCAGCAACTTCCCTGGACAGTACGATCTCCGAACACGACACCAACCAAGCACGTATGGGATAGGATGGGACGAGAAACGTCTCGTGCGACTTGTCAGCCAACAACTTTAAAGAACTACGTCAGTAGGCCGAGCACACTTGGAATAACGTATCCCAGGATAGGTTTCGCCATCTGCAGCATAGACTGGATGTTAGAATCAGCGGTTACACATCCACCCGTGGAGGCAACACCACGTACTAATACCGGAGTTTCAGCGTGCGTCGATATCTGTTACCGCAGAACCACTTGTGCTATTGATTTGTAAATGTAATCATTTCATGTACTCGATATCCCCTGTTGTAACAATAAGTCTGGCGTCAACCGATATGGAGGTGCATTAATTCCTTTCTGGCAGAATTTATTCAGGGTGTCGACGACCAGCAATCCGAACTTTGAGCACACCATGCCCGAACTCGTACTGTAATCAGGAACTGCGAGTCAGAGGTTTATCGGTAGACGACGATACGTCACTGGTATGTAACAGGCTGTGGGTAGTAGGAGAAGCGTCCTCTAATGGCCGAGGCGATGAAGATCACTGCTGTCCACCAGCTGTTACCATTGATTCATTTCAATACCAAAATGCGGCTAATGTCTTTAAAACATTTGATAACTGTTAATGACGACAAATGGCAGGAATATAATTTTCGTTTTTAGCCACGGTCAGCGCAACTGGGGATTCAATTACGTTTTCTAACACCAATTCCTGTACCCCTACAGAGCATTAAGTGCTACATGTGTATTGATGGTGTCAAGAGTTCTTTTCTCTTGTACAGGTTACTTAATAGCACCAATTTTTTTTACGTACGTTGCCGACGGATCAACAAAAGGAATGCAGATGAAGGTAAGGGTCCGAGAATCGTTAACCAGAAACTGGCCACAGTTTTATTAGTTGCAAAGCTAAACTAAAATTGCCTCATTAAAAGTATTTAGGTGCCTGGTCGCACACTGAGAAGAAATGAGAGTCAAACGTTTGTTTTTCAGGGCTTGATATTGCCGTTCGAGTGTGAAAAACTAATGCAGTACTGTTTTAGCCATTATCTCTTACAGAAGCATGTAAAAATGACAGTTTCTAAATTTTTTATGAAACATCCAATAGCTTAACAAATTAGATCGGCCGAAGCTTTTATTACGTTTTCGCTCGTAATAGTCAATATCAGAAAACTCCCCAGTTCATCAAAGAAACGAACTTCCATGTATAAAACAGTTTCAAACGTCTGATTACCTTACAAATGAGTTAATGTGTTTAATATTTAGCGTTAACTATGTAAACCAGAAAAAGTTTAGAAAATCTTCGAAATTAGGATTATAGATTGTTGAAAGTCGCTACGTGCTCGCATTATTGTTAAACACTGGATAATTGTAATTTGCGAAATTTGCACTCCGTCTTAAGCAAAATCAAGTTTGAAAGTTGTATCAGTGATGTAATGGACGCTATAAAAATTACTTGGAAGTCAGAGATTGTGTGGCGACTATTTAATTACAAGTTTCATCACCACATCCATAAGACAATACCAAACCCATTTTGTATTTTCTTGTAAAGACAAAAGACTCCACACATACGTACGAAACTCTGATTAATCTGATTATGTATATATCAAAAATCGTGATTATAGAAAGTAGTCACTACACAACCAATGACTTCTATGTATTTTTTATAGCGTGCATTTCTAACATTCTGCGTGGTGTCTGTTTGTTCTAAGTCGTGTCTCCCTACCACTTTCGCGCAGCGACGCTCTGAGCGTGTTTTTTTAGGGAATTTACTAGCCACACATGACATGTAGAGTTCAGAAGAGTTCAGTGAGACTAGCAAAAAAAAAAAAAAAAAAAAAGTTCTAATGTGTGTGAATTCCTAAGGGACTAAACTGCTTAGGTCATCGGTCCCTAGACTTACACACTACTTAAACTAACTTATGCTAAGAACACCACACACACCCATGCCCGAGGGAGGACTCTAACTTCCGGCGGGAGGGGCCGAGGAGTCCGTGACAGGAGCCTCAAACCACGCGGCCACTCCGCGCGGCAGTGAGACTAGAGATGATATTATCAAATACTTAATGATTTCAGCGTCAGCTCCACTGCACTCCCTATAAAAGAATCTTAATACTAATTAAATTTAGTGGAAGGGGTTCAAGGCTTTCCTAATTTTAGTTAGCTGATAAAATAACGTCGAAAAAGTAGTTACGTTTACCATTTGAATTTTTATTCTACTCACAAAACATTGTTTATAAATTGCACTATTGATAAAAGGAAATATTTTAATACAGGATGATAAAAACCAACTGCGTTCAACAAAAATGTGAACGAATATTCCCTGAATGGGTTTCCAAGTTCTACAATGGATCGAAGGATGACCTATGCCGTATCACATCTATAATTTAGGTTTAAGTTAGGTTTCATAAAAGAGAAAACTATCCAAATGATCCACAGTGACCCTCAATTATCTTTAATTACTTATTTAACTTGTTGTAAGTTACAGTGGCTGATGTGGCTTCTCAATAATTATATAACAGAAAAATCATCGTGTTTCAGATTTTAGCTTCAAGTAGCAAATGTGAATACCATGAGCTCTAATTGACGATCAACACTAGTATTACGTAAGAAGAGGATGTAACATATGAGAGTTCTGCAGTTCTGAGTGAAGCGTTATGCGCTGTTATGCGGCATCCCGTGCGTTCATTACCTTGAGGGTGTTTAGGCAGCGTCAGGGAGCGGCGGGCATCACAGCTTCACACAGCTCGCCGTCACGGAAGCAACTCTCTCCTAACTTCTCCTTACTACAATTTACCGAAGCTGGTATAAGAAAAGGTGTCTGGCTGTGTTTTCAAATGACCAATCTGCGTCTCAATGTAACTTTATGCTCTGCCTACAAAATTTCTGCCTATCCAATGAGAAACGTTATACTTTTCGTGGTGGGGCAATGTTTTTAACGTTTGCAACGTAACAGAGACGCGAAAAAGTCTCACGCTAAAACTTGCAGCTGGTGTGGCCCTTTTAGTGTTATCTTAAGATCTATACTGTTCCTCTGGAGGCCTCTATCTTTTAACATGGGCTGGGGGGTGGTCCTGGCGGTCAGTCGGCAATGTGGGTGTCCGTCCCTTTTCGTAGGGCCTTCTAACTTAACACGACACGGGTCTGCTCTCGGCTTTTTTTCTCGTTTCTTCCCTCGGAACTGCGTCTGTTTCACGGTGGGAAGGTACGACATGCATTTAGGCGTTCTTGTTTTAGTCGGTGGTATTCCATTTGCTCACTCGTTGATCGTATTACTTTGGTTAATTCAATGTCAGGATTTATTCGGAGCTTTGTGACATACTGCTGGATTTGCTATCATGTCAGGGTTTGCATGGAAAGTGTTGGATTTGTCTCACACCTTACACATTATATCGTTACGTAAAAAGGGGTCGTACGTTTTACGTGACTTAATGGCACACCTGGTAAAATCTCTTTAATTGACGCATTTCAATTTTTTTAACGGCGTAGCTCCCGAAGTATGTGTCGTATGACGTGTAATTTTGAAGGAACATTCAGTGGTATACGTGTATACCGTCTGTGAAATTTGTTACGAATTGAATTAGTAGCGAAGAAGTCATAAACCAACCATCATGCGTGATGCTGAAGTCTTACTGCGCGAACAGCGAAACTGTTGTAAGAGATAAGCTTTCTCCTTTAATGATTTTTTTTATTGGGTGGGGGAAGGGTGGGGGGAGGGGGGAGGGGGGAGCGAGCGGGAATCAGCGAGAAAGGAGGTCTGCTGAAGGTCTCTAAGTGATTATCTTACTGTGTTAATCTTTCAATATAGGATTGTACACACTTATGACTACATTATGTCAGCACATTAAATTTTTGAATTTGTTCAATAATAATACGAAACACTAAAAATAAAGTTTTTGTTGTCCCAGGAAGATATTATACAGGCAACCTGAAAGTAGGAATTTGAACTATGGACGAGGTAGTTATGTATGGGATGGTTTAAAAGGGAAAGAATGCGTTTTCACTCTCAGTGTAAGCTGGGAGAGTGAAGGGTTACGGTGGGACTTCATTAACCTCTACCCTCTACGTAGCACAAATTCAATGAGAAATCCGAACGGCATTAGTAGGTTGGCCGTCCTGTTCAGTGGATATAAGTAGAACACCTCACTCTATGTTTATTCAGTGCCATCATTCTGTGGTAAAAGGGCTGTCAGTGAAGGCTTGTTGGTTAGTTTACACCACATCATACTGGTTAGAATACGCAGTGCCATTAGGTAACTCAAAGTATGGACGGTCGGTCTCGTAACGAGCATCACGGTCAACATTGTCAGAGACCTCGACCCGTAAACGACAGCCCATATTTACCCAAGGGAGCTCGTCACTGCCATGCGCTATGACTTTAGTGAATCAGTTGTCTATGTAATGTCCTCTGAGCTACCAGAAACAGTAATCACGTAGACCATTGAAGGTCGATCATCAAGTAAAATGATCGCGCTAAGTACGCAGCATGTTGTGCTTTTACTTTACTCTTTCGACCGATCTTTAGACCACTTGGCAGGCACTATTACTAATCACAAATTCAGTTGCTGCTTGTTAAATGAATGTGTAGTCAGTTCCTTTACTTGACACGAAACAGCTTTCATGGATGAACACAAATTTTAGTACTTCAGCAAAAGATTGTGTAAAGATTTTGATACAGAAATGGCGTCTTTTGTGTTGTCTGAAAGCGTGATCGTAAACCTTCAGATCTATCTGCAGACAGGGTGGCAAACATTTAGCTGATGATTACTGGTAGCTCGAAAAAATTTATCAGGCGCCTTACGCAACCGACTGGTACTAAAGGAACATTCTGTAATTGTGTAAGTAATTATTTATACTTGAAAACATACCCCTTTTCATTTGTTTTAGTCAATACTTTTTAACTCTCTAAAGCCTGGAAGTTGAACTGACTAACAATTCAAAATTTAAAATTTGCACGGAATATTACTTGTTAGTGGAATAAATGGCTTGGTTTCTTATTTTCGCGACAGTGCCACCTTCGAATATCTGAGTGCGCTAATATTATTTGCACTAGCAAATCAGACTTCATAGATTAAATAAAGCAAGTTCTGACTAATTACTAAAATACATAGTGATCTCAGTGAGGTAGCCGTAAAGTCGGCTAAGCAAACTTCGTCCATGTCGATTATTGCCGATCATGCAGTAAGAATCAGCCGCATTTCGTTACAAAACCTGTTAATAACATATAAAATATATGCTATTAGCATGAAATAGTAAGCAATAAACGTAGTTTACTTTATTGTTCAAACTCACTCACATGCACGTACACGTGTAACTCGTACAAGACCAGGAGAAGGAAAAGTGAAGAGGGAAGTAACACGTGAATGAGGTCATAGAGAAGAAGACAAGGAAGTAAAGAAATACGCTATTGAGTCTCTATAAGCCAGATGACGAAGAAAAGCAGTGTTGTAGTTGCTTCAAGCGATTGTGACTGGCGAGCATCATGAGAAACAATACACCAATTGTGTAAGGATGTGAATAGTCAGTTTAATCGCTTCTGTTACGCTGAGAACCCTCACACAGGTCATCAAACTCCTCTTGACGTTCCTTGATCCCCAGTTTCTTGCAGTCTCATTATCGGATTGATGATCCATGATTCCACTGCCAATAAGGACGTTTTCCGTGAAATTTTCGGAATCTTATAACCTTAATTAAAATGGAATCACAGCTACATGCCACAGTTCTCCTAAGCTGCTTTCTTGTATGTGTGAAGCTCACACAGACGAATAGACAATAGGCAGGTGTCACAATAGTGTGACTCGTCTATGAGGACTCATCTACGGAAATAATTTAAGGGGAAACTGTTTGAAAATAATGATAAAGTGGTAGAACATCTGAAGGAAAATATGCGAGGTTAAATTGATTCGTAAAGGGACTTTGAATATCATCTCAAGCATGCAATTTTACATGGCCACCATGTTCAGCTTTTTTTTATTTTAGATTGTCCTAATTTTAAATGTAATTTCTGCTACTAAACAAAAAGAGTTTCCCTATGACTGAATAAGTATTTTGTTAACGTGGCACCGGTTTTAACCTGGTGCATTGCAGCACTGAGACTGTAGGATCGGACAAGACAATCACAGGAATGAAGCATGAAGAATTAGCATGTGCTTTTGTACAGAGCACCTATAGACCGTCGGATGAGTATAAACGGGAGCTTTATTAGAAAGTCTGTTAACCACTATCTGCTGTGCGTATCTACTGTCTCTGTTTATTGGCATCTTCGAGAAAAGTTTTCATTATTTTAAAGTCAAGTTAATATGTCCTCGACATAAGCAAGTCACCCTGTTTGTGACCGTGTCAACAATTACTTTGATAGACGCTTCTTTCTGACTAGGATTTCTCTACCGACATTATGCCAGCAATAACAAATTGGAGCACGAAGTCACCTAATTTCCTATGGAAGCCAAGCGCAGCTTTCTGACGCGTTTGATGCGGCCCACGGCAAATCACACTCCTGTGCCAATCTTTTCAACTCAGAGTAGCGATTGGCATCTACGGTCGCAATTACACTACTGGCCATTAAAATTGCTACACCAAGGAGAAATGCAGATGATAAACGGGTGTTCATTGGACAAATATATTATACTAGAACTGACATGTAATTACATGTAATTACAACGCAGTTTGGTTGCAAAGATACTGAGAAATCACTACCCAGAACAACCACCTCTGGCCGTAATAACGGCATTGATACGCCTGAGCATTGAGTCAAACAGAGCTTGGATGGCGTGTATAGGTACAGCTGCCCATGCAGCTTCAACACGATACCTCAGTTCACCAAGAGTAGTGACTGGCGTATCGTGACGAGCCAGTCGCTCGGCCACCACTGACCAGACGTTTTCAATAGGTGAGGGACCTGGAGAATGTGCTGGCCAGGGCAGCGGTCGAACATATTTTGTAGCCAGAAAGGCCCATACAGGACCTGCAACATGCGGTCGTGCATTATCCTGCTGAAATGTAGGCTTTCGCAAGGATCGAGTGATGGGTAGAGCCACGGGTCGTAACACATCTGAAATGTAACGTCCACTGTTCAAAGTGCAGTCAATGCAAACAGGAGGTGACCGAGACGTGTAACCAATGGAACCCTATACCATCACGCCGGGTGATACGCCAGTATGGCGATGATGAATACACGCTTCCAATGTGCGTTCACCGCAATGTCGCCAAACACGGATGCGACCATCACGACGCTGTAAACAGAACCTCGATTCGTCCGAAAAAATGACTTTTTGCCATTCGTGCACCAAGGTTCGTCGTTGAGTACACCAACGCAGGCGCTCCTGTCTGTGATGCAGCGTCAAGGGAAACCGCATCCATGATCTCCGAGCTGGTAGTCCATGCTGCTGTAAACGTCGTCCAACTGTTCGTACAGGTGGTTGTTGTTTTGCAAACGTCCCCATATGTTAACTCAGGGATCGACACGTGGCTGCGTGATTCGTTACATCCATGCGGATAAGATGCCTGTCATCTCGACTGCTGGTGATACGAGGCCGTTGGGATCCAGCACGGGGTTCCGTAGTACCCTCCTGAACCCATCGCTTCCATATTCTGCTAACAGTCATTGGATCTCGACCAACGCAAGCAGCAATGTCGCGATACGATAAACCGCAATCGCGATAGACTACAATCCGACCTTTATGAAAATCGGAAACATGATGGTACGCATTTTTCGCCCGTACACGCGGCATCACAACAACGTTTCATCAGGCAACGCCGGTCACCTGCTGCTTGTGTTTGAGAAATCCGTTGGAAACTTTCCTCTTGACAGCACGTTGTAGGTGTCGCCACCGGCGCCAACGTTGTGTGAATTCTCTGAAAAAGCCAATCATTTGCATATCACAGCATCTTCTTCCTGTCGGTTAAATTTCGCGTATGTAGCACTCTATCTTCGTGGTGTAGCAATTTTAATGGCCAGTAGTGTATTTGCTGAATGTAATCGAATCTCCGACTTCCTCTACAGTTTTTTTCCCTCTACGGATCCAACTTGATAAGAAATAAGATGATAAATTTTGCCATTGGATTTGACTGTGACATGAGTTTAAGGTACTTTGCACTCGTCGGCACAAGGATATCTCAAGGACAATGCTTCTCATAAAATGTGCTTCATAGGTTTACTTCATCAGCTGTTAAAAACACATTTATCACCGATCGATGTGACGTAGTGGTTAACACAGTGGACTCGCATTCGGGATAACGACGGTTCAAACCCGCCTCCATCCTGATTTAGGTTATGCGTGTTTTCCCCAAATCTCTTCAGGCAAATGCTGGGAGGGTTTCTTTGAAAGGGCACGGCCGATTTCCTTCCCGATCCTTCCCTCATGCGATGGGACCAATGACCTCGCTGTTAGATCTCCACCCTCCACCCCCCCCCCCCACTCCAAATCAACCAACCAACTCATTTAACAGATGGAGCTCCAAGGTACAATCTCGCCTGCTACTACCCCTGTTGGAAACCTTTCGTTAGTATTAGCTTGAAAACACATACGGAAAATTAGATTTCGAGTGCTCTACTCTTTACAGACGAAAATTAAACACCAGAATTTTAAAATTCTTCGCTAATACGTTTTGAATATTTTGGTTATAATTTTCTATAAGCCAAGAATATTGTGTTAGTACTCGAAACCACTACTCCTAAAACCAGTGTAGTTAAAACCATTTCAGATATTACATCGTTACTTGACTTTATATACTACTAGCGAACACAGTAGTGCTTCAGAATTACTAAATACTTATGGTACTTTGATGCACTTTCTAAACTTCTTCCCCCCTTACCTCTGCCCATCACCTCCTCCTCTCTCGTTTTCCCCCTCCACTCCTCCCCTTCTCTGTGCATAATCTCACCCACCTTCTCTCTGTCCACCTACTCCTCCCTCCCATATCCATTTCCTCGCTCCCCCTTCTATTATCCCTATCTCCGACGGTGATGCTTGTTTATTGTTACTGCAAACGAAAGCTCTACTGGGAGAAGAAGTCGCTAAAAATCGTTTGGGATCGTTGCTATTCGGGGTACGAGAGAGCCTCTCCACCAGCTGGCTCTCTGAGGGCAGTAGTTAGGATGACAGTACTTCATTTAGTTTAAATTTGCAAGTGAGCAGGATTGCAGCGTTTCGAACGATGCATATTCAGTTGTAGTATGCATATTCTAATAATAAAAAGATAAGCCATAAATACATTGTTACTGCTCTCTGTGAAACCGACGACAAAGAAGAAAGCAAAACAGTATATCTTTTGCGTACTATATCAGTTAGAAATTATCTATAAGGAGAAAGAATATGTATATGACAGTTTGTTTAATGGTGGGTATGTCTTGCTGTCGTACTTGGTACTGACTAAAAGAAACAAAACGGAGCCCCACATTTTCACAGCACAATCGTTTTTAACACAAACCTGGACACTGTCGTTTAAACAAATATGTAGCCTGTGTCAATTTCAGTGTTCATTATTGTATTCTGGTCATATCTGAAAAAAGTCCGTCAAGAAAATTTCGAGATCTTTTCTAATAGCGTTTGAAATACATATATTAAATCTATATTTATGTATTATGTACGTCAGAAATATATATGCAATGTCCATTCCAATGTTCGTTACAGTTTCGAGCAAAAATTTCGAGATTCTTGATAGCGACGTTTCCCCTTGTTACATTACGTGTATATTAATATACATATTTAAAATAAATATTCCAATTTTGTCCAATTGTTTCTTAGAAAATCTTGTAAATATTTTAAGTAAATCAGCCAAGTTCTTTCCGAAATTATCGGTTACATCGTTTTCCATTGACGTGTCACATTTAGATGTAGCCTACGTCCATGCCAGTGTTGTTTAGAATATCGTGTAAAAATATAAAGAAAATCAGTCAAGAACTTTCGGAAATTTTTTCTATGAATTTTATCCCTTTACATATCACATAAATTTTTATATGTTGTAAAAATAACAAAAAATATGTTATCCATGTCCGAATATTCATTGTATAATAAAAACTTGAAGTACATAGGTAAGGAATTCCTCGAAATTTTTTGTAACAACGTTTCCTCTTTATGAATAACTTACATATTTATGTATTAGAATAATTTATAGCCTATACCCGTTCGAATGTTCGAGTGTCATGTTAAAATTTAAAGTATATCGGTAAACTATGTTTCGAGATTTTTGGCAACAACAGCTTGTCCTAATGCAGTAGCATAGAATCTACATTTAGTACCTTCACAGACGTGCCTACGCCGGTACACTACATTGTTGGTGCAGGTACTTCACAGGCCGTCGGTGGCACGACACTAATTCGGGAACAGGCTACCGTAAGGGAAAAGAGAGCTAGCAGTGCGACGTAATCTATGGCAAGCAGAGAGACGGGTCCGCGTTAAAACGTGCACGCGAATACATTCAGCGCCCGACAGGCGCGGGCAGCTAGTGACTGAGTACTCGGCAACAACACTCGGTAAGCAGCGCCGGGTGAGGCCAGCAGGGGTTGAACTCTTTGTAATGTCGCAAATCAGTATGATTGAATGTCAAAGACATAACTGCACTGTAGAAAGTTTAACTTTTGTGTATGTTCTACTATCGACGGGAATTTCGTTTTTTAAGTGTTTTTCCAAAAATGTGAAAAATATTTATAACTCACTCCTCCCGCTTGGATAAGCACGAACTATTTTTGGGCAAGACACTTTCTCTGTTCTTGGTTCCCAGACAGTTGAAAAACTATATTTAGTTTCTCAAGCCATTCCTTTTTGTGTTTCAGACTCCTTATTGTCGTCAAACTGCCTGCTGTTTGAGAATTCCCTCGGCTGGGCAGAAAATTTCGACGCACATGTTACTCTGAAGCTGTTAGCTGGGCCTAAATTTCGTCGTCCCACCCTCATTCCCTTCAAAACGAGTGGAAAGGTAATGACTGAGCAGCAGCATTGGCAGGGTAAAGGCGTTTTTACTCTTGTTTCTTCGAGTCAGTGGACCATGCATTTGTTAGTGACTTGGAAGCTCGACAGCGCCGTGGACCTTTGCGGCGAATTTAAACTGATCATAAGTGCGCAGTGCGTCGCGTGTTTGTATCCATTTCTGCGCCAGGCTTGTTGGCGAAGTTGTCTATGGTCCAGTCTCTTTCACGCACCTATTTGCGCGATGCCTATCTGCAACTGCATTGAACACATTTTTTCCGACTTTCTTGGTCCTCAACATCCCCTTTAGGCATTACCAGTTTAATCGCCCGCCTTTTGTAATCTTGTCTGCACCTCGAGTTTATCGACGGTATCAGGAGCAGCTGATTCAGGGCTTAAGCATTACGTCTATTACCTTGATGACATCTGGGTAATAGGCCCTATTCGAGAGGACCACTTACTAAAGCTTCTATAGGCTTTCCTTCGCCTCCTGGAGAATGGCCTGCGTTGTAAGTGTGAAAGTGCAGTTTTTTCTACACAAAGGTGCGTTTTCGTGTCATGTGGTTAGTGATAGTGGTATCGTCCCCATGGATGACCGCATCAAAGCTATCGCCAATCAGGCAGTATTAAAGAATCTGAAGGAACTCCAGTCTTTTTTGGACAAGAGTTTGTATTACGATCGGTTCATTCTCCGCATCGTGCACATTCACCAGCCTGATAACCGAATTCGACCGAAGGGCGTTAACTTATTCTGGCCAGCGAATTGTAAACGGGCTTTTCAGTCTCACTGTTAGTTTGTTCTCTGATCCCTGTCTGTCGTATTTTACGTCGGCTAGGCATTTAACCCTGGGCTGTGACGCATCCCAGTATGGCATTAATGCGGCACTGTCTCGTCGGACCTTGTCACCGAGCGGTTCTAGGCGCTTCAGTCCGGAACCGCGCTGCTGCTACGGTCGCTGGTTCGAATCCTGCCTCGGACATGGATGTGAGTGATGTCTAGGAGACTGATGTTAACTCCCAAGCTGCTTCGAGCCATTTGAATTTGTCTCTTCGGAACCCGGACGGCATGGAACAGCCCTTCGCCAACACATCTAAAACATCTTCCGGTGCAACGCTTACTTATTCATAGGTGGAAAAAAGAGACGTTAGCTACCAGTTTCGCGTTTTCCTATATGGGGCGATGTTCCTCATCAACACGGCTGCAGAGTTGGTCCTCCTACTGAGTAACTATTGCCAGTACCTCCTTTATCACTCTACCACCCAACAAACCAATATTGAGTCACTGTCATGGCTGATGATGCCTTGAATCAATGGCTGACAGACTTTCCGTTGAAAACAGTGAAGTCGCGATCACCACGGCCGTTGACCGTTTTTGCTCGGAAAATTATTTCGGCTGTATAGCTGGGCTGGCGGCAGCAAGTCTTTTCATGGGCACATCCGGTTGCGGTGTATTTTTTTTTTCTCATTAGTGCTCGAGACAAATTTGACTAGAGCGTCCTCATGGTTGCCAGGGACGAGAAATGCTGTCGCGCGGTCGTCTGTCCGGCATTGCTCACTTGCATACTAAAGATGCTGCATGCGCAGCTATAGGTTATGTCTCAGATGAAGGATTAGGTGAGACCTCACATGTACTGGCCAGTGATTGATCGTGATATAGAATTCCGGAATCTGTGCACACAAGCAAGCTGTGCCACTGCGCCAGGTGTTTCCTTCATTCGTCCCAAAACAGCCTTGGAACAAGGCACACGTCGATTTTGCTGGTACCTTTATGAGCACCATTTGTTTGTTGGTGGTCGATCAATTGTCCTATTTTCTACACATAGCCAAGTGATCCTCCATGTCACTGACTACCGCTGTTCGCACACCGAGTTATTTTTGTCATTTAGGGATCCCCAGAACCCTCAAGTCCGATAACGGTAGACAATTAGCGTCGGAGAAGTTTGAAGACTTTTGTGTTCGCATTGGTATCCAGCATCTCACTGCCACAGTTTCACCCAGCTTCTAACTCAGAGGTGCAGCTCTTTGTGCGTACACTGCTTGTTCCCGTGACGATGCATTGTCGAGTTTTCTGGCCACGTTCCAGGTGAAGCCAGTCAACAGATGCAGTCTGGTGGAACGTTTGCACTGGCTTCAGCTGCGGGGTCGCCTGGATTTGTTGTACCCTGTGTTGCATGCCATAGACCACTGTGGCCCACCGCATTTCCTCCTTCCTTTGGTTGGCAGCAGATTTGTGTGCTGGGTGCCCTGTCGGGCCATAAAGGTCGCAGTTTTTTATGTAGTTGTTGGTCGGGAGCAACTAAACCACCATCCCCTGTTGGGGCATCACAACCAAGGTCTTCTCGTCATCTGAGAGGCAGGGTTCGTCGCGATGCTCTTTCAGGAGTGGGATCTCACTTGCAGTGGCGCGCCTCTCCAGTGACGCCTTATCCGCCGTCCTCCCGTCATCTTCAGTCTCAGGACCCAGGGAGGCTCAGGCCCATGACCTTTCACCCGCCTTCTCCCCTTCCGCTCCCTTCCTCCCTCTGGCGATAAAGTTAGCGTTGTATCCACTGCTATCGGTGGATCACCAGTTGCCTCAGCAACTGGTCCCTCTTGTCGTTACAGTGGAGTCTGCAATGCCGATGTTGCCTCCTTTGGTGGTCAGTCTGCTGACAAGTTCTAAAGACCCCTTCCCAGTCCTCCACAGGAGGTCACGGTTAAAGCCTGTCCCATTTCGAACCAAAGTGACCTTTTCAATGGGAGGGATGGGCTATTCCCGTCAGAGCACATCTCGACGCAGGCTGGCGTGGGTAAAGCAGCGTGAGGCAGTAAGCCTAGTGGACCATTCATACTGTAATGTTTCCCTCTTTTTTGTGACAGTACGTCCTTTAAAGGTTAAATGCTTGGATGTTAAACATCTGACAAAGGAAGGACACCCCACACAACCGGGAAGAAAAGGAAAATATTAGCTGCTAAATTCAATGATATGGTGATGCTCGAACTTCTTTAAAATTATAAACTGCAGACTCGAAATATGGAACCTAAAGCACATTTAACTATATTTTGACTAAAGTTCAGTCTTGATCACATCATGTCTGTTTTAATACATTTATCTTGTTAAATTTTGACATCATTAGACACTTTCAAAGATTGGTATCTAGTACTTCTTAAAATTTATCCACAGGTCTGATGATGGTTTTGTAGAAAGAACCGAAACCGGTTACCTATATTATTAAAACATACATGATGTGATCAAGACTGAACTTTAGTCAAAATATAACAATTAATTGATCACTGCTTTCCAAAAATGTTTACCAAAATTGTGCAAAGTTTGTCTAGTCAGGCAATTGGAAATTACAAACGGTTTAGAATTATTAGAACCAAAATTATGCTAGAATCAATACGCAATCCAAATCCAGTAATGTAACATATGTACAGCAAAAGAGTAGTATTTTATGGATTAAATCTGAAATTAGAGAAGCTTTTAAGATGAAAGATCTTTTAATTGTCGAAATGTATAGTCTGCATTTATTGCTAAGTAATGAACTCTCACCTTGATTTTTTTTATTTTACTAAGCAGCATTGATGAGAAAATAGACTTTTTACGTAAAGCGATTACCGAAAGACATCAGAGAAAAATTGATTTACTCGTAGCTAAACAACAAAATAAGCTTTTAGAAAAGGTCAACAATATACATCAATTTTATCCAAGGACAATGAATCTTACAGATATTCAGTTCACAAAGTCCGAAATGTCGCTACTTGACAAAGGCTTAAAATATAACTTAACTCCCCCACTAAATAATACGAATGTTAAACACATAATTGCTGATGTTATAGCAACAAGCAAAATATCGAAAACAAATAAACCCAAAGCATGTAAGATAGCCTTAAAAACGAAGGATTTAATTTTAAAAGAGAAAAATAAACTGCATAGAAAAACTGAAGATAAAAAACTTAAAAATATCAATAATAAACTACTAGCAGAGAAAGCAATTGTGGTAAAGGCCGATAAAGGATATACCCTTGTTATTATTAAAGAAGACGATTATATATTTAAAACACTCTCATTTTTTAATGAAAATGGGATCGCTGAAGTAACTAAAGACCCAACCCAAAGTTCCAGTTGAAGATCAAGAAATTAGTCGATGAAAATAATCACCTCTTGACTCCTGAAGAAAAGAATATGATGAAAAATATGAATCCCCAAATACCTAAATTAAGATCACAGATTAAAGTGCATAAAAAAGAGAAATCTATACGACCTATTGTCAACTACATAAGTAGTCCTTCATATAAACTAAATATGAAACTTAATAAAATTTTGAAAGCATTCTATACATATGACAGCAATTTCAGTATCAAAAACAGTTATGAACAAGCACAACAAATCCACAATATAGACATTCCAACTAGTGCAAGTTTCGCCTCATTAGACATTAAAAATTTATATACAAATATACCCATTAATGAGACAATTAATATAATTAGGGATAACTTAATACAATACAAAAATATGACTAAAGACGAAATAATCGAATTTATAGAACTGCTTGAATGCACTTTAGATTACAATTATTTCTCTTTTAATACTAAAATCAATTGTCAGAAAGATGGCTTAGCAATGGGAAATTCTTTGGCTGGGACAGTTGCAGACATTTTCGTGAACCACACTGAGACGCAATTCCTGAAAAATAACCCTGATATCGCAAATAAAATCATATATTACAAGCGATATGTAGATGTTACATTATTACTTTATAATGGTTCAAAAGATGAAACTGAGAAACTTGCTATAAAATTAAATTCTATGCATCTGAAGTTACAATTTACAGTTCAGCATGAAAATCGAAAATCTATTAACTACCTAGATCTCACTATAACTAGTAACAATAGGAAACATTTATACACCATATACAGGAAACCTACAACCACTGATGTTATTATTAATGCCACATCATGTCATCCTGACAAGTATAAAAAAGCATTTTTTAAGTCCATGATACACCGAATACGAAAATTACCGCTAGAAGCGAATGAGATAAAAAAAAAAGGAAATGACCATCTTAAAACAAATTGCAAAAACCAACTCTTTTGACACACGACAGGTAGATATCATTTTCAATAAAGTACAACAATCACAAAGTACTCCACTAATAGGTAATCCAAAATATATGAAGATGACATATATGGGAAACATATCAGATAGAATTATCATTTTATTCAAAAATTCTGGAATAACAATAGCATTTACAACTGACAATACTTTACAACAAAAATTAAGACATACTGTAAGTAAAGATAATGGAAAATCTACCAGATCAGGAGTGTACAAGATCCAATGTAGAGACTGTGAGAAAATATATATCGGCCAAACAGGTCGAATTTTTGCAGTAAGGTACAAAGAACATACGTCGGGTACCTCACGAACAAAGTCTGTATTTGGTCATCATATAGCATTCAATAATCTTGCTGAGGGGACAGTAGAACAGAATTTACAAGTTCTTCATTATGCAAATAAAGGCTTACTTATGAATATCCTAGAAGAAATCGAGATATATGCTCATTTGAAAACCAAATCATCAATGCTGCTCAATGAACAATTACATTTTCGCGAAAAATATTATTACGACCTTTTTGACGAAATTTTATAATAAAGCATCTACTCTTCTGTTTTTTAAAAATATAAGACTAGTTATACCCATGGCAAAAGCAATGTATGTAAAATATGCTGCACAACATAAAAAAATTATAAAATGACATTGATTATTATAAAAACTATTAGATCGATGATTTTAAAAAAATTTAATCAGCAGTCTCATCAGTTATTCAGATATACATAATGTGGAATGAACTCATGGCTGCTACCCTACTGCTATAAAGAATATTGCTATAAAAACTACAGTTAAAGTAAGACGATTCTGCAGCATCCAACAAAGATGCAATTGTGATGTAGGCGACTCGGTATAATCGATATATACCACAACGCCAAGGACTGTCACATCTTTGCTGTAACTGGCACTGTAATAGTATTAAGGTTGCCCATAGAGGGCACAACTATTACACATCGTAGTTCACTATTTTTATCTAAAATTTAAATAAGCTGTAGACATACTAACTATCTGTTAATCAGACATTTAAATGAATCAATTTTATGTTATTAGTGTATTTCCTACTTTTATACTTTGACGATGGCGTCATATTATGAACGCTGATTGGCAGTTGTGAAGTAGTGTGACAGGAAGTAGGCGGAGCCTCTGCATATTTAAGCTCGTGCTCAGCACTCATAACCATCAGTTGACTGCGTAGCAGCAAGGAGAGCTCCGCCTACCATCCTAAGGGAGCCATGGGTATAATTAATTTTATTTTATCTTGTTAAATTTTGACATCATTAGACACTTTCATTTTATTTAAAGATTGGTATCTAGTATATCTTAAAATTTATCCACAGGTCTGATGATGGTTTTGTAGAAAGAACCGAAACCGGTTACCTATATTATTAAAACATACATGATGTGATCAAGACTGAACTTTAGTCAAAATATAACAATTAATTGATCACTGTTTTTCCAAAAATGTTTACCAAAACATTTAACTAACTTTGGAAGATGCAAAACACGTAAAGGATTTTTGATTTGTGAATATGGTACTAAAATAACACTACAAAATAGAACATAATGGATTTCAAGTTTATTATTATTTCATTACTAATAAGATATGTAGGAACTACTTGTGCAGAAGTGAAGAAGGAGAAGAACAAGAGTGAGCTTTACAATCGTTTTCACGCTTTTGAAAACATTAAAAGACGACCTTTCCGCAGACAGCGGAATATGTACAAAAGCTAAACTTTCCACAGTGCAATTACGTCTTTGATATGCTACATTATGATGAGTTCAACCGCCACGGACCTCGACCGGCGGTTTTTCCAATTGCGGTTGCCAAGTGCTCGCTCGTTGGCCGCCAGCGCCTGCCACGTGCTGAGTTCTTTCCCGTGCCGGTCTCTACTTGGTTTCGAACTCTGTGCTTCCCATAGATTGACTGCTAACAACGTGAGTTGCCAGTCCATAATCTAATAACGCGCAGCGACGGAGAACGGACCGAAAAAAGGATTGTATTATGTAATGTAAGATATAACCTGATGCAGTGGCCATTGCGTCTCCAGGCATACAAATCCACCACCACTAATATCAGTCTGAGCGAAGCATCGGAGAAATCCCCAGAATCGAGTCAGACTCGTGGCCTGCAAACTGTCACAGAGTGTTGCAAATTTACTACCCGACAACATAATCCACCCATGGCCTACAAGTACAAGCTGACTAAGATGTAACAAACGGCACCCTGGCCAGGACCACTGACTCGTTCAAAGAGCGGAAGGAAACATCGTTGATGACCCGAAAACAGCTGCGGAGTGGACTGTCGATGCCGCAACCAAGCGCGAACCCGCTGGGCTCAGCGCGGGTGAAATTGGATAATTCCGCAACGCCACTGATCTGGATTGTTGCCGGTGGCAACACACCGCGATGGCAGGCGGCGAGGTCACTTGCAATATCCCGCACACACCGAACTGAGCCATCTGCTGATTGTCGGAATTGACGTTACTGCCGCCGTCTTGATCTCACGAGATGCTGGAATATGGGCAACGTCGGTTAAGGAAATGTCGGTCAACGTCAGTGCCCGAGTCTGTCTGGATTAAACACCATCCAGACAATCACGTCCCAAATTTGAGACTCTGCAAAAGAGGTAGCACGGCTGGGACACTCAAAACGACACTTGCGTGAGAGGTCTTGCAAATACGGATCCTCGCAGTGTACCAGAGCCCTGGGTATTTGTGGTGCTGGTTAAACGGCAAATGTTCCGCCGCCACGTGGACTTGGCGTTCGCTATACTATGCCAGCAGCTAACAAATCTCGTAAATGGGAGGACTCCCGGCATCAGTGGAGACATCCGACAACTCTATTTAAACCCGAGCTGCCGAACAACATGGAGGCCGTATCAAGAGGATCGACAATACGCCTTACAACAGCAGTTCTGCAAGAACCGGCACACGTAATTTTCCGCCTTCCGTAGGCTCATTAAAAACCTTAAAAAGGCGTCGGAGGGGGCAAGGAAACTGCCTGACCAATCGTCAGAGTGGCGAAGGCACGAAGCAAATTAGCAGTCCCGATTAGCAGCTCCTGCATCTGCTCTTCCTGTTGTATCTGGGCTGCTGTTCCTTCCGTAGGTGCAGTTGTTCCAACCGGCACTGCAGATATGCCAGGTCCATCGTGGTCCAACATTAACACCTGGTAAAGCGAAACAAGAAAAAAAAACGTCACACGTGTAAGAACCTCTTTCGTCGTTACTTCAATATCTGTGCAGGCGTGACAACGCTACAACACTACACTGACGGCGCGGCTACTTCACTGGTCGACCGTGTCTCGATAATAATCAGGTTACAGAACGTCGTCAGATGAAACGAATCTCGCAGTGCAAGTCAATCTACGCGATGCATGGAGTCCGAAACCACGTAGAGACGTGAACGGGAATAAACTCTGTATGCGGCTGGTGTATCGGCTAACGACTGAGCATTCGGCAGCAACACTCAGCACAAAGTGCAAAGCGAATTCCTCGTTGGTTGAGTTCAGGACAAGCACTGGTCTGCTCGCATTACTGCCGCCCGCAGGTAAGCACTAGCGTCTGCGGGTCTGCTCATACCCTGTGTTTCGTGAGCCCTTCATGGCATATTTACGCACTGTTCTGCTGCCCTTACTCTCGCCAATCCATCCGCATTCATCGCGGTACTCGCTAGTGGGGACACTAATCAACAGTTGTTACTGTGTTCTGCAGTTTTAAAGCTGGTTGATGGAGCTCTCCACTATTATCTGTGCGTGCCTCTTTATCTGTTCCAATTGTTGCAACCAGCTAGCTTACACAGTCAAGCCTTTGTGTTCATCTACATTCTTTCCTCACTTCCATTTTCCAGTAGTATTCCTTGAACCTTTTTGGTCAAGTTATGAAGTAAAGTCCGTTGATCCTACATCCAGCTCGCTATTTCCTAGTTAGTGATCCTGTCTGTTCATCTACTGGATCAAATGGCTTTACGCACCTGTGGGACTTAACATCTGAGGTCGTCAGTCCCTTAGCCTTAGAACTACTATCTACCCTAAGGACATCACATACATCCATTCCCGAGGCAGGTTTCGAACCTGCAACTTTAGCAGCCGCGTAGTTCCGGACTGAAGCACCTAGAACCGCTCAAGCATAGCGGCCGGCTATTTATCTAATTTATCTCTAGGAAGAAATTTCATCTGACACCTAAAAAAACAGTTACTACTGATGTTAGTAGCATGTCTGTACTGGACAGACAATTCCCGTCTAATCGTTCAGAAAATATCAACACCGAATACTGTATTAGCACTGAGTTACCTATACTCTTCGCTGACTTCAAAATGTTTTATAAATGCGAACAATTCTTAGAAGTTGGTTTGTGGCTCAAAATAACGCCAGCAGATCGATACAATGAGATTTTATGTTTTCTCGTTTGAATTTTATTTTATTTAGCCTTGCAACGACCATTAGTTCGCCAGGAAAACTAACGTTTAGCTGTTGGAGGAATACTTTTTAGTTTTCTCCTTAGAGTGTGCATAATGTAGAATATTTTCTTCCACAGAGCATAGACTACCGTTATTTCAATCTGGCAGACAAATGCTAGTCACATAGATTTGCAACATATGGAAGGTATCCATTCGTTTACGGGACCTCTGGCCGTATCTTCCCTTTATAAAGAAAAATCCAACGCGTCGATCGTACTCTGTAAGGTTTCAGGACTACTCGAGGGAAATCTTCCAGACTGTAGCTTAGTGGTCCTTGCAACTTTTCCTTCTCAGTGGTTCGACCACGGCTGTATCAGACATATTCAATATAAAAATTTAAGTAATGGAAATGGAACATCACAGCCGTAGTTTCAAAGTATTTATTATTCAGGCGACTAATTTAAACGCTACATTTGCCTTATCTTTAAATGCTACTGTAAACCAAATAAATACTTCCAGTCACTCAGCCATGCCCATACAATAAGTAGATGCCGTGAATCGCTATTCATCAGGAGTGTATAGTCCGAAAATCTAATCGCCACTACAATTGCATGATACACACTCCAGATACATAGCGATCCACGGCAACCAGTTACTGTATGATGTGACGGAACGTCACATGGATTGACATTTCGAGATAAATTAAAAGCGTTTTTTGTGTGTTAAGAAATGGTGACGTGTGAATTATAAATTATTGAAAGACTGCGTCCGTGTGCGCGATGAATATCAAATTTGAAAAATTGTAGTTTATTATCTGTAAAATTCACCAACAGCGATGCCTTTAACAAACAGCCTTTTGTGTTTAGTATCTGTGTAATGTAGATGAAGAAGAACAGATATAATGTTTGTTTTTGGGTTAGATTTTTTTTCCTGGCTTGTTTCGTCTTGCGGAAGGCAGCCATTGCATCACAGTCTGATATTTAATGTAAGTCTGTCTGTAACTTATCAGAATATATGTCCAATTGTTATTAGAAAGTGTTGGTTATTGAAGTAGTTAGCACCTCTCATAATAGCCAACATTAGTTGTAATTAATAGCTCTATTTCAGAACTTCGTGTTGCGGGGAGCTCTCTTTCCCTCGCAGTATTTGGTCCACCAGTACGCTGACGATATCTTTTCGTTAGAAATTCAGTCTGTAATGTTAAATGTAAATGTGGGAGACTTCTCTATTTTGATCTTTTAATAGTTTCAATGGTAGTAAAGTAAAGACAAACTCCATTCATTAATGCTTTCGAACTGAATGAGTTCAGTATGTTTAAGATTGGCCGCTTAACGGCAGATGAGATTCTCCTCGGTTTTTGCCTTGCAGATAACGAAGAGAAAATAAAGAAAAATATTCCGTTTAATAAGCATAAAAAAAGGTTTCTTTGTGAAAGTTGGTACATAAATGACCAGTATCCCCTGAGAACCAAATTAATCATTACGGTTTGCGTAAAAGCGCGCATATTTTCTTTCCGTAAAGACAGCGCTCACTCAAACTATGTATTAGAAGGCGGTGAGTCGCGCGCTGTGTATAAAATATTAATTCGTGAGTACTTCGCAGTAGCCGATGTCTGTACGTATGTTATCGTGGTATTGGGTTATTTCAGAGTCTCATGCTAGCCCACAATATTTAACAGAGTAAATAATATTGCAGTATTCAGTGTTCTTTTCATTAATCACTGTATATACAGAATTTAACAAAACGCCAAATACCGAGTACCGCAACAATGGGACCTGTAAAACATGAGCCAGTGACTGTAAATGCTTATTTGGTTAATAGTTGGACCAAAAGATGACGCAAATGTAGTCGTCTGAATAATAAGTGCTTCGAAAATACAACTTTAGTGTTTCACTTCCATTACTCATATTGCCCATATCTAAAAGAATTGCAGTCGTTCATACGTTCAATACGTGGTTGTAAACTACACCGGAACCACAAAGAGAACAGTGCTTGCATGAATGAAGCAATACAAAATCTTTGTCGACTAAGAAGAGGAAGTAAATCAAGTAGTAAAGCATGTTCTATAGTCAGGAAACCATGAAGTGGTTTTTGCGGAAAACAAAATTTTTTCTTCAGTGACGAACTATAACCGTCGGACGAATGGAATAGTTAAATACATTTTATCTCTGACAGTCGATAGTTTATAAATAAAACGGTAACAAGAATTATCTCTGCGGAAGACGTCCCCAGTTCGCGTTGTTAATATCACTGTCCGCTGTCAGTCGGTGAGACTCAAAGAAAAGGGAGAACATTTGAAGATATCCATTTCAGCTCTGGACGAAAAGTTAGGAACAAAATTTTCATTTAGCACGACCATACAACCAGGAAGATCTATCAGCGGCCTCATTCCCATCTTTAAACAGAATATTCGAAACCACAAGCGACATGACGTCCTAAGAAAGAGGGTATTCTGAGAGTTCCTTAGGCGGTGCTAGAGACCAGGGCTCCTTAAACACGTTTTAATTAATCTCGGTTGAGGAAAGTTCCCGTGGTCGACATTCCTCGTTCAGCCTACAGCCGCAACATCCAGCGGGGGCAAGGTAATTAAGCAGCCGAGGGCACTCCAGGTTTAATGAAAGCGCAATCGATCACCTCGCGACAGGGCTACACCATATGCCGACTCCCAAACTGTTTACAGTGCAGGTGCACCTGTAACTCGTCTATCGCTCCCGGATTCGACTGCACTAGAACTCTTGTATTTTATAACCATCACGAGAGCTGTACTTACTCTTCCGTGCCAAATTACAATTTTCGGATCCATTTAGAAGCATAATTAGTGGTTCTGTCTGTCTTCTAGAGAAGGTAGGGGAAAAAACTTTATAAAGCCATGATACCTAAAATAGCATCTTGTTGGATGACCGGTTTCGTCAGACCTACGCTGTCATTATCTGATCTTATGCTGCTTAATTTTTGTAACATATTATCCACCTGTGTTAGAAGTCGTTACACACTGCCTACGTACATCACACTACTATGAAGTAAACTACACATCGGCATGTCAGAGGTAAAATTGTTATTTACAAACTTAAACATAAATATATTGCGCTGAATGTGTTCGTGTTGAATACTAGATGGCAACAATTAGAAAGCATAAGATCCAATGATGACAGCATAGCTTTGTCGAAACCGGTCATCCTACACAACGCTTTTCAGCGTTGTTGGCTTATGAAGATTTCTTCGGCTACCACACACTGCAGATAGCCCCAGACTGATGATGTCAGGAATATACAATCTTCTATAGAAATCATTAATGAGGAATAGGAACGCAGAATTCAGAAAAGATGTACATAATTGGGCAAACACGTAAACCATGATCATATCGTGAAATACGCTGGTCTGCAAGGGCGTACGTCATACTAGTCTCAGGAAACAAGGACTCGAGACAACATATAGCACTTCTTATTAAATAAAACAGTAAACCAGTGAAAAACTGCTTTTAATAAACATTTTGAATACAAGAATGCACTTGTACAATCCGAGAAAACATGCAGCATTTCTTATTAAATAAAACAGTAAACTAGTGAAAAAAAGCTAATATCTTCCGGGGGGGGGGGGGTGGCAGCTGCCCCCCCCCCCCCTGTCCATCGCTGGGTACGCCCATGCTGGTCAGTGCTAGTATTTGAACTACAATCTCCACTTGGAAACTTTAATTCGGATGTGCTATACGTTAGAAGTTCTAACGCCATTTATTAATCCTATTTAAACAATATAATAGATCGTAAAGCGCTTTTCGCCTGCAAAACAACGTATTTACCAGGATGGAAGTGATGTATGGTGGAACGTCAGATCCTTTAGCTGCAGAATCAGTCACTATCAGTTACATTATTGCCTGTCAAAATTGCACCACAGACTCATTACTCATCGACTTGTACATTCATATTCTGTACATTCATGTTAACTGCATGGGAATGGATACTTCCAATGGTATAAGTTACTATAGTGTCTTCCGTTTAAAATCACTTCTGAAGCTCACGAAGGGTGAATGCTTAAATTCTTCCGTGCACGCTGTAATTAGTTCCCTACGGTTGCGATATTTGGGGCACTTTATTGCGTTCCTACACTTCTCACTTAATAAAGAATCCTGTTATAAGTAACCTTTAAAAGGATAACTTAAGTCTTTCTTCAAGCATCTGGCAGTTTAGCGCTCCCGTGAATTAAACATGTTTAATTTTAGCGATAAAGCAGTGGGAGATAAAACAGCGATCTACTGCAAGGTATCACTTAACGAAACGGTCAAAACCGCAAACAATCATTTATTTAAAAATGATGCCCGCTTTCTGCTTATATGCCCCATTTTCGGATATACGACACCATACCACAGTAAAAGACCGTGCATCAAGCAACCGTTCTATGAAAATCACCGGCTTCAGCCATGTGTTGCCGTAGATCCGAGGAAGGGCAGCATAAGGGCTAAAACCAGTCATCACTTTAAAATAAATGATTATTTGCCATCTTGACTGTTCCATTAAGTGATAATCGTACATGTGATAATTCGAGATGTTCTTCTTCGTTCTGCTCAAAATCTCTGACAGATCTACTTCAAACACACGTATGCAGTTTCTTGTGACTAGTTGTAGTAGTGTTTTGATAGCCGTCTTCTTTGTAGTCCGAATGTTTTACCCACATCGTATAGACGTACCGATGTGTATCACCCGCTTTCCCTACGACTGAGTCTACGTATTTTTCCCATTTCGTATCTCCACCAGTTGTGTTACAAACCTATTTGCAGAAGCTGATTCATTCTAGCTGCCAGTCATGGATATTGTAGTCATAAGATGCAACCCTTTTGCGTCTTTTGACCAGTTCGGTTTTACGTCTATGAACGTTTATAGCAAAAATGAACGCAAATTCTGGCAATACAAGTAAGTGGATGGACCAGTCTGCTACTAATTCACACTGCGGAGTAATCTTTTCAATAGGTGTTATACTAAACTCATTAATTCGAGACCGGGGTAAGTAGCATGCTAATAGGAACTGATCAGTTTAGAAGAGTTCAGTATCAACCTCTGAGTAGTTATGAAGGGGAAGAAAAATCCATCTCAACCCGACTCTAAAAGAAAGCCTCAGAAAGAGATAACAGATGGCGTACAGAGTGATATCAGTCAAGTGACACACAAGAGTCTTGCTGAGTGAGTGCGCACTATAAAAGACTTGCTAAATGCAGGTGCGATAGGGATGATCAAAGAAGAAAAGTGCATTTCTTTACGAGTTCATTTAGCTACCAATAGACCAGCATTCTGATTCTCAAAAATTCACCATGTAAAATTTTATTCACCCCTTAAAAACAGCACTTTCGAGCACTGTAGGTGATGTAAAATGTCGTGCCAGGCAGAGATGCATGTGAGGCATTCAGTTGTATGGAAAAGTAGTCAGATGCGTCAAACGTGAGAACAAGGCAGGAAAGAGGTATCACGTTTGGACGTGCCCATGAACACCCTCCCGTAAGTTATACCGATTTGGTGGTGTGTAAACGTAGGCTAACCAATTCGTCTACTAGGTATGGTGAGTTACTCAGCCCAGATACACGGTTTTAGATGGTAAAATGTCTTAATCCATAGGAACAGAGATGAGTGTCAGGCCTTGTCAATAACAATCTATTTCCAACTTGACAGGAATTGCTTCTGTCAGAGAATACTCCATATCAATGAGTTTACAGCGATCACCTTATGTTGGCAAGATGCGTCCTGGCCTCAAGTTGTTGTAGAGTGACTGTACACATGAGGTTGTCCTTCGAGATGTACAAATCCATCGATCTCGTAGTTTTTCTGGATTCCATCAACGTCCCTTCACCAAAGTGGAAACGCTGGTCGTGGGACCGCACAGAAGTGGTGGATGAAATGCTGTAATGACGATATATGGAGTAAATCCTTAGTTACTTGCATTGCAGTAAACAGCACGGTAGTTGAATTTTCGTAAGGCATGCGATTTAATGACTCCTGTGGTTTTCCTCATCACAGGGCACAGTGCACTTACGACGTTGCTCAACATTAGTTTTCACTACCATTTTGCAATTGTACGCAGATTAAACTTTTAGTACCTTCGACACTTTAATTACTTCCGACACACTTTGCGCGACCGCTACGATTGATCGGGGCTTATACAATTATAAACAATATTTTAATTGTATTCCTTAACGATCGACGAGAGCCACATCTGATCATGGTGACCCTTTCTGCCGGACTGCTTTTTGTCATACACTATTAACATAGCTTGCAAGACCACCACCGATACGCCTATTTACTGTGCCCCTGCTCTCCCACTAATAGCCCTGACTGACAAGGAAGTTGGACCTCACTTGCTTCAGCTAATACCAGCAACTGAAATCTCGTTATGCAGTATACAATTGAGCCCAGTTCAACAAGTCGTGAGTCTGTGACGTGAGTGATGCCATGACTCCAGGCCACGTCACCCTCGTGTAACAATGGAGCCTCCACGTCATTCGAACGCCATATTATCCTTCTACGCAGACAATGTGCTTTTCGTGATAATGCACAGACTTATGCAATCCAAGATACCTGTTATCTAACGTAAATTTTTTAAATCTCCGAACGAAGATTAAAAGGAATACTGCACGCAGTAGAAATCTGGAACCAAGCACCTCACAAAAGATCATTGCTCAAAACATTGTTTTTGGGGGCCAAACAGCACAAAAAGAACAGGTTAGCTGAATGGAGCTGTGTAGTATCGTCGGACGAACTGCGCATTTGGCTCTTTTCGAACAACACAAGGTGCCAGGCACACCGACGTCTACATAATGTGTTTAATTAGCACTTTGTGAATAGTGTAACTCAAGGTAGAGATACTTACGTAATGTTTTGGGGATGTTTTTACTACCATGACGTTGATCCGTTACGTTTCCGTGAACAGTAAGTAAGATACACAGTTTTATACACTATTTGATCAAAAGTATGCGAACACCACCAAAAACAAACGTTCTTCATATTAGTTGCATCGTGTTGCTACCTACTGCCAGGTACTCCTTATCAGCGACCTCAGTAGTCATTAGACATAGTGAGAGTGCAGAATGGGGCGCTCTGCGGAACTCACGGACTTCGAACGTGGTCAGGTGTCACTTGTGTCATACGTCTGTACGCGAGATTACCACACTCCTAAACATCCCTAGTCATAGTGAAGTGGAAACGTTGAGGGACAAGTACAGCACAAAAACGTACAGGCCGACCTCGTCTGTTGACTGACAGAGACCACCGACAGTTGAAGAGGGTCATCACGTGTAATAGGCAGATATCTATCCAGACCATCCACAGGAATTTTAAACTGCATCAAAATCCACTGCAAGTACTAAGACAGTTCGTCGGAAAGTGAGATAACTTGGATTTCATGCTCGAGCGGCTCCTCATAAGCGACACATCACACCAGTAAATGCAAAATGATGCCTCGCTTGGTGAAAGGAGCGTAAGCATTGGACGACTGAACAGTAGAAGAACGTTGTGTGGAGTGACGAATAACGGCACACAATGTGGCGATCCGACATCAGGATGTGAGCATGGTGGATGCCCGGTGAACATCATCTGCCAGCGTGTGTATGGCCAACAGTAAAATTCGGAGGCGGTGGTGTTATGGTGCAGTCGTGTTTTTCATGGAGGGGGCTTCCACCCCTCCTCGTTTGGCGTGGAACTAACATAGAAAAGGCCTAATTTGACATTTTAAGCACCTTCTTGCTTCCCACTGTGGAAGAGCGATTCGGGAATGGCCATTGCATCTTTCAAAACGATTGAGCACCTGTTCATAATGCACGGCCTGTGGCGGAGTAGTTACACGACAATAACATCCTTGTAATGCCTAGTAAGGGACTGCCCTGCCCAGAGTCCTGACCTGAATCCTATAGAACACATATGGGATGTCTTGGAACGCCAACTTCGTGCCAGGCCTCACCGACCGACATCGATACCTCTCCTCAGTGCAGAACTCCGTGAAGAATGAGCTGCTATTCCCCAAGAAACCTTCCAGCACCTGACTGGACGTATGCCTGCGAGAGTGGAAGCTGTCATCAAGGTTGAGGATGGGCCAACACCACATTGAATTCCAGGATTACCGATGAAGGGCACCATAAACTTGTAAATCATTTTCAGCCAGGTGTCCGGATATTTTTGACCACGTAGTGTACGTATTACCTTTCCACAAATAATGAAATGATATCAAGTTCGCCGTCGACTGTGCCATTTGTTACAATTTTCAAAATTATAAATTGACTTAAAGTCGTTTTCAAGCGATTAAGGTACGCTCTCAACACGTTAATCACTTGGAAATTACATGAGGTCGAAACTGGAATAACAGAAGATAATACGTAGAACCGTCGATCGATAATATGTTACTTCGACAATTACAACCTTAAATGTTTGTTTAAATATTTTAACATTTTTTGTATAATATTAGCGCCAATTTACAGAGGTAGGCTATTGTGCGCAATGAAGAAAAGAAAAAGAAAAGAAAAATGGAGGAAAAAAGCATTTGCGGTCTTCGCTAAGGAACGATGATGATTAAGATTTAAAGTACATGACATACTTATCTTAAAAGCTTTAGGAACTTTAAGCAGTTATTCAGTGGTATGAAGTGACATAACAGAATACTCTGTTTCGGATGGCCATCGTTTGCATTTTAAGTCTGCCATCTCATACCAGGAAGTGGACTCGAACTAAATGCTTTTCATAAAATAAAACAAAAATTGGGATGCATTCTATTCCAGTTAATTTGATAACGCTGTTCTCATACTTATTTGTTTGCTTTCTTCCTCTGCGTCACATTAATAAAACTCTATTGTTAGTGTACTGACAGTTAAGTCATATTTCCACATGCTAAAAACTTAAGTAACCTTTAAACATATTTAATAATATATATAAGGTAGTATTAAATAGATAAATTTAGCATCGATCTGTGAATGGTTTGTGTGTTGCTGATGAACACAGTTCCTTCTCGACGACTGAGATGTTCCGCTAGTATCAGAGCTGATACTCTGACAATGCTTTGTGAATCGTCACTCGTCCTTAAGCCTTTTCTCAGAAGAGGAGAAGACTACCGTGGGTACCCAACACAGGATCAACTCTGTTGACCGTGTCATAGTCACTCTAATAAAGTACTTCCTCATTTTCTTAACGTTTTGAATCGTCCATCTGTAACATTACTACTTTTTGGAACCCAGTAAACTGTGATCTAAGCGTTCAAGGCAATTCTTACCGACAGAATTTTAAATATACTGAATACCCAAACAAGCCGGTACACCTGCCTAATATCGCGTAGGGTCCCTGCTAGCACGCAGAAGTGCCGCAACACGACATGGCGGGGACCCCACTAACATATGAAGTAGTGATGGAGAGAAATGACACCGTGAATCCTGCAGGGGTGTCCATAAGTCAGTAAGAGTATGCGGGGATGGATATCTCTTCTGAATAGCACGTTGCAAGTCATCCGAGATATACTAATAATTTTCAGGCCAGGGGAATTTGGTGACGAGCGGAAGTGTTTACACTCGGAAGAATGTTCTTGCAGCCACTCTGTGGAAATTCTGTATGTGCTGGGTGTCACATTGTCCTGCTGGAAATTCCCAAGGCCGTCGGAATCCATAATTGGAATGGATGATGCAGGTGATCAGATAGGATGCTTAAGTGCATGCCACCTGTCAGAGTGGTATCTACACGTATCAGAGGTCCCAAGTCACTGCAACTGCACACGTTCCACACCATTATAGAGCCTCTTCCAGCTTGAACAGTCCCCTGCTGACATTCAGGGTCCATGGATTCATGAGGTTGTCTCCATTTCCGTACACGTCGGTCTGATCAATACAATTTGAAACGAGACACCTTGGAACAGGCAACATATTTAGAGTCGCGAACAGTCCATTGTCGGTGTTGACGGGCCCAGGCGAGGCGGAAAGCCTTGTGTCGTGCACTCATCAAGGGTACACGAGTGGGCCTTCGGCTCTGGGGTCCGAAAGCCCATGTTGATGATGTTTCGTTGAATGCTTCGCACGCTGACACTTGTTGTGGCCCAGCATTGAAATCTGTAGCCATCTGCGGAAAGGTTGCAGTTCCGTCATGTAGAACGATTCTCTCCAGTCGTCGTTGGTTCCGTTCTTGAAGGACCTGTTTTCGGCCGGAGTGCTATCTGAGATTTGATGTTTTCATGGATTCGTGATATTCACGGTACGCTCGTGAAATGGTCGTTCGTGAAAATCCCCACTTCATCTCTATTGGGATATGACGTGCCCCATCGCTCGAGCACCGACTATAACACCACTCTGAAACTTACTTAACCTGTTACATAGGCTTTACCGATGGCAGTGCCGTTTTTTGTCTGTTTACATTGTATTTGAAATCGCATGCCTATACCAGTTTCCTTGATGCTTCATTGTATATGCTATCGTGTCCTCTGAGGCAAAACAACACAAGTGTCAAGTGTCTCACAGATGAAGAGAAACATTCCTTCAAACAAGTGTTAAGTAACGCAGAGCCCCTTGACGAAGCCTCGACTGCAGTGTTAAACGAAATAATAAAACTTTATCTGCCTTTCTCCGTCCGACACAACGTATATGGCGATTTTCCTTTGAGTCATTTATCAGTTGTACAGAAAATAATGTTCCTCAAGCGGTTACTTTAATCAGTAACGGTAGGTCCGTACACGTGTACCCCGCTTGGCAGTGAGGTTGTAACACGAACCGGCGACAGAACCGCCTGGGCTTAACAGGAGAGGCTGCAGAGTGTGCGCAGGCAAGCTGTTGGCAGATGCAAGCGGCGTGCTGCGGCACGTGCGGCGCTCGCTCCGTCCTGGCTTCGAGTCCCGGCTACGTCAACAGTGGCGGAGCGCCGGTAAACAGACCGGCAGCCTCAACCGCTAATGAGTTCTGCTGTAGTCGTATGCAGGGTTGCACGTCCTCCGTCATCCCATTCTGTACCGTCTTTCCACTAGTAGCAACCAGCAAGAGCCATCAGGAGGCTGCAGCTCAGTTTGCCAACGTACAGTTTCTCTTTGACAAATCGAACAGCATTTTGTAGTGCTTTTACAAATGTACAACACCTTCCTTCAAATAGAGGTGAAGAGTCGTAGGTGCAGGAGGGGAAATGAAAGGGAGGGAAGAGAGTACTGGACGAGCAAAGTACACTCCTGGAAATTGAAATAAGAACACCGTGAATTCATTGTCCCAGGAAGGGGAAACTTTATTGACACATTCCTGGGGTCAGATACATCACATGATCACACTGACAGAACCACAGGCACATAGACACAGGCAACAGAGCATGCACAATGTCGGCACTAGTACAGTGTATATCCACCTTTCGCAGCAATGCAGGCTGCTATTCTCCCATGGAGACGATCGTAGAGATGCTGGATGTAGTCCTGTGGAACGGCTTGCCATGCCATTTCCACCTGGCGCCTCAGTTGGACCAGCGTTCGTGCTGGACGTGCAGACCGCGTGAGACGACGCTTCATCCAGTCCCAAACATGTTCAATGGGGGACAGATCCGGAGATCTGGCTGGCCAGGGTAGTTGACTTACACCTTCTAGAGCACGTTGGGTGGCACGGGATACATGCGGACGTGCATTGTCCTGTTGGAACAGCAAGTTCCCTTGCCGGTCTAGGAATGGTAGAACGATGGGTTCGATGACGGTTTGGATGTACCGTGCACTATTCAGTGTCCCCTCGACGATCACCAGTGGTGTACGGCCAGTGTAGGAGATCGCTCCCCACACCATGATGCCGGGTGTTGGCCCTGTGTGCCTCGGTCGTATGCAGTCCTGATTGTGGCGCTCACCTGCACGGCGCCAAACACGCATACGACAATCATTGGCACCAAGGCAGAAGCGACTCTCATCGCTGAAGACGACACGTCTCCATTCGTCCCTCCATTCACGCCTGTCGCGACACCACTGGAGGCGGGCTGCACGATGTTGGGGCGTGAGCGGAAGACGGCCTAACGGTGTGCGGGACCGTAGCCCAGCTTCATGGAGACGGTTGCGAATGGTCCTCGCCGATACCCCAGGAGCAACAGTGTCCCTAATTTGCTGGGAAGTGGCGGTGCGGTCCCCTACGGCACTGCGTAGGATCCTACGGTCTTGGCATGCATCCGTGCGTCGCTGCGGTCCGCTCCCAGGTCGACGGGCACGTGCACCTTCCGCCGACCACTGGCGACAACATCGATGTACTGTGGAGACCTCACGCCCCACGTGTTGAGCAATTCGGCGGTACGTCCACCCGGCCTCCCGCATGCCCACTATACGCCCTCGCTCAAAGTCCGTCAACTGCACATACGGTTCACGTCCACGCTGTCGCGGCATGCTACCAGTGTTAAAGACTGCGATGGTGCTCCGTATGCCACGGCAAACTGGCTGACACTGACGGCGGCGGTGCACAAATGCTGCGCAGCTAGCGCCATTCGACGGCCAACACCGCGGTTCCTGGTGTGTCCGCTGTGCCGTGCGTGTGATCATTGCTTGTACAGCCCTCTCGCAGTGTCCGGAGCAAGTATGGTGGGTCTGACACACCGGTGTCAATGTGTTCTTTTTTCCATTTCCAGGAGTGTAGTAGAGGCGCAGTGGTCATTCTGTATATCACTACCTATTGGTCCTTAACGGAGACGAGCAGAGGCAAATAAACTGAATCACTTGGTAGTGACGTCACATTAACAGCTGTGGGCAGGGGGCGATTCTCCCAGTATAAGCTACCGTCGCCTCCCGCTATACTGTTAAAAGTATCGAAGAAATTTTGTTGGTGGAACTTGTACATTCTAAGTGAGGGAATGTAAGTATTATTATCTTCGTTCGACACAGGTTTTCGTTTCTGCGTTTTGATTTCTACTTCTTTTCTGATATTATCTCTGTTTCTCCCAGTGTTGAACATCAAAATGTTAAGGTCTGGAAAACATGATGGAATTCTCAGTCCGCCTAAGAAACGACCGAAAAGGTCAGCATTAAGCATTTCAGAGAACTAAAATGATCGTGAATGTGTACAAGACAGAATTTGATTTACCTCCAATCATAAGATCAAACTCTGTTGCTGAGACTTCACATTCCACTGAGCGGCTCGTCCGCAAAACGAGTGCTTCGCTAAGATAAACCCAATCTCACTATTAAATCACCAACGAAAGACAGGCCTCGCAGATGAATAAGCCAAAAAGTCTACGACTTCGACAGAAACGCTATAAGGAAGGAAGTGCACCAGTTCTTCTTACGCGATGAGCTGCCTACCATTGGAGTAGTCCTGAACTATCGGACTTGAGAAAAACAACATTCGGTATTTATTGAAGGAGATAAATTTCAGGAACGTCAGTCGCGCAGTTAAAAGCATGTTGATCGACAAAGAAGTGGTGGTGGTGGTGGGTAGTGTTTAACGTTTCGTCGACAACGAGGTCATTAGAGACGGAGCGCAAGCTCGGGTTAGGGAAGGATTGGGAAGGAAATCGGCCGTGCCCTTTCAAAGAAACCATCCCGGCATTTGCCTGAAACGATTTAGGTAAATCACGGAAAACCTAAATCAGGATGGCCGGAGACGGGATTGAACCGTCGTCCTCCCGAATGCGAGTCCAGTGTGCTAACCACTGCGCCATCTCGCTCGGTGACAAAGAAGTAATCATTGTATGGCGGAGGAGTTATATACGGAATATAAACTCAGCACGCCAGGAAGGTACGAGAATTAATTACTTGCACAAGACTTGACTAAATGCAGGCCACACGTGGAATAAAACCTGCACAGATTATTCAGTATCATCAGCTAAGAAAGCCTTTCCGTCTGGGTTATCTACAGGAAACAAAGCGCAATCTGGGAGGGGAGAACGATTAATAATAACGCATATTGGGAAATCCCCCCAAAACGAGTATTTCTGGACTTTCCAGTGGAAGAAGTCGGGTAGCTATCACGAGGAAACGAACGCCAAGTTCAAAATGGTTTAAATGGCTCTGAGCACTATTGGACTTAACTTCTGAGGTAATCAGTCCCCTAGAACTTAGAACTACTTAAACCTAACTAACCTAAGGACATCACACATCCATTACCGAGGCAGGATTCGAACCTGCGACCGTAGCGGTCACGCGGTTCTAGACTGTAGCGCCTAGAACCGCTCGGCCACCACGGTCGGTGAAAACCAAGCCTTAGAATCTTGATTTTCCGAAGTTCTTCCTCGCCTTGAGGATCAATATGTTATTCTATATGATGATGTACCATACCACTACCGCAAACAGAAAAAAAAAAAAATTCCGAACACGGGCTGACTTTAGTCCCGGAAAAAAAAGAAAAAATACCGTTTGAACCTTCGAAATGCATTAAGTGAAACAACTTATGGTTGAAGTAGTCACTGACGTAATGCTAAATATGTGGCAGAAATGCTTACAGCATGAAAAAGATAGAAAAAAAACGTGTGTGGGTCGTGGATAACATTGTAAAACCCCACGAAGAGAGTTTATTGACGAGAGTAATCAGCAGTAGCAGCAGCTCATCTGACTCCTCGGACGGATGGTTGTTCTGCCCGTGCACGGAAAATATGTAAATAAAGAGCTAGCCCCATAAAATTACTGCTGAGCAGTTTTATTAGTTTGTTCCAGCTTTTTCTCCAAAGTCAAGTAAAGCGCATATCTGTCAGGGAGCAGGAAAGCCTGAATATAAAATTGTGTTCATAACTATAGATTTTTGCTTTCCGAAACGTTATGCACGCTAAGCGCCTTGCTGTCGAGACACTTCGCCTTCCGTTTGTCCACTCCAGCTGAACAGGTGATCGGGCGGTGCGCTACCCTCCTGCGGAGCAGCACATCGCATAGCATTGTTTACCGGCACTGTGTCGGTTTGGCGAATGGAGTATAGTTTTAGTGGAACTAGGAATAATTGGTAAGGCGCTGCAGTGTAGCATTGAATGAAGCTACTGCTGGGTATTAGGCACAGACAGGCATCATTTTGGTCTCAGCAACACATATACAAACGTCATACGCAATGGAAAACGGCACTGCGCAGCGGTAATAGCAGAACTGGGCAGAACCAGCAAGCTATCGCCGGCCTGAATCTGTGGAGTGGGATGTGTCTTCCTCACGTTATTGACGACGTAATATGTATCTGAACTTAATAAATTACTGTTTCTCGGCCATCATTGTATCTACTGGGCTCCACCAGCCCGTCCCCCTACCACCTCCACTACCGCCGTGCCACCGAAACACATAGCACATGTGTCTTAGACGAATAGCTAGGGTAATGTGTACGCCGATACGCTGTTAACTCTACCATATTAGTGCATTATCCTCAATACACAATAAAATAATGGTTTTGAATTGTACGTCAGTCAGCAATCAATAATAATAAAAGTCTCCGAAGCGGAGCATATGACGCTAAGACAAGTACGTTAATATAAGACACATGGGGTCATTAATGTTGGGAAATTCTACAAAGTGGATGACAAATCTTGACATGTGTAGTCACCAGATAACGTACGTCACCACACGTGCAGCGATGAAGCCTAGCGATCTGCTGCATTGCATCACCCCAACACAAGTTAAATATTCACGTCGTTGTGTCTACGGACCTACGTGTGCGACGTAAGTGCTTGGAGCTCAGGGTTCAAGTTTTTTTTCATTGTTTGGACAATTATGTGTTTACAATAAGGGAAGTTCCTTATTTTGTATACCGGTCTCGCGGTCACCGCTGGTTTATTGCACAGTGGAGTACAATAAGCTCTACCGTATTGAGTCACAGGTATGAGCTTCCAAACTGCTTCGCTACCAGTAAATGATCTATGTTCTCTTTACTAAATAATGGCTGTAACCAAAACAATGGAGATGAAAAAGGAAAGAATCCAAAATACGAACAGCTTTTACTTATATACAGCGAGGACAATCATTTTGTAACTACGTTTACATCAGATCATATTATTCACCAAAAGTATTCTAATTTTTCACCGCTAGAACTCAAATATTGCTACCGTGAATCATCCCGTCACGCTCATGCCCAGCCGCTGCATGTGCGGTCAGGAACGTCATCTGGTGACTTCACTTGCTCAACATTTCTCATTCGTTTTGAGGGGATTTCCCGATGTTTGTGACCCCGAGTGTTTTGTATTAAATTACTTGTCTCAGCTTCATCTAGGTCGCTTCGTTGATTTTTTAAGTGTTAATAAGAATTACTCTCTACAAAATGTCCGCAGTTAGTTATTTTTCCTGGAAAAATCAGAGGTTATTTTCCATAGTCCAGAGTTCAACAAACTTTATCAAAAGAAACTGGCTGGTAATCTGCAGAAGTAACATAAATATCAATGGTCCTTGTAACCATCTAAGCAAAATTCCAGTTGCTTTTAGTCCGATGAGAGTATTTAGTGTATATTTTTAAGGACTGCGTGAGGCGTGTAGTGATGCAGCATTGAAACAACGTGAGCCAGACGTTCAGCCCACGCAGGAGCTCCTTAGCACATGGGGGTGGGGGACATTGGAACACCTACCATGTCCACCCTATGTGAGTCCGTGCGATTACGATATTTTCGTCAAAATGAAGGGATGTCCTTACGGGACGCGCTACAACACAAGAGAAGACTCCATCCGTGCCATAGGATGGTCCCTGCGAGACACCGTCAGATGTGGACGCACTGGTGGTGTACGACGTCTTCCACTTGTTTGGGGAAGATAGTCGAGAAGTGGGTCAGTTATATTTACCGTACGTAATATGGTGAACGTCTGTCTTTAAAATTTTCTATGAATTATTACAGTGTTGCCACCACAATTTATCTACCCCTTGTAAACTTACGATGTCTCACAAATTTTCGTCATGTGGTGCAACTCTATTGCCGTCCGTGCGGTTCTAGGCGCTTCAGTGCGGAACTGCGTGACCGCTACGGTCGCAGGTTCGAATCCTGCCTCGTGGATGGATGTGTGTGATGTCCTTAGGTTAGTTACGTTTAAGTAGTTCTAAGTTCTAGGGGACTGATGACCGCAGATGTTAAGTCCCATAGTGCTCAGGGCCATTTGAACCATTTTTTTTGCAACTCTATTAACTTTTCGTAAGTGCTTAGTTGATTAAATAATTTGGGTACTCTGTTGTACCTCAAATAGAAATAAAGCTACTGTACTTAGAAAGCTGATTCCCTTGCTTTCAATCGAAACCCGTACAACTGTAATACGGGAAATACTGTTTCGTATTACTTAAAAACTTTGAAGGCGACATTTCTTTAAATGTAAACGCCACTGTTTCAGTTCATATGATGAGACTTACTTTCCGCAACGACCAAGAAATTGCTCTAAATGTTAGCGCACAATAAATGTTTCAGTAGAGACAAGGTTTGTTTCTGGCGAGCTTAAGCACTGATGCTGTGGGTGCGGCAAAAATTTTACTGTATTCATGGCGCGCATAATTTTTCTCGAGGCTTCGCAAGACCTGTACAGAGAGATAGATGTGCACAAGACTAACTGGGCCATTAGGCCCTATTCACACGGAAACGGCTGGCACGGACGTTTGGCAGGCTTTTACACGCCACCTCCTTGTTAGGAAATGAGGCAATTCACACAGACGTGGGAAGGCGAACACGCGCCGCACCGTGGTCCCGCGTGCCCAAAGAGATGTTCAATGTAGACTGATTAAATCTTCATCTGTCTCTGAAAATAGTTTCTCAATAAAACCCTTACTTTTCGTGCAAAAAATTTAAAAGCACTATTTCGGGATTCGCGCGTTCTCCAGTATGAAGTACGTCTCATTCGATTTTGAGGAAACTGTTCGGAAAAAGAAACTGATTTTGCGGTATATTATGGTCTCATATTGCAACTTCAAAGTGAACATGATTTTATTTTAATAATTGAGATTCTTGTGAAATGAGTAAACCACCAGGAGCATTTTGAAAAGTTTGCAGTGAAGAACGTAGTAGCTGGCCAGTTTACGATTTGGAGAGCTTTAGGACGTATACTGCTCTTACGAAGTAAAGATAACTTTCCAACACTGTTTTTGACGGTGGAAGGAGAGCGATAGCTTTTTCCAGTCCCAAGTAAATAAGTGATTTATTTCGACGTTTGGCCACGACCAGCTACGGCGCCCATCAGTCGTCGTTGTGACCAAGCCCTCTACGGATCTGTGGCTCGTGTTGACTTTTGATATGTGGTTCATGAAAAGGTAATCATATTTTACGATAATATTGCACTAGGACCTGTTTTTCTTTTAAAACTGTAAGTAAACTACCGCAGACCGAACGACGGGTTCAACTGGATACTGTACACATAAATATCTCTTGTGTACAGTAACAGTTTCTGTCAAGATGAATTCAAGAACTGGATCCGTTCACATATATGCGAACAAATGGTGTGTTCCAGCGAACAATGAAGTAGAAATCAAGTTTTGCTATTGGTATAAGTAAAGTATTCTGTGGTCTAGATGTTTAATGCTTACCTATTTGCTTAACTATTCTATGCTAACATGTTTTGGCTTTCTTGGTGCACTTAGTGTACATGAGGTAACACGCCATTTTCCATATTCTTGTAACTGTTATTACTCAATTACCTCTCCTTTTTTACATTTCCTGAACGAATAACGCTGAATCTCTGTAGTTACAACTCTGTGCTGCTCAAATACTCTCATTTTCCTGTATTTCTTTCTTGTAGATATAGAAATCTTATTTTGAGAAAGCGGAACAACACTGGTCAAAAGACACACTGTATATTGATATACAGATCTGCAGAAGCAGCATAAAATGAAACGGACGAATTTGTTACTGTTAAAATCGCAATAAAAATGTACACTAGGCGCTCACATTTTCTGTGCTGGATAAACTGCTTTTTCCAGAGAGACATGCAAATACTCTACTCAATTGGTACTTTCTCATAGAAATTCAGTTTTTCAGCTGAGATATACTGTCACTTTCCAAGTAAGGTTCCTTCTTGGCACTTTTCACAGGCAGAGTTTTATCACACAAGACAGGGAAAACGTAAATGTTAACTAGCGGCAGAGTTCTTTTCGCGGTACTTCTCGGCTTCACTGTAATGCTTTAACACATGTACGGTTGCTGGATTTTGTGACTTTTCCTTCCCCTTAATGTAGTAGGGTTGTCAGGTGATATGTGTAGCCAGACATACTCAGATATTTTGAATAAACTTCTGTGCCACTTGTGGTATAGTGCGCTAACATCCCTGAAATCCTTTGAATCCATCCTGTACGGAAGAAATCGATTGTCCTTGGTATTGGCAATAAAAATTGTTCAAATGGCTCTGAGCACTATGGGACTCAACTGCTGTCGTCGTAAGTCCCCTAGAACATAGAACTACTTGAACCTAACTAACCTAAGGACATCACACACATCCATGCCCGAGGCAGGATTCGAACCTGCGACCGTAGCGGTCGTGCGGTTCCAGACTGTAGCTATTGGCAATAACAGGAATCCAATTGTCTAGGTGAAACAATATTTTGTTCCTCTCTATAAAGGCATTGTGAAATGATGCAAAATGTTCGAAATTCTGCGAAAAATATGGGTGAGCTGTAGGGAAAGATTGGTTATACACAAGATGTACAAGAATCAAGATGGAACAATATGTGTGGGAGACTATGAATGAAGTGCTATGATTAAACAGATTTTTAGGCAAGGATGTAGTCTTTCGCACCAACTGTCCAATCAATGTTCGAAGAAGCAATTACGGAAATAAAAAAAAGGTTTAACAGAGGAATTGAAATTTAAGGTGAAAGGATATCAATGATAAGATTCGCTGATGACGTTACTGTCCTCAGTGAGACAGTTAAGTGGAATTAACAGTCTAATGATTAAAGCAAACTGAAGAAACAAAAGGGTAACGAGAAGTAGCCGAAATAAGTACAACGAGAAAGTTAACATCAAAGCTGGCGATCGCGAAGAAGACGAAGGTAAGGAGTACCGCTACCTAGGCAGCAAAATAAGTTTTGACGGAAGGAAGAAAGCAGACTAGCACTGGCAAAAAGGGCATTTCTGACCAAGAGAAATCTACTAGTATCAGACATAAGCCTTAATTGGTGGAAGAAATTTATGAGAAAGTACGTTTGGATCACAGTATTGAATGGTAGTGGAACATGGACTGCGAGAAAATCGGAACAGAGAAGACTCAAAGCATTTGAGACATGGTGCTACAGAATAATATTGAAAATTAGGTACACTGATAAGGCAAGGACTGACGTGATTCTCCGGAGAATCGGTGAGGAAAGGAACACTGTCAAGAAGAGGGGACAGAATGACAGAATATTTGTTAAGACATCAGTGAATAACTTTCCTGGTAGGCCTACTAGTAGAAGCTGAGGAAGGTAAAAACTGTAGGGAAGACTGAGATACAAATACGTCGAGCAAATAACTGAAGACGTAGGTTGTAACTCTGAGATGAAAAGTTTCACACAGGAAACAGTTTGCCGGCCGCGGTGGTCTCGCGGTTCTAGGCGCGCAGTCCGGAACCGTGCGACTGCTACGGTCGCAGGTTCGAATCCTGCCTCGGGCATGGATGTGTGTGATGTCCTTCGGTTAGTTAGGTTTAAGTAGCTCTAAGTTCTAGGGGCTGATGACCACAGCAGTTGAGTCCCATAGTGCTCAGAGCCATTTGAACCATTTTGAAACAGTTTCGTGACTGTCGGCGTCGGTTAGTGAATGATGAAAAAAAGCCCAAAATTTTATCACATGGGAGGAAACTACGCCCATTAACGAGGAATTTCCGGTCTATAACAGTGAAATATTTATGGAACAGCAAATTTTACAAAAATGTCCAAATATTTTAACATCCCTCCCAAAATCAGCAATATCTAGGGTTACGTTCGAAAGAAAATCATATAAAGAATAAGAACTATGATCAAAACTTTTGAATTTCACTAGATTTTTCTAAAAGTTGTCCTTCACTTCGTTAACGCAATACAGTAGCTCTTTTAAGACATTCTGTAGAAATGTTGGAAACTTTCGGGATACATGATCAACTGTTTCACTGCGTCGAAAGTGTCAATATTTTCCCCTTTTTTTCAAGCGTAACATAAGTTCCCAACATCTCCTTTGCTACTCTGCACTTACGAGTTACGAGAGATGCACCAATATCTTCATCTGGTGAAGACGACATATTGGTCCAGCGCCACTTCAGTGTGAATTGCCCACGTCTCGTCCGTACCACGTCCCTCCGCCAGGTGTACGCGGCATACCATTTCTGTCTGAAATGGGTCGTAGGTAGACGAAACGACGCAGTTGTGAGGAAGGGACTTAAATGTTCCGCAGATAAATAACGAGAGGCATGTCGTAAACTGTAATGTGAAAATAATAAGAGATAAGATGTGTGTAGTCTCCCTGAAATACCGAGTCTTGCGCGTAATTACTTTGCAGCATCTCCGACCATTCCAGATATATTTGAATCTTGGTTTATCACACTAGCCTAGTGTATTAGAAATAGCAACGTGTAGTTCTCCTTTATTTCCCATTTTACAAACTCATAGAGTGCACTCTATTGTTTCCTATCTTTGGAGTTTGTTCAAACAGTCATTACTCTTCTAACCATAACACAGTATTCCCGTTGAATGGTCTTCAGCAAGAATTTCGTTCTACAGATTCACTTGTAGTTGTCGCCTAAAAACAACTACATGCAGTTACAGATGTCTGCTTCCTTTAATCACGGGATATTTTGCACCGATTGCAACTCGTAGAGTGTACAGTCTCACAAGCAGGAAAATCCATGGAATTTTTATCTCTTCTCTCATTTCTGACCAATTCATGTGGCCCACTGCATCGTCAACCGTTTCAGAGGTAGATGCGTGAATTTGTGTAACACTAGTTTTGAGTTGGCTTCGTTTGATTAATGCGATTGGTAATACCATTACTACTACAGTCGTTGTCTTTCTCTTACTTGCTACCGCAATCTTAAATGGTCGCTGATGCTTCTGTGGTTATACAATAGTCACGTGATGCGTGTAAGCATTCGCTCTTTCACACTGAAATTACTGATAGCGACTGTCTAGCTAAAAAAAAAGGTTAAGCACCTAGATGGATTAGATGGAGAGGAAGAAACTAAATGAACTTTCACGCTTTTAGAGGCTGTGTAATGTTATGTCTGTGACTACAAAACCCAGTTGAATTAAAAAAAAGAAGAAATAGCAATAAAAGTCTACGTTTCAGTTGACATTGCACCCCATCCGGCCAGGAGGCATCAGTCCATCTTTTCAGTTAGGATCTGTGTCCCAAGGCAGTTGTGCTCTCTTCTGGGTCAAACAGTGCAACAACTGTGGTAACTGGTCAATGATATTCTGGGTGTTGGCAGCAGAACGGAGCTCACAACCGATCTGGTCCCACACTTGTTCTATCGGGGACAGACCTGGAGAGCCGATCATGGAAGTGCCCCAACATCACGCCCGCTTTTCGTAGATCTATGAGCCACATTACAGCCTACCTGGTTTTACTACGAGAAACTGAGAGAGTATCTCCATAAACAATTATTGGAAAAGCAAGAATGAATACCCATTATTATTACGAACTTCTCTTCGCACATTTAATAACAGAAATTGAACTTGAAATATATCCTCTACATAAAGTGCAAATATTCTGATGATAGGAATATTATTCTGAGATCATGGATTTGTTTTACTGCTACGAAATATTATCTTTGGTAAAGATATTAAAGGTTTTTCTTTCTGACTTAAAATAAATTGAAAATTGTTTTAATTTTGAAATATTACTTCCTTAGACTCAAGCCAAAGTTAAGGCAAGCTTCTGTTTGTGTGGTTTCAGGTAAAGATAAATTTACATTAATCAAAGATAACCGTGCTGTGTTAATTGAAAATCGGATTGGGTGAATAACTTTAAAATGCAGGTTGTTCAGAATGTAAAGTGCGGGAAATGAAAGAAAACTAATTTTGAACTACTTTTGGGGATTAATCTAAAGATGACACGAGCTTCCACCTGTACAAATTATTCGTCACATTTTCGCACTCATAATTATTATTTAACGCTAATTCAACTTACATAAGTTGGCAGCAAGGCTACATACATCGCAAGACAAGACATAAGGTAAGCAACAAGATCAAAAAGACAAGCGATCAAAAAAAAAGGTAACATGGTGTCTTTCTTTTATATATTAGTTCATGGAATCTTTATACGTCACAGAGAAATCTAAAGTTTCAATGCACTACTTGAGATGAATATTGTTTATTAAACGCCGGCCATGGTGGCCGAGCGGTTCTAGGCGCTACAGTCTGGAACCGCGCGACCGCTACGGTTCCAGGTTCGAATCTTGCTTCGGGCATGGATGTGTGTGATGTCCTTAGGTTAGTTAGGTTTAAGTAGTTCTAAGTTCTAGGGGACTGATGACCTCAGACCCATAGTGCTCAGAGGCATTTTTTTTTGTTACACGTATATCACTCCAATTACCGTCCCACTAATTAGATGCGTCACAGTCCCATGTATTGACGAGCATTGTACAGTTCGAAAATGGCTACACGATAACGTCTCATGAAAGGTAAGACATGAGGACGTAGGTTGTTCGTGTCGTACCGTCGTTGGAAATGTTCCGTAGTCCACTGCAGAGTCTTGCTGGCGGCCCTCGCTGTATCTGTCGCCGCAAGGTAGCAACAGTACAGTGCTGAACCTGATAGAAGGAAAGCGTTCGCCTCGTTGGCTGAGCGGTGAGCGCGGCGGATTGTTAACCGAAGGGTCTCGGGTTCTGTCCACAGCCGGGTCGGAGATGTCCTCCCTCCTGGGACTGGGTGTTGTGTTGTCCTTACGTTCGCATAGTATCACAATTGAGATGACTGTATGTGCACGACCGAAAGTGAATACAAATTATAAGAAAGAGGAAAGCGCGGACTGCCGAAGACAGTGGTGGACGGGCAAGTGAATGTGGCTTACCACCGACTGGATTGAACTGCTTCGTCGAAGCTGAGTAAACGACAGGTACGTGGTGGCGAGGTTGCGAAGTACACTTTATAACCTGTACTACACGGCAGTGGAAGCCGAGCAATGTAGGGATGTCTTATTAAGTCGTCGTGTATGGGCTTACACGGAGATGCGGTGCTCGACCTGAAGGAAGTTCCTCAGTGCGGCGGGTCGAGTTGGACATTGTAACCGTACTGGGCGGCGGCATTTGGTGGCTCGTTAAACACGGAATACAATCAGTGCTAAGCACGTTTAGTGTGTGTCACATTGGGGTGGCGTTGTGCAGGGATGATAAGTTATTCTATGTGGATGAACATAATTCAGCTTTGCTTCGGCATGATATGAGTTAGCATCTGCAAGTCTGTGACACTTTGTTAATTGCCCGCCCTTTAACTGTATGGTTTGCTTTGCTCTGTTGCAAACAGCGCTGAGCTTTGTTAGCCTTAATTTGGCATACCAATGTGCTGGCTGCTTTTCGAAAAAGGTATTTCATTTTCATATTAGTGTAAAGTTCCTTTTAAAGCATCTCTGTGATATCCATATGATTCACCTTAATAGAGCCGCTTTTATCGAAAATACATTCTTGTTTAACAACCTTGAATTTGTTGTCACAGGCCTATTAGGTTATCTCAGCAGCCGTTCATTAGTTGTTTGTACATGACAGTTATTGCGTTACCTTTTCAAGTAAAGTCTCTGCTGCGTAATTTTGCGGCGCCCTTAACAGACTCCTTATGTATTTTATTTAACGTTGAGTGTTAAAGTCATCGCATTTACGATGAAATTTTATTCATCATACTTACCTCGAGCTCTTTGTGGGTTGTGGTCTTCTGAATTCATTGTACTTATTGCTGCATGTATGTGTCAGTTTTTGTTTTATAAGCATGCTGTACCAATCTGTAATCAGAGTGCTCTTGATATGGCAGGCGGCCGATGTTGGCATCGTGTGGGGCCTGTAGGCGTGCCGTGCTCGTATGTAACAGCCTCTGTAAATAACCATGTATTTTGGCCACAGCTGTGTATTTGATGTAAAATATAGTAATGATGCGTTGTGAGTCTAAAACTGTTGCCTCTGCGTTATGTTCCCATGTACCCCCGAGTTTGAACGTAATTTTGTCGTTTCGCTTGTGCTCATGATTGTTCTTGGGCTACTTAATTTGTCTGAAATTTAATTCTAATTTTAATTTTATATATATATATATATATATATATATATATATATATATATATATATATATATGTATGTATGTATATATATTACTCGATCTTATCGAAGTTGTCTGAAATTTAATTCTATATATATTACTCGATCTTAATTAAGTTGGAAGTTCCTTATTTTCATGGTCTGCTTTTAAGGCAGAGTCGACAGTTGACAGTTCACCGCCACGGTTGCCTCAGTGCCTACCAGCCGTGACGTGAAGTACCTCATGCTTCGTGCGCCATGACTCCATCACTGCGCCACTGCAGGTCATTGCAAGAATAGGACTTCTCTCCAGGTCATCATCGTACTCCCCGGCGATAGTCATTTGGAGCAGCGCAGAACGGCGATTCATCTCTGACCGAAATATGAACCTAATCATCAACAATCCATGCTACCTGATCAAGGCACGATTAAAAGCACAGGTGTCTGTGTTGTTGTATTAACGGCAGCCTACATATGGGACGATAATTTCCTAGTACCAGCTAGTGCTAGTGTGTGATCGCTGTCTCAAAACTCAACGGACCCCAGTCGTTGAATACTGGCCCCTGTTTTGGCTGGACCGGAGGTGGGAATCTTCTTACAAGTCTGTTAGGGGGCCTGAATATGGCGTAATATATCGCCGAAACTAGTTCAAATGGTTCAAATGGCTCTGAGCACTATGGGACTCAACTGCTGAGGTCATTAGTCCCCTAGAACTTAGAACTAGTTAAACCTAACTAACCTAAGGACATCACAAACATCCATGCCAGAGGCAGGATTCGAACCTGCGACCGTAGCGGTCTTGCGGTTCCAGACTGCAGCGCCTTTAACCGCACGGCCACTTCGGCCGGCCAGAAACTAGTTGCTCAATACAATAATCTGGAAATTTAGACGGCTGAACGGTGTTTCGATTTGACATTCTGTTTCTTCGCTTAAAATGAGTGCGCAAATCAGTTGCGATCATTGTTATACGCCGTATGGGAGAGATCTCTCCATCTGATACATCCTTGTATATACCAGCTTCAAAGACATTATTGTCCGTAGTTTCAGTCTGCGGAGGGCTAGGGTTACAAAGTTTCGAGTGATTCAGATTCCGTAAGAGTAACCCAATCATAAGCCTTATCAGCATTCGCACCTTCCTACTCCTTGTCCCATTCGCCTCGACTTGTACCGATTTAGCCAGCCGGGGTGGCCGAGCGGTTGTAGGTGCTTCAATCTGTAACCGCGCAGGTTCGAATCCTGCGTCGGTTTTTTTTTTGTCATCAGTCTACTGACTGGTTTGATGCGGCCGCCACGAATTCCTTTCCTGCGCTAGCCTCTTCATCTCAGAGTAGCACTTGCAACCTGCGTCCTCAATTATTTGCTTGACGTATTCCAATCTCTGTCTTCCTCTACAGTTTTTGCCCTCTACAGCTCCCTCTAGTACCATGGAAGTCATTCCCTCATGTCTTAGCAGATGTCCTACATTCCTGTCCCTTCTGCTTATCAGTGTTTTCCACATATTCCTTTCCTCTCCAATTTTGCATAGAAACTCCTCATTCCTCACCTTTTCAGTCCACCTAATTTTCAACATTCCTCTATAGCACCACATCTCAAATGCTTCGATTCTCTTCTGTTCCGGTTTTCCCACAGTCCATGTTTCACTACCATACAATGCTGTACTCCAGACGTACATCCTCAGAAATTTCATCCTCAAATTAAGGCCGGTATTTGATATTAGTAGACTTCTCTTGGCCAGAAATGCCTTTTTTGCCATAGCGAGTCTGCTTTTGATGTCCTCCTTGCTCCGTCCGTCATTGGTTATTTTACTGCCTAGGTAGCAGAATTCCTTAACTTCATTGACTTCGTGACCATCAATCCTGATAAGTTTCTCGCTGTTCTCATTTCTACTACTTCTCATTACCTTCGTCTTTCTCCGGCTTACTCCTTAGGTTACTTAGGTTTAAGTAGTTTTGAGTTATAGGGGACTGATGACATCAGATGTTAAGTCCCATAGTGCTCAGAACCATTCGAACCATTTGTACCGACTTAAATACAGCTATCCCGTTATTTGTTAACACCTACTACGGGGAAGAAAGCAAAACAGCACTTAGTTGTATACGTAGTTTATGTTTAAAACTGCGTGTCAGAAGAAGGAACATAATTATAAGTAAGAGAAAATTGGGGCTAAAATGCCCTGATATCGTAATTCAAGCTGACATCGAGAAAGAGAACGAAATCGCACAATTTGACAGCGCAGCACTGGACAGCAGTTTAACCAAAATTCTGTATTTATTGTTTATAAAAGTATGTAGGTCGACCAGAAAGCTTATTAGGGTAACGTGTAATAAACTAAGTACATCGGCGAAGAAATTCTCGAGATTTTTGCTCACAACTTTTCCTTGTATGGCGCAATACCGTCCAGACGCTTATCGAATTATTGTATTCAAATCTGAAGCAAATTGGTAGATTCTTTTCGACATTTTTCCTCGTTCAAATAGTGTAAACTACGCCCGTCTGAATGTTTTACTAGTGTATCGTGTGAAAATTACAAGAAAGTCGGTGAAGAACTTTTCGAGGTGTTTGCTAACAACATTTCCCGTCTATGTAGGGCACTGAAGCGCCAAAGAAATTGGTAATAGGCAAGCGTATTCTACTACAGACATACGTGAAGTGGCAGAATACGGTGCTGCGGTTGGCAGCCCGCCTATATAAGACAAGTGTCTGACAAAGATATTAGAGCGGTTACTGCTGCTACAATTGCACCTTATCAAGATTTAAGTGAATTTCAACGTGGTCTTCCAGTCGTTGCGATGGGAAGCAACATCTCTGAGGTAGCGACGAAGTGGGGATTTTCTAGTACGACCATTTTAAGAGCGTACCGTTAATATCAGGAATCCGGTAAAACATCAAATCTCCGACCTCGCTGCGGCCGGATGAAGATCCTGCGAGAACGGGACCAACGACGACGGAAGATAATCGTTCAACATGGGAGAAATACAACCCTTCAGCAAATTACTGCATAATTTAATGCTGAGCTATCAACAGGTGTCATCCTACAAATCATATAACGAAAAATCATCAATAGGGGCTTTGCTTCCCAAGGTCAACTCGTGTACCCTTGATGACAGCACAAAGCCTTACTCCTCGCCAGGGCCCGTCAACACCGACATTGCACTGTTGATGACTGGAAACGTGTTGCCTGCTCGGACGATTCTCGTTTCAAATTGTTTCGAGCGGATGGACGTGTACGGTATGGAGACAACCTCATGAATCCGTGGGCCCTGCATGTGAGCAGGGGACTCAGCAAGCTGGTGGAGTCTCTATAACGGTGTGGAACGCGTGCATTTGGAGTGATATGGGACCCCTGATACGTCTAGGTACGACTCTGTTAAGTGACACGTAGGCAAGCATCATGTCTGATCACCTGCCTACATTCATGAGCAGTGTGCAATTCTATGGATTCGGCCAATTCAAGCAGGACAATGCGTCTCTCCTCACGTCCAGAATTGCTACAGAATGCCTCCAGGGACACACGTCTAAGGTTAAACACTTCCTCTAGCCACCAACATCCCGAGACATAAACATTATTGAGCATATCTGGGATATCTTGCAACGTCTGAAATAGTGCTGGAGGGAATTGTTACCATGAATCCTGCAAGGCTGTCTGTAAATCGGTATGACTACGAGGGCGTGGAGATCTCCTCCACGCCCTCGTAGTCATACCGATTTACAGACAGCCCTGCAGGATTCATGGTAACAATTCCCTCCAGCACTATTTCAGACGTTAGTCGAGTCCATGCCACGTCGTGTTGCGACAGTTCTGTATGCTCTCGGGGGCCCTACACGATATCAAGCGAGTGTACCAGTTTCTTTGGCTTTGATTTTATAATTATTTATTTATTATTATTTATTTTATTAATATTTTTGATTCAGTTTAGTAATCCGTGTAATACTGATGGAATTAGTATATTTATTTGCGTTGCTGTTGTTAACTTATTATGAAGTACATATGGTTATGGCTGTGAGCACTATGGGACTTAACTTCTAAGGTCATCAGTCCCCTAGAACTTGGAACTACTTAAACCTAACTAACTTAAGGAGATCACACACATCCATGTCCGAGGCAGGATTCGAACCTGCGGCCGTAGCGGTTGCGACGTTCCAGACTGTAGCGCCTAGAACCGCTCGGCTACCCCGGACGGCTATGGTTATGTCGTAAGGTTTTTAGGATATCGTTTAAAAATTTGTACCCAGTCGTCACGAACATTAAACAACGATAAAGCAGTGTAGATTATGAATCTACTTAGGTCTGAGGACGGCAATCAATGACTGAAATTAGCAACCCGAATACGGTCCTTGACTGGATTAGCATTGAGTTCACGAAAAATATTAAGGATAAACTTAACGGAAGTCTCCCTCCTTAGCTACGCCGTAGGCATGTCCGTTTTCCTCGTGAAGGACGTAGATTTAATTGTCGATACTAGAGTGGATATTTCCTTCGTAGGGGGACTGCAACGGGGTGTAATCAGGTTCATGCCGCCGTCTAAGGAGAGACATTAGTGAGAAGTATCAGCTCCATGGCGTGGAAAACTGACAACTGCTAAAAGAGCGGTGTGCTGACACCATTACCCCTTACCGGCTACGAACGACGTAATTCGCAGCGGTTGGTTTGGCGGCTCGTCAGCACCGCATGGTCGTCGGGACCGGAATTCGCAGTTAGTAATGACCTTAATGTATAGGAACATATACTGACTGGAAAACGGCTTTTAGCCATTAATACAAGCACTGTATTCGCCTTCTGTAGGATAAGAAGATGGCATCTGCTCTTTCGGACATGTCCGAAAGAACAGACCCATCTTCATTATGTTAAGGCTAACCGGCTGAATACCTTCAGTGCGGATGCATACGAATTGCCTCAACTGTTACGGGACTCGGTGGATTGTCCGCCGCTAGTAATGGTTATAATGGCAGGGGCGCTACGATTGTAGTGTGTGGACTATAAGTTGAGAATGTGAGTCTCAAGGGGAGCGTGCCAGAGATAAATCCCTCCAGTCGCACTATCCTCTGAGCTCTCTGTGGGTCGGAAGGATAGAGCGTCTGCCATGTAAGCAGTAGATCTCGGGTACGAGTCCCGGTCGGGGCACACATTTTCAGCTGTCCATGTTGGTGTATATCAACGCCTGTGAGCAGCTAATGTTATTGATTTAATTGTCATTTCATTCCGTGAGATATGGATAAATACGTTGATCAAAATTCTACCTTTCTGATACGTGTGACGTATAAGGTGCAAGGACGTGAATCCATGTCACCCTGCACCTGCGTATTATTACGAAGGTGTTTAGTGATAAGTGGTATCGTCATGTGATGTTTGCCTATCCAGTAATTATGTTTAGCCTTTGTTCTATGCTGACCTCTGTTTTCAACGTAATAATAAAAAGAATACCGGGAACTTGAAACGTTATTGAGCTGTGAAGCCGAGCGTAATACGGAGACTTTCAATATCTCCGCGCCCCGTTGTACGAGCGTAATAGCTATTCTGCTGAATTAATCTGAATCTCATCATCCCAAAATTTCATGACGCTGTAACCTTCACTTTGTATGGAAATTAAATAGGAGTTAAACTATCGTCAATGTAAACAGATTATTGAAGTGTCACAGCTTTTATTCTCTGAAGTAACCGATGCGCAGCTGCCCTTGCAAAGTACGTTCGTAGAACCTTAGTGTAAATGAAAACGCTCTTCAGCTAATGGTCGTCGGCGGCAGTAGGCGTTCACCTGCAGTTGGAACAGCACTGGAAACAGTAGCTAATTATACGTTGTGTAGTTTGTTGTCATTTTAGCGTGAATAATACAGTGTAGCGCCCTGTACCATCAAGAGTCTTCAGCGTTGTTGCTAGTCACAATGTCGACTGTTTAACACAGTTCTCGTTTGACAGTCACTTTCTGCATTCGATATTAGTGCCCATCTTGTCTTTGTCGTTAGCTTGCGCTGTGAAAATGTATGAGATGGTTCCATAGTGAATCAAACCATTGTGAACTGGCGAAAAATTACTTAATGATCGGGGCAAGTGTTTAGAAAAATCCGTCGCAATAGGGAACATTGTAGAAATTACATCATTGTTTGCCGGAAGTTTTCTGATAAGTGTATTAAGTGCGCAGAAAGAAAAACAGTGGCATTCTATTGAATCCTGGTAAACTGACGAAACAATACGAGCGACTGCCTGTGTATGTACGCAATTTTGCTTGAGGATTGTTGCACCATCTACTACAGCTGCTGTATGGATTGTAATGTAATCATTTGATAATTCGCAATTACAGTCCTCGCCCGATAGTCGGAAATCGTAGAACACACCAAGACAATGATCTAAAGCATCGTAGATCAATAATCCGTAGAACAGCAATCGAAAACATAGTAGAGCTGAAATACCGCTAAAAGTCGGATCACTGAAGTTCGCTGCGACCGTAGACTTTAGAACAGCATTATTAAAAGTGTTTTGCAGTGGCCCAGCAGCTGGGTTTTATGTCGGACCGGGAGACGTTTTCAGCAGACATCGCAAAATATCGATCTCCCTGTCGGATGCAAAGATAAAGCACCAGCACCAAGGAGGGTACTTACGACGATAATAACTTCTATTTTAAGAGAAATATGTTCTGCAAATAAGCGATATATATTGGTTTGCAGTACTCAGATAGGAAACTACATTGTATTAAAATGCATGCAGATTATATTTCTTTGTAAGGGAGACGTTACAATAATCAGACCCAAGTTTTCAGACATGAAGAACACAAAATACAATACGTTGATAACACCTGGGTTTACCGACGACAGGTAATGCAAAAAATTTGCGTAATAAGGGCGAAGGTTTTCTTGCAGGTCTGTAACACGAGATAAAAAATTGGACACAAGTGAAAGAAGTGTAACTGTTGCATCTGTAGGTACCACAAGTAGTTTTTTGATGAGTGAATACGGCTTTTTTCAAAGTTGTAAAATTTGTATCCTCAAGATGACAAGAATGGTCGTTTGGAAATGATTCAGTGATGTTCTGTCGAAACTAGAGCCCTCTGGAGTCTTAAGGTCAATGCTACATAATGCAACATCAGTTTGAATCCAGACTGTAAAATCTGGAGAAAAGCAAGAAAATGGCTGAAAGACAACCGACGTCGATCCAATTGCAGTTGCGCTGAAATGACTGCCGCCAATTGCGGATTCTAGTGTAGCCTGCTCCATTGTTGAAATGGTAATAGCCCATTGTTTTTATCCTTTGCTTTATCACAACTTTAGCCTTGTACAGCTTACTTACGGCCAGGTTGAATTGTATATAAATGGAAAACAGAAATATTTAGTCATCCGATAGCACTGAAATGAATAAACTAGCTTTCCCACATACTACAACCGACCGCTGCTAACATATAGAAAGACGTTCTATAACATAAGAAGGCACCTCTCGTCGAGGTGAGGGTTCACAGTTTCATTTGTGATCTGATTTCCTCCAGTTTTGACAGTCTTAATATGGAGGGACTGCTGGAACACCAGGCGCTTGACTGTATAAATCATCTCCAAATTAGTCGATGTAAGGTTATACCATGAAACCTCTTCAACACTCGTCTTCATTACAAATTCCTCGCGAAGATAAAGTAAGTTACTTTTGTGTCGGGTTTGTTTGAAGCTCGTTTTCTCGGCTAACTTATGGTTAATAGAGAGTGAATGTGGAATTTATTAGTTGAATGTTATCGTACTTTCCCTTTTTCCTAAATGACATTATTATTTCTTTCTTGTCTCAGACGTTATGTCTGGTTAAAAATGGAGGGTGACGCGGACCTTTATCAGGCGTGACTTCCTTTTAACTGTACGGTATATGTTACACTGCATTTAGGAACTTTTGGGTAATTGAACAAGTGTTAATAATTACAGGTTTCTGTAGTTGTATATATAAGTTTGGATGTAGCTGTATTGCATTGATGTACTGGTGGATATTGTGTGGTATGACTCCTGCAGTTGATAGTATAATTGGTACAATGTCAACTTTATCCTGATGCCACATGTCCTTGACTTCCTCAGCTAGTTGGATGTATTTTGCAATTTTTTCTCCTGTTTTGTTATGTATATTTGTTGTATTGGGTATGGATATTTCGATTAGTTGTGTTAATTTCTTCTTTTTATTGGCAAGTATGATGTCAGGTTTGTTATGTGGTGTTGTTTTATCTGTTATAATGGTTCTGTTCCAGTATAATTTGTGTTCATCGTTCTCCAGTACATTTTGTGGTGCATACTTGTATGTGGGAACATGTTGTTTTATAAGTTTATGTTGTAAGGCAAACTGTTGATGTATTATTTTTGCTACATTGTCATGTCTTCTGGGGTATTCTGTATTTGCTAGTATTGTACATCCGCTTGTGATGTGATCTACTGTTTCTATTTGTTGTTTGCAAATTCTGCATTTATCTGTTGTGGTATTGGGATCTTTAATAATATGCTTGCTGTAATATCTGGTGTTTATTGTTTGATCCTGTATTGCAATCATGAATCCTTCCATCTCACTGTATATATTGCCTTTTCTTAGCCATGTGTTGGATGCGTCTTGATCGATGTGTGGCTGTGTTAGATGATACGGGTGCTTGCCATGTAGTGTTTTCTTTTTCCAATTTTCTTTCTCGTTCGAGGATATAAGGAGAATGATTAGATATGACAGGCGTATCTGTGAAGCTCGATCTGCAGATGACAATCTTGCAGCTGTTCGCTATGTATGGGGACTATTTCTTGACAAGTGTAGAAATAGAATGATTCCCAATGATTCGGCCAAAGTTGACGAACAGCTAGTTCCATTCCGTGGAAGATGCAGCTTCACCCAGTATACGCCCTCTAAACCAGCCAAGAACGGCATAAAAATATTTTGGTTATGTGACGCTACATCTGTGTATGGTTTAGACGGAATTGTTTACACGGGAAGGAAGCCCCATGAACCTATTCAGAAAAATCTTGGATTGAATGTGGTGAAAGATCTTGTTAAAAGCATTGAAGGATCATCAAAAAATACTGCTGTTGACAACTTCTTTACTAGTGTGCAGCTGGCAGAAGAGATGATCCAGAAGCAAATGACAGTGGTGGGAACAATCAAATAAAATAAACCAGAAATTCCTAATGAGATGAATCTATCTGCCTCAAGAGCGAATCATTCCTCTTTGTTTTCATTTAGAGGTGTCATTACAATGGCGAGTTATGTTCCCAAAAAGAAAGTCTGTAGTTCTCAATAGCACAATGCATCACGACAGAAACATTGATGAAACTCATGCAAAAAAGAAACCAGATATAATTAAGTTCTATAATTCTACGAAGGGTGGAGTAGATCAAATGGACCAGAAAATTCGTTATTACACTTGCAAGAGACAAACAAGAAGATGGCCATTTGCATTATGGATGCATATGATGGACGTCGCAGCAATGAACAGTGAAATTTTATTTTCCACCCAACATCTGACATACCATAGTGGGAGAAGTGAGAAAAGGTGTTTGTTCCTAAGAGATTTAGCAGCGTAAATTGTAAGACCACTAATGTAACTTCGTATACAGATCGCTAATCTTCCAAAGAAATCATTGATGCCATGCGAAGAGGTGATGTTCAAAAATATGTCATATTGCCGAACCAACTACATGTTTCAGGAAAAAGAAGAAGATGCAATTATAGTCCATACAATAAACACAGGAAATGTGCTATGATATGCATTAAGTGTAAAACCAACATTTGTAAGGAGCATAGTGGCGTTCTTTGTGCTTCTTGTTTGTCACATGTTGAAAACTAAGAAAAATGCCATTTTATGTGAGTAATGAATAATAACTTTTTGTCAAAATATTGCCTATATACACTCCTGGAAATGGAAAAAAGAACACATTGACACCGGTGTGTCAGACCCACCATACTTGCTCCGGACACTGCGAGAGGGCTGTACAAGCAATGATCACACGCACGGCACAGCGGACACACCAGGAACCGCGGTGTTGGCCGTCGAATGGCGCTATCTGCGCAGCATTTGTGCACCGCCGCCGTCAGTGTCAGCCAGTTTGCCGTGGCATACGGAGCTCCATCGCAGTCTTTAACACTGGTAGCATGCCGCGACAGCGTGGACGTGAACCGTATGTGCAGTTGACGGACTTTGAGCGAGGGCGTATAATGGGCATGCGGGAGGCCGGGTGGACATACCGCCGAATTGCTCAACACGTGGGGCGTGAGGTCTCCACAGTACATCGATGTTGTCGCCAGTGGTCGGTGGAAGGTCCACGTGTCCGTCGACCAGGGACCGGACCGCAGCGACGCACAGATGCACGCCAAGACCGTAGGATCCTACGCAGTGCCGTAGGGGACCGCACCGCCACTTCCCAGCAAATTAGGGACACTGTTGCTCCTGGGGTATCGGCGAGGACCATTCGCAACCGTCTCCATGAAGCTGGGCTACGGTCCCGCACACCGTTAGGCCGTCTTCCGCTCACGCCCCAACATCGTGCAGCCCGCCTCCAGTGGTGTCGCGACAGGCGTGAATGGAGGGACGAATGAGGACGTGTCGTCTTCAGCGATGAGAGTCGCTTCTGCCTTGGTGCCAATGATGGTCGTATGCGTGTTTGGCGCCGTGCAGGTGAGCGTCACAATCAGGACTGCATACGACCGAGGCACACAGGGCCAACACCCGGCATCATGGTGTGGGGAGCGATCTCTTACACTGGCCGTACACCACTGATGATCGTCGAGGGGACACTGAATAGTGCACGGTACATCCAAACCCTCATCGAACCCATCGTTCTACCATTCCTAGACCGGCTATGGAACTTGCTGTTCCAACTGGACAATGCACGTCCGCATGTATCCCGTGCCACCCAACGTGCTCTAGAAGGTGTAAGTCAACTACCCTGGCCAGCAAGATCTCCGGATCTGTCCCCCATTGAGCATGTTTGGGACTGGATGAAGCGTCGTCTCACGCGGTCTGCACGTCCAGCACGAACGCTGGTCCAACTGAGGCGCCAGGTGGAAATGGCATGGCAAGCCGTTCCACAGGACTACATCCAGCATTTTACGATCGTCTCCATGGGAGAATAGCAGCCTGCATTGCTGCGAAAGGTGGATATACACTGTACTAGTGCCGACATTGTGCATGCTCTGTTGCCTTTGTCTATGTGCCTGTGGTTCTGTCAGTGTGATCATGTGATGTATCTGACCCCAGGAATGTGTCAATAAAGTTTCCCCTTCCTGGGACAATGAATTCACGGTGTTCTTATTTCAATTTCCAGGAGTGTACATAATATTGTGAATAATGAGTACGTTTTAATTGAAGAAATTGGTTGTAACAAATGTTATAAAATGTAAACAGCAACTTATAAGTGAATTAATAAAATTATTTGTACATGTTATATGTAAATGGATGTAACTAATAAAAATTCACTTTTAGAGTTTTTTAAAAAATTTAATAAAATTTTAATCAGACCCACCAGATCCTGTTACTGTATCTTAGGAATCTTTCAATATGACAGTAAATTTGACAAAAATAAATTTAACTCCAAAGAATGATTATAAGAAAAGGGGAAAATTTTAATTTAAGGCAGGGCCTTGGAGGCCCTGCATATGCATTCATTTGTGTATTCGGCACCATGCATCCTAGGGTTAATATGAAGAATGGCCGATAGTCCAGGAAACATTTCTGTTGAATTACTGAGATCTGGAGGAAGATATCTGAAGAAACGAATAGCCTGCCTGATGAACAAAGGTTGTAAAAGGATTGAAATTCCCTGAGAATGGAAAAAGTCATATATCGTTTCTGTTTTCAAGAAAGGGAATAGAAAAGACACAAAATGCTATAGAGGCATTAGTGTCAACTGTACATTGGGCGGCTTATTTAGCAAGATAATGTTTGAAAAAATTAGACAAGATGTTGGCCACCATATTGATGAGGACCAGAGTGGGTTTAGGCAGAACAGATCTTGTACGTATAACATACTTATTCTGCAACAATTAATGGAGAAATTTATAGCAGTAGGGAAGGAACTACACACTGCCTCGTAGATTTCGCAAATGCTTACGGTACAGTCTCTAGATCTAAGCTGAGGGAAGCTGTGAAAGCTATAGGTATGGATGATCACATTTTACAAATTATTATTAAAATGTTCAGAGATAATGTCTTACAGATTAAAGGAGGTTCGAAGTTATCAGAACCTATTAATGTCACTAAAGGTTTGCGACAATGCTGCAGTATGTCACCCAACTTGCTCAATTTATATGTAGTGTTAGGGTGTATGCATTCTTTTTGGAGGGATAAGAATATTTCCAACAGCAATAAGAAAAGAGTAGGTAACATAATGGTTGAATCAGTGCTGTGTTATGGATCAGAACTATGGATCTTAAATGCGGATCTCAAAAGAAGACTAATAGCTGTGGAAATGGGTTATTTGAATCGGAGTGCCAGAATATGAAGAATAGAAACAAAAACTAATGAGGATGTAAGAGCTAGAATGAAGGCAAATGACACAGTAATAGATAAATGACATTAAATTTTAATTGCTTGCCATTGTCTGTTGACTTTCCGATCCGCATACATAGGAAATGTATTCTCTACTGTTTGCTAAATGCACAGATTAGGTGATCTGTGACCTATAAGGGTTGTTGGCGACTGCACTGAACAAGCACGGTTTACTTGCGAAGGAGAACCAAATGAAGCAAAGAAACGCGTTATGGTACATAAGGAGCATTGATGCCATCTCTGTTACGTTTAAGCTGAACAGAACGTAGTCACATATTACAATAATTGTCACAAATGCTAACTGAATAACTAAATACATTTCCCAGCTGTACTTCCACATCCTGGACAATTTTTCTACAAACCAATGTCACGGTCTAAGCGAAAAGTTTTTAAACCTGATTCATGAAATCTTCTCGGTGTAAAGAATATTCCATGAAGTTTCGGGAGTGCAGCAGGATAAAGCCTACTCTTGCCACGGTATCTCGGCTGAAAATCACTCAACCACCTTGTGCTGAAGACTGCAAGATCACATCGCTATATGTATACCAGAAATTGGCGCAAACACGCATGCAAAGAAACTAGCCGCTACGTGAGCGACGTTTATCGAGTTTCGTGACCTCATCGAATATTAACTACTTAATTAATTAAATGTCGGTAGACATGTCATTGGCCATAAGACGTTTGCTTTCTGAAGAAATGAAGGAAACCACCGATTCCTACGCCTTTTTCAGTTGAAAGCCGCGAACACGACTAATAAGATATTGTGCTAAACGTATTTTCACAGATTCCTTAATGACTGAAACGTAGAAGAATCTCGTCAAGACTTCCGTGGCAGAGTAATGTAATGGTTCAAATGACTCTGAGCACTATGGGACTTAACATGTGAGATCATCAGCCCCGTAGAACTTAGAACTACTTAATCATAACTAACCTAAGGACATCACACACATCCGTGCCCGAGGCAACATTCGAATCTGTGACCACAGCGGTCGCGCGGAACCAGACTGAAGCGCCTAGATCCGCTCGGCCACACCAGCCGGCGCAGAGTAATCCACGGCTACGTCTGACTTATTTAGCTGGGAAAGGCGCTCGTGGCGATCATGTCCAGCGCAAATTTTAAGCACTGACCGCGTTCTCTGACCAATGTAGGCTTGGCCTCACCAGCAAGGTATTCCTTATCTTCCAGCCTACCGGATTCCCAGAACGTTCTCTGGCGAAACAAGAAGGTCACACGTCTTTTTAGGTGGGCAGAAGATTAATGTGAAGTGATGTCTCCTTAAGATTCTAACTAATTAGAAGAAACTGTCGACGAATTGGAGGAACGCCCTGGCCTCAAACCGCTCCTTCTCCTCTTGATTTTGTGGATGCTCAAATTTCTTCTTCCTTAAAGCTGCGCTAATCTGATGTGGAGAATATCCATTACCTTTTAAAATTGATCGTAGGTGTTCTAGCTCATTTTCAAGGCTGTCTCAATCGGCAAAACATGTTCCCGGTGCACCAACGTTGGAAGAACGTCGTTGGTTGGCGATGGGTGGTGGCTTGAAGCCTGCAAGTACAGGTCTCGATCTGTCGTCTTGCGGTAAAGTGTTTGCAACAGTGACCTATCCGCTTTCCTACTGACCAAGCCGGCCAGAAGTGGCAGCAGCCACCCTTCTGCGCTTCCACAGGAAATTTATTATTCTCGTGGACAGAATTTAGATTCTGCCAAAATCGTGACAGTTCTTCTTCACCGCGAGGTCACATACAAAAGTACCATCCAGAATACTTTCGGTTTCAGTTATGCCGTCTTAAGTGAAGTGAGCTTTCCTCTACGTCTTCTATAAAAACGTTTGTCATCAGATGGGAGAGAGCGATACCCACAGCACCCGTGAGTTTACGGAAGGACATAAAATGCACCTCAAAATGGGGCGGAAATTCAGCATAGCATGTATCATGAGGTTTAACAAGACTCGACTAAATAAATATTTTGACCGTCGGGAAGCAGTCTTCAAGAAATACGGGTTTCCTCACGATCGTACCAACAACATGGACAAGATAGGCGATAAAACTGCCCCTAAACTACTCCCTAAACGTGTTACAACTAGGAAGAGAGAACTGGGGTCATCAGAGGCTGAAGAACAAGGTCAAACAGTCACTGTTTTCTATTCCCTGTCCCGTGAGTGCCGTGGGTCACCGTGTCTCACCCTCGACTTTGCATGGAAGCGACGTAATCCCTTACTAATAAATGGAGGTCCAACAGAAAGTGATATGGCTGCATCCTATAAAGGCTACATGACCACAACAATATTAATTACATGGCACAGTTTTTAAAAAGTTTCAAAGAGACAAACTCTTCCGTCGTCTTCGTCGGAATTAGACAACAATTGCTCTTACCGTGACAAGACATTTTCAGAGACCGAAGCTGAGGTAGAACATATTGCTGTTAAGACAGGAGACGTCGCAGTTATAAAAGTCCAGGGAAAAGCTAAATCTTCGTTTCGCTTTTATCTACTGAAAGTGCTTCTTTGTTTCAGTCATGGTTACGAAAGAGTGTTTTTACAAGCGTTTCCAAGACACGTCGAGACTTCAGGCAACAGGCGGGCAACGTTACGTAGAAAATAAAGGCCTTTGTAAAAATTATCTAGACCAGCTTATAAGTAAGTAGCTTTCCCGATGTTCCATCCGAATTGAAATTTTCGTTCAAATGCAAGTTTGGATAGGCAACATCTAATCTTTTAAATTTACGTATTTCTATTTAATGTTGCTACAAATATCTTAGTTTAAAAATAGCTCTTATCTGTTACTTTCCGTTGTTCTACAAGAGGAATGTGCATTTCTTTCATTGTCCGTTCTAGTTATGTTTATATTCAAAGCTACGTCCACTAATCCTTATTAGTAAAAGAACTTCAGTTTGTGAAATTCTGATGGATAAAAATCCGCTCATAATTCTAACGTAATTATGTTCATGTGGTTTTCAAAAATAATAAAAGGTTCCTAATTTATTTTCCATGTATTTAATTGTAACCCTCTCTATTTTTCGTGGGTGGTGGTAGAAGTCGCACTGCACAGTCTTGCCCCAGGTTTGTGTATTCAAAATTATTTTTTTAAAAGCTTTTATTACTCTTTAATAATTATTAGACGCAAAGAAACTTTTACACCACGTTACCAAGATGTCAAACTAGGTCTTGCTGCGTAATTAATGTAATATTTTTGCGTGTTTCTCTTAAATACTTAGTAAAACCTAAACTGCGTACTTCTGCCCTCACCTATCTCACGCCACCGCCAGGAATTTTGTTCAGACGGCTCGCCTTACTAGGACAGAAATGATTCCATAACTTTCGAACGTTTTTGATTTGCAGCTTTAAAGACACTCCATCACTGAACCTACATCGAAAACGCCAATATCAGCTATGGGCAAAGAACTGTACGTACTAAGGCCAGCATTTCCGCTAAAATCCAGCGAAATATATTTGTTCAAATAAATGATAATTAATTGAACCCTCAGCTGCTGGCAGGTGTTGTTGACACACCTAGATGGTCGGACAGCTGAAAATGTGTGCCCCGACCGGGACTCGAACCCGGGATCTCCTGCTTACATGGCCGACACATTATCCATCTGAGCCACCGAGGACGCAAATGAATAGCGCGACTGCAGGGACTTATCCCTTGTATGCTTCCCGTGAGACCCATATTCCCAAGTAAGAGTTCGAGCAAGCTGTTCGCACTCGCACTCCCCATCAAGGTACGTTAACAACACCTGTCGCCAGCTGAGGGTTTAATTATTTATCATTTTTATAGAGAAGCTGCACGGTCCATCAGTGGGATCTGTTCTTTCGAGAGCAGTTACTATCTTCATATAGAGTTAAATGGCTACCTGGCCATTGACATTTGTCTGTGCGATTTCGCAACGGGTTGCCTGAACTCTTACGGGAATCGTCAACTTAAGTGGGTGCGAGTAGCGAGTGGATGGGCAAAGTATCTATTAGGAACATTACGTATGTACAATGGGGACAACTGGGAATGTGTGTCTCACGGGAAGCGTGCAAGGGATATGTCCCTGCAGTCGCACTATTCATCAGTGTCCTCGGTGGCTCAGATTGATAGAGCGTCTGCCATGTAAGCAGGAAATCTCGTGTTCGAGTCCCGGTCGGGACACATATTCTCAGCTGTCCCCATCAAGGTATGTCAACAACACCTGTCGGCCGCTGAGGGTTCAATTAACTATCATTTTTTCTAGAGAAGCTGAACTGTCATCAATGGTATCCGTTCTTTAATGAACAGTAACTATCTTCATATTTGTTCAAATGGCACTTAACATCTGAGGTCATTAGTCCCCTAGACTTAGAACTACTTAAACCTATCTAACCAACGGACATGACACCCATCCATGCCCGAGGCAGGATTCGAACCTGCGGCCATTGCAGCAGTCCGGTTGTGGACTGAAGCGCCTATAACCGCTCGGCCACAGCGAGCGGCAGATGTATATTAGATCATATGGTTTTCTGACACCTGACTTGTATCGAAGTAGACGGCAAGACAATTGTCCTCAGCCTGCAATCAGTGTATTGTACACAAAAGCATCGCCTTCGCTGCTACATTGTATCTGCATTGCATTAAAAATTTCCGTTCACCATTAGAGAACCTGAAACGAAACAAAGTAAGTGGTTAAGACGAAGAACGAGGGACGAGAATACTTTTTTCTTTTTGTTCCTAGAGACAACCCGGTATTTTTCATTCAGTCGGTTACTCTCCTCTGTAGTAGTAACCAAGAACAGTATTACTCACTAAGTCTTTGTTGAAATAGGTATCGTACGTTGCTTTCTGTTTCAGTTTATATTCCCTTCTTGGAGAATAAAAGCACACGCTCACATCTGGAGACTCAGCCTATGTTACCGTAATTGTTAATAACGATTACAGCCGACTACAGAATATCGCAAGCTTCAGCAGTCAGTTTAAGAATCTTTGGAAAACTTATATTATTCCTGGCTTCTTCACTGTTGGTCAAGTCAGTTATAAAAGCTACAGTAGATTCAGTACGATAGTTTCAGTTGATTATAGAACGCCTTGTCACCCCTCACACGCACCGACCGATATAGGCCTTTTTCCACTGTATTACGCTCTCTACAAGACACAAGTCAATTCATCTTTCGACCGAATTGTGTTACCACACGGTATTGCACAAACACTGGACACGCAGATGGCGCTGATTTTCGTCGCTGCTGCGGCAAGTAGACAAATCATAGCACCTCGCGCCTGATGACTTCACGTGGCGGACATCCTGAGCTCCCTATTTTGGTGACGGGCACTTTAGTTGTTGCACATCATGATGAAAGCTCCGCTATGGGTTGGTCCTCCAGGCCTTCATTATCGGCATCATGTCTTGGTTTCGTCGACTGCGTTGAATGGACAAACTGACTCCTTCTGAATACCATCTTCAGGTGATTCAGCTCGGAGCCGATGTGCTCCTCGTCCGAAATAGACCAGGCCCTGTGCAGTAATGTCTCGTTAGCATAGTCCCTTTCTTTGGTGGACAGCAAAAGCTGCGCCCATAGAAGTACAAGGCTGCATGCTTAGGTTTTTGATACACCCAATGGCCCAGTCGTCTGTCTGCTTTCCATTCAACCAACTGAATGTTACAGCCACAAATAAAATAATACATCCAAGAAAGGCAACTTTCTATCCTTCTCCATGCCCATCGTGAATCCTACATTTAGATGCATACTATTCACGTGACCTGATGATCGTGTTGCAGAGTTTTAGCTTGGTTTCCTTAGCCAGCAATTTGGCAGGGAAAACCGTTTGGAGGGCCCAATCTTGCAACATCCAGATCTATGTGGCATTCAGGTGAGATAACAGCCCATTGTTGGGCTGCAGGGGACGCCAGGTATATTCATCTAGGGTCCGTTTGACCAGACAAGTGAGGATCGCCGTAATGTGCATAAAGCACATCGTAACCTCTTAACATGTCACAAGTAATGGACTCCTTACAATGTTCTGTTGACCTAGACCATTGGTGCCGACCGCGGTGGCAGTGCGGTTCTAGGCGCTGCAGTCCGGAACCGCGGGACTGCTACGGTCGCAGGTTCGAATCCTGCCTCGGTCATGGATGTGTGTGATGTCCTTAGGTTAGTTAGGTTTAAGTAGTTCTAAGTTCTAGGGGACTGATGACCTAAGATATTAAGTCCCATAGTGCTCAGAGCCATTTGAACCATTTTTGAACACCACTGGTCGAAGACCAGTAGGTGGACAAAGCAATTATCATCCACCTGCCCACAGTTGCAGTTATCACAGGGACAAAAACAGCTAAAACGAGTGTGGCCTTGACCACAGAGAATGGAGTGCTGATGATTGACGTTGCACTGTGTTAAGCGATGAATCTCGGTTCCGCACTAACCCGTAGCCGAGTCTGTCGGTTACCTGGCGAGAGGGCCATCCTTACATTGGTTTAAAGAGGCGCAATGGTGTTACTCGTGGTGCCGTTGCACGGGGTGCCATCAGGTGTGCCATCATGGCTGATAGTGTCTGAGAGAAATCAGATGGCGTAACTGTTCGTCACGGACATCCTGCATCCGCATTCGTTACCTCACATACGACAGTACTCTCGTGCACACATGGCACGTGACTGTGTGAATTGCCTGTGTCATGCTGAGGTACTTCCCGGGCGAGCAAGGTCCCCAGATCTGTCCCCCATAGGACGTGTGTGAGGCGACATAGGTGGCCAAATCCGTCCCAGTAGCAGTATTCAGGTTATTAAAAAGGAAGACCTCCAAATTTCTTAGTGGATTTGGTTCGATTTTGTTATCATTACACTAAAAATATATTCCACCTCAGTCCTTGACTTTTCAGTTCGCTTCCTGCCCCTCATGGATTCTTCACTGATTTTTGTCATGCTTTGTATGTTTGGTTGCTTCTGTCTGCTTTGATATGGTCATCATACTTTGCAACTAGACTGTGGCACGAACTGTGAATTCTGTGCTATGAATTATCCTCGCATAGGCATCTTGATGGATGGAGGTGCGGAGCTACGCATCATCTCTGTTGGACAAATGAGCACTGCTGGCTGCCCGTATAACAGGCACGAAATTCTAGTGCGATAATTTTTCAGTTGCCTTTCCTTACACGCTACAGTCACCAGCAAGAACTTTATTCTCACAAGTAGAAATGAAATCTTTCACGCAATTATTAAGAGGATTAAACAGCTGACTAAAATTTGTGAAACTAAAATGATTTCTGTGAACGACAAAGTACACTCTGACTGCAATATCACCTAATTAGAGAAACATGAATGTAACAACCTAGCTCACCATATTATGTGCGTAGAGAAATACTTCAGCTTACACCTTTAAGAATTCTCGTCAGCAACAACAGACTCTACATTATTACGTCATACAGTTTGCAAAGATTAACAAAAGACGTAATAACAGTGTGGATAGGAGTGTGTAGTTTTGTGCGGTGCTGACACGAGACCTTGGTGGTGTAGGTAGAGTGGCTTTAACAGCAGAATAGCACGCATACAGGTGAACGATATCAATACCAATTTCGAATGAAAAATGATACCTATTGAGAAAAAAGGTGACAAAAACAGTTATTTTTGTGGTAATAGAAACAATGTCATAGTATTTATCTGCTAACTGTAACATTTAAGTGAAAATCTCGGTTTTGGTTACTACTGAGGATTTACGTGTAACTCCTTTAGTATAGCGAAAACTATATTTATTCAGCTGCGCATGTTCAAAGAACATGTAAAATTAATTAACATCTGTTACACATATTGAGCCATCAGACGACGATTATAGATTAGATTAGCTTTACTTTTCGATCCAGCTGACCCACATTGAAGCGATCCTCCAGGACGTAGAACATGTCAGAAAAATATACACTCCTGGAAATGGAAAAAAAGAACACATTGACACCGGTGTGTCAGACCCACCATACTTGCTCCGGACACTGCGAGAGGGCTGTACAAGCAATGATCACACGCACGGCACAGCGGACACACCAGGAACCGCGGTGTTGGCCGTCGAATGGTGCTAGCTGCGCAGCATTTGTGCACCGCCGCCGTCAGTGTCAGCCAGTTTGCCGTGGCATACGGAGCTCCATCGCAGTCTTTAACACTGGTAGCATGCCGCGACAGCGTGGACGTGAACCGTATGTGCAGTTGACGGCCTTTGAGCGAGGGCGTATAGTGGGCATGCGGGAGGTCGGGTGGACGTACCGCCGAATTGCTCAACACGTGGGGCGTGAGGTCTCCACAGTACATTGATGTTGTCGCCAGTGGTCGGTGGAAGGTGCACGTGCCCGTCGACCTGGGACCGGACCGCAGCGACGCACGGATGCACGCCAAGACCGTAGGATCCTACGCAGTGCCGTAGGGGACCGCACCGCCACTTCCCAGCAAATTAGGGACACTGTTGCTCCTGGGGTATCGGCGAGGACCATTCGCAACCGTCTCCATGAAGCTGGGCTACGGTCCCGCACACCGTTAGGCCGTCTTCCGCTCACGCCCCAACATCGTGCAGCCCGCCTCCAGTGGTGTCGCGACAGGCGTGAGTGGAGGGACGAATGGAGACGTGTCGTCTTCAGCGATGAGAGTCGCTTCTGCCTTGGTGCCAATGATGGTCGTATGCGTGTTTGGCGCCGTGCAGGTGAGCGCCACAATCAGGACTGCATACGACCGAGGCACACAGGGCCGACACCCGGCATCATGGTGTGGGGAGTGATCTCCTACACTGGCCGTACACCACTGGTGATCGTCGAGGGGACACTGAATAGTGCACGGTACATCCAAACCGTCATCGAACCCATCGTTCTACCATTCCTAGACCGGCAAGGGAACTTGCTGTTCCAACAGGACAATGCACGTCCGCATGTATCCCGTGCCACCCAACGTGCTATAGAAGGTGTAAGTCAACTATCCTGGCCAACAAGATCTCCGGATCTGTCCCCCATTGAGCATGTTTGGGACTGGATGAAGCGTCGTCTCACGCGGTCTGCACGTCCAGCACGAACGCTGGTCCAACTGAGGCACCAGGTGGAAATGGCATGGCAAGCCGTTCCACAGGACAACATCCAGCATCTATACGATCGTCTCCATATACACTGGTGGATATCCAAGGTGGATATACACTGTACTAGTGCCGACATTGTGCATGCTCTGTTGCCTGTGTCTATGTGCCTGTGGTTCTGTCAGTGTGATCATGTGATGTATCTGACCCCAGGAATGTGTCAATAAAGTTTCCCCTTCCTGGGACAATGAATTCACGGTGTTCTTATTTCAATTTCCAGGAGTGTACAAAGAAAAACAAGAATACTTTGTTAATACTTTCTTAACGTCTTTCTAACTTCTGCTTATTCATAACAGATCATAAGGTTAGAAACTGAAAACTGACACCACTTATAGAAAATGGTTCAAATGGCTCTGAGCACTAAGCGACTTAATTTCTGAGGTCAACAGTCCCCTTGCACTACTTAAACCGAACTAACCTAAGGACATCACACACATCCATGTGCGAGGCAGGATTCGAACCTGCGACCGTAGGGGTCGCGCGGTTCCAGACTGTAGCGCTTAGAACCGCTCGGCCACTCAGGCCGGCTCCACTCGTATACCTTTGGACGATAGCAAGAGTAACAGTTCCATAACATATGTTACATGTGTTTAGTATGAATTATTTTAGTTAAAACAGAGCGAAAGAAAACTATGCGCGATGCTTATAACGGCCCTGCAGTGTGTGAAGATATGAGAGCTGTGTATGCCAGTGGTATGAGAACTGATGTCAACAGCTGGCTCCCACGAGTTCTCCGCACGGCTCTGTTTGATGGTCTGCAACCGTACACCTCCTACGTGACTTGCGCGCGGCTGCCTTCATGGTACACGTGGATCGTTCGGTAAACACACGTGTCGGACCGTCCACCGTGGGTCACGTTGCTGCGTGACGTCCGGACGAGGCGCGGGAAACTTCTATCCACAGCTGGAAGGAAAACTCTGTACGTAGTCGTTTCCAACACATCATACATACCTCGTTTAATTACCCTGACATAGTTGATTCAAATCATTCATTACCATTACTATTTGGAATTCATCTAAGAAGAGTATGGACTAGTATGCAATAAACGTAACCAAAGTATTAACGTATTTAAGCACTAAAAGTATGCTAAAACATACAATAAATTCCGAAAATATTCATACAGAATGCACATTCAGCGCATCATCCCTTGCACTAAAAATATGTAAACCAATATAAAGTTCGCCTAGTAAGCAAAAAAATACGTTGTCTAGATCATTTCTTTCATTGGCAGTGATATTTGCAGGAAATAACAGAAGTGAACCAGATGGCGTTAATTTATTTTAAAAAAGAAGGCACAACAGTATACGAGGAAAGAAGAAAACCTCCTTGAGAACTATTCGACTGTGTGTTACTGTATAGATCAATCAGCAATGGAAGAACTGCTTGTACTAAGAGACAACACTGTTGAGTCAGCCGTATGATACTCAGGAGGTTCTAAACGAGACAGCGCACGCAGAGGATGTTCACCTCCGTGTGTGCAGATATCACAGGCGTGCAACCCGTCCTGTACATTGGCACAGAATATTATACAAATCAATCTGTATTCGTTCCTTGTGACCGTAACTGCAAAGTGTACGTGTAATACCACCTATGTTCAGCTAATTTCTGGTACTTAATGTAAGAACCCGTAAACGTTACCTGTGACGTGGTACCCGCTCAAAGAAATTACGAGGAACGACGGTAGAAGTCATCCATTGCTTAGGTTACGAGTTGTATCCGGATTAGATGGATTCTAAAAAACTAGTGATTTCTTTATCTTGTAATGCGACTGTCGATTCAAAGTGTCAGCTGCAACCAAATGCGTGTGCTAACGGTAGCAGTCTTGAGGTCGTTGTCTTCATACACCCAAATAACATTTTGTCTGAATGAGTGACCTACATCGCATTTTACTCTACTGAAGTGCTGAACAAATCTTCAAAACATCTCCAGCATATACCGGATTATCATGCTTGTCTGTCTCATCCTATTACCAAACAATTAACTGCACACGAAGTCTTCACAGTTTCTAGCCCAGAAATTTAAGCATTGCGGAAGGATGTCGCCATGATGCTTTCTAGCAGCTTAAAGGCATTAAAAGCAAATGGAGTCCACTTTGCTTGAGATGCCGCCCTTAAGCAGTAACGGTCCTACAGTCACTGCAGTGGACACTCACAGTACTGTTATAATAAAGTATAGAAAATAACGCAACGAAAAGCTAAATTGTGGGAGCAAAGTCGTTGTAAAAATTCAGCATGGAAATGAAAAAGGTATTGTTGAAGGAAACAGATCCTCAGCTGGACAAATTATTTGTTTTAGTTGACACAATCTGACTCGTGTTTGTAATACAGATTTCACAATGTAAATTAACACTTAAAAACTTCATGCTGCTTTCAGCCTCCCAATTGTTGTTCTTCAGGACCCGAACAAAATCCATAGTTGTGGTATCCTAAGTTTTTTAGAAGATATTTTTTTGCAAATGCATCGAAGTAATTGAACTTTTCCAAGAAATGATATGGCCATCAATTGGAAGCATGAGTGGTGTTGCTCCCTTCGCAAGTGTATCCTGTGCCAGACATAATATCTGAGTTACATCTGCAACCTCGACGCTCTTGAATTGCTTACTGTATTGGGGTATTTTAACCCCCCCTCCCACTGCCTCCCCCCCCCCCCCCCTTAACCCTCCGGGTAAGGTACTGATCGTCTACGTCCAAATCATTGGTATGAAAACAGATCGCGAGGCCATACTGTAGTGCTACGTGGACTATGGGCTGGACAGCCATGGTGTTGGTACCACAGTTTCCTCCGGTCTGGAGAGGAGTGTCTTCTACCATCCGTGGAAGATGGTCTGTTAGGAAGCTACGGTATTTGTGCGCGTTCAGTGCTCCGTCTAAGAAAAACGAGCCTAGGAGCTAAAGGTTCACTGTCCTACGCCGCTCGATTACATTCCGTGGATGGTGATGTTCAGCCTGACGAAGCTAACGGGGACTGTCAACAAACCAGTACTGTATGTTTCGGCGGTTTACCTGGCAGTGACTGTTATATGTGGCGTCATCCCTAAACAAGATACGTGATACATCTGGAGTATCTTGTCTTGATGCCCATGTACTAAAGTTAAGGCGACTCTCATAATCATTTCCCGGCAGCTCTTCGTGTAGAGAGATGTGAAAGAGATGGAGCGTGTGTCGATAGAGAATTCATAGGACTCTTGCTTGACACATGTCACTTTCTCCTACGATTGCCTGGGAGCTAACTTTCGGATCAAAATCAAAAGCAGAAAGGACATTAATTTCCTCCTCCTCTGTCGTCACGTGTTTCCTTCTGTTACGTTGTGTAGGAGTTACACTATCACCTCCACGTAAATGGTAAAACGAGTTTGATAAATAGCTGTCGAGATGGTTGATATCTATTGAGATTTGGCCACAAACACCATAGAAGGAAGAACTGCTTTCTTCCTACGCTCTCCATACATCCTGCGCATATCGGCTTTTTCAGCATTAGTAAATCCCGTCGTCTACTGCTTGGAGTGTCTCCCACTGACAGACTAGCAACTCGCAATGCACCCAAGAAACAGCCAAGCATACTGCTAGCAAACATAACACAGCTGGGCATTAAAATTGCTATACAACGAAGAACCGCAGATGATAAACGGGTATTCATTAGACAAATATATTATACTAGAACTGACATGTTATTTCATTTTCACGCAATTTGGGTGCATAGATCCTGAGAAATCAGTACCCATAACAAACACCTCTGGACGTAATAACGGCCCTGTTACGCCTGGGTATTTAGTCAAACAGACCTTGGATGGTGTGTACAGGTACAGCTGCCCATGCAGCTTCAACACGATACCACAGTTCACCAAGAGTAGTGACTGGCGTATTGTGAGGAGCCAGTTGCTCGGCCACCATTGACCAGACGTTTTCAGTTGGTGAGAGATATGGAGAATGTGCTAGCCACGGCAACTGTCGAACATTTTCTGTATACAGAAAGCCCCGTACAGGACCTGCAACATGCGGTCATGCATTATCCAGCTGAAATGTATGGTTTCGCAGGGACCGAATGAAGGGTAGAGCCACGGGTCGTAACACATCTGAAATGTAACGTCCACTGTTCAAACTGCCGAGACCAATGGCACCCCATACCATCACGCCGGGTGATACTCCAGTATGGCGATGACAAATGCACGCTTCACATGTGCCTTCTCCACGATGTCGCCAAACACGGATGCGACCATCATGATGCTCTAAACAGAAACTGGATTCATCCGAAAAATTACGATTTGCCATTCGTGCACCCAGGTTCGTCGTTGAGTACACCGTCGCAGGTTCTCGTCTCTGTGATCCAGTGTCAAGGGTAACCGCAGCCATGGTCTCCGAGCTGATAGTCCATGCTGCTGCATACGTCGTCTAACTGTTCGTGTCTTGCAAACGTCTCCGTATGTTGACTCGGGGATCGAGACGTGGCTGCACGATCCGTTACAGCCATGCGGATATGATGCCTGTCATCTCGACTGCTAGTGATCCGAGGCCGTTGGGATCCAGCACGGCGTTCCGTATTACCCTCCTGAACCCACCGATTCCATATTCTGCTAACAGTCATTGGATCTCGACCAACGCGAGTAGCAATGTCGCGATACGATAAACCGCAATCACCATAGGCTACAATCCGACCTCTATCAAAGTCGGAAACGTGATGGTACGCATTTCTCTTCTTTACACGAGGCATCACAACAAGTTTCACCAGGCAACGCCGGTCAACTGCTGTTTGTGTATGAGAAATCCGTTGGAAACGTTCCCAATGTCAGCACGTTGTAGGTGTCGCCACCGGCGCCAACATTGTGTGAATGCTCTGAAAAGCTAATCATTTGCATATCACAGCATCTTCTTCCTGTCGGTTAAATTTCGTGTCTGTAGCACGTCATCTTCGTGGTGTACCAATTTTAATGGCCAGTAGTGTATGCAGATTGAATGGCACAAATAAGTGTCGGTATCGAAACATTTCAAAATATGATATCTCATAAAAGATTCGCACTAGAATCCTGCAACAAACACCACTGAAATTCTAATTTAACCTACTTTCTGTTTGTTAGTGTGAAAATTCATTGTTCCATTTATAAAAGTGAATGTTTGCAGCTGGTATCCTACCTGTAGTGGTACTTCATTTTGCTGCTTCGCATTTATCTTGTAGGCATTCCATCCAGCTCTGCCCTTGTGAAGATTCTATAAATCGTATTCCTTGGGTATTGTTTCCATTCGCCTATTTCAACTCCGGCATTGCAATATTACCTCCCTTTGTCAAATAAATTTGATATCTTGTATGGTATCTAAAGATTACTACTGATACTCCTTTTTTACCTGGTTTTGTTCCTTCTGTATCTGCGAAACACTCAGCTTAGCATTTTTGGGTCTGAAGGACAAGGATTTAGCGTTTCGTCGACTACGTGGTCTTTACGCACCGAACATAAAGTCGGGTTGTTGGAAGAAAGACGTGGGAGGAAATCATTTGGGTGCGTTTCAAAGGAGCTAACTCTGGGTTCCTTTAAACCGATTTAGAGGAACGGCGGACCAGCAAAGTCTGGTTGGACGGTCGGGGAATTGAATCACCGTTCTCCAGAATGGGAGGCCGGTTGGTAACCGCTGCTCGCTCGCTTTCCCTTCCCCGGATCGATCCTGATAATATAAAACGTAAGTTTATAGTATATGGAGGCAAGTATCTTTATAGATCAAGCTTGCGATCTCTAAGATTTTGTTTTACAAATTGGTGAAGAATTTGTTAGGAAATGAACTACGCTTACAACGCAAATATAAAATACGCATATGCATCTGTAAAGTCCAGTGCCACGAGGAAATTGTTAGTGGCGAACGATAGCAAATCATTAGAACCGAAAGGATAATAGGAATCTGCTTCAAACGCATTGAAATAAAACAAAGTTTGGGCTGCGACCTTTTCCAATACCTACATTTTTTCCAGTAATATGTGTGCAAGAATTATTAAGCTGCTTCGATTGGGTACACGTTATAAAGTGAAAGCCCTTGCTATAAGTTCGCAGCTTAATATTTCCTTACGTTTAGTTTCCATAAATATTACTCTATTAATTTAATTTTTGTTTACGGAAATTATAATTATTTACCCCAGGCTTAGGGATGCTCTTAAACGAATGTGTTCTGTAGTTAGCCTAAGAAGCACTGAAAAGGAATGATACTGTACCATACTATTTATCGTTTAACACTAATGTTAAAGAAGAGTCTGTTTTTTGGTACAAATAAATTTTACTTTAATAGAAATGCATTTTCTGATTAGCTGTTACCAACATCAGTGTCCGCGGCTCGTGGTCTTGCGGTAGCGTTCTCGCTTCCCGCGCACGGGGCCCGGGTTCGGCTCGCGGCGGGGTCAGGTATTTTCTCTGCCTCGAGATGACTGAGTGTTGTGTGTCTTTCATCATCATTTCATTCTCATTCACTCGGAAGTCGCCGTAGTGGCGTTAAAGGTCTTGCGGAGCGTCAGCCGAACCGCTCCGCGAGGGGTCTTCCGGCCTCCCATGCTCTAAGCTCATTATTATTATTACCAACATCAGTCTCAAACGTTCGATTCTTGAAAATGTAGTGGTTATTGAAATATGCACTAAATTAATGAGCCCGTTTTTTTTTGGTTAGAGCGTCTCGAGGAACCACAGAAGGGACGTCCGTCTAAAAGTAGGCAGGTAAAATACAGTAAGGTAGTTGTAGAAACGATTGGTATTGTAGTTCTAAATTGTCGAAGCAGTTTTGGAAAAGAACCGGAGCTCCAAGTCCTAATAGAAAGCACTGAAGCTCAAATACTTGTAGGTACAGAGAGCTGGCTAAAGCCGGAAATAAGTTCAGCCGACATTTTTTCAAACGATCTAACAGTGTTCAGAAAGGATAGATTAAATACAGTTCGTGGTGGAGTATTTATTGCAGTCAAAGACAGTTTGCCATGTAGCGATATTGAAGCATATAGTTCGTGTGAAATAGTATGGGTAGAGGTTATGCTGACAATCGGACTAAACTATTAACTGCATCGTTTTACCGACCCTCGACTCAGATGGTATGGTTGCTGAACAGTTCAAAGAAAACTTGAGTGTCATTTCAGATAAGTACAACGCCCATACAATCACAGTCGGTGGTGTCTTTAATCCACCCTTGATATGATGGAAAAATTATAGGTTTAAAGCCGGCGGCAGGCATCAAACGTCACTCGAAATTGTACTGAATGCTTTCTCAGAAAATTATTTTGAACAATTAGTTCATGAGCCCACTCGAAGAGTAAATGGTTGCGAAAGCATACTTGACATTTTAGCAACAAATAATCCTGGACAAATAGTGAGTGTTGTGACGTATAGAGGGATTAGCGACCACAAGGCAGCTGCTGCTAGGCTGAATACCGTAACACCTACAACCATCAAAAAGAAACGCAAAATATATCTTTAAAAAAAACTGATAAAAATGCTCTTAAAGCCTTTTTAAGAGACAGTTTTCACTCCTTCCGATCTGATCACGTAGGTGTAGAAAAGTTGTGGAATGTTTCCAAAGAGATAGAATCCACAGAAATTGAGAGATATATACCACATAAATTAATAAGTTGCGGTACGGATTCACCATGGTAAACAAAAAGGGTCAGATCGTTGCTGCAGAAGCAACGGAAAATGCATGCCAAATTTAAAAGGACGCAAAATCCCCAAATTGGCAAACTCTTACAGAAGATCGAATTATGGCGCGTACTTCAATGTGAGATGCTTTTAATAATTTCTACAACGAAATTCTGTCTCGAAATCTGACAGAATACCCAAAGAGATTCTGGTCATACATAAAGGACACCAGTGGCAAGACGCAAATCAATACTTTCACTGCGCGATAACAACGGTGAAGTCACTGATGACAGTGCCACTAAAGCAGAGTTATTAAACACGGCTTTCTGAAACTCCTTCACCAAAGAAGACGAAGTAAATATTCCTGAATTCCAATTAAGAGCAGCTGCGAAGATGAGAAACATAGAAGTAGATATCCTCGCAATAACGAAGCAGCTTAAAAAACTCAACAAACGCAAGGCCTTCGGTCCAGATTGTATACCACTCAAGTTCCTCTCAGAGTATGCTTATAAAACAGCTCCATATTTAGCAGTTATATACAACCACTCGCTCATAGAAGGATCCGTACCTAAAGACTGGAAAATTGCTCAAGTCACACCAATACCCAAAAAGGGAAGTAGGTGTAATCCGCTGAATTACAGACGTATATCACTTACGTCGATCTGCAGTAGGGTTTTGGAACATATACTGTATTCGAACATTACGAGGTACCTCGAAGAAAACGATGTATTGACGCATAGTCAGCACTGTTTCAGAAAATATCGTTCTTGTGAAACACAACTAGCTCTTTATAGTCATGAAGTAATAAGTGCTATCGACAGAAGAAGTCAAAGTGATTCAATAATTTTACATTTCCAGAAGGCTTTCGACACCGTTCCTCACAAGCGTCTTCGAACCAAACTGCGTGCCTACGGAGTATCGCCTCAATTCTGTGACTGGATTCGTTATTTCCTGTCAGAAAGGTCACAGTTTGCAGTAATAGACGGAAAGTCATCGAGTAAAACAGAAGTAATATCCGGCGTTCCCCAAGGAAGTGTTGTAGGCCCTCTATTGCTACTGATCTATATTAACGACATAGGAGACTATCTGAGTAGCCGTCTTAGATTGTTTGCAGATGATGCTGTCATTTACTGCCTTGTAAAGTAATCAGATGATCAATACGACTTGCAAAATGATTTAGATAAGATATCTGCGAAAAGTGGCAACTGACCCTGAATAAGGAAAAGTGGGAAGTTATTCACATGAGTACTAAAATAAATCAGCCAAATTTCGATTACGCGATAACACACAAATCTGAAGGCTGTAAATTCAACTAAAACTTGGGGATTACAATTACAAATAACCGAAATTGGAACGACCACATAGATAATATTGTGCGTAGAGCAAATCAAAAACTGCGATTCATTGGTAGGACACTTAGAAGGTGCAACAGGTCTACTAAAGAGACTGCTTACAACACACTTGTCCGTCCTATTCTGGAGTATTGCTGTGTGGTGTGGGATCCGCATCAGGTGGGACTGACAGAAGACATCGAAAAAGTACAATGAAGGGCAGCTCGTTTTGTATTATCACGAAATAGTGTCACAGATATGATACAACCCGCCAGAGTAGCCGAGAGCGCTAATGCGCTGCTTCCTGGACTCGGGTAGGCGCGCCGGCCTCGAATCGAATCCGCCCGGCGGATTTACGACGAGGGCCGGTATGCCGGCCAGCCTTCATGTGGTTTTTAGGCGGTTTTCAACATTCCGTATGGTGAATACCGGGCTGATCCTCAAGTTCCTCCTTAGTTACACGATTCACAGATATTTGCAAACGTTCGCACAATTTCATGACTTACACTAGTCGCAGACAGCTGGGGTACACTGATTCCGTCCCTGGGGGTTTGGGATGGCGGCAGGAAGGGCATCCGGCCATCCTCTGCCATTAACACTACCAAATCCGTCATAACAAAGCCGGCTCAGCGTTAGAGCGCGACAAAGGCCCGAGAAAGAAAGAAAGAAAGGAAGTGTCAAAGACATGATACGTAGATTGGATTGGCAATCATTAAAACAAAGGCGTTTTTCGTGGCGACGGGATCTTCCTATGAAATTTCAATGAACAGTTTTCTCCTCCGATTGCGAAAACATTCTGAATTTAAGTGCTCGGAGGAGGAGGACATTAGTGTTTAACGTCCCATCGACAACGAGGTCATTAGAGACGGAGCACAAGCTCGGGTTAGGGATGGATGGGGAAGGAAATCCGCCGTGCCCTTTCAAAGTAACCATCCCGGAATTTGCCTGAAGTGATATAGGGAAATCACGGAAAACCTAAATCAGGATGGCCGGACGCAGGATTGAACCGTCGTCCTTCCGAATGCGAGTCCAGTGTGCTAACCACTGCGCCATCTCGCTCGGTTTTAAGTGCTCGCTTTCCTCGCGTGGCGTTCGAGAGTGGAATGGTATAAAGACAGCTTGAAGGTGGTTCATTGAACTCTCTGCCAGGCACTCTATTGTGAATAGCAGAGTAATCACGTAGATGTAGATTCCGTGGCAAACTATTCACGGTTGACGACCCGACCCTTAGAGAACACAGCAAGTTTGGGAAGGTGAGTCTCTACAACCTTTTTCTTGGAGGGGGCAACATAAGATGTCTCACAGCAGCCAGTTTATTTTCCGTGAAAATTGGTGACTTCTGGTACTCTTCTTCGCTTCAGACGGTCCATATTACATCAAACGGGGGATTCGTATCGTTATTGTTGAATTTTTCAGCATTCTGGCATTTTGATATTTCCCATGAAATGCGTCTACATGTCCACACCAAGGACTGGTAAAGTACTGTTCAACGATAAAAACTCATTGCTACTTAGTTACTGTACCAAGGACATGAGCCTTTTTTTTTTTTTTTTTTTTTTTTTTTTTTTTTTTTTTTTTTTTTTTTTTTTTTTGATGCCGGGTATTCCGACCAAGTTACAGCACATTCAGTGTAGGGTATTCGTCATCTTCGTTGCTTCACATTTCACTTGTGCTTCGTTATCTTCGCTGAACTGAAAGACAACTTTTACAAAATTTAGTTTCAGCAAATAAACAGTGTCCTTTACTGTCTAATCAGACAAAATCGCTCCCACCATTACCTTCCTCTTAAAGATAACTTACATTGACCACGTTCGAGAAATAGCCAAATGTATTGCGTGAAGCATTGGTGCAAATAGATTTGTCATTGTCAATGTTCATGCGGGAAAGGTGTTCACTTGTACTACGATTCTGTCATTATACTATGTTCGACGTTTTAAATTTATATTAATATAATTATTTTGAATATCCACATACCAGTTGGCGTGATGGTGCCTTCTATGATGTTCCTGCAGTTGGCAGTGTCTGTCATACTCCAGAAAGCACGTCATACATCGTCAAAGTTCTACCAGGGATATTTCTCATCCAGATATCAAACGCACTGTTGAGGATCATCGCAACAGACCAAAAATACATTTTTATTTGGTAGTGCATTTAAAAATTCTGTTTTTGATTTAAGAAGAATCTGCATGCAATTACACTTCAAACATTGCATATTGTTGCAATATAACAACTAGCTCCCATGGAGTGAACACAGGAAGTACTGCTCAAATTGTTAAAATGGCTCTGAGTCTATTGGACTTAACATCTGATACCATCAGTCCCCTAGAACTTAGAATTACTTAAACCAAACTAACCTAAGGACAGCACACACATCCGTCCCCGAGACAGGATTCGAAACTGCGACCGTAGCAGTCTTGCGGTTCCAGACTGAAGCGCCTAAAACCGCTCGGCCACAGATACTTAAAGAAATAAAGCTTTCCGAAAATTTCTAGCGAACTTCGTTTTATACATTACTTCCATTACATTTGATGTTATTACTAAATTTGCTAAGGTATCAAGCACAACTCTACGAAACATAGAAGTATATTACCTGAAAACGTTTTGCGAAGGCAACCCTATCCTTCCATCATCCTGGCGTTTGGGAAGATTTTAAATCTTTGGATCTGTCGCAGCACCTCTGTATAGTTTTTTTTTCTAGTTATGTTAAATTTTCTGCTCGCTTCCCTGATAGATCTTTCATTCCGTGCCGGCCCTTGTGGCCGAGTGGTTCTGGGCGCTTCATTCCGGAACCACGCATCTGCTGCGGTCGCAGGTTCGAATCCTGCATCGGGCATGGGTGTGTATGATGTCCTTAGGTTAGTTAGGTTTAAATAGTTCTAAGTCTATGCGACTCATGATCTCAGATGTTACGTCCCATAGTGCTTAGAGCCATTTGAACCTTTTTTTTTTCATTCCGTCTATCACTGCCTGTCTCACAGTTGCTACAGAAACATTGCCTCTTGTCGTTTTATATCTGTAATTTTGAGTCATATTAAAACAAAACGGTATAACGAAGGTGAGTAAAACGAAACTACATTCAAAGATGCACATTGATTCGACAGTTCAAAGTATATATACTGCAGAGTCCCATAAGTAATAATTTCTAATTTATATTACAATGTTTTAAGCTAAATACCTAAAGATAACATTAATTTTGGAAGGGAAAAATCTAATATCTAATAATGTTACCAGTTTAAAATCTATTCAGGACACAATTGTCTTACATAAACATTGTACTGAATATGTTCTAGATTTTCACTACGTTGGGCCTATTAATGTTATTAGGAATAATGATTTAAAAAAAAAAAAAAAAAAAAAAAACAGCGGGGCAGGTTAGCCATACGGGCCGACATGCCCATATTTAAGTGGGACACTATGTCCCATCGCCATGTAGGAATTATATTAGTTCTTTTACAAAAATGTTTTTAACACTCATCACTGTCCTTGATCTTTAGACTTTAATCGTTGTACTTAAATGTTTAGTGAGAGCGTTACCTGGGGTAGGCAACAAAATATCTTGAGCAAGTAAAATTTACTTACACTAACAAGAAAATGTAACATGCGAGCCCACCTCGCTCGATGATCTAGCTGTACTAGCTCCACGATCAAGCTGTAGTAGCGCGGTTGGGGAGAGGCGACGGTATTTTTGCCACCAACCACCTCGGTCGGTGGCGCATTCTAAAGGAGATTTAACGAAAGAATATAGAATGACTATAATGCTCATACGACCAACGTGCCCCAGTCTCCCATATTTACAGTTTATGCATTAAATCATCATCTTACTTTCAAGGATTAGGCTATTGCCTTTCTGTACTCAAAAAGAAAATCGTTTCAAACGGTGGATTATGGTAAATGTAATTACTGTTACTCCCTTTCCGGTTTTGAATTTTTTATTTAGATCTATCTTGGCGTCCAGTGTTGGCCATGTAATTTTTTCCATCTACATATTACTCCCTTATTGACTACATTTTTGCGTCCAACGTGGGGCCCCTCTATTCCACTGGCATATAACTGTAGTGGCCTTCAGTCTAAAGACTGGTCTGATGCCGCTCTCCTGTCTAGACTTTCCTATTCAAATCCCTTCATCTATACATCTCTACTGCAACATACATCCATTTGAGCCAGCTTACTGTACTCGTGCCTTAGTTTGCATCTAAAATTATTATTAGATTTAAAAACAGGCTTGATTGCAATTGATTGTTTTATTAACAATTCGTTTCGCCTTCGCGGAGCATCTTCAGATTATCTGTATGAATAATAATATAAGCAAAGTTGGACACGGCACGCGGCCGCGTCCCCTGTTCGCGTTTCCGTAGAGACCGGAAGAGTGGACCCATTCTCCTTACCTGAATGGAATCTGTCAATTTTACTCATTGACATACCACCTTTTTAGTGGTGTTTTGTTCTGTCGGACAATGAATGTCGTGTACAAAGCTCCGAGCTATTTACCTATAACGGATATTTGGAAATTTGGGGCAAACTGCTGAGGTCATCGGTCCTTAGACCTACAAACTACCTAATCTAACTTAAACTAACTTACGCTAACGACAACACACACATCTATGCCCGAGGGAAGACGCGAACCTCCGACTGTGGGAGCCGCGCGAACCGTGGCAAGACCCGCTGACCGCGCTGCTACCCCGCGAGGCGTAGCTATGATGATTTAGCTATATTTTCACCTGAAGATGTGGATTAGAGCCATGAAACTGGCAGTGATCTAAAAATAAGAAACTAAATATATCTGAAGCGATTTACAATACCCAAGATGATTATTAATAGTTGTGGTTGCCGTAACTGCTAGACAGTCTGCAGCAAAAATTAGAGTATGGTCCTAGTAAGTACTATTCTAAATGTGAATAAGAAAATATTACTAACTTAAAAATTTAATTTTACAACATTCTAAAAGACATAAAAGGGCCGTGTGCTAGATTGCAGCACGCGTCGAATCAGACGAACCCGAAAAACCTAGTCAAAAACAACTATTGCAATATCGTGTAACCGCAGCAAAGAATGTTAAATAAATATACCTTAATAAAGTCGTACGAGCAGACCAGAATGGTATGCGTATTTAAACATAATACGCAGAGATGTGCGAGCGCACGGACGCGCAATGGAATGGAACACGTATACGATGACTGCAGGGGGCACACACAGTTGGCACTGTAAGAGATATATGACAGCATATTTGATGCACATAAAAAGCATGTAAAAATTTCATTAGTCCATCTTTGTACAAGTTGGTTGAGGGACTTCAGCTATTCACAATAAAATGTAAAACTAAAAACGACTTCACCAGTCGGTATTTTGAAAGTAATTTCTTTATGTGATTAGTTCTATTGTTTCAAAATGCGTCACTTTCAGGTCCCCCGATCAACATCATGTGCAATCGAAATAGGGACGAGAATTAAGCCAATGGTACAAGTAGATTTTACAATGCAATTACTTCGTTCATAAATTGAAGACTCAAATCAAATGCCGACATTAAATCGTCCGTGTCTTACTTTTGTTGAAGTTTATATTATAATCCCTCCCCCCCATGAACCATAGACCTTGCCATTGGTGGGGAGGCTTGCGTGCCTCAGCGATGCAGATAATTGTACCGTAGGTGCAACCACAAAGGAGGGGTATCTGTTTAGAGGCCAGACAAACGTGTGGTTCCTGAAGAGGGGCAGCAGCCTCTTCAGTAGTTACAAGGGCAACAGTCTGGATCATAGACTGATCTGGCCTTGTAACAATAACCAAAACGGCCTTGCTGTGATGGTACTGCGAACGGCTGAAAGCAAGGGGAAACTACGGCCGTAATTTTTCCCGAGGGCATGCAGCTTTACTGTATGATTAAATGATGATGGCGTCCTCTTGGGTAAAATATTCCGGAGGTAAAATAGTCCCCCATTCGGATCTCTGGGCGGGGTCTACTCAAGAGGATGTCGTTATCACGAGAAAGAAAACTGGCGTTCTACGGATCGGAGCGTGGAATGTCAGATCACTTAATCGGGCAGGTAGGTTAGACAATTTAAAAAGGGAAATGGATTGTTTCAGTTATAGTGGGAAGTAGTGAAGTTCGGTGGTAGGAGGAACAAGATTTCTGGTCAGGAGACTACAGGGTTATAAACACAAAATCAAATAGGGGTAATGCAGGAGTAGGTTTAATAATGAATAGGAATATAGTAATGCGGGTAAGCTACTACAAACAGCATAGTGAACGCATTATTGTGGCCACACCTACTACAGTAGTACAAGTTTATATGCCAACTAGCTCTGCAGATGACGAAGAAATTGAAGAAATGTATGATGATAAATAATCAGCATTGGCGGCCGAAGACTTCCGGCATAAGAAGTCATCCTCATTCTGCCAACAGCCTTGTCATAGAGGGCGGAGGAGCGGATGGAGGTTCAGGGCACTCTCTTGTCTTGGGCGTGGGAAATTGCCCCTAAAGGCGGAAGAATCAGCAATGATCAACGACATGAAGATGCAGAAGGCAATGGAAACCACTGCTTTAAAGACACGTAACGTGTATCCACACGACATGTGGCCTGTAATTGAAGAAGTGTCATGATGATCTCTCCATTGGCAAAAGATTCAGGAATAGCCCCCATTCGGATCTCCAGGAGGGGATTGCCAAGGGGGAGGTTACCATGAGAAAAAGATTGAATAATCAACGAAAGGATAACGTTCTACGAGTCGGGGCGTGGAATGTCAGAAGCTTGAACGTGGTAGGGAAACTAGAAAATCTGAAAAGGGAAATGCAAAGGCCCAATCTAGATATAGTAGGGGTCAGTGAAGGAAGACAAGGATTTCTGGTCAGATGAGTATCGGTTAATATCAACAGCAGCAGAAAATGGTATAACAGGTGTAGGATTCGTTATGAACAGGAAGGTAGGGCAGAGGATGTGTTACTGTGAACAGTTCAGTGACCAGGTTGTTCTAATCAGAATCGACAGCAGACCAACACAGACAACGGTAGTTCAGGTATACATGCCGACGTCGCAAGTTGAAGATGAACAGATAGAGGAAGTGTATGAGGATATTGAAAGGGTCGAGCAGTATGTAAAGGGGGACGAAAATCTAATAGTAGTGGGCGACTGGAATGCAGTTGTAGGGGAAGGAGTAGAAGAAAAGGTTACAGGAGAATATGGGCTTGGGACAAGGAATGAAAGAGGAGAAAGACTAATTAAGTTCTGTAACAAGGTTCAGCTAGTAATAGCGAATACCCTGTTCAAGAATCACAAGAGGAGAAGGTATACTTGGAAAAGGCCGGGAGATACGGGAAGATTTCAGTTAGATTACTTCATGGTCAGACAGAGATTCCGAAATCAGATACTGGATTGTAAGGCGTACCCAGGAGTAGATATAGTCTCAGATCACAATATAGTAGTGATGAAGAGTAGGCTGAAGTTTAAGACATTAGTCAGGACGAATCAATACGCAAAGAATTGGGATACGGAAGTACTAAGGAATGACGAGATACGTTTGAAGTTCTCTAACGCTATAGATACAGCAATAATGAATAGAGCAGTAGGCACTACAGTTGAAGAGGAATGGACATCTCTAAAAAGGGCCATCACAGAAGTTGGGAAGGAAAACAAAGTTACAAAGAAGGTAGCTGCGAAGAAACCATGGGTAACAGAAGAAATACTTCAGTTTATTGATGAAAGGAGGAAGTACAAACATGTTCCGGGAAAATCAGGAATACAGAAACACAAGTCACTGAGGAATGAAATAAATAGGAAGTGCAGGGAAGCTAAGACGAAATGGCAGCAGGAAAAATGTGAAGACATCGAAAAAGCTATGACTGTCGGAACGACAGACTCAGCATATAGGAAAGTCAAAACAACCTTTTGTGACATTAAAAGCAACGGTGGTAACATTAAGAGTGCTACGGGAATTCCACTGTTAAATGCATAGGAGAGAGCAGGTAGGTGGAAAGAATACACTGAAAACCTTTATGAGGGGAGGATTTGGCTGATGTGATAGAGGAAGAAACCGGAGTCGATTTAGAAGAGATAGGGGATCCAGTTTTATAATCGGAATTTAAAAGAGCTTTGGAGGATTTACGGTCAAATAAGGCAGAAGGGATAGATAAAATTCCATCAGAATTTCTAAAATCATTGGAGGAAGTGACAACAACACGCCTATTCACGTTGGTGTGTAGAATATATAAGTCTGACGATATACCATCTGACTTTCGGAAAAGCATCATCCACACAATTCCGAAGACGGCAAGAGCTGACAAGTGCGAGAATTATGGCACAATCAGCTTAACAGCTCATGCATCGATGCTGCTTACAAGAATAATATACAGAAGAATGGAAAAGAAAATTGAGAATGCGCTAGGTGACGATCAGTTTGGCTTTAGGAAAAGTAAAGAGACGAGAGAGGCAATTCTGACGTTACGGCTAATAATGGAAGCAAGGCTAAAGAAAAATCAAGACACTTTCATAGGATTTGTCGACCTGGAAAAAGCGTTCGACAATATAAAATGGTGCAAGCTGCTCGAGATTCTGAAAAAAGTAGGGGTAAGCTATAGGGAGAGACGGGTCATATACAATATGTACAACAACCAAGAGGGAATAATAAGAGTGGACGATCAAGAACGAAGTGCTCGTATTTAGAAAGGTGTAAGACAAGGCTGTAGCTTTTCGCCCCTACTCTTCAATCAGTACATCGAGGAAGCAATGATGGAAATAAAAGAAAGGTTCAGGAGTGGAATTAAAATACAAGGTGAAAGGATATCAATGATACGATTCGCTGATGACATTGCTATCCTGAGTGAAAGTGAAGAAGAATTAAATGATCTGCTGAACGGAATGACCAGTCTAATGAGGACACAGTATGGTTTGAGAGTAAATCGGGGAAAGACGAAGGTAATGAGAAGTAGTAGAAATGAGAACAGCGAGAAACTTAACATCAGGATTGATGGTCATGAAGTCAATGAAGTTAAGGTATTCAGCTACCTAGGCAGTAAAATAACCAATGACGGACGGAGCAAGGAGGACATCAAAAGCAGACTCGCTACGGCAAGAAAGGCATTTCTGGACAAGAGAAATCTACTAATATCAAATACCGGCCTTAATTAGAGGAAGAAATTTCTGAGGATGTACGTCTGGAGTACATCATTGTATGGTAGTGAAACATGGACTGTGGGAAAACCGGAACAGAAGGGAATCGAAGCATTTGAGATGTGATGCTACAGACGAATATTGAAAATTAGGTGGACTGATAAGGTAAGGAATGAGGAGGTTCTACGCAGAATCGGAGAGGAATGGAATATGTGGAAAACACTGATAATGAGAAGGGACAGGATGATAGGACATCTGCTAAGACATGAGGGAATGACTTCCATGGTACTAGAGGGAGCTGTAGAGGGCAAAAACTGTAGAGGAAGACAGAGATTGGAATACGTCAAGCAAATAATTGAGGACATAGGTTGCAAATGCTACTCTGAGATGAAGAGGTTAGCACAGGGAAGTAATTCGTGGCGGGTCGCATCAAACCAGTCAGTAAACTGATGACAAAAAAAAAAAGCTGAAATAAAATGAATTATTCAGATAGTGAAGGGTGACGAAAATTTAATAGTCATGGGTGGCTGGAATTCGGTAGTATGAAAAGGGAGAGAAGGAAACTTAGTAGTTGAATATGGATTGTGGCTAAGAAATGAAAGAGGAAGCTGCATGGTAGAATTCTGCACAGAGCACAATTTAATCATAGCTAACACATTGTTTAAGAATCATGAAAGAATGTTGTATACATGGAAGAACCCTGGAGATACTAAAAGGTATCAGATAGATTATATAATGGTAAGACAGAGATTTAGGAACCAAGTTTTAAATTGTAAGACATTTCCAGCGGCAGATGTGGACTCTGACCACAATCTATTGGTTATGACCTGTAGATTAAAACTGAAGAAACCGCAAAAAGGTGGGAACTTAAGGAGATGGGACCTGGATAAACTGAAAGAACCAGAGGTTGTACAGAGTTTCAGGGAGAGCATAAGGGAACAATTGACAGGAATGGGGGAAAGAAATACAGTTGAAGAAGAATGGGTAGCTTTTAGGGACGAAGTAGTGAAGGCAGCAGAGGATCAAGTAGGTAAAAAGACGAGGGCTAGTAGAAATCCTTGGGTGACAGAAGAAATATTGAATTTAATCGATGAAAGGAGAAAATACAAAAATGCAGTAAATGAAACAGGCAAAAAGGAATACAAACGGATAAAGAATGAGATCGACAGGAAGTGCAAAATGGCTAAGCAGGGATGGCTAGAGGACAAATGTAAAGATGTAGAGGCTTATCTCACTAGGGGTAAGATAGATACTGCCTACAGGAAAATTAAAGAGACCTTTGGAGATAAGAGAACCACTTGTATGAACATCAAGAGCTTAGATGGAAACCCAGTTCTAAGCAAAGAAGGGAAAGCAGAAAGGTGGAAGGAGTATATAGAGGGTCTATACAAGGGCGATGTACATGAGGACAATATTATGGAAATGGAAAAGGATGTAGATGAAGATGAAATGGGAGGTACGATACTGCGTGAAGAGTTTGACAGAGCACTGAAAGACATGAGTCAAAACAAGGCCCCCGGAGTAGACAACATTCCATTGGAACTACTGACGGCCTTGGGAGAGCCAGTCCTGACAAAACTCTACCATCTGGTGAGCAAGATGTATGAAACAGGCGAATACCCTCAGACTTTTAGAAGAATATAATAATTCCAATCCCAAAGAAAGCAGGTGTTGACAGATGTGAAAATTACCAAACAATCAGTTTAATTAGCCACAGCTGCAAAATATTAACACGAATTCTTTACAGACGAATAAAAAACCTTGTAGAAGCCGACCTCGGGGAAGATCAGTTTGGATTCCGTAGAAATACTGGAACACGTGAGGCAATACTGACCTTACGACTTATCTTAGAAGAAAGATTTAGGAAAGGCAAACCTACGTTTCTAGCCTTTGTAGACTTAGAGAAAGCTTTTGACAATGTTGACTGGAATACTCTCTTTCAAGTTCTAAAGGTGGCAGGGGTAAAATACAGGGAGCGAAAGGCTATTTACAATTTGTACACAAACCAGATGGCAGTTATAAGAGTCGAGGGACATGAAAGGGAAGCAGTGGTTGGGAAAGGAGTGAAACAGGGTTGTAGCCTCTCCCCGATGTTATTCAATCTGTATACTGAGCAAGCAGTAAAGGAAACAAAAGAAAAATTCGGAGTAGGTATTACAATCCATGGTGAAGAAATAAAAACTTTGAGGTTCGCCGATGACATTGTAACTCTGTCAGAGACAGCAAAGGACTTGGAAGAGCAGTTGAATGGAATGGATATCGTCTTCAAAGGAGGATATAAGATGAACATCACAAAAGCAAAACAAGGATAATGTAATGTAGTCGAATTAAGTCGGGTGATGCTGAGGGAATTAGATTCGGAAATAAGACACTTAAAGTAGTAAAGGAGTTTTGCTATTTAGCAAAATAACAGATGATTGTCGAAGTAGAGAGGATTCAAAATGTAGACTGGCAATGGCAAGGAAAGCGTTTCTGAAGAAGAGAAATTTGTTAACATCGAGTATAGATTTAAGTGCCAGGAAGTCATTTCTGAAAGTATTTGTATGGAGTGTAGCCATGTATGGAAGTGAATCATGGACGATAAATAGTTTGGACAAGAAGAGAACAGAAGGTTTCGTAATGTGGTGCTACAGAAGAATGCTGAAGATTAGATGGGTAGATCACATAACTAATGAGGAAGTATTGAATAGGATTGGGGAGAAGAGAAGTTTGTGGCACTACTTGACCAGAAGAAGGGATCGGTTGGTAGGACATGTTCTGAGGCATCAAGGGATCACCAATTTAGAACTGGAGGGCAGCGTGGAGGGTAAAAATCGTAGATGGAGACCAAGAGATGAATACACTAAGCATATTCAGAAGGAAGTAGGTTGCTGTAGGTACTAGGAGATGAAGAAGCTGGCACAGGATAGAGTAGCATGGAGAGCTGCATCAAACCGGTCTCAGGACTGAAGACCACAAGAACAACATATTATAATCTATTTTCAAGACAATACACTTCTATTCAACGACTCTTAGAAGTATTCTGTGTGTCTGAGAGAATTTGCAATGTCATCAGCGAACCCTCGCCCTGAATTGTAATTTCTGTTCCAAACTTTTGCTTGGTGTACACAGTTTGCATATCGTGCACACCGAATAAGATTGAGGAGAGTTTAGATACTTGTATCAGTCACTTCTCAACTACTGCAAACCGTTTATGCCCTTCACTGTTGTAACTACATTATCCTTTCTCTGCAATTTGTTTGTAACCTTTCGTTCCTTATATTTTACCATCTTCTCTTCAGAATTTGATTGAATGTAGTCCATTCAACATTAACAAATCTTCCTTGAAATCTACATATTCTATAAACGTAGGCTTGACTTTGTTTAATATATAACGTCAGGAAATCCGTAGGTCCAGTGATGACTTGCGTGTTTCTACATTTCGTCGGAACCCAAACCTGATCTCTAGCAGTTTATTCATTCTTCTGTTAGTGATTCATGTGTTTATTTGGCAACCATGACTTATTAAATTCATATTTAGGTAATACCCATCCCCATCTGCATCTACCTTCATTGGAAAAACAATTGTTCTATTCACTGGGGGTTTTTAATCAGTCTCATAATTCTTCCACAATAGGTGGAATAGTTTTGCCATGAATGGCTCTCCCAAGGATCTCCATGAATCTGAGGGTTCAAATGGCTCTGAGCACTATGGGACTCAACATCTTAAGTCATAAGTCCCCTAGAACCTAGAACTCCTTAAACCTAACAATCCTAAGGACATCACACACGCCCATGCCCGAGGCAGGATTCGAACCTGCGACCGTAGCAGCCTCGCGGTTCCGAACTGCAGCGCCAGAACCGCACGGCCAGAATCTGAGGGAATGTCTTCTTTTCCGTGAGTCTTCTTCTGACTCAGATCTTTCAGCGTTCTGCAAAATTCTTTTCAGAGTATCGTGTGCCCCATCTAACTTTGTTTTACTTTTCCTTCTTTTACTTGTAACATCGTGTTCAATTCCCTTTTATAGCCCTTTTACACTTTTTTTCCAAGTTTCAGTTATTTCTTCTTAGATTCATGCTGGATTACCATCTGAGTTCTTGATTTTCATACACCTGATTCCGTTTTCTCCTTAGGCCTGCTTAATTTTTTTATAGGTATCATCTATCCCTCCCCAATAATGTATCATGATCCTACGACCTTACATTTGTCTAGAGATTCCTACTTGGCAAACTTGCTCCTCTATATTCCCCTGCTTCGTTTGCTACATGTTTAGGTATTCTTGCTCACTGGTTAATTCCAATACTTTTTTACCCCAGGAGATTTACTGGGCCTTGTCTTTTTATCGGTTTCATCCTCTGCTGCTCTCAACCGTTACATCTCTCTTTTCTGTAGTATTCTTCTCCCTTTTGAAACTCTCAACAACCTTCGGTTGACTTCTTTTTGACTCATTTCTCGCAGCTGATGTTGTCTCCCAATTTTCCTTCTCAACCTTTTCCAACAATCTCCCATTAGGAATTTTCTTCTCTTTTAACTATTATTGTAACTGCTTTTATATCGTGGTTAGCAGTTATAATGTTCTAACTCATCAGTACATACTTATTAAGTCGTTGATAAGAAAATATGTACGAATTTTTCCAGTCTCGGCATGGTGGTCCCTTTCACACAAGGCAAACACTGACGCTGCTCTCATGATGATGAAGGTGCCTTGGTCATGTGTTGTTGAGGTTTTAATATGTAGTTGTACAACATTATCATATTTCATAATCTAGTTGTAACTAGTAAATTGTTTATTGCTAAACTAACATGCGCTTGAACTTGCCCAGTGCACGCCATTTTGATACAAATCCTAAATTGGGCTATTTTGGCGTTCTAAGTCCAGTACTTCTCTTTGCGGTATTTATGATTTTGAGCTACAGCTGCCGAGTGCTGTAAAAATTTATTTAAGCACAGCAAGAATAGTCATACACAAATCTAAAGATAACAGATGGATCCAGTTGGTGGACCCTAATAGAATTTTCATTAAATTACTGTCGTAGGAGTCTCCCACAAACTGGTCCATAGCCTTCGTATGTGATTAAATAATTAGAGTACAAAATGTCAGTACGATCTCTATAGTACTTTGCATGATCGTTTGTGGGTATCATAGAAGTCGAAAGGAATAGAAACATTAATAGTTCAGCGTGAATGTCTTGTAGTACCGTGCTCAATTTTCAACGACGCGGCTGTCTCCGCACATACATTGAGTATTAGTAATACACCAAAAGCAGAGGATATAATAACAAAGAAATTATAGCTGTATGCTGAAGGTCCTTATGTTTCATTCTTCTGTTCGACCATCTGAAAGAAATTGGTAACATACGTATACAGAAAAGAATTCAAGATACTGGAAATACACCTTCTAGTATTAAAATACTATTCTCAGCAGCTGGTTTTGTTAACAAGGATAGTCAATCAAGTAAAGCGTTATGCTGAAAAGAAATCCTACGGTTTTAATTATGGATACAGATCAACATGAGTACTGCAATTAATCGCATACCTTGGCCACGATGAGGATGAGTTTCAGATGAATTAAGTACTTCTTTGTTAATTTGTACTGAACGCTAAATGAAAGTATTTTGTTACCGAGCTGTACTAGCGTCGTTTTGCATTTTTTTAAAAAAGCATTACAAGGCGCGCGCAGTTGGCTAACATCCCACACGCTGTTCCAACCGCTGCATTACGGAAGCTGCAGCACTGTTAATGCTGGTACGTACAACACAGAACGCTCGTTAGGTGTCTGAGTGTATGTGAGTTAACAGCTGTGAAACGAAATAACAGAGTATGCGCGTTTGTTTTTGTGTTCAATGAGGGCTTTAGAGCAGAAAATGGGTTACACGTAGTGGAACATAACTGTTGGCACGTGTCATACACAGTTATGGAAATCATACATGTATGTCCCAGATAGCCAGGAACAGTTTTGTATACGAATAAATACAAGAATTCATTATCATGGAATAAGTATCTTGCTTGATGAATGTTGCTGGAAGTAAATGAATGGTAAGGTTTTGTTAACTAATGTTTTAAAACATAACATAACTATAAGAAAGAAACGTAATGACATCATCAAATACTGAACACTACTCATACGAGAAAACACGTAAGCGACGCCGTGTAGATATATAGCTGTTGGAGAGGTACTTTATCTAAGGTCTTCTAATTGCACGTATTCACAGTATGTGTACCATATGTCTAAAACGCAGGGATCCACATGGGTTGAAATGAGTACGTCTCTATCAGTGCCCTAAAAATCCATATATTACGGCCTCTTCCTTTTCAATCACAGATTATGTGACGTAATTAACACTGTTTATTATTTTCTATGTTAGCTGTTATTACGTTAATGTTATTGACGTGGAACGACTTCAGAAGGCTGAAGACAATCCACTTTTTAACATTAGGTCTTGCTACTTTCATAACACACTGATACGATAAGGTTTCAGTTTCCAGCATTTCTGTGACATTCTGACTCAAAAAAGCTTATAACCACCGTGTCTGGCCTTTACCATTGTTATTGCGACATCATAACCGTTACGTTCCATTGAGGTGGTTTGAAAGTTTAAAAAAAATTGTCATTCACAGACAAAACGCATTTATATCTCATTCCACCAATCAGCTATATTTGGTTGTAGGTCTGCAGCAATGTTGCATTATCTCTTTATGAAACCATATTTCCAAGTATTTACATGACTTGTCATGTTCCAGTTGTCAGACAAGCAGAGTATTCAAAGAAACTGTCCTATGTTACATGAGATTATGCTTCCCAAATGTAGGAGAAAAGCTTTGAAAATGAATGCTTAGAAACATATCCTTTTTCGGGTAGGGTAGTTTAACGAGCACAGTCAACACTGAGGGGCGTAGGCCGTTTTGCTTCTATCGTTTGTTGCTCATCTGGATGTGTGACACTTACTAACGGCGGACTATGCCATTACAGAAAGGAATCAGATGTGTGTTATGCGTCACGGAACGCCATCTGATCTTCACCTTGTATGACAGGACGTAAAACGCACACTGAAGCGGTAAAGAAACTGGTATAGGCATTCATATTCAAATACAGAGATATGTAAACAGGCAGAATGCGGCCCTGCGGTCAGCTACACCTATATAAGACAAGTGTCTGGTGCATTTGTTAGATCGGTTACTGCTGTTACAATGACAAGTTATCAAGATTTAGGTGAAATTTAACGTGGTTTATACCCGGCGCACAAGCGATGGGACGCAGCATCTCTGTAACAGCGATGAAATGCGGATTTTTCCGTACGAACATCTCACGAATGTACCGTGAACATCAGAAATCCGGTAAAACATCAGATCTCCGAGATGTAAGCGGCCGGAAAATGATCCTGCTAGAACGGGACCAACGATGACTGAAGATAAACGTTCAACGTGACGGAAGAGCAAACCTTCCACAAGCTGCTGCAGATTTCAGTGCTGGGTCATAAAGAACTGTCAGCGTGCGAACCATTCAACGAAACATCATATGTATGGGATTTCTGAGCCGAAGGCCTACTCTTGCACCCTTGATGACTGCACGACAAAAAGCTTTACGCCACGCCTGGGCCCGTCAACCCTGTCATTGGACTGTTGACGACTGGAAACATGTTGCCTGTTTGAAGGAGTCTCGTTTGAAATAGTATCGAGCGGATGGACATGTACAGGTATGGAGACAACCTCATGAATCCATGGACCCTGCATGTGAGCAGGGGACTGTTCAAGCAGGTTGAGACTCTATGAGGCGTGAGCAGTTGGAGTGATATGGGACCCAGGTACGTAAGCATTCTGTCTGATCACCTGCTTCCATTCGTGTCCATTGTACTTTCCGACGGACTTCGGCAATTCCAGCAGACACTCCACAGGCCCAGAATTGCTGCAGAGTGACCTCAGGAGCACTGAGTTTAAACTCTTCCGCTGGCCACCAGTCTTCCCAGACATGAACATTACTGAGAATATATGGGACACGTTGCAATGTGATGTTCAGAAGAGATCCCCCTCGTACTCTTACGGACTTATGGACAGCTCAGCTTTATTCATGTTGTCAGTTCTCTCCAGCACAGCTTGAGACATTAGTCGAGTCCATGACACGTCTTGTGTTGGCACTTTTGCGTGCTTGTGGGAGGGGCTGTACACAATATTAGGCAGGTGTACCAGTTTATTTGCCTAGTGTGTATAAGAAATTTCGTTATCATGCTCTTCCAGCTCACGTGACCTCTACGTTTCTGACTATGCGTGCCTTTATGGATATTATTGTAATCTGCACCTATCGTCACACTCCATATGTTAGAGGAGCGTGTCTGTAACGCATGTGTCCAGGAGATGAAGGATGAACAAGAATGACTATTATCCAAACAGAACACCACCTGTAGTGTTAATAAACCTGTGTCTGCCGTAGTACATATTTCCCCACGACAGAAGATGTATTTGTTTCTGGACATTAGTACCTATATTTGACCTGTAATATCTCCCGTAAGCAAATGACAATTTTTTTAAAAGTTCTGTACACAGTTATATATATTACAATGTGCACACTCGTACATGTTCGAAGATACATCGCGTTCTATTTCTGGACATGGCAGGCATTGATAGTGTATCGTTCGACACCAGGAAAGCGACGTTCAATTAAAATGTATTCCCTGTAATGGAATGCCATAAAGAATGTACCAGTGCACCTTGTGAACACATGGCTGCCGAAGTGTGGAAGTTTGGGTCTGGGCGTGGGGACCTCACAATGGTAAGGCGACCACTCGCAATTAGCGAGAAATTCGGGACAGGGTTCTGGTCTGGCACAAATTTTCAGTGTCGTCAGATGTTCGTTGTCCATATTAGCAACTAGGAATATATTTCACGTATTTCATAATGGCTATAGTCGCTGCAGTGCCTGTTCCTTCGGGCTCGCAGTATGGGCTGTATACGTAGCCAGATGCTGAAACATCGTAGATATGTTCATTAATCGGTGAACTCGCGAACCACACTGGTTCTGCGTTCTGCCACCAGTTGAAAATATGGCGCTGTAAGTAACCAGAAGGAGTGGCGGCTGCAAAAAAAGGGGAGGAACGATTAGACACATGATACCGGTGGTTCGTTACAAGTTACAACATACGCTCAGCATCGTTTCCTGACTCAACAACAGCCTGCTTCCGTAACACGGCATGATCGAGAGTTGTTCGTAGCATATCAGGTGTAATCAGTGTGATATGTCGTGGTCTGCTGTTCTTCAGATCAAGATGAGTCCGGATACATAGGCACTTACTTTCAGATATCTCCACAACGAGAATTCACATGGATTTAGGGCTGGGGATTTGGAAGGCTACACATCTTGAAATCGCTCAGAGGTGATTCCCTCGTTATCGAAGTTATCTCGAAGCAAATCCTTCAACTGGCTAACGATGTGTGGTGTCACCCCATCTTGCATGAAAATAGTAGTGTGGACACACCTACTTTCTAACAAAGCTGGAATCACGTATAGCACAAGGTGGTCCTTGCAACTTGCCGATATTACTGTACACTTAACAGACACTCGAGATGTCATCTGCTGAAGACAGACCTGTAGAGAATGAACGAGGTTATGAATTCAGAACACACGGCCACTTTAGCTGAATGCAGTGGACGTTCCTGCCCAACACGTGGCAGAACGGAACCCCATAAGAGACAGTTCTTTGTATTCATGGCACCGTGCAGAGTAAAATGTGCCTCGTCGTTCCAAGAACACTCCACAGCTACTTGTCATTCTTTGTCATAGGTGTCAAAAAACCAAAGGCGTTCTGGACTATCTTGTGGCTTCACTTAGTGCACATTCTAAAAATTATAAGGACACCAGTGTAAAATGAGCAGCAAAATTTTCTTACCTGTTGAGGAGGCGAGAGACAATTCCCAGCCCCGCGGGATTAGCCGAGCGCTCCTGGCGCTGCATTCATGGACTATGCGGCTGATACCGGCGAAGGTTCGAGTCCTTCCTCGGGCATAGGTGTGTGTGTTTGTCCTTAGGATAATTTAGGTTAAATAGTTTGTAAGCTTATGGACTGATGACCTCAGCAGTTAAGTCCCATAAGATTAAACACACCTTTTTTTGACAATTCCCATGACACATCTCCAGCCCTGGCTGCAGAACTTGAGACACGTACAGCACGGTCGCCTATAGCTACAGTACATATATTAACAATTGCGTATTTATTGATTTTTAGCAGATTTACTGACGTGGAGCCTCCTTACAGCTGCTTCTGTCTGCGATATTCCCACAACGCAGCGCCACTGTTGCTGTCTTTCTGATAAAGTAACTTCATCAGCAGTGCATCGTCTTTCTTCTCAATAACCACTGCATTTCGTACGGAAAATTTCAGCCTTCTTAATGCTTTACATCAACAGTTACTTCACAAAATAAATCAACACGGACAGCACGCGGACATCAAATCAGGAAATGTTTCACTTTCTGACTGCTTACAGCAGGATTTTTTCGCCTGGTGGTAGAAAGTGGTGCTACAATTTTTTCAGCATACTCGACGAGTTAAACGATTAATGAACGTACCTCAGTTGTTTCAGCGTCCTGCGACGTAATAGCCCGACTGCTGCACTCGGAACACCGTCAGTTTAATTACACCCAGAACGGGGCGCCTCATCTGTTGTGGCTGGGTCCGAACGTCTTTGAAAGTACGAGCAAGTACAGAGAGTGGGATTGCTTGTCATTGATAGCTACAACTTCAGGTGGGTGATGGAGCCCCTTGGGGATATAGCGAGCAGGTCGGGAAGGGAGATCAGTGTTTACAGATTGCTTTATGGCACTTTATGGGCCGCGGGAAATTGACCCAAAGGGGAGAGGGGTGGGGAGGGGAAGGGAAGGGGAGTGGAGGCTCAGCAAGCAGAGATTGCGCGCACTCTGTGCACCCGACGTCAAATCGTGCCTCATTTTCGCACGGATGACACTTTTCGCTTGTGCTCTAATGTCATTCTCACTTCCCACAAGTGTCTGCCTGGTTTGGTAAACACAACCAGCCCCGCTCACAGGGTGGAAGCAGAGTTATCACTGGTAGCATCGTTCCCATAATCGGTGGAGCCGAATGGAAGGCTTAAACCAGAGGCTTAGACGATTCTGTGATGCTGGGTATTATTAACCGCTTCAGCTGCATTTAGCCTTTTGTTACTGTATCACTTCCGGTTTGGTGGCGCTAAAAGCCACATCTTCAAGTGAACAATAGATGAACAAATCAGAGTTGAAGTTCTCTAATGTTTCAATCATACGATCACCTAAAGATGTGGCTTTCAGGGTCACGAAACTGGTAGTGATACTGTAATAAAGGACCAAATACAGCTGAAGCGGTTATTAATACCCAAGATGAATACTCATAGCTGTGATAGCCCACGCACAAGGTTGTGTCCGGATTCTGTGATGATTTGGGTTGCGATTTTTTAACCCCTGCTGACGCGTGGAGAGATCCATGTCACACGTTCGTTACACGTACGAGTACGTGTTCTGTGCAAATGCAGGCTTTTCAGTACACAGAAATCCCTACAGAGGCCTGATAAGATGTGTTCGAACTTCAGACAGAACAAAATATTGTCTCAATTAATTGAAAAGCGTATCACTCGTCTTCGCATATCGGTAAAGAAAATATGTTAATACAGCATTAGTTAAATGCAGGTGAGTCTATGGAAAGGCCCCAGAAGTGGTCTTCAATCCAAACGATAAAAATGCTATGGTAAGAAAGCTGTCTGAAATCAAATGTTTATAGCTATGAAGTTCTAAATGCCGACTGGAATGAATGTCGCGGTGATATGTTAAACAGTAATGGCAGAGGGCTTTTTACTGACGTAAAAATTTCGATAATGTCTAATGTGGTAAGTACAGATTCCGGATCCGAAATACTTTGGGGAAAGGTATGTGTTAAATGTGGATAAAATATCGGCTTGCGATGCTTCTCTAGACCTCTTGCCCCGGGAGCGCTCGTGACAAAGTATTTGAGGGGATACTAGGACAACACTTCTCGTAAATTTACTGGTTATATTATAGTATTGAAGCCTGGGAGGCTGAAATGATTACAGAGGAAGATAGGGACAGGGAATCTTCTCAGTTGTTCTAAATATCTTATACGGAAAAACTTTAAGCAGTTAATCAGAGAAACTACTGGTAAAAGTAACACATTTGATCTTGTTTTCACCAACAGGCCGGAGATTATCGACTCAGTGTAGAACAGTGAACCAGTGATTGTAAGATAGTTACAGTGTCACTGAATATGGCTGTAAATAGAAATATAAAAGGAAAGATGAAGATTTTGCTTGGAAAGAGGGACAAGAAATAGGTATCAAATTAATTCAGCTGTCAAAACGAGCATTTCATCCCTAGCACTGACAATGTACAGTACCTTACACAGTTATGTACCCAGATAAGATGTGAGAAATGGGAGCCGCCCACATGTTATACAGCTTGTACTAAAGCAAATAGAACTAAACTGCAAATTTAAACGTAACCAAACTCTCACAATAATTGAAGGAGGCCACAGTTAGCACTGGGTGAGTCGTTCAGTGAATTCGAAAGTAAATTTCTATCTTCCGTCTTATAGGAAAATCCTGTGATTTTTTGACCTTATGTTGAATGAGTGAACGGATTGGAGCCCTCAGTCAAGATACTCCTTGATCAAAACTGCATTGAAGCATAAGATGACAGAGAGATGCCCGAAACCTAAACGTCTTTTTCTAAAACTGTTTCACTGAGGACTCTCGCACTGTAGTCGCATGAACGTCAGAATGATCTACATCAAAATAAGTGACCATGACAACTCATATAGCTCTAAAGACGAGCAAAGCGTTCCTACTGATCGGAAAAAGCGCAGGTCAATCCCAGTTTCAAGAACAGTCGTCGATCAGGCGCACAGATTATAGGCCTATTTTCCTCCTCATCGCTCCATTGTGAACTATTGGAACATGTTTTATGATCGAAAATTACTAAATAGTTCTACATATCTTATCTGAAAATCTCTTATGTATGAATCCATAAAAGTTCCGGAAAAGACACTGAGTGGAAACCTAGTCATCCCCTTCACATTTCACTGCATCTACAGCTTCACGGCAATGACTTCCAAAACTGGTAACTGTCCTCCGAATATTATCCACAGAAGAGCAAAGTGATGCCGCATACGTATGCAACATTTTGTTTAAGGAGGAAGCCTCGTATACAAACCATCGAGAAGTAAATCATTTCAATACGCATTAATAGCTGAAAATCCATGCTGACTCAAAGAAGGGGATACAAACTCTCTTTATCTATAAACGTTTGGTGCGGGTTTGCCAGACCCTTATCATTGGTAGCTGTTTTTTTGATGGGAATTAAAATACTCTAAAGTATATCTAGTTCATTAGGTACGTTACTGCCGCAATTAGTGATAGACATCCCTCTGAATATTGGGCAACCATTGTGGAACAAACGCTACGGATGTCCTTCCCATCCACATACATGAGGCCCTGTTAAGAGAACAAGTTGATTGATATGTAACCGTCGTTCAGGAACAGTCCCACTCAAAAATCGTAGCACCTCCATTCATTGATCTGTGTCGAAAATTAAAATAGCGGGGCTTTCAGGATTGACGACTCCCAAAGGCCTGAGCTGCGTTTGATATAAATGAAATTCAGCGTGCAGTTTTGTTTCTACAGGATCCCTTCGTAGCTTGTAGCAACGCTCAAGGTCAACATGTTGACCAGTTAGTATGACAGCCGTCACAATAAAGAAGCATGAATTTAAGTGTTTTCTTACATTTGGTACAATGTGGCAGGCGTTTATGGAACTTGTTCTCCTGGTTGCCGGACGATCGTTTATGGCGCTATTATCTTGATGATGTTTGATCGAGTCCCATACATGTGACGAAAAAAAGGCTCGGTGAACGATAAGAATTATATACGAATGTCCGCTATAACTTGGCCAAAACCGCCTCATGATATATTTATTCATTCACGAAATACTTGGGTGGCCTGTCTTAGCTACATTGCCCTATATAGATTTGCAAGGTATGGTCAGAAAAGCGTATCACAATCACCCCACTGCGTGGTATGCCTTCCTGACAAGCTGCATAAAGTATTTATGGTAATAACTACTATAACATATCACTTAGAAGAGCATTTTTTACACAGTGTGTAAACAGCGACCGGTTACACTTGCGAAACGATCACTTACGAAGTGTAACTATTTTAGGTATCCAACCATTAGTATACAGTCAATTTATACAGGGTGTTAAAAAAAAAGACACAAAGGAATTACAGACGTTGGCTGCAAGTGGGATTGATTTAATCAATGGAGAAAGTCGAAAATTTGTTCCGCGCCGAGACTCGAACCTGTCTCCTGCTTACCAGGCAGTTGCTGTGACTACTTACCCATCCAGACATTGTGACCATCGCAACTGCACTGACTACTGTACCATGCCCCACATCAGACCCAAATTTGCAGTTTATCCATACACTACTGATGTAGTGCCCCTCCGTATTATCCTCACGCAGCATTTGGAGCCTGGTGTTCCTCAGTATTGAAATGCTCATTGGCCATCCTCCCCTGCTGGTGTCAGTTCCATATACACATATCCGAAAGAACCGACAGATATATAAAAGTTTTGCATCACTCCGGTTCCCAGATCTTTGTAGTTCAACCATGCCTAGACGGTGAATACCGCGGTTCGACCACGTCCGCATTATTACTTTGTGCCAGGAAGGGGTTCTTAACAATTGAAGTGTCAAGGTGCCTCGGAGTGAACCAAAGAGATGTTGTTCGGATATGGAGGATATACAGGGAGACAGGAACTGTCGATGACATGCCTCGCTCGGGCCACCCTGGAGCTACTACTGCACTGTATGACCGCTACCTACGGATTATCGCTCAGAGGAACCCTGACAGCAAAGGTACCATGTTGAATAATGCTTTTCGTGCTGCTACAGGACGTCGTGTTACGTATGACTAAAACTGTGCGCAATAGGCTTCATGACGCGCAGCTTCACTCCCGACGTCATCGCGAAGTCCATCTTTGCAACCACGGCACTAAGCAGCGCGCTACAGGTGGGCCCAACAACATGCCGAATAGACCGATCAGGATTGGCATCACGTTCTCTTCACCGATGAGTGTCGCATGTACCTTCAACCAGACAATCGTCGGAGACGTGTTTGGAGGCAACCCGGTCAGGTTGAACGCCTTAGACACACTGTCCAGCGAGTGCAGCAAGATGGAGGTTCCTACTGTTTTGCGATTGCATTACGTGGGGCCGACGTACGCTGATTGTGGTAGCCGAAGGCACCCTAACGGCTGTACGATACTTGAGTGCCATCCTCCGACCGATATTGCAACCATTACGGCAGCGTATTGGCGAGGCATTCGTCTTCATGGACGACAATTCACGCCGCCATCGTGCACATCTTGTGAATGACTTAATTCAGGATAACTACAGAGCTCGACTAGAGCGGCCAGCATGTTCTCCAGATATGAACCCTACTAAACATGCTTGGGATGGATTGAAAAGGCTGTCTACGGACCACGAGATCCACCAACCACCCACTCTGAGGGGTGGTATGGACCAAAGCGAAATAAAGTCCACTAAACATAAGGAATATACGAGTGTCCACTAAACATAGGCTATAAAATACATACCTTATGGGCGATGAGCACCTGTTCATCTTTCATATTGTGCAACTTATCTCTCCTAGTGAAACCTCTTCGTTTTTACGAACAACTTACAGAATGCAGTGAATTAATGAGAACACATAACATGCAGTAAGCACATGTTAGCGTTGATACCGCAATCTATAGTCACAGTTCTGGGTAACTGCATGCCTCCATTCGTTCTAAAGGAACCAATGTGGAATAGCAGGCTTCTATTATATCGCTAAATACGGGAATAGAACTACATTGTAAAAGCGTTTTACAGACGTAACACTAGACAAACTGATTCCACTAGAGCTAATACAGTATATACACTAACACAAAACTGTGACTACAGCTTACGGTTTCAACACAAAGCCCATGTTTACTGGACATTATTGGACATTTTGTTGCTAATTTTGGTAGACACTATCACCTTTCAAAATATGGGTCACTTGCGTTTAACATTCTGTATGAAAAATTGGTAATGTCAGATCTAAAGGAGAAGGCTCGATGCAACTCCCGATCTTGACTATTGTTTGTAACTATCTTATCTATTCTTATCCATCTTTCTTTTATTCCCTTTCAAATTACTTAAATTTTAGTTAATGTTATCTCCAAACCCCACTTCATTTAACTAATTTGTAGTTTTCCTTTCGTTTCTAATTCATTATATCTTAGTTGTCAGCAATATTTGTATGCAGTATGGAATAAATTATATTACTACATGTTGAAATCTGTAAAATATTCGGGGTGTTTTAATGTACTAGGTAATATCCCACCAAATATTCAACAAATGAAAAGGAAGGAGATGATTGTCTTCCTTTTCTGTTCCGGATTTTTGTATATTTTATGCTTGGTCTAAAATTTCTCTGTTGTCAGGTACATATTTTACAGTCCAAGTAAAATTTTGCTTCTCATGACGATCATGTCGTAGGGATGATAATCATTTGGTAACATTTCGGGATCTTGGGAACCATTCCTCTCACGAATCGTCTAGGTTGAGTAACTGTGTGTATTAATTACCTTTCTGCTTAGAATACTCCAGCTGGGAACTGTAGAAAAACGCTGTTATTTTGACACACTGTTAACTCGGCCAGCCCTGCAATACTACAAAAGCTCCGAAGTTTTAGCCTGTTCACTAAAATGTTTTTTCCCTCGAATACACCAACTTAAACCGCACTTATTAATTAGTCTACCTGAAAAATAAACAAAGGAGCTAAAAAAATAGCTTTTGGTGCAGAGTTAGGGATTTGGCACGGGACCATGGGTTTTTACATACCTTCAGGAGTACCACTTCAGAGATGGTATTTGCTCATAGAATAATTTGTGATCAAAGTTCGTCAACTAAAGTAGGACCAATTGGGAAAATAGATCTTCGTTTGATGCCAAAAAACACTCTTTTACTACCGCTCCTGAAACTTTTCACCTTGTTCTCAAGTGAGGAGCACTCCTTTCGCTGCAGAACATTTGCTTTAACTCTCCAATAGATAAATTTCTGGTTCACTTACGTGACCTGCTGAGTACTCGGTAAAGTTAAGAAGCTCTTACAAGAAGCGAGGTGCCTGCTTCGAGGGTTGAGAGCTCTCAACGCAGCTCAGGTTCCCACACGTCTACTCCCACCACTTCCCTTCCCTTCACCCCACTTTGCAGCCATCTTTCCGGTGATAGCATTTTCGCTGCACGCGACGGCGCATTCTTGGCTTTCAGAGGAAGAGCACGTTGCGACGCTTGGGGACTCCCGAAGTACGAGAGGTGGCTTATATCGTCGACGCTTAGTGGAACAGCTCCAGACCGCGACCACATCACCACCGCCTTACTACTTTTGCACCAAATATATTATTAATACTTACCTCAATAAGCTCCTGCTGAATTTGATCATCCAAGTAAATCTTATGCTGCATACTGTAATTTTTCTGCTCTCTGTGTTTGATAAAGTATATCCTTAGGATCGAGGCTGTTCCCGATATACAGTACGTAATGACTTGGCACCCCATTTGTAGCTTTCTCAAGAGACTCATAAATGGTTCAGGGTGGGGTTACATCGGTATATACGTGCTATAAAAGGTAAGGAATTGTTTATTATCAATACGTGATGTAAAAACACGTAGCTTATTTTCGATGACAACAAATTAAGCGTGCTGTTCGAAAATAAAGAAGTGTTGAGAAATTAGCACCGATTCTGCATTTGGTACAACAACAGTTCCTTTAAATGTTTGTAAACGTCCGTTTCAATGCGAGTTACGGTTAACAAAGGCAACACCCGATTATAAGGTAAGTGAAATGATTAGTGGAGCCATTTAAATGTTGATCGTTAACACTAATACACGATATGTAATTGGATGAACTTGTACATTCAATAGTCCGTAAGTTGATCTGGAGATTTTTATTTTACAGAAGTGTCCTTTGTAGTGGTTTTGAAGTATCATGTTGCACGCTAGTGCGGCCGTTTCTAGAATACTTTTCAAGTTTTTGGAGCTTAGTGATTCAGAGGCGGCCTGTAGAGCACGTAACATTTTGACGACTTTGATTTCATTTGAATTGGACTTTTAGCAAGAAGGACGATGTTGTTTTCACAAAACCTTACACAGTAGATCTGGAGACGCAGTATTCGAGGAGTGTCCGACTACCAGTCGATCTCTTGCGTTTATCAGGCTACAGAATCCTGCAGACAGATACGTTTCCCACGCCCATTATAGAACCTCACATTCAGGAAAGAGTGATACGAGGCATTCGTAAATACATAGATACACATATGTAGAACGAAAAGGTGGTTCTGTGATGCTTGCTCGGGTATAAAGGGATGAAAGCGAGAATTAGTACGCGTAAATTGTAGTCTCAGAAGATTAATCGATTTGACCTGTGATGTACGCACTACGTAGAGTGGCCGAGCTCTTCTATATTAACTCGATAAAAGCTATTTAATCTCCGCCGCCCTCTGCGTATGTGACAGATATGAGAACTCCAGTCAGAGAAGTGTCTCTGAATCACTAGTAGAGTAGGTAGGTACTAGGTTTCAGAGGTCACTTACAAAAGACTGCAGGTATTCCACCGCAAACAATGTAGGGCCTTCTTCTCACTTCACATTCGTACAACACAACTATAGGACTGCTGATCTCCAGTATAAGCTGAATGTAATCTGGCTCCACCAAGCACAAGGGTTTCTAACATGTCGGTTATCATCCCGCTCGAGTTGTCCTGTATTCAAGACTGTAAATAAGAGATCCATCTTTCCTTGAAAAGTGATTGCCTTTACACAGATTTTAAATCCCTATCTTTTGCTTCTTACCCTCCAGCCTTCATCTGTATTCACATGTGACGCCAAAATTTGCTGTCATCCGATGTGATCCTGAACTCTATTTGAAGTTGATCTATGTTTGAAGTTGATCTCAGGTTGTTGTAAGCGCCCCACAGTCAGTTTCGTTAAGGGACATAGGCTGTGTCTACGTCTTACGGCGGACGAATGCGACCATTTCCATTGGCTCTCGTAGATATGGATTAGTCATCCGTCTCTGTAGAGTCCTAAAGGGTATTGTGACAGTTGGAAGTGGTAGTAGGTGCTCTCGTAGCAGCTCTATCTCAGACGTCCTGTCACTGATCCTCACATTCCGAATCTCCCCTCTCTCATTAAGAGCGAGTGCTTGCAATTTAAGGAGGTATTTAATCTTCCAGAGCTGATGATGACGTGACGGGAAACCGTGTCGTCGGGCTCTGCCCACCACTGTAAAATGTACTACAGGGCAGAGCTTTTTTTCTTTCTCTTTGGCGATGTGTGTGGGTACAGGGGTGGACGTATGGTGGGGGTTATGGCGATGGGGAGGTCGACTCTCATTCTCTGCTTCGATGCAACCCACACCTCTCTGATCTAGCAATTTTTCTGTGTAGCGCATAGACCCAATGCCCTCAGTTACGTGTTGCATACTCCTAACTACTACCGCCATACTTTATTTCCGTGGACATTATTCCCTATGAACGCCGATTCTGCGGAGAACGCCTTCAAACTTAAGAGTCTGCTGAACTGTCGGCATCTTTCTTTAATACCTTGTCTCAAATGCTTTGATTCTCTTACTTCCCGTATTCTCGCTGTCCACAACACATTATGTACAATGCAGCACTACAGCCTTACATTCTCAAATATTTGTTATTTTTGTGATGGATGTTTCTTTTGTGTGAAGTAACCTACTTCTTACGTATTCCTTTCTCCGTCCGTTAACCGTCTCCTTGATTCCACGGTAGCAATTTTGTCATTAACCCATTTTCTGCACTCAGTATATTACTCAATTTATTCAGCAGAGGCTACAGCTCTTCTTTATTTGTCACAGAGGTAACTAATCATCTCACCATTTCCGTAATTTCGTAATCAATTATAATATCGCCTTTGATCCTTTCTTGTCTTATCTTATAATGCCACTGTACATCTATAGTGTATGTATATGAAGTTTTAGAATTGTCAGGTGCGTTTTCTCTGGCGTTTGGGCACATATTTCAAGTTGGTTTTTGCGTTTTTGGCACTGCGTAGCTAGAGTCAGGCCAAACAAATACTGCATATCAATTCTGTCATTTGACGCCGACGGAAGGAATAATGCTCTCCTTAAAAAAATAACAACAAAAAATTAAACGGAATTTTATGAGCTTATTTGATACTGTGGTGTTAGATTATTCGAGAGTGATATTTGGTTTGTCGACATGTATTAAAGAAGCTTAAAAGCAGAAGAGCTAGAAGTACTAAAACAATGAAACCGGGTGCCGCCCTGATCCGCGTTGACTGCTACTTTGATGTAACAGCGCTACTCAGTCGCCGTTTGAGACTACTTACCGTTTGTCATGTTTTAATGTTCCAGTGCATACATGCCGAATTCAACCGAATTTCTCACTAAACTAATTTGGAACTGCTATCAGACTGACACGTAAAATCCCGCTTTAACAGTATACTATTTGCGAAGACACAGGACGTAGCATGAAAGACGTGATGAGTAAGACTTTTCTTTGTTCTTCTTTTGTTGATTCCAGCTACACAGCGCAAAAACTAAATCGCAAATACTTGCATAAATGCCAGGCGAAATGCCGATGATGGACCTTAGCAGTGTCACCCTACATATACACTTCTCGGCGACATTGGGCATCGTTCTAAATTAGATATGCTCCTGAGAGACGGTAGGGCACAGGCATTCTGCGCCGTTCCTATGTAATGTATGCTGCAAATTATCCACCATCTGGCCAGTATGAAAGGCGGTTGGCCACGGGTAACTGAAGTTCCTGATTCGCTTCTAAGTTATCCTTCTCCGTTTAGAGACACTCATGGCTTTCTTGCTGAAAAACACTCATCAACGTATCGGGATAAGTAGTATGCTGCGCGGCTGATTAGTAGACGTACTAGTTCGGTAAGGTTTCCTCGTCCAAGGGTCGAAAAATACTGGAGAACGTCTACTGGGGCTGGGAGCTTCGGCGAACTTTCTGCCTCTAACACAGTTGTTCCGGATGACTTGATATATCGCCCCTACACGTCTGTTGCAAAGACTTTGAAACAGCAAGTATACATACGAGATCTTCCAGGAATCTTTCAGATTTTTGATGGATTTTGCTTGGTTAAAAACACTTATGGAAACTTCTTTATTTTTCCATTACCAAAAAAAGCGTTGACCAGCCTCCCTGGTGCCTCCGGTTTTCTAATTTCATTAACACATGCATATTTATGACATTCCACGTCCCGTCTCGTAGAATGTTAGAATGATTTCCTGTCATTGGCTTGTGAACCATTTTATTCCCCATTGGAAAACTCCTCTCGAAGATTCAAGAGTGGTAAGAAGGGGGGGGGGGAGGGGGGGGGGAAGAGTGTTGGTTATTACATAATCTTCTGAAAATGAAGAGACCATTATTAAGCTATTTCAATTTCTGGTCCACACAAGTTACATATCTCTAATGCAGATGTTCATTTTACTGAAGGGCTTTCTACATTTATCATTGCGTCTTTAGGTATAGTTACGGAAACCAAAGTGAGAGGGATGCTGAGCATCCTTACAGATAGTTCCTCCATGTTGCAAGAAGGTCGCTGACTGAATGGAGTGGCTTTATTAATATTTATTATACTAGGTAAACCTTTCACGATCGGTCTCAGTCTGAAAAAAAAAATGATTTTGGGTGTTCGGCCGCGTGATTATAAAACAGTGAAACAACTATAGGAACCACTTTCGAATGTCTTTCCAGTGATCACGTTGAGATCGCCATGATGTGGACCGCTGCAAAGGCTGTTGGAACGTTGATTGTATGGTTCGTTCTTTCCGTTTGTAATGACGTGGCGTAACTCTCGAAATTGACTACAATTTATTATACTGTCTGAAAAAATTAGGAGCATGCAGAACTAATGTGATATCATCGTATTTCATTCTACTGAAACAGAACTATTCTTGTTCAAACAACTATTCTTTATCGTCATATTTTATTAGCTGCAGTTTTCAGATATTCAGCTAGCGGTTTGAGATTAAGTCAATGCACGAAAGAGTTTAGAAAGTACGAACTTGTTGCGCATATCGTTCCGGAGTTTGGCACATTATACATCGCAGCTTGTAATCGAGTAACGTCGCAGCTTGTAATTACGTAATAGCAGAGCGCCTCGTTTCTGCAGGAGAGGACGCCGCTATGGATGACTGATGTGTTTCGGGGGCGGGGATTGAGTTACGAGTCGGTGTCGTTTTCAGAGCTCGGCGTTGCAAGCGATAATAATTACTTCCTATTGGTCATTGTCCTCGTACCGCTTGCACTGATTATTTTCCAGATTAATGCTGGCATATTGCCGCTTGATTTAGCGCAGTGGCTACAAACCACCACCATTATCAAATCACGTCCTGTTATTACGATATTCACTAGAAGACAAATAAATCTGAAACGGGGACAGAAAGTTATTTATTATTTCAGCACGACTAATTGTGTCTGATTACTGTGCTGCTTACACAGCAACTTTCGAGTACTACATGTTCAGGAAGAGGTAAGCGTGGGAGTTTGGGGCCCAAAGGACTACATGGATTAGTGTGCAGCAACGGCTAGTACACTCCTAAGTTTAAATTCCACAATCCACAGAACAGTGGCGGACGTATACGGTATCTTAGAAACATCTGCCCATTCAGTGTTTTATTCGGAGATGGTGCATGGGAAGCAATAATGCCAGTAACCATTTTTATACACCCACGTTTCTCCTCGTGATTATCATCCCAGGATTCGCTATTTACGTATGCAATGGTATCCTTGAATCAATTAAGGACAACGGTTGGTTGATAACTTCATTATAGATAAAACCACCTTTCCTCCTCCTCCATGCCCTACATAATATCTGCTTCTTCAATAAAATTCTGTTCGTAATAAAAATCGTAGTAGGTGAAAATGGAGAGCAATGATGTTGACCACTGTGCACACTTCCCTACCAGTGGAAAAAATTTCTACTACAATTTCAGAAAGCACGAGTACATTTCCAACACCTTATACCCAACATGGTAAAATGGTGCAAGAAGCTCGAAATTCTAAGAAAAATAGGGGTAAGCCGTAAGGAGAGATGGGTAACATGCAATACGATGAAGAGCCAAGAGGGAATATCAAGAGTGGATGAACAAGGACGAAGTGATCGAATTAAAAAGGGTGTATGGCATGGATGTAGTCTTTCGCGCCTACATTCAATCTGTACACTCAAGAAACAATGATGGAAATGAAAGAAAGTCTCAGGAGCGGAATTAAAATTCAGGGTCGAAGGATATCAATGATATGATTCGCTAATGACATTGCTATCCTGTCTGAAAATGAATAAGAATCACATGATCTACTAAATGGAATGAACAATCTAATGAGTACGGAATATGGCTTGAGAGTAAGTCGAAGAAAGACGTAAGTAAAAAAAGTAGCAGAAATGAGGACAGTGAGGAACTTAAAATCGCGATTGGTGGTCACGAAGTTGATGAAGTTAACGAATTCTACAACCTAGGCTGCAAAATAACCTATGACTGCTGCAACAAGGATGATATCAAAAGCGGACTAGTACTGGCTAAAAGGGCAGTCCTTTCCAAGAGAAGTCTACCAGTATGAAACATAGGCCTTAATTTGTGGGGGAAGTTTCTGAGAATGTACATTTGGAGCACAGCATCGTATGGTAGTGATACATGGACAGTGGGAAAACCGGAACAAAAGTAAATCGAAACACTTGAGACTTGGTTCTATAGTCGATGTTGAAAACTAGGTGGACTGATAAGGCAAGGAATGAGGAGGTTTTGAGCAGAATCAGGGAGGAAAGGACTTTCGGACACTGACAAGGAGAAATGGTAGGATGATAGGACTTCTCTTAAGACATGAGCGGATGATCTCCATGGTACTGGAGGGAGTTGTAGACGGCAAAAACTGTAGAAGAATACATCCAACAAATAGTAGAGGACGTGGACTGCAAATGAAGAGATTGACACAGGGGCTGAATTCGTAGTGCGTGGTGCACCACATCCAACCAGTCACAAGACTGATGACTCAAAATGAAGAAAGAAAGAAAAGGAAAGAAAAGAAAAGGAGAAATGCCCACCATAATGACTGAGATGACACTCAAGTGGTTGATAAATCAGATATATTCTATGTCTCGGCACAGAATTGCATCTTCCCTTCGTGAAACTTCTGTCTTCGTAAGTGTTGCTAGCTTAATGAGTTAGCTTGGTAAATTACTATCATGTTTGTAATACTGACAGAGTAAAAGAAGACGATGAAACGTAAGCACATAAACCACCACTGTCAGTATCGTAACATACTGAGTATACGTTTGGAATTTAATTCAGGACGTTGGCTGCTACCACCGAGTGGAACACCACAATACAAAACTTATTTAGCAATCCTATTTGGGGCTTCCTTCATTCAGTTGTATCCCGCCTTGGATGCGTTCAATATCTTCTCGTGAACATCCTCCTATCTCCCTGGTAATTGTGATCATGTTTAATACATTACAATGACAAATCATCAGTTGTAAACTTAGTAGAGGCAAAGGTAAAATACTTCTTCAAAACTTAAGTTATCTTCAGAAGTCCTGTAAATCAGAACCTTCTTTATACTAATACACAATACAGTCACCTCAATGTCACCACTGCATGTTTTAGACGTCAAAGTGCAATAAAAACTTACCGACGGCAGGTGGCAACTGAAGTAATGAAGTGAATATGAAGCGTTTTGAAGAGTGGGGTGGCTAGGCGGAGACGGGGTAGGGAAGCGGACAAAGAGTGCAGTCGTTATCGTAATGCGGAAACGTAGCAATGTATCTTACCTCCAAAAGGACATGATCATTGGCTTTCGGGTCAAGAGCGGAAACGTTTCCGAAACGGCTAAGTGTATGAACTGCGTGCCGCCGTGGTTAAAGTATGCCATGCATTGCGAAATGGTACTATCCAAAACCGCCACCGAGGCAACTGTGATGGATCACACTCCATAGGTGACAGGAGTGAACGTCAGTTACGGATTTATATGCGGGCGAGTAGATGTGCAACTCTTGAGCTGCTGACCATCCAGGTGAGTCAACATGCTATGAACAGTGACTGCTCAACGACAGTTGAACAAACGTGGCTGTGTAGTGGTCTCCGCAGCAGGCGCCTTGTTCTGACACCCACCAATGCTGACCGCGGCTCATCGGCGACGAAGGCTGGTTTTAGCAACAGAACTCCACTGAGTAGTGAAAGGCGGCCTTTCCAGATGACACACGTTTTATGCTCCCTCTAACAGATGGTCATTGCCGTGTACGGCGTGAAACGTCTGAAAGCAAACACGCTATAGCAATTGTCCGAAGGGTCGATGCCAGAGGAAGGAGCTTTAGGGTATAAAGAAAGCTTTCGTGGCATTCACTGGGTATTTTGGAGGGCACAACGGATCAACACACATACGGTACGCATCTGGCCTCTAGGAATATGTTATCCCATACATCCAGTTTGTTTTTCCTCTGCCGATAGCATCTTCCAAGAGGACAATGCAAAGTGTCACACAGCTAGCAGTGTAGCACCAGGGTGAGGCTGCCGTAATCCCCTGGTCACTGGACTCCCTCGATTAAAGCCCAATCGAAAATCTGAGGCCACCTGCATCTGGCTGTTCGCGCCACCGACCCTCAACCGAGAAATGAAGCGCAGCTGACCACGGCAGTGGAGTCGACATGGTTCCAGAAATCTGTCGGTACCTTCCAGAATCCCACTCATCCTCTTCCTGCACGTCTCGCAGCCGTCTGCGCTTCAGAGGGTGGTTAATCAGGCTTTCGACAGGTGGTCACACTGATGCGACTGTACAGTATACGTCTTCTTTCGAAATAAAAAAGCCTCGTAAGACCACGTCCAAGAGAAAACACAATAATTCGTCTCCAAAATAAATCGGCAGGACACTGAACATATTCTTGGATATCAAGTATGCTCTTGGAAAAAAAAAACAAAAAACAAAACAATGGAACCTCAGAACTCTCTTTTAATCCAAAATTCCTCTCAAAATTTCCAACAATTATTGAAAACTAAAACTCTTTTTGAAACCTAAAACCATGATTGAATTCTGAGGATCTACGTGAAAAGCCAAATTGCACCTGAAGACAATTATTCCTGAAATACCTGATGTATATTATATCACATTTCACGCATTACTGATTGAGTTTTACCAGACTCAGCTGAAAACGAACGTACAGCTTTACTTGCAGTGCTCTATTGCTCGTCAAAATCTGCTGCACAGTAACGTGCAAAAAGAACGTCAAAGAATTAGTTTACTTAAATGTGTAACTAAATTTTTGGGTACGGTAGTTTCAATAGCGCGCGGTTGCCTTTAACTTTATTTTTCAACGCCACAGTAAGAATGACAGCATTTACGTTACGAACCAAGTAACTTTGTGTTACGTGGTGACGGTCGTTTGACTGGAAAGAAGAGTGACTGAATGTTTACTCCAACGATGACTATCTTGGTATTATTCAATTTTTAAAATAATTATGGGTGCATTCATAACTGTCGAGATAATTCCTACTCATATGTCTAATTTTGCCTTGCATGGAAAGTAAGTTGTTGATTTGTCTCTAGGTATCGTTCTGCTAAGAAGGTATAATCAGATTATTGTGGAATATGATTTTACACATACCTCCTAAGGCACTCTGAAGTAGTTAACATACCGTTAGAAGTTTCAGAGGAGGGGGTAAGACAAGAATAGAACATGCAGTTCAGAGTATATTAGGATCAGTGTCTACGTAGGTGCGAACAGGCTACTGCTAGACAGGGAAAGATGAAGATTAGATAAACTAGTAGAGGTACTGAAGCCTTAGTCAAAGTAATTTCTTAATGTCCAGAGTTATTTCAAGGACGTAAAGATATCTTGTGAATATTTTCAACACCCTTTGACAGGAAAATCTATGATCTGCTCGTCTGGTGTATCCTTGGAACAACTATGATGTAATCGTATGAGCTGAATACTGTATAAAGAAAATATGTCATTAAGAAACTTTCCATTAGTCGCATCTAAAATAAAGAGGCATTTGCAAAAGTATTAAACTCACTTTTTATCATTGTTTTCGTGAAAGGAATCCATCCCAGCTGTTTGATAAAGCGATTTTTGTCTTGCTTGTGCAGTCCCAGACTTAAAATCTTCATAAAATGACAAATTGGAAGTCAATGTATTACATACAAAGGAGTAGACTTACGAACTCGGTAATTACCAGCGTTAACTGGTAATGCCATTTCATTACCTGGTAGATGCTTTTTATTTGTATATCGTTAATAGCTGTCCAGCAACGTCGACCCCTCTATACTGAGCAGCTGTTTGTGCAACACTAGACGCAAAATTTCTCTCGAATGTGGTTTAATTGTTCTGTACCCAGCGACCTCCAAGGAATGTACCCGTGTTTTATTGAACGCAATAAATGGAGGTGAGATAAACACCGAAAGGCATTATTGGCGGTTTAGCGCGAAAGGGGTCCTATAGAATTACATTCCTGGGTGAAAGCGTTACTTGTAAAGGGCATGTGCTTTTACGCGCTTTTTACGACCAGTTGTAGCAATCTACACCCTGTGATAAATGTGGGTGAGGGGAAACCTGTCAGTTTTCTAATGGACGTAGAGGAAGCTTTCTGTCGCATTTACTACGCTTAGAATGTTTTGTTATTGTAAAAAGGGGGGCAGTGTCGAATGAATTGAGTTTGTCTCGTTCTCTACTTTCGTTACTCACTCCACGAGGACCACGAAACAAATTAGTTATTAACCTGAAAATAATTCAAAAACTAATTACCAACGGTATGTTGTCCACGAACTGACATATGAACCCTATGCTTGAACAAATCCTTAAGAGAAAACCAAAATTCACTTAATAGCATAGTGCAACTCTTAGATTTTCCGTAGAATATTTACATAAATAATTTTTTCAAAGACTGAGTTGTATAATATAAGGTGTAAGTTATTTTTATTTTACTGCGTAAATATCAACACAAATACTCGTTGTTTTACTAAATTTCTGGCGTGTTCTTCGAAAAATATATTTTCTTAGGACAATGTTAACAACACATAGAAATACATTTCATTGTTTTCGTTGCGCAATGATTGCTTCATTAAGTTTTAGGCGTGCACCCGCATAATTTTCACTTCTAATATTTTAGTCATACACCGCTCAGGCATCTTCATAGTGGGCCGGAGTGCGACACTCCCTACGGCCTTTTAACCACACAGACTTCACCACATAAGATGACAGTTACACAGTCATCAGAGACGTTGATCGGCGGCAAAAAATACACATACGCAGGAACTTAACCTGTGGCTACGTGCCGGACGGATTGGCCGAGCGGTTCTAGGCGCTACAGTCTGGAACCGCGCGACCGCTACGGCCGCAGGTTCGAATCCTGCCTCGGGCATGGATGTGTGTGATATCCTTAGTTTAGTTAGGTTTAAGTAGTTTTTAGGGGACTGATGACCACAGCAGTTAAGTCCCGTAGTGCTCAGAGCCGTTTGAACAACTTTTTTGTGGTTACGTGGTTGATCCAAACTGCGAAGTCGATGTATCATTGAGGGCCGCACTGTGGTGACGCCCGTGCAAGGAAGAGAGGAACTCCTTGATCCATCCAAGCTGAAACTGCTATCGCAATTATATAAATTCCACGCCAAACGAATGTCATCTGCTCGTCTCGCCACCGTGTCCCAAAAAGATGAAGTCGACGACAGAACTTCGACACTTTGGTGCAGCAGAGAATGAACGGTATCGATGCAGTGTTCTTCTAAAGCTGATTTACTGGGCTGTAAGAGATGTATGTATGTATGTATGTAGTTGCGTGTATCTTCCAGAGACTGCGCGATTCGCCTGTCAGAAGGTCGCAGTTTAAAAGATCCACTGCGAATGTGGCCTGTCGTATAGCGTACAGACGATTTGTACAGTTAATTAAAGATGCACGTAAAACGGTAGGTACATCCGACTCTTAACAGCCTAACAAAATAGCTTGGCAGAGCACTACATCGACACTTGGCACGCTGAATTCCATCACTGACTTAGTCTTTTTGGGACTCGGTGGTGAAAGATGCATGCTGAAATTTGTTTGGAGAATTAAATTAATGATGATACCCTTCCAGGTTGGAGAGGTCATCGATTTGGTGCTTTCTTTAATAAACTTGCAGAGAGGTAGCCAAAGTGCGGCTCACAATTATACATCAACTTTGCAGCGTGAATACACCGCGTAGCCAATATTAAATGTATACATACTTTTTTTTCCTACCGATCAATGTCTCTGAGACGCTTGTGCACATGTTTTCGCATGCGCAGTGGCCCGGTCCGCGCTCTTAAAAAGTACAGAGCTAGTACTATACCGCCAGCCTTTCGTGTACGTGGGGTGTCTTTTGTTACGCACATGTCCAAAAGAATACACGCCATACGTATGTAAATATAACGGCTGAGCTCCTACGGGAAACCAGCGTGTTGCAGCAGGCATGGAGCGTAAGTACTGGGCGACAAAATGGGAATTTAGACCAGACGGAAAACGTGCTCGGATAGCCGACTGCTTATGTAAAGCGAGAATGCGGGTTCGAGTCACAATTGGTTTCAAAATTTCACTTGGAGCCGATGTCAGAATTTATTTCATTTCGTTATGTCAGACTTTCGACTCACTGTGTGGGTGGCTGAGCGATGTAAGGCCAGATTAGAAGAAGACAAAAAAGGAGAATAAGAGGATGAAATGGAATTTATGCACCTGCACGCTGGAAATTTGATGGAGCAACATTTACAATATATTTCATTGTGGTGTCGAATGCAACAGTTATCAGGGTTATCAGTTTTAATAAAAATTGTGTGTATTAATTATTTATTCTGAATATGTTTCACTACAGCTTTGCCAATTAAAATTAATATTACGTTACGTTTACCACGGATGTAGGTTTCTATCGATTTGTTTTTGCAATGTATGTCCCTTGCTAATAACTGATTCCTGATCACTAAGCTATTCTACAAAATGTACGCTGGTGAAGCAAGAATCCTGTTGAAAAGATGGTGGGCGGCGTTAACTAAAAGTTTTTGGTACATTTCGCTATTTCTGCTTTCAAAAGCATTTATAACTACATCACAGATGCATAACGATGACAAATCTGAAATGTTTCTCAGCATGTTGTTACCTACGCTAACTAAAGTAGGAGGTGTTCTTCAGTTATCTCCCTCACGGTTCTTTGAACCTGCTGTAAATCTTCTAATCAGTTTCCCTGTAACGCTACCTTGGCCTTCGGCTACAAGCAGAAGAATGAGAACGCTGCCGGTTAAATGTTCAGGCAACACCTGCTCTCCCATGTTCAACCGTTAGAAATATTTGAAATCCTGACTCTGAAAGTTTTCTGTAAAAAGAAAGATATATTTAGTAACTTTGTTGGCGTTTGTCTGATAAGGCGTTTCGACACAGCATCTCAACCATGGGTCCACTCAAGTCAGTAGAACTGATGATTTAGATTATGTCCTCCTGATGAAGGTACATACGATCCGTAAAAGGGACGTACTAAGGTGATGCTTCATTACGGAACTGCACAGATTAAGTGCATGCAACTAACTTAAATTCTGCTACCAAGTGCTTTTTTGGGACTGGCAAATTGTGTTATCACAATGTGTATTAAAGGCATAGTAGCTTCGGCATGATATTACTCAGACCAGGATAAGGAAGAACATGCTCATTAGTAAACACAGTTGTACAATCGTCACTGGGGTAGTGTCTTTACACGCTATGGATAAATCGGATATTTATCTATACAGATTTATACCACCTCTTTTTACTTGTCCACAATGTAGCAACATATTGTGCTGCATGTTGGTACATATATTTCTTATTGTCCATTATTAAAATGACAAGGCATATGTGTCATTAGAGATTTTGTACCAGGTAAATGTTACAGCAAATGGTTTTTAAGAGCACTTTCACATAATTTTCGCACTAACCTTAAATAAAATGTCGTCAGGAATCATTAGGAAGTTGTGTGACATCAGATATAAGTTGTGGATGCGAAATGGAGAGAAATGTATGAGAAACACGAAAAGAAAACGATATATCATTTATCCTTATACCGGAAAAACCTCATGAAACATCTTTATGGATAGCTAATGCGCAGCTAGCGGATTACAAAACATAATTAGAGCTACGTACTGAGGAAACAGATAATAAGTAATGAAAAGCAGTAAAAAAATGGAAACAAAAAATTATTGACAATCAACGGAAACCGTTCAATAAAACTGGTACATGAGTTACGAACTCTGGAATAATATAACGGCTAGGTTGAATAAATTCTTGAAAGTGGTTCATAACGGACAATGATCGTTGGCGAGAGAATTACCCCGTCGTTCTGTCGTGTCTTGCTTCCAAATTCCTCAGCCTCAGCCTCATAATCCCTTGATATTAAAATAAAAGGTGCTGAAAGGCTACTTGATTCAATTATAATTGTCAAAGTACCCGGCGTCACTCCACAGTTTTTGCCGATTAACTCCCAGAACAGGTCGTATAATCAGTATGGACTACTGTTATTACACGAACCAAAACGTGTGGCACCTCGGTCACAGTTTAACATAAGACTGTTAAAACACAGCCATATGTTTTCGATCCATATCCAGTCATCTGCATGAAAGTGCGTCAATGTTTCGTGTTGTGTTATACACTACTACAGACAAATAAAACTTCTTCCTTGATACCTACCTCAACGAAACGCTTCAATGCGTACAAAATGTTACGATATTTGTTCGCCACAATCTCATACATCGTGCGGCAGATGTGAAAGTTATTAAGATGTTCCTACTATGCAATATATTCTCTCCTCTGAAAGGCTCTACACGATCCGCCTAACGGTGATACTTACAGGCTCCATATTCCACCGAAAAATCGATAAACTTACATATATTTGTACATGAATTGAAAGTAATGCTAACGCATCTGGAAAACGATGTTCATAAGTAATTGCATTATCGCATGAGAATTCCATACCTCATTCTCCAACAAGAAATGACATATCTCGAATCAGGTATAGCACTGAAACTGTCTAGTATTATTTATACTTACTCTGGTCCGCCCCGGTAGCTGAGTGGTCTGCGTGACAGGCTGTCAATCCTAAGGGCCCGGGTTCGATTCCCGGCTGGGTCGGATATTTTCTCCGCTCAGGGACTGGGTGTTGTGTTGTCCTAATCATCATCATTTCATCCCCATCGACGCGCAGGTCGCCGAAGTGGCGTCAAATCGAAAGACCTGCACCAGGCGAACGGTCTACCCGACGGGAGGCCCTAGCCACACGACATTTCCAATACTTACTCTTGCATTTTTTAGTACACTCAGAATCCACAAATCATTATCACTTCACATCTAGTGCAATGTGGCAGACCAGATGTGCCCACATACAGTCTATGCTGTCGGGGAACAGGAATCGATACTAATCACTAACAACAGACAAGTCTGACCCATCATACAGATAAATGCTGTCAATAGTTAATTGTTCAGTTTCCTTAGCAACGTTGTGTACAGGTAGCTATACATTCAAATCTAAACACAAGCAAATGCAGCTGAGGTGACTAAACAATCACATGTCCCAGCACATGCCCTGACGAAGACGTAGTAGCAATATATGCGACTCAGGCACTTACTGAGAAGATCTTAGCTATTCAAGAGGTTTACACATCGAACTAGTGATACACATACCGCGCTTGATGTCGAGCAAGAATGCTACAAATTACAAAAGTGTGACCGTTGAGTTTCTATTCGCTGAAGAGAACCACGAAAATAGATCTAAACACCAGTAATACGGTTGACTTGAGCGTTTGATAATGACGCAGGTTATCTTCTACTTCTTTACTCGTTAATTTAACAAAAGAGATCGTTGTAAAACATCTTATCAATCCTATTTCCGAAATCCAGTTATAGTGTGCACTTTAGTAACAGTAGCGGGAATGTACAATGGCGTGTTACAAAAGTGAAGTGCTCAGAAGGGGAGGAGAAAACGGGTTAGAACTTCAGGGATTTATAGGGTGTGTGACTATTTCGGTGAAGTTTTTTTGGGTCGTCAGTTTTCTGAGTTGTTCGATGCGGCCACCATCAATTACTCTCCTGTGCCAACCTCTTCATCTCCGAGTAGCAGCTGCAACCTACGTCCTAAATTATTTCCTGGATATATTCCCATCTCTGTCAATCTCTACAGTTTTTGCCCTCTACAGCTCCCTCTGGAACCATGGAAGTCACTCCCTCACATTTTAACAGAACTTTTCGTTAGCAGTTTTTTCACATTCTCCTTTCCTCTTCGATTCTGTGCTGAACCTACTCTTTCCTTACCCTAACAGTCCACAAAATTTTCAACATTTGTCTGTAGCACCACATCTCAAATGCTTCGCTTCTCTTCTTTTCCAGTTTTCCTAAAGTCCATGTTTCCCTACCACACAATGCCTGTACTTCAGACGTAATTTCTCAGACATTTCTTCCTCAAATTAACGCCTGTGTTTGACGCTCGTTGAATTCTCCTGGTCAGGAATGCACTTTCTGCCGTTCTTACCCTACTTTTGATGTCCTCCTGGCTCCGTTCGTCATTGGTTGTTTTAGTGCCCAGGTAGGAGAGTTCCTTAAAATCTACGGCGTGACCATCAATCCTGTTCTTAAGTTTCTCGCTGTTCACATTTCTACTACTTCTCATTACGTTAGTCTTTCTTCGATTTGCTCTCAGTACATTCTTTAAACTCATTAGACCGTTCCGTTCAGCAGATCATGTTATTATTCTTCACTTTCACTCAGGATAGCAATGTATTCAGCGAATCACCTCAGTGATATACTTTCACCTTGAAATTTAATTCCATTCCTAAATCTTTCTTTTATTTGCATCATTGCTTCCTCGATGTACAAATTGAACAGTAGGGGCGAAAGACTACATCCTGGTCTTACGTTCTTTTTAATACGAATACTTCGTTCTTGATTGTCCACTCTTATTATGCTCCCTTGACTGTTGTAAATATTGTATATGGCCCTTCTCTCGCTATAGCTTACCTCTACGTTTCTCAGAATTTCTTAAGTTCATCTGCTTTGTGACCATCACTCCTGTTAAGTTTTTCGCTGATCTCATTTTTGCTACTTCTCATTAATTTCGTATTTCTTCGATTTACTCTCAGTCCATATTTTCTACTCATGAGATTGTTCAATCCACTCAGCATATTTTATAATTCCTCATCACTTTCACTCAACGAAAAATATCACTGATATCCCCTCACCTAGAATTTTAATTCCACTCCTAAATCTTTCGTTTATTTCCTATGAACGTTTCTTGATTTTTCTTTAGTCTTCCATTATCAAACACAACGTCAGAATTGCCACCCTGGTGCCTTTACCTTTCCTAAGGCCGAACTAGTTGTCATCTAGCACATCCTCCACTTTTCTTTCCATTCTTATGTATATTATTCTTATCAGCAACTTGGATGCATGATCTATTGAGATGATTGTGTGCTAGTTCTCGCACTTGTCAGCTCTTGCACTCTTCGTAATTGCGTGGATGATGTTTTCCCGAAAGTCAGATGGTATGTCACCAGACTCTTATATTCTACACATCAATGTGAACAGTCGTTTTGTTGCCACTTCCTCCGATGACTTTAGAAATTCTGTTCGATTGTTATTCGTTCCTTCTGCCTTATTTGATTGTAAGTCCTCTAATGGTCCCTTAAATTCTGATGTAATACTTGATCCACTGTCTGTTCTAAATCGGTTCCTGTTTCTTCTTCTGTCACATCAGACAAATCTTCCTCGTCATAGAGGCTTTCAAAGTATTCTTTCCACCTATCCGCGCTCTCCCGTTGCACTCTTGTTTTGTGTTGTTTTGATTTTCCTTTATGCTGAGTCTGTCTTTCCGACACTCATTTCTTTCACGATTTCTTCACTTTTTCATGCAGCCATTTCTTCTTAGCTTCCCTGCATTTCCTATTTATTTAATTCCTCGCCATCTTGTATTTCTGTATTCCTGAAAGTCCCTGAACATATTTGTACTTCCTCCCTTCGTCGATCAACTGATGTATCTCTTTTGTTAACCATGGTTTCTTCGCAGTTACCTTCTTTGTACTTATGCTTTTCTTTCCACCTTTTGTGATGGTCCTTTTTAAAGATGACCATCCCTCTTCAACTGTACTGCCTACTGAGCTATTTCTTATTGCTGTACCTGTAGCGCTTCAAGCATATCTCCTCATTTCTTAGTACTTCCGTAACTCGCTTATTTGCGTATTGATTCTTCCTGACTAATTTCTTACACTTCAATCTACTCTACATCCCTGAGTCTACGGCTTACAATCCAGTATCTGATTTCGGAATGTATGTCTGACAATGAGGTAATCTAACTGAAAATCTAATAGACATGGGGGACTGGAATGGAGATGTAGGGGAAGGAGTAGCAGAAAATGCCGCAGGAGTATATGGGCTTGGGACAAGGAATGAGGGAGGAGAAAGGCGAATCGTGTTTTGCAATACATTTCAGCTAGTACTAGCAAATACTCTGTTCAAAAATCAGAAGAGGAGGTGGTACACTTGGAAAAGACTGGGTGATATGGAAGCCGTTCTGTATTACCCTTTCAATATCCCCAAATACTTCGTCTTCAGCTTGCGACGTCTCCATGTATACCTGAACTACCGTTGTCGGTGTTGGTTTGCTGTCGATTCTTACAAGAATCTGTACACAGTAACATACTCTCTGCCCTACGTTCCTATTCATAACGAATCTTACCTGCGTTATAACATTTTCTGGTGCTGTTGCTATTGCCGTATACTCATCTGTACATAAATCCTTGTTTTCTTTCCATTTCACTGCACTGACACTCACTATATATAGATTGAGACTTTGCTTTTCCCTTTTCAGTATATCTTGTTTTCCCAGTTTTCCCACCTCGTTGAATGATTTGACATCCCACACCCCGACTCGTAGAACGTTATACTTTCGTTGATTGTCGAATCTTTTTCTCGTGGTAACATCCCCCCCCCCCCCCCCCCCTTTGCTCCCGGAGATCCGAATGGGGGACTATTCCTGAATGGAGAGATCATCGTGACACTTTTTCAATTACAGGTCGCATGTCCTGTGGTGCACGCTACGTGTCATAAATGCAGTGATTTCCACTGGCTTCTGGAACCTGACACCGTTGATCATTGCTGATTCTTCCACCTTAAGGGTAGTTATCCACAGTTTCGCTGTAGCAGTGTGTACTACATCACACAGTTTTGTGGGGAAGATCAATATGTACTACGAAGAGGCACTAAGTCGTTAGTGGGATGTAGCTGGCGATGTCCCTACTTAGTACTCCTCTACTGGTTTAACAGGACACGTGACAAGATCTGAGCACTGGAATTTTTACTTCCGTGTCTCTCCTTAAGGCAACTGAATAACGGGTTACAACACCGCTTCAGCTTCCCTCACTATAAACAGATATATTGACGAACGAGTGATAATAAGGAGGTACACGAGGTATCAATTTAGGTCATACTGACAACTATTTATTTACGGTTGCAAGCAGCTTATTTTTTTGTGCTGAAAGAATCGTGGAATTTGAGTCTGCCACGTCTATCATTACTATCTGGAACACAATTTTCATTACCGACTACGGGTTTCTGCTCCAGATTATCTTCAGGTCTATCGCCGCAGAGTGCGGAAACTAACACCAGACTTGAAGATGATACGCAGCGCTGATTCAGACAGGCATCGGGAGCAAAAATATGTGATCCAGACGGTGTTTGTTCATTTACCCGTCACAAGAGTTTCGCTTTCTTCCTGGAAATGAACAACGTCTTTATCACTTTAAACACAATTAATTCCCACGAAAAACAATATAAATGTTTATACATGTAAAGTAACTCAAAAGATTCTCATAACCTTACACCAAAAGTGTCTCTGAAACAAAAACAATGAACTATACCAAAAATTAAATGAATCGGAAAGTTAAGCGGAGATGGGAATGAGTGAAAAGTTAATTGCTCGGTTTTTTCTGTAGTCCATTATGCCCTTTATCACGCCAGCAAGTACATGCGGCGACACGGAATCTCTGTGTCTGTCGTATTCTCTGATTCCCACAATGTTGTCCAGAGACTCTGTACGCAGCAAATGCGTCAGTATTCAGTACAGTATGCCTGTGAACTGAACCGCGAGCAGGCGAGTTAGCACTGTATCAGCAGATCGCTTCAGAATGTCGCACAGATCAATCCTTTTACACGAGAGGCAACGCAGTGATCAGATAAGCTTGTGAATGTTTATTTTTCACCAAATATGTTAACTGTTCATGAGAAACAAAATTAATAAACAGTTAAAGAACGCAGGAAACGCACATTAGTAGAATGTACATCTCCGCACGCTGCAATGCACTGCTAGAGGGGAAAACGATTTTTAGTCATCCTAAACGGCAGCTAGGAGCTCTTCTGGGTAAAACGACATTCGCTGCTTGCTCTTAAATTTACTGACAGACTGTACACTACAACGGACCCAGAATGAATTCACTTTCTCACGAATGCGGGCACCGATACATTGTTCGTTTCGGTTCCTGAACATGTCGGCGCGTTTGAGAACGAGGCTGCTGCTGCTACTAGGAGGCCTTCATCTCTACTACCTAGGCATCTTAGATGTTTTGCTTCCGGGACGGTGTCAACGTTGCTACGTGTAGGAACATTCTGTCATTCTGGCATGAATACTGGTCATCTCTTTTTGAGAACAGCCTCTGGGTTCATTGAGAATTTGACACACCCAGATGAGTAGAAAGAGTGGTGACTCCCTGCCGTGGGTACTGTCCACTGAAACCGGTAGCCAGTAGGATAAATAGAACTTTGCGATTATAAACTAAACTATACTTAATCGCAGGGAGATTATATTCGTCTCAATGTCTTCCTCTAGTCCTTCTCACCATGACTGAATCTTTCTAAATTCACCATGCATAGGGCATTGTCTTGTGAGGCATTGTTATCTTTTAATTTGCGACTCGGTATCATATTTCTCCGCTGTAACGAAACGTGTCAGATTTTTAATTTCCACGCTTTAACCAGTATTTACCATCTGAACTATTCAAGGTTTTACGACTTCCAGCACAGACTGTAGAGTCTAAGGTGCTGCAGCCATGGACTGTGCGGCTGGTCCCGGCGGAGGTTCGAGTCCTCCCTCCGGCATGGGTGTGTGTGTGTTTGTCCTTAGGAAACTTAGGTTAAGTAGTGTGTAAGCTTGGGGACTGATGACCTTAGCAGTAAAATCCCATAAGATTTCACACACGTTTTTGAACAGACTGTAGATCACCTTATATTCGTTGCCCTCCGAAGCAACATGGTGCAAGAGATTTTAATTTCGCTTCTGATTGTCCTAAAAACTATCACCACATATCTTCTAAAAAAGTGAGGTCTCTTTATTTTACATACCCTCTGTGTTCGTTACTCTTTAAGTAGCGTTGCAGGCTTACTACCATTATTCATTACAATGTTACCCACCTATGTGTCAAGTAGCTTCAGGAACTACAGTACGCTACCCCAAAAAACGCCATATTTTTAGTCACAATTTCGGTGTTCAGGTCTTCAGTTATTCTTTGATCGAAAGCTTCAGCGAAAAACAAAACACCAAACATTACGCATGCGCATCAGGCATTACGCATGCGCATCAGGCACCACTGACCACACTATGACGACTCAAAGTTGCAGCTGACGTGCACTGTGACAATGAAATTACAGGACCCTTCATTGTGATGTTGGTTTGCGGGAGGTTCTGCCTGGTTGGATGGTAAATGACAGAACTTTATACCGTCTCCCATGGATCAAAGGAAACTGACGTAGAGGTGAAATTACTAAATCAATGAGTAAGCTTACGTCTTTCTTACGATTTTAGTGAGTAATAAGTGGCATAATTGCGACTTAATTTAGTTTGTAATGGTGATTATAGCTGACTACATTTCTCTGTGACAGGAAGAGTAATCCTATCGCAATTCTTCGTGATGAGAGGATCAGTGAATACATCAGAGTTGCGAGAGAATAACGGCATAAAGCTACGGGAAAGGCACGCAATAACTGAGAGAAACATTCCTGACTAATATATATATGCCAATAGAAGGTTGTACGTTCAAAAAGCACTGCAAAACTACTATCTTCTTACGTTTTTTGGCGAATTAGTTTCACCTTTCGTGCTGATTTGTGTATAGCCTAAGGGTTGCAGCGCGTGGCCAGTCCGGGACCGCTGGTGGCGAGCACGCGCTGTTGAATCATGAGGCGCTAGCTGCGAGATGACTAAGTTCGTTGCCCACAGAACCTGGACGCTGAGGTTGAGTGATTAGTCAACCTGTTATGAAGCCTCAACTATTGTGATATCTCTTCGTTCATTTGTGGGTTGTAGCTCCCTGGGCCATTCGAGCTAGCAGCAATGTATGGTGTGTTGGGGTCGGCGAAATCTTGCAGCCATATTCCTATATTGTGAGTAATTATTAAATTGAATGTTAATTACCAGTGAAGTGCAACACCGGTATTTTCTGCCCTATGGCCGTTAACGCTCCAGTTACCTGCCCTGGTCGTTAGCATACTTTTCCGGCAGTGAGCCTTTCCTCATCGTGTTGATGCTGTCCAGCACGGTGTGTAGTTGAACAGCCTTTTAAGTTGTTTGCTTCATATTAGCTTAGAGTGGTTATGGTTCCCTTGGCTGTTTTTAAACGCCAATTTCTGAAGACGTCATGCTGTTCGTATCGTCGTCCTCGGCCGATATTTTGCATCGTTGTGCCATTGGTCGGACGGAAAGGACTTGGTTAAATTGTTGGTCCGTCCTTGGGCCGTCCCTAGTTTGGATTGCCATCCGATTATTTAACTTCAACACTTGGCTGCCTGTCTCACCACATCTTACGTTTGAACTACCTTCTCAGGCCGAACCCTGGAACACTTCTGAGTACCACTTGTTCTTTTTGTTTTAGATCGTGATGTTGATTTTAGTTTGAAGTATTATGCGAGGCCTCCGGCCGTGTATTAATTCAGCGTATTTTTTTTATTTTTTTTTATTTTACATAAAGGCCATCAGCCGTGTTAAATTAAAATTTTGAAGATTGATTTTATTATTTCAATCGGAAATTGTTTGTAGTCCAGGCCCTAATCCGTTAATTGTTTGATGTGTTACGTGTGGCCTTCAGCCAAGGATTTATGTGAACCCCTTTTCATAAGGCCTTCAGCTGTATGTATACTTTAGAGGCAAATTTTTACCGGAAGGAAGGAGTTTAATTTAAATTGTTTGCCTGACTTGTTGTTTAGGCCTTTGGCTGTTGCTTCAAATCTGTTTGTGTCATTCATCCGTGCTGTAAGTTGTTATTTATTTGATTAGGCTTTTGGCCATTCTGTTGTAAGTTTAAAAAGAAATTTCTTGGTTGCAAAAATTGTTTATTAATGTGTTTTAATTATAGTTGTCCTTCAGATGTGTAGTGTAGGCCTTCAGCCGCTAATTGTTTTCAATTGCGTGTTTCTTTAAAGAAGAATGATTTTTACCGTCTGTTTTTAATTGCTTTTGATTTATAAGCTAAGCCATTCATCGTTCTTGTTTCTGGTGTGGTTTTGGGCTTTCAGCCCAGAAAGCATCTCAGGTTCTTTAAGTAGGCCTTCAGCCGTATTGTCTAATTGTGATCTTTCAAAGCAATGTGTAAATGAGTGACTCTTAGAAAAATAAAGTTGTGTGTTTGATTGAGCAACTAACAGTAACTAATTACGGCCCCATCCACAATGTTAACCTTATCCTGTGCGCTCTCTGAGTACCTGCCAACCTGGTTTCATATTAGGACTTTCGTCGTTGCGAAAATAATGTACGTGTATATGTGGCTGTACGTCTTGTAATCCATGCTTTAAGTCTTTATTATATCCGTTAACAAATGACAGCACTTAGCGATTACACATCGTTTCCATCGTTACTAGTTGGCGTCCTTCTTGCCATTGCTATTTCTTAACATCTTTGATTATTTGTGGAACGTATATCTACGTCTACATCGACATTTATAGTCCAAGAGCAACCATTCCACTAGTCATTCCCTTTCCTTCCCCATTCGCAAACAGACCGAGGTCTAAACGACTGTCTATATGCCTCCGTAAGAACCTTAATTTCTCGTATCTTATCTTCGTGGTTCTTACGCACAGTGTATGTTGGCGGGAGTAGAATCGTTGGGCAGTCAGTTTCCAATGCTGGTTCACTCTAGCAGCCTGCCTGTGAATTGCTTGGATGTCTTCTTTCAATTCGACCTAGTCCGGTTCCCAAACTCTCGAGCAGCACTCAAAAATAGGTCGCACCAGCGTCCTATGTGTAGTCTCCATTATGGATGGCCACTCTTCCTACAATTGCCCCAATAAACCGAAGTAGGCCTTCTCTATCGCACTTCTTACACGCTAGTTCCATTTCATATCGCTTTGCAATGTTACGCCCAGATATTTAAACGACTTGACTGTGTTAAGGAGAGCAGTAGCATTAGTACATCCGAACAATACAAGATTGTTCTTCCTATTCGTTTGCATTAACTTACATTTTTCCATACTTAGATCTAACTGCCAGTCATCACATCAACTGGAAATTTTATCTAAGTTGTTTTGTAACTTCCTACAGTCACTCAACTTAGATACCTTACCGTACACCACGATATCAGCAGTAAACAACCGCAGATTGAGGCCCACACTGTCTGCCAAATCATTTATTTATACAGAGAACAACAGCCCTCCTACCATACTTCCTAGAGGCATTCCAGATGATACGTACACTTGGCATCGAGAACATACTTGGTTCTATTACTTAAGGAGTCTTCGAGCCACTCACATATCTGTGAACTCATTCCATATGTTTATACCTTCATTAACCGCCTGAAATGGGCACCGTACCAATAACTTTCCGGATATTTACAAATATAGATTGTGCCTGGTGCCCTTCATCCATAGTTCGCAGTATGTCATACGAGAAAAGGGCAAGCTGGGTTTCACACGAGCAATGTTTTCTAAACCCTTGCTGATTCGTTGACATAAGCTTCTCAATCTCAAGTAAGTTTAATATATTCAGGGATTCCGCAGCGAACAAAAGTTACGGATATTAGTCTGTAATTTTTTGGGTTCCTTCTTCTGTTATATACTGAAGTCCATTGTGATTTTTCCCAGTCACTTGGAACTTTGTGCTGGGCTAGAGATTCATGTTAAATGCAGGCTAGGTAAGGGGCCAATGCCGTAGAGTAATCTCTGTGAAACCGAATTAGAATTCCATCTAGTCCTTGTGAATTATTTGCTTTCAAATCTTTCTGTTGTTTCTCCACACCAGGGATGCTTATTACTACGTCGTTCACACATGAGTTTGTCCAAAGGTCAAAAGACGATATGTTTTCACGATTCTTCTGTGTGAAATGGGCTGTTCAGCGGATGCCTCAAATAAAAGCTTATAGCAAGTAAGTCTTATATGGTGCTAACTAGAGAGAATCTTGTAGAGATAGGCAAATAAATGTACAGAATCGTACGAGAGAGTGCTGAAAAGTAATGCCTCCGAATTTTTACTTAAAATACTTTAGATATATTTTAATAAAATAATCGCTGTTAACATTCTATATCTTTGTTCTTCGCGTCCACATATTTGCAGCCTTCTGCCGCTAGATGGCTCCAAATTGCAGCCTGTAACATGGCAGTGACGGTACACAAGTAACATCATGATGTATGTAATCGTGTGCCGAATTCGAAGAGTTCGTCCACACGTGGAACACAATACCAGGTCACAAACGAGCGCTGCGACAACAGCGGCAAACCGAAGCCTTGGGTTCACTGTTGTTGATCACCCTCCATACAGTTCCTACTCCGCCGCATGTAATTTCATCTCTTACTACAACTTAAGAACGCCTTCAAAGACTTCACTTTGGTAGAAGTCTAGTGGTGCAAGCAGAGGTAAGATGGTGGCTCTCTCAACAAACATTCTACAGTGACGTTGTTAACAAGATGATCTCACGGTGGGAGATATTTCTTCGTGGCCAAAATAACTATGGTGAGAAATCAATATGTAGACAGAAAGCATAAAGACGTCAAATGTTGATAAAGCTTATTTTATTTAAAGAAGTTTTGAAAGTTTTCACATGAAAAATTCGGAGGCATTTATTACCAGCATGCCCTCGAGTGTATAATCTGTGAAGTGCTCTAAAGAAATAAAATTTCACCATTACCAGTACCAATCAACCGATCATCGTCAGGCACCATAGAATAATTTACATCATTTTGTATCAGTTTCATGATGTCTCTGCTGAGACATCAAAGGAAGCAACATCATAGGGTCGTGGTGAAAGAAGTGACTATTCAAGCTGAGAATGTTCTTTGAAGTTTGGGGAATAAAAGCACATTATACACTTTATTCGTATGATCCAGTGTGGAACACAGTCCGCAGCGCCGTGAGAGAGTAAGATCCTCCCTCCCTACTTTCCGTCCTCTGGGCCACACACTCTTACCTTTAGTGCAGTTAAGGATTGCGCAACAATATCATTGAAATTATAATCTTTGTAATTACCACTGCAAGGATAGCGATCTAAACAAATCATTAAAAAATATCAAATCAGTTGCTTCAGTATGTTCAGAAAACTTTTCTGTATTATTGCAAAAATTGCTATTTAAATGTGATCATAATTGAGAAAGACATTTGAGACTTGTTGACATTCGAGTGCTTTTAGAGCAGGTTATAGGAGACCGAATGCTATCAGCATAGAATGGCGGAAGAAATACCCCTTCAGGTGGTGGTTATAGAGTGCAGCAGTCAGCGGAAGTGAGCAGCCCCTGACATGGCAGCGAGAGGCGTAGACAGCTGCTCCCTTAACGTGTAACCATCGCTTGTGGTGTGCCCGGAGTGTGCGAGCCTCAGATCAGAATCTTTTGGAACATCCTGCTTACCGCGAACAGGACTGTGATAATACTAAGTTACCATTTAATGAAATAGATTTTTCGTGCAGGAGCCGGCTGGAGTGGCTGAGCGGTTCTAGGCGCCACAATCTGGAACCGCGAGACCGCTACGGTCGCAGGTTCGAATCCTGCCTCGAGCATGGGTGTGTGTGATGTCCTTAGCTTAGTTAGGTTTAAGTAGTTCTAAGTTCTAGGGGACTGATCACCTCAGAAGTTAAGTCCCATAGTGCTCAGGGCCATTCTTTTTTTTCGTGCAGGATTAATGAAAGGCTAGTTAGACTGGTGTTAGCAACTGTGAATTTCCTTTATTTGCAATTCTTTGTGTGCATCGTATAACAAAATCACGAGTGGCCAACGGAACATTATACTTTTCAGCATATGAGCTAGCATGTCTATTACTAAGCTGGCCGATGTTTGATGATAATGGTAAACGTAATGCATGGAGCTCTAGCAGAATTTTTGAATCTGAATAATCCTAGGTACTGAGTCAAAAGGGTTAGCGTTAGAACGTTTTACTTCAGTTAACACTATCAAAAGAACTTAAAATACACAGAAGTTTCTCAGAAACTTCGCTTAAATAATTTCATTGAAGTATTTTTTCTTTTCTTTCTTTCTTTCTTTCTTTTTCTTTACTGCCATGAACCGCTACTAAATAATGATTTTTTATTTGATGAAAGTTCAGATGTCAGCAAGCGTAATTCACCGGTCCTTATTGCCTGGTGGATTAGAGACTGCTGTTATTATTTACAGCCTATTTCCGCAGAGAAATATCCAGCACTATGCAGAAATATGTTTTCATCCCTCAGAGCTGGCGTGGTGACAATGTGTAGTGTCCCGTATGCCGTTGCACTACTCTTTTGGATACGTGCCTTGACGCTAACAACCTTGTTTCCTTACGGTAGTTGCGCTGTCGTGAACAGCCGAGCGAATTACGAGTCCGTTATCTCTCGCGTTAGTCGCGCGCGGTCGTTGATAACCTGTATGACGTTGAGGACATCTATCCAGAAATTTTTGGTTCCACATTCTCATCAAAGTTACGGGACCTTAATCAAAGCGAGTAACAACACGCTGGAACGATACCCCACAGCCCCAATAGGCTGAAGCTGTCAAGTACGGACAGACTTTCGCCTTAGCCAGAACTGTAATAGATTTCTAATACATTCTTTTATTCAATTCTTAAGTGATGGTACGACTTTTTATGTTCTGCAGGCTCTTTCTGAAATTACAGAAAGTGCTCTGGAAAAATTAGGTTTTTCATAGTGTGGAGATAAAGTTTCAAAACACAAAATGGCCATTTACCAAGAAAAAATATCGTAAGCGTTGCAATTCAGAAAATCTTGTCAGTATGGAACTTAGCCCGCTGTTACATTATTGTAATACTAATGACCAATAATCAGAAAGTGAAATAAAGATAAGCAGAGGTATTATCAAAAACCAATTACAAGTTAAATAAATTTTGATACAGAAGCTACTGGAAACTAATAAATATTTCCATTTTCGAGACAGGTAGAAGATGAAGGAACTTCTTCTTTAAGGTACAAAACGGTGCACAACCATCGAGGTATGACTTCACTGTTCACAAGTCATACATATAGTGCTAAAGATTAAGGTTTTATGCATGAAACATATCTATACCTGAAGGAATAAAAATATGTACCAAACAGCGCAAATCCGAAGGAAGAACCGTTTTGGTCGTTCGGGAAACAATACCATTACTGTCGCGTTTCGCCCTTCTGAGATATCATAGAGAAATTTTAATAAGCTGCCCTAGAATGGCGAAAAGCGTCAATAAAGGAATTACTTTCCTTGAAACAAAGAAAGATTTGCTGTATTAGATATGCCATGAAGCAGGAAGATTGTAAATTGTCTCAATAAATGATACGGTACTTATGTACGTTGAACATAAAAATATGTACAAATGCTGAACAAAATTTGTGAGGGTAGTTTCCTATGGAACCAAACTGCTCAGGCCATCGGTTCGTCGGCTTGCACAGTACTTAATCTAACTGAAACTAACTTATGCCATCGACAACACACACGCCCATGCCCAAGGGAGGACTCGAACCTCTGACGAGGGAAGTGGCGCGAACCGTGGCAAGGCATCCAAGGCAGCGCAGCTACCCCGTGTGGCTGCTGCAAAAAATACAATCTGTCGTCTAAGAAGAAAGTTGTGTAAAACGGCGGAAACTGCTTGAAACAGTCTATTTCGCATCTCTTCATGCGAGTGTAGTATTAGTCAGTAGACTAAAGTCCCGAGCACAATACAGGACAGTATTTTTTCCTAGTCACAGACTGATCTGGGTGCAATTAGCAGACGTTTCTCCTTCTTCGACGACGAATAACGTGATATTTTCAGAAGCCACCAGTGTTCAATGGCTATTAATGGTGTGCTTTTGGGTATACAGCTGAGTTTTGATAACATTTCAATGAAAAGCGTTTCGTCGACCGATGAAATATTCAGTTGCTGCGAACTATAATGTTATTAAAACTAATAGCACGCACCCCAGCCATAATGTGAATTATTATTTGCTACTGATATCAACAGCCCAATTCGACTCCAGGCGCCCACTATGCTCTTTTGTGCAGATTTGTTTTGCAGGTCACATACTGTAGCGTTACTCTTACGTCTTTGTGTGTTTGCGATAAAATGCTGTTAACTTACATATGCAATCGTGTAGTTTGTTACCAGTTTGATGTTTGTTGCATGCTAGCATAATGGAGTCGCAGTTTTGATGATCATCGGGGTAGTTGTAGCGTAAAATGGCTCGATCAACAACCTTGTTGAGAACTTTAATGGGCTCGCTTTAACATAATTGGGCCTACGATTCCAGGGCTGATATACTGAGCCCTGAACTACGCAATCGCCTGTAAAAGAACCGTGAGTATGCTGAGGGCTTCATGATACGGAGTCCTACGGAGTCGATAGCCCGGGCGCCACAGGTGGAGCGGCGCCTGCAGGGTCGGCAACCGGCGCAGCGCGCAGCACGTGTTCCATCGCCCGCCTCCGGGACCGCTTCTTGCGGCCTGGCGCCGGCTTGTTTGTGCGTGGCGTTTTATGACCGGCGCGTGGTTCAACAACAAGATGCTGTGCAGGCAAGAGAGGAAGGTCATTTACTCGGATTCCGAAGTCTTTACCAGTCAACTGAAAGAAACCTTGTTACGTAGAACTTTAAACGTCTCTCGCTTCTCTCAGTCGGAAGAAATAAATTATCGCAGTGTAAGTTCAGGGTGTAATTTGAAATATGGATCGTAAAAAACACGACGGGACCAGAAAATTGCAGTATAGTGTCATCTGTGATTTCAATATAACGTGGAACTAATAAACAGTCAAATAAAGTGGATGTAGCCTATCGTTTCCACAGTGCCTTTTTATTTTGATTTCCCTGACATTTCCACAACGGTTAATAAGCTTGGAACATGTCCTGGAACAACAAACAAAAGCGTAAGAACCATGACAGATCTGTCAATGTGGGCTTTTCTGTATGTTATAAACCAACTTTAATCGTAAGTGGCTATGTCTCTACCGTTAAAACAATGACATTTCCCTTTGTAACCAACAACACTGTCATGTTAATGAGTCTACCATACGTTAACAAACGAGCATGATGCCACATTAGTCATACACTCCGTCCCGCGATACAGATACAGTCTTTCTGTCGTTTTTATTAAGTTATTTGACTTTAACACACCGCAGATTTTCTTCCTCATCGTTCTCCACTCTGTTTTTTCTTTATTTCTAATGACTAAGACGTCGACTGGACGCAACTTCTACACTACTGGCCATAAAAATTGCTAGAGCAAGATGAAATGCAGACGATAAACGGGTATTCATTGGACAAATATATTATACTAGAACTGACATGTGATTACATTTTCACGCAATTTGGGTGCATAGATCCTGAAAAATCAGAATCCACAACAACCACCTCTGGCCGTAATAACGACGTTTATACGCCTGTGCATTGAGTCAAACACAGCTTGGATGGCGTGTACAGGTACAGCTGCCCATGCTGCTTCAGCACGATACCACGGTTCATCAAGAGTAGTGACTGGCGTATTTTGACGAGCCAGTTGCTCGGCCACCATTGGCCAGACGTTTTCAGTTGGTGAGAGATCTGGAGAATACCCTGGATAGGGCAGCAGTCGAACATTTTCTGTATCCACAAAGGCCCGTACAGGACCTGCAACATGCGGTCGTGCATTATCCTGGTGAAATGTAGGGTTTCGCTGGGATCGAATGAAGGGTAGAGCCATGGGTCGTAACACATCTGAAATGTAACGTCCACTGTTCAAAATGCCGCCAATACGAAGAAGAGGTGATCCTGACGTGTAACCAATGGCACCCCAAACCACCACGACGGGTGATACGCCAGTATGGCGATGACGAATACACGCTTCTTACGTGTGTTCACCCCGATGTCAACAAACACGGGAGCGACTATCATGATGCTGTAAACAGTACCTGGATTCTTCCAAAAAGATGACGTTTTGCCATTCGTGCACCCAGGTTCGTCGTTGAGTGCACCTGCACAGGCGCTCCTGTCTGTGATGCAGCGTCAAGTGTAACCGCAGCAATGGTCTCCGAGATGATAGTTTATGTTGCTGCAAACGTCGTCGAACTGTTCGTGCATAAGATTGTTGCCTTGCAGATGTCCCTATCTGTAGACTCACGGATCGAGACGTGGCTGCAAGATCAGTTACAGCCATGCGGATAAGATGCCAGTCATCATGACTGCTAGTGCTACGAGGCCCGTTGGTATCCAGCACGGCGTTCCGTTTTACCCTCCTGAACTCACCGATTCCATATTCTGCTAACAGTAATTGGATCTCGACCAACGCGAAGAGCAATGTTGCGAAACGATATACCGCAATCGCGATAGGCTGCAATTCGACCTTTATCAAAGTCGGAAACGTTATGGTACGCATTTCTCCTCCTTACACAAGGCATCACAACAACGTTTCACTAGGGAACGCCGGTCAACTGCTGTTTGTGTATGAGATATCGGTTGGAAACGTACCTCATGTCAGCACGTTGTAGGTGTCGCCACCGGCGCCAACCTTGTGTGAATGCTCTTAAAAGCTAATCATTTGCATATCACAGCATCTTTTTCCTGTCGGTTAAATTTCGCGTCTGTAGCACGTTATCTTCGTGGTGTAGCAATTTTAATGACCAGTAGTTTATTTCTTCGTTGAAGTGTGTTTCATGGTCTCCAGCCATACTAATTATATTACCAGCTGACTAAGTATCTTTCTACTTTATGAAAACTTAAAATGAGTGGAGTATCTTGTAGGATCAGTTATTCTGAAGGGCTCAGTCACATTAAGCAAGTGTATAAAAGTTCTGTAAAACGAATTTCATTGATGCATTATTGCAAAGGGATAGGTGACAACCCTTTGAAATTACTGAACTAAATCACTGCAGAAATTGACAGCAGACTACCATTAGGTTTGGTTGGTATTAACTGTGAGTCTTAAGGTATGGAAGACAGCCGTGGTTCATGTGCAAGAACAACTGGAGAATCAGCTTAACGTCTAATAACGTCTAGTTGCTGACACGAATAATGTACATAGAATGGAAAAAGTGATTTTGGCGTTACCCCTAGGACAAGAGAGTGCCCTGAACCTCTATCCGCTCCTCCGCCCTCTTTGACAAGGCCGTTGGCAGAATGAGGCTGACTTCTTATGCCGGAAGTCTTCGGCCGCCAATTGTGATTATTTATCAAAATTTAGGCAGCGGCGGGGATCGAACCCGGGACCGAAGAGGTTTTGATTATGAATCAAAGACGCTACTCCTAGACCTCAGAAGAATGGAAAAGAAAATTGAGAATGCGCTAGGTGACGATCAGTTTGGCTTTAGGAAAAGTAAAGGGACGAGAGAGGCAATTCTGACATTACGGCTAATAATCGAAGCAAGGCTAAAGAAAAATCAAGACACTTTCATAGGATTTGTCGACCTGGAAAAAGCGTTCGACAATACAAAATGGTGCAAGCTGTTCGAGATTCTGAAAAATGTAGGGGTAAGCTATAGGGAGAGACGGGTCATATACAATATGTACAACAACCAAGAGGGAATAATAAGAGCGGACGATGAAGAACGAAGTGCTCGTATTAAAAAGGGTGTAAGACAAGGCTGTAGCCTTTCGCCCCTACTTTTCAATCTGTACATCGAGGAAGCAATGATGGAAATAAAAGAAAGGTTCAGGAGTGGAATTAAAATAGAAGGTGAAAGGATATCAATGATACGATTCGCTGATGACATTGCTATCCTGAGTGAAAGTGAAGAAGAATTAAATGATCTGCTGAACAGAATGAACAGTCTAATGAGTACACAGTATGGTTTGAGAGCACATCGGAGAAAGACGAAGGTAATGAGAAGTAGTAGAAATGAGGTCAGCGAGGAACATAACATCAGGATTGATGGTTACGAAGTCAATGAAGTAAAGGAATTCTGCTTCCTAGGCAGTAAAATAACCAATGACGGACGGAGCAAGGAGGACATCAAAAGCAGACTCGCTATGGCAAAAAAGGCATTTCTGGCCAAGAGAAGTCTACTAATATCAAATACCGGCCTTAATTTGAGGAAGAAATTTCTGAGGATGTACGTCTGGAGTACAGCATTGTATGGTAGTGAAACATGGACTGTGGGAAAACCGGAACACAAGAGAATCGAAGCATTTGAGATGTGGTGCTGTAGACGAATGTTGAAAATTAGGTGGACTGATAAAGTATGGAATGAGGAGGTTCTACGCAGAATCGGAGAGGAAAGGAATATGTGGAAAACACTGATAAGGAGAGGTGACAGGATGATAGGACATTTGCTAAGACATGAGGGAATGACTTCCATGGTACTAGAGGGAGCTGTAGAGGGCAAAAACTGTAGAAGAAGACAGAGATTGGAATACGTCAAGCAAATAATTGAGGACGTAGGTTGCAAGTGCTACTCTGAGATGAAGAGTTTAGCACAGGAAATGAATTCGTGGCTGGCCGCATCAAACCAGTCAGTAGGCTGATGACAAAAAAAAAAAAAAGGTGAAAGCAGCACAGACGGAGTTATGATTGAATTTGATAACTGAAACGAGACACATTGATAAGATTTATCGATATAGAAAAAATGGTCGACAACTTGAAATTGTGCTATACTTGAATTCTCATGGCACTAGGTGTATGTGTGAAAGAAAGGTGACTGATGTACATTATGTGCAATACCTAAGAATGAAAAATAGCAATGGAAGATGAAGAACAAATCTCTTCGATTAGAAATAATTCAAGTCAGGGACGTACTCTTTCGTTCATAGTGTTGAATCACCGTGCTATACTGGAAATAACAGAAAATTTCAGGACTGGGATTAATATTAGAGGTTAATCGATGTCAACGATAAGATGACATTGGTATCTTCAGTGAAAGTGCGGAAGCACTGCATGACTTTTTCAACGGAATTAAGGGTCTAATGATTACACACAATGGACTGAGAGTAAACCGAATAAAGACAAGAGTGATGAGGAGTAACAGAAATATGATTAAGTACAAACTTAACGTCAAAATAGGGGACCATGAAGCAAATGAAGTGAAGGAATTCTGCTACGTTGGAACCAAAATAACGCAGGACACAACGATATCATTAAAAGGAACTAAGTTAAAGAGGCATTACTGTCCAAAGGAAATTTAGTACACTTATGCTCATAAATAAAGGATAATGCTGACACATGTGTACAACACCACAAGAAGATCGATATCTCACCATGAGTGCCCGCAGACGGCCACGGAGTACTGCAGGTAGCCTTGCTCGGGACCTTACCACAGTCACTGGAACAGTTGTCTCCAGACACACAGTCTACAGAAGACTGAACAGACATGGTTTATTCTCCCGGAGACCTGTAAGGTGCATTCCACTGACCCCTGGTCACAGGAGAGCCCGTAAAGCCTGGTGTCAAGAACATAGTACAGGGTCTTTGGAACAGTGGTCCCAGGTTATGTTCACGGACCAGTCCAGCTATAGCCTGAACAGTGATTTTCGCCGGGTTTTCATCTGGCGTGAACCAGGAATCAGATACCAACCCCTTAATGTCCTTGAAAGGAACCTGTATAGAAGTCGTGGTTCGATGGTGTGGGGTGGGGTTATGATTGGTGCACGTAGACCCGTGCACGTCTTTGACAGAGGAACTGTATCAGGTCAGGTTTGTCAGGACGTTATTTTGCGCTAGTATGTCCGCCTTTACAGGGGTGAAGGTCCAACCATTCTCCACGGCCCCACCGAGCTGCTATCGTGGAGGAGTACCTTGAAACAGAAGATATCAGGCGAATGGAGTGGCCTGCCTGTTCTCCAGACCTAAACCCCGTCGAGCACATCTGGGATGCTCTCGGTCGACGTATCGCTGCACGTCTTCAAACCCCTAGGACACTTCAGGAACTCCGACAGGCACTGGTGCAAGAATGGGTGGCTATAACCCAGCAACTGCTCGACCACATGATCCAGATTGTGCGGCCTGTGTACGTTTACATGGTGATCATATCCCATATTGATGTCGAGGTACATGCACGGGAAGGAGGAGGAGGAGGAGATTAGTGTTTAACGTCCCGTCGACAACGAGGTCATTAGAGACGGAGCGCAAGCTCGGGTGAGGGAAGGATGGGGAAGGAAATCGGCCGTGCCCTTTCAAAGGAACCATACCGGCATTTGCCTGAAGCGATTTAGGGAAATCACGGAAAACCTAAATCAGGATGGCCGGAGACGGGATTGAACCGTCGTCCACCCGAATGCGATGCACGAGAAACAGTGGCGTTTTGTAGCATATGTGTTTCGGGACGGTTTTCTCAACGTATCACGAATACCATGGACTTAAAGATCTGTATCGTATATGTTACCTATGTGCCTATGTGCCTATGCTTTTAGCGCCAGTTTTGTGTAGTGCCACGTTGTGTGGCACCACATTCTGCAATTATCCTTAATTTATGAGCATGAGTGTAGTATAGAACACTGGCCTTACTTTGCTTAAGAAATATTCCTTAATATGTACGTTAGGAATAAAGAACTGTTTGGGAGTGCGTAATAAGCCATGGAAAAACCGGAACTGAAGAGAATCTATGCAGTTTGGAAATGGTGTTAGCCTCCAGAAGGATGTTGAAAATTAGGATGACTGATAATGTAGCGTAGTAAATTCGAGAAATTCGTGGAAATTAATACACAAATGAAACAATATTTAAAGGGCTAATTACAGGAAACGTTTACATTTATTGTAATGTTGTCCATAGAAGTGCAAGCCTCAGTGCCCATTAGACTGAGAATGAACGCCAAACAGTAATTCGGACAATAGGGAGAGATTTACCATGTCACCTCACCACTTGGCGCAGTCAGTTTTGTAAGGAGCAATGTGCTGCTTGTGCGACACTCACGCGATGGATTGATCCGGGTGGACAACTGGCAACTTATGTGTTTCGTAGCTTATTCGCTTCGTTCGGCACTTATTCCGCACTGACTAATCGGCGACCTTAATCATTCAGGCAACTAGAGGCTCGCCGGCAGACGAACTGTTTTTGTGTTTGCGCTCCTTGCAGCGACTGTGATACTGTCTTGCAGAAGCCGTGTCAATATAACGTTTTGAGGATGTCACACAACGAAAATTCTGTGGTATACTTAATGAACCAAGTACTGCAATTCAGCGATTCGTCCATCCAGCCTGGGCGAAAATAGTCACAAAGTGATGATAGACATTGAAGTGAAAGTAAGTATCTCACCGAACGACCGAAGGCAGTCGACAGTAGGTAGTCATGCCTCCTGAAATTGAGCTCCCTGGCGTTTCTGTTTCCTCTGATACTGCTTACTGAATGGCTGAATAATGCAGTCACAGTTGCACTGTCTGAATTTCCTGCAAGAATTCCTTCACGTCTGTAGCTTCACAGTTTTATTACTCACCTCATTCTTGCTTTCCTTCGGGACGCTAAATTTGCAATCCCACCCAATGACTGACTGAAACTGCTCAAACACATCTCCCTGTCTTTGTGAAGGTTGAAAATTGCAGATGTGGCAGTGGCTGGCGTGGAATCCAGGTACTTCTGTCTGTTCTCATGTGCTTCATTTTCTGTGTTTCAATTTTGTGCATCCAGCTGTTTGTGATTTCGCGATATCCCTCTTGCTGTCCATCAGACTTGACATGACAACAACCTGTTCTGAAGTGAAACAAACAATTCAGTTGCTATGACTCCGTCTGTATTTGTGGAATGCCTCATGCAAGGAATTTGACTTAAATGTCCCTCTCATCTATATCGCTTTCTAGCAAAGTATTGCGGTACCATAAGAAATGAGAAGATTCTTCATGAATTGTCATAGTCCCTAGAGATACACCTAGAACGTATTGTGCAAAAATGTACTTCATATTCACGGTACAATATTTTCTGCTGAAACAGTAGCCAGCTACTACCACAGACCGACATACTGCTGACAATGTAATTAAGGTCGCTTTTTCCCATCCCACTCAAGTTTCCATTGGTGCAAATAACGCTGCATGAAATAAAGGTGGGAAAGTTGTAGCCAACAGCACTTGAAAAGTTACCCAAGGAGGTAAATATTATGTAGAACTGTCAGTGACATCCAGTATATGAAACAGAGATTTTTCAATCTTTTTGAACATTCATGAAGGAGATATCATAAACAAACAGTATTGTATGTACATTTTACTAAGAAAATATGCTTTTAGTGGAAACACACAGACTTTTGGTATAACTGGGAACTTTTTGTCTTTGATGATACACAGTTTTACCCTGCTGTGATTATCATCTAATGTCGCAGAGGATTTGCAGTTAACAAATCCTTAACTGTGAAGAAGAGGTACTGTCCGTACTGGTCTACAACTAACCGATATTATGACACTGCACAAATTTCAGATTGAAGGTCGCGTTAGGTGACGTGCACTGCAACTGAGGCATAAAATTAAATTTAACCTCCCACTATTTTTCCATTTCTCCTGGTAAGTGAGACGCAATAAGAAACAATTTACAGAGAATGGTGAGTTGTGCAATAGTCATTCAACATTGCAAACTATTGGTAATTATTACATGAGGTTACGAGAGTATAAGTATTAGTCACCATTCCGATAACATTTTCGTGGGCATATTTTTTGTGGCAACTCAAGGAAGCCAATTAGTTTCGTATCTTATCAGAATTGTGATCAACTGGCTGTATATATTTTTCGACAATTTAATTTTTGCGGTTTCGGACCAAAAACTATGGTGGTACATATATCACCACAGCACCTTTATGAGGCATTTAAACTATGGAGGTAAATGGATTTCTCACTTTCCTTTTGTGAGCTGTTAGATAATATCATTACGCTTTAAAAAATAATGAACAGTTTTTTTTTCTTTTTATTTTTTATTTTCTTATACTTTATTTAGAAAATAATTGTTATCGATATTGACGTTTATTTATTCCAATGTGAAAACAATCCTTAAAACTCTATGATGCAATAAATGTACGAGCTGATACAGGTCACAATAATGTCCATTATGGAAGCGAAGCAGTGTGTTCCGACAACAGCAGTGATCCCACAACAAACACAAACTTATTGTTGTAATAGTTTTTATACTTGTGGTGTAGTGTATTACGTAAGATGTCAGACACCGACAAAAGTGGTAAGACGATTTCCCCAAAAGCTTTCAGATACCACTAACTTGGAGGGAAGTATCTTTCCCAAGAACTACAAATGAGGAATTAATTTTGTGGTAAGTATACTTCCCAATCCCCTTCCAGAAACTACTTTGGTGGCAACCATACTTCCCAATAAACATTAAAACACCATTGTTTGGTGGTATATATACTTCCCACAGTCCTGAAGGGTATATTTCAGAATAAACTAGATGCCAGGTGCGTACAGAATTGGTAACACATATTTCCTGAAATAATGTAAGGAAATACATTTAACAGGAAGGTTATCTCCCATGGCTTGTGGAAGGGCTAAAAGTGTCATATATTTCCGAAATGGGTTTTATTTTGAAGGTTCTTTTCGGACAGACAGTTAGAAAAAATAACACAAGATATACGAGAAAAATAGAGACGATGTGCATTATGAACACAGCCCTACCACTTCTTCCACCGTTCACAAAATTATTCTCTTAGATAAGTTGACAGATATGTGAAATGAAGCACTTCAAAAAGCGTAATTTTATTAAGTTCTTAATCGTCGTGTCTCTTTTATTAAAAAACAAATCATACGACATGAGGGTACGTAAATAGGTTTTACACTAGAAAAACTGGAAGAATACGACAATTTTTCCGTATTTAAAATACGATTGAGCTATATACGTTAACTCATCCTTTATGAGTGAATATCCAGAATGTTTTCCACGAACTAAAGTGATTCCCCACTGGTTTTCAATCTGCCAATTAATAATATGTAATATATTACTTTTAGAAACATTGCTTGGAAAAGTGTCAGTGGCTCCAAACTATGTCGTCTACAATTCACTTATCAGTTACAGTGAAATGGAATGGGACTTTTCAGTACATCACTCAACAGGTTGGTTTTTATGTTTACATTTTACTGAAAGAGTTCTTAATTATTATGTTATGCCAAGTAATTTTCAATTGATCATGGATTACTAAGAAACATTTTGAGCTACGAAAACGGGTAAAACTTACCTAACGTACTAAGAAATATACAATATGGTAGGTCAATAGTATGACGTCCTACAACGTAAGAGGTTAAAATTATCTCAAAGTCATACACAAGACTTGTCTGCCGATTGATAAGTCAAATGCAAAAATGTTTCTTCATGTTTGTTATCTTTAACTCTACTCACCGTTATGCAGGGCGTCCCAAAAGAAACTGTAAGTATTGAGTGACATGATAGGAACGATCATTCGCAGTGAAAATGTCCGGTAAATTTGGGCTATAAGGCACATACTTTAGGAGCTACAAGCACCTGTTCATCTTTGCCACTGTGAAACACGTATCTACTGTTGAACAAGTGCTCATCGTTCTTAAGGTATCCACATCAAACACCATGTTTGCTAGAAATATTGGTTTCGTTTTCGACAGTGTTACCACAACTTAAGAAACGAAAAACAAAGGGATTGTGGCAACTGTGTTTTGATTCACAATATCAGAGCCGAATAAATGCTCGAAGCTCTTAAGGTATGCATTGTGGAGCTCATTTTTACTACATTTTACTGCTTCGAATGAGTGTTTGTGTCATGTACCTGAATATTGGTCATTCGTTTTTGGCACCCTATGTACAGAGATCTTTTGTATTAGCTTACTGACAAGTTCAAAAGAGCTTTATAATTAGACATAATTCAGAGGGCCATTGATATTAGTAATTATTTACAGTTTTCCTGTTCCTCTTTCACTTGCCTTTTTGGAGATGGAACACAAGATGAAATAGAGGAAAGAAACCAGTCGTCCACGTGGCAGCAACTATCACGACAATCGTCTTAATTGATTTTAAGAAATCATAGAAAATTGTCGTTGGTGAACTGGGATACTAACTGAGTCGTCGTTAAAAATTGAATTTCCGTGTCAAATCACTGTCATCTCGTATGGGCTCTCATGTGCAAGGGTTTGATGTATTACAATAGGTTTGCTATGATTTCTAACCAAAGGTCAAGGAGTAATTAATTTCTTGTTTATATAGGCATGTCTGTTGTGACGATTCCCAGAGCTCATAATGATCTCGTTAAATAATTAAACAGAGGCTAATAAAGTCTACAGCGCGTGAAGGGTCCCTCAGTAATTGATTCTGTATCAATTGCCTTGTTCCACAAAGAGAAAATCTCTTTTACGCTGTATGTTACTTTTCGTTGGTAGTTTAAGTATTGCTGACCAAAAAGCACTATTGCCCATAAACGTTAATGCATAGCAATTTTAATTTTCATTTAACATGCAAAATGTCATTACATATCTAAAATATTGTTTACTTACATTATACGAACAACTCGATGGGAGCTGTCTGCATTTCCCTGAAAAGAAAAGAGAAATATGAAAGAAACACCTGTTTCAAACAGTGAGTTACGTAAGATGCTCTTTTTAAATGCCCATCACGACACATTGCTCTGTATATACTTGCAACGCTGCAGTAATATTTCCGACATTCCACTTTAATTAAATACTTTTGAAACTAGTGTTTCGCAAATTGATGACCTTTAATTTGATGTAAAAGTAAAACAAGAAGTAGTTATTGGGAAATTCTATCAAAATTTAATTATTTCATTAAATTAATGAAGTTCTGGAAACGACAACAGTGACAACAGGCTTAAAAACTAATTTGTGTTTTATAAATTGCTCCACAATTCATTGGAAGGAGTAGGCAGCATATTTATACATAATTGTATGATAAAAATTCAATTGTTTCTTTGCAACTTGATCATCGATATGTTCAATGAATTTTATCTTTTTGGCAGAATTCAAGGGCAAACTGTTTAATTGTTAAAAACCATTCAACAGTCAAGATCGCATAAGGTATTTTCTATCTAAGGTAACCGGTTTCAAAACACTATGCTGTCATCTTCAGGTCTCAAAATCTTTTTGTAAAACATATTAATTTTACGCTGACCTCACTTACTAGATGCCAAGTTGATAAAAATAACACGTTATAAGAGGTTGTTATCGCTAAAATATTTAGAAACATAAAGCACCTTGCGCAACGGATTATTTCCACATACATATTGCTCACAGCTTCGTGCTGCTTCATACAAACACAGTGCACAATAGCACAACTGTTTACATACGCTGGACATATGCTAAAATGTATGGATGCACTTTAAATGGCGTGTAAGTTGTACGTTATACGGAATTGTGTTAAAGTTATTATGTTTAAAAATTTGTTAGTGACTAGCTTATTTCTTTTGATACTTGGCAAACAAACTGTGTTTAAATGCATGTTTTGCAGTATTTTCTTACAATCTGTGTGGGTGCACAAAATTCATTTAATCAAGTTTTAGTCTCTGTAAATTGTTACTAGTCAGTTGTTGAATGTGGGTTTTACGATTCTGCCAGTTATGTCTTGAGAAATGACTGTTTCTGAAATGAAATGACTAATGGCTTCAATCTGTTGGTATTCTTGATGTTATGAATTTAATCAGTCTTTTTCTTAATGCCGTTCTTTGTTAGCCTCGAGTTTTGGCACGAATTCAGCAAGTTGCTAGAAGCTCAAGATGCTGATTGCCTTAACAATTCGCTAATATTAAAAGGAAACATGCTACTTAAAATACCATTTTGTTGGGATTTGTTAAAGCTAATGTTTATCATTTTCATGGGATTAATATTTAAAATATTTAAAGATCTGAGAAAACTCTTTTTCCTTTAGAGTTTCATTATTTTAAATAAATGCTATATCAAATTAAGCTTGTCAATGGTTAAATAAAATTTCTATTAAAAGTTTTTAACTACGAATGGTGTTGCTATTGCGTTACGCTCGGATTCCATTCCACACCACAGCTCTCGTGCTGACCGTTACTTTCCCCATGGTAAACAATTTTCATGGTGTGTTAGTGGTTAGAAATAAGAATGCCATTGACAATGTAACAGTGGTAAACCATGCCGTAAAATTTACCTTTAGTGGACACGTCATCAGAAATACTTGAAGATACTGAAAATCGTCAATTTCAATCATTGTTATACATGTTGATTTCACTGGTAAGTGTGTTAGTTCCGATTTCTGGTATCACACAGACATAAGTAAGATGTCTCACCTAATAGAGACATGTCGGTATGTTTATTTTAATATGATCAGAAATATCTGTCGACGAAAGATTTTAACATAACAATTTATTACGCGCGGATTGCCTAATTCTACAAACATTCAGAATCGATTATGGCAATCTGTTGACACCTTACCTGTCGCAAAAATTTTCTTTTGCGGCCTGACGACATGGCACGTATTTAATTGCAGTTTTTTATACGCCTTCAAGACGTTCAGAATGCATACGCTCGTAAATCAATGTCATACATAACGAAAAAACTGTTTGTGGATTAATTATGACAGAAGACAATAAAATGAAGGCAGTGGTGACATGAATATTATAATTATTAGGAGATCTTTGCGTAACATATTATCATATAATAAACGTTTGTAAGGTTGAAGATGTCATTTGACACCATGTTATCTTTCAGAAATTTATTGAATTCCAAAAGTACTATCTGCGCATGCGCTAAACTCTATTGAATGATGTATTGCAAAATTTCAGCGGAGCTTTGTGTTGTTATTAACGGGAATATGGTATCTTTAGTGCTAGAATAATAGATGCACATGACGAAACCTCTGCGATATGGGTACTTTTTAGTTACATATGAGTTCTTTTGTATTGTTTTCTTGCCACTTGGCACAGCACCGCTAGGCATTTCATTCCGCACACAGTTAAGAATAGCATAAACGTCACGTCCCGATGTCTCAGAGACTCGAGTTATCGCTGAGAATGGCGTAAGCGTTTGTGTGTTCCGCCATCCAAACAGCAACAGCACAAATGATTCCAGTATGCAATGTAAGCTTACTACGTTATTTCTTGGCAGATCTACAAAATTATCGTATCACTGAACGTATACACACATATCCGGCGCAAATAATAAGACAAACCAGATATTTAAAAATAGTAGTAACGACTGCATTTTTCTGAAGTTGCATGTCAAATGATTTTTGCTGCGTAAGTAGATTGGAAAAGCTATGTCTGAAACATTTTCTATTCACATTAATGTAGTTCTTGTTGAATCAGGGATCTGGCTGGACATAATATATGCTAACAACTCTGTGTTGAGCATTCGTCTTCATCACGGAAAACAATGTAGTATTAATGGCAATGATAAAGTCGATGCTTGGTCTGAGGATCAGTCTACTTCAGCAGTCAGTAAGGTACCAAAATTGCGTTTTGGCTCGAATAGGAGAACTGCAGCAGAAGCTTCAAAGTGACCATGTATGCATTATATTTATTACAGGGGGTTATATCAGCAAGTGTAGTATCGCTGTATGGACCCATCTTCCTACTGTGACTGCGACTCCGAAGAAGTCCTGAACTCTATCTTTTACTACTGCCCCAGGAGATAGCAGAAAACCAGTAAATTACGGCAAGGATTGGTGTTATTCCAAAATAAGCTTCCAAGGAATGACAAAACGCTATTAGCTAAAAAATTGATAATCCTACACAGAAAGCAATATAACATTGTATCATAGAGTCAGGTAATAAATCAGCATGTAATAAACTTGTAATGAAACCAATAATCGGCCCATTATGAAATTATGGTAACACGTAAGTCTTCTTCTTCCTTAGGTTCTTCTGAACTGCAAGGGATTAGGCCCTTCATGTGTTCTCATCTCATTCTATGCGTTTCTTCCATGGCCTTCTGGGATCTCTTTCTGCTGGTGGTCTACAAAAAAAAAAAAAAATGGCTCTGAGCACTACGGGACTTAACATCTGTGATCATAAGTCCCCCAGAACTTAGAACTACTTAAACCTAACTAACCTAAGGACATCACACACATCTATGCCCGAGGCAGGATTCGAACCTGCGACCGTAGTGCTCACGCGGTTCCAGACTGAAGCGCCTAGAACCGCACGGCCACACCGTCCGGCCGTGGTCTACAGGTCATACCTTGCTTTGTAAGTCTTCCCTCAGGAAACCTATGAGTAAGCCTTAATTATTTAATTCATTTTGCTACTTTTTATGGTTCCATACCTGAATCGGTAGAAACGAAATTCTTATCGATCAGTTTGTTGTGCATTTGTCTGTCCGTCATTCAGCCTGTTAAAACCTATTTTCTCAGGATCTGGTAGACGTTAAAATTTATGCCGAATACGAAGGCCTACGATCCCTTGGTGCTGTAAAAAATTGTAGCTTATAATTCAATGCATTCAAAAGATACGGCACTTTAAGTCACTCACACATCAAAACGTATAGAGTACTTCCCGGTTGCCCAGGTTTCGCAGTACAAGTACGGGAAAACAATCGGAAAACTGTCATATCACACGAAAATAATATTTTTTTGTCATTTGATAGCTGACTTCAAAATAAAAATTAAAATTATCTCGAAAGCATTGGAAAACCTGCTACTGATAATGCCAGATCAGTGTCGATAACAGGCAAAAATCGCATATACCCTCTACCCCGATTTGGATGAAAGACTGTTTACCCCACATGTGACACGGAATAATTTATTTGGTTGGATTAGGCATGAGTGAGGTGTTGGCTGCAGTGATACGGCGTTGCATTTAGCCGTACCGACTTGTTGGGTGTGGTGCATGGCCAACTGACGCATGGCGAACTGACGGAAAGTTTCCACTGAACGTGACTCAAACCCTTGGCCTAGAGTTGTGGAGGCTGGAGCATGGTTGTGTCAGCCTGCCATGTGGCGATTGTTGAGGTCAATTTATTTTCAACGATGCTATTATACGAATTTCGTCAACACAATGGAATCGTACTGAATCTGGTGAGACCGAATGTACTGCGTACTGGAACCCGTTGTAAGTAACTTCCCAAGTACCCACTTTCTTGTAATACTCTTTCCCGAACCTGGCAGTCTTAAAAATAAAATTTAGTTCACAAGCTGCTACATAGTTGTGAAATGAACAGTGACTCGAAAATAGAATAAATTTCCTGTAGTTCACGTCCATGGTGTCAAATTTTTATGTCATCAGGCTACCGGTTTCGGTCTTTAATATATATGTTTTCATATACAAATAACTACATGATGTGAGTCGATTATTGCTTATTTATATGTATATTGCGCTAGAATGACTAGGCGCGTGTGGAAGTTGGTGGTTGTGACTGTTTTCGGTACGAATTTCCTTTCTGTTACTAGTAACCTTATAATTTCTGCATTGACGACACTGTCACACACTTGATAACTAACGTTACTAGTGCAAATGCAAATGGCTCTGAGCACTATGGGACTTAACTGCTACGGTCATCAGTCCCCTAGAACTTAGAACTACTTAAACCTAACCAACCTAAGGACAGCACACAACACCCAGCCATCACGAGGCAGAGAAAATCCCTGACCCCGCCGGGAATCGAACCCGGGAACCCGGGCGTGGGAAGCGAGAACGCTACCGCACGACCACGTGATGCGGGCTAACGTTACTAGTAACCTCATATATATATTTATATATATATATATATATATATATATATATATATATATATATATATATATATATCTTAAGGATTTATATAGCACTTTCGTAACTAAGTTGCGTAGCCCCTGAATCGGTGTGTCTAGTCCAGGAAAGGAAAGGAGAATGCCCTTCATAGTATGAAACTGACATTTATTACTTAACATTAAAAAATTATGAAAGTGCTATCTGAAATCATTGTGTATAAAATTTATTCAATGTTAAATATTGATTTTACTGTACCATAAGTTCGTATTGAATACTGAAGCTAAATTACATCAAATACATTTGTTAAGCTTTAACTAACTGTTTCAAAATTATTCCTCTGGAAAGCAAATGAAATTTGTGGAAGATTTTTATATATCAGACCTTGCACCTCTCGCTCCCTGCTCCATGAGCTGTCTTTATTCCATAATCGAAACAAAAGAAATTCGGAACTTACTGGATAATCCCGAATTTCTTGACATCAGCTGCATTAGGTACAGAACCCGGTACGCGAAAAATTTCCGTACGTCGCTATTGTATAGTAGGGCTGCACGTAATATAGTTGTTGCCATAACAATGTCAGACAATAAATTTCGAAGTATTTCGAACAGCTGTGGATCGACAATAGTGGCTATTCTTGCATGTATGAATGTACCAAGTAGAAGGAGCTGCCACCTGAAATTCAGAAGTTCGGCGTCTGTCAAAGGAATTAATCACTGACCCAAGAGAATAAGGTGCGCACGTTCCGAGTGTTTCACAAGACGTAGGCCTCGGCAGAGGAAAGAGATCCCGGTCTATAACTTGTAGTGGAGCAGCAGTACATCAAAGGAGATTACTGTGCAGAGTCTAGCAGGGTGGAGCCGCAGTGGCCGGACAGCGAGAAATCGGTCGGTCTTTGATCTGCTTGAGGTAGATGCCCAAAGAGAATACACTTCCACCTGCCTTATTTCGGTTATACTGGTACTTCGGCTGCTGACATGCGTGGTGGTAGTCACGTAGCAGTGTTACGACCGCTTGTGGCAGAATCACTAAACCTGCGATGTTCACAATCTCTGCCACAGACACGGGATCAAAGATATAAAAATCATCTCGCTAACAGAATCATCATTGCTTATCTGATCCAGGTGGCTGGAACACTTCTTGTATTAGATAATTTTAGTTTCACTGGCCTGTATAGGCGTTTTGTCTTGCTTACGTAATCTACCAGACACTAAGCCGTTTGCAGAAGCAGTTCTACTTGTGTTGATTTCCGTACTTTCTTGCTACTTCTCTGCAAATTGTAACACACAACTTTGGATAATTACAAAATGGTTCAAATGGCTCTAAGTACTATAGGACTTAACATCTGACGTCATCAATCCCCTAGACTTAGAACTACTTAAACTTAACTAATATAAGGACATCACACACATCCGTGCCGAGGCAGGATTCGACCCTGCCACCGTAGCAGCAGCGTGGTTCCGGAATGAAGCGCCTAGAACCGCTCGGCCACGGCGAGCGTCTTTGATAATTACACTCTAAGACAAAAAGAAACAAGAACGACGCACCACGATGGAGTTATCCGAATGGGCCGGAAATCGGTAGGTGTGACGTACATGTACAGACATACAATTGATCAAAATTTCAAAAAAATTGCATGATTTATGAGCTTCACAAACTGAGTTAGTCAACAACTCGTTTGTCCACCTCTGTCTTTTACGCAAGTAGGAATTCGGCTTGGCATTGGGTGATAGAATTGTTGGATATCATGCAGAGAGGTATCATGCGAAGTTCTGTTTATCTGGCGCGTTAGATTGTCAAAATGTCGCGCTGCTTTGTGCATCCTGCCCACAAAGCTCCAAACGTTCTCTATTGGGGAGAGATCCGGCGGCCTTGTAACCATAACAACATTTGGAAAGCACGAAAGCGTCGCAGTTAGCGGATAGGCATTACTTTGCTGAAATTTGAGATCAGGTTCACTTGCCGTAAAGGGTAATAAAATGAGGAGACGAATTTCATCAACATACAGCCTTCCTGTAAGAATGCCGTAGTTGAAGACCAAAGGGGTCCTACAGTGCAAAGAAGTGGATCCCAGGTCAACTGTTCAGGTTGTCTGACGTACTGCGGTGCATCCCACCACTGATCTCACCAATGCACCTCTGTCCTGGGCATCTCCAGACACGTCTTCATTGGTCATCACGAAACAGTTCGAAGCAGGATTCATCACTGAAGATCGTTCTGCTCCATTCAATGAGATTCCACGCCGAAGAGTTCCTGGAGACGCCCTGGACAGCGGTGGAATACCAACCTGAGTGTCGTTTACCATACAGCACGACAGCCAGGAGTAATGGTCTTGGCTGCCATTTCATTTCATTGTACGACCTCTTTGTTTGTCATCCGTGGCACCCTTAAAACTCAGCGGTACGTCTGCCCCGTTTGTCACCCTTCGGGTGCAAGCCATCCTGAGCTAAAATTTCAGCCAGATAACGCTCGCCCGCACGCTGAGAGAATTCATATTGTCTTGATACCTGTCAAACCTTACCTAGGCTCTCGAGATCGCCAGATCTCTTCCCAGTCGACAATGTTTGTAAAAATATGGGCTGAGACCCCATCCTGGCTCGTGATTTTGACAATCCAATGTGCCAATTATACAGAATTTGGTACGATATCCTTCAGAACATCGAATAACTCTCTCAATGCCAAGACGAATAATTACTTGCATTAGTGCCACAGGTAGACCAACGCATTATCGACGTGCTCTGTTTGTGGAGCTCTTTCTCTTCAAGAAATCATCCAATTTTCCTGAAATAATGATGTGTTGTACGTCTGTACAAATACGCCAAATGTACCAATTTCCGTCGCATTCGGATAATTCCTTCGTGCTGCTTGATAATATAATTTTTTCCGTTTTATCATAGACTCAATTTAATTGCAACGTGTTCTGTATGTCATTTTCGAGCTAGTGGTGGACATCACACTGCAAGAAATAATGTGAAACGTGCAAAGCCATAATTATAATAGTTTTGTCAGACATATTAAATTGTAATCCTAGAAACCTGTTCTAGGTAATATACACTACTGGCCATTAAAATTGCTACACCACGAAGATGACGTGCTACAGACGCGAAATTTATCTGACAGGAAGAAGATGCTGTGATATGCAAATGACTAGCTTTTCAGAGCATTCACTCAATGTTGGCGCCGGTGGCGACACCTCCCACGTGCTGACATGAGGAAAGTTTGCGACCGATTTCTCATACACAAACAGCAGTTGACCGGCGTTGCCTGGTGAAACGTTTTTGTGATGCTTCGTGTAAAGAGGAGAAACGCGTACCATCACGTTACCGACTATGACAAAGGTCGGATTGTAGCCTATCGCGATTGCGGCTTATCGCATCGCGACATTGCTGCTCGCATTGGTCGAGATCCAATGACTGATAGCAGAATATAGAATCGGCGGGTTCAGGAGGGTAATACGGAACGCCATGCTGGATCCCAACGGCCTCGTAACACTAGCAGTCGATATGGCTGTAAGGGATCGTGCAGCCACGTCTCGATCCCTGGCTCAACAGATGGGGACTTTTTCAACACAACAACCAACTGCACGAACGGTTCGACGGCGTTTGAAGCAGCATGGGCAATCAGCTCGGACATCATGGCCGCGGTTACCCTTGATGCCTGCATCACAGACAGGAGCTCCTGCGATGGTGTACTCAACGACGAACTTGGGTGTACGAATGGCAATTCATTTTTTCGCATGGAGCCAGGTTCTGTTTACAGCATCATAATGGTCGCATCCGTGTTAGGCGACATCGCGGTGAACGCACATTGGATGCGTGTATTCGTCATCGCCATACTGGCGTATAACACGGCGTGATGGTATGGGCTGCCATTGATTACACGTCTAGGTCATCTCTTGTTCGCGTTGACGGCACTTTGAACAGTGGACGCACATTTCAGATGTGTTACGACTCGTGGCTCTACCCTTCTTTTGGTCCCTGCGAAACCCTACATTATAGCAGGATAACGCAGGACCGCATGTTGCAGGTCCTGTACTGGCCTTTCTGGATGCAGAAAGTGTTCGACTGCTGCCCAGCACATTCTCCAGATCTCTCACCAATTGAAAACATCTCGTCAATGGTACCCGAACAACTGGCACGTCGCAATACGCCAGTCACTACTCTTAAGGAACTGCGGTGTCATGTTGAAGCTGTATGGGCAGCTGTACCTGTACACGCCATGCAAACTCTGTTTGACTCAATGCACAGGCGCATCAAGGCCATTATTACGGCCAGAGGTGGTTGTTCTGGGTACTGATTTCTCAGGATCTATGCACCGAAATTACGTGAAAATGTAATCACATGTCAGTTCAAGTATAATATATGTGTCCAATGAATACCCGTTTATGATCTGCATCTCTTCCTGATGTAGCAATTTTAATTGCCAGTAGTGTACTTTCTTGGGCACATCGTCCTCGCTTTCTTAAAATAACTGAGCATCAGTGAACGCTGTAGTTTTTATTCAGTTAAGTAGTGCTATTTTAGTGTCTCATTTGACCTTAGTTATCAAGTGTGTGACAGTGGCGTCAATGCAGATATTAAAAAGTTTGATCAACAATTTACAATCTTTTTTCACACCCTTCTTCTGTTCCAGTCGGCGTGAAGAACGAATATCGGTAACTTCGATGTGATTTCGATTCTCTCTTATTTCACCTTCATGGTGCTCTTGCAAGATGTAAGTAGGAGGAAGCAATACAACGGTAGACTCTGCCAGGAGTGTCGTCTACGATTACTGCAACAGCAAAACCACACAGTGATGCAGACGCCTCTCATCTGGCATCTGCCACTGGAGTTCGCTGAGCATCTCCATTACGATTTTGCGCTGGCTAAATGAAAGTGTAACGAAATGCGGTACTCTTCTTTCGATATTCTCTGTCTCCTCCGTCAGTGCAATTTGGTAAGGACCTCGTTTGCAATCACGTAAAGGTCCAATGATTATTTTCCTCTGAATCTGAGTTGGCACTTGCATTAAATGCGATTATTTTCATGTTGCAGTTCCACTTTAAATAGTAGTATTGGTGCGCTACTAGATATTTAAGGAAAGTGAATACTTTGAGTGATTGTTTTGCAATCCTCCGCCGGTCGGTGTGGCCGAGCGGTTCTAGGCGCTTCAGTCTGGAACCGCTCAACCGCTACGGTCGCAGGTTCAAATCCTGTCTCGGGCATGAATATGTGTGATGCCCTTATGTTAGTTAGGTTTAAGTCGTTCTAAGTTCTAGAGGACTGATCTCAGATGTTACGTCCCATAGTGCTCAGAGACATTTGAACCATTTTTGCATTCCTCTAACAGTACAATTTTGGAACTTTCTGCCTATTTATGAACAATACATTACATTCTTTTGTGTTGAAGTCCCTGCCTCAAGCGCCGATCCTTTGCTGGTCTTCCGGCATTTTGCTACAATTTTCTGACGTTGCAAATACTCTGGTGGCTCTGAGCACTATGGGACTTAACATCTATGGTCATCAGTCCCCTAGAACTTAGAACTACTTAAACCTAACTAACCTAAGGACATCACACAACATCCAGTCTTCACGAGTCAGAGAAAATCCCTGTCCCCGCCGGGAATCGAACCAAGGAGCCCGGGCGTGGGAAGCGAGAGCGCTACCGAACGACCACGAGCTGCGGACCAAATGTTCTGCTACACTAAGGCAGCATTTGGAAGAACTCTCACGAAACGTCTGACTTTATTCACCAGTTCATTTAAACACATTTTGAAAATAATGCTCTAACATTCCTTTGAGGTAGGCGCGAAGCTACTTTTACCGACAGTTTTGTTGAAAAGCGTCTGTAAAACCAGAACATGTACACACGTCAGACCTAAATGGCTAATCAACAGTGAGAGGTGAAATGTATAACATTAACTGTGATTGTATATAGTTAATTAACATAATTTACATTTTTTATTTAGAGTTGCATGGTTTATGTTGTATGAAGAAACTTTATAAGAGCACATTTGGGTTAGCTGCCAACACTCAGACGAGCTACGAAGTCACACAGTCGGGCAGAGACACCACACCGAGGGGAATTCTCGGAAGGAGGGGCCAGCAGAGGCACTGCTCAACGCTACTCGGCTGATCAGAATTTCCTTCCAGATGCCACACCTGGATGCCGGGTGCCCCATAAGAAAATGGAGTAAAGCCGCCAGCAGTGACTTTTTACGACTCGAAGATGGACAGAGGAGAAATACTGACTTTAGCGATGTTCAGGAAGGCACTATGGCGAAAATTAAGTAGAAAGCTTTGACTGTTTGGAAAAAAATCAGACGCCATAGATAACATCCAGCAAATAGAGTGAGAACCTGCGCTTTGTGACATCTTTGTAAATGTGGGACACCGCAGAATAATGCATCCACAAAAACTAGATGCTTACGCAATACAAGAAATACCAGGTTTGGATAACGTAAATAAAATGGAAGATACAGATAGAAAAACACGACTCTGCTGCGGAGGTCCCACTTTTATGGCCAAAGAAACAGATAGATAGAGAGTGATATGCTCCTTTCGGGCACGAAATGGTAGAAATTTTGGAAATTTGTGATACGGTCTTGTGGGATCAAACTGCTGAGGTCATCGGTCCCTAAGCTTACGCACTACTATCCCTAAGCTTACGCACTATTATCCCTAAGCTTACGCACTACTTAATCTAACTTAAACTTACACTAAGGACAAAACATACATCCATGTGTGAGGGAGGGCTCGAACCGTCGACGGAGGTAGCCGCGCGGACCGTGACAATGTGCCTTAAAACGCGCGGCTAGCACACGCGGCGAAAAACTTGTTGACCGCCTGAATCAACGGGACCACCATCTTTTATGAAATCTTTATACTGGTCAGCACTTGGTACACCCATATACCAGCCACTGTGAATGAATTAAAGAATAAAAAAATGTAGAAATATTAATCTTCTTTTTCAGCACCAGTTGGTGCAAACTACTTCAACTAAGGAAGTTTTCATCACCGAGAACCTTCTTTTCCGTCGGCATTCGTTGCCGCCAAAGTCCATATCCCAGATGATGAGGTGAGAATCGTAGAAAGACTTTTATCTGACTTAAACTTAGCTATTGGGTGAGTCTGCTGCTGCTTCGTCCTCCATCTACGTACAGATGCGTTTAAATCGAGCCGAAACAGCGAGATAATCTGCGGCTATAGTAAATTCATTTTTATAGCGTGTAAATAACTTCAAGCTTCAGTTTTAAGACCTGCTTCCAGGTTCATAAAGCCAATAGCCTTTCAACTTCGGCCAGAGAGCAACGAATTCCCTTCTCTAACGCTATCTGTCTTTCACACTAACATCATGACAATCACTGTACATTTCCCACAACTGTTAGTGTTTCATCTTTATACGTAATTATCAGAATCTAACCCCAGGCCCTTCAGTCACAAATACCAAGGTCTCTTACTTTGAAACTTCGGTTGCCTCTCGTAAGTTAAATGTGTATCTTTGGTGTAATAAACCGAATTAAATGTGTTCCTTATTTTATTTTGTTGCTTTTGATTTCATAATTCATATTTTTCAAGCTAGACGAGCGAATTAGCATACACTTAGACTACCCAACCTGCATCGACGTTCATTGCTTTTACATCTGAAGGTTTATCTCCGTTAACCGTGACCGGATGTCATTTGCTTGGTAGGAACTGTTTTGTTCAATGACGTAGCTGGTCTGATATTATTCCGCCCATATCCAGTTTGATTGCTAGTCGCCAGTGCGGAACTGGAAGTCGAGGATCACAGAATCAACCTAGGTGTCGGTGCCTACCTTCTGCGTCCAGGATAAACAGAGTGGGCTGGGTTCCACATGATCATTATATGCAGAGTCTATATTTTCTGCATCTGTTCGATGTCCCAACTGGAAAACGGGAATGAACTGTATATTTATTGTACTTTATAAAACCAACGTTTTCATGTAAACCTGTTTTCCTACGGTTAGTTTTTCTATAATATTATCCCTACGACAACTTCCAAGGGAAGTGAGTCTCTGGTTATCAAAGTCTAGTGTTAATATTTTACTATGTACCTCCCCCCCCCCCCCCCAATGCACACACACAGGATATACCTACAGCACATCGTGGCTGGCAGTAAAGGTTATCAAAAGAAAGGAAAATCGTTGTCAAAAGAAAGGAAACGTTTTCTTAACTCGAGTCGTTCGCATACATGTTTCCTCTTCCTCGGGTCTCAGTGTATCACGCACTGCAGTGCAAGACGCCCGTCTGCAACTCCTTGCCATGTAACAGACCGTTGTGTACTGCTAAGAGGGTGCAAATGAAGAGGCCTCAGGCGTCTGCTGAGTGCAGCAGCGGCGCAGACAGGGCAGTAATGGTGGTAATTACGGCGGCGGGACTCACCACCCCCACCCCATCCCCCAACACCTCCTTCCACCCAGGACGCAGCCGCTATCTCACGCCTAGCACGCTAATGCGGCTATCGCAGAGCAAGCACGTGCGCGCTCCACTCCGCCGCTGTCTCCGCCGCCGTCGCCGCCGCCGCTGCTGTCCCACCGGCGCCTCCTCTCGCAAACTTATCGATTAGTCGCGCTGCTACACGTCGACATATGTCCGATCCAGCACGTGACAGTCCTCAGATACAGACAAGAGTAGGCTGCTAATATTCTCTGACTCAGCCACCTCCTCATATTTCTCTGTATTATTTCGATTTTATTTCACACTAGCAAACCCTTCAATAGTTCGTAATTGCTAAATGTGTATAGGAATTGGAAATGCATCGTAACTCCTAACCCCCACTCATAATTCTGCCCAACTCGTCCTCCCCCTCTCCTTGTCCTTCTCCTCATGCTGCACCTCCTGTAGGTGCATCGCTTCATCCTCTTCTCTCTCACAAGCTGAGACATGGTCGTGGATGAAAACAGTGATACAGAAAGAGTGATCACAAAGTTTGTGGTTCTTAGAATATCGTTTTCAATCAGCAATGACCATCTTCAGACCAGCAGCAAATCGTGCGAAATGGAATAGAACTAGTCAACACATTAAGTTGTCATGACGAGAAATTATTTCTTCATAGATATGAATACGAGGGTGGCCTGTCGGTTTATATAACTTGTGCTGTAATAATAAAGCCATAGTGGCATAGTCACAAAATGCACGCAAAATCAGCATAGAATCGTCGTCCAAATTTAAACATGATGTAAACTAGGCCACACTTCTGGCAATGTCATACCGTCTCAATCTCTGAAGGTCAAAACAGTCTGAAATTCCACAATGTATGGCACCTACCACCGCCCCCACCTCTTTCTACGTCTTTCACTGACCCCTCACTCCTTTCTCTGAACTTCCGTCTTCTTTATTGTTATTCCCAACGAAAGCTTGATTGGGAACTGAAGTCAGCTGAAATGCATGGGTAAATCGCTGGGTTATGAGAGAGACTTCTACCGCTGCTGGAACTCTGAGGCCGAAGTTCCAATGACAGTATTTCGCATGGTTTTGGTCTACGAATGAGATGGATTACAAAGATTAGATCGACTCAGACTCCGTAATAGTATTATAATCGTGAATGGATAAGTCATAAAGGAAACATCGTCGTTTCAAAGAATATATAGCCCCAGTCTGAATGAATGTTTATTAGTGCATCGTGCAAAAATTTCAAGCAAATAAGTGAAGAATAATTCTAGGTTTTTGGTAATAGTGTTTCGCTTTTATATATTACATATATTTAAAAACGCAGCGATGGAACAGAATCGGACCTCCAAAAATAATTTAATGTGGAATAATGAAATGTCGGGAATATATTTGTCAAGGTAAAATATTTAAGTGATTAACATTGCAAGATCTCAGGTTAATGAAAGGGCGAGCTAAACCATTGCACATGTGAAGTGCTGCTACATTATCATCCGGTGTAACCGCCAGAATATTGAAGGCATATATGCAAACGGGCATGCTCCTTGTATGAATCAGGTGCCGGGTGTTAGATTGTGGGATGGAGTTGAATGTGTGTGACTTAGCTGCTAAGGTCATCAGTCCCTAAGCTTACACACTACTTAACCTAAGTTATCCTAAGGACAAACACACACACACACATGCCCAAGGGAGGACTCGAACCTCCGCCGGGACCAGCCGCATAGTGTATGACTGCAGCGCCCTAGACCGCTCGGCTAATCCCGCGCGGCGTGGGATGGAGTTCCGTGCCTGTCGCACTTGATCGGTCAATACGAGGACGGCTATAGCTGGTTGTGTATGACGCTGTAGTTGTCGCTGATGTCGAATGCGTGCTCTACTGAGGACAGATCTGATGATCGAGCAGACCAAGCTCTGCAGAGCACTTTGAGCTACAACAGTGGTATGTGGGCGAGCATTATCCTATTGGGCAACACCCCATACAATGCTGATCATGAACGGCAGCACAACTGGTCGAGTCAACTGACTGGCGTACAGATTTTCAGCCAGTGTGCTTGGGATGGCATTTAATCCACGGGAGTCTACTTCGTTCTGAATTTGGGGATTATCCGAATTTTGATAACACTTACTTCTGAAAAAGAGGTTTCCACTACAAACCAATAGTAAATTAATGTCCCTAAGCCTCTTAAGATCTTGACACCATTCACACACCGCATCAAACTTCACCGCCTCTCCACCACACCTCCAACCGACACTTTGAGTTCATGTAGTTCATAGCCTTAGATGAGATATCATACTGTGTCACACCTATCATAGTCATCCGTTCTTAGTCACAATCGTGAACTGTAAGATTCATAAGTACCTTGGTCAATCTAATATTCTTAGACGCGTCCAACACTTTGCTGGACAGAATTGCTCAGAACACCAACACAAAATCTCCTCGTTTTTCGCAGCTATCTTAACTTACAGAAACAATTATACGCCATTTTGGCCAAGTCATCCGGCTGGAAATTCGAGAAATATATATTAGCAGTACAAAATTTTCCTAGGAGTATCAAAGGGCTACCGACATTCTGGATATGAAGAGAACCCAGCCTACATCTCCGGAATAACTGTCAGTTTAACAAGACTGTCGTACATCTACATCTCCTCCCGGAATGGCGCCTTATTGCTTTCGGTGGAGGGCATTTCCGGTATCCCTATATTTTACACCACTTTTGGTTCCAGTGTCGATGGTCCTTGGGAAAATTTGACGTCCGTAAGCTTTGGTATGAGCTCTACTTTCTTTCACTTTCCTGTCGTAGTCATGTGAGAGGAAGTAACATATTGACCGACTCTGCGATATACGCACTCGGAAATTCGACTGTAAATCTTTCCGTGACAGAGAATGCATCACCTGTGTCGTAAGTCTGTTAATCATTTCTGCCGGCCGGAGTGGCCGAGCGGTCTTAGGCGCTACAGTCTGGAACCGCGCGACCGCTACGGTCGCAGGTTCGAATCCTGCCTCGGGCATGGATGTGTGTGATGTCCTTAGGTTAGTTAGGTTTAAGCAGTTCTAAGTTCTAGGGGACTGATGACCTCTGAAGTTAAGTCCCATAGAGCTCTATGAAGTTAAGTCCCATAGCGCTCAGAGCCATTTGAATCATTTCTCGCTCCGACTAAAGTACCACGGAATGAAGGGCGCCCATTTTCGTTCACTTTCGTTTCTCTCTGCTATTAATCTACCTTGATGAGAGCCCGACTCCGATGACAGTACTTATGAATCGGTCTGTCAAGTGTTTTGTAAAACATTTCATAATATGTAATTTGAAGGCGGAGGGGAGTGACAGGAAAGGAAAGAGAAGGGATTTATCAGCGGCTTCTGGACGTAATGCAGAATCAGCGGCGACTAGTGAAACCGCCAGACCGAGATGTGCCGCTAACTGGGTAGGTGCGTTGACCACTGCGCCACCCGAGACACACTGTTCATCGCACTTTTGCTGACTACCTCGGCAAGCCTCACGGTCGACCCACGTTTCCACTGAGCGCCACCTATCTGCAGTCCGTGTCAGTTAACTCAGTGCTCGTTACACTGAGACACCACGCATTCATATAATATTCTCCTTCGTGGATGATTTTCTTAACATTCTACAAATGATACTCATATCGGCATTAATATACAATGTGGTTTATGTGCTCCTTCATTCTTAGGTCGTCCCGGATAGCAATGCGTGGTTGACCTACGCGATTATTGCTTCCTGTAACGTGTCTCCATTAGTGCAATTGAATAACATAGCATTTCTTATTCCCAGTACATCGTGTCTAAAAGCGTCGACGCAGTAAGCCTCGTCTCTCTTCATTCTTCAGTATGTCATTGTGAAAACTAGTCACATTTTGCATGAAAATTAGAGTCAATAAAACACGAACATATTTCACACTGTATCCAGTCGAAATTGGGGAGACTCTGGAAACGCACATGTATTTCCGATTGCAATACAACAATGATTATTTCCATTTCTTCCATCACGACACTTGTAGATAGTCCATTACATCTACAGGATATGACCTAAGACGATTTCTGCATGCTGAGCCACTCGCACAGCTACCACAGCAATTCAACAGAAGAACCACCCAGCTCCCGCAGGTTTCAAAGGCAGAGAAAGCGCTGGCCTCTAATGCGGGACTCAGGTACGGGAGTAGCGATTCTGGAAATGGCCGCAATAGTGCTGTACCCGATTCCTGGAGAGTCTATCGGCCAGGCGCATTCTATAACATCAGTTGCAGCTGATGAGTGAAGGAATCGCGTTGTTAAAAATAAGTCGGTCTGGAGCCCTGAATATTATATAGTGTAACGTTGAAACTCGTCGCAAAAATAAATTAAAATCTGTATGCGGCTCCGGCGAAAGAAAACCATCATAACGACCGGGAGAGCGGTGTGCTGACCACGCGCCTCTGCTATCTGCATCCTCAGCTGACGATGACACGGCGGTCGGATGGTCCCGATGTGCCGTTTGTGGCCTGAAGACGGAGTGCTTTTTTAAAAATAAGATAGACCGCTAAGAGTGTCAGAGATTACGTAAATAAAAACACGAAAGTTTCAAAGTCATCTCCGAAGTGATGCTCTTATTCTCAATGCCAGAGAGATTTTGTTGATTCCCTCTTGGCATAGCAGCATACCAGTAGTCTACTCCAGATCCTCAGATCCTGTGAGGACACACAGATCGAGTAGTACGCATCTTGCTGTCAGGCACTGTGTATGGCTGTAAGCCGACCACAAGCCGATCAATCATCAGAAGTGACAAGGACTGTTGAGGCTCGAAGGCCTACTCCGAAGTGGTGCTCCTATCTTCACTACCAGAAAGATTTTGTTGATACCCTCTTAGCATAACAACATACCAACAGTCTACTCCAGATCATGTGATGACAAACAGATCGAAGAGTACGCATCTTGCTGGCACGCACTGTGCGCGCCGGTCGATGTGGCCGAGCGGTTCTAGGCGCGTCGGTCTGATACCGCGCGCCCGCTACGGTCGCAGGTTCGAATCATGCCTCGGGCATGGATGTGTGTAATGTCCTTAGGTTAGTTAGGTTTAAGTAGTTCTAAGTTCTAGGTTACTGATGACCTCAGACGTTAGGTCCCATAGTGCTCAGAGCCATTTGCACCATTTGAGCACTGTTCGTGATAGTACGCCTCCCGCAAGGCGATCAATCATCAGAAGTGACAACGACCGTTGACACTCGAAGGCCTACCCCGTGCACCTCTGTATATCCTTGTGCCTGCTGGAGGTGGTGGAACCAACTTTACATACTCGGACTCAGATTGCGATTTGGACTGCGGTATCAGAGACCACGTTAGGAAAGGTAGCCTGCTGCCTGCTTGTAAACAGTTGTCGGCAACGTAATGTAAAGAAAAGTTCGGGAGTAACATAAGGGAACGTTAAAAGGGCATTATTGTTTACAGTATGAATTAGCGAACTTGTGGATGACACCAGAGTATCCGTGAAACTCTTCACGGAAGAAGCTCTAGTCTGTAGGCATGTTATAACCCCACCAAGACTATAGCGAAATGCTGCATGGCTTGCAAGGGATCGACGCTTGGTGTTGCGACTGGAACTCGACACTGAATGTTGATACATGTTTCGATACCAGCCATCGCTATTAAAGTGAGGAAAATGGTGCTAGCTGAATACCTATCGGGATCTCTCTCCCCCAATGAACCACACTCTTTAAACTGTGAGCAATAGGATTGATAAACATTAATTTTCGTCCACCAATTGATCAGCGAGTAGTCATAATAGGATGGTTTCCTTAATTGTGCATATACATGAAGTTCACAGGTACGATAGGTTTCTAAGTGTATTCGCACAAACTGATTTCCTTTCAAGCATTGTCAAGTAAATATGCAAAATTTGCTTGACATGTAACAACAGTAAAGACAAACAAATAAAAGATAAAATTAAATATCATCAATATTTCGCGGCTCTGTCAGCAAATTTATAAATATTAATTTTATTTGATTACCAAAATTAAAAGATAAACTGGAATGAATTATGACTGGAAAAGTTCAGGGAGGGAAGCACTTGGTGGTAAGTTATGGTCTCTAACAAGCTAAATTTTAACTCACTCAAACCGGCGATTCGACAGCAATATTGCATGTATGCTTGGTTTATAGGAGAGGTTGTGGTGCCAACGTGCCAGCGACAGTAGTCAGGAACAACCTAACACTGAAATAATTCTAGGTTATTAAATTCATCGTGACCAATACGACATGCGGTGCTCGTAAATCTCACCACCTTTGTATGAAAGTGCTGGCTGCGGAAGGTATCGGTTCCTATATGCAGTCTAGAAGACTCCTCGACAAATTCTTCGCCTGGGGCGTCCTCACCGAAGGATATTCCGCTGTGTGTGGAACCCACAGCCTCTGTACCCAGAAAAATGAGATGTGGCTCTGTTGTAGTTGGAAGCAAACACGTGCTCACTGCAAGCGTAGACAGAATTCACCCTACTCAGAGCAGAATCTGGTCAAAATTGCACGGAGAGCGTCAGTTCTGCGAATCTTTCAGTATCTCAAGGACTACCTACAAAACAGAAAATAACGTTTTGTCCCACCAATTAGAAAATGTAAGCAAATGGCAGTGTACTCCCACCAACATAATAGAGATGCGGCCCTTGTGATAGATTGTAGTGAAACCCTTAGTGCCAAAACTTGCTTCAAAGTATTTTACCTTATGATTCTCCAGCCTCTCCAGATATATTTTATTTCGTGCCTTTTCCACACTGTTTTCTGGCTTGCGATCATAAGAAAGGAAGGGAGATATGTTGGGCTAAATGACGCGTAGGCCGCCGAAGGTTGTGACCATCGTTTCCAGGGACAGACCATGTCTTTCAGGAAGCTTTCAAGATTGTCATGTCCATTACAAAGGTCAGGAGGACTCAAAAAACTGGGTATCTTATTTACAAAATCCTCTTTCCACCAGAGACACGTTTCACAGATGTCCTTATCACAAAAAGTCCATCTTTATACAGGATGGAGGCGGGATAACGACTGTTCAGTATAAAGTGTCAAATCAAAAACACCATCAGACGTCTGTATTTCAAAATCTGTATGCGTCGGTTTTCTGTACACAGAATGTCTGACATTCTGTGTATAGAAAACCGAGGCATACAGATTTATATCTAAACTAGCGTAGTTTTCACCACCCAGCTCAGAAGAGAGCTATGCTGAATACCTTGGTTCACAGAGCAAGGACTATTTCGGACAAGGATCACCTCGGCTCCGAGATTAACCACCTGGTGACGGTATTCAGAATAAATGGATATCCTGATCGTGATATCAGATCTACTCTGGCGAAGAAACCTAGGAATGGCGCTGTTCGAGCAGATGAAGAGGACCAGCACATCGCGCGGCTACCATTCTGCGGTGCAACGACCAGCAAGATCGGCAGAGTAGTGAGCCGGCTGGGAATCAGACCAGTCTTCCGACCACCCAGGAAGATTAAGGAGATGTTGCGACCCGTGAAAGATAGTCTCGGCCTGAGAGTACCGGGAATTTACAATATTCCTTGCGAGTGTGGCAAAAATTATGTGGGCCAGTCTATAAGAACTGTTGCCGATCGCTTGGTGGGACATCAGCATCACCTGAAAAGCAGGTATCTAGAAAAATCGGTGGTGGCTGAGCACAGTTTGCTAAATAAATGTAAGATTTTATTCGATGAAACAAGAGTACTTGCTCACGCTTCAAACAATTGGGACTCTGTCATCAGGGAAGCATTTGAAATTAGACTCTGGGAAAATAACTTTAAGAGAGACTCCGGTTATGCACTCCGCAATGCATGGAAGCGCGCAATTGATAACGAAAGAGCGCAGAGGGAGACTTCTCACATTCCTCGCAGTTCTCCACCTGTTGCGATGGATGGCGCTGCAAACAGCGCTGGATAAAGCGCGCAAAGAATATCTATGGATATAGAGGCCGCCACCTCGGTACGCGCCGTTTTCACTTGACGTAATCCAGCCAATGAGAAGCCGTCCACTGCTTATAAAAGCGGAAGCCTCACCGGTCCCAGACAGTCAGTTTTACCCCTGACGAAGATGACGGACGTAGTCATCGAAAGCTTGGGATGTTATCCAAATTTGACGCGGCAAGTAAACCGAGAACTTTTTATGCAAGGACTCCGTCGTGAAAGACTTCGTAGTCAGCCAGTTGAGTGCTTGGGAAAAGTGGATCTGATTAGCTTTTCTCGTCACCTTATTACTGTTTACTGCGTTCACCTTGTTACAATTCGTTACGTTCAACCAGTGGTATTTTTCCTGCCTGGTGGCCGTTAACGCCCCAGTTACCTGCCCTGGGGTTAGTGTATGTAACGGCAGTGTACGTTTTCTCGCCTTGCCGCTGCTGTCTTGCAAAGCGTGTAGTTTTGACAGCTTTCTTGGTTGTAGGGCGTTTGTGATTTTTCTACTCTGGTGGTAGTGATTCCTTTCTCATTGTGGGCGCTGTATTCTGGGGGCATAGTGCAGTCCGCCCATTTCGGCTTTGGCGTGTTGTTCCATTATTGCATTTGGTTTATTGGACGCCAGGTAGTTTCAGCAAGATTATCATTAATCATTCGTTGGACTGCCACTAGTCTGAGTTACCATCTTGTGAAGTGAATGCAACTCTTGGCTGCCTATCTGATCGTTCGCGAAAGTATTTTTTGCCGCACCTTCTCAGCGGTCGATTCCTGTAGCACCGTCTGTGACTGGTCCTTGTGTTTTATTATTGTATTATTTGTTACCATACCTTATTATGCCTACATTGAAGGTTATGTATGTCTAGTTCATAGTTCCGGCCGCCTTCTGGAATAAATCTAGCAGTGTAAGGGTTGTGTTACAAGGTTACCATCATCTTATTTCACCCGTTTGGTTGCCAGTTGCTTGTTTCTTTTAATTAACCTTTGCTTCTATTTGGTGTTTTACAGCAGGTTTCTAAATTTTTTATATAATTGCCGTTCCTGACGTGTAAGCTCTTCAGCCTTGATTGTGTTCATTTGCTTTAAAAAAGTAATTCGATAATTGTATTTTATCAGTAAGCCTTAAAACCTTATTTACTGCCATTCCTGGCATCTGATACCTTCTGCTGTGTTTGTGCCCACTTGGTTCAAATGGCTCTGAGCACTATGGGACTTAACTTCTAAGGTCATCAGTCCCCTAGAACCTAGAACTACTTAAACCTAACGAACCTAAGGACATCAGACACATCCATGCTCGAGGCAGGATTCGAATCTGTGGCCGTAGTGGCCGCGCGTGTCCAGATTGTAGCGCCTAGAACCGCTCGGCCACTCCAGTCAGCTTGTGGCCACTTACTTCTTAATATTTCAATACCTGTAAGTTGCAATTACAGTGAGTTCTTAAACATTCTTAATTTATTGCCATTCTTGGCGAGTAAGGCCCTCAGCCGTGATCACAATGGCTTGTTTTTTTTAAAACATTATCTGTACCTGTATTTTAAGGTTATTTTCTAAATTGTAACGCACTGAAAACACTGTTATTTTTAAAAGTTGTTTATTCCTTCATTAATAGCGTGTGGTATTTTTTTTATTATTGTTGAGTCTGGATTTGCTGTTTTAAAAATTAACTGTAAAAGGTAACCAGTAGTTATTGATTATTTCCCCGCCCACAATCGTAACCGAATCCGGCCTTCCCTTGACTATGAGGTTTCAATGCCATGTACATGACACGTTTGCTGACACAATTTGTACTAAGATCACACCTTGTTATTTATTCTGTGTACATCGTAGACTCATGTGTGTCATTGTATAACAATTTATTGAGATATATGGGTATGTAGCTTCCTAGGTCACTGCGAGTAGGTTGTTGTGGTAGCAGTCTGGTGATGACAGTAGTTCTAGACCATTATATGTTACGTAGACGATCCTCCAAAAAGTGTAACAGTACTTCTCTGTATTCATTTAAAAATGGTTCAAATGGCTCTGAGCACTATGGGACTCAACTTCTGAGGTCATCAGTCGCCAAGACTTAGAATTACTTAAACCTAAGGACATCACAAACATCCATTCCAGAGGCACGATTCGAACCTACGAACGTAGCAGCAACGCGGTTCCGGATTGGAGCGCCTAGAACCGATCTGCCACCGCAGCCGTCTGTATTCATTTAAGATATCTGCGATCAACTCTGCATCGCATGGCCGCGGTTTTCCTCTTTGGTCGCTTTTCGGCTATTTAAGCTCACGTCGTTTGTGGGGACAGGTCTTCTTTTGGTCGGTTGGTGGGCTTTCTGGTGTGCAGTCTGGCTGTCGGCGGTCGCTCTGCCTCTTTCTGTCACAAGGGCAATGGCGCTGCGGGTGGAGACGTTCTTGCTGTCGGCGAGTGTGCTCTGTGTCTAGTGAGAGGGCGATGGTCTCGTCTGTGCTGCTAAACGATGTGAACATGTAAAAGTGGCTTCGGAATGTATCAACCTGCAACCGGATACGTTACAAAATGAAGCGGCGCGAATACTGAATTTCGTGCTGTTTGCAAATAACGGCTTTATCTGTGTTTGGATGTCAATGTCATTTCGTATTGACCACCCTTGCACAACTTATTGAAGAGTGGTTACCTGAGTGAATGAGGATTGTCTATTTTGGACCAGCTGAGATATGGGCAAGGAGTGTATATCTAAGTGCTTCTCTGTGCTCTCCGAAATAGCCCCAGGTTCCAATTTGTGGCTGTCTGTTGGTGTTTAGGTTATGTGTTGAGAGGTAAACAAGCAGGGGCTTAATGATGAGAAATTTGTTGTATGCCAGAGTCCTGTCGTATTATAATTACTGTGTGTGTGTTTATGGATAATATATTTTATAATTAATCGGTACTGGGATTATGTTATAAGTTACGAGTGTTTGTATTTGAATGTATTATCACTTGCTGCTCTGGCAGTAAGAAGCCTGTCTGCACATAGTATTAATGACAAAGTAGTGCAGATATTTAAAGTGCTTAATTCTTAATTTTGAGTGGCTAGTGGGTCCCTTATGGCTGTGTCCCTGTTTTGAAATTTTTCTAATGTTTTAAGGCTTGTGTTACTCTGGATAAAGCCCAGTTCCTGTGTGGTTGTACGTTGTTGTTACAATTCTATATCAGAAGTGCACGTCGTCCGTTGTAGCTGCTCGTTTAACTGGGGAACGACGCCTTGGCGGCGGCCAGTTTGAGTTATAACCGACAGCGCGGTCGCCTTGTTTATCAGTAGACTCCTGTCCTTTGGCGAATTTAGGTTGAGTATTTTATTACTTCTTCCTGATGAAGCCGAAGTATCAGCCTTTCCTTCTCCACAGTTCCTTTCAGCTTTCTTTCAGGCTCGATCTGAGTTGCAGTTTGAGCGTACATCTGATGTGCTATCATTTGTCACTGAAATTTTGTAATACCTGAAATGTGCATTTCGTTGTACGGGGTTTTTAATATCTTATTCAGAAAGAGGAATTGTGATCTTTCTCCGCTCTTATATCTCCAAGGTTGTCCTGCTTCTGTGGAAGTGTTTCCCAGTAAACCATTTTTGTGTATATGGTTCTTAAGATTTTTGTAAGAGGTGGTTTAAAATTATTTATTATTTGGGTGGGGCTTTGATACCAGCAGACATTTTTTCTGTTTAGTAATGTTTCAAATTTTGGGACAGTTATGTATATTGTTCTGGAGTAACAGCAGTCTGGTGTTTTCATGCAATGTTAAATATAATCTCTTGCAAATTACAAGCCAGAGTATGTGTTAGACTGGTAATTATTGCTTTGTCGTTATTGAGTTGAAGTATCCTTGAGCGTGTGTCCCACGTCTCAGTACTTGTTTGCAGGGAGTATCATCATTGATGACGTAAATGCATACAGTTCAAAATACACGCTACCAGAAGCAAGAAATTTTCAGTAAACATAGGTCCGCAAACGAATTGTTTGCGGAATAATTGCGACATTGTGGCTACCAGTAATTACTGACGGGTCTCCTGTGTAAATGCCATAGATCGATCAGTGATGTGGTCCTGTTTACGTTTTCGAGACGTGGAAATGTAAACAGAATGGGTACGACAGTACAGGACACGTAGCGTCATCGAAATCAGCTGTTGTGGAGCGTCTGCGGTGCTGGAACACTACAGTAGCGAAGAGTATGCGAATTTGCACTTCATGAATGGGGTTAGCGTCATTGATTTGTATTCAAAACGTCTTCGGTCCCCCGTTCGAAACCCGCCCCTGCATATATTCTGAGCGAACATCACCAGCAATACTGACCAATGACATTCGGCGTAAGAATTAACCCTCATTGTCCTAACGGCTTGTCAAAGTGAGCAGAGTGGACAGAAGCCCAGGGAACTCTACTGCGCTTGGGTTGGGAGACAGCCCCTAAGAGGCGGAAAAATTATCAATGATGAAAAGCATGAGTATGCAGAGGGCAGTGGAACCTACTGTATTAACAACACACAATGTTTATCCACAGGGTATGTGACCTGTAATTGAAAAAGTGTCATGATGATCTCTCCATTGGCAAAAGATTTCGGACTAGTCCCCCATTCGGAACTCTGGGAGGGGACTACCAAGGGGGAGGTGACCATGAGGAAAAGATCTAATAACCACGGGAGTTAAAAGGAAAAAAAGACAAGGACTTCTATCCCTGTATATCCATTGTGGATTCGGGCCAGCTACTGTTCAATTATTTATCAAGGAAGATCGCGATACAGTAGCATGTATTTGAGAATTTATTTTAATTTACATTGACTACCATTTTCGGAACTTAATTATGCCATCTTCAGGCCCTATATGCACTTCAGATCTCTAAATATCTATATACGAACTGCCTATGGGGCCCGTAGATAACATACGGAAATGTAGACACTGGCAGTCGAAAACTCAAAAGCGGACGGCTGTTTGGCGATCTCCCTTGACAAATAAGGATTTCTTATCAGACTTGTATAGAGTAGTATTATCAGCAGCAGGTAAATGAGTTTATTATGAGTAGGAAGGTGAGATAGAGAGTAAGTTACTGTGAGCAGTTCAGTGACACAGGTGTTCTGATCAGAATCGACAGCTTATCAACACCGACAAGAATAGTTCAATAAGTAAACGGAGATGAAAATCTAATTGGAAAGGTGGATTGGAGTGCGACTGTGGGGGAAGAGTAGGAGAAAGGGTTATTGGTGAGTATGGACTTCGTTGTAGAAATGAGAAAGTGTACTTGAGTTTTTAAATAAATTGCAGATAGTAATAGCAAATAATGTGTTCAGGAAGCACAAGGGGATTAAGTATACTTGGAAAAGGACGGGAGATACGGGGTATTTTCATTTGGATAACATCATGGTCAGGTAGCGACAGCAACAGAATCATATACTGGACTGTAAGGCGTACCCAGGTAAAGATACAGACTCAGATCACAATTGGTAATGACGAAGATTAGGCTGAAGTTTACTAATCGAGCCACTAAGAATCATACGCAAAGAAGTGAGATACAGAGGCACTAAGAAATGAAAAGAAATGCTGCAATAATGAATGGCTCAGTAGGCAAATCAGTTGAAGAGAAGTGGACGTCTCTAAAAAGGGCAAGTACAGAAGTTGGAGAGAAAATTGTAGGTACACGGAAAGTAACTGCGAAAAAATCACGTGTAAAAAATGTTCATGAACACCGAAACAGAAGTAGCTTAGAAAATAAATAGATAGGAAATGTAGCGTAACTAAGGCGAAATCTTTACACGAACAGTCTGAAGAAATCGGACAAGAAATTAGTTCCGAAAGCACTGACTCAGTATATAGAAAGTCAAAATAGTCTTCCGTGAAATTGAAAACAATCGCTGTGATATTAAGTGTGCAATGGGAATTTCATTGTTAAAAACGGAGGAGAGAGCGAATAGATGAAAGTAATACATTGAGGACTACCATGAGGAGGAGAATTGAGCTGATGACGAGACAGAAGAAGAAATAGGAGTCGATGGGGAAGAGACATGGTATCCAGCATTAGAATCAGAATTTAGAAGAGCTTTGGAAGATTTAAAGTGAAATACAGTTGACAAGTGCGAGAATTATCGCCCAGTCAATTAAACAACTCATACATCCAAGTTGATGACACGAGTAACATACAGAAGAATGGAAAAGGAAATTCAGGTTGTCTTGGATTAAAATCAGTTTGGCCTTAGGAAAGGTATGAGTACGTGTAGTTCTGACGTTGTTGTTGGTAATGATAGCAAGACTAAACAGCAATCAAGACACGTTCATACGGTTTTCCGAACTGTAAAAAATGTTCGACGATGGAAAGTCGTGCAAGATGTTCGATATTTTGAGAAACGTATGGGTAAGCTTTAGGGAAAGACAGGTGATGTACAATATGTACAGGAATCAATATGGAACTATAAAAGTGGAAGAAGAAGAAGGAAGCACACGGATTAGAAAGGGTGTCAGGCCAGGCTGTTGCTTTTAGCCCAGCTGTTCCGTCTATACGTCGAAGAAGCAATGGCGGAAATAAAAAGGTTTCAAGAATCGAATGAAATTTTAAGGGGAAAGGGTATCAATGTTAAGATTAGGTGATGTAACTGCTATTCTCAGTGAAAGTTAGGACGACTTACAAAATAGGTTAAACGGAAATAACAAAGTACATAATGAGAAAACCAACGACCGGGAGAGCGGTGTGCTGGCCACACGCACTTCCTATCCGCATTCTTAACTGAGGATGAAACGGCGGTCGAATGGTCCCGATGGGCCACTTGTGGCCTGAAGACGGAGTGCTTTCTTTTAAGTACATAATGAGGGTTTAGAGTAAATGTAAGAAGGAAGAAAGTAATGAAAAGTAGCAGAGACGAGAACAGCGAGAAACTTAACGTAATAATTGGTGATCACGAAGTAAATGAAGTTAAGGAATTCTGCCACTTAGGCAGCAAAATAACTTACGACGGACGGATCACGGAGGGACACGAAGTGCAGACTAGCACTGGCAAGAAAGGAATTCCTAGCCAAGACAAGTCTACTGGTAACAAACATAGGTCCTAATTTGAGGAAGAAATCTCTGAGAATATACGTTTCGAGCGCAGTATTGTATTGCAGCGAGACATGGATTGTGGGAAAACCGGAACAGAATAGAACAGAAGCACTTGAGATGTGGTGCTATAGAATAATATTGAAAATTATATGAAGGACAATATAAGGAATGAGGAGGTTCTCCGCAGGATCAGCGAGGGAACGAATATATGGAGGAAACCGACAAAATGAAGCGACAGGAGATTAGGACATCTGTTAAGACATCAGGGTATAACTACCAGGGTACGAGGGGGAGCTGTAGAGATTAAGAACAGCAGAGGAAGAGAGAGATTGGGACACATCCCGCAAATAATTGAGGTTGTAGGTTGCAAGTGATACTCCGAGATGAAAAGGTTGGCACAGGAAAGGAATTCGTGGTGGGTTGCCTCAAACCAGTAAGAAGATCAATGAATAAAAAGAAAAAGAGGAAAGAAGAAAAGAGAATGTTGAAATGCGGCAGGCAATAGGCCTGTATCAAGACGCATACCCTTCCCAAAGGCACTGCAACTATTGAACTTTTACAAGCTTTCAACAGCGTCTGCGAGAAACTGGGAACATTCCACATGCTGCTGGAGAGGGTTGGCCCCCACGAATTACACCTACGCATGACGCTATGGTGATGGAAACATTCGAACACTCTCCACAAACCTCGGTAAGGACTTTTGCCACATAAATTCCTTGAATGAGCCACAGTAGTGCTTGGAGAATAGTGCATCGCATTGCAGTGTACCAGTACCACCTCGAACGAGTTCAGTGTCTTAACGAGGCGGACATTATTGATCCTAACGTTCGGTCAGTCGATGCAACAACAAGGTGTAGGGAATCCTACCTTTGAAAATACTACTTTTTTTACAGATGAAGGGGGGTCCAGCTGTGACGCTGTGTTTAATTATCACAACTTTCACTTGTGGGGCCATCTAGTCTTCACATCAGCAACGTTTCTCATTGAATGTGGGGTTAGGAGTACTAGGTGATCTTCTTATTCGGACATACATGATACCAAAAAAAGTCAATGGATGCAATTGCCATCGATTTCTCCGGTATCATCCTGAGGGATTGTTGGGGACGTTCCCTTAGAGCAATGACAGAGGATGATTACGTGCATGATGCATGGTGGAGCACCTGCACATTTTGCTGCTATGGTGAGGCATCTAACGCGCCGATGTGGTGAGAAATGCATTGGGTGAACGGGGCCTTACCGTGACCTCGAAGGCACTTGACCTGAATCGATTTGAAACTCACTGTGGCGACAGTTACAGGCCTGCATCAGTGTAAAAGGGTGACACTTTCAACACCTCCTTCAAGCATGAGTGCAGTCACATGTCTGTTGTCGTGTTTGTTCAAAACACACTTCTACTAAATTATCTCTAATAACATTTCTTAATCTTGTACAGTAATGTTACCTTTTTTTTTTAACTTGGATGATGTTTATACAGAATCAAGTCACTGGTGGCTGGTAACCACGAAGTTGTCACTATTTTGCAAGCGGTTAGTTTGCAGAACTGTGTCTACTGAGACATTTCCGGTTTTACAATCATGTATGCATGAATGTAATTTATTATGATACTTCCTTTATTTCCAATCTAAACCCGATGGCCATATATTGTAATTCCTAATGATACTGCGTGGTTACCTATGCCAAGTCAAATTTTGAAATTTACGATACACTGAAATATCAGACATTTCGACCGCGTTACTGTAGTCTTACTAAGGGTGCTGCAGGCCGGCCGAAATCGCGGATATTTTAGTATTTCAACGTTGTAGGTGTTTTACAAGATGACGCGACAGCACATCCACAAGAATTTGTAGGAGATGGACTCCGGATGTGGACGAGTTGCAATGTAATGTGCAAGTCAAGACAGGTATTTTCGTAATCCGACTTTAAATGCTTCTGTCTAGAAACGAAATTTGTGTATCCAAAAGACAGTTCCGAGAGGGCTCGGGAACTATAAAAGCTCCATAAGCCCCTAGGAAAATAGTGGAAGACATTTGTTTGCTGTGCGCTGCTTCAGACTGCCACACGCAAGCAGAGGGTTGGATTACCGTAGCGTTGTGTACACATGTGAAGTACTCGGCGAGCTACCTGGGCTCTTTAAAAAATCGCGGGAGCGGCGGTTGGAGACGCGAAGCGGAGAGGATATGCATACGCGAGGCCAGTGTTAGCATGTGAAGCAGAAGCTTTTGGTAATCCGTAACCAAGACTGAGAGAAACAGAGAAGAGTTAAGAGACAGGGAGAAATGGGTGGAATTTGCGTCCTGTAGAGGGTAGGGCTCATACCGTCAGTCCAACCCAAATACAGTATGATGCAGCTACCCCTACCGATGTCATTTTATGCAACCCACCATGTTCTATCTGCCTTTGAAAACCACACTCGTGATTTTCATAATCTCTCTCACGCCACGCGCAAACAGACCTACAGATAAAAAGGAACAGAAACATTTTTACGAAATTAAATATAGGTAGTTATATTTTATACGGGGATACGTTTTCGCCAGAGGCTGTAGTTTTCCGAGTTGTTCAATGAAAATGTACAGCACTGATATACAAACCCACCGTCACTCCGACACTCAGCTCGCACCACTCAGGATTTCTAGTATGTTCTTCACAGTACTCTCTCCTACAGTTGTAAAAAATTTGCGACTACACAAATTATTTCCCACATTCGGTATTTTTTGTCTCCATTGATTGTAAATTTCACCTAAGGGTTTTGTGTATTTTAGCAGCATAAAGTAAACAAATAGACCGTTGCATTCGTTAGACCTTCCAACTGTGGAACTACTGTGCTTGTAAGGCTTAAATTTGGATCGAATTGTCAACATAACTAGTTTTAGCATAACGTTTAGCAAAGTCGTCTTTACTTTATTACTCTCACGGGCTCGTTTAAATTAATAATGTTAAAGAAATAGCCGACTATGCTGGTGGCGACAATAGAGACCAAAAAAGGTCGAACATCGAGAATACCACGGGGAGCGGAAAATTTTTGTACAGTGGTAGGAGGGAGAGCCACGAGCTACGTACTAAAAATCCCGACAGGTGAGGGATGGGTGCAAGGATGGAGGTGGAGGTGCTTTTGAAGGTTACTTTTTGTTTTTCTTTTGTAACTCAGAATCCGTGACCTGAGGCGAAAACGCATTCCAGTATAAAATTTAATTACGTCAAATATCTTACAACAAGGTCCTGTTCGTTTTTGCTGTAGGACTAAAAGGTTTTGCGTAGCGAGTGAGAGATTTAGAAAATGTAGGGCGTGGTTGTTGATGCCCAGGTAATACATTGCGGATAGCATAAAACCACGGCAGTAGGGGGAACTGAATCACCAATTTATTTAGGAAGAGCAAATATATAGATGTTCAGTTTTCACTACGCCATAGTCTTTTGTGTGACGATTTTTCTGACGTTAGAATTCACAAATACCAAATACGATTCTCTTTCTCTAAGGAACCACATATAGGACATTAGGTTTCCACGATCATACGGAGTTAAACAACACGCCAATCCTCAAGAGAAGACATCCCACTAATTTCTGCCAGACTATACCATACTGCTGAAGACAACCCATTTTATTTTCACCACTTGTGAAAATCATCTGCAATAGAATATCTCTACTGCTCGGCAAGAACTGACATCAGGAGATCTTTCAAATGGTTCAAATGGCTCTGAGCACTATGGGACTTAACATCTTAGGTCTTAAGTCCCCTAGAATGTAGAACTACTTAAGCCTAACTAACCTAAGGACATCACACACATCCATGCCCGAGGCAGGATTCGAACCTGCGACCGTAGCAGTCGCGCGGTTCCAGACTGTAGCGCCTAGAACCGCTAGGCCACCCAGGCCGGCCAGGAGATCTTTAATCAATGTAATAGCGTCCAATGGTGGTATTCACACGACGATGCGAATCAGTGTAGTCTTTGACGACTGGTAGAGTACAAAGCACCAGAGCAGATTTGTTATTGAATTAAAGTTTTCCTTGCAAATAACTGACCGCATGCAACTGTTATCCGAGGGAAAAGACTTAACAGTAACTTCCGTCATACCCAAAGGGATGATGTAGGATCACTACTGCTCGAAATACACCAGGTTGATTCAGTGAAGTTGCTCACCTCAAATATTCCTGGAATCAGCTATGAAACGGCTGTTCAGTTTTTAAAGGTAAGGTCAGAAAGACTTAACTACATGACGTATATTCTCGTTTTCAGCGGTATTAATTACGGAGTTATCAATATTAAAATGTCTTTCTGAAATGGAAAAAAGAAATTTCTGCTGGAGCTATTGTGCTTCTAAAAGAGGCGAATTCAGCGGCGTTTCACTGTACAAAATTCATTTAATATTTTCTGCGTAGTTACAATATTTAGAATTTCGAAATTATCTCCTGTATATAAACACACATCAAAAATCGTATTCCATCACTTCGGTTCTCAGAGCTCCTGAAGACAGACGCTGACCGTGTATCACAGATTCAATCCCCCTTCAGAGATGTCACTGTTGTTGTTGTGGTCTTCAGTCCAGAGACTGGTTTGATGCAGCTCTCCATGCTACTCTATTCTGTCCAAACTTCGTCCTCCCCCAGTACCTACTGCAACCTACATCCTTCTGAATCTGTTTAGTGTAATCATCTCTTGGTCTCCCTTTACGATTTTTACCCTCCACGCTGCCCTCCAATACTAAATTGGTGATCCCTTGATGCTTCTGAATATGTCCCACAAAGCCATCCCTTCTCCCAGTCAAGTTGTGCCACAAATTTCTCTTCTCCACAATTCTATTCAATACCACCTCATTAGTTATGTGATCTACCCAACTAATCTTCAGCAGTCTTCTGTACCACCACATTTCAAAAGCTTCTATTCTCTTCTCGTCTAAACTATTTAACGTCCACATTTCACTTCCATACATGGCTACACTACATACAAATACTTTCAGCAACGACTTCCTGACACTTAAATCTATACCCGATGTTAACAAATTTCTCTTCTTCACAAAGGCTTTCGTTGCCATTGTCAGTCTACATATTATATCCTCAATACTTCGACCATCAGCAGTTATTTTACTCCCCAAATAGCAAAACACATTTACTACTTTAAGTGTCTCATTTCCTAATCTAATTCCCTCAGCATCAACCGATTTGATTCGGCTACATTCCATTATCCTCGTTTTGCTTTTGTTGACGTTCGTCTTATATCCTCCTTTCAAGACACCGTCTATTCCGTTCAGCTATTCTTCCTGGTCCTTTGCTGTCTCTGACCGAATAACAGTGTCATCGGCGAACCTCAAAGTTTTTATTTCTTCTCCATGGATTTTAATTCCTACTCCGAAATTTCCTTTTGTTTCCTTTACTGCTTCCTGAATATACAAATTGAATAACTTCGGGGATAGGCTACAACCCTGTCTCACTCCCTTCCTAACCACTGCTTCCCTTTCATCCCCTCGACTCTTATAACTGTCATCTGGTTTCTGTACAAATAGTAAATAGCCTTTTGCTCCCCGTAATTTAGACCTGCCACCTTCAGAATTAGAAAGAGAGTATCCCAGTCAACATTTTCAGAAGCTTTCTCCAAGCCTACAAATGCTAGAAACTTGGGTTTGCCTTTCGTTAATCTATTTTCTAAGATAAGTCTTAGAGTCAGTATTCCCTCACGTGTTCCAACATTTCTATAGAATTTAAACTGATCTTCCCCGAGTTAGGCTTCTACCAGTTTTTCCATTCGTCTGTAAAGAATTCGTGTTAGTATTTTGCAGCCGTGGCTTATTTAACTGTACGCTTGTTGACACGCGCGAACAGCAAGATGGTGTGATATCCTGGATCAGAAACAAAGTGCGAAAGATTTGTTTTTCTGTGTATAAAAGCAGCTACATACCATCCAACGATCATGACTTGATGTTCGCTAAGTAAAAAACGGCAACAGAAAAAAAGCGCTCAGAAAATATGACGCAAACAGCGAAAATAATTGCTTAAAACATGCTGTAACATACAACAAATAAGATTTTAAAAAACACTGATGATGGTGATATTTGTCGCCATAACTAGTTTAGAAGGATAAAGAAATAAACGAATAATAAGGTGTTATGCATCAAGGCGGATTCAATTTCTGTTATAGATGGACCACACTCTCCTAAAATTCTCCCAATACCCCAAAGTCGACCATTGGCCTCCCCTCACATGCTATTGTGATGTTGAGCCTAATTAATTTAATCGCCGTGACTCTGACATGTAGCACACTAATAATGCTGTATTCGAACAAACGGGAATGATTTTCTTACTCATCTGCATGACTTACATTCTTCCACATTTAGAGCTACCTCTTATTTGTCATACCAACTAGAAATTTTGTCTAACTTATGTTGTATCCATCTACAGTCACTGAACGAAGTCACCTTCTTGTACTCCACAGCATCATCAGCAAACAGCCACAAAACAGCCACAGATGATTTCAGACCATGTCTCATTGTTGCGGACAAGTTATTAGCATATCTCAGTGAATAAAAGGTTTCGAGCATATATCATAAAGCATATGTGCCTGTATGCGAGGTATCATTTTCAGGAAACCTCGTTTACATAGATGGAATCGTTCATGAGATATGGCGATTGTTATGACCGCTTTACTCGCAATATGCAAGGACTTGAATCGGCGTGTCGCACTTAACGAGCCTTCGGATATAAAGGCCAATACCTCGAGAACGGAATCATATATTCTTCGGTTGTCAATTTTAAATGAAATTTTGGTATCATCATTTTACTCTCTACAATGTATGAACTACATTCAACCACGCACAAAGTTTACACAATATGATTTTACCCCTGCGAATTCTTTGAAACTACGTAAAATGTTTAACTTGATCCATGTCGGTTAACGAAATGGAAGTAAGTTCTTCATCGAGTGAAGATATCGGACTAGAAGATGTTCAATCATTTAATTTTTCAGCTAATAGTTTTCGAGAAATCGGATGATGCGTATTTCATAAGAGCCGGAAAGACGTCTCTAAGGAAAGACACTAACATCTGGCGAGCAGTACAGCTATAACGAAAGCAGTTTCAGCAAGAATACAAAGAGGTCATCGGGAGCAACGAAAGAGTTACGGCGCCGCCGACCGAATTCTGCCCGTTTGCATTCCTTGAGTTTTCGCCGCCCAATGTATGTCGTCCTCGACTAATCGAGAAATCGTCAACTGCGTGTCGTGTTCTTCTCTACCAAAAGGTTCCATCTCTCCCCTGTTTAAAAGCAAGCTCCATCTCGACGGACTTCCACGTCCACAAAGAGTTGAATGTTCTAATTCCTTGTGAGTTTATATAAGACAAACGTGAAATGTGAGTCATTGGCCCCTCTTACGGCGGTATGTGGATGGTGATTGGACACTTGAACTTCTGGGTAACTGTTTAGAGTCAAAATTAGATACTAAACTCTAAAATGATGACTTATCCTACTACGCACCAAGATGTACTCATTACAGTCACGCACTTTGTACAGAGGGATTAACTTCAGCAATGTCTCTCTCTGCTGTGTCTTGTAATGGTATAATACTATGACCGATTGATAACACATGCAATAAAATTTAGTGGCGAACTGCAGGGCTGCCCGTGAAGTATAGACGAACAAGACAAGTGGGCAACTCGTAAACGGCTACTTGGGTAAAGAGGATGCGGACGGATGGGTATCTCGGCGGTGGAGACCGGGGAACCCCCCAAAAGAGCGCGGGCCGCTCATTTCGACGCGTAATGACGCGAGGGCCGCGACAAGAGGCGCGGCGGGAGGAGCGCCCTGGTGGCGAGCGCCGCAATTAAAACGCGGCCCAGGCCGCGCCGCGCCCCTCCCTCCCTCCCACCCTCCCGCCCTCCCGCCCACTGCCTCACCGCGACCCGCGGCTCACAGCTGTGGAAGAACGCCCCGGCGCAATTAAGCAGCCAGCGCCGGGTGCTCGTCCCCCTACACGCATCGCTCGCTACCCAAAGGCGAGTTAAGCTTTAAGGTACTAAGCTGTTGCCACATCTCTGGATCCTGTTTGTCAAGAAATGTCTTCTCAATAACCCAAACAACTACATTTTATACGTGGTCTCCTCCAAAGTGTTTGATAAACGACACACTTTACTCATGCATGGTTGCACCATTCAGAACATTCTCTGAGAGAAGCAGGTATTTTGCTTGCCATTAAACCCGCTTCAATAACTTGTGTTTAGCAAGAGAAGGCTGCATGTAACGGTAGATTGCTCCGTAAGACTCTGGATCAAGTTCTTATTACGATAAAATCTACAATGGATTGCCACAGCGTTTGATACTACGTCCACTACAACTATAGTTATAATACAAATATCATATTATAAATGGATAGACAAACCTCTTCCCTTTGTCATAATATAAACAAGAACCTCGACAAAGGCAAGCATTACTAGCAAACAAATGTGTTCTGTAACGTAACTGGTTGCTTTCCTCTGCTTGCACTACCACATTCCTTAGATGATATACCGTTCATTCACTTCGATACAAAAGGGGATGCAACTCCAGTAACACCGTTATGTACAATTAACTCCACTTTTACGAGATACAAATATAAGGAAGTGATTGGAGAAGAGGTGGCGAAGCATATAATAATATAATATTAATAAGCTAACATTTGTATTTAGTTAATGCAGAAATGTTCTGTTTCTCAATTTTTAAACTTTGCTGAAGAGCATTTTATTACACAAGGCACCTAATTAATCGATACCATGACACATCATCTGAGATGTAGTTTTCGTTGATTTATTCTATGAGCGATTTAAAGTGTATGTGTGTTCTGGCTTTTCAGAGGATGCAATCGATTTTCAGAACTACCTGCACAACGTGTAGACATTGCAAATATTGATGGTAAATGTTCTTTGTGAATATTAAAATTGGCAGGTATTAAGTCACTGTACGATGTGACAACATTTAACTCCGCCATAATGCACTGTTAGTTACCTGTCATAGACGCTGCATCACGCTGTCATAATACGTCAATATTTGCGATAATAATGGTAGCATAGGCAACCCAGTTTACCGAAAATCCAAGCGCACAGACCGTCACCTACACTGGGATTCGAACAATAATCCACAACAAAAGCGACGCACCATAAAAACCTTGGCCGACAGAGGAAGGAACGTCGTCGAACCAGAGCTACCTGATTCAGATTTAAACATTAAGTGCATTGCTCGAAGATGGTTATTCGTCCGCTGAGGTAAGCAGTAATCGCCAAATCTACCCAGAAGCTACTAAATCACCTAAAACTGTCCAAGGAAGCTCGGCAGCCGGTGGAAAAGCAAAAATATATAGGATTCCGTGTATTTGTGGGTTGGTACACGTGAGACAAAAAGACAAAAAGAACCTTCAAAAGAAGACTTGAAGAACACAAGGGAAATTGCAAAAGAGGTGAGATTGAAAGATAAGCTGTTGCAAAATATGCTTTGCATCCAGGAGAGGCCACATAGATTGTAAAATATCACGTGAGTTTCAATAGAAGGGGCAAAGCGTGAAACTGAATGATATCTGGATTCTGGTGCTGAAGATATCTACAATGGGGTGTAGGAAAATTGGAACTAAATTTTGCTGGAGGGAAGAGCGATCCAGGGTGTGAATCGGACATTCAGGGAAGCTACGATCCCCTTGAAAATATCCTCCGCGGATGAGGATGAAACTCTTAATTTAAAAGTGAAATTCATTCGACCCGGGACCGATGGCGTTTTGATTACTAATCAAAAAAACTGTCCCTAGAGCATGGGTAGGACCCTAGACGACTGGATAACCTTGGCCTAGTCAGGAGAGCCTCGATTTCAGTTGGTAAGAGCTAACGTGAGGGTTCGAGTGTGACGCAAACCCCACGAAGCTAGGGACCCAAACTGTCAACAAAGCCCTGTACTGTGTCAGCTGCCTTTGGTGAGGGCAGTGTTTTCATGGAATGGACTGGGTCCTCTGATCCAACTAAAGCAATGAAGGACTGGAATTTTCTACGATAACTTGGAGACCATTTTCTGTCATTGTTGGACTTCATGTTCTCAAATAAAGATGGAAGTTTTATGGATGACAGTGCGCCATTTATCGAGTTGCATATGTTCGAGATAGGTTTACAGAACTTTCTGGACGATCTGAGCAAATGGTTTGGTCGCCCAGACCTCCCGACATGTAGCCTATCAAATCGAGAGGTCAGTCCGTGCACAAAACTGTGTAGCCGGCCAGAGTGGCCGTGCGGTTCTGGGCGCTACGGTCTGGAGCCGAGCGACCGCTGCGGTCAGAGATTCGAATCCTGCCTCGGGCATGGATGTGTGTGATGTCCTAAGGTTAGTTAGGTTTAATTAGTTCTAAGTTCTAGGGGACTGATGACCTCAGAAGTTAAGTCGCATAGTGCTCAGAGCCATTTGAACCATTTTCAACAAAATTCTGTATCCGCAAAACCTTCTGAATTATGGACAGAGGCAGCATGGCTCAATATTTCTGCAGAAGGCGTCCAAAAACTTTTTGAGTCCATGATACGTCGAATTTCTGCACTAAGTCGGGCAAAAGTAGATCCGACACTAAATTAGGAGGTATCCCATGACGTCACCTCAGCGTATAAACAAGTGCCACACTAGGTGTTCCCCATTGCCGCTTACTGTTAATGAACTGTGCTATGGCCACGTCTACTTTACACCGACGACGGGCAGAGTATAAAGCAAAAACTCAATATTCCCTGTATACATGTTTGTAAGATCTCCTACGTATTCTATATCTCTTTAAATGCTTAATCTCAACTAAATTTACTATCCATATTTGCTAACTTTGTTTAAGAAGACGCTGTACAGTTTCATTTGAGTTTTCCCAAGCATTAACCTCATATGAAAACAAAGTAAAAAATTCTGCTCTAATACATAAGATCAAGTATTAAGACAAGTGGCATAATTTTCGGTTAACAAAGATGTTTAAGAATTTCTGTTTTAAGATTCTTGAGGATGTAGAGGGGACTTAATAATGATGTTTTCACAAGAATTCATGTCCACAAACCTCACGGTATGCGCACAAGAGGGACAACGAGATCTTAACCATCACGGTGTACAGGAGCCCTCGGTAAGGGCAATGATTCGAGTACTCGTCATCGGGTTCTTCTCTACCTGACAAAAGAGACGGTGCAGAGCGTCCGTGGAGTACACCGGCCAACCATACCAGTTGCGAAAGTACCAGTCGCTCGCTGCCGTTGTTGTAACAGAACGACAACTGGGAAATTTTGTTAGCAAATATCTCGAGGGTTCTTGACCGATTTAGTTCATACTTTTACGCAGTACAGTAATAAACATTCGAATGGGCGCAAACTATATATTTCTTGAAGCAATAACGAAGACGTTTTCTTTTGATATGTCTGCAAAAAGAAAAGGTTGTGCTTTGAAAACTGTCATTATCTTCTCCCAACCGGTCTTAACTACAATAGCGCAAAGTAAGTGGGTAGATCATCTGAGACAGAAGCTTCAATAATATTACTTCGCATAGTTCTGTTCTGGGAACACATGGCACTAAGAGTTTCGAACGACTCAGCTAGCATAGTACTCGTTGGTTACATTTAAAGTGCAGTCACTCACGGAGCTCAAGTGTGGGCTGTAATTATTGTGTGATAGCGAAATTAGCTAGATATGCTAATGCTTTAATGCGGAAACGATGTTCCCAGGAGGAAACAGTTCCAGTTTTGACCACCAGATGCCTATCTGGCGCAGTACCTTCTTCGTATGGCGCTGTCCTTGGACAATCCATAATTTGAGTGAACAACACGCATATTGAGAAAAACTGTGCCCTGTTAATGAAAGTTTTTTATTTGAACAGTAGCAATTATATTTCTGCATTGAGGGAGGATCGCCGACTGAAACGTCCGAGGAGGCGCACGATGTCGTTACACTGTTTAAAAAAGATGATCATGAAACACCTGGAAGGCATCCTATCGCGGTGGAAAGTGCTGACAATTTAGCATGTGCCCTGGGTAGTGCCTCACTGACCAAGCCTCACAAAGTGACTCATTAAATCTATGAATACTGTTCCCGGTCTGCTTGAGAAACAACGGAACGCAGACTAGAATAAGATACTGTAAAAGCAGAAGTCAAATAATGAGATGGTCAGTACAGTGTTTGAGGTGCTGGATGCAACGACAGCGAACCAAGCGTAACACTGGGACTCTGTCCGAGTACAGGCCGTATGAACAGTCCAGACTCTAGAATCAGACATTTCGCATACCTGATAGAGACTTCTCGTTTCTTCGTCCAAATATTGGGCATGCCTGAGTCGTCGAACCGATTGTTCGCCTGAGAACTTATTCTTCATCACATTCGCCAGGAAATACTGAAGTGTAACATTAATTGTTGACTGTAGCAATTCCTACTGCCTGACGATAATCATTTAAGCTTTCGCTTAACTGAATAAATTAACTGTAAAGTTAAATTGTATACGATCTCATGTCGGCTCCTGAGGCGGCAAAAAAAAAAAAAAAAGAAAAAAATGGCTCTGAGTACTATGGGACTTAACATCTGATATCAACAGTCCCCTAGAACTTAAAACTTCTTAAACCTAACTAACCTAAGGACGTCACTCACATCCATGCCCACGGCAGGATTTGAGCCTGCGATAGTAGCAGTTGCGCAGTCCCGAACTGAAACGCCTATAACCGCTCCGCCACCGCGGCCGGCTTGAGATGGTACATAGAAAATGATGGATCATGAGTGTTACATGCAACGCTTTGACTCATTACGTTGAAATTGGGACCGCGGCTATAGGGCTACAGGGAACCGCCAGCTGTCACTTTCCTTAATGCTTCGCTTTGTTAATGCACAATTTCAGTCTTAGACAACTGTCAAGTACGTATACAAACATTCAGCGATGGTATATTATGCTATATAAATCTCTGTAACTTAGATTTCACTGGCTTGAACATTATACCATGCAAATCTCTGCACACGTTACAGTTGATCGACGTCCAGCACAATGACAGAGGACACAACTTATATGTACAAAGAAACTTAGCACCCAGAAGAAGACGAGGTGACGGAGGTTTAAACGGTATGAGATGCTCTTTCAGAGACTAAAAGATAGAGTCCGGCTTACAAAGTACTTCGCAGTATGAGATCACTTATCAGTATGATGATACAGTCACACTGAGCAGAATGGATGCACTGATTTAGCTGGAAAATGTGTCATGAAGGCGTTGCAGTCTCGCCTGGAGAAAGCTGGCCCACAACAGTCACTTCTGGTCCTTGATGTCCTGGCACGGACGGAACAGATGTTCGAACTTCCTGTCGGGCACATATCTAGCTGGGCACGACACATTCTCAACATCAGACATGTCACGTGTGGACTTGCTTTGTGCTGCTCTACGTTACCTTCGCGTGACAGGTAACACATGAGGATGGGGGATGACCGTCAGATTTCACTGCCATCCGTGACATTAAGGGGGATGCCCACATTAGGAGGTTCAAAAAATCGAATGTTTTAATTGAATAATTCGTTAGCTTAACTAACCATGAATACGCTGTCAAAATTTCAAAGCAAAAATCGCATTCGTTTAGATTTTATGAACATAGAACCGAGTGCACATCGGGTACAGGCTCGAAATTCTTCCAAATAAAGATTTATCAAGGAATGAATTACTAAAGAGGTGATTAGGTGGCAACAAACAAAAAGCGAATAAAAGTTTTAATTCCACTATTTGGCGATTAGCTCATTAACACTTGCACTCTGGAGTAAAAGTCGTTGAATTGGCATCGTATTTAGCAACGGTCTTATTCAATGAATGAATTTCATCCCTTCTGATGGTCATGAACGAGGCAGGAATTGCAGTAGGCACACAAAGCTTCATTTATGCCGAACAAATGGATAACCAGTGAACCAGCGCGTGAGCCGGCAGAAACGATCTAATTAGTTGGAATCGCGGAAGGTCGAAAAGCTCGGAAAGCACTGCTGCAAGAGCAAAACGAATCCTAAAAAGAAGAAGAAGGATTACTAATGGTGCTCGAATAGCAAACTAATCGGTAAACATTTTATGTTATTGTTAACTTCCTTGAATTTCTAGTTTCCGAGAATTTATTTTTCAGACGCGTTCACTCGAAATGACCTTTTTCACATTTGGGTGCAGTTCAAATCAAAAAGTATAGAACCGATCATTATGAAATTTAATAGTATGATTCTCTATAAAATTACAAATTATATGAACCAAGTTGTGAGACGACCTCATGATTTTAAGGGTATTTTTCTTTGCACAATTAGAAAAAATATCGTAAAAATCGAAGTAAATTGTTCCAACCCCTGCAAAACTTTTTATTTTCATTATTTTCACCTGCATTGAGGTTTGTATTATTAGAAAATAAGTTATTAATGTAAAATCAAAACCTTTTTTATTTCAGATGAAAATCGTAATAGCTACACGGAAAGCAATTGGGGAACTATTCTCACAATCTTCAGCGTGCATCACGGCGAACCTTCGTTACTTTTGGCTGAAATTATTCAAAAAAATTCACAAAAACTTTTCAATATATGACTGAAATGATGTAAAAATTTTGCTACATTCTAATTAATTCTTCCCACCAAAGAAAATCCCAAAAAATCCGTGTCAAACAGCCTCATAATGCGTGAATTTTAAAATTTTCCCCGCAAATTGACTGTCCCAACAAATTCCGGCCTTTCAGCCGGTCGTCGTTCAATACCTCGCACGATATTTCAACTGAGCACCTGCCAGTCACCGGCCGGGGTGGCCGAGCGGTACTAGGCGATACAGTTTGGAACCGCGTGACCACTACGGTCGCAAGTTTGAACCTTGCTTCGGGCATGGATGTGTGTGATGTCCGTAGGTTAGTCAGGTTTAAGTAGTTATACGTTCTAGAGGACTGATGACCTCCGAAGTTAAGTCCCATAGTGCTCAGAGCCATTTGAACCATTTTTGTACCTGTCAGTCATCGGCAGGTCAGCCGTCGCAGACTGGCGAAAACGTCCTCCGTTCCGCAATATACAGCGCGCTGTAACTATTCCGGGCATGCGTCGAAAACTTGGTAGATATACCACACTGCCCACTGGTAACGCCCTCGCTGGTGGAATAGCGGATATCAGTCACCCTCTGCGTTGCTATTTGCCGCGGCCGTCGGCGCACTCTGTCCTCTTCGATTTGAGCAAATTGTGGAAATGATGGGATTCCATGCACTGTCCAGCTGGTAGCCGCTGTCACGGTTCAACAGATTTGTCACCAGGCGTATTTCTACGGATTCTTTAATAATGGATTGCAAGAAAGATGTTGCTGGGGACAAAATCATTGTTTTCTCATACTCCACTGAATGTCCCGTGGAAATACAATGTTCAGCAATAGCGGACTTTCTTGGCTGCGAAAGGCGGGTGTAACGTTGATGATCACTACAGCGTTCTTTCACGGTGCGTGTGGTTTGACCTATGTAAGCCATACCACATTGGCACGGTATCTTGTAAATTCCGGCCTTTCACAGTAACCTACTGTCCTTTACTGTTCCTACGAGGTCCGCAATCTTCGGTCGCGCGAGGTATTAAACGACGACCGAGTGCAAGCCCGAAATTTGATTGAACAGCTTCCTAACGTGTTTTCCCCCTTAAGCCATACCCGATGGATCGCCATGCCATGACGCCAGCAGTAGAGCTGCTGTACCTCTCCAAAGGCGAGGAAGTATGGGCCCTCTTCCCAGCTGCTGCTAGTCTCTGACCAGTGGTGCGGGATGACACAGAATGTTGGTTCAAACTCTGCCAGGACTGATAACATTCATACACGTACAGAGTATCTCTGACTCCTGCACAGCGGCCACTCAGCAGGCCGTTTCATCTGTCACGTGGAACTGAAACTCTAATCATTGACGTATCCGCCAAGTAGTGACCAACTGATTCCATATGTTCTGCTGTTATGACTGTATAACGAAGGCACCACACTCCATGAAAAGAGGTTAAGCGTAGACACTTTAAAGAACTGATTTAGCTAAACCTTGGATTACAAATATTAATAATGTCCATTATAATTATCCGGGCTGTTATGCCGTGGTCGGTTGATGACTTGGCAAGCACAAACTGTAAGTTAATGTCTCTCCATATTACGATCAGTAATAAACTGTGCAGCGGTGACTGGGATAAAATTGATAGACTACTGCATGATACCATGGGGAAAGAGTATGTTGACGACGTCTAGTAGACAGAAGAAGAAGTTTGATAATTTGCTACCTAATCAGACTGTTCGGCTTTTAGACGTTTCCCGGACCGTTATCAATTTGTCCAAACGTTCGTTATCTGACGATGAGACATCTGTGCTTGCCAAGGGAGGAAATTTTGCTGTTAGTCCGCGTTTTGTGCCCACGGAAGAAATTATAGCCAATGTAGAAGCAGGAATTCGCAGTGTAGATTCTGTAACAGCTGAAGAAATCCGTATAGAAACAGTGAGAATATTGGCCAATGCAAAACCGCCGAAAAGTAATATAACTGTGGGTGAGAGAAGAGCTTTAAAACTCCTGAATGACGACGATAGTATTTTGGTTCTCCCAGCTGACAAAGGAAGCGCAACGGTGGTTATGGATGTGGCCGACTATCAGAGAAAAATTACGGATCTACTGGATCCGCAAGCATATAGGAAGCTGAATAAAGACCCCACTAACAACGTTCTCAGAACTGTGTCGCGGTTAATAAAAAAGTCCTCCACTGAAGAGAGTGTGCAGAAAGGTCTTGCAGTTCGGTTGCGCTACCACCGAGGCTTTATGGATTGCCCAAAATTCATAAAGAAAATGTTCCGTTAAGACCGATACTAAGTGCCATTGGTTCGCCCACCTACTCGTTAGCCAAGTTTTTGACTACGCTGTTAAAACCACATGTGGGCCGTTCGGACTCGTATATAAAGAATTCGACACATTTCATCAGCAGATTGAATGGCATAGTGGTCCAGCCGGAGGACATATTGGTCAGCTTCGATGTGGTATCGCTGTTTACCATGGTTCCACTTAATGATGTATTGGAACAGCTGGATCGAATTTTTCCTGCCGATATTTTAGAGCTGCTTAAGTGTTGTTTGACGACCACATACTTCAAGTGGAATAAACAGTTTTATGAGCAAACGGATGGCGTGGCTATGGGAAGCCCCCTAAGTCACGTAATTGCAAACTTCTTTATGGAGATATTCGAAGAACAGGCCTTAGGTACTGCCAGCAAGAAACCAAATGTATGGTTTCGATACGTGGATGACACGTTTGTGTTGTGGAGACATGGTAGGGAGGAACTAAGCCGGTTCCACGAACATCTGAACAGTATAAACTCAAAAATTCAGTTTACAATGGAGGAGGAGGTTGACGGCAAACTACATTTCCTCGACATGCTTGTGTTTAGATACGAAAATGGTAGTTTGGGCCACTCAGTGTACCGCAAACCCACGCACACGGACCGTTATTTGCACCGGGATTCGAACCATCACCCACAACAGAAGCGGGGTGTTATCAAGACGTTAGCGGACAGAGCTAGAAATATTTGTGAACCTGAGTTGCTCGACGCTGAGATGGAACATCTCCACAATGCACTAACGAAGAACGGATATTCGTCCGCCGAAATAAATCGTGCGTTGAGGCAGCCACGCAGAAATCATACTGACGTACAGGCTACTGCAAAATCTAAGGTTTTCCTGACGTTTGTTGAAAATGTAACGGAAAGAATAGGGAGGATCTTGACAAAGCGGAATATTACCGTAATTTACAAGCCCACCAGGAAGATACAGGAATACCTTAGGCCTGCCAAGGACGCTCGCAGCTGTGGTGGTGTTTATGTGGGTACCACCAAAAGAACTGTTTCTAAACGTTTGGAAGAGCACAAGGGAAATTGTAGAAGAGGAGAAACGGAACGATCAGCTGTTGCGGAGCATGCTTTCCAGCCAGGGAACCACAATATTCGTTTCGAGGAGACGCAAGTACTAGCGGCCACGAGCGGATACTACGAAAGGCTCTACAGGGAGGCAATCGAAATCGCTAAACACCCAAATAATTTCAACCGAAAGGAGGAGGGCGTCAAATTAAACGGTATATGGATGCCGGTGTTAAAGAAGATGTGTACCACCCGTCCACTACGGGGTGATGGCAACGGCGATCGACGGCGACGGACAGCGGCCAATTGCACTGACGTTTTCAAAACACGTGACGTCACGCCGCGGCGCGGGGACGCGCGGACACGGAATTTAGCGGAAGTCAGTAGCGAGCTAGTGTGTGTGTTGGACCTTCCATCAAGCTACGGACCCCCTTGAAGATGTCTCCCGCAGTCGAAGACGATACGTTGGGAATCACCACAGAATTCATCAACCGACCACGGCATAACAGCCCGGATAATTATAATGGACATGATATTTCCGGCCGTGAAAGTTTACACTTTAGTAAATATTAACAATATATTCTTGCCTGCAAAGGTGATCATAATTCAGAGTAATGGCGTAATTATCTAGTCTAATTTATGACTATGTAGACTTTCCCGATGTATCAGTATATCAAATTGTTGTCCGGTTTCCAGCCGGATCGAACTGTCATCTGAGCACAATACTGTGCTGAGATGACGGTTTGGTCCGGCTGGAAACCCGGCCAGGATTTGATAGTCTAATTTATGTTTGGATAAGTTTACTTATTGAACATAGTGGAAAGCACAAAACTGAAAATGGATCCTATATAGTCGTAGAACATGACCTGAATTACGATATTTGATATTACTGCCACCGTTAGTGAAGTGTTGCAGCAGTATTTAACCTTGCTGCCTTCATATGTAGGCTTTAGAGCTTTATGTTTTAAGGATATGGAGAACCATAATGATTGTTAATAAGATTTTAACTTTGTGGAAATTTAATGTGTGCTGCATGAAAACAATTATATTAACTGGAAAGACATACATTAGTTTAAAAAAGGGGTCTCCAATCGCAGCTCTAGAAATGGTAACGTAGCTTATTGTGGTATGACTGGTTAGCTCAGATGTGCACATTTAAATGCTAAGTTTACCAGCGCAGTTGTTGAATATTATATAGCTACGTAAATGAAATGAATAATATCTTTCTGATGGATAGAACTCAATTACGTCAACCCGAGTTTTTCGATTCCAAGTAATGGTGATCGAGGTTTTCACCAGGATAACTGGTTACTGACGAGTAAGTCGTCTGTCATTCGTCGTCTGTCATTTGTCTAGGGGAAAGCACATTTCTTAAATTTCTTTAGAAGATTCAGTATAGCTTCTAAAATGAAAACGGACTGGCTGAGCGTCATTACATACCAGATAATGTTGAAATATGTACTTTTAAATAGCAAGAAGAACTCAAATATTGTGGGTCACCCAGTAGAGACGCTGTATGGTTAAATTCATCATGATATGCCTGTAATAGAATTACTGATTTATATGATGAAAATATTATAAGTTCAGTTCATTTTGTACAAATGCATTAGGTAACATGCACTTACGCACAATGTATTCATTGCAGAAATCGTGCAATGAGGATTATATGCGCTAACATCTAAAAATTCCTGTTCTTTCAACTATACAGACTAGCATCTTCACTTCTGATCTATTCCATAATAATGTAACAAAAAAATATATCGGTACATAAGAACGTTATGGAGCAATGTACATTGTTAATTACATGAAAGTCAGAAAGAACAGTAAATGGATAAGGGACCACAACACAGTAGGTAAGGCTGCTATGGATAAAACTATAATTAAGGTGGGGGCTATTAGTAGCTCTGGAAACGGGTGATGCAGAGACCAGGAAATTGTTGTTAGTTATCATTGGTTTTCAAGACAGAAGAACAGGTCGAGACGACAGCTTAATTGAAGGACGGGCGATCACTTTGCAAATCTTAGTGGAATGCCGAAGAGCAAAAGGTAAGGAAAGTCCTGGAAATATTTCTGTCAAACAGTGGATATCAGATGCCTACTGCATCTGATACTGTTGCTGCTTATAATGATGATGATGATTATAATTATGATGGTATGCAGTGAGAAAAGACTCGATTAATTTACGCTTCGTAAGTACTACAAAGTACATTGTGGGTGCGTGTGTACATGCGTGAGAGAGAGAGAGAGAGAGAGAGAGAGAGAGAGAAAGTTTTCGTATCCAACAGACTATACATCTATACTAACAATAGAACTGTGAAAAAGTTGTGTCTCTTTTAACACGCTGATCCTCATAACTACTAATAAAATGTTCATGCGGTTTTCAGAGCTAAATTGAGAGTAGCTATGGGCAACGTGTCGGATTGATTTCATCAAAATCGGATCAAGGAAAAAAATTTCATGATTTGAAAACTTATGTGAAACAGTCGAGTATGTGTGTTTCAACACGCTAGTCTCGGAAAGTACTGCACAAATTTTCAAGCAGTTTTCTCAGACAACTCCGGCATAGCTTGGGGCAACATACGAGATATATTTCAATAAAATCTGAACACTCGAAACAAGGTATTGTAATTTAAACCCCCTGTATAAAATCGTATGCTCATCTCAGTATTTCTGATGTTTAGTTATTATGGTGTAGTATACCAAAAACCAACAGATGGCGCTGTTAATTTCGCAGTACACCAAAGATGGCGCTGTTAGCTTTCTCTTCTTTTATACTTCAGTGTGACATGTAGTTACGGAAGTTTACGTCAGTGTCCAAATTGAGTGCAGCAATCTTATCTTTACCAACGTAAACTAAAATTGAATTTACTAGGCTAGGATCTACAGATCTGCTGCTTTGGCTCTGTGTATTAATGATTTAAGGATACTGTTTCGTTTCTACCCATAGATTTTATTCATATTTGATTTCTTGACCAGGGAACAGAAATTTATAGGATTTGTTCTGTGGTGTGGGTGCCTGATTATTACACATTGATTCGTACTGTCTACGATCAAACATAAAGAAAACGGTAGAGTCTTTCTCAATACACCAGAACGACTAAAAGACTTAGGACTACGCGGTCTCCAGAATGCAGTTGCGGCTCGAGGATATCAGGCGTCCAGCCGCTCTTTGGAAATTCCTTCCAAAGGCGAGGTGTGACGTAAATGAGATGGAGCGTCACTCCTCAGAGCTCCTCGCTCACACAGGCTTTAAGTTACTTCTTTCCAATGTAACATCATAGAAGTGGAAGTGCCCACGGAAGTGGCCCAGGATAGCCAGCCTTTGTTCTCTGAATCCCACTTATTTCTAATAATTTATCCTTCCGCTTTAAACGTGTACAGTCACCGATGAGTTTAGGTCATGCCATGACCGTAAAGAAATACGAGGTCAGATTCTGAGTGTTACGGGCGTCGAACTCAGTGTCAGTTGGTTTTTGCACGACCAGCTCTACGTGGATCCCTGCTGTGTTAGTGGAGCAAACAAGCTCTTCGTTCGTGACCACAATCCTACTACTACAAACGTTGATCAAAATGAAGCTCCGTAAGTCGAAGATAAGACCCACGCGTACGAGGTCTGTGGCAAAGCTATAAATAATGCCTGGGTAACATTCTCACCTACAGTGTAATAAAGATTACATGGACTTACATGTAAATGTTTTCATATTTATCGATGAAATGTAATGTTTCGTGAATCCTTGGACATGTTTGGCAAATCAAGGAACAATTGGCAAAAGATCGATGTCAAAAAAATGCTCAGAAGAATGGCAAGATCTCATGTACGTCCCACGTACATTGAGCATAGTCCGAAGTATGCCAAAGTAAAATTTAGAACGTGAGTTGAAATAGAAGAAGCAGAATTAAAACTGTGAGGTTTGGCGATGACATATTAATTCCATCATAGATGGGAATATATTTGCAAGATCAATATAACGGAATTGATACTGAGTTTACAGGAGGAACAACCACAGAAGGAAATGTAATGAAATTAAGATAGCCGAGGGTAGTAAATTAGGTAACGAGTCAATAAAGGATTTAAAGGGTTCGGCTATTAGGAAGTAAATTACCTGACAATGACCAAAGTAGAGACGATATAAAACGCCCGCTGGTAGCAGCAAGAAAAGTGTTGTCGAAGAAGAGAAATTTGGTAACGCCTAACATACATATAAACCAACAGTTTGAAGTGGTGGCTCGATACATCACTTTGAAATTTAAAGACAAGCATGTTTGAAATTACTTGTGTAATTTAATCCTTTATTCCAACAGATTTTAGTGGTAGCGACCGTCTTTGCAGGAAGAACTAAATCTGTACATTAACTTGACATGGAATTCCTATAGAAAACTGAATTGCATACGCATCTAATGCACATCTATTGATCATTCTATAAAGATGGTGGTTCGATCCGTACCGATAGAAAACAAATTGTACAGCTCATGGCAAACATTCAAATCTTCAAATACTTATACGCGTCTGATGGTTCTTTCTGAATGTGTAATTGACAGTTTTGAAATATGGTACTGTAGAATAATGCCAAAGATTACAGGTCATGACTGTATACTTTATGAGGAGGCAGTCAAATGATAGCAGAAATGCAGATGAATCCAGCGACCACTTTAGAGACTGAGTGAACTGTGGGGAGCAAAGTAATTGCAGACCGAGATTTGGCTACAGTATACATGTTCACATGAATACAGAAGGAATGGTCTAAAATGTGGCAACAACAGGCATGTAACTCATTACCAAGCCTATCACGTTGCCGGAAGCCCATTGGCATTCGAAACAGCTTCCAGTCCTCTCAGAATTGGCAAATACAGGTCGTGTGTGATTCCTAGGGAATCTTGTATCACACTTCCCGTAAAATAGCGGCAAGGTCAAGAAACAATGATGGCGGCAGATAGCGATCTCGCACCTTTCTCTCCAAAGTAAAATATAAAGGCAAAGTAGTACTGAGATCTGATGGCCAGGGGAGATTCCACAACACATGCTCGCGCTGGCAAAATCAGCCTTTGACGAGGCGAGCTCTTTGAACAGGAGCCCTGTCGTTTTGCAACACAGGTTAACCATTTCGGAACAAGCGTTTTACCATGGGATGGACCTCATCGGCCAAAATGTTCACATATTGCTGAGCAGTAATTCGAAGTTGCAAAAAAACTATGGGGCCTGCGGAGTAGTACGATAAGGCCACCCAAATCATCACCGAAACGCCGCCATGTTTCTCTCTTAGTAAGTAAACTCGGCCAGGAGCTAGAACCAGTGTGGAGCAGGACTCATCCTACCAAATGACTTTCTCCAGGTTTTATGGCTTTGGCACCATGTTCTCCTGTTACGAGAAATTCCATCACTGATGAATGGTTCGGAATTTCAGCTAGCTCTGCAATTTCCCACTTCGGTCCTGACATGATTGGCGAGTGAGACATATTTCTGCAGTGACTTTTGCAGTTGTTGTCTACTAATATTTCCTCACAGTCTTCTGCAATGACCGTTTGTCGTAATCATTCAACACTCACCCTCTGCCGTGTTGTGACTTAGGGCATCATGTTTCTCTGCCTGTCGTGTACGTGGTATTAATGTTCGAAAAGATACCTCTTGAAACACAGAACGCTTCGACTCCCTTAGTTACGGAAACACCCACCATACGCGCACCAACAGTTTACCAACGTTCGAATTCACTTATCTTCGACGTACTGCACTCACAACAACACAGAACAGTCAGTCTTGGTCCTTTGTTATTCTTAATATATATTAATGACTTGCCATTCTATATTCATGAAGAGACAAAGTTAGTTCTCTTTGCTGATGATACAAGTATAGTAATCACACCTGACAAACAAGAATTAACTGATGAAATTGTCAATACAGTCTTTCAGAAAATTACTAAGTGGTTCCTTGTAAACAGACTCTCACTGAATTTTGATAAGACACAGTACATACAGTTTCGTACAGTGAATGGTATGACGCCATTAATAAAGATAGACCTTAATCAGAAGCATATAGCTAAGGTAGAATATTCCAAATTCTTAGGTGCGTCCATCGATGGGAGATTAAATTAGAAGAAACACATTGATGGTCTGCCGAAACGTTTGAGTTCAGCTAGTTATGCAATAAGGGTCATTGCAAATTTTGCTGATAAACATCTTAGTAAATTAGCTTACTACGCCGATTTTCACTCATTGCTTTCATATGGCATCATATTTTGGGGTAATTCATCACTGAGGAATAAAGTATTTATTGCACAAAATCGTGTAATCAGAATAATAGCTGGAGTCCACCCAAGATCGTCCTGCAGACATTTATTTAAGAATCTAGGGATATTCACAGTAGTTTCTCAGTATATATACTCTCTTATGAAATTTGTTATTAACAACCAAACCCAATTCAAAAGTAATAGCAGTGTGCATAACTACAATACTAGGAGAAAGGATGATCTTCTCTATTCTAGATTAAATCTGTGGAACAGAAAGGGGTGAATTAAACTGGCACTGAAGTCTTTGGTCACTTACCAAATAGTATCAAAAGTCTGACAGATAACCAACAAGTATATAAGAAGAAATTAAAAGAATTTCTGAATGACAACTCCTTCTACTCCATAGAGGAAGTTTTAGATATAAATTTAGAAAAAAAGAAAAAAAACAAAAAAAATATTTGAATAATAAAAATAAAAAATAGAAAAATAAAAAGACACAAAAACTAAAAAAGTTGTTATATTAACTTAAGTATGTTGGTAAATTAACTTAATTATGTCATGTATTGGAAAATTTGACTCGTTCCACATCATTACGAAATATCGTATTCATGTTCCATGGAACTAGTATTAATCTAATCTAATCAACCGCTGTTGGTCCATTACGGCCAGGGGACATCGGCTGGTATGTACTTTTCAATTCACTAAACATTACCAACAGCCGTACACTTTGAGATATTTTAATTTATTCTGAAACCAACCAGTTTCGTCAATTCATTTTGCCATCTTCAGGCCCCATAAGATTTTTTTCAAATCAACGAACTTATCGTATAGCGTCACAAAACTGGATTTCGTGAATTCCAATCGTTGTGCAGCTGTTTCACAAGAAAACACAACGATAGGAATTCACGATATCCAGTTTTGTGACGCTATACGATAAGTTCGTTGATTTGAAAAAAATCTTATGGGGCCTGAAGATGGCAAAATGAATTGACGAAACTGGTTGGTTTCAGAATAAAACAAAATATTTTGAAGTGTTCCGTTTTTGATCAAGTTTATTGAACTGATAAGAACACAAGACTGACGCTTGCAAAGTACTGAGGACATTGAACAGTTGCCTTTCGCAGTCAGATACAACAGCGCACGTTGCAGGCATGGCTAGCATCGGAATTTGTGTTCATGCATGCATTTCGCGCTGTGTTTCCATATTTTTAGCCCAACCCCCGTTAAGTTGCATCAGTAATGTAGAGATGAAGGGTTTCGTCAGGATACACTAGGCTGGTGAGCTGTGTCAAACCCGTCTACAGACTGAGGAGCAATACAGAAATAATTATAACCCTGTGGGTGACATCTGTTTTTTTCGGAATGGGGCCATATGCTGCTTTGTAATTTTTGCAAACGAAATGAATTAGAAACGTAGAAGTTTCTAATGATGTAGGTAGTTTGTGGAACATCTTGAGCAGAAAGAGAAAAACCTCACTCAGCTGCCCCCAATGTTGGAGTGTCGATGTAGTATGATCTTCAGTCGAGTCACGAGGCCTTTTGATGGGAAGCCGTCTCTAGAGCCAATTCTCATGTTAAAATGTTTTCGTTTCATTCCGCACCCGGCATATATTCGAGATCTGTTGTTGATGCACGTGCAAAGCTACTGGGCGTAGGCAGTCGAAGTTTGGAACGCCGCCGCCTCAGCGGACAACACTCACTCCGGGCACCAGAAGCGGAGGTGGCGATTTGCGAGCGGAATAAGCGAGAGGAAGAGGAAAACGTGCCGGCGCTCCATCACCGCGCGGCAATCTGTCGGGAACTTGACTATTGGATTAGTTGCGGCCGCTCTCAGGATCGACCACTCCCTGCTGAGCGTCTCCAGGGAGGCGTGAAGGCCGGGGAATAAGCTCTGCGCTCGTGAGCTCCTCAGCTGCCAAGATCTCTGCTGCATCCGCAATTCCGCACGGCTCACACCACTGGGTACTCTCATCTCTTCACAAATCAAATGATACTGCATTTGTTCAATCGAAGATGATACTGCTACTTGCATCAGTAGAGTTTGATTGGGACACGGCCTTTCTGGGTCTCTCATATTATTTCTTTGCCACCACCTCCATATATCTTTTTTGGGCGGGGGGGGGGGGGGGAGGGGAGGGGGTCCATCAGTCGTCTGACTGGTTTATGTGGAATATGATGAAATCCTCTCATGTGTCAACCTCTATATCTCAGAGTAGCACCTGCATCTTACGTCCTCTGTTATACAAGGTGTTTCGGGTACTAATGCAGATATTTTTTTACTGACTGAGGACAGTTTACTGAACAACATTTCGTCAGTATTTACTTCATTTGCAGACTAATACTGTAGCTGTTAGGAGTACTATTCTTTTAGGTTGGTTAACAGCTCCAAGTACATGTGGCAAGAGCTAGCCATTAACGCTTATTTCCCCTGACCAGCACTTCGTATATTAATGTGTGAATGAGTTCACGGACGATGTTTAATCTATACCGACAGGCGTTGTCCATTTAGAGGTACAGTTACGACCATGTAGTAGAGTTGTGATGTGTTTCGTAAGAGACTGTTGGATGTAGGAAAAAAACTACTAACACACTAAAGTGGGTACATGTTAACGTACCAATAATCAGAACATCGGCACACAGATGCCTACATTCTGTATACTGTACATATTCAACTCAATACAGGTTCACACGACTTACTGAGATCGAAATAGTGTTCGAAAATGTAAAATGATGCAAGAAATTCTCAGAGAAGTAGGGATAAGCTATAGGGAAATAATAGGGACTAATAAGACTGGAAGACCAAGAAAGTAATGCTCGCATAAAAATCTGCGTAAGGCAAGGATCCAGCCTTTGGTTTCTACTGTTCAGTCTATTCGTCGAGGGAGCAATTGCGGAAATGAAAGAGAGGTTCAAAATTCATGGTGGATGAATATCAATCATATAATTAGTTCATTACATTCCTGTCGTGAGTGAAAGCGAACTGAATCTAAAAAATGGTTCAAGTGGCTCTGAGCACTATGAGACTTAACATCTGAGGTCATTAGGACCCTAGAACTTAGAGCTAATTAAACCTAACTAACCTAAGGACATCACACACATCCATGCCCGAGGCAGGATTCGAACCTGCGACCGTAGTGGTCGCGCGGTTCCAGACTGAAGCGCCTAGAACCACTCTGCCATCTGTTGAATCAAATGAACAGTCTAATGAGTACGAAATACGCACTGAGAGTAAACAAGAGAGAGACGAAAATAATCATGTTTAGACGAACTTAGAATAGCGAGCAACATAACATCAAAATTTCTGTTCGCGATACAGTCAAAGTTACGGAATTCTGCTACCTCGTAAGAGAAGTAAAGGAACAAATGTTCGGTATGAGGCATAAGATTGTATAGTAGTCATCTCACACTGGACGATTCTCTTCTTTTCCAGTTTTCCCACACAGAATGATTCATTTCATAAAAAGCTGTGATAAAAAAGCATATTCTAAGATATTACTTTTTTCTTAAGCAAAGGCCGGTGATTCATACCGAATTTCTTCCTTCGGCGAGAGTTGCTCTCTTTGCTTTTATGTGCTCCTCTGTTTTGTGTTATTTTGCTTGCAAGATAACAGACCCTTTTAATCATCTGCTTCGCGATCTCTAACTTTGATGCCCAGCTTATCCCTAATCTCATTTCTGTAATTCATCATTACTTTTGTCATTTTCTACTTACTCTCAGTCCTTAGTTCCTGCTCGTTAGGCTACCAATTCCGGTCAACTGGTCCTGTAATTATTCCTCATTTTTACTGAGGATAACAAAATCAAGGGCAAGTCTCATAGTTGATCTTCTTTCACCCGAAGTTTAATCTCATAGCAGAACTAGAAGGTGTGAGAAACGACATCTGTTATATATCCTCTCCAATCCAAGGACTTAGTTTTTATATACCCTCTCCAATCCAAGGACTTAGTTCTATGTCTTCCATTTTTGTTTTTCCCTCTTGTGTCTTGTACATATCCTACATTATGCTCTTAAATCTGCGTCTTACACTCATTCTCTCGAGAATTTAGAAACATGGTTTACTTTACACTGTGATATGCTTCCTCCGTAACTATATTTTTCTTGACCCTCGCCTTTATTTTCATGCGCGCGGCAGAAATTCTTCTGTGGTGTTTTCCCTTTCCTGAAGACAAAATCTTCGTCATGTAACATATCTTCAGTTTTATTTTCTATTTCTCTGTATTTAAATTTTGTTAGCAGCTGGGATGCACGAAATATCAATGGTTGATGGCACGCTATTTCTCATGCTTATCTGCCTTTTTATCTTCGAAATTGTGTGGATGATACTGTTCTTTAGTTAAATTTTATGTGTACAGACATATCAATTCAGCAAACTGACTTGAATGATCAATTGGTTGCAATTCCCAAATAATTTCAGATATTTCTAGGAATGTTATATATGCGGTCTAAACCGTTCGTCTTGTATATAGTGTAGCAAGTATTAGACATTGCTGAGAGGACGTGCTCCACAGTTCAGTAAAGTTAACTTTCGTGGAAATTGTTGGTAAGTTCTATGGGACCAATCTGCTGACGCTATCGGTCCCTATCCTTACTACTTACTCAAACTAACATACGCTAAGGACAACACACACACACACACACACACACACACACACACACACACACACACACACACACACACACATATGTCCGTGGGAGGACTCGATCCTTCGACGGAGGGAGCCGCGTGAAACGTGGCAAGACAACTAGACCGCTCGGCTACCCCGCGCAGCAACTTTCATGGTTGATATGTTTGACACATTTTGGTAGAGAGATTTCAGTTCACTGGTAATTATTCCTCAGACTGCGGTAGCTCAGTTTTCTACAAAGTTTGAAAAGAGATTCGCTAGCTGAGTTGTAAGTTCTAGTACATCTATAATGTGACTCAGGTGAGTCACCGCTGACGTTTCTAAATTTAAAATTCTCAGGAAATACCATTTGAAGTGCATAAAAATCATAACTACAGCGCTAGATTACGTATCGGACTCTGAAAATAATGTTCTACAGAGAATGGCTACAGAGAATATTTAATGGTAAAACTACGAATAATCATCTCATACAACAATTACTATTAAAAAGAAACTGCACATAGTGCAATTAATTGGAAATACAGTACTGTATCTTTCAGTTACTTTTCAAAGAGGACGATGAATTTTGAGAACTAACAAAAATGAATTTGCTTTGAAGAAAATTTAAGGAACTGCACTTCGCACAATTGATATCCACTAGTCCTTACAGCAATGTTATTAATAACAACAATAACCGTAGCCTGGCGTAACTTTAAACACGGCAATCTAAATTGCATGGAATTTAAGACTGACGAATGCATAATTCCAATAAATTATTTTATTCCGAGAGTGACGGTTTTTGGATGTTGCCTCCACCGCTTAGCATCAGTTATAGGGATACTGGAATCTCTAGTGCCCAAAGCTTTCTGGCAGCGTGGAAATTCTTTGCATGAAAGAGATTTTTTCTGAGGGCATAGTGAAAAGGATTTTATCCCACTTCCCGTGGTTTTCCCATCACTCAGCTACAATATGAGGCAAATAGTTAAAGTTCTTGAAATGTAGTTTACGGAAAAGTCAGCTATCACAAAGTACTGTTAAAATATAATAAAAACTGCATAAAATATTTTATTTTGAAAACGGTGACCGGTTTCGACCAGTACTCGACCGTCCTCAGACTGTCAATATTTCTTTACTCCTACTCTGGAAATTTACATGCCTGGGAATCAAAACAGCTACATGTAACTGAAGTGTTACGTTCACTCATAGACAAAAGCAAATTCGCTGGCTTAGCTGAGTGGGTGGACCAGGCTAACAAGTTGGATGATCGTCACTCTTGGAAAAAAGAGAGAAAGAAATAAATACCAGAGACTCAAGGAAATGCGAAGCTGGAGTGTTACCGGAGAGCAACTTGAAACTTTCCTTAGGTGTGTTGGTGGTAATAAATAAAGAAATACGTGAAACAATCAAAACCTGGTGGGTCCCTAAATTATTACGTTATTATGTAACCCATCTTGACTGAGTACTAAACTCCTCCTAAATAAAATAAATAACCGTTTCTGGTTCATAATTCAAAGCTCTTACTCCACATAGTATAAATACACAGTATATAATGAATATATTTCCTCTGCACAATATTCCACTGAGAACCAATATGACTGGGTTGACTACAACTGCCATTTCATTAAGATAATTTAAAAATATGTAAGTTCGTTTCATCTTGTGTTCAGGAGCGCCTGGAGTGGTTCTTCCTACGCTGCAATTTAATGCAAACACATATGTTTTTATTTTCAGCTCAAACTGGAATTACTGTTCATGAGTTACATACAGAGTTCTCTAAACATCGGTTTCATAGCTCATAAAAACATTGGACATGCCTATGCTAAGCCCATCTGCCATGATAGTGCAGGTATCACGGAGCTTGGAACGAGACACAGGGTACTCTGAAACAAACTGGCTACCGCTTCCTCCATATTAGACTGGTGTGGTATTTTCAGTTCTCGCCACTGAAAGCTAATTTCATTAAAGTTACCCCCATTACAGGCAACAATCTACAAGAGACGCATTAAAGTAGATGAAACAAAGCCTAGTAATTAAGGTTAGGTTAGGGTAGTGTTCTTTAACGTCCCGTCGACAACGAGGTCATTAGAGACGGAGCACAAGCTCGGGTTAGGGAAGGATGGGGAAGGAAATCGGCCGTGCCCTTTCAAAGGAACCATCCCGGCATTTGCCTGAAACGATTTAGGGAAATCACGGAAAACCTAAATCAGGATGGCTGGAGACGGGATTGAACCGTCGTCCTCCCGAATGCGAGTCCAGTGTGCTAACCACTGCGCCACCTCGCTCGGTCTAGTAATTAAGTACAATGATAGTGTTATAAAGACTACTTTTGGGACTGAGTCCAATTTCCTCGTCTCATTTTCTAACACCAACGTAATCAATAGATGAGGCCCGACTTGTTTCCCGGATATCTGGTTGCTCATCGTATGGTAGCATATTACACTTCCTGTATAGTCTGGCAGTGCAGAGCCTCAATTTATTTCCGTTTAGCTTAGTAAAAATTCAATAAAATTTCTATTTTAAAAAACTACGAATGTAAAATTGAAGAAACTTTCAAAAATACGTGTCACACTCTATTGCTCTTTAAGTACTGTACGATACGAATGTACAGAAGAGCCACAACATTATAACCACTGCCCAACATGAAACTGAATGCTGCGTGATGGCGCTACTGGCATTTGAGGTGGTAATGAATGTACACAGGGTGGCGCGAAAGGTTGCACACAAATTGATTCAACAGATGAAGTCAGAATACAGTAACCTTGGAATCAATCCTGACACAACGAAGGCTTTACTATTTCAGGAATTAAGAGGATAAATAGTTGATTGAGCGTCTGGATCCCTTGATTTGAAGACTCTCGACTTTTCTTATTTTTTTCCTTAGGGGGCATATAGAAAACTTTGTGTAGGTGATAACAATTCCTGACGAAGAAATACATGTTGCCAGGACACCTGCAGCGCATCATGAGAGTCGTGATGTGACTAGTATACTTGGCACAGTGCGCTAAAGTTTTCTACCGTCGTGTTACGCCTGTGCTATATGCGGTAGTAGCCAGTTTGTATTGCTGAGTAAGCAGTAAATTACCTCTGCTGAGAATAAAACAATTGTCTTTGTTGTTCCTGACATTGCAGGTTTTAAGCGTGGGAGAATTACTTCCAAGACCACATGTTTCTATTCCAGAGCTGTATTTCGACTCCTCTATAAGCACCGTCAGTCTGTGCACCGTGATTTGTGTCGCTCTGCACAAGCAGAAGAGAGATGAATGAGGAATCATGGAGATCGGAGGTTGGCCCGACTGTAGAGATCACGATAGGCTACAACTTGGTAGATCAATTCACACTGTACAACGCTGGTGCAGGCAAAATTTTTCAATGCGCAATGCAGAAAATGTGGTACTGTAACCAACGACCCACACATGTTAACCACGTTGACCCAAAGACACCGCAATTACGATTCCAGTGAGCACGGGATTATCGAGATTGCGCAGCGGATTCATGGAAACGTGTCGCCTGTTGCTTGTTAGGAGGGGACCTTAGTCGTATCCAGATATGCCACTACGCAGGCGAACGGCGTTCCGGGCAATATTACGCTACGCGGGGCATGCACGTGGGCTTCCAGAGGGTCTGTGCTGGTAACTGAAGGCGGAACGAATACGTGAACTTTATTGCCGACCATCTGCAGCCAAACATGTGCTTCACAAACGATGGCGGTATCTTTCAGCAAGATGACGGTCAGTCTCACAAGGACAGTATCACGCTGGTGTGGTTTGAGGGCTACTGCATTGACGTCAGTTGTCTAAACCACCAAATCTGAACCATGCAGAACAAGGCTGTGAAAGTATAGGGCGCCAGCTCCGCCCTAACAAACCATCGTCCCGTAATACACGTCAACTAAATGCCGCATACCACCGGAAACCTACAAATAACTTGTGGAAACCACTCTACCCAGAATCTCTGCTGTTTTGGGTTCTTAATATGTGTAAGTATGCTGGCATACAATTAGTTATAACGTTTTTTGTTCATCAGTGTACGTCTCACAGAATATTACCAGCATTTTTATTGAAGAATAGAATATTTAATGTGGTTTAGCTACATGGAATGAAACTGCATAAGAAAACTAATCCAATTCTCCTCTTATTATGTCATTTCTCTTACCTGAAACAAACTAAACCCAGAATAAAGCGAAGAACAGAGTATTTAATGTGGGAGAGCTGTATAGAATGAAAATGCATAAGAATACTAATTAAATTCTCTTACATGAAATCAACTAAACCCAACACAAGACTATTTCAGCTGTGTTGTATGGTTACTGTGTGGGATGGAGATCATTTGATTTCATACGGGCACTATTTCCATTATTTTTATTATGTAGCTTTAGCTGCGTTCTGGTCATAGTGAAATATTTTAGATTATCTCAGGGAAATGGAAAGTAATTACTCTCAGCTATCAAAGTTCTTTCTTCTTAACTACCGAATATAAGATGAAATCAAAATTTCTTATTTGCAAAAAAAGTTACAAATTCAGATGCACCGGAAACAGATTAGCGCCTTGACCTCTCAAAATATTTAAAATGTTACATCGTTGTTATTGTCAGTTTGTTCGATTAACCACCTCTGAAACAACGATAGCAATGTTAGTATTGTTTCCGGCTCTGTCTAGCGATCGATGTAAGCGATTGCAATACTCTTAATCTTCAGAATATAATTATAGAAACAACGTCCCTTCCAACAGGCAGTTACAGACTGTAACCTTACACGATACCAGCTAAATTCACAGAATTCATCTATCCGAACTGAATTTAATTCCGATATGACATGGGTTATGCTCATTCTAAAAACTAATTGCGGAAAAGCAGTACAATAATATTTTCTTTTCTGCAACATTTTACTAATTTTTTTTAAAAAATGGTTTGAATTTAGTCTTGCTCTTAATTAGTACATCAAGTTTACTAGCTAGTTTGTAAGATGGAGCAGTGAATGATGACACAACTGGACGAATAGGAATATCTTGTTTATGCAGTTTAGGAAGCCCATGCATTCTAGGAGGCACTGAGTTCATATTAGTTAATAGTTTTGCTTCAAATTTAGAGAATATGCTTTTGCATAAAATGATTGCATATTTAACATCCTCTTTGAACAATTTAGTAGGGTCTTTAGGAAGGACTTGGAAGCCTGTGGTATTCAGAAAATCATTAACTTTACCTACACAATCACATTTTTTCAAAAGCACAATACTGTTGCCTTCATCAGTTTTTATTAAATTTTTAAAAATTGTTTGAATTTAGTCTTGCTCTTAATATTGTAGAGCAAAAGCAAACTGGTGCTCTTCATTTATTATAATGTTGTTCTACCAAGAACCGACGGAAGATTATGATATTTTCTTTTTTCCAGTTCATCTTCTTGATGACGATAATTCATTGTAGACATTAATTTAAAACTTTTGCTAAATTCTCATACCCTATGCTGCGTAAATATTGCCGATTTAAATGGAAAAACCTCAGTTTATAATTAAAACTGCCGCAAAACACATCTATTTTTGAATCTTCGTGCCAGATTAAAACTGTGTGCTGGACCGAGGCTCGAACTCGGACCTTTGCCTATGGCGCAAGTGCTCTACCAACTGAGCTACCCAAGCACGACCCACGACCCGTCCTCACAGCTTTATTTCTGCCAGTCCCTTGTCTCCTACCTTCTAAACTTTACAGAAGCTCACTTGCGAACCTGAGTCGTGCTTGGGTAGCTCAATTGGTAGAGCACTTACCCGCGAAAGGCAAAGGTCCCGAATTCAAGTCTCGGTTCAGCACATAGTTTTAATCTGCCAAGAAGTTTTATATCAGCGTACACTCCTCTGCAGAGCGAAAATACCATTCTGGAAACATCTATTTCTGTTCTTCACAATACGCTTCTCCCAGCAACAACTCGATCTTCCAAGCACCTCCAACATAATCAGCTCACTATTCGTACTCTGCATAAGGGAACTGACTGCTAAGGTTGTTTTGAAAAGCATAAATATAACAAATAAATACAGGTTAGAGAAATGATTTACGAATGCATTTTGGATTTTATTTTAATTATTGTACATGTTACTATTCAATTCATTTGCTATTAGCTTCAAATTATTGCTCTGAAATTATATTACTAAAATTTAATGCGACAGAATTACACATATTTGTGGCTTCTATGAAAATTGCTTCTAGAAAATGTTTATAAACAAGAAGACGTAACATGACTCGAAAACTACAAAATGAGCTTGTAGATACTCCCTTATGAAAGTAAGTTACCTTACCGATACCGCGTGAAAGAAACTCTTTACCTCTGTAAACATTACCAGGCGCAAAGATCTACAGATAATGTTACCGAGTCTCAGCAATTAAATCCAACAAGTTATATAGCCATTTTAAAGAACGGAAAAACACTGTTTTGTGATTTTACTATTTGGTTAAAACTGTATTAGAAAAGTATGCGTAAGTTCAGCGAGAAATAAATAATGAAATCGACTCCTTCACCAAAAACTGCAGAAACAAGGTAAAAAAAAAACATACCATTTCTTTCAATGTTCAGTAAATGCTTCAATGTCCAAAAATTAAGACACACATTCCTATAAATTTATCAGTTTTACTGAACGCCAATTTTCTTATTTCAAGAAACACCATCCCGTTTAAAACCTTACAAGTATTCATAATAATGCTTCCATATCGTCGCTCAGAGTAACATCGATTCCTGCCTATAACATGGCCAGAACTAGACTACATTCACTTTCCAAATGGGTCTATATTACTATAGGCGCACGTGTTGACTGATGACTAAACAATAAGCGTTCGAATTTTAAACTACTACCTACAAGAATCTGAACGCTTTAACAGTACCAATGGCACCTTCCCTTAAGTCTTCCTTGTAACACAGGATATTAGCTACATTGTAGAATTAGGGTTAAAGCTTAGGTACTTCTCTCATTTACGTGAGTCTTTCTTTGCTGGGCCACAGATAACTGGAAAACGGTGGTCTGGTCACATGAGCCCTGGTTTCAGTTGTCACAGAGCCCAAGGAGCCCTGAACCCAAACTGTCAACAAGGCATGGTAAAAAAAAAAAAAAATGGCTCTGAGCACTATGGGACTTAACTTCTGCGGTCATAGTCCCCTAGCACTTAGAACTACTTGAACCTAACTAACCTAAGGACATCACACACATCCATGCCCGAAGCAGGATTCGAACCTGCGACCGTAGTGTTCGCGCGGTTCCAAACTGTAGCGCCTAGAACCGTTCGGCCACACCGGCCGGCCCGTTGTAAAGCTGGTGGTGGTTCCGTAATGGTATGATCCATCTTCATGTGGAATGGACTGGGCCCTCTGGTCCAACTGAAGCGATCACTGACTGGAAATGATTTTGGTCGGCTACTTGGACCGAGAACGTCCATAATGAATCCCATAGAACATCTGTGGTCGGTTTATCCACAACATCCAGCACCGGCAATACTTTTGCAATTATGGACCGCTGTATAGGCAGCATGGATCAATATTTCTGTAGAGGACTTGTAACTACTTGTTGGGTCCATGCTCCGCTCAGCTTCTGCCACTCACTATACGGAATGTGTATTCAGCCCTAGAGTAGGAAAAAGCAGGTCCAAAAGTTCTCGCAGTTTCTAGTTGAGCTCCGCACGTTGTTCCTGGCAGCCACTTTCAGCTTAGTGTTCCGTCGTGCTGAAAACCGTTTCAGTCCTACATACCCCCAGGTACTTCGGATTTGCACATTGTTCCTTTACTTTACCTTCCTCGTGGCTTCAAGTGGTTCCTATCACAGTGTCTATAGGGGGTGTGTTGGGCATCAGTAACTGCTACACCGCGGAAATTTTCTGGCATAGTGATAATACGACCGTCTACGAAGATGCAACCTCAAGTCCTCGTGGTATGTATTTTAAACAAAACTAAAGCTTTCACGCATTCTTTAGGTAATTTAACTAAGAGTTTCGTCCTGATAAATCAATTAACTTGGAATTTCACAAGGTAACTTCGATTGCAAAACATAATTAGCACAGCGGGATAAGGATATCATGTAGAAAAAAGCGGGAATTATATCAAAATGTTAGAAGTAGTCACAATAAAGCTACAGTAGCCCAATTCAAACAGTATTTTAAGGTGCTTAAAATCTTATCAGGGAGGCGAAGAGTATGTGGTGCGCAAATACAATAGCTATTTCACAGTTGTGAAGTATGTGTCAGGTCAGCAGCACAAGGTCGACGATATAAAGTCAGTTCGAAGAAAAAATAAATCTGTTACTGATAAATCATATAAATGTACAGTATTTAAGAACCATTTTCTGAGCATTGCTGGTGAATTAAATAAAAATTTAGTTTCTACAGAGAATCGCATAATTTTCTTGGCAAAGCCTTCCGAGATTGTTGTCTGAGATACTCCTCTGTGATAGAGATAGGGGGGAGATTGAGTCAATAACTAAATCACTAAAGACTAAGGACTCTCATGGATATGAAGCAGTGTCTAATAGTAGTACTGTGCTGCACACTTTAGCCCTGTATTTAGCCTGTATTTTTCCTTTAGGAATGGTGAGTTTCCTGAACGTTTATAGTAATCAGTAGTAAAGCCGCTTTATAAAAAGGTAGAAAGGGATAATGTAGATAATTTTAGACCTATTTCTATGCAATCATTGTTTGATAAAGTTACTGAAAAGGCTGTGTATGTAAGGATAATTGATCATTTCATACCACACGATTTGCTACCACTTGTACAGTTCGGCTTTAGAAGTTGTTTTGACAAATGAAAATTCTATATTCTTTTTCTCTGCGAGGTACAGGATGGGTTAAACAAAAGGTTCCGAACGCTAAGCATACTGATTGTGTTGACCACAAAATATTGCTTCATCACTTAATACGGGGAGTAGCTAACACTTGTATCACCGCTTACTTTAGCAACACACAGCGAAAGGTCATTATTTACAATGTTGAGAATGGCGGTGATGTGGGGTCTGAGTAGGATATGGTCAAATGGGAGGTGCCCCATGGATCAGTGTTGGAGCCATCCTGTTCCATATTTATATAAATGATATGCCCTGTAGGATTACGAGTGACTGTAAACTATTTCTGTACGCTGATGACACTAGCTTGTTAGAAAAGGATGTTGTGTACAACATTGGCTCGGTTTCAAATAGTGCAGTTCATGGCCTAAGTTCATGGCTTGTAGAAAACAACCTTATGCTAAATCCCAGTAAGACATAGTTTTTACAGTTTCTAACACACAATTCAACAAAATCTGACATTTTAATTTCACAGAATGCGCATATGATTAGTGAAACCGAAAAGGTCAAATTTCTGGGTGTTCAGATAGATAGATAGCCCACGATCAAAGACTTAATGTTGCCATTTTTACTATTAGAACGGTATCTGAAGCGAGTGACCGTTCGACACGAAAATTAGTCTCCTTTGCTCATTTTCTTTCGCTTATGTCGTATTGTATTACATTTCGGGATAACTCTTCCCATCAAAGGATTTCTTTGGCTCAGACATGGGCGGTTCGGGCAATAAGTGGTGTAAATTCAAGAACCTCTGGTCGACCACTGTATTTTAACATTGGTCTCTCATATATATTCCCTACTATCATTTCTTGTTAACAATATTAGCATATTCCCCAAAATAAGCAGCTTTCACTCAGTTATTACACGGCAGAAATAAAACCTACATTTGGATCGGACTTCATTAACTCTTGTGCAGAAAGGTGTGCAGAATACTGCTGCATCCAGTTTCAATAAGCTACCATTCGAATTCAAAAATCTTAGCACTAATCCACGCGCTTTCAAGTCTAAACTGAAGAGTTTTCTCCTGGGTAGCTCCTTCATTTCTGTCGAAGAGTTTCTTGAAAAATTAAGCTTTTTCTTGTTGCATTGTTGATTGCGATCACTTAAGCTTATGGATTGACTTTTTCGGGTTCATAAACATTTTATTTTTATATGTTATTACTTTTATGTTGTAATTTCATGTACTGACACGTTCCATGAACTTGGAGATTTGCTCTTCAATATGGTCTTCCGGAACTTGATGTGTAAACAAAAATTAATAAATAAGTGTATCGTCAGAAATAGTCTTGTTCGTTGATATTTTGAAGAGCAATAATTTCTAGAGTTGTGTAACTCTTACTATGCCTACAATGAGCTTGTTCTGGGCATATTATTGTATCTTATTTATTCATATTTTACTTCTCAATTTTCAATTTAGTTTGCGTGCTTATTCATTGTGAATCATCTAGCGTCGTGCGTCGGGTGTTAAACTGAAGGAACGCATAATTAATCAATTTCATGGCAATATTCAATAAGAAAAATAATTACCTCAAGGTCCTTGAAGAAAGATCTTTATTCTTCACAGGAAGCCCACTTCTTAGAAGGAGGTCAAATATCAAATTTTTCATTTATTTCCGTTTTGGAATTTCGCGTAATGATGTTTACCTTTGATATTCCCGCTCTGAATACTGTCTGTTGTGCAGCATGGAATATTCTCATCCCACTTACTACAAATCGCTCTTCCAAATCAAATATGGTATTTGTTTGACATTTTACGAACGTTCTCATACATACCACGACACTTACTTTATCTATTTGCCCTCCCTCGATTTCCTTTGTTATTTCATCAAACTCATGTGGGTCTAACACCATGTTGCGGGTATAAATATAAGGCTCGACGAGTGACGCTAAAAGATGTTACCCTTTTCTGATACATCAATATCCCAAGTATTTCTTTAGGGAACAGTGGTAGAAAAATCTTTTACAGTATCAGAAAGAACTATTGATATTCTTTGATGTTACTTATTGCATTGTTCAAACTTCTGTTTTAGAATTAGGTACACGTTATGAAAATGAATCTAAAGGACTTTGTTATGGCGGATAATATGTAATATTTTTAACACAGGTGGCACTTATAAGAAACTGAGGGGACTGAGCTGTTTAAAGGGGCACTAATTAGTGGGGTTTTAAAATCAAGAGACGGTGAAAAGGAATGAGACCTTTCACCTCGTCCGCTGTTCACACCGCCATCGCCCCCCACCTCCCCACACCGCGCTCACCGCCCTCCTCTTCCCATCCCCCACTCCGCCTCAACTCCTCACTCCATGCGTGATTGCTTTAATTTCGAAACGCACTGCTGCCATTGTTCAGGGTAATCTGTCAATGTCACTAACTGATTTTCTCGACGAAGATGTAAAGCTGACTCTTCTATGATAAGGAGAAGCGTTGAGTACCTTCAGATTAAAAAGGAATTTTGAACTTTTTGTGAAATAATCTATATGCCTAATTTCTCCTTAAGGCTTCTCTGAGAGTGAAGCTGTGTAAAAAACAGGCGTTTCTCCGAAGAACGAAGCTGACAGAGATTGTTAACGCTTAAGCTCACAAGATGATACACCTGAGGGGCACAGACCATGGATAAACCTATTAAAGTTCGTAGTTTAAAGGGAAGTGTTCTGCTATTCCTATTGACGTTTACAACTGTGGCAAGAACAAGAAGAAGTAAAGAATGAGTCCTGGTGAAACCAACAATCCTTGCGTTGCTTCAGCAGGAAAAGTCATTTGTCTGTAGAAGCTGTACGTGACGTGTAGTGTGGATAAAACATATTCGGAGTGTTTAATGGTTTGCAACAAAACCGACAGGAGATGGACGTTCCTGTGTGATGACAACGTATTATCGTAAGTTGAATTGTCCGGCGCAATCACATCGATTTCCATCGTCATATCATAACACAGGTCCACTCTGACCACTGCAAAAACCAAAGTGTTAAAACAAACAATCCCTGAGCGTCTCTAGTTAGACAGAGATGTTCTTGTCAAGTAGTTTCCAGGTGACCTTTCATGCGATTAATACCCTTGGCGGTCTTTCTTACCGGAAATAAAGGCACGTGGGGGAAGTGGAAGTAAATGCTTCCGAATTTTTTAATTCTATTCTCGGTGTCGGTTGGAGTAATACATGTCAGGCATATTACTTTGTCGACTTTCCAACTTCGCTGATGCAGCCTGCAGCCCTTAGTAGCTAGAGTGCTCCGAACTGTAGTTTGTAACATGGCGGTGTGTAACGTAAATATGTCAGTGTACTGCGCGTCCCTCAGAAAACTGAAAGTACGAATTCGAAGAGTTTGTTCACCCGTGGACCATCCTCTCCTTTAACAAGATTACAAAGAGCACACACGAGTGCTGCGATATCTGCCACAATCCAACCCATTGGCTTCGGTGACATCGATGATCCTCCACACGGTACAGATCTGGTTCCAGCCGACCTTCTTCAGTTTCCAAAGCTTAGATACCTTCGAGACTTCATTTTGATAGCGATGAAGCAATCGAAGCTGAGGTGAGTTTGTCTCTCCGTCGACAAAGCCATACATTTTACAAAGAATGTATCAACAAACTGGTTTCTCGTTGGGAGAAATGTGTTCGTCACCAGGGAGACTACGTTGAGAAATAAATATGCATACAAGAAGAATAAATAATTGTTGAGTAAATTTTTCGTGCAAAACATCAGTTTTTTAGCACTTTGAAATGAACGTAAAGAGTCTCTAACGACAGAAACGTTTCGGTCAGTTTTAGACCATATTTCAGACCTCATACCATGACGGTAAGCGGTGGCTGTGAACGGCGCAGGATTACGACTCAAGTAACACTGACGTTCATGGAGTCGTAACACTGGCTCTGTTCTCCGAAACTGCCTACCGTCATGGTGTGGGTTTGAAGATAGTCTAAAGCTGACCGAAAGTGGTAAGTACAAAACTAAAGGTCTTTAGCGCCGAGACCAATTATTTTCATTTTAATTAAGAGTAAAGATTTGTAGAACGTTAATAAAATTGTTTTGTTTAAAAATTTTGAGGCATTACTTTTAAATACGCCCTCGCATACTGTAAAGAGATCAATCCAGTTCGAATAATATTTAAGGTAAGCGGGCTCTGATACGTTTGAAACCGTCCTCCTCATTGTCATAACTTGTGCTTAACTGTTCATCTCAACAATTACTCTCAACATTTTCTACAATTTCTTACCCATATTCGAACCCCTGTCTGTTTTGTTCACTATACTGATTTTCCCATCACCACCTTAATCATTCCAACCTGGCTCACTGAATTATTTTCCGCTGCTTCCATGTTATCAAAGATTACTTATTTTCCCAACTTGCATTGACCGACTCAAACACACTGATTTCCGTTCTTAGATCGTAAGACAGGACTCCTGGTTTACTTTGACCAGCGTGGAAAGCACAATGTCAAAACAAACAATGACTGTGGGTCTCCAGTTAAACTGAAATTCTCTTGTCAAGTAGTTTGTGGGTTACCTTTCATGCGGTTAATATCTGCGTACCGTAACTGCTAGAAATAAAGAGTACGTACTGAAAGGTAATATATTGTCGGTCCACTGAAATATTAAAGTTCCTCGGTAGCACCGCATTTTCAGAGTTGCTAAATTCAGTTTAAAATTTTAGGTTATATATATTTCACTCCTATAAATCACGGTGTAACGTTACAGACACTTCTATAAAGGTCATGCTAAGTTTCGCATCCATTCCCGATGCCACCGTTAATATCACATGGAAGACAGCATTCTACGTCTGCGTCAGTCCATATCTTCTTTGCTTCCGCCATCCTGAGTAATCTTGTTTCCAAACAGTATTCGTTCCTTTCTTCCCATTCTCTATTCTGGTTTCCAATTTGTATGTTAATCAAGCCATTGTCCTGTCTGATACTCAGTACATCGGTCGTCATTGCTAAGCTCATTCTTGAGCCACATTCTGTGTGAAGTGTGATTTTCACACTAGTACGATATTCACCCTTCAAGAAATTATAGAGGTCTTTCTTAAATCAGTTGAATCATGTTCAGCTATAATGGTAAGTAATGTATCCTGCGCGCAAATACACATAAATAACTGAAGTTCCACGGTCGTATCGAATTACAATTTATTTGTCAGTTCAACATGAATATGCATTACAATTTAAATGTCTTCTTCTTGATCACTAGTGCGAAGTCAGTACAGCTAAAATTTACCATAAACTAATGACTGACAAACTAATAGAGTATTTAGAATCTGTATAGGTACTAACATATGTATAGGTACTAACACATGAAAGCTGATACGTTCCACAGACAGAATCACTAACATTACAGTCAATGAACTAGTTACGATCGCAATTTGCAGTGCCACTTAATGAAGAGAAGTTTAGTGGCAGTGATCACAGACCCATGGGAATGTCAGTCCTGGAGCACCAGTCCCATGGGAAGCCTAATCGGAAATCTTGAAGTCCCTTGGCTGACGTGGTGGCTGCGGTGCGGTTTCCTCGAAGGCAGGTTGGAGCTAGAACTGGTGATGTAGATCCTGGGCGTTGCTCTGCGCCAGAACTGCTTCTAATGCCTCAGCGAACTCAACTGGCTCATACGATCCAGGCGCCGTCCTAAATACAAGCTTGGTGGAGTGATACACTACTGGCCATTAAAGTGGCTACACCAGGAAGAGTTGTAGTTGATAAACGGGTATTCAGTGGACAAATATATTTTGCTAGAACTCACATGTGATTACATTTTCACGCAATTTGGGTGCATACATCCTGAGAAATCAGTACCCAGAACAACCACCTCTGGCCGTAATAACGGCTTTGATACGCCTGGGCATTGAGTCAAACAGAGCTTGGATGGCATGTACAGGTACAGCTGCCCATGCAGCTTCAACATGATACCACAGTTCATCAAGAGTAGTGACTGGCGTATTGTGACGAGCCAGTTGCTCGGACACCATTCACCAGACGTTTTCAGTTGGTGGGAGATCTAGAGAATGTGCTGACCGGTGCAGCAGTCGATCATTTTCTATATCCAGAAAGGCCCGTACAAGACCTGCAACATGCGGTCGTGCATTATCCTGCTGAAATCTAGGGTTTCGCAGGGATCGAATGAAGGGTACAGCCACGGATCGTAAAACATCTGGAATGTAACGTCCACTGTTCAAAGTGCCGTCAATGCGAACAGGAGGTGACCTTGACGTGTAACCAAAGGCATACCATACCATCACGCCGGGTGATACGGCAGTATGGCGATGACGAATACACGCTTCCAATGTGCGTTCACCGCGATGACGCCAAACACGGATGCGACCATCATGATGCTGTAAACAGAACCCGAATTCATCCGAAAAAATGACGTTATGCCATTCGTGCACCCAGATCCGTTGTTGAGTACACCATCGTAGGCGTTCTTGTCTGTGATGCAGCGTCAAGGGTAACCGCAGCCATGGTCTCCGAGCTGATAGTCCATGCTGCTGCAAATGTCGTCGAACTGTTCGTACAGATGGGTGTTGTCTTCCAAACGTCCACATTTGTTGACTCAGGGAGCTAGACGCGGCTGCACGATCCGTTACAACCATGCGGATAAGATGCACATCGTCACGACTGCTAGTGATACGAGGCCGTTGGGATCCAGCACGGCGTTCCGTATTACCCTCCTGAACCCACCGATTCCATATTCTGCTAACAGTCATTGGATCGCGATCAACGCGAGCAGCAATGTCGCGATTCTATAAACCCAATAACGATGGGCCTACAATCCAACCATTATCAAAATGGGAAACGTGATGGTACGCATTTCTCCTCCTTACACGAGGCATCACAACAACGTTTCCTTGGGCAAGTACAGAAAGGGCAACAGCCTCAACGGGTGCGGGACAAAGTCAGGACATGCGGGGACCAAGCAGCAATCGGTATTGTAATTGTCAACTGTCGAAGCTGCGTTGGTAAAGTACCAGAACTTCAAGCGCTGATAGAAAGCACCGAAGCTGAAATCGTTATAGGTACAGAAAGCTGGCTTAAGCCAGAGATAAATTCTGCCGAAATTTTTACAAAGGTACAGACGGTGTTTGGAAAGGATAGATTGCATGCAACCGGTGGTGGAGTGTTCGTCGCTGTTAGTAGTAGTTTATCCTGTAGTGAAGTAGAAGTGGATAGTTCCTGTGAATTATTATGGGTGGAGGTTACACTCAACAACCGAACTAGGTTAATAATTGGCTCCTTTTACCGACCTTACGACTCAGCAGCATTAGTGGCAGAACAACTGAGAGAAAATTTGGAATACATTTCACATAAATTTTCTCAGCATGTTATAGTCTTAGGTGGAGATTTCAATTTACCAGATATAGACTGGGACACTCAGATGTTTAGGACGGGTGGTAGGGACAGAGCATCGAGTGACATTATACTGAATGCACTATCCGAAAATTACCTCGAGCAGAGAACCGACTCGTGGAGATAACATCTTGGACCTAATGATTACAAACAGACCCGAACTTTTCGACTCTGTATGTACAGAACAGGGAATCAGTGATCATAAGGCCGTTGCAGCATCCCTGAATATGGAAGTTAATAGGAATATAAAAAAAGGGACGAAGGTTTATCTGTTTAGCAAGAGTAATAGAAGGCAGATTTCAGACTACCTAACAGATCAAAACGAAAATTTCTGTTCCGACACTGACAATGTTGAGTGTTTATGGAAAAAGTTCAAGGCAATCGTAAAATGCGTTTTAGACAGGTACGTGCCGAGTAAAACTGTGAGGGACGGGAAAAACCCACCGTGGTACAATAAAGTTAGGAAACTACTGCGAAAGTAAAGAGAGCTCCACTCCAAGTTTAAACGCAGCCAAAACCTCTCAGACAAACAGAAGCTAAAAGATGTCAAAGTTAGCGTAAGGAGGGCTATGCTTGAAGCGTTCAGTGAATTCGAAAGTAAAATTCTATGTACCGACTTGACAGAAAATCCTAGGAAGTTCTGGTCTTACGTTAAATCAGTAAGTGGCTCGAAACAGCATATCCAGACACTACGGGATGATGATGGCATTGAAACAGAGGATGACACGCGTAAAGCTGAAATACTAAACACCTTTTTCCAAAGCTGTTTCACAGAGGAAGAACGCACTGCCGTTCCTTCTCTAAATCCTCGCACAAACGAAAAAATGGCTGACATCGAAATAAGTGTCCACGGAATAGAAAAGCAACTGGAATCACTCAATAGAGGAAAGTCCACTGGACCTGACGGGATACCAATTCGATTCTACACAGAGTACGCGAAAGAACTTGCCCCCCTTCTAACAGCCGTGTACCGCAAGTCTCTAGAGGAACGGAGGGTTTCAAATGATTGGAAAAGAGCACAGATAGTCCCAGTCTTCAAGAAGGGTCGTCGAGCAGATGCCCAAAACTATAGACCTATATCTCTGACGTCGATCTGTTGTAGAATTTTAGAACATGTTTTTTGCTCGAGTATCATGTCGTTTTTGGAAACCCAGAATCTACTATGTAGGAATCAACATGGATTTCGGAAACAGCGATCGTGTGAGACCCAACTCGCTTTATTTGTTCATGAGACCCAGAAAATATTAGATACAGGCTCCCAGGTAGATGCTATTTTTCTTGACTTCCGGAAGGCGTTCGATTCAGTTCCGCACTGTCGCCTGATAAACAAAGTAAGAGCCTACGGAATATCAGACCAGCTGTGTGGCTGGATTGAAGAGTTTTTAGCAAACAGAACACAGCATGTTGTTATCAATGGAGAGACGTCTGCAGACGTTAAAGTAACATCTGGCGTGCCACTGGGGAGTGTTATGAGACCATTGCTTTTCACAATATATATAAATGACCTAGTAGATAGTGTCGGAAGTTCCATGCGGCTTTTCGCGGATGATGCTGTAGTATACAGAGAAGTTGCAGCATTAGAAAATTGTAGCGAAATGCAGGAAGATCTGCAGCGGATAGGCACTTGGTGCAGGGAGTGGCAACTGACCATTAACATAGACAAATGTAATGTATTGCGAATACATAGAAAGAAGGATCCTTTATTGTATGATTATATGATAGCGGAACAAACACTGGTAGCAGTTACTTCTGTAAAATATCTTGGAGTATGCGTGCGGAACGATTTGAAGTGGAATGATCATATAAAATTAATCGTTGGTAAGGCGGGTACCAGGTTGAGATTCATTGGGAGAGTGCTTAGAAAATGTAGTCCATCAACAAAGGAGGTGGCTTACAAAACACTCGTTCGACCTATACTTGAGAATTGCTCATCAGTGTGGGATCCGTACCAGATCGGTCTGACGGAGGAGATAGAGAAGATCCAAAGAAGAGCGGCGCGTTTCGTCACCGGGTTATTTGGTAACCGTTATAGCGTTACGGAGATGTTTAATAAACACAAGTGGCAGACTCTGCAAGAGAGGCGCTCTGCATCGCGGTGTAGCTTGCTGTCCAGGTTTCGAGAGGGTGCGTTTCTGGATGAGGTATCGAATATATTGCTTCCCCCTACTTATACCTCCCGAGGAGATCACGAATGTAAAATTAGAGAGATTAGAGCGCGCACGGAGGCTTTCAGACAGTCGTTCTTCCCGCGAACCATACGCGACTGGAACAGGAAAGGGAGGTAATGACAGTGGCACGTAAAGTGCCCTCCGCCACACACCGTTGGGTGGCTTGCGGAGTATATATGTAGATGAAATGTAGATGTAGATGTGTATGAGAAATCGGTTGGAAACTTTCCTCATGTCAGCACGTTGTAGGTGTCGCCACCGGCGCGAACCTCGTATGAATGCTCTGAAAAGCTAAACATTTGTATATCACAGTATTTCTTCCTATCTGTTAAATTTCGCGTCTGTAGCACGTCATCTTCATGGTGTAGCAATTTTAATGGCCAGTAGTGTATATGCTCGATACTTAGGGAGCACGTGATTGGCGGATTCGAAGTTGCGCTGTCAATTCTGGCGCTGTTGTCAGAGAGGCATACACGACTGGTCTCCCGGTTGAAATTCCTCGTCGTGAAGTTAACCCCGCATGTTCCCATAGTGCACTTGCATTTCACATTGACTTATTTCGCGCTCACTATAACCGGTGATCTTGCAGCGTTAATCACTTAAGTATGTTACATAGACGAATGTGTTCCCCAAATATCATTACTCTACACTAATTATTTTTGAAGTTGCTATTTTCTCCCTCATTGTGGTTTACTGTGATGCACATGCCGCTTTTGCAGTACTGTTGACATTTTGGTAGTCAAATAAGGACTGGAGCGCTGGCAACTTCTCGAACACATCTCTGGTGTTTGTAGCCACTCCCGTAGGTGAAGATTGTGGATACAGTTTTAGCTCTAGAAGTGTACAACAGGATCAGACTGACCCTAAAGTTCATCGCGTGTTACCTTTATTTCGCCACGACACATACATAGCCTGAAGCGACCAACGTACTAGTAGATTCAGCACTGAGTGAGGCCTAGTAGAGGACGGATGTTCGAAGTCGTGAGACATTCTTCATTAAATAATTTGACATAAACGATTTTTGAAGGTTCACTGGGACCCTGGAGTACTCTTTGTGTAACTGTTCTGTCGCTGTGTATTACGGACATTTTTGCGGAAATGGCCTTTAGAAATGGCAGTTTACTTCGGGGGATGCTATACGGAAAGCACTGTTAGAACTCAATCATGACTATGACGTAAGTGACAGTGCTGATGAAACTGACACTGAAATTGATTATCGACAACGGCGAAACTGATCAGTCCGCCGGATCATCAGACACCGACGACGATAGTACAGTTGTCCACTGTAAGAATGTTCTCTGTTGGAACACCGAACATCGCCCCCCCTCATAGAACAGGCTGAACAGTGGAATAACACTGTGGTCTATATTCGAAAAGTGTGGAAATAAGGAATGAATGGATTTGTGAATAATCACCTAAAAATATTTGTGTAATATTTCCATTCCATTAAATGAATAGTGCTTCATCTAATTAAACTGCAAATAAAGTTTTTAGATCCGAATCACTTTCGAGTTTGGTCAGTGAAAAGCCTCTGTCGCAGTATGTAATTAGTTGCGAGTTTTAGGTCTATTAATAGTAAAATTGACTAATAAAGTACACGACAGAGCCATCTGACCACGCAACGGGACCGATTGGCCACTGTACATCAACATTTCATACATTTGGGTACACAGCAGCGGAGTACAAATGCGCTGGTGTGCGTTCCCATCAGAAACGAGGCCACGTCAGTCTACAACTGGAAATCGTTCCACTAGCTGCAACAGGAAACGCTCTTTCTCACCTGCTGCTACCATGGGTCCCCGAAAGGTGCTGAAGGCCGAAGCATTTGCCCCACGATGACCGACGCAGACACTCTAGAGGTGCCCCATTTTGCGGCATGTGAAACATATGACGTAACAGAAAGTACACTGCCGTCGAGGATGCTAGTGGGGCGACCTGGACGCAATTTGACGGCACGAACATTTCTGTCGCCTTTCGACAACAACAGAGAGGAAAACAGTGTATGAGACTCCGCTCGATTTGGAACATGCCGTAGGCGAACAAAGCACTTGCATTTTTGCTTCTACCGATGGTGAGGGCGGCGGATCGCTAACGACTGCGCTGACTGCTGAATCCCGTGTCGTCTAACTACGTGCGGTATGAACAGGTACTCGCTAAAATGGGTGATGAAATTGTATGGAAGTCATCAGCTGATCGCAGAGCACGGCTGCAGCTGATACAGCTAACAACGTCAACACCACAGAAATCGTGAAAAACAGCTTGCACTGACATAGTTCCTTGTGAGTTTCGATAATTTTTAACATGACACTGACGGTGGGCTCAAATGCCTCTAAGGTTTTCCACATTAGTTTAAGGATCGGGAGCGAGACGGGCATTAACGTCACTGCTAGTGGGAAAGATGACACTTGCGTGCCCAGGATTGTAAGACAGCAGCCAATGTTGCGTAGCACTGTTAACGTGGTTTTTCATTTCTTTTTTTTTTTTCGAGTAATCAGTCTTGGGGTTTGATGTGACCCACCACGCATTTCTCTCCTGTAGCATTCTTTTCATCTCATAGTAGCACTTTCAACATACATTCTCAAGTATCTGCTAGATGTATTACAATCCCTGTCTTCCTCTACAGTTTGTACCCTGTACAGCTCTCTCTAGTTCCGTAGAAGTTATTTCTTTATGTCTTAACAGATGTCTTATCAGCCTGTCCCTCCCTCTTTTTTTCCAGAGATTCCGATTCTGCACAGGAGGGAAGGAAAGGAATGAGGATTCCTTTCCTTACCAGTCACCTATTTTTCAACATACGTCTGTAGCACCAAATCTGAAATTATTCGATTCTCTTCCGTGCTGTTTTTCCCACAGTCCATGTTTCACTACTGTTGGTACATGCTGTGCTACAAACGTACATTCTCAGAAATTTCTTTTTCAAAGTAAGGTCTATATTTTGTACTAACAGAATTCTCTTGGCCAGAAATGCAATTTTTACCAGTGCTAGTCTGTTTTTCATGCCCTCTATGCTACGTCCGTCATTAGTTATTTTGCTGCCTGTCACCATCGATCCTGATGCTAAGTTTCTCGCTGTTCTCATTTCTACTATTTCTCATTGAATTCTTCTTTCTTCGATTTACTCTCAAGCTATATTCGATACTCATTAAACTCTTCATTTCTTTCAACAGATCACTTTCGATGAGGGCAGAAATGTCACCAGCAAAACGTATCACTGATATCCTTTATCCATGAATTTTAGTTCCACTCTTGAATCTTCTTTTATTTCCATCACTTCTTCTTCGAAGTGTAGATGGAACAGTAGGACCGAAAGACTGATTTTACATCCTCTTTAATCCGAGCACCATGGAAGTTATTCCCCAATGCCTTAACAGATCTCTTATCAGCCTTTCCCTTCCTCTGACGTTTAAGAGAAATCAATACGCAGAGAAGAAGGATACGGAATACTACGGAGTGAAGAGATACTTTTGAAGTTATCTAGGACAATAGATCCTGCAATAAGGAATGGCTCATTAGGCAGTACAGATGAATAGGTCTCCCATCCTTATTATTCCTCCTTGGCTCTTGTACATGTTGTATATTAACTGCCTTTCCCTGTACCTAAACCCTATTTTCCTCAGAATTTAAAACATTTTGAACCATTTGACACTGTCGAACGGTTTTTCCTGGTCATCAAATCGTTTGAACGTATTTTGATTTTTTTTTGTTTTGCTTCCATTGTCAACGGCAATATCAAATTTGCGTCTCTTGTGTCACCTTTGCTTTTAAATTGACCGACGATTGTTTTGTCTGTCCTGTATGCTGGCTCCATCCCTCTGACAATCATTTCATTTTAGATTCGTTCACATTTCTCCTTAGCCACCATGCAATTCCTATTTACTTCATTCCTCAGTGACTTGTATTTCTGGAATTCTGAATTTCTCTCAATATTTTTATACTTCCTTCTTTAAACGATTAGTTGTTACCCATAGGTTCTTTGCAGTTACCTCCATTGTCCCAATGATTTTCTTTGCAACTTCTGTGATGGCCCTTCTTAGGGATGTCCTGCCTCTTTACCATTACTGCCTGTTGAGCTGTTCATTGTAGCAGTATCTATAGTTTCAGAGAACTTCAACGCATCTGTTCATTCCTTAGTACTTCCGTAACCCTCTTCTTTGGGTATAGATTCTTCCTGGCTTATGCCTTAAACTTCAGCATACTCTTTATCACTACTACATTGCGAACTGATTCTATATCTGCTTCTGGGTACGCCTTACAATCCAGTATCTGATTTCGTCATCTCTGTCTGGCCATGATGTAATCCAATTGAAATCTTCCCGTATTTCCCAGCCTTTTCGAAGTATATATCCTCTTCTTACGATTCTTGAAAAGAGTGTGGCTGCTACTAGCTGAAATTTACTGCAGAACTCAGTTATTCTTTCTCTCTCCTCTTTCCTTCCAAATAAGAATCCCATATTCCCTAGTAACCCTTTCATCCACTCCTTCCCTTACAACTGCATTCCAGCCTCCCTTGAATAATAGATATTCATCTCCATTTATGAACTGCATCAGCCGTTCAACATTCTTATATACTTTGTCTGTCTCTTCATCTTGCAATGTTTTCAGCTTTGCAGCCATTATGTTCAGGTACAAGAAACTCTTCTCAGAGCATATGAGAAGGCGGCAATAGCAAAATGAGACAGATGGCTTGTACGGCACGAGTATCGCGCAAAGGACAGCCTAAATTATGGTCCTTCTCCGCGATTGGGTGCCGCGTTCGGAAGTTGCGCACCAAAATGACGGTTTTCTGTTATTAATATTATACTAACAGAAAAGCCTATTTACTTGCATTTCAGATTGAAGCATCTCTCGACAGCGTGCTATCATTCCATTATTTCACAAGTATTAATAACCAGCAGAATAATAAACAACTGTTAAAGGAAAAGGCAGACGGAAGCCGTTCGGAGATCTTCGAATCGCGCTTAACTTGAATGAAAGGCGAAGTGGTTCAGCTGTAAGATCGGAGCTGGTTCTGTCTAGTTAGCAAATTATAGCTCGTTCGGCAGTCTCGGAGGACACATGTGTTGTAAGCAACGATCGACATAAGGTTCAGACTTTATCAACATTCTATGGTTATATGGGCATGTACTTGGGAACAATATGAAATATACAATTCATTATTTTGTTGAACAATGGAAATCATTTGCAACTCTAAGTGCAATGTAATTGTGCAGTTTCTCGTGTTCTGCCAATAAAGAGCGAGTGGCATCTCATTTAAACAAACTAATTGGAAATTAATTATTCACATAATAACAATTTCTCTTTGAGAAATTCTTAAAGTCTCAAGATAAGGGATTCTCGACCTAAGTGCTGTTTTCTGTGCAGAGGACAAAAACTGTAGGAAATGCAGATTGGTTAGCATTAAAAAGAACCTATGCACTCCAGTCACGGAATCTCGTGTTTACTGCAATCTTAGTACAAATGAGGTCAGTGACACACCGTCTGTGGTAACACCGAGGAAGTATGAAGCAGAGAAATTTTTGAGGGAATGGGTGTATCATACGCACGTACATATCTCAATCTCTCGCTCTCTCTTTTTCAGCTTGCAGTACACGGCATCCCTGTTCGGTATAATCTTTGAAGCCGAAGTGCCTTGGAATTATGAGGCTAGATTTTATTAGCAAGAAAGGTGAACTGTAACCGACACGCGAATTGTGAATGGACTGTGATACGGGTGAACTGTAAATAACCGATCAGTGAACTACTTGAGAACTGTGATAAGTGGGCTTTGAACCGTGTTTAAACGTTTTCCTTATCTATAGTTGAATTATATTATCTTAGGCCAAAAAATCAAATTTCCCGTTACAATGAAAGTAGTATTAGTAACTGAGAAACAGGAAGTGCTGAAGTAATACAAAGAATAAAAGTTAACGTTGTGTCCTCGGTCTATGGGGTTACGCTACTTCAAGATTCTTCATGCTGTGAGACGGCGATGCGGGCAGAGCAGCGCGAGGCAGCCACAGACTACCGTCCAGGTGCCGTAGCAGTAAGCAGCTGCCTGCGCAGTTAGGTGCACACGGCGCGTTTGGAATGTCAGCTTTAGCTCACAGCTACGGGAATCACCAGCAGTATGTTGAGGAAGCGAGATACTGCGAGTGTTGCGTTTGCATATAGTAGTCCAAGATTTGTAATTGGAACGTTAGTAATACGTCTGGGGAAAAGAATGTAAGATACGCCTTTGAGAAGTACAGAAGGAGTGCACTCTCAGAGTAGTAGTGACGATGTTGTGGGACATACAAATAGATGGTAGCCAAATCGGGTATGGGTTTAGTGATATATCAAATGTAGTCACAAATAACCAAAGTCAAAACGTAAATGCTAACTTTGGTGACGAATCCGAAATAGCTAATTGAATAACCGGTAATCACACTGAGAATTCTGAGGTAACCACGAATGATTTCACTGGAAATGTGCAGTTAACTAATGATGAGGGCAGTGGAAATGCTGGTTTAGTGCCAAACAATGATAATGTAAACACAGGATTTGTAGACTCTAGCCAAAAATGAAATGACGATAGTAGAGAAAATGACTCTGACGCTGACATTACTAACGAGCCAGTAGTTATGTGCATTAAGTCAAGGTACAGCATTAGCTGACACGTTAACAACTTACGATGAAGAACAGGATCTGAAGTCGATGCTAGAATTAATTTTGTATGAACAAAAGGTAGTAAGTAAGGCACTAATAGAACATAATGAGGTATCAAGAAAAACTCAAAATAAAAGAGAGAAAATAGATAAGGAGTTAAAGAAATTCAATGTATGAATATCTCAGATTAACGGTAAGTTCAATACCTTGGGACAAAACGTTACAAACCTTCAAGCTAAAACTGAGATATGTTGTAGGAAAGTAGATTAGGAAACAAAAGAAAAGGGCAAAAAACTAGAAGTCTGTAATCAAAAATATCGAAAGGCTGACCATCAAATCAAAAATTAGAATAACAATTTGCGGGACCAAAATGGGGTGATAGAAACAAAAATTAACGAAATTAGTAATGTAGGACAAGAGGAAAGCAAAGCTACTATAGAAAGTCAGGATAAGCTTATAATACAGTGGAATAATTTACATACTATCAAAAACGACCGTGAAAGACTTAACCGTAATATTTCACATGTAGAATCCTCTAGTAAAGCAACAGAATTGCGATTCGGGGCAAATTGGTAGAAAGAGGGCAAAAAGTACATCCTAAGATCCAAGACAAAACAGGAAATGAAAAATGAAATGTGAAAGAAAGGTATTGTTCATGAAGGTAACGTAACAAATCAGGTTCATGCAGCTACATTCCATGATATCTCTAGTAACGGAACTATATACACAGTAGCCTTCATTAGACAATTTGAGAGCATTTTTCCTGAAAACATGACTGAACAACAAAAAATCGAATTCGTGGCCAGTGGGTCAGAAGGAGAAGCGAAATCATGGGCTACAGGGGTCAATAATACGTATAAAACGTTTAAAGAACTTCCTCAAGCGTTCTTAAATAAGGATTGATCTTGAAGCACACAAAATAGAGCGAGAGATGAAGGATTTGTCGACAGAAGGCTTGGTGGTGAAATAGTCATTATATCACAAATGGACAGGAGTAATGTACTAGAAGGTCCCGTGCCGAAGTTCAATGGCGTCAAGATACCAATGAACATAGACTTGAGAGCCAGCTTCTGTCAGAAGCCGCTAGCAAAATTAAATGTATATTGGATGCGTCTATGGGAGACAAAATTATCCGTTCAATTCTAAGAGGCATCACGTGGGGGTAGGTTACCTGGTTGAATCTGAGAAAGATGTGAATCAAGTGTTCTCATTCTACTACGGAAATAACGCCATAACAATTATTGGAAGAGATGTCAATCAGTGAAATGAAAAAAATATTATCAGTGCCAACCTTTGGGGCAATAACGTTCTTTGTATTCCTATGTAACTTGCCAGAGTTAACTAACAGCATATTTTATTTTCTTTTCCTGCTGTTAGTTCTTCCCATTCTTTCCTTCATAGCTATATCTGTCTTCTTTAACGTTATTTATTATCAAGGTTAAGATGAGTAATTTTTTTTTACTGTGAATGCGACAAAAAGAAACAATCTATGACAAAAACAAAACATCCCAGCAGAATATTCATCGGCATAGCACGGATGAAAAAGTAGACTTTTGACGGAATATATGTGAAGGGGCTAGAATATATGAATTATAGGATTAAAGGTACACCAGCAAGAGAACACAGAATATAGTTACAGCAAGACACCAGAACCTTATTAATGCACATAACATAAAATGGATTATACAGTATGTGCTAGAACAACTTTTAAATATGTACAATAAAGATAAATAAACCTTTGTGTCTGAATATCGTTTAAGATTAGAAAGCAAGAAGAAGGTTGTTATGTAAAACACAGATGAAATAACGCAAAGTTATCGTTGACAAGCTGAAGGCTGCAGAAGAAGACGACGACGCTGAATTAGGTAAGTGAATGTGATAATGTTCGAAAGCCGAAATTCTGGTAGCTAAAATGATGGAAATAACTAAATGTTGTCTTGAAATTATGTTCAGATTGTGTGAACGTGGGCATATTGTTACTCTTCAGTATGAATTGAAACGGCAAGTGTTTTCCGCTGTAATGAATTATGAGGCAGTGGCAGGATAGTGATAGTCCTGCCGAAGAGGTATATGATAATTGGAGGGTTATAGTTATCATACGACATAAAAGTCAGCCAGTTATTTCAGAAGGGAGAAAAGAGACGAATGGAGCTTTACAGCTTAGGCGACAGGAAAGTCGTCCAATTGTGTACATAGAGAGAAGTAGGTGAAGTATTGGTATTGGTCGACAGAAAAGACGGCCAATCATTAATTGAGAGTGAGGGAGGAAAAGCAAAATGCGGCATGTAAGCCGGTCAGTAAGCAGCATTTATGGGTGAACTATTTTATTAAGTACAGAGAGTAGTCATACTGTCGACATTGGACATAGCACTGACATGGAAATCTCATAAAAGGCATAAATGTAGTAAGTAAGGTTTAAATAGAAGGCCATGTAATATGATGTACTGAGAGTAAAACCACACGCTGGTTTTAAATACGGAAGATAATTGGGCCCTATATATTACAATGTCACGTTGTTCTCACATATGAAAATCAGTAGTAAATACACATACATTACTTGAACACAGTTCTACTAGTACGATTTGTAGCAACGACATCCGAATGTAGAAGGAACGATTCCATATACGGTGGAATGAAGCAACGATTTGATAAATGAATGTTTGTAAATTAGGCTTGAAACGAGATTCTAGAAAGTCTCTCGATGTATCTGTGAATCGCAATTGTAAGCCCCCGTAGGCAAGAGCTGAAGACCACGGCTAGCGGCGTGAGTCATTACCAAAGCGGGTCTGTGAGTAGTAACAGATGGGGCATGCGGACACAGAGAAGAGTGAGAAGGGCAGTGCCCAAGCTGTGTGTAGCAAAGGCTGTGATCAAACCAAAAAAGTTGATGAACAACTCTAGAATTACGATGTACACATTGACTTTGTTTATAGACATCCTAAAGCAAAACAAAACATTACTTATTATGGATTCATATTGTAACAGTGTATGATAACATGTTAATTTAAAATTTATTTAAAACTATTAGGAAACCATTTTAAAGCATTTTCTGTTGTTTCATGGAATTGTACTGGAGCTGTATGCTGAGGCTGGAGGTGGGAGAGTGGACTGACAGTTGTTGAACTGAATACTACTTGGGAAAGTTTGGAGTTTCACAACGCAAGACCATATTATGGACAACAGAATTAGTATGGGTTGCTGTCGTATGCTGTTTGCGTATGTTCTGGTGGAAGGTGTGAATGTAACGTTCTTCTGTCTCCACGTATTTGTGAGGTGTATAGGTGTTGTGTTTATGTTATTTGTAACCATGTCAAGTGGACGTCTTCATGACGCATTCAAATATAATTAAGTGCATAACGGCATGGTGCCGACATAACTGTGAAAGAAAGTGTAATATGTCAAGAATGTTTATCGAACTGAAAGGACGGCAATGCGCCGATAGTAGTTGTATAACAGTGTAATTTATAGGTGGTCATGTTAAAGAACGGCAATGTGCCAAAAGATAATAACAATGCAAATTCTTTAAGAGAAATATTTAATTTAATGGATGGCAATATGCCGACAGTCGCTTAACCGCAATATAAAAATCTTGAATGAAATTTGCCTAGGAGATAGTGGACTGCTATAGTGTATTATAGCAGAAATGGTAGATCATAAATTAACAGAATGGTTCAAATGGTTCTGAGCACTATGGGACTTAACATCTTAGGTCATCAGGCCCCTAGAACGTAGAACTACTTAAGCCTAACTAACCTAAAGACATCACACACATCCATGCCCGAGGCAGGATTCGAACCTGCGACCGTAGCAGTCCCGCGGTTCCGGACTGCAGCGCCCAGAACCGCACGGCCACCGCGGCCAGCATGAATTGACAAAAAGATTGTCAACAACATAAAGGTGTAAAGTGACCCTATTTAGAAAATTTTTACTATTTAAAGAACGACGTAATCAGTATAGAACAATTAATGATATTGGGATGTAGGGTGGTACACGAATTTGCTGAGGGTAACAGTCGGTTTCTTCTAATCACAAAATAATTAAGCCTATGGATATACTCGTACATGTAAATTAATAATCTGAGAAGTAGATTCAATCTTTGAAAAAAGTAAACAAGTATAGTGTTATGGTACGGCTCTTGAGAGAAGATAACTGAAATATTTTGAAAAATTTTAGTAAAAATAATCTATTTCACAAATTGCATGTTGTCTGCGAGAACATCCAAATTTTTGGAAATCACAGAAGATGGGAGATGTGTAATATTTCTGGCTGAGCAGCATTCATATATATGTACAAGGAGCTCTTCTAGGAACAGCTGAGAAGGCAGCAATGGCAAGATGGCTTTATGTGGTGTGAGGTACCGATGGCAGATGGTTTGTTCGGTAACGGTATCGTGAGAAAAACCGCCTAAATTGTGATACTTCTCCACGATTAGCTGCTGCGTTCGGAAGTTGCGCGCCATTATGACAACCTTCTGTTGTTAATATTAGACTAACTAAACAGCATATTTACTAGCATTTCCGATCAAAGCATCTCTCAGTACCTTGCTATCATTCCAATTTCACAAGCATTAATAACCAGTAGAATAATAAACAACCGCTAAACGAAAAGGCAAATGGAAGCACTTCGGAGATCTGCGGATCGCGTCTGACTCGGATGACGGGCTAAGTGTTTCGGTTGTAAGACCAGAGCTGTTTCGGCGGTCTCTGAGGACTGACATGTTGTCTTCCGCGGTCTAATCAGTTAAGACTGGAATATAAATGTCTAGTTTACAAATTGTAGCTGGCTCTGTAGCCACGGTCGGCATCAGGCTAAGACTTTGTTAGCAATGTATGGTTATATTTATATTTAGATGAGAACAGTGTGACAGAAATTACGGAAATAGGAAGTTCATTGTTTTGTTGAAGAATGGAAATTACTTGTGACTCTAAAGTGGAATGTAATTGTCATGTTTTTCTCGTGTCCTACCAATAATGAGTGAGTGGCATCCCATATAAACAAAGAACAAAACACCTAACTCGAACTTTAATTATTCACATCATATGAATTCCTCTCATCAAACTATCCAAAGGTCTTACGAACAAAAATAAAAAATAGAACCGGGCCCTGTTTCCATTTTGTCTTTCAGGTACTTTCCATGTGTTGTTCTACAGCAAGGCGGTGGTGTCCAAACTAATGCAGAATCGTCGGTTGATATAATTCTATTTATGTACTAAGATTGCCTCTCATTAATTGTGTATTAGTGGACATATAATTCGATATATTTAAAATTTACTATCTTTTTTAGGTCGGTAATGCCCCCTTGTCAATTTCTTTCAACATGACATTTATTCTGATAGCTGAAGCACCTGTACAAGGTGAAGCGGTCTGATGTCTCCATGGATAGATGATTTTCAGGTGAGATTATCTTTATCAGCAAGTACGGAAACAGTGACAAGCATTACTTGTGGTTTCTTATATAATTCAAGCATTCACGGATTTGGTATTTTCAAGGTGATTTCCCAGTCTCCCCTAGTTACAAGTAACAGAGCTGCTTTTACTCGCCTACCACCAAAGAAAATCATTAATTACACAAACGTTTGCTACTCAAGAAAGTTTGTACTATAGAAAATATAGTCTCCACAGGGCAGATTCCATCCGGGACCAGCACAGCTCCCTGTCTCGGAAGCGGTCGCGGTAACACGACCTGTTACCTGTGTACATGAAGTTTATGGAATATTTATTGTTGTGGAATATTTAGTATTCCACTGGACACAAAAACAAAAAGTTCGTTACGTGCACGATAAGCGAGTCGTGCTGTGCATCTTTAGGAATTAGGTTCAGACTGGTGCAGAATATTTTCCCGAACGGCAGAGGCTACGATACAAGCAGAGACGAGCTCAACCCGTAAGTTGCAAGCTGACAATTTCCAGAACGGATGTCAGGTCCGTCGTAAGCAATATACAAACGGTCACAAATACATCGAAATCGAAATCTAGTTGCGCGATGATCGACACATTGCTACACTGCCTAATCGCATTAAAGCCACCAGCTGACAAAAGCCTCAGTAACCACTTTAGTATCACTGACCGGTATGATACGTGTAGGAAGAGAGACAGTTACGTTACGGGAATAGTGACAGGGATGTGATGCCACGCCGACTCCAGCGCATTGGCCAACTGCAGTAGGTTTCTCTGTTGAGAGTGCACGGTGCGAATAGGAGATCCGGCCAATTTGGTGGCCAGGGAGACTGACACGTTGCATTATCCTCCTGGTAGATGCCACTGTGAAGGGAAAAAACAAACTGCGTGTAGGCGTAGACACTGTGCCTTCCAGAGTGACGGGATCACCCAAGGAATGGGTTACAAGCCATTATTCATCTGTCGCCACTCACTGGACGTCCAGAAGCGGTAGTGGTGTACAAGTTCCAGCCTTCGTCGCCGATAAATTGCAGTTAGCACGGGTACTTGAACAAGGTAGCCACTGAAGAGGCCCATACACAGCAGTGGTCCTTGAGGAGACACTGTTGGTAGCACATCAGTTCATCTGGGCGATCAGTTGCTCACCAGTTACCCATCTAATCGCCCGTATACATCCTCGCAGCCGTCGTTCACTTGTCGCGTATGGCCCGTGGTGCATTACAGCTGCCTCATCGCCGGTTTCGGATAGCGCCCTTTAGTCATACGTGGTATACTTTGATCGAGGCGGAACGCGAACAGTTTACAAACTTAGCCATTCCGGGAATGCTTCCACCCTTGGGCCGAAAGCCAATGACCATATTCAGATGAATCGCTCCGTTTCCCTATTATGACAACGCCTTAACTCCTCCTCTTCCCCCTCCACCCCTCCCCCCCAAACACACACACTTTATGTATCATCTATAGCTAGTGTTGCCTGAGGCGTGCGCGGCTTGTTTTCATGCCGTTTCTTGCTTGACAGCTTCTCTTGACGGAACTATCGCCTCGTTTCTTATTCGATTTACTGGCATCACTAAATTGCTGACTTGCCTGTCCGTGAGTGACAGCAGCAGCGCGTGTAGATAAGAGCTCTGTCGTATTATCTCTCAAGCGACCACTAGTATTTACGGCTCGTCGTGTGTCAGGAGTGCAGTCGGGACGCAGTGCTAGTGAGGTTCGGACAGCCAGTATTCGCCGACCGCTTGCGACACACATGCACTGCCCGACTGGAGCGGGAACGACCGTTGGTTGGTCGTTCGATCGGTCGTCTCATCAGATGACGTGTATTGGGTCTTTTTACCGTGTCTGGGCCTGGTCAGTTGGTCATCTTGCCGGACGTGGGTCGATTCCTTCCTAGTGCAGAGATGTCGGGTGGCCAATGGGCAAGTGTTACCTCTGCATGATTGGGTCCGAGCCAGTGTGCCCGGGTCACCGTGTCTCCGACATCGAGATGAGTCGGGATGGAGCTGCAGTGAGGTCCGGAAAGCCAAGACTCGTCCGACTGTCGCTCACACAAATGAATTGAGTGTAGACGGCCGTGGTTGGTTGTTTGGTCGGTCGTCTCAACAGTCGACGTATATTTGGTCGCCGACCGCTTCGGGTTCTCTGTGTATGTCGACTTGTCATACATCCTGGTTGTTCCACAGTGATTGCTTTTACGATTGTTCGAGTTCTTGTGGAAGTGTTTTTGTGGCAGTGCATCTAGCTTGTGTAATTTCGAATGAGCAGTTATGTTAATGCTGTCTGCGTACAGGAGTAGGCAGCCGGTCGGTTGGAACAGTGCAGCGAGGAAGTCTCCGCGGCGAGGCCCTTACAGTAGTGTTCCGCAGTGTGTTTTTCCACACCATGTTGATGCTGTCTGTACCGCGTGTAGTTCGACAGCCTTTTAATTTGTTTAGTTCATGTTTTGCTTAGAGTAGTTCTTGTTCCCCTGGCTGTTCTTAGACGCCAATTTCTGGAGAAGTAGTGCTGTTCGTATTCTCGTCCTCGGCCGGTATTTTCCATCGTTGTGCCGTTGGTCGGACGGAAGGGAATTGGTTAAATGGTTGGTCGGTGCTAGGGCCGTCCCTAGTCTGATTTGCCATCCGATTACCTAACTTCAACTCTTGGTTGCCGGTCTTACCTCACCTTACGTTTGAGTTACCTTCTCTGGCCGATCCTTGGAACACTTCTGAGCACCACTTGTTCTGTTTCTTTTAAATTGTGGTTTTCTTTTGCTGAAGTATTGTGCGACGCCTTTGGCCGTGTATTTTTTTTTTTTTTTTTTGTAATTTTACATAAACGCCTTCAGCCGTGTTAAATTAAAACTTTGAGCATTGTTTGTTTCTTAAAAAAATGTCTTTTTCTTAGAAATCGTTCTGTCTGAAACTGTTCGTAATCCAGGCCCTAAGCCGTTAGTTGGTCCATGTGTTATGTGTGCCCTTCAGCCCACGATTTGCGTAAACCCCTTAATAAGGGCCTTCAGCAGTGTGTATTCTCTAAAGGATTTTTTTTATAAGAAGCAATGGGAATATTCCAAATTATTTATCTGACTTGTTTTCAGGCCTTCAGCCCTTGTTTCTGATTTGTTTTTGGCCTTCAGCAGTGCAACAAGTTAATCAGGCTTCGGCCATTCTGTTTTAAGTTTAAAAAGAATTTTTCTTGCTTGGAAAAAATTGTTATTAATGTGCCTTAATTATAGTTGCCTTCAGACATGTAGTGTAGGCCTTCAGCCGTTCTTGTGTTTGCTGCGTGGTTTCTTTAACTAGGCCATCAGCCAACGTGTAAATAAGCGGTTTTTAGTAAAATAATGTTGTGTGTTTGATTGTGCAACTCACAGTAACTATTTTCGGCCCCATCCACAACTTTAACCTTATCCTGTGCGCTCTCTGGTTACCTAGAAACCAAGTCTCATTGCCTTTTGTGACTGGTAATTAGATTTTGATGTTGAAAATAGACCGCTGTGACTTTCCTGTGACTGGATCGTATATAATGATGTAATGACACGCGAGGCAGTGTCTGATATACAATGCTGTGTGAAAGTTAAGCAAGATAGTAACTTCCGCACTATGTGCCACTGCCAAGTAACATAGCTCGAGGAAACCTGGACGATGTCTCCAAAGAGTGTGAATAGTACTGTATAGAATGTAATGAAAGAAACAGCAAAGAGAAAAACAGAACAGACAAATCACATCGAACATGAGAGGTGGATGAGCTCTTGGAACGAGAGGATATTTGGCGAAGAGACTTGAATTCCGACAAGCACGTGTGGAAGAGTAGGTGTCACGTACTACAGGACGTCCACATGTGGCAACGCCCATACAGAAGTTACTAGCTGCGCGACTGGAGGAATGGAATGCCCTACTAGAAGAAATTGTTACCAACCTTGAGGTCATTTTGAGAGCAGGTTGCACAGCGTGCAATGCCACCCGTGGTGATCACACACGATATTAAGAACCGTTTTTTCAGGGGACCATCATAAATCATCGTGCTTTACTTTGATTAAACCTTTCCAATAAATGCGTCGTTTCTTTTCGTCTCATTTCGCTTTTCTCTCATTCACCTACCGTGATACATCGAGCTACGGCTCATGGTAATGGCACATCATGCGAAACTTGCTTTCGTCGTTAAATTTTGCACATCAGTGTATAACAAGAGTACTGGTTGCTGGCCTTTGTGGAACTTGAACACTACTGGCCACTAAAATTTCAACACTACAAAAGATGACGTGCTACAGAAGCGAAATTTAACCGACAGAAAGAAGATGCAGTGATACGCAAATGATTAGCTTTTCAGAGCATTCACACAAGGTTGGCGCCGTTGGCGACACCTACAACGTGCTGACGTGAGGAAAGTTTCCAACCGATTTCTCATACACAAACAGCAGATGACCACGTTGCCTGCTGAAACGTTGTTGTGATGCCTCGTGTAAGGAGGAGATATGCGTACCATCACGTTTCAGACTTTGATAAAGGTCGGATTGTAGCCTATCGCGATTGCGGATTATCGGATTGCGACATTGCTGCTCACGTTGGTCGAGATCCAATGACTGTTAGCAGAATATAGAATCGGGAGGTTGTAAGTAGGCTGTTTATGTTTTCTCTATGTAAGTAGGTTTTTTTATTGGTAACGCCACCTCTGTGTGAAAATCACTGGCTGTGCTGTGTGCAGTCTGTGGCTGCTTTGCATTGTTGTAATACTCGCCATTGTAGTGTTAGGCAGCTGGCTGTGAACAGCGCGTAGCGTTGCGCAGTTGGAGGTGAGCCGCCAGCAGTGGTGGATGTGGGGAGAGAGATGGCGGAGTTTTGAAATTTGTCATGAACTGCTATATTTATATATGATGATATCAAGGTAAATACATTGTTTGTTCTCTATTAATATCTTTCATTTGCTAACTATCCCTATCAGTAGTTAGTGCCTTCCATAGTTTGAATCTTTCATTTAGCTGGCAGTAGTGGCGCTCGCTGTATTGCAGTAGCTTGAGCAGCGAAGATTTTTGTGAGGTAAGTGATTTGTGAAAGGTATAGTTTAATGTTAGTCAGGGCCATTCTTTTGTAGGGAATTTTGAAAGTCAGATTGCGTTGCGCTAACAAAGTATTGTGTGTCAGGTTAAGCACAGTCTTGTATAATTGTTGAAAGGGGACGTCTCATATGTCGACCCTTAGCCGAGGATACCTCACTGGAATCTTCTGATTTTTTCTTGTAGTTTGTGTATTTAGTGTAGCTTTTGTTTATTGCTAGCGCGTAATTGTAGAGAGAACCTCCTTTGCAGTTGTAGCCTTTCATTGTTGTACAGTAAAACAGTTGTGGCATGCATGTAGATTTGCACCAAGTATTTCGCAGCTACGCTTGCAATTAACTACATATTATTTTCAGTGCTATGTTAATGTGTTCTCCTATTTTTGCACTTCAAATTGTGCTTTTCTGTGTTATAGTGTGAAATATTGTGACAATTATGGCTTGTGAAAAACGTAACACTAGGCTCCAAACTAAACTGAGAAATAATAGTGACGACGAGCGTAGCTTATCAGCGCCGCCGAGTAATGAATTTACTAATGTTCAAAGTAGTAATTTGGTAACTGTGCACAGGGAAATGGAGCGGGCGTCAAACAATGGCGTGGATAGTGAAACAATTAGTGAAGAGGGAAGCATTATCGATCGATCGGTCGGCAATAGCTCGCCTCAGGAAGCCGAAATGACACGACACGATCTCGCAAATACTGTAGATTCAGGTTTTGGATCCTCACCGTTTTCTCAAATAAGTCAACACACATTTTCTGCTTGTCAAAATGTGAATGTTTCCGGGGCAAATTCACTGCCGAAAAGCACTGAGGAACATGTTTCAGACACCAGTGCATTGTTATTACAATTAATGCAACAAATGGGACAAAATCCTGAAAAGTTAGACACAATGGAACAACATCAGAGACAAACACAGCAACAGTTATACGCAATGGAACAAAATCTTCACACCACGCTTGAACAAACACGTGAAGATTTAACTACTGAGTTACATAACATCGAATCGAAATGTCAAAAAGTCTGTAATGACGTAAAAACACAAATTTGTGAGCATTTCCAACCTATTTTTTCGCGTCATGAAAATGCATTACAGAATCATGAAGCAGCCATAAAAGAACTGCAAACTATTGTTCATGAAAATCACAACACCTTGCAAGCTAAAATTGACTCAGTTGCATCTACCGATTCGGTTACGCAACTTGCAAAAACTCAGGAAAACTTAAAGGACACAGTAGATACTCTAAACTTGGCTCAGCAAAACATACAGAGGAAATAATTTCACTATCGGATAAAGTAGCAGAACTTTTGGATCAGGTTACTAACTTATCTACAAAGGAAGATGATGATCTGAATGACACAAGACCTGTAGCCTTCACTGACACAGAAGAGTATGAACAAATTAGAAAATTCAAACAAAATCAAAATCAAATCAATACACAGCACAAAAGAGAAATCCGGGAAGTGCAAGATCAGTTGGCACAAGTAGTACAAGAATTACATGTTTCAGAGGACACTCGCGCCCCAATACGGGAAGAGGGACATAGAAATTCGGAACAGCCACAAAATAATAACACAGCGCATTTCGGAAATTATGAAAGAAATTGGCAATGTGCACCGAATTTTGAGATTGAACAGCCGACACGACGTAACAATGACCGACATGCGACTCGCCGACATGATGATTTTGACTATAAGCTGTTCATTACTACACGTAGATTCAAAACATTTAAAAATTCTGGCAACGACATTCATCCACAAGCATGGCTCCATCAATTCTCTCATTGTTTTCCTCCCAACTGGTGGTTAGAACACAGATTAGAATTTATGTGTGGCTACTTAGAGAATGAACCAGCTGTAAGAATGCGATCGGTCATTCACGATTGCCACAGTGAGGGAGAATTTTACCATGCCTTCCTCTCAGCATATTGGTCTCAAGCCACACAAGACCGTGTAAAACATAGCATCATGATGATGAAACACTTTGAACAGTCTGAATTTTCCAGTCTTGTGAAATATTTTGAAGACATGTTGCACAAGAATCAGTACCTGACAAACCCATACAGCCCCTCAGAACTCATCCGCATTTGCTTAATCAAATTACCTGAACATTTACGACATATTATTTTGGCAGGACGTTGCAAAGACGACATTGAAGCTTTTCAGGGACTGTTACAAGAACTGGAAATTGACACTGATAATCGGGGAACGCGGGAACAGGAGCACAACAATTACAGGTCACATCTGTCACAATTCCGCGATGACAGAAATAATACACGACAAGGCTATTCTTATAGCGTAAATCGTGACCAAAACAGACACCACCCGTATGACAACCGTTGGCAGAGTAGTAATAATTACAGGGAAAGATCACTTCTCTGCGGTAATGACTATTACAGAGACAATCAGAGAAACAGACAATATGGGAACCAAAACAATTATTATCAAGGGAGACAGAATAACTTTAGACGCAACGGTCCAGCGCGCAGTTACGATTCAGGGAGAAATTCTCCACCACGTGACCGACAAGGAAGAAACTACGGATTCTACCGAAATGACGACAGACGATATGATCATAACGACAGACGTCAATTGCATCAGAACTGGCGGGATTCAAACAGAGCAGGGCCCTCTCGGCAAGGCGAATTTGTAGAAGTTAGGTCTCCTAATCCCAATAACGACGCGCGCCAACAAAGAGACAGACAATGACTCGCACAGCAGGCAGCCGCGTGCGCCAGGTGGCTCAGAGAAAAATAACATAGACGCTAACCTTGAGAAAAACTTCAGTATTCTTTACCGACGTATACCGCCTGACAATTGCATTCAAGTTCAAACTCTGTGTACTATGAGAGTAAGGTTTACACTACATTTCACATGTAAAACCGTTCATTGAAAGATAATCTGCTTTTTAACTTTGTCTTTGCCATAAAACTTTTCACTTCACATTTCTAGTATGCTTTGTCAGACTTAGAATCTGTTAACATACAACAATGTTTGAAGTTAAATATCCAGTCTAAAACCTAGGGAACATTTTTAAACAGAAATTACGATTGCATTGTTATAGTGAACAGACGACACAGTGTTGTATTTGTACATTCTTGCTTGTTAGTTGCTTCATTACGTAACAACTATCAGGGTCACATACTTAGAACATATACCGGCACTGCTAATGAGATTTTCATGTAACATTTTGGTTTACTTGAAAAGACATTCTTTATTTCAAGTACTTTTTGTGGGATTAAATATGAGTTAGCATTTGGTTTCTTTGACAGCTACACAATTATATCACGACGCTACTAATGTGTGACACAATTACATTGTTGCTTTTGTGCTGTATCTGCTTTATATCTGCACAGTTTTTTTGAATTCTTCTGCTAAGTAAAATATGTTTTAGTAGTAACTTTTGTGGTATAGCTACATGAGACTGCCTTTTCCGTAGCACAACAATACGTTACAGCACAGTACTTTCTTCATCATGGCAATAAGCGTTATAACTAAGAAATTTATACGCAAAGCATTTCACTTTTGTGTATTATGAGGTAAGTACGTTGACTTCTGCAGAACTTAGCTTTCGGAGGACGATAACTACGACACTTCCACAGAGATTATGTTGCAACAAGACGCACATTTAGCGCTACAGGACACGTATTTGAGTGATTAATTTTGTACTTAAAACATTTATTTTTAAAGATATTTGAAGTACAATGATACAAAGGTTTTCAGTGATACATTTCATTTCATTGCTGTAATCTGTCACACCTGAGGGTATAATTACATTAATCCTCAGGGGGGTACACACTTACTTTGTGTACCATGTGTGTGGCAACCACAAGGAACCTAGCTAATATGGTATTTGCTTATACAACTTTACACATCGGTACCATATTTCTCTAACACATAATTACACAGCTATCTGATCATGTAACTGAGACAGACAAACATTTATTTTACTATATCAGTGACAGATGTTTACGTAATTACACCGTTGGATAACTTCACACTTACGAAATTGTATTTTGTCTGTACTGTGTGAACTCTTCATATTTTTTCGGAACCATTGTGATACTATGAGAGCTTTGAATGATGTATTTGGTATGAGATCATGATTTTTAAAGTACGTTTGAGGCAGCTGACACTTTTGACATGAGCAGAGAATTTTTTTAGGCTTAGAAATTATTGGAGGAAGTTACGACGATTTTGAGATTTGACTGAGGTGTTATGATGTTATTATTACGACGACGATGTGTATTATGTTGTTGAGGAATGTTTATTATGCTACGTATTTCTCATGATGAAATATTGAAGAAGTGTCGACGAATATGTATATGTATAATGAGGTAAGGAATAATGAGTAGTGTTTAGGGACTCTGATTTATGAAAAGGATGTTGGAAACCAAGAAACATGCTTTAAGAGTTATGAAATGAGTGTGTATATTCGTGAATGTATTACAATGCAGACGAAAATTTTTTTGGACACTGTTATATCAATAGCATTTTGTTTCTACAGATTTGTAACGCAAATTCTTGACCTGTGAAATATTTTTATATGCGACTGTCACTGTAGCGGAAACTGCTGTCGTAAATATTTCCGTAAGAAAGTTAACGGACCACCTACACATAATGCGTCATGGGCACCCAGCTGTGTCAGACACCTGGAGAAAAAGCCATTAGCGCGTGCCTTTCAGAGCAGAGGAAGAAAAAAAAGGGACGCCATTAACCTTGCTTCTGACATTCCTTTGTAGGAAGCATCGCAAAAACGACACGGTCGAACTTGAAAACATATGATTTTTGTAATGCGTTGTGGGCACACAGCTGTGTCAAACACCTGGAGAACAAGCCATTAGGGTGTGCCTTTCATCGCTAATGCGACACCCTCGTTACTTGAAAACATATGATTACTCGCACTTTGTGCTAATTACTGAAATGCTTATGAATTGATGGGAAATATTCGTACATCTGCACACCTGATTATGACAAGTGTCATTCTCCGAGAGTTGAGTGCTACTGACTTACGAAATGCCACATGACTATTGAATGATATTTTTATGCTTTGCTTTTCATAGTTGCTTATTTCATTTGACATCTGGTTTCCAGCTGTGTTGCAGCATTGCTTTTATAAAATAAAATGCATTTGCTAATGTGAACACTTTCTGTCAACAGATCTATTAAATAATTATTTTATGATCCACATTCTTTAAAAAAGGAGCACTTGGAAAGGAAAGAACAATAAGAAGGAACTAGTAACAGTAACACATAATTTTCTTTTCAAGTACATGGTAATATTTTTTGTTACAATAAGTTGTTGTGGTGCACCGCTTTAATTACTTAGACATTAAGATGTGATTATACATTTCCCTTATCTGCATTGTTATCTTTAGTGTACTATTTTTTTTGCTTGAGCTATGTCATGTTTAGATATAAGCTGCTGTTTGCCAGGCATAGTGCTACTGAACTTTAATTTGTGTTACTCTGCTAAGCCAGTTTTACTACTCATTTATTTTTATTGTTGCTGCACATTGGCTCATATTAGTTGTAATGTTGAATTGCTTGGTAATTTAGATTTACTGTAGCTTGCTTTGCGATTTTCCATTTTTTTCATTGCTGTTTATATTAATTGTTTTATGCTGCTGCATTGCCTCGTCCCTTAGTTTAGCATCTGAGCTCAGTAGATTTAAGTTAGCTTAAGAGGGGGTAGCCTCTAAGAGAATGAGTTGCAATGAATTGGAAGAAATGCATTGAGAAAACAGGTTTAGGTAGGATTTTCTTGGAAATAAATGTTGAAGTAAGAAATGTGTGAACATATAAATACAGAAAGCATGCTTAGATAGAATTTTTTTGGTGGAAACAAAGGATGAAATAAGAGGAAAGATATATGAAGTTTTGGGTTGGACTGCAGTACCAAATGTTACACTGAAAACGAACCCTGTCCTTTCCTATTGGTGTTATCCCACTATGTGTTTGTGTACCCTTGAGTATTTGTTTTCTTCCTGTCTCTGTGTAGTTTCATAGAATTTTTTTCTTCTTTTAATATTAAGCTACATTCACTATGATGAGGAATACTGTTATCCTCGAATATAATTGGCATTAATAATATGTTATTTACTTTGTAAAGATGTTAGACATTATTAATTCCGTTCTGTTTAATGCTCATGTGTGAAGTTGATGTTTCGAAAGTTATTCTGATCTTTTATGTATGTACTCATGTCATATTTCCTGTAACACTGATGTATATGTCTATTTCTATTCTTTTGTAAAGCCTGTACTATAAATGTTATCTGTATTATTATGTTCTTTAATGATGTATTTTGTACCTTTGTAATTGTATTTTCATGTTGTAAATTTACAAAATTGTAATTGACACCAGTTAATCAAATTAAGTAACTTGTAAGTTACATTTCACTGCACACGTTTCTGTTGGTCATAGTATATGGACAATATGTGAGAAGTAGGGACTGGTAGTGTTTGCATGTGTGTTAATGATTCAGCAAGGGACTGGATAACAGCATTGCTCGTTCTAAGGACAATTCCAAAAAACTTTGTGAGTGCACAAGTGGTGGTTTATGGACTTGCTATATTCTCCGCAAGCCTCTTCGATGGTGAATGTGTACCTGCACAATCGCAACAGATGGCTGCTGGCCATCTCTACAAGGACTACAGTGGGTCTGCACCTCTGGTGGACCACCAATACCATTATCTCTGCAAGGACTACAGTGGGTCTACATCTTTGATGATCCATCAATACCATTATTTCTACAAGGACTGCAGCGGGTCTGCACCTCTGGTGGCCCACCAATATCGTAATCTCTACCAGGACTCCAGTGGGTCTGCTCTGTTATGACCTACCTACCAACATTCTTCAAAACATCGAATGACTCTGCTGTGGGTTTGCTCTGTTGTGGCCCATTATCTGTCAGCATGTCAAGAGTCAGCACTGTCTTTCCGTTGGAAGGACAACACTACTTCTTCAAGACTGCATGGAAAACCACTACTTCTGTGTGCATTGTCTTTTACTGCTCAGACTTTGAGAAAAGAAACGACAGTTTCACTGTGATGAATGATCAGGACTGTCTTTATAGACTGTGAGAATATTTGAGCTTTTGACCAACATAATATCAATAAGTGTGTGCATTTGATTTCTTTGTTATTGTAATTATGAAAAATTTTTTTTCAAATCTGTATTGGCCACTGCCCAACCCAATTTGTAAAATTTTTTGTGGGGAGCATGGGGGCTATGTAAGTAGGCTGTTTATGTTTTCTCTATGTAAGTAGGTTTTTTTATTGGTAACGCCACCTCTGTATGAAAATCACTGGCTGTGCTGTGTGCAGTCTGTGGCTGCTTTGCATTGTTGTAATACTCGCCATTGTAGTGTTAGGCAGCTGGCTGTGAACAGCGCGTAGCGTTGCGCAGTTGGAGGTGAGCCGCCAGCAGTGGTGGATGTGGGGAGAGAGATGGCGGAGTTTTGAAATTTGTCATGAACTGCTATATTTATATATGATGATATCAAGGTAAATACATTGTTTGTTCTCTATTAATATCTTTCATTTGCTAACTATCCCTATCAGTAGTTAGTGCCTTCCATAGTTTGAATCTTTCATTTAGCTGGCAGTAGTGGCGCTCGCTGTATTGCAGTAGCTTGAGCAGCGAAGATTTTTGTGAGGTAAGTGATTTGTGAAAGGTATAGTTTAATGTTAGTCAGGGCCATTCTTTTGTAGGGAATTTTGAAAGTCAGATTGCGTTGCGCTAACAAAGTATTGTGTGTCAGGTTAAGCACAGTCTTGTATAATTGTTAAAAGGGGACGTTTCAAGGTTCACGAGGGTAATACGGAACGCCGAGCTGGATCCCAACCGCCTCGAATCACTAGCAGTCGAGATAACAGGCATCTTATCTGCATGGCTGTAACGGGTCGTGTAGCCACGTCTCGAAACCTGAGTCAACAGATGGGGACGTTTGCAAGACAACAACCATCTGCAAGAACAGTTAGACGACGTTTGCAGCAGCATGTTCTATCAGCTCGGAGACCATGGCTGCGGTTATCCTTTACGCTGCATCACAGACAGGAGCGCATGCGATGGTGTACTCAACGACGAACCTGGGTGCACGAATGGCAAAACGTCATTTTTTCGGACGAATCCAGGTTATGTTTACAGTATCATGATGGTCCCATCCGTGTATGGCGACATCGCGGTGAACGCACATTGGAAGCTTGTATTCGTCATCGCCATACTAGCGTATCACCCAGTGTGATGGTATGGGCTGCGACTGGTTACACGTCTCGGTCACCTCTTGTTCGCATTGACGGCACTTTCAAGAGCAGACGTTTCATTTCATATGTGTTACGACCCGTGGCTCTACCCTTAATTCAATCCCTTCGAAACCCTGCATTTCAGCAGGATAATGCACTACCGCATGTTGCAAGTCCTGTACGGGCCTTTCTGGATACAGAAAATGTTCTACTGTTGCTTTGGCCAGCACATTCTCCATATCTCTTACCAACTGAAAACGTCTGGTCAATGGTGGCTTCGCAACAGGCTCGTCACAATACGCCTGTCACTGCTCTTGATGAACTGTGGTATTGTGTTGAAGTTGCATAGGCAGCTGTACCTGTACACGGCATCCAAGCTCTGTTTGACTCAATGCCCAGGCGTATCAATGCCGTTATTACGGCCAGAGGTGGTTGTTCTGGGTACTGATTTCTCAGGATCTATGCACCCAAATTGCGTGAAAATGTAATCACATGTCAGTTCTATATAATATATTTATCTAATGAATACCGGTTTATCATCTCCATTTCTTCTTGGTGTAGCAATTTTAATTTGCCAGTGGTGTATTAGAAGTGGGCCGAGAAATCGAGGTGCCTGTCCATCTAGATGGTTGTTGTAATTGAAATCGCACTACTTGGGATGACCCCAACGAGGAACATTTTGTGAAGGCATTATAATTACATTCCGAATTGAAATATTGAATAAACAATTGAAAGAAACACATTTTAGTTTCCATGTAAGTGATCTCCATGTGCAGTGTTTACTTTCAAGGTTACAGATGTTGCTTAATGTGGTGACCATTGACACCACCTTTTCCTGGAAGTTCTTGCGGATACCGTCTCACAATTTTTCGCAGAGTTTTTCGAACCTTGGACCGTGAAATATTCAGCGGTCTTGACGTAGCTCGTGCTCGGCTTGAAGATGGCACATTGAGTCCAGCATTCTCAACAATGGTAACAATAACTTATTTGATAATTTTTGGCGCAATTGTCCGTCGATCTCTCGTACGAGGAATTCCATAATCGCAGTTAATTCGAACTTCCAAATCATGTTCTTCGACCCCTGTGCGCAAAGAGGACCTCTCAGTATTCCTTTATTGCGTCGATACTCGCTAGGGGCAGCAGCAGTATTTTTGTCGTATTTATAAAACAGCTTCACAAATATAGCCCTGCTCATCTTGTTGTGACCCTAGTCTGCAGCTCTGGCCGAGCGGTTCTAGGCGTTTTAGTTCGGAACAGCGCTGCAACTACAGTCGCAGGTTCGAATACTGCCTCGGGCGTGGATGTGCGTGCTGTCCTTAGTTAGGTTTAATTAGTTCTAAGTCTAGGGGATGATGACCTCAGATGTTATGTCCCCTACTTCTTAGGGCCATTTGAACCATTTGTTGTGACCCATTTTTAGTATGTGTAGCACGGTATTCAATCTGTATATTGAGCAAGCAGCAAACGAAACAAACGAAAAATTCAGAGTAGTTATTAAAATCCATGGAGAAGAAGTAAGAAGTTTGAGGTTCGCCGATGACATTGCAATTCTGTCAGAGACAGCAAAGGACTTGGAAGAGCAGTTGGACGGAGTGGACAGTGTCTTGAAAGGAGGATATAAGATGAACATCAGCAAAAGCAAAACGAGGAAAATGGAATGTAGTCGAGTTCACTCGGGTGATGCTGAAAGAATTAAATTAGGAAATGAAACACTTAAGGTAGTGAAGAAGTTTTGCTATTTGTGGAGCAAAATAACTGATGATGGTCGAAGTAGAGAAGATATAAAATGTAGACTGGTAATGGCAAGAAAGCGTTTCTGAAGAAGAGAAATTTGTTAACATCGAGTATAGATTTAAGTGTCAGGAAGTCGTTTCTGAGAGTATTTGTATGCAGTGTAGTCATATATGGAAGTGAAACATGGACGATAAATAGTTTGGACAAGAAGAGAATAGAAGCTTTCGAAATGTGGTGCTACAGAAGAATGCTGAATATTAGATGGGTAGATCACATAACTAATGATGAAGTATTGAATAGAATTGGGGAGAAGAGGAGTTTGTGGCACAACTTGACTAGGAGAAGGGACCGGTTGGTAGGACAAGTTCTGAGGCATCAAGGGATCACAAGTTTAGCACTGGAGGGCAGCGTAGAGGGAGACCAAGAGATGAATACACTAAGCAGATTCAGAAGGATGTAGGTTGCAGTAAGTACTGGGAGATGAAGAAGCTTGCACAGGATAGAGTAGCATGGAGAGCTGCATCAAACCAGTCTCAGAACTGAAGACCACAACAACAACAGCTTTGTTTAAGACCTACATCGCCATACCAGTACCGGAGCCTGATAGCAATTATTGACAACGAATATCCTGTAGGACACAACTTGATTATCATTCCTACAAAAAAGCGTAGCCATACGGTAAATCGTTTTCTGTCTACACTAGCTCAAGAAGCGAAAGTTTTATCATAAATCCTTTGCAAGTCGTGCTACATCTAGGTCTGTGCAGTGGCGTGCTCAATATTAATGCTTTGCATAACTATCGAGGCAACTACTCGGTCCATCTACAAAAATCTGCTGCCCGGTGTGCTAGTAATTGTGTATAGGTCCATAGTTTAGGAACTCAGTGGGTTTTGAAGTATGCGGTGGTAGACATTGGAATCGTAACTGGAATATAAGCATGAAAAAGCGGAACAGATAACTTTACGTAGTATTGCAAGGTTTATAGATATGTGGACAGAAGGAATGTGGCGTCTGGCAGAGTATTTTTCGCACCTTCTGCATACTAACAGTCGGCGCAAAACCGGCAAAGAGCGGCAATAGACGGTCTGCTATCGCAATCACTTTCGAAATTCTGGTAACTAGACGGCAGGGTACGTTGTTCTCCCCGTCGGAAACGAAACTGCGGTGGAAACAAACGCCGCCGTAAAACGTGCTTCACCGGCACCACCAACCGTAGCAGCGGTTGAAGCGTACTGCCGCGGCTGCCCACCCAGCGGTATCTGCAGTGGGCGGCCCTCGCATGGCCGTTGTTTACGCGCCGCAAATGTGCGCCGCAGCCAGATAGCAACCCCTGGGCCGGACTGCGCGGACTACCTCAGCGGCAGCTGCAGCTCCTGTGGACGTCCACATCCGCAGAGCAAGAATATCAAGAAGACCGGGTGCTGCCCTGGGGTAGCTTTCTCACCGGAAACCTCAGCCTCTATATACGCAAATCATCAGAAAACATTCCACCCAAGACAAGCGAAAACTGAAATGCTATATAAAAATGTTATTCTGTAAACATTGGGTGGATGAAGATAAAACGACAACGTGAGAACTTGACAGGAGAAGTCAAATAAAATCAAAGATTTAGTGCCATCTTTCCATCAGTTGAGATTTTGGGAACTACGGCTTTAGTGCAAATAAGGTGGGGAGGGAACTGGTAAGGTGTTGGGGATAATTTTAACCTCGATGTTTGTACGAAGTTTTTATTAGTTAATTCCTCTACTAAATGACAAATATTACTTTTTTGCAAACAAATTTCTTCATTTGATCATTAAAGAGCATTACTTGATTCAGCAGTGAAAACAGAAATATCCATGAATTTAATAACTAGTACAACTTTCAGCTAACTGAACTGATTAACAACCGTTATCTCAAATATCACTGAGATTGTGTATGTGTGTGTGTGTGTGTGTGTGTGTGTGTGTGTGTGTGTGTGTGTAGGCCGGCCGGTGTAGCCGAGTGGTTCTAGGCGCTTCAGTCTGGAACCGCGCCACCACAACGGTCGCAGGTTCGAATCCTGCCTCGGGCATGGACGTGTGTGAAGTCCTTAGGTTAGTTAGATTTATGCAGTTCTAAGTTCTAGGGGACTAATGACCTCAGATATTAAGTCCCATAGTGCTCAGAGCCATTTTAACCATTTGTGTTGTGTGTGTGAGTGTGTGTGTGTGTGTGTGTGTGTGTGTGTGTGTGTGTGTGTGTGTGTGTGTGTGTGTGGGTGTGGGTGTGGGTGTGTGTGGTCAGTGGTTTCCTACGACCCACCACGAATTCCTCTCCTGTGTCAAAATTTTTCCTATCAGAGCAGTAATTACAACTTACGTCCTCAATTACTTCCTGGACGTATTACCCTCTACAGCCCCTCTAATACCACTGATGTAATTCCCTGATGTCTTAAAAGCTGTCCTATCATCGTCCCCTTTTTCTTGTTAGTGTTTCCCATATACTCCCTACCTCGAAGATTCTCCGCAAAACCTCCTCATTCCCCATACTATCATACCACCTAATTTTCAAATTTCTTCTGTAGCACCACATCTGAATGTGTCGATTCTCTTTTCTCCGGTTTTCCCGCAGTCCACGTATCGCTACCACACAATGCTATGCTCAGAACGTACATTCTCAGAAATTTCTTCCGTAACATAATGTCTATATTTTATAGTAGCACACTTCTCTTGGCCAGGAATGGCCTTTCTGCCAGTGCTAGTCTGCTTTTTATGTCCTCCTTGCTCCGTCGGTCACGTTCTGGCTATGTGGCCGAATACCTTAACTTCATCTACTTAGTAAGCAAGTAACCCATTGTTAAGCTTCAGGCCATTCTCATTTCTGCCAATTCTCACTACTTTCGTCTTTCTCCAATTTCCTCTCATCCAGTATTCTATACTCATTATATTGTTTATTCCATTCAGCAGATATTGTAATTCTTCTTCACTTAATCATTCATGCTTCAAAACAATAAGTGAAGTATACATCTGCAGGATTGGTGTTGGCATAACTAGCCATATGGTAGCTTGGAATAGTAATAAAAAATGGACAGGATAAGAAATTACAGATTACTATAACAGACAGAAAGCAACAGAATTTTAAAAGAACACTTGTGTTAACAGCAGAATGTAAGAGAAAGGCAGTTACAGTTCAGTGATGTGAACTTTATACTCCTTTGGTGTTCTCCGTTGGTAGAAAAAACAGAAAACAATAGTTATATGATAATTGGACTTCTCAGCTGACAAAATAATAAAAAGGAGCACAGTATTAAACCGTTATGATGAGACTGGTGAACAGGAGCACACAATGTCCATCATGATTGACGGCAACAACTTGACTCCAATGTGAATGTCGGTGAGGTCCAAAATGACAATGTTTAATATTAGGTTGTCACCAAAACAATTTTCCTCTGTGATCGTCCAGCAACAACGATTTTCTAGACGTCGGTGTCAAGTGATAACGTTAACGCGTTTGGGCTGACTTCTTTATTATAGCGCTTCTCGAAGTTCACTGCCACTACCCACATCTCCTCCAGTACGCGACGCGTTTACGAGGCAGATTCAGGTATCTCGGTAGAATTCTCGCAATGAAAATTGTGTAAAAACTGTTATACACTCAAGCGGGAACCTCTAGTATGTTAAGACACATTTGCAAATTTGTACAGGAACTTCCTCTGTCTATATATATATATTTTGAAAGAGGGCAAAGACCTACTGATTGACAAGTGTGTGGAAATGTGTACTAAGGACTTGGGGCCGTTCAGCCGAGTAAAGACTTTCTAAATTTAGGGCAAACATTGACTGAAATAGGAAAAAAAATATGGCTCTGTGGCTATTGAAAACCACATTCTACTGTGGTGCTAAGTAGTGCAAAGAAAGCTTAGTATGAAAGGACCAAAGACTTTTCAGAATAATTTTAAAAACCAGCTCTTTGTTTGCTAAAATGCATTTGAGGAATTTATAATGAACTATTTTGGTCACTTAGAATGATTTCAGCGATCCCGTAATACACGTACTCGGAAAAGTAATTAAAATCGGTATAACGTGGGTCATATTTGGTTGAATCACGCCAAGGGTACAGAAACTAGACTTTGGAAACCTTTCTCCAGTCGGCGCTGCAGTGTAACAGACACCTTATGCTTCTTAGATGCAAAGCTTCTCGACTTTCAGAGATTATTTTTCTTACTAGAGAAAACATTAATTAGATGCGACGTGATAACCGCCCAAAATGAGACTAATCAGTACTAGTCAAAAGAAAACCGTCAGTATCGAAATAAATAAATAAGTCCGAAACACGACGAAACGGGAAAAAGAAAACAAATAAAAACCACAATTTTGTGGCCTACAGTTATCCAAAATGAAGACATATTTCAGTGATGCTTCTCCTGTGATACTCGGGTAGAAAAAGATTTTTCATCAACTTCCGAATCCAGTTCTTAATAAAAGCGCACAGAATAACCTACAACGTAGCGTAGCACATTGGAAAGACGGGCAGGCAAGCACGATTCCTCTAGCCTGCTTGGCTTGGGCACAGCATGGCTTGGATGGGAGTAGAGCAGATTGGCCGTTCTGCTCTTATAACGTGCGGCAGCTTGCCTTCCGCCGGTATGTATAGCACAAATACAATGGCGGAAAGTATATTACACCCTTTTACAGGTTTCCAGTACACTCATAAAATGTATTGTTCCAACAGTGCATATAGAATACATTTAATGGTTACATTTACAGGTCAACAGCATAAGCTGTTCTGAGGGACCTGGTATCGACTCATACTGAAACACACACATTAGTATGTGGTATAGCCTCAACGGGCAGCAATGCAAGCGCTGACTCTGGCATGCAATCGATCGTACAGATGGCGAATACTATCCTGGAATACGATTGCTGGAGCTGTTCAGGTAGTTCTGTAAGAAGTGTTGTTGGACGATTCGCACGAGTCACTTGTCGCCCACTCATATCCCATACGTACTCGATTGAAACCATGCCCGGAGATCGTGCTCATGGGGGAAGTTGCCGCACGTCTAGCAGAACTCATTGAGTTTCACAGGAAATATATGGTTGAGCATTATCCTGCAGGTACAATACCCAGTCTTCCAAAAACGACGAACGAACGAGTCTAACAACATTCTGCACGTAACAAGCGAAGTTTAGCGTCCCCTCCAGAAGCATCAAAGCTGAACGAGAGTTTTCGTTTATCGCACCTCAAATCATAAGGCCTGGGGTGCAGAAAGTGTGTCTTGGGTGAATTCACTTTGCGAGACAGCGACCGCCTGGTCCATGTCGTACACGTAAACGACCATTACCTGTACGCAGGAAGAATCTCACATTCATCGCTGGAGACTACGGCCCCCCATACGATTCCATCTTCCTAGTGAGCCTCTGAAGGCACCAGTCAAGCCTTGCACGTGGATGCTGAGCCGTGAGTGGAAGAATTGCTACAGATGTGCATGCCCGTAGTCACACAGCTTCGCAACCGTGTGTGTTTATGTTCGAAAAAAAAACTCGAAACCTTGATTTAATATCAACAAATTCTCCTTTTAAAGTATTGTACTCAAATACTTTTGCTATAAGTAATAATATGCTGTAAAAAGTCGACTCATCTAACTTCATGAAGATCACCCAACCTAAGGATTACTTGCAGAATGAGATTTTCACTCTGCAGCGGAGTGTGCGCTGATATGAAACTTCCTGGCAGATTAAAACTGTGTGCCCGACCGAGACTCGAACTCGGGACCTTTGCCTTTCGCGGGCAAGTGCTCTACCAACTGAGCTACCGAAGCACGACTCACGCCCGGTACTCACAGCTTCACTTCTGCCTGTACCTCGTCTCCTACCTTCCAAACTTTACAGAAGCTCTCCTGCGAACCTTGCAGAACTAGCACTCCCGAAAGAAAGGATATTGCGGAGACATGGCTTAGCCACAGCCTGGGGGATGTTTCCAGAATGAGATTTTCACTCTGCAGCGGAGTGTGCGCTGATATGAAACTTCCTGGCAGATTAAAACTGTGTGCCCGACCGAGACTCGAACTCGGGACCTTTGCCTTTCGCGGGCAAGTGCTCTACCAACTGAGCTACCGAAGCACGACTCACGCCCGGTACTCACAGCTTCACTTCTGCCAGTACCTCGTCTCCTACCTTCCAAACTTTACAGAAGCTCTCCTGCGATTACTTGTCTTAAGCACATTACTAAATGTCCTTAACCAGACTGACAGATTTCTATCAAATCTTTGATGTACCTGCGAATCGTAACATGGTCAAAGTTGAAAATCATAAAAACACAATGTTCAGTTAACAGCAATCAGGGCATTGCCAGAGCTATCCAACGAGACCGGGAGAGACACTGCAGAGGCAAAACAGTTAGTACGGGGAAAAATTATTTCTACGCCATAAATAACGTAGAGCACGAACACAACTGAAGATCGAATCAGCAATAGCAAGGCAGCTGACTACTTATTAGTGAACCTTACCATTAACGACGACAATGAAGAGCCAAAGAAACTGATACACCTGTCTAATATCACGTAGGGCCCCCGTGCGCACGCAGAAGTGCCGCAACACGACACGACATTGACTCGACTTATGTCGTGAAGTAGTGCTGGAGAGAATTGACACCATGAATGCTGCAGTACTGTCGATAAATCCATAAGAGTAGAAGGGGTTGGAGATCTCTTCTGAACAGCACGCTACAATGCATCCCAGATATGCTCAATTATGTTCATTTCTGGGGAGTATGGTGGCCAGCGGAAGTGTTTAAACCTATAAGAGAGTTCCTGAAGCCACTATGTAACAATTATGAACGTTTGGGGTGTCGCACTGTCCTGCTGGAATTACCCAGGTCCGTCGGAATGCAAAATGGACATGAATGGATGCAGGCGATCAGACACCTGTCGGAGTCGTATCTAGACGTATCAGCGGTCCCATATCACTGCAACTGCACGCACCCCACACCATTACAGTGGCTCCACCAGCTTGAAGAGTCCCCTGCTGACACGCAGGGTTCTTGGATTCATGAGGCTGTCTCCATACCCGTACAAGTCGATCCGCTCTATACATTTTGAAACGAGACTCGTCCTACCAGGCAACAGGTTTCCAGTCGTTAACAGTCTAATGTCGGGGTTGACGGGCCCAGGCGAGGCTTAAAGCTTTGTGTCGTCCAGTTATCAAGGATACGCAAGTGAGCCTTCGGCTCCGAAAACCCTTATTGATAACGTTTTGATGAATGTTTCGCACTCCCAGGATTGAAAACTGCAGCAATTTTTTGAAGTGTTGCACTTCTGTCACGTTGAACCATTCTCTTCAGTCGTCGTTGGTCCCGTTCTTGCAGGATCTTTTGCTGCAGCAGCGATGTCGGAGATTTGATGTTTTACCGGAGTCAAGATATAATGGTACACTCGTGAAATGGTCGTACGGGAAAATCTGCAATTCATCGCTACCTCTGAGATGCTGTGTCCCATCGCTCGTGCGCCGACTATAACACGACGTTCAAACTCTCTTAAATCTTGATAACTTACCTCTGTAGCAGGAGTAACCAATGTAACAACTGCGCCAGCCACTTGGCGTTGCCAACCGCAGCGCCGTATTCTGCCTGTATATATGTCTCTGTATTTGAATATGCAAGCCTATACCAGTTTCTTGGGCGCTTCTGTGTAAATAAGCTGGAGGAAATGAGAAGGAAAATAAAATAGAAGGCCTAGCTCAGGACAAAAAATTAAAAATTAACGAAATCTGTATGGACGACGTGAAGAAGAAATAGAAGCAGAGTAGCATTGGCATTCCTTGTCAAGGGAGACTTACTGTTATCAAAAATACCCCTTAATCCGATGAAGAAGAGAACGTACGTTTGGAGCGCAACAATGTACGGTACAAAACCATGGACTGTATGGAAACCAGAGAAGAAGAGAATTGAAGGACTTGAGACATGGTTCTACACAGGAATGCTGAAAATCATGTTGGCTGATAAAATAACGAATAACGAGGTTCTCTGCAGAATCGACGAAGAAAGATACATATGGAATACACTGACATGAAGAAGGAACAGGATGATGGGACATACGTTAAGCCATTAGGGAATAACCTCCACAATATTAGAGGCAACTATATAAGGTAAAAACAGTACAGGAAGACAGAGACCAGAATGTATCTAACAATTAATTGAGGACATTGGTTGCAAGTGCTACTCTGAATTGAAAAGCTGGGCACAGGACAGGAATTCGTTGCGGGCTACATTAAACTAGTCAGAATGCTGATGAATGTAAAGGAAGTCAAACAACATCTCAAAGGCTTCCATTACCTTCGGCTGCGTTTTTCCTGCGGTCCACATGAAAACTGATTTCTTAGGATGGGCAGGATAAGTTTACGATTGTGGATGGGGCCGTAATCAGTTACTCTCGGTTGCACAACAAATACACAAACTTTATTTAAAGAAATTAAAATTTTAAAACAATCTCTTAAAAAACAAAATTGACTGTATGATGGCTGAAGGCCTTATCACAAAAAATTCCACAATTTTGGGGCCGAAGGCCACCAACAATAACCACAAACAACAAACGGCTGAATTCCTGAATTAGAAGTCAGAAGAACAATTACAAATACCCCATATTAAGATGAATACTTCGTTTTTAAACAATGTGCAACACGGCTGATGGCCTTATCACCAAAGAAGTGAAATTGTTGCTCAGCTGAAGGCAACACCAACAATACTTAGAAAATAATAATTGTCCTAAAGACAAACATCACAATCTGAGGAATCAGGACAAGCAGTTCTCAGCAAGTTTTCCATGGGTCGGCCTGCGAAGGTAAGTCAAACATAAGGTAAGGTGAGACAGGCAGCCAAGAGTTGTACTCACATAACAGGATGGCAACTCAAACTAGGGGCAGCTTAAGCCCCGACTGATGAACTAACCAATCCGCCTAACGTCCGATCACCGGTACAACAATGGGATATTTTTAGGCAAGGGCAAAGAGACAGACAGCATTACGTCTTCATAAGACATCTAAAGCCGAAGGAAACTCTAGAACCAAGGTAGACCTCCCAAAACGTATGCAGAGTACAATACAAAAGGCTGTAGAATTACATGTCGTGTTGGACAGCATCAACACTAGAAGTAAAGGTACACTACGGGGAAAGAACGCTAACCTACAGGGCAGGTAACTGGGGTGTTAGGGGCCACAAGGCAGAAAATATCGCTTGTTGCACTTCACTAATAAGAATAATAGTAAATTCAATGATGAATAACATATAGATAAAGACGGAAGCAATATAGCACCATCTCGAAACACTTCACTCGTTGCTGCCCGGCTCAGTGACCCTGGGTGCAACAACCTGCCAACCAAAGGCAAGATTTCAGAATAGTCAAGGTTGCATTAGCAGTTAACTCTTCACTCAAACGTCCAGGGTACGGTGTGCAGCGAAGTCGTCGCTCTCGCCACTACCCCTCCTCGATCCGGCAGTAGCAGCACGCCGCCAGCGGCCACGGCTTGCCCTCGCGCTGCACGAACCGGCTCGCTGCTGCGCCCCCAACCGACATGATGTCCGTTCGCAATTCCTCAACAAATCCCGTACGCAGACAACATTACAATAACTGCCCATTCAAAACCACAAGACACACACACGGATCCAGGAAAACAATTCCATCTCCAACTCACAATACTAAAACCAGTCACTGTGGAACGACACGGACGAATTATAAGTTGGCACAAACACAGAGAAGCCAGAAGCGGTTGGAAGACCACATGCACGTCGTCCGTTGCGATGAACGACCGAACGACCAACCAACAGTCGTCCCCACTCAAGTCAGGCATGGGAAAGATCCCAGTGTAAATCGTCGACTGAGAAATTATTGCCGTGAGGGCACTTCGATGGGCAAACACACACACACACACACACACACACACACACAAACACACGCAGGTGAAAATAGCACTACCAGAACATGATGGTCTATTCAACTAAAACTCGCTGAATCCGGTCCTTGACGTGGTCGTGCACTATCACGACCGCATCCTTCTGTCGGACAGTGCATGTGTGTCGCCAGGGGTAGGGCGAGTTCTGGCTGTCCGGACCTCACTGCGGCTCCGTCCCAACTCCACTCACTCGACACACCACGATCCAGAAATAATAGAGGTCGCTCCAAAGAAGGTACCACAGTACACGCTATCGATGAGAACTGGTGCTGCCACTCACGAACAGACAAGGCGAACAAACGTAGTGGCGCCAGTGAACACACAAAACGAGACGTCACTATCGCTATTACAAGGTGGCAAGTTATGAACGGCATCAACACGAGCCGCACACGGCTCACCATATTTCACTACCATAAAATGCTGTGCACCAAACGTATATTCTCAGAAATTTCTTCCTGAAATGAAGATTTATGTTCTATACTAGTAGACTTCTCTTCGCCAGAAATGCCCTCTTTGCCTCTGCTAGTCTGCCACTTACGACATCAGTAGGGGCGAAAGACTACATTCCTGTGTTGCACCCTTTCTAACCTAAGCGCTTCCTTCTTAGTCTTCCAGTATTATTGCTCCCTCTTGGTTTTTGTACATGTTGTGTATTACCAATCACTCCCTATAGCTTACCCTCATTCTTGTCAGAATTTTGAACATGTTGCACCATTTCGCACTGTTGTTCCAGGTAGACAAATCTTACGAACCTGTCTTGATTTTTCTTCAGTCTCGTTTCCATTATCAACAGCAAAAATGCGTCTCTGGTGCCTTCACCTTTCCTAAAGCCAAACAGATCATGTAACAGAGTATCAGATTTCTTTTCCTACCTTCTGTATGTTATTACTGTCAGCAACTTGGATGCATGACACGGATGGCGGCTATGGCTGAAACAGCCGCTTTTCAGTTACACCAGTTAGATTTAACCTGACTGTTAAAAACGCTCAAAATAATCGGTTCCAGAGAGAATCGATTTTCTCTTTGTTATTGCTGTTATTTACACTAATAACCGTAGGCAACGAAGAAAGATTGTAATGAAGGTGTAGAGCTGGAGCCCATGCTAGATATGTGGCGATACGTAGGCATAAATCAATCTTATCGTCTCCAGCAAAGATTGCGCTCGAGAAGGTGAAGGGCTTGGCGTCAGTGAGACCGAAAGGTCACAAGTTGAACACTTTTGCTTTAGGACAATATATCAGTTTTATACCGTAAAGAACCAAAACTAAGTGTTCAGTTACCATCTCAAAAAAAAAGTTGAAATTGACCTAGACATGATATCTGTATGGTGTGAAATGTGGCAACTGTCTCTGAAAAAAGAAAAGTGTGAGATCCTCTACATGAGTACGAGAAGATGTATGTTAAATTTCGGTTAAATTACAAATTACACAAATTCAAAGTTTTTCAATTGAACTAAATACCTAGGAATTATAATTACAAGCAAATGAAATTGGAATCATCACATAGATAACGTTGTGAGGAACGCAAATCAATAACTGCTTTTTATTGGCAGTCACATAGAAGATGCAAAAGCTCTACTGAGGAGATTGTTACACTACGCTTGTTCGTCCTTTTGCTACAGTACTGCTATGCAGTATGGGATCCTTACCAGATAAAACTGACGGAGGAAGTTGAAAAGAAGGGCAGCTCGTTTTGTATTATCGGGTTTTGTATTAAACGAGTTACAATGGCCATCGTTAGAGCTAAGGCGAGGACTTTTCACGAAGTTTCCATTACCATCTTCCTCCGTCGAGTGTGCAAAAATTTTTGTCGACAGCCTAGATGTAGAGAAATTATCACCGTAATAAAATAAGAGAAATCAGAGCTCTACAGAAAATTTTAAACGGGAAATAGAGTGAAGGTGGTTCGAGGAAACCTCTGCTAGGTACTGAATTTTGAACTGCAGAGCAGTCATGGAGATGCAGATGTAAATGTTTGTAGCAATTCAAGAACATTGTTGGTATATAACTCAAATATACTTTCTCTTCCAACGACCACTGTGTATAGTTCCTCCTTATATGATGTCACAAGTTTGTTGTGCATAGTATCGTTTTTAATCTTTTCTAGGAAACTGAGCTTTGTACTTCACTTCGTAAAGTAGTTCTGCTGTAGGAAAGGTACCATGCTGCAATACAGCTGATGTCCGAGGACGGCCGGAAGGACCTGTCATATAGACGAGGTCTTTTACACTCGATTTAGTTGAGTACCGTCTAATAGGCCACGCCACACGGCAACAGGGACATCATTGTCTCAGCAATGCTGTTCCGATTTTTACGTCATCTCTTCGTTGCAAGTTTGTAACTGAAGACTTTGTTATTGAAATAACGCTGACAGTTTTTCTAAATTTCTATAATAGCCCAATATATCAAAGCAAAGAAAATTTTACAGATAAGCATTATTTGTTTTTAAAAAAGTGTTATTTAAAAACAAAACAGATCTCGCGCTTTTTAGGGGCAGTTTCCCATACCATGGGCAAGAGAGTGCTCAGAATCTCTGGTACCTCCTCTGCCCTCTTTCCATGATGAGCGAAAAATATCATTATTACTACTAATTTACCTTTTAGAAAAACAACATATTTAAGCGCAATTATTTATTCATTTATTTATTGACTTACGAGTTAGTGATCTTTGATTGAACTGCAGCGGAGAAGCAACCCCAGACCTTGTTTCACAATTTGTTATTATTATTATTAATATCATTAGTGTTTTATTCTCACTGTTATTGCAACCCGCAATACATTAATTAAACTCTCGTTCCCTCATAAGTATTGTAGTTCGTATGGATAGCCCGGGAAACAAACAATACAGTAATTTGAAAAGAAATGTGTTAGTGGAAACAAAGTGATGTAGATAAGAGTAAAGGAGAAGAGTTGGAAAGTTTGAGAAAAGAAAATTGCTATTTAGTAACAAACAAATCTTATAAAAAAATGAAACGAGATTAGCAATAATGGTAAAAAGTAAAGAAGTTAGTGCCAATACGGGTATCTGTGGTATGTTTACAAAGAGAATTACAAAATGTCGAAACTCGAACGCACTAAGGACAGATCTTAAGACCGACAGCTTTATCCGGTTATGTTGTCGCCACTGCATTGTGGATGGACCTCTACTGCGGAATTCGACAGGCTCGTACAACTTTGACAGTGGATATCTCGAAAACGATTGAGGGAATATCGTACTACAGCAAAAGTCAGTATCTCTACGTAGCTACTGAAATGTGCAAAAGATAGGCAAAGCTGCTGACGCCTTGTGGTACGCTTAACTTGTAGGATTTTTATTTGCACTGTAAGCTCAACTGATGGTTTAGAATAGATGAAATGCATCTTTATGCCTGAGGGTACAGATAGGTTGAACATACGGCCTCTGTGTCACAGATGCGGTATAATGAAGGCTGTAATAGGCCATCCAGCGGGCACGAAGCCAAAACACGTGTTAACAGCGGTACACCGCTGCGGCAGCATAATCGAGGTCCTGTGGGTGGGTGGAGTGGGAGTACCTGTTATTAGCTTCCTTTATGAGAGCTACTGCCGTCGGCCACGAGGCAGCTTGGGCATCACAGCAAAGCACAGAACGCATCACAGAGACCCAAATCCCACCACCTCCGCAGCCGCCGCCGCTGCCGTCGCTGCCACCGCTGCTACAGCCGCCGTGGCGGGAACGCGCTTTCTCGCTACACCTGTTTACATCGGCGTGTGTGGAGAGTCCCTATTACACACAGTAGCAGTATCCCCGAACACATCCGAAGCTCTCGCGCTTTCTCTGAAAATCGTTCACCAACAAAGTGTGGCATCCTCGCGTTATTAGCTAAGTGCAATTTTTTTGTCACCAGCCTCTCACAAATTATTCTGCTGTGCCAACGTTTTCATCTCTGAGCAGCACTTTCAGCTTACATTCTCAATTGTGTGATGAATATTTTCCAGTCTCAGTCTTCCACTACAGTTTTTACTCTCTACAGCCTCCTCTAGTGCCACGGAAGACGTACGGTAATCCTGTTGTCCTTCATGTCAGTGTATTCTACATATTCCTTTCCTCGCCGCTGTATAGAGAATCTTCTCGTGCCTTACCTTACCACTCCCCTAATTTTCAGTATTATTCTTTAGTACCACATTTCAAATGCTTCTCTTTTGTTCATTCTCAGACATTTCTTTCTCAATTTATGTCCTGTGTTTGATACTAGCAGATTTTTATTGGCCATGATTGTCCTTTTGGCCAGTGCTAGTCTGCTTTTTCTGCTCATCTTGTTCCGTCAATCGTTTGTGATCTTGCTGCCCAGGTAGCAGAATTACTTAAATTCGTCTATTGCGTGATCAACTATTCTCATGTTAAGCTTCTCGCTGTTCTCATTTCCGCTTTTTTCATCACTTTCATCTTTCTTCGATGGGCCCTCAAACCATATTCTATACTCATTAGACTGTTCATTCCATTTAACAGATTTTGTAATTCTCCTTCACTTTCACTGAGGATACCAGTGTCATCAGCAACTTGTATAAACCACACCCTTTCGTCTTGATTTTATTCGCTCTCTTGAGCCTTTCTTTTATTTCCGTCATTACTTCTTCCATGTAGAGATTGAACAGAAATGGTGAAATGCTACAACACTCTCTTGCACCATTTTTAATCCGAGAACTTCATTCTTGGCCTTCCAATGTTACAGATCCCTCTTGGTTCCTACAGTTATTATATATTACTAGTCTTTCCCAATAACATACCCCTGTTCCTCTCGCAATTTCGAACACCTTGCACCATTTTAGATCGTCGAACCGTTGTTCCAGGTCGACATATCTTGTGGGCTTGTCCGGATTTTCTTTCAGTTTTCCCTCCATTACCAACCGTAACGTCATAACTGCTTCTAGTGTCTTTACCTTTCCTGGCGCCGACATGTTCGTCACAACTTCCAACTGCAATATTAACCGTTTCAATGCCCACATCCGTCAAATGATGGGCCACGAAAATGGTGATTTCATCAGATGAAGCACCATTGAATGCGTGCGCTCAATACCAAACTTTTCACATGACGATATATTGCAGGTGTACCTCTACTGTAGATCTAAACTAAATTTTATGCTATTCAGTATGGTCAACACAGTGCTATAACCTACATCAGCCTATTATTTGTTTAAATTCTTGACGCCTCTTATTTTTTTCCAGACGATGTGTTTTAATTGAATCAGGTAGAACTTGAGCGCAGTTATTGTGATAATGGAACATGCTATTGATGTTTTATTTTCGCTGAATGGATTACTAATCAGAGGCTTGTACTGCAAGTCAATCAACAAATTGTAATAATACTCAGCAAGTGTTTGTTGTGCCCAGACATACGCTTTTTTAAATGGATCAACACCTATCGACGTTAACACACTAAAGGTAGCGTAAATTATAATGTCAATGGTGTTTAATGCATGATTCTAGGGCGAGTCGTTCACGAGATATCGTATTTTGAAAGCTTCCCGCACCGACGTTGTACAATGTCTGTGGTGGTATACATTACAAACAACACAATACACTAGAACGTCAATTCTTACCAATAACGAGACAATCCATCATCAAATGTTGTATTCACGATGATCACCGGCAGCGGCGATGCCCCCATCCAGTATGAAATGGAACGACTGGTGCACACGTGCTAGTACTTCATCGATGATGTCCGAGCAGGCTGCGGTATTACGTCGTGGTATATCATTGGGTGTAAATGGAAAGTCTGTGTAGACAGCGTCTTTCAGCTTTCCCCACAGATGAAAGTCAACACGCGACAAATCCGGGGAACGAGCGGGGCACGGTCCAGGTCCTCTGCGTCCAATCCAATGATTTGGAAACAATTCGGGAAGGCATGCTGTAATAACAAGTTTGTGTGCGTGGCCATCCTCTGCAGAAAGCACATAAATTAATTTGCAGCAAGAAAAGGCGGTTTATTTACAAAACAAACAAGCTGTAATCCTTAGTGTAGTGTGAACTGGAGACTACCGTGTTGGTACCAAGGATTCGTCCTAGTCTGTAGAGGAACGTCGTCTATCGTCCCCGGAAAATGGTCTGTGAGGAGTCTACGATATATGTGTTCAGCGTTCCGTCTATGAAACACGGGCCTACGAGATGATGATCCAATATCCGTTCCATAGACGCTAACGTAAGACCTGGCGAAGCAAACGGGGATTGTAATAGATCATTTACCATGCCGTGATTGCTAAATGTGGCTTCATCACTGAACAAGACGCGTGATACATATCCTGTCTTAATGGCATCTACATAAGTTAACATGATTCTCATAATTATTACCGTGGTGGACACAGGTGTGATGAGGAGAGAACGTATGTCGATGGATATAGGTCACTTGCTTGACTCAAGCTACTTCCTCGCACGATTGTGCCGGAGGTAGCTTGGAATAGCAACAGGAACACTAATTTTCCCCTCTTCTGTCGTCACTTGTTTCCTTCTCTTTCGTTGTCTAGGTGATACACTATCTCTTTGACGCAACTGGTTGAAGACGTTTATAAATAGCAACCGAGATGGTTGACGTGTACTGGGATACATTGCCACATGCACTGAAGAAGAACGCAATGCTTTCTCGTACACCCTCCGTACACAATGAGCACGTCGGCTTTTTCTGTGCTGGTAGATTCCATCGTCCACTCACCACTGCTTGGAGTCTCACAGCCTAACAAAACAGCAAGACTCATTGCACTCAAGGAACACACAGGCACGATGTAAGAAAACATAACAACATCGTCCCTTGCAAGTACGAACGTGAATGGCACAAACAAGCGTCGGTGTGGTAACTCTGCACAAGAAGATATCTCCTAAGCGACTCACTTTAGAATCCTGCAACAAAGACCACTCACATTCTTATTCATCCTATTTTTTGTTTGTTATTATCAATAGGCTTCCTTCCATTTAAAAGAAGTTTATGTTTGCACAAAAATACACTGTTTAAGTTCACCACAATCTGTTGATTGGGTAACAGTACCAGCCCCTGGCTACCAATACATGCTGTAAAAACAGCAGCCGGCCGTTGTGGCTGAGCGGTTATAGGCGCTACAGTCTGCAACCGCGCGACCGCTACGGTCGCAGGTTCGAATCCTGCCCCGGGCATGGATGTGTCTGATGTCCTTAGGTTAGTTAGGTTTGAGTAGTTCTAAGTTCTAGGGGACTGATGACCTCAGATGTTAAGTCCCATAGTGCTCAGAGCCATTTGAACCATTTGTAAAAACAGCGCATCAGTGGCACATTCCAATATTTTTCGTGCAAATTTTACGTAATTCGCACTGTATAAATACATCGCATTGATTCACTTGACAGTTTCACTATTCAAAGATCGCTGTCCTATACTGGCATGCAGGTTCTTAATTAGCTGTTCGTACTCAAACGTGTTTTCCATGAGCTGTGGTTTCGATGATAAATTGTATTGTTCGTGACCTACTAACAGTAAATTTTCTTTACCGCAGCCGTCATTATCCTCCAACTAAAGGCACCAGTCAACGGAATATACGTCTCTCAGTCAATGGAGTAGTGGGAGGCAGCAGTGTCGGAATGTAGAGCACAGGCAACGGCCGTGTGACCTACGGAGACCGGTGACAAGGACGTCGTACCCTGAAACACTCTCCGGAACTGAATCCGGATCCTGGTCGCAAGCATCAGCATATGGAGAGTGAATTTGGAATTCTCAGCGGGGTGTCGATTTCCAAGCAACGTTGGACATAGAAAGGTATGCTGATAATGAACAGTCACTTGAATCACAAATATATTGTGTATTGTGTCTCCCATTAACAACGGCTGCTCAAACAGATAACAGTGGCGTAATTAAAAGGGGGATGTGTTAATCAGGACAGTGTTGCTATGGAGCTTATTTATGAATGTAAGGGTTAAGTCACATAGTGCAGTGAGAGATAAAAGCCATATTAATGGCGTCGAGGAGGATGCGTTACTGAAATTCTTACAGGAATTAGATCTTCCCGATAATTACAAAAAACTTGATGATGTTAAACAAGAACTTAGCCCGGAGTTAAACGAAAAACTCCACGAACACAGAGAAATACTGGACAACATTTTGGAGCAAAAGATAGTAGATAGAAAAGTTTTTCAGGAGCTTTTCACAGATTTGGAAAAGTAGGTTAGAGGACGACAGATATCCGAACCTACTGATGACGTTCCGAGCATCACAAACAAGTGAAGATGTAAGAGAAAGAGAGGTGGCTTAAGTTCATCAGTCTGTTGAACCCAGTACAGGAATCCATGATGCTGCTGTTGACAGGTCATACGACGAAAATATATTGGAAGCCAAGTTAAATTTGTATGTACGATGTTCTGCAGAGTTTGAAAATATTTCCAATGAAATGGTTCAATTTTTCAGGGCCAAACATCGCTGTCTTTTACTGGAATTTGATCATAGATGATACTGATTTGCTAGTGAAAGAAAGTTACGATGAGGACTATTATTGCAACATGATGAAAGACAATTTTTCTACTAATAGACAGTATAAAGTTTTACTTTCACGAAATCAGAATTATGCAGATAAGACTGGTTATCGCGGTCAGCGAGAAAGATGTTATGACATCTACTGAGTTAAAAACGTTCTTTTCAAGTGAATATTTGTCCATAGCCCGGCAGAAGAATGTGCGTAGTTTACTACGTCACAGCAATTAAATATACATCTACATCTACATTTATACTCCACAAGCCACCCAACGGTGTGTGGCGGAGGGCACTTTACGTGCCGCTGCCATTACCTCCTTTTCCTGTTCCAGTCACGGATGATTCGCGGAAAGAGCGACTGCCGGAAAGCCTCTGCATGTGCTAGAATTTCTCTAATTTTACACTCGTGATCTCCTCGGGAGGTAGGGGGAAGCAATAAATTCGATACCTCATCCGCAAAACGCACCCTCACGAAACCTGGACAGCAAGCTACACCGCGATGCAGAGCGCCTCTCTTGAAGAGTCTGCCACTTGAGTTTGCTAAACATTTCCGTAACTCTATCACGCTTACCAAATAACCGTGTGACGAAACGCGCCGCTCTTCTTTGGATCTTTTTTATCTCCTCTGTCAACCACACCTGGTAAGAATCCCACACTAATGAGCAATACTCAAGTTTAGGTCGAACGAGTGTTTTGTTAGCCACCTCCTTTGTTGATGGACAACATATTCTAAGGACTCTCCCAATGAATCTCAACCTGGCACCCGCCTTACCAAAAATTAATTTTATATGATCAATCCACTTCAAATCGTTCCGCACGCATACTCCCAGATATTTTACAGAAGTAACTGCTACCAGTGTTTGATTCGTTGTCATATATTCAATAAATTATCCATCTTTCTATGTATTCGCAATACATTACATTTGTCTATGTTGAGGGTCAGTTGCCACTTCATGCAGCAAGTTCCTATCCGCTGCAGATCTTCCTGTATTTCGTTGCAATTTTCTAATGCTGCAACTTCTCTGTATACTACAGCATCATCCGCGAAAAGCCGCATGGAACTTCCGACACTACCAACTAGGTCATTTATATATATTGTGAAAAGCAATGGTCCCAGAACACTCCCCTGTGGCACGCCAGAGATTACTTTAACGTCTGTAGACGTCTCTCCATTGAGAGCAACATGCTGTGTTCTGTTTGCTAAAAACTCTTCAATCCAGCCACACAGCTGGTCTGATATTCCGTAGGCTCTTACATTGTTTATCAGGCGACAGTGCGGAACTGTATCGAGCGCCTTCCGGAAGTCAAGGAAAACCTGAAAGCCTGTATCTAATATTTTCTGGGTCTCATGAACAAATAAAGCGAGTTGGGTCTCACACGATCGCTGTTTCCGGAATCCATGTTGATTCCTACAGAGTAGATTCTGGGTTTCCAGAAACTACATGATACGCGAGCAAAAAACATGTTTCCAGCAGACAAGAAGAGGAATTTAAAGTGGGACGGTGGATTTTAAAACTTCGAGCGAAAGAGAGAAAGAAGAGACTATGCTTAATATGTTAACAAAAGTAGTAAACTTCGTCCTGAGCCACTCAACATTGTTCCAAAATTTATTTAAGAAGATGGCCAACCTCTTGTCACTGGAAAGGGTGGGGGTGAGGGCGTGGGGGCATAAGTGGAACCATCACATTTATTATGTCACCGCCCAACTACTCCCCACCTCTCCCACTTCTCCTCGAACTCCCACACTGCCACCCATCCCCCCATTCCTCGAAATCACCTTCCAACTGCGAATAGGTAGTTAAACGACTCAGTCTGCCAGAGGGCAGGGATGTAAGGCATGTTTGTATTTCCTTTGGCAGGAAACGTATTTTTTGTGGCATTACCTGCCAGTGGATTGTCCTTCACATTCTACCACGCCCTACCCCCACTTTTTCTGATCGAATGTGTGTATGCTCGCTTTGAAACCTGAAGGCCACAAAATTTCCACTTTCCTCCGCCCCCCCCCCCCCCCCCCGTCAACCTCCCACTTTCACCACTCGCATCTTTGCGTATGTTCATCTCTTTGTTGCACCATAGTCCATAATACTAGTCCAAATGGGTGGGAAACTGGTCTGCAGGCCCCAGTCCCCTCCCTCACCTTTCCATTTATGAACTGGCTGGGAAAAAGACGGAGTCTGCCTTTGAGCTGCTGGCGTGGGAGGATCTCATGGCAGTAATATATTGCCAACTTCATTGCATTAGACAATTTAAGCATTTGAATATTATTTAAAAAATTTGTGCAGTGGATTTGGCACTGTACATTCAATTTATTTAAACATTTTCGGCACACTATCAAGCATGATCAGTTTGATGGGGAATCTCTTTTTGTGTTTGCAGCACCTATGTTTATCTGCAGGGGCCAAGACAGTGTGAAATGTTGTTTGTTTAAACAATCTGCATTGGGGTTTCTGTGTGCTCTCGTACCGGAAGCATATTGATAGGTGATCACAAAGTATTTAAATCTGTATTCAAATCACACACGGTGGAAGAATGTAATTATGTTTGTCACTAAATCTGTCTGAATATTACACATCTAAAACAGGTAATTACAAATACCTGAAGTCTTTAATAACACTTGAGCATCGCACACATCTTCATATTCCAAAAAACAAGTAATTAAATTCCGGTCACAAATACCGGGTAATCAAAAAGTCAGTATCAATTTGAATACTGAATAAATCACGGAATAATGTATATAGAGAGGTATAAATTGACACACATGCCTGGAATGACATGGGGTTTTATTAGAACCAAAAAATTCAAAAGTTCAAAAAATGTCTGGCAGATGGCGCTTCATCTGATCGGATTAGCAATAATTAGCGTAACAATGTAAGACGAAGCAAATATGATGTTCTTCACAGGAAATGCTCAATGTGTCCATCATCATTCCTCAACAATAGCTGTAGTCGAGGAATAATATTGTGAACAGCACTGTAAAGCATGTCTGGTGTTATGGTGAGGCATTGGCGTCGGATGTTTTCTTTCAGTATACCTAGAGATGTTGGACGATCACGATACACTTGCGACTTCAGGTAAACCCAAAGCCAATAATCGCATGGACTGAGGTCTGGGGACCTGGGAGGCCAAGCATGACGAAAGTGGCGGCTGAGCACACGAGCATCACCAAATGACGCGCGCAAAACATCTTTCACGCGTCTAGCAATATTGGGTGGAGCGCTATCCTGCATAAACATCGTACGTTCCAGCAGGTGTTTATCAGCCAGGCTGGGGATGATGCGATCAGCGTACCTCTCACCCGTCATGGTAGCAGTTACGCGCCATCTGTCGGACATTTTGTGAACTTCGTTTTTTTCTTGTTCTAATAAAACCCAATGTCATTCCAAGCATGTGCGTCAATTTTTACCTCTCTATCTACATTATTCCGTGGTTTATGAAGTTTTCAAATGTATACTGACTTTTTGATCACCCGGTACATTGGGAAGTCCCGTTTCGGAATACTGATACACTCAATGTTGCACAAAATATACAGCAAAAGACGTCGAACACAGCGAAAGAGACGTATTGGAGTCGACCTATCCGTCGACTATGTGAGTACCGGAAATTGAAACCCTACCGGTCGCTTCAAGTATCCCCGCGTGCGCAGGTCAGGAGAGAGGTCGTCCGCACACAGGGATGTCTCATGTTGTGTGCACACCGACAGTTGCGCTGGTTCCCGAATAAATGCCTACAGGTATGAGGGAGAGGAATCAGACATCAAATAACCAACTTTGGGTGGATTATGGAAAAGGCAAGAGAATTCCAGGAAGACGTGCATCTCTACATTACTAATTGTGCCAAATCATTTGAATGTGTCGATCACAATCAACTATGGGAAGTTCTAAGAACTGGGGGAGTGCCATATCACCTCATTCATCGCATATTGAGTTTATGCTCTGACCATGAAGCCAACGTGAGAAATATGTATGGAACAGCTAAATGGATCAATATCCAGGGGTACAACAAGGTTTCTTATTATCGCCTTACTTATTCGATCTGTTCGCAAAGCACGTTATGGGGAATTCGGGGATAGATGAAGAAGAAACCGGAACTGAAGTACCTAGGATAAATATAAAGAAACCTTAGATACACAGATGGTAGTATAATGTTGGCAAAAAGTGAAGAAGAATAAAAAACACTCTTGCTGAAGGTAAAAGAAGAAAGTGAAAAAGCTGGTCTTAGGCTAAATGCTAAGAAAACGTCGATTATGGCTATTGCACGTGTTATTTCATCGTATATGGGATGTCAAACATTGACAATGTTTTAAGGAGTAGAGATACAACTTAAGCAACAAAGATCCGTATTGTATAGTCTACGATCTTTCCATGTCATGCAACCGTGGTCTAGGGTAGCGTCTTATATTAGTAATCAAAATGTTCTCGGTCCTGGGCCCAAAGCCCGACACCACTAAAACTTTGATTATTAATCAGCATTGACGACCTAAGGCTTCCGGCATAAGAAGTCACCCTAATTCTACCAATGACCTCGTCAAACAGGGCGGAGAAGCGAACAGAGGTTCAAGGTGCACTCTTGCCCTTGGGGTAGGAATCTGCCCCGAAATGTGGAAGAATCGACAATGGTCAAGAGCCTGAATATGAATAACGCAATGGAAACCACTGAATTAAAGGCACATAACGTGTATCCACAGGAAATGTGACCTGTAACTGAAAAAAATCATGATTATCTCTCCACTGGTAAAAGATTCCGGAATCATTCCCCATTCAGATCTCTATGAGGAGACTCCCAAGAGGGAGGTGACCATGAGAAAAAGATTCAATAACCAACTGAAGGATAACGTTCTACGAGTCGGGGCGCGGGATATCAGAAGCTTGAGTGTGGTAGGAAAGGTAGAAAACCTTAAACGGGAAATGCAGATACTCAATCTAGATGTAGTAGGGGTTAGCGAAGTGAAAGACAAGGATTTCCGATTAGTTGAGTATTGGGTAATATCTACAGCATCAGAAAACGATATAGTGGGAGTAGGATTCGTTATGAATGGAAAGGTAGTGCAATTGATGTGTCACAGTGAACAGTTCAGTGATAGAGTAGCTCTTGTCAGATTAGACAACAAACTGACACCGACAACGATAGCTCAGGTATACACGCCGTCGTTGCAAGCTGAAGATGAAGAGATAAAGAAAGCGTATGAGGATACTGAAGGGATAATAAGGCATATAAAGGGAGATGAAAATCTAATAGTCATGGGAACTGGGATGCAGCTGTATGGGAAGGTGTAGAAGAAGAGGTTACAGCACAATATAGGTTTGGGACAAGGAATGAGGGAGGATCAAGACTAATTGAGTTTTGTAATAAATTTCAACTAGTAATAGAAAATATTCTGTTAAAGAATCACAAGACGAGGAGGTACATTTGGGAAAGACTGGGCGATACGTGAAGATTTCAGTTAGATTAAATCATGGTCAAACAGAAATTCCAAAATCAGATACTGGATGGTAAGTCATAGCCACATCACAACGTAGTAATGATGAAGAGTAGGCTCAAGTTCAAGAGATTAGTCAGGAAGAATCAATACGCAAAGAAGTGGGAAACAGAAGTGCTATGGGATGTCGAGATACGCTTGAAGTTCTCTAAGACTGTAGATATAACAATAAAAAATAGCTCAGTAGGCAGTATAGTTGAAGAGGAATGGACATCTCTAAAAATGGCAATCATTGTTGTAGGAAAAAAATATAAGTATAAAGAAGGTAACTGCGAAAAAAGCGTGGATAACAAAATGGTTCAAATGGCTCTGAGCACTATGGGACTTAACTTCTGAGGTCATCAGTCACCTAGAACTTAGAACTACTTAAACCTAACTAACCTAAGGACATCACACACACCCATGCCCGAGGCAGGATTCGAACCTGAGTGGATAACTGTTGCTCGATGAAAGAAGTAGGTACAAATATGCTTAGGGAAATTCATAAATACGTAAACAAAAGGCGCCGACGAATTAAATACGTAGGAAGTGCAGGGAAACTAAAACGAAATGGCTACATGAGAAATGTGAGGAAATCGAAAATGAAATGATTGTCGGAAGAACTGAATAAGCATATAGGGAAGCCAAAACAAGCTTCAGTGAAATTGAAAGCAAGATTGGTAACATAAAGGGTGCAACGGGAATTCCGCTGTTAAATGCAGAGGAGAGAGCGGATAGGTGAAAAGAATACTTTGAGGGCCACTATGATGGAGAAGATTTGTCTGATGTGATCGAAGAAGAAACAGGTGTCGATTTAGAAGTGATAGCGGATCCAGAATTAGAATCAGAATTTAAGGGAGCTCTGGAGGACTTAAGATCATGTAAGGTAGAAGGGGTAGATAACATTACATCAGAATTTCTAAAATCATTTGGGAAGTGGCAACAAAACAATTACTCACGTTGGTGTGTAGACTGTGTGTGACATACCATCTAATTTTGAGAGAAATATCATAGACTGAATTCCAAAGACTGGAAGAGCTGACAAGTGCAAGACTTAAGCACAATCAGCTTAACAGCTCATTCAACCAAGTTGCTAACAACAATTTCAGACCTCAGGCTAAAACAGATTTTTTTGCATAAAATAAACATGTCACAATATTTGATTATTGGGAAATTCAGTTTAAAGGTACATTTCATCTGTTACTCAACTCTGTTGTTCTTAAAAAAACCCAGTTGCATAACATTCTTGGTTTGTGTGTTCCTAATCTTCTCTGTTCCTTTTCTTGCTCCTCTTTGCTATTCTGACCCCTTTAGTTGCCTCAATAATCCATTTTTCACCTTCGGTCTCTCTCAAGGAATCGATTGACATCAGTGCCTGCCTCATATTGAAATCAGGAATTAGTCCAAACAACTCTAACACATCACATCTGCTAACTGCCGCATCATTAAAGCAAATATCTGCATCTAATACACCTAATCTCATGGTATTGAAACCAACAAAGACAGTTTTAGGCAGGCGTTCCCATATCACAAGGTTGAAACATTCCTTACAATTTTGTGTCTTTCCATGTAACTACCGTGACTATTGTTTAGTGTCACTTAGGTCTCTGTATTTGGGCTTAATTGCATCCAACACCTAAGATGGCAAAGAGTGATGGTGTGCATAAGTCTCACCATTTGCTATTGCTGTTTTTGTATCCACAACATGTGTCTACACCACTGCCGCAGAGAGCATGCTGTGGATGGTCATCCGCAAAATATTTATGGAAAAAGGTAGCCCATACTGCTTTCTTCATTGCCTCATATTGTCTCGATTCCTTCTTATGGCTAAACCATAACAGAGGTGCAGTTTTTCCACCTGTTCCTTAGTAAGACGACTCCGACCACCAATTGGTTTGTAATCACTGAGTTTCCCCTTCATGTCTTTTATTAGCTTAGGTACACGTGTACCCATCCTCTTTTGGACATGGCTAATACACTCTAAGTTTTCAATTTTTACAGTTCTTCCATAAGGCATATTTTCCAACACATTTGCAAACACTTTAGATCCAAGACATCATACCGACATATATATAATTTGTTTTTAAAGATTGTTCCTATGTCCAAATCGATTCATTTAACTACCATTTTAATCAAAAAACTCTAAATATTGATTTAAGAGGGAAAAAAATTCAAATTTTTGAAGCAGATTTACTAGCAACTGACCTTAAAATAGTCAGAGGCCAAATTTTACGTCGTAGGGAAGCCGTCTTGCGTGGTAGACGTACTCATTCTGCAGCATGGGAATCAGTGTCCAAGTTATGTATTAATTTCGATATAATCCAGAATTTAATTTCTTAAAGTAAAGCATAAACCACCGTTGTGCAGGCTCTACTCATTTCCCAGGATGCGAAGTTCCCTATGAGTTACGGCAAACCAAATAATATTCGAAGGCACCGAAAAGGGAGAAGTTAAAAAAACACAAGAATTAACGATAGCTTTTCGATTCATGAAATTACATTTTCCGTAAATGACTTTCATAGCTATATATCTGCATACATTATATCTTGTAAAAGATGAAATATTATCATAAATAATACAATTACATCAAGTATTGTCACTAATTACAGCTTCGCTTTGATCCTACTCCCTGCAATTCTAAATCAGAAGTAAGAGGCCCATGTACACGCCATGTTCCACATTATATCCACAGGGTTCTTATACCACAAGTCAGAGATAATCTGCCTCTCGCTGTCGTAATCACTGTTTGAGAAATATTAATTAGTTCCGTTATGATAATGAGTTCGTGTTACGTGATGTAGAGCAGCGCACAGGCAACGTTCCTGTTATTCGGGAGTTGCTGCTTGGCTGTGCCGCATGGTCGCCACCTTATAAATGGGGTGATGGCGTATGGTACGTGAACGACATTTTAACACTAAGGAATAACAGCTGGGAAGATGCCTGGTGTTCATTTGTCTTCCAACAAAGCCAGCGGCACTGGAGCGACGACGCGATTATTCCAGTTCGTATGACGCGCTCATTGTGTTGCTTAGACTGTTTTACAAAGAAGCAGAGTACCCGTGAGTACGCTGAATGTGATGAATAAGTCCAACATAAAATTATTTGGGTATGTCAAAAAGTAATTTATGTCATTTGATCTGTGCACTAGATGCCACTAGCCTAATACTGCCCCCCCCTCCCCCCCCCCCTCCCCCGCCCAATTTGTTCTCTCTTTTTCCATCTCTTACATTTATTAATTATCAACTTTAGTGTATTTATCTTGAAATGTTTATCTTACTTGTGTATAAATGCATTTCCCTATATATGTGATCACATCGTCTCATCACCATGTCAGAGTTTCATCTTTATGTGATCTCCCCGGTGGAAAGTTCGTTAATCTTCATGCAGCTTCTTAATGAGTGATGGACAAGGAGAGAAGTATGTGCTGATAAGTTCTTCTGTAAGAAAACGTTTAGTTGCGATTAGGTAATAGATTCCTGGTGAAGCTACGTATGTCAGTGATTTGCTAACTATCTTTCCTTCCCAGCAGATGTATACGTTTTTACTGAACGTACAGAGATAGAAGTTGTGCACTAAAGATGTTCCTGTTAACTGACTGACAGTTACTGTTGTTCGTCACAGACATTTAAGGATATCAGTTTCTTTACTTATTTCTAACAACTTTTTCTTGGTCTTAACATAAAGAATTTGTAGCAATTGTCACAGAAGCTAATGTTTACGATATTTTCGTATGGTTACATCAATCCCGAGTGAATAATTTAAATGTTTGTCAATGAAGTAGTTCACTAAAGTGACAAAAGTGATGAGATAAATCCTAATATAGTGTCGGACCTCCTTTTTTCTCGCAGCTCGACGTGGCATGGACTCAACAAGCCGTAGGAAGCCTCCTGCAGAAATACAGACCCTTGCTGCCTCTATAACTGTCCATAATTGCGCAAGTGTCGCCAGAGCAGGAGCTTATGCAGAAACTGAAGTCTCGGTTACGTCCCATAAATGTTCGATCGATTCGTGGCGAGCGAACTGGTTGGCAAACTATTCGCTGGCAATGTCCAGAATGTTCTACAAATCAGTCACAAACAATTGTGGCCTGTCATACACAAAAATTCCATCACTGTTTCGGAATATGAAATCCATCAAACGCTGCATCTGGTCTCCAGGTAGCAGAACATAGCCATTTCGCGTCACATTTCCCGTCACTAATCGGTTCAGTTAGACCAGAGACCCAGTCAATTCTATGTAAACATTACCCACACCATTACAGTGCCACCTGCAGCTTGCGCAATGCCTTACGCCAACTTTGGGCCATTGTATCTTTGGATCTGCGTCACAGTAAAACCATACCATCATCCCTTACAAACTGAAATTGGAGTCATCTGATTAGGTCAAGGTTTTCCAGTGATCTAGGGAATAACCGATGTGGTCACGGGCTCGGAAGAGGCGCTGCAGAAGATGTCCTGCGGTTAGCAAATGCACTCGCGTCACTCGTATTGCTTCCATAGCCCATTAACGCCAAATTTAGCCCAGTGTTCCAAGGGACACGTTCGTCGTACGTCCCACATTGGTTTCTGTGGTTTGTTAAGCTGCGTTATTTGTCTGAAAGCAACCGCCGCTTCAGTCGGTCGTTACTGCGTTGTAATGTGAGAAGTAATGCCTGAAATTTGGTATTCTCGGCACGCTCTTATCGCTGTGATTTCTGAATATTTAGTTTTCTGCCGGCCGAAGTGGCCGTGCGGTTAAAGGCGCTGCAGTCTGGAACCGCAAGACCGCTACGGTCGCAGGTTCGAATCCTGCCTCGGGCATGGATGTTTGTGATGTCCTTAGGTTAGTTAGGTTTAACTAGTTCTAAGTTCTAGGGGACTAATGACCTCCGCAGTTGAGTCCCATAGTGCTCAGAGCCATTTAGTTTTCTAATAATTTTCCAAATAAAGTATCCGATGTGTCCAGCTCCACCAAACATTCCGCACTCAAAGACAGTTAGCTACCGCCGTGCACCAATCAACGAAATATATACAGGTATTTCATTCAATTAATGGTGTTTCGGGATAACGCAGTACCGTCGCAATGTAACACGTACCCAACGGTCGTGTTGCACGTTCAAATTGTTTTCCCTGTCTCTTGTACTGTACCTGCAAAAATTAGAGCACTTATCCTGTGACACACACCACTACGAGATTTCGTGGTAGGTGTGACATTATCATGAAACGAGTCTTCCCTAATCCGTCACTATTTATGACGAAAATTAAATTTTAAACAACGATTAATATAGTATTGCACGCAATATCCTCTTTTCCTGTTATATTGACACTATGTACAACAGGTTTTACCTGTATATTACTCAAACTGCTGCAAAGTGGATGGCGTAGACTATCGGTATTACAAATATTCTCCCTTACCCTATTCGCATATTTAGCTCTTGTGTATTGATGGAAACCCGTATATAAGTTATCTGACCTTAATGTTCCCTACTGTCAATAGACGCGGACACACCGAATTCGTTGCAGTTTTCCAAAAGTATCAGCTCTCTAGATTTACCCAATACGATTTCGCGAGGTAGTGTCACCTTACTATCGAATATTCCCATTAACGTTATTTGCAGGTCTCTGCAGTATTAATGTATCAAGACTTCAGTATTGTGCAACCAAATTCAATCGATACTTGCTGCAATGCCCCACTCTGAAGGGCAACCAACTCCGTGTCCATACCTTCAGAAGGTCACATTAGCGTCCTATATGTGATTTCCTTTACCAACTAATTCAGTTTGAGTCATATGAGAATCATGTTACGAGATCTTAGGATCAACGAGGCTCAGCTAGTTATAAACAGGTTATTTTACTTTCAGGGTTTGATGCAGCCTTCCAAGAATTTTTCTCTTGTGCCGTTCCCTTCTTATCAGATAACTACTTACACTGGCATCATATTTAGCCTACCCCGTCATAATATTGAAAACGAAGCCATGACATTAGTTAGCCGAGACGTGAACTTTTACAAAGTGCCGACCTTTCTTTCACAGGCTGGAAGCGACCCCAGATACAGCACAAGGCGAAGTTTCTGTGTTGTACTGGGTTTCTGTGTTGTAGTCGATGGTTATTTATAACATGCAGCTGCTGACACAGGCCTAGTGTGTGTTAAAATTATCGTAAGGCTGCAAAACGTGGTAGATATACACTCCTGGAAGTTGAAATAAGAACACCGTGAATTCATTGTCCCAGGAAGGGGAAACTTTATTGACACATTCCTGGGGTCAGATACATCACATGATCACACTGACAGAACCACAGGCACATAGACACAGGCAACAGAGCATGCACAATGTCGGCACTAGTACAGTGTACATCCACCTTTCGCAGCAATGCAGGCTGCTATTCTCCCATGGAGACGATCGTAGAGATGCTGGATGTAGTCCTGTGGAACGGCTTGCCATGCCATTTCCACCTGGCACCTCAGTTGGACCAGCGTTCGTGCTGGACGTGCAGACCGCGTGAGACGACGCTTCATCCAGTCCCAAACATGCTCAATGGGGGACAGATCCGGAGATCTTGCTGGCCAGGGTAGTTGACTTACACCTTCTAGAGCACGTTGGGTGGCACGGGATACATGCGGACGTGCATTGTCCTGTTGGAACAGCAAGTTCCCTTGCCGGTCTAGGAACGGTAGAACGATGGGTTCGATGACGGTTTGGATGTACCGTGCACTGTTCAGTGTCCCCTCGACGATAACCAGTGGTGTACGGCCAGTGTAGGAGATTGCTCCCCACACCATGATGCCGGGTGTTGGCCCTGTGTGCCTCGGTCGTATGCAGTCCTGATTGTGGCGCTCACCTGCACGGCGCCAAACACGCATACGACCATCATTGGCACCAAGGCAGAAGCGACTCTCATCGCTGAAGACGACACGTCTCCATTCGTCCCTCCATTCACGCCTGTCGCGACACCACTGGAGGCGGGCTGCACGATGTTGGGGCGTGAGCGGAAAACGGCGTAACGGTGTGCGGGACCGTAGCCCAGCTTCATGGAGACGGTTGCGAATGGTCCTCGCCGATACCCCAGGAGGAACAGTGTCCCTAATCTGCTGGGAAGTGGCGGTGCGGTCCCCTACGGCACTGCGTAGGATCCTACGGTCTTGGCGTGCATCCGTGCGTCGCTGCGGTCCGGTCCCAGGTCGACGGGCACGTGCACCTTCCGCCGACCACTGGCGACAGCATCGATGTACTGTGGAGACCTCACGCCCCACGTGTTGAGCAATTCGGCGGTACGTCCACCAGGCCTCCCGCATGCCCACTATACGCCCTCGCTCAAAGTCCGTCAACTGCACATACGGTTCACGTCCACGCTGTCGCGGCATGCTACCAGTGTTAAAGACTGCGATGGAGCTCCGTATGCCACGGCAAACTGGCTGACACTGACGGCGGCGGTGCACAAATGCTGAGCAGCTAGCGCCATTCGACGGCCATCACCGCGGTTCCTGGTGTGTCCGCTGTGCCGTGCGTCTGATCATTGCTTGTACAGCCCTCTCGCAGTGTCCGGAGCAAGTATGGTGGGTCTGACAAACCGGTGTCAATGTGTTCTTTTTTCCATTTCCAGGAGTGTATAAATGCGTTGATGTGTAAACGATTTATGCTAGGAAAAAAAAAGAAACAGTTCAGATTTAGGTCACCAGTTGTATAGTCGGACGTGTGAATGCAAGAAATATGCACAGAAATGTTTCCATATGTAACGGATTAGAAACGGAATGTGAACAGAGAAGCCCAGACGATTGGGTAAGGCATAATGTTAATTTTATTACCAACCACCAGCTACGCAGTTTGTCTAATACGAGCACTGGAGACGTCGAGATGCTGTACAGCTTCAGGATTTACACCTGGTAGCCAAAATTGGAACTAATATTTTTCCATCGTAAACCGAGTTTGCATTAGCAAATATACCACATGCTGCTATATGGTCATTACAGCCCACACGAATCCTTCGTGAGTAGTGGCACTTTAAGCACAACCACACAATACTTTTAAATGTAAATGTTCGTTAGTACTGCTAGCACATAAAGTAAGTTGTAAAATTTGTGGTAAATTTTCTTCCCACGCCAAATAGCAGGCTGCTGCTAACGAGAAGGGAAGGCTGGATGTTTATAAGAAGAAGTAGCTGCTAAGACATCACATGTTAATCTCTATTTTTGAAAGTGCAGTAAAGCGGAAACTGACACGTTTAAAATGCGTTGTAATGTCTCCTGCGCTCGATAAAAACCTAAATACGCCAGAAACAAAGTTCCACCCAAAAGGCGGGGTTTCCCAAACTATGCTGAACCATCAAGAAGCCTGACATACAATCCTACAGCGTGCTTCCGAAGTATCCCTTATAGACTTTTATGGTAAACAAAGGAAGTGCAGACTTTGAGCAAAGCAGGAGTAGAGCGCAACAAACGCAAAAGAAGTGAGTTTTGTCGGCCCCACGAGAGGCATCTAGAATATTGCATTACCCTAACAAAATAGTGGCGGCGCGCCCCAGCGGGCGAGCACTACTGGCGCTCTTTAATGCGCGACGCCGGCTAGCCTGCCCCAGCGTCTTCTGCTCACGGTCGGAGGAGGGCGTTGCCGTCTAACAGGGCAAGTGCGGGTGTGCTGTGAACACGGACTCCGCGACTGTGACACTGGCCGCTGATTATGGAGGTCTCACGCCTGCTTCGACTTTGGAGAATAAACGAAAATAGCCCACGATAGAGAGACACAATGGACAACGTTATTTCCAGACGAGACGACCACTTTTTTACAGTCTCTTTTTTGTCACTGAACATGAACAGTAACTAAGAAAGAAAGAATAAGAACAAAGTCCTCTGCAATAAATTCTTTATGGACAGTTAAAGGGTGAACTTTAGAGATGAAGGATAGGAATCAAAACACGTTATAAAAGACGATGTATGTATGTATGTTCCAATCTTCTCCTAAACCAATGGATCGATTTCAACCCAATCTGGTATGCATTTCTCTTGGTGCCTGGAGAGGACCACTGTGGAGGCAAGAATCACAGAACCACCTATGTCTCAAACCATGGACAGGGGGAGGTGGAGGGGGTGTGACAAATAAGCATTACTCAGGACGTGCTCACAGACTATATTCACCCAGTATTTGAAAGTGAGAGCACGTAGTGGCTTGCAGCCAACAAACTTTCGCATCACGCATGAACTATTAATTTGTTATTTTTTTTATTTCTGTCTCTATTTCCATCGAATTTTGCAAGCAGTATTCACGTACACCGCTGAATGTAATTACCAAATTACGTCATTGTACTATACATAGTTCAGGAGATATGAAGCCATAAGAAATGAGATGCTTGAGAAACTACAGCCTCGAGCATGAAGTTTTAATTTATTACTTCTTCACTGCTAACTCCATACGCAACATACTTCACTGACCAAATATGCCACTACATGTATTTGGAAATTATTATCTCATAGCATGACATAGTAAGAAAATATAAAAACGTAGTAAATGAATCAGGCGAAAAAGAATAAAAACTTCCGAAAAATGAAATCGACGGGAAGTGCAAAATGGCTAAGCAGGGATGGCTAGAGGACATATGTAAGGATGTAGAAGCATGTATCACTAGGGGTAATATAGATACTATCTACAGGAAAATAAAAGAGATTTTGGAGGAAAGAGAACCACCTGTATGAGTATCAGGTGCTCATACAAAAATCACCTCCAAGCAAATCAGGGAAAGTAGAAAGGTGTAAGTAGTATATAGAGGGTCTATACCAGGGTGATGTACTTAAGAGCAATATTATGAAAATTGAAGCGGACTTCGATGAAGATGAATACTGCGTGGAGAATGTGACAGAGCACTGAAACACCTAAGTGGAAACAAGCCCTGGAAGTAGACAAAATTGAAGTAGAACTACTGATAGCCTTGGAAGAGCCAACCATGACAAAACTCTTTCATCTGATGAGCAAGATGTATGACACAGGCGAAATACCTTCAGACTTCAGGAAGAATATAATAATTCCAATTCCAAAGAAAGCAGGTTCTGACAGGTGTGAAAATTACCGAACTATCAGATTAATAAGTCGTGGTTGCAAAATACAAACACGAATTCTTTACAGATTAATGGAAAAACTGGTAGAAGTTAACCTCGTGGAAGATCAGTTTGGGTTCTGTAGAAATGTTGGAACACACGAACCAATACAGACTCTATGATTTATATTAGAAGATAAGTTAAGGAAAGGCAAACGTACGTTCCTAGCATTTGTAGACTTACAAAAGCCTTTTGACAACGTTGACTAGAACACTCTCTTCCAAATTCTATTTAAAATTTTTACTGAAACCAGATGCCAGTTTTAAGAGTCGAGAGGCACGAAATGGAAGCATTGTTTGAGAACGGATTGAGACAAGGTTGTAGCCTATCCTAGATATTACTCAATGTGTATACTGAGCAAGCAGTAAAGGAAGCAAAAGGAAAGTTTGGAGTAGGAATTAGAAACGATGGAGAAGAGGTAAAAACTTTAACGTTTGACGACGACTTTGTGAATCTCTAAGAAACAGGAAAGGACCTGGAAGAGCAGCTGAACGGCATGGTCGGTGCCTTGAAAGGAGAATATAAGATTGACATCAACAAAAGCAAAAAGAGGATGGTAGAATGTAGTCGAATTAAATCGGGTGATGCTGAGGGAATTAGATTAGGAAATGAGACGCTTAAAGTAGTAAATGAGTTTTGCTACTTGGGGAGCAAAATAACTGATGATGGTCGAAATAGAGGGGATATAAATTGTAGACTGGCAATGGCAAGGAAAGCGTTTATGAAGAAGAGAAATTTGTTAACATCTAGTATAGATTTAAGTGTCAGGAAGTCGTTTCTGAAGGTATTTGTATGGAGTGTAGCCATGTACGGAAGTGAAACGTGGACGATAAATAGTTTAAACAAGAAGAGAATAGAAGCTTTCGATATGTGGTGCTACAGAAGACTGCTGAAGATTAGGTGGGTAGATCAAGTAACTAATGAGGAGGTAATGAACAGAATTGGGGAGAAGAGAATTTTGAGGCACAACTTGACTAGATGAAGGGATCGGTTGGTAGGATACGTTTTCAAGCATCAAGGGATCATCTGCTTAGTAATGGAGGAAAGTGTGGAGGATGAAAATTGTAGAGGGAGACCAAGAGATGAATACGCTAAGGAGATTCAGAAGGATGTAGGTTGCAGTATTTATTCAGAGACGAAGCGGCTTGCACAGGATGGAGTAGCATGGAGAGCTGCGTCAAATCTGTCTCTGGACTGAAGACCATGGCAACAGTATGACACACAGATCTGCAGATATGACCTAATAAATATATATTTGCATGGAAAGGAAACTGCAGGGCACAATTTACTACAGATGTAGGGGAAAAATTTGTACAGATTTGTGTGAAATATGGTAAACATACGTCAAAAATTTGTGACGCTGTGTACGAAAGCAGAGGAATGGGTGTAAACCTCCCTATAAAATCCTCGATCTATTTAAACCAAATCTGGTATGCACATTACGTAGGATCTGGAAGGAAATACAGTGAGGGAAGAAACAGCATTTAGGTGGCGATGGTAACGTGGAGTGAGAAATGGAGAAGGAAATGGTGAGTCAGAGAGGGGAAAGGAGGAGATGAACACAAACAGGAGCCAGGAGAAGGTGAACAGAGAGAATGGGACGGGGAGATGGAAAGGAAGGGGAGGAGATGGATAAAGAGATGGGGTGTTGAAATGGACAGATGGAGAGAGAAAGGAGCTGTGAGGAGGGGAAGGGGGGGGGGGGCGTGGAAGCAGCCATACACAGAGAAGTTCAGGAGGAGATGCACGCGGATGGGGGATGGAGGAGATGGCCAGAGAGAGGAGGTAGGAGGATATGGACGGTGAGACAGAGAGGAGAAGATGCATTGAGAGAGGGGGTTGGAGGAGTGGACTAATTAGAGATACATAAATAAATCTATACTTGGACAAAGCTAGATGCTCAGCTAGTAATATTATAAAAGAAGAGCTTAATATTGACTGTATAAGCGAAAAACGAAACAGCCGTGTATGAAATGGATGCAATGTATCAACAGGCATACTGTATGTATGTGTGCACTGAACCAGGGACCTAGAAACGATGGAGAGTCATCGACCCGCCGTAGCCCAGGCCACAGCAGTCCACTTCATCCCATCGCCACACCACACCGAACCCAGGGTTATTATGCCGTTCGACCTCCAGTGCTCCCCCCCCCCCCCCCCCCCCTCCTCACTTACCAACCGGGGAACGTCTCGTACCAGACGAGTGTAATCCCAGTTTTTTGCATGGCAGAGTAATTATGGTGTACGTGTACGTGGACAAGGTGTGTGCGCAGTAATCGCCGACACAGTGTAACTGAGACGGAATAAGGAAAACCAATCCGCATTCGCCGAGGTATATGGAAAACCGTCTGCCACACCGGACTTCGACACTAATCCACCGGGCGGATTTGTGCCGGGGAACGGCACGCCTTCCCGCTTGGAAAGCAGCACGTTAGACCGAGAGGCCAACTAGGCAGATTAGCTAAACAAATAATAAATTTTGAACCAATAAGAAAAAGAGATGGAGGACGACCGAGAAACATATAACGGCACTTAAGGCGGAACAAGCTGTAAGCTTATTACTTGAAGTGAAGGAGGAGGAAGAGAAATAAGGAACACAAAACAGTGATCATTACTGAAATTAATACTGATCCATATCGCTCGTGTCATCCTTACTGAAGGATCAACTGACTAAACTGCACCGAAAAACAGATTATAATTTAGAGGTGTTGCGAACGTGGCATGAGACTAACTTCCATTTTTGGTAGTCATTTGTCTACTTCGTTAGATGACAGCATCGTCCATTCAGGTTCAAAAATGGTTCAAATGGCTCTGAGCACCATGGGACTCAACATCTTATGTCGTAAGTCCCCTAGAACTTAGAACTACTTAAACCTAACCAGCCTAAGGACATCACACACACCCATGCCCGAGGCAGGATTCGAACCTGCGTCCGTAGCAGTCCCGCGGTTCCGGACTGCAGCGCCAGAACCGCACGGCCACTGCGGCCGGCCCATTCAGGACAACCAATGTTTATAATTTTCCCTTTGGTCCTATACATCGACTGCTACCTACGTATGTTGTAAATAATGATATGCTGCTGCCATGTTATCGGTTGGAAAGTGATCAACACAGTTTTGACAAAATGCTTTAATTATGTCTAAAGTCAAGGACTTTGGACGAATGCTTAAGCCATGCTATTATCCTAACCATCGCAGTGTACTGTTAAAATACTCTTTAGGAAACATTTTTGTGAGATAGTTTTCTATATAGTAGCTAAAGTATGCTAGAAAGTGCAGCTTTGATACTTTGGGAGGCACCTAGCTTACCCACCTCAAATCATTTCTGAAGCCTTAAAGCTATTTATGATCTGTTTTCACCTAGACGAACAGAGACCGGAGACACATGAAACCAACATCAAGACATTCTACCAACGTCAGCAATTAATGACATGTAGGCATGAAGTTATATTTGAAAAGGGACTGAAGTACCTATCCTCCTCGAAATTGCAGATCACGTTAAAACAAACTCAGTGGCATATATCTTCTACTCTCTGGAACATGAAATCACGGAGTAAAAATACACTGAGCATTGTCCTATAATTGTGGCCATTCAGTGGCCCGCCATCCGAAATCCACTCTCCATAGAGGTTAGTGAAACTTTTATTCCAGATTATCAGTTATTGCAGTTACGACTATTTTCTATATGAGTTACTTTTAACGATTATTTTAATGTGAAATTCGCCAGACAGAGGTATAATTAAGTGAGTAAGCGGGTAGAATCCATCAGTTTAGCTTATCAGTTAAACTAAAACTTTGGATTTTGCGAATTGTGAGGAATGTCGGCTGAATCGTACCATAACCTCTGTCAATTAATTGTCCATCACATTTCGGTTGATGTTCGAAGGGTTATCGGTGTTTCACGTTAGGTGTATACAGGGCGTTCGGAAATTTCCATTATATTCTTCTAAGACTTGTAGAGGGAAGTTCGTAGACAATGTTTTGAATTGGAACCCATGTCCAGAAACGTACCGTGTCTGTGCTGCCACCATTTGAAAACATGTTGGTAACGCAACCACTTTTACAGATTATTGATTAGGCGTGGCCCTGTATATCACTCGCCTCACAGTTCCACTTATAAACAGCCAGAAAAACTGCTGGTGCACTGCTCGACGGGCTCTCTTAACCGGGATGAACTACGGCCTCTCCCAGTTCATCTGTGCAGCGTCGCCTTGGAGCACCACAGTCGTGTCTGCCGACCGTGAAGGTATCCTTTCTCGAAGTCGTTGCGTAAATGTGGCAAAAAGCCTATCGAATGGAGTCAGTCATAGTGGGGAACGGTCTTCATAAAGGCGACGATTAGTTTTTACAGTACCGTGAGCTATTACATTACCGTGTGATAAGCCATCCGAAAGGGGCATGCAAACGTGTACTCAAACATGTTGCTCTAACATTCACAGACGCGTGAATGAGGCTCGAACCAGGTCAGATATTTGGGATGGACGTCAAATGACTTAAGCCAGTCCGACGTACACATCCCACAATAACTACCCTGTTGCATTTCTACTTAGCAAACATGTTTTCGCACGGCTGCAGCACAGAAACGGTTCATTCCCGGACGTGAGATTTTATCCAAAATATTATGAACTCAACGCTTTGTAATGAGAAATTCCGAAAACGACGTATAATTTATGAGTCAATATCGAAAATATAATTCTCGAAGCTTCTACAGGACGTAAATACACAAAATGTTGCCACAGCGCTATTAAAAGTGACATGTTAAAGACATGCTTAGCGAAGTATACGTAAGGAGACTACTTTACGATATATGCAGAGTTTAATTTCAGGTGCTGTACACTTACTGCAGTAAGTGTAGGGCCATAAAACACAACACAAAAATAAACGTGATTTAACAGATTCCTTTACTCCAATATAAGATATCCCATTTGACACAACTGAGATTACGGCAGTAATAGTTTATGTAAGATTTCAAAACTTGTTCGATTTCTGCAGCATTTCTTCAGCTATTGACAGGGCCTTAATTTTTTAGTGTAAGAATGGGTAATTATATTTCTCTGAGCCCTGGAATATTCTCTTTCAAATTTTGATGCTGGCAGGGGTCAAATACAGGGATCTAAAGGCTGTTTACAATTTGTACAGAAAGTAGATGGCAGTTATAAGAGTCGAGGGACGTGAAAGGGAAGCAGTGGTTGGGAAGGGAGTGAGACAGGGTTGTAGCCTCTCCCCGATGTTATTCAGTATGTGTATAGGGCAAGCAGTAAAGGAAACAAAGGAAAAATCTGGAGTAGGAATTAAAATCCAGGGAGGTGAAATAGAAAAATTGGAGGCTTGTCGACGACATTGTAATTTTGTCACAGACAGCAAAGGACCTGTAAGAGCAGCTCAACGGCATGGACAGTGCTTTGAAAGGATGATGTAAGATGAACATCATCAAAAGCAAAACGTGGATAAAGGAATGTACTTCAATTAAATCAGGTGATGCTGAGGGAATTAGACTAGGAAATGAGACACTTAAAGTAGTAAATGAGTTTTGTTCTTTGGGGAACAAAATAACTGATGATGGTCGAAGTAGAGAGGATATAAGATGTAGGCTGTCAATGGCAGGGAAAGCGTTTCTGAAAAAGAGTAATTTGTTAATATCAAGTATAGATTTAAGTATAAGGAAGTCTTTTCTGAAAGTATTTGTATGGAGTGTAGCCATGTATGGCAGTGAAACATGGACGATAAATAGTTTAGACAAGAAGAGAATACAGACTTTCGAAATGTGGTGCTGCAGATGAATCCTGAGATTAGATGGATTGATCACGTAACCAATGAGAAGGTGCTGAAGAGAATTGGTGAGATGAGGAATTTGTGGCCCAACTTGACTAGAAGAAGGGATCGGTTGGTAGGACATGTTCTGAGGCAAGAAGGGATCACCAATTTACTATTGGAGGGATGGTAAAAACCGTAGAGGAAGACCAAGAGATGAATACACTACGCAGATTCAGAAGGATGTAGGTTGTAGTACTTTCTTGGAGATGAAGAAGCTTGCGCAGGATAGGGTAGCATGGAGAGCTGAATCAAACCAGTCTCTGGACTGAAGTCCACAATAACAACAAGCCCTCAGAGAGTTCTGAATTTCTTACGTCTGCCGTTATTTATAACTCTTTTTTAAAGTGGACAGGTAAGTGTTAAATAATCTCTCTTAATCCCGTACGGACAGTCCGGAATATTTATTCCTTGGAATTTGAATAGCTATGACAATAATTGTGAAAATAAAAGGAAAATCCTGGGGTGCATGTAATAAGTATTTATTAGCACTAAGAAGGGAACTGTGAATTTCTTCAACGACACCTACTCTCTACGCCCCTTAGTATTATCTGTTGCATGCGCCCCATTTTCTCCATTTTAAATTTTACAAGTATTATCATAGCTATTCAGGACGACGTCTACTGCGACCTACCAGAGTCCGGGACACATTTAGCAGTTTAAAGGATACGTATAGTGGCAGCCTATAGATCCCAGGGAACGAGAACTATGAACGAAAAGTAGATGTCACATGAAAACTAACACAGGTATGTTCATCTACTAGCAGTTATTTTCAAAGATTCCACTCAGTCTGACAATTGTAACTGCCACAGAAAAATAACTGATCTACTGAAGATTATATCCATAGTCGACCGAATTCCTGATGGTCACTCTACGTAATTAGGAACCGAAGTACACTCTATGGCAAACAGACGGCGTGCTTTCTGGCAGTTATTTTCATGAACTACAGAATGCCCTAAAGATGTTCTGCTCATTTATCAGATGATCTCGCACTTCAGTAAACAAATGGTGTCACGCACTACTGACTGTTACTTCAAATGGTTCAAATGGCTCTGAGCACTATGGGACTCAACTGCTGAGGTCATAAGTCCCATAGAACTTAGAACTAGTTAAACCTAACTAGCCTAAGGACAACACACACATCCATGCCCGAGGCAGGATTCGAACCGGCGACCGTAGCGGTCGCGCGGTTCCAGGCTGTAGCGCCAGAACCGCTCGGCCACTAGCGGCCGGCTGTTACTAAAATGACTGCTAGTAACAAATCAACGGATATTACGGCAACTGGTACCCCTTCGTAAACTAGTTTTTGTCATCTCTACTCTAAAAGCAAGCTTGATCCACTGGGGTAATGAGTACGTGATGTTTTACGCTACTGTCGGCGGAAACCTGTGCCTCCGGACGAGAGATACGTTGTCAGTTATGTATTCCCTTATACAGGAGTTAGTTGAAATGCAGTGGAACCACTGCCTGTGTAAATCAGGTTTTTTAAGTAGAACAGTGGTATCATTTGGGTGTATTGTTTCTAAAACATCTACTTCGTTGAATCGTTAGTAATTAATATACCATTTTCTGCTTTACAATGCCATTTCATAATGAAGAATTGGTACACATGCAATTAATTTGTGGTGAATGACACCGAAATGCATCAAGAGGAGCGTAACTGTATACAGAACGGTTCCCAGGCAGACGCTGTCCTATTCACCCCACGCTCGTTAATAAGATCGAACCATTCTCCCGACCGGAAGTTTTGCCCCAGAAAACGTTTATGAAAGAACACTGCTACCAACGAACGGACAAACCAGAGGTTCTAACAGCTGCTACAACAGATCACCAGGCCAGTTCTTTCAATACAAAGAGAAATTGGTATCAGACAAAGAAGCACTCTTTGTGCTCTTGATAGACGTAAATATTACCTGTTCCATATCTCTCTGCATCACGAGCTACATGGCAGTGATTTTCAACATCGTTTGAGTTGTCACTAGGTTTTCCAGCAAGACAATTCTTTTTGGGCATAATATTGTTTACTGGTGAGGCTACTTCCACTGATCGCAGAAATGCAGGTCTGTGAAACATAGGCTACGGGTCGACGGAAAACGAGTATTGGCTTCGTCAGGTTTTCAGCCAACGACAGTGGAATCTGATTGTGTGGTACGACAGAATGAGACAGCACATGATTCGTCGTTATTTCAGTGCTGGTATCTTCAACAGAGAAACGTACAGACATATTTGATAAATGCAGCACCATTAGGGAGCCAGGTGGCACAGTGGTTACTTTGCTGGATTCGCATTCGGGAAAGAAGATAGCTCAAATCCACGTCCAACCACCCAGACTTAGATTTTCATGGTTTTCCTAGTTCGCTCCAGGAAAGTGCTGCCATGGTTGTTCTGAAAGGTCACTGCCGATTTCCTTCTCCATCCCCAAAGCAATCCGCGATTGTCTTCCGTCTCTAATTCAAGACTTTCTTGCAGATAGAACTCACCACGTCGCTCTCAACGGAACTAAATCGACAGATGTAAAGGTAATATCCGGAGTACCACAGGGAAGTGTGATAGGATCGTTGCTGTTTACAATATATGCAAGTGATCTAGTAGAAGGCGTAGGGTGCTCTTTAAGGCTATTCCCAGATGATTCAGTAGCCAGAAGATAGTAAGAATTGGCAGAATGACCTGCAGAGAACTGATGAATGGTGCAGACTCTGGCGGTCCAGTACTGTACAGCTACGCTATTGATGACAAACAGCTGGAGACAGCGTCTGCCGTTAAATATCTCGACGTAACCATTCAGAGTGACCTTAAATGGAATAAACAGTTAGTGGGAAAAGCAGGTACAAGATTCAGATTCATCGGAAGTATCTTAAGGAAATGTAACTCATCCACGAAAGAAGTGGCTTATAAGACGCATGTTCGCCCGATTCTTGAGAACTATTCATCTATCGGGGATCCCTGTCAGGTAGGGTTGATAGAGGAGATTGAGAAGATACAACGAAGAGCGGCGCGTTTCGTTAAGCTGGCGAGAGAGCTTTACTGAGATGATAAACAAACTCCACTGCCAGACGTTACAAGAGAGACGTTCCGTATCACAGTGTGGTTTACTATTGAAATTTCGGGACAGCGCTTTTCAAGAGGAGTCCAACAACATATTACTTCCGCCCACATACATCTTGCGTATTAACCACGAAGACGATATTCGCGGAATTAGAGCGAATAAAGAGGCTTACCGACAATCATTCTTCCCACGCACTATTCGCTAGTGGAACAGATTGGAAGGATCAGATAGTGGTACTGAAAGTACTCTTCGCCATACACCATTAGCTGGCTTGCGGGGTATGATGTAGATATAGACGTAGAAGTAATGGCGTTTTTGTAAGCGTGACGTTAATCTTCCTTCCCTCCTTCTTCCTTGTTGCTTCACAATTTTGCCTTGAGAAATTATCAAATGATGTGGCTCCAGCATGATGGGTTCCCTGCCCGTAATTCTTTAATAACAAGAGATACTTAATCTCCGAAACAGTGGGTGCAAAGAAATAGTCCTATTCAGGCGCGTCCAGCACAATCGCCTTGCCTGACCTGACGCCGTCAGACTTATTCCTCTGGGGCTAAGTAAACTATTTGCAATACAAGGTTTCAAACTCTGGAGGTGCGAGAGAGTGAATTACTGCTGCTTGTAAACTGAGTACTCCAGATATACTGAGATTAGTGTAGGAAAGTGTCGTGGTGCAAATGGTTCTCACTTTGTATGTATCTTGGACTGCCATCCTTATCAGACATGTTTTAGAGTAGAATCATGTATCGCCACAGAACACCCCTTGCGTCAATACATTGGAGGATGTTTGGCGTGAAGTATTGGGAGTACATTCTTGAAAGTAAAACGAGCGGTTTGCGGTTGTCCTGTCCCATCAGAGACGGTAGAGGGTGAGAGATGGGACAGTGTGCCACAAGCTTACCTTGACTGCTTGGTAAAAAATATGTCTGAGTGAATCCAAAAGTGTCTCCAGTTATGAAGATAACCAACTGGTATGCAAGATGAGAGTTTGCATTGAAATCCTTCTTAAGATTTCGTCCTTTAGTTTGTCTTAATCAAATGGAAATTGGTCAATCATATTTACTTTTGTTCTCATATGACTGCTCCTGACAGAACAGAATCAGTTTTGGGTCCTATTATGTTCAGGATTATTAATAAAGAAATAGGCAACATTTAGTTACACCATTAATTAATGCACCGTGGCATCTTTCAGCGCTGAATTACGAGGCTTCCCGGGCGTATAGTGTCATGTTCAAAATGTAGTTTTGTGAATGACATCTTTCAACCCTTGGCGTAACCACAGTGGTGTCGTGCGCAAACTAGCGGTCAACGTCCGGTGACACCAAAGTGGTGTCGTCGTCATAGTATCGCTCAGTGGCCGGCGACACCACAGTGGTGTCGTTAGCATAGTATCGCGCAGTGACCGTCGACAGCACTTTAAGAGTCTTTTGCATTCTGTTGGTGTTTTGTTTAGGTAACAGTAAGTTACACACGACAACAAGTCTTTTTGTTTTTATAAGCGCTTATGCCTTTTCATCATGGCGGACGAAATAGACAGTCGAATTATTTACGATGGATGCGCGGAAGTCTTGTCTCACGTTCCGGGACACTTGGCCGATTTGGAAGAAGACACTGGATATCAATAAAAGGAAAGTGAAGCAGAATCGTAGGAAGACAGTGAAATACGACCAAGAAGAATTCGGCGAACGCTACGGTTGTCAATTGTCAACTGATTCGGCTGAATCAGACCTAGAAGGCAGTGCACAGTGGTCAGACCAATAATAAATTTGAAGAATCCCCGGGTCCAAACATATTTCCCAATGAAACGCAGAGCGTCGAGGATATCGTAGAATTATACATTTGGAACGATCTAATTGAATATATTAGCAACGAAACCAACAAGTACTTCAGTCAAAATTGCAATAGAAGGGAAATGGATTTTAAAAAAATTCCAAATTTGTCGACGTTACGGGACCCGAACTTAGAAAATGGTTTGGGCTTGCTATCCTTATGGGAACTTTAATAAAATTATGGATCGATGATTTTGGTCAACGAATCCTTTGATAGACACACCGATATTTCGCAAAACGATGTCCCGCTACCGATTCAGACAAATATTATTATTTTTACATTTTTCCGACAGCAGCAATAAACCGGATAATGCTGGCCGACTGATTATTTTTCCAAAAAGTTTCAAGAAACGTTTAATCTAAGTCAAAACATCTCAATTGATCAAGGAATAATACCGTGAAGTGGAGGGTTAAATTTTAAAGTTTACAATCCGTCGAAAATTAGGAAATACGTCATACTCATTCGGATGCTGTGTGATTCGAGTACGGGATACATTTCCTCATGCAAGACATATTCCGGCGCTGGACAGCCTTTAGCAAAAACAGTGATGGAACTATTGACACCCTGTGATGGAAAGTGCCATCATCTCTGCATGGATGATTATTATAACAGTTAAGAACTTGCAGAGAAGTTAGTTGAATAGAAAAGTCGAGTTTACGGAACGATAGAGGATGTCAAGAAAATTAAAGCGCGCAAAAGTACATGCGTTTGAAGCTTGTCATCAACGGAACGGTGACAAGCCAAGTAATCCGAACTAGCGCTGCCGGCGCCAAGCGAATAAATTTGTACGAGACGTGCGGACGGCAAAGTGTTAAGCCCGTAATGTGTGGCATGTGCCGTACTATGGGAACGCTGGCGAAAAGTGATCGACAGCTATCTAAACGAGCACATACGTATACGCAAAGCCGGGCGCGTGCTGCAGAATTCATCTGGCAAGAATAGCAAACACATTTGGTAAAACATCTTGCTCTCGGACACAGGTAAAAGATTGCTTAATCATTGGCAGTGGTAAGCTAAAACTAGTTTATCTTATGTATTTCCTTTCCTCTACACCACGTGGGATATTATTTGCAGCAGACACTTCTGACTGAAAATCTTCTTTTCTGATCATTTTATCGCATAATTCCCTCTTGGTTAACTGAAACTTTACACAGAAAGAAGGGGAAGTGAACACGTAACAAAAGAACAATGCTTTGTGAGTGAATGCAGACTTGCAGATCACAGACATAGATTCCATATAACATTTTACGTTGCCACAAGTGTATAAGTCCGCTATTAACGTAACTAAGCTTCTTTTCCCCTGCGAAATCATAGACCTTGCAGAAATTCCCTAGTTTCACTTAGTACTACAGCAATGCCATGCACTGAATTCACTAGAGTGAAATTTCTTCTTGACGTAAAGAGTATATCACAATCAATAACGAAAACTGACGTCGGTAAAAATAGACGACAAGAGAGGCAAAACTTTTCCAGTAAAGAAAGGTCCGCCAATGAGTATTTCGAAATGAAACTGCACATATATGGTCACGAGCCGGTACTCAGCACTAATATATTTGAGTTGTAAGCTTTTCTATTAACTCCACATCTGAGTTCACATTTGTCCGGTGGCCTATGTCTGAGAAATGTGAACCTCGCATGAGTGGTAAGATCACATATAGTCAAATGTGACTCAACACGGATATGTCGAGCGAGGTCTGTACTTTGGTCTTCAAAGTATCCTGAGAGCAAAATTCTAGATTCTTCTGTGTAGGGTCATCAGAGAAGTGAACACTATACCACTGAAATTGGTATGGCTGAAGAACGGAAGTGAACTGTTGTAAAGAGTGGTTGAACTGTAGGAGTTCAGGGGTATAGGGAAGAAAGTATAATCTAATGAAGAGATTACTGTATTGTTATATGCATATGTGAAGACCTCATATGAAACACCTGATTTAACATGAATGACTGTCCTGTGAAGTGTAACATTTAAAGCGTCGAGGAAGAATTGAAATTTTTGTAAATGTGGGGCATGCAAGACATTACCATAGGTTATTGATCGCGAAGATCACGCTTCAAGTACATTCTCATTTACTAGAACTGCTCAGATAAATATGGGAACTAAGTCTTTTATTACAGCACTGTTGTATAACATGTTGTCGGAATTCTTGCCGTATCAGTTCAGAGCAAAACTCGAACTTCCGAAGATTAACCCCATCATATTCGTCATGAGCAACTCACTGTCAAAGCTGCCGCTATGGTGGCCTTACATAGTCCATAGATGGTATCTGATTGGCCGGCAATTAGGCAGTGCTGTCACAGATGGTGTCAACGTCTGCGCTGGTTGCGCCATCGCTCCATTCATAGCATAAATATTACGAAGAATTTCTCTTCCCTTTCTCCTTATAGAGAGCTGGTTTCCAAGCACCACTGTCACGGTTTAAGGTGTTCTCGTACACACTTATTTCTACAGTCTCTTTAATTATAGAATCCCAGTATGCAGGTGCCAGGAACAAACTTTTGTTTCATCTAACAGTATTTGGTACTGTTTGTTTGTGAGGCCGTGCTCAGCAATTGCAGACCAGTTCTAGATTTTTAATACGCCGTTATGTTCCGCACAACGGTCGGAAACTGTACGGATGGACTGACAGATGTAATTGCTTTCGTACTCACAGGGGATGTTATGAATCCCAAGGGTCCTGAGCCCGAGGCTGTCCTTACAAGAGCGTAATATCTTTTTAATCTTCTTGGGAGGTCGAGAACTTCAAGCGTATTTCTTCATTCCTTAGTACCTCCGTGTCCCTTTTCTTTGCGTATTGACTCTATCCAACAAGTTTCTTAAACTTCAGCCAACTCTTCATCAGTACAGAGTAGTGATCTGAGTCTTTATGCGCTCCTGGTTACACTTTACAGTCCAGTATCTGATTTCGGAGTCTCTGCCTGACGATACTGTAATCTGAAATCTTCCCATATCTTCCGGCCTTTTCCATGTATACCTCCTCCTATTGCGATTCTTGAACAAAGTATTCGCTATTGTTAGCTGAAATTTGTTTCAGAACTCAATTAGTTTTTCTTCTCTCTGATTTGTAGTACGAAGCCCATATTCTCCCGCAACTCTTTCTTCTATTCATTCTCTTACAACTCTGCTCTCACTCCTCCATTGCTATCAGACTTGGATCTGACTTTGCGTTCTAGATTACCTGTTCAATATCTAGTACTGCTTTCGCTATCTCTTTATTTTGAAGCAGTGTCGTCGGTTTGTATAACTGAACTGCCCTGGTTGAAATTCTGATGAGAAGAAGCTTATCACTGAACTGTTCACAGTAACTCTCTGCCCTGCGTTGTAATTTATAACGAACCCTACTCCCATTATACCAGTTTCTGCTCCTGTTGATATTGCCCTACACTCATCTGACCTGAAATTCTTGTCTTCTTCACGTTCACTGGCCCCCACTTTATCTAGACTGAGTCTCTGCATTTCCCTTTACAGAATGTCTAGCTTCCCTGCCACGTTAAAACTTCTGACATTCCACGCCCGACTCGTAGAACGTTATTCCTTCTTCGGTTATTCAGTCCTTTTGTCATCGTCACCTCCCTTTTGGCAGTCCCCTACCGGAGATTCGTGCGGGGAAATATTCAGGAATCTTATGCCAATGGACACTTCTTCAGTTACAGGCCACATTTCCTGTGTGTCTTTAACGCAGTGGTTTCCATAACCTTCTGCAGCCGCGTGCCGTTGATCATTGCTGTATCTTTCGCCTTTACCACCCCAAGGTCAAGACAGTGGCCTAAAACTCTGTCGGTCCTCCGTGCGCTTTGAGCTGATCGTTGGCACAAAGAGGGTGATTTCTTGTGACGGAAGTCGTCAGCCGCCATTGCTGATGATTTGCATTCAAAATTTAAGCGGTGGCGGGGCTCGAACCCAGGACCAAAGACGTTATTTGATTACTAATCAAAGACGGTATCGGTGGCCCAAGAGTGAGGAAACGGGAACAGAACTATATTGGCTTATTAGTAGGATGAGAGAGAAGAAGGAGTAATTGTATTCAGGAATAAATTACAGGTAGTAACAGCGAATAATCTGCTCAAGATTCAGAAGAGTGGAGGTATACTTTGAAATGGTCGGGAGATGGGTCAGCTTCGATTTAGATTAGATCATGTCCAGACAGAGATTCTTGATTCATATATTGGATTGTAGGGCGTGCACAATTCGGAAACGACTAACAGTAGGTTCAAGTTCAAGAAGCTATAGAGGAAGAATTAGTGTGTAAGAAGTTAGATACGAACGTACGAGGGAAGAAGAAATACGAGTGAAGTTTTCTGAGGCTAAAGGTGCTGCAACAATAAAAATTTTAATAGGATGTTCAGCTGAAGCGAAATGGACATTTCTACACTACTGGCCATTAAAATTGCTACACCAAGATGAAATGCAGATGATAAACGGGTGTTCATCGGACAAATATATTATACTAGAACTGACATGTGATTACATTTTCACGCAGTTTGGGTGCATAGATCCTATGAAATCAGTACCCAGAACAACCACCTCTGGCCGTATTAACGGCCATGATACGCCTGGGCATTGAGTCAAACAGAGCTTGGATGCCGTGTACAGGAACAGCTGCACATCCAGCTTCAACATGATATCACAGTTCATCAGGAGTAATGACTGGCATATTGCGACGACCCAGTTGCTCGGCCACCATTGTCCAAAAGTTTTCAATTGGTGAGAGATCTGAAGAATGTGCTGGACAGGGCAGTAGTTGAACATTTTCTGTATCCAAAAAGGCCCGTACAGGACCTGCAACATGCGGTCGTGCATTATCCTGCTGTTATGTAGGGTTTCGCAGAGATCGAATGAAGGGTAGAACCACGGGTCGTAACACATCTGAAATGAAACATCCACTATTCAAAGTGCCGTCAATGTGGAACAAGAATTAACCGAGACGTGCAACCAATGGCACCCCATACCATCACGTGAGGTGGTACGCCTGTATGGCGATGACGAATACACGGTTCCAATGTGCGTTCACCGCGATGTCGCCAAACACGGATGCAACCATAGTGATGCTGTAAACAAAACCTTGATTCATCCGAAAAGAAATGACGTTTTGCCAGTTGTGAACCCAGGTTCTTCTTTGAGTACACCATCGCAGGCACTCCAGCCTGTGATGCAGCGTCGAGGGTAACCGCAGCCATGGTCTCCGAGCTGATAGTCCATGCTGCTGCGTGCGTCGTCAAACTGTTCGCGCAGATGGTTGTTGTCTTACTCACGTCCCCATCTGTTGACTCAAGGATCGAGACGTGGCTACATGATCCGTTACAGCCATGCGGATAAGCTGCCTGTCATCTCGACTGCTAGTGATACGAGGCCGTTTGGATCCAGCACGGCGTTCCGTATTACGCACCACCGATTCCATATTCTGCTACCAGCCAATGGATGTCGACCAACGCGAGCAGCAATGTCGCGATACGATAAACCCCAATCGCGATAGGCTACAATCCGACCTTTATCAAAGTCGGAAATGTGATGGTACGCATTTCTTCTTCTTACACGAGGCATCACAACAACGTTTCACCAGGCAACGCCGGTCAACTGCTGTTTGTGTATGAGAAATCCGTTGGAAACTTTCCTCGTGTCAGCACGTTGTAGATGTCGTCACCGGCGCCAACCTTGTGTGAGTGCTCTGAAAAGCTAATCTTTTGCACATCACAGCATCTTCTTCCTGTCGTTAAATTTCGCGTCTATAGCACGTCGTCTTCGTGGTGTAGCAATTTTAATAGCTAGTAGTGTAAGAAGGGCAAACACAGAAATCGGTAATAAAAACATAGATCCAAAGTAGATTACTGCAAAGAAATCAAGAGTGCCAGAAGAAATATCACTACTAATGATGAAAGAAGATAGTACACAAATGTTCAGGGAGATTTAGGAATACAGAAATAAATGTCTCTTAGGAATGAAATAAATAATACGTGATAAGAAGCTAAGGTGACATGGCTGCATGAAAAATATGAAAAATAATTAAAAAAATCAATATTTGTCAGAAGCTCTCTCTGTTCCGAAAATGTGCATCTCACGAAGAGCAGAGCACTGTTACTGTTATTTTGGTAAAACAGCTTCACGATAAGGCCCTCCTCACCTCTCATCTTCATCCATTTTCACTGTCTGCAACTCCAATGCACACTGATGCCTGTTTTTCAACCCCTCGCTGTCCTACCAGTAGCGGCGCCTTACAGCAAGCCATGTCATCTCGATATGAAGGGGTCCACTGCAATTTGAGATCCTAAGGGGTACGATAGGCTAATTGTTGTCGAAGTAACAACGTTCTATTACACTGGAGGTCATTGAGTAATCTCCTGCATACTGAAATCTGTGCATGTGAAATGTTTGAAAGTATCTAATATTTTGTATATGACAAGAGACTGTCGTCTGATAGAAATTGAAGAAGAAAACTGCGAGTAAATTATTCTAGATGCTGTAACTATATATTGGTTTTATAATTGTAAGGAAAACCTCAGTCAACATTAAACACAAGCAGCTGACGTATGATGAAAACATTTAAACACATTCGTTTTTAAATCATCAACTTATGTTACGAAGCTATGTATATTTCCTTCACTGATTTTCATTTCTTTCGCATTTCATTTTAAATGTTATTTATTCGAGCTCGAAAGCCATCAAGCTTTATTTGAACGAAAACTATACCACAAATCGTCGGCCGTTGTGGCCGAGCGGTTCTAGGCACTTCAGTCCGGAACCGCGCTGCTGCTACGGTCACAGGTTCGAATCCTTCCTCGGGCATGGATGTGTGTGATGTCCTTAGGTTAGTTAGGTTTAAGTAGTTCTAAGTCTAGGGGACTGATGACCTCATGTGTTAAGTCCCACAGTGCTCAGAGCCATGAATAACAAAAAACGAAAAAAACGACTCCGACACTGTTCAATATATGACTAAAAGAAGTTATTAGCAAATTGAAAATGTTGAACATGAAAAAGTTCTTTTAGATAATGACACTACTCTAAATGCATACGCAGATGAACTAACTCGGATCACTATGATCACAGAGAAGCAAGATAACCGTTAGATGAGAATCTGTAATATTTCGGCAGGTAAAACGAAAGGCATGACATGTCACGGCAAGCAACCAGTAGGAACTGAAATAGGTAACTTTTAACATTGCTGCGCGTCAGCAATCGTCAATAATTTAATGATTATAAAGAATCCGCCTCGATTGCAAATAGAAACCGGATGTTGACCTAACCACGCCTTCTTCGGATGAAACGAAAACTACAAATTGCAATTTGCAATCGAGGCGGATTCTTTATAATCATTAGAACTGAAATAGTCTTGAATAAAATATGTCGGAGCAAGTTACACATATGAAATATGGAGTGTGCGACATCATTTACGAGCCTTACCATACGTGGTAACTAATGAGGAAGTATTGAATAGGATTGGGGAGAAGAGAAGTTTGTGGCACAATTTGACCAGAAGAAGGGATCGGTTGGTAGGACATGTTCTGAGGCATCAAGGGATCACCAATTTAGTATTTGAGTGCAGCGTGGAGGGTAAAAATCGTAGAGGGAGACCAAGAGATGAATACACTAAGCAGATTCAGAAGGATATAGGTTGCAGTAGGTACTGGGAGATGAAAAAGCTTGCACAGGATAGAGTAGCATGGAGAGCTGCATCAAACCAGTCTCAGGACTGAAGACCACAACAACAACAACAACAACAACCATACGTGGACCAAAAATTAAATAAATTTACTTCCAAATGTCGAACCAATGTTAAAAATTCCCAGAACAAAGACAGAGAAGAAACCCAGCTGAATTTTTATAAAACGATATCAGTACCAAACCTTACTAAGTGAAGCATGAGGAACAAAACGACACGAAGAATGTACCATACAGGCTCAAGAAGTGAGATATCTAAGAAGAGTGGAAGGATGAAGAAGAGAAGATCGAAATAGAAATGATATAAGAAAAATTTTAGGAACATGTAGACTAAACGAAAAAATGTAGGACAATAAGGGGAAATGAGGAAGGTGTAAACCTTGTGGATGGAGAAAAATTTCCTGTAAAGGCTCGTAATTATAAGTGCACTGCAGCAAGAAATGTAAGAAGACCACGCAAGATATGAATTGCCGCAACAAGCAATTTGCCTAACACAGCAAGTAAAGAAGAAGAAGAAAAAGAAAGGAAAGTATTACACTACATAATCTCTGTGCGCACCACAATAATGTCTTCCGGAGCACACGGAGGTAATGTAAACCCTCCTAGTTACGGCATTACCACTTTCATAAATTATGACGAATTACAGCAACATGCGTTGAAGATATTATAGAGAGTTTAATGAATTAGGTGTGTTGCCCATAATCATTAGGTCTCTAAGATATAAAATACTCTCATATGTATTATACCGTATTCATTTCTTAATACTTTCTGTCTATCCGCGCAATTCTTCGTTTCATGGTTACACTGAAGTGCAGTTCTTAACTGTAAAAGAGCCCTAAATGGTTCAGAAACAAATATAACCTAAGCAACATATACATTATGCACTGCAGTGCTGTCAGACTGACGTGTCTGTATCAAAAGGAACACAACTCATTTTTACATAGTGTTATACGTACCCCGTGCAAACGCTTGTACATAAATTCAACTTCTGTCAACACAAGTTCCTCTGCAGTTTGACTGCAAAGTTAAATATGCTGTCCGTTACACTACAGTGTACGAGAATAGTCATAAACTATTCTTTACCACATAAAAATGTTACATAATGCTATTTTTGCTTGTTTACAGGTAAAAGTCTGCTTTCCAGTTAGCCAACGCAGTTCTGACGACGCAGCAAAGTAGGAAGCAGCTAGATGAGGGGAGACAAAATACTGCCACCCTCTGATAAAGTGCAGCATCGTACTGCAGTCTGTTTTCAGCAGCATAGGAAATGTTGCAGCTCTTTTATGCCAGTCCTGTTGACATTACTTATTTGTCTGGATCGGTTGCCGACAGTTGAAACCATTCCGATGCTCCAGAGGACGAGTTACTGCTCTGGACTCTACCACAGAGGTGTGTCGTTTTGTTATCTCACCGCTAACGACGTAGCAGAGTACTTCGACGAGACGATTTCAGTGCGTAGAAGGACTGCAGACATGTATCTCAAAAGAAACAAAAATTACTTACGTAAATGTACGTTTTGGAGGAGGTAAATCTTTATGAATTCATGCGAAAAGTGTATTGTTGAAACACATTACTAAACCTTGTAGTTATGTTGCACCCACGACTCCTTACATCTGTCACCAAACGTACATAATTTACAATGATACAAATGCAAGAGCCTGGCTATATACCGTCAGAATTTCTTAAAAAAGGCTCATCCACACATTTCTAAAGATTTCAAGAGCCAATGAGATCCAAAGTTATTGCACAATCAGCTTAAAAGCTCATGCACCCAAGCTGCAGCAAAGACAATTACACAGAATTATGGAAAAGAAAATTGAGGAGGTCTTAGGAAAGATAAAGACACCAGAGTGGCAGTTCTTACGTTGCTGTTGACAACGGAAGCATTATTGAAAAGAAAAGAAAAAAAGGAGACACGTTCGCAGGATAGTCGACTTGGGAAAGGCATTCGACAATGTAAAATGGTGTAGGATGTTCGAAATCCTGAGAAAAATACGGTTATCTATAGGGAAAGAAGAGTAATATATTAATATGTACAAGAACCAAGAGGAACAATAAGACTAGAATACCAAGAACGAAGTGCACAGATTAAGAGACGGTGTAAGACAGGGATGCAGTCTTTCGCCGCTGCTTTTCAGTCTGCATCTCAAAGAAGCTATGACAGAAATAAAAGAAGGATTCACTAGTGGGATTAAAATTAAAGGTGGAAGGATATAAAGGATACGTATTGCTGGTGACATTGCTACCCTAAATAAAAGTGAACAATGATTAAGAATCTGTTGAAGGAAATGAACGATCTATTGATCACACAATATGGACTGACGTTAATGATAAGTAGCAGATATGAGAACAGCGTGAAATTTAACATCGAAATTGGTGACCACAAAATATACAAAACTAAGGAATTTTGCTGCTTAAGTAGGAAAATAACACACGTCGGACGGACCAAGGAGGACATAAAAACAGAGTAACATTGGCTAATAGGGCATTCTTGGCCAGAAGAGTCTGCTTGCATCAAACACAAATCTCAATTTTAGAAAGAAATTTCTGAGAATGTATGTTTGGAGCACAGCGCTGTATGATAGTCAGACACAGACTGTGGAAAACCGTAAAAGAAGAAAACATATGCATTTGAGATGTGATACTACAGAAGAACGTTGAAAATTTGGCGGACTGATAAGGTAAGGAATAAGAAGGTGTTCCGTAGAATCGTAGAGAAAAGGAATATATGGAAAACCTGAGGAGAAGAAGGGACAGGATGATACGACATTTGTTAAGAAATCAGGAATTAGTTTCAGTAGTGCTAAAGGAAGCTGTAGAGGGTGAAAACTGTAAAGGAAGATACAGACTGGGACACATACAATTGACGACGTAAGTTGCAAGTGCTGTTCTGAGATGAAGAGGTTGACACAGGAGAGCAATTTGTGGCGGTCTGCATCAAACCAGTAAGATGACTGACGACAAAGAAAAGAAAAACAAAGACGTCACTCTTGAGTAATGTAATCACACGATCACTCTAATATAAGTACGGATCATTCATATATAGGGTCATACAAAATGACTCAGAGAACTTAGCTGTGACAGGGCAATCTCCTTCAGGTCCAAGAAATCGAACTTCAGGTGAGACAATACGGAAACAACAACGGTTTCTGTTGGCAGAAAACAATCGGGGTACAGTAGAGCAGCAAACAATAGCAATAAACATAACGGCGGCACGTACGAGATTGACTCATCAAGATAAAGGACGGGACTCGGCGAGATGTTCCCCTCTCAGGGATACATGAGGCGGCGCGCGAGAAGGCGGATCCAGAATGCCAAGAAGGCGGCAAAGAAAGCTGGGTGGGGTGTCCTGCCCGAGGAGGTCGTGCCACTGCTGCCAGACACTTGCTCTCTTAATTGGTTAATTTATGTATTTTATCGTTCTGGACCTCATAACTCCGTATAAAGCAACATTTCTAATCAAGTGGATTAAACTGCTATTCGAATGGTGAACACTGAAATTCTAGAACAAAATTGGAAAATACGAGAAATAATAACAATTATAATCATAGTAATATTAATAAATGACGTAACATGTGTATTTGCAACTGTATAAGCTCGAATAAATAACATTTGAGGTCAAATGACACAGAAATAAAGGGCAGTGAGGGCACTATCACATAAATTCCTAAGAGAAGTCTACGATTTGAATCTGAATGTACGTAAACGTTTTCACCATACACTATCTGCTTAATTTAATGTTGACTGTAGCTCTTGCTTGCAATACTCAAAGCAATCCATGCCTCGAAAAGTCAGAATAGTTTATCAGAATTTCTCTTGCCCAGTTTCATCAAGCAAAAACCTTTAGTATTACGTAATATATTATAAATGCTCAAATATTATGTACAAGCAAATATTATAAACAGGAAGGTTCCCGAGTGACTTTCAGTATATTAGAAACTTGTTAGCTCTACAATTATAAGCATATCCTAACCGATGGTATTTAGTCTGCAGTGGGCCCGTTTTACAACGAGATTACTTTAATCCAAGGTTTTACAACGTATTATTAAATTGCAATAGTTTTCCGTTCAGCACTCTCAAAATTTCTTACTGACCTAGCAAGGCTGTCATTTTTATTGTCTGATCACATGTGACTGATCATTTTTAGGAAAACGGCTATTGGTAAATGATTCTCAGATTTAAGGATCACACAATCATTTCCACGGGTCACTAACCGGTTAGTATATTCCTATCAGCAATAGAGCTACAACATGAACTTCAAGTGTTACTTCATGACTGTCTTACCTTTTATCGGCATACAAGTATCAATCTCCATTTGGCAGCTCGCAAGACGTTGCTCTGAAATTATGTAATGTGTTGGAATATTAGTAGGTGTCTATAAGAGAGGTCTACCTCCATGGCACCTTCTGTATGATGATTCCAAGTGCAGTCTACCCTACAAACGTGTTCATACCTGATTCACTACCTGTAGCTCAGTTATAACATAGAGTGCTGAGAAACAACATGTTTGAAAATGTGCACCTAAAAGCTGTTTTGCTATTTACTGCCTAAAGATGAAACGAAAATAATTTTTAGAGGACGTGGATGTTGTTGATCTCGCATATATCTTAATACCACCATATTTCTTCAGTATGAAGTATGGATAATCCGAAAATTGCTTGCAGAAATAGATATAAAAATATCTCAGGGGTACACTAAGTTAGACAAAGTATCTTGTTTCATACGATCCATATTTGGCAGGAAAGTAGGATATTCACAATTACTAACAGCATATAATAATCGTGATTACTGACTCAAATGGTTCCACATTGAAGTGTCTTCATGGCCTTTGCAATCACCAGTAAAATTATATTTACATTTTGATATAAATTTTTAAAACACGTCTATGTTTCAATACATTAAAAACGAAGTCTGCACTTGGGGATTCTTTCTGTGTAACTGCCCGAAATATGTTAGTGTACAATGGGATTTCTTTGAAGCTTCTGTTTCTTTCTTTTATTTACTATTCACCGAAATTTTCAATACGTTTTAAGTTTCATTTACACATTTATACAACGATTTTTCTAATAGTTAACCAGTTTCTGTCTGCCAATCAATTTCAACTGTGAGACACACGGTTTATTACAAGAGACTGCAGTGACTGTTGTGTATATGACTATTGTACTAGAGCCATTGTTGTAGGAACCTTTCTTCCACATCTGCGGTTGGTAAATTCTCTTTGTTTGCAGATTCATATTGAGATAAATTTGTTCCTAGCACTCAGTGGTGGTCTTATTTATGAATATAATTTTACTGATAGCTTGTCAGTTACTGGTCAACCGTGAACGAATATTATTTGCAGATCGCTGACTTGCTTGTAAGATTGATTATAAATGTTATCTAACACATAACTGTCTTAATGACAGCACAGTTTTCTTTCCGATAATCTTTCAAAATGAAATACACTTTTCGAAACCATTTCAATAATAGTTGATTTGGCAAGGAATAACCTTTTCCATCTTTGAACTATGTCTACGTTTCCTCGTATCGACAGAGGCTGTCAATACTTTATACACTTGCACCCATGAAAAACTGGGATGAATATCAATTCAGTATTCAGAGTTTCGTAATATTTCCCTAAACCCATTCAAGCTAATACCGGTAAGGCTGTTTTAAAAAACACACCATATAGTTTCCGCATACTTTCACATTCCGTGCTTCTGCCAAGTCTCGAGCGGGTTCCAAAAGCTACATCCTGATCTACTTCCCTTCTTCCAGTTCGTCATTGCCAGAGAAACAGGAAACGTCATTATTAATTCGATTGCGTAGCTTCTGTCCCGCGCCCGTCCGCAGGTCCTTATATGGGGTAAATAGGAGCCAACAGTGTGGTGCAGCCCACATCACAGGTTGCAGTGGTGATGGAGCTCATCTGGCTTATTGATATAGGTGTGAGACGTGGGCTGACCCGGAACGGCCGCTTACTGTGGGATCACTCACGCACGCGCCGTAATCCCGCCAGTGGCAACGTGCGGGATTAATTACAAGGCTCAATGGGGTGAGATCAATAGCGAATGAGGTACGATCCCACTACGTTCTCGGTGGTCCCGTCCGGCGTCTAGGAAGACCAAGCACAGTTACCGCAATGACTCTAAGTTGGCCTTAATTGCTGACAATGAGCTAGACAGTTGAAAATAACCATTTAAAATATCGTTTGCGTAACGTCCGTTGCTTTTGTAAGAAAATGAAACACTTACAGCCGTCCTAAAGATGTAACTTATTTTGTAGCTACCTGTTTCGACGATTTAATGCACCATCTTTAGGCATTTGTTGATGCTGTAGGTGGTTATAACAATCCATATATACGATGCATTAGTTGCCAACATAACCAGTTCACGTAGATAACCTGTAACTGTGATGTTTGGAGAAACGACATCACTGTTACGGGTAATCTGCGAAAACCAATCATGCTGGCCACTGTATCTTATATATGTATCAACCAAGATTTGAAGATGGCGCATTGAAGCGCCTGAACAGGTAGCTACACAAGAAATTACATCTTTAGGGCGGCTGTAGGTATTTCATTTTCATACAATAGTGAACGGCCGTAGTCCCCTAGACCTCAAGCCACAAGGGTGGATATACGAAGATCTTTTGTTTACAATGGAATTTTGCGGTTGTTGCGGTCTGCTGCCTGAGTACTAACAGCTCTCTACGCTACTCTGTTCTATAACATATTTCCCTATATAATTGCTGCAATCTGCAGGCACTTGAATGAGCTTCTTGTATTCCACCAGCGCATTAGCCTTCATGGCCAAGTTAACAATATCCTGATGCGTCAGAACGTGTCTACCAAACTAAATCTTTCTTGCAGACAAATTGCGCCACAAAATATCTTTCTCCCAAATTCTATTCAGTTTGTCGTCGTCGGAGAACTGACCTGACCATGTAATCTTCACCATTCTACAGAGTGCCTGACGGCTCGTCAGTTGGCTACTTGGTTGATTTGGGGAAGGGGACCAAACAGCGAGTTCATCGGTTCCATCGTATGAGGGAAGGATGGATAAGGAAATCGACGTGCTATTTCAATGGAACCGTCCCAGCATTTGCCTAAAGCGATTTAGGGAAATCGCGGTAAACCTAAATCAGGATGTCTGGACGTGGGTTTGAATCTTCGCTCTCCGGAATGTCAGTCCAGTGTGCTAATACTGCACCACCTGATTCGGTCTACTGAGTACTTAATATATTCTTTGTTGCAATTATAGAAAACCTTCTATATCGTAAATCGGAAAAGGCAGTCATTGGCTGTCAACAGCCTGAACAGAAAACAAAAAGAAATATATATGTTTTACTTGTCAGCTGTAAACATTCGGGACAACATAAAGAGTGCATAAAAAGTTTAGTTTCATATAGATTGAAAGTAGCGTCAGATGGTCACATAGTAACAGTGTCTCAAACTGGATAAAGCGCAGGGTACTAGTGTTATGAGAAAAAAACACCTAAGTTATAATGACAACAAAACAAAATAGAACAGTGCGACAGGAACGATGCTCTGCTCTCTACATCGAGCGAAATCATTAATATTTACAAGCAAATGCCATATTTATGTAGTCCTACTCACAAGAATGAATACGAGTCAGTAGTGCGATCATTTTTTTCCCCTTCTGCTATGTTATACTATTATCCAAGTGTCCATACCCAATTCAGTGAAGACTGTTACCTCAACGAAAATTTTCTCCATATTCGTAAGGTCAAAAATATCATTATTTGTATCATTATTTGCAACCGATAGCTCCATCTACACAGGGTGATTTTCGTGTGCAAACTCTAGGGAGTGTTAAATGAGTGGGTGTATAAAAAAAGTGCGGAAATGGTTGGTTTCCATGCTACAGATAATTTATTCAATCACACTTTGTTAAAGAGACTCCGGTCTAATACGCGCTGTACGATGCAGCCACAGCTACTGTATGTATGGTTTCTTCGTAGAGGGTGGTACTTTTCCTTATTCATCATTCCCACTCGCGCTCTCCTGCCTTAGTCGTTGGTAATGTGTCACATTCACTTTTCTTGCTGACTAATCGAGAGCTTGCCGACATTGTGTTTAGTTTCGGAAAGGGAAATGGCAACGAGTGGCAGGCAGTACAGCTGTGCCAGGAGACCTATACCACCCCCCCCCCCCCCCTTCCCCGCCCGCCCCGGCCCCCGCGACGATAACCACAGCATTCGGTGTTTGCAACAATGTTTCTTCGCTGTTTGTCTGAGACAGGGTCGTTTGAGTTAGCTGGAAATCTTGAAGGACGCACCCGAAATGTCTCGACAGCAGACTTGAAGGAAAATGTGATTAACACTGGAAGGAGACTGCCATGTCAATTCTTGGCAGTTGGTCCACCAATGCAGGTAAGGCAGGCGACCGCATGGAACATTCTTTATGAGAATTGTTACTACCCATATCACTTACACCATGTGAAGGGAACACTAGCAACAGACTTTCCGTATCGGGAGCAGTTTTGTCACTGTTTAATTTTTTTTTACCAGGAAACCACGATTCCGGGATTTGTGTAATCCATCCAGTTCATAGATGAGGCCATTCTTACGCAAAGTGGTATCTTCAGCTTTCATAAAAGTCATTTGTGGGGTAGTACGCAGAAACCAGATGTTATGGTGACAGCGAATCATCAGCATCGGCCTAACAGGGCAGAACTATCGGGGTTTATTGTGGGTGACTGCCTCTCCTGCTGGACGAAAGGGCGTCTATGATTCGAAGGATAATGTGGCTGCTACATGATTCTGCTCCTACCCTCTTTGCGGTCAACATTCAGATGCATTTCAATCGTGTCTTCCTTGGTCGGTGGATCGAGCGAGCTGCTATAGTTGCATGGCCTGCTCGTTCACCACATCTCAACCCTTGCGATTTCTGGTTATGCAGCCATTTCATAAATACTGTGTATGCAGAGCCCATTGCAGATATGGAGACCCCGAAGCAGCGTATTCATTCTGCCTTTGACACTTTTCGGATGCAGCCTGGGCGATGTGAACCTGTACACGCATTAAGTGAGGCACAAGGAAACCATTTTCAACGCATTTTGTAACTGTGCCTGTTTGGTACAACGAGAATTAGACGGCAGTCTCTGTAACAGTGTGTGAGTGAATAAATGATCTGTAGCATGGAAACCATGCATTTCCGGACATAAGTTCATTAGACCTTTTTTGCTCTGTATCCTCTCATCGACGAGTCCTAGAGTTTGTACAAGGAGGAACAAGCACCCTATACGTTTACAGCACATAGTCCTAAATTAATAAACACCTATAATTGTTCCAAATAACTGTAGGAAAAAGCTGCTAAATATATTATTCTTCACAGCAAGACTCAGCAACTAACTTCACCAAACAAAACTCTGTGTATCATATATGAAAAAAACCCTCAACACACCAATTTTGTTTTGCTTTGTATCACTACTATCCTGACTGGTTTAATGCGGCCCACAGTACACAATTACTTAAGTTGTGAAGACATAGTAAATTAACATGCTGTGACGGCCTAGACCGCGGCCAGTGCCTCTGCCGTATCTAAAGTTTCAGCAGCTACAGCCAACTTTCTGCTGACAGAAGCAAGCTTCAACATGGTTTCAAATGGCTCTGAGCACTATGGGACTCAATTTCTGAGGTCATTAGTCCACTAGAACTTAGAACTAGTTAAACCTAACTAACCTAAAGACATCACAAACATCCATGCCCGAGGCAGGATTCGAACCTGCGACCGTAGCGGTCTTGCGGTTCCAGACTGCAGCGCCTTTAACCGCACGGCCACTTCGGCCGGCCAAGCTTCACCATGCTCTTGCTTCTGTGTCATCAGACTTCTGGATGTAAATCGCGTGGAACGTTAACCAACATCATGAAATTTCCTCAGTTCAACCCACTATTGCTTCACAATAGAACGACCTCGTTCACCAACCCTGTTCCATACATTTCAGTCTGACGCAGAAATAGGGCTCTTTCCGTATAAGTCATCACTTAACAGCTACATTTGAACACCCAACCGAGTTGGTGATCCACATGAAGGGGGACAGATGTGAGACTAGGATCCTGCTGGGTACTTCATCATACGCGATCGGTACGCGAGCGACATGTCAACACAGCGCCAGCTGCACCAGATCAATGTGACTCCTCCTGACCAGTGCATATACACCGCTGACTTTACTTCACCTACCCCATGGACCGAGTCGATTGAAAATATCACAACGCGAAATAGCTCCACGTAAGACATGATTCCCTAATGAATATCATTTAGTGGGTTAATAATGATCTGTTTATGCTCATTAATTGTTGGTCTGCAGCTTCCCTCCAAAGCTATCGGAAGAAACTGGGATGTCCAGGTGGGTGTCAATCTACTTCTAACACACACCGGGGCGTCTCACACCAACCGGCAGCGGTCATTAGATCCCCGAGCCATTACATTGTGGTAACAGAACACGGTTGGTTACGAGTCAGAGATAAATGTACGCTTCATTCTGACGATAGTAGTCTTCAGAGGTGATCATATATAGCGGCGAAGCCTTTAGATATTTACTCACAGGATCCATGCATCCTGGTATATTTGTATCCTTGTTTCCTTGCATCATTATAAACTTGTAAACTTGTTTTTCCGTATATAGATTTATGACTCAGTTTTTGCAAAGGCCGAAGGGTGCAATGAATATCTCATTTAATATGCACTCATTCTAGTTTAGTAGGGAACGCATGATGAAATTTGTTGGGTATCCACCAAAAAGTGCATATAGCGAGTTAGTGCCGGGAGTGTACCAGCATTAAACATGCTGAATCCCTGATACCAGTGGAACTAAGGAACACGCTAAATTAGCAACGAGTTGTTCTTGTAAACAGGAAGTTTCTACTGTATGGTGGGTTCTGTACACTGAAAACTTTTGCTTGGAGGGGCTTTTACTTTAGTGCTGTATTACATAGAATAAGCGAATACCTGGAACTTAGTGTGTTTAGCAATGGGGTAGATATAAGTAGTGGTAGTTCACCACTGACGAAGCAGAGCATTGTCTTGGTCTAGCAGCCGCAACAGAATTGGATGATCCAGGTTTCCTGTCATTGCATTGTGTGACACTGACCCAAAGCAGCAATGTGCTGAAGCACTTCATGAATGTGAGACAAATAATTGTCTGACTAAACAGTCCAGGTCCGCATATGGTAAGGGAGAATCCATCAACGAAATCAAGTCGCGCAGGAGAGCTTCTATGAAGTTTGGAAGATAGGAGACGAGATACTGGCGGAAGTACAGCAATGAAGAGGCGTCAGGAGTCGTGGTTGGGTAGCTCAGTTGGTACAGTACTTACCTGCGGAAGGAAAAGGTCTCCAGTTCTAGTCTCGGTCGGGCACACAGGTTTAATCTGCCACGAAGTTTCGTATGAGCGCAGACTCCGCTGCAGAGTAAAAACTTCATTCTGGAGAGCCATGTCTCCGCAATATCATTTCTTCCAGGGGTGCTACTGCTGCAAATTTCGCAAGAGCTTCTGTAAGCTTTGAAAGATAAGACACGAAGTAGTAAAGCTGTGAACACAGCTTGGGTGGCTCAGTTGGTAGAGCACTTGCCTGCGGAAGGCAATGGTCGCCACTTCGAGTCTCGGTACAGTTTTAATCTGCCACGATGTTTGATATATATGGAGTTCCGACATTATGAGCGGACGTACTGGTAACTAGGGATAGCTTCATACAGGTTTCCATAGGTGCATTGTGGGCCCAGGAGGATAGCTGAAATTGACTGTGACGCAAGAAGTACGTCCATGGTATCAGACAGCTCATGAAACAGAGCCAAACACTCTAAGAACGAGAGAGAGTGGTGAATACGACTGAGAATGTGACAACAACAAAGCTGATTTTGACTTCTTCTTTCGTAGATAGTCTGCATTACTTGTTATAGCGTAGTAATAAACAATAGGACAGCATGTATTAAAGGGAAACGAAATGAAAATTGTACCTGTGGAAGAGAGCATGGATTCTGATGTTAGCAGTGAAGAGTGAGTATTGTTGTTTATATAAATTTAGGTTATGACTTAATGTTATTAAGGGACCCTTTTTCGAATCATTAGATTTATAAAACGTAAGAAATAAGAAAATATGAAAGTTGAGAATTTTAGCATGCAAATAGTAAGTGGGTTAGAATACTTTCCTGACCTTAATTTCCTTCGCTCCATGTGGAATGACGTAGTTGCTAACTGGTCTAAAACTTAGAGCGAAAGAAGTTTAAAGAGGAACACAAAGAATCGGTGTTTGTGAAATAGTGTAGAAGAAGAGAAGTCACTGTGAGTGCAACAGAGCACGCAAAGTCTAAACATTTGTAATTGAATGAGTGCTTATTTTGCACCCAACCTACAACAGTAATCTGGGTGGTTGAATTTTGTTTCTGTGAAGGAAGAATTTACAGCCTAAACCACAGCCAGTGCAATGCTCTATCTAGAACATCAGCAGCCGCACACAACGTCCTGCAACAGAAGCACCCTTTGCAGTGTCTCTGCTTCCCTGTCGTCAAACTTCTGTGACAATGGCCTGGGACATGCAAATGTGTATTACTTCTGTTCAGTACATATTGTCATGTAGTTTCCACATAGTGATACATCTACATCTACAAATACATGGATACTCTGCAAATCACATTCAAGTGCCTGCCAGACGGTTCATCGAACCACCTGCACAATTCTCTATTATTCCAGTCCCGTATAGCGCTTGGAAAAAACGGATACCTATATCATTCCGTACGAGCTCTAATTCTCATATTTTTTATGGTGATCGTTTCTCCCTATGTAGGTCGGTGTCAACAAAATATTTTCTCATTCGGAGGAGAAAATTGGTGATTGAAATTTCATGGGAAAATTTCGTCGCAAGGAAAAACAACTTTGTTTTAATGATGTCCATCCCAAATACTGTATCATTTCAGTGACACTCTCTCCCCTATTTCGCGACAATACAAAACGTGGTGCCCTTCTTTGAAGTTTTTCGACGTACTACGTCAATCGTGTCTCGTAAAGATCCCACATCACGTAGTAATATTCTATATAAGGACAGACAAGCCTAGTGTAAACCGTCTCATTACATTTTCTAAGTGCCCTGCCAATAAAACACAGTGTTTGGTTAGCCTTCCCCACGACATTCTCTGTGTGTCCTTTCCAATTTAAGTTGTTCGTAATTGTAATTCACAGGTATTTAGTTGAATTTACGGCCTTTAGATTTGACTGATTTTATGTGTAACCGAAGTTTAATGGATTCTTTTCAACACTCATGTGGATGACCTCACACTTTTCGTTAATCAGAGTCAATCGCCAATTTTTCCACCATACAGATATCTTTTCTAAATCGTTTTGCAGTTTGTTTTGATCTTATGATGACTTTACTACTCGATAAACGAAAGCGTCATCTACAAACAATGTAAGACGGCTGCTCAGATTGTCTCCCGAATCTTTTATATAGATAAGGAATATCAAAGGGCATATAACACTACCTCGGGGAACGCCAGAAATCAGTTCTGTTTTACTCGAGGACTTTCCGTCAATTACTACGAATTTTGACCTCTCTGACAGGAAATCACTAATCAAGTCACATAACTGACACGATATTCTATAAGGACGAAATTTCACTACAAGCCACTTGTGTAGTACCGTGTCAAAAGCCTTCCGGAAATCCAGGCATACGGAATCAATTTACGCAGCGTAAGTTAGCATTATCAGAACAGATTGACAAATATTATGACCTGCAAGCTAAAGTTAATACCGTAATATGGGGTTCCCTATCATGTTTAGCTGACTTTGATTTAGCTTTCAGCCGAAATACGATGAGTTTCTGAGAAATTTGGATCAGCTTACTTTGGTATGACTGGGAGTCAAATTATAACCGAACACCCACCACAACGGGGCCATGGAATGGTTCGATTCAAAAGTACTCACTGTACGCGTTAAAACATTTATCCTACTGGTTTTCTAGAATTAATTCTTTGCTTCGTAAAAAGTGGTTGTCCGCTTACGGATCCGCAACCGCACCCACTCCTTCATTCCCTTGTCGGACGAAACTGACGTCCATGTATGTCGTTCTTCTAGTCTTCTAGATAGACGATCCGGGATGCACGGAGCTTACTGCAGTTTTCCCAACCAAGTCGTTGCGGCGTAGCCTTCATCAGATTGGCAGTGACGGTGCGCGTTAAAGTGCAACTTGGATTGCAATTGCTCGAGTATGGATACACAAAAAATGTGAAGCGCTACGAAGACGCTTTGCAGAAACTTCGCAAAAAGTCGAAATGCTGAGGAATGCTGTCGGAGAGAATGTTCCTCTTGCACGATAACACCCGCCCCCACGCTGCCAATCTGAGGAAGGCTGTTCTTCAGCGTTTTGGTTTGCAATCACTGCAGCATCCTCCGTACAGCACCGATTGTTCACCATGCAATTTACACATTGTTGGCTATCGAAAAAAGACATGAGTGGGCGTCGATTTCAGTTAGACGAAAAATACAATGGTGGGTGCGGCTTATCGCATAATATGAAACAGAAACTGTTCCGTTTATCTCACAGTGGGATAAATGTCTTAATGAGTGTGGTGACTACTTCTAAGTGGAACCATTCCATGATTATATTGTGGCAAGTGTTTGGTTCTAATTAAATGCCCCTTATACAAGCATCGTGCTATTCTCATCGACCGTTGCACTTCAAGCTGTAACCTAGATCAGCAGTTGATCACATATATGATTCTTTATTTTAGTAATTTGAATTCTTATGTAATATCACAAATTTATGCATGTTTCAAACATCGATTGAAGCTCGTACATTAAACTAAAATTTGTGTCAATTGTGAAAATAAGCTAGCTGCATGTGTTTTGACAATTAATCCAGCTAGTTTAGATGGGTGAAATTTAATTTCATGGGTCAGTGTTCTTTCCAAGGTGAAGTATAATAATCAAGTTTTGGTATTAGCCAATGTACATTAACCTCTAAGTTTTATCGGTGGTACCAGTATGCAAGCCATGTGTATTCTTTTCAGTGTTATAGAAGAATTAACAGTAGTGCCACGCGCGTTTTGCTTTCGAAATCTTATGTATTTTGAAAAACAATTTTATTCTAAGATCAAATTTTTTGCTGTGCAGAAATGTTTCAAATGGCTCTGAGCACTAAGGGACTTAACTTCTTAGATCATCAGTCCCCTAGAACTTAGAACTACTTAAATCTAACTAACCTCAGGACATCACACACATCCATGCCCGAGGCAGGATTCGAACCTGCGACCGTAGCGGTCACGCGGTTCCAGACTGTAGCGCCTAGAATCGCACGGCCACCCCGGCCGACTGCGGTGCAGAGATCGTATTTCCCACATATCGAAGCTGTAGCTCTTTGTGTAAAACGATGGTGACATCACTTGTAGTCATGTTCACATTTGTTCAAACGGTTCAAATGGCTCTGAACACTATGGGACTTAACATCTGTGGTCATCAGTCCCCTAGAACTTAGAACTACTTAAACCTAACTAACCTAAGGACATCACACACATCCATGCCCGAGGCAGGATTCGAACTTGCGACCGTAGCAGTCGCGCGGTTCCGGACTGAGCGCCTAGAAGTCACATTTGTATTCGGTACATTAAAATGGTCTTCTTGCAAATTACCAAATCTCTCAAAACACGTTCATTCCTCCTTTAAATGGTGCTTGCTCAGTTAGTTTGTCTTTGGATCTATTTAGTACTTTTACATCTCGTATTTTAGAGCTTTATAATTATATTTTGTTATCATTTGGTTGTTTATTACGTAAATACAATCCGTAAAAGTTTTATTGAACCTTGACACCACAGTTCTCACTGATAAATGTCACAGCCTTCCTCGAAAGTTATTTCTTGTTCGTAACCGCAAGTACGCCCAGACTAAGTGCAATAAAAGCCATTATTATCCTGTAAATGTAATCAATTATATTTTTTGTGTAGAACATGATGAAATGTTTTCTTCCCCCCCTACATTGAATTTTGGCGAGGTTAAGCACTACCGAAAAACTTCTATGTGTATGAACACACATCACAGACGCGGAACACGTTGAGATACACTATTTGCGTATTTTGATGGAGGTTTAAAGCGTGAAAATAACGTTGTGATGCTTGATGTAAATATTATGTCTATGACGCAAAAATGTTTCTCGCCCACCCTGTTGGTTGCATTAGTGCGGGGCAAGCACATTAATTTCAGTATAGCTCTTATGTGGCAGCATCTTTGCAGAGGCAGCGCAGCCCGGGGGCTGTTTCTTGTAGCATGACAAAGCAGTGGACCATTTGCAGTATCAGGCAGAAGTGGCATCAATATGAGCCAGTGTTGGCGGTCATAGTGGAGACCTCTCTCAACTCGTGAGGTTGTGCTTAGGCCATTTTTTTTTTTTTCTCATTGGCTTGGTTGATCGAAGGAGACGACGCACGAAACATTCACCAGTAAAAGGGGACTCAGCGGTTAACGGGAGGTAGTGGCCATATCGTTATGTACAAGTGCCGGAGGCTGTTCTGTACAACGGCTAAGTAGCTGTGAGATGGCATCTGGGTCTTGTTCCTATGGCGGCTGAAGTTGTGTTTGCATTGACATGGCTGGCTGTGAAATTGGCCTCTCAAATCCACTGACAGTGAACGGTGATACGATTTAGCGCACTGCCGCCAACCAAGATAAAGCCTGGAGAGGAGAGCATCGTGGAACGGCGATCAGCATGAAAACAACAGAAGGATTCCGCCTCGGTCAGCAAGGAATGTTGACAGCTGTACACACTTATGTAATTGAGTTCGAGTTGTGGATAGTGTCTTCTTGTATGTGACAAAGAGAATACTGCATTTCAATGTCGCTGATGAGGAATGTGGGAGTAATACCGTTGGTTACCGTGGGACAGTGTAGAGCACCAAATGAAGAGTGCTTTTGTTGCTGTTGGCAAGAAGTGACAACTGTCAGAAGTTGGCTAACTAGGTTACAGTGTGATGGAATGCGTTGGAAAAGAGAAGGCTTGATTCAGTTTGTTATTGTATAAAGTAGTTTGAGGAGGCGAGACATTTTATTGTACTTAAACTACGGGCAAATTTTACACACGGCATGGCGCTGGAGGTACACAGAGTAATATTTCAGATTGAGAAATTGTAAATACAGTAAGGACATTTTTCGATGACAATGCGTTAGCAATAAATAACCACTATTTTCTTTTATTGTGTCTTTACATAAGAGAGATTTTTTCTGTTCGATGTAGTGGTTGTAGCTCTGTGTGTTTGTGCTGTCTCTAGAGGCCAGGTGTTGATAATGGTAGACTGTTGATAATTTCAGTGAGTCTCTTGCTTGTGCTAGTTTATTGTAAAGTTGTCGGGGACAACAGTTAGTCTATTTCCTTGGAGCCATCCTCTGCAGTCATTATGGATCAAGCAATCTTACTTTATCTATTTATCTATGGATATACATACCCGGATAGATGAGCATGCTAGCCCGAAGTTTCCGAAAATCGGGGAGATATGCAGACCCCGAATCGAATTCGCCAGGCACATTAACGACGGTAGCCAGGGTGCCAGCTGGTCTTGATATGGTTTTTAGGCAATTTCCAACATCTGCCAAGGTTGGTACCGAAGCTCCATCTTCGTTACGCTATTCGCAAACATTTAGAGAAGGTCGCACATTTCTCATGGATAATTTTACACTGCCTGAACGAACGTCATGGGATAGCGAGCGATATGCACGCGAACAGATAGCGATAATATCGCATACACAAGGTATAAAATGGCAGTGCATTGGCGGAGCTCTCATTTGTACTCACATAATTCATGTTAACATGTTTCTGACGTGATTATGACCGCACGATGAGTATTATCAGATTTTTATCGCTGAATGGTAGTTGGAGATGGACGCATGGGAGAGTCAATTTCAGAAATAGCGATATATATATTTTTAGATCCACAGTGTCAGTAGTGTAACGGGAAACGCAGTGGCCGACGGCCTTCACATAACGTACGAGAGCAGCAGCGCATACGTAAAGTTCTCAGTGCTAAAAGATTAGCAACATGTGGGAAATATGTCGAATACATCAGTCAGGACAGTGACGCGAAATTTGGCGTCATTGAACTGTGACATCAGATGATCGATGAGAGTGCCTTTGCTAAAAGCACTTAATCGCCTGCAGCGCCTCTCGTACACCCGTTACCTAATCGATTGTACCCTAGAAGACCGTAAAACTGTAGCCTGGTCAGATAAGTCCTGGTTTCAGTTGGTAAGGGCTAATGGTAGGGCGCAGACCCCACGAAGCCATGAACGCAAGTTGTCAAGAAGTCACTGTAAAAGTTTGTGGTGGCTCTATAGTGGTGTAAGCTGTGTTTTCATGGAATGGACTGGGTCCTCTGGTCCAGGTGAACTTATCATTGACCGTAAATGGTTATTGTATGTTCATCCTTTTCACTGGAGGCCTTTTGGACCACGGCCGTTCACTATTCTAGGAAAATGAAACGCTTACATTCGTCCTTATCATCTTATTTACTATGTAGCTACCAGTTTCGGCGTTTCAATACTCTATCGTCCGGTCTTAGTCGATGCTGAAGAGGTTATCACGATCCACATATACTCTGCAACAGTGACCAACAACTGGTATAAGCAGGCTATCTGTAACTGTGATGTCAGCACTCCAACCATCAGCTGTGAGTTGATTAATTTTAGTGTCCACAGCCATGATTAGCCATCAATTTTGACAGATCTCTCTCTCTCTCTCTCTCTCTCTCTCTCTCTCTCTCTCTCTCTCTGTGTGTGTGTGTGTGTGTGTGTGTGTAAGTACGCGCTCGCGCCTGCGCGTGCGTGTGGACAAAAAATTGTGACACTTGACTTGAACAATGCATTTCTGTATTGTGTACGTACGATTGCAGACATTTTAGACTTTGTGATTACGGTGTCAAACTTGTCAAACGTGACTAGCGTCATATGTTTCATGGAATAATTGAGATATAGGTATATTTTACTAAAGAGTCCACTGCACAGTACAAGACCGTGGTATAAGCTTACATTTTTGACCTCGGAACCATTTCTACTGATTCACAGTAAGGACAACGTTTGTTTCAACATGGAAAACTGTAATAATGACAATATTTTTTGAAGATGGTGTCGTTTTACGGAACTCAGGTGAAGCCTACATATTTTTGTTATATGCGTACATGTGAGATGGGACTTAAGTATTCTGATCATGGCGCCATCTTGTGTTGTAAAATCAGCTGGAGTGGTGGCCTAGTATAATTGGCCACCATAAACTTGGATATATTCGAATGTCTCACCACTACCAACGTGGAGTTTTTTTCATTTAGGAGACTGATGACCCAGAAGTTAAGTCCCATAGTGCCATTTCTTTTTCGTTTACCACTACCACCATATGGCATTTTTATAAATTTTGCTGTCCCGATCTCGCAGTTTCAAATTTCTCAGCAGTGCTACCTTGTATTGTTGAATTTCCAATCAGCGTCATTTTGGAGTTTTGGCTGATTGCTTTGCCGACTAACGGTGGACGCTTGAACTACGTTTCGGAAATGTCATTCCATACTGTTTAAGACACTGTCTTTACCCACTTCTGCGAGATTATTTCTATCTCTTCGTGTTAAATCAGTCCAATCCTCTTAATACTGCAGTAATATAATTAGTATTAGCCTGTAATTGGCCCCACCTCACCGTTTCAACCAAAGCCCTTAATCGAATAAAGGCATTACGACAAAAAGGTCACAACACGGATGCACAGACAGCTACCCAGAATAATTAATTATTAATCGCGTATTATTTAAATGTTAAGATCTTCATTTCTCCCTATTTCTACAAATTAAAAAAATGGCTCTGAGTACTATGGGACTTAACATCTGTGGTCATCAGTCCCATAGAACTTAGAACTACTTAAGCCTAACTAACCTAAGGACATCACACACATCCATGCCCGAGGCAGGATTCAAACCTGCGACCGTAGCAGTCGCGCGGTTCCGGACTGCGCGCCTAGAACCGTTAGACCACCGCGGCCGGCTCTACAAATTAATTGCAAGCTTTCAGATAGGTGAGTTATGTCTCACCTTCTGCATTTAGATACCCTGTTCGGCTCGCACTGTACATCACCATATCGACTTGCTACTCCTTATTCTCTTCCAAGAGCACACTCCAATGATATATGTAAATCTCTAAACTGACTTGAACTATAATGTTCCGCATTTGATGCACCGCCATGCTTTTCCAGCATCTCCCACCGGAACATTCACCAACCCTCAATTATTAACTAAGAAAACTGTTTCAGAATACACTTGTCACATCAGATCTACTAAACAAACTCCATTCCTTGCATTACTCGGTCTCTGTCACTTGTTCCTTTTCCTCACACCAAATAACCAGAGGTGCCTCTTACCTGTTTCTTCACGCCCCGTATCAGCTTTTCATCTCAATCGCAATCGTTTCCATACACTATCACCATCATATCCGAGTAGCATCAACACTATCATCTCTGTATTAAATATGCTACAAATAACTTGTAATCTAAATTTTGCGTTTTACTTCGCACTTGCATGGTATGTGTACTTAAACGAATATTATCTTGTTCGTTCATTATATTTCAAAACCGTAAAATTTTAAACACTTGCCACCTTTCAGCCTGCTTTAATTGTTCTGAATCCAAATTAAATAGCACGGAAACGCAGAATATGCATCTTGACACATGAGTACTGAATGTTTTGTGCACTACACCACTCATTGTTGAATTCACTGGGATTAGTTTCTGACAGTAGCGTAAATTATCACTTTCGCCCAAAGCAACAGTCGGCTGTTTATGCAACTCGCTTGAAGTACTGCCTTCAGGAACTGTCCCTATAGTACGAAAATCTAGCAGCGTAATTTATCAAGCTGGCCACTATCTCGTTATTCAAGAGGAGGAAGACTGCTGTTCATGTCAGCCTGTGTCGTGTGTCATTCTCCACACTGGTCTAGAAAAAAGCTTGGTAAATTCTGTAATATTCACACACAGTTGCAATACGAGTACGTAGGTGTAGAACAAAACTTCCACGATTAACAGACAAATGGTGCACACTTCCTCCTCTTGCGGAATCTAGTGGTTGCTGGAAAATGGAAGCACCATACCGCAATATTACAATGTCAGAATCGTCAAGTCAAGCAGTTAAGACAATTTGTCATCATTGGGCCCTTCGATGACGGGTTTAACATGCCAGGAAAGTTCCCTTCTGCACAGTTTGTCTTCGAAAATCAGTTCTGTTGAAATTATTATCTGTACTATCAAAGTGGTACGTTAGACTAAGAGCGCAACACCCCAGTTGTAGGGTAACTTTAGTACTCAAAAAGTACTGTGGAAATAGCTACATTATTTGTCAATCAGAGTCCATAATTTTTTCCCTCTGAAATGTTCTGAGGCGATAGCGTAGAATGGACTACACAGTTTTCTTGTAATTTCCCTACGTCGATAGACAAATAACTAATACTCAGTTTCTCGTGAAAGTTTTTGTTCGTAGAGATTTTGACATGAAATATTTAGATTCTGTTCGATGTAACCTTCTTAGTTCATTATAAAAATTTCCACATTATGCTGATTAACTACTGCACAGCTGAACGCGCACATATTTAAAAATACGCTGTAAAGTATGACGCCTTAGTCAGCGCATTAGTTGAATCTGTTCTCAAAGCTTCCGACTGTGCCATATGCTTGACTCCATGGTACGAGTATCTCATAGAATGCCTGTGTTAGATACGTTTCAAAATTAGACTTGGGCGTCAGCTGTGACGTCGGAGCAGTTCGCAACAAGCTACAATGATTGGAATTTTAATAGTGGCAACTACTTACTTGCAAAAAATGGTTGAAATGGCTCTGAGCACTATGGGAGTTAACTTCTGAGGTCATCAGTCCCCTATAACTTAGAACTACTTAAACTTAACTAACCTAACGACATCACACACATCCATGCCCGAGGCAGGATTCGAACCTGCGACCGCAGCGGTCGCGCGCTTCCAGACTGTAGCGCCTAGAACCGCTCGGCCACTAAGGCCGGCACTTACTTACAGCTCTTACAAAATAGATATGTGTTTCAAAGTTTTCATGACCTTCAAACTGGTCACCAACATTGTGTATAAGCCGTTGCCAGCGATGTGGAAGCCATAGGATACTCTTAGCAGTGCCAGTTGTTTTGACAATTCGAGCGGCGCGGTCTATTGCCCAACGAATTTGTAACAGTTCTGAAGTGAATGCCTTGAAGTGTTTCCTTCAGTTTAGAGATCGAGTTGAACTCACGAGGGCTTAAGTCAGGGGAGTGCAGTAGGTGGTATAGCGCTTAACAGCCCCGTAAGTCAAACAAATAAGTAACAGCTTGCATTGTACGTGCTTGAGCATAGTCCTGCAAAATGATGGTCAGGTTCTGCAGAAAGTGTCATGACTTCTGTCTCCCTGCTTTTTATTTGTGGAATACAACCTACAACCAGCTTACAGATAGGAGTGAAGACACTTTCTGCAGGACCTGACAATCATTTTGCAGGACAATGATCACACACGTACAGCGATAGCTGTTACTGATTTGTTTGACTGATGGGGTTGTTAAGTGCTATACCACCTGCTGCACTCCCTAGATTTAAGTTCTAGTAAGTTTAGCCGCGGGGGGTAGCCGTGCGGTCGGGGCATCTTGTCATGGTTCGCGAGGCTCCCCCCATCGGAGGTTCCAGTCCTCCACCGTGCATGGGTGTGTGTGTTGTCCTTAGCATTAGTTAGTTTAAGATAGATTAAGTAGTGCGTAAGCCTAGAGACCGATGACCTCAGCAGCTTGGTCCCATAGTCCTTACCACAAATTTCCAAAAATTTCCTGGTAAGTTCAACTCGGATTCTAAACTGAAGGAAACACTTCACGGCATTCGCTTAAGAAATGTTACAAATTCGTCGGGTAATAGACCTCGCAGCTCGAACTGTCAACTCAACTGGCACTGCTAAGAGTATCCTATGACTTCCACATCGCTGGCAACGCGTTATACACAATGATGGTGACTACTTTTTAAGGTCAGTAACACATATCTATTTTGTACGAGCTATAAATAAATAGTTGCCACTATTGAAGTACCAACTCTCCTATATTCGGGGTGTGGGAGCTGATTGCCAACGTTCTGAAGATGTGACTGACGAGTGAAACATGTCAGTAAGGTATGGTTGTATAAGGCTGTTGCACAATCCTAATTTGTGACGGTCGGTGTTCTCCCAGCAAACGAAGCTAGCGCTGGCCATATACGTTCACTTTGTCATCCGCTTTCATTTCCTTTCAAGACAAAACTGACGCAATACTATACCATAATTTAAATCGGGGTTATCAGGAGGAAGAAGACCATCATAGCGACAACACAATGTCTAGTGTCACATTTGTTTAATGAGTTGAGAAGCTTACGTACAGATAAGAGGTGCTAAAATTTTTTTAACACACTTTTTGGTTGTAGACAGCTTTATAAACATGTATTATTGCTTCGGACTTTAATGCAAGTTGCCTATTTCAGTATATATAATACATATGTTCTCCTATGTAGGCAACTTATAACACAGAAATATCACATCATAATATTACTCTCTCTACAATACAGAAAATATTTGTTAATGAATTGGGCTCTTGTTGAGAGAAACTCCATGCTTACGTCAGTATGCATTTGACGTACAGAAACTCTTGAAGTGCCACAGAACGATGAGGCCGGCATGGCGACTTGACGTGACTTGTTGCTGAAAAATTTACTTATAAGTAAACCTCCGTTCGCAAAGATTCTATTGAAATACACATTTTTAGCCAGATGTAACTTAATTGATGCAATAATTAATGAAACTTTGTTAAAGGGTATCCTATAATCAGTACCTCAAGGTTAAAATGTGTCAATATATTCTGAGACGTAAGGTCACCAACAAAAAATTAGTCACCCTTTGACAAATTGTTAACAGTATAATTTCATACAACGTAATTCCTACCCTGGACTTGATAACCGGCCAGATTCGGTTAGGAACTGAGTCCATAAGGCTTTGTAAGTAAGTCGCTCAGGTTACGCCACTCGCTGTGGATTTGATCACCCAATTCCACCAAATTACGGGGATGCTGATGTCGACGCTTCGCCAACTGTTCCAATATGTCTCATAGTTTTTCTATGGTATTCATGTCAATTGATTTTGCACACCGGTCGAGATATAACAGGATGGGGGAGTGTACAGAAATCTTGCCATTTATTCTTCTAGCCCGATTAACTTACCTGTTATCGTCTTCATGTGGCTGTGTGAACAATGGCCTCTTGCGAGAAGACTGACCCGTATGTCCATTGGATGCAGTTCCCGTCAAACTGTTCTGTCGTTAACAGGCTATGGTGAACTTTCACTCTATGCCTTTAGTAATTCCTGTCCAGTGTGTAAGCTGTTTCTATTTTCAAGCCTTGAAACGCATCTCCGGTCCCTCTCCGTGAAGATCTCTCTTCGAGCGCAATTCTGAAGTCCTGTTTTGTGGCCATGTGTGTTACACCACTGCTTAAAAACACGTTGAACAGTTCACCGTGAAACACAAACGAATCGACGAGCTACACACACTGCATGGCCACGGTAAGGCCAAACACGACTGCCCCTTTTTGCCACTTCGCTATGGCCTTAAGCTTACCGATGTTTATGTACAATGTACGCTTGAAACATAAATGTCTCACTGATCGTTAGTGCCTGACGCTCAAGGAGAGGCAGTGCGGGCGCGTTTGAGCACCGTACTCGATCGCTGCCCCAACTGTAAAGGCTTAACGAGTGATCTGTGCCTGCACACTGGGTGAGCCGTGGCGGCTGGCGTTAGGGTGTCCTACTTGCATCGCTCTCTTGCTATCGTTGACTGCTCCCCCCCGGCGGTTTTGCGGATGAACGTGTGATGGGAGAGTCTCTGGGCGGCGTTCAACGAGCCAACTTGTGTTGAAAACAAGCCGGCGTCCCTAACCGTGGTGCATGATGGGCCTCGCCGTGCTCGCCGCCCATTTCTTTTGTCGCGCCAGATGTACGATGCCTATCATTTGGTGCCTTGATGTACAAAATTGTGGTGCGTTCGTCGTCTCACGCTGAACCGCTTCGTAACCCGTAATTTGCAAGCTCCAAGCTAAGTATGACTTTTATTCTGTGTTTAACTAAGAAGATTGTTGAAACTTACTGTGGCATGGGTAGCTGCCGCAGATCGTTCTGAATTTGGTTCCACAGTGGCTACTTTAAGATGGCTGATATTCCTCATTTCGTTTTTCATCATCTGTGGAGTGTGTGTCTGAAGCGCTTTCCATGCAAGTTTTAACTTGTTTTATGACATATTGACCGCTTGGGGACTGGGTGCCGTTGTGTACGCGCCCGGCAGCCGTAGAGTTAATGGTTTAATCATCTGTCACGGAAGGATTTGGTTTCTTTATTTAAAGTGCCTTAAGACAACAGGAAGTGATCTCTAAGTTTCCTGCTAATTTACTGGTAGACGGGTTATGTTAGAGTATTGCTCCATAAGAATTTGAGTGCATGATTATTATATATGGCTGTATGGCTGTGATTTGACCTTGTTTTCAATGCAATCCATTTGTGCTGCAGGCCATTTGTTAAGTCTGCTCATTTTCTGCCATCTGAGGGGTTTAGATGTTAAGTCCCATAGTGCTCAGAGCCATTTTTTTAGGGGTTACGGATCCTTGTTAGGACCGCTCATTGTGAAGCAGGTCGGTCTATATATAAATATATACTGCTTGCTAGTGAGCATGTGCACAAGCCATGGGGAGTGAACGCTCGTATTGCCTGCCGGCCGTAGCGCCATTGCTTCCAAATACTGCTGTGGGCCTTAACGCTGTTCTCTAAAGTTACATGAGGACATTTTGTTGATATTAGCGTTTCTGTAAATAATTTTACTGATTGAGTTAGTACTATCCATTCTTATTTAACATTTACGTTAATCAGTTGTGTAACTTTAATTAATGTGCAACTTGTTGTTTTTCGTGTGTGCCAGTCTTGAGACCTTGGTTGGACCACTTAGCCTTTTTAGTATAAGCATGTTTCACAGTCGACCCTTATGTGGGCAGTTTGGTTTTATTAAACTTTAAGATCTGTTTTTTTTTTTTAATGAAGTTGTGGTATTATGTGGCTGTGTAACTTTGAGTTGACAGTGTATAGTGACAGTCTTTAGAGATATGGTTAAACAAGAACGATTGCTTATGATCGATTATCCACCGTGCTCACTACCTATGATTTGGGTTGCGGACGCAAAATATGATTCTTATTCGTGTTTATGTAATTAAATTAAAGTGAATATTTGTGTATTGCATCATTAAGAGTCCAAATGCCAGAGTAGAAGTTTATAATAAAGTCTTATTTGAGTCAAATGGAAATTGTAAAAAAATCACATGCTTGTCCATCGCCAGTGATCCCGGGCTTCCTATTTCTTTCAAATATCTGTGGTGAGATTGTAATTTTTGATTTTATAAAGAATTGAGTAGCAACAGGGTTCAATGGGTTAGCTAATTATTTGATCTGTGAGATTGGTAACATAATGCCTTGAATCCGGAAACTGAATTCATGATTTGTGAATGTGCTCTCTATGAACTGAAGAAGTTGGAACTTTGAGGAATTTGTGGCATAACGCATGAGACCAGTCAGATGAGAGACGACCCATTAACATAGAATGTATACAATTACTGCTACAATTAAAGCAACCGTCATAGTTGGGATCTTAGTAAAAGGTATGTAATATGGTTTGGATGTGGTAGTTAAACCAATTTTTGCAAAGAAATTTAACTTATCTTTAAGTGTTAGGAAGATTTCACTGAAAGTATTAGTCTAGTATGTAGACCTGCACGTAAGTGGGTATTAAGTAGTGCCGACGATAGTGAAAAATTATGAAATGTTTAGCTACAGAAGAATGCCAAAGCCTGGATGGGTAGATCAAATAACTAATGAGGTGCTACTGTGTAGACGTTGGGAGAAATGAAATTTAAGGCACAACTGACTAAAACGGGGCAATAATCGATGGAGCACATCTGAATTATAAAAGAATAGTCAATTTGTTAGTGCACGTTTGACCGAGCGGCTCTATGCACTTCAGTCCGAAACCGCGCTGCTGCTACGGTCGCAGTTTCGAATCCTGCCTCGGACATGGATGTGTAAGCTCTCCTTAGATTAGTTAGGTTTAAGTAGTTCTAAGTCTATGGGACTGGTGTCCTCAGATGTTGATTCCCATAGTGCCCAGAGCCGTTTGAACCACTTCTTTTATAGTGCAGGAAGTGTAGGAATGGGCGGATGACCAAAGTATTGGTAGAGAAACAACGGTGAAGTGAACGTTGCTTTGGTCGTTGTATGTAGAAATTACGTGGAAAGGACGGGCTTGGACAAAATACCCGTAGTCTGACGCATGGGTCTCCAAACAAGGACCTCGGCTCGCATACAGCCCACGAAGGGAAATAATCCGGCCTGACCAAGATATCGTCAAGCTTCGTTTCTTTGAAAGCGGAGATTGAAAGATTTCCGAATGGGGAAAACAGACTTTAAAAGCTCTGCAGGAGAAAAAAAAATGCATTGGAAATGACTCTACTTCAACAAGGTGGCTCTTTATTTGAACTGAATGAGAAATTTCAAAGGGAGTACGAGATGACGATTGCGTGCTGAAAAATAATGCCTTCGAATCGCTGATGAGAAAACTGTTAAAGTTTTAAAAGTAAAATAGACGTTATCCACATTATAAATCTTTATTCATCGTTCCTACACATTTGCAGCCGTCTGCCGCGTGTACATGACGGTGTGTAACGTTTTTATGTTGGTACGTGAGAAACAGCGAGCTGTAATCGAATTTCGAATTCGAATGAGTTCGTCCACACGCGGAAAACCCTCTCCATCAGCATTTCAATTCCAGAGCACAAGCGAGCTCAGCAACAGCTGTAACAATCCAACGTCTTGGATTCACCAATTTTCGTGTTTTTGTTAATGATGAAGCTGTGCAGGCAGAGGCGAGGTATCATCGCCGTAGTGACTACTCTGAGAAATAAGTATGTAGACATAAATAATAAAGATGTACAATTAGAGTGACGGATGTTTTATTTAAAAAGCGTTATAAGTTTTCTCATAAAACATTGGGAGGCATTGGTTTCAAGCTTGTCCTCGTATTTGTGACCGTTATACGAATATAGCTTTCAGACCAAATCAGAATGATTTTCTCACACTTCCTCAGTCGCCGGTCACTGAAAAGTGAGTGTGGTTGAGGTTTTCCACTTCTGCTTGCTATGGAATTTCTTGGTGATCTGAATTAACAGTTCTCTTCTATGTCGACAGATTTACGTGCTCTTACAAGGAGATCCAAGTTTTCCAAAACCCCGTATCTCGAGAAATAGAGGATGTTTCAGAAGCACTGGAAATGTAAATCAGAGACGCAGAGCTTCACGAGACTGTGAACAAATTTAAATAAAGAAGTCTTTTCCAGTTCCACAAGTATCTCATGGAAGAAAAATAGCGTAAGAAGAAAGACTTTACAAGAGCTCTGTTGTCTGTATTTGTCAATACTTACAGTAATGCAGAAACACTTTTTTTGCTGAATGTTACAAAATGTAAATATTTTAGTAATTTGAGTGACGAACAAATACCAGTTATTTTACTCCTATAACAGGCTATGTTAGAGGCACAGTTTGAGATAATTGCCGGATAAAAAAAAAGGTTTACACCTCTCACTAGCTCTATTAATCCCCTCTCTTCTATTCCTATAGAAAAAGCAATGTGCTGGTTAATTGACTCATCATTGCCATGCCAAGATCGCTAAAGATACAAACTTCAAATTTGGAAAAAACTGTGCATCTTATACTATAAGCGTTGTTTAAGAAGGGATTTTTCTAAATTCCAATCCAAAGAAGTGAAATAGGTAATGAAAGCCTTTCGAAAAATGTCACTATTAATCCAGTTTTGAAGCTAGACCTACAAAATTGGTATTTGGTTTCTCCGTCAGAAATAAAGAAATGCATGTTTCAACATTTTCTCAAATTTAATCTTATGGGAGTGAAATAGTGGGTGAAACCTTTTTTGAAAGTATATCATTATTAAAGAACTACTGAAGTATTTTCAATGCTACAGCAATGAACTTTGGTATTTGACTTCTCGGTTGCAAATACATTGAAGAGCCAACTGGTGCACCCGCTTAATATTGTGTAGAGCCCCCATGAACACTCATAACAGCAGCAACACGACGTGGAATGGACTTTGAAGCACATGTTAATGGTTGACGCGCTGGCACTTGTTGATGGCCCAGTACTGAAATCTGCAACAGTTTGCGGAAAGGTTGCACTTCTGTCACGTTGAACGATAGTCTTCAGTCGTCGCTGGTCCCGTTCTTGCAGGATCTTTTTCCAACCTCAGCGATGTCGAAGATTTGTTTATTTACCGGATTCCTGATTTTCTAAGGGCACACGTGAAATGGTCGTACGGGGAAATTCCCACTTCATCGCTACCCAGGAGATGCTGTGTGCCGTCACTCGTGCGCCGACCATGTTCAGACTGACTTAAATTTAGATAACCTGCCATTGTAACAGCAGTAACCAATCTAAAAACTCCGCCAGACACTTATCTCATATAGGCGTTACCAACCGAAGCACCGTATTCTGCCAGTTTACAGATCTCTGTATTTGAATACGCTTGCCTATACCAGCTTTTGGCGCTTCAGTGTAAAAAATACGTGTTTCAGTGTTTTGGAAACAGAACACCTTTGGGGGCGGTGAAATAGGCGGAGAGATTTTTTATGAAAATATTTTATTATGAAAGCGTTTTTAAAGCTAAGTGTATGAATGTTTTTATTTTCCTTCTCTGTTAGAAATAAAACTTACGAACGTCACTATTTATGGAAATCCAAACCCTAAGGGTGAGAAATAGGAGGTGAAAGATTGTATGAAAATATTTTATTGTGAAAGCGTTTCTAAAGGTAAATCTCTAAAAATTGGCGTTTTATTTCTCGCGTAGAGATGAAGAGATAGTGTTTCACTGTTTTTCGAAACTCGGACCTTACGTGGGTAAGGTCAGCCTTACGCACTGACTTTCACCGCCCAGCCCAGACCGCTGAAGATAGCCACTTGAAGTTTGATGATAGTGTGGATCTTTTATTGTAGGCATAGTTGAAGGTTTTGTCTGAATTTCACTCCTAAATGGGTGAAATAGAGGAATAAAGTGTGTTGCTATTATGGGCGTTTTGAAGCTCACTCATCAAATAAATAAATAAATAAATGTCGTGTGACTAGGGCCTCCCATCGAGTAGACCTTTCGCCAGATGCAAGTCCTTTGATTTGACGCCACTTCGGCGACTTTCGCGGTGATGGGGATGAAATGATGATGATTAGGACAACACAACAGACAATCCCTGGGCGGAGAAAATCTCCAACCCACACGGGAATCGAACCCGGGCCATATGGATTGACATTCTGTCGCTCTGACCAACCATCTACCGGGGGCGGACATTCAGAAAAGAAATATACATATTCAGGATTTCTGGCAGTTCGACCACTATGGGCGGGGGTGGTGGGGTGGTGGGGTGTTAGAATAGTGGGTGAAATTTTGTTTGAAAATCAATAATTGCTAAGGAATTACTACAAGATTTCTGAGGCTACGTATAGGACAATTGGTTTTGACTTCTCGGTCAGAAATAAAAAGAACGCGTTTTTAAATTTTTCTGGAAATTCAACCCCTAGGGAAGTGCAATATGGGGAGAAAATTTTCAAGAAAATTTTTTGTCATAATAAAAAATAATTTGTAAAGCTAAATTAAAAAAAAAAAAAACCTGGTATTTCGCTTGTCGGTTAGGTATAAAGAAATATTTGTTAGGGGATGAAAGCTGATATGGAAATACCTTTACAAGAACCCAAAAGTCATGATTAACAAAAACTTTGGACTCCAGCTACCAGAATCACTTTTTGGTCAGAAGTACATTCAAAAAAGGGCATGCGTGTATGGCATAAACTAGCGTGAAAAGCTTAGAACGTGTTGCAGTTTGCGAACAACATAAAAATTATATTAAATAAAAACAAAAATTCTCTACCGGCTATACTGTGTACGTGGACGAATCAGTCGGCACTAATCTAGTGTAATAAGGAATACCTGAAGCCTTCACTGAATAATCTGTTTGTGTTAAACTGCAGTACATTTTGTTATAATATTCTTTAATTTATGCGACAACGAGTTATCCGGCTCTTTTTGGAGGTTCAAAACTAAAAACGCGCTCTCTTAAGGGTGGCGCTCATGCCTCAGTAATTTGGGCTGGCCTAGTGTGTCAAGCTTATCCAACCAATCTTCCAACTCACTGACATTTGCAAGGAGAATGAAGTAGTTCTTTGTGGCGCTGACCAGCAAATGAAGTAATAAACGCTTTGCAAACACTACACTATTTAATTGTTTGTTTATTCTCTGTGGAACTGAAAATAGTAATCAAGCTTTATGATTTGAGCTAGGATCCTCGTAAACACCTGTTTCCCTTCATTTAGGACTATACGAAAATAACGGATTCCGTCGGCGTTACCAGGCGTACTTTACGGATGAACCGTTTTCAAATCACGCTCTGCTAGGAGTTTCTCCCATTTGCGTAAGACATGGTAACATGAAACAGGCTCAAAAATTTTGTCCGACTCGCTTGAAAATGTTTGATTAAAAAATGAAAAATCTGGAAGGGTTTAGCTTCCCTTTCGTTTTCTGCGTAGTGTATGCGCGTCGGCCGTATACAGACCGAGAGTGTGTGCGAATGAATGAATGGACCGTTTCTCGGCATGCGGGATTTTCTCTTGTTGTGATTCGATTCCCGCGGCGGCGCGGGTGGAATAAAAGATGAGGGCGCCCTGCAGGTACTGGTCCAGAGAGCAGAGAGCGTATATCGTGTGCTCGTGTGCGACACAAAAGCGACGTGGGCCCAGTTTGCATACGTCATACCCTGGAAGGTATTAGCAATCAACCTAATAACCTATATTCTATTTCAAATCAGTATTCAACATGTATTTTCTTAAATCGGTGATAATGGTTTTTTTTTTCTTTTTGAAGAGTAGTCCTGTCAGAGTGACGAATGGAAGTATATTTACTTTTTCTGAGTAAATCTAAAGCACTAGAGTTCACTAAACACTTTCACATGACTAGGCGGCAAAGTAGGTAGCAGAGATACATGTTCAGCCAGTCATATTTAAGTTTCTCCGGAAGGACTGGGGCACATGACGTGGTCGTTTCTTTGAAAGGACTCTGCGAATTTTCTTCCCCGTCCTTATTCTGTCGGAAGATGCTCCTTTTCTAATAATGTTGCCGTCCTTCCACCAATCTCACAATCATAGTTCTCTCTCTTTACCAGTGAAACATTTTTGTGTTAATTGGCATTGGCTGCACCCATATACGATGGTTGGAACTTAGATAGCGGCAACTTTTTATTCACAACCGATACAAAAGAGTTACATGTTTGCACCTGTTATTGTCCTTCAAAGTAGTCACCAGCGTTGTGTAGAACCCGTTGCCAGCGATGTGGAAGGCGTAGTATACCGTTAGCAGAGCCTGTTCTGTTGATCGTGCGGATGGAGCGATCTACTGCCTGTCGAATCTCTGGAAAAGTTCTGAAGTGAATGTTACGAAGCCAAAACACAAACGCAGATCCAACTAATGGCGTCATTATGGGTCGCCACGAAAGTCCAAAGCGCGTCAGAGCCCTAGTATGGTGAAAGTGATGGTGATTCTCGTGTATGATTGTGATAGCGTTATCCTAACGCATTACGCGCCTCCACCAGAGACCGTCAATGCACAGTATTACTGTTCGTTTTTGGAGCATCACCTGCGAACACCCTTGCGAAAGAAGCGGCGACACATCTGCGCAAATCACCCATCATTTTGCACGAAATAGCGTGTCGCATACAGCACATGCAGTCACTGCTCTGTTCGGTCGATGGGACTGGGAAGTACTGTACTATCCACCTTACTCGCCGGACCTAAGTCATTATGACTTTGACTTGATTTCAAAGATGAAAGAATCGCTTCATGGCATTCGCTTCAGAACTGTTGCAGAGATTCTACAGGCAGTAAACATCTCTATTCGCACCATCAACAAATCAGGCTCTGCTACCGGTGTACTACGCCTTCCACATCGCTGGTAACAGGTTCTACACAACGCTGGTGACGACTTTGAAGGACAGTAAGAGGTGCAAACATGTAACTCTTTTGTATCGGCTGTGAATAAATAGTTCCCACTATTTAAGTTCCAACCCTCGTACGTAGCCGAAAGATTTAACGCCTTCTAAAAGTAAAATGACGTAAGAAACAAAGAAAACAAGGTCTTCTACTTATTTTGAAATAAATACGTAGGCCCGTACCAAGGAACCAAGGAACTCCTTTACACACACACACACACAAACACACACACACACACACACACACACACACACACACACACACACAAACACACACACACACACACACACACACACACACACACACACACACACACAAACAGTTATAACTTAATCCTAACATTAAGAAAACTACTGTAATAACCTCAACAGACATTTTGCGTCTGAAATATGTATCAATTAGTATGAATTTTGGTGTGTGGAATCCTAATGTACCTTTTGAAACGTTAGATACAATATTTTTGAGTTTTTGTTTTTTCCTATTGATTATTTTCCGTATTTCGCTGTTTATTGCTGTTTGGTTGGATGTCTTAATTCCTTAATTTATGTTTGCTGGAGGAGTGGTATAAGATTTACAAGTCGTTACTAGATGGCAGGTGTGAAAAAGATTCTAAACTTTACTCCCCTTATGGCAAGACATGTCCTAGCGTGAAAAATATTTTACGAACTATTGCATTGCCGGCCGGTGTGGCCGTGCGGTTAAAGGCGCTTCAGTCTGGAACCGCGTGACCGCTACGGTAGCAGGTTCGAATCCTGCCTCAGGCATGGATGTGTGTGATGTCCTTAGGTTAGTTCGGTTTAATTAGTTCTAAGTTCTAGGCGACTGATGACCTCAGAAGTTAAGTCGCATAGTGCTCAGAGCCATTTGAACCATTTTGAACTATTGCATTCTAAAATAGCATACTTACCTTGGCTAAACAGTGTATTCCGAGATTTCGTTATTTCAGTGAGTGTTTTGTGTGACATATAGTGGAGCGTTGTGGTGGCTTGATAAAACTGGCACCTCACAAACGTCACTGATGTCCAAATCATGCTAACAAGTTTTGTTTCTTGTGTGGGGCATTCATTCAAAAACCTCAAAGAAAACCAGTAACTGATTTCCTTCGGAGGGCATATAAACTGTATATCAGTTGTCCTGTTGGTGACCAAGATGAAACTGTGTGACTCATATTACCTGCATAAACTCTAACACCACTTAAAACTGAATAGACGAAAGGAAAGCGCCGAGCCACGCGATTCGCTATTCCAGTGGTGTATGTGAGCCTAATATCATTTTCCAGACTGTTACTTCGCAATAACCAAGAAAAACTAGACAAAGTGTCGAAATCTACCTCCAGTGCATTTCCTGTTCCTCGTTATGAAGGGTTGCTTGTCCCTGATTGTAAACTGCAGTCTACGCTATCAGACCCAAAATTTCAAATGGCTCTGAGCACCATAGTTTTATCTTCTGGGGTCACCGAACTAACCTAAAGACAACACACACATCCATGTCCAAGGCCGGATTCGAACCTGTGACAGTTGCGGTCGCGCGTTTCCAGACTGTAGCGCCTAGAACCGCTCAGCCACTTCATCCTGCTACCAGACCCAACTGCAAGTCAACCAGAAGGTACCGGAAATGTAGAAGAATATTGCCCTCCATCTCACAGTTCTTCGCCTCAGCTCTTTAATGAAAAGGAGCTAAACTTGTGTCTCAAATAAGAGAACTGATGAAAGATCGATCATTTGACACTAAACTCTCGGGCCGTAACATATCTGTCCTCGTTCTAAGTATATACGAATGGCATTTTGGGCTACACAAGAGATGATAATTACGTTTCCAAGGTACAGCTACAATAATCAACGTCATTGGAACAGTCAGATGGTAGGCACTACTGCAAGGTGTTGTTAATATTATGAAGTGTCAGACAAATGAAGACCATCGTTCTCACAATATTTTCACACCAAAAATGATTAAAGATATAAATACGTTGTGAACTGCTCTAGACTTCCCACTGGCGAAAAGTTCATACATACAAATTAACTGCATTTAGTTCTGAATATGTATTTGTTGTTTGTTTTAATACTTTCAACGTTCGCCAGTAGTGCTTTGATCATATTGTGTATTTGGAAAATGTGACGCGACAGAGATATACTAGTGTTACAGTCATTATAGTACACTACTGGCTATTAAAATTTCTACACCAAGAAGAAACGCAGATGATAAACGGGTATTCATTGGACATGTATATTATACTGGAACTGACATGTAATTTCTTTTTCACGCTATTTGGGTGGATCGATCCTGAGAAATCAGTACCCAGAACAACCACCTCTGGTCGTAATAACGGCCTTGATATGCCTGCACATTGAGTCAAACAGAGCTTGAATGGCGTCTACAGGTACAGCTGCCCATACAGCTTCAACACGACACCACAGTTCATCAAGAGTAGTGACTGGTGTATTGTGACGAGACAGTTGCTCGGCCACCATTGACCAGACGTTTTCAATTGGTGAGGGATCTGGAGAATGTGCTGGCCACGCCAGCGGTCGAACATTTCCTGTATTCAGAAAGCCACGTACAGGACCTGCAACATGCGGTCGTGCATTATGCTGCTGAAATGTAGGGTTTCGCAGGGATCGAATGAAGGGCAATGTCACGGGTCGTAACATATCTTAAATGTAACGTTCACTGTTCAAAGTGTCGTCAAGGCCAACAAGAGGTGACCGAGACGTGTAACCAATGGCACTCCATACCATCACGCCGGGTGATACGCCAGTATGCCGATGACGAATGCACGCTTTCAATGTGCGTTCACCGCGATGTCGCCAAACACGGATGCGACCATCATGATGCTGTAAACAGAACCTGGATTCATCCGAAAAAATGACGTTTTGCCACTCGTCCACTCAGGTTCGTCAGTGAGTACACCATCGCAGGCACTCCTGTCTGTGATGCAGCGTCAAGGGTAACCACAGCCATGGTCTCAGAGGTGATAGTCCATGCTGCGGCAAACGTCGTCGAACTGTTCGTGCAGATGGTTGTTGTCTTGCAAACGTCCCCATATGTTGACTCAGGGATCGAGACGTGGCTGCACGATCCTTTACAGCCATGCGGGTAAGATGCCTGTCATCTCGACTGCTAATGATACGAGACCGTTGGGATCCAGCGTGGCGTTCCATATTACTCTCCTGAACCGAGTGATTCCATAATCTGCTAACAGTCATTGGATCTCGACCAACGCGAGCAGCAATGTCGCGATACGATAAACCGCATTCGTGATAGGCTACAATCCGATCCTTATCAAAGTCGGAAACGTGATGGTACGCATTTCTCTTCCTTACACGAGGCATCACAACAACGTTTCACCAGGCAATGCCGGTCAACTGCTGTTTTTCTATGAGAAATCGGTTGGAAACTTTCCTCATGTCAGCACGTTGCAGGTGTCGCCACCGACGCCAACCTTGTGTGAATGCTCTGAAAAGCTACTCATTTGCATATCACAGCATCTTCTTCCTGTTGTTTAAATTTCACGTCTGTAGCAGTCATCTTCGTGGTGTAGCAATTTTAATGGCCAGTTGTGTATACATCCAGGTACAGCACAAAGTTTGTGAGATATTAAGACGAAGGCCCGACCGAGAACCCTAGTCACTTGTACTTAACGTCTACATCTCTGCCGTGTAAGTCCTTTGGAATGCTTGGCGGCCGCGCGGGGTTGCCGCACCGTCTAGGTCGCCTTTTCACGGTCCGCGGCGCACCCTCCGTCGGTGGTTCGAGCCCCCCCTCGGGCATGGTTGTCTTTAGCATTACGTAGTGTGTAAGATTGGGGGCTGATGACCTCAGTAGTTTGTTCTCGTAAGGTCTTACCACAGAATATCAAAATTCCAAATGTTTGGCGGACGATACTTCAGGTACTATTGGGTACTACTTGGTAAATAACTGTACGGAGACGTGGGCAACCGATTGGTGCAGCAGCTGTCGTCGTAAGAAAGCTGGACAGGGGCAGAAATGATTAGCAAACATGTAGATACACTAAAGAGAAGGTTAACTTAACTTGTAGCTGTCTCCAAGCTTTGGGATAAAAACTTAACCAAAGAAGAAACAGTAATAAGGGCAAACTATTACAAAAAAGCTAACTAAAGGAAGTCGTCCAGTGCGAGGCCACCGCTCCTAGTGAGTGAGCTAACAGCCGAAGGGTGACTGAGATTGTAGACTGTTGAAGACTGGAACTGAGACCGTATCGTATACTTGTCGCCGGCCATCCTACACCGCTGCAACACAGGGTGATCAGTCGGAGCCGCTGAAAGCGTATCTAAGCCGACGCTCATCTTGGGATTCACCTGGTCCTTACGCGACCACTGTGCGTTTCCGTTGCCACCTGTGAGACGCCGATGAGGTTAGTGAAATAAAATGTATGGGATTGTAGGCCGAGAGGCCCCATTCGGGAAAGTTCGGCTGCCGAGTGCAAGTCTTATTTCAGTCGACGCCACATTGGGCGACTTGCGTGCCAGTGATGAGGATTAAATGATGATTAGGACAACACAACACCCAGTCCACGAGCGGAGAAAATCCCCAACCCGGCCAGGAATCGAACCCGGGCCCGCTGCATTGGAGGCAAGCACGTATCCATCCAACTAAGCAGGCGGACAATGGGGGCTGGTTTAGATCTATGATACCACAGGTCTCACTACTACTTTCCATCTTTCCTGATTTATGTCGGAGTGTCAGGCAGAAGGGAAAAAGGTACTCACGTATGCCTCTGTATGAGCACCAATTCCCTGAAGACACTGTGACGTTCATTTCGTGAGAAGAAGCAGTGCTGCCTGATTTATTGGAATGTACGCTCATGGAATTTGAATGGTAAATTTACTCATGTAGCATCTTACTATCGTTGAGGTTTAACTATCAGTCACCACATCAACTGATTAATTCCTCCGTATGTTTTGGTACACACTGTCGGGCATTTCAGCAATCCCCTAGCCATCAACTTCGACCGTGAAAAGCCTTATGGACAGACCGATGTTAACCATTGTATTACTGACGTGTATTAAAAATTATAAGTGGTGTGTAACACTCCAATGGGATACTCCCAAAGTTAATACCAGTCGAAGTGATTCTGTTCCTATCAGAACGCTGTGTCCTATCTGCTACAGTGATCTGCATTTAGTCATATATTTGGCTGGGCATTCGATAAGCTCATATTTGATTCATTAAGCGACAATGCTGCATTACATCGAACGAAATCTTTCTAATCAAGGAAGATTTTAGAAACTGAAAGGTGATATTTGGGCCAGAGGCACTGATTCTGATCATACGTGGTTCTCTAACAATACATTGCAAACGGTATGAAAGACAAAGGGCGTATTTTGGAATACAGATTGGAATTTACTAAAGAACGTAGAGTGCATACAGCGACACACGTGTAGAATTAGATTCTGCTGCCGCTTATGTGTGTGAGGGAGGGTGTAGTGAGGTTGATATTCGGCAAGAAAACGTATAGCTGGTATGTATACAGAAAAGTATTCGCTACCCTGTGGGAACGTGTCATATATCGTGTTATAGAGAATGTAGTACTTGTGTTTGTAGGTCGACAAATAGGACCCGCGACAGTGTAGTGTTGTGGTAATGTCGTCAGCAACCCGCTTAGAGGAAAGAAAATATCTTTATTGCTCTGAAAAGACAAGAAAATGTATTGTATAATTATGTTGTTATTGCAGGAAACGGATTCCCTTTTGTTGCTGCAGTTACACTCAAGAGTTAAAAAAGAGAACTTTTTTGGAGGTTGATTTTAATTTACTGTTGTTCATTCATTACACTACTATATTAGCTTTCATGTATCTATATTTCTAACTGGAAGTCCCTAAAGAGTTGCTACCCATAGGAAAAAAGTTCGTTTTACAGAAATGCAACATACGAAAAAGTGTCCCTGAAAAAATCTATTAAACTATACCACATAGCTTTATACAGTAATTAACTCCATATATGAACTAAGACAATGTGGAAAACTTGAACATGTAATAGCAAAGTGTGTCCAGCAACACTTTGTGCTCATTAGTGCTGACTATTAAGTACATAAGGGTCTTTTAAATGAGCCCGCTGAGCAAGGTTATCAAGAGGTCAAGTTACTGAACAACGTGAATGCTGATTACTTATAAAGCAAAACCGTAATCTTTGAATAAACAAAACCGAAATAAAGGATTAGCGAAATGCTCGTAGCCTTTAGTAAAATGTGGTTGAGGAAGCGGTAACACTAAGGTCCTTTGATGAAGGTGCTTTTCAATCAGCTCTCAACGAATTTACCGATGTATCTCGTATTATATGCAAAAAAAAATTTTGTACCCCATTACAGTGGAACAATATCGTGGCAAAATTACAGTTTGAAGGCTTTCACGACCGGATGACATATCTTCTGGTAAACCTTGCGGGATGTAAGGTCGTGGTCCACGAAACTCTTCAGCTCCTAACGTTTCGTCCAGTGCTTCGCTGGACATCTTCAGAGGGGTGTTTCTCCTCCGGTGAGTCTTGCCGACTGACAGGTCGGACGTCTGAGAGCGACTTATGTATCGTAGAAAGTGGGCGTGACCAGAGTTACACGTGATATGCAGAGATAACCTTTGTCAGAGATAAAACTTAACTATCGATCGTAATCTTGTCACGGATAAAACTGTCTAGCAATTCTGTAGTGCTTATCAAAGCAAAATTTTGAATCTTTTAACGGCAGGGCAATACAAAAAACTTAAGAAAGATCCTACAGCCAACGTACTACGGAAAACCAATAATTTGATAAAATCGGCCACTTCTATTCAAAAAGAAGAAAAAAGAGCTTTATTGAAGACTGAAGCTATGTGTCCTAGACTCTATGGCCTACCCAAGGTACATAAGAAGGACCTTCCTCTGAGACCGATTGTTAGTGCTATCAATTCTCCTACGTACGAAATAGCAAGATATCTAACAACTCGCTTACAACCATATTTAAAAAAAACGGATTCATATATAAAGGACTCACGTCATTTTATAGAGAAAATTGAAGGTTTAATTCTGACTCCTGAAGATATTTTAGTAAGTTTCGATGTAGTATCTTTATTTACTATGATTCCAGTTAATGAAGTTATGGATTTTATAACGGATATTTTTCCAGAAGATCTGAGTGCTCTTTTCAGACACTGTCTTACTTCCAGTCATTTCCAGTGGAATAATGAGTTTTACGAACAACTTAATGGCGTAGCAATGGGTAACCCATTGGGTCCTGCAGTAGCTAATTTCTACATGGAGAAATTCGAACAGTCAGCCTTGGAGAAAGCAGATAAGAAACCATCTCGCTGGTATCGGTATGTAGACGATACATTTGTGGTCTGGCCACATGGTAGAGAAGCCTTAGACGAATTTTTTGATTACCTTAATAATATAAATCCAAGAATCCAGTTTACCATGGAGAGAGAAAATGATAACAAAATACCGTTTTTGGATGTTTTAGTTATGAGACAGACGGATGGAAGCTTGAAACAACAGATGTTTAGAAAAATAACGCACACAGACAGATACTTACATAAAAACTCTAACCACCATCCAAAACAAAAAAGAGGTATGATTACAAGTCTCGTTGACAGAGCCAGACGGATTTGCACGCCAGAGTATCTAGACGACGAATTAAAACATCTGAAGCACGCTTTTGAGAAAAATGGCTACTCAAAGAAAGAAGTAAGCAGAATTCTGCACCCAAACAACAAAAAGGTTAAGGACAAGTGCGAAAAACGATGGAAGAATACAGTCTCTCTCCCTTTTATAAAGAAAGTAACGGATCAGATTGGAAAGATTTTAAGTAAACATGTTATTAGACCTGTTTTTAGACCAACGAAGAAAATTTGTCATGTTCTTCGGTCTGTAAAAGATAAACGCGCTCCTCTATCAGCCAGTGGCGTATATAAAATTCCGTGTACATGTGGTAAAGTTTATGTTGGAACAACAAAAAGAAGCGTAAATACACGGTTAAAAGAACACAGAAGTCTTTGCCGATTAGGAAAAACAGATAAATCGGCTGTAGCAGAACACGCTTTTCAGCCAGGAAATCATCAAGTGAAGTTTTCAGAAACAAAAATTTTATCTACGACGACGAACTATTACCCACGGCTTTGCAGAGAAGCAATTGAAATATATAAACATAGGGATAATTTTAATCGGAAAGAAGAGACCATGAAACTTAGTGATATTTGGACAGTAGCACTACAGAATTGCTAGACAGTTTTATCCGTGACAAGATTACGATCGATAGTTAAGTTTTATCTCTGACAAAGGTTATCTCTGCATATCACGTGTAACTCTGGTCACGCCCACTTTCTACGATACATAAGTCGCTCTCAGACGTCCGACCTGTCAGTCGGCAAGACTCACCGGAGGAGAAACACCCCTCTGAAGATGTCCAGCGAAGCACTGGACGAAACGTTAGGAGCTGAAGAGTTTCGTGGACCACGACCTTACATCCCGCAAGGTTTACCAGAAGATAAAATTACAGTTTCTTGTCACCTTTCAGTACTCGAATAAGTTTAAGAAGCATTAAATTCGAACATCAGGCCTTCTGAATGCTAAGTCTTTACCTGCAGATTTGCCTGATTTATCAGAAGGTCGCACCTTTTCTCAAAATCATTAAATATCTAAATCGTTTCACCAGGATTGGTACAAAGAAAAAAACCTTTATTTATCAAATTACAATTGAAACAGCTTAACAACTGTCGATTCTGATGAATCAAGACAGAATAGTCATTGATTCACAAAACTTGATTATGTTGGAGCGTGCAAGACAACTTAAGGTTAATGTACAAAAAGGTGAAAGGGCCTTCAAATGCTACCCACAATGAGACTATTAGCCATTTCACTCACAAACTGTTTAGCATTAAAACTCGTGAAAAATAATGAAGAAGTTTTTTGTTATATTAGCTCGTTAACAACCCACGCTGATGCGGATCGACCCAGGACGCATTTCTCAAACGCATCCCAAATCTTTAAAATTAGTATATAAGTTGATTAATTACGCTCAGAGAAACACAAAAAAACACTCATGTGGAGTTGATAACGTACTCAGTAGTCAAATTCACACATGAAAGAAAGTTTCGCATCACCTCGGTTCCGAGAGTTTTGGAACCTGTACAGAAAATAGGAATAGAGATCAACATAAACATCACCTTCGCCCTTTTTGTTGTTCAGGAAAACCACATAATTCTTGTTGTACCATCATACAGCGAGACCTTCAGAGGTGGTGGTCCCCTCAGAGTTGTTGGTAGGCCAAATTGCCGACAAACCACCCTTTTCAATCTATCCCAGGCATGTACGATAGCGTTAATATCTGGATAACATGCTGGCCACTCTAGTCGAGCGATGTCGTTATCATGAAGGAAGTCATTCAAAAGATGTGCACGATGGGGGTGCGGATTTCCGTCCATGAAGACGAATGCCTTGTCAATGTGCTGCCGATACGGTTGCGCAAACGTTTGGAGGATGGCATTCATGTTTCGTACAGCCGTTACAGCACATTCCACGACCACTACGGCGTACGTCGGCCCTTCATAATGCCACCCCAAAACAATAGAGAACCTCAACCTTTCTGCACTCGCTGGACAGTGTGTCTAAGGCCTGACCGGATTGCCCCCAAACACGTCTTTCGCGGTAGTCTGGTTGAAGGAATATGCAACACTCATCGGTAAACGGAAAGTGATGCCAATTCTGAGCGGTACATTCGGCATGTTTTTGGGCCCTTCTGTACTGCTCTGCATGGTATCGTGGTTGCAACGACGGACCTCGTCATGGACGTCGGGAGTGAAGTGGCACATCATACAGCATATTGCGCACAGTTTGAGTCGTAACACGACTTCCTTTGGCTGCACGAAAATCATTATTCAACACGGTAGCATTGCTGTCAGGGTTCGTCTGAGCCATAATCCGTAGGTAGCGGTCATCCAATGCAGTAGTGGCCCTTGGGTGGCCTTAGCGAGGCATGTCATGACAGTTCCTGTCTCTCTGTGTCTGCTCCACGTCCAAACAAAATCGCTTTGGTTCACTCTGAGACGCCTGGACACTTCCATTGTTGAGAGCCCTTCCTGGCACAAAGTAACAATGCGGACGCGTACGAACCCCGGTTGAAACCTGGCAGTCAAGGAAGGCAGGATTCGGTTACATTTGTGACGCGGCCATAATCAGTTACTGTTGGTTCTCTTTTGCAATAACACACAGTTATTTTAAAACTCCAATTCCAGACTCAGCAGTAAATAAAGATATCACATGTTATTAATGAAGGAAACAATAATTGTCTATTTAATAGAGCTTTCAATGATTTACAATTTACCAAATGAGCATAAAATACAGACACAGGAAATAATGTTTTAAAAAGCAAGCCAATGTGATCCCCATTAGAATATTAAGGCAAGCAACCATAGTCACGGCTGAAGACCTTTTACGCCAAGAACGGCAATTATTAAAAAATTTAACAAGCATACTGTAAAACAGCAATGGAATAGCAAGGTTAATTTAAAAACAGGCAACTGATCACCAAAGGGGTGAGGCAAAATGATGGTGAACCTGGTTGCACAACCATTTAAACCTGCTGTAAAGCCAAGAATGGCAATTATATAAAAAAAAATATGAAAGATACAGTAAAACAGCAAATACAACATCAAATGTTATTTTAAAAGGACAAGCAATTGTTCACCAAACAGGTGAGACAAAATGATAGTAACCTTGGTAGCACAATCATTTAAAATTGCTGTAACGCCAAGAATGGGAATTATATAAAAAAATTTAGAAACATGCAATAAAACAGTAAATACAATAATAAAACACAAAGGCCAGTCACAGACGGTGTGCCAGGAATTGACCTCTGAGTAGGCCCGTCAAAAAAACACTTTCGCGAGTGATTAGATAGGCAGCCAAAAGTTGCATTCACGTCACAAGATGATAACTCAAACTAGTGGCAGTTTAACGAACGACTTATGATAATGTTGCTGAGGCTACCTGACGTCCAATGAACCAAATGAAAAGAAGTACAAATACGCCAAAACCGGAACCGGCAGTCATGACTCTGCCCACAGAATAATGTGTTTAGAGTGCCAAAAATGAGAATGAAATCACTACCATCAGAGTAGGAGAATCACCAACCAACCTGCAATCAACAAAGCTGTCAACACTACACGCCTCACCAGACAGCGGCGGCAAGGCGAGGGAACGTACACTGCTGTTACTTACAATAACCCCCAAGGTAGGTAACTGGGGCGTTAGCAGCCACGAGGCAGGAAAAATACCGCTGGTTGAACTTAACAAGTAGTAACAAACTGAACGCAATAAATTATAATTAGAAGTCCAGGAAAGCTAATCGGATCTGCCTTCCCCAAGTGCTCCACTCGCCGCTCTTCGCCTCGGCAACACTACGAGCAGTCACTGAGAATCGCAAGATCTCACAGTGGTGGAGGTTTCTCTACTTGAATCCAAATGCACTCAACTTAAAACTTGCAGGATCCAGTTACGACGAGGTCGTGCGCCCTCGTGACCACAGGCCTTCGATCCAACAGTCAATGCGCGCCACCAACAGTCCAGGTTTGTTCTCGCATTACGCGAACCTGGTGCCTTCTGAGCCTCCAACCGAACTGCACACTGACACAACCCGGAAGAATCACGACTTCGCCTTAAAGATAGAGCCACAGTTACTACATATCAATAACCACCGCTGCTGCCATAGCGGACAGGCAACGCTTGCGAAACCAAGTGGCGCCAGTCAACACGAGAAGAAAACAAACAGTCTCAACCATATCAACTAAACGATACGGTCTGGCCTCCAACAGAGCCAACATGTGCCGCAGCATAGCTCAGTGGTATTGACGGTCTTTCCATGGATGAACTACAGACAACACGAGCGGTGTACCTCCTTCCTGGTGGAATGAATGGAACTGATCGGCTGTCGGGCGCCCTACGTCTAACAGGCGCTGCTCATGCGTGGTTATTTACACCTTTGGTCGAGTTTAGTGATATATCTGTGCAGTCAAAGGGAATGTGTCTGTGCTACAATATCCACAGTCAACGCTATCTTCAGGAGTTCTGGAGATCAAAGTGATGTAAAACTTATTGGTGTGTGTAACAAGCGATGTACAAGGAGCATTACCTCTCTATCATCAAGAAAGTATCTCCTTAGCTTATAACCCCATCCACAGGAAGTATCACTGTTAACATTGGTTAACATTGACAACAGTAGTAGGGCAACCTCCGTACAGCCCCACCCTGCATTGATGCCCAATTTATTCAAGATGTTGGATCCAAGAGAACAGTGATAGACATGCAATGTCGCAATGACGTCATGGCAGGAAGTTCTAATTTTGGTGGAAAAATAGGTAAATTGGACTACCTCCAATACCCTGACCCCCTCTTCTCCCCAATAAAATGACGGAAGTTCAAATTTTGTGGGAAAAAGGTGCTACCTAACCTAAGAAAATGGAAGAAAATTGGTCAATCGAGCTACCTCCACTAATCAGTCATCCGACCACCACCTCTTCCTTAGAATTGGCGAGAAAAGCACTCAATTTCTGCTGAATATTATGGATCTAAGTATTTGGTACGCACTGTTCATTTAAACAATTTGAGTTGTGTTTTCACCGTGAGGTCTGGATTCCAACCGGCCTAGTACGCAGTACCACCACCAGATTGAGCTGTGGTCCCTCCCATGACGTAATTCAAGATGGTGGTTTGGGGAAAAATGGCTCCAACAAATAGGAACCCTTAACCCATTCACATGTTAGGCTTGAGTCAGTAGGATGGTGGTATCTGGTAACATCATTGGAGCGGTATATAGGGCAGGCTCAGCAGCTCTGAACCTGAAACCTGAGTCTCGCTCAGTCAGCCAGCAGCACCAGCAGAAGAAGAACAAGATTCAAAGTTACAGTACTTATACACGTAAAATGTACACGTAGTATCCACTATGAGGCGTAAATGTAGTTTTAACCGACGTAGTCAGTGCAGTGACAAAAAACTGGCTAAAAAAGGTCTGAACAATACCGAAAAAATTGAAAATGACAGCCCAAATTATGTAAAACTAGAAGAACTGAATATATGAAAAATGTTTCTATAACATTTGTACTCTTTTAAGATGCTGATCATAATCTGGGCGTTTCCGTTCGATAGTGATCGAAGGGGAATTGTATAGCAAACTATTTGGTGTGAATCTTATAATATGCATTGTTATTGGTTCTTTATGTGTGTTAACTGTTGAAACTTTACTGATACACAGAATTCTTTTTATGTAAGCAGAACACCCTGCTGCTGTAGGGAAAATAAGGGGACCAGCAAAAAATGCTCCTGATGTAGCACAAAATGTCGAATATGTTAGTCTTTAGAAGCCTCCGACAGAAAATTTTACAACCAGCTACCTCAACGATATTTTGCCATGCGAATAAATTGGTGCTTTATTGTGCCAAAAGTGAGCAGTGACGATGGAAGAAAGAGGAGACAGTGGCCGCAAAAGAGTAAGAGATACTGATGGAGATGGAAGCAGTGGGCAGAAACGTCAGAGGGGACAGTGGACATCAAATATACAGATGACGGGAGACCATACGTTGGCTTTCTGACTCTGCGAAATCTAAACACGTAGAGATTTGGAAAAGAGCATTTTGGACCTAGATTTGAAACAAATGGGTACAGGGGGAAAAGGTTAGACTACCAAAACCTCAGAACTGCCGAGGTATGGTGAAGACGGTGGCAATGAGAAAGAAAGACAAGAGGGACAATGTAAGTCGAGAACACACGGTAGCAGTGTGATATACAGCAAATCAGTAGGAGAAAAAGGAGACAGTGGGCGAGAGACATATGCAGATAGTGGAAGACGTATGCACGTGCTGAGAAAGGAGGCTCAACGATTGCCTAAAATGAGGATGTTCTGTGTTAAAAGAGCGCGAGTATCTTCACATGGCAGTATTTCTGGTGGGGAAGACGGAATGAAGTTTTGAGGCAGCCAGCTCCCCACTTCTGTCACAAACTTGCAAAGATCAACATATTAGTTTTTTTTTTCTTTCTTCAACAGGAGCACCGTTTCGCTGGTATAAACATACCGCCAAAAGATAAGGAAACTGCAACACTCTTATTACACTCGTTTTGGGGACAGTCTTGACCCAACTATTAACCGTTGTGATGCTCAATGCAATCGATTCAATCGTGGTACACGCTTACAAAACTAGTCGTGTAAATGCAGGCAAAGAAAGAGTAAGAAAGGTAAATAGAGCCAAACGGGATGATCCGTTTTCCAGTCTCTTAGTACTGCTTTTCTCAGTTTCAGAGAATCTGATGTGCTTTCAGTCTTCTGTATTACGGAGTCCTCCTCAAAGCAGCATTAAAACTTCGGAAAAAATATGTGTAAGGTGGTGACTGTACGCATTTTCCAAGAGTAATACAGGGACATAACGAAAATTTTTCCTTATTGAAATAGTGATGAGTGGCAGAGGATACTAGGGAAGAATGCTTGAGTTTTTTTCACAGTCGGTTCCGTGTTTATTAGGAGAGAAAGCTCTCTTGCTTATTTTTCTGAGGCTGTAGATATAAACTGCTCGTCACCTATCAAGGAAGAATATGAACAAAAATACAACATTTACGTAGTAAAAAAGAGAAATAAGATTTACGCCGTGATGGACTAAAGGGAATTCGAAACACTTTCCATAAATTTCGGTTGTGGTTTAAAATTCCTAACAAAAAATTTACGGAAGTGTTTTTTGCCATATTGCCTCATCAGTACGAAGAACATTCGTGTAGTAAGAAGTCAATAAACATATCAGTGTCACTATCTTTTCGACATGAAAGAATTTTAAAAATAAATCAAGTCCCATACGGCGCAGAATTTGGGATTGTGTAAGCTTGCAGAACGGACCCTGAAGTGGTTGGTAAATTAATGTATTCATAATCAAAGCTATGTTTCGTATTTAAAAAGAACTGGTAATAATTTGATCCAGCTGCATCAGACGAACCACTGAGAAGCGATGGATGTGAGAGGGCATTAACATGAACAAATAACGAATTGCTTTTAGCCATGAGACCACACTAATTCACTTCGTGTAGTTGATAGACCTATAACCAAAAGACAACGGTGAAAAGTGTTGTCGCGCTGGTACTTTAATCTTCCTCCATAAGAGTTACCATGGCTTGCAATTTTTGAAGGACGCGTTCCACTCTGCACTCTGTAAGTAGAGTTATCTACAGTTTGTGGAGCAGACCATTCGGAATTTAAAGGACGTGACATAAGACAAATAGTTTCTTGCCATTTTTTCTTATACCCAAAATCGGGTTCCGATGAGGAGCTTGTAGTCTTTTTCTATGTCCGTAAGAGCGTACCTAACATGTAATCGGGTTCCGATGAGGAGCTTGTAGTCTTTTTCTATGTCCGTAAGAGCGTACCTAACATGTAAGGCCAGTTTTCAAGCTGTTGAATGTAATTCCTCTCAGGACCCAGTATGGCAGTAGGGCATATTTCATGCGCCAACTTTTATGACGATATATCAGGATTCTCATAGAGTTTATAGGCTTCATCGGGACTGCTTTAAGAAAAAGGGGCGGAGGTAGATTTTTACCAACGTCGCGCTGATGTAAGGATGCATTACTTTGCTCGCTAAACCAGCTTCGGTACCGAGAGAGATTCATCGCCTTTACGTGTTCCGACTGCCGCTGTCTAGAAGTAATAAATCTCATAAAATTCTGTGGCGAAGCTAGACCGTAGTACGAGAGAGGGTTTTCTTATTGTTAGTAGATTGAAACTGCTGCAATGTGTTTGTATTTATCCTGTTACTGTCGTATTAATATATTTATATATATACGTCTCTCTCTCTCTCTCTCTCTCTCTGTCTGTGTGTGTGTGTGTGTGTGTGTGTGTGTGTGTGTATGTGTGTGTGTGTGTGTGTGGTGTCCGAAAGAACAGATATAATTTTGATCCAGCAGCCACTATGAATAAAGCCACAAAGGAATTAAGGAATTACAGACATTAGCTGCGAGTAAGCGTTGGTTCAAATCAATGACGAAAGTTGAAAATTTGTGCTGGACTGGGATTCGAACTCTGGTCCTCTGTTTACTAGGCAAATGTTCTGACCACTGAGTCATCCAGACACAGGAGTCATCGCCAATGCACGGGATACTCAAGCACGCCAGACGTCAGACTCAAATTCTCCATTTATCAACAGACTAATAAAGTAGTATCCCTTGCGCAGTATCTTAACTACTCGTGGCATTTCGCCGATTTCCGTCACAGTTTGAATCTGACGTGCATCCGCAATGAAGAGATTAATGGGCGTCCTCGCGTTATTTATATATATATGCATTTCCTGTCCGGATAGCTTAATGGTTAAGGTATCTGTCTACTAATAAGGTGACCCGGGTTTGAATCCCAGTCGAGCACAAACTTTGAACTTTACCTATCGATTTTAACCAGTGTCCACAAGCAGACAAGGTCTGTAATTCATTTGTGTCTTAAATGTACGTATCTTAAAACGCTACAATACTGATAACTGATATTAACTGCAATTCCTCTTTGTAGTTTTTCACCATTATATTCAAATAAGAAGTGCGGACAAACAAGTCTCACTTTGAAACTCCCAGGAATTATCAGGGACGGAATGTGCCTCATCGTAACGAGAGGAAGCCATGTCGACAATCCAGATAAGTGGTCGAGAAAAAGCAGATATATTATAATTCTACCAAATACAGTAGTTAAAGATGCTAACGTTTCCTTTTAGTTTTATTAAAGAACGTAACACAGCAATATAAAAAAATGTACCATGAGAATGAGATTTGTACTTCATGAGGTTAGTTAATGAAGTGTGGAAACGATTAACCCCCAGAGTCGATACGAACAAATGTGTCACTTGATCAATATATTCCCTAAGTAATATATTAAATGACAGAATCGTATCAACGAAGCTGTCAACGTATTAATGTGTTTCTAACCTTCGCGCACATTGATCTAAACATCCTACTTTATCGTATTAATTTGTCATAGACACTAAATGCTATTTATGTTCAATTGGCGGTAGTTTCATCGAATGGGAGGGCTAGTATCAAAAGTCCTATGCTGTGCTGCGATGAGAGACATAATAGTTTTTAGAGATAGCAGTGCATACGAAACATAATAAATAGAGCAGTAACCATTAACGTTTACTCGAAATTAATTTAAAAACAACACTGTTGTGCAGTTGCTTGGCCATATATGATGGATTCGGGTCATTCATTCAGCAGATAGGGAAATCCGTGCGGTACAAGGATTTGACGGACTGTGTAGGATGTCTATGATGTCTTATATATATAGCAAATGATCACGTCAGTTATAGTGGTCGTTTATCTGTGCCTTCGTTAGCAGTTTGTGATCTTGTGATTTGCGTTGCTAGCTCCCGGTTACAAGTCTTGGGTGTTCATTTGCCGTCGTGTGTGTGTGTGTGTGTGTGTGTGTGTGTGTGTGTGTGTGTGTGTGTGTGTCTGTGTGTGTGTGTGTGTGTCGACGTCGTCAACATCGACACGCAATTCCCCTGAAGTGGCGTCAAATAGAAAGACTTGCACCAAGTAGCTAAACCCCACACCCCAGAAGGGAAGGCCCGGCCAAAAGTCATACAAACATTCAAATTGTTGTGACTTCGTTACAGGTTTCATTGGTTGCAAAGGGTGAGGAGCTAAAACAACGATAAAACAATTTCCAATTGCAGTAGAATCCTTTTTGTCACTAGTCTGCGTTATTTTGCAACTAGGATCAGTATTAAATCCAATATACTTCCTGTGTTTGGAGCGGTTCTCTCCAGGGCAACTAATCTGCGGTTCTCTCGGGATCATTGTCGCTAGATATCTACTTGTTTCGGTTCGTAGGTGAAAAGTGACGTCACATACCTGTACGTCATTCAGTATTAGAAAGTCTAGATGCCTTTGACGGAGTAATTGTTATGATAACTGTTGTTTGTGCTATTCTAGCAGGTGGGTGGCAAGGAACGGCACATCAGTGGCTTATACATTGAGGTGACCAAAGTAATGTGATACATCCTAAGCCGACCGGAGTGGCCGAGCGGTTCTAGGCGCTTCAGTCTCGAGCAGAGAGACCGTTACGGTCGCAGTTTCCAATCTTGCATTTGGGCATGGATGTGTGTGATGTCCTTAGGTTTAAATAGTTCTAAGTTCTAGGGGACTGATGACCTCACAAGTTACGTCCCATAGTGCTCAGAGCCATTTTTAATACTTCCTAAAATAGTGTCTCACCTCCTTTTGCCCTGTGTATTTCAGTAACTGTGTTTTGTATGGACTCAATAAGTCATAGGAAGTCCCCAGCAGAAATATTGAGCCATGCTGCCTTTACAGCCGTCTATAACTGTGAAACTGTTGCCCGGACAGGACAGTGTTCACGAAAAGACCGCTCGGTTATATTCCACAAATGTTCGATAGGACTAGAATAGTCCAGAATGTTCTTCAAACCAATTACGAACACCTGTGGCCGGCTGACATGGGGCATTGTTAGCCATAAAAATTCCATTGTTTTTTGGGAACAAGAGGCCCATACAGGTTGCAAATGGTCTCCATGTAGCCGAACATAGCCATTTCCAGTCAATGTTCTGTTCAGTTGGGCCAGAGGAGCCAGTCCATTCCATGTAAACAGAGCCCACATCATAGTGGAGCCACCACCAGCTTGCACAGTGTCTTGTTCACAACTTGGTGAATGGCTACGTGCGTTCTGCACCGCCCTCGGACCCATCAGCTGTTACCAAATGAAATCGGGGCTTATCTCTCGACGCTACGGTTTTCCAGTCGTCCACGGTCCAACCGATACGGTCACGAGCCCAGGAGAGGCGCTGCAGTTGACGTCACGCTGTTAGGAATGGCACACGCGTCGGTCGTCTGCTGCCATAGCCCAGTAACGTCACATTTCGCTGCACTGCCCTAACGAATAAGTTCGTCGTACGTCCCACACTGATTCCTGCGGTTATTTCACGAAGTGTTGTCTCCTATTAGCACAGAAAACTCCACGCAAACGCCGCTGCTTTCAGTGAAGGGCATCGGCTACTGCATTGCACATGGTGAGAAGTAATACCGGAAATTTGGTATTTTCGGCACACTCTTGACCCTGCGGATATCGGAATATTAAAATGCATCTAGGTCCAACTATCATTCCACGTTCAAAGTCTGCTAATTTCCATCGCGCGGCCATAATCACATTGTAAACCATTTTAAATGCAATACCTGAGTACAAATAATAGCTCCAACATTGACTGCACTTTTATGCCTTGCATAAGCTATACTACCACCATCTGTGTATGTGCATATCGCTGTCAGACAACCTGCTTCAGAGGACACAGGGGGATGTGTTCTCCTGAAAGGAAGACATCGATGCTACATGGCACTTCCCTTCCGCGCACTTGTTTATGCTGGTGCTGCGAGTTCTTAAGATGCAGCCCGTAGGACTGGGATTACACTAAATTCTATTTGTTATCATTCCCTCCGTTCATGCTGTTAGGGCTTATAATTATACCAATAAACTCTGATGAATCAAACATTGCGATCGCTGCCTACCGCGTATTGAGCGCAGCCATTTCATTCATACGTAAGGATACGACATTGTTAATGCTGAGACTTCTTATAGTTCCTCTTTCTGTAGTGTAGTCAGAAACAGAATGGTAAGCTCGTAAGGGTGCTGCAAGGTAGGTTGTGCTGGGAAAAAAAAGGTTAGGAAAAATATTCATACGCTGCGCCGTTTCTGAGTTAAACACCACTGCAGTTCGCAAATCAGACCGTCACTCTCGGAAATTCTAGAAGACGCCAGAAATGTTGCCACCAGTGGTGATCTTCGTTTGGTTTCCGAAAACCGAATAAGAGAACGATACAAAATTTGGACGTGGGACGATAGCAGGGTTAGAACCCTAGACAACGACTGAGCAGTCTGGTGAACTACCATCCATGTTATGGGAACAATCGTATCTGGTGGGCGTTTTGAATTTGCACGCGCAACGTCCTGATTGGCTAACTTCAGTGCTAATTAAATCGGAAACGGTGATGCGTATCGAAACTTTTTCTTAAGAACTATTTCTCAGCACAACCTACCTTCCAACACCCTTACAAACTTTTCATGCTTAGTATACACCTTCTGTTTCGCTGGATTTACATTCTGAATGATTCCACATGATTCCTGTCCGATTATCTTTGTGTCTACTTTATACTGTATAGAACAAAGAACCTGCAAGAAGCGTGCTGTGAACAACACGCACGTGAGGTGTGAATCGGTATCTTTGTGCTCACGTCCAGGATTCGATACCCCCTTGCTCGCAGGACCATGTATCACACCTATCACCTTTGGTACTGCTTCGTTAAAATGAAAAATTACGAGTTGCATCGATGCCCATATTAATCTGCGAACTGTATGTCCCACTACGACTGCCTAGACAAATCAGTTTATGTATCTGCAGAGGGCAAGAACGTACCATCTACAATGTGACCTTTAGTACAGTCAATTTGTGCACAAAAAGATCTCTAACGGTTAAGTTGTGGGGACTGGTTTTGATTGATTTCATTCTATTCGTTTTTAGGGTACTGAATCCGATTTTGAGGTTGGCAACAAAATTTCGCCATGAAATACTTAAAAAATCCTTGTTTGGCCCTTTTGCTGACAGGGCTCGGAAACTTTCATCTATTTGTACATATCATCCCTATTGAAAAATAAATTTGCTAAAGATTTCATTATTTAGGTTTCTTTCTCCACGAGACTTTGTGGCTCAGACACTTGTTGAAAATGTGCGTATTTTCTTCTCACCCGCAAAAAAACCACTCTTTCCATTCTAAAACTCTAATATAAGGCTGCAATTTAGTGACTTCAACCCTAGTTTTAAAATGAATACATTGTAGAGTGGTTTTCGCTTGTTAAGTCAGCTCCACTACTAAAAACAAAATACATTTCCAAAAATCACATAGCATTTAATTTATTTGCAAATATAATTCCGTCTTCTACGTCTTCTCGTTTTACTTATTGTATGCCTTCACCAGGGCCGGTTCGAAAACATTGTTCAACAGGTGTTACTTATGAACTCGCACCCTCCGCCTTCCTTTTTTCCCTAGAATATTTTCACACGTGTCGGCTACTAATTGTGAAAAATACCGTATGAGAATGTTCCACTTGGGCTACTCTGGTGCCCCTTTCACCTTAGCGCTCCAAGTGGCCGCTACTAATTCTGCTATGTCTTGTATACTCTATTTGGAGCCTACATGTTGGCCAAATAGTGATTCAGTCGATGGCCCTGTTCTCAAAACTGGTGAATCAATTGGTGGACATTTTGTTCAACATGGACAGAACAGTAATTTTTTCTAATAAAAGAAGAGTTCAAAGGTAAGCTTCAGCTGTTGGAAGAACATGGCACTAATAGAAATCAGTGAGTTGTGTGTTTTGGAATGGTGACTTTGATTAAATTATTAAGCAGTTCACTAAAGCAGAAAGAAGCAGCACCTCTGATCTACACCTCATGACCGTATATGAAGTGCTGCATTTCTTTTACACCAGTGTGTCATGGATTTTCTCTGCCTCGTGATGACTGGGTGTTGTGTGATGTCCTTAGGTTACTTAGGTTTAAGTAGTTCTAAGTTCTAGGAGACTGATGACCATAGATGTTAAGTCCCATAGTGCTCAGAGCCTTTTTTTTCACACCAGTAGCCAGTAGCCATATGCAAAATAGAGCAGTCTTTACTCTTTACTTCCAGAGCATGCATACCTTCAAAGTTGCAGTGTCATGCTAGGATGTTTCTCAGTTCGTAACAGTGAGAAACTGTGGTCTGGCATCTGGAGTCATACGGCGATTGAGCAAATCCTAATTAAGTCTCTGAAGACACATGGTGCTCTTACTCAAGGCCGTGGTGTAACTGCAGGCGTTGTGAGAAGATGGACATAAAGGATGACAGCATTGCATAATATGTGCCAAGAGATTGAGTGCTTTACAGAGTGCAACTAGCATCATCAGAACAATACGTTGAGAGCAGAAACGCTTCGCAAACGCGAGGCAACACTACCACCTGTAAATTGCTAAATTGCTTCCACAACCGTCCTCCTTACCCAGAGGCGAATAACCTAATGTCACTAAGCACAGGCGCTGTCGCAAATGAGAGGATCAACAGCTACTTGTCCAATGAGATGGGCATGAAAAGTATACGGCACATTGTTTAATTTGAAACTGTGAGATTCAAAGGAAGGGAAATGCGGAGCCTCCTGCGATTTTGAATAGCTGTATTCAGAAACAAGAGAGGGCTCTGGTCATCAATCTAACCACATTTTTCCAACTAATAATCATCGTGACACATTCAGATGAATATCGGCGAGAATTTTTGCGTTATCAACTTAGCCCTAACCTTTTCCCTTTTTCCGAAGAACGGTATGAAGAAAGGAAAACATGCAGCTTTTACAGCGCATTTGCACCATCTGAGCAGCCGTACTTAAACGGTACAAAATATTTCATCCACGGAGGATTTGCGTTACAATTAGCTGCGTTGCTACTGCCAGAAATATGCAGAAATTGGCAAGATCTATTTGTAATACGTCAAACTACAAATTAAATGTCACTGACATTTTCAACGGGTACCCTGCCGAAGATTGTGAACACACCAACCGCATAGAACGATTGGAAATCGTACAAAGAAAACAGCCTGCTGTCATAGAATTTACAGAAATGATTGTGGCCACTGTCTCGCAGTAAAAATTTCTTGAAAACTGGAGAAACAGATACTGTTTCATATCTAGGCCAATGCAAAAATTTTATCATGCGAAAATCGATCCACAGCAAGCTGTGGAAGACGCTGATGTCTTAATTATTACAACAACTATGTTGGTACCTACCAGTGGAAATGTAACATTAGCAGGGGGAAGATATCGACCTGTGTAGCTGTGATGTAAAGAATACCTTCTTTTTGAAACCTGAAACCAGAAACAAGAAACGGGTCTCAGACCTTCTACAACCCTCGTCCGACCCCTGAAAAAACCCTCTCAGAGCAAATATTGTTCCTATAAGCGATGAGTGGTTGTGCCAAACTTCTGGTTTGTTTATGAAGGTAATCTAAAATATCTCAATGTCTTGAAGAAGAACAACGATTTAGCTCCAATCATTGATGCTTTCTAAGAACCTCATGCACACCACGACTAGGCTGCCGAAGCAGGAAACGTGTTTGTCATAGCTCTATACGGTAAAAGGACATAAGAACAGCGTGAGCGATTTGAGATATAGGCGGTACGTCTCTTCATCGTCCGAAAATAAAACCAATATTGCCTCACTACACCGTACGGAAACTTCTGCGCGATAACATACACTGAGAGTTTACTTTCTGGTGCAACAGTGGTTATCCAATCCCAAACGACACCCTAGCGAGGCGGGTTGCAAAACCACAAGGAGTGGCCTCGAGCTGCAAGACTCAATACTCGGGCACTCTTCTTGTTAACGTAAAAATGCTGCCAGCGTAATTCTGAACACGGAAGGCAGCCCTTCATTGCTTCCCGATTTGCACATTTTGCGATGGACTGTGTGAAAACATCGAGCCAGAGCCATGGAAGAAAGTACTAAAGGACTTTAAAAAAAGGCTTGCACGATGCGGAAGTTACATCTAATCTCACGATCTATTTCGTAATCGTTCATGTCTCTTTGAGCTATGATCACAAGTTGTTTTCTTACCACCTCATTCATCTTCCAGAGGAATACGCCACAGCGTTGATAACAGAACAACACCAACTTGAACCATGACGCACCCCCTTCCAAGAACATTAGACAGAACCTTCTGAACGACAACGACGCATATAATTTTTGCTCATATAATAATTTAATAGATAAACGTGTGTAATGTAATGCAATAATATACAAGATCTTATCAACGTTTCCCTTTGGAATTTCAGCTTCTATGTAACGGCATTTGTACAGTTTGAGACTTAATTAAGTAACCTGAATACCACGAAATTTTTAAAAAAGAGCCTGCAGCGTTAAATATACGAACCAAATAAAGTGTGTCCAGTGAACTTGAAGGAATTCACTGAGACCTTTAACATAAATTAGCGTTTTCGAGTGGAAAAATCGTTATTTCTTCGGAGATGCCGAAATAAGCCAGTTTTCAACTAGCGCTTGAGACGCAACGGTCAGTCGGAGGAAAAAACCAAGTAGTGATGTTTGTGCGAAATTTTAGGTTTTTTCGTTTTGAATGGGGAAGGTATTTACGAAAAGTTTATAGTTTATGAGTTATAAGCGAAAATCCATCATAAAATAAAATTTCTTAACTTTTTCGCATGTTTTTAAAACACGTTATAAACTGTATTGGAGAATCTCAGATTCGGATTCAACATCCCAAAAACATATAGAAAGGAGAAAATCAAAACTACTTCACAACTTTCCTGTTTAAAACATAATTTGACGGAATACGTGTCTTGTGAAGAAATGCAGAGTTGAAGATGAGGCTTTCTGTAAGGTATAAGACTTTTTTACGTGGGTGACAAAGAGTGACAGGCATGCAGGATCGCCAAAATCATTAATTTGCTACAATACGATTATCTTCATTAAATCAATACAAATGCCATATCTGAAGTGTTGGCAGAAGCGCCAACACCGTGTTGCTAGAGGAGGCCGAAATGCACGCTTTTAAGCTCACGCAGATTGGCGTGAGGTCTGGAACAGTTAAGGGAATTAATAGTAGCAAATAAAGTACGTAGTTGATGTAATACTTAACTTTAATCCATAATTGGTGAACATTGGTCTAACGGTACAGGCATCACAATATATATATAGCAAAGGATAATGGCGCCTTGCTAGGTCGTAGCAAATGACGTAGCTGAAGGCTATGCTAACTACCGTCTCGGCTAATGAGAGTGTATTTGTCAGTGAACCTTCCCTAGCAAAGTCGGCTGTACAACTGGGGCGAGTGCTAGTAAGTCTCTCTAGACCTGCCGTGTGGTGGCGCTCGGTCTGCAATCACTGACAGTGGCGACACGCGGGTCCGACGTATACTAATGGACCGCGGCCGATTTAAAGGCTACCACCTAGCAAGTGTGGTGTCTGGCGGTGACACCACAATATCTCTTATTAATGTAATAAAATCTTCATGCTATAGCACTCAAAGTGAATCTGAATCTGGCTCATTGCAGGCTTAAACTGCACAGAGCCGAGAGTATGAATATTCTTTATATAGCTAACATAGGCCCACGTGTCACGTACTACGGCGTTCCGAGTTACAGTTTGGGGAGTCTCACAGTCATAGCCCATGTATGCTTCAAGAAATCAGCGAAAATCTTTGCTAGTGGGTGGTACGACTGAGAAAGTAAAAGGCATTCTTGAAGCTCACTCTTTGCATTTTACCAAGATATGCATCCACTTACATCGCAAGGCGGAGGGTGCCTTGTACCACTACTATTTATTTCCATTTCCAATTCCGCTCAGAAATGGAACGAGGAGATAAGCGACAATCTACATACCACTGTGAGAGCCCTAATTGCTCTTATCTCTAGTCCTTACGCGAAATGCACATTAGAGGCAGTCTGCTGCAAATGCTGGTTTTATGAATTTTTGTCAATAGCCGTTTATGAAAAGGACATCGTCTTTCCTTCAGGGATTCCCATTTGATTTCACCAAGCAGCTCCGTAGTACCCTTGTAATGATCGAACTTACCAATGTTTTCATTTCTTCGATGTCATCCTTTGATCCAAATTGGTTGAATTACTATACACTCGAGCAGTACTCTATACGCAGTGTTCTTGATAGATGTTTGACAATTTCCTGAAATCCTCTCGATAAGTTGTAGTCGACCTTTTGCCTTCCTACTACTCTTCGATTTCATCTCGCTATTCAACGTTACGCCCAGATCTTTAATTGCCTTGAATGTGTCCAGAAGTACGCCATAACGCACCGTTCTAACATTACAGGACTGTTATTTACACTAACATAAATCTCACAACTATACATTACTCCACGCAGAAATTGCTTCTTATGTATTCCGGATCATCCTATACTCACCTAACGATGATACTTTCATGTTCACTGCTACGACATAAACAAACAGTAGCCGACTGCAGCTCACCCTGTCCGATAGATGTCTTTGATGAATACCCGACATCGAGCACAACGCATTGGGTTTTATTACTTAAATGGTCTTCGAACCACACACATGCCTGTGAGTCTATTCCGTATTCTTGGACCGTCGTTAAGAGTCTGCACCGTATAAAACGCTTTCCGAAAAAGTTTTTCACGGGTAATGGCTACCAGATCCACGCTGAATTGTGTACAGAAGCTTTTCTCTCTGAAAATAAATTATGTTCCAATGTAGAATATGTTGAATAGTTATGTAGCATAGCGATGCTATGGATATGACTATGTAATTTTGCGGGCCCGTTCTCCTACCTTTCGTATATGCAGGAGTCCTGGTCTTTCCTCCAGTCGCTTGGGAGTTGTGCTGGACTTGCGATTCAATGGATGGAAGCTAAGAAAGAGGGCACTACCGAAGAGAACTTAAACCTAACTGGGATTCCATTCTGACCTGGCTACTTATTGCGTTTTTCTACCCAAGGCTGCCTATTACAATGAACTCCATACGGGAGTCTGTGCGACGGTCAAACGATGGTCAGTCGGTACGGTCATCTACATCTACATCTACATGATTACTCTGCAATTCAAATTTAAGTGCTTGGCAGAGGGTTCATCGAATCATACTAACCGAACGAGGTGGCGCAGTGGTTAGACACTGGACTCGCATTCGGGAGGACGACGGTTCAATCCCGCGTCCGGCCATCCTGATTTAGGTTTCCGTGATTTCCCTAAATCGCTCCAGGCAAATGCCGGGATGGTTCCTTTGAAAGGGCACGGCCGACTTCCTTCCCTAATACGATAAGACCGATGACCTCGCTGTCTTGTCTCCTTCCCCAAAACAACCCAACCCAAAATTGATTGACTCATACTATCTCCCTACCATTCCACTCCCGAACAGCAAGCGGGAAAAACGAACACCTAAACATTGCTCTTCGAGCTCCGATTTCTGTTATTTTATTTTGATGATCATTCCTACCTCTGTTGGTTGCACTAAACAAAATATTTTCGCATTCGGAAGAGAAAGTTGGTGACTGAAATTTCGTAAATAGATCTCGACGCGACGAAAAACGTCTTTCTTTTAATGACTTCCATCCCAACTCGCGTATCATATCTGCCACATTCTCTCCCCTATTACGTAATAATACAAAACGAGCTGTCCTTTTTTGCACCCTTTCGATGTCCTCCGTCAATCCCATCTGGTAAGGATCCCACACCACGCAGCAATATTCTAACAGAGGACGAACGAGTGTAGTGTAAGCTGTCTCTTTAGTGGATTTGTTGCATCTTCTAAGTGTCCTGCCAATGAAACGCAACCTTTGGCTCGCCTTCCCCACAATATTATCTATGTGGTCTTTCCAACTGAAATTTTTCGTAATTTTAACACCCACGTACTTAGTTGAATTGACAGCCTTGAGAGTTGTACTGTTTGTCGAGTAATCGAATTCCAACGGATTTCTTTTGTAACTCATGTGGACCACCTCACACTTTTCGTTATTTAGCGTCAACTGCCACCTGCCACACCATACAGCAATCTTTTCTAAATCACTTTGCAACTGACACTGGTCTTCGGATGACCTTACTAGACGGTAAATTACAGCATCATTTGCGAACAGCCTAAGAGAACTGCTCAGATTGTCACCCAGGTCATTTACATAGATCAGGAACAGCAGAGGTCCCAGGACGCTTCCCTGGGGAACACCTGATATCACTTCAGTTTTACTCGATGATTTGCCGTCTATTACCACGAACTGCGACCTTCCTGACAGGATATCATGAATCCAGTCGCCCAAATTAAAACGATACTTGATTAGAAGTCGCTTGTGAGGAACGGTGTCAAAAGCTTTCCGGAAATCTAGAAATACGGAATCAACTTGAGATCCCCTGTTGATAGCGGCCATTAATTCGTGCGAATAAAGAGCTAGCTGCATTGCACAAGAACGATGTTTTCTGAAACCATGCTGATTACGTATCAATGGATCGTTCCCTTCGAGTTGATTCATAATGTTTGAATACAATATATGCTCCAAAACCCTACTGCAAACCGACGTCAATGATATAGGTCTGTAATTCGATGGATTACTCCTACTACCCTTCTTAAACACTGGTGCGACCTGTGCTATTTTCCAATCTCTAGGTACAGATCTATCGGTGAGCGAGCGGTTGTATATGATTGCTAAGTAGCGAGCTATTGTATCAGCGTAATCTGAAAGGAACCTGATCGGTATAAAATCTGGACCTGAAGACTTGCCTGTATCAAGCGATTTGAGTTGCTTCGCAACCCCTAAGGTATCTACTTCTAAGAAACTCATGCTAGCAGCTGTACGTGTTTCAAATTCTCGAATATTCCATTCGTCTTCCCTGGTGAAGGAATTTGGGAAAACTGCGTTCAATAACTCCGCTTTAGCGGCACAGTCGTCGGTAACAGAACCATCGGCACTGTGCAGCGAAGGTATTGACTGCGTCTTGCCGCTTGTGTACTTTACATACGACCAGAATTTCTTCGAATTTTGTAACAAATTTCGAGACTATGTTTCGTTGTGGAACCTATTAAAGGCATCTCGCATTGAAATCCGTGCCAAATTTCGCGCGTCTGTAAATTTTAGCCAATCTTCGGGATTTCGCGTTCTTCTGAACTTCGCATGCTTTTTCCGTTGCCTCTGCAACAGGGTTCTGACCTGTTTTGTGTACCATGGGGGATCAGTTCCATCTCTTACCAGTTTATGAGGTATGAATCTCTCAATTGCTGTTGCTACTATATCTTTGAATTTGATCCACATCTCGTCTACATTTGCATAGTCAGTTCGGAAGGAATGGAGATTGTCTCTTAGGAAGGCATCTAGTGACAATTTATCTGCTTTTTTAAATAAAATTATTTTTCGTTTGTGTCTGGTGGATTGGGAAGAAACGGTATTGAGCCGAGCTACAACGACCTTGTGATCACTAGTCCCTGTATCAGTCATGATGCTCTCTATTAGCACTGTATTGTTTGTGGCTAAGAGGTCAAGTGTGTTTTCGCAACCATTTACAATTCGTGTGGGTTCGTGGACTTACTGGTCGAAATAATTTTCGGAGAAAGCATTTAGGACAATCTCGGAAGATGTTTTCTGCCTACCACCGGTTTTGAAGAAGTATTTTTGCCAACATATCAAGGGAAGGTTGAAGTCCCCACCAACTATATCCGTATGAGTGGTGTATTTATTTCTTACGAGACTCAAATTTTCTCTGAACTGTTCAGCAACTATATCATCGGAGTCTGGAGGTCGGTACGAGGAGCCACACATACCAATTCGCACTGATTATCTACTTCGACTTCACTACAAGATAAACCCCTACTCACAGACACAAACATTCCACCACCAATTCTGCCTAATCTATCTTTCCTGAACAACGTCTGAGACTTCGTAAAAATTTCTGCTGAACTTATTTCAGGCTTTAGCCAACTTTCGGTACCTATAACGATTTCTGCTTCTGTGCTTTCTATTAGCGCTAGAAGCTCAGGGACTTTCCCAGCACAACTACAACAATTTACAACTACAATTCCGACTGTTCCTTGATCCAAGCACGTCCTATATTTGCCATGCACCCTTTGAGATTGCAGCCCACCCCGTACTTTCCCGAGGCCTTCTAACCTAAAAAAAGCGCCCAGACCACGCCACACAACTCCGCTACCTGTGTAGCTGCCAGCTGAGTGTAGTGAACTCCTGACCTATTCAGCGGAACCCGAAACCCCACCACCCTATGGCTCAAGTCAAGGAATCTGCTGCCAACACGGTCGCAAAACCGTCTGAGCCTCTGATTCAGACCCTCCACCCGGCTCTGCACCAAAGGTCCGCAGTCGGTTCTGTCAACTATGCTGCAGATGGTGAGCTCTGCCTTTATCTCGTAAGCAAGACCGGCAGCGTCCACCAAATCAGATAGCCGCTGGAATCCAGAGAGAATTTCCTCAGATCCAAAACGACACATGTCATTAGTGCCGACATGTGCCACCACCTGCAGCTGGCTGCACCCTGTGCTCTTCATGGCATCCGGAAGGACCCTTTCCACATCAGGAAAGACTCCACCCGGAATGCACACGGAGTGAACACTGAATTTCTTCCCCTCCTTAGCCGCCATATCCCTAAGGGGCCCCATTACACACCTAACATTGCCGCTCCCAACTACTAATAAGCCCACCCTCTGCGATTGCCCTGACCTTGAAAGCTGAGAATCATCCTCTGAAACAACGCAGGCAGCTGCACCTAGCTCAGCCAGAGAGATTACCTGAAACCTGTTTGTCAGACGCACCGGGGAGGCTTTCCAATCAGCCTCTGGGGACGTCTTTCGCTGCCTGCCACGCCTTGGAACGACCTCCCAATCAACCACAGGCGAGGGCTCAGTCCCACTGCGGGCAGCAACCGGGGCAATCACAGCGGCAGACCGATCTGAGGACAGACGGTACGAGGTTGACATCCCTGTGATACCCAAGTCCGGCTCCCCACAGTGATGCCCATTGGCAACAGCCTCAAGTTGCGCGACCGAAGTCAGCGCCGCCTGCAGCTGTGAGTGAAGGGATGCCAACTCAGCCCTCATCCGAACACAGCAATCACAGTCCCTTTCCATTCTAATCGATGTCGAACAACAGTTACTGAAACACGAGTCCATGCCCAGATAGCGCAAGGGAAACACGCAAAGAATGTATGAACTAACTTGTTTAAATACCTAACGACTGCGCTACAATCTGCCTGAATTTACGATAACAGTAACTAAAACTCGAAACTACACCTCCTATACGAAACTCACACGCAATTTAAGTAAGAATCTACGAAGTAAACACAGAAAAGAAGCTATATACGTATCTTTCTGCGCTGTCGATGCACACCAACTGGGAGCTCAGGCCACACTGATCTGTGAGAGCCTACTCGACAGATAAGTACCACTGACGTACCTCCTGAGTGAATGAATTTTTAAACGAGAAATTTAAAATTCAGCTTTCCTTTTGCTGTCTTATGTTTTAACACAAGACTGGCAGACGACTTCCTGTTTAGAAGCCTTCAGCCCACTTATTGATTTTACATAAGTTCAGAATCTTCTCTGGTTTTTGGCAAGGAATTATGGTAAGGTATAACAGTTCGAGTTTTTCAGTGTTTCATGCGTCAGAGGCACGAATTTTAAATACCTTCTTCATACCGTCATATGCACTCTCTGTTTTGAACCGAATGTGAAGCAGTCTCAAGTTTCTCAGTTTTTTCCGAAATTTTTGTTGTACCTCGGTAAGTGTTTCACGTACTTAATCCAATAACTCTGTAGATACTTCCCCCCAGAGCGCAATTTACAAGCAGTTTTAACTTTGCCTATATTCCTCTACTACATTATAATGGGACTATATGATGGCTATATATTTTCTAAATAGCATGCTAACAACTACTGATTTGTTCTTTCCAAACATAAAAACTCCCCTAGCCTTCTTGACTGAATAATATACTTTAGTATTCATCGTCACTATGATGACGTCATGATCACTAATATATACCTCTATACATATTCGACAATGTCAGGTCTGTTTGTAGGTACAAGGTCTCATATATTTTCATTGCGGATGACGCACTATAACATATAACCACTTAGGCAGGCGAATTCTTCTGCACGGGAAAGTAAAACATGAATCACTTTCTATTATTCTACCTTTTAATCATCCTTTGTTCGAAACTCACATAGATTTGTTGACTGTGATCGAAATAGACAAGTGTGCAGTATCTTAGAAACATTGCTCTTGTTATCTTCAGTTAAAGGAAAAACCGGCCCTACTTGAGCATATCTTAGCTCGCAGTGTGAATTCCTTAACCATCAACTCACAACTAGGAAGGTAAGCGCAGATCGGAACTGATAATAGCATAAAATGAAATGGGCAGTGATTAGATGGTTATTTTGCACGCCTATGACTTTACTTATTTCTGTATTCAACGTGTTTATTCTTGTGCATCAGCGAGTAAATAGTACGAAATCAGATCAAGGAAACAACACCAATGCCAGTTTGATTTCTATCTCAGCCTCTCCCTCACTTCCTGCCTTCCCTCTTCTCTTTGTTTGTTTGTGTGTGTGTGTGTGTGTGTGTGTGTGTGTGTGTGTGTGTGTCACTTCTAGAAAGTAGTGAGGAATGGACGAACAGAGCATTGTACTATGTCGGAAGCTTACGAGGAACGTTATCACAAAATGCGTTACCAGCCTGTCCCTGATATTGTATGCCTCGCCCGACATTTGATCCCTGTGATGCCGATTGTCCCCTGCTACGATCAACAAAGATACATTGTCCTAGAGAGGCAGATGGGAACCAGCAGGACATACTGGGAAACAAAGGTCAGAGAGGTGTGTTTACTCAAAGAGATACTTAATGGGTTCCAAGTGCGATATTGGATCGTTTGAAGTAATAATACCTTGTAGTAGCCCCACGGGGCAGGAATTTACGTGTTCTTGTAACAGACAACGACACAGTTCAACGCAAGGCACTTACAAAAATCCCCTGCTGTGGCGAATCCAAGATAGTTTCGACAGTTAGGAGAACTGCTTGATTTTCAGTTGTGTGCAATATTTACTGCAACAGTTATTACTATGACTTCTGTAGCGGATCATGTGCTGGATGAAATAACCGTCTGTGTAGTAAAAATGCACTATTTCTTCGACACAGAAGCCCTCCCCCACCCCAACCACATTCGGGTTGACGCATAGTGTCCAAAAGTATCTATTAATTGGGTTCCTTTATTTAGAAGCAACGCTTGAGGGACGCGACACATTTATTTAGATACAGGATATGTTGAAAGTTGATGGATGCCAGTTACTACTGGGCTATGCAGCGATGTTGTAACGCGATTGTTGTTTTACAATCCACACATCATTTTCATCACTAAATGGTTTCATCCAGTAACTTTAGAAAACGAATGTAAAACTCGCCCTACGTAGTGTAACGAGTTATTAAGTGTCCCTTTCACCACTCCATAAATACTGCCCACATGTTTACCAGTAAATATAATCAACATCACTTTCCATGCCGCTGCGTCTCTAGGTTCCAACGACTTCGTTGACTGTTACGTCTTATCTGGCTTGGTGCAGTCATCGACAGCATTACCTTCACTCAATCACTTGCTTTTCTTAAAAAGTAAACCGGTTGAGGTTTTCCTGAGAAATATGCTTTTGTTTCTCATTCCATTGAGAGCTCAAAGTATTTTCCATCAGACTCTGATAAACGTCTCCCTTCACGAATGTTTCATGTGAAACATAACATGCCATGGACTCACATGTACAGGGGCTGGAAAACATATGGAAACATGCCTAATACGGTGTAGGAAACATGCAGTCATTCAAATAGGGTCCCGTATACATATAAAGGGAAGCTTATACCATTCTTCCTGCCAAGTAATGGTAAGCTGGGGTAGCGATGATGGAGCAGATAACCATCAAACACTCAGGTCTCGAAGCAAGGCTGCAAAGATTCAATAATATCACGATCTGATGATAGAGATGGCCAATTGGAGATGATAAAATTGTTCCTCGTAATCAGGAAATAGTCCTGAACAATGCGAGCTGTGTAGACAAAGACCCTGACGTCTTGGATCACACCATCACCATTGGAGGTCAAATATTGTACAACGCGATGGACCAGATCGGACGAAATAGTCACTTAATCCTTTGCAGTAATGGGACCTTGCAGGGCAACCATGGGATACCACCATGTGGCTGCCCTAATCATCGCTGAACCACATCCAAGTTTCTCTATTGATAGCAAGCAGTCTGCATGGTAGGCTTCGGACGGCATACGACAGACGTAAACTCGGCACGGAAGTTTGTATCAAACAGCATTCATATTCTGTTGCCACATTGTCCAGGTCTTGCGAGTTCGGCAACACGTTTTCCTGTTACGGCCATTTGCTTCACTGATGTGTGGTTTTTATATTCCTGCTCGGCCTACAATTCGCTGCTTCTGGAACTCACTCCGTGTTGTTTTGCTGCTGACATGGGTCGCGGTTTCAATCATGATATGTGTTCTGTAGCTATCGTCCTCTTATTTTTCTTCAATTTTCCTCAAGGAACTTCTGTCACGATCACTTGACACACATTTTGGTTCGTATTGTGGTTTAGCGCATGATGTTTATTTGATTTCCATGTATGCGATACAAATCTTCAATGCGGTGCTTGTTGAAACACTAAACACTTCGGCTATCTAAATTACGGAAGTACCTACCATACGAACATCAATGATTTGACCACGTGTGAATTCACTCGTCTGTGACATAATGCACTTACAGTTGTACAGAACGGAGCTCTGACCACGGCTGACACTTCCAACGTATCGAAGAAATTGCAGGAATGGCTGATGTTGGTCAAGAACGCATTGTTCGAGAACATATTTCTCGCGGTGTTGCCATTCTTTGTTTTATTCTCTGATCATTAAAATACTGTGAAGCTTCTTGTTGATTTCATTTGTGATGTTTCACCTGTAATAATTACGAGACATACGTCACCTCGTTTTAATTCAGCTATTCGTATCATTTCTGTTGTTAACACGTAGACTCATTATAAATATTCATCAACTTCATATGAAATGTTATCGGCGATAAAAAGTCCAAAACAACTGTATTACTGCACGGATTCCATATCGAACATTACAAAGAAACGCAAGATGTCTGTTTGAAGAACGGTTTTAACAGAACAGTACCACCTAATAATATAGACACTTCGCTAACGTTATTATAGCATATGCGTCAACATATTAAAACTGAAGTGTAGGTGGTACCAACACCGTCTAACAAGGGAACCTCCCCTTCGCACCCCCCTCAGATTTAGTTATAACTTGGCACAGTGGATAGGCCTTGATAAACTGAACACAGATCAACTGAGAAAACAGGAAGAAGTTGTGTGGAACTGTGAAAAAATAAGCATAATATACAAACTAGTCATCAGTCTTGGCCACATAGGCAACATAAAGGAGAACGTGAGCTCGGGAGCGCCGTGGTCCCGTGGTAGAGTGAGCAGCTGCAGAAGGATAGGTCCTTGGTTCAAGTCTTCCCCCGAGCGAAAATTTTACTTTCTTTATTTTTGCATAGTTATTATCTGTCCGTTCGTTAATTGACGTCTCTGTTCACTGTAATAAGTTTAGTGTCTGTGTTTTGCGACCGCATCGCAAAACCGTGCGATTAGTAGACGAAAGGACTTGCCTCTCCAATCGGAACCGAAAACATTTGATCGCAAGGTCATAGGTTAACCGATTCCTCCACAGGAAAACACATCTGATATATTCTAAACGACACTGGTGACGGCATGTGCGTCATATGACAGGAATATGTTGTCGACCCACCTAACTTGTACACTTGGCGAATGGGTAAAAAGAGTCTTCTACCTTGCCCGATTTAGGTTTTCTTGTGGATGTGATAATCACTCCCAAAAAAGTGATGAAAACGTAATAGTTTGTCACATAAACTGAAAATAAAAAATTAAAGTTTTCACTCGATGGAAGATTTGAACCGAGGACCTTTCGTTCCGCAGCTGCTCACGTTGCTACGAGACCACGGCGCTGCTGCGGTCCCAGTGTCCTTAATGTTGCCTATCTTGCCATGAACTACTCAGTTTGTATATTTTGCTTATTTTTTCACAGTTCCACACAACTTCTTCCTGTTTTCTCAATTGATCTGTGTTCAGTTTTTGAAGGCCTATCCACTGTGCCAAATTATAACTAAATATGAGGGGGGTGCGATGGGGAGGTTCCCTTGTAAGTACCAGCCAGACAAATGTTCACCATAGGCACAACAATCGGTTGCATGAACAGTCGTTCCGACTATCACATACCGTAATATTCATCCATTCTACCCCCTTTCCCCGTTCACCTCTTTAAAGAAGTTTCGAGGTTCGAGAGTAATAACTGGGCAGCCCAACGTTTTGACAAGTGTCACCTCACATTTATTCAGAGCACAATTTGTTATCAAGAAATTGAATGCCAGTGCACTGAGATAACTACACTGCACTATATTGTAATTAAGGCAGAAGAAAATAATATATGGGGTGGTTTCATGAAATTCGTGTGACGGACTCATTAGAATGGTTAAAAAACAAAATCTACATAAACCTCTGGTAACAATCTGTGTATCAACGCAACTGGTAATAGGTACATTCACTGGTACTTCAAATGTTTGCTGAGGAACAATCCCGTAAGCCTATAGAAAGGTTCTGTAATATATTTCGTTTTCACATGAAAATATTTGAAAATCTAGCAAGTTGTACAGCCGTATGACCACACATATTTCATTCTGACAATGCAGGCAAATACACAGTGACGAGACGGTGCAGATTGGTTTCAAAATTCAGCAGTGTTGAATTACTTCGTATCGAGTAGACAGTACTTATCTACATCAAGAGGCTGCCTTTTCACGGGAACATACGAAATCAGAGACTACCAATTATTATGTGCTAGAAATTCAATTAATCATCTAAATTCGCAAAACAAATTTAATTTGTAAATTAAATCACAATTACGCATTAATAATTCTAGCGGGCGTACACCGTTAATTATGAAAAAGTTGGTTTAATGTTCGCAGTAGTCCGAAGGTTAACATATTAATCTCTGTTACTATTTTATAATTATTCGCTCAGAATGTGACAAAACATAAACATGATGCCGGCCGACATTTTAGTGTGGGTCCCAAAGACTCTTCCAGACATTTAGTCGTAGAGACAGTTCCCGATCCAAATTACAAGTAGTCCATCCTAGCTTTATCTCCGTTATGGAAATAATAAGGTTCTTCAACTAGAACGTATCAGTTGTAGAGTTTCGACGCTACAAACTACGATCTTATGAACAAGTTCATTAACAACAGTAGAGTCATCGTCAACGAGTGATCGTAAAACGTTTACAGAACTGCAAACTGTATTTTGAACATTCGTTCTCTGGACGAAGATTTGCACCCGGATCCCTACATGTCGTGAGGCTACCTATGTTTTCATCCGTGTATGTCTCACGTAACGACCAGCGATTTCAAGTTGTCCCTTGCACAGTCTTGATAAACCAAATTGTGCGGTCGTTAAATCAGCACCTGTTCCGCTTAAATGTAGAAAAATAATAATTCTAAAATAATCTTTGGCTTGCTGTTTCATCCAACTATGTGGCGGTGACAGCCTTAACCTGAAGCAAGTAAATTCGCAACATTATACTGCGAGGGGGCTGGTGTAAGGCGTTCCTGTCATTTTGATTTTTGTATGTTATCGATGTGCACGTGATTAGAGAGAGAGCAAGTTACGTAACTGTTAAAGAATCTTTGTGGCTCAGTCGTTGTCTCTGGGCAGTCTCATACTTTCTTAGTTGAAAAGTGGTACGTGATAGACGTATACACTACTGTTGTGTTGACGTGTGATGACATCTGTTAGAGAAGAAAGATCGATTGTGCAGGAGAGCGACGACGAACAAGATGTGTATCTTAGAAAGCGAAGAGAAAATGAATGTTAGTAATGTAACTTTCTTTGAAGAGAAAAAGTCTGAGATAAAACTTCAGCAGTGCGCTCCTAATATCTAGAAAAGATTAATGGGAGCTAGTTAACTTCGTTCACTTGCTAAGAGCTGAGACAGAGACCACCCCACTGCTCTGAGTCATGCATTAACATATTAACTGGTTAAACTGTTTGATTTTTCTATAAATTCTGTGTTAACATGGTACCCTGTTTAAATCATTGTTTATTTTGTTAAGCATAGTATTGTTGACACCTCTGTTGGTGTGTGATAGCATTCCGTCTTCAGGCCACGAGTGGCTCAAATGGCTCTGAGCACTATGGGACTCAACATCTGTGGTCATAAGTCCCCTAGAACTAAGAACTACTTAAACCTAACTAACCTAAGGACATCACACACATCCATGCCCGAGGCAGGATTCGAACCTGCGACCGTAGCGGTCACGCGGTTCCAGACTGAAGCGCCTTGAACCGCACGGCCACAACGGCCGGCTACCACGAGTGGCCTACCGGGACCATCCGACCCCCTTGTCATCCTTAGTGGAGAATGCGGATAGGAGGGGCGTGGGGTCAGCACACCACTTTCCCCGTCGTTACGATGGTATTCTCGACCGAGGCCGCTACTAATCGGTCGAGTAGCTCCTCAATTGGCATCACGACGCTGAGTGCACCCCGAAAATGGTAACAGCGCATGGCGACTAGGATGGTCACCCATCCAAGTGCCGACACGCCCAACAGCGCTTAACTTCGGTGATCTCACGGTAACCGGTGTAGCCACTGCGGCAAGGCCGTTGCCTGTTCGTGTGTAATGATCACTGGACATTTTATGCTGTCTTTTTGAATATATACTTCTTTCTAAAATCGTTGTCTTGGAATATCTTTTCATAGGGATAGTACTCTCCTCACCTCCACCGTTTATCATTACGCATTATTACATGCGATATGCCACAGTTGGAAAATTTATTTAGAAATTCGAATCTGTCTTAGCCGCCGCCTTCTTCCTGTATGCTGTTGTGATTTGGAGAAATTTGAAACAATATTATCAAGACGCGAGGTGAGTGGAAATTTTGATTATGGCCAGATAACTGTGTTGCTTCAGTTGCGCATTTAATAAATGGACAGGCTGCGTACAGATCAGTTACAGTTCAGATTAGACCCTGTTCAGTCATAAGGTAGCACCCGACTTTAAGCTGGATAACAGTTTGTGGGAATATAATCTTGGTAGTGCGTAGACTTTCAAAGAGTGGGGGCTAAAGTTGGGCTAAATTTCATACAGAAACAAATATAGTGCGGAGGTCACAAAGGTAGTGCGCTTTGACCAATAATTCGAGCAGTCCGGCGTCTATACTACTTAGTTCTTGCGAAGACAAAAACTATACGTATACTCTGCGGTACTGGCCATATAACTCAGTGGTTTCAGCGACAAGCGTGGCCCAGTAATCGCACAGCCAGACGGCGAAGCTGCGGTGGTCTCGTGGTCGGCCCAGAGGCATCCTGGAAATGTCTGGGACTCCGTCACCGGCTTATTAGCCTCTGCCTCATCGCCTTGTTCTTCTTTTTCTTATTCTTGTCCTTCTTCTTCTTCTGATTAATGTTACCCCTGTCCGTTAGCTTCGTTCCTTGGATATATATTGTACCGTCTGGTGTCCAGTCCCTTTGGTGGTCGTCCGGGCCGGGTAGTTGCGTCCCTTCCCGTAGCCCACGTTCACAAATTTTAGTCAGTCTTGTGGGGTCTATATGATCCTTCCAACTTCTTTTTCTTCTCTTCGTCGATTTCTTTATATCCAGTATTCCACACTGTTCCCTCACCGAAACATTTGTTCTTTTGTCCTAAACGGTTAAGCCGTGGCACAAAGGGAGAGGCAGCTAACTTTGACGTGAAATAATATGAGATACCCAACGTTACGAGACACAGCGTCGTTGGCACACGGTGCGAGCTGGTTAACGTGATTTTGTGCTCTCAACGCACTCCAACGCAAGTTGTGGGCTTTATTTGGATCGGAAACCATATAGTTTGGTCACTAAAAATGGAAGAGCCTATAATTCCTACATTAGGTCTGTTAAATCGCCCATTTCGTCTCTTAACATTATGCTAGTCATGCTGTTCTATCTGTGGTGTACAAAAAAACTTTAGTATCTGTAAACGTGTCATAAGTCAAAAATGAAAGATAGATGTCAATTCAGTAAGGACATCAGCTTATAAAAGTTCATCAAATCGAAAAAAAAACTCACTCGTCATAGAGAGTACACTTACATTTACACATGATCAGTTATTACAGAAATTATTTCTATTAATTCCATAGGCAAGTCCCACAACCTTTTAGCAAAGGCGAAACTGGAAAAAGAATAAGCATTGTATCTCGCTTGTCGCGTTATCCCTATCGTTCTACTGTTCATTCCATAACGCGTCCCCTGAGTCAACTACGCTACGCCCAAAACTTTAGATGTAGTGCCCTCGTATTTTATGTTAAAGTTTTTTCAAAGCTTTAATCGTCGAAATGTCATTAATTGGCATCTGTTTGTAACAATTCCTAATAATAGAAACACGTTTTCATGAATCTTCAATCGGTCGTTGCCTTTAATCGGCTTACTCTAATACCACGCGAATTACAACGTGAAAATAACTACATACGAAAATTCTTTAACCAACAATAAGACGTTTCCTCTCTTCTCATTATAATAAACCTTACCAATAGCTACTCATTCTCGAGACATTCAACGTGCTGGTTCGTATAAACAGCAAATTTTCGTAGGGTGTAAAGTATAACATAAAACCGACAGTTAACACGACAAATGCAATAGAGACTTTTGCATTCTGCTTGTGACGTAGGGAATGTTGTAGCTTCCTGTTGGCCCTACTTAATGTGGTACGTTGCCGAAATATCGCAGAACTTATTTTGTGTAGTGACAAAATGGCTGATCAACGTGAAATAGCAAGAAGTTTCGTCACAAAACTCGTAGAGCGCCATATCAGCGTTACCTGACTGGTCCCCGTAAGCCGACATCTTAACTCTAGGATCGGTCCTAGTACCAAAATTTCCTCTCCTGTTAACTTTTGTTTTATATCTTTTCGTTTCCTCTGTAGTTTCTTTTTGATATATCATAACAGGACCCACCATTACTTTAAATATTTTGTATTTTCTCCTCAGCTGTCATAAATTAGTTTTTCCTGCAGTATTCCCAAGACATCCGGTATATCTTACTGCCTCTGTCACACGAATTTTTACTTCCATGGGCAAGTCTTTACAGCTGGTGATAACAGTCTCTAGAAAGTTAAAGCTCATAACTTGTACAATCGACATACCATCTGCTTCTAACTTACATGGTGCAGATGTTTCTGGGTCATCGTAATTATTGACAAGTATTGGTAGGCAAATAACTACGAGAAATGGGGAATCACACAAATAGTGCGTATAACGCCTCTAATACTGACAAAAGCCTTAATTAGGCGAGGCAAGGAGTCCACAAGATTCTTCGGGTATGCAATATCCAACTAAAGCCGCTTAATAGTCAGATTCCGCAGAGCAGCTAACTAGTGATGACGTTGGTTGCTATGTTCTGAGTAGCCCCAAACGCTTTCTGTGGGATTAAGACGGGACGATTTAGCAACTACTTGTGGTGAAGTAAAGTATCTGATTTGTCATCATCACCACATCATCATCATCATCAACGTGACCTCCAGGGATTATATAGGTTTTTTCCTGTTCCGCCTCAGAATTGTTTACAACATCTCTTTAACGGTCGTCCAACGTTTCTCTTCGCTTTTGAGAAGAGTAAGAACGAAGTGCTGAGTTGAAAGAGGTGTAAGATAGGGCTGTAGCCTTCCGCCGATACTGTTAATTTCTCAGGGTGACGCCACGATGAGTCATCGGAAGGACTGAGTCAGCATATAGGGACGTAACAATATTATTCAAAAAGATGGTTCAAATGGCTCTGAGCACTATGGTACTTAACATCTGAGGTCATCAGCCTCGAAGAACTTAGAACTAATTAAACCTAACTAGCCTAAGGACATCACACACATCCAAGGCCGAGGAAGGATTCGAACCTGCGACCGTAGCGGTCGCGCGGTTCCAGACTGAAGCGCCTAGAACCGCTCGGCCACACCGGCCGGCAACAATATTATTTTGCGAAATTAAAGCAAAAGCCGCAACATTGAAAGAGCAATGTGAATTTCTGTTTTAAGGCAGTAGGGAGAGCAGATAGACAGGAAGTGTACGTGGAAGAAGAACTATCCGATGACACTGATGGAAGAAGTACTGGCAGTCTATACAGAAGACATGTGATGCAGTGACAGAGGCGTAATTCAAAACAGCTTTGAAAAATTTGCGATCACATACCGTAGAATACAGTTTTTTGTAAAGTCTGGCACAATAGTTATTCCACATGGTCCAATCGTACTAATGGGACTACCGTCTACGTTCGACGTGCAGTAGTCACTTACAGACGGCAGGTGGCAATAATAGCAGTGAGGAGTATTACAGCGTGTCGGGGAAATCGGAAAAAAGTGCAGTCTTTGCCTTAAGCGGAAACCGAGCGATTTATCTGAGCCCGAGATGCCATGATCATTGACTTTCGGGCCAATGGCGGAAGCATTTTCGAAACGGCTAAGTTTGTAACTTTTTCGGGTCCCGCTTGGTTAAAATACACCGTACACGGATAAAATGTCGCTCTCCAAATGAGGCACCGGGGCAACTACGGTGCACAGGGCGAAAGAAGAAATGTATGAGTAATTCGACTTGCAACTGTTGAGCAACTGGCAGCCCAGGTGACCCAAGGGGCCATCAGCAGTGTCTCCTCAAGGATCGCTCAGCGATCATGGCTACTTGTAGGCCTCCGCAGAAGATGCCTGTTTCTTGCACCGATTCTGTCTGCTTTCACGGGGGACGAACGCTGAACTTGCAAGCGAATACCACAGCTGGACGTCCTCTGAGTGACCATAGGTGGCCTTTTCAGATGAATCACGTTTTATGCTCCATCGGACAGGTGGCTGTTGGTGCTTACAGTGTGAAACGTCTGGAAGGTTCAATGGTTCAAATGGCTCTGAGCACTATGGGCTTAATAGCTGTGGTCATCAGTCCCCTGGAACTTAGAACTACTTAAACCTAACTATGGACATCACAATCCATGCCCGAGGCAGGATTCGAACCTGCGACCGTACCAGTCGCGCGGTTCCGGACTGCGCGCCTAGAACCGCGAGACCACCACGGCCGGCCGCCTGGAAGGAAACACCCCCTAAGCAGAGGGGACCGATGTCATTTGGGGACTGTTTTCGTAGCATTCTCTAAGTGGTCTCGTCATTCTGGAAGGCACAGTCAATCAACACAAGTGTGCATGTATCGTTCCGGTCCATGTTCACCCGTGCATGGAGTTTTTCTTCCTTGACTCAATGACATCTACCAGCAGCACACTGTAACATGTCACACCGCTCACAGTGTACGTGTGTGGTTCGAAGACAACCAGGCTGAGTTCAACGTACCCCTCTGGCCACCAGATTCCCCAAATTTAAACCAAGTCGTGAATCTATCGGACCACCGCGATCGGGCTGTTCGCACAATGGATACTCAATCGAGAAATCACCGCAGCTGGCCACGGTACTGGATCAGCTTGCTCCTCTTGATAGACGTTTTGCATCAGAAAATGCTGCAAATGTTTTCGCTTGAGGCACGTAATCACATTAATGTGGTTTACTGTTACTCTATGGAACGAGAAAGTTCTCCTTAGAATCGGCGAAGAAACGGGTGTGGAAAAACCAGACAGGCAGGAGGAACAGGATGATAGGACATATGTTAAGACATCAGTTAATAACTTCCATGGTGAGCCGTAGAGAGTAAAAATTGCAGGGTAGCACAGAAATTGGAATTCTTCCTATATATGAGGTCGTATGTAGCAACTGCTACTCTGTGATGAAGAAGGTAGCATAGGAGCGGAACTCGTCACGGACCGCATGAAAACAGTTACACGACTGATGTTTCGAAATAATATGAAATAAATAGATGTTCGTTGATAAGTACAAGATTTTAAATTGTTATGTAAGACACTTAGCTTTGACGTTATTTTTTTGCTGCATTCATGGTCACACACGATGACCAGCCTGTTAAATATGTGTTAATATTTCATTCATGTGCATCATGGTTGCCGTGTTTTTGTCTCTAATATATACTTTCAGTTTTTGGAACCCATGTCGAATATTAGATTTCCCTCCACAGCTTGTTTTGATGTGTTTCCTGCATATACGGATTCAGGTGAGAGACTGGCCAGGTGTCGTTAGCGGCATGTGTGTAGGAAAACGACGACTATTCGGAGCTATACTGAAAAGCCGCGGGGTCTCTCCGTGACCGACCGGCGTCCAGGTCGTCGCCAGAGCCGCGTCAGCGACGCGTGTGCCCGTCGTCATGGAAACGACCTGAACGTATGTTGGCGTCAGACGTTGACCCGCTACACGTTTACAAGTGGTAACAGGTCAAAATTCTCCAATAGTGAATAACCCAGCCATGAAATATAATACTATAATATTACACAAGCACACACACACACACACACACACACAAGCACGCACACACACACACACACACACACACACACACACACACACAACAAGCACGCACACACACACACACACACACACAACAAGCACGCACGCACACACACACACACACACACACACACACACACACACACACACACACACACATATATATATATATATATATATATATATATATATATATATATATATATATACACGCACAGTTTGTGAATAATTCTTATTAAACGTAGCTATAAGCCAAAAAAATGTAATTAACTGGTTAAATAAATCCATCGCGAATATATGACGCAGGTCATACTGTCAACAGATTTATTCCCTACGCCTGTAAAACGTTTCCTTTTCAACCGTGATGAAGGAATAACTACCGATGGTTGCGATTTCAGGGCAATAACTCGACCAAGTCTTGGATCTAGACACATCATCATGGTTGTCAAACGTTTTTCATCCATCAGTGAATACTTATGGCTGCTTGTATGGGAGAGCGTTTTATTTAGATTGTACCTAGGAATACATGATGTTTCTTGGTCAGTAATTTGGATAAGTGTCGTTATTTTACAGTGCTTGGTGGAGACCGGCATAAACAGTTTCTGCCATATTCTAAAGTCTTTGTTGTTGCTAGACATGAGGTTGCGCTTTGTGCAGCATTTGTAAATATTTCGAGTTTTACATATATAAGTGCTGTATAGTGAATTGAATCAATTGGAAATACATTGTTTGTTCTTCATTCACACAATTTTATGTGTTGTGACTTCCAGTACAGAGTACTCCCAGAAGATTAAACAATATTCAGGAATAATCATTCGAAGCAAAAATGACTAGTCATCGTGGGCTCTGAGATGCGTACCTTGAGAGTTATGAGAACTTCTTCTTCTTCTTCTTCTTCTTCGATACTGTGACACAAATAACTTCTACTACCAGATCTTTGCTTTCCATATTGTGGGAGGACCAAAACAAGAATAAAATGTCTATGGCACTCGAGCTCTAAAATGCATACTCTAAGAAAAAACAAAATGAAATAGGGGTAAAGCAGGAGTAGATTTAATAATGAATATAAAAATAGGAGTGCGGGTAAGCGACTACAAACAGCATAGTGAATAAATTGTGGCCAAGATAGACACCAAGTCCATGCCTATTACAGTAGCTTAAGTTTATATGCTAACTAGCTCTGCAGATGATGATGATGATGTAATCGATGAAATGTATGATGAGATAAAAGAAATTAATCAGGTAGTGAAGGGAGGCGAAAATTTAATAGTTATGGGTGACAGGAATTCGAGAGTAGGAAAAGGAAGAGAAGGAAACATAGTAAGTGAATATGGATTGGGGGTAAGAAATGAAACAGGAAGCCGCCTGGTAGAAATTTGCACAGAGCATAATTTAATCACAGCTAACACTTGTTTCAAGAATCATAAAAGAAAGTTTCAGATAGATTATGTAATGGTAAGTCAGAGATTCAGCAACCTGGATTTAAATTGTAAGATATTTCCAGGGGCAGATGTGGACTCTGACCACAATCTATTGGTTATGAACTGTAGATAAAAACAGAAGAAACTACAAAAAGGTGGGAATTTAAGGAGATGGGACGTGGATAAACTGACTATACCAGAGGTTGTACAGAGTTTCAGGGAGAGCATCAGGAACAATTGACAGGAATGGGGGAAAGAAATACGTTAGAAGAAGAATGGGTAGCTTTGAGGGATAAAATAGTAAAGGCAGCAGAGGATCAAGTAGGTAAAAAGATGAGGGCTAGTTAAATCCTTGGGTAACAGAAGAAATATTGAATTTAATTGATGAAAGATACAATATAAAAATGCAGTAAATGAAGCAGGCAAAAAGGGGTTCAAACGTCTCAAAAATGAGATCGACAGGAAGCGCAAAATGGCTAAGCAGGGATGGCTAGAGGACAAACGTAAGAATGTAGAGGCTTATCTCAATAGGGGCAAGATAGATAATGCCTACAGGAAAATTAAAGAGACCTTTGGAGAAAAGGGAGCCTCTACTATGAATATCAAGATCTCAGATGTAAACCCAGTTCTAAGCAAAGAAGGGAAAGCAGAAAGGTGGAAGCAGTATATGGAGGTCCTTTACAAGGGCGATGTACTTAAGGACAACATTATGGAAATGGAAGAGGATGTAGATGAACATGAAATAGGAGATACGATATTGTGTGAAGAATTTGACAGAGCACTGAAAGACCTGAGTCGAAACAAGGCCCCTGGAGAAGACAACATTCCATTAGAACTACTGACGGCCTTGGGAGAGCCAGTCCCGACAAAACTCTACCATCTGGTGAGCAAGATGTGTGAGACAGGCGAAATACCCTCAGACTTCAAGAAGAATATAATTATTCCAATCCCAAACAAAGCCGCAGTTGACAGATGTGAAAATTACCGAACTATTAGTTTAAGAAGTCACAGCTGCAAAATACTAAGGCGAATTCTTTACAGACGAATGGAAAAACTGGTAGAAGCCGAACTTGGGGAAGATCAGTTTGGATTCCGTAGAAATATTGGAACACGTGAGGCAATACTGACTTTACGACGTATCTTAGAAGAAAGATTAAGGAAAGGCAAACCTACATTTCTAACCTTTGTAGATTTAGAGACAGCTTTTGACAATGTTGACTGGAATACTCTCTTTCAAATTCTAAAGGTGGCAGGGGTAAAATACAGGGAGCGAAAGACTACCTACAATTTGTACAGAAACCAGATGGCAGTTATAAGACTCGAGGGACATGAAAGGGAAGCAGTGGTTGGGAAGGGAGTTAGACAGGGCTGTATCCTCTCCCCAATATTATTCAATCTGTATACTGAGCAAGCAGTAAAGGAAATAAAAGCTAAATTTTGAGTAGGTATTAAAATCCATGGAGAAGAAATAAAAACTTCGAGGTTCGCCGATGACATTGTAATTCTATGCAGTTGAACGGAATGGACAGTGTCTTCAAAGGAGGATATAAGATGAACATCAACAAATTCTAAACGAGGATAATGGAATGTAGTCGAATTAAGTCGGGTGATTCTAAGGGAATTAGATTAGGAAAGGAGTCCCTTAAGGTAGTAAAGGAGTTTTGCTATTTGGGGAGCAAAATAACTGATGGTCGAAGTAGAGAGGATATAAAATGTAGACTGGCAACGGCAAGGAAAGCGTTTCTGAAGAAGAGAAATTTGTTAAAATCGAGTATAGATTTAAGTGTCTGAAAGTCGTTTCTGAAAGTATTTGTATAGAGTGTAGCCATGTATGGAAGTGAGGGTGTAAGATGAACATCAAAGTGAAACGTGGACGATAATTAGTTTGGACAAGAAGAGAATAGAAGCTTTTAAAATGTGGTGCTACAGAAGAATGCTGAAGCTTAGATGGGTAGAGATCAGGTAACTAATGAGGAGGTATCGAATAGCATTGGGGAGGAGTTTGTGGCACAACTTGACAAGAAGAAGGGACCGGTTGGTAAGACATGTTCTGAGGCATCAGGGAATCACAAATTTAGTATATGAGGGCAGCGTGGAGGGTAAAAGTCGCAGAGGGAGACCAAGGGATGAATAGGCTAAGCAGATTCAGAAGGATTTAGGTACTGGGAGAGGAAGAAGTTTGTACAGGATAGAGAGTAGCATGTAGAGCTGCATCAAACCAGTCTCAGGACTGAAGACCACAACAACAAAAACAACAAGAAATATGAGCACTGGTTTACGAGCAATTATGTTTTTCACTGTAGCGATGATGAAAAAGTGCTCAAGGCTGTTAAGGTACGCACTTTAGTCCTTGTATACCAGATTTTTTTTTCTTGTTATGGTCTGTACTTCACATGGTTCAAATGGCTCAGAGCACTATGGGACTTAGCATCTGATGTCATCAGTCCCCTAGTTAGGTTTAAGTTGTTCTAACCTAAGGACATCACACACAGCCATGCCCGAGGCAGGATTCGAACCTGCGACCGTAGCAGCAGCGCGGTCCGGACTTAAGCGCCTAGAACCGCTCGGCCATATCGGCCGGCTTATGGTCTGTACTACAACCTTTCGAAATATGGAAAGCAAAGAGCTTGCAGTAGAAGAGCTTTGTCTACATAAAATATGTAATTTAAAGCAAATTTTTAGTATTTTTTGCTTAGAATGGTCGTTCCTCTCATATCCTTGGACACTGACCAGTCCTGTGACTGCCTGTACATTTTAAAAACTAGTTATATAATTTGTTGACCGTCAAGCCACAATTCGTCCATTACGCATCACCTTAATCCTCGAAACAGAAGAAGGTATCTTACTGCACAACATTTGATATTTACAAAGGAACAGTGTTTAGTTTATGTCTTAACAATTTAACATGTCTTGAAAGAGGAAATTTGTGTTAGTTTTCAGTTGCTTGTATTTCGAAATGTATGTAAGTTCTAATTAGATACTGGGTGAATGTCAATTTTTAATGTTATCCCTAGCTAGCACCGAGCCACAGGAAGGTAGGTTCCAGACAGTGTCGCCACTGGAATGTGAAACAGGGAGAAGAGTCGACACCGCAATATCGTGAGAGACAATCGAGGCCACTGCCTCACATGTCTTGAGCGATAAGTATGAATTGCCAGTTCAGCAATATGTACTCACTTGGTACAGGAAGATAACGTCATACTGACAAAGCTACAACGTGCCAAAAGAATGCCTAAATCTTACAATCTTACACAAGAAAGTCCACTGCAGCTTCGAGTCCAAACAGTGGTTTTCATGTCTTCAGCTTGTTACTTTTCTGTGCAACATAGCTGCTGTATGGGGACACTTCTACTCTTCCCAAAACCGGATTGATCCGTCGTCACACCTGATGCTGTCAGGTTTCAAAACAAGATGTCCAAAATTAAAGCAACGAAAGAAAGTTTTGCAAGGTTGCGTTTGTTTTGACACGAAACAGTATAAAGAGGCGATAGTAAAATAGGAACAATGTAAAGAATGCAGAACTTAAATAACTGCTATATGCATAAAGACAGATAAGAATTTTCTTCGTTTTTTCTAACTTAACGGATTTGCACATACATTCCGACAACAGGTTAATGTGCTCAGTATGGGGTGTGACCACCTCTGACAGCAGTACAAGCCCGACAAAGACAGGGCATGATGTGAATAAAGCCATCAATCTCATCTTGAGGCTATAACGCCCACTCTTCCTGCAGAGTTGCTCGGAAGTCTTGAGAGTGGCTGGTGGAGCTGACGTGATGCAAACTGCCTACCAAGTGTATCCCAGAGAATTTCCACGGGTTTCAAATCGGGAGAGTGAGCAGGCGATGTCACGTGTGAATCATTTTCCGTTTCCAAGAAAACATCAGCCACCCTTTCTCTATGAGGTCGGACGTTGCCGTCCATTAGTACGAAGTCTAGGTCCACACCACATTGCAAGAATTGCACTTGAGATCCCAAGTTCTCGTCACGATACCAAAGAATAGTTAAATCTTGCAGATTCGCCTGAACACGTTCGTGAAGAGTTTTTCGAGTGTTCGTCATAGTCCTTGCCTATACTATTTGGGGTCCTCCTCGATATTGGTCTCTGTCCTCAATTTTTGGGTCCGGAAATCGTGTTCTATCTTCCGTGCAGATGGGAATGCTTGGAGAATCGCTCTCTAGACCAAATCGGGTCTCATCTGTGAAAAGAACTTTGGCCCACTTTTCCACGACCAGGAGGTTCCCTGATGGCTCCATTCTAGACTTTCCCTTCTGTGAATGCACATCAGAGGTACACATACAGCAAGTCTCAGACAGTAAAGACCACTGTGCAAAAGCTTTCTGTCACCGTTTGTCTGATATAACACGACCAGCGGATGTTGCGAGGTCAATGGCCAGTCGCCTTGCGTTACCAAGACGGCACTGTTGTGCCCTTACAGCAAAATAACACTCATCTCTTTCTGATACCACACATGGTCTGCCATGCCCTCGTCTTTGGAATACTGTTTCTGTCTCTATAAGTTGTAGCCACATTCGAGAAACATCAGAACAATTTACATTAAGCCATCGGGCCACATCAGTTCGCGACTGTTCTGCTTACATTCTTCTTATAGCCCTTCACGGCAGAGAGTCTGATAGGCGTCTTTTTTATGGCATACGGATGCGTCTGTGACTGTATACACAGCAGTTGTGGATGTGGGACTATTCTGCGCACACCATCCGTTTGATAGGTGCTCTGACGTCATCGTTGGCGTGGTTGTCCGTTGACCGAAATGCCGCCTTCCGTGCAGAACTCGATTGTAAAGATATCTGTTGACAGTTTGTATTGTTATACCGTGGATTAGACACATGGCGGGAAAATAGCGATTTCTTGCTTCAATTTTGGACACTAATGTACATGATCCATCCATAATCAACTTTTACGAAATTGATAGATCATGTCTCTGTCACCCTCCTTTCGCCAATCTAATGTAGACATCGTTCACTAATAATAAATCTTCTCCAGGAGCGATGGGTAAACCCATGATCTTTTAATATTTTTGCACCTGACGGTGCGGCTTAAGGCAGCGAAACCGGTTGTGTGATAAAAGAAACAACAGTTTTACCGTCTGTCAGTGGGTTCTTCTTTACATCATACCTTTCAACAGCTACAAGTGATCAGAATATAAATTACTACGTCTTTTGTGTGAGCTGTCAGTGTAGTTTTTCCCGTTGATTCTCTTATTGTAATGGCAGTTGTAGACTATACAATATGCCATACTCTCTCACAGCTACTGTGAGTGACTCTTTTGTCACTGTATCTGAGCAACTGACTATGTTATTGGCATTGAATGTTCAGCAGAGACAATATAATGAGGAATTACGTGGGCAAGGAAGTACTGTAAACATTAAAACACTTAGGACCACGATACGTAAAATCAGTATTAAGTGTGCATCGTTATTCCATAGATCCATCAGCAGCCAACCTGATAACACATTTTTCAAGGAAAACGACAGAGGCTGTAATTGTATTTAATAACGATGTCATAACTACCGCCAAACTGAGTTAATGGGCAGACGAAACATATTTATGTACGACTAAGTTACAGTTAGTAGGCCAGACTAGTATCTATGTGACATATCATGAAGCACTTGGGAAGGCAGAATAGTTCCAGAAGCTTGTTAGATACCTGCGCCAGCGCCACCCAAAACAAACTGAAATTTTTCAGGAACAAACTAAAGGTTTGGTATGCAAACATAACGAATTAGTGGATTCCTTCTCAGGCAGATTCTGAAAAGTCAGTGCACAAATGCATGAGTTGATGTGGAGGGCAGAAGCTGATGCAGTTATCTTACCTGAAATATTTCTTGCTACGCTGAGTCATGATGGGTAACACATTTGTTCTGGCTAAAGCTATTATAATCGCCACACAACTGAAAGAAGTCGATATTGATAAAAGAGGGCATAACGACCGTCAGATCTTCTCCTCTGGTTATAGATCTAGATGTGTGGGAAATCTGCAGATGCAACGCCGTCAACCTGAGCTCTAAGAGAGTGACCACTCATAAGGATGAAGAATACAGAAGTGGGCCGGCCGCGGTGGCTGTGCGGTTCTGGGGCTGCAGTCTGCGGGACTGCTACGGTCGCAGGTTCGAATCCTGCCTCGGGCATGGGTGTGTGTGATGTCCTTAGGTTAGTTAGGTTTAAGTAGTTCTAAGTTCTAGGGGACTTATGACCTGATATGTTGAGTCCCATAGTGCTCAGAGCCATTTGAACCATTTGAATACAGAAGTGGGAAGCAACTGGAAAACCAAGAGTTAAATGCAAAACTGGAATACATTGCCCATCAAAAAGCTTTCCCAGTAGAAGATGGAATGCTGCCTTGTAGTCTTAGTACAGGCCAAGGAACATAAGATTTTGGTAGACAAATTTGTCCAACCGATAGTCTTTCGTGTGAACCTCTCAGACAGAAAGACATTCAAGTTTTCACATTACGCATTATCTGGTACCGCGCTGCAGAATTTGAATACCCGCCAGACGTCATGGGCGTCAAAGACCCCTAGAGGTCTCTGCACCATCGCATCGTAAGCTGTGGTGGCGCGCGGCTCCTGGCCAGCATTTAGAGTGAGGGCGCCACAGTGGAATACGTGGTTGCAGCGGCCAATAGCGCCGTCCCCGATAGCGTACATAAGCGCCTGGCCCCCGCTCAGCCTGGCCGCCGTCACCCCCCATCCACCTTCTCCAGTTTGCCGATGACACCGCCGTCTTTGCCCTTGCCCCCACCCTGCAGCGCTCCCAACACCTTCTCCAATCCCATCTTGACCGGTTCACCGCTTGGTGCAACCAGTGGTTGCTCAAGGTCAATCCCTCCTAAACCCAGACGATCATTGTAGGCAAAACCACCCCTTCCTTCCGCCTCCTTCATTCCTATCTCACCATCTATTGTCGTCCTATCGCCCTCACCCCCACCCTGAAGTACCTTGGCGTCACCCTCGACCGTCGACTCTCCTGGACCCCCAATCTCCAGACACTCCAAGCCAAGGCACGCTCCCGACTCCATCTCCTCAACCTCCTTTCCGGCCATACGTGGGGTCTGGACCCCTCCACCATACTCCACATCTATAAATCCCTCATCCGTCCAATCCTTTGTTACGCCCATCCGGCCTGGATCTCCACCTCCCCTACCTTTCATAAATCCTTCAAATCCTTGAACGCCATGCTCTCCACCTCGCCTATCGCATCTGTCTCCCCTCCCCCAAGTGGATCCTGTACGATCTCATTCCGTTCCCCCACCTCCTCCTTTTCCTTGAAAGGATACGGATCCTGCACACCTCCCGCAAGCTCGATCCTCCTCACCCACTTGTCTCACCCATCCTCTCTGACCCCCGCCCACTGCGCACCTGTATTCCCACGTCCCACCTGGTCTCCATCTCTCCACCCTCCTTACCCTCTCCCAATGTGGCTTCCGCCAGCTCCCTCTCCATGATGATGCCCTCCTCCCCACCATCTACCCCTCCTACCAACATTGATCCTCCCACCCTCATCCTGTGTTTGCTCCTTTGGGCACCCTCCCTCCCTTCTCTCCCTCTTCCCCCCTCCTCCATTTCTCCCCACTCCTCCCCCAGGCTTCCCCTCCCCTGTACCTCTCCTCCTCCCCCATCTCCTCAGCCATTGGCATCCTTCTTCTCCCCTCTCCCCCATCTCACCCTTATTCCCCTCTTGGCAGGTCCCCGGACTCGCACATGCTAAGTGGACATTCGTGCGCCGGAGATCATCGCCATCAGTGTCTCGTGTGTGCCGCCGTGTTTAGTGTTCAGTGTTCACCGTCACAATCCATCGTTCACCAGTGCCATCGACATCTTCAGTGTTTGTGCTTCGTGTCAACAGTTTATAATGTGGATTGTCATTGAGTGTGAACAGCTTCATGTTTTATTATGTTCATGTGTCTACTGTTTTTTCCTCGCCGTTTTGTTCCAACTCATGTGTCTTCTCTGTTTTTATCATTGTACTATCCTTGGCTGAAGAGCGGCGTAATGTATTGCTGCCAGCCTACCTGTACTACGGGTTTTAAAATCACAATCAAGAAAAAAAAAAAAAAAAAAGAAAAGCTCAGCCTGCCAGTCTAACCTGGTGCAGGTCTCAGGACATACCGCCTCGCCTTAGACAGCGTCTCTACTTTCGTGTTTTGTTTACGAGTGGACGTGGTTGTCTAGTTATATTTTATTGACTCTGTTGTTTCGTTCTTGTTGTTATCGTAAGGTCCTGCGTTGGTCGTGTCCGTCCTCATCCGTTGTGTTGTTGTTCGCGGGCCGCTCCGCGGGTCCCGCCGCGTTTTCCGTCACTTCAAGCCCCGCGACTGTTCTGGTCGCCGTGTCACATTACTGGAGAAGGTGACAGTGACGCGAAGACATTAGGAGCGACAGTGTTCGACTTCTTCATTAGAGCCAAAAGCGTTCGAGAGCACAGGAAGTGTTGCTACATATTTGGAAAAGGTTAATCTGCAGCTATTGAACTGCACTTCCTCGACAAAAATCATTCTAGGATCTATCTCTAATGGTGTACAGCTGAAATTGGAAAATCTTTTTCTTCCACTGGGGATATCAATTGCAAGCGATGCAATGTCGCAGCCAGCACCAATCATGAAAGTGCTTCCAACTGAACTGCGAACCCACACACTAAGTAATGGTTCCCATCACAATATACCATCATGATTATTGTGATAATGATTTACCGTATGAGGTTTTGTGTGTGGTAGAATCACTAGAGAGTAATGAAGAACTGGAAAAAATGTCTGTAGAAGCATGGCACAAATTAGTAATATAAATGGTGAATTCAAGGTTCCTGTTAGCCTAGGTAATTTTAGCTTGGACGAGGTTAGTCTGGCAAAGGGGTTAATGATTGCCATTGTGGATGCTCAGGATGAGGACAATAATAATAGGCATGTGATGGCCAAAGCCACAAACAAATTACGAATATAACTGCATTACACAAAAAAATGAATTACATACAAGGCAGTGATTGCCATGCGATGGAAGTTTTCTAGGTATGTTTCATAGATTTGTTTAATACAAATTGTCCATTACCAGTAATGTCTGTTACACATCATACTCCTACAGGTAACAATACTTCAGTCTACAGAAAACCATTATTTGTCCCAAGGTATTTGGAACCATTAATGGAGAAATTCATTGACAAGCAACTGGTAGAAGGAATAATAGTTAAGAGGTTCTAGGAGTGGGGGGGGGGGGGGGGGTGCGAACATGATCGTTGTCACAAAAAAATGACCAGATGGTCCTAAGAAGTACAGATTCTGTCCTGATGACCAGCACCTGATTGACAAAACTGCCTCTGACACTGATCTCCAATATTACTGTGACATTGTACAATTTTTCTGTGATAGATATAAAAAACGATATCAACAACTTGTAGCAGTCCAAGAACATTTGTCATAAGCTGCCCTAACTAACCGAGGGGTCAATTTCAGGAGCGCAGAATGCCATTTGGTCTTAAGAATGCATAAGCTACGTCTCAGAGATCATTGGATAGAATACTTCATGGATGAAAGCCTAAGAAATTTATGATGTACTTAACATCACAGTAATGTCAAAAGATATGGAAGAACATGTGAGACTATTAGAAGTATTTATAGACCAATAACAGCACTTATGACTCGAAGCATGGATGAATAACTAGTGGAGAAGGTGTGGAAATCAATTTCCAGTTGATGTCAGCAGTTCATGATTTCCTAACACCACAAATGGAAGAGCAGTTGCAGTCATTAATTTGCTTATTAATTTTTATAGCAAATTAGTCAAGAACTTGAGTTGAGAAATTGTCAAATATAACTTGAAAGATCGAAAAAATACCAGAATGAAGTTTTCACTCTGCAGCGGAGTGTGCGCTGATATGAAACTTCCTGGCAGATTAAAACTGTGTGCCGGACCGAGACTCGAACTCGGGACCTTTGCCTTTCGCGGACAAGTTCTCTACCAACTGCGCTACCCAAGCACGACTCACGACCCGTCCTCACAGCTTTACTTCTGCCATTACCTCGTCTCCTGCCTTCCAAACTTTACAGAAGCTCTCATGCGAACCTCGCAGAACTAGCACTGCTGAAAGAAAGGAAATTGCGGAGACATGGCTAGGCCATGAGGACTGGGCGTGAGTCGTGCTTGGGTAGCTCATTTGGTAGAGCACTTGCCCGTGAAAGGCAAAGGTCCCGAGTTCGAGTCTCGGTCCAGCACACAGTTTTAATCTACCAGGAAGTTTCATATCAGCGCACACTCCGCTGCAGAGTGAAAATCTCACTCTGGAAACATCCCCCAGGCTGCGGCTAAGCCATGTCTCCGCAATATTCTTTCTTTCAGCAGTGCTAGTTCTGCAAGGTTCGCAGGAGAGCTTCTGTAAAGTTTGGAAGGTAGGAGACGAGGTACTGGCAGGTGTAAAGCTGTGAGGACGGGGCGTGAGTCGTGCTTGGGTAGCTCAGTTGGTAGAGCAGTTGCCCGCGAAAGGCAAAGTCCCCGAGTTCGAGTCTCGGTCCGGCACACAGTTTTAATCTGCCAGGAAATTTCATTGAAAAAATTGTTGATATCATACCTAGTGCTTGTATTTCCTCATTTCGAGAATTCCAGCAATAAAAAGAAGGGGCCTTACGCATCTAGACAACTAAACAAGACAATATGGAAGTACTTCACCCACGAGAAAAAGAAGTTATTAGTTATTTGCAGGACAACATATTTTTCCTGCTGTCTACATGGGCCGAAATTTAAGGTGGTAATAGACCACACATCGCCAAAATTGTTGTGAAGACTAAAAGATCATTCTAGTAGACTGTTGAGATGAGCACTCATACTGAGAGGATTTGATTGGGAAGTTATTCATTAGCTTGGTAAGAGGTATACTAGCACTTCAAACAGTAAAATAGCAGAGTTACAGGCACTAGGCAAAGTGAGATTAAATCGTAGAAGGCACAAGCATCTGATGTAAATTGTCAGGCATTCAGGTCTCAACCGCAATTTGTGACACATGATGGCCGACCCTGTAGCTCAGCAAAGTGTGGAACATGTGTCTTGGCTGCAGTCATGTTCAGAAATGAAGTTCTGCAAGAAGCATATGACCACATGTTAACAGATCACAGCAGTCATAGAACGGCAGATATCAAGCAGCTTAGAAGTTGTGGAGGAGATCTAGGGATTGAGAAGCGGAACAATGTGTGAAAGACTGTATATATTGTGCACAGAGGACTGACCATAGTGACAACAAAAGCTAGTTACAAAGACTGATAGAACCATCTAAATCTGTATAAATGGTTAAGGTAGGTAGATTAGGCCCATTTAATAGACAGCAGCAGGAAATAATACATACTAACGGTAATAGACCACTTTCCTTGATAAAAAGCAGCGACAGCAACTGCAGACCAGCACGCTGACGTAGTTGTATCCTTACATTTGGTGTACCAGATACCTTAAGTACTGATCAGTGTACAAAGTTCATGCCAGAGTTAATGCAGCAGTTGTGTCAATTACTGCAAACAAGTGCCTTTTCATCGACAAGCAGATGGACGAGCGTGAAAGGTGCACAGATTCACCTCATTAATAGCGACCACAACGACTGGGACACGTACCTTAAATTCATAGGCTCAGCACACAACTCCAAAGTCCATATAAGGACCACTCTTTCATCACACGAGGTGGTTTACAGCAGAAAGGGGCCATCTACCTTTGACAACATAAACAAATACGGCACCAGCAATAGAACTTGAAAAACAGTTGCATGAAGTCTGACAAAGAGTAAAACAAAACCATCACGAAAGCCTTACAACGTCAGGAACAGGAGTGGCAATGTATAGGCACCTGCCGCAGTATCGGCCTGTTCCGTTGGTGGTACTAACCAACTGTTTTACTCCTAAAGGAATAAACAAAAATTTTTACCCAAGTACCACGTCCATACCAAGTTGTTGAAATGAATTCGGCGGTAAATGTTAAGTTACTATAGCCAATGGAAACATCTGCTGCTCGTTTGAGTACCGTCCAACCATTCAAAGGAGCTGTAGATCCACTACTCCAAGTTCCATCGGCTACACCTGTGGCAAATAGAACTTCTGAAGGAATCAGGAAACGGTCCCCTAATGACAATCAGCTTACACACAGCCTACCTTACGTGTACAGATCATGGGGCCAATAGTTCAGGACTCGGTTTTTACTTAATTTAATTTATTTATTTATTGCGTATACAGCTGTAGTATGCATTAGATGTCTTTTTTAAAATTGTTCTATGAATGTTTGCTGATTATGTATCATGGGTTTGGAAGGCGTTCTCGGCACTATCGTTTAAAAAGTGGGGTTAAAGTTGTTTTATTTTTCGACTCATTTATGCTCGTTTCCGGAGAAGGAAAGGAACTGAGAAAGATTCAGCTCTTCGGAGAAGTGCCAACATGGACGTCCAGGACGATTATCCTACTTCAGATATTGCTACAGTTCTTCAGGGTAGGAGTACTCAAAGTAGTTCAGAACCAGCCTCTAAATTCTGGAATGCTGTTCTCGAAACAACGAGATATGCTATTAACTAGCCTTTTGGTGGATATTACCATTAATTTCCGACGTTTGGAAAACACGAAATGAGATTCACCGGTTACAAGATGTATTCACGATATTACGTAAGGAAGCACAAACTCAAAGTTGTAGAAGATATACAGAACTTATACCGAGAACCTAGACTCTCATATATGAAACTGAGAGATGAGCTGAATCAGTTAACAGAATTAGCGCCACAGACAGTAGCACAATGAAAAAGGGAATGGTTGGAACGCAAGATGGAAGTTACTGGAAACAGTATTGGACATAGTAGACAGATAAAATCTAGATAATTCAGTAGAGCGAAGGCAATATTAGCTGACACCGTTGAAACCACATTGGAATGGCATGTACTCAACCAGGAAAACTGGTACATAATGTGTTAAATATTTCCAAGATGGTAAGAAAACTGATTACAGAATTTGTGCAGCACACAACAACTACTATGTAGACAATAAATACGTACCTAGAGGGGTACTAACTCGGTTAAGTGAACTGCATGAAAGAATGACCCTAGCTGAGTAGTCCCCAACCTGGACCCTACTACCCCGTGAGTGGAAAAATGAAATTTTATGAGGGGTCGAAATTAAATGATTCGACTCTGCTTCCGTCACGAAACCAAACTATTTTCAAAAGATCATTACTATTCACACAATTTTTAAGACTCCAATACTGATTACATTAGTTATTAATATTTGCTTTTCCTCAAGTAGTAACGCTTACAGGTTTCTCACATAATCCACCCACTACATACGCATATTTTTCTTTGTCCTGCGCATCGCTGACGGCAAAATTGAGACATATACGTAAGAACTGCTAAATAAGTCGAAAGAATGTGTTCCCCAAGTTGCAGAAAGTACCTGCAGTAGTCCAGAAATTTCTTCATTACCCACTTCGAAACACACACTAGAATTAATGGATAGTACGACACAGCAGTAACCACATGCAGGGTGACAATTATTGAACTATGTGAAAAAATTTAAATTAAATACAAACTACGGCAAGCACACAATCAAATCAACAGGTAAACGTCGCTACATATATTCTGATTTAGGTTATGACATGTTCGATATAACTGCCATCATTGGCGATGATGTGGTGCACACGAATAGCGAAATTACGCTTGACCCGCTGAGCTGTCGGAATATCTATGCTGTCGATGACCTCCTAAATGGCTACTGTCCGCTGAGCAATGGTTTTGGGGTTATTTCTGTGCACCTTGTCTTTTGTTTAGCCCCACAAATAGGAGTCGAATGTATAGACATCTGGAGAATATGGTGGCCAATTAAGGACCATGCCAGTACCCTCTGGGTATCCCAGGCCAGAACGCGGTCCCCGAAATGCTCCTCCAGGACATCAGATACTCTCCTGCTTCGATGGGATCGAGTTCAGTCTTGCAAGAATCACATCGTGTCGAAATCATGGTCACTTTCGATAACGGGGATGAAATCATCTCCCAAAACCTTCACATACCACTCGTTAATCTCCCTGCCATCAAGGAATATCGCGTCGATTATTCTGTGACAGGAAATTGCACACCACAGCTACCAGTTGAGGGAGAAGGGACTTGTCGACCGCAAATGCGTTCCCAGTTCCCCAAATGCACCAATTTTGCTTATTGACGAACCAAACCAAATGAAATTGGGCTTCGTCGCTAAATCAAACCATACCGAGTATACTAATACCCATTACGCCCCGCGGCCAAAGGTGCAGTTTGAACCTCCTAACGCAAACTGTTCCAAAGTTATGACGATTTTTTCCATATAGTCCAATGACTGTCACCCAGTAAGAGCTAATATAGAGTTGTATACAGTGTTGTTATTGTTATTGTTATTATTATTATTATTATTATTATTATTAGTGACTGTGATCAGACACAAGACATTAACAGGCTAAAGTCTTCCAATTTCTGTCAGTTTAGAAGTAAGCAGTGCAGCAATCAAGTGACCTACGAAGAGTACGTATAGTGCACGCATTTTAAATGGGGTAGGAATGTGTAAGTCAAACAAGTGCCGCAACAGAGAGGAGTAATGCAGGGGAAGTATGTTTTGTAACTATAGATAGTTAGCTTTGTTACCTGAAAAGGGGTTATGGGTAGCACGTGCGATGCACCACGAATTCCTTCGTCAGTAAAACTGACACACCCACCCACCCACTCACCCACCCACCCACACATACACACACAAACACACACACACACACACACACACACACACACACACACACACACACACACACACACACACACACACAAACCATATGCTCTTCATCTTTCACCATTTTAAAAGTAAATGTAGTCCAAGTTAAGTCAATCATTCTACAGTTTACTTAGATACTAAATTTGGTGATAATATGGGGGAGGAGGCATGGGGCAACAGACGGCACAGGAGAGGGGAGGGCGGGTGTACTAGCTAATGGGTAATTGCACCCAGGGGTAATGGTCTAAGAAGGTTGGGAACCACTGCCGTAGCTAGACAGTGGCGAGCTCTGACATATAGCCTCAATAACTGAAGACAGGAAGCACCAAAAGTACAAGAAACAGTTAACCACGCAGTACTTGGGCAAATGAGTTCTGCATTGCCGGCTTCGATCCGGTTCCCTATAGCAGGCATGAATGCATGATACCAGTATTTTTCCGTTCATTCACATCCAAGAAAGATAGAAACTGTAAGAAAATGTATACAAGTACAAATTATGGCATAATTTTAGTACACATCAGAATCTTACTCATTGTTTTGAAACTGGTATTCTTTATATTTTCGAATGTGCTGTTAACGAAAATGTTAACGAAAATACAAGATTAGTTCCCGTTTGTTGTTACGATAACTCTACGTTATTGCCTATATAAGGCTATTCTTGTATTTACCTTGGTAATATACCTCAGAGGAAGATCACCGAAGGCGGAACTACTTTTTCTGTCGTTTATAATTTTCTGCTGCTGATTCCTTGATTAGTGTCCAGCAATGATCAACTGGTGCTGATCTACTCCCCTTTCTCTGATATCTGATTCACATGTACGAAGTCTGCTGAAGGAGATGTTCTCTGTGCTCGTCAGTTACAGCACCACAGTTCTCAAGAAATAAGTCCAAGTGGAAATTCGGGAAGTGTGACTGAAGGATACGTGGCAGCCCACTCTACTGTAGCAGTGCAGAAGATTTGTCATAGAACTGCTTAGCCATTCGGAAATGCGATATTCCTTGATGGCACGATGACTACCGAATGGTACGTCAAGTTTTGCGAGATGATTTCATCCCAATTATGTAAAGTGACCCTGATTTCGATGTGGCTCATGCAAGACTGAGCTCGACCCCATCGATACAGGACAGTATTTGTTATCCTGGAAGAGCACTTTGGGGACCGCATTCTGGCTCTGGGGTATCAGAGATTACTGGTATGGTCCTCGATTGGCCCCCATATTCTCCGGATCTGTACACATAGGACTCCTTTTTTTGGGACTAAATTAAAGATTAGGCGTACAGCAATAAACCCAAAACCACTGCTGAGCGGAAAACAGCCACTCAGGAGGTCATCTCCAGCATCGATGCTACGACACTTCAGAATAATTTAGTTAATTCCCTGGAAAGTTTGTTGACATTAGGACAAATTATGTTCCTGGATTCGACAAGTGATTCATGCATAACATTGCGAGGGCCTGGTTCAAGTGACTGAAGCTTAGGCCAATCTTTCTTTTTTCTATAATGAACTGCTTTGGTTCAACCTTCCCCGAGACACAGGACGCGATAGAATTTGGTGTAGCCATGTTGTTGCCTAAGTAATATGTCTAAGACTTAGCAGAACCTCGGAAATCTGCCATTTAAACGTGTCATAGTTCAACTGTTTTATGTTGTCATATGTTTCTTTCACATAATGTGCAGACCCAATCACAATCTATGGTAACACGTTAGCATTATGCAGTAGAAAACGCTCGAGATTTACTTTGCAGGAGCCGAAGATCAAGCTACACCGGCAACTTTCACAGCCAACACCCATAGCTGCCATCAGTCCCTGTACAATACGACACAATACCAAGTTCTTTTCACGCCAGAAAAATGGAAGGAATGGCGTATGGCGGCAACGGAACGCAGTCACATTTACGGTCTTATCGAGACAATTCCATTGTTGTTGTCTTGACGCCAATACCTCAGCTCTTCTGTTCGGAAATTCCAGATCTCTCAGTAGGTCTTAGGCTCGCATTGTGTCACTCTTTTTTTTTTTTTTTTGAATCTCTGTACAATAATCTTTACACACAAAATCCGGATCTATAGAAGGACTGGTTTTTGAAGATGACAGTGCGGCACTAGCTTCACCACTGCTCTCGACACTATCACAATCAGGTGCGCCAGGAACAGGCGGTCCGTCTCCTTCAGGCAGTGGTCCAATGGCCGACGGTATGTTAGGATATTCCAAAGAAAACTTTCCTTTTTAGAAGTGCCATATGTTAATGGAGTTTTCATACAAAAGTAACATTCACATCGTTTGTTATAAACGCCCATGGAAGGACTTATAGGGTCCAAACGCGAAGAAGACGCGAGACACAAGATATGCAGCGTACATGAGGACCCCAGGACACGGTCCCAGATTTCAAAACCAAAGTAGAGGCTATACGCCTTACGAATTTAATGGCGTTCTTAGCCTCATTTGAGATTTCAGTGTAGCCTTTCCGTCAGCAAACTTTTATTTCATCTCTGTAAAATGTTCAGTGTTGGCCAGTTTTCATAATTTCGGAACATAGAGAATCTTGTTTTCTCATGTCACTTAAAGATTCTTGAGAATGTTTGAAAGAAAGCAAAACGATGTGTCCAGCCAGAGTGATACACACTAACGCACGGGCATGTGAAATGCAACTGTTGTTGAGGACTAGTGGTTCTAGGCGCTCAGTCCGGAACCGCGCGACTGCTACGGTCGCAGGTTCGAATCCTGCCTCAGGCGTGGATGTGTGTGATGTCCTTAGGTTAGTTAGGTTTAAGTAAAGTTCTAGGGGACTGATGACCACACAAGTTTAATCCCATAGTACTCTGAGACATTTGAACCATTTTTGTAGTTGTTGAGGAAAACGGTATCAACAGACTGCTAGAGGGAACCATTGGTCCCACAACCTCATCTCCAGTGAGTGGGAGGCCAATGGGTTTAGTCGGTTGTCTCACTTAAAGTCATAATCTTGGGTTATTACGACAACAGAAAAGGCTAGGACATGACAAAAGTAATATTAAGAAACAATGGTATATCGGTAAATAACAAAACTGGTATCCGGCCGGGGTGGCCGAGTAGTTATAGGCACTACAGTATGGAACCGCGCGGCCACTACGGTCGCAGGTTCGAATCCTGCCTCAGGCGTGGATGTGTGTGATGTCCTTAGGTTAGTTAGGTTTAAGTAGTTTTAAGTTCTAGGCGACTGATGACCTCAGAAGTTAAGTCCCATAGTGCTCAGAGCCATTTGAACCATATTTGAACAAAACTGGTGATATAGGCAGAGCACAATTTCACCCTCCAGTTATCATCATCTGTGCGTTTGAATTTTACATCTATTACGAGCGTAAGACCTAACGTTCGTAAACACCATCTTGAAGTCCGACTTATTGCACTCACTGAACGAATTGTAGCGTCGCAGGAAGGAAGAGATACGTCAACATATGCTCCAGAAAATTCCGCGATATGGAGGTAAAATACCGTATAACATCCCGACTGTAAGTGTTACAACAACAACCATGTTCCTACTAGCAGTTTGTGTATTCCAATTTTCCTGCTGAGTTAACAACACATCTGACACTTTTCGAGTGGTTTCCTAGTGTAGTTTAAAGTACCTAGGGTGTAATTGAATAAAATCTTAATCCTATATTAGATTACAAGGCGTTAATTGAAACAAGACAGAATTAACAAGCAAAGAGGGGTCTTTGTGAAGCTGCTTCCATGAAGATTCAAATGGAAAAAAGTGCACAGTGGATAACTGTGCATATAACATGTAGGTAACATGACTGTTTCAGAAGCAAATTCAGGAAACTTTCGTGCGAATTTTCTACTGGCAAGAGGAATGTTGTGCCACTGAAGGATATACTGCACAAATACAACTTTTTTTAAATTTTCTCTAGGCAGCGCTGAGCCCTTTCAAGACAGGTAACCATGACGACAAATGTGCAGGAGAGGCGATGCACACAATCAAGGTCACTGCCTCACATCACTTGAGCGAGATGTATGAATCACCAATGCAGCAAGATGAGCTCACTGTGGAAGGAACCTAACGCCAATTTGATAGTACTGCAAGATGCCGTAACTACATGTAAATCATACACAAGAGTACCTTTCAGTCTGCTCAGAGAGCAGAAAATCACGAAGCTGAAGGGCTGAAAGACGATGTTCGTACATCAAGGTGCAATAAAGACCTCTAACGAACCTAGAAAATGGGACCACATGGGGTCATTTTGGCCAGGACATATCGTCATCACCTCCATCTGGCGATTATAAATAGTCGGGCTCCCGAGCCCCTGTGCCATGCAGTGAGCCTGCATCGAAGCACCACATGCCATGTGCGGTCTACCTTTCGCCACGTGACTCATACTTTCAAGACTGCGGCTAGCTTGGCCGGCTGGACTTAGCCACAGTGAGATGCCAAACTTTCATCCACTGGTGCTGCACAAGAATGTTGGAAATTAGGTGAACAAATAAAGTAATGTACGAGCAAGTTACCCACAGAAGTGGTGAAAATGGGATCGTTATGGGAAACACAGATATCAGGAGGAGAGACGATGACATGATATGAGTTATTTGTGGCTGACTGCAGTACAATTTTATTGCCGCCAACTTATATTTCGCGGAAAGACCACAAAGATAAGATAAAAGAGATTAGGGCTAGTACAGAGGCATATAGGCAGTTATTTTTCCTTCGTTCTTTTTAAGAGTGAACAGGGAGAGAAGATGCTAGTTGTGGTGCGAGGTACCCTCCGCCACGCACCGGATGATGGATTGCGGAGTATTTATGTAGATGTAGATATGAGACTTAAGGGATTTGCATCCATTCTTCTACAGAGAACTATAGAGCGTGCAAACTCTAGGGGAAGAGTGATATTTGAATACATCCAGCAAATAATTTAAGAGGAAAGTCGAAAAAACTAAAGGTTACTGCGAATGTACTGTAGTGTTTTGTATTATTATTATTATTCTTTACTTTCTCAGACGTTAAGTCTGGTTAAAAATGGAAAGTGACGCGGACTTTGATCAAGCGTCACTTCCTTTTAACTGCATGGTATGTGTTATATTGCATTTAGGAACTTTCGGGTAATTGAACATGTATCAATAATTACTGATTTCTGTAGTTGTATATATAAGTTTGGATGTAGCCGTATTGCATTGATGTACTGGTGGATATTGTGTGGTATGACTCCTGTAGTTGATAGTATAATTGGTATGATGTCAACTTTATCCTGATGCCACATATCCTTGACTTCCTCAGCCAGTTGGATGTATTTTTCAATTTTTTCTCCTGTTTTCTTCTGTATATTTGTTGTATTGGGTATGGATATTTCGATTAGTTATGTTAATTTCTTCTTTTTATTGGTGAGTATGATGTCAGGTTTGTTATGTGGTGTTGTTTTATCTGTTATAATGGTTCTGTTCCAGTATAATTTGTATTCATCATTCTCCAGTACATTTTGTGGTGCTTACGTGTATGTGGGAACGTGTTGTTTTATAAGTTTATGTTGTAAGGCAAGCTGTTGATGTATTATTTTTGCTACATTGTCATGTCTTCTGGGGTATTCTGTATTTGCTAGTATTGTACATCCGCTTGTGATGTGATCTACTGTTTCTATTTGTTCTTTGCAAAGTCTGCATTTATCTGTTGTGGTATTGGAATCTTTAATAATATGCTTGCTGTAATATCTGGTGTTTATTGTTTGATCCTGTATTGCAATCATGAATCCTTCCGTCTCACTGTATATATTGCCTTTTCTTAGCCATGTGTTGGATGCGTCTTGATCGATGTGTGGCTGTGTTAAATGATACTGGTGCTTGCCATGTAGTGTTTTCTTTTTCCAATTTATTTTCTTCGTGTCTGTTGATGTTATGTGATCTAAGGGGTTGTAGAAGTGGTTATGAAATTGCAATGGTGTAGCCGATGTATTTATATGAGTGATTGCCTTGTGCATTTTGCTAGTTTCTGCTCGTTCTATAAAGAATTTTCTTAAATTGTCTACCTGTCCATAATGCAGGTTTTTTATGTCGATAAATCCCCTTCCTCCTTCCTTTCTGCTTAATGTGAATCTTTCTGTTGCTGAATGTATGTGATGTATTCTATATTTGTGGCATTGTGATCGTGTAAGTGTATTGAGCGCTTCTAGGTCTGTGTTACTCCATTTCACTACTCCAAATGAGTAGGTCCATATTGGTATAGCATAAGTATTTATAGCTTTTGTCTTGTTTCTTGCTGTCAATTCTGTTTTCAGTATTTTTGTTAGTTTTTGTCTATATTTTTCTTTTAGTTCTTCTTTAATATTTGTATTATCTGTTCCTATTTTTTGTCTGTATCCTAGATATTTATAGGCATCTGTTTTTTCCACCGCTTCTATGCAGTCGCTGTGGTTATCCAGTATGTAATCTTCTTGTTTAGTGTGTTTTCCCTTCACTATGCTATTTTTCTTACATTTGTCTGTTCCAAAAGCCATATTTATATCATTGCTCAATACTTCTGTTATCTTTAGTAATTGGTTGAGTTGTTGATTTGTTGCTGCCAGTAGTTTTAGATCATCCATGTATAGCAAATGTGTGATTTTGTGTGGGTATGTTCCAGTAATATTGTATCCATAATTTGTATTATTTAGCATGTTTGATAGTGGGTTCAGGGCAAGGCAGAACCAGATAGGACTTAATGAGTCTCCTTGGTACATACCACGCTTAATCTGTATTGGCTGTGATGTGATATTATTTGAATTTGTTTGGATATTAAGTGTGGTATTGCAATTTTTCATTACTATGTTTAGGAACTGTCTCAATTTAGGATCTACTTTGTATATTTCCAATATTTGTAGTAAACATGAGTGGGGTACACTATCAAAAGCTTTTTGGTAATCAATGTATGCATAGAGTAGTGACCTTTGCTTAGTTTTAGCTTGATATGTCACCTCTGTATCTATTATCAGTTGCTCTTCACATCCTCATGCTCCATTGCAACAGCCTTTTTGTTCTTCATTTATAATTTTGTTCTGTGTTGTATGTGTCATTAATTTCTGTGTAATTACTGAAGTTAATATTTTATATATTGTTGGTAGGCATGTTATGGGGCGATATTTTGCTGGGTTTGCTGTGTCTGCTTGATCTTTAGGTTTCAGATATGTTATTCCATGTGTAATTGTAGCAGGGAATGTGTATGCGTCTGCAATGTAAATGTTAAATAATTTAGTTAGATGTGAATGTGTTGAGGTGAACTTCTTTAGCCAGAAATTTGCTATTTTATCTTTTCCAGGGCTTTCCAATTGTGAGTAGAATTAATTGCTTGGGTGACTTCATGTTGCAAAATTATCACTTCAGGCATTTGTGGTATCATCTTGTATGTGTCTGTTTCTGCTTGTATCTACCGTGCATGCCTGTTATGTTGTACCGGGTTTGACCATATGTTGCTCAAGAAGTGTTCGATGTCTGTAATGTTTGGTGGATTGTCTATTTTAATGTGTTTGTTATCTATTGTCTGGTAAAATTTCTTTTGGTTTGTGTTGAATGTTTGGTTTTGTTTCCTTCTATTTTCACTTTTTTGTATCTTCTAAGTCGTTTGGCCAATGCTTGTAATTTCTGTTTCTTTTCATCTAATTGCTCTGTCGCTTCTTGTTGTGAGATTTTACCTAACCTTTTTCGTTTTTTTTCTGACATTTCATTTCTTATAAATTGTGTTAGCTGTCCGATGTCCTTTCTCAGTTTTTCTATTCTGATCTGTAGCCTGTGTTGCCATGCTGGTTTTGTGGGTTTCTTCTGTGTGTTGGTTGGTTCTGATCTCTGCCTAGTGTGTATATTTAGTGTAGTGAGGGCTCCTATTTAAACCAGTAGTTGTAACTCTTCCATAGTTGTTTTTTCATTTATTTTGTTGTGTACGATTGTGTTGATAGTTTTTATTGTTGTTTCGACTTGTGGGTTATTTGGCGGTCTTTGCAAGAATGGTCTAATGTCTGTATTTGTGTCTTTGTATTCTATATATGTCAGCTGAAATTATTCTTCTGTATCTAACATGTGTGTCACTTCGTGTTCTATTTGTGCTTGTTCTGGTGGCTGTCTTAAGATTTCTTTTTCCTCTGATTGTTTAATTGATGCGTGTTGTTCTCTGTTTGTTTGCTCTGGGATGTTCGAGTCCATTACTGTATTTTCTTCTTCTTCTGATTGCACATTATTTTGTTCCAGTATTTGTTGTACTTGTTGTTTGATGTTTTCTAATTCTGACTTGGGTATCCTGTTATTTTTTTATTATTACACGGATCTGATCAGCTAGACGTTGTTCTGTTAAAAATTTTAATTCCGGGTATCTGGTAATAAATGTTGTGTATACTTGTGATCTGTATCCAGTTGTGTTGGTTCCTAGGTTTGTTGCTTGGTAATAACAGAACATGAGGTGTTGATTAACTTCATCTGACCATCTCATCCTCTGTCTTTGTTTTCCTTCTAGGGTGGTTGCAGGAAGCATATCCTGCAAAACACCTCTATTTGGATTTAAATCATTTTCCAATTGGCTAGCAGTGTCATTACCATTGTGGGCGGGCATAGGGTTCAAGCGTCGTCCCCGACCATGACGGCGCTTGTCCGAGGCTTCTTTAGTTCTGTACTGAACCAACTAATCACACTAAAGGGGGGGGGGGTTAGCCCTATTAGTGGTTTGTTCTTTTTGTCGCCTTTTACGACTGGCAGAACATACCGGAGGCCTATTCTTTTCCCGGGCCTCCACGGGGTGTAATATTATTATTATTATTTCCTTCACTTTCTCAGACTTTAAGTCCGGTTAAAAATGGAGTGACACGGACCTTGATCAAGCGTCACTTCCTTCTAACTGTACGGTATGTGTTATATTGCATTTAGGAACTTTCGGGTAATTGAACATGTATCAATAATTACGGATTTCTATAGCTGTATATATATGTTTGGATGTAGCTGTATTGCATTGATGTACTGGTGGATATTGTGTGGTATGACTCCTGTAGTTGATAGTATAATTGGTATGATGTCAACTTTATCCTGATGCCACATGTCTTTGACTTCCTCAGCCAGTTGGATGTATTTTTCAATTTTTTCTCCTGTTTACTTTTGTATATTTGTTGTATTGGGTATAGATATTTCGATTAGTTGTGTTAATTTCTTCTTTTTATTGGTGAGTATGATGTCAGGTTTGATATGTGGCGTTGTTTTATCTGTTATAATGGTTCTGTTCCAGTATAATTTGTATTCATCATTCTCCAGTACATTTTGTGGTGTATACTTGTATGTAGGAATGTGTTGTTTTAAAAGTTTATGTTGTAAGGCAAGCTGTTGATGTATTATTTTTGCGACATTGTCGTGTCCTCTGGGGTATTCTGTATTTGCTAGTATTGTACATCCGCTTGTGATGTGATCTACTGTTTCTATTTGTTGTTTACAAAGTCTGCATTTATCCGTTGTGGTATTGGGATCTTTAATAATATGCTTGCTGTAATACCTCGTGTTTATTGTTTGATCCTGTATTGCAATCATGAATCCTTCTGTCTCACTGTATATATATTGCCTTTTCTTAGCCATGTGTTGGATGCGTCTTGATCGATGTGTGGCTGTGTTAGATGATACGGGTGCTTGCCATGTAGTGTTTTCTTTTTCCAATTTACTTTCTTCATGTCTGTTGATGTTATGTGATCTAAAGGGTTGTAGAAGTGGTTATGAAATTGCAGTGGTGTAGCCGATGTATTTATATGAGTGATTGCCTTGTGCATTTTGCTAGTTTCTGCTCGTTCTAGAAAGAATTTTCTTAAATTGTCTACCTGTCCATAATGTAGGTTTTTTATGTCGATAAATCCCCTTCCTCCTTCCTTTCTGCTTAATGTGAATCTTTCTGTTGCTGAATGTGTGTGATGTATTCTATATTTGTGGCATTGTGATCGTGTAAGTGTATTGAGTGCTTCTAGGTCTGTGTTACTCCATTTCACTACTCCAAATGAGTAGGTCAATATTGGTATGGCATAGGTATTTATAGCTTTTGTCTTGTTTCTTGCTGTCAATTCTGTTTTCAGTATTTTTGTTAGTCTTTGTCTATACTTTTCTTTTAGTTCTTCTTTGATATTTGTACTGTCTATTCCTATTTTTTGCCTGTATCCCAGATATTTATAGGCATCCGTTTTTTCCATCGCTTCTATGCAGTCGCTGTGGTTATCCAATATGTAATCTTCTTGTTTAGTATGTTTTCCTTTGACTATGCTATTTTTCTTACATTTGTCTGTTACAAAAGCCATACTTATATCATTGCTGAATCCTTCTGTTATCTTTAGTAATTGGTTGAGTTGTTGATTTGTTGCTGCCAGTAGTTTTAGATCATCCATGTATAGCAAATGTGTGATTTTGTGTGGGTATGTTCCAGTAATATTGTATCCATAATTTGCATTATTTAGCATGTTGGATAGTTGGTTCCGAGCAAGGCAGAACCTGAAATGACTTAATGAGTCTCCTTGGTATATTCCACGCTTAATCTGTATTGGCTGTGATGTGATATTATTTGAATTTTGAATTATTATTATTATTATTATTATTATTATTATTATTATTACTTTATTATTATTACCTTCTCAGGAAACATGAATAGTTGTAGCCAAATCAGCGTTTGATGAAAGATTGGTAACAATATTGAATGCCACCTCAGTAATGACGCTCATATGCAGCTGCGAAATAGCTGGCAGTCTCGTATGGCGTTCAACCGTATCGTAGAATTTTGAACATCGCTTAGTAAAACTTGCTAGAGTAGCACTTCACAATAAGAAATGGAGCTGTAGTGGGTAAAAACTGAAGGAAATATGGGGGTAAACACTACAAATAATGGGGAACGTAGGCTACAAGAGCTGCTGCGAGACGAAGAGGTTGGCACAGGAGAGCAGTCTGCGGCTGGCAGCATCAAACCAGATGAACCAATGAAAAGATGAAATATTTGTCACAAATTTCATAACGGAAAAAATCTCATGGGAAGTATTAACGCTATCTTCGTTCATGTGGGAATAAACGAAGATTCTGTTGAAAGAAGAAAACTGGCAGGTGTGATCGAGTTCCATTTAGAGAGGTTTTTGTATTTAAGAAGTTTGCTATTAGAGGGGCATAAATTGTGTATTCCGTCGACGTTGATGTACACAACTAGAGGAAGCGCCGACTCAATTGTCCGTGACCGGACCGGAAGTGAGCAGCGACATATGGCGTGTATTAGGGCGACATCAGGGTTGTGAGCGAGTCAATTAGCAAGCGCCTAATTGGCGATAATTACATGACGACAGCACGCCGGGTTTACAAGCGATGGCCATGTGTCGCGTCCGTTACCCCGCCAGCCGATTACCCACGCAGCGCACCAGCTAGCTCTTCGCGGAAGACTGCGCTACGTAAATATATATACGGTGCTCAGTGGCTAGGTGCACACAATTTTAAGGAAGGTTGTTTCACGGTATCAACTGTCATTTCTACTTATATAATACGTAGTGTAAGTTGTGTAATGTCGATGATCATCGAGTATTTTTTCTTCGAAGGGCCGCTGTGGGTGCTTCAGTCCGGAACCGAGCTGCTGCTACGGTCGCAGGTTCGAATCCTGCGTCGGGCATGGATGTGTGTGATTTCCTTATGTTCGTTAGGTTTAAGTACTTCTAAGTTCTAGGGGACTGATGACCTAAGAAGTTAAGTCCCATAGTGCTCAGAGCCATTTGAACCATTTCGTAATCTTAGGGACCGATGACCTCGGCAGTTTTGTCCTATAAGACCTTACCCCAAATTTCCAATTTCCTGTAGTTTCCTTTTTTGACATGACACATATTTTAAAAGTTTGGTTCGTTAAATTTCAATGTTTATTTAACTGCCCCTGAACGAGTTGTATGAATATTGATATCTACACATTCTTACGTTCCTGATATCCTAGATCAGTAACCACAAGGACGAAGATACGTAAAGTGTAATACAGAAATAATGCTGGATTCGCATTTGGGTGGAGGACGGTTCAAATCTAAATCCGGCCATCCAGGTTTAGGTTTTCCATGATTTGCCTAAATCATTGATGGTTCCTTTGGAAGGACACGCCAGATTTCCTTTCCCATCCTTGAAAAAATCCTAGCTTATGCTCCGTCTCAAACGATCTCGACGTCGACGGGACGTTTAACACTGGTCTTACTTATTTCCTCCTTGTGAATTAAGAAGGATATGTAAACCAATGATTACTATCCTTATATCGAATGTGAATGAGTCAAAAAATGGCTCTGAGCACTATGGGACTTAACATCTGAGGTCATCGGTCCCCTAGAAATTAGAACTACTTAAACGTAACTAACCTAAGGACATCACACGCATCCATGCCCGAGGCAGGATTCGAACCTGCGACCGTAGGGGTCGCGTGGTTCCAGACAGTAGCACCTAGAACTGCTTGGCCACTTCGGCCGGCATGAATGAGTCCTTTCAAACCTTATTACGCTTAAGATATTCCAAGGAATTTATCTTTTAAAGAATTTGATTATGTTTCTCCGAATTCGAATACGTCAGGGTTCAAAATTCACTCTTTCACTCAAATAATTTTTGAATTTCCACCGACGCTACGTTCATATGTTATGGGTTGACGATTTTTAATATATTATAATAATTTGTGATAACGTCATGTTGTAGAAAGAATCTTCCTCCTCTATGTTATATACACTCCTGGAAATGGAAAAAAGAACACATTGACACCGGTGTGTCAGACCCACCATACTTGCTCCGGACACTGCGAGAGGGCTGTACAAGCAATGATCACACGCACGGCACAGCGGACACACCAGGAACCGCGGTGTTGGCCGTCGAATGGCGCTAGCTGCGCAGCCTTTGTGCACCGCCGCCGTCAGTGTCAGCCAGTTTGCCGTGGCATACGGAGCTCCATCGCAGTCTTTAACACTGGTAGTATGCCGCGACAGCGTGGACGTGAACCGTATGTGCAGTTGACGGACTTTGAGCGAGGGCGTATAGTGGGCATTCGGGAGGCCGGGTGGACGTATCGCCGAATTGCTCAACACGTGGGGCGTGAGGTCTCCACAGTACATCGATGTTGTCGCCAGTGGTCGGCGGAATGTGCACGTGCCAGTCGACCTGGGACCGGACCGCAGCGACGCACGGATGCACGCCAAGACCGTAGGATCCTACGCAGTGCCGTAGGGGACCGCACCGCCACTTCCCAGCAAATTAGGGACACTGTTGCTCCTGGGGTATCGGCGAGGACCATTCGCAACCATCTCCATGAAGCTGGGCTACGGTCCCGCACACCGTTAGGCCGTCTTCCGCTCACGCCCCAACATCGTGCAGCCCGCCTCCAGTGGTGTCGCGACAGGCGTGAATGGAGGGACGAATGGAGACGTGTCGTCTTCAGCGATGAGAGTCGCTTCTGCCTTGGTGCCAATGATGGTCGTATGCGTGTTTGGCGCCGTGCAGGTGAGCGCCACAATCAGGACTGCATACGACCGAGGCACACAGAGCCAACACCCGGCATCATGGTGTGGGGAGCCATCTCCTACACTGGCCGTACACCACTGGTGATCGTCGAGGGGACACTGAATAGTGCACGGTACATCCAAACCGTCATCGAACCCATCGTTCTACCATTCCTAGACCGGCAAGGGAACTTGCTGTTCCAACAGGACAATGCACGTCCGCATGTATCCCGTGCCACCCAACGTGCTCTAGAAGGTGTAAGTCAACTACCCTGGCCAGCATGATCTCCGGATCTGTCCCCCAATGAGCATGTTTGGGACTGGATGAAGCGTCGTCTCACGCGGTCTGCACGTCCAGCACGAACGCTGGTCCAACTGAGGCGCCAGGTGGAAATGGCATGGCAAGCCGTTCCACAGGACTACATCCAGCATCTCTACGATCGTCTCCATGGGAGAATAGCAACCTGCATTGCTGCGAAAGTTGGATATACACTGTACTAGTGCCGACATTGTGCATGCTCTGTTGCCTGTGTCTATGTGCCTGTGGTTCTGTCAGCGTGATCATGTGATGTATCTGACCCCAGGAATGTGTCAATAAAGTTTCCCCTTCCTGGGACAATGAATTCATGTTGTTCTTATTTCAATTTCCAGGAGTGTATATTTGATCCATTTTCGTTTGATGATATCAAAACGTTGAGTGACGGTTAACTAGATACCTCCAGTTGGGGAGTGCTTCTCAAAGTTGCCAGCCTAAAGTTGTCCTACTTTTAAGCTGAAAAAATAGACAGTACTCGATTGAATTGGGTAGTTATAGTCTCCAACATTCGGGAGTATAATATCGAGTAGTTTTATGACCTTAGGATAAAATTAGGAACTTGAAGCACTTCAAGTATCACAGAGCCACAGAATGGCCACCTTGCCCGTTGTAAACGGGCCAAGTGGCTACCAGCTTTTAAACTAAAAAATAAGGGATAAGAAACTGTTTTACCAAAGAATTAAATATGTTGTATTGCAAAACGTCTAGGCGACACATTTGCTGTTATATACGTAATAATGTAACATTCGGAAGGAAGAGTACATTGTAATGTGCCATATAAGACGAGGTCATCTGAGACAGAGTACAAACTCGGATTGGGGAAGGATTGGCAAAGAAAAACATCTCGGCATTCACGGTAACCGATTTGGGGAAATGGCAGTAAGACGGTCTGGATAGCCGTTCTTCCGAAGACGAGAGTAGTGTATTCCCACTGCAACACCTGTGTCGGTCTATGAATCTTGAGTGACAGTGCTCTGGCAATGAGCAGATACTAGAGAACTCGGGTCTTAGCCTCTGGGAACCCCTGCAACCCATACATTGTTTATGATGAATAAATATTTAAAAAATAATAGATCTAAAAGATAAGAATTTTAAGCTGAAGTTGAAGTATACTTAAAAAAAAAAATCCCACGACATAGATAAGGATGCTTCACAACTACATACTGTGTCAATAAATAAAAATTAAATAAGAAAGAATGAATTTGATCCCAGACTAACCCAAAGAGCCTCCCAGAGTAACCAAGAGAGCATCCCAGAGTGCCACAGAAAGCATCCCAGAGTGCACCATTGGGCTACAACACTAAGAAGAATCGCTTCTCGGCTTTTGGCAAGATCAATGTGTAGAAGTATAAATGAAATACAAAAATAAATCTTTTAGATCAGTCTTTGCCAGACAGCCAGGAAATGAAGGCACTGTACACTGCGGACGGTCATGGCTGGTGCCAGGGGCCAGCTGGTCTGGTGAGTGATTTCGTCCCGCGCATCTGCCGTGCTGGAGCTCCTTCCTGCTTGACTTGCAGATGTCGCCGTCAGAGTGCGCCGCCGTCTGCGGCCGCGGTAGCGTCGTCTGTGTCACGTCCTCCAGACGAGGGGAAGGAGGTACGGTCACTGGGGCAAGACCGAAATGTAACTCACCCCTCAATGACACCGGTTCTCTGAGTAGACAATTTTGTCATCTGTATTCGTATTCCTACTGAACTGGCAGTTTGTAGCCACAAGTAGGTTCATAAATTGAGTGTCGAATAAACGATCATTATTTCGAACAATATAGAGCGTAGCACTTCGTTTGCAGAACTAGTGAGAGAGACGGCAGTTCCCGCCCTCTCTCCAGGGAGACATACACTGGTTGGACAATGATATGGATAAACCTTGGAAAATGCATGCTTCGATATAAATGCGGGTACTAACCAAGTCCGCCGGTTGCAGTGTTGCATTTGACCGCGAACGTCCTCAACACATTGCAATTGTGTCTTGTGGTGACAACAGTGTCCTGTGTAGTAGTGGGTATACTATGTCGGGGTTGTCAGCGCTTGTTTGGAGGTGCTTCCGCAACTAAGGTAGCCAAAGTGTTTGATGTTTCAAGGGGCACCGTATCGAAGATTTAAACCGTGTACAGGAAAAGCGCATGAAACATTATCCGCTAAGTCACAATATGAACGAAATTGTGTACTGAATAGTCGTGACAGACGGTCACTGAAGAGGATATTGACGAAAAATAAGAGCACAATACCTGCAAAAGTCACTGAAGAAGATAATGTCGACTTGCGAATGCTGAGAGCATCAGAACAAAATGGAGCGATCTCCAGAAGCAAGGAATTGCAGGACGAGCTGGAATTCCAAAACCGCTCTGATGCAAGTACCCGTGACAGGAAAACGTGGTACCGAAGCCATAAAAACTGAACTATGGAGAAATGGAGCACTGTTTCCAATTTATCTTCAAATGTGTGTGAAATCATACAGGACTTAACTGCTAAGGTCGTCAGTCCCTAAGCTTACACACTACTTGACCTAAATTACCCTAAGGACAAACACACACACCCATGCCCGAGGGAGGACTCGAACCTCCGCCAGGACGAGTTAACATTCGAAGAGTGAAACATCGTTGGGGGTCGGTGACTATTTGGGCATGCATATTGTGATATTCCAAAGGCCCCATTGGTATTCTAAAAGATCACGTTATTGCCAAGGATTATTTGACCACTGACTGATCAGGTCATCCCTTGGTAGAATATTTGTTACCTAATGGTAATTCTGTGTCCCTAGAAGTATCACCCAGGAATGGTTTCTGCATGTTAATTGCGTGATTACTCTGCTGTCCACAATTAGGTGCCTGGCAGAGGGTTCAATGAATCACCTACAAGCTGTCCCTCTACCGATCCACTCTCGATGTCGAGCGGGTAAAACGAGCTCTTAATTTTTTTGTGCAAGCCTTAATTAATCGTGATGATCATTTATCTCTATGTAGGTGAGTGCCAACAGAGTGTTTTCGCAATCGGAGGAGAAAACGGGTGGCTGAAATTTCGGGTGGCTGAAATTTCGGTCGCAACGGAAAAGCCTTTGTTTTAATGATTGCCACTCCAAGTCACGTATCATGTCTGTGGCACTATCTCCCCTGTTTCATGATAATACAAAATGAGCTGCTCTTCTTTGAACTTTTTCCACCTCATCCCTCAGTTCCACCTGATATGGATCCCACACGACACAGCAATACTCCTGAATAGGTCGGACAAGTGTAGTGTAAGCAGCCTCTTTAGTGGATCTGTTGCACCTTGTAAATGTTCTGCCAATGAATCGCAGTCTTGGGTTTGCTGTACCCACAACATTATGTATTTCATCATTAAAACTTAAGTTATTTGTAATTGTAATCTCTAAGTACTTAGTAGAATTTACAGACTTCAGATTTGTGTGTCTAATCGCGTAAAACAAAATTAGCGGATTTCTTTTAGTACTCATGTGAATAACTTCACACTTATCTTACTCAGGGTCTATTGCCACTTTTCGTACCACTCAGATATCTTACCCAAACCATTTTGCAATTCGTTTTGGTCATCTTATGACTTTACAAGACGGTAAATGACAGCATCATTTGCAAATGATATAAGAGGGCTGCTCAGATTGTCTCGTATGCCGTTAATAGTGATCAGGAACAACAGAGGGGCTATAACATTTCCTTGGTGAACGCCAGATATTACTTCTCTTTTACTCGATGACTTTCCGTCTATTACTACGAAATGTGACCTTTCTGACAGGAAATCAAGAATACAGTCGCACAACTGAGGCGATATTCCATAGGCAGACAGTTTCGTTAGAAGACGCTTGTGAGAAACGGTGTCAGAAGTCTTCTGAAAATCTAACAATATGGAATCAATTTAACATCCCATGTCGATAGCACTTATTACTTCATGAGTATAAGGAGCTACTTGTATTCCGCAAGAAAGATATTTGTTAAATCCGTGCTGACTATGTGTCAGAAAATCGTTTTCTTCAATGTTATTCATGATGTTCGAATACGGTATGTGTTCCCAAACCCGAGTGCAAATCGACATTAGTGATATGGGCCTGTAATTCAGCGGATTACTCCTATTACCCTTTTTGGGTATTGGTGTGACTTGAGCATTTTTCCAGTCTTTCGGGTACGGATCGTCCTGCTAACGAGCGGTTGTATATAATTGCTCAAAATGGAGCTATTGCATCTGCATACACTGAAAGGAACCTGACTGGTATACCATCTGGACCGAAAGACTTGCCTTTATTAAGAGATTCAAGCTTCTTTGCTACACCAAGGATATCCACTTCTATGTTTCTCATCTTCGCAGTTGTTCTTAATTGGAATTCGTTGATATTTACTTCGTCTTCTTTGGTGAAGGAGTTCCGGAAAACCGTGTTTAATAACTCTGCTGGGCGGCGCTGTCATCAGTGACTTCACCATTGTTATCGCGCAGTGAAATTATTGATGGCGACTTGTACTTGTGTGCTTTATATATGACCAGAAGCCCAAAGAGATTAGGGTTTTCTGCCAGATTCCGAGACAGAGTTTCGTCGTGGAAACTATTAAAGGCATCTCGTATTGAATCACATGCTATATTTCGAACTTCTGCAAAATATTGTCAATCTTGGGGATTTTGCGTTGTTTTAACTTTGTCATGCTCTTTTCGTTCCTTCTGCAGCAGCGATCTGACCCGTTTAATGTACCATGGGGGATCAGTACCATCACTTTTTAGTTTATGTGGTACGTATCTCTCAATTGCCGTCGATACTATCTCTTTGAAATCATCCCACATCTTTTCTACGCTAACGTTATAAGATCGGAAGGAGTGGAGACTGTCTCTTAAAAAGGCGTTAAGAGAATTTTTATAAGCTTTTTTTAAATAGATGTACTTTGCGTTTTCTTTTTTTTTGGTTATGGATGTTACGGTATTCAGGCTAGCAGCAATTGCCTTGTGGTCGCTAATCCCTGTATTCGTCCCTATTTGTCCAGGATTATTAGTTGCTAAAAGGTCAAGCTTTGAGTAGGCTCATGAACTAATTGTTCAAAATAATTTTCTGAGAAAGCATCCAGTACAATTTCGTATGACCTTTAATGCCGGCCGCCACGCATTAAACCTGTAATTCTTCCATCATACCGAGGGTAGATTGAAGTCGGCACCGAATATAATTGTATGAGTGGGGTACCTATTTGAAATGAGACTCAAGTTTTCGGGGAACTGTTCAGCAACTGTATCTTCTGAGTCGCGTGTCGGAAAAATGATCCAGTTAATAGGTTAGTCCGATAGTCATGTATAACCTCTACCCCTTCTATCTACTTCAATTTCACTAGAAGGCAAATTACTTCCGACAGCAATCAATACTTCACCACCAACTGCATTTAATCTGTCCTTTCTGAACACCGTTAGATCGTTTGAAAAAATTTCGGCTGAACTAATTTCCGGCTTTAGCCAGGTATCTGCACCCATAACTATTTGAGCTTCAGTGCTTTCTATTTGGGCTTGGAGCACTGGTTCTTTCCCAAAACAGCTACAACAATTTACAAATACAATACCGATCGTCTCTATAACTACTTTACTGTGTTTTACCTGCCCCCTTTTAGACGGACGCCCTTTCTGTGGTTTCCTGTGATCCTCTAACCTAACATACCGCCAAGTCGCTTCCAAACAGCACCCCCCCCCCCCCCTCTACTCTTGTAGCTGCTTCCTGCGTGTAGTGGACGCCTGACCTATTAAGCGGAACTCGGAAACCGACCACACGATGGCAAAAGTTAAGGATTCTGCAGTCCAAGCAGTCACAGAACCGACTGAGCCTCTGATTGCGACCCTCTACTCGGCTCTGGACCAAAGGACCATAGTCTGTTCTGTAGATGATGCTGCAGATGGTAAGCTCCGCCTTAATCTCGGAAGCAAGACTGGCAGTTTTTACAATTTTAGTTAGCTGACAGAAACCAGAGACATGGCCTACTGCCTGCAGTTGGCTGCACCCTCTACTCTTCATGGCATCCGAAAGCAACCTTTCCACATCCGAAATGACTGCTTGGTATGCACACGTAGTTCACACTTGCTTCCTTCCTCTCCTTGGCAGCCATGTTCCTAAGGGGCCCCATAACACGCCGAACATTGGAACTCCCAACTACCAGAAAACCCACCCTCTGTGAATGCCCAGACCTTGTAGGTCGAGAATCTTCCTCTGGAACAGGATTGACAACTGCATCCTGCTCAGACACCGCGTCAGTCACAGATAAGGCGCTAAATCTGTTGGTCAAACGATTCTGAGAGGCCCTACGATCGGCCCCACGGAAAGTCTTTTGCTGCCTGCCTCCCACTCGACCACGGGTGAGGGTTCAACCTCAGTGCAGGCAGTATCGGGGGCGACCACAGCAGTGGACCGATTGGGGGACACATGGGTCGTGCTCGACGGCCGTTGCATCCCAGCGCCCGACTCCCCATGGTGGTGCCCCTTGGCAGCAGCCTCAAGCTGTGCAAAGGAAGTCAACGTGCCTGCAGCTGTGAGCAAAGGGTCACTAACTCAGCTCGCATCTGTACACAGTAATCACAGTGCCTATCCATTTCTGAACTCGCTCCTGTTTGGAACTTGTAAAGATATGAAATAAACAATGTACTCTCCTTATTAGTAACAGGAACACGTGACGCTCTCTCACTGATGGGCCAGCTGACACTGAGCTATTCTAAGCAAAACAAACGAAAGCCTGTACCATACAAGGGTCGATACAACGGTCGATATCAACGGTGGTACTGTACACTACAATGTACAAATGAAACGTTGCTCCTAGTAAGCACTCAAACACACAATAAATTACAAAGACATACTAATAACTACAAAGGTAACTGAAAAGAAGTCGGCTGATCCCGGCGGAGGTTCAAGTCGTCCCTTGGGCAAGGGTGTGTGTGTTTGACCTTAGGATAATTTAGGTTAAGTAGTGTGTAAGCTTAGGGACTGATGACCTTAGCAGTTAAGTCACATAAGATCACACACACATAAGATTTATTTTAAAAGAAGTCGCTCCTGTTTGAAGCCCATAGAAATATGTAATAAATAAAGGGTGTACTCGCCTTATTAGCAGCTGGAACTTGCAGTGCTCTCCCACCGACGGGTTCACTGTCGCGTATCAGTTGGCCACCGCAGTCATCAGGTCTACATTACTGAACTTTTGAGTTCTACTTTAGAGAGAAGGATGAATGATCGCTATAAGCCTCCATTATCATTACGTAAACTTGTCACTATTTTGCAGAAAGAATGTTATAAGATTCCTTGGAAAAGCATACAGGCCCTGTATTTTTTCATTGCAAGACAACTGGAAGATGTTTTCAGTGCTGACCGTCTAACTACATCTTATTAGGTTCACATTTTGTTGCTCACATATTTTTGTCTACCATTTGTAACTGCAACAAACTAAAAACAAAGAGGGTGTTGCCAGTTGACGATGTTAATTTTTGGGTATATAACGAATATGTTCATGAGAAATAATAGATTAAAATGGCTCCTTCTTGCAGCACTATTCTTTAATGGGACACTTAAATATTTTACGTATGAACTGTCAGAGTAGCTAGTCACCACACTAAAACCGTCCCATAATGCTTTTATCGTCCCATGAAGTGCGTCAGTGATCGCATATTCAGCTGAATAAACTGTAATGTTTTATTAATGAATTATTTAAATTTGTAGAAATAATGCTACACCAACGACTGCTACGTATCTTCACCGAATGTTGAAAGAGGAAGAGTATTCCGAAAGACTGGAAAACATCTAGAGTGATAGTAATATTTAAAAAAGGAGATAGAAGCCTACGTCGTAATTACAGATGAATAAGTTTACTGAACTTGGCATACAAGGTGTATGATAAGATTTTAAATATAAGGCTTAAAAACATGGCAGAAGCAATATTGCATGAGGAACAAATGGGTTTTGGCAAAGGATGCTCGACAATAGATGAAGTTTTTATTACACAGCAAATATTAGAAAAACGGAGTGAGTGTAATAAAGAAACTCACATTTCTTTTATTGACTTTAAAAAAGCTTTTAATAATGTCAACAGACAGAAACTTTGGGAAATAATGACGTATCGAGGGTACCCAAAGCATCTAGTAAATGCGACAAAATTTATATCAAGACACAAATATCATCTAGATCTCAATGGTAAAAGAACTAACGAGATACCAACTATCAAAGGGTTATAACAAAGCCGCTGCATCCCTTCAACATTGTTCAACATCTACATTAATGAAATAATACATCTACGGAAATAACAATTTCCGAAAGATATCTAGCTAGACAGGAACATTCTTTTAAATAACTTACTATATGCTGATGATGTAGTGATCCTAGAAAACAAGGAAGATGACATTCAGAAAGGAATCTACTTGCTAAAACAAATATGTGTAAAATTTAACATGGAAATTTCAAAAACCTTCATGGGGAAAGAACCAATCAGAACCAAACCAGTGATACATCAGAAGATTTTAGAGCAAGTAAACCATTTCAGTTGCCTTGGATGTAAAATGACATATGGCTACAGCAGAGATATTGAAATTGGTAAATTCAGTCAGGTATATGGAACAATTAACGGAAACCTAAAAAACAAAACCTGGAAAACCATTCAAATTAAATTTTAAAAAACTGTCGCTGGTCCCACACTGCTGTATGGAAGTGAGACCTGGGTAGTTACCAAGCAGCAAGAAAGCCCGATTGAAGCTTAAGAGTAAAGGTTGCACAGGAGAAGACAGGCTCAGAAATCAAGATATTAGAGAAGAACTGCCAATCGTTAGACTCAATGATGAGTAAAGAAGAAAATGGAACGAACATCTCCAAAGAATGGAGAGTGGGAGACGTCCTTAAAGGCGATAATGTGCCAAAGTGCCATGGGAGAAGAGAAAGAGGAAGAACCTGACAGACATGGGTACCGTAACAGGCAATTCCTACCTGATACCAGAAGAGAACATGATGATGATAAATCATAATGTTGCAAATAAGAGCAGGATAGATGCCTCAAAAGTCTTGGGAAAGCGTCATCATTCTCGATTAAGAGTAAACGATTGTCATTCATCTGGCGCACGTCGACATCCACATTTTGTCCAACTTTAGGAGGAGAGATATCTTGGGGCTGGTGGGCGTGGCGCCAAGATTAGTGATCAAACTCCGTCTTTGGTGCGACCAGCACCGTTCTTGGCCACGTCTTCATAACTATTGGATATGCTCGCCTTTGGCCTGGGGTAGTTTTTCCTCGGGTCATTCTTGCTTGTGTCTATGCTTAGAGCTGGGGGGTGGCGTGGGTAGGGGGGGGGGGAATGGTAGGTGACAAACGAAAATCGTAGTGGATTGACGCTACTAAGCATCTAGCACCCGGCTGATCAGATTTCAGTCCTCTGTTGTCAGTGCTCTGTCCTCAGTTTAATTATGCAGTCGTTCATGGCCCATTTGCAAAGTGCGTTCAATATGTAATGCTACCTTTTTTTTTCTGGGACATCAAAATGGCGTCTGTAGGGAAAAAAGAGGGCCACATACATTTATAGGAGCTTGCAGAATGTCTACGGAGACCTCGCCATAGACAACAGCACGGCCTGTCGTTGGGCGAGGCAATCTGACAATACCGCAACAGGTGGCGCAAACCTATACGTTCTCCTTCGTGCCTGCTGGCCACGAAGCGCTCTGACTCTTGTAATTTTGAAATTTGCGAACATCCTCATTCGAGGTGATCGATGGATCACACTCAGGCTCTTCGATGCTGAATTAGTCGTCTCTGTTGGTAGTGCTGAGGCATTCTTCAACCAGTTACGGTACTCAAAGTGTGTGCCAAATGGATTCCTCACCGTCTAACGGAGGATATCTTCAGTTGAAACTTCCGGGTTGAGAGGCCGTGGTCGATGTATAAAATTTCCACCTGACGTTTCGTCTCCATCTACGGGAGACATCTTCTGAGGTCGACCGGCTACTGCCACTGAGGCACCATGTACTCTCGCATTTATAGAGCGCATAGAGGGCACCACCATTCGTCGCGCGATGCCGACGGTATGCCTATCTTTGGAAAGCGTCATCATTCTCGATTAAGAGTAAACGATTGTCATTCATCTGGCGCACGTCGACATCCACATTTTGTCCAACTTTAAAACTTCCTCTTTTCTAGGCACAATGTACTCTCGCATTTATAGAGCGCATAGAGGGCACCACCATTCGTCGCGCGATGCCGACGGTATGCCTATCTTTGGAAAACGTCATCATTCTCGATTAAGAGTAAACGATTGTCATTCATCTGGCGCACGTCGACATCCACATTTTGTCCAACTTTAAAACTTCCTCTTTTCTATTAAAATTGTTATGGCGTTTGTGAATTTCTATTGCTTCTCTATACATGCGAGCATGATAATGGGATGTTCGTGCTAGAACGCTTGTCTCATTAAATTTAATTTCGTGATTCCCATCTCGAAAAACATGCTCAGCTACGGCCGATTTTTCGATGTGTCCTATGCGACAGTTTATTTTATGTTCGGCCAAGCGGGTTTTTACACTGCTTTTCGTTGTTGCAATATATACTTGTCCACAACTGCATTGAATTTTGTATACCCCAGGTGTTGCTAGGTGATGTCGGGCATCTTTTGCAGTTCTTAAATATTCCTTAATCTTCTTGGTGGGGCTGAAGATTGTTTCGATCCTATTCTTGGCCAGAGCTTTCCCGATACGGCCCGTAACCTTATTAATGAACAGTAGGAAAACTTTTCCAGTAGGTTACCGTTGTTGCTCTGGGCCTCTGGCTTCTTTTCTTCTTTGATGGAGGGCTCGATCTATTTCCTTGCTGGTATATCCGATTTTGATGAAGGCTGACCGTAGGTGATTCAGTTCATCTTATAAGTAAGCCGGCTCGCAGATTTTGTTGGCTCTGTCCACCAAGGTTTTCATGACACCTCTTTTTTACCTAGGATGATGGTTAGATTCCTTGTGGAGGTATCGATCCGTGTGAATGTTCTTTCTATATACCTTGTGGCCAGCGTCCCATCCACCCGTTTAACTACCGACACATCCCGGAAATTGAGTTGACCGTTGCTCTCTTTCTCCATCAAAAACTGTACCTTCGGGTTAAGGCTGTTCAGGTGCACCAGGAAGATTATGGAATATTTAAGAACTGCAAAAGAGACACGACATCCCCTAGCGACACCTGGGGTATACAAAATTCAATGCAGTTGTGGACAAGTATATATTCGAACAACGAAAAGAAGTGTAAAAACCCGCTTGGCCGAACATAAAATAAACTGTCGCTTAGGACACATCGAAAAATCGGCCGTAGCTGAGCATGTATTTCGAGATGGGAATCACGAAATTAAATTTAATGAGACAAGCGTTCTAGCACGAACATCCCATTATCATGCTCGCATGTATAGAGAAGCAATAGAAATTCACAAACACCATAGCAATTTTAATAGAAAAGGGGAAGTTTTAAAGTTGGACAAAATATGGATGTCGACGTTGCGCAAGCTGAATGACAATCGTTTACTCTTAATCGAGAATAAAGACGCTTTCCAAAGATAGGCATACCGTCGGCATCGCGTGACGAATGGTGGTGCCCTCTATGCGCTCTATAAATGCGAGAGTACATGGTGCCTCAGTGGCAGTAGCCGTCGACCTCAGAAGATGTCTCCCGTAGATTGAGACGAAACGTCAGGTGGAAATTTTATACATCGACCACGGCCTCTCAGCCCGGAAGTTTCAACTGAAGACAACACCGGCCGTGAAAGCCTACATTGTATGATTAACGGAGGATATGTTTGGAGCAGTGAACAATGCACTCCGCGGAAGCAGTGAGTGGACGAAGTGGAGGTTATTGATGCAGCAAGACGATGAATGCAACGTCGACCAGTAGAATGGGACCATGCGGGCGCACAGACCCTATCAATAATGTCATGTAAGACCGTCGTACTGAATGGTTATTATGAACAATAGGCTTCTGCAGCCAAAAGTGTGGGCAATAACTCGGTGTATTTGAAACCTGAATGAATCTAACATGCTTTCAGAAACAAAATCTGTCACTTCATTATTGTATGTTCTTCGTTCTTCCTTCCCACAACGCCAACATGTGAGCATCTTTCCAAGAAGTGAACACGTCTCTTTCTTACCTTCCCTTGCTGTATACCGTATACTCAAAGTGTTGTTAGACACTGCACTGAGTGCTCCTTTGAATGACTAGCAGCTCCCGGACAATAAGGGGTTTCTAGATTCTGTGTGTATCGTGGTACCTGAAGTGCTCTCCGCCACACTTCGTTAGGTTCTTGTGGAGTATAACTGAGCTGCAGATAGATGTACTTCTGTGTATTGTTCAATTTCATATACACTCCTGTTCAGAGAAAACGCAACAACTGGAACGACTGGAGATATGACGTTCATATTCACTGGACGTGTACATCAGTATGTTCTGCTGAAACGATTAGCATTTTAGTCACCTCGGATACGTATGGCTTCTGCAGCCTAGTATTCACAGTGTCCGCCGTGGCCCTGATAACTTGCTCCATGCGTGGTGCATATAAGGCGCGAATAGCTTCCTGTGGTGTAGCCATCTACGCTGCATTCACCTGGTACCAAAGTTCGTTTGTTGTAGTTGGCACTGGGTCTCAATGCTGCAACCCTCGTTTCACCATATCCAACACATTTCGATTGACGGAAAGTCTGCTGATCTGGCGGGCCAGGACAAAAGGCTAACGTCCCGTGACACCAAAATGGCACGGTTCATGCAGCAACATTTGCCCGTGCATTGTCTTGCTGCAAAATGGCGTATGGGGTGCTGTGCAGAAAGGGTAAGGCTACGGGTCGCACGATGTCATTCAAGTAGATCACATTGGTCACACTGCCCTTGACACGCACCAACTTTGATTGACGGTTGTACCAAATAGCAACCCGCACCATGAGGCCTTGAGTTGGAGCTGTACGTCTTGTGAGAATGCAGCCACTGTGATGCCGCTAACCCTATCTGTGACGAACCAAAATCGAGCCATCAGCGTCAAACAAACGGAACCTAGGTTCATCTAAAAACAATATTTGCCCCCAGCGACGTCGTTCCATACGCCATTGCCCTGTAGCATGTTTCTGCACATTCGTCAAAGGTAGGCACAGAAGAGAACGACGCGCACGTATTCCAGGTCGTAATAAACGGCGACCAACAGTCGCATCTGACAGTGTACGATGAGTGAAACTGATGCGCCAGAGGCGAGGAGGATGCAGGTATGTCCTGCAATGCCATTCGGATGAGGTGTCGATCTTCTCGGGCGGTTGTTCTTGGTGGAGCGATCTGACCCATCTCGTCGTCTTCTATGACCTTCCTTCAACATTTCTGCACACACCCATTACACTCCCGAAACACTTCGTCCCACACGAGCAGTAATATCCCCGATGGATGCATGACGTTCTCTCATGCCAACAATGCACCCTCTTTCACACTCATTGCTTTGACGGTACGGCTCCCGCATATGTTTGGGCGGCATCCTGCATGTCTGCTGAAGTCACGCTCATCCATTACCTTCCATTCATAGCGACAACGAGAGCAGCAGGCACATTTCGCCGGTACCTAGTGTTGCACGGCGATATCGATGTTGTCCTTGAACCAGCAGTGCCGACATGGTTCAAACGCTAATCATTTATTCAGAAGATAGTAATTTACATGTCGTGTGAATATGAGCGACCTGGCTCTAGTTGTTCAAGGTGCTCTGTTTCTTTGAAGATAAATGTAAGTGCACGCTTTGACCACAGCTCTGTGGCAATTCAAGTTGAACTCGTATCTGTTGAGACAACATTGTAGTTATCGCTAAGCTCCTTAATAAATCCCTTGCACTTGCTTTTCTCTGACAAATATTTCATTTTATTGTATTCAGCGGAGAAAAGGAGCTACTTTATCCCTTATTGGACATGGTAAATGGGAAATTCACAATCTGCAAAGCTGCAGGAGACGAACTTGTCCTGAATGTTGGCAACGAAATCCGAATTGCTTATGCAAAGAGTGAATTATTATACCGTCCTTGTTGCAAGTGATTTATTTCATAGTCACGACAACATCCCTCTGAAGGCTAGCTTTCAGGGGCATCCGCACCCCCACCATTGTGAGTTACGTGCTAGCAAAATGCAATCTTGAATGAGATTTTCACTGTGAAGCGGTGTGTGCCCTGATATGAAACTTCCTGACACATTAAAACTGTGTGCCGGACCCAGACTGGAACTCGGGACCTTGGCCTTTTGCGGACAAGAGCTACAGTGGTAGAGCACTTCCCCGCGAAAGGCAAAGGTCCCGAGTTTGAGTCTCGGTCTGGCACACAGTTTTAAACTGCCAGGAAGTTTCATAACAGCAAACACTACGCTGCAGACTGAAAATCTCATTGTGGAAACATCCCCTAGGCTGTGGCTAAGCCATGTCTCCAAAATATCCTTTTTTCAGGAGTGCTAGTACTACATGGTTCGCAAGAGAGTTTCTGTAAAGTTTGGAAGGTAGGAGACGAGGTACTGGCGGAAGTAAAGCTGTGGGGACGGGGCGTGATCGTGCTTGGGTAGCTCAGTTGGAGGGCACTTGCCCGCGAAAGGGAAAGGTCCTGAGTTCGAGTCCCGGTCCGGCACACAGATTTAATCTGCAGGAAGTTATGTTAACTGTCAATACTGCATTATGTCCTAGCGCACCTGCACAGAGTAGAGGAAAATGTTCTACCTGCAGCTTTAAACAATCATTTACCCCACGGTAAATTTGTCGGTAGTGCAGTACCTTTTCACCTAGATTTTCAGGATTTTTGATGATTCAAATCCTGCACAGGCTAACATGATATACACGAAATCTTAACTTCTGCGTCGCTCTCTGAGCACTGTCATACGAAATCTGAGACTGTGTAACGCCAAGAACCTATCGAGGGTAATCACGCGTAGGAATTGCCGATTTCTGACCCATTTTTTATGAATAACTCTTTGGTGATCTTCCTTTAGTATTGCCAATTTTATTTCGAGATTCCCCAGGTATTAAATGGCAACTGTGCACGATTAAAAACTGGGAGAAGAGAAGTAATAAAAGATACATATTGTTCACATACTGACGAACAGTATACCAGTATCTAAACTCGGAGTGATCATTTTGAGAGAATTTTATGGTGGTAACCGTTGTCTTCAGACCAAAATTGAAAGCGCTCCTTGTTCCCAAAGAAGGCGAAGTGGTACAAAAGCGGCTCTGTTTCGGCGATTAGATTTTATGCAAGAGGGGAAATACTTATGAACAAAGGACTCAGCAGGTGACCGTAGTTCCAGCAGAGCCATGTGAGGGCTCCACCCACCGCTCTAATGTCACGTCTTAGGCCCCTCTCCTGGTTACTGTGGCTCGAGCGCTCCGCTAGAGGGCAGCGATGTAGTGGAGGATCACGAGGATATATTTTCGCGCCCGAGTTACGACGAGGAGGTTGGTTGAGTGTCCACTGCTTTAGTTTGACCTACGGGCGAAATTTTGCTGACGTCACCGTGCGATGGCAGAGGGATTGGCTTCTGCAGTTGCGTCCGCTTGGAGCATCGAGGCGGACGTTTGTACCGTTAAAGGGGCGGCCACGGTATTGGAAGTGGCTGGCTGCTTCCTGCTTAGGCAGGAGCTACTTTTATTTCTACTTACATTGTAAATAAAACTGCATGAGGCCAGTAACACTAACAAAAGTACTGTTCACGTTTATTGTTACTTGGCCTTCGACTTGTTTTCTGCAACTTCGGCGTCAACTGGTATTTATATTTTGCCCGCATCTCGTGGTCGTGCGGTAGCGTTCTCACTTCCCACGCCCGGGTTCCCGGGCTCGATTCCCGGCGGGGTCAGGGATTTTCTCTGCCTCGTGATGGCTGGGTGTTGTGTGATGTCCTTAGGTTAGTTAGGTTTAAGTAGTTGTACGTTCTAGGGGACTGATGACCTAAGATGTTAAGTCCCATAGTGCTCAGAGCCACTTTGAACCATTAATATTCTGATAGATATGGCCTCTCAAACAGGCGTTTGGTGGCTGCACTTTAGTGTATTCTTTTTTAGTGTATGAAGACTAAGTATTTAATCTGCCCTGTGTATTTTAAACTGAAGTGTAATTCTGTGTGTTTGTCGAAGTTGAATTTAAAAACTTAAAGACTATGGCGTATTCCTGGCAGCCTCTTACTGTTTAGAGGTCTTGAATTTGTACAGAATCTGAAATCTTAAAAGATATCCCTTAGGAGGAACATGCTTCGTAATGATTATGTACAAGAGCTGCTTTCAATGTTTTGCTAAACGTCTGAAATTTAGTTGGCTACCTGAGCCTGACAGTTAAAGTTTTGTGTTCTTTGTTTCGATAATTGAATCGGGCTATTTTCTTGGGTGGTTGACGAATACTGTTTTCTTTAATTTGCCTACCATGATCGCTAACTAATCTCAGCTATTAATTGTAACTGTTTTAAAATTGTATTTAAATACATTCGTCGCTGTGAAGGCGCTTAGTTAATTATTGCTTTTCTTTATTCTATTGCCTTTTAAGGTAGCTAATGACGGAAATTGTTTTTCATATTTCATTTCTTGTGCCCTCATCATTCTGGGTGCTTACCAACGTGGAAAAGTAAATAAAATGTAACTTTTTTCTTGAATGTGTCTGCCTTCGCCACTGAGAGACCTAAAACTTCTTGTTCACGGTGACTGACCTTATTGTTAAACAACCTAATTGAAACTGTATTGCCGGCAGGTGTGGCCTAGCGGTTCTAGGCGCTTCAGTCTGGAACCGTGTGACCGCTACGGTCGCAGGTTCTAATCCTGCCTCGGGCATGGATGTGTGTGATGTCCTTAGGTTAGTTAGGTTTAAGTAGTTCTAGGTTCTAGGGGACTGATGACCTCAGATGTTAAGTCCCATAATGTTCAGAGCCATTTCCAACTTTATCAGTTTACTTCATCTCACATCTTGCCACTCACTAACCTACCCCCTACCATTTCAAAGGTAGCGGAGCATGGTTACACTACAGTGGCAGTGTTTTGGTCATTTCTACTGATAGGGAGAAACTGCGATTCCTTTTTGTCTACGTGTATTGCGTCTTTTATTTCACATCATTGTGAAGCTGGATTTGGTTTATGGAGTGGAGAAGTGCACTGGGAACTTCATACCTACCCAAAAACTAGTTTCATAACTAGCTTATCATATGACGCTTGTCGGTGGAAGGTAGCGTGGCAGAGTTAAGCCAGCACTCGAACGGTGCATTGGACTGCGGCTATCACAACAGAGACAGTTGGCGAGGTCTGTGACGCCTGTGATATGTGTCGTAGTTCGCTGTCTTGGGACGCCGGCAAATGTTGAGCTCTTATAGGCTTGTGCCCCAAAAGAAAGTGCAGGTCTTTAGGGTCCAGGCACATTTAAATCGTTTACGTAACTGCATTCGATTATAGTGAATGTTGGTCTCAAGCAGACCCCTCACATTCAATAACTGAAGGGGAAAACTACTCACAGTTTGACACCAGTTTTTTCTGTTTAGGTAAGATAGTGTACGATGAACCGAGGTTCACTTCTCAGGCAGGCTACTCAGTAGGAAGGGGCTGAGGGCTCAGGAAAGAACTGTCAAGGAAGGTAGAAATTACTTAATAAACTGCCTAATCCATTTTGGCCAACAACGCCAAGCATCGAGATATTATCTATACACACGATTGTATTCCTGGCAGTTCGTTTGCAGAATCATGCCCACAGTGTTCAAGTTTCCGACACCACCATATTTCAAACTGTCCATCCCTAAACTATAGGAAAGGTGAGATGAATTACTTAGGGGTCAGTGTGTGGGTTCCGCCAAAGCTCACTGTAGGTAAAGTCGTCCAGGAGAATTCGGAATGAGCAGGCCAGTCCCAATGATTTTACCATGTCTGAAACCATAGGGAGACACTTTTGCCATGTATTATGCAGGATATTAGAGTACCTACGTCAGCCCTTTTCCTTGGTACGGTAGGTGATGAAAAGTAATACCTCCACATTTTTATGCGAAAATCCTTAGAGAAATTTTGAATAAATTTTTTTTATTAGTATTCGACATCATTTTACTTCATGTATATATCTCTGTTTCTCAACATAGTCACCCTGGTAACGAACATTTTTCTACCACCAAGAGACCATTTGGTTGATAGCGTCACTGTACAATGTTTGACATTCTTGACAGAGCCAAAAGCACCTCACCTCTGCTTTCACCACTTCATCACTATCAAAGTGAAATCCTAAAAGGTGCTCCTTAAGTTTTAGAAACAGATGATACACTGATGAGGTTAACTCTCGACTCTATGGAGAATGCTCGATGACGGTGAACCAAAGGGGTCGGCTTGTTGCGGATGTCGTAGTGCTTCTGATGCTGGAGGAGAGGGTGCCCCGTGTGTGGAAGAAAGTTTCCTGAGGTTAGAAATTCGATTACAGCATGCTGTTTCTCATGTGCTGACAAAGTTACGTCTCACACTACTATGTTAGACTCTCCACTTCGGAGCCCTCTACCAGCAGAGTGTTGAAGCTTCCGTCAGTGAAGAAGGGAAGTCGATCGAGTAATATGAATGATAACTAATACCTTAACTGATATTGAGCATGCCCTTGTACATCAGAAGCAGAGGTAGTCAATAATGTTTTGGGAGGTATGCTTCTAGAGGACCGGTGACGTATACTTTTCACTATTAAACATAAAACATTCATAGAAGTTGTAAAACTGTTGGTGATCATAGAAAACATTCGTTTTAGTGATAAAAATTGCAATGGTAATATAGGTCAGAGTCGCTTGTAAGCGGGAACGGCCCACAGGAAAGTGCATTTACCTCGAGGGCGTTCGAAAATAGTACATGTTTTCGATGCAGTCACTTATGATACTTGGAGAAAGACGGCACGGTACCATGGGACAGGGCGAAGTAGAGCTGATTGCAGAAATAACAGCCCAGGGTGAGAGCTTATGGGGACTGTTTCAGACTGTAGTGAAGTGAAAGCGGCTTCTAAGTCTCGGTTAAGTTTTTTTGTGGTATTTTGAATGACGAACCGATTTTCGCTTTGATAAAGTCAGGTAGTAGTACATCTCTGCTTGGTTACTGGTAGTATAGCAGGCTCCATCGGAAATGCAAACTTTCTCTTCCGTAAAGTAAACATGCAACAGCGCGACCGCTACGGTCGCAGGTTCGAATCCTGCCTCGTGCATGGATGTGTGTGATGTCCTTAGGTTAGTTAGGTTTAAGTACTTCTAAGTTCTAGGGGACTGATGACCTCAGCAGTTAAGTCCCACGGTGCTCAGAGCCATTTTTTTTCCTTTTTTTTTGTTGGAACGTTAGTGGTTGGTTGTTGACTGTCTTGGGCAAAATTCCTTTTAAATTAGGGATCCAGTCGTTGCCATTGCCCCTGAATTTTACTACTTTGAGGGCTTAGTGTACCAAGGCATTGCTTGCGTATCAGTTTTTCGAAAAACATGGCATATTTTGGATCATGTTAGTAGGAAAATCATGCGCAGATTAAAGGCTGATAGGAAGTATGACTTATATAATCATAACTATCGTCAAAGTGTGCATAATGTTAAAGGTATGTGTCATATGAGCAAAGAGCAGGCTCGGGATGCTGCTGAAAGTATTGATGGAGCTTCCTGATTGCTTAGTAATCAGTTAGGTGTCATTAATAAGATTCAAAATAAAACCCAGCTTACTGCTCAGATCCCTCTCCGCCAGTCCTGTTACCTAGGTCGCCTCCTACGATGAGGGAATTGCGAAAGACTGTTTTAGTAAAATTTGGCCCCATTTGGGCTAGTTACAAAGGCTGCACTGTTGTTACGGTTGTTAGACGCCGTGTTAGGTGACCTGAAATTTAGATGTGTGTGCAGTTGCTTGGATTACATTGTCATCGGCAGTAAAACCTTTGATCAACATCTGGGTCATTTGTGACAAGTCTGCACAGATTGCGTCGAAGGTGATGCTGTCCCGCTATTAAATTTCTTTTTTGGCGTACATACTGCCCGATAATGGAATAACAGTAGATCAGGATCGCGCTAAAACGATTTATAAGTTCCCTCTACTTAAAGGCAAGAAAGGTATATCCCGTTTTATGGAAATGGTAAATTTATTTTGCCAATTTATCCATAACTTTGAGCAGTTGGCAGCACCCCATAAACCATTTGCGTCGTAAAGCCGAAAAGTTTCAGTGCTTTAAAATGGCTTTATCAGGTGTGCCTTGTTCACCATTTTGAATTTCGATCATGAGATTATCTTACAGACCAATGCGTCTACTTCCGGAATGGGCAGCGTTTAAGGGGAATTAGAAGGGAATTTTTTTTCACATTTTAGAATTATTATCTCATTATAAAATTAGCAATTTTTCGAATAAAATGACATATGTCTTATAAACTCACATGGAAAGTATTTTATTTAATTTTTTAAAATATAATCTACACCGGTGAAAATGTTAAAATTTTTACGTGCGTTACTTCAAGATCAACAAAAATCGGCAATTTTTTATACAGAAGGCTGAGGATTGCTGTGTTATAAAGGTTAAATGACGTAATTATACTGGTCATGTCCAGAAGAGGATGGGCACCAGGTTGACGAAACTGAAAGAAACTTTCTGATGGTAAAACCATAAGCTGCAGGCTGACAGACAAAATGACTGATGAACTACAGCAATATTATGAGGTGGCGATTAGAAATAATACTGAGGATTTGTTGAAAAAGATGCAGGCAGTAAGGGCTACCTTCTTCCACAGACTGTCAACTGATGAAAATCCAGTACACCACCTTTGCCCTTCGGGACCTGATTCATGGTGCCATTACCGCAATGCCCAGTACTCAGACAGTTCATAAAGCCATAAACATTCCATCCCAGCAGCAGTCATAGATATCATAAAACCTATTTGTTGAGATCTGGCAAATCCTGAATTACAGTATAAGTGTCTGCATGGTCAGACTCAAAATCTCAATACGTCGTTCAATATTGTTATGTGGACTCACTTATCAAAAAGTGTTTTTGTTGGAATGAGGACACTAATGTGGGGGGAGGGGGAGCTCAGTGATGCTGTTATTGCTTTTAATGATGGAATCTTTACTAGGGTGAAAGCGCCTCAGCATCTAGGAATTAATCCTGGAGCAAACTACATCTGAGAACTTGAACGGATGGACAAGGTTCGCATTGATAAAACAGAGTATAAAGCACAGTTGGGCACTAAGGAGCCTAGAAAGAAAAGAAGAAGAAATTTGGAAAAAGAATAAGAGGATGGTATACAGTATGGTACAGGTTGCTTCTGAGTGATTAAATATAAAAAACAATTAAGCATATTTTGAGTTATAGTCCTTTGAAATTTTAGAAGCCGTTCCTGAAAATTTACATTTTCTGTTTCATTTTTCCAGAAATATCAGAAACTATTTCGATTAGAGTATTCAAATTTTCAGTAAGTAATAACATACATATTCTGAGTCTACTGAACTAAAATGAGAGCTTAATGTTATATATAATTAAATCTATTTAGGATAACATACAAAAAATTACACAAAATTTTAACCATATAATTAAAAAATTGTATTTCCGAGAGTAGTTGCTGAAATGCAATTATTGCAGTTCAGTAGACTCAGAACATACGGTTTAATGTCTTGTAAAGATTTTTTGTCAATGGCGACAGTGGTTCCAGAAATCAGGCAAGCCATGTAACTAAATTTAATAATGTCGGGTTAGGGCGTTCCAATTCTCCTTACAGGAGAAACGAAGCTGACTGGCTATTCCTCAAATTCCCTGTCCGACGATGAAAACAAATACTCAGTTTGTGAGTTGTAGGCACAGGCCATCCTATTTATGTCGGAAAAATTTAAATTTGGTCAGGCCCCGTAAGATCGGAAGAATCGCTAGACAGGCAGTGAACATTTTGACTTTCCGGTCCGATGTGTGGCACATCAAGGGTGTGGATAACCACTTAGCTGATGCCCTAAAATGTATGTTCCACCACGAGCACGAAGTCGATGAGGCCCCAAAAGCTATTGAGAAGCTGGTGCGTGTTCCCACAGTGCTTGGTAACCTGGGGGAGAAACAGCATGTAGATGCCCATTTAAATGACACTAAACAAGTAATTAGGTATCATATAGGTACTCCAGGTTGTTCACTTTGCAAGGGCTTTCTCTGTTACCCGAATCGCTGTGAAAGGAAAGATAGAGAGATGTCTCCCGAGGAAGTTGATTCTTCCCATATTCAGGTACTACGTGGAGGACATACAGGGGTTTTTAAGACCGACTTGAAAATAAAGGATCCTTTAACCTGGCCAACTATCGGTAGCGATGTTAGGGAGATAGTAGGGCAGTGTTGAGCCAAGTGTCCATATATGTGAGCAGGAAAGAGAAACCTATAAGCAAAATTTTTATCCATTTTCTCAGTCCCCTTCGTCGTATCAAGCGAGCACCTATAACTTATTAGTAGTGGTCGATGCTTTCGAGCGTTACTTGAGGCTGCTCTCAATAAACTTTACCACCATTGGGGTTACGATTAAATGTTAAGGCGGAATATTGTTTGGAGCGCCTAAGGTGTTAGTTAGCTGCAACGCTCCAGCCTTCTTGTCTCGAGAATTTAGGAAATTCTGCTTCAATAGCGCTAAATCTCACATCACCACCAACCCCTATTACCCCCAACAGTCATTATCTGAACGAGTTCACCGAAACATATTACCTCACCATTTTCCACGACCAGCTTCAGGCCAAGTGAGATCAATCATTCCGTAGGTTTCATTTTGTGTTTACTACCACTGTGCATAGAACTCACGGGACTACCACCATGAAGCTGATGTTCATGGTTCTTGTTACCTCGCGTATGTCCCAGTTGTCGATCAGTGACCTCGTTTCTGAGGATATTAATACGAGTGTTAGTAGAAAAAATTTGTAGGTTGCCAGAAACAACTTTTTTTTTTGAACACAGAGCGACATTGACCGCTACAATAGGGCAGAGGCCCTGCTTCGTTGTGGACTAGTGACGTTCTTCTGAAAATTATCTGGGCTCAGAGCGAAGGTAGCCAAAAGGCCACTGCGAAAATGCTTCTCCGCTCTGTGAACACTCTATTTAGCTTCCTAGTCCAGGACCGATCCACGTAGAAACAGGTTAGATCCCACACAAGCCAGCATAAATTTGCACCTGGCAGTCGGGATTTTCGGAAGACGGGAGTGTCTCAACCCTCCTCCCCTCCCCTTTTTTCAATTTAAAGGTTAGGGAACTGAGCTGTGCGAGAGTCTTTATCGATGACTGACCCTCTGGCGCTTCCACTATTGTTCTGCGACTTGTGGCAGACATTTTGGTGACGGCTACAGGAAAAGTCCTAGGGACTGGCTCCAGCAGTTGGATTAGCTTCGAATATCTAGACAGATGTGTTGAAATTAAGAGGGCCGCCACGCTGTTGGAAGTGGCTGTTTGCTTCCTGCTTGGGCAATGGCGAATCGTTTGTTGGAATCTGAGTCCCTGAATAAGCTGCTTTCTCTGAACAGGGAGCTTATGGAGGTTCTGACTCTCGTCCAAGAACAATATGTACACTAAGGTGAACATCCGCTTTAGAGCCATCAGGTGCCAGGGTGGCCGAGTTTGGAACACCTCTGCGTTCTTGAGATAATGTGTGGTACCGACTTTTGTGGGCGCAGTGATTATGCACTATTATTTTAATAAGCAAGTGCGTTTCATCATCTTATATTTTCATAAAAATGTGCTTCAAATTTGGTGGAGATTGCCTTGCCCATTCAGTACGTTGGCGAGGAGGCAGTGACTATACGCAATCTATTTTATTTAGGTTTATATTTTATATAAAATAGCGTGAAGCCGGTAACAATGGCAAAAGTATTCCGTACGTTTATTAGTGGCCTTCCACCGGTTCTGTGACACTTCAGCATTAACTGATATTTCTACTTTTACCCTTGTGGCTTCCCTCTCGTGCTGGCAGTTGTTTGGTAGTTACTCCTAGGAGTATTCTTAATTTTTTTACTTGATGATTCAATGCTCGATCTGCTTTGTTTATTTTAAGTTCAGGTTTAATTCTGCATCATATAATGAAGGCTATCACTACCATATGTTTCAGCTGCTGACAATTCTTCTGGATTGTATAGCCTTGGTCCATGGAACTCTTCTACCCCTGACGTTTCATCCAAGGCTACATTGGACATCTTTGGAGGTGCTCCTGGTTGTGCTGAAACTTGCCGACTGTCAGCAAGATTTAGCACATCCATGAGCACCTCAGAAGATGTCCAATGTAGCCCTGAATGAAACGTCAGGGATAGAAGAGTTCCACGGACACGGCCATACATCCCGGCAGACTTCTCAGCAGTTTCATTCTACGTGTTTGACGATGTAGTATGTAACCATAGAACATTATAGAGCAAAAAAGTTACTTTGTTACTAAACCATCACAAAGTTTGCTACTCCACATTTTATTCAAAGGAAGTAGTAATTCATAATTATGCATAGTTAGTTACGATTATGAGATGATGTGAGGTGACAGATTAAATGAAGATCAATTTCGCACCTTAGATGAGAGTTCTTATACATCGTAATGGGAAGGGCGAATAGGTCACCTAACTTACATTGGCAGATTTGTGTACAAAAGTGTACAGTATGCAATGCAAAGGGATGACACTCAATCAACGGTACTGAAGCACCCAACCTATATACTGCATGTTAATGAGCAAAAAGTGAAACAATCGGGTAGAGAGAACAGTGCGTTTGGAAGCAAGTGCGAGGGGCCCATCACAAGTGACAACAGAAAGCTTTTGAAGGCGTCCCATGGCAAGAGTCAACGAACGGACCAGATGACTCAGCCAGGAGGGCAAGTAGTAGGCCACCAGAGTAGCATTGAAAGAAGCTTTAGAAAACTGTGTTGCGGAATTTCCAGATGGATGCAGTTGATCATGTTAACAGCGCATGGCATGTTCATGATGGATGCAAGTAACTTTTAGGCGTCTGGAGTGGTCACAAAATGTCCAATTGGAGGAAACGAACTAGGAAGGAGTAAAGCGCCGAGATTTCTACACAGTTTAATGGTAGGGCCTTTGCAATTGGCAGAGAGACTTTCCACAAAGTAAGAGAAACGCTCCTATTGGTCGGAAAAAGCCATGACGTGGAGCACGAAAGGACCAAGGAGGGGGACACATTTAGCAACGAGAAAGACAAGACGAAAAATTTCGGGCACTCTCCTCTGAACTGGCGTCAAGTGCAGAACAGGAAGCATAATGCTCTGTACAGCACAGAGGAGAAATTTGTGTGAACATTGCATTCACGGCGGCTGACATTCAGCTAGATGTTAGCTGTAGCATCGTTGAGCTCCAACAGTGGAGAAACGAACCAGCCACATAGTTAATTGTTCTTACAAGAACTGAGAGGGTGTTGTAATATGCACTCTGCTCCAGCCATGTGCTCGCATATCACCATATTTGATGACTAGGGATGAGTGCATATTTTCTCGCGTAACGAGAAACGTAGGACACTTTCTGCTGAATAAAAATTAGCAAACGTTTGATTAGCTTTTATAAGAATTTCAGAGGACGAGAGCACCCATTCAGACGACAGCTCATCGCAACTAAGGTAAATACTACAAGCTGAGGTGTAAACTTGTTGGTTCACCAGCTTGTGTCCACTGTGAACTCGAGGAGCCTTTAGTAATCTTTTGCTCAGCTTGCCACAAAAACTAAACATCCTCTGCAGACTTGACTGTCATCCTAAGTAGTACCAAACTTACAAACGGAAGCGGATGATTTGTCGTAATATTGGCCAACTTCATGACATAGCACTAAGACTACTTTTGTAAAGAAAATTCTGATGAATATTTGATGTTGTTCTGTTTAGAGTTATTTCGATTACTCAGGACGAGATTCGTTATCTTGAAAACTATCCTATCATTGTCACGTCACAAACTATGTAAATTTCTGGAATTCTTTGATAAAAATTCCGCATTATAACCAATTTGTTTACGCTTAAACACTATTGTGCTTCATCACAGAATAAGGATCCACTCCTTACCCCATTCATTTATTCTATAGACTCCAACGCACACAAAGAGTGTTTCTGATGACTTCTGATGAAAGAGAAAAGGAGTGAAGTGTCAGAATGTCTAATCCTACGTTACATGCCAAATTAAGTACAAAATATCCCGCGATCGTAAATCTTGCGAGGGTTTAGCAATTTTGGATTAAAAACTTATAGACTTTTCGGGCATTACTCGTAGCCTCTTAATGTTTATGGGCCTTGAAATCTTAAGGGATTTAAGATCTTAAAACTCTCCTAGTGTCTGTTAAAGAGCTGCTTTCTCAGTTGTGGTAACTTACCTGAATGTAGTTGGCCACCTGTGGCGAATAGTCAACTTGTGATGTTCTTTGATTTGATAATTTAGTGTCAGCTGTCGCTGCTATTTGCCAAATGTTATATTTTGAAATTTCCTTGTTTTGATTACAGTCTATGGTGAGTACTAATTGCTAAAGTTTCAAAACTGCATTGAAACAGTTCGTTCACCGTGAAGGCGTTTAGTTCATTCCTGGTAATCTTAGTCAATTGTCTTTTAAGGCGACTAATAACTGCAATTATTTCTCATATTGTACTACTTGTGCTCTTATTATTCTGAATATTCAACACGGAGAGAAGTTAACAGAGTTTAAATTGCTTTTCTAAAGTGTCCTCCTGGGACATTAAAAAAGGAAGAATGTTTTCTTTTTTGATTTATAATCTTATTGTTGTCCGCCCCTGGTAGCTGAGTGTTGAGTGCGACGGAATGTCATACCTAACGGCCCGGGTTCGATTCCCGGCTGGGTCGGAGACTTTCTTCGCTCTGGGACTGGGTATTGTGTTGTCCTCATCATCATCATTTCATCCCCATTGACAAGCAAGTCGCCAAAGTGGCGTCAACTCGAAAGACTTGCACCAGGCGAGCAGTCTACCCGACGGGAGGCCCTAGCCACACGGCATTTCCATTATTTCCAATCCTATTGTTTAACAAACTTATTGAAATTGTAGCAATTTATTCGATCGAGCACGTTACCAATCACCAACCTTGCTCCCTATTATTACACAAGACCCCTCCCTCCTGTGGGTACTAGCCATATTTTCATGGGTTTGAAGGTCACCGGTGTGCGAGCGGCCTCTTTCCAAGTTTTCTGTAATACATCAAGATTCTCTTCAGACCAATACAGCTCGCTCCAGCAGTTCAAAATCAGTGGGTCGTTATTTTGATTGTTGTACAGCGTGGTAACAAACACTCTGAATAGTTTGTAAGATTGTTGCAGAGTATTTTGTGCTGGGAAGTAATTGCTAAGTAAAAAATTTAGTACGTTGCACCGTTTTGGAGTTAATTAGCACTGAACTTAGCCAGTCAAGCCGTTTCGTGTGCAAATTCAAACGGCCGCCTTAAGTAAACCTCTGTCGTCAAACTGAACAAGAGAGCGATACAGAAATTGGACATGTGACGGTAGGAAGGACCGAATCCCAGTCAAATACTGAGCCTCTTCTTGTGCTATCATCATGAAAAAATTTTCTCTGTCAGCCAGCTTGAATTCGCGCGTGCAACGCTCTAATTGGCTGACGTCAATGATAATTAACTCCAAAACAGCGAAACACATCAAATTTTTTCTTCACGATTATTACACAGCATAGCGTACCCTGCAACATCCTTACAACCTTTTAAGTGTTTCTGACTATCCTGTATATGTCATTTCCCGCGTCAATTCTATGCTACTTTTGTATCTTTTGCAGTGTATCTTCGCAGAAAAAATATCCCACTCTTAAAGCATAATCTATTTTAACTTGAGTTGTATTGCCTGCCCACTTTCCTCAGTCGTCAAACTAATTCGGATCCACTGCGAGTAGCAATGAAGTTGATAGCTGTCCACCGTTGAGATTGAGTTACATCTGTATTTAATTCCTGGAAGTTTACTAATTTCTGCCCCAAAGGCAGAGCCAGTTGCTAAGGTCAGAGAATTCCGTGGCAAAATATTTACGGTTGACGATCCTACCTTTAGAGGACAGAGCAAGTGTGGGAAGGAAAGTCTCTGTGAACTTTTTGGTGGAGGTGGCAGCATCAAATGTCTCACCGCAGCCAGTTCATTTTCCGAGAAAATTGGTGACTTCTGGTATTCTTCTTCGCTTCAGACGATCCATATTTCATCAAGCGGGGGATTAGTATCGTTATTGTTGAATTTTTTGGCGTTGTGGCATTTTGATATTTCCCACGAAATGCGTCTACATGTCCACACCAAAGACTGGTAAGGTATTGTTCAACGATAAAAACTCATTGCCACTTAGTTACATGCTGAACAGATCATATGAAAGGTTCTTTTATAGGAACGATATGGGACGAGTCAGTTTATAGGACATGTGTACATGATTAATGTTAATGTTATCGAACGTATTACTTTATAATTCTACTCATCCACCTAAACTTAAAAACTAGATTTAAAACGCTAGCTGTTCTTAAATAGTGGGTCGTAGCATAGGTTATTAACATTTTTCCGTAAGTTTAACAAATACACGGATACACAATACAGAGACACTAGTCGTAAGTAATATACACGAGAAGAGAATAAAGATGTATTTTGTACAGCTGATGGTGCAGAGATATATTTCTTCACATAGTTGACAGCTGTGAACAGTTACCTTATAGAACTTCTACGAGGGTTGGAACTTAAATAGTGACAACTATTTATTCACAATCGATACAATAGTTACATGTTTTCACCTGTTACTGTCCTTCAAAGCAGTCACCAGCGTTGTGTAGAACCCTTTACCAACGATGTGGAAGGCGCAGTGTACCGTTAGCAGAGCCTGTTCTGTTGATGGTGCAAATTGTACGGTGTACTGCCTGGCGAATCTCTGGACCAGTTCTGAAGCGAATGCCACGAAGTGGTTCCTTCACCTTGGGAATCAAATCAAAGTATGGTGGATGATACAGTACTTCCCACTCCCATCGACCGAGCAGAGCAGCCACAGCTTGCACTGTATGCGCCTGCGCATTGTCATGCAAAATGGTGGGTGGGGGGTTGCTCAGAAAGTGTCACCGCATCTTTCGCAAAGCTGGTCGCAGGTGATGCTCCAAAAACGAACAGTAATACTGTGTGCACTGATGGTCTGCTGTGGAGGAACGTAATGCCTTAGCATAACACCATCACAGTCTTAGACGACTTTAGACCGCTCCATTCCCATAATCAACATAACAGGTTATGCTAACGGTATACTCACTGACAGTCGTCGCCTCGCAGTTTAGCTAGCTGTGAAGGAACGTTAGTCATTGTATAGATGGTGGTCCATTGATCGTGACCGGGCCAAATATCTCACGAAATAAGTGTCAAACGAAAATACTGCAAAGAACGAAACTTGTCAAGCTTGAGAGGGGAAACCAGATGGCGCTATGGTTGGCCCGCTAGATGCCGCTGCCATAGGCCAAACGGATACCAACTGCGTTTTTTTAAATACCAACCCCCATTCATTATTACATATTCGTGTAGTACGTAAAGAAATATGAATGTTTTAGTTGAACCACTTTTTTCGCTTTGTGATAAATGGCGCTGTAATAGTCACAAGCGTATGGCTCACAATTTTAGACGAACAGTTTGTAACAGGTATGTTTTTTAAATTAAAATACAAAACGTAGGTACGTTTGAACATTTTATTCCGGTTGTTCGAATGTGATACATGCACCTTTGTAAACTTATCATTTATGAGAACTCATGCTGTTACAGCGTGATTACCTGTTAATGCCATATTATTGCAATAAATGCTCAAAATAATGTCTGTCAACCTCAGTGCATTTGGCAATACGTGTAACGACATTCCTCTCAATAGCGAGTAGTTCGCCTTCCGTAATGTCCGCACATGCATTGACAATGCGCTGACGCATGTTTTCAGGCGTTGTCGGTGGATCACGATAGCAAATATCCTTCGACTTTCCCCACAGAAAGAAATCCGGGGACGTCAGATCCGGTGAACATTCGGGCCATGGTATGGTGCTTCGACGACCAATCCACCTGTCATGAAATATGCTATTCACTAATACCGCTTCAACCACACGCGAGCAATGTGCCTGATATCCATCATGTTGGAAGTAAATCGCCATTCTGTCATGCAGTCAAACATCTTGTAGTAACTTCGGTAGAACATTACGTCGGAAATCAGCATATATTGCACGATTTAGATTGCCATCGAAAAAATGGGGGACAATTATCCTTCCCCCCATAATGCCACACCATACATTAACCCGCCAAGGTCACTGATGTTCCACTTGTCGCAGCCATCGTGGGTTTTCCGTTGCTCAATAGTACCTATTATGCCGGTTTACGTTTCCGCTGTTGGTGAATGACGCTTCGTCGCTAAATAGAACGCGTGCAAAAAATCTGTCATCATCCCATAATTTCTCTCGTGCCCAGTGGCAGAACTGTACACGACGTTCAAAGTCGTCGCCATGAAATTCCTGGTGCATAGAAATATGGTACAGGTGCAATCGATGTTGATGTAGCATTCTCAACACCGACGTTTTACAGATTCCCTATTCTCGCGTAATTTGTCTGCTACTGATGTGCGGATTAGCCGCGACAGCAGCTAAAACACCTACATGGGCATCATCATTTGTTTCAGGTCGTGATTGACGTTTCACACGTGGCTGAACACATCCTGTTTCCTTAAATAACGTAACTATCCCGTGAGCGGTGCTGGCACTTGAATGATGTCGTCCAGGATACCGAGCAGCATACGTAGCACACGCCCGTTGGGCATTTTGATCACAATAGCCATATATCAACAAGTTATCGAACTTTTCCGCAATTGGTAAATGGCCCATTTTAACACGGTTAATTTATCACGAAGTAAATACTGTCCGTTCAAAAAAATGGTTCAATTGGCTCTGAGCACTATGGGACTTAACATCTATGGTCATCAGTCCCCTAGAACTTAGAACTACTTAAACCTAACTAACCTTAGGACAAACACCCAGTCATCACGAGGCAGAGAAAATCCCTGACCCCGCCGGGAATCGAACCCGGGAACCCGGGCGTGGGAAGCGAGAACGCTACCGCACGACCACGAGCTGCGGACAAATACCGTCCGTGCTGGAGGAATGTTGCGTGATACCACGTACTTATACGTTTGTGACTATTACATCGCCATCTATCAAAAAGCAAAAAAAGTGGTCCGACTAAAACATTCATATTTCTTTACATACTACATGAATTGTAATAAAAATGCGGCTTACTATAATAAAAAACCCAGTCGACATCCATTTGACCAATTACTGCGCCATCAATCGCGCCAACCATAGCGCCATCCGGTTTCCCCCTTGAAGGCAGACGAGTTTCGTTCTTTGTAGTTTTTTCGTTTGATACCTATTTCGTGCGATATTTGGCCCAGTCACTATCAATGGACCACTCTGTATAGTTGTGATATGGACACGGACAAGATTCAAAAATTAGTCCATGTTATTTGATTGCTGTCAACCTCAGAACTTCAGATTGGGCATAACTGAAGTCTCAAATGGTTCCTGTAACAGAGTGTATTTTAACTAAGTTTTATTTTATGTTGTAGTGAGAAGAAACCGGCCATCCATCTATCACACCCAGTTTTCCTCATTCTGTTAGGGAACACAAAACATTGCACGACGGTACTATTGTTAAAGTATCCTAGTGCTGTCGGTGCATAGTGTCCGCCTCTTGGAACGTGGAGTGAGGTCTCTGAGGCGGCAGTATGATGTGGTATTCTGGCTACTTCGCTTGTGAAAGTCACAGCTTGAGCCCTGGAGCTTCTCACTTAGAACCGAAGTCTGCTGTTTTCCCAACCATTCTGGATACAGTGCGAAAAGCAACCACGAGCGGCACAAGGCCACAAGGCAGACTTATTTAAGCAGAAGGAACTGCTGGTAAACAGTTCAGCTAGCTCGCGGGGTAGTCACATTACAGCTGCCAGGTAGGTGCCTGATGTCTCAAGACGCGCCTGGCTGTCGCCATGTCTGGAAGAATTAACTCAGGCCGCGGAAAACCATTGAGAGCCCAGCACTGACTGGCGGGCAATATTAATATGTGGTCTGATGGGAGAGCACGCCAGCAGCTTTCTGTTCACTGGTTGGCCTTGTAATATTCTGTGGGAGTGAGAGTGTAATGAAAATTTATTCCTATAGTTTAACAAGGACAAATTCTCTATTTGGAGGAAAACAACGTAATTTTTAGGAAAGGACAGGCAAACCAATCTTCGAGGTGAGTAGGAAAGGAGGAATGCTATTCAGGCTCGTGCTCTGTTTCGGGTCTGGTTACTGAGTGTGAAAGGGGTTCTTCTGTGGCAAGGATCCGGATGAGAGGCTTCGGAATCCTGCATTCGACGCTAAGATTTTCGGACTTCATTGGTAAGAGTACACTGTAGCGTCCACAATTCCTGGAGTACTTCCTTCATTCTTTAGGTGCTGTTAACTTGTGCTATTCGGACATGAACTAGAGGCTGAATTCAATATTCATATTCTTTGGCTAAGTACATGTATCCTTTTTCTTTCCACAAGAGTTGCATTTCTGTAGAGCTTACGGCAACCATCAATTTCATTCAGAGATCGCGGGTTGAGTGCGCTTGATAATTTTCTTGTAGGGGTCACGAGTCCATACCATCATCCCAAAACTGCAAACGTTTATCTGTTTAGTCATGTTATTATTGGCATAATTTCGTGCTTCTTATATGTATGGTGTACAATCTCGAGAGCAGTGAGTGAAAATTAGCTTGTCTGTTATGTTATTTATGTGTGAAAAAAATGGTTCGAATGGTACTGAGCACTATTGGACTTAGCTGCTGAGGTCATCAGTCCCCTAGAACTTAGAACTACTTAAATGTAACCAACCTAAGGACATCACACACATCCATGCCCGAGGCAGGATTCGAACCTGCGACCGTTGCGGTCGAGCGGCTCCAGACTGAAGCGCGTAGAACCGCTCGGCCACACCGTCCGGCATTTGTCTTTTTATAATAAAATGTGATTTGTAACTCCATCTTCAATTTAACACTTACTCGATGATCCTGGTTCAAAAAAATGGCTCTGAGCACTATGGGACTCAACTGCTGTGGTCATAAGTCCCCTAGAACTTAGAACTACTTAAACATAACTAACCTAAGGACAGCACACAACACCCAGCCATCAAGAGGCAGAGAAAATCCCTGACCCCGCCGGGAATCGAACCCGGGAACCCGGGCGTGGGAAGCGAGAACGCTACCGCACGACCACGAGATGCGGGCTGATCCTGGTTCACTTCTGTTTGATAATAACGTGAATGACGGCACACCACACGTGATTTGGTGGAACCATCCACAACTCCGTCCAAACAGGCCTTGAAAGAACCAACGATACCGACCGCCGGCCGTGTTATCCTCAGCCCACAGGCGTCACTGGATGCCGATATGGAAGGGCATGTGGTCAGCACACGGCTCTCCCGGCCGTATGTCATTTTACGAGACCGGAGCCGCTACTTCTCGATGACCGAGTGCATCTCGCTGGCCAACAGCTCTTGGCAGACCGAATGGTCACCCATCGAAGTGCTAGCCCAGCCGGACAGCGCTTGACTTCGGTGATCTGACGGGAAGCGGTACTAACACTGTGGCAACGCCGTTCGCTACCACTCAATAACAGTAATAATAACGACAATAATAATTTCCGTTTCTGTTGCGTGAACTTACTAGACTCACATTTGTGTCAGTGGGAAACAAAATAATTCAAATTGGTCACCGTTTCTAAATATCCGACGACGAGGGCCGCTTTTCATTTAAACCTTCCATAGATAGTGTACCATGCCGTAAGTATTGAAGTCCCACTGCAGCATCACCTCAACGTGTACTGAGTTGAAAATAAAAATTATGAGCGATGTTTATTAGGCCTCTCTGTGAGAGTGTTAACGCCTACACAACTGGCCATTAAAATTGTTACACCAAGAAGAAATGCAGATGTTAGACGGGTTTTCATTGGACAAATATACTATACTAGAACTGACATGTCATTACATTTTCACGCAATTTCGACGCATACATCCTAAGTAATCAGTACCCAGAACAACCACCTCTGGCCATAATAACGGCCTTGATACGCCTGGGCATTGAGTCAAACAGAGCTTCAATGGCTGCCCATGCAGCTTCGACACGATACCACAGTTCATCTAGAGTACTGACTGGTGTATTGTGACGAGCCAGTTGCTCGGCCACCACTGACCAGACGCTTTCAGTTGGTGAGAGATCTGGAGAATGTGCTAGCCAGGGCAGCAGTCGAACATTTTCTGTATCCAGAAAGGCCCGTATAGGACCTGCGACAAGCAATCCTGCATTATCCTGCTGAAATGTAGAATTTCACATTGATCGAATGAAGGGTAGAGCCACGGGTCGTAACACATCTTAAATGTAACGTCCACTGTTCAAAGTGCCGTCAATGCGAACAAGAGGGACCGAGACGTGTAACCAATGGCACTCCATACCATCACGCCGGCTGATACGCCAGTATGGCGACGACGAATACACGGTTCCAATGTGCGTTCACCGCGATCTCGCCAAACATGGATGCACCCATCATGATGCAGTAAAACAGAACCTGGATTCATCCGAAAAAATTACGTTTCGCCATTCGTGCACCCAGGTTCGTCGTTGAGTACACCATCGCAGGCCCTCCTGTCTGTGAGGCAGCGTCAAGGGTAACCTCAGCCATCGTCTCCGAGCTGATAGTCCATGCTGCTGCAAACGTCGTCGAACTGTTTGTGCAGATGGTGGTTGTGTTGCAAACGTCCCCATCTGTTGACTCAGGGATCGAGACGTGGCTGCACGATCCTTTACAGCCATGCGGATAAGATGCCTGTCACCTCGACTGCTAGTGATACGAGGCCGTTGGGATCCAGCACGGTGTTCCGTATTACCCTCCTGAACTCACCGACTCCATGTTCTGCTAACAGTCACTGGATCTCGACCAACGCCAGCAGCAATGCCGTGATACGATAAATTGCAATCGCGATAGGCTACAATCCGACCTTTATCAAAGTCGGAAACGTGATGGTACGCATTTCTCTTCCTTACACGAGGCATCACAACAACGTTTCACCAGGAAATGCCGGTCAACTGCTGTTTTTGTATGAGAAATCGGTTGGAAACTTTCCTCATATCAGCACGCTGTAAGTGTCACCACTGTCGCCAACCTTATGTGAATGCTCTGAAAAGCTATAATTTGCATATCAGAGCATCTTCTTCCTGTCGGTTTAATTTTGCGTCTGTAGCACGTCAACTTCGTGGTATAGCAATTTTAATAGCCAGGAGTGTAGATACGACTGCGAAGTCTCCGTTGAGACTAAGCGCGAAAGCCGAAACAAGGCAGAACTACGCCGCGCTGTGCAGCTCACAAACTTTCGCTCCTGTTTCTTCTTTTGTGTTTTCAGCGAGCGAACAGTTCCTTTCAGCAAAAGCATTGCGTCCCATATCCGGCAGCCGGAATTTACGAGTGAGTGGCGGGGAAATAAAAGGCCGCAGCCGAAATGAGGGGCCTGCAGGCGTCGCGACGCCACGCCGCGCCGCATCGCGCTGAGGCCAGACCGTCGAACGAAGAGCCGGCGCCGGCACCGGCACAGACGCCACGGGATTTACGAGCCGTAACTCAGTTGGGGGCAATGTGTGGCGTGGCGTGGCGCGGATTTACCACCTGCCCGCAGACAGCGTCCAGCGCGACGGCGCTTCGGGGGATCCCCGGCCAAAGACCTCAGTTTAGTTCGACGACATGGACAGTTTACAGTGGACGAGCCTGGCTGATCTCGTCGTTGCCGTTACGGGGACATTCCAACAGATTCTTCAGCCTCAGTGTCAGATACCATTGTACTATTGAGTGCGGCCAATATTTCCCTGTTGTTGTGATCTTCAGTCCGAAGACTTGTTTGATGCACCTCTCCAAGCTACTCTACTTGGTAACAGCCTTTGCATCTCCGAATACCTACTGCAAATTATATCCTTCTGAATCTGCTGACTGTATTAATCTCTGGTTCTCGCTCCAATACTAAATCGGCAGTCCCTTGATGTCTCAGAATGTGTTCTATCAAACCATGCCTTTTTCTTATCAAGTAGTGCTACTAATTTCTCTTCTCCCGAGTTCTATTTCGCACCTCATTAGTTACGTAATCTATCCATCCAATCTTCAGCATTATGCTACAGCACCAAATTTCACGAGCTTTTACTCTCTTCTTGTCTAAATTGTTTATGGTCCATTTTTTGCCTTCCAGAGAAAAGTGTTAACACATCTCTCTTCCTCAGAAACGCATTTCTTACTTTGGAGAGAAGAGTGTGTGGTCGTTATGCATCTTTATATTCGTCGCCTAAACCTGCCGCTGTTTTGCAGGAAGAATGGTATAAGAGCTCGTTGGAAATTACACAGGCATTGTATCAATCAGTTCGAGACGACTGAAAGCTGTTATGAGCTACAATAATTTTTCTACACTACATTTCGCATAGTAATGTTTCCTTTTTTTCGTGATTCCATATTTTGGCAACTCCTGTATAATGTGTACCCATAAGATATGCGGTCTGCCATCGAAGAAAAGAATGATAATGATCTCTTCAGATTCCAGATTAGTCCACCATTTGGATTTGTTTGAGGTGAATAGTTGGAGAGACACGAGTGACCACGAGAAAAGATTGAACAACCAACGGAAGTTTAATAGTCTACGAATCTGAGCATGAGAGGTAGTAGGTCTGAATCTGAAGCTATAAAATCTGAACAGGAAAATACAAAGACTCAGTCTAGATGAAGTTGCGTTCACTAACTGAAATGGAAACGTAATAAAGGTATCTACTCAGATGTGTAGAGGATAATGTCAACAGCAGCAATGAATGGTTCAATAGGTATAAGATTGGTTATACATAGAAAAGTGTGGCGGAGCGGGAATGTTAACGGTGCGGAGACAATCTGGTTCACATAAAAATCGACTGCTGACCAATGATAACAATAAACGTTCGATATACATGCCGATCTCACAAGGAGATAATGAAGACTGAGTGTATGAGGATAATGAATGAGTAATTTAATATTGCGTTGGAGGTGAAAGCTAAATAATGTTCGGTGAGTGCAAAAGTGTTGTAGGGGAAAGAACAGAAGATAGTTAGGAGAAAATATCGGCTTTGTAGTGAGAATGACACAGTCGAAAGCCGCGCGGAATTAGCCGAGCGGTTTGGGGTGCTGCAGTCATAGACTGTGCGGCTGGTCCCGGCGGAGGTTCGAATCCTCCCTCGGGCATGTGTGTGTGTGATTGTCCTTAGGATAATTTAGGTTAAGTAGTGTGTAAGCTTAGGGACTGTTGACCTTTGCAGTTAAGTCCCATAATATTTCACATACACACGGAGGAGAAAGATGACTTGTGCTCTGCAATAAATCTGAGCTGTTTTCGCCCGCCGGTGTGGCCGAGCGGTTCTAGGCGCTTCAGTCTACAACAGCGTGACCGCTATGGTCGTACGTTCGAATCCTGCCTCGCGCATGGATGCGTGTGATGTCCTTAGGTTAGGTAGGTTTACGTAGTTCTAAGTTCTAGGGGACTCATGACCTCAGATGGTAAGTCCCATAGTGCTCAGAGCCATTCAGCTGTTTTCAGCGAATGCATTGCTCAGAATTCTCAAGATTTGTGCTTGGAAAACGACTAGAAACAAGGCAAGATGGATTACGTATTAGGTAGACAGCAATTAAGAAATCCGATACTGGATTGTAATGCTTACCCTAGGGTAGATACAAACTTCGTTCGTAAACGGGTAATGATATAGAGGGGACTGAATTTGAAGATAATGGTCCAGGTGAAACAGTGGGATACTTAATTTCAGAAGAATGATGAAGTGCATCTGTAGCTCTCAAATACTGTAAATTTTGCGATAGTGGGGACCGAAACAGGCAGCTGAGTTGATAAGGCTTGGACACGTCTAAAAGTAGCAATTGCACATGCATGCAGACGAATGTAGTTATGGCGAAGGTAGTTGCCGAGAAACCTGAGATCAGAGAAGTGACATTTTAATTGATCGATGGGAAGTATGAAAATATTTAGGATAAAGCAGGAATGCAGCAACATTAAGCTATGAAATAAATAGGAAGCGTACGGAAGTTACGGCAAACGGGCTGCAGGAAAAATATGAGGCAAGCGAATAAAGAATGGTCGACGGGGGGGACTGATCCTGCGTATAGGAAAGTCGAACAGTAATTTCTGAGAACAGTTCTTTTGGAGAACAGTGGTTTTCCTCAGTATTTTAACATGTACATCAATTTCTCGACCGTAGAAAATCTTTATTTTTGTTGTTACCGGTTTCGGTCATTTAGTGACGATCTTCAGACCTCATAACATTTTCACAAATTTAGAGTACATTGTATGGTGCTAACTCTGATTAAAACAACAGTCGAAATGGCAATAACATTTGTTTATTGTTACCGGTTTCGGCTTATGTTAAAGCCATCTTCAGATTTGGTAGGCCCTGCAAGGGTAGGAACAGCAAAGTTATTAACAGTACTACTACGTATGGTGTTAAAAGAAAATACTCCTATGGCATGAGCTGGCGGCTATTCCGTTCTTCATGTGATACCATGATCGTACACTGTGACTAATGACTGTGGTGATACGGGTCAAACAGTGGTCAGTTCCCACGCCGACTACGAATTCCATCAGCAACAGCCAGATTCAAACGCTTCACAAGGATTGAAACGTTGTTGCTGTATAAAATCTTTCAGGTAAGTTCTCGTAAACCAAGTATGAATGCATAAGAAGTTTAAGCATTACAAACCATCAGGCAAGTAGTCATTTATGTTCAAATAAAATACACATACTTGCGGAACGAGAGGAAGCATTGTCATCATGATTTAGATTTTCCGTGATTTCACTAAAACGCTTCTGTCAAATGCCGGAATGGTTCCTTTGAAAGGGCACTGCCGAATTCGTTCCCCATCCTTCTCTAATCTTGTAGTACCGATGACCTCGCTGTTTGATCCACTCGCACATATCAACTAAAGATCCAGAAATACATTAGTCAATAATGATGCGAATGAAGTCGGAATTGAAGTACGAAAACAAGATACAAAAGTAGGTCTCTGCTTGTACCTATGCCTACAAGAGTGATCTTGCTCTTATTAAGTGTGCAATGTTACGCAGCACAGCTTTGAGTGCCGACACATCTTTTTAGCGTTCAGTCTGTCATTTGCAGACTTCTGAATACTGTTATGAATTATCCCACCCCTCCCTGAGAACGATCTGCTAAGAACGAATGCGGCAATCGTTCAAGCTACGTCTGCATGCCTCTAACTGTTAGAAAGTTTAGGACGGATATGGATTGAAATGTCTTATTATGCCTTGCGCTTTAATTGCATTAAGACTTAACATTCGCATGTGCAGGTTGGTTATGTGAGACCTTAATTTCAGCAGGCGTATAAAATGTTCAAATAACTTACGGGAATGCAGCCGGGTGTCGTCGTTGACACCAGCCGGTATTTAGACAAGTGACCACCTCGTTTCAAGGCTAAACTACAGCAAGCAAGGGTTGTGCAAGTGAACTCTCGGTTTGCAGAGAAAGACCGAAAAGGTAATACTCAAAAACACTGTAAACTCTAGCGCCATCACAAAGCAGTGATGACCGACTTCAGAAGTTACCGATAATGAGGTAGCATAAACTTTGTCCTTCTGATTCTTGAAAAAGGAGGGAGCAGGTTTTCACAAAGTGTTTCAACAAAGATCACCATTTGTAATTGTAAGGTTATTTGCTAATTTAATTTGCTTAATAACACTACCCCAAAGGCCAGAAGTGCATGCCATAAGCTCTGTGATGTTATATCCCATAGGATGACCATTGCCAACACAATGTTTATGGCGGATTTGTTCCGCTGTTGTAAGTGTGTGTGATCCGCTTATGCTCAGTACACCTGTCCTCCATAGTCCTGATAGTGCGACAAATATATGACATGCCACAATTGCAACGAATGCGTTAGACACCTGTCTCACGCAAAAAAAGCCCATCCTTTACGGAATCTAGAAGGACCCAGATCTTATATGGTAGTCGAAAAACACACTTCACATTTCCGTTGGAAATTCTCCCTGGGTAATGGAAAAAGGCCGTATAGTTTGGTGCCTCCTCGTTATTATCATCGCTAACCCGGTGCTCACTTGGTCGATAGAGCAATCCACGTCTGATTTGTATTTCAATATAACCATTCTAATGAATGGCAACTTCGAGACAGGCTAACTCTGGTGACCAACTCTTAGGGTCCAGGACGATATGACCCCCACGAAACAAGGTAAGATGCACCCCATGAAATTCAGCCAGATGGTAACAACTATCAAAGAGACGCCCTACTAAACCCGCAGGACAGGACAGGACAGGTGGCTTAAGTTGTGGAAAGGGGCCAAAATGAGCGGCTGACAGTTACACTCGAACATACAACCTTTTATTTGATCAAACATTACAAGAGCCAAGAAATTGTTTAAAAAAACACAGCTTTAGCTTTGCAACTTAATTAGCTGTTGAAAGCACCGTACGATCCCATGCCTTAAGGGAAAGACCACTTTAATTTAAAAACGGCTGAAAACCGATAACTTAAAGCTCAACCAAAATAAGAAATTTAAAAGGCAAAGCCTTATCAGAAAACAATTCTCTAATTAGGCGAAAGGCCCAAAGAATCTGACATTTTAGGATCTAAACAACTTAAATTCAAAAATCGGCTTAAGACGAAATAACATTAATAAAAGGAAATACCAAAGGTTTTACGTGAAACAGTTCTTAAATTAGGCTGAAGCCCAAACTATCTGATACCTTAAGGCCAAAACAACCTGAATCTAAAAATCGGCTAGAAACCATACAAGTACAAACGACAAGAACAAACAAGAAAAGGCAGTACACCCCAAGGCGCTCAGAAGTTCCGAGGGTCGGCATGGAATTCTAACACTAACGCTTGCTTAGGTGAGACAGTCAGTCGGCCCAACCATTGTCAATCCAACGACAACCCAACCGACTGAGAGTCAACGGACCCACCGACAAGATAACCTCCACCTCACCCGACCAGCACACAACGTGGAGTTCAATGGAACAACATACAAGCTATTGGCGCCCACAGCCAATTATACATTGAGCTGTCAAACTACACACCGTGCTGGACAGCGACAACACGAGGAGGAAAATACACTGCCTGAGTTTACGTCAACGGCCAGTGTAGGTAACTGGAACGTTAATGGCCACAATGCAGAAGATTCCGCTGGTGCACTTCAATTCAAATAACAAAGTACAGTTAAACTCCACAGGAGGGTGGCTAAAATTTGCCAACTTGAAAACACACGTTGTTGATCGCGGGAATATCCTAACAGTCGACAACGAACTCCAAACGACACAATGTGAATAGTCGTGACTTGCTGGTAGATTAAGTCAAAACTCAACTTTCATGTCCAGGATCGGTAAGCCACGAACCTCGTATCAATGGGAATAGCGCCACACACTCTGACGCCATAAAGAGGCCACCAGCGGGCACGGCCAAATACTCACCGCGGAGATTTTCTCGCTGCTCCACGCCAACCGACCAACTCCCAGGCCCGGAGAAGGTGAAAGGACCAACTATACGTCAGCCGATGAGACGACCAGCCGAACGACCAACCAACGGTCGTCCCTCTCCAATCTCCCTCCGCTGGTCAGTACATGTGTGTCGCCAGCGGTCGGCGAGCACTGGCTGTCCGTGCCTCAGCTGCGCCCCCTCCCCGACTTCACTGCTGCCCGACTGCACTGCTGGTCTCTCCCGAACTGACGACTAGACACACCACGACCCGGAAATGCCATCGGTAGCTCCATAGATGGGAAGACAGTGCACTTATCGATACGCGCTGCTGCTGCCGCTCACGGGCAAGCGAGGGAGGAAGTTAGTCACGCCAGTAAATTGAATAAGAAAACGAGGCTTCAGTACTGTAATAGTAGATGACAAACAATAAATGGCATGAGCACGAGCCGTACACACCTCAATCAGCCTGCAGATACAAGTCAATGTGAATAAGCTTCCTATAAACGGCGTCTGACCAACACACCAAGGAAGGGAAGACAGTAATTCTTTTCTACCTCCATCGGGAAACGGATATTCGGATGTATTGAATTCAAGTGTTCTAAAAAGTCGTTCAACGTCTCACGTCGACATTTCTGGAGATACGTGTAGATTTCAAAGCCACCGACCCCAAGGCGCTTACCTTGGAATCTTCCATAACCAAATTGGCAGTAATAGGAGAAAACGTGCTTACCATCGCAATTCTGTCTCCTAGTAGTGTTGTTCATTGAATAAAAAGTACGTGAACATCAATACACGTAGAACTAGTTTCGTTAATTCAGCACCGAAACTAGCCAGAATCAACCGTAACGAATAACACGGAGGAACACGAGCAAAGAGAGGTACCACATCAAAACTAACTAGAATGTCAGTGTCATTCAATCACATTCCCTCTTTTCGACGTAAGAAATCCACCAACCTGCACTCACACCCACCTACTATAGGGCTCAACAGAGTATCATGACGTTATGTTGCGTCGGAGCATCAATGTTACAATCGGTTTAGAGGAACATCTTATCTGTGGGCGAACATTACGATACGAATGAAGGCTCCTGATGATCTCCTGAGATAAGGAACTTTTCTTCAGGAGGCTGCTAGTCTTTCTCTGTACACATTTTTTGGGGTCGGCATCGATCCTGCGATATGATGAATCAGACATTAAACACTGCATCTTTTGCACGAAATCTTGCTTGACTAAGACAACGGTAGCATTGCCATTGTCAGCAGGTAAAGTAACAATATTCGTATCAACTCTAAGGGAAAATAAAATACCCCTCTCGGTTGCTGTCATTTTAATCTTGAGTGGACGAACCCCAGTAAACACACCACATGGCCTCTTGCCAGCCTCCTCTGCAACATCAAGAGATCACTTAAAGACAGCCTGTTCAACAGAAGTAACAAAATCAACCAGTGGCAAACGCTTGGGAATCGGTGCAAAATTTAAAGCTTTCACTAGGAATGATAAAGCTGTATCGTTATAAGCTTCACCCATGGTACTTATCACAGAACTTCGAGACATAGTATTACATTCAGAGCCACTGAACCATTCAAGCTTCGAAAAATGCCACGCAGTTACAGAATGAAATACCCAATCAGACAGCGACCATGAAGCGCCGTACAGCCGGTCGCAATAAAACTCCGAACTTTTTGAAGCAATCATTAAATGAAGCCTAAACAATTCACTGCAAACAAAATCTAACTATCGACGATTGTAAAGAATCCTTTCGAGAAGAAGAGCTAGGCTAGCGCGTTGCTTGACGAGATTGGTGGCAGTAGAATTAATATGATGCACAAATTTTGTAAACGTTGAAACTATATTTTGCTCATGACACCTCAGGAAAAACGACAACGCACATTGCAGTCTTACTCCACTGCTGCAAAGTAAGACTGTATTGTTCATTCTCGTTTTATTATTGCAGACTCAGAAATTATGACGAAGGATGTTGTATCGATGTTGAATTGCCAACACTGGAGCAGAAGTAAAAGAATCGCGACCACTTATGTTTAAATTACGCTATAGTACGATGTTTCTTCGTCCATGCAGTAATCTCAGACGGTATATCGGTTTACATGGGAGATAACTGTGAAGACAGTTTACAGTATGTATCCATTTAGTCAGCCTCATGCAAATCTATATACCTATTACTGGACCGAAACCGTATATTCTATATTATTTTGTGCGAGTTTTCTCACTATCAGTTACTGTAAAATGAAAACAACGTTTCCGTAATCTCGTCTCGTTACAGCTAAAATGTACGGAAATTTGCCGCCTCGATAGAAACTTCTACAAAGGGACATTGCTCCAGCTAAACGACACAGAGAAGTACGAATTTTTCAAATTCTCACATTGCCTATCTTGCGGCGTCAAATAACTACTTTCCATTGTTTTTGATTTATAAACTTCATCAAAACTTTTTACTAGCACTGATAAGTGATCTGAAAAAAAGAGGTATCAGTAATCTTTTCCATCACTAAAAAAGTGATTATGTCCCAGACCAATACATTTTGGTTGTCTAAATTTCATAGCCGCACTAATTCGGCCATAGAGTCTTATTTTGCAGTCCAATTAGGAAAACTCAGCTACAACTTAGTGTCCGATTTCATAATATAATTCCCTCGGTTTCGTATAATTTCATTCGACTGCTTCCAATGATCCTTGTCTTACATTTTTTGATATTCATCCTATATAAACTATTTTCGACATACTATTCTGTTGCTTGTCAGCGGAACATCGAATTTCTTTTAGGATTTCATAGATCAGTTGTTAAAAACGGAAAACCTGTAGGAACATTTTGTCATCTATCTGTCTGTCACTCCGACTGTTAAAAATCCATTATCTCAGGAGCGCGCAGACATATCAAGCTAAAATGTATGTCACATTCTAAAGTCTACGGTGCCATGGAGGTGTAAAATATTGAACCTTCTAAGTCAGTGCAATGTAAAGATATCGCCATACAGTCAAATGTTTTCATGTAAACGCATTCATCAAAACCTATATGGTACTTCCCTTTAGCCTTGAATCATGAAATTTGGTAAGAAGCAAGAAGTCACAGTGAAAACGCAGAAGAATTTCGAAAGTTATTATTTTGTGATTATTTCGAACGAAAAAGTTGTCATTTATTAGCCGCCTGTATATCTGTTCTTCCGTCTGTTAAGAGACCGTATCTCAGGAATGGGTATGTGTATCAGGTTGAAGTTTTTGTCACACACTTAGTTCCATCATGCTTTGGTGGTGTAATAAATGTAAGCTTCTAAGTCAATGCAATTAAAAGATACAGCCATTTATGTCACACATTTTGATACTTGCGAACGCATTCATCAAAGCGCGTAGGGTACTTCTCGTTTATCTGGAATCATGAAATTTGGCAAGAAGCAAGGTTTCTCAATACAAGGAAAGGAAAATATCAGAAAATGGTTAATTTTTAATTGTATCACAAAAATTATTAATTTCGTCGTTTATTATCATACTTTAACATTAAAATTAAAACATTCTAGGAAGCCTATGAATTCCAGTGACAGATATCTTGTCAGTATCAACGTCAATAATAGGAAGAAATTACCGAAATTTTCGATTCTCTAGATGGATGACTTAGTTACATAAATAATTAAGTTTGTACAGAATCCTTAGAACGAGAATCCCACTCGTACCTGACTAGTTGTTTCATTTCTTCTCTCAGAACGTTAATTAGCTCGCCAAACTTTTTCTTGGTTTCTTCTATTGCGTCCTCAATGCGCATTTTGAGTGCTAAACTTAAAACGTTGACAAAAATAATAAAATTGATTGCTGCACTGTTTTCAAAGTACTGCTTCTTTTCTGGCGAAGTATAATTTTCCTTGAAGCAATGGTAAGGGGTTTAACGTTTTATCAGGTGCAAAGTAAACTTAAATTATTCGGTGGCGTGGAAAGAATTTCATTCCTTTGTGGACGGCAGAGAGTGCAGTTCCCGTCCCGCCCTTGATGAGATCTATTAATCCCCAGCTAATCCCACGAAATGAATAGTGCCATAAAACGTGCATTAAGAGACGGCCAGAAGCCTGGAAAATAGAGGGGCGGTGGGCGCGGCAGGCAGGAAGACGGCCGAGCGGTAAAAGTGTCCTCCCAGGGCCACTCGCTCACCCCCGCCACCGGGCAGGCGCTCCCGCTACCCGCAACACAGGCATCGCTACGCTGCGCCGCTGCAGGGCCCGCTTCCCGGCCCCGGAAGCGTTACTCAAATGCAAAACACTGGGAACGCTCTAATCGCGGGTCGGATCGCATTCGGCGGCCGCATTGTCGCCTATAAATTGTCGGCAACAATCGGGAGGAAGAGCACTCCGGGGTCTACTACTGCTGACGACGGCATTACGTAAACAAAGTGCCGCCCCGTCGCCTCGGCCTATAGCTGGCACTTTCTACGACAGACATGGCTGTGGCATATGCGAGAGACACGTTACTAGTTTCAGGGTGACTATTCTTCTGCAAGAGCACTTCCTCTGTGACACTTATCTATCCAGCTACAACATTTATGGTGATTAAACCTAACAATATCAAGCAATTTTTGACAAGCCGCGTTACGAATGAGGTGGGGGGTGTGGAAGCCGGGGGAGAGGGGGGATGGTGCCTTGTGCCAACCATAAAAAACTGGAAAAACAAAATTCTTGAATTGTTGCCGAGTTGTATTAACAACACGGTTTTTTAGTAGGTACTGATTCGTAATCAGGGACCACATCTAGAAAACATCTTTAAGCATATACTCAGCAATAACAATGACTCTAAAACTCTCAATAACGTATACTACCGATCTTCTGATTACCAATAAATATAAAAAACTGACAATTTCGTTCATTGTTGTTGACTTTTACGCTCTACATAATTTTTTAAAGAGGTACTGATGTGTAACTAAGGGACTGAACCTGGATATAATGAATACGACCTTCATTGCTGAAAGTGACATCTACTAGAAAGGCCTAAATTTTTCTGTTGGGTTCAACTGAAAAATTTAAAACATATATGGAATATAGTAGAAAATGCAGCAAAATAATAAAAATTTTTTTCAAAATTTTAAAATATAAAGCAAGTGACATGATTACAATATTTTTTCAAGATTGGCATAAGATATTCCCCCTCCCTCTTATGTTTATCGATGCTAGACTGACAGAGGGAGGTAACGACTTCCTTGCCATGTCTCATTTTCTTGAAATTATTAGGGATAGGGAACCAGTCCCCAGACACAAATTTCCGAAATACGTAGTGCATTTATCAAGAAGATAATAATAATAATATAATGTCGTCTTTGAATATTACAACATTACTGAACATTGTTATGTGTAAGAAGTGCTCACTGAAGAGGTACGAAATGTAGTAACAACAAAATCAGTTAAAATTTGCATAACGCCTTGGGATAACGCAGTGAGCATCTAGGGACGTGAATGTAGTGTCATCTCCCCCTAAAAAATTCGAAACTGTGTCCTTAGAAGGTAAGATGATGCTAACTGTACGTTTCGACGTCCGAGATCGAATAGTCTTCAAATTCCTGGAGCAAGGACAAACCATTTATAGTGACATGTTCTGTAATACACTCCATAACCTACGCAGGTCCATCAAGAGCACACGGCAGGGCTGCTCACGAAGGGAGTAATTCTACTGCAAGATCACGCGTGTCCACCCGTCTCCAAGGTCCCACACTGTAATGGCCAATGACGTGACATGCTGCGACGTCCACGTGCTTGTTCCTCTAAATACTTCTCAAAGGGACGCACTTCAACTCTATCGACGAACAGAAGGAGACAGTGGAGGAATGTCTCCCGTCACAACTACACGAATTTTGGAAACAGTGAATTCTTCGGCTCGTTAAACAATGGGATAGCTGTTATACTTGTGCTCAGGCATCAAGTGATTACTTTCGTATAAACACGTCAATTTTACTCAGTGTCGTTTCGTATCTTTTATTCTGAAAACCACTTATACAAAATATTTCAACTTAATAACGTAAATGCCGATAATGACGTGTAGCGTCCACGGTTCTTAATTGTGAGATTGCTGGCTCGAGTCTCGATAACAGAAATTGTCTTTCACGGTTATTTAAACCTTAGATTTCTTAACAAATCATTAGCGATATTAAACAATATTGAATCATTACCTCTCATACAATCAAAAATCCTTTTATTACTGTTCATTTGAAAACAAATTAAGTTTCGCATTGTTAAATGAAGAAATATACTGAATATCAATGATACTATTCTACCTTTAGAAACAAAAAAAGTATTTCGTTTCTCACTAAACGTGTATTTATCTATGAGATTTAAGTTCATTGTGAACATTTGCGTTTTTCATGCAATTAGCAGTTATTAAAAGGAAATGATGTAATTTTTATTAAAAAACGTTCAGCATTTCGCATCTCCATTTCTAATATATATGGATTAAAATAAAAGTAAAATGTATTACTGTTGGAAAGGGAAGAATCTGTGATTTTACTATTACAAGACTTTTACGCTATGCACTTAGCTATTGGATACTGTGTTAGCAAATTGAGAATATTTTATACTGAACAGCATGACAATATATTCTAGCGATGAAAGGAGATTTTTTTTTAATTTTCTTGAGAATTAGGATACTGATGTCCAGGCATTGAACTTTAAACTTTGTAAGTACATTGCTTTACAAAAGCTGAAGCACTAAAGAAGAAACTATCGAATGTCAATGGTATCTTCACTTATTTACACATCATCAGCGGATATGTAAATGATTAAAACTTCAGTTCTCTGTGGCAGGACTAAACGACCAACAGAGTACATTTGTGTTGTTCGTGTTGAGTGTTGTTACCAGGAATGATAGGGTATATAAGGGACATGAATAACGTCAGTTGTTAAAAGATTATTGTAAAGGATTAATCTTTGTTAGGTTCTCATTGTGCGTCTCCACTTGGATGTCAGATTGAATCATTAAATATCCTGATTTGTGGAGCACCCAGATGCGGCGCCAGCACGATGTTGCACTGATGGGGCATGAGGGCAGAAGTGTTCAACATTTAGGTCGACCACGTCTGACTACGACATAGGAGGATCACGGTACTTTACACCTATAATACTATTTGTTTATGATTCATTTTAATGTTTAAAATTCTTTTACTTTAAAATATTCGGATATTGGTACTATATTCCTAGTATATGTAAAGTAAAGTGTGCTGTACTTGAGTACTAAGACCCAACATACCGTCAAACGCTGTAAAAAGGATAACTCTAATGATTCACTTTTCCTATTAACAGGACTATCCTCCCATAGTGTACATTATTTGGAAACTAAGCTAAATTTAGTAAGAGGGTGATATATGGGTTTTAGTGTGATAGGACATTTTGTCCTGTTGGAATACAGTATGCATAGAGACAGGGCTTCTGTCACTTAGGTAAAAGCGTACTAAATTACAATAGTAGTGCTAGGGTTATACGCCAAGTACATCTAACCTTCTTCATATCGGCGTCTGCCTTCCGAGAACAAGTAATGGGCTCCCTGCTATATTCTGTGTCACTCCACACCATTGCTAGGACTAGCACCACACCATTGTCGGGACTAGCGACAGCCAGACTAGAGAGTTATCGTCCCATGTGTAGGTTATCGTAACACCACAACACAAATGGCTATTTCGAGGGTTCCGTGAAGCAGGGACTACTGATAAATGGCGTCGCAGTGTGTTCAGCTGTGAATCGAGGTTCTGCACTACGCCACATGGCCATTGTTGGCGTGACAGCTGGTGCCCTTGAAAGAAGGCCAATTCATCCATTGTTTTTGAGGCGTGCATTGGTGTTACTCCTGTCATCATTGTGTGAGGAGACGTTGGATATGACTTCAGGTCAATTTTGGTAATGACTTGGGGACCTGTGAAGCCACAACAAAAGTCACGGACATCGCCCGTCCTCATGTCTTACTTCTCACGTGGTGCCATTTTTCAACAGAAAATGTTCGGAACGAGTCTCGATGGATTTTCTGCATGATGTTCAGATAACCCCGAGTCCAGAAAGCTCCCAACGTATGTTGCCGGTGGAAAATGTGTGGAAACAGCTCGGACGTCAACTCTGTCCCATCGCCAGGACCAAGTATATCAAGGATCAGATAGAGCAGTAGTTGTCCAGCTTGCTACGGTAAAGGATACATCGGTTTAGTGACACCCTTCCCAATTTAGGTAGTGCATCTAACCAGAACAGGGGGACAGGGGTGCGACACGTGGAAAATTTTTCTCCTAAGCTCTTAAGATTGTTTATTTTAACTGCGACTGATTTTGAAGTATTTTATGATTTAATGCTGAGACATCTAGATATCCAACCGAGTTAAGATACAATCATCAACAAAGGCAATTTAATTTTTCTGTAATTCACATGTTAAACGTAACCTGGGTGAAAACTATATGCAAAGAAACAGATTGGAATATATCCAACAAGTTATTGAGGACGATGGGGCGCTGAGAGAAAGAGTTTGGCACAGGAGGGAAATAAGGGGCGAGTAGCATCATTACCGTCAGAAGAAAGAAGGCTCAAAAAATGTTTTATGACTGAAGTGTCCTTTGTGAACATATGCAGGTGTCTTATGATCACACTATACAGTATTTGAAATGATTGTAATGAAGTTCCAACACAGCTTAGTGGACAATTACTATGTAAGTAGACTATGTGCTCCAAATGTTGTTCTGTTTTCACGGTATGGGAACAAAAAGGGCTTGTTAACCCAGCGTCATTAAGGTATTTTATTCTGTCCCCTTCTGTTTATAGGGCACTTTGCAAACACTTATGTGTTGATGGAACTATTGTTCTATCTTGCTTGTGAACCTACGTTTTAGTAACTACACATATTGATCATACAAAAAGCGCTTACTTACAAAAAACTGCTATAAAATGGAATAATTAAATTAATGCAAATACGTTAGTATTTAAAACAAACAAAAAATTAATTTGGTTCATATCCTGCATACGTGTAGTTGAATTATTCAATAATATTAATTACTTCTATTTCTATATAATTAATATATCGTAAGTGTCAGCAGATGTATGTAATACCTTACTTTGAAGAGTGTAAAACAAAGCAACAAATATACCCCAAGCCCAAATAGTTATTTGACATACACTGTTATTGTAGAAATGAGAGTATGAAAATTACTTCCTGGGTGCCATCGTTAATTACTTCGAAACAAATAAGACACTATCAGGTGAACTTCTGCTGATTGGATTTAGTTCGTTTCGTTAAGGAAGTGAGTGGCAACTTACGTCACTATAATGCAGAGGTGCTCCCTCAAACTTTTGACAATTATGTTTATTGTAAATATGATGTATTTGTTTTGTTCTGCAAATCTTTAGATACTATATGTTAATTAGAACTGTGGTAACATGTGTAAATTATTTTGTATGATCCTTGTTAGCGAGGCACCTAGAATGTAGACAAATGTGAGAGGCTTCAATAATATTAAGATCCTGCCCCATATTTTGTCACTGCAAATCATGCTGTGCCCGCAGTATTACATGGATCAGGGGAAGCATTGTAGATGACAACGAAGAAGATGGCTGTAAGGTTGTTTCATTTTCATTCACATTAGAAACTTTCATTATCACCTGCTTAGGGTCCCCTTCCTTTCCAGTTATTGAATACCCGAGTGTCGCTGTTTAAGTTGTTAAAAGAAAATTATTACAAGACTATCACTGCCAGTTTTGTTTCCTTGCCAAAATATAAAGTAACAATGAAGAGTCAGTAAGTTAACAGTTTTATTTAATTTTATTTAGAGGCCAAGTTATACCTCATATTTAGTGATAATAACGTAAAGTAACGTAAATTTAAGCTGACGTAATTCCGGCAGTTTCAGATTCAAGAAAAGAAAAAAGTCAATTCACGTATGTCATATCTGTGTCTGTTGTAGAAATGGTATTGTTGTTATGGCATGTTTCTTATTTTGGTGTTATCAATCTGTTAAAGGCTAACAGTTGATTATTTGGTCCCGTAAATGTTTATAATAATTACAATCTGTCCAATGTACGTAGCCCACCATATTCAGAAAAGTGGTGCACTTAAGTAAACGTTAATACGAGATTGCCTAAATTATTATCTAACGAAAGAGCTATCTACGGTAAATTATTTACTTTTCAATGAGGAGTTGAATACCTTTTCTATATCAACATATTTTGCCACGGAACTTCAACTAATCAAATTACACTCGGAAAATGAGTACAGATTGACAGTCGGCAAAACACAAATATTACCCTTACCTCGTATGTTTCCAAACTCGTCACAACAAAATCTTCACAGAGAAGTTAACACGATTAAGTTCCAATGGAGGAACAGTTTACAAGTAATAAGCCGTTACAGGTAGACAAAACTGCTGATGCTTCAATTTCACTACAGTTCGAAAGAAACACCATGCGGATTCCCTTACACTTATTTCCAGACATATAAGATATCCCACTTTTCACAGTGATAACAACCCATAACACTAACAGGAGATATATATGGCTCCAAAACAGCAATGACAAGACTTAGTCAAACGCAGATCTTAGTATCAACCTTTCATGTACTTCCAGTAGTTCTCCGTCCACTCATTTCTATGTTATAACATTCTAGAGAGGGCTCGCAGTACTTTTATTTGAAAATATTCACCGAATACCAGTAGCAGCATTATTAAAATTTGAAACCAACAGTAGCATTACTGAACTTGTAAACCTAAATCTACTTAATTCCTTAATAAATTTAAAACCACAGCAATATAGGACATACGGATCATCAAGATACGAAACAGACACTTAAGTAACTTACAACATCGGCCAAATGTGTCATGCAGGTGCATTTTCGGTCACTAGCGTCGTGTATTTCCGCTCATCTAACCGCCGTTACTCGTTTGTGCCGTTCTATTTGCTGTTCAAACAGGGAACTCGTAATTACTGTACTTAAGGTTCATCTGAAACAGAGGTACTATACGATACAGCTCCGAGAGCCCAGAAAGATGCAGAAAAATCCACGTGAGGTCCGATGGCACAACACTCCACAGTTAGGTGAAAACAATTTGATACAAATAATGCACCACAGCCCAGTTCCTCACATCACTGAACTATGAACTGCATCTAGCACTACAACATACGCACTGACGCGATAGATAAGCAAACTGCAACAACGTCGATTCCGTTATGTGAGTTCTACATTGCTTAGAGTGTAACAAGGAAATGACCACCCACACCGCCCATGATTTTGCTGCAAAACACAGTGAGAACATGCAATGAGTCGTATCAGTTCTAGTGAAGGGTTCACGTTGAATTACTCAAAGGCCTGTCACATAATAATTCCCTGACTCGATCCATCCGTACTCATCTATTACTTACCATGAAGAGAAACATACCATCATCTCAACGCTATATGGGCCTTGTTTCGCTCTGGAGGCAATGACTCAAAGTCTCCACAGACTTAACGACAGAAGTTACTGTAAGTTTCAGCGTCAGTCACAGAACGCTGACTGTTGTAGCCACACTTGTTACACACACGTTCCGTTAGTTACTGCCCCCACATCCCGCCCGCACATTCTTTTAGTCGCTCCGCGGTCCCTCGTGTTACAATCGTCCTCACGGCCTCCGCCGTTCTCCCACCGACCACCACAAACCGATCGATAGGCAAAGACGTGCCAACCGGCCAAATGTCTGAGTATGAATAAGAGAATTTCTTTATTTATTTATTATCATTTTGTAATATGTGTCGTCTGAAACGAGTGCCAACGTTCTGTTATCGTACGAACAGCCATTGTTGTCCGCATTATTGATCAGATAGTAGACAAACAGTGCACCAAGTGGGCTGCCGACCGTATTAACAGAATCCTGCATTATTTCAATTAGTTCTGGTGTGGGCTTTTCAAGTTATGTAGTACGCCTTTTCGTTCCGTACGTTACCTGAGCGATGACACTGTTTTAACATTTAAACAAAATATATGTAAGTTCTGTAGAGCGAATTCTTGGACGCCTCTCTCCACTAACCAGTCCAAATTTCTTATGACACAGCAGTCTTATCAAAAATGAAATTCATTTGGCTCACTCAATCACAGTAACATTATCGCATTATCCGGTTAGAAGAGCGGATGTTACAAACTGGTGTTTTGGTGTCAAACAACGTTAAGTCTGATTAACAGGAATGATTCCGAACAAATTTTTTCTCTTAACTTCACAGGCAAAGTGTTGAGGGATGATGTAACAGCGATCAAATGTCTCCATGCATCCTCAACAGCGAAGTGCCCGCAGTATGTGCAAACCGGAAGTCTCTCTCTTACATTCAATAAAATTCGCTCATGTTCACTATTTCCTGTTGTCTACTATGTTTGGCTTGTCGCAGCGCCAGTCAAACTCTTTGTCAGAATCATTCATTGCCCTTTCCTAATGCATTGTTTTATTACGTCAGAAATACATACTTGCGTAAAAATGGTCCCTTTAAATGAGTCCGGAGCAAAGCTTAATATGGTGATATGTCTCCACGATCTGAAAAACACTATGTGCCTTCGAGTCGTAAGCTGTGTAGTGCATTTAATAAATCTCTAGTTCATCCATTGATCAGTATCACTGACCTGTCAGATCCAACTAGCAAGATTTTCTCACCCACAACTACAGCGGCACTTTGGAAGCCGCTTTGGATACATGTTCTGGTGTAATGATTCCTTTCTTGTCGGTGATTTGAAATACTGCCTAATTTTCAAAAACGTAGCAAATAGGAATTACAACAGTGATGGAATCTATTTTAGCACCTCAACATGAACATTTCCTTTGCAGAAAACAGAAATTTAGAATGTGAGTGCTTTTAAGTAAAAGAGAGTTTATCACATACCACAAATATTTTCAAAATAATATGAAAGTCAAAATAAGAGTTATTTGGTATAAGTTTTGTTGTTGTATGAAACTAATACTGACAGTTACTAATGGTATTAGGGTATTAGATTTCGAGTGGCTCACGTGATACACTCATTCAATTCTATGACGTTTATTGTATGTTTAGAGATATTAGGTCCATGATATGTTTATCTTCACCAACTGCACGTACGTTTCTACAATATGTGCTCCAAGTTCTGAACACTAGCTGCTTCTACATCTACATTGCTACTCCGTAGTTCACAGTTAATGGCCTCGCTCTGGATTCTGAGATCCTCTTCCAGATTGTTCCGTGACCATTGCACTCCCGAAAATGAACACCTAAATCTTTCCGCGCGAGCTTTAATTTCTCAAACACTATTACGATGGTCATTTCTCCATATGCTGGTGGAAGCCAACAAAATATGTTCAGTTCAGTGGAGAGAGTTGGTGGTCCAAATTTTGTGGAAACATCTCGCCGTGAGCAAAAACCTTCATGCTTTAATGATAGCCATCCCAGATCGCGTGTCATAACCGTGACTCTGGCGATTACACACATCCAGTTTGTACATGTGGAGGGAGAGGGAGGTAGGTTGTTACAATGTACAGGAGTCCGAGTGGTCATGACTTGTGAGTGGTCATTCAGAGCCCCGTTAAATGACTGTTCAGAAAATTAGGTAATATAAAGAGAATACTTTTCAATGCACGGTATACAAGGCATACGGCTCTGCCTCCGAAGAAAGACGTCTGTTCTGCTCGAAGTCTGGATCACAAGAGAGCGAAGCAACTGTGTTCTGCACTGCAGAATCCTCCTGAGTCCACACACGTGATCTGTATGTCATGCACGCTATTGGCTAAAAAAAATGGCATGAATTCGTTAGCAGTTTCAGCAGATGGCTCAAGGCGTCTCTTGTCAGCAGCTTTGACTGGACAGCGCTGACTCGTTACTGAAAGGCAGGCAACTTGCATCACTTAGGCATAGCCGAAGCTGCTTTGGCAGAAAACTTGTAAAGATCTGAATGGGCCTTTGAAATAATTTTTTTAAACCAATTACCTAAAATATTCCTTGACTTGCTGCCACCCTGGACATTCCTTCCTAGTTCCAGAGGGATAGTGACTCACATAGTTTACAAAAGGGTGTCAGTCACTCCGCAGAAAGACGGTTTGACCTAGAAGTGGACTTAAAATTCATGGGAGGGATCCGTTAAACATTTTATTTAGTAAAGGAGGGGTCTTACACGTAATCAATTTTGTCATGTTTCGTGGTATAAGTAAACAGTGTAATATTCAATAATCAAACTTTGTGTGGAGATACAATAGCTTCTGTAATAATGGATATCATCGTGGTTCAGATAATCAGATCCTTAAGAAAAGAACAAAGTTAGAATCATGCCACAAAGTGTCACACAAGAGGAATAAACTATTACGGTTTCTGCTAGTTTGTGGCAAAAAATCTATTGTTAATTTACTGTTGCAGTACTAAAGTCAGTGTCAAAGAAAGTAAATGCTGGCCTAACTGAATCAGCTTTGTTATTGGTTTACAGCAGTCCCTAGAAGTATATATTGGTTTCAGTTGTGTGGCAAATATTAATCTCATTGCTGCGTAGTGGAGAATACTTAATTTTATGATAATCGAAGTATTTGGGTAAGAAAACATAGTAAATCAACTTAGGGTGCAGAACATTAACAGCTGTGTTGGTTTAGACCTGGATTAAGTACGTTTGAAAAAGATGCACAAGTTCCGCAGGTTACTAAATATTAACACAATTGCAGTTAAATGTGTAATTGAACTGTTAAGTCCTAGAGATAGGTTACCACAAAACACATAACCCAAACTTTATCCATAAGATATGAAACGTAAGTAGATTTTCCAAGGGGTAATTCTAGTTTTAAGATTAAAAGGATGGTGTCATATACATATCAAGGTAAAAATAATTCAAAATTGTAAGTATAGCTGCTTACTGTCTCAAGTTGGATACATGATTGGAAATGGCCAATACAGCTATTAATGGTGAAAATCTAAAAAAACACAAAAGTGAAAGATATGCTTATTCACTCAAAAAGCATTTTAAATTCCCACATGGGGTAATAGTCCTTATGTAGATCATTTAGTTTAAAATGTAAATTAATTAGTCATAACTCAGGCAAATGAAAATTAAAAGTTTGACATGTGACCAAGTAGTGGTCATTCAGCCCTCCAACCCTGTTCCACTTACGCACAGCGCTTAGGAAGTGAGATTGCCGGTAAATCACTTTATTGGCTCTAATGACTCATAACTTCTTCACATTATCAATACGCCAGACGTGTATGTGTGGAAGTAATATATTGTCTGACTCTTCCCAAAAAGAACTATCTCGAAATTTAAATAGTAAATGTCTCCGTGATGCAAAACGCCTCTCTTGTAACGTCTGCAGTTGAGTTTGTTGATCATCTCCGTAACGCTCTCGTGCCCACTAAATGATGCCATGGCGAAATGCGCCACTCTTCATTAAATTTTTTCTATTTCTTCTACCAGTTATATCTGCTAGGTATCCCAGCTAGATGAACAGCACTCAAGAATCGGTCGAACAAGCGCCTCATCAAGTCACGTCATTCGTGGATGACTTACATTTCCTTAATATTCTTCCTATCAATCTGAGTCTGGCGTCTGCATTTCCCACTATTTGTTGTACGTGGTCATTCCACTTAAAACCACTCTGTATAATTACTCCTAGATATCATATGGCAGATTCTCTTTCCAGTGGTTAGTGGTCAATAGGGTAATTATACAATAGCGGATTTCTTTTCCTATTCATGCGAAGTATGTTACATTTATTGCCAGGGCCTGCACCATTCATCAGTTCTCTTGAGGTCTTTCTGCAAATCTTTGCTATCTTTTGGCGTTGCTACTTTGTTACACACAATCGCACCATCTGCGAACAGCCTTAGAGAACGGCCGACGCTTTCCGTTAGATCACTTAGTCCTATCACACTACCTTGGGGAATTCAGTAAATTGCCTTTATATCTGTCGATTTGGTTCTGTTAAGAGCGACGTGTTCAGTTCTTTCTCCTGGGAAGTCTTACGTCCACTCTCAGATCTACTCCAATACTCGATAAGCTCGAAGTTTTTTTCAGTATACGTCTCTGAGAAACGACGTAAAATTTTTTTCTCAGCTTCTTTATTCCGAACAACATGTTAATTTTTATAGACGAGATTTTCCAAGAGTTTCATAATTCCAAAGTTCTAGAAAAACTGTCTTGTTTTTGTTCTTAGAGTTTACTGTTTCCAGATTAACAGGAGACCTTCATATGACATATCATAAGCTTGCAAAACAGAGATATAGGCATGGAGAAATACACAGGTAAAACTCTTGAAAAAGTAGATGAAATGTGTGTCCACAGTGATAAAACAACTAACACATCATCTTCCTATTCACGAAACTTTTCATATAGAAAGGGAAAGATCACTTCATAAAATACGGAAAGATTCGCAGCTAGGATGTGGCTCTGTGCGCAGGAGCGCTCGTACCGTTTGTAAACAAACTTCCGACTGATGGGAGAAGAGCACTTTGCTTGTACGGCGGGGAAGAAGAAACATGCATGTGTGGCGCCGACAACTTTGAAGGCGCTTCTCTCTAGCAGGGTGAGGGAGAGGGTTTTCTCCGCCCCCCAAAGTACGACTTGCTTGAGGAAACATGGAGGAGAGGTAGGCGCGAGGATGGAGGAAGGGCTATAGGGGTGAGGGGGAGGTGGCACTTTTAGCACTCGGCACAGCACACCTATGCTTACTAAAGCGACCTTGAAGAAAATGTCTTTTGAAGCAAAGCTTATATCACTACCACCCACTACTGTTATACCATAACTTCAAAAGCTGGAGACAGTGCGTTTAATAAAACTATGTTGTTAAACCAATTATGGCATAATGCAACAGTACAGTGTTACATTATGAATGGAATATTTTTGGTGTTGACCTTGATGTACTTAACGGAGGTGGCTTATCGGATGTGAAAGTAAGATTTACTTAAATATTTAAACAGTAACAAACAATATTTTATGTATCCACACAGTTTAAAGAATAAAGAAATTGGCTGCCAGCCTAATTAGGCATGAGAATGATCCTTGTTCAAGAAAATTGATATGAATTACTTTAATGGACAGACACAGCTTACACTTTATCACACCTCCCGAGTGCAATGAACTCTGTCACTAGCAGACGTTAAAGAAAGTGCAAATAGTTATACATGAACAAAGCTGTTGGCATAAGTACAACAGACAATCACATACACTTGTACCTTCAAGGCATGGTCAAACTGAATGGTTTCAATAATATTACTATTAAAGTGCACTTTAGAATCATAAATAGGACATAGATTTAGTATCACTTTTCAAACACTTTCCTATCTGACATGAGATGTGAATAAAGTTCAGTGCAAAATTGTAAATTCGGCATAGGTTTAGTCTTTCTTTTACCAATTACTTTTGTAACGGACGTGGGAATAAAAAAAGGTTTACTAGGGAACTATTTCTCACTGTCCTCTAAATAAAAGAGGCTACTGTTTTCATAGATAGTGGTCTTTCTGTTAATTGTTATCTATCATGAGCACAATGGGCAAACTGTGGATCCTGTTACACCATTAATATGCACTTTCAATACACAAGAGAAACAAGCACTTAGCAAGCATGATTATATAATTTCCCACATTTACAGTTCTCAACCTTTACTGCAGTGACACACAAAGTTGACACATTTGTAAGACACTGACTCACCTTTTGCAATTTACAACAGAAAGCACTATGATCATTTATGAAGCAAAACTTTGTAAGCCTGAGTTGTAAGAACTTTTAATTTTGAAGTTGACAGCAGACTGCTTTAATGTCTGTTTGTACTACTTTATTACTTTAAATTCAGTTTTTCACTTTAGTTTCTTTTAGCCCACAAACTTTTAATAAGCACTTTTAATTGCAAAATTACTTTCAGCAAACATTATTTACTTTAGCACACCCTTTTGCCATAACTTTCTTTTTACTATGTTCAAGAGGCATTAATTAGTAAAAAACTGGGGTTTAATATTCTTTCAATAAGGACACTCGGTAAGCACTTTAGCATGGGAAGGAGACTAAGTGGGTATGTGACTGATGATAAATAAAGGTAAGTTTTCATAGTTTTTTTTACCTTATTATTGAAAACAAATAAATCATCCACATGAGCCGATCCTCCACTGTACGCTTCTACAATTCCTTGGTTCCGTTACAGTGATTGCGCAGCGTGGTGGCGAGTGCATGTTGGTGAGTGGATTTGCTGGCGGAAATGCTGGACTCTGTCATTTCTTGGTGGCTATGATAGATACCAACACCAGAATAGTTTTAGCTATTGATCCATCAATCCGACGCTTTGGCACATTGGAAAACATCACGATAAGCCCCTCTCGGCACCAGCACAAAACACAACTTTTACCTGAGCTGTTGGCGGGTAGGTAGCTCGTCCCAGACTAACTCTTCGTTCCAGTTTTCTAACCATGATAACCACATTTTGCACGTGCTGCACGATTCTGTTCCAGAGGGGAACCACAACACCTTTTATAAATATAAAGAGCTGATAACCCTAAGGGAGGATCAGCAAATACAGAGTAACAAGGCATTTTGAACTAAACATATCATCTGCACATATTGACAGTTCTAGATAAGATTATTTACATTAATTTTCAGTTATATATCATAAATTTTGTATCCCATCAAGTAAGGGAAAAAAGTGTAACTAACCAAGACAATACATTGCATATGTTTTTACCAGAACATCAAAGTTTTACAAAGAAGAAAGGAAACACTCTTACGATATTGAAATAATCATACAATAATTACAGAACTCAATAATGGAATGTTGAAAAAACAGAAAGAAAATAAATCAGCAGAGCCTTAGAGATATGGTGTTACAAGCTAATAGCAAGTACAGGCCATGTAAGCACACTATGTGATCAAAAGTATCCGGACCCCTGGCTGAAAATGACTTACAGGTTCGTAGCGCCCTCCATCGGTAGTGCTGGAATTCAATATGGTGTTGGCCCACCCTTAGCCTTGATGACAGCATCCACTCTTGCAGGCATACGTTCAACCAGGTGCTGGAAGGAGTCTTGGGGAATGGCAGCCCAGTCTTCAAGGAGTGCTGCCCTTAGGAGTATTATTGATGTCGGTCGGTGAGGCCTGGCACGAAGTCGGTGTTCGAAGACATCCCAAACGTGTTCCCAAAGGTGTTCTACAGGATTCAGGTCAGTACTCTGTGCAGGCAAGTCCATTACAGATATGATATTGTCGTGTGACCACTCCGCCACAGGCCGTGTATTATCAGCAGATGACCGATCACGTTGAAAGATGTAACCGCCATCCCCGAATTGCTCGCCAACAGTGGGAAGCAATGTAGACCTGTGCTGTTACTGTGCGAGACGTAACAACAGGGGGTACAAGCCCCGTCCATGAAAAACACAACCACACCACAACACTACCGCCTCCGAATTTTACTGTCGGCAGATGACGTTCACCGGGTATTCGCCATACCCAGATGCTGCCATCGGATCGCCACATTGTGTACCGTGATTCGTCACTCCACAAAACGTTTTCCAGCTTTTCATTCGTCCAATGTTTACGCTCCTTACACCAAACACGGCGTCTTTTGGCATTTACTGGCGTGACGTGTGGCTTACGAGCAGCCGCTCCACCAAGACATTCAAGTTTTTTTACCTCACGCCTAACTGTCATAGCACTTAGAGAGGATCCTGATGCAGTTTGAAATTCTTGCGTAGTGGTATGGATAGATGCCAGCATATTACACATTACGATGCTCTTCAACTGTCGACTGTCTCTGTCAGTCGACTGACGAGTTCGGCCTTTACGGTTTTTTGCTGTACGGGTCTCCTCAAGTTTCCACTTCACTATCACATCGGAAACAGTAGACAAAGGGATGTTTAGGAGTGTGTAAAGCTTGCGTACAGATGCATGACACAAGTGACACCCAATCACCTGACAACGTTCGAAGTCCACGAGCTCCGCGAAGTGCCCCATTCTGCTCTCTCACAACGTCTAACAACTACTGAGGCCGCTGATGTGGAGTACCTAGCAGTAAAATGCACCTAATATGAAAAACGTATGATTTGGGGATGTCCGGATACTTTTGATCACATAATGTAAGTGCAAAAACAGGTTAGAGAATGCTGTCTCACGGCAGGTTAAACATCAAGTATAGTGCGACACCAAATTTGTACAAGAAAGGATCTTAACTTTTGTATGACAAAACCAGATGTAAGGAAACATAGGGAACAAGGTTTAAGAAGGCTCAACTCATATCGTTGTTTTAAATTTAAAACAGAAATACGTTCTTGAATTTCAGCAAACACAAAATTCAGACAATGCTGGCCAGTCGCTTTAGGAAATTATTGCCTGCATGAAAAATACAACAGAATGGTCTGAAGGCAACGAAAATTCCGATTCGTAATGGTCGGAGTGCTAAGAAGTACTAAAGCACTGAATATACCGTGTAAAACACGTATGTAAGAAGGAAGTAAATGTTAATTTCACTGGACACAGGTCAGAAAAATTGTAGAAAGAGAGACTATAGGGAAACGGTACTTCAACAGTACCAATAGTTGAATTGTATCGTCTGCAGAGCAGCGGACATTAGTTATAATAATTAGATTATAAATCGATGTGCAGTGGTTCACTGAACAATAAAAGGAAAACAGAACAGACAAAGCAAATGCGGCTTCGGATTCTGTAATTGGCAACAAACGAAACATTAAAAACTCGAGTTATAAGAAATTTTTACTAAGGTAAACTTAATGCAGTCTTTCGAAAGGTAAAACAAAATCCTCGTCAACGAAAGACATTTACAAGTCAAATACAGTAATTCAGATGTTTAAAACTAAACTGAATAACGCAAATTGCCTAATATCACCAAATGACAAAGACGTAAACAGCATATGAGAGATGGTATCTTTGTACACCTCAAGATCTTCGTAAATATTTAAACCCTTTACAAAACACAAACTGGTGTTGATCTGGGCAACATTTCTCACTAAACACCTTCAAACACATCAAAATCTTCAAAATACTTAAAATTTTCACAAAATACAAATGGGTAGGCGCCTCGGACATCCTTCTCACAAAAGGTGTACTTATAACCATTTAAAACTTAGTATATACTAATCAATAGCCAACTGAGAAAAATGTTTCAAATGGCTCTGAGCACTATGGGACTTAACTGCTGCGGTCATCAATCTCCTAGAACTGAGAACTACTGAAACCTAACTAACCAAAGGACATCACACACATCCATGCCCCAGGCAGGACTCGAACCTGTGACCAAAGCGGTCGTGCGATTCCCGACTGTAGCAGCTAGAACCGCTCGGCCACTTCGGCCGGCAAACTGAGAAGGTCGAAGGTCACAAATAAAAGAGAAACTACAAATTAAAACGAAGGTAGTGAGCAAAGGATCTTACGAAAGATGATGGAATAGTTTCCCACAAAGATCACTACATTTTACGCTCACGTAAAACCTATACAATCAATGATTTATAAATCAAATGAAAATTAAACTTAATTACGGTAGACAGTACGAAGAAGGGGAAGAGAAGTTGTAGCAGTCGGGGGCGTGGCTCGTTTATCGCAAGACGACAGCTGATTGTTCGACCATGCGGTCTCCGCTTATAGTAAGCTTTCATTGGTAACACAACCTTCAATTTAAACGGCTCCAAAAACTTCGCCTGATATGGTAACTTGCTGCCTGGTAAACTGATTCACAGTTAACGTCTCTACTCTCACCCCTGGAGGCGACAGCACTAAAAAGATCCTATACCATCACTGAATCATCTTCTCCCATACAATTAGCAACATAACTAGCATTCAATGTATCCTCCTCGTCTTCCACAACAAAATATTATCTGTAAACAGAAACAGCATAACCTAAAACAACTGGCATAGGTAGTCGTGCCCGCACATCGTTACCTTTAATCACTTGAATTACAGAACCCTTGCCCACTCACAAATAACCTTAACACCACAATCTCTTACAGCTCGTTATATCAACAAAACTTTCTGCCCTCTGGAGTATAACAGGTGGAAGTCATGATATCCTCTCTTATCAACTTACAGGAGTACGGCAGAGTATCTCTTTTCATTATTACAGCTCTTATTAAGGTACAACACTCAATGCATCTAAGCAACTACCACATGCGAGAAACAGAAGCTCTGGACAGAAATAGAAAAAAGTTTGGGAAATAAATGTAGAGAGACGAAGAAGAAGGAAACGAGGAGGTAGAAAAATTTCATTCCTTTCGTTCCGCAATGCGGCATGCCAGACAGCGTCCGAGGGTTTCGACAACCCAAGTGCTAATCGTGTAATTACGACTGTGTGTTTAGGGCCTCAAGTCGCCTGGTACCTGTAATAAACTATAGACAATACCAGGATCGTCAGAATCAAATTGTTTGTCGCGTCTCTTACAAAGCCTAAATGCTGATTTCGTGTCTGTACAGCAATAAAAACAAATACTTGTTAAGCTAAAATTATGTAGAGCGCCAACGATTTCGGAAATCTTGCATACACTTTTTGGAGGCACAGCGCCTTACAGAGCCCTTAAGGCGCTCACGCCTGTGGAGTAAGTAGTAGGAGCCTACTTGCATCAAACGGCACACAATTGATGCTTATAGGGAAGAGTAAAGAAAGTATATTGGGTCATGACAAGAAAACGAAGTGGAAGAAAATATCATGAACGGCTGAGAGACTCTTCTTGCCAACCACATTTTACAAGCTGCAAATTCCCAGAGACAAAATGAAAGCTCTCAAAAATATACCACTTGAAACTTATCATTACAACAAATGGCCATGAAATACTTCATCGATAATACATTTTAAAACAAGGGTAATAAATTAACTGCAGTACACAGATTCTGAGGAAGTACGTTTTCAATTTACACAGGCATTAGACATCCAGCCAGCATACACCTGAAGAGCTTATCTAGGAGCAATTACACATTCAACGTATCTCCCAGCTATTATTCTCACAAAAATTTAAACGAGTCCACATACGTGACCTGTATCCCACGGATGCTATTGGGTAATGCCGATGGCGTCAGTTAGCTAACAGTTTCAGCCGAGGGGTCAAGGCGTCTCTTGTCAGCAGCTTTATCTGAACAGAGCTAATTGTTTCACGTAGGCGCAGGCGAAGTTTCTCTGGGAGATAACTTGTTAAGATTTAACCGGACCTTAGAAATACATTTTCTAAACCATTTCCCTAAAATATTCGTTGACTCGCTGCGAACCTGTACATTGTGCAATCGTTTGAGCTTTTACAACGTTCTCCGTCAATTCCATCTGGTAAGGGTCCTATGGCGCGCAGCAGTACTCTAACAGACGACGGACAAGCGCAGTGCAGGCCCTGTCTTTCTTGAGTTTCTTTCATCTCTGAGTATTCTGAAATAAAACGTAGCCTTTGGTTTTTTTATCCCCATAAAATTTTCGATACGATGTTCCAGTTTAAAATGTTCGTAATTGCAACACCCTAGGTATTTAGTTAGTTGAATAGATAATCTTTAAATTTGTATTATTTTTAGTGTAACCAAAATTAAAATGAATTCTCTTCCGTGTTGCTGTGGATTCAACACTTTATTGGTCAATGTCAATTGCCACATGTTTGACCATATAGTTATTTCGTCTAAATCACTTTTTTATAATGTATTCTATTGACCTTACAAGATGGGAAACGACAGCATCGCCTGTAGACAAGGTGAGGGCTGAAACTTCCTGGCAGATTTGAAACTGTGTGCCGGACCAAGACGCGACCTCCGGACCTTCGCCTTTCACGGGAAAATGCTTGTCGGGTTGGTAGAGTATTTTCCTACGAAAGACAAAGGTCCCGACATCGAGTGTCGGACCGGAACACAGTTTTAATATGCCAGGAAGTTCAATGTCAGCGCACACTCCACTGCAGAGTGAAAATATCATCCTGGAAACACCCCCCAGGCTGTGGCTAAGCCATGTCTCCGCAGTATCCTTTCTTCCAGGAGTGCTAGTTCTGTAAGTTTCGCCGATCTTTAGTGAAGTTTTCAACGGAGGAGATGAGGTACTGACAAAACATACTGTGAGGACGTGTCGTGAATCATACTTGGGTTGCTCAGATGGTAGAGCATTTGTCAGCGGAAGGCAAAGGTCCCGAGTTCGAGTCTAGGTGGGGCACACAGTTTTAATCCGCCAATAAGTTTCATGGCAGCGCACACTCCGCTGCATGAAGATCTTATTCTCATTATGAGGGCTGTTCACAATCTCTCCTAAAACGTTTGGCAGGAAAACGTTTAGCGGGTTATAAACATCGGAGGCCATTTAACACTTCTTTGAGAACTCCAAATTTTACGCTCTTTCACTCGATGACTTGCCGTCAGTAACTACAAAAGGTGTCTCTTCTGACAAGAAGCCACATATCCAGTTGCTCATTTCAGACTAAACAGACTGTAGTCCATGGCATTTGATTAGAAACCGCTTGTGAAGAACCTTGTCAAAACCCTCCAAAAATTCTAGAAATACTGAATTACTTTGAATCCTCTGTCGACAACACTCTGTGGTTGGTGTGAAAAAAGGGTCATTTCTGATATTTTCGGAATATGCGCTGAAGGTATGTCAATGATCATTTCCTTTGATGTACTTTCGAACAGTTTATATTCGAAATCGTGCTACAAATAGAAGTCAGTGATGGGGTTCTGTAATTCACTGGATTATTTCTACTTCCTTTGTTGTGTATTCATCAAGGTGTTCTTAAGTACGGGTCTTTTGCCAAACGATCGGATTTATACAGTATGTTTATTAAACATGGAGTTGTTTCATCAGCATACTACGAGCGGAACCGAACTCGTCTACAATCTCGAGTGAAAGACTTGCTTTTATTGATTTAAAGTACTGCTTTTATTAAGTGATTTTAAGCAAGGATGTAAGATTAAAGCTTAACGTCCCGTCGGCGGCGAGGTCATTCAGGCCCGAGTCCAAGCTCGGATTAAGAGGAGGAATGAAATCGGCCGTGCTCCTTCAGTGGAACCATTTCGGAATTTGTGTGGAACGATTTTGTCGAATCACGGAAAAAACTATCTCTGGACGGCCTGATGGGGTTATGAACCGTCTTCTTCCCGAATGCGGGTCCAGTTTGCTAAACACTGCATCACCTCGCTCGGAATAAGAGATCAAAGTTGCATCGCTAGCCGCGGATATCTACCTCTGTGTTATGTTGGCAGCTATTCTTACTTCTATTTCTGTATTAAGTAACTGCATCATCTTTTGTGAATGAGTTTCGGAAAACTGTGTTTAGTAACTGCGCTTTATTGGCACCGTCTTTGGTAACATTGGTGGATGTCGCATAGTAAAATTGTTGATTGTGGATGTATTTTACATACTACTAAAATCTCTTTGCATTTTGTGCCAGATGTCGAGACAGAGCTTCAATAAAGGAAGTGTTGACACTCGGATAACCAGGCTTTGCCTGTCTCCTCAAATGCCCAAAGGGGTAATTTTGACCCCTACCATTTAAAAAAGTTTTCTCAACTATTATTGCAAAATTTTAAGCATTTATTTTATTTTAATGTTTACAATATTTATAGTCATTTCAGATACAGAGTTGTGAATAAAAAGAACAAACACAAAGTATATTATTTATTGACATATAAGAAAATTTCACTGAACCTAGTAACTCACAGACAAGTGTCAGCAAGTGACAGGCTATTCTTTTTGTTGTAAATTCATAAAGAAGTGAACTTTTCATGAGCACAAAAATTTCAGGTACTTCATTGTTTTACACGACTGACACATTTGTATTCAGCTTCTTTTGTACATTTTCCACAAATCATCATCTTACAAACACTGCTCTTCGGAACAGTTTTATTACATTTGCTGAATTTGGGAACTTGACATTTACGGCGCTTCTGTGGCTCTTCGTCTTCATTTTCATTCTTTTCATACTTGCCTGAGGTCCTACGAGGAAAGCGACTATCCACATACTCAGGACATATTTCATCTACAAGCTGCTGAATAAACTGTCTTCTTTTGATCTTCTTCCCAGAAACAGTCCTAAATATCACATATGCATTTCTTTCTGCTAGAACAAGGATATTGTAGAAGGAGTGCACTGGCTATCTTTTTGAGGAAGCCTTGACTGAATAGTGCCTCGCCATTTTGTCTACTGTATCAACCCCAAATTTTGTTTTGTTGCTGTAACATACGGTTGTGGAGTTTTCTCCTACTTTGTATTTATGGTAACACTAGGATGAAGGGAAGACATTACTAGCACATTTTTTGCATTCTTTCTTTGATAGACTGACAAGGAAATATCATAATGTTTTAAAACTTTTGAGGAATTCAGGGGACTTTCAAAGGACTTTTAAGCATGTGGTATTTCTCTTCTTGTTCTATTCATTGTTCCCACAATGGAGATTGATTTTTCTTTAATTTTTTTGGCTAGTTTGAGTGAAGTCTGTAGTGACTCTTCTGCCTTTGCCCAGAAATGGTTCCATAGGACGTATAACGAAATAATCTGAAACCCTTTCATCTTGGGATCGTGCAGTATCCTTACCAAGATAAGGGAAACCATTGAGTATATACTTCCTTTCAACATCTGTAGCTAACCAGTATTTTTGTCCATACTTGTCAGGTTTTGAAGCATCGAATTTTGGGAACAGGCACCTAGTTTTACTAGGGAAGAGGTGCTTGTCTATTGTTATATCACTTCCATGTTTGTAACACAGTTTCTATGACTTTGTTCCAGACAGCTGATTTCAATATAAACTTATTATTCTGTATCGGTACAGAGCGTATGTACTCCTCATCGAACCTCAGTAATCTCAAAATCTCACAGAATCTTTTTCTACTCATGGTTTCTACACAAAATGGTAGGGCGAAGGACTCTGACCATATGTTGTGGAGGTCTGTACTTAGATAACCCCCTCACACAACGAGTGTAAATAATTGCAGTAAATGCTTCTAGTTCTCCCGTGGTCATTGACCAGCTGCCCTTTTCCTCTGTTATAGTACGTTTCAAGATACTTTTGATTATATAATGTCTATGAACAAGTGCGAAACACTTGATACAAGTTCACCACTTACATTTCGTTTTGCATGTGGTGTAGGTCCAAGAGTTTCTCTCAAATTATTGTGCTTAGGAAGACGTCCACCTTTCGAATTAGGCACTGCTTCTATCCAGACTTTTCTATCTGGAGCTAATTCTTTATGTCTTTTATCTGACGACAAAGAAGCAGTCACTTGTTCTACACTCCAAGGAAAAGGATTATCTCCTCTACTGTTACATGATTCTTCTCGCTTTATAGAGCACGAATGATAGAACAAATGTAAGAAAGCTACCATAAAATCTAAATTAAGTGCAGTAATATCATATGTAGATAAGAACATGATTATTATAAATTAGCAGCAATAGTTATAATATACTTACTAGAATGTAAACGTCCATTATCTGTATTTGAAGAATCAGAATCAGAATCATTAGTATTAAATGATTCATCCTCTCTCAATGTCTGCAGAGAAACTCTTCCTCTGAATCGTCAGAAAAATGTTCGCCATCATGTGAATCACACTTCATAACTCTTTGTAACTTTGTAAGAATCTCTTAACCTCGCGAATACTCTTTCCGATTCATTTCAATATTCAGCTCACGATCACCTTCAAAGACTAATTCGTACAAGGAAATGAAGAACAATGGTGAACAGAGTCCATTGTTGTCATTTCATATGGCAATAATATGTAAGGAAGTAAATTATTTCGCTACAGAGTAAAGCAGCCGAGGCTTGAGAATGCATGACATAAATGTATTGCATAACTATAAACAAAATTATAGCTTTTTTTCTGAAGGGGTCGATATAACCACTCTGGGCGTTAAGGGAAGAAAGTGATAATCAACTAGGCGAAACGCATTGTTTTTAATACACTCCTGGAAATTGAAATAAGAACACCGTGAATTCATTGTCCCAGGAAGGGGAAACTTTATTGACACATTCCTGGGGTCAGATACATCACATGATCACACTGACAGAACCACAGGCACATAGACACAGGCAACAGAGCATGCACAATGTCGGCACTAGTACAGTGTATATCCACCTTTCGCAGCAATGCAGGCTGCTATTCTCCCATGGAGACGATCGTAGAGATGCTGGATGTAGTCCTGTGGAACGGCTTGCCATGCCATTTCCACCTGGCGCCTCAGTTGGACCAGCGTTCGTGCTGGAAGTGCAGACCGGGTGAGACGACGCTTCATTCAGTCCCAAACATGCTCAATGGGGGACAGATCCGGAGATCTTGCTGGCCAGGGTAGTTGACTTACACCTTCTAGAGCACGTTGGGTGGCACGGGATACATGCGGACGTGCATTGTCCTGTTGGAACAGCAAGTTCCCTTGCCGGTCTAGAAATGGTAGAACGATGGGTTCGATGACGGTCTGGATGTACCGTGCACTATTCAGTGTCCCCTCGACGATCACCAGTGGTGTACGGCCAGTGTAGGAGATCGCTCTCCACACCATGATGCCGGGTGTTGGCCCTGTGTGCCTCGGTCGTATGCAGTCCTGATTCTGGCGCTCACCTGCACGGCACCAAACACGCATACGACCATCATTGGCACCAAGGCAGAAGCGACTCTCATCGCTGAAGACGACACGTCTCCATTCGTCCCTCCATTCACGCCTGTCGCGACACCACTGGAGGCGGGCTGGGCGATGTTGGGGCGTGAGCGGAAGACGGCCTAACGGTGTGCGGGACCGTAGCCCAGCTTCATGGAGACGGTTGCGAATGGTCCTCGCCGATACCCCAGGAGCAACAGTGTCCCTAATTTGCTGGGAAGTGGCGGTGCGGTCCCCTACGGCACTGCGTAGGATCCTACGGTCTTGGCGTGCATCCGTGCGTCGCTGAGGTCCGGTCCCAGGTCGACGGGCACGTGCACCTTCCGCCGACCACTGGCGACAACATCGATGTACTGTGGAGACCTCACGCCCAACGTGTTCAGCAATTCGGCGGTACGTCCACCCGGCCTCCCGCATGCCCATTATATGCCCTCGCTCAAAGTCCTTCAACTGCACATACGGTTCACGTCCACGCTGTCGCGGCATGCTACCAGTGTTAAGGACTGCGATGGAGCTCCGTATGCCACGGCTAACTGGCTGACAGTGACGGCGGCGGTGCACAAATGCTGCGCAGCTAGCGCCATTCGACGGCCAACACCGCGGTTCCTGGTGTGTCCGCTGTGCCGCGCGTGTGATCATTGCTTGTACAGCCCTCTCGCAGTGTCCGGAGCAAGTATGGTGGGTCTGACACACCGGAGTCAATGTGTTCTTTTTTCCATTTCCAGGAGTGTATAATGAAACTACATACCAAATGAGTATATGTCAGGAAAGTAAATGTCGCTTGAATCATTCTTCAAAACATAGCTAGCACTTAAAAAACTAAAAGCGGCATTTTGACCACTCTGGAGGTTCGAGTGTCAAAAGTACCTCGCACAGACGTCCGCGCTAAATTTCGAGCCCATGTAGAACATCGCCTATCTGTCTCGTTTCTTTCGTTGCTACAACATTGGCCTTCAGTGCACCAGACAGTTATCTGAATTTCATTTGTTACGAACTGTTTCTACTATCTACTATATTGATACAACCTTTTTAAGCCACTTAAACATTCCACGCAAAAAATTCTAGACTTTGGCTTACTTGAGTCAGTGGATATAGTTGCGATGAGAAGGTGTAGTGGCAAAAATTAGGCATATTCGCAATCGCTGTAACACCTTCCATCACGAGAAGCGAGCATCAGAGATTGTGATCTGTCGTTAAGCGTTACCGCTTGTTGTGCAAGGGGCTTGTTCTTCAGATGTTTGACTCCATATATTAGCTGATGACCCTAGATTTTTAGTCATACGGAACAAATGACTGGGGACAGAAATAAAGGGATAACAACACAACGTCATATTTGCAATGCAGAATGTCAAAACATTTCCATTCACTGAGAATTTGGTAACGTACAATCATTTTAGGAGAATTTATGAGTGCGTCAGTATTTTAAAAAGGGTCAGCATCGATATTAGCGTACCGGTGTCTGTTCCTAGAGAGTTTAGAACCTGTATTTATCCTTGTCTATCATTGCATGTAATGTAAACACTGTAATTCACCAGCTTAATCAAATAATTCATCAGCGAAATCACCAGTTGCATTGTCAGCAGCTCGTGGTTGTGCGGTAGCGTTCTCGCTTCCCACGGCCGGGTTCCTGGGTTCGATTCCCGGCGAGGTCAGGGATTTTCTCTGCCTCGTGATGACTGGGTGTTGTGTGATGTCCTTAGGTTAGTTAGGTTTAAGTAGTTCTAAGTTCTAGGGGACTGATGCCCATAGATGTTAAGTCCCATAGTGCTCAGAGCCATTTGAACCATTTTGAACCAGTTGCATTGAAATATTGACAGCAGGCTCAATAAGATTAGGAATTATCTCGAGATAAAGTACATGACTATGTTAACATAATTACTGTTGTATATTTCTGCATATATTTTTCCCCTAGCCACACATTCACAGTACTGATCACAGTCATTCCCTATCACGTCGACAAATGTTCAAATTGTATTCCATTTAGAATCAGTGTCGCATTCCGTTGGAGTCGTTTAACATCCCAAAAATTGTTCTCCTTCGGGGCAGATTAGAGTTTGCGTAAGAGAGTGTTGTGTGGTGGAGCCAAATATGGAGTATGTAATAGTGGGGGAAAGGGTATTTGTGGACTGTCATCCTATCCTGGTTAAAACTGACGTGCACTATCATTGCTATATGCCAGCAAGGTAGGTAAAAGAATAAACGTGTACTATTTAAGATCTGTTGTGCTTGGAGAAATTAGATAACTTTAAGTGGAAATCTGATAAAAGCTGTACTTATGATGTTATTAACGGAAGCCAGGAATGAAATTAAATAAATCCGTCTAATGCAGGCTCTCATGTAGTCGACATGATGAAGGAACAGATGGTCTTGCAAAACACAGCAACAAAGATGGAGAACTGCCATTTAAACAGCATTGTATTGTGACATTTCACTATGATTCAAGAAAAATAGCATACGGTCAATAGGGACATTAATGACAAATATTGTTGCAGAATTATGGCTTTTCGTTTGTTCAGTGCAGAATACCTTCAAATCCATGGTGCAGCTAGAATAATCTCCTGAACAGATATGTGGGAACAGTTATTGGGATAAGGATAGATCACACATATTGCCGTGCACTCCTATATAGGATTGGAGTTCACTAATATGTATCGAAAATTCATAACACTACGGAGGTATTCAACATATCACTTTGAGATTCTCTAAATATGCTCTACATCAGAATAAACTGCGAAAATCTCTCAAAATTGAACATACCTTCCCAAAATACGTCAAACATTATGAGTGAGGATAACCTCAAAATTAATGTTCTAATGGCAAGTTATCTGTAAGCAGTGGATATATCTTCATAGTGTGATAGCAGTGGCAGTGCCACTGACGACAGTGCTATTAAATCAGGGTTGCTAAACACTGTTTTCCCAAATTTATTCACCAAAGGACACGATGTAAACATTCCAGAATTCTAAACAAGTAAAACTGCCATCAAGAGCAACGTAGACGTAGATATACTCTGTGTAGGAAGCAGATTACATCAATTGATAAAGGAAAGGCTAGCGGTTAAGGTTTTGCACAAGTTAGTTTGCCTTAAGAGTATGCTGATACACTAGCCCCACACTTAAAAATCGTATACGATCTCTCGCTCATCGAAAGATCTCTACATAAAGACCGGAAAGTAACAAGGGTCACACCAACAATCAAGAATGGAAATAGGAGAAATCCGTTGAATTACAGATCTATTTTCCATTTGAGTCCATAGACGTTTCACGACACGGCACTGAACAGATGTTTGAATGCTGTGCAGGGGCAGCTGAATTTAGTGAAACTAAACTTCTAATTGTTGTTGTTTATAGATCCTCTAACTTCGACTTCAGAGCATTTCTGCTCAAGTTACAGAGAGTTCTTGATTGACTTTGTAGGAAGTACCAGAAATTCGTTGTGTATGGTGACTTCAATATTAATTTTGTATATGATGGTGCAAGAAAAAGGATGTTGGTAGATATCCTAAATTCATATTATCGGATGCAGACTGTGTTTTTTTCCAACTAGGGTGCAGGGGAACAGTAGTAGAGCCATAGACAATATTTTTATTCATTCTTCATTACTAGATGGGCATTCTGTTAGTAAAAGCGTGAATGGCCTTTCAGACCATGATAAACAAATTTTAACACTAAAAGGCATTTTTACTCAAACCAATGTCATATTCAATTACATAGTATGTAGTGAAGTTAATTCAACAGCAGCAGAGAGTTTTTTGAACCGTGTGAAGGAACGAGAGTGGCAGGATATTTGTACTGGCGATAACATTGATGAGAAATATATTGCTTTTCTTAACATATTTCTCATGCTCTTTGAGAGTTTCTTTCAATTAGAACGGTCTAAACGGGGTAATAGCAGCAATAGGCAGCCCAGTGGGATAAGGATATCCTGTAGAGGGAATTATCTCAAAATGTTACAAGTAGTCACAATCAAGCTACAGCAGCGCATTACAAACAGCGCTGTAAGGTGCTTAAATATGTTATTAGGAAGGAAAAGAGTATGCGGTATGCAAATAGAACAGATATTCACAGGATAAAATTAAAACCATATGGTCAGTTGTGGAGGAAGTGTCAAGCCAGCAGCACAAGGTCGATGAAATAAAGCCAGTCCGCAGAAAAATATTTCTGTTACTGATAAATCAGATATATGTACAGTATTTAACTATCATTTTCTGAGCATTGCTGGTGAATTAAATAAAAATTTAGTTTCTACAGGAAATCATATAACTTTCTTGGCAAATGCCTTCCCGAGATTGGTGTCTGAAATAAAAAATAAATAAAAAAATAAAATATTACCGATGTCGATTTACGATAGGATTTGAAACATGTATCGTGTTCTAACTTTATGAATTGCTTGTTTAAATGTGGTTTATAGAACATTAGTCAACACTGGTTCCGAAAAATCTTCCTTGTGAAATACAATTAGCTAATGACTGCTGTCGACAGTAGACGCCAAACTGATTCCGTATTACTTGATTTCCACAAGATTCGACGTTTTCCCTCACATATTGCTTATAACGAAATTGCGTTGCTACGGAGTATTATAACAGTTGTAAGACAGGATTCGTAATTTCCTGTCGGAAAGGTCACAGTTCGTAGTAACTGACAGAAGTCGTCGATTAAAACAGATGTAATATCTGGCGTTCTGCAAGAAAGTGTTGTAGGTTCTCCAGTGTCTCTGATCTACAGGGTGTTACAAAAAGGTACGGCCAAACTTTCAGGAGATATTCCTCACACACAAAGAGAGAAAAAATGTTATGTGGACATGGGTCCGGAAACGCTTACTTTCCATGTTAGAGCTCATTTTATTACTTCTCTTCAAATCACATTAGTCATGGAATGGAAACACACAGCAACGCAACGCACCACCGTGACTTCAAACACTTTGTTACAGGAAATGTTCAAAATTTCCTCCGTTAGCGAGGATACATGCATCCACCCTCCATCGCATGGAATCCCTGATGCGCTGACGCAGCCCTAGAGAATGGCGTATTGTATCACAGCCGTCCACAATTTGAGCACGAAGAGTCTCTACATTTGGTACCAGGGTTGCGTAGACAAGAGCTTTCAAATGCCCCCATTAATGAAAGTCAAGAGGGTTGAGGTCAGAAGAGCGTGGAGGCCATGGAATTGGTCCGCCTCTACCAACCCATCGGTGACCGAATCTGTTGTTGAGAAGCGTACGAACACTTATACAGAAATGTGCAGGAGCTCCATCGTGCATGAACCACATGTTGTGTCGGACTTGTAAAGGCACATGATCTAACAGCACAGGTAGAGTATCTCGTATGAAATCATGGTAACGTGCTTCATTGAGCGTAGGTGGAAGACCATGGGGCCCAATCAAGACATCACCAACAATGCCTACCCAAACGTTCACAGAAAATCTGGTTTGATGACGTTATTGCTCAATTGCGTGCGGATTCTCGTCAGCCCACACAAGTTGATTGTGAAAATTTACAATTTGATCACGTTGGATCGAAGCCTCATCCGTAAAGAGAACATTTGCACTTAAATGAGGATTCACGCGTTGTTGGATGAACCATTCGCAGAAGTGTACTCGTGGAGGCCAATCAGCTGCTGATAGTGCTTGCACACGCTGTACGTGGTACGGAAACAACTGGTTTTCCCCTAGCCCTATCCATACAGTGACGTGGTCAACGTTACCTTGTATAGCAGCAACTTTCCTGACGCTGACATCAGGGTTATCGTCAACTGCACGAAGAATTGCCTCGTCCATTGCAGGTGTCCTCGTCGTTTTTGGTCTTCCCCAGTCGCGAGTCGCGAGTCAAAGGCTGGAATGTTCCGTGCTCCCTACGACGCCGACCAATTGCTTCGAACGTCTTCCTGTCGGGACACCTTCGTTCTGGATATCTGTCTCGATACAAACGTACCACGCCACGGCTATTGCCCCGTGCTAATCCATACATCAAATGGGCATCTGCCAACTCCGCATTTGTAAACATTGCACTGACTGCAAAACCACGTTCGTGATGAACACTAGCCTGTTGATGCTACGTACTGATGTGCTTTATGCTAGTACTGTAGAGCAATGAGTCGCATGTCAACACAAACACCGAAGTCAACATAACCTTCCTTCAATTGGGCCAACTGGCGGTGAATCGATGAAGTACAGTACATACAGAGGAAACTAAAATGACCTCTAACATGGAAATTCAGCGTTTGCGAACACATGTCCAAATAAAATCTTTTCTTTATTTGTGTGTGAGGAATGTGTCCTGAAAGTTTGGCCATACCTTTTTGTAACACCCTGTATACAAAATGTAGGAGACAACCCGAGCCGCCCTCTTAGATAGTTCCTAGATGATACTGTCATATACCATCTCGTAAAGTCAACCAAACCAACATCAAAATTATTTAGATAAGATATTTCTATGACGTTAAAGGTGGAAACTAGCTATTAATAATTAGAAGTGTGAAGTGATGCCCATTAGTAGTAAAAGGAATCCGCTAAATTTCGTTTAAACAATAAATCACATAAATTTCAATTTTGTATATTGAACTAAATACTTAGGGATTACAATTGCAAGTAACTTAAAATGGAACCATCAGACAGATAGTTTTGCGGGGAAAGCGAACCAAAGACTGCGATTTACTAGCATCACGCTTAGAAGATGCAGCAGCTCTAATAAAGATACTGACTACGCTGCGTTACGCTCTTTTTGGAGTATTACTACGCTGTGTGGGATCTGCATCAGATAAGACCGCGGGAGAACACAACAGAAGTTCAGACAACGGCAGTTCGTTTTGTATTATGGCGGAGTAGGGGAGACTGCGACGGATATACAGTGGCGGAAATAATTTAGTACGCCACCTTAGAGGTTTGCGATTCACTCAAGATTTATCGTTGCAACAGGGCATATGGAGTAGATGACATGATTACATTTGGAGATCAATAGCACAAACGGTTTTGAGGTACCACGTATCGACTCAGGCTGAAACACGCATATTGGTACGTTGTGTATCTTCCACAGGTGGCATTGCACGCTCTGAGTGGTATCCGTTCGATCGTAAAGCAGGCGAATTGTATCGTTTCTCCTGGGTGGACTTGGGTTTAAAAAAAATGTGAACTAAATATTACGTTAGATTTTATAAATAATCGACAAGTACGCCAAAGAAGAAGAGATAGAACTATAATTGACATGTTATTCCATGGACTCTTGCTCTCCTAATCATGAAATATCTTTTCTTTGCCATTCGTTTATCTTATCTGCTTGGATTCGGACCTAAGAGAACGTTCTTGTGTAAAGCTCATCTTGCTGTACCAGCTGATAATCTAAGTTGTACTTAAAACCCGAAAAAAATAATGGTTATTTTGCCAAAAGAATTTGTGTATGTGGTCACTTAATTGATCGCCTGATATCTAGAGTGTCTTAAATAGATATGGGCCTTAACAAAGAAATTTCATTGTTAAGCGCCATCTTAGAAAAATCATTAATATTTTTCTTTTAGCTGAATTACGAGACGTGCCGTCGGTTAGGACAATTAACTTTATTTCAGATCCCACGAGACCGGAGGCAGCTATTAATAATTTAAAAATTTTATTTACAGGTTTTCTTTATATAACGAGATAACACCTTAGGCAAAAAAGGTCCGGTCACAGGATTCCAGTTCCATTATAGGATTTCATTTGTAGTTGCTACTCTTGTTATCTTATGTTGGGGAATCGAGACGAAACCACGATAAGTTACGTATTACAGTAGTGTTCATCGAACAGACTTGGCAAATATTCTCTGGTGCAATAAGCACACGACTTCTCACGAACCTGGAATAATATCTCTGGTGTTGGGAAACAAGAAAAGACAGCTAATTGTCAACGATTACGTAACTAACCTGAGAACTGAGCTAATAAACATCATATTACAGTGTTAATAATATTCCTACAATAGTTATTTCTCTTTTATGCTGAGCCATTGCATTAATGTGTCTTTCTTTTTTGTATAAGTCACGGCTCATATTTAATTTTATTACAGTACAGAATACTGTCCTGGGATACGTAATGCCTATCTCTAACTGTTCATGTAGAGTTGTTGGCTTACAATTTATTCGGATCACATCTCTTTCCACCGTATCCCACACGTGCTCGACTGGAAAGAAGTCCCGAAAATAGTGCTGGTTAAGGAAGTTGCTGCACGTCTTTCAGAGCACGTTGTGTTTCATGGGAAGTGTGTGGAGCAGCATTACCCAGATGCAACAACACACCACCTCCCTGTTCCAAGACCGGCAAAAGAACGGGTGTAACAACATTCTCCACGTACTGAGCGCTGGTTGGTACCCGTCCAGAAACACAAAGCCGGCCAGAGTGGCCGAGCGGTTAAAGGCGCTACAATCTGTAACCGCGCACGACCACTACGGTCGCAGGTTCGAATCCTGCCTCGGGCATGGATGTGTGTGATGTCCTTAGGTTAGTTAGGTAAGTATGTAAGTAGGTAGGTATGTAGGTAGGTAAGTATGTAAGTATGTATGTAGTTCTAAGTTCTAGGGGACTTATGACCACAGCAGTTGAGTCCCATAGTGCTCAGAGCCATTTGAACCATTTTAGAAACACAAAATATGAACGAGAATTATAGCTGATCACACCCTGGACCTTAAGGCCTGGGGTGGGCCAGTGTGTCTTGGACGAATGCTCTCTATGCGACAACGATCGCCAGTTCTACGTCATACGCGCAAATGACCCTCTCTTGTGTGCAGGTAGAATCTGTTATCATCGCTGAAGACCACGGCGCGCCACTCCACTTACAACTGAACCTCTTGACGGCTCCAGTCGAGCCGTGCACGTAGTTGCTATGACGTGGCTCGAAGACGGGCTGCCGGCTAGGGTGGCCGAGCGGTTCTGGGCGCTACAGTCTGGAACCTCTCAACCACTACGGTCGCAGGTTAGAATTCGGCTTCGGGCATGGATGCGAGTGATATCTTTAGCTTATTTAGGTTTGAGTAGTTCTACGTTCTAGGGGACTGATGACCTCAGAAGTTAAGTCCCACAATGCTCAAAGCCATTTGAACCATTTTTGAAGACAGGCTGGACGTGTGCGTGGCCGTAGCTCGTTCCACTACTAACAAATCGGTTAGCAACAGTCCGTGTTGACACAAGCCCTCATATCTCTGCTGTGGTAGCAGTTCGATTTGCCACTGCTGCCGTTACAATACGACGATCCTGGCTGGCTTTAGTGCTGTGTGAACAACCATAATTTCGTCAGCTTATATGAGAATGATGTGACCACTGATACCAGCATCGTGGTATAATTGACGCAGCAAGTCCAACTTGCGCGGGAATGCTCCACAAGGACCATTCTTCCACCAAAAAGGCCACAATATGACCGTTTTCAAACTCTCTCTGTTGGCTGTAGAAGTACGAGTGGGTCTCCGTGGCATGGCTACCTACTTGATTCATATGTCTTCGTCAAAACTGGCCTTCTACCCGTGAGCAATCCCTATTAGATGGTACACACGGGTGGCGCTCTGAAATTTATGCTACTACGCTATCTATTAGTGGACGACTTTGAAATCATTGTCAGAACTGCTACTATCTCTCAGGTGGCGTATTCCGTCATCGAATCAAAGTCGACGCCATCTTTCCAGCTGTAATAATTTCTTCCTCAGTATATTACTCTGATTTGGGTGGCAATCATTAAAACAAAGCAGTTTTTCACTGCCGACGGACGGCAGCAATGTGTTGTCATGAGATTTCAATCACCGACCTCTTCCTCCTAATGCAAAAATATCGAGTACATGCTCAGCTAACTAGAGACAAATGATCATTGTAATAAAATGAGGGAATTCAGAGCGCGCGAGGAAAAATTAAAGCGTTCGTTCTTACCACTCACTCAGCGTGAGTGAAACGTTAGAGAATTGAAGCCTCTGAAAGCAATTAACTGTAAATTACAGACTAGTGATGTATGTGGAGATGTAGATAAATTTCTGAAGTGTCAAATAATTAATTGTATCAATAAATGAAAAACCTATACATCTTATTAGAATGGTTGTGTGTATGAATGCGTGTGTGTGTGTGTGTGTGTGTGTGTGTGTGTGTGTGTGTCTTGCACAATTCCTTGCAAACTACTGGACCGATTTCGACCGGATTGCTGTCAGGCGGTAATCAGTGTGGGGTTAAGAACCACCTATCCATCAAATTCATGGGGATGGAAAAAGAGCGTAGCCGGTGACATGCGTATTTCCAGGCCAGCCAGTATTTGAGAACGAGGACACGTAGCGACTTGCAACAAACTTTCTCGTAATTTCCAACCCTCACTAAATGTTTTCTCATTGACAATGGCAGCAAAATGATGACAGGAAAAATGTGTATTGCTTACTGCTTTTTCACTGTACGTGTTGTAAGTATACTGCAGGAGGCATGACGTTATAATTTATAACTTCTTTACTATTAAATGCATTTCCGACACATTATAAGGACCCGTATGCACATATAACATTGAATTCGAGTGCAAAATAAACAATGAACGACGCAGGGTTCAGTAATTTGAGGTTATAAACGTTAAGCCAACCCACATGCTGCGGGATACGGCCGTGGACGTACAGCTCTAATTAAATAGCCGTACAACGCCGGGTTTCTGCGATAGTTTATGCATAAAACAGCTGTGCACTTAAAGCTGAATTGTTGCCACTAACCTTACTAAGTAATTGGCAGACGCCATTTTGAAACCATCCTGCAGTTACGACATCTGGCAGAAATGATGGAAATTTGCCGCGCTCACTCAGACTTCATGTAACACATACGTAACGTTTGGCATTCGAAGCATTGTTTTCAGCTGAGAAAAATATGCGTTGCATTACTTTCTGGGCAACCCTTCTATGTACAAAGCCTTAGCCGTGGAATACTAAATTACTTGATTTGAATGTTTAAAATAATATACAATTATGTAACAACTGTGGGGAGAACTCCTACAAAGATTGAAATAGTCTTTACTGATTACCGGTTCTTCAGCTTAATCAAAAATGATGTTCAGTATGTGACAATAATTACACATCGTGGTATTCTTAGAGCTAAGACGCCCTAAACTGACGAAGGTAATCTGTAATCAAATACTGTTGCAGAACCTATGATGCCAAACACGTGTAGAAACGATCGATAGCAATGACAACTGCTTCGCCATGAGTGGATGTAAACAATATATTAGTTATAATATTTATAACAAAAGCAAGGAAGTGTCTGTGTGACAGGTGTCGTGTGACAAACTGTGGAATGTATTTTGTGCTGTCTATAGCAATCGTTTATATTTTCAGAATGTAATGTGATTCGTCAATGAGCAGAAACTGGTAATTAATAGAGGAAATATTCAGTTTTTAAGTACACTGCTGGCCATTAAAATTACTAAACCACGAAGATGACGTGCTAAAGATGCGAAATTTAACCGTCAGGAAAAAGATGCTGTGATATGCATATGATTAGCTTTTCAGAGAATTCACACAAGGGTGGCGTCGGTGGCGACACCTACAAGGTACTGACATGAGGAAAGTTTCCTACCTATTTCTCATACACAAACAGCAGTTGACCGGCTTTGCCTGGTGTAACGTTGTTGTGATGCCTCGCGTAAGGAGGAGAAATGCGTGCCATTACGTTTCCGACTTTGATAAAGGTCGGATTGTAGCCTATCGCACTCACGTTGGTCGGGATCCAATGACTGTTAGCAGATTATGGAATTGGTGGGTTCGAGAGGGTAATATGGAACGTCGTGCTGGATCCCAACGGCCTCGTATCACTAGCAGTCGAAATGACAGGAATCTTATCCGCATAGCTGTAACGGACCGTGCAGACACGTCTCGGTCCCTGAGTCAACACAAGGGGACGTTTGCAAGACAACAACCATCTGCATGAACAGTTCGACGACGTTTGCAGCTGCTTGGACTATCAGCTCGGAGACCATGGCCGCGGTTACCCTTCACGCTGTATCACAGACAGGAGCGCCTGCGATGGTGTACTCAACGACGAACCTGGGTGCACGAATGGCAAAACGTCAGGTTTTCGGATGATTCCAGTCCTGTTTACAGCATCATGATGGTGGCATCCGTGTTTGGCGACATCGCGGTGAACGCACATTGGAAGCGTGTATTCGTGATCATCATACTGGCATATCACCCGGCGTGATGGTATGGGGTGCCATTGGCTACACGTCTCGGTCACCTCTTGTTCGCATTGACGGCACTTTGAACGGTGGACGTTACATTTTAGATGTGTTATGACCCGTGGCTCTACCCTTCATCCGATCCCTGCGAAACCCTTCACTTTAGCAGGATAATGCACGACCCCATGTTGCAGGTCCTGTACGGGCTTTTCTGGATACACATAATATTCGACTGCTGCCCTGGCCAGCAAATTCTCCAGATCTCTCACCAACTGAAAACGTCTGGTCAATGGTGGCCGAGCAACTGGCTCGTCACAATGCGCCAGTCACTACTCTTGATGAAGTGAGATATCGTGTTGAAGCTTCGTGGGCAGGTGTACCTGTACACGTCAACCAAGCTCTCTTTGACTCAATGCCCAGGCGTATCAAGGCCGTTATTACGGCCAGAGGTGGTTGTTCTGGGTACTGATTTTTCAGGATCCATGCACCTAAATTGCGTGAAAATGCAGTATATATATTTGTCCAATGAATACACGTTTATCATCTGGATTTCTTCCTAGTGTAGCAATTTTAATGGCAAGTAGTGTAGCATTTACTTTTTCACACGTGTTTCGCATTTTTTTTACCGCCCCGTTATAGACTTCGGGTCATGACTCCACTTTCAAGTAATATCTCTAACCAACGATGCACTGACGCACTTCATAGTGAACTATCACTGGAAAACGACATTGCAAATCGAATTTGCGATGGGGCGTAATGAATGATTCTAACGGCGGTAAAATCCGACAAATTTTACTTTCCAAGCCACGAAACTATTTTTTTTTTTGTGATAACCGATTTATTGTTCTCGTTCCAAAGCAACATGTGTTCCCATGCAGCAAGACTACCATGGTCCTCAGAGACACAGGTCGCCGATTTTCACGTTCTCCTCGTTGCACCGAGCAGGAAAATTCTGCCCCGGACGCAAAGCTAACTCGAGCGCTCTGAAACGAAGTTACCTTTTCTGGCCACACGGGTGAGTGGGTAAGCCAAGCGGCCGCTTCACGCCACGGCTCTCAAGGTGATGTCTACCGAGACAAAGCTCATAGCGGCGTAAGAGGCGCCCTTACCATGCAAATTAACTCGGCAAGCCGGGGGCTCGCGGGCGGAGCTCTACGCGTCTAGCCAGCAAGGCCGCCTGTTCTCTGCCTCTGCACCTCCTCCCAGAATAATCCCGCCTCCCATCTTTTTAATCCCACACATCGTTGGTCTTTTTATGAAGTCATTTATAATTTGCACTATATCGTACTTAGCGTACGCTACACCCAGGTGAGGGCAGCACTTGAAGGACCAACTAGAACGAATGAGGACAGTAAACTTTTCCATTCTTTCAACACAGCTTGCTTCTCATAAATGATCATGAGCCGCTACATTATCGCACCGGCAGCGAAATTTACACTAAGGTGACAAAAGTCATGGGATACTGATATGAACATACGCAGATGGCGATAGTATCGTGTACAGGAGGTATAAAGGGGCATTCCATTAGCAGAGCTGAAATTTTTACTTGAGATGATTCATTGAGTAGGTTTCCGACTTGATTATGGCCGCACGACGAGAACCAACCAACTTTAAAAGCGGAATGGTAGTTGGAGACAGCACGACATCGCCTGCAGTCCATCTCCTAGACTCGTGAATATATCAATAGTATCCTCAGATGAGCCCCGATTTCTGTTGGTAAGAGCTGATGGTAGTGCTCGAATATGACGCAGACCCCACGAAACCCAAGTTATCAATAAGGCACTGTGAAAACTGGTGGTAGCTCCGTAACGGTGTAGGCTGCGTTTGCATGGAATGGAATTTGTCCTCTAGTCAAACTGATTCGATAATGGGCTGAAAATGGTTATGTCTAGTTACCTGGAGACTATTTTCAGTCATTCATGGACTTCATGTTTCCAAACAACGATGAATTTTTGTGGGTGTCACTATGCCATGTCACTGGGCCACAACTATTCACTATTGAATTGAAGAACGTTTTGGATGATTCTAGCGAATGATTTGGCTACTAAGATCGCTCGACTTGAGCCCAGTCCAACACAGATGAGACATAATCTAGAGGTCAATTCGTGCACGAAATCCTGCACCAGCTAAAGTTTGTCTGTTATGGACAGCTATAGATGCAGCATTGCTCAATATTTCTGCACGTCACGAGCAAATACTGGTTGAGCCCATTCCATATCGAGTTGCTGCACGGCCGCAAAAGAAGGTCCGGCAGTTTACTCCTTGAATAAAGGAAATTGAAACAATGTCCACCCACTGGAGCTCTTTGTAGTACTTCCTAATATTCCAGTATTCTCAGACAAGGGTGCTAATGACCTAGTTGACGGTAAGATTTCTGATGACTAAATAATTGCCGTTCGTTACCCTCCATACAATGACGACTGTTACGAGGGATTAGGTGGCAAAGTTGGCCATCATGAGACATACGGAGGGAACAAAATAATAGCTTCTTAGGGACGCGAAGCGGAAACTAATTCGGTCGAAACAATTCTTCCGAGACGCCTGTTGCTAATGCAGCACGAAAACTAAATCCGAAACAGATTTAAAAGATACTTACCAAATATTTCAGGAAATAAAATTCATAGTTTAGCTTTTCGCTGTGCGGTCGCAGTAAGCGACGTACAATTTGAGTTTTTAAGAGAAAGTAAAAGATATGTGTGTGTTTCTGTCTTTAGATCAGTGACTCTAGTTTTTTCCTGAATTCCAAGATTATTCGGATTTTCAATAGTGCAGTCGACCTGTGATGCAACGAGTCCTGATAAATAAGATTCCACTGCATATTTCGGGCAACATGCAAAACAGGCAGTAGAGCAATAGGAAACACTGCCTATATAACAACTTTCTAAAATTTACTGCTCCGACATTATTTTCCATTAACAATGAGCGGACAGTCTCCTGATCGTAGCTGTCCTATACAAGTTACCAAGATGCTCTTCATTACTATTAACAGAAGGTTTTGTAAGTATTCAAAGTTTGTATTTGGTGCTGCATTATACTACTGAGAATATGGCGTAAGGGGCGATCACAGAGTTTCTGTTCGAAGTCCAAAATCCCTATATCAATCAGTCAAAATAGCCTTGATAATTGAGGCCAATCGATGCACCGAGATATCAGTCTGAAGTAACGCGTGAACATCGCATAGGGAGAGAGCTGTACTGCAAGATGGGTGCTCGAGTATCTCCCATCTGAGATGGCGTAACTGTTGTGCCTCTTACGATATCGGGACATACGTTACCGTGAAGTAGAAGATCCCTTCGCCGCATTATTCCTTGGCGCAACAGTCCACAACGGAGGTTTTCAGCATATATTATGGCCCACAAACATTATTCATTATCGGTTGAATGTCTAACGGTGGTTATCCTTAGGCAGCAAAGAAAGGAATAGAAGCATGTTAGTCCTGTTTGGATCATTTGATAATAACGTCCCATAGGTCACGTTTCACCGTATACCGCACACACGTTGGAAAAGACACGAATGCCACACACTAATCCGTTGCCTACAACCCGTCTCGGAAAAGTTCAAATGGCGCTGAGCACTATTGGACTTAACTTCTGAGGTCATCAGTCCCCTAGAACTTAGAACTACTTAAACGTAACTCACCTAAGGACATGACACACATTCATGCCCAAGGCAGGACTTGAACCTGCGACCGTAACGGTCGCCCGGTTCCATACTGAAGCGCCTAGAACGGCTCGGCCACTTCGGCCGGCGCCTCGGAAAGACACGAATGAAACACTAATCTCTTGCCGACATGTCATTGTTCTATAACCAGCATCGGAATCGAGTCGCGTTACGTTGCACATACGTAGCAGCAATGACATCGAAGGGGAACATTTTGATAGCTCCTTATTCTTCTTCTTTCTTATGGGCGAGCGAAGGACCACGATATTCAACTTCTCAGCCTGGAGAGGGACTTGATGTTTGCCCAAGAATTCCGCATTCTCTGGCTAATTTTTTCCTTTCTCTCCTTTGTCTAAAGGGCGCCGGTATTACGGGATATTTCTTTTAGTATCCTTCCGAGAAGTGCTCGGGTTCTAATGTCACTTTCTTGACTTCTATCACCCATGGTGTCACGATCTTCCTGCTCTTCCAGTAGTAGAGAAGTCGATTGGGCAGTCTTGTTTGGTCCATCCTTGTGATATGTCAGTAGAAAGCGAGACGTCTCTTCCTGGCTACATCTGTGATTTTCTCAGCATGATTGTATAACTCCTGCTTTGATTGTCTTCTGTACTCACAATCTGTTTTGATCGGTCCGAGAATTTCTCTCAGGATCTTCGTATCCTAACTATCTAGTTTATCTGTCAAGGCTTTCCTGTTCAGATCCAAGCATTCTCAGACATATAGGGCTTCAGGCGGCTATCTGGTAGTGTTTTAGTTTGGAATTGCGAAATAGGCATTTCTTATTATAGATGTTCTTGGTTAACCCATTAGCTAATTGTAACTTATTAATCCGAGTAGTTAGTGCTATTCCTTCTGATAGATTAGGTTTCAACCACTCTCCTAGATACCTGAATCTGTCTACTTTCTCAGTTTGACCTTGTTCCAACTGTAGTTCACTGGAACCATCACTGATGTTGATGAGGTATTTAGACTTTTCTAGTGACAACTGAAGTCCTACCTCGGCAGACTCGACTTGGAGCATATTGAGCTGCTTTACTGTTACTTCCACTGAGCTTACTATAAGTGCCAGATTATCTGAGAAAGCTAAACAGTCTCCAAGTAGCCCCTTCCGTTTGTGTTATAATTATTATTATTATTATTATTATTATTAAGTCATGAATCTTAAGACTTGTTTGTTGGGGCCCGTCACGAATTCTTCTCCTGTGCCAACCTCTTCATCGCAGAGCAACACTTGCAAACTACATCCTCAATGATTAGGTGGATTTATTACAATCTGTGTCTTCCTTCACAGTTTTTACCCCCTGCAGCTCCCTGTAGTACCAGGGAAGTCATTCCCTGATGTCTTACTAGAAGTCCTGCCATCATGTCCCTTCTCCTTTTCACTGTTTTCCACATATTCATTTTCTCTCCAATTCTGTACAGAACCTAGTTTTCAACATTCGTCTGTAGCACTATATCTCGAATGCCTCGATTCTCTTCTGTTCCGCTTTCACCATAGTCCATGTTTCACTATCATACAATGCTGTGCTCGAAACTTACTTTCTCAGAAATTTCTTCCTCAAACTGAAGTCTGTGTTTGACACTAGTAGACATCTACTAGCCAACAATGCCCTTTTGGCCAGTGCTCGTCCACTTCTGATGTCTCCTTGCTCCGTCCATCATTGGTTATTACGCTGCCTATGTAGTAGTATTCCTTAACGTCACTCACTTCGTGGTCCGCCTGCTTAGCTGGATGGTAACGTGCAGGTCTCCCAAGCTCTGGGCTCGGGCTCAATTGCAGGTCGCAGTGGTTGAGCGGTTCTAGGCGCTTCAGTCCGGAACCACGTTGCTGCTACGGTCGAAGGTTCGAATCCTGCCTCAGGCATGGATGTGTGTGACGTCCTTAGGTTACTTAAGTTTAAGTAGTTCTAAGTTTAGGGGGCTGATGTTAAGTCCCATAGTGCTTAGAGCCATTTGAACTATTTGAACCGGGCTCGATTCCGGGCCCCAACACTCGGCTCTGCACCAAAGGACCACAGTCGGTTCCGTCGGTGATGCTGCAGATGGTGGCTCCTCCTTAATCCCGCAAGCAAGACTGGCGGTTTTTACCATCTACGCTGGCCGCCCGAACCACAGGGGGTCTCCTCCGATCCAAAGTGACACACGTCATTGGTACCGATATGTGTCACCACCTGCATTTGGCTGCATCCTGTACTCTACTCTTCATGGCATCCGGAAGCAGACTTTCCACATCCGGAATATCTCCCAACCACAGTATGCACACGGAGTGCACACTGGCTTCCTTCCACTCCATGGCAGCCATCTTCCTAATGGGCCCGACTACGCACCTAACGCTGGAGCTCCTAGTTACCAGCAAACCCACCCACTGTGAATGCCCATACCTTCCGGACCGGGAAGCTTCCTCTGGAGCGGGGTGGACGACTGCATCCGGCTTACAGAATTGCTCAGCCACAGATAATGTCCGAAACCTGTTCGTCAAACGAACAGGGTAGGCCGCTAAGATCGGCCCCTCGGAAAGTCTTTCACTGCCTACCAGGCTTTGGAATGATCTCCCATTCGACAACGGGTGAGGTGTCAACCTTAGTGCAGGCAATAACAGGGGCGGCCAAAGTAGTGAACAGATCGGGGGACACGTGGGACGTGCTCGACCCCCACAGTGAAGGCCCTTGGCAGCTGCCTCAAGCTGTGTGACGAAAACCGACACTGCCTGGAGCTTTGAGCGGAGGATCAACAATTCAACTCGCATCTGTACACAGCAGTCACAGTACCTGTCCATTACTGGAGTCGCTCCTGTTTGAACCTCGAAAGAATATGTATTAAACGAACGGTGTTCTCGCCTTCTTTGCAGTAGGAACTCGTGGTGCCCTCTCACTAACGGTCTACCCGACACGGTAGAGGATCCAACAGTTGGAGTTTCCTTAATTTTGGTTAGTGTCTCGGGCTCTGACTTATAAAAACTTGATGTGAAAACGGCTCACTGTTGCTGATGAGGTAGGTCATTGTCCATGGGTGAGCCTGTGACTGTTTTCCTGGCTGTTACGTAAGATTTGTACCTTCCCAATATACTCAAAAATTTTATTTTATTTCTCTTCTATCTTGGTGACTCAATTTTGTGGGTTGAGTAGGGACCAAACTGGTAACCCGAAAAAACCAGGAATTTTTCTCTCACAGGAAATGAAACTTTTGCAAGCTACCTTGAATTGCAGTAAAGAGTCATTAAATTTTTGACGAGTAGTCTCTGATATGAAGTCGCGATTCTTAAACAAAAATCTTTAATTTAATATCCTCCACCCTATAACGAATACAGTCGAGACTCGATAACTGTGATCTCAATTACACCGATTCGCGATTATGCTGTCTGTTAACCTTGAGCAAATAACATTGTAGTCTAGTCGTGCGGAACTGCCCGCCCGCGTGCCGGGCGACTTCTGCGCTGAGCGTTTGATTACTGTTTGAATTAGGACAGTTGCAACTCACTGCGCTGAGACGCGTCTGTGCTAAAAAACGTCAAAACTGAAGGGAGCGGTGTTGTCGCTTCAAGACGAAAGAAAAATACTGATTGAAGGAGAAACTGGTCGTAAGTTAGCTGACAAATAAGGTTTAGGTGGTTGCAAAACAAGTGATATTATGAAGAATAACGATTCAATTTTGTTGTACATTTGCAGACTTGATAGTGAAGAAGGAAGTAAACATCGATAAGTGATGAAGAAAGCGAAAATCGAGGTTTTCGAAGAAACTCTCTACTGTCGGATTTTACAAAAACAATCATGTAACAGCATGTTATGACGCTAGAAAGATAACCATGTGATATCGTACCTAAATGACAACCGTACGCTGGTAAGTTATCTTTCTAGGATTAATAATACAAAAATTGCTTCTCCTCATACGTTCAATTATTCGGATCTTCGATCATGCGGATGACATAGTACAACAATTACTCCGGTTAATCGTGTGTCCACCGTACATTAAGAGTTGTAAGCTACCGGTGTTTCCCCTTTTTTTAAACGACTTTATTTACAAGGCCACAATGCCATCAATTTCGAGATCATATGATCTGCATTGAATCGTTTAGTAGAGGTGTATTTTGTAATCAGCGTCAACAATAATTATTATCTGATATCTTGCATCAGCGATTCTAGTAAATCAAGAAAGTGAGCTCTTGTATACTGGATTAGTTGTAGCAGTTACTGTACGTCTACATTTACTTATGCCACAAGCCATCGTTGGTGGAGGAGAGTACCTTTACCACTACTAGTCTTTCCTGCTTCACCAGCAACTAATGTTAGGGAAAGACGACCATCTATATGGCTCCCTACGGGAGCTAATGTCTCTCATCCTATCTTCTTGATCCTTAAGCGAAATGAACGTTGGCGACAGTAGAATCGCTCTTAAGTCAGATCCTAACGCTGTTTCTTTAAATTTTCTCAACAGTGTTCCTCGAAAAGAAAATTGCTTTCGCTGTAGCGAAGTTCATCATAATACTCGTCTATTGTTAGAACATACCGATAACAATCTAGCAGCCTGCATCCGAATTCCATCAACGTCTTTGTTTAATCCGACCTAGTGAGGATCCCAAACACTCTAGTATTCAAGAATAGGTACCACTACTGTCCTATATTCGCTCTGCTTTACAAATAAACCACACTCTCCTAGAAGTTTCCCATTAAACCAGATATCGACCATTCGTCTTTCCTACTACAATCCCTACAAGATCGTTCCACTTCTTATCGATTTGCAGCTACGTGGCAGTGTCAAGCGGCTCACTACTAATGCTGTAACCAAGCATTAAGGGACTGCTGCTCATACTCAGCTGCATCAACTTATATTTCTCTACACTTAGAGGCAACTGCCAGTCATCACAACAACTAGAATCCAAAGGGAGTCACCTCGTATCCTCCTACTGCCTGTCAATGGCGAAACCCCTCATTACATTGCAACATAATCATAAAAAACCGCTGGTTGCTGCTCTCCCTGTCCACCAGATAATTTATGAATATAGAAAATAAGAGTGATCCCATCACACAACCCTATGGCACTCCTGACGATAACCTTGTCCCTAATCGTGCGGGCTAGCGTGGTGATTAGCACACTGGACTAGGATTCGGGAGGACGACGGTTCAAATTCTCTCCCGGCAATCCTGATTTACGTTTTCTTGAATTCCCTAAATCGCTTAAGGCAAAAGCCGTTATGGCCCCTTCGAAAGAGCACAGTCAGTTTCCTTCTCCATCCTTCTCTAAACCGAACATCTGTTCAAGTGTGTGCGAATTCCTAAGGGACTAAACTGCTGAGGTCATCGGTCCCTAGACTTACACACTACTTAAACTAACTTAAGCTAACAACAACACACACCCATGCCCGAGAGAGGACTCGAACCTCCAGCGGGAGGGGCCGCACAGTCCGTGATATGGCGCCTTTAACCGCGCGGCCACTCCGAGCGGCAAATTTGTGCTCCAGAACCTCGTTGTCGATGGGACTTTAGACTCTTATCTCCTCCTCTTCCTTCTCTCTCATGATCACTTGCCGTCGTGGAAATTGTATCTGGTTCTGTTACTTCTGTCTTCGAGCCACTTCCATATCTGTGAACCTATTCTGTACTTCCGTTAACAGTCATCAGTAGGCATCGTGTCAAAAGCTTTTTGTTAATCCAGGAACACTGAATCCGCTTGTTGCCCTTCATCCATAGTTCACAGGATATCGTGTGAGAAAGTAGCAAGCTGAGTTTCACGCCAGCCATGCTTTCAAAAACTGCTGATTCGTGGACAGAACATTTTCTATCTTAAGGAAATGTATTATATTCGAACTTGAAATATGCTCAAGAATTCTGCAGCAGACCGATTTTAATGATATTAGTCTATAATTCTGTGGGTCCACTCTTTTACCCCCCTTGTGTACAGGAATGACCTGCGCTTTTTTTACAATAGCTTCGCACTGAGCGAAGATTCGCTATAAATGCAAGCAAAATAAGCGGCCAATGCCTTAGAGTCCTCTCTGCAAAACTGAAATAGGATTCCGTTCGGTCCTGACGAATTATTTGTTTTCAACTCTTTCGGTTGCTTCTCTACGCCAGGGATGCTTTTTTTTGTGTCCGCCATACGGGACTATTTGCCATGGCCAAACAACGCATGTTTGTACGATTCGGTTGCCTGAACTATCTCTTAAATGCGAAATGTAAAACTTCTGCTTTTCGATTGCTGTTGTCTGCTACCTCACCAGACAAATCAACAAGTGAATGAATAGAAGCATTGGATCCGTTTAGCGATTTTAAGTAGGACCTTCATTTTCGCGTGATCTTGGGGAGCTATATGGAAAGGTATGACGGCGGTAGTTTTTGTATGCGTTGCTCATCCATAATTTTACAGAGGCACGAATTTCTGCCTGCCGTTACCTGCGAGCTCTGTTTCGAGCCGGCAGTGTAACAGCCCCTGCTTCTTCATTTTCCGAATTTCGCTGTTAAACAACGTTGGTTCCTTTCTGTCTTTACTCGGCACATACTTCTTCAGAGCACGATTTACAATTCGTTTAAACATTGCTCATAATTCCTCTACGTCCATTATACTGAAACTAAATGATGTCTGTTTGTTAAATGAAATGCTAACAACTGTTTGTCATCTCTTTCTAATAGGAGCAGTCTGTCCACATTCTTAATTGGTTTATTAGCTTCAGTAAGCATAGTCGCTATGATCACTAACCATTTGTCTATACGGAGCCGGTCGATTAACTCAGGCCCTCTTGTGGCTACAGGGTGTAAAGTATTTCCATAGCGTGTGGGCTGTCGAACGACCTACTCGTGACAGTTTTAGAAAAAAATGTTCACAAGTGCTTTAGAAGACACTCTGTCTACATCACCTGAAATGAATCCATAGACATCCCAGTCGCCTCCAACTAATATTTCATTATCTGGTTATTTCCGCTCTAATCACCGAATACTGTCTTTGAATAACTCTAAAACTATCACAGCGGAACCGTGTGGACGACGAAGACATTCAACGATTAACTCTAGTGCACCTACGCATGTTACAAGCAACCAATTAGCTTCACTGTCACGCTCAAATTCGACCTCAGTAGAGAGAACATTTATGTTCCCATCCTTTCGCTTCTAATCTGTCTTTCCAAAGTCTGGACAGTTGCAAGGGCTCACACCATTATTCAAGGAAAGTAGTAGGAGTAATGAATTAAATAGCAGTTCCTATCGTTAACGTCGGCATGCAGCGGTAGTTTGGAGATTATATTGCTTTCAGGCTTTGTGAATTAGATGCAAGAGATCGGTCTATTGACACATATTCAAACAGATTTAGAAAATATCGTTCTTGTGAAACACAACTAGCTCTTTACTCATACAGAGTGTTGAGTGTTACTGACAAAGTATTTCAAATTGATTCCGTATTTCTGGATTCCGCAAGGCTTTTGACTCTGTACCACACAAGTGGCTTGTAGTGAAATTGCTTGCTTATGGAATATCGTCTCAGTTCTATGACTAGATTCGTGTTTTCCTGTCAGCGAGGTCACAGTTTTTAGTAACTGACGGAATATCATCGAGTAAAAGAGAAGTGATATCTGGCGTTCCCCAAGGTATGGCTCTGAGCACTATGGGACTTACCTTCTGAGATCATCAGTACCCTAGAACTTAGAACTACTTAAACCTAACCAACCTAAGGACATCACTCACATCCATGCCCGAGGCAGTTCCCCAAGGTAGTGGTATAGGCTCTCTTCTGTTCATAATCTATATAAACGATTTAGGAGACAAGCTGAGCATCCGTCTTACGTTGTTTGCAGATGACCCTGTCGTTTATGTCTAGTAAATTCATCAGAAGTTGAAAACCAATTGCAAAAAGATTTAGAAAAAATCTGTACTGTGCGAAAATTTACAACTGACCGTAAATAACGGTAAGTATGAGATCATCCGCATGAATACTAAAAGGAATCCGTTAAACTTCGGTTATGCAATAAAGTAGTCAAACCTAAGGCTGTAAATTTTACTAAATGTCTTGGAATTTCAATTACGAACAACTTAAATTAAAAAAAAAACACTTAGAAAATATTATGGGGAAGGCAAACCAAAGACTGCGTTCTATAGGCAGAACACTTCGAACGTGTAACAAATCTGCTAATGACATTGAATACTCTACGATTGTCCGTCCTCTTTAGGAACACTGCTGCGCGGTCTGGGATCGTTACCAAATAGAATTAACAGAGTACATCGAGAAAGTTCAAAGATCAGCAGTACGTTTAGTATTGTCACTGACATGATACAAGATTTCGGGTGGACATCATTAAAACAAAGGTGTTTTTCGCTGTGGTGGAATGTTCTCACAAACTTTAAATTAACAACTTTCTCCTCCAAAACAGGAAATATTTTGTGGACGCCGACCTATGAAGAGAGAAACGATCATCACCATAAAAAAGGTAAATTAGAGCTCGCACGTTAAGATATAGGTGCTCGGTTTTTCCGCGCGCTGTTCACGATTGGAATAACAGAGAATTATTCTGATGGTTCAAATGGCTGTGAGCACTATGGGACTTAACATCTGAGGTCATCAGTCCCCTAGACTTAGAACTACTTGAACCTAATCAACCCAAAGACATCACACACATCCATGCCCGAGGCCGGATTCGAATCTGCCACCACAGCGGTCGCGCAGTTACAGACTGAAACGCCCAGAACCGCTAGGCCACTGCGGCTGGCAGAGAATTATTGTGAAGGTGGTTCAGTGAACCCTCTGTCAGGCACTTCAGTGTGATTTACACAGTACCCTTATAGATGGCACATTCCATAACGTGCTAAATATCTCAGAGCTTTCTAATTCGGGTTTCAGCCAGCTCTCGATCCCGACAATGCTGTGAGCGCAAGATATTTCCCGTAGGCTAGCAAATTCAAGAGCTTTTTTGACAATATTTCGGCGGTATCCCTATAAAAGTCTGACAGTCGAAGTGTTTTTAGTTTGAACGCTGTCTGATTTCGCCATATTCGTGTCGTCTGTCGAGTGTTCATCGGAGTACCTCAAACTCCCTCAGAGCCTAAAAAAAGTCCCATGGGGCAGCAGAACACACGGAGTAAGATAACCGTAGGTGACGCTCAACCAGTGTGAAAGAAGTTTCTTACGAAATACGTCCACCTGCTGCTTGTTTTGATTCATCATTGTGGCTCACTTATCGAGTTGAAGCAACAGAAGAGACAAATGAAACAAGACCTCTGCGCAACTCGTCACTGACCGTCTTCAACAATGTGAGAAGAGCAAAGAAAACGTCAATGAGCTGTAGTGGAAGAATCTGAGGTAAATATGTAGGTCACATTACCACCTCTTATGTGCGTAGCTATTACTGACGCGTCGTAAACTAACGGTCCCTAAGTCCAATCGTACTTGTGCTGGCGTGTGGATGAAGAGTTCAGATTATATGCGGATGATGTCCGTCAGAATAACAAAACAACATTTAACAAGGATTTGTGTATCTGTGTGTGTGTGTGTGTGTGTGTGTGTGTGTGTGTGTGTGTGTGTGAGAGAGAGAGAGAGAGAGAGAGAGAGAGAGAGAGAGAGAGAGAAGGGGAGGGGTCACCCGTGCGTCTGGTTAATAAGTACAGGATATAACGAAAATATCAGTTACATGAGATGCATTGTCATGAGGCCAGATGTCCAATTTAAATTGTGAAAATAAGCTTTTCGCTGAAGTGCAAAAAGCGTATGCTCACAATGTATACAGATATTATTCGCTTCGTACGACATTACATCTCCTGTAATGAAGCTGGTGACATATTACAATGACGTGTGGACTCTCTAATCGAAGCCGAGTATTCTTGACTTTGGCAGGTAATGATCTTGCAAGTCATGTAAGGGTTGAAGTTTGAGTCCTGATTCAGCACACTTCTCAACGTTGCCACTTCGTTGCTCACGTAGAGATTTCTGCTGGATTTCACATAGTAAGGTAGGGAAGTTAACGCTGGGGTTTATGGAACGTTTATATTAATGGCCAAAACATTCACTGACACTCAATACATTATAGCCAACTGATTATAGAGAGCTGGCGCACGTATGTAAAGCGCTGCAGCGGCGATGGTGCGTGGCATGGACTCGAGAAGTATTTGGTAGGTTTTCGGAGGTAGGTGGTACCAGACGTCTATGCACACGTCGTGTTCCAGTATTGTGGTCAGGTGGTTTGTGTGCACCGAGCAGTGGAACAAAAACTTCCTGTAAGTATTTCATCGAGGTCAGATTAGGAGAATTTACGGAAGAAGACATCAAAGTGGATTCACAACCATGCTTCTCAAGCCACCATTGCACGATGCTGGCTTTTTGACACAGACTGGTATCCTACTTGTTTCTTCCACCGCCGTCGGAGAGGGCATCGAGCAAAAGGTATGCATGTTGTCCGCACGTAAGTTCACATGGCCTGAAGCATTCGTGATGCTTTCGATTAATACTACTACTACGACCACCGACCCGGTGTAATATGAAACGTAATTCATTCGATAGGGCGCCACGTTTCGGTTGACTAACGGGCCAATCTCGATAACCCTGCGCCAACTACAATTTTAAATCAAGCTGTTGTTGATTCAACACTGGGACACGTAGGGCTCGTCTGCTAAGGAGTCCTATTCTCAATTTCGTAAACGTATTTACACCCTATGCAATTTACGTAATATGGTGTACCATGACCCAAATTGAGATAAAACTAGTAGTAACATACAGTGAATGAAGGTAATAATTAACATGTACGAGAAGTAAGACAGAAGATAAGAATCGATGACAGAGAACGCTCGGATTGAAAAGACTATAAGACAGGGACGTAGTCTTACGCACCTACTGTCCAATCCACACAAAAAAAAATGGCTCTGAGCACTATGAGACTCAACTGCTGTGGTCATTAGTCCCCTAGAACTTAGAACTAGTTAAACCTAACTAACCTAAGGACATCACAAACATCCATGCCCGAGGCTGGATTCGAACCTGCGACCGTAGCGGTCTTGCGGTTCCACTTCGGCCGGCCTCCAATCCACACACCGAAGAAGCAATGACCGATATAAAAGTTCAAGAAAGGGTTTAGTATTCTGCTAGGAAGGATAGCAATGATAGGATCCACTGGTGACATTGCTGACCTCAGCGCAAGTAAAGAAAAATTACAGGACCTATTGAATGGAATGAATAGCTCACTGTGTACAGAAAGTAGAATGAGAGTCAATCGATAAAAGACGGAAAGGTAAGGAGCAGCGGAAACGAGAACAGCGAGAAACTTGTAAAAAAGGTGTCCACATAGTAGACGAAGTTTATGGATTCTGATATCTTGTAAGCGAAATAACACATCACGGACGAAGCGAGGAAGGCATAAGAAGCATACTACTACAGGCCAAGAGAAGTCCATTGGTATCGTATTTTAGTCTAATTTGAAAAAGAAATTTCTTTGGAGTACAGACTTATATAACGCTGTTATAATTCGTGTAAATCATAGCCTCATCGATAAATGGAAAAGAAGATACTTCTAGCATCAAAGATGGCCTAAATTTTAGGGAGAAATTTCTGAGGACGTATGTTTGGAGAACAGGTCGTAAATCATGTGATCAGGGATAACTGGAAAATAAAAAAACTGGTACTAGTAATAGCAAAAATAGTCTCAATTTTACGAAGAGATTTCTGAGAATTTACGTTTGGAGCACAGCATTGTATGGACGATAACCATATACTGAAGGAAAACAAAAAGGAAAAGGCCTGGAAGCGACGGAGGTGGTGTGAAAAATAGGCGGACTGAAATGATCAGAAATAGCAAGGTTCTCTGCAGAACTGGCGAAGAAAGAAACGTATGGAAACATTGACAAGGAGATGGTACGGGACTATAGAGTTGTGTAAGGAGGGAGCGACACGATGACTATCGAAAAAACTCAAAATTTATTTCATTACAAAATTGGAACGTACATACGTTGAAGAATTATTCACTAAAATATTAAGGCCGAAATCCAAAAACTAACGATTCTCTGTTTGAAGCCGAGCGTGCACGGAACACCTCAGCGTTAGAGAACCGGTTCCGCACTCATGCTCCCTTCCTTGGGCCCGTGAGATGCTTAGGGCTGATTCTTATAGTGTAAATGTTTACCAATGACTCGTTCGCATCGTATTGTATTGTACTTTCTAGAACCGGCGATATAGAAACGACTGAGAGGCTTTGTCCATGCCGTAGCCCTCAGTGGTTCACAACCCCACAACAGGCTACAGCCGTCCGGACACCCCACGCCGACCCAGGGTTATTGTGCGGTTCGGCCCCCAGTGACTGTTTGCTGATGTGAATGTAAGTAGTATTAAAGTGTTGTGAAATTCTGATACTAGTAATGAAATTTTAAGATAGTGTAGTTACGTGACAACAATAAAATTTGTTTATCGCACTCAAAGTTTAATTGTACCTTTCAGGGATCAATCACCGCTAGCTTTGGAGGATATGTTTGAGAAATATTTGAAATTTTCTGTTGCAATACAAAGTTCACAAAGATTGAGACTAGTGTGAAAAAATCTGCTAAGAAATGTAGCTAGCAAGGCTCCAGTGACCTCATTACTGCTACACTTGTACGTAGAGCCGGCCGGGGTGGCCGAGCGGTTCTAGGCGCTACAGTTTGGAACCGCGCGACTGCTACGGCCGCAGGCATGGGTGTGTGTGATGTTCTTACGTTAGTTAGGTTTAAGTAGTTCTAAGTTCTAGAGGACTGATGACCTCAGATGTTAAGTCCCATAGTGCTCAGAGTCATTTGAACCATTTTGAACTTGTACGTAGACTAATTTCAGAAAATTAGTCTCCCTGTGCGGGAATATCGTTATGTTCTATAGCGTTCAGCAGCACAACATGAAATACCTCCCGTGACCTTGTTTCGTTCACAACCCACTCCAGTACCAGAAGGAGTCGGCAGCGGTACCGCGCTAGAAGCCCTATGCTCTCAGTGTTAACACCAGCAGTGCGCCACTACACGTTATAGACGCGTCTGCCGTTTTCGTCGGTCTCGCTAATCGTGGTCGTCGCTCAGGACTACGGGTCTGCAGGGGTTTACAGCCCTGCCACATAAATGGTCGACCCGCAGCCTGTTAACCTGCGTGCTCTGAAAGCCGCGCCGCTCGCAAACGGCTCCTTCGTAATTGTATCATTAGCGGCGACAGTTTTAACGTGACACAACGCTATCGTGCCCGAAGGCGAGCCGTTTAACGTACGCCCTAACCTTATGCAAGAGTCGCTGCACTTCATAACAGAAAAAACGACGCAGAGCGAACTGGGGCTATCATTACTTCTCGCAGCATCAAACAACATCTCTGCTGTGCTCATACTATAGCTATAGACCTTGTACTAACGTGCTGTGGAAAGAAGGTATCTTGCGTGAGCGTAATCAGCATATTCTGAAATTGTTTGATTACATCAAAATCTGATTTATTATTGATGAGACATTTGTATTTGTACGACGCCCGTTGAATGCTGCATTATGACACGAAGAAGCTGTCTTCGTTCGTAGTACACACCTCTGCATTCAAGCTTGACCGTGTGTATCTTAATGGGACGAAGTCTCACCCGAAGTTTTTATCCTTCCTTGGAGATAAATTTAATTGGTAATTTAACTCCAGACTGAGCTGATTAGACTTTGCAGGATCGTTTATCTGACATAGAGAGAAGGGGAGGTTCAAACTGTGACTTATATTACGACGCCTTAAGTCTTTAGACGTATAATATTTCGTGAAACAATGAACCATGGACCATGGACCTTGCCGTTGGTGGGGAGGCTTGCGTGCCTCAGCGATACAGATGGCCGTACCGTAGGTGCAACCACAACGGAGGGGTATCTGTTGAGAAGCCAGACAAACATGTGGTTCCTGAAGAGGAGCAGCAGTCTTTTCAGTAGTTGCAGGGGCAACAATCTGGATGATTGACTGATCTGGCCTTGTAACATTAACCAAAACGGCCTTGCTGTGCTGGTACTGCGAACGGCTGAAAGCAAAGGGAAACTACAGTCGTAATTTTTCCCTAGGACATGCTGCTTTACTGTATGATTAAATGATGATGGCGTCCTCTTGGGTAAAATATTCCGGAGGCAAAATAGTCCCCCATTCGGATCTCCGGATGGGGACTACCCAGGAGGACGTCGTTACCAGGAGAAAGAAAACTGGTGTTCTACGGATCGGAGCGTGGAATGTCAGATCCCTTAATCGGGCAGGTAGGTTAGAAAATTTAAAAAGGGAAATGGATAGGTTAATGTTAGATATAGTCGGGATTAGTGAAGTTCGGTGGCAGGAGGAACAAGACTTTTGGTCAGGTGATTACAGGGTTATAAATACAAAATCAAATAAGGGTAATGCAGGAGTAGGTTTAATAATGAATAAAAAAATAGGAGTGCGGATTAGCTACTACAAACAGCATAGTGAACGCATTATTGTGTCCAAGATAGACACAAAGCCCATGCCTACTACAGTAGTACAAGATTATATGCCAACTAGCTCTGCAGATGATGAAGAAATTGATGAAATGTATGACGAGATAAAAGAAATTATTCAGGTAGTGAAGGGAGACGAAAATTTAATAGTCATGGGTGACTGGAATTCGTCAGTAGGAAAAGGGAGAGAAGGAAACATAGTAGGTGAATATGGACTGGGGGGAAGGAATGAAAGAGGAAGCCGCCTTGTAGAATTTTGCACAGAGCATAACTTAACCATAGCTAACACTTGGTTCAAGAATCATAAAAGAAGGTTGTATACCTGGAAGAATCCTGGAGATACTAAAAGGTATCAGATAGATTATATAATGGTAAGACAGAGATTTAGGAACCAGGTTTTAAATTGTAAGACATTTCCTGGGGCAGATGTGGATTCTGACCACAATCTATTGGTTATGAACTGCAGATTGAAACTGAAGAAACTGCAAAAAAGTGGGAATTTAAGGAGATGGGACCTGGATAAACTGAAAGAACCAGAGGTTGCAGAGAGTTTCAGGGAGAGCATAAGGGAACAATTGACAGGAATGGGGGAAAGAAATACAGTAGAAGAAGAATGGGTAGCTCTGAGGGATGAAGTAGTGATGGCAGCAGACGATCAAGTAGGTAAAAAGACAAGGGCTAATAGAAATCCTAGGGTAACAGAAGAAATATTGAATTTAATTGATGAAAGGAGAAAATATAAAAATCCAGTAAATGAAGTAGGCAAAAAGGAATACAAACGTCTCAAAAATGATATCGACAGGAAGTGCAAAATGGCTAAGCAGGGATGGCTAGAGGACAAATGTAACAATGTAGAGGCTTGTCTCACTAGGGGTAAGATAGATACTGCCTACAGGAAAATTAAAAAGACCTTTGGAGAGAAGAGAACCACTTTTATGAATATCAAGAGCTCAGATGGCAACCCAGTTCTAAGCAAAGAAGGGAAGGCAGAAAGGTGGAAGGAGTATATAGAGGGTTTATACAAGGGCGATGTACTTGAGGAAATACACTCCTGGAAATTGAAATAAGAACACCGTGAATTCATTGTCCCAGGAAGGGGAAACTTTATTGACACATTCCTGGGGTCAGATACATCACATGATCACACTGACAGAACCACAGGCACATAGACACAGGCAACAGAGCATGCACAATGTCGGCACTAGTACAGTGTATATCCATCTTTCGCAGCAATGCAGGCTGCTATTCTCCCATGGAGACGATCGTAGAGATGCTGGATGTAGTCCTGTGGAACGGCTTGCCATGCCATTTCCACCTGGCGCCTCAGTTGGACCAGCGTTCGTGCTGGACGTGCAGACCGCGTGAGACGACGCTTCATCCAGTCCCAAACATGCTCAATGGGGGACAGATCCGGAGATCTTGCTGGCCAGGGTAGTTGACTTACACCTTCTAGAGCACGTTGGGTGGCACGGGATACATGCGGACGTGCATTGTCCTGTTGGAACAGCAAGTTCCCTTGCCGGTCTAGGAATGGTAGAACGATGGGTTCGATGACGGTTTGGATGTACCGTGCACTATTCAGTGTCCCCTCGACGATCACCAGTGGTGTACGGCCAGTGTAGGAGATCGCTCCCCACACCATGATGCCGGGTGTTGGCCCTGTGTGCTTCGGTCGTATGCAGTCCTGATTGTGGCGCTCACCTGCACGGCGCCAAACACGCTTACGACCATCATTGGCACCAAGGCAGAAGCGACTCTCATCGCTGAAGACGACACTTCTCCATTCGTCCCTCCATTCACGCCTGTCGCGACACCACTGGAGGCGGGCTGCACGATGTTGGGGCGTGAGCGGAAGACGGCCTAACGGTGTGCGGGACCGTAGCCCAGCTTCATGGAGACGGTTGCGAATGGTCCTCGCCGATACCCCAGGAGCAACAGTGTCCCTAATTTGCTGGGAAGTGGCGGTGCGGTCCCCTACGGCACTGCGTAGGATCCTACGGTCTTGGCGTGCATCCGTGCGTCGCTGCGGTCTGGTCTGAGGTCGACCGGCACGTGCACCACTGGCGACAACATCGATGTACTGTGGAGACCTCACGCCCCACGTGTTGAGCAATTCGGCGGTACGTCCACCCGGCCTCCCGCATGCCCACTATACGCCCTCGCTCAAAGTCCGTCAACTGCACATACGGTTCACGTCCACGCTGTCGCGGCATGCTACCAGTGTTAAAGACTGCGATGGGGCTCCGTATGCCACGGCAAACTGGCTGACACTGACGGCGGCGGTGCACAAATGCTGCGCAGCTAGCGCCATTCGACGGCCAACACCGCGGTTCCTGGTGTGTCCGCTGTGCCGTGCGTGTGATCATTGCTTGTACAGCCGTCTCGCAGTGTCCGGAGCAAGTATGGTGGGTCTGACATACCGGTGTCAATGTGTTCTTTTTTCCATTTCCAGGAGTGTATTATGGAAATGGAAGAGGATGTAGATGAAGACGAAATGGGAGGTAAGATACTGCGTGAAGAGTTTGACAGAGTTCTGAAAGACCTGAGTCTAAACAAGGTCCCGGGAGTAGACAACATTCCATTAGAACTACTGATGGCCTCGGAAGAGCCAGTCATGACAAAACTCTACCATCTGGTGAGCACGATGTATGAGACAAGCGAAATACCCTCAGACTTCAAGAAGAATATAATAATTCCAATCCCAAAGAAAGCAGGTGTTGACAGATGTAAAAATTACCGAACTATCAGTTTAATAAGTCACAGCTGCAAAATACTAACGCGAATTCTTTACAGACGAATGGAAAAACTGGTAGAAGCGGACCTCGGTGAAGATCAGTTTGGATTCCGTAGAAATGTTGGAACACGTGAGGCAATACTAACCTTACGACTTATCTTAGAAGAAAGATTAAGAAAAGGCAAACCTACGTTTCTAGCATTTGTAGACTTAGAGTAAGCTTTCGACAATGTTAACTGGAATACTTTCTTTCAAATTCTGAAGGTGGCAGGGGTAAAATACAGGGAACGAAAGGCTATTTACAATTTGTACTGAAACCAGATGGCAGTTATAAGAGTCGAGGGGCATGAAAGGGAAGCACTAGTTGGGAAAGGAGTGAGACAGGGTTGTAGCCTCTCCCGATGTTATTCAATCTGTATATTGAGCAAGCAGTAAAGGAAACAAAAGAAAAATTCGGAGTAGGTATTAAAATTCATGGAGAAGAAGTAAAAACTTTTAGGTTCGCCGATGACATTGTAATTGTGTCAGATACAGCAAAGGACTTGGAAGAGCAGTTGAACGGAATGGACAGTGTCTTGAAAGGAGGATATAAGATGAACATCAACAAAAGCAAAACGAGGATAATGGAATGTAGTCAAATTAAGTCGGGTGATGCTGAGGGAATTAGATTAGGAAATGAGACACTTAAAGTAGTAAAGGAGTTTTGCTATTTAGGGAGTAAAATAACTGACGATGGTCGAAGTAGAGAGGATATAAAATGTAGACTGGCAATGGCAAGGAAAGCGTTTCTCAAGAAGAGAAATTTGTTAACATCGAGTATAGATTTAAGTGTCAGGAAGTCGTTTCTGAAAGCATTTGTATGGAGTGTAGCCATGTATGGAAGTGAAACATGGACGATAACTAGTTAGGACAAAAAGAGAATAGAAGCTTTCGAAATGTGGTGTTACAGTAGAATGCTGAAGATAAGGTGGATAGATCACGTAACTAATGAGGAGGTATTGAATAGGATTGAGGAGAAGAGAAGTTTGTGGCCCCACTTGACTAGAAGAAGGGATCGGTTGGTAGGACATGTTTTGAGGCATCAAGGGATCACAAATTTAGCATTTTATGGCACCGTGGAGGGTAAAAATCGTAGAGGGAGACCAAGAGATGAATACACTAAGCAGATTCAGGAGGATGTAGGTTGCAGTAGGTACTGGGAGATGAAGAACCTTGCACAGGATAGAGTAGCATGGAGAGCTGCATCAAACCAGTCTCAGGACGGAAGACCACAACAACAACAATGCAATATCGTGTTGGCGAGATTCTGGCTAGCAGCAATATTGTTTAAATGCACTGTGGCGTAACGATTAGCTCCCAATGTTTAAACATCGTCTATCGTCAACATCTAGGCACTGTGACCTGATTAAACAGCGGTTTATGCATTTCATTAGTTTTGAAATTCACTTCTGATTTGCTGCAATAGTTAAAATCTTGGGAAACGGATGATAAAGTTCTTGTACGTAGCTTACAAGAGATCGATAATTAGTCACTATGCAGATCAAAATTTGCTACAAGAACTTTTTGATAATTAAGTGCTTCAATTATTTATCACAAAGATCTGACGTATCACTTTTGCCTTTCTAAAATTAATGAAATTACTGTTATTAAGCCACTTTCCCTCTTCATGAAAAGTTCAATCTGCTTCAACTTCGTGAATTGCGAGTTACGAAACCTTTCAGAAAACATATTTTAAGTATGAAAAACGTCTCCAGAAATTTCAGTAAGCCTTTGGTTGACGATACATCTCAATTTTGCCTGTTGACTCCTAGGTATTGCAGACACTTCAGCAAAGTCAGTGATCAGAAAAGCCATTCCTCATTACCTTAGTTAACAGAGATTTCTACGGCATCATAAAATGTTAATATCTATGCAGTTATCAAATCCAAATTAAAGTCCTTACTATTTGTAACATTTGTTGTGATACACTTCCGTAACAAAAATTCATAGAATTTTAACAACGGCGATAACAACTGTCGTCTCCATCACACGAATTGCTCCGCATCGGCTGACGCCAGTTCTGGACGAACACCACTGGAACACCCTGTCAGAAACTTCCTCCAATAAAGGCAACAAACAAAAAAAGAAAGACATTCTAGTATACATTTTAACGTGAACTCATTACAAAAGTTATTCACATGAACAGGGGTTACCTGAGTTCGCTTAACCACAGAAGCAAGGACAGCTCGTAGCCAAATTGGCGCACTGCGTACTCCTCATGTACATTGTCTGCACAGTCGATCGTATACGTCACCAAACATTCAATTGAGGTACGTTGCAGAAACACTAATATTTGATGTGTCAAGTCCCTCTCCTGCCCCCCTCCCCTTCTCTCTCTCTCTCTCTCTCTCTCTCTTTCTGAAATTCCTTGGGTTCCTTTCTGGCTAACGTCAACTTCGGCAACCGTTGTACGTAAAAATACAATGTTTTCTCTGCTTTGTATCAACACCAGCAGCATTGTACCACTGTTGTGAGCTACTCCCCGTCCAAGCAGTTGAACTACGTATCATAGCATCATGCTGTGTTCGCCATTGCATACCCCCAGTCCCGCCCCCGTTTGCCATTATCAGCCAATATTTTGGTTGCATTTTAAAGAACATGTGGGGCGTCGAATGTTGTACATATCCTTAGCCTTTTTGATCTTCCACACGAGGGGTATCTTCTAAGCGGTAGCCAAACCTATCCCAAACTGAGAGACGTCTAATTTCTTGACATTGCTTAAACCAACAGCTTATGGTTTTCCTAGTTGGTCGTATAGTGTTGAATCGGAGAGAAGATGCCAGCTTCATAGTAACTGCCGATACGCTTCTTGTAAATTGAAGAGCGCAGTGAAACTTTTGCTGCATCGGTGGTACCTTACAACTGTATATGAGCACGAGTACCTTGGCGGACGTCCACACCAATTATCACAACCCTGGCGACCGTTATTGCAATTGGAGTCCGATACAAAATGGTGGCGTTTCGCGCAGGTCGACACAAGGACGGGGACTGCATTGTTGCCGGTTCCAAGCGACTGTTCTGATACGCCTCATCAAAGCGCGTATCCCGCAAATTACATCTCACGGTGTGTAGAATTTGTTATTTATCATCACTATGATCAATGGCAAATCGCAACCAATGAAATAAAAATTTACAAAATAACTCACTAAGATCGCATATAACGCTCGCATTGCATACAACATTCAAACAGAGCGCCCAGAACACCACTGAACACTTATTGGGCATCGGAGAACGCTTGACGTTATGTGCGCAGAACAAGCCTAAATTCGACCACCATCGTTCGTATCTCCAATTACAGTGGTTAACAAAACAAAACTTTGGGCCTTCCACTTTCTTGCAGTATACTGACCAGGTTCCCGTTTATATGTCGTAAAGCAAATCAGTTTAATCGGGTCCATGTTTTTTTGAAGAACCCTGTACTTCCGGAAAGAAATTATGACTGTGAACGCGGATTCTCATTACGTCGATCAACCATCTATCCGCATGATATATGCGTCACAGCAGGCTGTCGTAATGATGAATCTGAAGTTTTGCCAAATGAACGATAGCGTTCCTCTTAAACACTAATCAAGTATATTCTTGAGACTTGGGTACCCTTTGTTATGTGCAAAGAAATCATGCTGTCAATATTTCCGTCGTTGGCGTCAATCTAATTTTCTAAACAGTGAAAAATCAATAATTGCATAGAGACTAGTTAAGATACATGTACCTACTCAAAACAGCTCTCAGGCGAAAGTGAGTTCACTTGGCATGGGAAGTCATGTTTCGTTCAAGGAGTAACACTGGCCTTATAAAAGTAAACTAAAAACTTCACATCCTTCGGAGCCTTCTGACAGTTTATAAACCTTCACCTAGACTGAGAGAATCACCTTGCCAACGTGTGTATATGACTATTTTTGCTACGTACAGAAACAGTCGACTGCTCAAAATACAATCCATATATAGTCGATAATTTCTCGCATTGTTTTAGTTTGGCCAAGGATTTCATCACTAATTAATATCAAACTCTTTTTTCTATAGAAATGGCTTTCGGAAACAGTCTGTGCTAGAATAACCCACCGTTCGTTAATGATAGAACAAGCAACCACGCAGGAGCGTTGACAGTACGTCTTGGAAAGGTCCTTACCTTTCCCGGCTATTACAAGGACGCTCTGAAAATTAATGCCACCGACTCTTTAATGTGGAAACTGAAAACTCTTTAAATAAAACATTTATTAACATTATTCTTCTTTATTCTTCATGTCTACACATTTATTTCTCAGCATAGTTACCCTGGCGACGAACACACTTCTCCAACCGAGATACCAGTTTGGTGATACCGTGAATGTTTGACTATGTTGACGGGGCCACAACCTCAACTCTGCTGGCAACGCTCCATCATTATTTATGTGTAGCCCTGCTCTTTAGGTTTGGAAATGACGAAAATCGAAAAGAACCCAGTCGGGAATGTATGTAAAAATATCAATGGCATTGAACCCAGGTGATCAAACTGTTGCAGACGTTGGAACTCTCGCGTGTGGTCCATGCTCCATGTGTGAATGAATGTTTCCTGCGGTTAGAAATTCAAATGCAATACGCTGTTTCTCACACACCGACATAGTTACGTTACACACCGCCACGTCACACTCTACAATTCGGAACCCCGTAGCGGCCGACGGTTGGAACCTGGGTCAGTGAAGCAGGAAGCTGACCGAGTAACTTGAATGACATGTAATACCTCAACTGGTATTGAGGACAGAATAAAAAAATTCGGAGGCATCATGTTTCAGCGCGCCCTTTAACTACATCTTGTTAAAACAGTACTCGCAAAAGTAAGTAAGATTGAAATGCTTTGATGAAAGCCAGAATACGCCTTAAAGCAACTGACTAAAATAACCATACTCAATATTCTCACCTCACAGCCTATAATGCACCAATTGGAAGAGTTATAAGTACAGTAACAAATGATTTGTGCACCAGTGCCTATCGAGCTCACAACTGGGCACTCTGAACTAGAATTATCTCAGAGTGGTGCACACCTTTAATCAGATTCAGCTTAACACAAAATGCTTCAATGGTAAATGCATGTACATGTAGTATGGGTTTGTGGCAAAATCCCCTACTACTTCATTATGAGATTGGCGAAGTTGACGTATAATTTTGGTATCTGAATCGATTGTGAGCTAGCAGCGATACTGTAAGGCATTGCAAAATCAAGCTAGTATCTCTGAACTGCGCGAGAGCGTACTGGAGCAGCCAATGTTAAGGTTTGGTAGAGTGAGGCAGTCAAAGTTTAACTGTGTTAGAGTTAAGCTGACAATGTTAAGCAGTTTCTGAGTAAGGATGCAGATAATGTTAACTTGTGTTAGAGTGAGGAAGGAATGGCAATATTATATTGGAAATTTAAAGTCTCAGTTTATCGACGAATTTTTTGTGAAATGGTGAAGTCTAATGAAATATCAGGTAAATGTTCTAATGACGTTACCTTTTCTTCACTACTGCTGCGACATCGAACTAACTTGGTTATTGTACTGAAAGCTGCTGGTTTTGAGTCATAGTGAAGTGTAAGGTTTGGATGTTAAGAAGTTCATTAAATTTAAATTCTGCCTTTAGCACTATATTACAGTATAGAAAAAACTTAGTGTTGTCATTTGGTGCACTTTCCACTTTCTTACCAACTTTTCTCTCACAATCCTTTTTAATGGATCATCCTACCATGTCTGTTCGAAAAGCAGTTCGAGTTCCCATTAACAGAGAACTCATTGCACCGCTCGAGTCTCTCTATGTGGATATAGTAATATGCAGCTTTAGCACAGCGGCGCGCGAGACAGAGCAGTACTGCAAAGCATTACCCAGATTTGGGCAGAACAGAGGAAAGGAGAAAATATTATGATTTCTTTTTTAGTTATTCAGTCAGGGTCAAGTTATGTTATTCAGAGAAAGTCTTTGTGATAAATTTTGCAAAGCCAATTACTCTAGGTAATTATTCAGACACGTTAATTCAAGTTAATTATTCAGGCAATTAATTCTTGCAGTCAGTTTGCTAACTTTTACAGTACTAGAGGCCTCCCTTTTTATTAATACGATTAATTGTTATTACTATACAGTTTTGCTTTCACATTACGACAGTAAAAGTTTCATAACATCAGTTCATTTATTATTGTAGCTCAGAGCTTACAGTCAGAAACAGAATACTTCAATCTGTATTATTAACTTTTAGATAACTTTAAAAGTAAGACTTATGCACCCCCACACACATTCACAAAACACCCTTTCAGTAATTAACTCTGCATAACTTGCCGTCTGTCCACATACCCACCCAAATCCCGATCAAACCTCACTTCTTTCACTTATTGCTGCAGCGCTGACAAATTTTATCGTAAATTATACATCCAAAATGGCTCTGAGCACTATGGGACTTAACATCTTAGATCATCAGTCGCCTAGAACTTACAACTACTTAAACCTAACTAACCTAAGGACATCACACCCATCCATGCCCGAGGCAGGATTCGAACCTGCGACTGTAGCGGTCACGCGGTTCCAGACTGAAGCGCCTAGAACCGCTCGGCCATCTCGGCCGGCCAATTATAGCTTCCCTACTAGACCAATGGTTCAGAATACACAGAGGTTACGTAATTTTACATTTATACAACAATATAACAGATTCACACTATATATTACCCTTTATTTTCATTCACATTCAGACATGAATTGAATAGAAATTCTGAAGGCCTATCCATTCTATACACACTTTTGAGCGGTTTGAGGAAGTTTGTTGATCCACAAAGTGGCAAAGCATGCTCGTTATAATGGTAAACGACGTTAGTGTAGCACATCAGTCTCTCAGCACCTTAGATTAGATTATAGATGAAATTAGATTCAGTTTTCTTTCCATACACCGCAAAATGAGATGATTCACGTGGGTGTGGAACATGTAAGAAAGTATAACATAAAAAACGTCAAACACCTGAATATTATGCTCACTATCCTCATCATCTGTGAGAAGATCGTCTGCATTCTGCTAATTTTTACAGAATTAGTACACTGTCAGAATGAAACATAGTTATGAACGTTTAAGAAATTTATCATATACGTCATACCTAATCTTGATTGTTGTGACCAAGTGCTGTCAAAACTGAAGTCTACCACTCATTCGTACTTACGCAGGTCCACAGTCCCTGCTAAATTATTCATCCATAGAGTAGGAGTTGCCTATCAAAAATTCTTTCAAACCCTGTTTAAACTGTGCTTTATCTGAAATTAATTTACTGAAAATGTATGTTCCTGAATACTGGACTCCTTTCTGGACCAAGGTAATTGACTTTTAGGTCTTTACGTAGATTGTTGTTTCTCCTAGTGTTGATACTATGTATTGAGCTATTGGTCAGAAATAGAGATATATTACTTGCAACAAATTTCAGTAAGGAATAACAATAATGAGAACCAGTGGCTAGATTACAAAGTTCCTTGAACTGGTTTCTACATGATGTTTTTCAGTTTACACCAAAAATGATTCCTATTAGGCACCTTTTCACACTAAAACTTTTGCTTGGTGTCATGAGTTACCCCAGCATGTGATCCTGTATTACATAGTAGAATGAAAGTGAAGAAAGTATGAATTTTTTTTCATTTATATCTTCTGCATCTGACATCATTCTCACTGCAAATACAAGCTTGTTGAGGCACTTCACCACTTCTGTGGCACGCCCTCCCCAGTTGAATTTGTTGTCAAGTTGTAATCCCAGGAATTTAACACTGTCAACCTGTTTGATCTACATGTCTCCATATGTTAAACACATGATGAAGAAAATCTCTTAAAGGTTCTCAACTGCATATAGTGGGTCTTTTTACAGATTAAAGACAGTGATATAGCTTCATACAATTTACTAATATCAGTGAAAATGTGATTAGCAGCAATTTCTAAATTGTCACATGACTTGATATTTATTGTAATGTTTGTAGCAGCTGCAAAAAAAAAAAAAAAAAAAAAAAAAGGGCAAACTTAGCATTTGGCTATGTAACAATCGATATGCCATTAATGAACAGAAGATAAAGCAATAGAACCAACACTGATTCTTATGGAATATTCCATGAAATTAATTCCCAATCAGATGTAGACTGAATGCTTACTACACAGGTATTTCACAACAGCACCCTTGGCTTACTTGTAGTTAGATGAAACTCAAACCTTCCAGTGACACCACAATATTCTAATTTACTTAAGAGAATGCTGTGACTCACACAGGCAAACGCTTTTGACAGGTCACAGAAAATACCAGTAGCCCCTAATTTGTTATCTAATGAATGAAGGACATTCCAATTCTGTGTATAAATAGCTTTCTCTGTATCAGAACCTTAATAAACCAAACTCTGACTTGGACAATACATTATTTGCAGTCAGACGCTTAAGGGGATGCTTGACCACAACCTTTTCAAATATTTTTAAAAAATCTGGCAAAAGTTAAATTGGTCAGTAGTTTAATGGTATCCCTTTACCCCCTTCTTGTAAAGAGTCTTAACTTCAGCATATTTTAGCCAGTCTGGAAATGTTCCATTTTACTGACGTTATTTGTAAAGACTGATCTCAGATATTCCATGGCACTGTTTACTGAACCTGATAGCCCCATGCCTTCAGTAACAGAAACCAAGTACTTGTGTAAGAGGTTTGCAACACTTCAATTTTAGAGCTTGTTCCTATTCCTTTTTTCGCCCAAACTGTCTCTGTTTTCACTATATCCCATACAGATTTTGTTTTGTTGCCTGATGCAATAAGGCATTTTCTCATAATGAAGCTGCTTCGATTTCTGTATTACTTACTTCAATACTTTTCTGTATTCTTTGTAATGGATTACAATACTAACGTCAGAGCTATATACCGTATAGTATATACCGTCTCCTTTTTGTCTCAAATGATATCTTCAGTCCCTGTGTAATCTATGGTTTATTTTCATATTTCTGTTTGGTCTGGGTTATGTTTAGGGGTAAACAGGATTCCAAAGAGGAAGTAGGTTTATTAATGAAGGCTTTGTATTTTCCGTTTAAGTCGGTAGAAATAAAAAATCTACTCAGTTCATGTCTTTGAGCAATCTCCTAAAATTCTCAATTTTTGACAGATTTATTACCCTCCCATACTCAGATTTAATAAATTTTTTATCCTTACAAGTTTCAACATTTAACAGAAGATGCTGCTTGTCTTGATAAGATCACCCATTCACTATGATTTTGTGATATCAATAGCAGTCTCAGAGCATGTACATAAACTGAATGAGTGTTACACATTGCAATAATTGTTCACTGACAGAGCCTTTTGAAAAAATCCACATTAAAGTCACCACCAAGCCCTTTTTACTTGCTTTGTACTGCGTAATGGGACAAAAGAGCTTCTAGAATTTTTATGAAGAGGCTTGAGTTTCCTGAAGGTTTTCTGTATATGCTTACTATTGTAACGGACTTGGTATGAAATACTAATTGTGTAGCACGAGCTTCTAAGTGGTGAACTAAGAAAAATATATAAATGTCAGTATTTTTGATATCAAAACAATTTCTCGCAGATGTGGCAGCTCCTCCTTTCTCCACATTCTCTCTACAGATATAAGAAGATATCTCGAATCCTATAACATTTGACATATCTATACAAGTGGTCCCATGTTGTTCAGAGAGGCAGATTGTATCAACTGGTTTGCTCAGTTCTCATTCTTCAGCACAAATAAGTAACTCGTTAAGCTTACTCCTTAGTCCTCGGATATTCTGGTGAAATGAGCATAACATAATTTGTGCTCTGGATGAATTACAACTTGATGAAGCTAATTTTTCCATTAATTTTTTAATATCTTTAATTTCAATGATGCTGTCTGTGTGAATTATGTACATTAAGATTTGCTTTCTAGCTACCTGTTTTATCAAAGTGAATGTCATTTTCAACACCCCTCTGAACATATTTGGTTTCTGCGCACCCTACGCTACAAAAAACACTGTTATGTCACTTGTAACCACTGGTACTTCACAACTTTTGATAGTGCCCTCTTAAGTTATTTGCTATTAGCCCAGCCAGTTTCCCTTCCCTCTCCGGCTGAGGTGAAGGCCATGCCAAGGCAGTCTCACCTGCTGTTAGAGTCAACACTGACATAAGGCCCCACTCTGATCTAAGCCGCCGTTTCACCTCTAAATTAACTCTCCGAACCGAAGAGTTTAAATGCAGCCAGTCATGGCGCCCAACACCAGTATCTCTCGTTGCTGACGCTATCTTTACCAGGTCACCTTCAATTTAATAATTAGCGTCCCTATCTATGCAGTTGCCCCTCCACCCTCCCTTCCCTATCACCACGGTTGAACAGGTTAAAAACAAAAAAAAAAGCTTGTGGCCTGGTAAACTGACTCTACTTCATAGCGCAACAGTTGGACAATATCACAACCATAGGAACTACTTAACAAGAAATCTTTTATCTTCTTCCTGATAACTTATCCTTACCTCTTACTTGTTAAACATATCTTGAAAGTTTATTTTGTCCTGTCCAATCCTACATCACCTGTGGCTCATCTCTTTCCACTTGTAACAAGAGATCAAACCCGTTTCCCACATTGACAACAACATCATCTGATAAAGTTCTATTCCAATATCGTCTAAAACCGGTTGTCACTTCCCACCTCGCTTTTCCCTTCTCCTCCCTTAACCTCTCCAGATCTTGTTTTGCTTTATCCAGTTCTGCCTGAAGGGCAGCAGTGTCGGTCAGCGCAGTGTCGTTTCTACTTCACCCAACAGAATGAAACTTGCGAATCTCACATGAGAGGTCAGATATGCTACATTCCCACGATATCATTTAATAATTAGCGCTACTGGATAACCTTGGAGGAACTGTGATATTTGTAACTTTAAGATCTCTTTCGCTGAGACCACAATATATAATAATCCTGCATTTTTCCTCAAATCAGACGAAGTAGCTCCATAAAATCTGTATAATGTTATCATTTCCTAATGCATGAGATTTATGTTCTTTTAGGATGTGGCTTGTGAGGTACGGGGAAATAGCCGTACCTCCTTGAAGACGATTATGAGTTATTTTGATTACTTTCGTTTACTTTGAGTACTACCTGTAAGTCATCAGAATTTTCTTACACATACAAAAGTACCCGTGGTCTAGGGGTAGCGTCTTTGATTCATAATCAAAACGTCTTTGGTCCCGGGTTCGATCCCCGCCACTGCCTAAATTTTGATAAATAATCAGCATTGGCGGCATAAGACGTCCGGCATAAGAAGTCAGCCTCATTCTGCCAACGGTCTTGTCAAAGAGGGTGGAGGAGCGGATAGAGGTTCAAGGGCACTCTCCTGTCCTAGGGGTGGGAAATTGCCCCTAAAGGCGGAAGAATCAGCAATGATCAACGACATGAGGATGCAGAAGGCAATGGAAACCACTGCATACTCGTAACGTGTATCCACAGGATATGCGGCCAGTATTTGAAGAGGTGTCATGATGATCGCTCCATTGGCAAAAGGTTCCGGAATAGTCCCCCATTCGGATCTCCGAGAGGGGATTGCCAAGGGGGAGGTTACCATGAGAAAAAGATTGAATAATCAACGAGAGGATAACGTTCTAAGAGTCGGGGCGTGGAATGTTAGAAGCTAGAACGTGGTAGGGAAACTAGAAAATCTGAAAAGGGAAATGCAAAGGCTCAATCTAGATATAGTAGGGATCAGTGAAGTGAAGTGGAAGGATGGAAGACAAGGATTTCTGGTCAGATGAGTGTCAGGTAATATCAACAGTAGTAGAAAATGGTATAACAGGTGTAGGATTCGTTATGAATAGGAAGGTAGGGCAGAGGGTGTGGTACTGTGAACAGTTCACTGACCGGGTTGTTCTAATTAGAGTCGACAGCAGACCAACACCGACAACGATAGTTCAGGTATACATGCTGACGTCGCAAGCTGAAGATGAGCTGATAGAGAAAGTTTATGAGGATATTGAAAGGGTAATGCAGTATGTAAAGGGGGACGAAAATGTAATAGTCATGGGCGACGAGAGAGGCAATTCTGACGTTACGGCTAGTAATGGAAGCAAGGCTAAAGAAAAATCAAGACACTTTCATAGGATCTGTCGACCTGGAAAAAGCGTTCGACAATATAAAATGGTGCAAGCTGTTCGAGATTCTGAAAAAAAGTAGGGGTCATATACAGCACGTACAACAACCAAGAGGGAATAATAAGAGTGGACGAACAAGAACGAAGTGGTCGTATTAAGAAGGGTGTAAGACAGGGCTGTAGCCTTTCGCCCCTACTCTTCAATCTGTACATCGAGGAAGCAATGATGGAAATAAAAGAAAGGTTCAGGAGTGGAATTAAAATACAAGGTGAAAGGATATGAATGATACGATTCGCTGATGACATGGCTATCCTGAGTGAAAGTGAAGAAGAATTAAATGATCTGCTGAATGGAATGAACAGTCTAATGATGTCACAGTATGGTTTGAGAGTAAATCGGAGAAAGACGAAGGTAATGAGAAGTAGTAGAAATGAGAACAGCGAGAAACTTAACATCAGGTTTGATGGTCACGAAGTCAATGAAGTTAAAGAATTCTGCTACCTAGGCAGTAAAATAACCAATGACGGACGGAGCAAGGAGGACATCAAATTCAGACTTGCTATGGTAAAAAAGGCATTTCTGGCCAAGAGAAGTCTACTAATATCAAATACCGGCCTTAATTTGAGGAAGAACTTTCTGAGGATATACATGTGGAGTACAGCATTGTATGGTAGAGAAACATGGACTGTGGGAAAACCGGAACAGAAGAGAATCGAAGCATTTGAGATGTGGTGCTATAGACGAATGTTGAAAATTAGGTGGACTGATAAGGTAAGGAATGAGGAGGTTCCACGCAGAATTGGAGAGGAATATGTGGAAAACACAGATAAGGAGAAGGGACAGGATGATAGGATATCTGCTAAGACATGAGGGAATGATTTCAATGGTACTACAGGGAGCTGTAGACGGCAAAGCTGTAGAGGAAGACAGAGATTGGAGTACGTCAAGCAAATAATTGAGGACGTAGGTTGCAAGTGCTACTCTGAGGTGAAGAGGTTAGCACAGGAAAGGAATTCGTGGCGGGCCGCATAAAACCAATCAGTAGACTGATGACAAAAAGGTCACCCTGCATATCAGCACTGAATGAATTTGCAAGAGACTCAGTAAAAACGTAGATTCGTTAACAGAATTAGTAGAAGCTACAGTTTTCCAAAAAATGAAGACTTTCTATATGTGAGGTCACGTTTGCGGAAAGCTGTACGATGAACTGCTAGCGTAATTCGGTTGCGTATCAGATGTTCCGAGGGTTTCGCATGTAAGACGACAATGTTTCTCCTGTTGTTGTTGATTTCTTTCCAGTACCGTGGGACCGAGAGTATCATTCTGTTAGCATGGCAGACAGAGAGATAGTAAGTTGTCGGTAGGACGTGCTGGTGGCGTTCACGGGAGGAGTCCCCCGCAGTGGACTGCACAGCCTCTCTCAGGCGCCCTCGTGAAAACCATTCATCACTACAGCAGCCGCGAGGCCGTCAGGGGGCGGCCTCATGGAACACCGAGAGGGTTATTGCCGCCACTCACCTGGCTTCTGGCCTAAAATTTACGGCACTCCCCCATGTACTGTGACTCAGACGCTGTGTACAACAAGTGTACCTAGCAATTGCCGGGATTTAGAGCAAAGCTAAATTTAAGGTGACGTTTTTGCAGGGTTGAAGTGCGGTGACATGGCCATGCGGCTGCGATAGCAGACGTCACATTAAATACGGGTACTTGGCGGCGCTGCATCTCGTGTGGCGTATATGTTTAAGCGACTGTAAACATGTAAAGTTATGCTTGTGGACCGCAACTAGAATAACGTTAAAAAGTTATAAAATATCCTAATCAGCGTACATTTCGCAGTTTTGTGAGCATTTATGCTGAAGGAGATTTCTGATATGATTGAATAACGTGGGTGCAATGTTCATTTTGCTAGTCTAATTAACGAAAAGCTATGAAAATTTTAGCGTTCCACTGTTCGACAAGGTGGCCATCTCTTCCAAACGGTTCGGAGAGGTTGCCGCTAAGTCTCGAAGATGGATCGCCACTTACTTTTGATGTGATTTTATCCACTGATAGCTTCCAAGTTAGGCACGTGAACGTATTCCTGGAATCTTCACATCATTCTCGGTCTTTCGTACAAAGTGTCTGGTCAAATGTAAGCAGAAGAGCAAAGCAGAAAGCGTTCCCTGGAAACGAAAAATGATTTTTCCCAATCGACAGATACTGAAACATCCCATCGAGAAGACCATATCCAGAACGAGATTTACACTTTTCAGTGGAGTGTGTGATCATATGAAACTTTCTGGCAGATTGAAATTGTGTGCCGGACCGAGACTCGAACTCGGGACCTCCACCATTCGCGGGCAAGTGCTCTACCATCTGAGCAACTCAAGCACGACTCACGCTCCATCCTCACAGCTTCAATTCTGCCAGTATCTCGTCTCCTGCGGCTAAGCCATGTCTCCGCAATATCCTTTCTTCCCGGAGTGCTGGTTCTGCAAGGTAAGCAGAAGAGCTTGTGTGAAATTTGGAAAGTAGGAGACGAGGTACTGGCAGGATTGAAGCTGTGAGGAGGGGCGTGAATTGTGTTTGGGTAATTCAGATGGTAGAGCACTTGCACCCGAAAGGCAAAGGTCCCGATTTCGAGTCTCGGTCCGGCACACAGTTTTAATCTACCAGAAAGTTTCCTTACTCACCTGTTCGTCAATCGCAAACCAACAAGCAGCAAACCATCTGTCGAAGTTTGATGCGGATCGCTGGTGGCGGATAGGCCTCCATATGTTCCAGGAATGCATTTAGAACAAATCTGCCCTACACCTTTCACCAGAAATACGAGCTATATCCATTTGTATTCTATTACACTGTGCAGAACAAATTTCATTCGTTAGAAATAAAGTTGAAAGAAACGAAAGTGATGAGAACAAATCTTTACTGAAAGGAAATGGTCAAAAGGCACGTAACCTTCGTCAACTGTAAAAGGAAAGGGTGTGAATACAAGTGTGGCAATAAAGCAATCAAAGACCATACGAAAGAAAATTTAGGGAAAGTGCTCAAGAACGTAGACTCATGTTCCTCAAGTGTAGATCAAGAGGATGAGGATTCAGTGTTTTGAGTATCGAGAGGAAAATGATTTTGTTGGAGATGACAGTGTGGTTGAATGAGTAAAATAAGAACCACGATCGTTTGGAGAGTATCGTAACGAAGACCTCGTACCACAGAAAAACATATTTTATAAACATTTCGAAGACATTCGGTTAAATAGCATCCAAAACGACGATGAATCTAGCAAAAACACCTTGTTTTCCATTCGAAATTTCTTTATTTTACTTATTACTTTATAATATCACTTATTCCTACTAGCGCTATGCTCCATATTGGACTCTCCATCTCAGTAGGATAAAAGTAGATGGCATCACGCAGTTTGTTTTTATTCTATTATATTTTTGAATCGTTTGAACGTAAACACTTCTATTTTCCCCTCTTAGATTGTGTAAACACGTTAACGTTCATAAGTTACTGTCGGATGTATAAATTATTACATTACCTCCTCAAATAATTGAAGGTATTCACATTTTGAGACATAGTCCATCACAACCCACTGTAACGTACACACTTTCCCAGTTGTCAAGAGATAAATGTAAGTAACTGTTGCGATTTTTAGTAAGGGAAATGATAAGAAACATCCTACTACCTATATCAGTTTTATTTTAAACACAGAGAATCCTGTGGAGTATGGCACATATTTCAATCTTCATACTGTGTTAAAGTTTGTACTGTCCATGTGTTCATACTATGTCAGTGTGATGATAATGTACGCCAGTGAGAAATGACTATTTCATGCTACATCCATCAATTTTCTTTACACTATCAGAAAACCTGAAAATCTGAACCGATGGGGACAACCTGGTGATTTATTAGAGAGAACGATATGAATGCTGAAAACGTAAATGTATTCATAAAAGTCTCGCATTAGCCGATCGAAACATTTAGCACACGCTCTCTAAAAAGCTTCTTTCATTCATCTAATTCTGAATCCGTTTCCCTTGGAAGGCTCCTGCGGATATCTACCGCGTTATTCGTAATATATTCACCCAATGTGTCTCTGACAAACAGATACATGCGCGGTTTCCCATTCAATTGTTGCAACAATATCGCGCTGCAAGCTTTATTAATGCAAATGGCAGAGTAGATAGCCTCATTACAACTGCGTAATTAAATTCCGTTATCTTCTGATATGACTTTTATGTTACACACGCTCTCCCAGGTTTGCGTTGGAAATATGGCTCAACAGTTTCTTTACAGCTGTGATTAATTACTCTTGTTTTCGCTGGTTGCATGAATACCGTTCGCTAAATTACTTGTGAAATGATAAATGTGTTAATAACGCAGGTTTTGATTTGAGTTTAGCGGGTAATAATACAGATTATGTTGCAAGTTTCTTCTTTATTCTATATACATTATTTAGGACGCGTATGAATTGTAAACTGCATTTCAGTCTCCATCAGAAACGTTCAAAATAATGATAACTCTCAGCCTTTATTTGTTATTTCGTGACTGTGTTCCTTATTACTTTTATTTCTTTCAAGTCGCCATCGACAAGAAGGATGAGAGACAAGAAGGATGAGAGACAAGAAGCAGCCTGACAAAAAATTTGTGTATCAAAAATAGATTCGAGAATTTGAAATTAGCGTCACCTGATTTGAGATGGTCACTGAAAACTACCAAATAAGCAAACATTACGTATCAACAATAGTTTGCACGCTTAATTACCAACTACTAGAATACCGTAACGTCGTTCGTGCACTTGCAGCACGTGTTCGAAAGCAGTACATAGCATCTCTGCATCTGAAGACAAAGAAATACAAAAATATTACATTCTTCGTCGCGTGTGAGATGTGATTCCGCTACGTGAACCTGTAATCTATGCGCTTCTTTTTCTGAAATTAACTTGACGAATTTCGGGCATGTCGCATGAAGCTTCTGCTTTTCAGAAAATCTGTAACGTTACCTTCCGGCCGGGCATATCATGCCCGTTGTGTTTAAATTGAAAAATAAAGGAAAAACTGACACTCTTGTCCCTACTTATAACATAAATCACATCTGAGGTATAAATACTTTTACAGAAACTTACTTTTAAAATAATTTTATTTATTTGAAGTTTATATTTAAAAGAGTCTCAATTTTTGTACTTTTATTGGTGTTTTTTTTTAAGGATATGTAGATTATTGTCATTCTACACTAAGTGTCTTCATAATGTAATTCCTTTTGAAAATTTGTGCTGGATCTGCAGACAATAGTAGAATGTTCCGAGCATACTGGTTTGGTCCATTTATAACAAGTACTTTTACTTTTTCTTTGTTATCTACGCTTTAAGCACATCTTCTTTTCTCTGCTAGACGTTTCGCTGACCTACCTGGAACCCATGATACTAATGAATGCCTTGACTTCTTTAACCCAGAAAATTGCTTTCAAAAACTGCTGATGAAAGAAGGATGTCTCATTTCTCATTGGTAGCGATCATCATTGAAATTATGTATGCACTCATTACACTTACCTGCATATTGATGAAAAAAACCACCAATGAACAGCGCCTTGATTTCTGTTCGCACTGTAGTATCTCATCTTCTGGTCCATGTTGTCAACGTCACCTTTTGTGGCTTTGTATGTCATTATAACTTCATGTTTCTTTGCTTTTGATGATAACAGCGTTAATTGGCCATGAAGAGAAAATGGTTCAAATGGCTCTGAGCACTATGCGACTTAACATCTGTGGTCATCAGTCACCTAGAACTTAGAACTACTTAAACCTAACTAACCTAAGGACATCACACACATCCATGCCCGAGACAGGATTCGAACCTGCGACCGTAGCGGTCACGCGGTTGCAGACTGAAGCGCCTAGAACCGCACAGCCACACCGGCCGGCGCCATTAAGAGACCTATGGACGGTAACAACTTTGTTCATTTTAGGAACATAAAACGCTCTCATCGCATCTTGTTGAAAACCGAATAATGTGGCGTATGCAAACCGAATAATGTGGCGTATGCTTCACGTCCTTTAGATGTAAGAAAACCAACATGCTCTTCACCTTTCTTTTTTCGGATAGTAACGACCAGTGTCAGAACTTTTGACAACAAATAATGAGCTAAATCGAAAGAGATATGAAAGTTATCACAGTTGAGCCGGCCGCGGTGGTCTAGCGGTTATAGGCGCGCAGTCAGGAACCGCGCGGCTGCTACGGTCGCAGGTTCGAATCCTGCCTCGGGCATGGATGTGTGTGATGTCCTTAGGTTAGTTAGGTTTAAGTAGTTCTAAGTTCTAGGGGACTGATGACCACAGTAGTTAAGTCCCATAGTGCTCAGAGCCATTTGAACCATTTTATCACAGTTGATTGCACGTTCAGACAATCCAGGCTCAGTCACCATGGTTTTCACATCATCTCCAAGGCGCACCGCCCTTGGATCTTCCTCTTTCTCAAAATACACTTTCATCTTTTTGCACTGTCACAAATTGCACTGGATTTTATTCCGTAGCTACTAGGCTTTGATGGAGTGTATTGTCGAAATAGCGAACTTGAAAGGTTACGAACTTCTCATCCTGCTTGTAAAATACGCACATTTTGTAGTGTCCGCCATTAAACAATTTGGCTACGACCAAACAGGAGAAAGTAACTGAATTTTCATTACTGAAGTGTGTAAACTGCATGAAAACATCAAATCTGACACATGGAAGTTGGACAGATTTCCTTTCGGTCTCAGCACTTCTCATGCTATTGGTTTTAAGACCCATTGTTTGGCCTTACTTACCTTTTAGCAATATGTGGTAACTATTTCGGTTCCATTGATTTCTGGTAACTGTCATAAATGTATTTTATCAATTATTTGAACATTAAGTATTAGAGATGTTAATCTCGTTTCGTTAGAGACGTTTACTTCAATTTGAAATATCAATTACTTTTTACTATCAAATTTTTGTGTGAACACAAACAAAAGTAATGACAGTAGGATTCGTACTTGGTAAGACATTCATGCAAAAAAGAAGAGTTTCTTCCTGCACAACAGCTCGTGTTTAGATCAGTAATGAATGGGGAAAACGACACAGTGGGTATACCACCTGTCACACAACATACGTCGAATCCTTGTATACAAATAAAGACGCCAATTTACTTATTGCAAATATTCACTACGAGCTTTTTAGCTGATCTGATGATCTTTCCATCTTTTCCTATTCTCTGCTCATTTATAAACTTCTATTTACCCTGTAGTCCAAAAATACCATATCACTTGTCTCAGAAATTTCAGTATTCGTCCGTCCCTGTCACGCCATAATCTGTGACCCTTACTAATGGTCGGTACGTGCCGTAACAGACAACACACTAGTGAAACTACTCTTGCTTACAAATTAATTATAATTTCTTTGCTTGTCTTCCAACTCTAATGCCTCCAATTTTACCACCCTAATGTGAATAGTTTGAGTTTGTCAGTATTAACATTTTACTACTTTCTCGGACTCCTGACATATTCTTTCATTCTTTATCGTTTTAGATATATTTATACATTTGTGTGTGGGTTGCATTGATTACAAATACCAGAAAATGTAATCATTCACAGCACTAACCATGTTACGTCACTGTCTTACCTATGTGAGTAATAATGGAGGTACCAACAAATTAAAGGGTCCGTCTTTTGCTGTTGTCGAAGTCATGAGATGGGCTCACTAGAGATAAATATTCACTTTGCTCCGCATTTTACGGAACAAAATTTTACGGCCTAAACCTTTAGATTTAATTTTCTACCCGTTATATTCAAACTACTGAACTATCGGCGTTCCGAAACTGTTCTACAATACGGGTAGTGTTTATCCTTAGAAGGTAGACAAATGTGTTGTGCGGTAATACTACCGCTGACGATGGAGTACACTGCATACAATAACTAGCAACATAGAGTATATGCTTTCCAAACATGAGGATTAGTGTTCCAGTTTACGACGTTACTGCCGTTGGAAGGCGAAAACTTAAACTCTTCATTGTAAGCTGTAAACGTACACTTAAATACGTTCGACTGCATTTATATCACTCTTTCGGATCAAAAATACACATCAAGAACAGGCCCTTGAGTTCCCATATTTGAATATTGAGTGCCATACTTCTCGCTGAAGCCAGCGGCAGAAACTGGAAAATATCGAAACGTCGCAGCTTGGAACTAACTGTTATTTCAATAAGTATATTTTCTTCTAATAATTATTTGTCACGTCAACGTTTCGCTTATGTACGTGTCAACGCAAGTACTATCAGATACATCTCAATAGTATTGCAAGAAGCTTTCTGATGCGCTCTTATCGAACAACTTTTTCAAAGAGCCTAAAGCAAACAACTATGATTCAACTGAAATAATTTGAGGAGAAAAGTATTTCACTTACCTAAGGCAACAGCCCCTTCACTGCGAACTGTTGATGATCCTGAAACAAAGCATGTAGAACATCATTTGAACATCACTATGAAAGCAGCAGTTAGAGGTGATGATCTATTGCATTTCAGAGAATACTGGGACTCAGTGAAATTAACTGGGTGATTATGTAACTAGACACCTGGAAAAGAAATGACAGTTCAAGTCGCCTTGCACGCCTTTAACTCACTATCGAATTCGTGATCGTGTTCAGTGGAAGACGAGGTCTTTACTGCACCCGCCCATACTATATTATATCCTGGCCACAATGAGATATGTTAGGTGGGAAGATCCATCACTGTGCAGTGCTGTGCTTTCCGGTTACGGATATTAGATTGGTACGCTCTGAATACTCAGATATTGCCAATGAGAGAGCTGTCCATGACTTAAATAACAAATTTCCCTTGTTTCAGCGTTACCTTACTCTTTAGAAAACAATGCACTGTAAACAAAAATAAACCTGGGCTTATAAAATATCGGACCACCTTTGAGAGTTCTTTAACTTTTCTTTACGAGTCGTAGACGTCAGATGCACGACGGCATGCTGAAAACTAATGCCTCTGAACTTTTGATGCGAAAATTCGTACAGTATTTTAAACCGAACAATCGTTATTAGCGTTCTACATCTGTGTTACTCGTGTTTACAAATCTCTACCCCTCTGGTGCAAGAGGGCTACCAATTGAAGCGTGTACCTTGGCGCTGTGTAACGTAACTTGTCGGCACGTAATAAGCAACGTGCTATATTTGAATTCCATGAGTTTGTCCCCACGTGGAGGACTCACTCCTTCAGCATGTAAATGCCTGGCCACTCACCAGCGCTGCGTCATCGCCAACAATCCGAAGCCTGGGGTTAACTGTCATCAATCATTCACTACAGAGTATCGACTTGGCTCTGTCCGATTTTCCTGTGTTTCCAAAATTTTAAGAACGTTATCGAGGACTTCATTTTCATAGTGATGAACCGGTGCCAGCAAAGGTAAACAAAGTCAAATATTCTACAGTGACGGTATCAGGAAACTAGTCCCTCGTTGGCAGATGGTTGGTTGGTTGTTTTGGGGAAGGAGACCAGACAGCGTGGTCATCGATCTCATCGGATTAGGGAAGGATTGGGAAGGAAGTCGGTCGTGCCCTTTCAGAGGAACCATCCCGGCATCTGCCTGGAGTGATTTAGGGAAATCACGGAAAACCTAAATCAGGATGGCCGCACGCGGGATTGAACAGTCGTCCTCCCGAATGCGACGTTGGCAGAAATGCGTTCGTCGACCTGGTGATACGTTCGGAAATAAATAAGTAGATATGAAGAATAAAGATGAAATGTTAATAAAGAGCCGCAAGAGCTATCACATAAAAAATTCGGAAGCATTAGTTTTCAGCAGGCATTCCTAGATAATTTGTATCGTAAGGAAGTGTTACAAGGTCGTTACTCTCCAATATATATATATATATATATATATATATATATATATATATATATATATATATATATATATATATACTCTCTATGCTCCGTAAGATCTTTGAGTTTAATCGTCGCTTCTAGAAAAGTCGCGAGGCCAGAAAACTGTAGATTAATCCATCAAAATCTTCAGACGATCGGCGATTATTGCACCAACTAATAACTGATTTTTGATTAAAATAAATCAAACATAATACGCATGAATAGTAGTAAAGACTAATTATCCCACGATTAAGCTGTGGCCAATTAATCAATTGAATCTCTAACGGCCATGTCGTATTAGGGAGTAACAACCGGTAGTGACGTAGTAGAGCGACCACATAAAAGTAATTCTGGGAAGAGTGTACTGAAGAGTAAAATCCTTTGGAAAAACTTTTAGGGAATTTAAAACATAAAAGAAAGAGATGTTGTGATCCTATCAATCGTACGAATTAGAAATAGCAACTGTGAAAAAAATAGTTTTAATTATTTAGCACACAACACGTACATATGAATGACAAATGTTGTTAACAGCCGTATGTGTTTATCCCACCATACACTCTCATTTAAAAATGCATAAAATGGTCTTTGACTTAAGTGTAAGTTTTCGGGCACAGTATCGACATTACTTTAAATTGAGCTACACTTGTTCCTCAACTTTTTTCTTCATCACACAACCTTCCGTTCACCGAATACCCAGTTTCTATAGCAGTACAATCTGCTTAACGTAATTCAGACTGCCTGTCCGTACACCAGCTTGTTCTGTACACAACTATACGAAGCCGAATGGCTGAATGGAGCCACCTGCGTTCCACCCTACGTCAGAGATGTCACAGGTGCCACGAAGAAGCGACATTGTCAGTATCGTTGAAAACGTCTTTCGTATGTCGCACTAATTCTTAACTATAAAGGAAATTCATGAACCCTTTGAAGAAGCTTCCTAGGCACCAACTTCAAATCCTCTTCAATGCCTCTCAGTGGATTATCTGGCACGAGAAATGAGTGTTTCGCTGTTACAGAGTTTCCGGTGTTCAGTGCAATAGCGTGTACCTGTTTGTGACGCCTTCTCGGTAATGTGCTTCCTATCAGTCCCGAATACATCGCATCTCATGATGGAAACTGTATTTTATTCTTGTAGTTTACTTTTCCCAGCTCCGACATCACATTTTAAAACTGTAATTACGGTTCCCGCTTGGAAGGCAACGTGACATTCACTGCAACCATTGCGTGTGGCGAATTGCAACTGGATTTAAAACCCAGTTACTTCGGTATGATGTGCAACAATAGTGTTTATTTACTGCTAATGAATGCTAAATTAGCTGCAGAAAATTATGTATGTTTGTACCACTAGTCAGCGGAATCAGCAAAATGCGGCGCCTAGGTGCACAGTATCCAGGTAATGTTCCTGCGACACCTCTATCTGCCAATGAGGGCTGCAGTCCCTTGAAAAAAGTTAACCGTACAGAAAATAAATTCTATCAAAAACTTAAAAAGACACTGACTACATAGCACGCCGAAATTAATCACCATAATGACACTGAGTGGTTTAAACATACACCGGTTACTCTGATGTTACCAAAAAACATGGCACGTTAACCCTCTTCTTTTCATGCTTTGTAATATGTTCATTCGGTTTTGGGATACACTTGTAATCTGGACCTCTCGATGTGCAGTTTCTCGTATTCTCTGCAGTTTTTCCGGTTGTTCTTTCGTCAAGCGACCAAGGAATTACATGATATCTTAGTGCAGTATGTCCAATACTAATTTCCAAACATAAAGACATACTGGCGTCGTACGATCTTTCACATGGTATGAATTTTGAAATGTGTCTTTCACTGCACAGAATCCTCAGCATGCGATTCTTAAGGAAAGATACTGGCTACATAGTACGCCGAAATTAATCACCAAAGTGACACTGAGTGGTTTAAACATACACCGGTTACTCTGATGTTTCCAAAAAACATGGCACGTTAACCATCTTCTTTTCATGCTTTGTAATATGTTCATTCGGTTTTGGGATACACTTGTAATCTGAACCTCTCGATATGCAGTTTCTCGTATTCTCTGCAGTTTTTCCGGTTGTTCTTTCGTCAAGCGACCAAGGAATTACATGATATCTTAGTGCAGTATGTCCAATACTAATTTCCAAACATAAAGACATACTGGCGTCGTACGATCTTTCACATGGTATGAATTTTGAAATGTGTCTTTCACTGCACAGAATCCTCAGCATGCGATTCTTAAGAAACTGAGTAATTTTAGAGCACCTCGCATACGTAGCGATACATCACTTGCTCTTCAAGACAGTAGCACACTGGGAGAAATAAATCGCAACACCAAAAAATAATTAATGCAGAGTAATGAAATTTTGGTAATACATTTGTCTAGAGATTACCATTGCAAGATCACAGGTTAACGTAAATGCAGGATAAACCATTGCAAATGTGAAATGCTGGTACATTAACAATAGGTATAACCGCCAGAATGTTTGTAAGTAGCCTGTTTATGTGTTTGTATGTTGGCAGCGCTATAGACTGCATTAATATCACTGACAGCGCTGTGCGCCCTCTGTAAGATTCTCTGTGGCTGGAAGGCCTCAACGTTAGAAGATAATAGTTACCAGTGATAGAGGTTGGAAGTGTTGACGCGAGTGGACGGTATGCCTCTCATGGAGATTTAATTTTGATTTATCATGGATTTATAAATGTGGGTAATGTAAGTATTGGTGATTACTTAAATTTCTGAACTGGATGTCACAGACGATTATGTACTTTCTTTGAACTGGTTGTCACATGATTAAGGTTAAATCTGTTAAATACATTGTTTGATCTGCAACGAAACCTTTCCTTTGCTAACCACATGACTACTAGTAGTTAGAGCCTACAGTAGTTAGGATCTTTTAATTTAGCTGGCTGTATACTTGCTGTAGTTTGTGTCAAAGATTTTCTGTGAGGTAAGTGACTTAAAAATGTGTGGGTTATTGTTAGGATTTCTTCTAATTCAGGGCCATTCTTTTGTGTTAATTAATAGTCAGATTGCGTTATACTTGTATATTGTGGTAAAAAATGAATAATAATGAGTTGTATTTGTCAGGAATAATGTTGTAGGGCAGACCAAAGTGACAATACGTCCAGATTCACACTGCAGTTTCAGAAGGTTCCGTTGCATTAAGCTATTTAAGTAAAACCGTAGAAGTTTCACTTTCTCAGTTATTTCAGTTTAACTAAAATTTACATTTAGAAGTTCCATGTTGAATGGAGACGTGCATGTAATGTATTGAACAGATGCCAAATGGCTATTTGTGGCATGGAGTTCCACACCTGTCCTACCTGATCGGTCAATACAGGTACGGTTAATGCTGCTTTTCGAGGACGCTGGTGTATGTGTGTTTAGGGTTTATCGAACCCCAAGGACGAGGTTATCAGCACCCGACGCTGGAGTGTCGTCCGTTGATGTCCCTTATGTACTCGACTGTAGACGGATCTGGTTTTCAGGCATTCCAAGGCAACTTGTCGGCACTTTGAAGAGCATGTTTGGTTACAACAGCGGTATGCGAACGAGGGTTATTTTCTTGAAAAACAGGCACAAGAGGCAGTACAACAGGTCGAATCATGAGACTGACGTACAAATTTGTAGTCACGGTGCAGAGTGCTCCTGCTGTCACATGAAATCACACTCCGTACCGTAGTTCCAGCTGTAGCTCTAGTTCAGTACCATGCAGACCCGCGCGGCTTCCCCCGTAGGAGGTTCGAGTCCTTCTTCGGGCATGAGTGTGTATGTCGTCTTTAGCGTAAGTTAGTAAAAGTTAGATTAAGTAGTGTGTAAGCTTAGGGACCGATGACCTCAGCAGTTTGGTCCAATAAGACCTTACCACAAATTTCCAATTTTTCCCACGCACACAGGTTAGTTGCTCGCCCTCGACTGGCCTCTTTCTAACCAGCACACTATCACTGGCATCGAGGCAGAACCAGCTTTCACTAAAAAACGCAACAGACAACGCCTATTTCTAACCAGCACTCTGCCATCAGTGGCATCGAGGCAGAACCAACTTTCATTAAAAACCGCAACAGACAAGCACTCTGCCCTCCGGTGAGTTCTCAGTCGGCGGAGGTTTGCCGTCGGTGAAATGCACGCTACAGGATGTGCGGCTCAGAGTTGTCCTGGCAGCAACCGGTTTGTAACAACTCCTTCTGTCTTTTTGACGCCAACAGCTACTCACATTGCTGCTGCAGATGCAGCACGATGCCCAAGAGCCATACGCCTTGCACGATGGTCTTCCCAGTCGGTAGTCCACGTGGCCGTTTTGACCCCTCCTGCCAAGGATATCTGCAAAATCGCAGAAGCAACGTCCATCTTCTTGTAGCCCTTCTACATGTATTCGTTTAAACTCAGTGAGGGGATTGCAGATGACTTCTTTGTCATCTTAGGGACATTCTTGACTAACAACAACTCACCACGTCCAACCTCAAAGCTAACTAACGCTCACGACCATTATAGAGTGTACTCAAAGCAAACCTGATTTGCATCCTCATAGTGACGCTACTAGCGCCATTCTTATGCAACTACCGAAAATATGAATAGATATTAACTTTCGAATGTAGAAGCACGCCCAGCAACTATCGTTTCTGTAGCACATCTCCTTAGTGTTGTGAAGTTTTTTCTGCCAATGTACTAAGCACAAAAATATCGTCGCCGTTTTGAGAAGTTGGCATTCCAAGCGGAGCACAAAATTAATATAACCTACGGCATTAGATCGCTAATGATAAAAATAATCTGTAAGATGCGTGAGTATGTCAATCACAGCATTCATTATGAGACGCTAGGGTTGTGGCACAGACAGGAAAAACATTCTCCAGAAGATATAAAGTGCAGAAAGATGTTTTATAACTGCGAATTTATGGACAATATGCAGTAGTTAAACACATATACGTGGCAGTCAAGCCACCAATAGGCACTGTAGAATATTTGGAGTTGGCTTAATTACGAAGCTCGAGCAATTTCAAAAAATGTTAGTTGCCAGTGTAGTTTGGGTAAAGAGATCTCTGAAGTGACCTAACACGGATCAAGAATCTATCTTGAAATTAACAGTAATAAGATATAAGTAAGCAGTTTTCACAGATTACCATAGACAATGTTGTTTATTCAAATTCCCTTTGCCCTCATCTCTCGAACAGAGTTGAACAGTTGGTAGACAGAATGAGATTTTCACTCAACAGCGGAGTGTGCGCTGATATGAAATATCCTGGCAGTTTAAAATTGTGTGCCGGACCGAAACCTGAACTCGGGACCTTTGCCTTTCACGGGCAAGTGCTCTATCATCTGAGCTACCCAAGCATGACTCACGCCCCTTCCTCATAGCTTTACTTCTGCCGGTATCTCGTCTCCTATCTTCCGAACTTTACAGAAGCTCTCCTGCGAAACAGGAACAGTTGGTGTCTGAGTATAGTCAAAAAGCGCAGTATGCTTGATGGTCACAGGCCAAATCAGTTACGTAATGCAGGCGCAGTCGGTGGTAGTACCAAACACAAGTAATACAGATTGTAGTACAATGAAGCAGAACAAGGGGACAAGAGTAGCCGATTTTAAACTAAGGCCTGTATTTTATGCCCGAATACTTTTATTCTATTTAATGACTGTTTTTATGTAGTTTTGAGTGCGTTTTTCTGAGGCGAAAACTGGAGAGACCCTGGTGGTGGGGGCTCGACTCTCGAAACTCGTAGCTCCAGATAACATTACTTATAGTTTGTGTTGCATACCAAATAACCGTAACGATAAGTGATGTGCATTACATAAGACATGTTCGACCTACTCGCCAGACTGGCCCCCTAGAAAAGAGGGATTCATACCGAAGCTGCAAAAGAAGAGTGGAGTCCCTTCAAGAGGATGTTTAAGAAGCGTTAGAGCGTTACTTAGATAGTCAACTATCTCCAATCCAGTGACTGTCGCTGCAAGGGGAGGTGGGCTCAAGGTAATGTTGAAAGATAGAACGTAAAAGGTTGTTCAAATGTGTGTGATTTCTTATGGGATTTAACTCCTAAGGTCATCAGTCCCTAAGCTTACACACTCCCTAACCTAAATAATCCTAAGGACAAACACATACACCCATGTCCGAGGGAGGACTCGAACCTCCGCTGTGACCAACCACACTTCGATGACTGCAGCGCCTGAGACCGCAGTTGTGCTGGATAACTAAAACAGTGCTGGAAAGTATGAAAATTTTAGTGCCTAGGGAGAAATCAAATAAATCAGAAATGGAGGCCCACAGGGTTAAATTTTAGGCCCACTCCAAGTCCGTATAAACACTATGTGATCAAAAGTATCTGGACACTCCCCAAAACATATGTTTTTCATATTTGGTGCATTACACTGCCCCCTACTATCACGTACTCCATATGAGCGACCTCACTAATCAGTAGACACCATGAGACAGCAGAATGGGGCACTCCACGGAACTCATGGGCTTGGAACATGGTCAGGTCATTGGGTGTCACTTGTATCATACGTCTGTATGCGACATTTTCGCACTAATAAACAACCCTAGATCCAGTGTTTACGATCGATAGTGAATTAGAAATGTGAAGGGAAACGTACAGCGCAAAAGCGTACAGGCTTATCACATCTGTTGACTGGCAGAGACCACCGACGCTTGAAGAGGATCTTAATGTGTAATAGGCAGACATCTATCCAGACCATCACACATGAATTCCAAACGGCATTTGAGTGGGAGGTGCGAACACTTGGATTTCATGCTGGAGTGGCTAGTCATAAGCCACACATCACGCTTGTAAATGCCAGACGAGGACTCGCTTGGTGAAAGGAGCTTAAAGATTGGGCGACTGAACAGTGAAAAATCGTTGTGTGGAGTGAGGAATCACGGTAAACAATGTGGCGATCCGATGACAGGGTGTGAGTAAGGCCAATGCCCGGTGAACGTCATCTGCCAGCGTGTGTAGGGCCAACAATAATATTCGGAGGCGGTGGTATTATGGTGTGGTCGTGTTTTTCTTGCAGGGGCTTGCACTGCTTCTTGTTTTGCATAGTGATATCACAGCACAGGTCTACATTGAGGTTTTAAGCTCCTTCATGCTTCCCACTTTTGAAGAGCAATTCGCTGATGGCGAATGCATCTTGCTACACGATCGACCACCTGTTCACAATACACGGCCTGTGGCGGAGTGGTCACACGACAATAACATCCCCTGTAATTTACTCTCCTGCACAGAATCTTGACCTGAATCCTATAGCACACCTTTGGGATGTTTTGGAACTCCGACTTCGTGCCAGGCCTCACCGACCGACATCGATACCTCCTCTCAGTGCAGCACACCGTGAATAATGGGTAGCCGTTCCCAAAGAAACCGTAAAGCACTTGATTGAACGTAAGCCTGTGAGAGTGGAAGCTGTAATCTAGGCTAAGAGTGGGCCAACACCATATGGATATCCAGCATTACCTATGTAGGGCACCACGCACGTGTATGCTAGTGTTACAATAAATCGCCTATAGTGATAGCAGCAGAAGATATGGTACATGAAATTTTCGAAAGAATTACGAGGTGCTTTTTAAAAAACGTACTCTCCAATAATTTTGAAAAAGTTCACTATGTTTCGTGTTGTACAACAAACTGAATAGTATCTACAACTGATGTAATACGTGATCACGAGTGAGTAAGCAGGGCATATTGCTCCAAAATTTTGAGTTAATAAATTGAAATTTTTAACGGAAGAAGAGTATTACTGAGCTTTTCAAAAAATTAATTCCAGCTATTTTTTCATGTCGTACAATTACTAATGTCTGACACAAACGAATTAACCTCATGTAATTTTTGCATCTTTCCACACAGTAATGTCTTATGGAATAATTTTCTGAGGTAATTCAGCACTTAGAAAGAGAGTGCTGATTGCACAAAAGCGCACAATATGAATGATATGTTGTCGGACACCATGTAGGTACCTCTTCAAGGAGGTAGGAGTTTTAACTGTGCTGTCACAATACATATATTCGCTAACGAAACTGTCATAAATAATATCAGAGTTTGAGGAGAACAGTGATAACTCTAATCTACAACACTAGTGGGAACAATGACCTTTATAGACATTATTGAAGCTGTCAGTGGCTCAGAAGGGAGTTCAATTTGCAGAAACAAATATTTTTAATTATGTGTTTAATACTATAAAACGTCAAAAGGAAGTACGACAAAGAAAAACCTTGTTTGCAAATGTAGTTGCTTTTGTAGGACTAAATAATTATATATATCCTGTTTAGTGACTCATTTCGATAAAAGATAGTTCACATGGTCCATGGAACATGCAACTAAACGAAATATTTTTTTAGAGTGTACGTTTCAAGTGGAGTCACGCCACATATCTCAACCTCCCACACAACGTGAAAATCACAATTTAAGTTTAGCGGCACGGATCCTCTCCGCCCAACCATTCACTAATATAACTATAGAGAGAGAAAATAACATTCGTCTGGTAATTAACCTTCGTCAGATGCAGGGCTGTACCTGACCGTGTATGTGTGCAATTGCGGATGTATAAGAGTAGTTTCCACCATTTTGGCTGCAGCAGAGGTCTTATAAATTTCTGAACCAGAGCTCTACTAACCCCTAAAGTTTAAAAATAAGTTTAATTACAAATGCCTCACTGTAAAACATTCTAGTAATTTTTTATCACACTGACACTAACTGAAATATTATAAATGCTTTGACATATGATCACAAGTACTGAACATCAAGAAGTTATTCGAAAACCTTACGTGACAGTCAAGTACGAGAGATGTTAGGCCGAGAGACTAGATACGTAAGAGAAGTTACTCATCATGAGCGAGGAAGAAAGATTACCTTTTCACGGTCGGTGGATATCGAGGTCACTAGAGACGGAGCAAAAGCTCGGACTGGTAAATAAATCGGCAGTGCTTTTCAAAGGAACCGTCTCGACATTTGGATGCAGCGGTTTAGGGAAATAACGAGAAATCTAAACCTGGATGGTCGGGAGCGGATTTGAACCGTCGTCCTGCCGCAAGCTCATCATGACCATATTTTCCATAAAGTAATATGTACATATTTCGTGCATAGCGTCAATGTTAGTAGGGAATGGTTCAAATGGCTCTGAGCACTATGGGACTCAACTGCTGTGGTCATTAGTCCCCTAGAACTGAGAACTAGTTAAACCTAACTAACCTAAGGACATCACAAACATCCATGCCCGAGGCAGGATTCGAACCTGCGACCGTAGCGGTCTTGCGGTTCCAGACTGCAGCGCCTTTAACCGCACGGCCACTTCGGCCGGCAACAAGTACGAAGCGGTTGATGAAGTCATCAAATAAAAACAAAATAGAAATATTAGGTCATAAAGTCCACATCCCTTTTTCTCTTTTTTTTTTTTGTCATCAATTTTCTGACCGGTTTGATGTGGCGAGCCACGAATTCCCCTCCTGTGCTAACCTTACATCTCAGGGTAGTAATTGCAACATACTTCCTAAATTATTTGCAGAATGTATCCGAGTCTCTACAGCTTTTACCATCTACAGTTCCTTCTAGTACTACGGAAATATTGCTTGATGTCTTCACAGATGTCGTATCAGCTTTTACATTCCTATTGTGGGGGTTTCTCATGCACTAATTTCCTAGCTGATTCTGCGAAGAACCTCCTCATTCTTCGTTAGTCACCTAATTTTCAACATTCTTCTGTAGCACAACATCCCAGACGCTTCTATTCCCCTCTATTCTTGTTTTACCACAGTCCATGTCTCACTACCACACAATGCTGTGCTTCAAACGTACATTCTCAGAAATTTCTTCTTCAAATTGAGACCTATGTTTGATACGAATAGACTTCTCTTGGTGAGGAATGCCCCTTTTGCTATTTCTAGTCTGCTATTTGTTTCCTCCATGCTGCATCCATCATGGGTTACTTCGCTGCCTAGGTAGCAGCATTCCGCAACTTCATCGCCACTTATTAAGTTTCTCGCTGATAACATTTCTGCTACTGCTGATTCTTTTCATCATTCTTTGATTTGCTCTCAGTCCATATTGTGTACTCATTAGGCTGTTCATTCAATTCAGCAGATGCTGCAATTCTTCTTCACTTTCACATATGTTGTTAATGTCGCCAGCGAATCTTAACAATGATATCCTTTACCTTGAATTTTAATTCCACCCTTCAAACCTTCCTTTATTTACGTCATTGCTTCTTCGGCGTATAGACTGAATAGAATTTGCAAAAAACTGCATCCCTATCCTATAGCCTTTTTAATCCGAGCACTTGTTTCTTGGCTTACGACCCCTTTTATTACTCCCTCGAGCTCCTACATATTCAGTATAGCCCGACTTCCGCTATAACTTTTCCCTATTCTTCTCAGAATTTCGAAAATCTAGCACTATATTGTCCAACGCTTTATTCAGGTCTACAGACCATATGCATAAATCTTGAATTTTCTTCTGTCGTGCTTCCGTGCTTCCGTTATCAACTGCACCGTTAGAACTGCCTATCAATTGATTTTACATTTCCTAGAGAGAAACTGATCTTCATCTAACATATCCTCAGTTATCTTATCCATTCTATTGTAAGATTTTCTTGTCAGCATCTTGGGTGCACGAGCTTTTAAGCTAATTGTGCGATAATTCTCGCACTTGTCGGTACTCGCGAACTTAGGAATAGTGTGGACGACGTTTTTCAGAAAGGCAGGTGGTATATCGCCATTATCATATATTCTAAACAAAATGGGAGTAATCGTTTTCTAGCCGCTGCCCGCAATTACCTTCATGAGTTCCGATGGATTGTCCTTCAAATGGTTCAAATGCCTCTGAGCACTATGGGACTTAACTTCTGAGGTCATCAGTCCCCTAGAACCTAACTAACCTAAGGACATCACACACATGCATACCCGAAGCAGGATTCGAACCTACGACCGTAACGGTCATGCGGTACCAGACTGTAGCGTCTAGAACCGCTCGGCCACACCGGCCGGCGATTGTCCTTCCATATTACAGACCATTCCTATGGAATGTTTCTCCATACTTCAAACCTCACACGGGGATGCTCTTTTCCTGTACTGGCAACACCGGACACATCTTCCTCAGGTCGCACCATATGCCTTTCCGTGCACTGGCTAGGTCTGTAAACAACTACAAACTTACGGCCCCAACTGACTCCAGAGAGGAATACTGTTCCATGTTGTTACAAAGGCCTTGAAGAAACAACTGTACATGTTTAATGTATCACATGTGGTCTCAAACGAGTTTTGTAAATCCACTGAAGAAAGCGTTACCGATCTGTCCGAAATTATCGTATCTTTCTGTGCGAATAACTATTTGGTGTTCTTAAAGTATGTCAAGTATGTCGCTAAGAGCATCACAGTTAAATCCTCTTCAGTTCTTGTGGCTGGGTGGTCTGCATGTATTTGTTTCACTACCACCGATTTACCGTAGTCGTAAGTCTGGCCGAAAATTTTCTTCTCGTCTACCCTACACATATCACTTAATGGGATGCACATTGTATTTTATACACATTTTCTGCTGTATTTATCCTGTTACCAGCTTGCCGTGCTCAACTGTATACGCTTTCAACGCAAGACAGACACTGTGTGGCTTAAATGTCTAGACCAACTTTTCTGATATTTTCTCTTTAAAAATTTCAGGATGGCATCAATTGTTGTGAATCACATCTGTTTCTGTTCGCGTGCCAATGATCTTAAGGGAATGAGAGCAGTCTTGCCTCATTAGGTCAAGAACCAAACATGGAAGACAATTTTTATTTCCGACATCTACAAACATTTCAAGTTTCTCGTTTCTTTCTCGGCTGCAGCAATGCCCTCGTATGGAAACTTTTTGACTGCTCCTTCTTTGTTTTCCGTCTTTTGTCAGGTGTCCCTTCATCCTTGACAGTGTTTTCCCCATACTACTTTCTTCTCCGATTCTGCGCAGAACTTCCTGATTCCTTACCTTATCATTCCATCTAATTTTCAACATTCGTCTGAAGCACAACATCACAAATACTTCGATTCTCTTCTGTTCCAGTTTTCTCACATTCCGTGTTTCACTACTATACAGTGCTGTACTCCAGACAAACATTCTCAGAAATTTCTTCACCAAATTAAAGCCTATGTTAGATACTAGAAGCCTTCTCTTGGCTAGGAATCCATTTTTTTCCAGTGCTAGTCTGCTTCCGATGCCCTCCTTGCTCCGTCCGGCATTATGTTGCTGCCTAGGCAGCTGAATTCCGTAACGTCATCTAATTTGTGAGCATCAATCCTGGTGTTAAGTTACTCGCTGTCACTTTTCTGCTATTTCTCATTACTTTCGTCTTTCTTCGATTTACACTCAGTCCATATTCTATATTCATTAGAATGTTCATTCCATTCAGGAGATCATGTAATTCTTCTTCGTTCAGTCAGGATAACAATGTCATCAGCGAATCGTATAATTCATCTTGCACCATTTTACGTGGTCCAACGCTTTTTCAAGGCCAAGAAAGCCTATGAACGTGTCTTGACTTTTCTTTAGCCTTGCTTCTCTAATGAAACGTTATGTTAGAATTGCCGTTCTGGTGCCTTTACCTTTCCTGAAGCCAAACCGATCGTCATCTGAAACATCCTCAGTTTTCTTTTCCATTCTTCTATATTTCATTCTTGCCGGCAACTTTGAAGCATCAGTTATTCAGCTAATTGTGCGATAATTCTCGTACGGATCTGCTCTTCTAGTCTCCGGAATGCGTGTATGATATTTCTCCGAAAGTCAGTTGGTATGTCGCCAGACTCATACATTCTACACACCAACGTAAATAGTTGCTACTTCCCCAATTTCTGATTGAATGTTATACTTCCCTTCTGCCTTATTCGATCTTAAGTCCTCCAAAGCTCTCCTAAATTGTGATTCTAATATTGGATCCCCTATCTCATCTAAATCCATTCCTGTCACTTCTTCTATCACATCAAATTTTCCCCTTCATAGGCGCCTTTGGTGTACTCTTTCCACCAATCTGCCCACACATCTCCTGTTAACAGTGGAATTTCCGTTGCACCCTAAATGTTACCACCCTCACTCTGTCACCGAAGGTCGTTTTGACTTTCCTATGTGGTGTGTCAGTCTTTCTGATAATCAATTCTTTTTCGATTTCTTCACATTTTGCATGGAACCATTTCGTTTTAGCTTACTCGCATTTCCTATTTATTTCATTCTCCAATGACTTTTATTTCTGTATTCCTGACTTTCCCTGAACATTTTTGTACGTTCTTGCTTCATCCGTCAGCTGAAGTATTTTTCTGTTACCCTTTGTTTCCAAGCAGTTACCTTCTTTGCACTTACGTTTTTCATTTCAACTTTTGTGATTGCCTTTTTTAGAGATATCGATTCCTCCTCAACTGTGTTGTCTACTCAGATATTCTTCACTATGGTACCTATCACCTTAGAGAACTTAAGCGTGACTCGTCATTGCTTAGTATTTCCGTATCATACTTCTTTGCATATTGATTGTTCTTGACCAATGTCTTAAACTTCAGCCTTCTCGTCTTCAATGTTACATTTTGATCTGAGTCTATATCTGCTCCTGGGTAGCCTTATAATCCAGTACCTGTTTTCGGAGTCTCTGTTCAACCGAGGTGAAATCCTACTGAGATCTTCCTGTATCACCGCCCCTTTTCCAAGTATACGTGCACCACTTGTGATACTTGAACTGAGTACTCGCTATTACTAGCTGAAATTTATTACAGAACTCAATCTTTCTCCTCTCTCATTCCTTCCCTAGACCGTATTCTCCTGTGACCTTTTCTTCTACTCCTTCACCTACAACTGCATTCTAGTCCCCTATGACTATTAGATTTTCATCTCCTTGTACGTATTGTATTAAATTTTCAATATCCTCATATACTTTCTCTGTCTCTTCATCTTCAACTTGCGACATCAACATGTACGTTTGCACTAACGTTTTCGGTGTTGGATTGCCATCGATTCTTACCACTGAACTGTTCACAGTAACACACTCTCTGCCCTGCCATCCTATTCGTAACGAATGCTATCCCCGTTACACCATTTTGTGCTGCGTTGATATCACCCCATACTCATTCGATCAGAAATCCTTACCATGCCACTGCACTGATAGATAGATGAAGCCTTTGCATTTCCCTTTTCAGATTTTCTAGCTTCCATACCACGTTCAAATTTCTCACATCCCATGCGTGAGACTGTGCTTTCATGTGTTCCAGGTATCGTAATAATTGGGACTGTATGTCCTAGAGCATGTACTGCTGGGTGACGAGCGTTATGTATGCCATGGCTTAGTGGTCCCTTGTTACCGATACTAGCAAATTATTCAGTCATTTGATGGCAGTAGCTACAAAGCTGGTTCTGGGCGTGATGCCTGAGTCTCGTGTTGCTTTAATTCTTGAAACGACATACAGCTTTACTGATGCGTGAAATTTAATTCTTTAAGTGAATCGGAAAGTAATTCATTCAAAGAATGATTGGCAAGCTTTTAAATGGTTTATAGCTTGGTTAGTGTCCGGCATTTTTGCTTTTGTCACTAATAAAGTTTGTCAGTGCAAGAACTCTCTGGCCTGTAGCCGCAGTAATTTTCTGGAGCTTAAAGTTAGTTGAGCGTTTCAAGGTTAAAATGAGAAACTGCGATTGAAGATTCTTCCGTTGAGCTTGCTTCTTTAAGTCCATTGTGCACATGCACAGTTCAGTGTATGTTTAAAACCTTTTTTATCATCTGCGAAACTTCATCTGTAATAAGTGTATTTTTAAGTATTGTGTTTAATAGGTAATCCAGCCCTTCACCACTTCACCACCTAGCCCCTGGCTACCGTACCGTTTCTGAAGGATCGTCAGCTTCTAAGTCGCTAGTAAAAATTTCCGTATTTGTATCCGAAATTCGCGCTCCAATAGCCGGGTCACTTTTCTGGATGTAAAATGTATTCTTAGCTAGAAATAGTTAAAACCGCCGAACAGTTGCAGAACCTCTGTACACTGAATCATTTCGTTACTCTAGATCCATGAATGCTTGATTAAATTATTTTTAACAGTAGCGATCATCCCATTTACAAGAACATCAGCGTACAAGCTATTCATGCCCAGGGAGGCTAGTTGAGAGGATTCAGTGTTTGGGTTTTCTTTCATGTGACTAATTAGGACCATGCTGTTGTTACCAAGCACGTAATTGCCCCTGAGGAACCGGTTCAGCAAACCCATCTAGTCTGGAACCACGAGACCGCTACGGTCGCAGGTTCGAATCCGGCCTTGGGCATGGATGTGTGTGATGTCCTTAGGTTTGTTAGGTTGAAGTAGCTCTAAGTTCTAGGGGACTGATGACCTCAGATGTTAAATCCCATAGTGCTCAGAGCCATCTGAACCATTTTGAAACCCATCGCTCTGTAAGAAGACTGTCTGTTGTATTAACAATACGTCAGATAAGATGATTTTTGTGACCTTTTACTTACGATCTTAATTTAGGTCCTATGTTTCTGATATTATGACACTGCCTCTTCTCAGTATTTGTATAGAAGAATGACAACTGCTTTAAGGTTGTAATAAGTTCCTTTAAAAGTTCACTAGTTACACCTTTTGGTATTACAGTAATGCCATTTTGATCATAAAGAATGAAGCTTTAGCTGCATGAAGAACTAAAAAATAGCAATTAATCGAAGCAGATTCGCTATTGTGCTCAATATACAAATGGGATAAAATGGCAACGCTTTCTTTATTGGCTTTATGGATCTTTTTTAAGTTAAGTAGTGATATTTCATATGTTTGCGGTTTATATCTAAATATTTGTATCTTGTTTGTTCATGTCCCCTATAACATCCTTATAATACTATGGAAGAGCTGACTTCTCATTACAGGCACCTGGAGCCGCATACGTTTTAGAGAACTGGTCAGATCCCAGAACCGCATTCAGTGTGACTCGAAGCACATGTGGCGATGTCAGCACTACAGGAAAGGACCACTCCAGTGAATGTGTAGTAGTTCGGAGAAACTTATCAGAGAATCTGTTGTTGCAATACACGTGGAATATGTCTGAATACTCTTACTTCGTTTTTATTTTTTCAGTATTTCTTGCTTTTTAAGTGCATGTGCATGAAGGGTTAAATGCAAATAGTGAGATGTGGGACCTTGACTATCGAAGTGCGTAGCTGTGGATTAGATTTTTTAGATTTGTGTGTTGTATGCTGGATAACGATAACGATTAATTTCACAACAAATACCACCACTATCGACGAGGTAAATAATTTTACAAAAACTGATTTCTTGCAGTCAGGTTTTTGTATGGGTTTGTACTGAAGCACCAGACACTAATTGTGAGGTACACAGTCGTGCAAGTGTTATGTTACAACTTACAAAAAAAGTTGTCAGTATTTCTGTTCTCATTCACCTTTAGCTACTTTTACTTCTAGTGTGACTACTGATTTGGTAAGCCGTAGTTTCTCTTACGGTCATGAGACACTGTAGTTATACAATATTTCGAAGGTTCTTCATATGTCAATGAAAATGGAAGCTAAGACATTTCAGATTAAATTACAGTATTCAGTATTGTGAAGGGACATTTGTGAGTGCGGTGAGGGGGTGGGGGGTGGGGGGGCTAGAAGACTTCCATGGTCTGATATATTGATAGCTACATGTTACCTGAAGATTGTAATGACAGAATTGCAGAATTTGGCCTGATGTCAGTCTGGTTTCGGGACAGTAGTGGCCGTTGATGGACGACCTCTGCTGTGACAGGGTTATGTAGCAATGGTGGGTCATTGTCAGGATACTGGACGTCAATAGTACGTCCGAGAGGTTAGGGCAGTATGGGGAAGGAAGTCGGCCTCGCCGGCCGGTGTGGCCGAGCGGTTCTAGGAGCTTCAGTCTGGAACCTCTACGGTCGAAGGTTCGAATCCTGCCTCGGGCATGGATGTGTGTGATGTCCTTAGGTTAGTTAGGTTTAAGTAGTTCTAAGTTCTGGGGAACTGATGACCACAGATGTTAAGTCTCATAGTGCTCAGAGCCATTTGAACCATTTTTTTGAAGTCGGCCTTGCCCATTCACAAGAAATAACCCGGCATTTACCTGAAGCGATTTAGGGAAATCACGGAAAATCTAAAGCATGATGGAGGGACTCGGGTTTGAACCGTCGTCCTCGCAAATGCGAGGACAGTGTGCTACCCACTGCACCCCCTCACTCTGTAAAAGTACACGTAAACTGCGTCTATGGTCATACAATTTATTCAGACTCAAGCTGCAATGCTCATTTCGCTGCTTCGTGGCGACCACGCCCCCACTGACGCATGGGAAGCAGCACGAAGAGGACGCTGACACCATAAGGCAGCGTAGAGTCACCTGTGATCCGAGCGACCGGAGGAATGGTGACGCCCAGAGTTCACGCAGCAGCTGTGCACAGCATGATTACTTGCTGCAAGGCCTGCCAGTGAGTTGGAAACCCAGAATAGTTCTCGCAGGCGATGTGAGTCCTCAGAAGTGGAACTCGCCCTTGAAAGTGTACACGCGTGTCAGCAGGACATCCGCACCAGCATTGGGACGAGGGGCTGCACCAACGGCTGCCCTCTCAGCAGTAGCCGGAGTGAGCTGAAAGGTTTCTCACCAGTGGGAAAGCGTCAATTCCAAGAATGTAGATTTAGAACCTACAGTGGGACAGGCGGTGATGGTAGCTCTGACTTGTGATGACGCCATTCAGAAACCGTATCATCCATTCGCCCGGAGTAGTCCTCTCTTCACGGTTGGTGCCGCCACATTGGTCACCGTAGGTTAGAAATTGGTATTCAAACTGATTAGGTGCACAATTGTTATGACAGTGTACCGCTTCTAACCACGTAAGGTAAAACAAGTCTCTAACCTGAAGGTAAGAAACCTGGCCTGCCGGTCGCATAGTGGTCGCGTAGTGTCTTCAGTATTACGGTACTTGGCTCGGCTTGGCTCACAATGTGTAAAAAGGCCTGTTGTCGCAAATACCACGGTGTTTTTTTGCTGTCGCTCCCTTCTAAGACTTCTCACAACTGCAGTGGTGGAGCTGCCATTTTCGTAGTACCGCCGAAGAAATAGTTTTTGATCTACAGTACGCCCCGATGAGCGAAAACATTATCAACAGCTTGCTGTTCCTTTCCAAAAGAAACATCTCCGCTCTTCCCTTCAACATTTATCTATAAGGAAGTACTGGGTGAAAACAGCTGTATTTTCAGTATGATTCCAAAGTAGTGCGAAGACTTTCAATTTGCTGTAAATGTTCAGAAATGTAAAATACTGCACATTATGAAACAAAAAAATTGCAGTTTCCTTCAACTACAATACACAGAAAGGCAGCACGCATGCTTACAGATATGTTTCACCGGCGGGAGAACGCCACTGAGACGCTGAAAAAATTTAAGTCGTAGACGCTTCAAGACAGACGCAATCAATCGCAAGAGAGCCTACTTACAATGTCTCAAAATTCGGATGGATCTAGGGATAAACAACAATCCCTTACGATCGCTCGCTTACGAATCAAAAGGACAAGACTAATTAGAAAACCGGTTTTTAATAAATCATTTTTCATCATTACATACGTCAATGGAACAGGAAGAAGCCCTAATAACAGGCACTATGAAAAATTAATCTCTGCCATGCACTTCACAGTGCTTGGAGAGTACGTAGGTTATAATTGAACTTTTCCTGTTTCAGAAGGTCCCCACGAAAAACAAGTGATCATAGCACAATATATTTTTCTGGATACCTGCGGAAAATAAATAACGAATAAACCATTGAAAGAAACAAATTTTAATTTCAACATGAGTGAGTAACATTTGTTAATGGTGTAACATGTTTACGTTCCAGGCTATAGACATTGCTCAATGTGATGACCATCTGCATCCGCAACATCCTGCAAGTTCCTGCAATACCATTTCACAATTGTTCGCAGTAATTTTCGTATGATGGACTGTGGGATGTTCAGCTGTCGTGACACAGCTCAGTTTCAAAAATGGTTCAAATGGCTCTGAGCACTATGGGACTTAAATTCTGTGGTCATCAGTCCCCTAGAACGCAGAACTACTTAAACCTAACTAACCTAAGGACATCACACACATCCATATCCGAGGCAGGATTCGAACCTGCGACCGTAGCAGTCCCGCGGTTCCGGACTGCGCGCCTAGAACTACTAAACCACCGCGGGCGGCCACAGCACAGGCACTGCTAGAATATCTACATTGTGTCCAACAATCTCAGCCATAGCAACAGTAACTTCCTCAATAATTTGAGACGCAATTGGCCGTCGGCCTCTTCCAGGAGCAGTTCCCAAATCGCCACTTAATTCAAACTTCTCAACCATGTTATTCAACCCCGGTGCGGAAAGAGGACCTGTCCGTATTCGTTTAATGCGTCGATTAACACGAAGAATAGCAACACTGCAACAGTTGTTTTGATAAAACAGATTTACCAAAAGCTCTGCTCACCTTGTCCCGACCCATGTTGATTGCAGCTGTAATGCAAACTGCAAGAAATCATGACACTAACATTACTAACAACGCAAACCCTACAGCGCACAGTCTGAACATCATTTCTATAAAATTGGGTACTCATACTGTAATTACAATGGCAATAATTGATGTTGTATATTGCCTGATCTTTATTACTGAACGTAGTGAACCAGAAATACGTCATGATATGCAAAAATAGTCCATGTTTGTGTTGTGAGGGTTAGTACGTACGGTCTGTGGCAACCAAGTCATCTGTAAGCATTGCAGGACTTATGCTGGGTGTCATTACGAGAGTTTTGTTACTTCGCAATGATTCGGACAACAGTAACGTACGATCAGAGGCTCTGTATAGCCACCCTAATGGAACAGGGAATGAGATAGGTGGACGTCGCAGCATATGTCCTTGTGAGTCAAAGAGATGTGCCTAGAATGTGGAGCAAGCTTCTAGCGACATGATCGTCACGGAAGTAGTCGCTGGAGAAATACAACAAGTGTGCAGCACCCATATCTACGTGTCACAGCAAGCAGAAACACTCATCAGCATGACCCTACAAGCTTACGGCTGCAGCTCCAAATGGCTGCATAAGTGAACGACACGAAATGGGCTACGCGAACCGAAATTACATGCCGGAAGATCTCTCGAAGCTATTCCACAAATTCGAGTTCGAAGAGGGGCTCGTGACACAGGAGCATGAAGCCACTCTTTGTGGACTATGCCACAGTGGTACACAACGTTGTGGCGACACTCGTACCCGTCTCGAGGCTGACACTACTGATATTTGGGTGTGGAGGCAAACAACGGCAACGTTTACACCATAACTATTTCGTTGGCCGCTCCCTTTATCAAGACTATTCCGTCATGTTTTGTGATGGAACTATGTACGCTGTATGATCAAAAGTATCCGGACACCTGGCTGAAAATGGCTTGCAATTTCGTGGCGCCCTTTATCGGTAATGCTGGAATTCAGTATGGCGTTGGAACACTATTAGCCTTGATGACAGCTTCCACTCTCGCAGGCATACGTTCAATCAGTTGCTGGAAGACTTCTTGGCAGCCCATTCATCACGGAGTGCTGCACGGAGAAGTGGTATCAATGTCGGTCGGTGAGACCTGGCATGAAGTCGGCGTTGCAAAACATTCCAAAGGTGCTATAGGTTCAAAATGGCTGTGAGCACTATGGGACTTAACTTCTGTGGTCATCAGTCCCCTAGAACGTAGAACTACTTAAACCTAACAAACCTAAGGACATCACGCACATCCATGCCCGAGGCAGGATTCGAACCTGCGACCGTAGCGGTAGCGCGGTTCCAGGCTGTAGCGCCTAGAACCGCTCGTCCACTCCGGCCGGCGGTTTTATAGGATTCAGGTCAGAATTCTGTGCAGGCCAGCCCATTACAGGGATGTTATTGTCCTGTAACCACTCCGCCACAGGTGCTCGATCGTATTGAAAGATGCAATCGCTATCCACGAATTGCTATTCAACAGTGGGAGCATGAAGCTGCTTAAAACATCAATGTAGGGCTGTGCTGTGATAGTGCCACGCAAAACAACAAAGGGTGCAAGTCCCCTCCATGAAAAACACGACCACTCCATAACACCACCACCACCACCAGCTCCGAATTTCATTTGTTGGCATTACACACACTGATAGATGACGTCCAACGGGCATTTCGCCATACACACACCCTGCCATCGGATCGCCACACAGTTTACCGGCATTCGTCACTCAACACAACGTTTTACCACTGATCAATCGTCCAATGTTTATGCTCCCTACACCAGTCGTTTGGCAATTACCGGCGTGATGCGTGGCTTATGAGCAGTCGCTCGACCATGAATCAAAGTTTCCTCACCTCCCACCTATCTGTCATAGTACTTGCACTGGCTCCTGATGCAGTTTGGAATTCCTGTGTGATGGTCTACATACATGTCTTAGTGTTACACATTACGACCCTCTTAAACTGTCGGCGGTCTTTGTCGGCCTTTACACTTTTGTGCTGTACGTGTCCCACTTCATTATCATCGGAAAAATTGGACCTAGGGATGTTTAATTGTGTTTAAATCTCGCCTACAGACGTATGACACAAGTGGCATCCAATCACCTGACCACGTTCGAAGTCCCTGAGCTCCCGGCGTTCCCCTTTTTGCTCTCTATCGATGTTTAGAGAGTACGGAAGTCGCTGACATGGAGTACATGTCAGTGGGTGGCAGCACAGTGCACCTAATACGAAAAACGTATTGTTTGGGGGTGTCTAGATACTTTTGGTCACATAGAGTATGGACGCAGGACACCCGCAGTGCCACTACTGGAGGAAGGCTTGTGTGAATTATCATTACAACATCCTTTCCCGCACTGTGTCTCCACTTGGTGAACATATTTGAGCGGGATTCACGCCGATGGGCGTCAATGCAGACCCCTAATGTAACAATCTTGTGAACACATTTATAGTGGAGCACAGAATTAGTATCAAGCAAAGGCTTCTACATTTTCCAGACCTCAACGGCGTTGATATTGCGTAGTTAGGCAAAAACGGCCGGTTTACAATCATTCTGTTCCACCACAATGAGCGCCGACTGGTTCATAACCAATGCAGAAAGACAGTAAGCAGGAAATGTAATGTTTGCATTGGAATACTTTTCAAGGCTTTTGTTTTGTTCCTTTGATGCTCGGGCTTAGCCGAGCGTTCAGCCGGCACGGTAACTCAGCGTGTTCGGTCAGAGGGTTAGCTGCCCTCTGTAATATAAAAACTGAGTTAATAGATCAACTACGAACTGAAACGGGGATGATTTATGTTAAGTAGTAAGTAAACTTAGTGACTGATGACCTTAGCAGTTAAGTCCCATAAGTTTTCAAACACATTTGAAAATTTTGTTCCTTTGTGTGTGATAATCAAGCGGAAATTTATATTCTTTATTTCAGCTTTATTATTATTGGTTACCTGACTGTACATGAAAGAACAGAATCAGTTTATTAGGAGATATAACGGAAAACATGGTGTTGCACGTTGAAGGAAAAGGGTTGATGCTGTCGTTTAGAGGACGTAAAGATTTATTGTGCTTTGAAAGAGCAGGGCGTCGGCGTTTTAAATCAGATGACATGAGTGTTGAAAGTGTAACGCACACTTGAGCGACATCACCCTTAAGAAGCAGCCACTAACATACTTTACCTAGTGACACAGGATTTTGGAATGGTATTTCCGTTCAGTCAGCTGCGTAGATTTAGTTTTAAGTTAGAATGAGCTAGGACCTGACAGGCAGCTCTCACAGATTCTATGGCGTACAGTATGCCTAGCATCGTTGGTGCTGAGAATTAGGTTTCAGGTAAATATTGTTGGTAGGCGATGGCAGTTTGCGACAGTATCTCGGAAACGGTGGATGCACTGGCTTGTGATGTTGTATGGTTTGAACTGACATTGCATGTGTGTAGTCTGTTTTTGAGTTGTGACGAAGCCTAAAGATATAAATAAATTTAAGATAGGTTATAACTTAGAAGGTCTGTAATCCTTATATGTCTGTCAGTATAACGAGGATTATTTTTTCTGTTTCCTTGTTTTTAACACTCGGAAGTAGGGTAATGTTGTCCCGAAACATGTTGTGGCGAGAATCACGCATTTGGGAACTGGGCTAATATACTACCTTTTGCTTAAATAGAAGTTGTTTGATGGCTTCACATGAGAAAAAAAATAAATCTTTTAATGGAACACATCGTCATTTGACTGTTTAACGGCCGGCCGGTGTGGCCGAGCGGTTCTAGACGCTTCAGTCTGGAACCACACGACCGCTACAGTCGCAGGTTCGATTCCTGCCTCGGGCATGGATGTGTGTGATGTCCTTAGGTTAGTTAAGTTTAAGTAGTTCTACGTTCGAGGGGACTGATGACCTCAGAAGCTAAGTCCCATAGTGCTCAGAGCCATTTGAACCATTTGAACTGTTTTATTGTTTATGTAAGTACAACCCATGTTTCGGCCGATTATGCCATTTTCAAGTATTTGAAATTATGTCTTTAATATATATTGCAGGACAGTTAACAAGTTGTCAGGTTCAAACTTGGTTATAAATTAATAAAAATATTGTAAACAAAAATAGGTTTTTTAAAAACAGGCTTACGTAGGTAAATAAATAACAGTTTTTTTTACCAACGTAAGCCTGGTTTTACGAAGTATGATGTGCTCTCCTGATTATTTACTGCCCTGTTAAAAGGTGGTGATATTACATTTGGCATTTCGTGGGTAGCGAGTATTTTTCTTACATTATGGCCAACTTTGAACTTGACAACATGTTAAGTGTCCTGTAGTACACGTTAAGGACATAAAACCCAATACTTGAAAATGGCATAAAAGGTTGGACCATGGGTTCGACTTAAATAAACAATAAAACGGCCAAATGACGGTGTATTCCTTTAAGAAAAGGTTTTATGACTGTTGCTCAGCAACATAAAAAACTATTTAATATCTTTCGTTTCCTGTTATGTCCAGAAACTCACTACAAAGTAATACGTGACATTATTTTGAGCACTGTAGTTTACTGTCTACAGTGGCTCAAGTAACGAAAGTCTAATAATAACCACCTTTTAAATGTAGATGTAGAAGCGACTTGCGGGTATGATAGAAAAATCTGGAAGGGCAGATGTTAATAGAACAGTGTTTCGAATGCGAGTAAAGAGTTTACCTCTGCTCCATCTCGCTTGGTCAATATTTCAAAAATGAGCGAATGGAGTATGGTGTTCATGCAGCATATCTCTTCGTAATGCAGTCCTCGGTTGATGAAAAAGTAAAACATTAATTTTTTCGGCCATTATTCTCGCTTCCGCGTGGAGCTGAGCATCGAGTATTCCCACGGCCGCTGGACGCATGGTGTACGCTGCGCACTTTGTACAGCGACGCCGCGCCTGATGGGCAGCGGCGCTGATGACAACGTGCGCTACACAACATACGCGTACGGACGGACGGGCGGCTGATTGAGTTGAGATTGCTGCCGGATCCGGCAAACGCGGCGGAGGCCCATTCCGGCCACCGCGGCTGGCCTCTGCAGCCGCAGGGAGCGGGCCGCGCAAGTGCAGTATTTGATCACAGAATCACCGCAGCGGATTACAGGCCGCTCCTATAGGGTGTGCCGCAGCGTGATGAACTATTTGGACTCGCCGCAGACCAACTAATTCTGACTGGTAGCTTTACACGCTTCAACATCCATTTTGAGGTGAACATGCGTTTGATGTTCCACCGCTGTATTTCAGAAAGTAGGCTACTTGTGGTTCGCCGTTCAGGTTCTGGCAGTGCTAAATGATAAACACGAAATATTAACAAGTAGGACATATAAGTAGAACAGTATTTTCAGAACATCGGTACTAATAATTAAAGAGTATATGTGTTTGAAGCTAAGCACTATAAATTAAAAGGCGGTACGTATTGGAAAACGGCAGTGTACAAAAACTGTATTACCCACATTTCATTGCAATTATTTGACTGATACTTAACTTTTTCCACGAACCGCTTTATCTCTCACCCTACAGTATTAGTTTCTTTTCCACTTATATTGAACTTTTCCATCTGGTATCCCTGTTATTGGCACTTCGTCTTCTTCTGTGCGTAATGATAATCATTTCAGAATTTGTAACACAGATGTGGTGCTATGTGAGACACCTGTATCATACTGCCATAACGGAGTATGGCAGTTCAAAGATCTGCTTTTGCTGATGTGCTTATAATGGAACAACATTCGTAGCACACCAGTCAGTTTTCATTTTCGTTTGTGACAAGACGCCTGCTCAACAGTCATTTATGATACGCGTAATTACATGTTACAAGTTTGAAAAGCATGTACTTATAATTCGTTTTTGTAAAAAGTCGATCATAATCATACCAGCTAAAAATGCAACTGTCTTAGCACAAAAAGGCGAATACGCTCCTTTTTTAAAGATTCTCACTGCTAAGTTGTAAACCAGGTGCCTTAGTCCTCATTTCCCCTAAGTCACCAAAATTCTACTTCTCACTTCCACCCTCACTGTCTCTCACTTACTCTCTTTCACACAGGGAAGTGAGAATATGTTTGTATGCCGAAATATTTGGTAAAGATAGCGGAATGAGGAATGAGGGAGCTGGTTCCCCATTTTTCTGTCATAATCGTTTAAAGATCAGTATATTCGCATTTTTGTTCCCCGACATAAGCATGTTTCAGCTGATTCGCTTCTTCTCTCTATTACTGCTGATGTGTTGTTTACTTAAAACGAATTCGGTAGATCACCATGGTTTTGACGGTTTCTGTGCTTCGGCACATTTACTCACTTCGACACATTCAGTGAAGAGCCAAAGAAACTGGTACACCTGCTCAATATCGTGCAGGACCCCTGTGGGCACTCGTAAGTGCCGCAACACGACGTGGCATGGACTCAACTAATGTGTCAAGTATTACTGGAGGGAACTGACACCATGAGTCCAGCAGGGCTGCCCATAAATCCTTAATAGTACGAGGGGGTGGACGCCTCTTCTGACCAGCATGTTGCAAGGCATCCCACATACGCTCAGTAATGTTCATGTCTGGGGAGTTTGGTGGCAAGTGGAAGTGCCAATCTTTAGCAATTATGACGTCTGGAATGTAGCATTATCTTGCTGTAATTGTACAAGTCCGTCGGAATGAACAATGGACATGAATGAATGCAGGTGATCAGACAGGGCGCTTACGTACGTGTCACCTGTCATAGTCGTATCTAGACATGTCCCATATCACTCCAATTGCACACGTCCCACAACATTAAAGAGCATTTACCATCTTGAATACTCCCCTGCCGACATGCAGTGTCCACGGATTCATGAGGGTATCTCCACACCCGCACACGTCCATACAATTTTAAACGACACTTTCCGACCAGGTAACATGTTTCCAGTTATCAAGGGTCGTGCAGTCAGGAGGCTTACACGAATGGGCCTTCGGCTCTGAAAGCGTATATCGGTGATGATTCGTCGAATGGTTCGTACGCTGACACTTGTTGATGGCCCAGCATTGAAATCTACAGCAATTTGAAGAAGGGTTGCATTTCCGTCACTTTGAACGATTCTCTTTATTCGTCGTTGTTCGTGTTCTTACAGGATCTTTTTCCGGCCTCTGCTATGTTGGAGATTGATGTTTTGCCGGATTCTTGATGGTCGTACGGGAAAATCCCCACCTCATTGCTACCTCGAAGATGCTGTCTCCCATCGCTCATGCGCCGTTTATAACACCACGTTCAAACTAACATCTTGATAACTCGCCATTGTAGCAGCAGTAACCGATCTAACAACTGCGCGAGATACTTCTTGTCTTATATAAGCGTTGCCCACCGCAGCGCCGTGTATTACAATACGTATGCCTATACCAGTTCCTTTGGCGCTTCAGCGTATACACAGTAAATAAGTAAGCATAATGCCAGGTTAGCACAAAAGCGTCTCACATTGAGCGTGATTTCACTGTACATTACGTAAAAAATGCACAGCATTTTTGGTCGACATCTGAAGTAAACCAAAAAATGCGGTGTCTGATTTGCTAGCACAAAGAATTTCGTATGTCAAAATAACGATTTGTAATGCGTTTGCACCGCTATATGACATCATCTATTCACTACCATGCAAGACACTCTGTGTAGGTGTGAAGTGCCCACTGCACAGAGTCAGCGTGTCATAAAGTTCTTCCGGTAAATAAAATGGAACTAAAATACATAGTCTGGCGACGTCAGAACCCAGAAATCTTGTCATGTGTTCACTACGGCAATTAAATCTGCATTTATGCGTCAGACTGGATATTACGTCCATATATTATGTTCTTAAATAACCGGAAAATTTAATTCTCTGGATCTCGTTAGCGGAATGAAGTCAAAAAAGTTTTCGAAGTTTGCCTAGAGCACCGCCTGAAGAACATATGGTAAAAAATTTGAGTGGTTTGCCACGATTAGAAACGATGGAAGTGGTTATCCCTGCAATTAGTACTTTCGATACCTAAAACTTACGGTTGCTTATCGTTGTTGTGTCAGGAACCACCTATGTAGAAATGGTGCTTTTATAAGCCATCTAAGGCCCATCCCAGACCACATCTAATGCAAAAACCCAAACAATTTTCACAATATGCCTGGGTTGGGGGAGGCGTGTAACATTGAAGGGATGATTCTATATTGTAGGCCAGCTACATTACGCCACTTTTCCTATTGGTAGGCCAAGGGCGCTCCAAAACACGGGACCGCTAAGAACTACTGCATACATCATGATCGAGGTCCTCAACAGTTTCACAACTATATCACTATAGGGAAATCTTTAGTATACACGAGTTATATCAGCTTTTGCTTAGGAAATTTTATTAACAATTTCATTTCAACAACGCCTTACTTTCAGTCCAGTTAGACCTATTATCACATATCGATATATGATGTTGTATATAAAGACTTTATTAAGTAACACCCTCCGTTAAAATACATGTCAGTTAACAATGATACTATGTCTAAGTGAGCAAGGTTTACACGACCTGTTGAATTACGTTAACAGTCTACTGAGCACATAACAAGGACTGAGACTTGCTCCAAAACGCTGAGTCACCTCTCTCAGAAAATTCATTATTCGTCAATACTTGTAACTGTTACATGTAGCCTCTGCTATGGACCTGTGGTTCTTCCTGTGTACCGTAACTGACGCAACGCTAATCTTGTCATCACATATGGTAGTTATTTATAATGACTTATTACCTTAACCACCAAATTAAGTACCTACATTTTTACTTTCCTACTGTAGATCTCCAGTCATTCTAGGTTATTACTCCACAAAACTGATAGACTTCTCGCATTCCTAATGTACAATCTCTGTTTTATCTTCGTCTTGGACACACCTACAGAACTGTGGTTGACACGATTATACTATAACTTGCAGAAAAATAATTTAGTCACAGCGGTATGTTCACAGATAATCCTTTTTTCTGTTAACGAAGTCGTGAGATGGGCTCATTAAAATTCAGTATCCATCTTATTTGTGAAATAAAGTTTAAATCCTACCGTTTGGCCCATGATAAAGTGGATGACAATCATATTTTTTCCAGATATAACGATTATATAATTCCACCAGCTGCGACATAGTTGCGTGTATGTATAGTGGTCCAATACTTTGAGTTGCAAAAATGGCTGTATGGGCGATGTGGCCTATTCTACACCTTATTTTGGATCTATGTGACGATGCTGTGCTGAGTATATTTATATGTTATGACGATGCCATTACGGCCTTATCACTTTAGGACATGATGTAGAAAAGATCTGAGGATGGTCATTACTGACTGAAACCGGTTATCATCTAAAGAATTGATATTGTGATCAAGGACTGGAATAAAAACATTTGATTATGTAATTACAATATAATAACAACGTAAAATTCTGTTCGATTAGTAGCAGAGGTCTGCTATAGAGTACACCAAAGAAATCACAATTTAAGTAATTTCACAATAATGTAGATGGAATGGAACTCTTATCTTTAGTAAACTGGAATTACACTAAACGGCATTGATATGAATTCAGGTAACTCACTCCCGAATTATACTTTTTTATATCAATACTCCAAACGCATGCAGACGTAAGTGTATGTGAATAATTTGCAATATTACCCGAAACTGTAAGATAAACCATCGGTGGCACCAGATACGTATCTGGACTTTAAGATACATGAAATGTAGTCCAAATGACATAGCTAACAAAGCTATATACTACAGAGTCATATGTCATTCAGCACACAGTTCCATATACGAATCTCTAGAAGTACATGATAGATTTTCATATTACAACAGGCGCTTTTATTAATTCCATTAAACTAACAAGAAACATATGGTGTCGTGAGATATCATTATCTGGAAACACTGAATGGGAACACTGTAAAAAAAAGAGGAAATCATATTAATTCTTAAATACAATTTTAGCAGTATACTCAACTGCATCCCTTAATCCTTGCTTTTACGATTTACGCCTAAAGTATTCCACCATTTGACGTCAACCAAACCAAGGTGACAGAAATTTACTAACTCGTTTCGAATACGATATTGTACTAAGGGTTAAGTTTCAGTCAAAAGACACCGAAAAACAGAGTCTGCTCTTACTCAGATGTAAGAAATTAGTAAAAAGCGCTGAATTTAACTACACTGCTGGCCACCGTAAATGCAACACCCTGAAGGAAGCATCCGAATTAAGTGAAATTTACACCATGGGTTTGCAGCGATGAGATATGCAACTGATTAGAATTTCAGCACCGACGCACATCACGCGCGCCTGTGGCGCCACCTCATAGCGCCATTTAAGGCTTGGCGATATCGAGGAGTGTACGTTCGGCGCGTGTGTTTTCCTTGTGGTTGTTTCACAAGACGATCAGTTATGCCTCGTAGACAACAGCGAACATCGTTTGATCAAGTATCCGAGTTCGACAGAGGAAGGATAGTGGCTTACCGAGATTGTGGATTATCATACAGAGAAATCGCTAGTCGTGTTGGACGTAACCAAACAACTGTAATGCGGATATGTGACCGTTGGATGCAGGAGGGTACGACGGACCGACGTGGTCGATCGCATTCACCTCGATGCACCACTGCACGTGCTGATAGGCAAATTGTGCGCATGGCAGTGACGGATTGCTCAGTGACATCCCGAACCATAACACAACACATTGCGTCTGTAACGCATCATCCAGTGTCTGCGCGTACCATTCGACGCCGTTTATAGCAGAGTGGTCTGTCCGCAAGACGTCCATTGCTTCGTCTACCATTGACGCAGAACCACAGACGTCTCCGTCGCCAATGGTGTGATGACAGACGGATGTGGACGGCAGAATGGAATGACGTTGTCTTTACTGACGAGGCACGCTTCTGTCTGCAGCACCACGATGGTCGAATTCGAGTGTGGAGACACCGTGGAGAGAGGACGCTGGACAGCTGCATTATGCACCGCCACACTGGTCTTGCGCCGGGTATTATGGTATGGGGCGGTATTGGATATTACTCTCGCACGCCTCTAGTACGCATTGCCGGTACTTTAAATAGCCGGCGCTACATATCCGAGGTGCTGGAGCCAGTTGTCCTTCCTTACCTTCAGGGCTCGGCCACAGCCACATTTCAACAGGATAATGCGCGACCACACGTGGCACGCATTGTCCAAAGGTTCTTCGTCAATAACCAGATTGAAGTGCTTCCCTGGCCGGCTCGCTCTCCGGATCTTTCGCCGATAGAAAACATGTGGTCCATGGTTGCTCAACGAGTGACCCAGATTACATCCCCAGCTGCCACACCAGATGATCTTTGGCAACGTGTGGAAGCTGCTTGGGCTGCTGTACCCCAGGAACACATCCAACGTCTCTTTGACTCAATGCCGAGACGTGTGGCAGCGGTGATCTCCAACAATGGCGGCTACTCTGGCTACTGATTCTGGCACGAACCACATGTCACAGACGTCTGTAAACGTAATCATTTGATACTTGGTCAACATGTTATCTACAAAATAAATTTTGTTGTGCTACCTCTTGTCTTTCTCGGTGTTGCATTTACGGTGGCCACCAGTGTAATTGCGGTTAAAACCAGTTACTTAATATGAGGACGGAAACTACACGAAATTCGTGTCAACTTCAAACCACGGACTTCCGTAAAGTCATAGTCATCGGGAAATACGTCAACGCAGCATTTGTAGTCTCTAGTGACCCTTCCAGGTTTCGCATTGGCAGCACTATGTATTTATGGTGGATAGCATGCCTGGCATAGTGTGACATTTCTTTATAGCCCACTGCACAGAGTTATGAAATTCAGAGAACAGCACTATCTAACTTAAGATCACCACGTTCACATAAATTCTAACTTTCTCTGTTCCATATTTAAATGGCGTTTGTATTAATATCTCATAGCAGTGGCGGAAGCCGCAAACTACCACGCTGCACAGTTTGCTCGACTGTGCGGTCTGCATCCACACCCTCTAACTGCAATGCCAGTACAGTATGGTCCACCCGGCCTCAGAGGTGTTCGGCTCGATCTATTGCCACTTGCCAGTCCGCTGGGTCAAGAACCGGTCTCCCTGAGTTAACGTAGCTGTGTGACGTGTTCCCGCGTTTTCCAATGTAACATCGCTACGAAACGCCCTGGGCCATGCAACATCGGCACAAAGACATGCGACAGTGGCATAAAGCACAATCAGTACAGACTAACCTCTGCCACGCAACAACGTACGGAGCACCCTCCACCGTGCAGTGTGGTAAAAAGCACCCGCCGCTAAGTAACATCGGTTAGAAGCACGCTCTTCCCTGCAGTATGGCACAAGCCACCCTCTGCCATTCACAATCACTATGGACCAAACGACACCACCCAAGATACTACGGAGCAGCCGCCGCTTCTCTTCATGGCACAAAGCACTATTTACACATAACACTGGCTTGAAGTACCTTCTGTCAGAATCTTGGTACGAAACAAAGCACTCTCTACAACGCATCATCAGTATGTAATACCCTCTGCCGTCGTGTGTTGGTATGAAGCATTCTATGCTACGGCGTAACAGTGGTGTCAAACAGCTTCTACTAAACAAAATTGATACGAAGCACTTCTGCACATATCATGTACACTCCTGGAAATTGAAATAAGAACACCGTGAATTCATTGTCCCAGGAAGGGGAAACTTTATTGACACATTCCTGGGGTCAGATACATCACATGATCACACTGACAGAACCACAGGCACATAGACACAGGCAACAGAGCATGCACAATGTCGGCACTTGTACAGTGTATATCCACCTTTTGCAGCAATGCAGGCTGCTATTCTCCCATGGAGACGATCGTAGAGATGCTGGATGTAGTCCTGAGGAACGGCTTGCCATGCCATTTCCACCTGGCGCCTCAGTTGGACCAGCGTTCGTGCTGGACGTGCAGACCGCGTGAGACGACGCTTCATCCAGTGCCAAACATGCTCAATGGGGGACAGATCCGGAGATCTTGCTGGCCAGGGTAGTTGACTTACACCTTCTAGAGCACGTTGGGTGGCACGGGATACATGCGGACATGCATTGTCCTGTTGGAACAGCAAGTTCCCTTGCCGGTCTAGGAATGGTAGAACGATGGGTTCGATGACGGTTTGGATGTACCGTGCACTATTCAGTGTCCCCTCGACGATCACCAGTGGTGTACGGCCAGTGTAGGAGATCGCTCTCCACACCATGATGCCGGGTGTTGGCCCTGTGTGCCTCGGTCGTATGCAGTCCTGATTGTGGCGCTCACCTGCACGGCGCCAAACACGCATACGACCATCATTGGCACCAAGGCAGAAGCGACTCTCATCGCTGAAGACGACACGTCTCCATTCGTCCCTCCATTCACGCCTGTCGCGACACCACTGGAGGCGGGCTGCACGATGTTGGGGCGTGAGCGGAAGACGGCCTAACGGTGTGCGGGACCGTAGCCCAGCTTCATGGAGACGGTTGCGAATGGTCCTCGCCGATACCCCAGGAGCAACAGTGTCCCTAATTTGCTGGGAAGTGGCGGTGCGGTCCCCTACGGCACTGCGTAGGATCCTACGGTCTTGGCGTGCATCCGTGCGTCGCTGCGGTCCGGTCCCAGGTCGACGGGCACGTGCACCTTCCGCCGACCACTGGCGACAACATCGATGTACTGTGGAGACCTCACGCCCCACGTGTTGAGCAATTCGGCGGTACGTCCACCCGGCCTCCCGCATGCCCACTATACGCCCTCGCTCAAAGTCCGTCAACTGCACATACGGTTCACGTCCACGCTGTCGCGGCATGCTACCAGTGTTAAAGACTGCGATGGAGCTCCGTATGCCACGGCAAACTGGCTGACACTGACGGCGGCGGTGCACAAATGCTGCGCAGCTAGCGCCATTCGACGGCCAACACCGCGTTTCCTGGTGTGTCCGCTGTGCCGTGCGTGTGATCATTGCTTGTACAGCCCTCTCGCAGTGTCCGGAGCATGTATGGTGGGTCTGACACACCGGTGTCAATGTGTTATTTTTTCCATTTCCAGGAGTGTATGTGAAGCACCCTCTGGACTTAACACTGGTACAAATCCGCCGCATACCCCCCCCCCCCCACCCCCACCCCTGTAAAACTGATTTGGAGTAACCTCTGCCACCACATCGGTAGGAAGCACCCTCCGCTTGCTACTATAATATGTACTGATGATTCCAAAGAGCTCTATCATCCACCACTACAAGATAGTGGCGGAAGAGGAGTTAATTTCATCATATTTCAGCCATTTGCATGAAATATTGGTAAATTACGAGGAGAAGTCAAATGAAAAGGAGTAAGTAAACTGTTTATTATTCCAAACGTAATCGACATGTCTGTAAATACAATTAACCCACTGTGAGACCAGACGGTCACATAAGTTACCAACGGGTCTTCGACTACGCTGCATAAGTTTGGTGGTAAGAACTCACACGTTCTACAGGCAGTCGCGATGTCCCCCCATGTCTTAACACATCTTTCATGCAGCACCGATCTCTCCCCATGTGATTTCTATATTTTTGGAGCCCAGAAGGAATACATTCTAGACTGTAGATTTGCGTCGGACGAAGGGGTGTACGCTTGGGTAGAATTAAACACTGGAGCGCCAAACAAATTGCTATAGGCATGTGTTTTCAAAGAGTGTTACAAAAAGGTTCGGCCAAACTTTCAGGAAACATTCCTCACACACAAAGAAAGAAAATATGTTATGTGGACATGCGTCCGGAAACGCTTACTTTCCATGTTAGACCTCATTTTATCACTTCTCTTCAAATCACATTAATCTTGGAATGGAAACACACAGGAACAGAACGTACCAGCGTCACTTCAAACACTTTGTTACAGGAAATGTTCAAAACGTCCTTCGTTAGCGAGGATACATGCATCCACCCTCCGTCACATGGAATCCCTGATGCGCTGATGCAACCCTGGAGAATGGCCTATTGTGTCACAGCCGTCCACAATACGAGCGCGAAGATTCTCTACATTTGTTACCGAGGTTGCGTAGACAAGAGCTTTCAAATGCCCCCATAAATGAAAGTCAAGAGGGTTGAGGTCAGGAAAGCGTGGAGGCCATGGAATTGGTCCGCCTCTACCAACCCATCGGTCGCCGAATCTGTTATTGAGAAGCGTACGAACACTTCGACTGAAATGTGCAGGAGCTCCATCGTGCATGAACCACATGTTGTGTCGTACTTGTAAAGGCACATGTTTTAGTAGCACAGATAGAGTATCCCGTATGAAATCATGATAACGTGCTCCATTGAGCGTAGGTGGAAAAACGTGGGGCCAAATCAAGACATTACCAAAAATGCCTGCCCAAACGTTCACAGAAAATCTGTGGTGATGACGTGATTGCACAATTGTTTGCGGATTCTCGTCAGCCCACACATGTTCATTGTGAAAATTTACAATTTGATCACGTTGGAACGAAGCCTCATCCGTAAAGAGAACATTTGAAGTATTCGTACGCTTCTCAACAAAAGACTCGGTGACCGATGGATTGGTAGAGGTAGACCAATTCCATGGCCTCCACGCTCTCCTGACCTCAACCCTCTTGACTTTCATTTATGGGGGCATTTGAAAGCTCTTGTCTACGCAACCCCGGTACCAATTGTAGAGACTCTACGTGCTCGAATTGTGGACGGCTATGATACAATAAGCCATTCTCCAAGACTGCATCAGCGCATCAGGGATTCCATGCGACGGAGGGTGGATGCATATATCCTCGCTAACGGAGGACATTTTGAACATTTCCTGTGACAAAGTGTTTGAAGTCACGCTGGTACGTTCTGTTGCTGCGTGTTTCCATTCGATGATTAATGTGATTTGAAGAGACGTAATAAAATGAGCTCTAACATGGAAAGTAAGCGTTTCCGGACACATGTCCACATAACATATTTTCTTTCTTTGTGTGTGAGGAATGTTTCCTGAAAGTTTGGCAGTACCCTGTATATATTATTGGTGTTATTTCCTTAAAGAGCATTTGGACTAAACTACATTGCCAGTTCCTTTGCTGCCTTCCTTGCTGCCCAAACTTCCCTCATTCGCTCGCTGTGTTTCTGTTTCCGGTCCTCTGTCCATGCTTTTTGTCGGCTTTGTGTCTTCGGCTTCATCTTGATTGCCTTTTTGGTTTTCCATATTTCTTCCATCTTCAGGCTGTGATCTTGCTTGCCTTCTTCGGCCCATTTTATGCCTGTTCGTTTGTCACACTGTATCTCATGTAGTTTACTTTTCTTAATGTTGTTTCTGCATTTTATTCTGTCGTTTATTGTGTCTGCTGTTATGTTGAGTTGGTTCAGGTCGTTTTCTACCTCTGCCACCCATTTGTTGTTCCTAGTGGTTACCCAGTCAAAGATCTGTTTGGTCAGCCTGTGTGATGGCATTCTGTATAGGTGTCCATAGAATTGTAGTCTGCGTTTTCTAATCTTTTCTGTGATTGTCTCCGTATGTTTGTTCAGTTCCTCTGTAGGTGTCTTGATCCATATTCCATTGTTGTTAGTTGCGCCAAATATTTTCCTAAGTATTTTCCGTTCTACTTTTTCTAATTGTCTGATACGTGTATGCCCTAGGATTAGTGTGGTCTCTGCTGCATATAGTGCCTCGGGGAGCACCACAGTGTCGTAATGGCCTAATTAGGCTTTTTGTGAGACAGACTTCTTGTTGTAATGATTCCACACTACTTTGTATGCCTTGTCCAGTTCAGTCTTTCTTTCTTCGTTTGAGTCTCTGTTATGTCCACTCATTTGTAGTGTTTCACCGAGGTATTTGAAGTTTGCCGTTTTGTAAATCGTGCCATACTTTGTGTTCAGAGATGAGAGTTTCTTTGTGCTCATAAACTGTGTCTTTTTGTAAGAGATCTGTGGTCCAGTTTTGGAAGCGATTTCGTGCAGTTTTTCAATAGCGTCTTTTGTTTCCTTTATACCTTTCGCGACAATCGCCAAATCGTCTGCAAAAGCCCGGCATTTAATCTGTAGGTTCTGATGTTTCCCATTCTTTTATGACCTTATCTAACACCAGATTGAAAAGGAGAGGTGAGAGGCCATCGCCTTGTCGGACACCTGTGCGAATTTCAAAGGGCTCTGATAGTTCCCCACAGAACTTTACTTTAGAGGTCGTGTTGGTTAAAGTTTGCTCTATGATTGCCCGTGTTCTGTTCTCTACTTTGTATTCTGCTAGAATTTTGAAGAGAGTTTTCCGGTCGATAGAGTCGTACGCCTTTTTGAAGTCAACCAAGGTAATGATCAGGTTCTGTTTGTGTTGTAAAATGATTTTCAGGTTCCAAATTTGTTCCGCACAAGACCGCCCTTTACGGAAGCCTGATTGGTATTCCCCAATCAAGCTGTCGGTCTGGCATTCTAGTCTATTCAGTAAAGCTTTAGAGAGGATCTTGTATGTGACCGGTAGTAGGGATATTCCTCTGTAGTTGTTCGGGTCAGTCTTGTCACCTTCTTTGTGTAGTGGGTGTATCAGGGCAGTTTTCCAGTCGTTAGGAATTTTCATGGTCTTCCAGATATCTTCCAGGATCCTGTGGATGTCTTTGGTGAGTTCTGGGTCTTGTAACTTCCAGATTTCCGCGATCTTCTCCTGGTGCTATATATATATATATATATATATATATATATATATATAGGCAGAATACGGCCCTGCGGTCGGCCACACGTGTATAAGAGAAGTGTCTGGTGCATTAGTTAGATCGCTTACTGCTGCTACAATGACAGGTTATCAACAATGAAGTGAGTCACCTCCGAGGTACTGTTGAACTAGGATTTTTCCGTACGACCATTTCACAAGTGTACCGTGAATGTCAGGAATCCGGTGAAACATCAAATCTCCAACATCGCTGCGGCTGGAAAATATTCCTACAAGAACAGGACCAACGACAACTGAAGAGAATTATTCAACGTGGTGGATGTGCAACCCTTCCGAAAATTTAGGCAGATTTCACTGCTGGGCCATCAACAAGTGTCAGCGTACGAAACATTCAACGCCACATTATCGATATGGGCTTTTGGAACCGAAGGCCCACTGACTTACAATTTACGACTGCGTGACACAAAGCCTTACGCCCTGCCTGGGCCACTCAGCCCAGACATTGGACTGTTGATGACTAGAAACATGTTCCCTGGTCAGACGAGTCTCGTTTCAAATTGTATAGAGCGGATGCACATGTGCGGGTATGGAGACAACCTCATGAATCCAGGGATCCCGCATGTCAGCGGGTGTTGTTCAAGGTGGTGCAGGCTCTGTAATGGTGTGGGGCGTGTGCAGTTGGAGTGAAGTGGGACCACTGATACGTCTGGATACTACCCCGAAAGGTGACACTACGTAGACATCCTGTCTGATCACCTACATCCGTTCACGTTCATTGTGCATTCTGATGGAGGTGGGCAATTCCATCAGAACAATGCGACACGCTACACGTCCAGAATTGCTACTTATTTTGAGTGGCTCCAGGACCACTCTTCTGAGTTTAAATACTCCCGCTGGCCATTAAACTCCCCAGATATGACCATTATTGAGCATACCGTGTTGTTAAGAAGTGATCTCTATCCCCTCGTACTCTTACGAATTTATAGAGAGCCCTACTGGATTCATGGTGTCAGTTCTCTCCAGCACTACTTCAGACGTTAGGTTCGTCTATGCCACGTCGTGTTGCGGCATTCCTGTGTGCTTGCGTGGCCCTACACGATATTAGACAGGGGTACCAGTTTCTTTGGCTCTTCAGCGTATTTCCGTTGGCAACCGCAAATATTGTTCCATGAAGGCACTGACTGTCCTGTCTCACTGTGGGATTAATGTATTAATACGTATGTCCATTACTTTTGAAGTAATGAACACTTGAAATACTTTTTTCCCATTTGCCTCTCTTCGATTTTACTGATTCTTACATATTCACAAATTCTATTCAAATGGCTCTGAGCACTATGAACCTTCTGAGGCCATCAGTGCCCTGGAACTTAGAACTACTTAAACCTAACTAACCTAAGGACATCACACACATCCATGCCCGAGGTAGGATTCGAACCTGCGACCGTGGTGGTCGTGCGTTCCGGAATGTAGCGCCTAGAACCGATCGGCCACAGCGGCCGGCAAATTATACTCGTCGGTCAGTCTATTAGTGTGCAGGGGTGTTCTGTCTGGGCCATGCACTGCATATGCAAGTCCCACATTATCCACCAAATTGCACCGATTTGAGGACTGCCATGGCAACCAGAAATGTGCGGAGATCAAGTTAAGGGATCCGAACGCATAGATATAACTGTCACATGTCTATTAAAACGCACAATGAGTAAAAGTTGCACTGCAGTAAAAAACACGTATTACGAAGAACTTCTTGGAGGACTTATCTGCCGGAAACAAATTGGCTCGGTGCTGAGCAGTCGTGGGGAAGGGAGGGGGGGCAGAATTTATCAAATCCACAGACAGGGTCATCTTGTGCAGAAACGCCCCTCTGATCTTACCATGGACCGGACATTGGTGGCGCCATCGTCTGGCAGCGGAGGAACCTTCCCCGAATCCTGGAAACGGCGCCGCTGTGGTGCTGGGGCCGTTGACCTCAGACCACGGGCGCCTCCTTAAAGCAACTCTAATTGGACAGCCTCTGGGCAACCAGACAGCGAGCGGGAGTGACGATGATTAGGTAGTTCATAAGAAAATTGTAACCACTGGACGTCCCGAGCGCCGTCTGGTAGCTATAGAAATTAAAGGACTCGTGATTTGGCTTCGAAGGGAAGCTGTCGCTTTTGCTCCCGTCGGTGCGACGGTCAGATACCGAAGCAGCGGGACATCAGCTTTGCACATATCCCATGGCACTGGACAGTCACAACCACAACAAGACCCTGATCCATATCCCGACTGCTGTGGGTTGAACGTTGCAGAGAACATCACAGGGTAAATATGCGCAACTTCGGCGTATTCAAATCGCTCGTGCCGAGATAAGTATAGAAGGGCTAGTTGTGAGCCATATATGCAGTGCAGTGTGTGCTCAAAGTGTAGTTTTGATCTGTATGACAATAACCTTCATGTTGACAGGGAAATCATCTAGAATCTCGTGCGCTCTGTCAGTGATAGGATAGGTGCCAATCCGTATTGAAAATTGAAAAAAATAGTCCTCTAGTGTTAATTGTCATTTTTATCTATGCACATCGTGCCGTAATTAATCAGCAGGCATCACTTCATCATGAACATTGAGATGTTGACGCATAAACTTAGTAGTAACAAAAAATTTTTTCATTCCGCACAGTAATCCTGGCTTTCAGTTAAAAATTTCCTGCCAGTTCCCTCAAGGCAGTGGTTGTTTTGGGGGTTTATTTTTGTTATTTTTGGATTTTTATTAAAATGAGTCTTATTATATGAGTGCGTCCTCACGTGCTATGATTCAACAGGGGCAAGGGATTATATGTCAGATATTGCGTACAGGAGTCATGTCAGGGAGCTTCTTTATGGAATTCCAAGTGAGCATAATATACGATATGCATACCACCTCACAGATCTTCTCGGGAGACGCCTTCCACGTGGAATCCTTGTGATTATCCCTATCATGGTTTGTTGGATTGGCCCAAAAATACAGGCACAAACTGTCATGGCGGACTCTATTTCCTATTTGTGGTAATAGAATACAGGTATATACAGGGCAGGGCAAACAAAAGTGCGGATACGATTGGGCACTGTGACGCACACACCACGTGTACACTCGCCACGTAATCCACGAAGGTTCAAGATGTAGTGCGGGCTGTGTCAGTGTGAGTGAAACAGTGCAAAAGGGACGATGATACTCACAGTGGAGCAGCGAGTGTTTGTTGTGGAAAGTTACGTGACAACAAAGTCGCGGAAACGTTATGATCAGTTATTTGCTCAGAAGTATAATAGTGTCAAAATGCCAGCAAGGAATGCCATCCAACGCTTAATCCTAAAATGGCGTCAGACAGGACCTGTTTTGAGCATGTTAAAGAACATTCCGAAAAGTGCTCGCACACCAGAAAAGGTGTCAAGAGATGAATGATGGTCACTTTCAACATCTGCTGTAGTGAGGTTAGTATTTGCCTCTGCTGTGTTTCTTTGTACCCTTCAGCTCTGTTCTCCGGATCACTTTTACTTGCCCCTCTCTGTGTAAGACAAATATATAGATACACAGCTCTAAATGTAAACTGGGAACACCAATGATATTTGAACTGCCTGATTTCGTAAATCCTAACAGTTTTTCGGTCACTCATTTTGCTAGCCCCAGGAAGCGCTCATTTCGTATCAATATTGCCGTAAGTATCTTACAGTTCACTACAATAGTTACATTCGTCATCACAATTAAATTATACATACTACTGCGACGTCAGCTATCTAGATTCCAATTCTGTTCAAAGAAATTCAAGAATTAACTGCCAAATATATTCAGTGTTGCATATACAAAATCTTTCCACACTTCAGGATCAAACTGTACGCCATCCCGTAAGTGAATCAGATAATCCACGATGTAATGTGCACTGTTATTGGAGACCGTTACGAACTGAGTGGGATGTTCTACTGGTGAGCAGTTCGCTGGTAGGAATAACACCATTGATTTTTGTTGTGGTTGGCAGGAGAGCCAACACCGTGTTATTAGAGGAGGCCGAAATGCACGCGTTTTAGCTCACGCAGGCTGGCATGAGGTCTGGAACAGGACAAGGAAATTAGATGGTGGTGGTGGTGGTGGTGGTTAGTGTTTCACGTCCCGTCGACAACGAGGTCATTAGAGACGGAGCGCAAGCTCGAGTTAGGGAAGGATTTGGAAGGAACTCGGCCGTGCCCTTTCAAAGTAACCATCCCGGCATATGCCTGAAACGATTTAGGGAAATCACGCAAAACCGAAATCAGGATGGCTGGAGACGGGATGGAACCGTCGTCCTCCCGAATGCGAGTCCAGTGTGCTAACCACTCAAGAAAATTAGAATGTAGAAAAAACGGACGTAGCTGGTGGAATACTTAACTTTAATCCATTAATGATGAACGTTTGTCTATGACGGTACATGATTCACAATATTAATAATAACTGATAATGGCGCCTTGCTAGGTCGTAGCAAATGACGTAGCTGAAGGCTACGCTAAACTATCATCTCGGCAAATGAGAGCGTAAGTAGGCAGTGAACCTTCGCTAGCAAAGTCGGCTGTACAACTGGGGCGAGTGCTCGGAAGTCTCTCTAGACCTGCCGTCTGGCGGCGTTCGGTCTGCAATCACTGATAGTGGCGACACGCGGGTCCGACGTATACTAACGGACCGCTGCCGATTTAAAGGCTACCACCTAGCAAGTGTGGTGTCTGGCGGTGACACCACATTTTTAACGTTTGGTCCAGTAGTGAGGTTCGCTTCCAACAAGTCAAGTGTCTGTAAGAACCTTTTTCCCTGACTTAAACGGACAATATCAACGTGGGGATATTTTGTATTCTGTAGTTTTAGTGGGCTGTCAGATTGGTTCCAGTATTACACGCTCATCCTCCAGTGACGCCCTGATATACAGATTCAAAAATTGTGAGGTGGCTGACAGTGAGATATGGGATAGAAAGCTTGATACTATTTCGTTCACTGACGCAGAGGGTTTGCGGTGGCCCTTAGCAATCGACGCTTTACATGGTTTTACGGAGTAATCCACAGGATGTGTTGAGGGTCCTAACACAATTACGAGTTCTGTACGACAGTGATCATGGGATGTTTCCGGTTTTCGATGAAAAAGTACTTTGCTTCGATTGTACATGTATTCTTGACCATCCGTTTGGATTCTCATCCTGCACTAATGAAATAGTTACTATTTTGCAAAGTCAGTGTATCACACTCCATATGGTATTGTCAAAAATCATACTTCCCGTTTTCGTTTCAGACTGTTCAGCTAACACAGTCTACTGAAAATTTCATTGAATATGAAACTGGATACAAAACAAATTACAAATCTCCTGTAAGTTTTACTTTTTCACATTTCAAAACTACATTGCATCAACGAGGTGGTGAAACGTGTTGGCACGAATCTAGCACCGTAATATACCTCTCACCTCGGTAAGTGCGATAATTCCGAAATATCAGTGTTGAACGTCGCTTCTTCATTTATTTCCTTAAATAACCAACTACCGTTAAAATATTCAGCACCTGTGCTTTACAACTGCTATCTGAGAACTTCATATATTATTCTGCCCAAAAATCCGTATACAAGAGTATCTCAATGGGTGTAAGTGAAAAGAGTAAAGTGTTAGGCGCTTCACTTCGACACTTTGTTGCTTCTATTCATCTCTTCTCATAGCGTTTTGTGTGTGTGTGTGTGTGCGTGTGTGTGTGTGTGTGTGTGTGTGTGTGTGTGTGTGTGTGTGTGCGTGTGTGTTTGTGTGTGCCTACCAATGATATAATGAGTGATGGTTAAAGCAGTGCATAAAACAGAAACGTCGCTTTTGAATCCGAAACATTTTTCACACCACACGAAAACATATTTTCGTTACCCCTCCAACAGAGCGATGTTTTATTTCTAAAATTGTATGGTATGTAATTCTGTTACTAAGATTTATTATCATATGCGGAAAAGTGTTTTGTTTTGTAAATGGCAATTGTTCATAGTATAGCGTAGAGAAAGTTGTCAATGTTCGAAATTTAATCATAGGTGGACGAAACGTATTCGATGCACAGAGTTCTTTCCTTTTTGTCCTGCTGATACTGATGGATGGACTACAGGGCGACGGGGTGCCGAGAGCTGAACAAAGGCGGCTACAGAAATGGAAAAGGGACGCATTTGGAGCTGTCAGCCGCAGTGCGCTTGTAACAGGGGCAGAAACCACTGACGCACGGTGGTGCTAGGAAACGAACGCGGGCCACAAAACGCTGTACTGCGCACGTCTCTGTCAAGTAGCTCGATCTGGCGAGATGAGAACAGCGCGAGAGGCTAGAGACGTCCAGCAAATATGTGGAAGCGTATGAGAACGTAGCCACGAGAAACTGAAATGTTATGTTACCTAACGAAAACAAGGTAGTGTTGTTATAGAACCTATAAGAGGCTAAATCAACTTTAGATAATTTTAGTCTTTTTCAGACTGCTGCATCCCATAGAATTGTCCGTCCATTGTACGTATCCGAAAGCAGTATCGTTCATCACAATAGCAGTCTTGCACCACCAACGAAGTATTGATAGGGTGATTATTAGTAAAGTATCAGAAATGGGTACCGAAAAACAGATATCATTGTTCAAATAACACGTAGCATACAACAAAATCCCAAAAACCACAACGCCAGCTGCCTATGCAAGGAAAAACTGAAAGTTCATTGCGTCGAAACAATATGAATAAAAATACTGTAAACTTTTATTCTGAGAAATTTTCTTTTAAATTTAATGTAAGGCTGCAGATGAACGTACAACTATTAAGGTATGCAGATCGTTTCCGAATGATATTGTACTGGAGTATTTGGAGCCCCAGTTTCTCACGTCAGATCAGACCAGGTTTGGCCTGTCAGGACATTTGACCTCACATAACATGCGAGATTATGCAGCTGAAAATCCACTGAATACCTTGTACTACATTGAATTGTATCAAATTCGGTATCTGATGGTCAGTTACTGCGCCAGATAAATTTTCGCCAATGTCTATGGAACGTATAGTTGCAATGAAATGTCACTATAACTGAGGTTACTAAAGAGGGCTGATATGAGTCATTGAGGTGAGAAGTGATTCTTCACGATATCTGGACGAGAACGGAAAATACAGGCAGTGATATGCGAGCGCATGCTGACAAGTAATTCCTTCGAAATATGTAATCTCTTCTAAAACAATCGGTTGAGGTATTACATGTCACGCACATTACTCGGTCGATTTTCCCGCTTTGCTGGCGCGAGTTTCAACCGTCTGCCATCAGAGGTACCGAATTGTAGCTTGTGTCATGGCGGTGTGTTATGTAAAAATGTTAGGGCTTGAGAAACAGTGTGCTGTAAAGAGTTTGTCGTCGCAGGAAAGGTGCGGGGAGTACTTCCACACATGAAGCAGACTCTCCTTCAGGACGACAATACCAGAGCACACTCAGTGCAGCATATACAACAGTACGACGTCTTGGGTTCACCGCCATCGAAGCATCCAATTTTCATGTGTTTCCAAAACTTAAAGAACACTTGGCAGGACTTCACTTTTATCGTGATGAAGCAGTGAGGTGAGTTTGTAGCTCAGCCAAAACAGTCAAACATTTTACGGTGACGATATCGAAACACGGTTTCTCATTGGAAGAAATGTGTTCGCCTGTATGGTAACTATGTTGGCATATATACAAATGTAGACGTCAAGAATAGAAATGTAGAATGTTAAAATACTTGTGTTTTATCTGAAAATACTTAAGAAGTTTCACATAAAAAATTCAGAGGCATTACTTTTCAGTATGCGCTCGAAGGTGCACTAATAATAGAATATCATGTGTTAAAACGCAAGATCTTCTGTAGAGTCTTTTGGTTTAGAGAAAGGCTATCCAACCTTTTAGGTTATCTGGATCATAGTGGAAAAAGACAAGTATCCTTGGGCCACTCACAATCTCATAATATATGTAATATACTTAATACTACCAATAACTACTAACGAAAATAAAAAGAAGGGCGGTCGGTGGTGCATGGTTTACACATTTAACTAATTTAGGATTTATTAATTTATGATTTTTACTCTAAAGAACGCAAGGTGGACTTAATTTTACATTTTATATATGAGAGTGCATTAATAAATATGAATGTAAGCAATTACAAGAATAAGAAGTATTGTGACATTTGACTTTGATTTTGGGAAACTAATGTTAATAGTAGGTTATTCTGAAGTGGTTGCAATTCTCAGGGTGTTCTCAAGTAAGTATCTGAAGCCGTAAGTATCGTGGACCGTGGGCACCTCCGATTTTGGGGCATGTGATGCTGTCGCTGTTACTGCATTCGTCGGATAGAGTCGCTAATTTAAGCGTCACACTCTCATCTATCTGAAATAGGTAGTTAGTGTGTCAGGAAGTGGCTCCGCCCCCTCCCGCCTTTCTCTAAGATCAGAGTCATCCACAAGTTACAGATCCGACACAGTGCTCCACAGTAAGACGGCAATCAACACAAACGTCCAACGATCGAATACTGCCTGCGCGACTTTGTCGACGACAATATCGAGGGGGCGCTAAAGAGTAATGTCTCCGAATTCCTCATGTAAACAATCTTAAAACTTTTTAAGTAAAGCATATAGTAACAGCCTACGTCGTTATTCATCATGACTACAAATTTATTTCTCAACATTATTACCGTGGCGATGAACGCATTTCTCCCAACAAAAGACAGTTTTTGTTGATAGTTCCACTGTAGAATGTTTGACTTTGTTGACGGAGCGACAACCTCACATCAGCCTGCACCGCTCCATCACCATCGATGGGAATTCCTCGAAGATGTTCGTTAAGTTCTGAAAACAGATGAAGATCGGATGAGACCAAGTTGGGACTGCATGGAAGATGATCAGTGACAGTGAACCCAAGGCGTACAGTTGTCACGCAACCGCTCGTGCGCGTTCCGGCATCGTCGTGCTGAACGAGAGAGTGTTCTCTGGGCGGACGGACTCTCCGAATTCTTGCTTTCAGTTTTCGGAGGGGCTAGTAGTATTTTTCAGAGTTTATGGTGATGCTGTTAGGTATGAATTCCAATTGCACCACAACTGGACATTCCAGAACACTGTCAGCATGACCTTGCCTTCAGATAACAGGGACCTGAACTTTTTTGCCATCGGTGGTGCTTTGTGGCGGAATTACATTTATGCTATCTTTTTTTCTGGGCGGAAATGGTGAACTCAGGTTTCATCATCTGTTAAAATATTGATTTAGATTCAGTCTTCTGTGGATTTCAATTAGTGGTCCGTTTACTGCGGCTGTTTCTCACGCACGGGTATGGGTACGTCATACACCGCCATGTTACACACTACATTTCCGGAGTCCTCAAAGCATCAGAGAGTTTCAGCTTATGCCAGCGAAGCGGGAAAGTGACAGAGCAATAAGCGTGACATGTAATACTTCAGTTAATATTGAGAACGGAATAAACAATTCGGAGACACTTCTTTTTAACACGCGCACGTATTTATTCTTCACAAAAAGTCATTCACTTAAATCTGTTGTAACGAAAATAAAAGGCTGACTTTGTGTTATAAATAAACACAATCCTTGTAATACATACTGTTTTTGTAACCATATTAATATCTAAGATAGTTTGCAGAACACAGTCACAAAGATGCTGCTCTCTGCATTAGTGTTACTAATAAATATTGACGAGTTAGTAAACAGTCATGTCTAAAGAGAAGACAAGAGAATGTATTTATAATATATCCCGGCCCCGATGCGATAATAGTCATTGAGATAAAAACAATACCATGTCCTATATATACTGAGAGGTTGAAGGGAAAAGCTAAGTGTATAAACCAGAAGAGTTAATCCATCAGTACTGTTCATAACTACAATGATGCAGCATCAAAAGCCATATAGTACAAAATTATCATCAACTACTATTTCAGGTACTGTGATTGTTAATGAACATCTTTGCACAGATGAACTTTCTGTGAATTTTATTTTGTGGTTCAAATGGCTCCGAGCACTATGGGACCTAACATCTGAGGTCATCAGGCATCACACACATCCATGCTCGAGGCAGGATTCGAGCCTGCGACCGTAGCGGTCGCGCGGTTCCAGAATGAAGCGCCTAGAAACGCATGTCCACACCAGCGGGCTTTATTTTGTTACTTGGAAGGTGAGATACTGCCTTTCACCATGACCTCGTTATAGAGCTCCGCTGCTCTTCATTGTCTGCAGCTCTATAGCCACAGGTCCACCATAGGAGAGGTCACACGCCTGTCCCCTACACTTCGCATCTGCTGAGCGGGAGTTTCGCTGCTATCAGCCTAAAAACAACAGATAAACCAACCTAAAAATAAGGAGAAAAAATTGGTAATGGTCAGCGGAGCCTCGAGACACCTTAAGAGAAAGAGGTGTGGTGCAGGTAACTGCTATACCAAGGTTGGGAAGTGCGGTAACGGTCGCTATACGATCGGCCACACTATCAAATACGCTCGCCGCCAGTTACGTGGCCGCGTTTCCTCAGGCCGTCACGGCGATACGATACCACGCCGCAGCGAATGAGATGCAAGTATCCTCTGTCCGGAGCTCCTGAGGTGGGTGTACTTAAGTTCGAATATTCATGCACTGACCTCACTTTGTACGTCTGAAAAATATATAACACTTACAGTCTTTAAAAATGGCCAGGGCTCCACGTCTTCTGAACAGACTCTGAATGGAAGAGAGACAGATTTATTAACCTTTTGTGTCCGGGTGGTCCACTGATAGTGACCGGGGCCAATATCTCACGAAATAAGCGTCAAACGAAAAAACTACAAAGAACGAAACTCGTCTAGCTTGAAGGGGGAAACCAGATGGCGCTATGGTTGGCCCGAAAGATGGTGTTGCAATAGGTCAAACTGATATCAACTGCGTTTTTTTAAAAAAATAGGAACCCCCATATTTTATTACATATTCGCGTAGTACGTAAAGAAATATGAATGTTTTAGTTGGACTACATTTTTCGCTTTGTGATAGATGGCGCTGTAATAGTCACAAACGTGTAAGTACGTGGTATCACGTAACACTCGGCAAGTGTGGACGGTATTTGCTTCGTGATACATTACCCGTGTTAAAATGGACCGTTTACCAATTGCGGAAAAGGTCGATATCGAATTGATGTATGGCTATTGTGATAAAAATGCCCAACGGGCGTGTGCTATGTATGCTGCTCGGTATCCTGGACGATATCATCCAAGTGTGCTGACCATTCGCCGGATAGTTACGTTATTTAAGGAAACAGGAAGTGTTCAGCCTCATGTGAAACGTCAACCGCGACCTGCAGCAAATGATGATGCACAAGTAGGTGTTTTAGCTGCTATCGCGGCTAATCCGCACATCAGCAGCAGACAATACGACGGTGTTGAGAATGCTATATCAACATCGACTGCACGCGAACCATATTTCTATGCACCAGGAATTGCATGATGACGAATTTGAACGTCGTGTAGAGTTCTGCCACTGGGCTCAAGAGAAATTACGGGACGATGACAGATATTTTGCACGCGTTCTATTTAGCGACGAAGCGTCATTCACCAACAGCGGTTACGTCAACCGGCATAATATGCACTATTGGGCAACAGAAAATCCACGATGGCTGCGACAGGTGGAACATCAGTGACCTTGGTGGGTTAATGTATGGTGCGGCATTATGCGAGGAGGGATAATTGGCCCCCATTTTACCGATCGCAATCTAAATGGTGCAATGTATGCTGATTTCCTATGTAATGTTCTACCGATGTTACTACATGATGTTTCAGTGCGTGACAGAATGGCGATGTGCTTCCAACACGATGGATGTCCGGGACATAACTCGCGTATGGCTGAAGCGGTATTGAATAGCATATTTCATGACAGGTGGATTGGTCGTCGAAGGCCCGCACGTGGGAAAGTTGAAGGATATTTGCTATCGTGATCCACCGACAGCGCCTGACAATATGCGTCAGCGCATTGTCAATGCATGTGCGAACATTACGAAAGCCGAACTACTCGTTGTTGAGAGGAATGTCGTTACACATAATGCCAAATGCATTGAGGTTGACGGACATAATTTTGAGCATTTATTACATGAAAGTGGTATTTACAGGTGATCACGCTGTAACACCATGCATTCTCAGAAATGATAAGCTCACAAAGGTACGTATATCACATTGGAACAACCGAAATAAAATGTTTAAACGTACCTACGTTCTGTATTATAATTTAAAAAACCTACCTATTACGAACGGTTAGTCTAAAATTATGAGCGATACGTTTGTAACTATTACAGCGCCATCTATCACAAAGCGAAAAAAGTGGTCCAACTAAAACGTTTATGTATCTTTACGTACTACACGAATATGTAATAAAAAATGGGGGTTCCTATTTTAAAAAAACGTAGTTGATATCCGTTTGACCTATGGCAGCGCCATCTAGCGGGCCAACCATAGCGCCATTTGGTTTCCCCCTTCAAGCTAGACAATTTTTGTTCTTGGTAGTTTTTTCGTTTGACGCTTATTTCCTGAGATATTTGGCCCGGTCACGATCAAAGGACCACCATGTATATTTTTACATGTCAGCAACTGACGCTGCAAATACAGCAAAAATTATGTATTTTATACTATTCAGTGTGTCCGACGTAGAAAAAATTAATATCTGGATTCTATTTTCATGAAGGACATCTGTTCCTCGCTCCTGTATCCAAAACAACCACACAGCGTGCGGAGGAAGTCATAATGAGAAGTTACGCTACCTCCTGTGCCAAGACGTGGGTTGAGGGCGGTGGTGAAAACTGGAAGCGTGATGTGGTCCGCTATATGGAGCCCGGCCGATTTTTCTGTTTGTTTCCAGTGTTCCGTTTCCATTTTTGCGATCTGTAACCCTCTTGTATTTGAAATCAGTAGCTTTGTTTATTTAAATTTGTACGCCTTTCCTTGTTGTTTGCTGAGGTGGATCTGCTACTTAGTTCCACCCAACCATACAGCAATCTTCAGAGAACTTCATCTCCTTCTGCGTGGATGAGTGCTCAAAGAGAGCGTTACTTGTCGTCCAAACTGCACAACGGTCGTCCAAGCTAGAAGAAGGATCTAGAGAACTGCACTTTAAACTTCTGTACTCACATAATCTTTTAAGATATCACAGTTCCGTAAATCAGCGGGCAGACAGTTAGTCTTATATATAACGAGGATCGTTTTAATCCATAATGGGAAATCAATCTGGGTAGAGATGAGATACAGCAAAATGGTTTAGATGAAAGTTGTAGGTGGGAAAGAGAGTCACGCGTTGCAACTAATGCCCTTCCCTTGGAATTGATTCTTCAAGATAGTTTGGAGGTTAAAGAGATTTATTTTTAACATGGAAACCCTAAGCGGAGCTTAGCGAACCTTCATCAGCAGGCACCCCTGGATAGCGGTGTTCATAAGGAACGTCACCCGCTTGAGTCAGCAGTACAGCCGTAGCTGGCAGAGGATGTGCGGCGCTGTCTCCGTATGACAGCCCCATCCAGGCTGCTGGCCTTCCTCCTCTAAATACAGCGCAGGGTAGGATGGTATTAACGTATAGCCTCAAGGTTTTAAAAGAGCGCCAAATTTTACTTATAAAACAATACATTATTCAGGGTCATTGCAAGGTTAAGTCAAAGCCAAATAAGCAAATATGTTTTTAGTTCCAGTAGGGATTAACTCGGAACAGCTGAGGGATATAGAGAAATATATTAGATGCCGATTGGAAGCGACGTCATGGGTCACGCACCATTACCAGTAACGCTGATCTTAAAGGTAATTATGGAAGGTCATTCGAAAGCTGAGTTATGTTTCATGGAAGACCCTATTTGTGACATCTGATTTGGAAGCAGCTAAAAGAGATTTAGGCTTAAAGTTTTAATTAATTTGTTTATTCCAAAAATAAATACATCATAGCGTATAATTGTTACTGTAGCATTTGCAAGACTGAATAGACATTTAAAAAAATATCATCGAATTAAAAGTTGTTGAATGAGTCTCCTCGCCTCTCATTCCTCGGGAACCCCCTTCTAATCTGCATCTAACATTTTATTTTGCTAAATGTTCCTCCATTGTAAGCTGATCCCTATTGTAATTGAAAACGTATTTTCTCGTTTGACCTTAATTAAACTAGCCCCTACTTTGAATAATGTATCACTTTATACGTGATATTTGCCGCTCTTTTCAAATCTGGAATCAAATATTACCGTTCACATTAACAACAATATCACTTTAACATAAATATCCCTTTGAAACTACGTTCAAGGTCACGCTTTAACCTCTAGTGAGACAAGTTTGGTACAGATACGTGGTCGCCTCCAGGGTGTCGTAGTGAGGCGCGGAGCTTAGTGAGCTTTCATGAGCAGGCACCCCTGGATAGCTGTGTACATAAGGAACGTCACCGACTTGAGTCAGAAGTACGGCCGTAGCTGGCAGAGACTGTGCGGCGCCATCTCTGTATGACAGCCCCATCCAGGCTGCTGACCTTCCTCATATAAACACAGCGCAGGGTAGGATAGTACTAAACACATAGCCCCAATCCATGATCAACGCAGAAGGTATGTGCTCGGCCTAGACCAAGATAAAAGTCGATGGAAGCCTCCAGGAACCAGCGCATAACGACAGGAGGGATACGGATACATCCATATCGGCTCTAAAGGTGTCCCACTAGATAGGTGGCTGCCACGACAAGATGGTCACCCGGAGGGAGACGTGTTGGTGCATGGCTAGCTGTACTAAGTCGTCTGCATACAATCCGCACAGCAGTCGGTTGCCTGCTGATAATGGAGATGAACAAATGTCACAATAAACAAGCAGTAATGTATACAACATTATCATGTGAAGGTTGTATTAAGTAATAGGAACGGTAAGCAACTATAGTGAGAGTTTGTCAGACAACGTGTGTTTCGCCAATTTGTTTTGCGCTGATGCTTATATTCTAGAGGCAGTTCTTACAATGATGTTTAAGGTATATTTGGGACATTTAGGAGGCGACGGACTTTGTGGAAATTATTTAAGGCGACAGATAAGTCGGCAATTTGATTACTAATAATTGAGGTAAATGGCAGTATAAGGCGATGTTGTTTTCGCCAAAGATTACTGAGTTATTAGGGAGCAGACAACCAGTCACAGGTCAGATGATCTATTACGAAATGTAATTTGAAGAATGACACTACAACATACGATTATGAGAACAGTCATTCTCACATAATACAAGTAATTAAACGGGTGATAGCACATTTTCCTAGTCTCATGAGATGTAATGCATTTTACACCCGAAAGTATTTTATTGCATCTGTAATACAGTAATACAAGGATGGGTCATATGATTCGTAAACAATGTTTCACGTTTCTTGAAAAAATGGGAAGGCAACAAAAGAATAATAGGTCACTGACAATACCACGACAAAAAGGAAAGGTCCTGTGACTGTAGAGTGAAGGCAATTGATATATTATGTCTCCATTCTTTTCTTTTCTTCTAATGAAGGCATATCGTCAAGAATTATTTGACCTTCAGAATTGCATGTTCTCTCAATGCCTATGAATCAGAACTGTATCTCTACAGATTCTGTAAGGCAGCCTGCTACTATCAAAGCAAAACATACACAGTGCACCACAATTTCTGTAAAACTGATTGATACAGTCACATTTGAAATGAAAAAATATCAAAAAGCATACCTGTTAATGCAGATGTTGGTATAAGCAATGAATACCAAGAGGATTTATTGTGGTTTGTTTCAAGGTTTGACTACGTTAATTCATTTATTAATTAATTGCATTTTTATATTTTTATGAAAATATGTACTAGACCTATATACTGTCGATGGAGACGAGAGGAGGGAAAAAGGGTATTCATTCCTATGCCAACTTCTGGGAATCTGACACGACGCAATGCAAAGTCACGCTACAGATGGTTGAGTCCCGTCTAGATGGAACTTGGAGACTTACTTTATACCTCAGTCACCTGTCGAGTGAAGGAAATCTTTCATATCCATGCTTCTGAGATTGTTTATGTTTGGCGCAGTGTTTAATGTAGAAGAACGTCATTGATACGAATGTAGAAGTCTATAAAAGTAAACTGTTTATGTGTAGTGTCAAATAAAAAGCAAGTTAATGCGAAGAGATTCAGTGGTATAATGTAATAGGATGGCAGTGTGTAGAATAAAGAAGTTTCCGAGTAATAAAAATCAGTGTGAGTGTAAAATGCTCACTAAAATTACACATTTCTACGAGAAACGTATGTTCGCATAAGGTTAGTTATTGAATTTTTTTTTTGTATATGTGAACTGGCTGCTGAAGTCTTTTCGATAACTCGTTAGGTTGACAGCATCCAAAACTTTATGACCCATGATTACTTCAAGTCAGTATGTTAACCTTTAGAATTATTCATGATAAAATAATGGATCAGTGATCACACATTAAAACAATCTAGTTTGTAGAAATCTCAGGTGTTAACTAACTATAATTAGTAAGTTTTGCATCTTACTTGTATGTTAGTTAATTATTTCATTACTGTTTCCCGTGTATTGCTCATTTTATTCAATTCGTTTCCATGTTATTTATGGACCTCAGATACGGTCAGTATCCTATGATGATAATATTGTTATTGAGAATTCCTTGTCTTTTCACTTTTGTTCATAGTTATAGCGTGGAAGCATTGTGTAAATATATAATATACATAAAAGCCTACCCATTAATTGTGATTTAAGGGGGTTTTGATGAGTGGTTCCTATTTGATTTAGGAAAATAGGGTGAAAAGTTTCTCGTTTAGCCCAGACCAGCGGCCATTTCGTACACATTCAAACATCCATCTCACCGCAGATTTGTTACTGTATATTAAGCAAAGTTTGAATGGCAAACGGGAGCTGCCGACCAGGAAAATTAAGCGAATCGATTAATTCCTTTTGCAAAAGATCTTAACTGGGCTGAAATTAAGGCTCGGATAAGGTCACAATTTATATTTGCACCGTTCGAATTTTATGAGCGAAAATAGTCACCCTTGTTCGGTTGTTCGGATTATATGTATAAAAATAGTCACCATTAAATAATTCCATACTGGAGCGATACTCATGGCTCAAATTTTGTCCTCCGGTGCATCGAACCATGGGCCTAAGGTAGGTTTTAACAATTTGAAAAAAGATCTTGCTTCATTTGTATTTCATACACGAAAAATCCTTTTTTCTGTGAGGTTATGAAGCGCGCAACTTCTATATTTTAAACTTGTACTAATCGATTCAAACGTTGCTCATATATTTAACTGACCCATTAACGGAATCCGATCTTAGTGTACAATAAGACTGAAATTCCCGTTGTCAGTGTAGATAAAAGCATAAATTCAAAACGAACTTTTTAAATCTAACAATCTTTTTCTGTTATCGAGATATGATGGTTTAAATTCCCGCTAAGTGTAGCACATAAAATTTGTTCTGAGAGAAGACAAACTATTCTCTCACCTATTTTTCGTATACAGAAAATTATTAAAGGTTTTGTTACAACCTTACACACCTTGAACGAGACTCTAGAAAGTTAACGCCCTGAGCAGACATTGACAGAGCCCGGTAGGGCACTATAAGCATGAGGTATTTTTATGGTTCTTAGCTCACAGAAACGGCATGGTGGAAGTTGAAAGCCATTGGCAGTGATCCCATCCCTCAGCAAATCTTGCCTGACAGGCCCATAGTCATACAGAGAAGACAGAGCAGCCCCTAGTTGAGACAGGTCTCCAGCAGAACAATGCCAAGCTACTTGCTGTGGTAACAGTGGAACGCTGGGCTGGGGGCGACGAACTGAAGGAACAAGTCTACACAGTGGAGTCATAAACAGGGCATTGTGTGCAGATCCACACATAATAAAAGTTCACGAGTTTTCGTGTTCGCTGATACTGCAACTAGGTCTGTGACTCACTTCCATCGTCCGCCTCGGTTGTATAAGAAACTCTGGCATCTGAGAAACGTTTAGAGACAGAACATTTAATGCACCTCATACCTAGGACTAACAAGCTCCAAGGCACAGGCTCTTTAGATAAAGATCTGTAAGATTGCATCTGTTCACTAGTTGCCGCGGGAAGTGACGCGACTTCGGAGAAAAACATCTTCTTCCTCCACGAAAAATTAAAATAGCCAGTAATTGGCAGTTTCTTTTTTTTCAGACGTAGGTTTCTTAACTCTTGCGCTGGCTCGACAGGAGTTTGTGCTGTCGTGTGGAAGGGGATATTTAGCGCCTCTAAAGCTCTGGGATTGGCTCAAAGGCTTGAAGGTGGTGTCTGTCGTTCATGCACTGTAGGGGAAAACGGAATTTTTTGTGTGGAGGGTTGTAAGGCTCTCGTGTTCTGAAATTTGGTGTGGAAGCATCTTCTGGTCAAAGCTCTGGCATGCCTGGTTGGTACTTGGGACTTGTCCTATGAATGACTTCACTTGCGAGTGTTTAGACTAGGGAGCCTGTGGTGAAGTTCTTACTGTACAGACAGTGTGACTTCAAACGTCTCGGAGTACTCGCTGGCCGAGGGCACACTTTTTCGGTTCACCAGTCTCAACGTTTGGTATCCTTGTGCGCACTGTCGTATAAATGAGTCAAATTAGTTCTTGGTACGACCAGCGAACGGTTGTGTCACACACTGAAATCTACCGAGATTTCAGGGCTCTGGTAGGGACTGAATTGCGATCCGTCAGCCTGATCGCTAGACCATGAGATTTTAGCATTTCTTTTGTTTCTGCGGTCGATTCACAGGTGCCGCCTCCACATCTCGCCACTGCCACGCACTTCTCGCCAGCTGCAATTTTCATCGCTGCACGAAGCAAGGAGGATAACGTACTGCTGCTCTGGCCTTGTCAGGGCACACAGAGCTCAATTGCCACTTGTTCTGAGCTGCACCTCTATTGAGAAACTTCTGTAGAGTATCAATCAAAGTACCCTTGTGTGCTCTGTCATATAAGTTAGTCAAATTGGTCCTTGGTACAGCCAGCGAACGGATGTGTCACACACTGAAATCTACCGCGATTTCAGGGCTGCGGTAGGGAGTTAATTGCGATCCCTCGGCTTGATCACAAAACCGTGAGATTCTTGCATCTCTTTCGTGGCTGCGGTCGGTTCACCGGTTCCACCTTCATGTCTTGCCACTTCTCGCGAACTGCAATTTATATCGCAGCACGAAGCAAACAGGGTAATGTACTGCTGCTCTGGCCTTGTCAGGGCCTACAGATCTCAATCGCCACTTGCTCTCAGCTGCACCTATATTGAGAAACTTCTGCAGAGTATCACTCAAAGTCTGCTCAGTGTCAGATCAATTCAGTCTGCGTTATCCACATTTTTAGGGCCAGAGTACTTGACTCACTTCTGCCTCCCAGGTTTCCTGTCCTTTGTTCTCTTAACCCAACTGTTAGCTTTTTAAGGTATTCAGTCAATAACTATAATTTATGTGCGTTTTTTCTTTTGAAAAGACTTGCAATTCTTACGTGACTTGAATAAGAGAAAAAAGTTTAAAGTGAATAAAATAAATAAATCGCGTTATTACGATAAAACTGAAAATTCGCTTTCAAACATTTCGCTTCATTCGCCTTTTCATGTGAAAAAACAAGTTCCTGTGAGTTTCGTTACGAGCACCTCTTTTGTGTTTCAAACTTGCGGGAACCGGTTACAATTTTTTTACGAGGAAGACAAATATATATAAATAATGATCCGCCTCCTGTTTGTTGAAACTTTCATCCGTTGCCGCGATATAGTGATTCTAAGGCGCACATAAAATGCACATAAATCATCCGATTCTGTGTTAATCGTACGTGCTGAGACCGTTTAAAGTTATGCAGAAGATAATAAGAAATATATTCGCTCGTAAATTATAAGAGACGTTTGCAAAAATGTTTTATCGTTCGAGTTTCACGTTTGAAATATTACGTAGAAATGCGTTGCATTTTAAGCGCTTGATATATTAAAAAGCTACTTATCACTGTTCACTGTCGTTTCGCTTTTTATACGTTAAAGATTTTATCCGCCAGTTGCTTAAAACTATTCCAAAATATTTGGACGTGCAGAACAATGCATGTACCAAACCAGAATTATGGCTAGCCCCTTACAGAATGATAAATGTTTGATCTAGCTTTTAAATCTTTTTCGGTGACCAGGCAGAAAATTAAACTTACCCCTAAAACACTATAAAGCCGAGCGGAGTGACCACGCGGTTTGAGGCGCCATGTCACGGATTGTGCGGCCCCTCCCGCCCGACGTTCGAGTCTTCACTCGGGCATGGCTGTGTGTGTTGTTCTTAGTATAAGTTAGTTTAAGTAATGTGTAAGTCTTGGGACCGATGACCTCAGCAGTTTGGTCCCTTAGGAATTCACACACTTTTGAACATTTCTTAAATACTATACAAATAACTGTCAGAATGAAGGTCACCTTATGTCTAAGAAGTTTTACTGCAGCTTCTACAAAATAATAACATGCTCTCTTGTATAAAACTTATTTTTGTAAAAAAACAAGCTGATACTCCCCAATTTTCTTACGTGGTGTAGCAGCAGATAGTATCCTGTCGTGAATATGTTGTTTCGCAGTTCATCTGCATATTTCAGCCAAACATATTCCTACTTATCTCGGATAGATTGTTGCAATACTTCGCACAATAATTAATTCACCTGAATTTTTCCAGTGACGGTTTCTTGATTTTGTATTTTTATTACTGCATACTTAAAATGAACAATAATTTTAAGGAAAGAGGTAATAACAAGATCTATGCTTTTCAGTAGTTTGTTACTTGTAGCAAGAATCGTTGAGCTTGCTATGTAGTAAGATTTTAAGTGAGGTTAGCTTTGTAATATGATCATATCGTAAGTTTATCTGCTTAATACAAACTTCTTATATACATTGACCTAAACGTCGCACAGTGTTTATTATTTCTTTCGATATCGTATTATGTTTGCAGTTATTTTGCGCACTGTGTTTAATATTTGGGGATATTTTTGATATGTTTGCGTATACAGTCTCATGCTAGTATGAATAAATGTGTGACACTAATAATCAAAAAAGCTAAAAAGCAATAAAATTGAATAATGTTTCAAAAGTGAAAAATAGAAAACAAAATAAAAATTAAAAATAATAACAAAAAATTAAAGTTTTTAAAAATAAAACAAAAAGCCTCCCTTGGGCATGTGACCTTGACGTGGTGGTGCTTGGCCTCATACACATTCAGGAGTTAGCCACGAAAAGAGAAACAACCACGCACATGGCGTTCAACCAAACTGCCAATTTCTTCCACAACATACATACGAGCAGAATCGATTAACATTGAAGTTATAGCACTTTCTACAATGCAGTTCAACAACATACTTCTGTGGAATTTACGTTCAGTCTAAGAACTGAGTCCACACGCCGAGTTGAAATAGTGAATGCGCATTCCAGGCACAGGCAATTGACATCAAAGTGCATCAAACTCAAAGCAAGGTGTTCCATGGTCCACACTCAAATGGCACATCCAACTGACCATGCTGCTGACTCGGTACACAATTCACGGCATCTAACCGGCCAAAATCTTCCCACACACACCCACATGTCAACAGCTGGCTGTGCCTCATTCCACTTGCACTAAATATGCCGAGTCGCTTCCTGGTGCTAAGCAAAGTCGTCATTCCACGACGAACCCAGCGGCCACTCTGAGGCTGCCCACCCAAAACCCTCACAGCTGTCCGTACTCTGCCTCTAGTACCGCCGGTGTGCACTTACTCAGCTCTAAAGATCATAATTGGCAAACAGAATCCTTAGGAGCCTCCACAAATCAACAATTAGCTGGGAGAAACTGATTTAATGGACCAGTGGTCTAGGGGTAGCGTCTTCGACTACTGATCAAGACGCCCTGGGTCCCGGCATCGTAGCCCACCACTGCTTAAAATATGGATGAAAATCATAAGGAATGATGGCAATGACGGCATAAGAAGCCGACCTCATTTTGCAAATGGTCCTGTCGAAGACGGCGGAAAAGCGGGCAGAAGTTCACCCACTCTCCAGGCCTTGAAGTGGGAAAGTGCCCCTTAAAGGTGAAAGAATCAGCACTGATAAACCATATGAAGATACAGAAGGCAATGGAAATCATTGCATTAAATACACGTAATGTATATTCACAGAACATGAAGATCAGAACTTGCGCTTGAAAATCTCTGAGGTTGTAGATAATGTGATAATGAGTAGATTACTGGGCAGTTCAGTTGGAGAGGAGTGGAGATCTCTAGAAAGGGCAATCACAGAATTTGAGAAGAAAAACTCAGATACAAGGAAGGTAGCTGCTAAGAAACCGTGGGCATCAGAAAACATATTTCAATTGATCTGTGAAAGGAATAAGTACAAAAATGCTCAGGGAAATTCAGGAACACAGGTATAAATGTCAGTTAGGATAGAAATAAATATTAAATGTAGGGAAGCGAAGGAGAAATGGCTACATGAAAAATGTGGAAAAATCGAAAACGGAATGGTTGTCAGAAGGACTGACTCAGCATATAGAAAGATCAAAATTTTAAGCAACGGTGGCAACATCAACAGTGCAATACGAATTCCACTGTTAAATGCAGAGGAGAAAGCGGATAGCTGAAAAGAGAATACTGAAGGACTTTATGAGGAGAGGGCTTGTCTCGTGGCCTGATGGAAGAAGAAACAAAAGCCGACAGGGCATATAGGGGACCATGTATTAGAGTCAGAATATAACTGAGCATTGGACGGCTTGACTACAATTAAGGCAGAAGGAATACATAACACTTCATCAGAATTTCTATAATAATTGGGAAATGTCTCAACAAAAGAGCTATTCACACTGGTGTGAAAATGTAAGAGACTGGAGATATACCATCACATTTTCGGCAAAACTTCATTCATACAATCCCAAGAATCGACAGAGACCACAACGGCGATAAGTATCGCACCATGAGCTTCACAGCTCACTTATCGAAGATGTTCACATGCTGAAAAGAATAATATACAGACGATCGTGAAAGAAAATTGAGGATCTAATAGATGATAAGTTTTGTTTTAGGAAAGGTGATGATACAGGAGTGGCCGTTCTGACGTTGCGGCTGATATTATACACTACTGGCAATTACAATTACTATACCACGAAGATGACGTGCTACAGACGCGAAATTTAAAAGGCAGGAAGAAGATGCTGTGATACGCAAATGATTGGCTTTACAGAGCATTCACACAAGGTTGGCGCCGGTAGCGATACCTACAACGTGCTGACATGAGGAAAGTTTCCAACTGATTTCTCATACACAAACAGCAGTTAGCCGGCCTTACCTGGTGAAACGTTGTTGTGATGCCTCGTGTAAGGAGGAGAAATGCGTACCATCACGTTTCTGACTTTGATAAAGGTCGGATTGTACCCTATCGCGATTGCGGTTTATCGTATGGCGACATTGCTGCTCGCGTTGGTCGAGATCCAATGACTGTTAGCAGAATATGGAATCGGTGGGTTCAGGAGGGTAATACGGAGCGCCGTGCTGATTACCAACGGCCTCGTATCACTGGCAGTCGAGATGACAGGCATCTTATCCGCATGGCTGTAACGGATCGTGCAGCCACGTCTCGATCCCTGAGTCAACTGATGGGGACGTTTGCAAGACAACAACCATCTGCACGAACAGTTCGACGACGTTTGGAGCAGCATGAACTATCGGCCCGGAGACCATGGCTGCGGGTTTCCTTGACGCTGCATCACAGACAGGAGCGCCTGCGATGGTGTACTCAACGACGGACCTAGGTGCATGGATGGCAAAACGTCATTTTTTCCGATGAATCCAGGTTCTGTTCGATGGTCGCATCCGCGTTTGGCGACATCGCGGTGAATGCACATTGGAAGCGTGTATTCGTCATCGCCATACTGGCGTATCACCCGGCGTGATGGTATGGGGTGCCATTGGTTACACGTCTCGGTCACCTCGCATTGACGGCACTTTGAACAGTGGACGTTACATTTCAGATGTGTTACGACCCGTGGCTCTACCCTTCATTCGATCCCTGCGAAACCCTACATACAGCGGGATAATGCATGACCGCATGTTGCAGGTCCTGTACGGGCCTTTCTGGATAAAGAAAATTCTCGATTCCTGCCCTGGTCAGCACATTGTCCAGATCTCTCACCAACTAAAAACGTCTGGTCAATGGTGGCCCAGTAGCTGGCTCGTCACAATACGCCAGTCACTACTCTTGGTGAACTGTGGTATCGTTTTGAAGCTGCATGGGCAGCTGTACCTGTACATGCCATCCAAGCTCTGTCTGACACAATGCCCATGGCCAGAGGTGGTTGTTCTGGGTACTGATTTCTCGGGACCTATGCATCCAAATGGCGTGAAAATTTAATCTCATGTCAGTTCTAGTATAATATATTTGTCCAATGAATACGTGTTTATCATCTGCATTTCTTCTTGGTGTAGCAATTTTAATGGCCAGTAGTGTAATACAAGCTGGACCGACCGAAAAAAGACACATACGATTTGCCGACCTGGACGAAGTGTTCGCCAAAGTGAAATGGTCCTAGATGTTGCTAATTCTTAGAAAAATATCCGTAAGGTGCACCGAAAGATGAAATACACTCAACATTTAGAAGAGACAAGAGAGAACAATAAGAGTGGAAGACCGAGAAAGGAGCGTTCGGATTTAAAAGAGTGTAAGGTAGTGATACTATTCAATTTATTCATCAAAGAAGCTGTGATGGAAATAAGACTAATCTTCAAGATCGAGTTGAAAATTTAAGCTGAAATTATATCGCAGATGGCGTTGCTATCCTCAGTGAATGCGAAGGATTACGTTCCTTAAGAGGGCAGAATATGGATTCATCATAAATCGAAAAAAGGCGAAAATAATGAGAAGTAGAGAAATGAGAACAGGAAGAAACTTATCATCAGAAACGGAAATCACGAAGTAGTCGAAGTTTAGGATTTCTGCTAAGTGGGCAACAAAGCACCCATGTCGGACGGTACATGGAGGACATTAAAGGCATACTAGCCCTGCAGAAAGGGCACTTCTGACCAAGAGATGTCTTCTGGTAGCTAACACTGGCCTTAATATGACGAATGTACGTTTGGAGCAAAGAATTGCATGGTAGTGAGAAAACCTGGACAGAAGGGAATCGAAGCATTTGAGAAGTGGCCCTGCAGCAAAAAGTTGAAATTTAGGTGGCTGAATGAGGATATTCTCCACCGAGACGGCGACGGAAGAAATGTATGGCAAACACTGACAAGAAGAAGGGACAGGCTAATAGAACATCTGATATGACATCGGAGAATAACTTCCATGAATCTAGAATGAGCAGTAGAGTGTCCAAACAGTAGAGGAAGATAGAGATAGGAACATACCTTCCCAAAAATTGAGGATGGTGACTTCAAGTACTACCCTGAAAAGAAAATTTTGGCACAGCAGAGAAATTCAGGCGGGTCTCATGAAACTAGTCAGAAGACTGATCACTCAATTGAATAGTATTTGATAGCACACACATCAAATAAAATTTGTATCACCTCGGTTCAAAGAGTTCCCATACATGTACATAAAAATGGGATGGAGATGAAGATAAACTCCATTTCAATCCTTTTTATTGCTCATGAAAACCACATATTGCATGTATTACCACTATACAGCGAGACCTTCATAGGTGGTGGTCCAGACTCCTGTACACAGTGGTGCCTCTGGCACCCAGTAGCACGTCCTCTTCCACTGATGGATGTCTGTATTCGCCGTGACATACTATCCACAAGTTCATCAAGGCACTGTTGGTCCAGACTGTCCCACTCCTCAACGGCGATTCGGCGTAGATCCCTCAGAGTGGCTGGTGGGTCACGTCGTCAATAAACAGCCAATCTATCTCAGGCATATTCGGTAAGGTTCAAATATGGTGAACACGATGGCCACTCTAGTGGAGCGATGTCGTAATTCTGAAGGAAGTCTTTCATAAGATAAAGCGTTGGAGGCGCGAATTGTTGTCCATGAGGGCAATAAGCTGCCGATGTGGTTGCACCATTGGTCGGAGGATGGCATTCACGTATCGTACAGCCGTTACAGCACCTTCCATGACCACCAGCGGCGTACGTCGGCCCCCAATAATGCCACCATAAAAAGGCCGGGGAACTCCACCTTGCTACATTCACTGAATAGTGTATCTAAGGCGTTCAGCCTGGCCGAGTTACCTCCAAACAAGTCTCCGATGATTCTCTGGTTGAAGGCCTGTGCCACACTCATTCGTGAAGAGAACATGATGCCAATCCTGAGCGTTCCATTCGGCATGTTGTTTGGCCGATCTGTATCATGCTGGATGATGTCGTGGTTGCAAAGATGGACCTCGCCATGGACGTCGGGTGTAAAGTTGCGCAGCATGCAGCCTGTTGCGTACAGTGTGAGTCGTAACACGACGTGGCTGCACGAAAAGCGTTAAACAATACGGTGGCGTTGCTACCAGTATTCCTCCGAGCCATAATACTGTAAGTGGATAGGGGTCATCCACTGCAGTAGTAGCCCTTGTGCGGCCTGAGCGAGGCATGTCATAGACAGTTCCTGTCTCTCTCTCTCTATCTCCTCCATATCGCAACAACATCGCCTTGGTTCTCTCCGAGATGACTGGGCACTGCCTTGTTGAGAGCTCTTCCTGGCACAAAGTAAGAATGCGGACACGTTTGAACTACGGTATCGACCGTCCAGGCATGGGTGAACACACGAGCCGTGTACCTCCATCCTGGTCGAATGACTGGAACCGATCGGCTGTCTGACCCACTCCGACCAATAGGCGCTGCTCTTGCACGGTTGTTTACATCTTTGGGCGGGTTTAGCGACATCTCTGAACGTACAAAGGAAGTGTGTCTGTGATACAATATCCACAGTCAACATCTATCTTCAAGAGTTCTAGGAACCGGGGTGATGCCAAACTTTTTTGATGTGAGTACAATGTTGTCAATAATGAATGAATCAGTATTGCGAAGCATTTGCTTACCTTTAATTCGTTAGACGAAATTACCTTCTCGATTCTGACAAAAATGAATTGTAGTTAAGTAATACATATCGTTTAACTGAAATTGTGAAGTGGCGAAATGAAAACAAAAATGCTATTCTCTCCCGATCTGTGATTAGTAGCTCACAAAAAAATACATGTATTTAGCACGGGACAATATTACTGATGTCACATGAGCCGCTTAATGCAAACGAAAATTCCACATAAAGATCTCCTCTCAGAACATCATGAAATATGCCAAGTGCTAAAGGCCTTTGGTGGTTAAAATTCTGTCTTGCATACTCGATTACGGTCAAATAGGGTTCGTAACACAAGTAAACTGCTCCATTTCGCAACCGCAAATACCTCGGTGCTATTTATTCTTTTTTGGTGACCATGGAATGTTACTGTCAGAATATGACTCCCTAAGTTTGCACACCTAAAAAAAAATATTACCCTGTCTTTCAGAATAGATGCACGGAGAAATATTGTGCCCAATTGTCGGTATCTCTTCACGGATACGAACCGTAGTCTGTTTCTATGTGTCGCTTTCCATCTTTATCACATAACTGAAAATTGCCGCGGTCGTTAGCACGTCGTATCACACTCAAGTAAAAGCTGACTTTCACTCAGAGTTGAGCGTTATAGTACGAAGAAGATGGCTTTGTTCCACTTGAAACCTTTGAGCCATACGGAGCGTAACAGCGCGTTCAAGTCCTGCTCGCTGAATCCATCTTGGAGCAAAGATCGTAGCCAATATGAAGTCCTATATCAAAAGGAGAAAGAAAACCGGCATTCTATGGGTTGGAGCATGGAATATTGGATCAATTAATGGGGGAGGTAGGTATTAAAATTTGGATAGGGAAACTAATAGGTTGAAGTTATACAATATATAGCGGGGATTAGTGAAGTTCGGTAGCAGGTCTGGTCTAATGAATACAGTGTTACAAATACAATGCCAAATACGTAAGCAGGAGTCGGTTTAATAAGGAATAAGAAAATAGGAATTCAGGTAAGCTACAATGAACAGCATAGTGAACGCATTATCCTAGCCAAGATACACATGAAGCTCAAGCCTACCACAGTAGTACAAATTTACACGCCAACTAGCCCCGCAGATGAAATATGTGATGAGTTAAAAAAAATTATTAAGATGTTTAAAGGAGACAAACATTTAATCGTGATAGGGGACTGGAATTCGATTGTAGGAAAAGGAAGAGGTGAAAAAATAGTAGGTGAATGTGGACTAGGGGAAAAGAATGAAAGAGGAAGCCTACTGGTAAAATATTCCATAGAGCATGATTTAACCATCGCTAACACTTGGTTTAGGAATTATTTACCGCAACACCAAAAAAAAAACTGATATAGGCATGCATATTCAAATACAGAGATGTAAAACAGTCAGAATACGTCACTGCGGTGGGAAACGCCTATAAAATACAAGTATCTGGCACAGTTGTGAGATCGGTTACTGCTGCTAGAGTGGCGAGTTGTGAAGATTTAACTGAGTTTGAACGTGGTGCTACAGTCGGCGCACGAGCGATGGGACACAAAATATCCAAAGTAGCGATGCAGTGAGGATCTCACATGAGGCCATTTCACGAATGAACCTTGAATATCAGGGATCCGGTAAAACATTAAATCTCCGACATCGCTGCGGCCGGAAAAAGATCCTGCAAGAACGGGACCAACGACGACTGAAGGGAATTATTCAACGTGACGGAAGTGCAACCCTTCTGCAAATTGGTGCAGATCTCAATGCTGGCCATCAAAAAAGTGCCAGCGTGAGAACTATTCAACGAAACATCATCGTTATGGGATTTCGGAGTCGAAGGCCCACTCTTGTACCCTTCATGACCTTACGACGGAAAGCTTTAGGCCTCGCATGGGCCAGTAAACACTGACATCAGACTATTGATGACTGTAATCATGTTGCCCAAACAGACGAGTCTCGTTTAAATCGTATCCATCAGAAGGACTTGTTCGGGTATGGAGACAGCCTCATGAAACCTAGGACCCGACATGTCAGCAGGGGACTGATGAAGCTAGTGGATTCTCTGCAATGTTATGGGTCGCGTGCAGTTGGAGTGGTGTGGGAGAGTGTGCAGTTGGAGTGATGGACTCCTGATACGTCCAGATACGACTCTGACAGGCGACAAGTACTTGAACATCCTGTCTGATCACCTGTATCCATTCATGTCCATTGTGCATCCCGACGGACTTGTGCAATTCCAGCAGGACAACATGACACCCCCTATGTCCAGAATTGCTACAGAGTGGCTCCAGGAACATTTGCGCAGGTCACCAAACTCCCCAGAAATGAACATTATTGAGCATACGTGGGATGCCTTGCAAAGTGCTGTTCAGAAGTGATGTCCACCTTCTTGTACTCTTAAGAATTTAGGGTCAACTTACAGGATTCATGGTGTCAGTTCCCTCCAGCCGTACTTCAGACATTGGTCGGGTCCTTGTCACGACGTGCTGCGGTGCTTCTACGTGCCCGGGGGGGTCCAACACGATATTAGGCCGGTGTACCGGTTTCTTTTGCTCTTCAGAGTACAAGAAGGTTGTATACGTGGAAGAGACATGGAAACACCGGAAGTGTTCTCATGGATTATATAATGGTTAGACAGAGATTTAGGAGTCAGGTTTTAAATTATAAGATATTTCCAGGGGTAGATTTGGACTCTGACCACAGTTTGTTGGTTATGAACTGTAGATTAAAAATGGAGAAATTGGAGAAAAGTACGAAAGTAAGGAGAAGAGATTTGGATCAGTTGAAAGAACTCGACGTTGTTGAGAGCTTCATTGGAACCATTATGCCAACAGTTGACTATAACACGGGAAAGGAAGACAAAAGAAAACGAATGGGTAGCTTTAAGATATGAAATAATAGTCAAAACCATTAAAAATGAGACTGTCAGTAAGTGCAAAATTGCTTAGGAGTAAGGACCACAGGACCAATATAAGGTTTTAAAAACACATTTCACTAGGGGCATGACAGATAACGCTTACAGAAAAATTTAAAGAGACCTTTGGGGGAAAGAGAAGTAGCTGTATGAATATCAAGAGGGCAGATTGTAAACCAGTCCTGAGCAAAGAAGAGAAAGCTGAACGGTGGAAGGAATATTTAGAAAGTCTATACAAGGGCGATGAACTTGAGAATAGTTTAAGGAAAGGCAAACCTACATTTGTAGCATTTGTGATCTCAGAGAAAGCTTTTGACAGTGTTCACTGTAATACTATCTTTGAAATTCTGATGGTGGCAGGGGTAAAATAGAGGGTGCTAAGGGTTTTTTACAACTTGTACAGAAACCAGACGGCTGTAATAAGAGTCGAGGGGCCATGAAAGGTAGGCAGTGGTTGAAAATGGAGTGAGACAGCGTTGTAGCCTGTCCGCAATGTTATTCAATCTGTACACTGAACAAGCAGTAAAGGAAACAAAAAAAAAAAAAAAAAAAAAAAAAAATTGGAGTAAGAATTAAAGTTAAGGGAGAAGAAATAAAAATTTGAGCTTTGCCGATAATATTCTGTCAGAGGCAGCAAACGACTTGTAAAAGCAGTTGAACGGAATAGGTAGTGTCTTCAAAGGAGGATATAAAATGAACATCATGAAAAGCAAAACAAACATATTGAAATGTAGTCGAATTAAATCAACTGATGCTACGGGAATTAGATTAGGAAACGAGACACTGAAAGTAGTAGATGAGTTTTGCTATTTGGGAAGCAAAATAACTGATGATAGGTGAAGTAGTGAGGACATAAAATATAGAATGGCAATGTGAAGAAAACCATATCTGGAGAAGAAAAATTTGCTAACGCTGAATATAGATTTAGGTCTTAGGAAGTTTTTCCTGAAGGTATTTTTCTGGACTGTAGCCATGAATGGAAATGAAATACGGACCATAAACACTTTAGATAAAAAGAGAATAGCAGCTTTCAAAATGTGGGGCTACAAAAGAGAGTTGATGATTAGATGGATCGATGACGTAACTAATGAGGAAATACTAAATAGAACTGCTGAGGCAAGGAATTTATGACATAATATCAGGAGACCACCAATTTAGTGTGTGGTATGGAAGGGAAATGTGTGTGTATGTCGCAGTGTGGGAGGGGTGGGGGGGGGGGGGGGTGTATAATCGCAGAGGGAGAACAAGATGTGAATACAGCACGTAGATTCAGAAGGATCTAGGTTGCAGCAGTTATTCAGGAATGAAGAGGCTCGCACGGGATAGAGTAGCATGGGGAACTGCATCAAATTTGTCTTCGAACTGAAGACCACACTACGACAACACAACAGCATACCAGGAACCACAGTGAATCTACGGAGAATAGACGTGGCCGTAGATAAGACAGCAAAGCTTGTTCGTGAATATCAGACACGTAAAACCTAAAACACGGAAGTTGGCAAATTGTAACCAATTTCAGAGTGTGTTAATTCGTGGGCTATGTCTAATAATAGTATGTATCATACGACGAGATGGACCCATACGTTATACAAGGTGGTCAGAAAGTGACTGAAAACGTTGCAAGGTTATGGGAGGGTAGGTTGTACTGAGAAATAACTGTTAAGACAAAAATTTGATACGTTGGCCCATTTCTGACTTAATTATGACTGAAGTTCAACAATCAGGACATTGTGACATCAAATTTAAGCGGCCTGCCAGATAGAGCTGGTGTTAGTTTCTGTCACGGCCTAGATTATACCAGAACAAACTGTGTAGGACTCGGCTCGAGTTTGATCATTAATACCGTTGCATGTCCAATTTTTGGATCGTTCTTTGTTCGATTTTAGAAACCCTGACGAAGGACAGGTTTGGTGAAACCGTATCGGGGGGGAGGGGGGCACATGAATCTGCGCGGGCAACGGTGTGATTGGCTAACTAAAATGGTAGTTAACTCAAAATGGCGCAACGTATTTCATTCTTAGCAGTTATTTCTCACCGCAACCAACCTGCAACATATTTAGACGCTTTTCAGACTGTTTCAACACTCTACCAAGCGAGCCGGCGTAGGGGTTAACTGAATGGACTCGGATTTCGGAGGACTACGGTCCGGCCACCCAGATTAAGGTATTCAGTGATTTTCTTACAGCTCTCCAGATTAACGCCAGGACGGTTCCTTTGAAAGGGCAAGTCCGATTTCCTTTCCAGTCCTTGACGCAATCCGAGCTTGTGCTCCAGTGACCTCGATGTCCGCCGGACGTTAAACCATCATCCTTCTCTCTTCACACACACACTGCATATTACGCAAGTTTACTAAATTTGTTTGTGTCTAATATGTAGTCTATAAGCTCTGCATCCGATAAATGCTTTTTTCTTTATGTCTTGCTATTTCAGATCGATAAATCAACCTCTGCAGTTGGTATTTTCTGTACCGAATTTTCGACGAAAGATCAGAGTTTGGTTCACCAAGCATGCTACACTGAGTACAGCTTCTGGTAGGAACACAATATGCCAGGAAGGTCTGCTATGTTATTGCATGCAAAGGTTGCGGAGACATATATTAATTCAAATTTCTGTTGTGGATATATGACTGACTGGTTTTGTTTTAGAGAATAATTCTTACGACGCAAATGAATAGCCTTTTCATGCTAAGGAGACAGAAAAATAGCACCTCAGTTAAAGGAGTGAAACAATAACGAAGGAGTTCATTTCATGTAAGGCTTCGACATTTAACACGAATGATGGGTTAAATTTTGTGCTTCCATTTCCAACATGCATTTATTCGAGAGCGTACCTAGTATTTTTCCGTTTGTCTAACAGAATTCTCGCGGGCTGCATTCAACCGATGAACTGAAGAATGAGACGAACAGAAACTTGGTCGGAATGCCCGCACATTTCTCGAGATGTAACTCTTCCGAAAGCGTGGCGCTGGCGACAGCCGTTCAGCAGACTGAAGAAGCGGCAGCACTTTGCAGAACAAACGAACCGCCTGTCCCTTTACGGCGAGCATGCGGGGTGAAGCTCCGAGATGTGCAGCCCTCAGCTTTTACTCTGTTAGAGCGGAGACACCGGGCTTTCATTGTCCTGCTTTTACGGTTTGGTTCTGTCATACGAATCGCATGTGAGAACCTCTTGTTGCAACGGAGAAGGAACCTTAGTTTAGGAACGTCTATGACTGAGAAACTTGTATGCTGAAGAATTTATTTACTAAACTACGGGAGGGTGGATAAAAATGTCTAAACATCGAAGACACTACACATTTGCGTGCATAATACGGTGTAAGAAAACCAATGATATTCAAAACAGCTTCCACTCGACTCCGAATGGATAAATAGAGATCCAGTATGGTTTTTAAGAGAATCTTATATCTTCTTCTTGACAAATAATGAAGAGTTTGGTTAACGGTGATCGAAGTGAATAGCTGTCACGCACCATCCTCTCCAAAGTAGACCATAAAGAGTCAATATTAATGAGACCTAGTGACAGCGGTAATTCATCCACGTCCTCACGAAACCAATCCTGGACGATACGAGCTGAGTGATTAGAGGTCTTGTCGTCGTAGAACACATCACAATTGGGAAACAAACATTGTACCGTGGGATGGATAGATGAGACAAAATGGTCACACAACCCTTGGCATAAAGCGTTGCTGTATAAACATGGGGCCCACGAAATACCATTACGTAGCTGCCCAAGTGCTCACCACCCATTCCATGTTTACTTCTGAGACGAAAACTCTGCCAGTATCTGGAACAAGACTTATTCGAGCAATTGAAGTTCTTCTATCGCTCCACTGTCTGGTTCTATGTTTTCGGCACGATGTTTCCATGTTACGTGCATTTAAATTACTGACGAGTGGTTTTGGAATTCCATTTAGCCTAATAGTTCTCTGCTTATGGAGCTCTCTTCATGTTGTGTTGGTGCTGACAGCGTTTGTGAGTCCGACATTCAATTCTGCAGTGACGTTTGCAGCTGTCCTAGTTTTTCGTCAAACTCCATTTGCATGAAGTGTGACATGATCACTGAACCAACACTTTCTTTGGCGTCGTGATTTAACGTATGATGTTTTCCCGCTTTCCTGTATGCGGTATTAATCTTCGATATGGTGCCTCTTGAAATCCGAACACTTCTGCTCTCTTGGTTACGCAAGCTGCCACCATACGAATACCAACAACTCTCGCAAGTTCGATTCACTTAGCAGCAACATAGTGCACTCACAACTACAAAAAACACAGTTAGGAGCACAATTGACAATTACACCTTACTGAGGATTTGTACAGGGACCGTTCGTAGACAAATAGAACACCGCTACCTGAGGACTTGGATTGAACTTGCGTTTACATTCAAACATGCAGTGCTTCCATATGTCTCTCTAATCCTCTATACAGCCAACTCTGCCGAAACTACATACACGCTGGAGTTCAGTGAAAAGATGAGCTACAATACACCAACACATACACACTCATCCAAGTAAGTTCCACCTATCTTGAGCCGAATAACTTTCTCACCATTATTGATGTATATACACTATGTGATCAAAAGTATCCAGACACCTCAAAAATATACATTCTTCATATCTGGTGCATTGTGCTGTCACCTACTACCAGGTACTCCATATCAAACCTCGTCTGTTGACTGACAGAGTCCGCCGACAGTTGAAGAGAGTCGTAATGTGTAATAGGCAAACATCTATCCAGACCATCACATAGGAATTCCAAACTGCATCAGGGTCCACTGCAAGTACTATGGCAGTTACGCGGGAGGTGAGAAAACTTGGATTTCTTGGGCGATCGGCTGCTCACAAGCCACAAATCTAGCGGGAAAGGCCAAACGACGCCTCGCTTGGGATAAGGAGCATAAACATTGGACGACAGAACTGTGGAAAAAAGATGTGTGGAGTGACGAATCACGGTACACAATGTGGCAGTGTGTGGGTATGGAAAATTCCGCGTGAACGTCATCTGCCAGCGTGTGTAGTGCAAACAGTAAAATTTGCAGGCGGTGGTGTTATGGTGTGGTCCTGTTTTCCATGATGGGGGGCTTCACGCTCTGTTGTTCTGCATGGCACTATTACACCACAGGCCTACGTGGATGTTTTAAGAATTTTCTTGTTTCCCACTGTTGAAGAGCAATTCGGTGATAGCGATTACATCTTTCAACACGATCGAGCACCTGTTCATAATTCACGGACTGTGGCTGACTGGTTACACGACAATAACTTCCCTGTAATGGACTGGTCTGCGCAGATTCCTGACTTGAATCCTATAGAGCACCTTTGGGATGCTTTGGAACGCCGGCTTCATGCCAGGCCTCACCGGCTGGCATCGATACCTCTCCTCAATGTAGCACTCCTTGAACAATAGGCTGCCACTCCGAAGAAACCTTCCAGCACCTGATTGAACGTAGACCTGCGAGAATGAAGCTGTCATCAAGGCTAAGGGTGGGCCACCACCAGCATTACCGATAGACTACGCCACCAAATTGTAAGTTATTTTCAGCCAGGTGTCCGGAATCTTTTGATGATATATTGTTGCTCCATTGATCGTGGCCGGGCCAAATATCTCACAAGATAAGCGTCATACGAAAAAACTACAAAGAACGAAACTTGTCTAGCTTGAAGGTGGAAACCAGATGGCGCTATGGTTGGTCCGCTAGATGGCGCTGCCATAGGTCAAGCGGATAACAACTGCGTTTTTTTAAAAATAGGAACCCCCATTTTTTATTACGTATGAGTGTAGTACGTAAAGGAAGATGAATGGTTTAGTTGGACCACTTTTTTCGCTTTGTGATAGATGTCGCTGTAACAGTTACAACCAAATGGCTCACAAATTTAGACGAACAGCTGGTAACACGTAGGTTCTATTAATTTAAAATACAGAACGTTTGAACATTTTATTTCGGTTGTTCCAATGTGACACATGTACCTTTGTGAACTTATCATTTCTGAGAACGCATGCTGTTACAGCGTGATTACCTGTAAATACCACATTAATGCAATAAATGCTCAAAATGATGTCCGTCAACAACAATGCATTTGTAACGACATTCCTCTCAACATCGGGTAGTCCGCCTTCCGTAATGATCGCACATGCAATGACAATGCGCTGACGCATGTTGTCAGGCGTTGTCGGTAGATCACGATACTAAGTATCCTTCAACTTTCCCTACAGAAAGAAATCTGGTGACATCAGATCCGGTGAACGTGCGGGCCATGGTATGGTGCTTCGACGACCAATCCACCTGTCATGAAATATGATATTTAATAACGCTTCAACCGCACAAGAGCTATGTGCCGGACCTCTATCATGACGGAAGTTCATCACCATTCTGTCATGCAGTGAAACATCTTGTAGTAACATCGGTAGGACATTACGAAGGAAATCAGCATACATTGCACCATTTAGATTGCCATCGATAAAATGGGGCCATAATGCCGCACCACACGAACCCAGATAACCCTGACGTCCTTGTTTAAGGACGACGTCACTCACCGTTGAAATAATTTATTTTTGCAAATAACGCATTATTGGAACAGACTGTGACGCAATGTTATATGAAATAGGCAGAGTCAGTTGCGCGCTGCGACAGTCAGTTTGACACTGTCGTTCATAGTGAGTGAGAAACTGTGTCTTGAAAATAGGGCCGATTTTACCATGGACGAGCTGAGTGACCTTGTCATCGATGGGTATGTATATTTTCTCTCATATCGCGTCAATAATTCTCAAACTTGTCATATAATCTCTTAAATAGTTAACCTAAATCATTTATGGGTTCATATTACGATTGAAAGATTTCGTCAGTTGTAATTCAATAATGTCTTCAACCGTCCTTCCAGAAGGACGTCAGGGTAATATGTTGTCATTTTGTATTCACAGAAAACTATGTTCACTGATGGAACTTTTGGACACGTTAGAATCAAAGGATGAGGAAATACCTAATATTGGTGTGAATGCAACATTACACCCTCCTGTAAAATCAACTGATGACGTAACAGATGAAGATTCGGGTGCTGAAGAAAATCCAAGTGTAGATAAATTACCAGCAAGTCAGCTCAATGCTACTGCGCTCTGTGATTGAGCCATTTCTGCCAATCGTAATGCTGTGAATGTGACAAGGAAACAATCCTTTTTCCTCTGATGTTGTTCCAGGACCCTTCAGCAGTACAAAAAACAGCAACAATAGCAACAACAACCATAAACAAACCAGCAAAGCTATCGAAAAAAATGGTTCAAATGGCTCTGAGCCCTATGGGACTTAACTGCTATGGTCATCAGTCTTTTAGAACTTAGAACTACTCAAACCTAACTAACCTAAGGACAACACACACATCAATGCCCGAGGCAGGATTCGAACCTGCGACCGTAGTGATCGCGCGGTTCCAGACTGTAGCGCCTAGAACCGCTCGGCCAGTCCGGCCATCAAGGCTATCGAAGAATTAAGTTCTAAACCTCAAGCAATATAACTGGAAAAGTGGTGAAATAGTTAATCTAGCACCTGTATGGTCTCTAATGTTCACAGTTGCCATGCAGAAAGGGCGTACACATCTTGAATATTTCCAACAGTTTTTTTATAACGAAGTGCTTCAAATGCTGGTCACTTACACAAATCAGTACGCAGCCAAGACAAATAGACTAGGTGGATTGTTCAGAAGATGAGATGTTGGTGTTTATTGCAATACTTTTACTAAGTGGATACGTAACAGTGTCATACAGAAAGATGTACTGGCAATCAGATAAAGACAGTCACAACGACCTCGTAACAAATGTCACGTCCAGAGATCGGTTTGATTTTATAGTTTCCAATTTGCATGTTTGCAACAATGACAATTTAGATAAATCAGACCGTTTTGGGAAAATACGCCCATTACTGTGTATGCTGAATGATAGATTCAAGCAATTTGCGTCACACGTGCGGCATCATTCTGTCGATGAATCGATGGTCCCATACTTCGGAAGTCACAGGTGCAAACAATTCATAAAAGGGAAACCAATCCGATGCGGATTCAAATTTTGGTGTGGAGGCACAGGTGGTGGATATGTTATTTGACTCGAACCCTACCAAGGAGCTGACACGTGTAGTAAGGATTATGAAACGAAAGGTATGGAATACGGTGTGGTAATTACTTATGTTGACCAGTTACTTCCACATGTTCCATATCGAATATACTTTGATAACCTCTTAACCAGCATTGAACTACTACACGACCTAAAAGAGAGGGGCGTGGAGGAGGAGGAGGAACAATAATAGGAAACAGAGTTACGAATTGTACTCTCTCATCTATAGATAAAATGATAAAAGAAAATACAGGATCATATGAAGTTTGCTCTGACTCAGCATCCGGGATTTCCGTTGTACGTTGGAATGACAACAATGTTGTTACTGTAGCCACCAACTTTGACAGAGTGCAACCACTACGCTGTGCAGCAAGATTTCCCAGGGAGCAAAAGAAAAGGATTAGCGTGCCTCAACCTAATTTATTACACTCCTACAATACTCATATGGGAGGCATAGATCGAGCTGAATAAAATGTATCCCTATACAGATGCTCTTTAAGAGGGAAAAAGTGGTATTTCGCGATCATTGCACATTTTGTAGGCATTGCAGAGAAAACGCCTGGGATCTTTACAAGCACAACGAAGAACCCATAGATCATCTGACATTTCGTCGTCGAATTGTTACTGCAATTCTTGAAAGTAACAAAAGAGTCACTATCAGCAAAGGACGTCCTAGTAAGAGGGCAAAACTAGGTTCTAGATTTGATGGAAGAGAACATTATGTTGCTGAATTACCGACAGACGAGATAACAAAAAAGAAGAAGCAGCTGAAATGTCGAAGTTGCCACAAAAAAAACTACTACTATTTGTGTAAAATGTAACAAACCACTTCATGTTTGTTGCTTTTTGTCTTATCAAACTAGTGTATAAAATATGTGTATACGTTATTTTCTTTGTTTTTTCTATTTATTAGCTGATATAGCCCATAATTCAAATTTATTTATGTTTATTTGAAAGTATAAAAACCAAAACAAGTTACTTTTGCAATGTCATATACTTTAACAACATGTTCCCTTATTGTCCTGACGTCCTTCAACACTTTCTTTGGCGTCGTGATCTATCGTATGATGTTTTCCCGCTTTCCTGTATGCGGTATTAATCTTCGATACGGTGCCTCTTGAAATCCGAACACTTCTGCTCTCTTGGTTACGCAAGCTGCCACCATTTCCATTTTGGGAAATACTAAATAAAAATAAATACTCCAAATTGTTTTTACTTTCTTCCTTACAACCTTGTGAATGAATGTGCATAAGATATAAATCAATTTTGAAAAACAAATAATTCAGGACTATCTGGGTTCCAAGGTCGCTGATGTTCCACATGTCGCAGCCATCGTGGACTCTCCGTTGCCCAACAGTGCATATTATGCCGGTTTAGGTTACCGCTGTTGGTGAATGACACTTTGTTACTAAAGAGAACGCGGGCAAAAAATCTGTTATCGTCCCCTAATTTCTCTTGTGCCCAGTGGCAGAACTGTACACGATGTTAAAAGTCGTCGCCATGCAATTCCTGATGCATAGAAATATTGTACTGGTGCAATCGATGTTCATGTAGCATTGTCAACACCGACGTTATTGAGATTCCCGATTGTCGCGTAATTTGTCTGCTACTGATGTGTGGATTAGCCGCGACAGCAGCTGAAACATCTACTTGGGCATCATCATTTATTGCAAATCGTTGTTGACGTTACACATGTGGCTGAACACTTCCTGTTTCTTTAAATAACGCAACTATCCGGCGAACGGTCGGGACACTTGGATGATGATGTCTAGGATACCGAGCAGCATACGTAGCACACGCCCGTTGGGCATTTTGATCACACTAGCCATACATGAACACTATATCAACCTTTTCTGCATTTGGTAAACGGTTAATTTTAATACGGGTAATTTATCACGAAGCAAATACCGTCCGACTGGCGGAATGTTACGTGATACCACGTACTTATACGTTTGTGACTATTACAGTGCAATCTATCACTAAGCGAAAAAAGTGGTCCAACTAAAACATTCATATTTATTTACGTACTACACGAATATGTAATAGAAATGGGGGTTCCTATTTAAAAAAACCTAGATGATACCCGTATGACCTATGGCAGCGCCATCTAGCGGCCCAACCATAGCGCCATCTGGTTTCCCCCTTCAAGCTAGACGAGTTTCGTTCTTTGTAGGTTTTTCGTTTGATGGTTATTTCGTGAGATATTTGGCCCGGTCACAATCAATGGACCACCCTGTATATGCGAAGCAAATGTTGTTTGGTTACCATGGAGACATTAAACGGCAGTACTGCCTTTCTATTACGTTCTTTTCTTACGAATATGTGGATAGCATGTGTATTTCTCTTTATTCTGTAATCATCTGCTCTCAGTAAACCTATTCAAAAATTATCACAATGTACCACAGACGGAAACTTGACGATCGAAAAGACGGAGCACAAAAATATTTTTGAGTTCACTGTACCGGTGCATATTGGAAGTGTGCGGAGAAACTCGTCCACTTGTTTGAGCTGATAGTAAGCGAATGCAAAATTGAGAAAAAGTACATATCCGTCATTTATTCAATCGGCAAAAGTTGCATACTTGTACGAGTACGCTGTAGGGTAGAAATGCTTCTCTTCAATGTAGGACTTGTTTGAAGAATAGAAAATGTAATAATGTAATCTTGTGTACAACAGGAATAATCTATTGTAGTACACACATCAAAAATCTTTTGCATCAGGTTCCCTGAACTATTGAAGGTGGATATTGAATCACAGAAACAGTCTCTTATTGTTCCGATATGTCACTAAACCCGCCCAAAGATGTAAACAACCATGCATTGGCATCATCTATTAGACAAAGGCGTCCGACAGCCAATCAGTTCCAGTCATTCCAAGAGGAAAGAGGCACACAGCTCGTGTTGTCTATAGTTCAACCATGCCTAGACGTCCAATAAAGCGGTTCGACCGCGTCCGCATTGTTACTTTGTGCCAGGAATGGTTCTCAACAAGTCAGTGTCCAGGCGCCTCGGTATGAGACAAAGCGACGTTGTTTGGACATGGGTGAGATACAGAGAGACAGGAACTGTCGATGACAGGCCTCGCTCAGGCCGCGCATGGTCTGCAACCTCTGTGGATGTCCGCTATCTACCGATTATCGCTCGCAAGAACCCTGTCAGGCAACGCCATGTTGAATAATGCTTTTCGTGCAGCCAGAGGACGTCGTGTTACGACTCGAAATGTGCGCAACAGTCTACATGCTGCGCAACTTCACCCCTGACGTCCATGGCGAGGTCCATCTTTGCAATCACGACACCATGCAGCGCGTTACATATGGGCCCAACAACATGCAGAATAGACCGCTGAGGATTGGCATCACGTTCTCTTCACGAATGAATGTCGCATATGCCTTCAACCAGAGAATCGTGGGAGACTTGTTTGGAGGCAGCGATTACAGCAAGGTGGAGGTACCCTGCCTTTTATGATGGCATTATATGGGGCCGACGTACGCCGCTGGTTGTCATGGAAGGCGCCGTAACGGTTGTTCGATACGTGAATGCCATCCTCCGACCGACAGTGCATCTACTTCGGCAGCATATAGGCGAGGCATTCGTACTCATGGATGACAATTCGCGCCTCCATCGTGTATGTCTTGTGGAAGACTTCCATCAGGATAACGACATCGCTCGACTAGAGAGGACAGCATCTTATCCTGACTTGAACCTTATCGAACATACCTCGGATAGAACGAAAAGAACTGTTTATGGACGACGTGACCCACCAACTATTCTGAGAGATCTACGCCGAATAGCCGTTGAGGAGGGGAACAATCTGCACCGAAAGTGCCTTGATGATCTTGTGGATAGTATGCCACGACGAATCCAGGCATGCATCATTGCAAGAGTGTGTTAGAGGTACCGGTGTGTACAGCAATCTGGACCACCACCTCTGAAGGTCTCGCTGTATGGTGGTACAACATGCAATTTAAGGTTTTCATGAGGAATAAAATGGGAGGAAATGATTTTTATGCTGATCTTTATTCCAATTTTCTGTACAGGTTCCGAAAATGTCCGAACCATGGTGTAGACATACTTTTATGATAGGTGTGATTTAAAACGATGTGTTGTGTACAGTAAATATACTTCTCCATTTAAAACCTCATCACTACTCTTTATGTTGTTAACGAAAAATTTAATGCTACTCTGGCGGTGGAAGTATGCAGAGATCACTTTTGAGGAAGCTCACCTCCCAGATGCATATTTACTTGTGTTGTTGTAGCAGTAAGGTGTGACTAGTTCAAGGATTTTTATGGTACGAAAGGTATCGTTCTACGCGAATACTTCTGCTGGCAGGGCGTCTCAGTTCACCCATTATTAAAAAGAGAAACGCCAACACTGGAAATTCGTCTCATCTAACACTGCGTTGCTACTATGTTCGTTTGTACCACCGTTGCTACGGGGGGGGCTCACAAACCCGACCTGCGTGTCTGATTTGTTAAGGATAGTTAGCACAAAAGGGCTTCATATTCAAGTATGTTGTCTAGAAGAAGTAAACAAACACTTTTGCTTTGGGTCTGAGTAAATTGTTGTTCTTTATTACTACGTAAACAAATTATATAGTGATTGTAACATTTACATATCGTACAGAAAAAAATGGTTACATAATGTAACTGTCGCGTGTCGTAACACGCAAAGTGGAACAATGACAGCTACGAAAACCAAACTGAGGTATGAACAGATGAGTAGAAAACAAGTACGAAAACGTTGTAAGTAAACGGAGTTTAGATAACGTCTTTTGAACGTACTGTTTCCACATGCAGTCTTTAATCAAACGTGAGTGTTTTTTTGAGACACACAAAGTCAGAGCATTGGTAACAATTATATTGGGTTTTGCTATCTTCACACCCATAGCACAGTCCTCTCTTAGGCCCGTACTCTGGGTCACACTCCGATTGTCTTACTGTTCGACCCCCGCCAGTATGTTTACAGATCTTTGGAGAGGTCTGTTGATATGCTTACTGCCAGTCCTGTGTAATAAAAGGCCTCTGACAAGGGCCTTTCCAAGCGAATTCAGAAAGTCTCTCCTCTTGATCTCCCCCTGGTTGTTAGCTCTGAAGATGACGAGACTATTTATGCCTGCTACATTCAGTAAGCAAAAGAACAAGGGTAACGGACACCTTCTAGTTGTTCTTGCTATATCATAGGTGGCACACATCTGACCTACTAAATCAACCCCACCCTTGGTAACATTATACAGACTTATCATCTCCGGGTTCACTTCATCACTAGTTATTGCATCTATTTTGCTGTCATGGTGCATAGTCCTCATTAGAAGTAGGTTACTGTTTTTCTTGATACATAAATCACTAATGTGCACGTGTTCTGAAAGCCAAAGATACTTGTAAAAGCATTCCTACCTCTTGTGTTCAAGTTTCTGGGGTAATTTCGATGTTGCTCTTCCTTACTCTTCCCAAAAGTGATAATTTATGGTCTTTCTGAAGTAATAGGGCCAGTTCATAGCTCATAGGCCAGTTATCCATCGTTATGTTCCTTGATGTTTTGGAAACATGATTATTCAACCTTTGGCGACATTAGCTGCACGCTTTCTCAACTTACACTGTCCATCTGATTGCTCGCCTAAATAAACGTCCAAATTTGACGTGTACGCCGTTCTTGCATCGGCTATATTGAACACTTTCATTCCATATTTGCCAGATTTGGAAGGGATGTACATTCGAAAACTACATCGTCCACGAAATTTGACAAGCATTTCATCTACAGTGACACATTCTCCAAGAGAATAGTGTGCCATGGAGTGGAACAAATGAAATATATTTCATATAGGAGCCAATCTATGCTAAATTTGCCTGTCGGACTGCGTTGTCTTATCGTCAAATGTCAGGCACTGTGCCAGAAACCTGAATTTCTGTAGGGTCTTTGTAGAGTACAATAATTCATATCCTGTTCCATCTCTGTCACGGAGTTGTTCTACTTTAACCATACCAACCTTTTAGATTCCACCCAAATACAAAAGACCAAGAAATGTTTCAATTTAACCTTTATCTGTCTCATAAACGAAGGTCTGAGACGAAGAGTATATCGACTTAGCGAGTTCGATACATTGGTTAGAATGCAGAATTACTTCATCCATTATTTCATCCGTGAAAAAGAGCCACCATATTTCTACATCTGTCCTTTTATTCTTTGCCATTCCCCACACAGCAGGAATATGTGACACAATATTACATGACCTCGCTCAGATACGAGGAGTCTTTCATCAATTTAGTACGCTTGTCCCTACCAACAAAATATTTCTTATTACTCTGATATCCATTACTGTCATCCCGACTTTCATTGCTTTCCGTATTGTGTTCACTGTATAGTTCGACGTCTACGTCTCCACCTTCGACACCTGATCCGGCACTAACGACTCTATTTCACAGTGCATCTTTACATGGATCTTCTGTTACATCCATTATAATTCTCGTCAGAAATAAATAGGCTGATTCAGCAATTTGAATGTGTGCTATAAACATATTTGCGTTGGGACAAACGATAAATCACTATTGTGCACATGTTCTGAAAGCCAAAGATACTTGTAAAGGCATTCCAACCTCTTGTGTTCAAGTTTCTGGGGTAATTTCGATGATGCTCTTCCTTACTGTTCCCAATCTGGATTATATAGCCCCAACAAGTACTTACCTACCTGCTGTGGTCGGTCTGGCAGACGCAAATACGCTACATACAATGGAATTCCACCATCACTCGAAGAGCAAATGGCACAGCTGTGTAAGGTAGGAAGTTACAGCGAATGCTGCTCGTGTGCAGTGATGTGAACCTAACGAAAACGAATCGCTCACACAAGTCCGGGTCCTGGAGACCCACCAGTAGCAACGCAGGATTAAAGACATCGACTAAACTGGTCACAGAACATCCCGACCACAACGTAAGAGGTTATATGAAGTTACAGAAGTCATTTGGTTTTTTAGAACATTTTGTGCAGCGGTGGCGCCCCCTTAAGCGGGCTAGTAATGTCAACAGAGAGACATCGATATGAAACTCTCTAATACGCCTAGTTTCTTGGACGATGCATTTCAGATTCGATTCCCGGCGGGATCAGGAAGTTTCCTTGCCTCGTGATGCCTGGGTGTTGTGTGATGTCCTTAGGTCAGTTAGGTTTAAGTAGTTCTAAGTTCTAGGCGACTGATGACCATAGATGTTAAGTCCCATAGTGCTCAGAGCCATTTGATGCATTTCAGAAGCAATACGCGGTCATTTCCAGGTTGTAGAACAGTCGTAACCCCACCTCGCCTCAGTTGTTGAATCACAAACTCTCATTATGCCATCCCTACATCAACGATATTTAGAGGGAGCGCAGAATTAAGTCAAATATCTGCGTGTGTAATCCACAAGGTATTGCCCTGTGCACTTCAAAAAAATTCTTAATACTGTCCCTAGCGATACCTTTTCCTGTTCCACTTCCAATTAAAATGAGAGAAAAGTGACTGCTTTATAGGGCTGTAGAAGACCTTATGTTCTTCCACGATATGAACGCTTTTTCGGAGTAGAATCATACTAGAGCGTTTCGCTAATATTCTGGAATACTACTTCAAGTGTGTGGGTTTGATGCCAACTAGCAGTAACAGGGAATATTCAATGTACACATACAAGTGCATCATGAATGAGCACTCACGCGAGATGGTAATGGAAACTCTAAAGATTGCTAACTGGCAGACGACTAGAGCTAGATGTCAACCATCCGGGCAAAGTTTCAATAGATAGTATTAAGTTATGAACCGAGAACCTTCGCATCGTTCCCGCAGAAATCGTGAAGATTAGGTTAATTACAGCGCGCAAGAAGCGCAAAGGCAATCATTGTTCCTACGATGCGTGCCGTATGGAACGGTAGGAACCACTGTATGTGCTACAGCGAGAAACACCTTTTGCCGTGCTGTATATTTCACGTGTTTTCTAGAGCACTGATATGAATGTCGTGAAGTACGAGCCCTTTAAACTTCTGCAACACCGATTTGCGAAGAATCCACACCTAAGCTCACTGAACCATTAGTAACACTGTTATAGTCATCTCGTGCTGTCTTCCTTTAATCCGGCCTAGTAGGTTCAAATAGTTGGCTCTGAGCACTATGGGACTCAACTGCTGAGGTCATTACTCGCCTAGAACTTAGAACTAGTTAAACCTAACTAACCTAAGGACATCACAAACATCCATGCCCGAGGCAGGATTCGAACCTGCGACTGTAGCGGTCTTGCGGTTCCAGACTGCAGCGCCTTTAACCGCACGGCCACTTCGGCCGGCTTTCAAATGGTTCAAAGGGCTCTGAGCACTATGGGACTTAACATCAGAGGTCATCAGTCGCCTAGAACTTAGAACTTCGTAAACCTAACTAACCTAAGGACATCACACACATCCATGCTCGAGGAAGGATTCGAACCTGAGACCATAGCGGCCGCGCGGTTCAGGCTGAAGCGCCTAGAACCTCTCGGCCACATTGGCCGGCCCGCCTACTTGGGTATCAAACACTTTACCAGTGTCCAGTGATGATGCCTGCACATACTGTCAAATCTTCACTCGAGCGAGAGAAAAGGAATGATTAATACCACTGTTTTGTCTTATGTACCCAGGGTGACGGATAGAATTGGCCGCGTACTGCATAAACGCGGCGTAAAGACTGTTAACAAAACGTCCAAGAGGATCATTGAGGGTCTAAGATAGGCAAAGGCGACCTACTTGCAATATCTGGATAATACCGCCTACCATCTCAATATGTAAACGTCTGTTCTGAGTGAGCGGACAATCCATCAACACCAGAACTACCGAAAAAGAACGAGAAAGTTATTACAGGGTGGAGCAGGTGGGAAGTCGGCCGTGGTGAAGCACTGGTTACTTGAGACTGACCGCATAATACAATCCAGAAAAACTTCAATAATGTGTTGGACCACCGGTGGCCTTTGTGCACGCAATTATTTGGCTTTTCATTATCGTGCCAAATAACTCTTATTTCAAATTCCCGTGCTGACTGGAAGGCTCATAACGCTCTAAACGAACTCAATTGGGTAGAGACCTTACTGCAAAGGCAGGGTTCGGCTTGCAAGAAGACAAGCAATTGAAATATTCGTCGTGTGAGGGCGGGCATAATCTTGCCGAAATGTAACCCAAGGGTGACTTGCCATGAAGGGCAGCAAAGCAGGGCGTACAAGATCGCCGATGTACCGCTGTACTGGCCGGGCGCCGCGGATGACAACCAAAGATGTCCTCCTGTGAAAACAAATGGCACTGCAAAGCACAACTCCTGGTTGTCGAGCAGTATGGCGGGCCACAATCGAGTTGGTATTCCACTGCTGTCCGGAACGCCTCCAGACTTGTCTTTACAGGTCATCGGAGCTCAAATTCGAAGCTGGACTCATCACTGAAGATATTTCTACTCCAGTAAATAATACTCGAAGTCATGGTTCTTCCTACAGTAGAGTAACTCGTAATACCCGTAAAATTATAAATGCAACACTGTTATGGGTAGTACAATAATGACCTTACTATAAGAAAATTTTTATTTGCACACATAGGGTTCATACAATTCAATTCCAGCCCCCTTCCCCCTTCAAAACCCCCGCCCCCAACCAAGAACGTAGCACGTACAGGGCAAGCTGTTAATGATTTTTATGACTGAGCCGGCCGGTGTGGCCGAGCGGTTCTAGGCGCTACAGTCTGGAACCGCGCGACCGCTACTGTGGCAGGTTCGAATCCTGCCTCGGGCATGGATGTGTGTGATGTCCTTAGTGTGGTGTCACCGCCAGACACCACACTTGCTAAGTGGTAGCCTTTAAATCGGCCGCGGTCCATTAGTGTGCGTCAGACCCGCGTGTCGCCACTATCAGTGATTGCAGACCGAGCGCCGCCACACGGCAGATCTAGAGAGACTTCCTAGCACTCGCCCCAGTTGTACTGCCGACTTTGCTAGCGATGGTTCACTAACAAAATACGCTCTCATTTGCCGAGACGATAGTTAGCATAGCCTTCAGCTACGTCATTTGCTACGACCTAGTAAGGCGCTATCGATTGCTATTTATCTTGTGATGCCTGTACCGTCAGACCGATGTTCACCAATTATGGCTTAATGTTAAGTATTCCAGAAGCTACGTACTATTTTTGCTACTATGAAGACCTTGTCCTGTTCCAGACCTCACGCCATCCTGCGTGAGCTTAAACGTGTGCCCTTCGGCCTCCCGTCCTAGTGGATTGGCTGTCTTGCCAGTCCACAACACTTAGGTTGGTTAGGTTTAACTAGTTCTAAGCTCTAGGGGTCTGATGACCTAAGAAGTTATGTCCCATTGTGCTCAGAGCCATTTGAACCATTTAGTTTGACTGATGGGGCTGGTAAGTGCTATACAACCTACTGCCCTCCCCTGACTTAAGCCCTCGTGAGTTCAATTCGATTTCTAAGCTGAAGGAAACACTTCACCGCATTCGCTTCAGAACTGCTACAAATTCGTCGGACAATAGACCGCGCCTCTCGAACTGTCAACACAAATGGCACTGCTAAGAGTATCCTACTCCTTCCACGTCGCTTGCAGCGGGTTATACACAATGCTGGTGACTACTTTGAACGTCAGTAAAACTTTGAAACACGTATCTATTTTGCACGAGGTGTAAATATATAATTGCCACTGTTAAAGTTCCCAGCCTCGTAGATGTGGTCATTCGCCTGCTCCTTCACTATACTTGTAGCATCTTAAAATCGCTGTCACCTAGAAACCACTGCATAAGTAACGGACTTTCTTTAAATGGCCTGTTGCAGAAATCCGCACGTGTGTGCAGGTACGTACATTTAAACTGCCGACAGCGAGCTGCATTAAGGAGGAAGCAAACAGGTGTTAATTCGCATGCGCAGCTGCGATGAAAAATTAATCCCGTCCTCGGCATTTGAGCTGCTCAAACGCCTCTCCTCCCATATCTGCTTGAAATTTCGTTGTTTGGTCATCTGTAGCGCTAAGTATCAACCTTCAATCCATTGTCATGCTACGTGGGAACCCATCGTTCCAAAACGAAAATGCCATGCTTGGCAGTTTTCACACTACAGTTTGGGTACTATGAAAACTATGATACTGATGATGCAAAGATCTTTCAAAAGGACGTCATTTTTTTATGCAACATTAAGTAGTTATAATCGTAAAGGCGACGTCGATGCATAAACGTTTGAAATTCAGTCTATCACTGTATACAATTACGAATCAAGCTACGTTTCTAATCTTGTACTTCATTAATCCTATAACTGCCTTATATCACACTCGTAAAATACCTCCGGAAAGCACTCACGAGTACAACGTGGCAAGAGCCATAATCTGATTTTCCAGAAACTTCTATCTTTTGAAAAAGAGGTAGAAATAAGATTACACATGTCTTGGCTTAGACGTTCATACTCCATCATTTCTGAGAAAACGACAGTGAAAATCTTCGATGTAGTTTGTGTTCCTTTAAGCAGTAAACAGTTAATCCTAAGCGGTGGCACAGTGGTTAGCATTGCGGTCCCACACTTCGGCGCTCCCTGTTGGAAACCAGATTATTATTTTTATATGTATTACATTTGTCTACCCATTGCCGTAGAAGATTACTGCATGAGTATGTTTCAATGTTTAATGAAAGGACATCGTCCTTATTCGTCTTATAATTGCATGGTTGGTAAAAGAATTAAAAAACAACAATAAATGAATGAGAAAGTTATTTGAAATTGTTTCAGATGAAATTCTTATAGAGTATCTGGTTTCGTAGTAAATTACAAGCTCCAGTTTTCGGAAAAATTATCCGTTATATATTATTTCACGCGAAATTACTGCAAACACATGAAATATTCAGATGTATTAACGAAGTTTCTGTCCCAAATGAGATGATCGTGGCGTTCGTAATTTCTGTGTTTCAAATGTACGAACCTTCTTGAAGACTAAGCGTAAGAATAAACTATTTGACTTGATATGAAAATAATACGAGATTTAAAATAGATTGCAACCCTTGGAAATACCACACATACGTGTGTAATGTAATTAATGGATGAAGTTATGAAACGCTGTTATAGTTTAACAATTAATATAGCGTCATTGTATGTCCTAATTTGATAAGAAACACTGGTATTAAGCTTCTGCGGAATTAAAATAAATGAAAGCAATAATTGAATTTCGAACACGGAGTGCAGAGATGACAGACAGCGATGCTACGTGCTGTGCCACGACTTCGGCTGCGCTCTGAAAGGAATTCAAATTATGGTGAAAATTTTGACAACCGTTTTCCCAGAAACGGTTGAGTGTCTAGAGATAAGCCGAGACACGTGTTCGCATATTTCAACTCCTCTTCCACTGAGCTAATTTCCTGTGAAATCGGATTGTGATACTTGGTGTGCGTGTTCTCCTCATTAGTACAAACACCAAAAATGCTTTGCATCACCTCGGTTCCGAGAGTTCCGGATCGTGTACAGAAAATTGGAATAGAGAGCAACACAAAAATCATTTCCGCCCTGTTTATTGCTCATGAATTCCACACATTGCATGCTGTACCACAATAAAACGAGACCTTCAGAGGTGGTGGGCCAGATTGTTGTACGCACCGGTATCTCTAATTATCAGTAGCACGTCCTCTTGCATTGATGCATGCGTGTATCCGCCGTGGCATACTATCCACAGGATCATCAAGGCACTGATGTTGCAGATTGTCCCCCTCCTTAACGGCGATTCGGCGTAGATCACTCAGAGTGCTTGGTGGGTCACGTCATCCATAAAGAGCCCTTTTCATTCTATCCCAAGCATGTTTCATAGGGTTAATGTCTGAAGAATATGCTGGCCACTGTAGTCGAGCCATGTCGTGCGCGACGGGGGACCCAATTGTGGTTCATGAAGACGAATGCCTCGCCAATATGCTGCGATATGGTTGCACTATCGGTCGGCCCCACATAATGGCACCCCAAAACAACAGCGAACCTCCACCTTGCTGTACTCCCAGGACAGTATGTCTAAGGCGTTCAGTCTGACCGGGTAGCCCCCAGACACGTGTTCGACGATTGTCTGGTTGATAGCATATGCAATACTCATTGGTGAAGGGAACGGGATGCCAATCTTCAGCGGTCCATTCGGCATGTTATTGGGCCCATCTGTACCGCGCTGCATATTGTGGTGGTTGAAAGATGGACCTCGCCACGGACGTCAAGAGTGAAGTTGCGCATCATGTAGCCTGTTGCGCACAGTTTGATTCGCAACATGACGTTCTGTGGCTGCACGGAAAGCATTATTCAAAACTGAGGCGTTGCTGTCAGTGTTCCTCCGAGCCATAATCCGTAGGTAGCGGTCATCCACTGCAGTAGTAGCTCTAGGGCGGCCTGAGAGCGGCATATTATAGACAGTTCCGGTTTCTCTGTATCTCCTCCATATCCCATCATCATCGCATATGTTCACTAAGAGACGCCTGGTCACTTCCCTTGTTGAGAACCCCACCTGGCACAAAGTAACAATGTGGACGTGATCGAACCGCTGTATTCATCGCGTAGGCATGGTTGAACTATACATAACAGGAGCCGTATATCTCCTTCCTGGTAGAATGACTGGAAATGATCGGCTGTGGGACCCGCTCTGTCTAACAGGCGCTTTCATGCAAGCTTGTTTACATTTTTGGGCGGGCTTAGCGACGCCTCTGAACAGTCAGCGGGACTGTGTCTGAGATGAAGTGTTCACAGTCAACGTGTGTCTTCAGGAGTTCCCGGAACAGGGGTGATGCGAAACTGTTTTCGATGTGTGTACAAGAACATTGTTTCAGCAGAGCGGAGTGATATTGCCTGTATCTTTTCTTTCACAATTTTGCTATTTGAATTCCTTGGTGAAATGGGCTATTTTTACAAAGAAAGATTTTTGCTGTGGGAATGTTGTGATTCGTTTTATGTCTTGTAATTTGAGCGTTCGGATGTAATTCTTTACTTTTAATTCCAGCAGACTTACATGATATAGATAAGTACACACTGACAAGATCTGAAACAAGGGAATGGAGGTCTTGCATATATATCTGTTAATTTTTATGGTGCCTGGCCTAGCAGCTACAACTGTTAACGCGATCGCTTACGGGAAGGAGAGATGCACCGCCTGGGACCGAATCCGTTAGCTGGATTATGGACAAGTGGTCGATGCTTCGGCTAGCATGGATGTGGGTTTTAGGTTGTTTCACGTGTCCCACTTAGTAAACAGCGAGCTGTTTCTCAAATTCTGCATAAGATACATGCTACGTAATCATTTCTCAGACTTGCACAAAGAATTTACTCTATATGCTGACAGGCTGCGTGCACAGCTTCTATGCTTAGGGACAGACTTATAACCTTAGCTGTTTGGGCCCACACTTACTCCGCAGCACCTGCTGGCTGTTCATTGCCGTTTTATGAGGGACAACAGTGTCTGAGCTATGAGGTGAGAACAACTGCAACATGTGTTATGCTAATAGACCGGACGCAGTACAGTTTCAGTTTCGTATTGTGCTCGGCACTAAAACACTGTTAATTCCTGTTCTTGGATATTAAAGTTCAGGAAAGTGGTTCCATATAGCTTAAAGTTGAAGTTAACTTGCTGCCTAATTAAATTTTCTTCATTGCTATATAACGTCAGTCAGTTATGCAGAGCTACAGCTACACTGAAGAATCAGTTAGAATGTGTGGCCGTAAGTTTTTTAGTTCTTTTATTAGTCGGTATTAACTAAACTAAAGTGAAAAGTAGGTTAATATGGGTGTAAAAAAAGAAGAGAACCAAGCAAAATCTATTAGTATAATAAAAATAAGCTATAATTTACCCAAACTGACGTCCTTTAAAAAAAACAATAATGGTTCAAATGGCTCTGAGCACTATGGGACACAACTTCTGAGGTCATTAGTCCCCTAGAACTTAGAACTAGTTAAACCTAACTAACCTAAGGATATCACACACATCCCTGCCCGATGCAGGATTCGAACCTGCGACCGTAGCAGTCTCGCGGTTCCAGACTGCAGCGCCTAAAACCGCACGACCACTTCGGCCGGCTTAAAAAAAAACATGTGGTCACTGTAACAATTAGGTTTATTACCGTAAAACATCATGGAGGTAAGTTACCCTCTGAATTAAGTATATAAGCATTTAATGAGTGGACAAAGGAATTGCAATCATGAAAGGTAGCCTTAGCGAAGGTAGTTGGACATCTGAAGGCGAAACATCAAACTACATTGGGGATGAGTTCTATGACTACGAGTATATTTAGTTAGTTAGTCGTTTAAAGAAAGAATCCCGGGAATATAAATTCTAAGACAAGAAGAAAACAACGAAGCACCACGAAGGAATTATCTGAATGGGACGGAAATCCGTAGACGAGACGTAAAAGCGTACAGACGAACAAATAATTAAAATATCATAATTATTGGATGATTTATTCAAGAGAAAGTGGTTCAGAAATTGAGCAAGTCTGTAAAGAGCCGGCCGACCCCTGGCCATTATGCAACCCTTTATTCGGCTTGACATTGATTGACAAAGTTGTACGCTCTCCTGAGTGATATCGGGCCAAATTCTGTCAAAATGCCTAGCTGTTCGGAGGGTCGTGCCTATATTGCTAAAAATGTTGTCATTTTGCGAGGGATCCGGCGACCTAGCTGGCCAAGGTACGGTTTTGCATTCACGAAGACGAGAAGTAAAAACTCCCACCATACGCGAGTGAGCATCTTCTTGCTGAAATGTAAGCCCAGGATGCCTTTTCTGGAAAGGCAACAAAATAGAGCGCAGAATATCGTCGATGTGCCGTTGTGCTGGATGGGTTCTGCGAATCACAATCTGGTTTTCGAGCTGTAAAGCGGGTGACAAGGCGGGACCCCACATCGTCCAGGACTCACCAGAACGTCTTTGGCGGTTATCCAACGTCAGTTCGAAGCGAGATTCATCACTAAAGACAATTTTACTCCAATCAATGCGATTCAAGGCCAAGGACGTGTCTGGGGACGCCCTGGACGGCAGACGAATACCAACCCCACTGTAACCCGTCACACGGTCCGAAGTCGGCGATATTCTGCGCACCGTTATGTTACCCTTCGTGGCAAGCCTCCCTAGACTTACATTTCAGCAACATAATTACCACCTGCACAGGTCGAGGGTTCTTGTTGCCTGCCTTCGCGCTTGCGAAACCATCCTTTGGCCAGGATGGTCGCCAGATCTCTCCTCATTTGAAAAACTTTGGATCATTATGGTGCGGGCCTCCAACCACCATGGGATGTTGACTATGTAACGAGCCAAACGGAAAGAATAAGGCTCGATATCACTCAGGAGAACATCCAACAAACGTGTCAATGACTGCCAGTCCGAATAACTACTTCCGTAAGGACTAGGATGGACTAAAGATTTATTGACCTGCTCAACTTCTAAAGCTCTTCCTCTTGAATAAATTGTCCAGTTTTCCTGACACTGTATTCATTTGCTTGTACGTCACATCTTTCGATAGCTGCCCCATTCGGACAACTCCTTCGAGTTGCGTCGATTATTTGTTTCATTCCATCTAAGAGTGTAAGTACGAATACCAATACAATTGCCATAGTGCATGATAGAAGCGACAAGCAGTCTGGGAACATGTAAACTGTGTAATAAAACTGTGATGTACGTTAACTAGCCCTGCACCTCCTCGAATTAATCGTTACATCGCCGGCTTATTCTTATTACTCCTATCTGGTGTGAATGTGGAAGACGCTAGTTGTGACGACTGGAAATTCTGAGTCCAGCTTGCCCGCTGTACTCAGTTATAATAGAGACATCCTTCCGTGTGATATCATTGCAGTAAGCATGTACTCATTAATATATGAACGGCAAGCATGCACACAGTTATCTTTGGGCAGAAAGAGTCATCTAACCTAACCTCTCGAATCTTGGTTGTTTCTATGTAGACTTCCTAGGTGTATTCCGATGTTAAAATCTGCATAAGTTATCAGCCGAATGGTGGCATCGTCTTGCTGCAATGTGTTAATGTGTTTTGTACCCACCTTCCTCAGGCGAAGTGAGGTATGCTTTGTGAATGAAACTTACAGGACCAACAATTTTTTTTTGCGTTTTAGGGTGTTACGTCATCATCTGGTACAAATATTAGTACATGGTGCCGCGATATTTCGTTAGATCAAAGATTTTCTACTAGTACATGTACAGAGTATCTTCATTCCCAGAGTTGAAAACTTTTAAAGATAGAATCAGGAATAAAACAATCATGATTATTTAAAAGCAAATGCGTTGTGAAATTATTTAACTAGGAAAAAATATGTATCACATTAACTAATGAACTATAGACAAATTACAACAATTTTACACAGAAAGTACTGGCTCTGATCACTATGGGACTTAACAGCTGTGGTCATCAGTCCCCTAGAACTTAGAACTACTTAAACCTTACTAACCTAAGGACATCACACACATCCATGCCCGAGGCAGGATTCGAACCTGCGACCGTGGCAGTCGCGCGGTTCCGGACTGCGCGCCTTGAACCGCGAGACCATCGCGGCCGGCACAGAAGGTAACTGGACAATATAGTTTCGTGATATTTTACGAAGATGCCTTCAATAGATCCTAAATTACGATCAGATAATATTGATGTTAAGGAGGTGGGTGAAGCAGCTATGATTATGCAAATTAAAAATTTTTTTCACAGCGAGAGAAATTCTAGTAACTGAATTAAAGGAAATGCACTTCGCCTTAATGTAATGGATATAAAATTCACTGAAAGGTTGACAATATGGTGCCACCACTATGGTGACCACCGACATTTCATCCCAGTTTCTGTCAGCATGGGAATCTTGTCGGCCAACTGCAGCTGACCTTGCGGATTCCGACCAATAACAATTTTATGAATAAGATTAAAAACACCTACTCTCAAAGTTTTCGTCATGGTTACCAATGCTGCTCTGGCGTGGGAAGGCTAGCAGAAAATTGGTGCCACTCGGCTACTGGTTCATATCCATGGGCCAATCGAGAGCCTTGAGCCTTGCCCATAGCCACAGGCAGGGAAGTGTTGATCCCGCAAAAATAAGTATTGTTAGCCAACGTGAATCCATGTTACTAGGATTTTAAATGAAATGTTCTTTCATAGCATGATGACAGAGAAGCGACCGATCATAAGCTCTGCAATTCTCAGGGTTACACCTGGATTTCAGATTTTGTCTGCCCTAAAAGCGTTTCTCCTAACCTGTCTTTCAAAGTAGTTTTACGTGAATAAGCCTCTCTCGAGGCGCCTGATGTGTGAAGATGGGACATAGCAAATCTTCTGTCCTATACTTCGGAAGGATTGCGTTCAGCACCCAAACACTTTTAACTAAGCTTCGATGTAGCATAACCAAGGTAGAAATGGCTCGCGTGGCTGCAGAAATAACAGGTTCTTCTCACCACATCGAAGGTAAATAGCTGAACACCCATTGGCAGTGTTGAATATTGTCTGAAATTATGATGCGACCTCAAAAAATTGACCATGGTGTTTATTTGGATGTGCATATTACACTACAAAATCCGTTGCATCAATTTGGTGATAAATAGCCATGTAGCAGAAGCTGATGTCACTGTAAGCCATTTGGCACAAGGGTCACAAGAGAGTAACATAGACATAGTTATTAAAATCCAACAAACCCTATTTTGTTGTGTATTACAGTTCGTTAATATCTGTTGTTACTCAGTAATTGAACGGAACCAAAGTGAAAAGGTGTGCGTAAAACGATCTAAAACAAACTATTGATCTCAGTTTGAGAAACTGACCTAGTTAGAAGGAAATGTATTAACTGGCTAAGTAAAAAGTCGTTCTCTGCAAGCACTAAATGTAAGGAATCATGCGCTGTGCCATATGGTATGCAAACATCTAACTTTATTCTTGTTTGCACAACTTCTAAATTCAGAAATCTCAACAAATACATATTTAGCAATACATTTTGCTGCTACCAAGTAAGCTGGAATATACTGAAAATGTAGCTGAAAACAAAACTTCGAGACGGTCATGAAAAACGAAATGGCAGCGACAGTGCCCATCATGTGTAGGCATTAGTGCATGAAGAGCACTTCCAGGATGCGAGAAATTCGTCACGTTTTGTTTGTTTCAATGGGTCGGAAAACAATTTATACCGTGTTATTAAACAAAATCATTATGAATAAGGCCTTCCAGATGTAAATCAGTGTATTCGAATGTGAGAATTGAGTAATCAATTGCTGTGTTGTATCCATGTATCCGTGACACGAATCAATAAGCATACTTAGTTTCTGAGAAATCATGGCGAAGCTCCAGCCTTATTCTGGAAAGCACAGAGAGCGTAAATTCACGCTGCCTTCGCCAAACAACGTACAGCAATTTTCCCTGTCGTTTAACAGATGAGAAACCTAGCTTGACTTTCAGCAATAAAACGTCGTGGAGTCCCTACAACCCCTCCTTTACGTGCTTCGTATTCCACGAAAATTATGCTCCGGCACAAGTGAAGTTTACAGCAGTCTGTGTACCCGCCCGGCGGTTCAGTGCATTCTCCAATTCGGTTGATATCTTAACTACTACTGCCCAGATTCAAAAATCATGCCGTAAACAGTTATCGATTAAAAACTTTGCTCTTCCTCCAGACAGCACATAGTGAACGTAATATACGTTCTAGTTTCACAATAGTCCAATTTCAAATCTTGCAAAATTGTATCTCCAACAAAATTCAAAGGTTCATCTGATAAACAGATATTCACTCCATCTCACAATGATTTGTCTTTATATTTTATACGATTATTTACCCCACGAAACTCAACAGTTCGTACAGTACAACGTTTTTGAAAACAGTTTCTCTATCCCATGTGATTCAGTTACACCTTGGCGCCTTGTGATATGAATCTCACAGCAACGAAAGTTTTTCTTTTGTTGTGGGTGGCTATAATTGAAGTGCAGATACTCACAGAGATCCAGTGTGGGCTGTAATTATCATATGGAAGCAAACCTTGGTAGATATGCTAATATGTCAATGAAGAACCGATTTATGCTCGAAAGAAATTTATTGAATTGTGTCCACCAGGCGCACACATGGCACTGTATGCTATTTGTATTACGGTCTGACAACTACGCTAACATTTGAGAAGTCAACTCTTGAGTGAATGGTATGATTATCGAGAAAAAAGACCGTGCGACGTTAATGAAACAGCTTCATGTAAACGTCAGAGACTACAGTTCTGCATTGAGGGAGTATCGTCGACTGAAAGGTTTGAGGAGTGGCTCGATGTCATTTAACGGTTTAAAGAAGACGATCATGACGGTCGCAAACACAGGTGAGCTTGGTGTGTAGCTGCTTACACAGGTCAGTGTGGGCTGTAATTATAGTATGTCAGCGGAGGTTGGTAGTTATTCTAATGCGGAATCGACCTAAGCTGAAAAAATTGGGACCACTTCCGAAACACGAAAGGCAAATGAGTCCTGTCCTGGTGGAAATTACTGATGAAGTTATTGCTTTAACTGACCATGCAGCACGTGTATTGGGTAGTGCTAGTGATCGTGCAGTATCCCGAGAATCGTCCATCCCATTGCCAAGAGTACGAAAAGTCTTGTGGTCATTTTTACACTGGCAGCTGTACAAGATCCAGACGGCCCAGCAACTGAAACCTCATGATCCGCCATTATAAACTTGGTTTTCGGCTTCTGGCACGAATCGAAGTTGATGACGTGCGAGCAGGCAATAGTCAATGGAGTGCCGAGGCACATTTTACACCATGGGGCTTAGTGACTACACAGAACTGTCGAATTTGGGGTGCTGTTAAAGCGAGAGTTGTGCACGAAGAGACATTTCACTCGCTGTATGTGACTGTGTGGTGTGCATTCACAACTACCTTTATTCTCGGTCCGTTCTTCTTTCAAGAGAATACACCCAGAGGGCCTGTCAGGTGTATCGTGAAGTCTGCACTCTATCGAGACCACGTTGTACAGCATATGATTCTTGCTTTGGAAGAGCACAACTGCGTGTAAACCATTGTTTTCATACCAGATGAGGCAACACCTCTTGTCGCTAGCGCATTGAAAGATCTGCTTAATGCAACCTTCCAGGAACATGTTATCTCATGAGATTACCCAGATGCATGGCCGGCCTGCACGATCGTGTTTTTTTTTTTTTTTTTTTTTTTTTTTTTTTTGCTAACGTTACGTAGCGCTCTGTATGAAAATCACTGGCTGCGCTGTGTCCAGTCTGTGGCTGGTTTGCATTGTTGTTTGCTATTGTAGTGTTGGGCAGTTGCATGTTAACAGCGCATAGCGTTGCGCAGTTGGAGGTGAGCCGCCAGCAGTGGTGGATGTGGGGAGAGAAATGGCGGAGTTTTGAGAGCGAATGATCTGGACGTGTGTCCAACAGAGACAGTAAATTTGTAAGACTGGATGTCATGAACTGCTATATATATTATGACTTCTGAACACTATTAAGGTAGATACATTGTTTGTTCTCTATCAAAATCTTTCATTTGTTAACTATGTCTATCAGTAGTTAGTGCCTTCAGTAGTTAGAATCTTTTATTTAGTAGGCAATATTGGCAGTCGCTGTATTGCAGTAGTTCGAGTAACGAAGATTTTTGTGAGGTAAGTGATTCATGAAAGGTATAGGTTATTGTTAGTCAGGTCCGTTCTTTTGTAGGGATTACTGAAAGTCAGATTGCGTTGCGCTAAAAATATTGTGTGTCACTGTAGTGAATGTCTGGGCACGTTCAGTTATGCTCAGCTGTTTGAAAATCAAATAACGTAGGGGTTCACCAGCACAGTAATTCATTAATTTTTCTAAGGGGACGTTACAAAAGGAACACGTATACCAGCGACGCCTTCAGTCTCCAGCTGATCTGAAGACCAGTATGCAAGAACACGTTGTTCAGATTCCACCGGAACTGCTGCGAGAAACTTCGAGCAAGTTGTACGGATGCACCATCTCGTGGACGTCTGCGGTATTCATACCGAGGAAATTGTGTAAGCGGTGGTCAATAATGAAGACAACATTATGACTTTCTCACTTGTTTGACAATTTTTGCCCATGTCCCGTTTCTAATCCATCACATAGGGAAATTTTTTGCGTCCGTCTTTCTTACATTCGCAACACCTGATCTGCACCTGATGGCCAAAATTGGTATTAATTTTTTCCGCGTGGATATGTTACGCATTAGAATATCTTCCAAGTTCCGCTGACATGCTATAACTACATCCCACACATGACCTCTTTGAGCAGCTGCACTTTAATTATAACCACCCGTTATGTAAAGTCTTCCTGTTACCAGCATTATCTGAAATGAAGATTTCTTCATTTTGTAGACACTTGTACCGACTAATACTATGAGAAACGTTATTACAAGTACCTAATCTGTCTTTGTAACACCGTTTCCAGTTACCATAACGGACAAACAATAAATCGTCGTGACAGCTGGTAGGTCTTCAGAATAAAGGTGTGGTAGGTGTTTAAAGGAAGAATGTGCCGAGAGTTATAGGTTACAATACTTTCTGTGAAGTAGCCTATGAATTCAGAGCAGTGGTAACGCCGATGTATTGGCGTTCTGTGGCTGGCCATAATGGCCAAAGAAAATAAATTACTGTCCTGTCTGATTCAGTGCGTCATAAAATATTGAAAAGAGTGTTGCAATACTTTAGTTTCAGAAATAAAATAAACCGTAAATAATAACGCAAAAAGTAGTCACAATCGTCTGATCTTTATGCTAAACTTAGATATGGATACAAGTAAATGATTACAACACAAACCGAACTGTTTATTGAGGGAAATTTGTTCACCAGTATTTAAAATCTATATAGTAGTTGGTCATCTTTGTTGTAGATATAGAAAGTGATCTGACAGGGCGTGGTTGTACAGAGGTTTCGGGTAGTCTATAGCCGATACGATTTGTAACCAAAACCCTTGCTTCCTGCAACCTAATGATTTATCCGCATGATGATAGGAACACTTCGGGATGTAGGACAATTAAAATTTCGTCAAATTTATATGGGCAAGCATACGTGAATTGTACCAGGACTGCATTAAGTCCCAGCTCGTGGTCAAGTGCCTAGCACTCTTACCTCACGACTACACGTCCGGCCGGGTCGAGGATTTTCTCCGCTCGGAGACGCGGTGGTTGTGTTTTTCTCATCATCATTCGGAAGTGCCGTTATTAGCATCATTATATCAGTAATATTCAATGTATCAGTAATATATAAGTGAAGCATAATCCGGACGGTCTAAGATGGTTCTTTAATGTTTGGCCTTGTCGTTGAAGCAGCCAGCAGTCAACAGAATACAATCAGTATGAAGAAAACCAAGAAACTGGTTTTTAAGACCTTCGGTGGCTCAGTTTGTTATTATGATAAAGGGAAAGGGAGAAAGAGCAGATCCATGATGACACCCAGAGAAACGTGAAAATCACGTGATATCCGAGCAAGACAATGTGCTCGATTGTTAGAACTGTGCTAGAGTAGCCGAGCGCATTCAATTAGTTCTTCAGGTTGTTCATGCCCTACCCTCCTCCCTCCCCCCCCCCCCTCCCCCCACCTTCCCCGAGAGTCAACTGTATGAGATGACTTGGTACTTGGTAAAACACCCTTTTTCAAGTCCACCAAAGCGAAGGTGCTTTCTCATAAGGAACTGAACTGTATAGACAGCATCAAAATTACTACTGAATTTCTCATAGCAACGCTAATCGGGTTTTAAATACTAAAACCTTGCCTATTCTGCTATCTATTGTGTCGTATACACAATGATTCGTAGTTTCTTCTCTGTCAGTGTTATCCCATAACAGGTTTGGTTTCGAATCTATTTTTCCGGGCAACGACCTCTTATCAATAATTGGCATATTAGTCCTTCTACATCATCGCTTAAATGTATATTACAGCTTCAGGCTACAACCATTGGTGGTGTTACGCATTTATACACGCTTACTAACGAGATTTCATGTGACGGTGCTTTACACGGAAAGGTCTCAGTAGTCCTTACACAGTTCCCTTTCGTCCTCTTGCTTGCATCTGGATGTTTTTTACGTTAGCAAATGATTCCAATAAACGTTGCCACGACAGAGGGCAAGCGACATTAATTGTGGTAGTTAGTATAGCGCCATTGCTACTATTCATCGGTTTATTAACATAATCGTCGGCTTTCCGGGCGGGAAGGAGCGCCGGACCCGGCACGAATCCGCCTGGCGGATGTGTGTCGAAGTGCGGTGAGCCGGCCAATCTGTGGATGGTTTTTAGGCGGTTTTCCATCTGCCACGGCAAATGCGGGCTGGTTCCCCTTATTCCGCCTGAGCTACATAGCGGTTGCTGCGCAAACAAGTTCTCCACGTACACGTACACGTACACGTACACGTACACGTACACCACCATTTCTCTACCACGCAAAACATAGGGATTACACTTGTCTGCTGTGAGACGTTCCCTGTGGGGTGCACCGGGGGCCAAACTGCATAAAATCTCTGGGTTCGTTGTGGGGCGGCGGAGGGGTGAAGTGGACTGCGGTAGTCGTCGTGGGGTTACGTCCCATTGCGGGTGCGGCGGGGGCGGAGCCACTCCGTCGTTTCTAGGTTCCCGGTTAACATAACATAACATAACATAATCGTTTCTATACATCATTAAAGGGGAGTTCCCTTTATCTGCCTTGATGATGACTGCATTTTCATCGCTAAGCTTTTTATGAATTTGCTTAAACGTGGCAAGGGAGTTTTTCTTAACCTGGCCGCTATTCTTCATCTCTTTAGTGAATAGATATTTAACTTTACATCCTATCTTGGCTTCTTCACATCTGTGTAACTTAACAGCGTCTACAGCAAGTGTCACATCGACAACCAACATAGTAGCAGTAGCCTGATATGATGGGGTCTCTACATTATGCTTCAGACCTTTATTTAGAATATCGAGTTTAGCCTCGTCACAAGGTATAGTGATTTTATTAAAAACCCTCTCATATGAAGTAAAATGGAAAGTATTCTGATCATGCTCATGACCTAGGGGCCTCTAGGCACTCTCAAGCACTAAAAGCTTTTTATGAAAGATCAACTCACGGTCTAAAATTAATCGCTCATGAACCGATTTTAAAATAACATCAACCTACGTAGGGTACAATAATCTACAAATGAAGCGACATTTCTCTGAATTTTTACTTTAGATGACACACAATTAGGAACCAGTTTTCGTGGGAGACACTGCTTGTTAAATAAATAAGTAAACATGCTTGTTCGCTTTAAGAATAATAAGCTTAATACTTGAAGAAGTTAAGAAGTTCATTTAATTAAAATTTATACAGCTTCACTGCTGCAGATTGACAACTGTGAATAAAATTTTAAACGTTAAGCAATGAACCACATCTGTGGATGAGGTTAATAAAGATATGAAAGATATTATTAAGAAAGATGTTAAACTGAAAGTGGAGAATACTGTTGTTGAAACAATCATTGGCAAGGAGGAGACCTGAAACGTTTTTTCAAAAGGACATAGAGAGTATAACGAATCTACACTCATTCTCATAAAATAAGGATAATTGCAGAATGTGGTAGCACACAACGTGGTATTACACAAAACTGGTGCTAATAGCATACGCACATAGCGAACACACACAACACAAATCTGTAAGTCCACGGTGTTGGTGATACGTTGAGAAAACCATCCCGAAACACACGTGCTACAAAAGGCCAGTGTTTCCTGCGCGTGTACCCCGACATCAATATGAGATATTATCACTATGCACAAGTACACAGGCCGCACAACGGGTTGGCATACTCTGGATCACGTGGTCGAGCAGCTGCAGTGCCTCTCGGAGCTCCTGAAGTGTCGTAGGGATTTGAAGACATGCAGTCATATGTCGACCAAGAGCATCCCAGACGTGCTCGATGGGGTTTAGGCCTGGGGAAGAGGCAGACCACTCCATTCGCCTGATATCTTGTTTCAAGGTACTCCTCCACGTCGGAAGCTCGGTGGGGCCGTGCGTTATAACCCACCAGGTGGAAGGTGTGACCCACTGCACCCCTGAAGAGGCGGACGTACTGGTGCAAAATGACGTCCCGATACACCTGACCTGTTACAGTTCCTCTGTCAAAGACATGCAGGGGTGTACGTGCACTAATTACACCATCAAACGACGACCTTCATACAGGTCCCTTTCAAGGACATTAAGGGGGTGGTATCCGGTTCCTGGTTCACATCAGAGGATAACTCGGCGAGAATCACTGTTCAGACTATAACTGGACTCGTCCGTGAACATAACCGGGGACCACTGTTCCAATGATGATGTACTGTGTTCTTGACACTAGGATTTCGGGGCTCTCCTGTGATTAGGGGTCAGTGGAATGCACCTTGCAGGTCTCAGGGCGAATAAACTATGTCTTTTCAGTCGTCTGTAGTCTGTGTGTTTGGAGACAACTGTTCTAGTGGCTGCGGTGAGGTCCTCAGCAAGGCTATCTGCAGTGCTCCGTAGCCGTCTGCGGGCACTGATGGTGAGATATCGGTCTTCTTGTGGTGTTGTACACTGTGGACGTCCCGTACTGTAGCGCCTGGACACGTTCCCTCTCTGCTGAAATCGTTGCCATTATCTTCAGATCAAACTTTTGGCACATGGAGGGCCCGTTCTACGACCTGCTGTGTTTGACCAGCCTCCGGTCGCCCTAGTATTCTACCCCTGATAATGTCATCAACATGTGTTCTTTGAGCCATTTTCAATACACAGTCACCATTAGCACACTTACTCGCTGCACCGTACTCTGATATGCACTGACACACCTCTGCGTATGTGGACTGCTGCCAGCGCCACCATGCGGCAACCGCAGGTCAAATGCACAGAATGACTACATCTACATCTACATCCACACTCCGCAAACCACCTAACGGTGTGTGGCGGAGGGTACCTTGAGTACCCCTCTCGGTCCTCCCTTCTATTCCTGTCTCGTATTGTTCGTGGAAACAAGGATTGTCGGTATGCCTCTGTGTGGGCTCCAATCTCTCTGATTTTATCCTCATGGTCTTCTCGCGAGATATATGTAGGAGGGAGCTATATACTGCTTGACACCTCGGTGAAGGTATGTTCTCGAAACTTCAACAAAAGCCAGTACCGAGCTACTGAGCGTCTCTCCTGCAGAGTCTTCCACTGGAGTTTACCTATCATCTCCGTAACGCTTTCGCGATTACTAAATGATCCTGTAACGACGCGCGCTGCTCTCCGTTGGATCTTCTCTCTCTCTTCTATCAACCCTATCAACCCTATCTGGTACGTATCCCACACTGCTGAGCAGTACGGATCCCACACTGCTGAGCAGTATTCAAGCAGTGGGCGAACAAGCGTACTGTAACCTACTTCCTTTGTTTACGGATTGCATTTCCTTAGGATTCTTCCAATGAATCTCAGTCTGGAATCTGCTTTACCGACGATCAATTTTATATGATCATTCCATTTTAAATTACTTCTAATGCCTACTCCCAGATAATTTATGGAATTAACTGCTTCCAGTAGCTGACCTGCTATATTGTAGCTAAATGACAAGGGATCTTTCATTCTATGTATTCGCAGCACATTACACTTGTCTACATTGAGATTCAATTGCCATTCGCTGCACCATGCGTCAATTCGCTGCTGATCCTCCTTTATTTCAGTACAATTTTCCATTGTTACAACCACCTGATATACCACAGCATCATCCGCAAAAAGCATCAGTGAACTTCCGATGTCATCCACAAGGTTATTTATGTATATTGTGAATAGCAACGGTCCTACGACACTCCCCTGCGACACACCTGAAATCACTCTTGCTTCGGAAGACTTCTCTTCATTGAGAATGACATGCTGCGTTCTGTTATCTAGGAACTCTTCAATCCAATCACACAATTAGTATGATAGTCCATATGCTCTTACTTTGTTCATTAAACGACTGTGGGGAACTGTATCGAACGCCTTGCGGAAGTCAAGAAACATGGCATCTACCTGGGAACCCGTGTCTCGTGGACGAATAGCGCGAGCTGGCTTTCACACGATAGTCTTTTTCGAAACCCATGCTGATTTCTATAGAGTAGATTTCTAGTTTCCAGAAAATTCATTACACTCGAAAATAATACGTGTTCCAAAATTCTACAACTTACCGACGTTAGAGATATGGGTCTATAGCTCTGCACATATGGTCGACGTCCCTTCTTGTAAAAGGTGATGACCTGTGCCCTTTTCCAATCCTTTGGAACACTATGCTCTTCTAGAGACCTACGGTACACCGCTGCAAGAAGGGGGGCAAGTTCCTTCGCGTATTATGTGTAAAATCGAACTGGTATTCCATCACGTCCAGCGGTCTTTCCTCTTTTGAGCGATTTTAATTGTCTCTCTATCCCTCTGTCGTCTATTCCGATATCTACCATTTTGTCATCTGTGCGACAAGAACGAACGACAGTCAGTCTTCCTCTGTGAAACAGCCTTGGAAAAAGACATTCAGTATTTCGGCCTTTAGTCTGTCATCCTCTGTTTTAGTACCATTTTGGTCACAGAGTGTATGGACATTTTGTTTTGATCCACCTACCACTTTGACATAAGACCAAAATTTCTTAGGATTTTCTGGCAAGTCAGTACATAGAACTTTATTTAACGGTCACATCCTGGTATAGGATATTATGCACGAGAGGGACACACAGATCGAACTCTTACGTGGGCTTACTAGCCTGATGGACCAGGAAAAAAAATTAGCTCTGGAGATGGTTAAAAACAATGATATTCCTGGCAAGCTTTGTCGTGTGGTTTGAGTACGGTGTATCTGATAGAACATATTATTAGTAGTCAATAATTAATTAGAGGAGGATTATTGTCAGATTGAAATGAATCACGTGCAAGGAACACAGGAAATAGACCACCTGTCTAGCAGGGAGGGGCCATGGCGTTGGGATCACGGATTTACTTCAAGCATCCTTAGTACGCCATTGAAACAACATTATATGCAAGTGGTAAGGTGCGCTACTCTGACAGTTCGGAAAAATAACAAAGAAGAATTTGGAATTTGCACCTAGACTATTCGTTCTTGCTGCATTAGCAACGTTTCACCGCTACATCGGTTAATAGACAAATGGGGGCTGCCTCTGCGTCTGCAGATTGAATCGTCGCCGTGCAAAGTACATCTACAACATACTCTGCAAGCCACCTAATGGTGTATGGTGGAGGGTACTTTTGGTACCACTATATAATCCATCCAACCATGTCCTACTCGCTAATAGTGCTTCGGAAGAATCATTGTCGGCAAGCCTCTGTATTGGCTCTAATTTCTCGAATATTCTCCTCGTGGTCAATGCACGAGATGTATGTGGGTTGAACTAGTATGTTGTCTGACTCCTCCTGAAAAGCGCTGTCCCGGAAATTCAATAGTATATCTCTCCGTAATGCACATTGCCTCTCTTTTAACGTCTGCCAGTGGAGTTTGTTAAGCATCTCTGTAACGCTCTCTCGCCAGCTAAACTATCGCGTAACAAAACGTTCCGCTCCTCGTAGGGTCTTCTCTATCTCCTCTTCGTTGGATCTTCTCTATCTCCTCTATCAGTCCTACCTGATAGGGATCCCAAATAGATGAACAGTAACCATGAATCGGGCGAACAAGCGCCATATAAGCCACTTCTTTCATGGATAACTTACATTTCTTTACGATTCTTCCGATGAATCTCAGTCTGGCGTGAGGTTTTCCCACTATCTGTTTCATATGGTGGTTCCACTCAAGGTGGCTCTGGATAGTTACGCCTAGATATTTTACGGCAGACGCTGTCTCCAGCTGTTTGTCATCAATAGCTGTACCGTAGATGATTTCTTTTCCTACGTATACGCATTATTTGACATTTATGTACGTTCAGGGTCACCTGCTGGGGTCTGCACCTTTCATCAATTCTCTGCAGGTCGTTCTGCAAATTATTACTATCTTCTGACGTTGTAACTTTGGTGTAAGCAACTAAATCATCAGCGAATAGCCTTGAAGCTCATCCGACGCTTTCTACTACATAATTTACATATATTGTAAACGGCAATGATACTATCACACTTTACCGTGGTACTCCGGATATTACCTTCGCAGTTGTTGATTTAGTTCCGTTAAGAGGAAGTGCTGAGTTCTATCTGCAAGAAAGTCTTGAATCCAATCGCAGTTCTGCTTCAATACTCCGTAAGCTCGTATTTTTTCATTGAAAGGCAATGTGGGACGGTGTCAAGTGCCTTACTGAAATCATGGAACACGACATCAACCTGAGCGCCGTTGTCCACTGCGCTCCGGATCCCACGGAGGAACAGAACGAGCTGAGTTTCTCAGGATCTCTGTTTCCGGAATCCATGTTGATTTTTATACAGGATACGCTCATTTTCCAAGAACGTCATAGTTCTTGAGCACCAAACATGTTCCATAATTCTACAACAGACTGACGTCAACGATATTGATCTATAATTGTGTGGGACCGTCTCACAGCCTTTCTTAAAACGGGAATGAAGGCGCTTTTTTCCAGTCGTTAGGTACCTTTCGATGCCAAGCGCTCTACGATAAGTTACTGCTAGAAGGGGAGCAAGTTCTTTCGCCTAATCGTTATACAATCTTATAGGTATCTCATCTGGTCCTGAAGCATTTCCACTACTAAGCGATTTTAGCTGCTTTTCAATTCCGCAACCGGTTCTCTCAATATCTGCCATTTCGACGTTCGCTCGATGATTGAAAGGAGAGAGAGTGTTACGATCTTCCGCTGTGAAACAACTTCGGAAGACCGCGTTGAGTATTTCGGCCTTCTATCTGTTATCTTCCGTTTCGGTGCCGGTCGCTGCAAAGTACTTCCGGTCACCTTACCAGATTGCATGGGTAAGGAATTTAAAAAATCACAACAGGCATACATTTTCACGAAGTTCTAGTGTTTCTTCATTTATTTTTTGATAGTTACAAGTATGCTTCTTTTTAAGAACCAAATTTAATAAAAATATTATATAGACAAATAAAATGAAATTCACAAGAACTTGTTTGGTTGCTTGATTTGGAGGAAGGGACCAAACAGTTCCAAAAGGAAATTAAGAAAATTCTACATTATATCGGCAACACATATCAAGGATAATACTTTCCCGGTAGGTATTTTACTTCTGGAAACAACATTACATTAGGAATTAATGTAACATTGTTGAAATTCTATCTCTCTTATAACTACACGTGCATAAACTGTTGGCACTTTTGTATAAAAGCCAGTAACTACAAATAACGTTAAACTATACGACGAATATCATTTTAGAATTATTAAGAACTAATATGACGCTACATAATTAACCAGTGTCTTCCGTCGATGGTATCCAGCCCATTTCACCTTTTACGAATGCAATACTTCTTCAGTGGGTTCGTCGAAATTGTTTGCATATCAGATGATGCAGATATATCTACAGATGTCCTATTTCAGAGTTAACTTGGCCATCGTTAGCTAATTTCGAAATAATGATACGTACCGTGCCGCAGAGGTTAGTAAGAGTATCAACCAAAGCGGCACTACACACCATACGACACTCATACCAGCTCGTCTTGACAAGTGGGGAATATCCGTGGCATCTGACCTTTGGTGGGCTGGCAGCGCAATTCTATACGTAACTCTGTTAACTACACTCCTGGAAATTGAAATAAGAACACCGTGAATTCATTGTCCCAGGAAGGGGAAACTTTATTGACACATTCCTGGGGTCAGATACATCACATGATCACACTGACAGAACCACAGGCATATAGACACAGGCAACAGAGCATGCACAATGTCGGCACTAGTACAGTGTATATCCACCTTTCGCAGCAATGCAGGCTGCTATTCTCCCATGGAGACGATCGTAGAGATGCTGGATGTAGTCCTGTGGAACGGCTTGCCATGCCATTTCCACCTGGCGCCTCAGTTGGACCAGCGTTCGTGCTGGACGTGCAGACCGCGTGAGACGATGCTTCATCCAGTGCCAAACATGCTCAATGGGGGACAGATCCGGAGATCTTGCTGGCCAGGGTAGTTGACTTACACCTTCTAGAGCACGTTGGATGGCACGGGATACATGCGGACGTGCATTGTCCTGTTGGAACAGCAAGTTCCCTTGCCGGTCTAGGAATGGTAGAATGATGGGTTCGATGACGGTTTGGATGTACCGTGCACTATTCAGTGTCCCCTCGACGATCACCAGTGGTGTACGGCCAGTGTAGGATATCGCTCCCCACACCATGATGCCGGGTGTTGGCCCTGTGTGCCTCGGTCGTATGCAGTCCTGATTGTGGCGCTCACCTGCACGGCGCCAAACACGCATACGACCATCATTGGCACCAAGGCAGAAGCGACTCTCATCGCTGAAGACGACACGTCTCCATTCGTCCCTCCATTCACGCCTGTCGCGACACCACTGGAGGCGGGCTGCACGATGTTGGGGCGTGAGCGGAAGACGGCCTAACGGTGTGCGGGACCGTAGCCCAGCTTCATGGAGACGGTTGCGAATGGTCCTCGCCGATACCCCAGGAGCAACAGTGTCCCTAATTTGCTGGGAAGTGGCGGTGCGGTCCCCTACGGCACTGCGTAGGATCCTACGGTCTTGGCGTGCATCCGTGCGTCGCTGCGGTCCGGTATCAGGTCGACGGGCACGTGCACCTTCCGCCGACCACTGGCGACAACATCGATGTACTGTGGAGACCTCACGCCCCACGTGTTGAGCAATTCGGCGGTACGTCCACCCGGCCTCCCGCATGCCCACTATACGCCCTCGCTCAAAGTCCGTCAACTGCACATACTGTTCACGTCCACGCTGTCGCGGCATGCTACCAGTGTTAAAGACTGCGATGGAGCTCCGTATGCCACGGCAAACTGGCTGACACTGACGGCGGCGGTGCACAAATGCTGCGCAGATAGCGCCATTCGACGGCCAACACCGCGGTTCCTGGTGTGTCCGCTGTGCCGTGCGTGTGATCATTGCTTGTACAGCCCTCTCGCAGTGTCCGGAGCAAGTATGGTGGGTCTGACACACCGGTGTCAATGTGTTCTTTTTTCCATTTCCAGGAGTGTATATGGCTATCTGGATGCGATGTGCGTATCTCCCAGCACTGGCAGCAAATCGATCGGTAATTCTAGGTGCGCTAATAGTGTAACAACATTCACTCCTGTACCATGTGCCAGAGGCAACTCGTAAGCTCATGAGAAATGCTGCTGGTATAACACTATTTCACGCATGTACATATAGTCAGAAGACCGTAACTAAAATTGGCGACTTATCAATGTGTTAATAAAAAGCTTTGTAGAGACAATGGTTGTTTGTTGCAATAAAGATGTCCGAACAAGAAATGCAAGGCAACTGGAAGTAGAACAGTTTACAGTATTCGGAAAGATTTCAGAAAATACTCCCTTAAAATTACTGCTGCATGAGCGACACATTACTCGTGTGTCTTTGATAGCGAGGCGTGGTACACATCAGTAAAAACATCCATACGCTCTTGCAGTGTTAGATACGTTGTATAAATTGTCACCTGCTGGATTTAGAAAGCTAATTATTCAGGCTATGGCGAACCAATGGAATTTTTAACATCAGAATCTCAGCTGAGAGTTGCTATCATTGCAGTATAGTTAACATTGACGGTTCCAGGCTGAAGAAATACAATTTCAGCTAACCACTTCTTTCTGTTTTTAATTAAATTATGCGTCTATGCATTCACTACCCAGCGTCAGGTTAGGGATCGAGACCAAATTTCGTCCCCAAAGATTCAAGGCGTGATTGTAGTGATCCTCAATGGTACGAGGGAAGCAGCCGCTTCGGGGCTCTCCTGTCTACGAAGCAGTGATTAATGAGGTGGAATTAGGCTTCTGGAGTGAAATAGACTCAGTATTCTTACAGAAAGCCAACAGAAAGAATGCTCACCAAATTGATGCGTGGCCAAGGAAAACAATGAGATGTGACGCAGTAGAGCGAAACGGCGGCATACCATAACATAAAAGAAGGCAATATGAACAGTGAACTTATATTCGCAGGAGAGCTTCTGTAAAGTTTGGAAGGTAGGAGACGAGGTACTGGCAGAAGTAAAGCTGTGAGTACCGGGCGTGAGTCGTGCTTCGGTAGCTCAGTTGATAGAGCACTTGCCCGCGAAAGGCAAAGGTCCCGAGTTCGAGTCTCGGTCGGGCACACAGTTTTAATCTGCCAGGAAGTTTCATATCAGCGCACACTCCACTGCAGAGTGAAAATCTCATTCTGGGAACTTATATTCGTTTTCGAACCGGAGTTGACTTTGGATACGAAATCGAGACGCAAAGTGAGACTGGACCTCTGTTACCTAACCTGTCACGCTGAAGGTGAATTTTAAAATCAGTACACCGTCGACTAACTTGCAGATCGATGACGTTCCTAAAGCTAGCGCCAAAGGGAAACAGGACGTAGAGTACGCAAAGCACTAATATTACACAAAATCACTCAAAAATTGTAACAGTGTTTGTTGCCTCGTTCACATGTATTTGTACCATAATAGTTCGTTTTCTTTCTCCGTTCTATGCTACTTTCCATTCCGCCTCCCACACTTACCATCGTTATTAGTTCTCTTTTTTGATCTGTTTTCTAAAATTAGGTGGAGAATTCCTTTAATGGAATAATTGCTTAGAAGTATATGCACATTCCCGACCTCCCCCCCCCCCCCCCCGGAAAATGGAATGATAAAAATAATTATATTTTAGATGGTGGGTATAATCCTTCAGGTGGTGTAACTAGTCCCAACCCCCCTTAATTGACAACAACGCACGGAATATTCATACAGTTGTATGATATTGTTAGGGAAATAATATTTTGTGATGGTGTTCACAATTTTTGGCTCTGGCGAAGCATCAAGGAGACCACTCTGCTTTTTTTATTTTATTTTTTTTTTGTGGCGGCACATCTACTAACTAATAGCGCCTGCCCATAACTCACTGTTGCTTACAATTGTTAGTTCTAACTGTCACTGTATTTTCTGCGCTGACGTCGCTTATCTGCCAGCAATAAAATTTATCTAGGAGCTTTCAGGAAGGACTCTGCATGTTCTTTACAACAGATTTCAAAATTTAAAGTAAAAATCTATCCATTTCAGCAGCAAGATGAAGGACCACCAAAAAAGATATATAAATGTACAAAAATGTTTTGACAAGCGGTATGAATTTCAGGTGATCACAGAAATCATATTGGTATCGTCCAGACTGTGGGATACACATAGTCTCCTTATGGCTCCGATGCAGTGTGATAAGGTAGTTCAACATCCCTATATCTAATGGTACATCGTAGCCAGGACGTATTGTATAAATATTCTCCAGAACAACCTGCTGTCCTTGAAACACGGCTGGCTGTAATAACCCCTTTACATAGCGTGGAATCTGTCAGTTTTATACGTTCACTTTCATGCAGTACTGATATGTTGGCAACTGCTTTTCAAGCTAAAAGTGGTGATGAATGCACCGAATGGCACGGGCATATCACACAAGTTAGAGCAGCGTGGGAAAGACGTTGCTGATCGACTGTGGAGGTAGAAGTTAGTTATTTAGTCAAGTGTTCCACTGATCAATCTCACGAAATCACTTACGACGTGGATCGTGACAAGTGCATAAGAAAGACAGCAGCACGTGTTTCCGCAGAAAATTAACTTCGTATAATCAAATTTGTTAAGTCGCAGAGAAGTACTGCTAACCAGGGCGGGCCGGCCGCCGTCGCCTGGCGGTTCAAGGCACTTCAGTCCGGAACCACGCGGTTGTTACGGTCGCAGTTTCGAATCCTGCCTCGTGCATGGATGTGTGTGCTGTCCATAGGTTAGTTAGGTTTAAGTAGTTCTAAGTTCTAGGGAACTGATAAACGTCGGGTGTTAAGTAAGTCCCATAGTGCTTAGACTCAATTGAACCATTTTTTTTACCAGTACGGGAGGGCGGCGGAGTGCACTAATTGTTGGACTATCATTCCGTATTGTCCACCCCGATAGCTGAGTGGTCAGAGTGATGGATTGCCGTCCTGCGAGCCTGGTTTCGATTCCCGGCTGGGTCGTAAATTTTCTCCGCTCAGGGACTGAGTGTTGTGTTATCTTCATTATCATTCCATCCGGCGCGCAGGTCGCCCAATGTGAAGTCGAAGACCTGCACGAAGGCGGCCGGACCTGCCCAACAAGCAGCATCCCGGCCATTGACGCCAAACGCTCATTTCCAGTTTTCCATTCCGCTTTTATAATTTATTGATTTAACAGGATGTAGATGTTAATAAATACCATGAAATTTAGCGAACCATTGGCTCTGATTACATATTGATGCGCTCGTACTGTAGGTCACGGCACGTAACTGATGGGGGAAGTGGGTCGAGTTACCACGCACAGAATTAACGTGTAATGATCCGTTACCAAAATTATTTAAGACACAAAACTGGACAGAAACCGTTGCCACAGTGTTTCACCTAGGGATGAAATAAATTTTAGTAATGGTTAACTGAACTTGACCTCGTTACCGGAAGGTGTGACATAAATGTGGGGATAGCTGTGGTTTTCTTTAATCTATTTCCTACAAATTGTATGCATTTTGTTATTATTCTTCATTTCTCGTGCAAATTCTAAATGCCAGAAATGAATGTAAGACATATGGCATCACATCCATTCTGTTATTTTAAAATATAATTGTTTCACATTTGAATTGTTGAAGTGACACAAATTTGTCGTAGTGTAGGACCTTTAACCTTTCAACCTATTAACCTATAGGGCAGTTGAGTGGGTTCCTCTGTATCTTTGCATTTCGTAAGATTTGTTGGAGTCAGAGTCAAAAAAGCCCACTTCGACAATCAGTTGTCAGTAATAGAGTGTTCTGTGAACTACTTCGTGTCTAAAAGGGTTTAATTTTCTTACAGAGGATTGTTTGAGTGTTTCGTAATTGATCCTGGAAGAAAGGATATTCCGGAGACATGGCTTAGCCACATGTCTCCGCTATATCCTTTCTTCCAGGAGTGCTAGTTCTGCTAGGTATTCAGATCTTCTGTGAAGTTTGGAAGGTAGGAGACGAGGTACTGGCGGAATTAAAGCTGTGAGGAAGGGTAGCTCACATGGTAGAGCACTAGCCCGCGAAAGGCAAAGGTCCCGAGTTCGATTCTTGGTCCGGCTCACAGTTTTAATCTGGCAGGAAGTTCGAAGATACTGTTTCTTACCTGTTGGAATAAATGGCTCATAATGAAACTGTTCCTTGCGATGTTGCTTGTATAGTGTCGCTGTATAATACTTCCATTGCTACAGTATTAGGTAATGCATTGTTAGTACATAATTTTGTTGGTAAAATCGCTTTTCAACTTTGGTCTTTAATTACTGTTAGGATATTGTCATGAATCAATGTGTAACAACTTCGTTTTGAAAAAAAATTAGAGCTGATATCTCCATTATGTGTACGTATGTGTGCTACTATTTCATTTATGCAGTTATTTGTTGTGGGGTCCGTAATTTCATTGTTTTGTGTGACATTTCTGTGTGTCTTTTTTGCAACATAGTATGACGGTGCCCTCTGATAATTTATGATATGGCTTGTTGAAGTATTACGCTTATGCGTTTTTTGTTGGCTTTTCAGTGTTGGTGACTATGGCTTTTAATGTCCGTCTGTAAATGTATGTTTGAAACTCTTGTGACTGCTGTTTGTTTAACATTATTTATTGACTAACTTTCGGCGGAAATTCTGTCAGTAATACTTGCAAGCCAAATTTATTTCCACCGTAATAAATTTGAATTTATTTCCAGTATACTAGGTGCCTGGCACTGAGTCCATACGTAAACATAGCACTTTTGCGCAGAAACTAAGAAAACCACCTTTTCCAAATACCATGACAAGAAAGATGGAAGTATAACATTAAATGAAAAGTCCAAGGCTTTCTGTGTAACAAAGAGAGATACATACATTAATTTCATTATTCTGGTACAACAACTATATCTGTATCATGTCCACTGAATTACCCTGATGATATGTCACATTATATATTTATTCGTATTGCTGTATTGTCTTAAATGCAAATCCTGTGGGCACTGAATAAAACGGTAATCAGAATTACATAATGTTTTGGTTGCCGAAGCTGATTACGGGCATTTTGTAAACTGAGATTTGTACACAGATCTGACCTACAGTAATAGAGAAATAGACATGACTAATATGGCCAAAGGTTGCCATCTTCATGTGAGATTTAACAAAGCCCTGCTACGTATCTCACAAGAATATAATTAATTAATATGCTGGGAAAGTTTATTCAATAGTAATAATTATACTGAAGTCACTGAAATACATGGTGGTACGCTAGATTGGTTGATTTTCTGGCAGGGGACCAAAGAGCGAGGGCATCGGTCTCTATGGATTAACGAAGGATGGCTCTGGCTCTGAGCACTACGCGACTTAACTTATGAGGTCATCAGTTGCCTAGAACTTAGAACTAATTAAACCTAACTAACCTAAGGACATCACACACATCCATGCCCGAGGTAGGATTCGAACCTGCGACCGTAGCGGTCGCTCGGTTCCAGACTGTAGCGCCCAGAACCGCACGGCCACTCATCGAAGGATGGTGAAGTACGTCGGTCGTGCCCTTTCAAAGATATCATCACGGCATTTGTATCAAGCGGTTTTGGGAAATCACGAAAAACGTGTATCAGGATGGCCGGACGCGGGTTTAAACCGTCGTCATCCCGAATGCGATTGATGTGCGCTAACCTCGCTTGATGAGGTACAAATGACGACATTACAAATGGCGAGATATGGAGATTAACAGCGTGTATGATCATCACGACGGCAAGGCTATGGAAGAAAGCTATCCAGCTTGTTCCCATATTGGCCGCAAGTTGATAAGGAGTAATTTTGTTAAGGCATTCTATTCCGCCAACAGTGAGGTTCACAGCTGCTGGATGGTCTTTGGTGAATGTCGACGTGCCGCGCGTGCCCAGTTGGATTTAGGTCGGGGTAACCGGCAGGCCAGTCCTTTCACTGAATTTCTTCTCGTTAAAAGAGCTCTTCCATCTGCGCTATCCGACGCGCGCGCACATTACCAAACATAATAAAGAATTCAGGGCCGAATTAGCTCTTGCAAAGACCCACATGGGGAAGGAGTACAGTGACACAATAACGCCAACCGTGATCTCTACTGCGTTTAAAGATTTGAGGGCAGTGTGCACACGCTACATTATGCCTGCTCATAACGTAACACCTGGGCCACCTAAATTATTATAAGAACATGCTCGACAATGATGGACATACACTAAAACGGCGAGAGATGGGAACAATTAATGCACCCAGGAAAACTGTCGTAAATGACCATGAGGTGCGCTGCGGCTCACGTTGGTGCTCTTTGTAGGTTTCCACCCTCTGTTGCAGGCTAGACAGTATCGTTCAGTTGGCAAGGTTGCAGTTGTTTGTCTTCCTTGTGTTGACTGGTGCCACTCGTTTTGCAAGCGTTGTCTGTCCGTTAGTGGCAGCAGCGGCGGTTATCGATATGTAATAACTGTTGCCTTGTCTTTGAAACGACGTCGTTGTTTTTCAGGTCGTTTGAGTGTGCCAGTTCGGTTAGGACTCAGGAGCAGCCGGTCCGTGCAGTTGAAGAACATGCCGGGACCGCTCGCGGCACGCATGGACTGCCGGCTGTAAGCGCTGTGGTCACGGGGGTGCGCGACCTCGTCTTAAACCGGATCCAGCATGCCTTAAGATGAGTGCATTTCAATCCAGGTACAGAAACCTTCACCATTGTGATATCTCTCGATTCTACAGTGAGCTGGGTTCGTGTTGCTGCTCGTAGTGTCACTGAGGCGAAGAGCAGCGAGAGGAGTGCTTTCTACTCTGATGTTAGTGGTCCCTTTCTCGTTCTGGTCACTCTAAACACAGTATTCTCGGGACGTAATGTAGACTGCCTGTTTCGGCTTTGGTGTATTGTTCCATCGTTGCACTTGGTTTATCGGACATCAGGTAGCTTCAGCAAGATTATCTTTAGTCATTCGTTAGACCGCCACTAGTCTCAGATACCATCTTGTGAAGTGAATGCAACTCTTGGCTGCCTATCTCATCGCTCGCGAAAGTGTTTGTTGCCGGACCTTCTCAGAGGTCGATTCCTGAAGCACCGTCTGTTGCCCCTTGTGTTACAAGGTTTACTGTCATCTTATTTCACCCGTTTCGTGATCATTTTCTATTTTTTTATATTATTGCCGTTCCTGGCGAGTAAGGCATTCAGCCGTGATTGTGGTCACTTGCCTTAAAATTCGAATTTGGTATTTGTACTTACACAGTAAGCCTTTAAAGCCTTACATGTATTTACTGCCATTCCTGATGTCCGATGCCTTCTGCTGTGTTTGTGGCGACTTGCCTTTAATATTTCGATACCTGTAATTTGTAAGTTGCAGCGATTTTTAAACGATTTTTAATTTATGGCCATTCCTTGCGTGTAAGGCCTTCTGCGCAAATAAGAGTGGCTTGTTTTTAGAACACTATCTGTTGAATTTGTATTTAATGGCGATTTGCTAAATTGTAGTTAAGAGAAAACACTATTATTAGCACAATTGTTTATTCTTTCATTAATAACGTTTGGTATTTTATTTATTGTTGAATCAGAAATTATTAGTTTAAAATAAACTGAGTGTAACAGTAAAAGGAAACCAGTAGTAACTGATTACGGCCCCATCCACAATCGTAACCGAATTCTGCCTTCCCTTGTTCACCAGGTCTCAGATCATTTTGGTGGGCAAGGTGTTATTGTGTGGGCAAGCACAAAGTTTCGTGAACTGACTGACTGACTTCCACTTCTTTTAACACGGTGCACTCTCTCGTCGACGACATTGTGACCATGTGCTATTTTTCATGTGCTTTTTTCGGGGGGGGGGGGGGTATATTAGGCCCTGAATTGCTGTTGATGGATTACAGTGGACCACTGCGAACTTCATAGGTGGAGTAGCTCTTGCAACGAGAAGATATTCGGTGAATGAACTGGCTTGCCTGTTTCCCCGAGCTAGAGCCCATACAACACGTTTGTGAAGAGTGTGGGTGACGCCTATCCTGCAGTTGTTAACAAGACTTATGGAGGAATGGAACACCCTACCATAATAATTCCTTACCAACACTATATCCAGCACATTCAGTGTATGATTTGTCGTCTTTGGTCAACACACACCCCGTTAACAATCATGTTCCACCTTTTGTAATGTCCAGGGGATCATTACAAATCGCTGTGGTTTCAATGTAATTATTGTCCATGACTAAGAATGACACTTCTATATTTAATATGTAGACATTTGTGCCTGGTACAGTTGACGCCATAGTAACATATTTTTGCTGCATGTAAATTTTATTATTACATGTGAAGTGGCAGGAAGTGAGTATTGGTATAAGCAAGTCCATGAATTCAACATTTTCAGGCAATTGTAGCGTTTTTGTTTTATGAAGTCTGACCTGATCCCTTGAATTCTGGGATAGTTGGGTTTGTGTTTAGTTTTAATGTTACAGCATACTAACTTCTCATAGATAATGATTGTTTTTTCAAAAAGTGGTTTTCTGCATATTTATGTGGCTTGGGTCGTATCTAGTTACGTTCACTTATAGCTTTGTAATTTGAATTGTTTCTCTAGTTGAAATGTTTGTGGCAACTTTAAACGATTCAAATGGCTTAGAGGATTATGGGACTTAACATCTGAGGTCATCAGTCCCCTAGAACTTAGAACTACTTATACCTAACTAACCTGAGGACATCACACACATCCATTCCCGAGGCAGGATTCGAACCTGCGACCGTAGCGATCGCGCGGTTCCAGATTGAAGCGCCTAGAACCGCTTTTTCCTTTTTCTTTGTGTATTTTTTAGTCGGGATCTTAGCCTTTGTGTTCGAGAATTCGTTGTAGTACTACTATTTTTATCGCACTCAGCAGGAACTTTGTGTTCTTTTAGCTGCGACATTAGCACAAAGTGGTTGAAGCAATAAAGATTATTTCTTATATCTGCAATACATTCGAGAAATTCCATAAAACAGGAAATGTTTATGTACTGAATTATTCAACGATATGACAAAACCTGAATGTTGTACGGCATATAAGACATGTAATGGATCAAGACAAGAGACAACAGGTTTGGGATTAGGTATTTGTAAAACCTACTACATGATCAGAGTCTGAAGACCTATGTTGGCCATCTAACATGTGATCGTCACGTGGCGTCATGTACAGACATTATGGGACAGCATGTGGGCAGCACGCCACGTTCCCGGCCGTTGTCTAATTTCCAGGCCTCCGAGCCGTTCCTTTTCATTCAACCAGGTCCTCCATTGGTATCATGCGCCTGAGTGCATCACGATGCAATCTTCCCACCAAGGAAAAATCCCTGGCAGGACCGGGAATTGGTCACATATCCTCTGTATGAGAGTCAGAAGCGCTGTCCGCCTGGATATACAGGCGTATGTCATGTTATGACAAAAAGTGGAAATCCGTCATAGCACAATATTAGAATAATACATCTGTGACATGGATGTTATCGTACAGACTGAAGAGCGTGCTAGGAGTACTGACGTTGTACCTAATAATAGCTTTATGTAGAATCATATTAAAGCAGCTATAAATGTATACGTTGATGGAGTGATCTCGGGAAAACTAGCAAAACTGTACAAAAATAATTGCGAAATCAAATTCTGATTTTATTTCTTTTTTCTACAGACAGTATAAAAACATACATAGGAAGCTCACAATCTAAATAGTGAATAGTCGGAGTTGATCCTGTTCAGCCATACAGACATGGATTTTCCTGAATTTCCTTCAGCTGATAAAAATTAAGTAAAGATGATTCCTTCAGTTGGCTACGATCAGTTTCCTCCTACACACATGTCCTAACTGAGCTAGAGTTCTCTCTCTCTGATAGACTTTTTGTTGACAGGGGTGTTATATCCTAATACTTTTATCTTTTTTATCATCGGTTGCAGCAGTCTACTACAATCTCAGCCTTTCAGTAGTTATGCAAATAAATCTTCGCAGGAGCCTGCAAACGTCTTAGAAGAGTGTACGAAACTAACTACCGAGGTAGCTGGACCAAATACTTCATCTCATTATAAAAACCGATCTTAAAGGAAAGATATTGTACCGAAATGCCAGCAGCAGACTGTAGTAACTTCTGTTTCGGCGACTATTAAATACTGCCACCCACATTATGTAATGGAATTTCTTATGCTGAAATAAAAATATGCATTACGAACAGAAAGGTTTGAGAGACGTGATTGCATACCTTCCGCCCTAGAACAGATCTATATCACAAAGGTTCTAGTTTGTTCTTTGTTCTTCTAGTAAATTCACATAGAAAAATGGAAAAAGTTGAAACAATTCCAAGACGAACGTAAAGAGGCAATGCTACAACTCCACGAACGCTAGAGCAGTTAGCATCCGTGGAGTTTTAGCGCCTGTTCCGTTCACCGCCACTGCCTATCATTATCGTATCAGCTCTCAAGATTGTCTAAAATAAAACGGAATCGATAACCTTAAAAAATGGTTGTTGCGGTTGTGTATGTTCATTTTAAAGTAATAAGAAACCGCTCTTCTCCAAGAGAAATGTTATAAAAATTACAAATTCTGAAATATTTCGTGGTAATAGTGAACATAGAACTAATAATTGGAAAGAAAAAGAAAATTTATTGGGGCGTTACGAATGCAAAATAATTACGAGGCAAATAACCTAACGTAGAAAAATGAATCTTAGAGAAAATACTTTAAAATCTTGCTGCTTCCGTGGCTTATACAGTGGTTCTTTGTTAGGATCCTGTGGAATTAAATTAAAAAAAAAAAGATCGGAACTGAATATATCTAGATTAGCTAAGGTTTCCCTAAGCCACCTTCAATGAAAGTCGATATCTTTACCTCACACGTTCACGGCCAATATGCTCCCAAATCATTGTTAAGTCCGAGATTGAATTCATCTCAGAAGCTACCGACAATTTTAAAACGGGGCAGCCTCAGCTAAAACAGTGAAACTAACAGATTTCCTTTAGCAAGGGACACCCTCGTTGCCAGTTCTGTCCTGATTCTTGCAACATCCGTCATGTGTTATTTTAATCTAAGGTAACAGAACTCTTTCACTTCATCTGCTACGTGGTCTCCAATTTAGTTGTAAACTTCATCGCATTTTAACACCTAGGTGCTTAATTAGACCCTCTGGAATGATTGCCAATTCATACACTAAACACTTTTTTTTAACACAGTTCTTTTAAAACCGTTAAATATAAAACTGAATGCGAAGTCCAGTAGTCCGCTGTAGCTGTATTTATTCAAGTCGACTGTAGACCCACACAACCCGTTTCACAGCTTAAAACACAGACGTGACATTCATCATTGCTGATGGTTTTTTCATCAGTTCTTGATAATTTCTTATGAATTGAGGAGGGTTGAGAACTTGGCATAGCTACGCTAGTTATTATTCTGTGGCATTCTGTCACTGCTCTCCACACCATATGACAAAGCGTTTATTTACACCACGAACTTGCGAAACCGGTTGTATGGATCCATAATCGACATTAATAAATACAGCTACAGCGGTCTACTGGACTTCTCATTCAGTTTCATGTGTGACACTTTTAACATCAGCACCCGTGTACTGTATGAATTGTCGATCGATCATGTATCATTCCAGAGGATCTAATTACTCACTGTGGTGTTAAAATGCAATAAAGTGTGTAACTGAATTGGGGACCACGTAGCGGATGAGTGGAAGTGAAGCAGGATCTGTGGGAGAAATGGCAAAAGAGACAATCGAAGATCCTGAAATGCAGTGTCGCAAAATGTTGTTGAAAATTGAGTTGACCAATAATATAAAAAAAAAAAAAATTCGTGGTCATTCATAGATGCGGCAAGGAAATGAACGTGTGGAAAAGACTTGCTAGAAGATGGGACAGGCTCATTGGATGTAACACACTAGGGAAAAACTTCCCTGATACTAAAAGTACTTGTGGACAACGAAACTACATGGGTACACGGTGACTGGAATGTACCCAGGACCGGAACTAGTGGCAAGCTACATCAAATCACTCACAAGACTGTTGGAGAAAAAATGATAATTACAGATTTTTATACACAACTTTCTGATGGAAGCAAATTATAGTACACGGTATTATAAATATATTACGAAACTTAGAATGGTAGTTCCTTTTGAGTGACTCTTGCTTCAATGCTCACAGAGTCACTACTATATTACATACGAAAACTAACCTGTATAATTGCTTGCCAACAAAACAGAAAACAGAAACAAAATATGACAGATGGGAGCATCACAGCTACCAGTAGCACAGCAGAAACTAAATACTCGTTTAAATATACACTAATGAAAATGTGAAGAGGACGTAATGAAATGTGTGCTCTACTGTCCGTAATTTCGCACGCCGAACTGTAGAGGATAGTTAAATACGGTGCCATCGCTCAACGCGTATGCAGAATGGCAAAACAATTCGTAAACGGGATACTGTAAATAGCTGTTAAAGCCGTGAGTAATTTGTGCGGCAGATAGTCTGATTCAGTCTGGTTCGACGAATACATACTTTCCCTTCAGAGTTTTCTATTTCGGGGCTGCTTAGCATATATTCGATTAAGTTTTAAAATGTATCATAATATTTAGTGTCATGAGCCAGTGCCTTATATTCCTTCAGAGAAAGTCATTTATCAATATCTTTAGTTGTTGCAGATTTCTGCGCAGAAACGTTTAAGCAGGCCAACTTATATATATATATATAACGATGCAACAAAACTCAGTATTTATTGCTGCTATTTACACTGTTATTAAGTGTATTGGACACAATACCGATGTCCTACCAGACACAATGAAAAATAAGGAAAGGGTTTAGTCGTTTACTCATTCGTGCTTTACAGATCTTTACTGCAGTACTGGAATGAAAATAACGGTAACGAAATTCCAGATATCACTGATATAATTAATTACTGACCAACGACTTAACAGGGGGGTAAACTTAGATGTACGTGGTTGTGTGACAGAAAATCTGTATTGTTTCCAATGCTCTCAATAACGTTGTAAATAACAATAAGTACTATTTTTTGTTGTATCGTAGAGCGTCAATCGCATTGCGATTAGATCAAGGTGGGGTTAACGCTTGAATCTCGGTATGTGCAATAGCGGCACGTTTAGCATATTTCAAACGCTTACTTCTCTTCGCAATTTCTAGGGATGTAACTAACGTATTGCGATGCAAACAAAGCAATTCTTTTTGTGATTTTTCATGTTTCTGATTATGTAAAAAACAATAAGGGGTGTCTATTTTAAAAAATAGGAAATTTGCTTGGAAAATAATATTTTCTTAGCTTTTAGACAGTCTCGAAGTAGCTACTTTCATGAGCCCACGCGTTACATTCATATCAGTGAAAGTCGTTTTGAAATATCTATTGTTGCTTCAGAGATACTTGCGCTGCAACCTTTAAGTGACCACACTTCGTGTTACGTAAGACATAAACCCTTTTTATTCCGTGAACGCCGGCCAGAGTGGCCGAGCAGTTCTAGGCGCTCCAATCTGGAACCGCGCGACCGCTGCGGTCGCAGGTTCGAATCCTGCCTTGGGCACGGATGTGTGTGATGTCCTTAGGTTAGTTAGGTTTAAGTAGTTCTAAGTTCTAGGGGACTGATGACCACAGCAGTTAAGTCCCATAGTGCTCAGAGCCATTCCGTGAACGGTTACACATATCGAAACGCGGTTCTCGGCAAATGTTAGAGCGTCGGGGGCACTTATGTATTTGTTTGGTTAATGTTTTTACCAGTGGTATCAATAGAGATATTGAAGAAAGCAGATATTTTAATGGAGCCGTATACGGTTTTTACATCTGCATTAAGTATCTTTTGAGAAGACAATTACAGTGGCACAGCGTTTGTTAATGTTGGTGTTGAAGCATGTGCTAGGAAAATTCGAGAGCTGGCCTAGGATGTGAGAGCACGGAGGCCGTAAACGGCATTTACGATGCAAACACTGCCAAGCAGGAGTCACGGACCATGTTCCGCAGTTGTATAGCGTAAGGTAGGCCTGCGCTACGATAACAAAGCTTTATTTCCCCTCGAACCAACTTACGACCTAGATGCATGTTCACCTACGAATGTTGTATGTGGAAATACGACTTAGAGTAGAATCTAGCGTACCACAAAGGGCTTAAGAAAACTATTTCAAATTTGTGTATCCCTCCACCCCCCCCCCCCCCAGATTTACGTGAGCTGAGACACGAAGTGAACTGAAAAATATGCGCTGCACAAAGCAACTATTGTATTAAATGTCTAAATGTTAGAAGGAAAAGTTTCCTATCTTTCCCTGTATGTGGATGTGTGTTTCTCAAAGGTAAAATACGTGCTGTCGGACAGCTGTCTCTACCTACACTGCTCTAAATTATATCAATTGGGATACATTCGTTGAACTAAACATTTTATAAATAATAGCTTGGTGCCTACCTGCACACCACAAGACAAATCTTTCTGTTAACGAAACTTCATTTCATTTCAGCGCGCAATAACAGTGTTACGAGGTGTATGCAATAAACGCTGTAGACCATTTTAAATTGCAATGCAGTTTCGTACACAAGTAAATAAACAATTTACAAACAGTGATTTGGTAACCACACAAATCACAAAACATGAATTTTTGTCTTCCAGAGAAGTAACATGATCCTTTACTGAAGCATGTGTTCAAACTGTCGACCCTGAACTGAGGGCCACATTTGCTGTCGCCATTCGAAACAATGATGAACAAATGTAATTACAGTGGATGATATGGTAAAGCATGCGCTAGGGATTCAACGACACATATTGTCCGGCGTAGTTGGGGGTTCGTCATAGGCTGCATCTTTGAATACCCGCCAAAGAAAGAAATCAAGAGAAGTTCAATCGGGGGATCTCGCAGGCCGTTTAACAACAGAATTTCGTAATATTGAACGTCCAGGAGAGTTCTCGTTCAATATTTGCGTTGCAACATGGGGCGAGTGAGCTGGGCAAATGTCAAGTTGCAGCCGCATACACTGTCGAATACCCAGTGGTGCCTCTTCTAGAAGAACCGGCGGAATGTTCATCAGAAAGAGAGCGTACGGATGAACATTTGGAACGCCTGAGATGAAGTAATGTCCTACAAAAGAATTTCCTGGGGGGCCGGAGCTTGCGTTTATGTTCCACGGCTGTTGTTGCACCTGGCGAAGCCAATGTGGGTTTTCGGCTGGCCTGTAGCGCATGTTACGCAGTTTTAAATTAGCGTGGTTATAAACGTTACGTCATCAGTGAAGAGCACATATTGGAAAAATGGTAGGGTCTTCCCTTAGCTGCTGAAGGGCAAACCGACGAAAGTCTTTACGACGTTAGAAATCGCAGTCGTTGAATATCTGATATACTGACAGATGGTAGGGATGCGAATGACACTCGTTTGCCTCATTCCACATTCCTTGGCACTATATCTCGTGGCGCTGTGAGGATTCATTAGCGTCGTAGCCAGATAAGTTCTTTGTGTTCTCTTTCAGGTGCAGTCTTCTTTCTTGTCCTCCTTTTGACGTCCAAGCAGCCTGTCCTCACTTGTATCTTAGTAATTCGTGGTACTGACTGACGCATCCGATAATGGAGATCGGAACAAATAAGTTTATATCTATACCGCTGTACTGCTTTTTATGGCATTTCTTATACATTCATCATATAAAAGTAGTTTGTCCAACTTCTCCTCACAGATGTACATATTTGCACTCAACGAAGCAAAAGTGAGCAGCCTGCAGTGCAGACAAGTAAACAGGAAAATGTGTTGACGTTCTGACACAACACAGCACGAGATTTCTATGGTAAGTTCCCACGGCAACAAACTACTGGGGTCATGGATCCCTAGGCTTACATACTAATTAATCTAACTTAAACTAACTTACGATAAGGACAATACACACACCCATGCGTGACGGAGGACAGGAACCTCCGCCCAGGGAGTCGTGCGGACCGTGCCATGGCGCCCCTGACCGCGCGGCACTCGAGATCTCTGCTTGGCGGTGTATGTACCGCTAATGCCAATTGTGGCCACAGTGCTCTCAAGTTTTAGACTTTCTTCGAAATTTTGTACGACAGGTTTCAGAGTCAACACTAGTAAAGGCTATACCACTGTAATTGTCTTCGTAAGAGCTATCGAATGGAGTTATAAACATATGCAGTTGCATATTTAAAAACGTGCTTTCTTCAATATCTGCGTAGATAGCAGCGCTAATAACATTAACCATACAAACAAATATATACCCCTTGACGCTCTAACATTTGCCGAATTCCGCGTTTCGATATTTGTAACCGTTCATCAAATAAAAGTGCTCATACGTCTTACTTGACTACTCCTGGTACAAGAACACTGTTACATAATTTGTTAGGTAGTTCTACTTGTGCAAATAAACCGGAAAAGTACAATGAATATGTGTGCAAATTTCGACTATTACGAAGGTGCAACGGTTTGAAGGCTACACGCATCCTTTAATTATTATGAAGACAAGCGTAAATATTACATACTGGAATGCTGTGTAGGAGCTGTGGTGGACAGAATAATGGTGGGAAAGATGACCTATGCGCTGGAGGGTGGTGTGAGTTGTGTTGCAAAATGGTTCAAATGGCTCTGAGCACTATGGGACTTAACATCTGTCCCCTAGAACTTAGAACTACTTAAACCTAACTAACCGAAGGATATCACACACATCCATGCCCGAGGCAGGGTTCGAACCTGCGACCACAGCGGTCGCGCGGTTCCGGACTGAAGCGCCTAGAACCGCTCAGCCACCGTTGTGTTGCACATCGAACATCATCTCCGCGGGCTTTAAATGCTGCGAACACCGTCAGTGAAGCAAATGACAATTTCCTCACATGTGTCGTCCGTAGCGTATACAGTCCGCACTAAACAGCCCCATAAATATAAGTGTGCCGCGCGGGATAGCCAGCCGGTTTGAAGCGTCTTGCCGCGGTTCGCGCAGCTGTGTGTAAGCCTAGGGACCGATGACCTCAGCAGTTTGGTCCCATAGAACTTACTACATACTTCCAAACATAAGTGTAATTGGGTTAGATCGGGTGTATGGCAGGTCATTTACTATGCCTGCCACGGCCAATTACCATTGAGGAAACGTATTCTGCAGATGCTGGTATAATTGTCTCGGGCAGTGAATCCGTGATTCACCTTGCAGGTACAATTGTCATCGTTGCTCCAATGTCACAACTACCCCAAGTGCAGGTAATCTGTGTATGCTGAAGCTCTCGTGTAATTTGGCAGGAAAACAGGCCCTACCATCAGGTCATGAGTCATACCACACCAATCGTCTGCTGAGAACCGAACTTGGAATCTTGTTTCTCTAATATCGGTTCTCCACCCCCAAAGCACGAGAACTGCGGGTGTTCATGATTCCATTGCGAGTTAACGCAGCCTTCCCTATAAAATTGCACAACGTCTGTATTCGCAGCCAACCATTCACAAAATTGTTGTCTGCTTACAGTCACCTGACTACAGAAGTTAGACGGACTGCACATGGAATGGCTACAAACGCTCGGAATGTAACGTACACCATACTTGACTTTGTAGAATGTCGATTTGACAGCTGCTGCTCCGTGTACTGGTGGTGGGACTCTATTGTACCATTTCAATAATGGATTCCATTTCCTTAATTGACTGGACGTCCTCACGTTATAAGGTAACATGTACACTGAGTAGTGTTCCAGATTCACGTAGTGGTTGAAAACCGTGGAAAATACCCTGACACAAGCGGTTCCTTGATTGGGGAAATGACTCTGGTATTCTGCCACAGCCGCACTAGCACTACCATTACAGTACCCGGACACAAAAAAGTGGTTAAAATGGCTCTGAGCACTATGTGACTTAACTTCTAAGGTCGTCAGTCCCCTAGAACTTAGAACTACTTAAACCTAACTAACCTAAGGACATCACACACACCCATCGCCGAGGCGGGATTCGAACCTGCGACCGTAGCAGTCGCGCGGTTCCAGACTGTAGCACCTAGATCCGCTCGGCCACCTCGCCCGGCTGAACACAAAAAAGATTCTGTATATTCTGCATGGGTGAAATATGTGGCACATTGGTATTTACGAACAAAATGGATTTGTTCAATTAAACAACATTCAAGCATGATGCGCACACAGCCCCACTACTGCTCACTGGTCCAACTCATGATGGCACACTGCGTACGTTTGCAGGCAGCTGTTGTCCGGTGTTAGGTCACGGTGCTGCCATGGATTGGAGATCCCCTACACATCTTGTAGAATGGATCAGTCATCTGTCCCATCATTATTCTGCCGACCACAGTTTCTACGCAGCATTTCGGTAAATAGACTTCAAGTCGCTCCAGTTCCGTAACGATCGAAAATCGGACACATGTTCATTGGACTTTTTCAGTCCATTTACACATGTAGAATCACCTTACCAATTACGTGACATTACTCCTGAGTCCCTGTGTTTATGGGGTGATCAGAAAAAATCTAAAAGCTTGTATGCCTATTTCAGGTGAATTTGTAGTGATAAATAAAATTTTATATCTTGCTGCGTTACCTAGGTCATTTAGCACTGACGTTAGGAGTTAATTATCACTGTAGCTGGTTAATGAGGTCGTTGCGCGTAGAAATTCAAGCAACTGCATGCGCTAAAATGCAGTAACGCACAGACATCTGTGGGTCCGTAAGTTACCACACGTTCAATTGCTACGTCGGACTCTCCAAGCACGCTGAAGGGTTCTCGTTCAAGAATGCGGTCTGGTGCCACATAGTGACCTCTGTAGGTCAGAATAGGTGTCAGGTGGTGATAAATGCTTACGGAGGGCATACACGTTGTTGAACGTATGAAAGTCCAATGGAAAGCATGCAGGACGGCGGGATGAGTGACTGTTCTCACTTTGTTGTCTACTACTGATGGTTATTGTTGCTCTTGTTATGTAAGTGAAAGAGGATGTAATGATGTTTTCTTGTGTGCAGTAATTAATTTGTGAAAGGTAATTTGGTAACCTATTCAGCCCTTTGCTATTACTCAGTGGTGTATGGAAGATGCCCAAAATTAATTTTCTGCTAGTTCTTTCGAGCATTACATACTTTTTCAAACTTTGGAGTGTGGTTCCATATACCAAAACAAAACAAAAAAAGGTTTTGATAAATTTCGTTTTCGAGCTATTAAAGAAACCTTAAAATAAAGGTGGTTGGAGCTCATCAACACACAAATCCACAGCAGATCATCGAAGTATCTTCCCTTTGCTTTCATACATGCCTGCAGCCGACGAAAGATGGATTGGCGTACCCTTTCAAATACTGTGTGACTGTTTCGAATGGTTTCGCAAACCTCCGCGATAAGTCGATGAAGAGTCTGTATATTCAGGAGGTCTGTTGCATAGTCAAATTTGTTTAAATTGCCTCTAAGAGATAATATGCCAATGGGTTGAGGTTGGGGGAACGAGGAGGCCATGGAACTGGTCGACCTCTACCTATCCCCCTGTCATGGTAGATAACAGCCTGTGCATCTCGAACACTTATACTGAAATGGGCTGTAGCTCCGTCATGCATAAAGCATTTTTTCTACATATTTGCAGGGGCACATGTTCTACAATTCCTTTTTAGGCGCTATGAATTAAATTCATGTAGACAGTGCCTATAACAGGTGCTGAAAGAAAGTATGGCCCTACCAAAGATTCACCTCCAGTTCTAGCCCACCCACTAATCTTAAACTGCTGCTGATGTCTACTCAGTAGTGTAGCAAGTGGATTGCGATAGGAGTATATGTGATGGTTGTGGTTATTTGTTCAAATGGCTCAAATGGCTCTGAGCACTATGGGACTCAACATCTTAGGTCATAAGTCCCCTAGAACTTAGAACTACTTAAACCTAACCAACCCAAGGACATCACACACACCCATGCCCGAGGCAGGATTCGAACCTGCGACCGTAGCAGTCCCGCGGTTCCGGACTGCAGCGCCAGAACCGCTAGACCACCACCGCCGGCGGTAATTTCTTATTCTATCTCTTCCGAACGTTGCCTCGTTTACAAACAAAACTGAGGACACAAACAATGGATTGGTAGTTTGTGCAACATTCTATCGGTAAAAGTTTCCCGTGCTTGGTAGGCGTGAGACCATGCGTATGTGAGTTGCTCGTGGAGTCTCCCCCCGTTGAACCTGGTGATGTACCAAATGCACTAATGTCTCGTTTTTCTAGGACAGTCTGTAGAAAATGCTCCTCTTGATCAGGCGTACGGACAACATGTAGTTTATGGTGTCACGGATCCTTCTGGGAAACGCGGCGATACATAGCAACAAAGGGTTACTGACTGTCTTCGGTCTGGAAACGCCATCTGATATGGCCGTGCAGTGTCATATACTTTAGTATTTGCACGACCGTACATAAAAATCATGTCTGCCTGTTCACAAAATTACCCTAGTATATTTGAACGGAGTGCTCGCTACCTCTAGTACATACACAAAACGGACACGTTGAAGACAGAGGACTGACGAATGTAAACAAGTCTCCCTGGCCTCAAACGCCACTTAGGATACAATCAGTCTAACGAGTGAGTTGTAAAGTGATGTTTTTGGGCTGTACCTCGACGTCCATTATATCTCAGCTTAGATTAATAACTCGAAAAAGAAGCATTTTCGTACATACGTTTATAACAACATTTTTCTTATTATGCAGTAGCAAACCTGTTTGTAAAAAAATATTTATGACACACCCTACACCGTATGTACTTTATAAATGCCTACTCTCCCAAAAAGACGAGGTTCATTTTGTTGTAGATGTATCAAATGGTAATTGAAAATCGTTATCTTTGACAACATTAAATTCATATTTACTGGCCTTTTCTATTCGCATTCAGATGCTGCTCAATCTCCGGTGTACTACACCCACTTCTAAGGCCAGCTTATTCGTTTTCTTTTTTAGTAACCATTATTTTTAAAGTTGTAATAACTTTCGTGAAGATCTAGTTTAATACACCATCAAGAAGTGATTGGTAAATTTTTTGCTTTTTACGTCCTGTCTGTTTACATCCTTCCGAAGTAGTAGTAATTATTACAATGTTGTTGTCCGCTACGGTCGCAGATTGGAATCTTGCCTCGGGCATGGATGTGTGTGATGTCCTTAGGTTAGTTAGGTTTAAGTAGTTCTACGTTCTAGGGGACTGATGATCTCAGAAGTTGAGTCCCATAGTGCTCAGCCAGTTTTGAAGCATTGTCTTACTACGTAGTCATTTCTTATATATCTGCGTGGATATAGACTGAACCGTCTCCTCTCAAAAACTTCATCTCCAGCTTTAATTAGGCTTATTCTTAAGGTTATCTTCGTGTGTCTCTGAGTGTACTTCAGTTCAGTAAAAACTGGTATGTCGTCTGGGAAACATTCATTAGTAATTTGAGATTGTCGACCATGTACCCATAGAGCCTACTTACGTACAAGATAATGTTACACTATTCACTGCACTCCACCACTAATATAAATGGGTGACTTTTACGTTTGATTTACTGATCAGTAGCTGTGTGAAATATTATTCCAGATTTTCTCTTAATGCAAATAGCATGACGTCATGTGCAATGGATATACATATATTATTCAGTTCTGACATACGAAAATTTGTACCGGACAGGGAATCGAAACCCGATTTTCCTCATATCGCGACGAGTCGCCTTAACCATTTCGGCTGTTCGCGAACTCCCCACGGCCCGATCCAAACCAACACTGCTCACAACTGGGTAATACGTCTGTACCCACAACAATGTCTTATTATTCAGAAAAATTAAATACCTCCGAAAAACTTCATAACTTTTGTCTTATTAGACCTTACCTTAAATTAAAAGATTCCTTTTCATTATTTAAGTGTTCCATATGTTCTATGAGACATCAGGGTGATCGTCAGCGATACATTTTGAAGTGCTCTAAAAATCAACACTTACAGTAACAGACACTACGTCTATCAGAGCAAAAGATGTAGTCCAGAGGGTGTCTCAGAGTTAACAGTAGATAACTTGACGGTTTGCCTCTCGAGAGAATGTTTCGCGAATCCGTCGAGGCTGCTGACTAGCTGAGACGGCAAGCGGGACTTGGCCGAGCGACAGCCGGCTCGTCTCCTGGAATGCGGACAACGCCGCCGCCGCCGCCGCCGCCGCCTCCGCTGCTACTGTCAGGCAGACCCTCCGCAGAACTGGCCAGAAACTCTGACGTCCGAAATGACTCAGGCGGCCATCCGGGGGCAGCACAGAGCTTTAATCGCGCCTAGCCTGCAGGCCATTGTTGCGAAGCAAGTTGGGCGTTCTTGTCATCGAGCTGTGCTGGGGACTGCCGGAGCGGAGACCGGTCTCCGCGAATATCCTCTGCCCACCCTCGACCAAGTACAAGTGAACATCAACTTAACATGGAATTGTTGATGGCATACTGCACCAGTTATAGTCTTAAAGTAGAGAAATTACTGAACGTGTTCGAAAGAATACATGTTTAAAGTCGATTCTACGCATAAAACTCCTTAAAAAAATGGCTGTGAGCACTATGGGACTTAACTTCTGAGATCATCAGTCCCCTAGAACTTAGAACTACTTAAACCTAACTAACCTAAGGACATAACACATATCCATGGCCGAGGCAGGATTCGAGCCGGCGACCGTAGCGGTCGCGCGGTTCCAGACTGTAGCGCCTAGAACCGCTCGGCCACAACGCCCGGCTAAAACACCTTCCTAAATTGTACCAAATGGCTTCTCAGAAAATCATTCCAGACAGATGATTATGGAGCCTACACATAGCGTAAATTCACTGTAGGTCTATCTTTTATACAGATAGGAAATTTATACTTGATCTAACAAAACGTGTCTTCTTTCCATAGCAAGCTGGATACCCTTGAAAAAGACATTTGAAATCTATAATTTATCCATTTTCCAACAATTCTTGAATATAAAAATAAGTACTAAACAGACATGGTATTTTCAGATTTTATGTCGGTTCTTAGACTGGAGGAAGACTCCATGACTCTGCAAAGAAAGAGAAGTTGTCACAAGTCTTTTGAAGTTTCTCCAGTTGCATTACGGACTGATGCGGCTACGAAGTTGTTCCACCTTTCAAAGCCTTTAGGCCGAGCGGTTCTAGGCGCTTGAGTCTGGAACCACGCGACCGCTACGGTCGCAGGTTCGAATCCTGCCTCTGTCATGGATGTGTGTGATGTCTTTTAGTTAGGTTTAAGTAGCTCTAAGTTCTAGGGGACTGATGACCTCAGATGTTAAGTCCCATAGTGCTCAGAGCCATTTTTTTCAAAGCCTTTACTCAAAATGGAGACAACAGTCTCGTAGGAAACTGTTTCCACGCAAACGTATAAAAGTGCAGAAGCCAAAGAATTTTGGAGTAAATTTGTCCCAGAAAAATACGGAAACTGCAAAAATGTAGCCTTTTACTGGCTTCTATGTTTGGCTCCATATATGTTTGTGAAAATTCATTTTCAATAATGGAATTAAACTCTTCGCATAACTTTAAAAATGTGGCTCAAAACCGTTAATGTAAACTCTCCCATCGATTATTCAATAAAGCTCATGAATTGTATATACTGTTTTGTGAATGAAAAGTAAAATAAACATTAGTATGGAAGACGAGTTTTCTTTGAGCTAGTTAGAGATTTTTATACGTATTCGCACCTGACCCAAATTTACATGACAACCTGGTCAAGGCGATGATTGTTACTACAACGTCATGCTGAAAATATCCGTACAGTAGTTCACCTTCTGTGAGTTGTTGCCCATACATATTACACATTTCATGGGCTTACTGATTAGCATAAAGAGTTAAGAGTTTGGGGAAAGAGTCATGATAATATACGGACACCAGAAATAGCGGACCAAGCACCAACCATGGTTATGGCGTGACTGTTCAGCGAACTGATGGCGATCTCCTGACAGATACTGGTGCATCTTCTAAGAGTTCACTTACCCTGAAAGGCTGAACGAGGCCTCATCTCAAGGAATGAAAAACTGACAATCCAAAATTACTGTGTGCTCTTCACTCAGAACCCATCAGCATATCTCGCCATGTGGAAGTCCGCCTGGACGATTTCACTCATGCGCAACAGGAATTTGAAAGGATAAAGATGCAGGCCCTCCTTATTTTTCGACCGTACAATCTCTTAATTCCACGTGCAAGGATAAATGTCGTTGAAATTTCGTCTGACTTTGTCCCATTCTTTTCACGAGAACGGCTTTGTTCTCTGGTGTTCGAACTTTTTCTGATAGCTATGGTTTTATGCACAACAGAATCCATTACGTAACATTTTGTCACGAAATTTTGCATTGCAAAGTTCGGTGGAGGTTTTGTCAAAACACATCCACTCCTAAAGTCAGGCGCAAATAGTTCTGCATACTTTTACCAAAAATTGTCCTTCACATAACAGCGTATAATAAACACGTTCTGATTCATCCTGAGGCCAATTTTGTGTTGCACTCTAACCGTCACTAAACACTTTTTCTCCTCTCGCCGACTCACTCTTAGAGACAAAGTAACGTACTTGTGACATAGCCTGCGGAAGATGAGCGTGTGGAAGATTCACATTCGCTGATGAATGTATCTAGATCGCGGTTTCCGGGATTTTCTCTGCTGAACAGTTCTGCTGTTAGTTCACATGGGTCAACTACCCGTTAATCTTAAGGAACACAATTCACCAGTTGGCAGCGTATGATATCCCCTGTGAAGTGATCTCGCTCAGCAAGAATTCTTCTTCAAATATATCCAGTTCACGACCTCAAACCTCCATCCAACCTCACTGAAATTTAGCTTAACAGAACACAGTTATAAAATGTGTTGAATTTAAATTAGGTTTCATTTGGTGAAGGTATTTGGAAAAACGCTGGAGACACTCGCAACGATTGCATCTGGTAAACTGTCACCTTACGAAGACATTATTTTGTCCATACGGACAACACGGATTTTGAAACACTTAGGATTTCAATCAAACTTCTATGACATACTACTTACAAAATTTCCTTTCTTTGAAAAGCAAGGAAAATCAACTTCACCATCACGTATCGTCTAGTGGAATGCAGAGTTGATGGAAAGCAGATGTTTTGTCACAGGCATTGGCGCACACACACACACACACACACACACACACACACACACACACACACACACACACACACAAGTTCACATGCTCTGAGAAATTTACAGCATAAAATCTGAGAACTCTAATAAATTACCAACGGTTGCCTGGTTTCTATCTCCAGCTGCATATTTCTTGTGCCAAGAACATCCGCTCTAGTTTAATTTGCATGTTTGGTGAAGTCGGACAGTAATTCCTCTCCTGCGTTAACCTTTTCATCTCAGAGTAGCTCTTACGCCCTATGTCCTCAATTATTTACTGGATGTATTCCAAGCTCTGTCTATCCCTACAGTTTTTACCCTCTTCTGTTGGCTCTAGTACCAGAAGATTATTCCCTCATATCTTAACAAACGTCCTATCATCCTGTCCCTTCTTCTTGTCATTGTTTCCATATGTCACTTTCCTCGCCGATTCTGCGGAGAACCTCTTCATTCATTGCTTTATCAGTCCTCGTAATTTTCAACATTCTTCTGTAGCACCACACCCAAAGTGTTTCGAAGCTCTTCTGCTCCGGTTTTCCCACAGTCCATTATTCACTAACATACAATGCTGTCTCCAAACGTATGTAGGAACGTTTTCCTCAAATTAGTGACTTTGACACCAGTAGAGTTCCTTTGGTCAAGAGTGCCTTGTATGCCTCTGCTAGTCTGCTCTTTATGTACTCTCTGCTTCGACCATCATTCCTTCCACAATACAATTCCTTAACCACGTCTACTTCATGATCACTAATTTTGATATTAAGACTCTCACTTACTGCTACTTGTAATTACTTTCGTTTCTTTCTGGTTTAGTCCCAATCCACTTTAGATATTCATCAGACTGTTCATTCCTTTCAACAGACCCAGTAATTCTTTCACTCACTTTTAATCCCACTCTTGAAGATTTCGTTTATTTTCTTATTTTCTCCTTCGAAGAACCGATTGAACAGTTGGGCGATAGACTGCGCCCTGTGTTATACCGTTTTTAAACAGATCACTTCGTTCTTAGTTATCAAGTCCTACTGTTCCCACTTCGTACGTGTGCAGGTTGTATATCATCCGCCTGTCCAGTTAGCATTGTGATGTTTATCTAAGAATTTCGGACATGTTGCTCCTTTTGCACTAACCCTTTTTCTTGGCCGTCAAATCCCATGAGCGTGCCTGATTTTTCATGTTCCATTATAAAGCGCAACGTCAAAATAGTCTCTTTGGTGACTAAATTTCCTAAAGCCAAACTGATAATCATCTAATATATCTTCAGTTTTATTCTCTATTCCTCTGTATATTATTCCTATCAGCAGGTGAGATGTATGAGCTGTTAAGCCTATTGTGACATAGTTCTCGCACCTATCCGCCCTTGGTGATACTGTACATAGCATTTGCAAAAGTCTGGTGTACATCACCCGCCTCATAGACTCTACGCTTCAACATGAATATCTTTTTGGTCCTCATTCTCGTTAACACTATACTCCGCCCGAAGAGTCCTCGGGAGGCACAACGGGACCGACTGACCGCCGTGTCATCCTCAGCGGACGGTGTCACTGTATCCGGATATAGAGAGGGATGTGGCCAGCTCCCGCTCTCACGGCCGTCGTAAATTTTTGTGACCGAAGCGTATACTTCTCACTCAAGTGCAACCTGCTTGCCAACAGCGCTCGATAACCCGACCCGGAAGGGCACCAATCAAATTGCTAATCAAATCCAACAGCGCTTAACGTCGTTGATCCGACGGGAACCGGTGTTACACTGCACCAATGACGGTGGCCGTTGCCTGTATCGGTCTTCGGACTTCCTATGGAATGTTATTTGTCCCAAACTTCTTTTTTGATCTCAAGTGCTGTTTAAATCCTAACACTTGCTCTTCGAATTCATCCATAAAAACTCCAGTTTATGTTGCTGTCACAACATCAAACAAGTCCGTCCCCTCACATAGTGCCTCATTCCATCCATCTGCTCTGACCTCTGAACTTATCAATGCAATTCACTCTGCTCTCTCAATTTTAGTTTCTTTCTACATTTCGAGTAAATCCTCCCGACTATCATTTCCTTTTCGAGTTCTTCACATTTTCCTATAGCCATTACTCCTTGCCTGCCATGAACTTCCTATTTAGTTAATTTCTTAGAGATTTGCATTGCTGTATTTCCCTCTTCCCCGTAACACTTTTCTACTTTTCTAGTTCGTAAACTAACTGAAGTATTTTTTGTGTTACACGTGGTTTCTTCAAGGTTATCTTGCGTGTACCACTGCTTGTCCGTCCACAATATGTGGCTGTACTTTTTAGAGATGTCCACTTTTGTTCAACTGCACTGCTTTCTCTAGTATTCCTTATCACAATATCCATATCCTAAGCGAACTTCAAATTCTTCCAGTTATTCCTCCGTACTTCAGTGTATCATTCCCTTCCACACTTGATTCTTCCGTACTCTTATCTTAAACTTCAGTCTACGTATCATCACTACCCAATTATGACCGTAGCGGAGATCTGCATTCGGGTGCGCCTGACAACCTAACATCTGATTTCGGAATCTCTGTCTGACTATGATGTTATGTTGCTGGTATCTTTCAGTGAATCCAGATCTTTTCCAAGTGTTACTCCACTCCTTGATATGCCTGAAGAGAGTATTCACTATTATAGTCTGAAATTTATTACAGAACTCAATTAGTCCTTCCCCCTCTCAATCCTACTTTCAAGCCTATAATCTCCCACAACACTTTCTTCCACTCCTTCCTCCGAAGTGCGTTCCTATCCTCCATGACAATTACAATAGCCTGACAACCTAACATCTGATTTCGGAATCTCTGTCTTACTATGATGTTATCTTGCTGGTATCTTTCAGTGAATCCAGATCTTTTCCAAGTGTTACTCCACTCCTTGATATGCCTGAAGAGAGTATTCACTATTATAGTCTGAAATTTATTACAGAACTCAATTAGTCCTTCCCCCTCTCAATCCTACTTTCAAGCCTATAATCTCCCACAACACTTTCTTCCACTCCTTCCTCCAAAGTGCGTTCCTATCCTCCATGACAATTACAACAGCCTGACAACCTAACATCCGATTTCGGAATCTCTGTCTTACTATGATGTTATCTTGCTGGTATCTTTCAGTGAATCCAGATCTTTTCCAAGTGTTACTCCACTCCTTGATATGCCTGAAGAGAGTATTCACTATTATCGTCTGAAATTTATTACAGAACTCAATTAGTCCTCCCCCTCTCAATCCTACTTTCAAGCCTATAATCTCCCACAACACTTTCTTCCACTCCTTCCTCCGAAGTGCTTTCCTATCCTCCATGACAATTACATTATCTTCTAGCATTACATGCCCAGTTACACGTTAAGTATCCTCATGTGCTCCTTCCATACCTTCATCTTCTGCTGGCGGCGTCAGCATATGTACTTGAACTACCTTTGTCGATGGTTGGTTTGCTATCGGATCAGACGAACAGCACCCTATCACTGAATCATCCACAATAGCTGACCCGCTTCTGTACGTTTATAATCAATGAAGCCTCCCCCAGTTATTTTTCTGCGGTAGATATTACTCTGTATCTATCTCACCAGAATTCCTTATCCCCTTTTCATTTCACATCAATGCCTCTAAGTATACCTACATTAAGCATTTTTATTTTCCTTTTCAGACTTTATACTCCATCCAACTGCGGTTAGATTCCTGGCATTCCAGTCTCCGATCAGTAGAACAGAACGCTGCCATTGATTATTCCATATCTAAATTTATCCATGTCATGTGGATGTTGTATGAGGTCAGATATTGTATTAATAATTATTAATTAATTTTAACTGCTTCAGTCACGTTTTACTAATATTTTATTAGCACAATGTATTTCTGCTGCACGCTGCCATCATCAGGCGCATTATACGGTTACTTATTCATCAGCTGATAGGTTATGTACATTAGCTGTGTGTGCCAGTGGGGTTAAGAACCGAAAAATAAACCTGTGTGGAAGGATATATCTATTGTAGTGGGTACATTATGTGAATAGCGTGATTAGGTAAAATATATTAAAATACGTTTACTTACATTTTTGTTGACGATTTCATTTTCTGGCACACAGAGCACAGTAACAGGTAAATCATAACCTAGCATTTCCACAAACGTCTGTTTACAACTTTGCAAATACTTTTAAAATGTAAGATAAACTACTTACAGTTTTAAAGACTGTAATATATACCTGTAGTGAAGATGAAAATTTTTATATAGGTGTAATGGCAATATGTAGAATGTTACATGGATACTTAATGAAAACTATGCTGTCAATGAAATAAACATTTAACATTGGAGAAGTTTTTGAAGAAGTTAACATTATTACTTTCAAGCTTATCATTTAATAATAAATCTCCATGCGCTGTGCAATGAATGAAGATTTCCAGTTCTTCATATATTACAGTATTTGAAATTGTGAGTAGTTTATCTTAGATTTTAAAACTCTTTAGAAAGTTGTAAACAGATGTTTGTGAAAATGCTAGGTTGTGATTTATCTGTTACTGTGCTCTGTGTGCCAGAAAATGAAAACGCCAACAAAAATGTAAGTAAACGTGTTTTTTATATTTTACCTAATCATGCTATTTACAAATGGTTCAAATGGCTCTGAGCACTATGGGACTCAACTTCTGAGGTCATTAGTCCCCTAGAACTTAGAACTAGTTAAACCTAACTAACCTAAGGACATCACAAACATCCATGCCCGAGGCAGGATTCGAACCTGTGACCGTAGCGGTCTTGCGGTTCCAGACTGCAGCGCCTTTAACCGCACGGCCACTTCGGCCGGCTGCTATTTACATAATGTATACACTGCAACAGATTTATCCTTCCACACAGGTTTACTTTTCGATTCTTAACCTTACTGGCACACACAGATAATGTACATAACCTAGCAGATGATGTATAAGTAACTGTATAATGGACTTGATGATGGCAGCATGCTGCCGAAATGCATTGTGCTAATAAAATATTAGAAAAAAGTGACTGCAGAAGTATAAAATTATTCCACATACTACTACATATTTGTCTCCAGCTCGGCAGTCGCTTCCCGGAGATCCGGATGGAGGACTTATGGAGAAATCATGACGACATTTTCAGTAAACAGGCCACGTGTCCTATGGATACACATCGTGTCTTAAACGCAGTAGCTTCCATTGCCATCTGAATCCTCATTTTGTTTATCGTTGCTGCTTCCTCCGCTTTTTAAGGTCAGTTTCCCGCCCTAAGGGTGAGAGAGCGCCCATAATATATGTCCGCTCCTCCGCCCTACTTTACAAGGCCGTTGGCAGAACGAGCATGATTTATGAAGCCGGAGGTTTTCATTACTAGCATAAAACGTCACGTCTATACCAAGGGTGAAGCATGTTAGGGATACCGAATCGAAAATGAGCTCAGAAACGAATACTAACCTCCATCGCCGGAGCCGTTAAAGTAGCGATATCCGGTTCTAATCCTGGTGGTGGAAGAAATTTGTACAGTCAATATTTGACCGGGAATGAGGGCAAGTAATGACAAAGTTAGTGGTGACCAAATTCCAGGCATGTCTATAGCGTCTTATGGACGGAACATGTGACATAGCTGCAGATGATGTGTCTGTCATCTGGCGATGTTAAGCTCAGCGATACTTCGTAATTCCACACAAAAATGACACCACACTATAAAGAGAATTATAATACTCACCTACACTCAAGAGTTACTCTTACGACTTACAACTTGAGGAAATCGGTAGTTGTGCACGGAGGAATGATCCCTGTCCTATCAGGCGCCTGAGCAAACTTCTCGAGGACTTTTTTATTGAGTGCTGAGAAACGTTTCACAACACGGAATGTGCGAATGGAATGTCATCATGAAAATTAAGGTACGACATTTTGGCATATTGTTACACTTCCTAATTTAGACCTTTTGTTCGATGTTCAAGAAAGCTTTTCAGACTGTTCTACGCTACCCATATCATGTGGTTTTCTGATCGAGATCCCAACATGATTCCTGTCGAACATCATTGCGTTCAGTTACAGCTTCGATTATGTACCAGATCATTGTCTCTAAAAACATGTGACGACTATTCACCGCGAAAGGAAAGTAGTTCAGAAGATTTAATATTCCACCAATGACACAAAGAACTAACACTTACTCGGCGAGTTTTCACAAAGTAGTAATAGTGCAACGAAAAAAAAGACGAAAGTTGATTATAAACCAGTAAATGTTGCAATATAATTTGTTACTGGTAACACAAATATTACGCATCACCGCCTTTGCAGAGAGTGATAGATAAATTCCGAAATTATAACGGCTCGACGGAGAGAGTGCGCTAAACACAATCATATCTTCGAAGAACTTACGTGTTTGCCCGAGTAGCACATACTGACCGTAACAAAAATAGCTCCTCTTTTTAAGATAAGAAACTACGTTTATGTGTATGTGTTTTTGTCTCATTCAGTTTATCAATGTTATTTAAATTAATCATTAATAAGAGATATTTTCCTAGAGGTAGTACAACAATCAACAAGCTGATCTCTTTAGACTTAAGGGTATTTTTTAAAAAGGAAGTACAGCTTTGTGGAAATAACCTTCTATCTTTGCTAGAAACTCCACACGACTTGACAGGTGTAGTGGAAAATGTATAGATACAGTGAATATTAATTAACTAGCCCTTTGTTTCAAAATACAACTGTAACTGGTAAATGTCACGTAGGTTATGATGATCCTACCACCTAATAACAACAGTAGGAAATGACTGTGTAACATTACGTACAGTTTCAAACGTGTGTTGAAAGAAATCAGAACAATGTTGAGTAAAACATCATTTGTTGCCGCCTGCAAATTTAATGTGTTACACATGAAATAATGCTTTTGCAGGTTTTTTCTTAACAACTTACTTTTCTATTACAACACTTTTATATTTAACCTCAGTTTTATTTCGCTTAGGAAGAGCTGTGGCTACTGCTCAGTTGGATGCAGTTGACTTGTTTGTTTAATAACGGCGTCTACATGACAGTTTACGGTATGTACTACGTAATTTGCTTGTCAATTCTATGGCATAGGGCGTAAGCAGTGTCAGACGCGGTTTACATATGTATATAGTGGGTATGCTAGATATTTACCTGACTGTTCAAAAATTATTAAACTCATACATGATTTACTTCGATTTATTTCATTTTATTTAAATTTTTGTGGATTTAAATTTCATGCAAGCATAAATGTTCTAAACGTAATCATATAAAACTCGAAATCAACTTGAAACTAGAATTACAGAAAGTCATATCAGTTAGGCCAAAGAAAGGTACCAGATTTTTACCATGAAGCATGATGAATGCGAAGATAAACTATATGGATTCCTAGCTAACAACAGTATGAGTCGACTTGATAACTTCCTATTAAGAAATTTAATGCTTTGATCAGGGAAACCGCGAAACATTATAAATTCTTATTAATAGACAAGGAAATATCCCGTCTTGTAAAAAATCCCAAGACCATCAACTTCAAAACACACCCACAAATATGTAAACAAGATAACGCCATCCACCGTGTTTTATTACGTAAAAAGTGTAACAGTGTGATCAAACGACAATGAGTCCACGGATGGAGTAAACAAAATTGAGGAAAATTGCTAAACCGAACTGAAAATGTCCTACTTCCAGCGAACAGTAAGCTGCTCCGTTACGACATCACTAAAATTTGCACAAATACACTGTAGCGCCAAAGAAACTGGTGCAGACATGCGTATTGAAATACAGAGATAAGTAAACAGGCAGAACACGGGGCTGCGGTCGGCAGCGCCTATGTAAGACAACAAGGGTCGGGCGCAGTTGTTAGATCTGTTGCTGCTGCTTCAATGACAGGTTATTAAGATTTAAATGAGTTTGAATGTGGTGTTATAGCGGCGCACGACCGATGGGACACAACATCTCCAAGATAGCGGTGAAGTGGAGATTATCCCGTACGACCATTTCAAGACTGTACGGTGAACATCAGGAATCCGGTAAAACATCAGATCTCCGACATCGCTGGACTGAAATAGGATCCTGCAAGAGCGGGAACAATCTCAACTGAAGAGAATCAACGTGACAAATGTGTAACCATTACGCAAGTTGCTGCAGATTTAATGCTGGGCTGTCAGTAAGTCTCATCGTGCGAACTATTCAACGAAACATCACCGATATCGGCTTTCGGAGTTGAAGGCCCACTCGTGTACCCTTCACGACCGCTTGAAGGATAGATGCCACGCCTGAGTCCGCCAACATAGAAACTGGACTGTTGATGACGGGAAACATGTTGCCTGGTCGGACGAGTCTTGTTTGAAATTGTATCGAGCGGATAGACGTGTACCGGTATGGAGACAACCTCACGATCTCCATGATCCCTGCATCTCAGCAACGGACTGTTCAAGTTGGTGGAGGCTCTGTAATGGTGTGGGGCGAATACAGTTGGATTGATATGGGACCCTAATATGTATAGATACGACTCTCCTGTCTGACCACCTGCATCCATTCATGTCCATTTAGCATTCCGACGGTCTTGGGCAATTCCACCAGCACAATGCCACACCCCACACCTCCAGAATTGCTGCATAGTGGCTGAAGGAATACGTTTCTGAATTTTAACACTTCCGCTGGCCACCAAGCTCCCAGACATGAACATTATTATGCATATCTGGGATGCCTTGCAACGGGCTGTTGAGTAGAGGTCTCAACCACCTCGTATTCTTACGTATTTATGGACATCCCTGCAGGATTCATGGTGTTAATTTCCTCCACCACTACTTCAGACATTAGTCGAGACCATACCGCGTCGTGCTGCGGGATTTCCGCGTGCTCGCGGTGGCTCTACACGATACTGAGAAGGTGTACCAGTTTCTTTGGCTCTTCAGTGCATATGTTTAGTAGATACTATGGAAATTATAAAAGAACAATGAGTAGTTGCGTGGCAGGCTCGCTTGTGAATGTCCTTATCAATCATACTGAATGCAAATTTTTCCAGAAATTTAAACAAAACTGATGAGAAAGTGATAAATTGTAATTGCTACATATAAAGCAAATTGGTTTTGTTTGACGGTTCTTTGTATGAGGTTCACACTGTGTATCTCCAGCGAAATAGCATGCACTGTAAGATAAAGTTTACGATGGACCCAGATAAGGAGAACAATATAAGCTTCCTTTACCCTATCTCAAGCAGGTCTCTAGAGCAACGTTTCACAGTCTTCCATTATCCGCGAGCCATTTTAAATCATTTTCTTCCACCCCTCCCCTTTCTCACTCGATTACACATAATGTGTTCTGAGTATTTTGATACTAAAGCTACATAGTTCCAAACCTTACAAATCATCAACAATAATTAAATCAATTGCTTTTTTGCAACACCTATCCGCTGCATTGGCAAAACCAGAAACCACGGTCCCCTATACCTCTCAAAACCCCACCTTTGCTAAACCGGGTTCTGCACTGGCTGCTGTGATGACGAAAAAACGGGTCACAGCAGAACATAGAAAATAGCTCAGAGTGTCTATCATTAAACCCTCCTTCGAAAAACTTTGCTCTATAAGCCAAGACCAAAGGAGTCAACAATAATTAACGAGCTTGTTTTAAATTTAGTACTGCAAAGTAAATGATTAAATACATTTGCTGTACTATTTCAGTTCTAGGGAATAAATTCATTAAGAGAGTGTAAATGAGAATTTTATTTTTTCTTATGTCAGAATGGATTTTGTTTTTCTTTTCTTCCAGTAAATTTATACATTTTTAGTTTCTTTTTTTTTCCTTTGAATATGCTCGCGCATACTATTTACGGTTATCGCTAGTGGTTTTATATAACAAGTATCCTTAACGAACAAACCGAGCCAAACATAGAAAGTTTCTAATAAACTCCTATCAAATACTGCATGTAATACTTTTCAGTTGATCTGCCAACTTTAGAATATTATCTAACACCATCTGCCGTTTCACAGTGACGCGGTACTCTCGTAGTATTAGAACCATCCTCTGTATATCGTATAGCATTCCTTTGGTTTCCACACTTCTTTCGATTTCAGATTTATCTATTGCCTTACGTAACACGATAAATAGTAATATTTCAATGTCAATAAATACTACAAATTTTCTGTGGCCGCCTCTATTTATATTTGAATTACTCAATTAAAACGTGTCATCTCCATGGTAAACAGAGTATCTTAGTCAGTACTCTTGGTGATTCCTCCTTTTTAATGTACACCTGCATCGACACTTTGCCAATCGCACGTGAGTGCCTGGCAGAGGTTTCATTGGACCACCTTAACGCGAGTTCTCTTTATTCCCATTCTCGGACTGCGCGCGGAGAAAACGAACGCCTGTACTTCTCCAAGCGAATTCCGATTTCCCATACTTTATTATGATGAACATTTCTCCTTATGTAGGTCGACGTCAGCACAATATTTTCGCATTTGAGGAAAAAAGTTAATGATTGAAATTTCATGACAAGATCCTCTCCCGGCCAACGAAAAACACCTATGTTTTAATGATTTACACCTCAAATCCTCTATCATGCCCGTGCCATTCCTAACAATATTCTCTGTATTTTCAGTCCACTTTAAGTTGTTCGTAATTGTAATTTATAGGTATTTAGTTGAATTTAGGGCCTCTAGATTTGATAGCTTTATCGTGCAACCGAAGGTTGGCGGATTCCTTTTAGCACTCATGAGTATGACCTCACACATTTCTTTATTGTCTGTCTAGTTTTGGTGCTTTAGATCTAATAATAGGTGTCTAGTAATTGTACGTAGTACATCAGTCTCTTACTATTTATAAAGGGCCGATTGAGGCCGTTGCTACAGAGTACATGCAATGGAGCGCGACTTCGTTATGGATATACAAGCATCGATATGTCGGCAAGCGGTTAATGTGGTATTCGTGTCTTTTAGACATGCGCGCGGGAAATGCGGGAACGTGAACTATGGCGACGTTATTACCAAATGCCTCCAAAGGAACCAACGTGCAGTTATTCCTTTCTTAATCGGTAGGCTGTCAATGGAGAATGATGACTGTATGGGCAAGCGTGTCTTTCGAAAACTACTGTTCTGGAATGCTGCGCCAAGTCCCGTGCTGATTCAAAACAGGGAGCACCCGTAACACAAATGTTGTAACGCCTAAGTTACACCAACTGAAGTGGGAGATACTCGAGTACCCGCTCTATAATCCCATGCGAATATCACACCTTCAGTCTGTAATGGTTCTTTATTTACGTGACCATTACGGCACTCCATCCCCAGTTCTCGATACCATTAATATCGTACTACTTTTCTGCGAAGAAACAGATATATTTTTGTGACAATATTCACATTTTGTTTTATTAATGTATAGGTACTCCGATGTATGGATATGTTACAGCGATATGGTTCTTGTGTGTATTCATTTCTGTGAGACTGTCATAATCATGGACTTACTTGTAACCGTTTTTTTGCGAATGTGCACAGAGCAGTCTTTCTTTCACTTTGCAGAAGTTAGGTTGTTATTTCGCTTTGTAAAAGAAGTCTTGTGTTTCGTTAATGTGGAAATTAAATATATGTAGATTGATACAAACTATTTTCTTGATGATGTGACAATTAAGAAGTAGTATATGTGAATTTACAAGAAGTTTAGTAAAAATGTGGATCTTGAACACCAAGTTAAAAATTATTTCTACCATACCATTGTTCTGATCTGGGATTGTTTGATCATTAAGAATTTCCTGAAAAACGCATTTGTTAGGTCATCTAATATTGCTAAAATACAGATCTGGACCTTCTAGCAGTCAAAGTGGAATCACCCTAGAATCAAAAAGATGAGCCATAACAACTTCGACGTAATCTACGTGGGAATCCATTCAAGGTAAGTGCCAAAATTAATGACTTTTTTACAGTGACTTCATTATTTAAATTCTGACGATACCATCCACAGTCAATAACTCTGTTGTTGCCGAATAAAGCGAACATATGCTGCGTGAGCAACATTATTAATCTGATTTCTAACCTACTTTGCAAATAGTGGTATTGTTAGAAGTCCCATAAAATAGGCCTTGAAGGGCTGACGGCTCCTGTGCAGCACGCGGTTATCAACTTCTTCTAGCAGCAGGACACTTTGTTTTACCAAACGGCTATCTTCAACTTCGTGAGTCGGTGGTATTATTGTCTCAGTCCTCAAGGCGATTTTGCCTCATCGGCATACCAATTGTGGACCGTACGGTTTTAGAAGGGAAATTTTTTGATCATGCAATAAACGCTTCATTTATTAACCGTTTTTAACTAGCTACAGTGGTTCCAGTGCAGTAATTAGTAAGAGATAAGAGTAACGAATTTGACCATGTATGTATGCTCACCTATGTACATATAAAGTACACAAGTCTTATAAGGGTATAACCCCGAGTTGTAATTTTTTTGGATACTTCCATCATGCTAGAATTTATTGGACAGCTACTGTTATTTAATTATTATGCAAAATGTGAGACAGTGTTGAGAATACAGTAGATGTTTATCCAACTCAAGGTGGGTTTCAGGTTAAAACGCATTTCTAAACAGTGAAAGCTTCCAAAGTTAAATGTAGATCGAAAATTTAATTTGAGAGCGTTGATTCTTTCGTAAATGAAGGTGAAACTGGTCACCTAATGAATAAGTACCAATGTTATTCACAATCCATTCTGTATTTTTGCATCATTTACCTTTTCTGTTTTTTATATATTTTTGTGATCGTAGTTTTGACCATTTCATCCAAGGGTTCTCTCGTAAATGTTGTGTTAAAGGAGTGTAGAGGTGCATGAAAGTCGACTTCATGGGTATTTTTGTAACACAATATGCCAACGTAAAATGCCACATAAACAGTTTCACTTGCAGGTGCATTGTTTATCATTTTATCTTACTGATCCCAATTTACACTTCGGTAACATCAGTTACGATCCTTATTGAAGAGATCGGGGGTAATTGACCTCTTTGGTGGGTGGGGGCACTTTATGTCTAGTGAACAGGATTGCATTGAGCTCTCCACCCAAGTCGTGATCGCTGCAAGTTTGTGGGTAGAAATCTAGCGGATGCTTCCCAGTAAATCAAGAGCATAAGATTGGCGTAAGTTTGTCTACAATTTTGCAAGACTAGTGGCATCACAGCCACCAGCGGGTTGGTTCAAATGGCTCTAAGCACTATGGGACTTAACTACTGAGGTCATCAGCCCCCTAGAACTTAGAACGACTTAAACCTAATTAACCAATGGACATCACACACATCCATGCCCGAGGCAGGATTCGATCCTGCGACCGTTGCGGTGGCACGGTTCCAGACTGTAGCGCCTAGGACCGCTCGGCCACCCCGGCCGGCCCTCCAGCGGGAATTGGGCATCAACACTGGTGAGAATTAAGGGTGCTGATCTGAGCGAAAAGCCTCAGCAGCATGGATGGCTCCTGGCGTTACAAGACTGTACTGGCAACGTTCCCTCTTAGCAGGATGGGAATGAGGAACTGCCAAGTTATGGCTGCAGTCCTGGCGGCGCACCGCTGTGGCAGTCTCTGTGGCTGGTTGGCTCCTGAAGGCATGGGTCTCAGTTCGACGTGAGCCGATCTGTGCGGAGGTGAACAGTGGACCCCAATGAGGACGGTAGCTTCAGCTACAGCAGCTGAGGGGTGTCCCCACACCGGGCGGTGGGCTACAGCAGAGTTTGCCCGCACTGGGCTATGAGCAGAGTGGTGACCACTTGTGAGATAGGAGGCCCGCGGCGCGTAGGTCACAGCATGTGACATCACAGTTCTTACGAGTGACAGCACCCGTCTCTGGCGGGGAGTGAGTAACTATTTCAGACGAGTTTAGTAATTCGTGACTGCGCGATTAAGTGCATGCTAGTTATCGATAAATTTAAGACCTTTGGTGGATACAATTTCAATTAATTGTTGATTACCTGTGGGGCTTTAATGGGGCCCAAAGTTAACGAAGTGTGGCCGACAAGCCGACAGGTGTGACGTCACAAGATTGTTGCACGGCCCGTGTATCTCGTTGGTCAAGATGATGATCGCCGCAGTCTTCTCCTCGAAGCTGGCTGCCGGCGGTGACTGACACTGCTTGTCTAAGACGGGGAGTATTTGTGTGAGATCACTCGCGACCATTGTTTCTGAAACGGCAACAGAACCGTGCCCAACGCATTGTTGTTGAGCAGTTCCTATCTTCCCACTGTGTCAGCTGTATCATAGTTCTGGCTTTTCAGGAAACCCTGGTGACGATTTCCACGATGTCAACATTGTCTGAATATGGATTTCTGCACGAGAATATGCCAAGGCCTATGACTCTGAGGTTTATTGCTTCAACCTGCCTTGACGCATTCGCGTTAAGTCAGTCACGGAACTCTTCCGCTGGTCAAAATGAAGCTATGGTACCACGGTTTACACAAAATAGACAGAAAAATCCGTCCTTCCCATCATTTAACCATTTTCCCTTCAATTTACTGTTTTAGTGTACATACGTCAGACAGAAAGTATGCCTGCTATTACGTGTATATACGCACACTGAAGCGACGAATGAAAATTTGTACCAAGGCTCGGATTTGAACCCACGTCTCCCGCACACTAGGCAGATGCCCTGACCACTACACGACCCTGGCATAATGGCTTTAAACAACTGCACGAACTACCTTAGAACGCCACCAAATTCCAATCCACGTCTCAGCACATTTCCTATTCCCCCTAACCTTAGAAAGCATCGCAGAGGCTCTCCAACGTTTGCAATGGCATCTCAGCATCGAACGAAATTGGGGATCCGGCCTGAAACTCAGGCCAAGATGCTAGAATCAAATGAAACTATATGGTTCCAGAGAACTTTTTGAAGTTTCAAACATCTGTGATGTATATATGCGCCGGCCGGAGTGGCCGTGCGGTTCTAGGCGCTACAGTCTGGAGCCGAGCGACCGCTACGGTCGCAGGTTTGAATCCTGCCTCGGGCATGGATGTGTGTGATGTCCTTAGGTTAGTTAGGTTTCATTAGTTCTAAGTTCTAGGCGACTGATGACCTCAGAAGTTAAGTCGCATAGTGCTCAGAGCCATGTATATATGCAGACTAAAGCGACAAAAGAAAATTTGTACCAAGGCCGAGTTACATGTTTTTCTTGGACTTGTTTCCTTAAAGATGTCGCTGCATGTAGTTCAGTGTCTCTCGCACTTCTGAATTACTTGGCTGCGTGCTACAGTTAGTACAAAATAGGATATCATGGCTAGAACTTTGAAGCCTGAAAATGTGGTAAACCATTTTACTATATGATGTTTTCACCTATTGTTTATTCCATTTTTACCTGTATATTCATGACGTTTAGTTTATATTTTACTTTTAGTACATTAGGACAACCTCACAGTGCAGATGAAATTACATGACTATAGCCCAAAATAGATTAAAGATTGACAGTATTCTTTGTATTTTTCTTTTTCTGTATTTATATTGTGGTATCTTTTGAAGTGGTTGGTTGTACCTCGTTCCCTCTTGTGTTTTCTGATGTACATGGAGTTGCTTGAAACTGGCTAAACAGCAGAAATTTTGTAACACAAAAAATAAATATGAAATGAATATACAAAACAGTACATGCTATAAATTCGTTTCTCAGGGAGTCATTTTCGTGGCTCACAGATTGTATCTAAAGTGAAAAAAATTAATAGCCAATAAACAATGCTGAGTTCTCAGTGTAACTGATTTTGTTTGGTGTGTTGTGCCAGTGAGATGTAGATACGATGAACTCAAATTTGAAAATTGTATGATGCCACACATTCCCGTGCTTAGAAAACCATATGCCACAAGTCGATCACATAAAAATTGTGTAATGTTGAGAGTGTGACAGGGAGAAAGGCTCTAGCCCGTAAGACTGGATACTACTGTGGTAGATCTCTTTGAGCTTCTCTAGTGCACAGTGTAATCTCAGACCAGTGTCGGCCTCCTAATGAAGCCATTACAGGGCTCACACTCTAGTCCCTTATCAGCAACGGTGCCACAGAGAGGCTGCCATTATCCCACGGACAAAGCGCCAAGCCACAGGAAGCCTTCCTTAAAGGGTACTAAGCTTACGCCTTTAGACGAGTTCTTCTGTATAGCCTGTACATGTCGGCTAACAGCTGATACATCGCCAAAGTAACCAACACAACCTCCAATAGTATTAGCAGCTGTTACGCACACGTACAAAATTCAATCATTTTCAAAAGAAAGGACCATAGACTGCCGTGATTTTAGTTTACAACCACTGTCTGACTATGGGTACGTGAAACATAACTAGCTCTTTATTCACACGAAGTAATGCGTGCTGTCGACGGGAAAGCTCTAACTGAATCCATGTTTGTAAATTTCCAGAAGGCTTTTCACACCTTTCCTCACAAAATACTTCCAACCAATAGCGTTCTGAGATGGTATCGCTTCAGTTGTGGTGCTAGATTGATTATTTCCTGTCAGAAAGGTCACTCTTCGTAGCAATCGATGAAAAATCATTTACTAGAACAGAAGTGATATCCGGCTTTCTCCAACATAGTGCTAGAGGCCCACTGCTCTTCCTAATTTATGTAAACGATTTAGGAGATTGAAAGGTGGCTACACTGAGCTACAGCGCCAGAGATTGCGCTAAAGAGTATTATTCAGCCGCCTCCACTGGCAGTTCTTGTCGAGAAGTCGTAGTGGGCAGTGCTTATTGAGAAGTAGCAGAAGGCAGTGCTTGTTGAGGTGTAGCAGTGGTGAGTCGTTGTTGAGAAGTTCCCATGGAGAGTGCTTGTTCAGAACTTGTAGTATTGTTTTGATGGGCTAGACACCAGATGTTGTAGGATTGGGGATGCTGTAATGATCAGAGTGTGCTTTTCGTCAATATATATGAAGGTAATAAAAATTTCCTTTTTTTTATTATTTCAATGTCTCAAACAATAATGCCTCTTGATCACAGGTTCAGTCAACAAAGTATATGGCTCATGTTCTTGTATTACACTGTATTTCTGGTTTCTATGTGTAATTATAGTACTTGTTTATTTTTTTTATTACTTCAGTATAAATGGTATTTAAAATATCTTATTGAAGAAGAACCGTGCCAGATGTGTACGTTGAATCACACTTCCACACACAGAACAGTTACTCTTGTGCTTTGTTGTTTCGTAGGTTTTATAGTTGCTGGGGACTTAATTAATTAATTGTGTTAACGGAAATTTCCTTTCATTCTTTGCTGTTGTTCTATGCAGTCAGATTGCGTACAAATACCAGTCTGGGCCAACCGGTTACGAGACTTCGTAATCGGACAGACAGCTACTAAATCAAAAAATTTTAAAGTATTTGCATTCTTTTTAATAATTAAGCCCTCATGCAAGACAAATGGTTCAAATGGCTCTGAGCACTATGGGATTTAACATCTGAGGTCATCAAGCCCCTAGAACTCAGAAATACTTAAACCTAACTAACCTAAGGACATCACACACATCCACACCCTAGGCAGGATTCAAACCTGCGACCGGAACGGTCACGCGGTTCCAAACTGAAGCGCCTGGAACCGCTCGGCCTCAGCGGCGATTTCAGTTTCATATGCGACAAAAATCCGTTCTGAAGTTACGATATTTCACAATATCGTGGCTGAGACCTCTCTAACTATAAATAACATAAGTCAAAATTAGTAGTCCCTAATTAAAGATTAATAGTCACTACAGGGAACAACCTCAAAATAACTAACGGCCCTTCCTTTCACACCGAAATTTAGTATTCATCCTGAAAGTCGTGGGCTACTAGTTTCATTGTTTTGTTTTACTGGCATTCTATGCACTCTCAACTGCACACAATATTAAGTTTGGCAGCAGTCATTCGTCTGGGTACCACCCTTCCTCACTTTGTTTGCTATGCTAATCGGATCACGTTACTACTACAATCAAAGTTTCATCCAGTCTGTGAGGGCAAATCCCAACTCCTCTACGCTTGTACAAAGATTTCCCTTGCACTGTTCGATCCAGCATTAATCATTCCTGCATGCCTTGGGAGTTATGCAACTAACCCATTCCTTGTCGAGCACAGGGTTTTCCCATCTTTTCACGACTATTCGTATCAGTATGAATGAAGACTAAATTTTACCTTAAGCGAAGGTTATGTTCCAGAGCGAATTGCGTTCTTCTTTATTCGCATCCCTGAAGTATATAGTTCATTCCTGCAAAATGAATATTTGACTGCGAATGGAACTGTGCGCCAACCCGAAATACGCATTCCTGTAGGCACTTGACGAATTAGTTATGGAAAAGATTCGAAGATTATAAGTATTTCAGTTGGCTTAATAGATGCAGCGATGCCAATGTGCAAAAGGACAACGAGAGCTTGAATATGTGCATTCGGAAAATGGTGAAGACATATTTTTACTGTGTGTGTGTGTGGGGGGGGGGGGGGGGCGACTATTGAGTCAGCAGCATAAGTTAAGCGAAGATTCTTTATTTGTTCTTAAGACCATGAACGTCTTAGGAATTGTCATAGAGATGAACAAGACAAATTTCGCGATGTTATCAAGCCACCGTAGGGACAATGAATGTCTCAGTTTGTTAAAAGAACCCGAATTGAAAAAAAAAATTCTGCACCAAATTCAGCACCCGGGCATACACGAAGAAGAGGAAGGATGCTTCTGTGGTCCTCAGATCGTAGATTAATCCCAACTTTTGAACAATGTCTCTTAAATATCGTAGGGCAGCTAACCTGTAAGGATAAAGACTCTGTGTACATCAAAGAAAGTATTTTTGTCGGCCTCGGTAAGTGCACTGTCAGTGCGGGGGATTGCTAACTGAAGAGGACTCGGTTCGATTCCCTGAGTTTCAGGCTCTTTTGTATGTTAAAACTGCGCTGTGTCAGAATGAAAAGAGTTTAGTGCTCTATGTACGTACAACAACCTATTTCGCGTGCGTATTTCGTACAGAAAATCTGAATATTCTCCTGGAAGCAGAATAATGCCTCTAAATACTGAGAAAAAAAGAAGTAAACATACATCAAATGCGGACAAGTTAACTAGAAGGAATTACCAAATTGGTTTTAGTAACAATCTTCGTATCACAAACAATTCTACATGTGTTCGCATGTATTCTCAGTGCCAGAACAAATTGCGCAAACAAATGCAAGGAAATTATTTGAGAGGTTCGTCATTCATTAAAACTAAGTATTGTACATATAGAACACAGGATATGTATTCGGGATAACGACAGTTCAAATCTCCGGAATACTGTTTGTATTCAGATTTTCTTAAATCGCTTAAGTCAAAGGCCACGATGGTTCCTCTGGAAAGAACACAACTCTTTTTCCTCCTAGTACCTTTCCTACTCCAGTTGTTGTCACCAGCAATGAAGGGTGAACCTCTGACAATCTCTCGTGCTGGTGAAACGTCGGAAAAGGTCTTTAAACAAATGTTGTCCAAAGATACCTACACCAAAATTATGGTGCAATAAGTGGCTTCTAATGCCTCAAGAATGTTCTACAGAGAGGGTATTGTACAGGAGTGTGAATGTTTCACCAAAAAAGTGTATTTAAATGATGATGCTTTGTAGAAGTGGTCTTCGGAATAACTTCATTGTGATACTAATGCAAAATATTTTGATCCACTTTATACCAAGTCAGCATCAACAGTTCTAGCAAGGGACTGATGGCCTTATACTGAAAAATATATGCATAAATAAAAGTTTGGTTCAGACTTCATCAGTGGGAAATTAAAAATTGATATAGGAGTTACGCCAAGAGGTTCCATATGAGCCAAACTATTCTCAGCAGCTCCTAGATTTCATTTTCCGATTAAGTAATAATATCTGTTTGCAACACTTACCTGATGACACTTCACTGATCGATTTCAGAGTAGATAAATGTCACCTGCGAATACAGAGAAGTACGTGTAATACAGCAAGTTTGTATGTATGCCTGACATAAACTACATGTAGGAAAAAGTTATACTGAAATGATGTGCCGTAAATGAACCACAAAAAGTTAATGAATTCATTCATAATGATGAATTACTGCGTTTAGAACAGTTGAAGACAATAACTCGAACATTAAAACATGAAAATGGAGTCGAAATGTTCTAGAGTGCGTTTAGTAACCTCAGTCAAGTACTCTTTGCTGATTTTCTTATGTGTCTCAAACGTAATATTTGCCAACTCTGAATTACGGCAATTATTGCAAGTGGACTTAAGATCCGAGAACAATGAAAAAAATACTGCCGTATGCTTAGTGAACAATGGAAATATATACGTTGGAAGCTACTAAAAGAGACATGAAGACATATTTGTAATATGGATGATGGTGACGAAAATTAAATTGATGTGGGCGGGTCATGTGAATAGTTGGTGAAGCGACCAATAAATTTATGTGCAGGATTTCAAGATTTGTGAAAAGTGCGAGATGAATAATATGATGGAGAATGCTTAGTGGTAATCAAGGTATAAGCAGAAGTAACATGCGTATGTGTGGCTGATAACTGTAACGTGTTTAAATAGCGGGAGGAAATGCTTTATATGACAGTTTATGGAAAAGGTAACTATGATTTTTTTGGTAGAAGAAGGATAACATCCTTATTTTACTCCTTCACACTTCGAAAACTCTTTACTATCTTTCAAAAAATTTTAGTTTTAAGATTTATTTCTTTGTACCATACCTTACATCAAATATGAAGCTAATCCTCATCACTGCTTCACACAATAAATTAGCTATCAATAATTGGAGAACTTTAGTACAACCGGCTCATGTGATACATTTTCCAAATTCATTTTCACTATTTCTAACCTCTGTCACTATGTCAACGCCAGTTTGAATTGGTTACATCGTATAATGTTGATCTCCTACTCTCAAACGGTTCGTGGCCTAAATGGTTGTAATTGGCCAACATATAGCGTCTAGTATATAATCCTGTATGAAATCTCGTTGAATGTTCAATAACTGACATTTGTTTTGAAACTGGTGATACTATTTTTCATATACGTTTTCAATTCTTAGTACTAACTGTCGATATCTTTCTTCCAGCAGGATATGTATGTACAGTTCGTTTAAAGTTAAAACATGTAAGTTATTTATTACCTTTAAAGTACCAAAATATCTGTGGGATTCACCTTGTTTTCTGTAACTAGTAGTTTCGCGTTTGAAAACTGTGTATGGATCAAAACGAGTTTAAGCAATATATGGAACGAACTTTATTGTGATGCCAAATGTAACCGGAAACAGGTGAATTAACATCCATGTTCTTAATTTCTACAAAATTTGTTTGTCTCATTCCGTAATGCTATGTATGTTCCATCACGTCTTTGCATATTTGAAATAGTATAGCCCCCCGGTAATACACGTTTCTGGGGGTATGACATCCTTATCAAGGTCATTCGATACCCCACTGAAGGCATGAAGATACGGCACTGTTGAAATAACAGCAGACGGTATTCGTTATGTTTTCCAGTCTTTTATACTGTCTCGTTTTTGTCAAAATTGAACCAAATGGGTAACATGAAATTACCATTTTCACTACCATTATTGTTAATGTTACTCCTAGTATCGCTGTTTTCAATGATACGTTAACATAGCTTGGCCCAAGTTTTCTTAATCGCACCTCTCTTTTTCTTTTAAAAAGTGCGAGTTATGTTATGCCTTCTACGAAATTTTAAACAATGGAAAATAAAGGTAACTGAGAAGTCTTGTTTTTCGCGTTATTTTGGGGCTTGACACTAACGGACAACTGCGAAGCTTGTGTTTGAATCCTTTCTTACGATTCCGTGCCCCAGTGTCTATAAAAATAAACCTTAGAGGATGGCTTTTCCGTCCATATGTCTCTGTCTGTCCTCCCCAGCACTGAGAACCCTTGTTTTCAGAAAAAGTAAAGGTACCATGTGCAAATTTATATCACTTAGTATGGTCTATGGGCCCTTGCCAGGGTAAAAAGATTAAGCTTCGAAGTCAACGAAGTCAAAAGATACGTCACATATTTGCGTCACATAGTTTGATACTCGAAAACTCACTCATCAAAACCATTCAGTACTTCCCATTGACCTAGAATCACAAAATTTGGCAAGAAGCAAGGCTTCACAGAACAAATAAAGAGAAAAATCCGGAATTGTTAATTTGTAATTATATCACAGGGAGAAAACATTTCTGTTGTCGTTTGTTATCTGACTTCAAACTTGAAATTAAATGTTTTGGAACCACTTCTTGCCAGTATCAATTTCGATAGCAAGCAAAAATCGTCACTATCGTGAATTGGAGGAATGGATAAACTATTTACATTCATAATTAAGTTTGTACGGGACCCTCAGTGCGCGAGTCCCACTCGCACCAGGACAGTTTTTATTTATTTCCATTCCCTTCTTGTAACGTGAATGACTGGCGTGCAGTACTGTTTTTCCTCATGTATAGCATTGACAGGACGCCGAAAAACAGCGGTAGCGTATTCGCAGTTAATGTATGCTGGTGCGGCGATTCCAGCCCGGTCCGTCACGAAATTCATTATCTGGTGATAGCATATTCTAGCCGGCAGTGAACAATGGAGACTCGAGCACACACAGCGCTCTGCCGGGGGCGCTCGGGCCTACTCATTCAGGGCTGCAGCCAACAGCTGCCGGCTGCCGGCTGCGCCTAGACTGCCGGGACTCGCCTAGCCGCGCTGTGTTCAGGGCAGACGTACTCTGCCCGCTAAGTGAAGCCGCTCCGCTAGGATTGTAGACTTGCTAGCAAGCGTTAGTGATGATAAAATATAGCAAAAATGCACAGTGTAAGACGGACTTGATACGGTACTTATCTATATTACGAAACGACTGTCCCGGATACCGGGCAACTGTGGTCCTATCCATTTTCAGGTTGCCTTCCAGGTGCAACATTTTTTTTCGTTATTTCGTATAATTGTAGACCTAATTTAAAAAATTAAAATACTATCACAATCTCCAATCATTAAGAGTATAACTTATATTAAAAATCTAATACAGTAAGACCAGTATTATCGTTAGCCTCGGTGAACACGATCGAGTACCAGCCGCTCGTGCTCACAGTGAGGTCACGGCCTGAGAAATTGTTCGAGTGCATACCCGGGGGCATGGAAGAAATATTCCCGCAGCAGTACTAGATTGGAATCCAACCGGTATGCATGCAGGTAGGAGAAATCTTGTAGTATTTGCTTAATTCGTTTATGTTTATAGTAGGAAAAACAAGAGGTGGTTTTCGACTGAACCAACGGTTACTTCACGGCTGCTGAAAATAGCGTTCGTTACACTGTTTATGGCTTTCAGGGAAGATATAAGTAAATTCTTTATTTTCGAATGAAGGTGCAATCGTTTGACGAATTAACTGTTAAACAACAGCTGTAGCGTGACCTGTTCATCTTTTCGGATACCTTGGCAGTGGCTGCACTCTAATTAATTGCATTATCAATAAAGGATCGGAAACACAACATTGCGAAAATAGTAAGGGAAGGTTGTTAAGCCGCGCGGAGTGGCCGCGCGGTTAGGGGCGCTCTAATTGCGCGGCACCTCTCGCCGGAGGTTCGAGTCCTACCTCGGGCATCAATGTAAGTGTTGTCCATAGCGTAAGTTAGTTTCAGTAGTGCGTAAGTCTAGGGACCGATGACCTCAGCAGTTAGGTCCCTTAGGAATTCACACATATTTGAACTTTGTAAACCTGTGTGGGAAGTCCTGCATACAGAGTGCATACCGAAGTTCACGATACGAAACCTGGTTGAAAAATGCTAGGGGATTTGAGACGCCTGCTATGTGATCTCCAAAATGAAATCTGATTAAGTCGAGGAGGAAATTCACTTAACAGTAGAAGAAATGTCTTCACTGATTGATTTATAGACAATACTGGTAAAGCACCATTGCAAGACAAATGTATCCATCAATAACAATTGCAGACAGTGGACGAACATATTCTCGAATGTGAAAGGTTATTGAATTTAGCCAAAATCACTACTTAAATTTGTGCAGTTACGTATTTTGTGGCTGCAATATCTACAAAATTGATTAATCTGAACCGGTTGAGGTAATGGAATTTATTTTAATTAGTTAGTGTCAGCTGAAGAAAGGTCTCTCGCCAGAGAGCAAAGCATTTGCTGCTTAGGACACGAACAAAAATAATTGAACAGTAATGTTTACCGATATCATCTCTGTCCTCATTCGGTTTCGTTGCAAACCTCTCACAAAAACATACACGCGCTTCAAACCACGCGGCTCTGTTCTTAATCGTATCATGATAGCCGTTGCGGGATGCGTCCCATTTTGTAGGGTAATTTTTTCTCTCATTCAGTTCACAAATGCACCACCAAACCCGCTGTATCTATGGGAAGCTGACGGCAGATGACGGCTTGCAAACGCGTCTGCACTGCCCCGTTCACCTACGACAGCTCCTTCGTGGCGATCAGAGAAATCACTGCGATGCAGCAATGGCTGGCGAGCACAAGTCTCGCGCCGCGCTGTCGCTGTAGCGTGCATGACTCTATTGTTCCACATGCACTGCTGATATCCGCTAGAAAATGATGTTGCAAGCTCGGGTGCATCGAGCCTCATAAAGTTTGTGTTGTTTCCAAGCAAAGTAACTGACCATTTGCAAATGCTCGGCTTTTAGTAATCCAATATTTTAGAATGAGAGCGCTTTAGCGACTTCCAACAAATTTCACAAATAATTTCCAACCTTCTCGAAACTTTTTCTCGCTGATACCCCATAAAGACGAAAGAATGGACTTTCTCGCTTGCTACATTTCCTCTGTTCATGAAGTAAAACGGCAGCATTAGATATGACGTTTTAATTTACTATTTACTTACTTTCACCTCTAAAGGTAATACTCTTTGCAGGCAGTATCTACACACCGGGCTAATCAAAAAGAGGAAACAGATTTCATACATCTATTGCTTCAAAACTACAAAACATAGAAACACAATTCCAACGTTCCTGGAAGGAGAAAAACTACAAGTTTAGGTATTCAGTGTGAGTACATAACAAATATGAAAACGGTGCCAATTTATTCCAACACGCGAATCAGATAGTCTCTCATTATCGAATTCACAGCTTCAACAGGGCGATGTCGCAGATCTTCAAGACCGTCAGGTATAGGTCGGGAGGGGAGTTGGATAAAAAGGCGATCTATTACATTGCCCCACCGATAAAAGTCACAAGGTGTAATATTTGGAGACCTGAGAGCCCACCGGCGATGAAGTTCATCTCCCGCTCATTCTTTACAATTCAAAGTCCTGGAATGCTGTCATTCATTGTAACGTGCTTAGAAAAATTCTCTAAGCATGACAAACGTTGAATTGGAAGAGGAGGAGCAGATGTTGAACATCACCGGTGGACTCCCACGCCTCCATACTTTGTGACTCTGAGCTGTGGGGTTACGTAAAAGACAGTGTTTTTTCCCCCTACGCCTGACATCCTTGACAGTCTGTAATATCGCATTGTTGAAGCTGTGAATTCGATAATGATAGACCACCTGGTTAGTGTGTAGCAGGAAATGAGGCACCGTTCTCATATTTGTCCTGTAACACACGGTGCTCACACCGAATGTAAAAAAATTGTAACATTTCTCTTTCCAGGAACGTTGGAATTGTGTTCCTGTTTCTGCAGGTTGTAAGCAGTAAATATTTGAAATCTGTTCCTTCTTTTTGAATAGCCCTGTATATCACTGAATACAGCTGAAAAATTTAATTGCTGCGTGACACACAGTACATGCGATATGACGTCATGAATATTTTAATGCGTGAAAAACTAGTTGTTTTAATTGACGCACAGTAAAAAGGCTCTGAGCACTATGCGACGTAACTTCTGAGGTCATCAGTCGCCCAAGAACTTAGAACTAATTAAACCTAACTAACCTAAGGACATCACTCGCATCCATGCCCGAGGCAGGATTCGAACCTGCGACCGTAGCGATCGCTCGGATCCAGACTGTAGCGCCTAGAACCGCACGGCTACTCCGACCGTCCGCACAGTACTACTTCAGTATCAGGGATGACGTTATATTTATTACTTATTTATTATTATTTCTGTTCGCTACAGACCTTTTATACAGTAGCTACATCAGGGGTGGCCAATAATTCTGTTTACAAACCGTGCTCTGGCCCGCGTGCAACAGAGGTAGGTGAGACTGCACATGTCCCCCACCGCCACGCCATGATGTCTGAGAGGCAGGAGGTGTGTTTGTCCTTAGGATAATTTAGGTTAAGTAATGTGTAAACTTAGGGACTGATGACCTCAGCAGTTAAGTCCCATAAGATTTCACACACATAACTTGTATCTGGTACGAACTGCCGTCATAGAGGCAGACGGAAATAATATCACATATGACACATTGATTTCCACCTATTAGTGTTTTCTTTACGGTCATAATAAAAATAAAGCCTTTCACAAACATATTCTTATCGATATATCTTATCACATTTGCAAACTCATTGTAGGGTCGTGGAAACTTTCCCTGGGGAAAATAACGTAGACATCCAGCACAGCGTATTAATTAACGAAAAGCCGCTATAGTTGAATTATTTAGATGTTATTAAGTTCTCGCGACAGGTTTAATGTGATGATTTGAAGATGCTTATCAACAGAATTACTTTTAGGTGCACTTGATAATGGCCCAATGTAAGGGCTGAGATAAAAGCAAATGAAGCGGTTCGAGAGGCTTTCCATTTATTGTACATCAGCTATAGGATCAGCCAGACATGGAGAAGCTAATAATAGTAGTACGACTTATCTTTAAAACCGGAATTACACTTCAGACCAATCAGTTACATCTGCACACGTACAGGGGCGCTTTCAACTGAAACGCCAAATGGTCTCGAAAACATTTCGAAAGAAGATGAACAGATGTAAAATTGGCAAATTCCTCACAAAAGGTTTGGAAATCTATACTTATAATTCTTTCAAGGAAACAGTCTATTATGCAATCGTCGCGTTTTGTGTAACATCGGTTAGCCTAAGAAAATCTACGGTGTTTCTTGTCAAAACTTATTCCTTCCACATGGTGGTTTTCATTTTAATGCATCCCCCTCAAATGAGAAATAAGTTGTTTCTCACTTCGAAGTGTCTTACTATGAACAGTACGTAGCGAAATCGACTTATGCAATGTATCTAAACCACTCCATAAATTCAACAATGGCAGGTTTCTAATCGAAAAGTCCTTCCAGGCATGCCCCTTGGCTTCACCAAAGTACATTACGCTAATACGAGGGCTAATTGGAAAGTAAGTTCCCATCGGTCGCGAAAGGGAAACCATGTGAAAATAAAAACTGTTTTGTTTGCAACAGCTAGGTCACTTACCCGGTACTTCTCTACATAGTCTGCGCTTCGACTTAGACGTTTGTCGTAGCGTTATGCCAACTTTCCAATGATGTCATAGGAGGTAGCCGCCTGTGCTTTCCTCCACTTTTACGCTAGTCTGCAGTCCGTTGTCTCTGCTAAAAAGTTGTCTTCAAAGCCAGTGGCTCATGTGGGCTGATATGAAACTCAGGGGCATCCAGTTACGATATGTATTGTGGGTGATCACACATTTGCCGTCGATAACGTTGCAAGAGCATCTTCATTGCCTCTGAAGAGTGCTGCCGAGAATTGTCAGAAAGAACGAGACGAATGAGAGTTGTTTTATGTGGGCTTCATGACATCAGGCGAGATCCCTCACCAGGCCGTCATACTAGGCGGGAAACGCCATTTCCTAGATATCTTTAGGTGATAGCTGTACACTCAGAACCGAAAACACCGACATGACGTGATCATTGGGCATAATAGAAACACTGCCTAACACATCTGTGCAAAGCATCATCGGATTTTCACATTGGTTTCCAATTCACTACCGATCGGAACTTACTTTCCGATTAGACCTCGTATACAATTTCCCGATACTGTACGTTGAGTTTCACCAAAACCTGTAGCAACTGACAGTGGAGTAATCCGTGCGACTTCGACTTCGTACCACCGTTTTCCATGCATGCAAATTTAGCGCAAAGTGCTTTTTGATGGACAGAACAATAAACCCCGTCTGTCGACCCTTCTAACTTTTTGTTCTTTCATTGTCAAATAAGTCTTTAAATTCTTCCTACATGGTGCTGTAATGTAGTTTCATAGGAAATTAGCAGTACCCATCGATTATGTAACTGCGTAATAGATGCTGAGAACTCACAGCCCAATCTTCCGTTCAAAAATGGTTCAAATGGCTCTGAGCACTATGGGACTTAACATCGGAGGTCATTAGTCCCCTAGAACTTAGAACTATTTAAACCTAACTAACCTAAGGACATCACACACATCCATGCCCGAGGCAGGATTCGAACCTGTCACCGTAGCGGTCGCGCGGTTCCAGACTGAAGCGCCTAGAACCGCTCGGCCACTACGGCCGGCCACACCCTCTTCCGTCATTCACATTCATTTGTAAATATTTATTACGATAGATCGCTGACTACCTCATGTTGAGGGAACAGCCAGTGGACGTGTAAGCGTTAGTCATACCTGGAACAAATAATGAAATGTAAACAACCAAGACTGACGAACTGAAGAGAGTCGCGCCACCGAAAACACTGATTCACCGCAGTGCTAAATTAAATGTCACGCTGTAACAAGTTCTTCCAGGAAGGAACGAGCTAACCGGAGATAGGTCGAGGCTTTGCTCGCCCGCGCACTGAACGTACCTGCAAAATTAAATCATTATATGAGACTCAGTTTACAAGGAATGGCGTCAAAAACTTCGGCATGCATGATAAACCACCTTTAGTTTAAAATGCAGCGCAAACTATCCAGTTTATATCACCGCTGCTTAACGATGATAGCACTTTGCGATTTCTAACAAACTTTAAGTATAATTTCAAAACGTTACCCATAACTTTTCTCGGTTACATGCTTAAATCATATATTTAACACCTTCAATCATTTGTTACTTGAGAATTCGATTTCTTAGGGAATTTTGTAATCACTGGTCTGGTCGGTTTAATTGCACAGTCCGTCCCATACGAACGGCAACTGATGTGAAATAAAGTGCAACAAGTTGTTCGTTTTTAGTTCATATGACTCTTTATCGCAGTGTGCTCTTTTTGAGTCAATACCCACCCGGAAGCATTACAGAAATTGTTCAGTCTTTCAAACCGCCTGCATTCCCATGGTGGAGGTCTTCTGGATATTTGAAATTGTATCAGAACGCTTTTCTTTAAAAGCCATATTCAGTTTTGAAAAAAAAAGCCCTAAGGGGTACGGAGACAAGTCAGGCGAAAAATGAGAGTGTTCAAGCATCGTGATACAGTTTTGAGCCAAGAAATCGGATACCGTCTTGCTTTTTTGAGCCGGTGCATTGTGTACAACAAAAAAGTCGAACCTTAACTGTCCTCGTCCACAACGTTTTAGACTTCCAATCAGTAATCCTCGTTCACCATTTGAATTTTTGGAGAGAATTCTCTATGGACAATTCCTTTCGGGACAAAGCCAATAGTGAGCGGCGTCGTGACGTGCTTTTCCGCAAGCGCACATTTTACGGTCTCTGAGATTCTGGGTCTTTCCATTCCGACCGTTGGCGCTTTGTAAGTGGCCTGTACTGCAAGCACCATGTTTCTTCATGTGTTATTGTGAAAGACATGAAGCGTGGTCCATAGAACTCATTCCATTCATATCTCTGCAGTGTTCAGCTTTGCAATCAGCTTGATCGTCACTGAATGAAGAACATAGCAATATTAGAACTTTTTGCCTAGATTTGCAGTGAGAATGAGATACTTAACTGTTTTAGGAAATTAAGTAACCTCCTCACTTAATCTGGTAGATGCAAAACGATCGTGTCGAAGAATTACAGCGACTTTTCGAACATTTTCATTGGCTCGGCTGTCGATGATGGTCCTGTACTTGGATCATCCTCAGTGCTCTTGCATACCGCTTACAAACGTTCTTACACGACTCATTGTTCCACTACCTTAAACAGACTATATCATTTCAATAGTGTATTTGATACATTCACCGAACTTAAAAGAAAACTTAATGGTTCAAATGGCTCTGAGCACTATGGGACCTCAGGTCATCAGTCCCCTATAACTTAGAACTACTTAAACCTAACTAACCTACGGACATCACACACATCCATACCCGAAACAGGATTCGGACCTGCGACCGTAGCGGTCGCGCCGTTCCAGACTGTAGCTTCTAGAACCACTCGGCCACTCCGGCCGGCAGAAAACTTGATGTTCGAACTTGGCTCCTTTACTCTTTTCACGACCGAAGTGTAAAATATACTGTTAATGTTTCGGTTCTTACGAGGAAAATGTGATACTAGCGCTGTTAAATTTCAGACGGGTTGTACCCGAAGTACCACGTTAGTTAATTCATGCATCCATTCCCATGCGGCATATGTAGTTACGTGAATATAAAACCAGCCGCCTTACTTGTGGGCCGGACTATGTAAGTTATAGGAGTGGTGTGTGTGTGTGTGTGTGTGTGTGTGTGTGTGTGTGTGTGTGTGTGTGTGTCAAGTTCTTTCACTGAAAGGCAGAATCGGCATATTCAGGGAATCCTTGCCTGTCCTCGAGAACCAAAAAGAATGTCACAAAAATCTGAAAATCGCGAACTTCCAGTATTATCATCCATTATCATCAGCTTCGTACGCTTTAGCCATTCATTTTCTGTATTTGGCTATACGCGTAAGGATACCGACTTCGGGCTCTGCGTCTGGTGTCAACTGTGGGATGTATGGACAAGATAAGAACTGAAGAGTCTGGGATGTGATGCTATAAAAGATAAGAAGTGAGTTTATCCGGGGAATCAGGAACGGAATGTGTGGAAAATATCGACAACGAGAAGGAACAGAATGCTCGTCTAAGCATTAAGACTTTCACGATTCTGGAGTGGGATTAATATTCAAAGAGAATGGATGTCAGTATCAGTATTCGCTGATTGCTCTGCTCAGTGCAAGCGGGTAAGAATTGCAGAGATGCTGAATTTCATCCTCATATGAACTTACGGATTGAGCGTAAACTGCAGAAAAGTGAAAGCGATGAGGCGTAGCATAAATGAGATTAGTGATAAACTGTAAATGACAATGAGCGGCAACAATGAGATCAGCAATAAATTTATCAAAATTTGAGTCTGCAAAGTAGACGAACCTTTGTAAGCAGAATAACACATGATGGAGGAAACAGCACAGGCGGACAATGCAAGGAGAATCTTAAGGAAATGTAACTCGTCCACGAAGGACGTGGCTTATAAGGAGCTTGTTCGACCAATTTCTTAGTATTGTTGATCTCTCTGTGATCCCTGTCAGATAGGACTGATAGAAGAGAAAGATAAGATTTAACGCAGGGCATCGCGTTCCGTCACGGGATCGTTTAGCCGGTGCTAGAGCGTTACGTAGGTGCTCAACAAACACCATTAGCAGACGTTACAAGAGAGATTTACTATTGAAATTTCAACAGATCAGTTTCTGGGAAGAATCGGACAGCGTACTGCTTCCCTCCACATATGTCTAGCGTAATGACGACGAGGAGAAAATTTGAGAAATTAGAGCTAATCCGGAGGATTACCGACAGTCATTCTTCCCACACGTAACTCGCGAGTGGAACAGGGTTAGAGGGCTTATTTATTGGTACAAAATGCACCCTCCGCAGTGCACCGATAGATGGCTTGCGGAATATACTGTAGATGTAGACACATAAATCAGAATAGCACAGACAGAGAGGTAACCGAAGTCGGCTACTATTGGCCTTCATTTGTGGTATACGTTTCGGAGAACATGTGTGTATAACAGATTATTGTTGGGAAGGCAATCATGTTCTACAAGACAAAGCATAAAAGAAGAAAATCGGAACGTTTGAGATGCTATACTGTAGAATGATGAACATATGGTGGACTGATAAGAAATGAGGTGGTGCTCCGCAGTATCAGCGAGCAAGAGGAACATCGGGAAAAAAATTGGAAGGAAAGAAGGATGTGGGTCATGGGCCGTGTACTAAGATACCAATGAATAACTTCCACGGTACTTGAGGGAGCTGTAAACGGCAGTAACTATATGGTAAGATCAAGGTAGAACATACCCAACAAATATTTGACGATGTAGGATGTAAGGGCTGCTCAAAAGATGAAGTCGTGACGGGCCGCAATCAGACCCTCAAAGAAGACTGAGGATACGAAGGGAAAATGCCTGCGTCTATAATGTGTCGTCCGCGTCTCTTATAAGGGAAACAGCTATACGTAAATGAAGCGAAGCTGTCAGTTTCTGCAGTTTTTCGTAAAACATTTCATTTTCTTTAGTCAAAGTTTAGACTTTTTAAGTTGATAAGAATTTAAATTATGCATGATCTGATGTTATCTACAATTGAAAGCTGTTGCACTAGCTACTATATTACAGCAAGCTGAAACTGTATACAAACAGAAGCGTATACACATCCGAGAAATTTACTGTATCTGCACAGGCTGTGGTATGACTGACTAGTGTCAGATGTCATTGCTTGATGACAAACTGCAGAAAGGTTTGGAATTTTGTGCATGATATTGGTGCAAAAACTGGCAATCGGGAAACTTAAACCCTTGCCTAATTCCGAAGGTGAAAATTCGTTCCATCACCAGGATTCGAATCGACTTTCCTCCAAATAGACTGCCACCTTAATGGTGTGAATTAGTGATCTCGATTATGGTAGAGGGTTCTTTTACTGCAACAACCAGTGTTCCCGTTCTGGCCTTGAATGCTGGCAACAGAAGCTGAAGCGAAATATTGCACACGAGGCTGGTTTCCAAGAGTGGTTTTCTAAATCTTTATATCATTGAGACCACGATGAACTCCATAAAGTCCTAAATCTTTGTAGTCAAATTCCCGAAATATAAATCATTACTTATTTAACCAGTGTATACGCTGGTAAAGCAACCCGCAGTCTAAAAGTAGCATCTTTCATTTGTAATGAAAACGTTCTGAGTCCTGGGTTCGAACTCCGTACCACTTAAATTTTGGCGACCAAAGACATCCATCATAAGAACACACGCCTCATTCAGCCAAAGGCCTTGTATAGGTCACCCAGAAAACGGTGGCCGATGCGCAGCGAAAAGTTTTCGCCCCAAACGCTGGACGAGTTCATTAGTTTGAAGGAGAAGCAGTTAATAGTTCTCCACCTCTCGGCCGGTCAGCAACGACAGAATCGAGGTGCGCACTCTCCAATCTATCTCAATCGAGTACAAAAACTACTTCTTAAAAAAATTAATTTTTGCTTTCCTTATAATTTTGTATGTCAGGTTCATGATGATATGATGATAATGGTCACAGATATTGTGAATGCAAGACACTACGCAAAATACAGAAAAGTGTGCAATGAACATTAGAGTTCGCTATGATTCTGCGTGTGGTGAATATAATATTTTGTTGCAAATGAAATTCATCTAACATACTGAGTTTTTCTTTAGACTTGGCTGGAGGTATCCATCCGTCACTAATCTCGAGAAAATTTTTCTGATGTAGCAGACTCATTTGTGACCGTGCCGCGCCAGCAGGGCAGCCAGAATAAAACATCCACAACACTGCTTGTATTTCGTCAGCGGTTTCATACATCGAAATAAGATTTTGGCAAATGTTGGTATGCAAAGAGGAGAGTATTTCCCCATGTCGTTATTATGTAAAACTTCATCATCTACCGTGCTATTCCAATAACTACAGACTTTTTCGGTAGAAGAACGTAATTTTTAAGGGCTATCGATAGCTGATGAATCGAGAACTACTATGGGTTCTGGAACAAACATACGAAAAGAAATTACACTTTTTTTGCACCAAATATCTGCTTTTTCATAAGTTTCTGACCTTACTTTTCCACAATTCCTCGTTTAATAAACTGAATAAACAATGGTTCCAGAATTCTATCGTAATTGTGTCTGCAGAATATGTTAGGTGAGACAATGTAAATTACGTTGTGTTTTCTCAAAAGAAGCAAATTTTAACCAGTCAACCAGAGAAATGTGTAGGTTATACTCAAAATTCGCCACTCATGACTCCTCTCTTGTAGTAACATATGGTTAACTAGCCAACCGAAAATAAACCGCTGCTTTATCGGCAAATTCTTTTTATATACTCACGGAGGCGGAAATGACTGTAGATCTGTTTCAATCAATGGTCACTATGCAAGAGTGGGCGTGGAGGGTCACCCACTTAATATTTACAAACAATGTCCTTGTAAGCTACAGTGTAGAACGGCACATCCTCTCCAGCGGTAGGTATTTGCCCTACAGCACTCTGAGTGACACAACACCACTGCCGCTCCCCTCACACTTCCCCAGCCCACCGCGCATCTAGCGGCCACGGCATTTTGTGCCCAGTATAAAAGAGGGTGGATGCACTCTCTTGCCCTTGTGGTGGGAAACTGCACCTAAAGGGGAATGAATTAGTAATGATCAACGGTACGAGGATGCAGAAGTCAACAGAAACCACTGCATGACAGACAAATAATGTGTATCTACAGGACATATAGCCTGAATACGAAGAAGTGTCGTATTGAGCTCTCCACTGGCAAAAGATTTCAGACTAGTCCCCGATTCCGATCTCTGGGAGGGGACTGGCAAGGGAGATATGACCTGGAGAAAAGACTGAATAACTAATGAAAGGGTAGCTTGCCTCAAGTTGTGGCATGGAATGTCTCAAGTCTTAACGTGGTAGGAATCCTAGAAATTCTGAAAAGGGACATACTAAGGCTCAGTGGGGGCAGTGAAATAAAATGGAAGGAATACAAGGATTTCTGGTCAGATGAATACAGGGTAATACAGAGAGCAGCAGAAAACGGTATTAGAGTGAATAGGATGGTGGGGCAGGGAGTGTGTTACTGTTAACAGTTCAGTGATAGGGTTATTATGAACAGAATTGACGACAACCTAACACAGACAACGGTAGTTCCGGTATACATAATGACATCGCAAGCTGTGACAGTATGTGAGGATATTGAATAGGTAATACAGAACGTAAAGGGAGATTAGAATCTAATAGTCATGGGGGGGGGGGGGGGGGTTGGAATGCAGTTGTAGGGGAAGGAGTGGAAAAAAATATTTGCAGGAGAATATGGGCTTTGGACAAAGAATGATAGAGGAGAAAGACTAATTCAGTTCTGTAATAATTTTCACCTAGTAACAGCAAATATTCTGTTCAAGATTCATAAGACAAGGATATATTCCTGGAAAAGGCCAGGTGATACGGGAAGATTTCAGTTGGATGACATTATGGTCAGACAGTGATTCCGACATCAGATACTGGATTTTAAGGCATATCCAGGTGCACACTGAGACACAGATCACAATGTAGTAATGATGAAGAGTAGGCAGATGTTTAAGAGATTGGACAGGAAGAATGATATTAGTGGGGTAAGGAAGTACTAAGAATGAAGAGACATGCTCTATGTTCTCTACGGCTATACATAGTTCTACAAGGAATAGCTCACTATGTAGTTCCATGGAAGAAGACAGGACTTCTCCTAAAAGGGCACAGAAGCTGGAAAGAAAATCGTTGGTAGAAAGGAAATAACTGCGAAGAAATACTTTAGTTTGCCGATGAATGAAGCATGTACAGAGCCGCTGTGGGAAATTAATACACAAATGCAAGTCACTTATGAATGAAACGAACAGAAAGGGAAGGAAAGCTAAGGCAAAATGGCTGCATGAAGAATGTGAAGAAATCGAAAAAGAAATGATGGTAGGAAGGACTATCTCAGGATACACTAAAGTGAAAACAGCTTTCGATGAAACTAATGGCAAGGACGTTACCAGAAACGTTGCAATTGGAATTGCACCGTTAAATGCGTAAGACAGAGCGGATAGGTGGAAAGAATACACTGAAGGACCTTATGAGGGTTATAACTCGGCTGATGACTTGACAGAAGAAGAAACATGAGTCAACAGGAGAGACATACAGGACGTAATAATAGAATCAGAATTTGAAAGACCTTTTGAAGACTTAAACTCTGAATAAGGCAGGAGGGATGGATAACATTCCAACAGAATTTCTAAAATCATTGGGGGAAGTGGCCACAAAACGACTATTCACGTTTGTCTGTAGATTGTGTGAGACGGGTGATATACCATTTGACTTTCAGAGGAAAACATCATCCACACAATTAAAAAGAGTGCAAGAACCGACAAGTATGGGAATTAACGCACAATCAGCTTCACAGCACATGCATCCAAGCTGCTGAGAAGAATAATATACAGGATAATGGAAAGAAAATTAAGGATCTGTTAAATGGCGGTCAGTTTGGCTTTAGGACGGGAACAGCATCAGACAGTCAGTTCTGACGTTGCGGTTGATAATGGAAGCAAGACTAAAGATAATTCAGGACACTGTCATAAGACTTTTCGACCTGGAAAAAGTGTTCGGCAACGTCAAATGGTGCAAGATGTTAAAAAAGTAGGGGTGATCTATAGAGAAACAGGGGTAATAAAACAATATGTACAAGAAACGAGGGGGAACAATAAGAGTGGAAGAGCAAGAACGAAGTGCTCTGATTAAAAATGGTGTCAGACGGAAATGTATTCTTTCACCCTACTGCTCAATCTATACATCGAAGAAGTAACAACGGAAATAAAAGGAACGTTTAAGAGTGGGATTAAAATTCATGGTGAAAGGATGTCAATGTTAGGATTCGGTGAACATACTGGTACCCTCAGTGAAAGTAAAGAATAACTACTGGATTTGTTGAGCTGAATGAACAGTGTAATGAGCAACAAATGTGGACTGAGAGCAAATCAAAGAAAGACAAAAGTAATGAGAAGTAGCAGAAATGAAAGCAGCGAGAAACTTAACTGCAGGTATGATGAGGACGAAGTAAATGAATTAAGGAATTCTGCTACCTAACAGCAAAATGTCCCATGACAGACAAAGCATGGACATAAGAAGCTGACTAGCCATAGCCAAACGGATTTTGCTGGCCAAGAGAAGTCTACTACTATGAAACTATAATTTGAGGAAGAAATTTCTAAGAGTTGGCGTTCTGGATACAGGATTGTATGGTAAAGAAAATTGAGCTGAAGCGAAACGGGAACAGAAGAGAATCGAAGCATCTGCGATGTGTTGATGTAGAAGAATGTTGAAGGTTAGATGGTTTGATAAAGGAATGAGGAAATTCCTTGCATAATCGGCGGGGAAATGAACATATGGGAAACATAGAAGAGAAGTAGAAACAGGACGGTGTGACATCCGTATAAATACCAAGGTGCCATAGAGGGTGAAAACTGTAGTGAAAGAGATTTGAATACATCCAGCATTTAATTGAGGACGTAGGTGATAAGTTCTACTCTAAATGAAGAGTTTGGCACATGAGAATTTGGCACGAAGGAGGGGAAGGAATCAACTCTGTGCGAATATGGGGCGGAGCTTTTCCAGATATGGAGCGGGTGCTTCTGGATGCCATGAAGAGCACAGAGTGCGGCTAGCTGCTGGTGGTGGATCATGTTGGTACTAACGATGTGTCGCTTGGGATTGGTAGAGACTTTCTCTGTTTTTGGAAGTTTAACTGAAATAGTAAGGACTACCACTCCTGTTTGCGACATGAATGCGGAGCTCACCATATGTAGTATCTTCCAAAGAACTGACGCTGGTCGTTTGGTGCAGAGCCCAGTGATGGTCCTGAAGCAGAGGCTCAGACATGCTGCGGCTGTGTAGGATGCAGATCCTCGACTGGCGCCATAGGGTGGTGGGTTTCTGGGTTCCGCTGCATAGGTCAGGAGTCCACTACATACAGGAAGTGGATAGACGAGTAGTGGGAGCTGGGCGGTTGTTTATGTTGGTGCAAAAGGCCTTCAGTTTCGAAGGGTGCAGGACGAACACAGGGAGAGGGTAGACATTGGAACAATCGTTAGTGTAGATGTAAACTGTCGTAGCTGCGTTAGAAATGAACCAGAGTTCGAAGAGTGAAAAGCTAATAAAAAACAATGTATCTTAGATCGTAACAGGTAAAAAAAGCTGGATAGAGCGTGTAATATGTTGAGTCGAAATATTTACAAAGCAGCGAACCGTTTTAAGAAAGGATACATAAAATAGAGTTGGTGGTGGAGTGTTTATTGCTGTCATAAGTTGTCTACCTTGTAATGAAACTGAAGTAGGTAGTTCCTGTGAGTTAGTATTGGTAGTGGTTATACTTGACAAGCGGAGTAAACTACTAATTTATTCCTTTTACCGACCCCCGACTCAGGTCATACAGTAGCTGAACAGTTCAAAGGAAACTTGAGTATCAGTTCACGTGGGTAGGTACTCATACAATTATAGTTTGTAGTCACTTCATCTACCCGATATGTTATCGAAAATACATTTTCAATGTCGGTGGTACACTTAAAATGTCGTCCGAAATCATAGTGAATACCATCTCAGAAAACTATTTTGAAGAACTAGTTCAGGAGCGCATTAGACGTGTAAATGATTTTGAAAACATACTTAACTTATTAGCACCAAATAGTCTTGATCAAATGATGAGTAACATGACAGATACAGGGATTAGTGACCACAAGGTTGCTGTAGCTAGACTGAATACCAAACACACCACAAATAAGAACAAAATACATTTATTTCCAACAGCAGATAAATATTCTCTTGAGGCCTTCATAAGGGAGAGTTTTCACTCCTTCCAATGTAAATATGCAAGCCTACACCAGACAGGGTTAAAATTCAGAGTAATGGTATCGACGTATATTGAGAGATACTTACCAAATAAATTAATAAGAGATGGTTATGACCCACTAAGCTACGCAAAGCCGGTCAGATTACTATTGCAGAAGCAACGACAAAAGCACACCAAATTTGAAAGAAAGCAAAATCCCCAAGATTGGCGACGTTTTACAGATGCTCCAAATTTAGAGCGAACTTCAATGGGAGGTGATTTTAATACTTTTCACAACGAAACTTTGTCTCGAAATTTGGCAGAAAACCCGAATTCTGGTCGTTTGTAATGAACACCACAGACAAATTGCAATCAAGACTTTCACTACGCTAACAATCGTGATATTATTGATGACAGCACCACTAAAGCAGAATTACTAAACGCGGTTTTCGGAAATTCCTTCACCAGAGACGAAGTAAATATTTCAGAATTCGGATCAAGAGCAACTGTCGACATGAGTAACTCAGAAGTAGATATGCTTGGTGTAGTGAGGCAGCGTAACACACTTGAAAGGCAGTCCGTCCAGTCCAAATTTTGTACCACTAACCCTCTTTTGAGAGTATGCTGACACAACAGCTCCATACTTAGGAACCATATACCACCGCTCGCTCGTAGAAAATTCCTTACCCACAGACTGTAAACTTGCACAACCCACACCAGTACCCAAGACGCAATGTATGTATAATCCACTGAATTACTTACCCGGATCACTAAACGCCGATTTGCTGTAGCATTTCGGAATATGTACTATTCTCGAACATTATGAATCTCCTCCGAGTACACGATTTATTGACAAACACCTAACACGGACTCACAAAATGTGATTCTTGTGGAACACAACTAGCTCCTAATTTTCACGACGTAATGAGTGCTATTCACTGGGGACGTCAAACTGAATCCGTATTTTTAGATTATAGAACGCTCGTGGCAATGTTTCTCGCAAGCAACTTCCAATTAAATTGCCTGTCTTTAGCGTATCGTCTCAGTTGCGTTACTGTATTCATGATTTCCTGACAGAAATGTAGCAGTTCGTAATAACTGACGGAAATTCAAAGCTTAAACCGATGTCTGGCGCTCTCTGAGAAAGAATTAGAGGCCCTCTCTTGTACCTTATCTACATAAATGATTTAGGAGACAATCTGAGCAGTTCTCTTAGATTGTTTGCAGATGCTGCTGTCACCATCATCTAACGTCATCAGATCAGAAAACGAATTGCAAACTATATGTAATGTTAACAAAAAACGAACTGTACGTAGTCTAAATGGGATATTTAAGCGTTATTAATAAAATAAAGGAATAAAATATAATCTTAAGGGAGTAAAAGAGTAAGAATATACTAGACTAGAATTCGTCTGTTTGTGTTAATGTACAAGTAACAGAGATAAAAGTGTCTCGCTCTCACATTTTTGAGATCTATTCTGTAAGAACCTTGTCCATTAGCACTAATCGCTTCCACGTGATGTGTAACTCTGAACAGAAACTTGAAACTATATATCAATATTATTAAGATTGTGCGTTACGCGATGTATCCCAAAAAGTGAATTCGCCGTATAGTCGGTTCCAAAGATCATGAGCTATTTGCCAAGTGGGATAAATCGGTTAAAGAAGAGATAGAGGGACTGGAATAATTAACAGATAAGGAATATGGACAGCGAACAGCACTGAATTGATAATATTTGCTATTAGCTTTCTGAAATTTCAACGTAGCGAACATTGTGCTAAGCGATAGTCCGTTGTTCAGTAATCATTTAATACCAACTAAGCGCCTAATATCTGTTGTCGCTGTAGAAAGCAAGCATTGACGTAATTTTTCTACGAAAAAGTTGTTTTAGAATATAACCAAAGTACATTTCAGTATACTAGGCACAAGACTACAAAACCATATAATGGAACATATTTTTCATTTCTATCAGAGAAGCAAATCAGCGACGCTTAGTTTACGACATAAGTAAACTTTATTTAACCGGGATCCTGGATAGTTTTGTCTGCTTCCACGTCCCCGAGGTATATCGATGTTTGCATCATACTAAAATGTATTACTGAAACTTAACAAGAAAGACTCCACAGAAGCGCATCGAACTCTTAATACCACCATTAATAAAAAATCAGCCAGGAGAAAATCAGGTCATTGTATGATGAAAAAAGTGGTAATTGACTCTAAATCATGAGAAGTGTGAAGTCATCTACATTAGCACTGAAAAAAATCCACAAAATTTCTGTTACTCGATAAATCACACTAATTTAAAGACTGTACACTCAACTATATATTTAGTGACTTTTTTTTTTTTTTGGTCATCAGTCTACTGACTGATTTGACGCGGCCCAACACAAATTCCTTTCCTGTGCTAACCTCTTCATCTCAGAGTAGCACTTGCAACCTACGTCCTCAATTATTTGCTTGACGTATTCCAATCTCTGTCTTCCTCTACAGTTATTGCCCCCTAAAACTCCCTCTAGTACCTTGGAAGTCATTCCCTCATGTCTTAGCAGATGTCCTATCATCCTGTCCCTTCTCCTTATTAGTGTTTTCCACATATTCCTTTCCTCTCCGATTCTGCGTAGAACCTCCTCATTCCTTACCTTATCAGTTCACCTAATTTTCAACATGCGTCTATAGCACGACATCTCAAATGCTTCGATTCTCTTCTGTTCCGGTTTTCCCACAGTCCATGTTTCACTACCATACAATGCTGTACTCCAGACGTACATCCTCAGAAACTTCTTCCTCAAACTAAGGCCGGTATTTGATATTAGTAGACTTCTCTTGGCCAGAAATGCTTTTTTTGCCATAGCGAGTCTGCTTTTGATGTCCTCCTTGCCCCGTCCGTCATTAGTTATTTTACTGCCTAGGTAGCAGAATTCCTTAACTTCATTGACTTCGTGACCGTCAATCCTGATGTTAAGTTTCTTGCTGTTCTCATTTCTACTACTTCTCATTACCTTCGTCTTTCTCCGATTTACTCTCAAACCATACTGTGTACTCATTAGACTGTTCATTCCGTTCAGCAGATCATTTAATCCTTCTTCACTTTCACTCAGGATAGCAATGTCAACAGCGAATCGTATCATTTATATCCTTTCACCTTGTATTTTAATTCCACTCCTGAACCTTTCTTTAATTTCCATCATTGCTTCCTCGATGTACAGATTGAAGAGTAGATGCGAAAAGCTACAGCCTTTTCTTACACCCTTCTTAATACGAGCACTTCGTTCTTGATCGTCCACTCTTATTATTCCCTCTTGGTTGTTGTACATATTGTATATGACCCGTCTCTCCCTATAGCTTACCCCTACTTTTTTCTGAATCTCGAACAGTTTGCACCATTTTATATTGTCGAACGCTTTTTCCAGGTCGACAAATCCTATGAAAGTGTCTCGATTTTGCATTAGCCTTGCTTCCTTTATTAGCCGTAACGTCAGAATTGCCTCTCTCGTCCCTTCACTTTTCCTAAAGCCAAACTGATCGTCACCTAGCGCATTCTCAATTTTCTTTTCCATTCTTCTGAATACTATTCTTCTAAGCAGCTTCGATGCATGAGCTGTTAAGCTGATTGTGCGATAATTGTCGCACTTGTCAGCTCTTGCCGTCTTCTGAATTGTGTGGATGATGCTTTTCCGAAAGTCAGATGGTATATCGCCAGACTCATATATTCTACACACCAACGTGAATAGTCGTTTTGTTGCCACTTCCCCCAATAATTTTAGAAATTCCGATGGAATGTTATCTATCCCTTCTGCCTTATTTGACCGTAAGTCCTCCAAAGCTCTTTTAAATTCCGATTCTATAACTGGACTTCCTATCCTGTTTCTTCTTCTATCACATCAGACAAATCTTCACCCTCATAGAGGCTTTTAATGTATTCTTTCCACCTATTTGCTCTCTCCTCTGCATTTAACAAATTCCCGTTGCACACTTAATGTTACCACCGTTGCTTTTAATGTCACCAAAGGTTGTTTTGACTTTCCTGTTTGCTGAGTCTGTCCTTCAGACAATCATATCTTTTTCGATGTCTTCACATTTTTCCTGCAGCCATTTCGTCTTAGCTTCCCTGCACTTCCTCAGCGGCTTGTATTTCTTTATTCCTGATTTTGCCGAAAGATGTTTGTACTTCCTCCTTTCATCAATCAACTGAAGTATTTCTTCTGTTACCCATGGTTTCCTCGCAGCTACCTTCTTTGTAACTTTGTTTTCCTTCCCAACTTCTGTGATGGCCCTTTTTAGAGATGTCCATTCCTTTTCAACTGTACTGCCTACTGCGTTATTCCTTATTACTGTATCTATAGCGTTAGAGAACTTCAAACGTATCTCGTCATTCCTTAGTATTTCCGTATCCCACTTCTTTGCGTATTGATTCTTCCTGACTAATGTCTTGAACTTCAGCCTACTGTTCATCACTACTATATTATGATGTGAGTCTATATCTGCTCCTGGGTACGCCTTAAAACCCAGTATCTGATTTCGGAATCTCTGTCTGACCATGATGTAGTGTAATTGAAATCTTCCCGTATCTCCCGACCTTTTCCAAGTACACCTCCTCCTCTTGTGATTCTTGAACAGGGTATTCGCTATTACTAGCTGAAACTTGTTATGGAACTCAATTAGTGTTTCTCCTCTTTCATTCCTTGTCCCAAGCCCATATTCTCCTGTAACATTTTCTTCTACTCCTTCCTCTACATATGCATTCCAGTCGGCCATGACTATTAGACTTTCTTCCCCCTTTACATACTGCATTACCCTTTCAATATCCTCATACACTTTCTCTATCTGTTTATATTTAGCTTACGACGTCGGCATGTATACCTGAACTATCGTTGTCGGTGTTGGTCTGCTGTCGATTCTGATTAGAACAATGCGGTCACTCAACTGTTCACATTAACACACCCTCTGCCCTACCTTCCTATTCATAACGAATCCTACACCTGTTATACCATTTTTTGTTGCTGTTGATATTACCTGATACTCATCTGACCAGAAATCCTTGTCTTCCTTCCACTTCACTTCACTGACCCCTACTATATCTGGATTGAGCCTTTGCATATCCCTTTTCAGATTTTCTAGTTTCCCTACCACGTTCAAGCTTCTGACATTCCACGCCCCGACTCGTAGAACGTTATCCTGTCGTTGATTATTCAATCTTTTTCTCATGGTAACCTCCCCCTTGGCAGTCCCCTCCCGGAGATCCGAATGGTGGACTATTCCGGAATCTTTTGCCAATGGAGCGGTCATGATGGCACTTCTTCAATTACTGGCCACATGTCCTGTGGATACACGTTACGTGCAGTGGTGTCCAATGCCTTCTGCATCCTCATGTCGTTGATAATTGCTGATTCATCCGCCTTTAGGGCCCTAGGACAAGAGAGTGCCCTGAACCTCTATCCGCTCCTCGGCCTTCTTTGCCAAGTCCGTTGGCAGAATGATGGTGACTTCTTATGCCGGATCTTTTCGGCCGCCGATGCTGATTATTTATCAAAATTTAGACACCCGGGACCGAAGACGTTTTGATTATGAATCAAAGACGCTACCCCTTGACCACGGTGATTACAATTACGAGTAACTAAGTTGGAGTGATCATGTACATAATATTGGCACAACACACAGAAAATGCAGCTTACTAGATACACAGGTAAGTGCGTTCTTATCAACAGCAATAGAACGGCAGATGTTATAAAATGAGTATAGTGTAATGAGCATTAATTGTTTGTAACTGTTCATATAAATGAAATGATTTACAACGCCAGAAGCTTGTTTAGATTATTTACGAAGAACGGTAGCATCTATCAACATTATTCGAAAAACCAAGAAATCCGAAGCGGTTGGTAGTAAACCTACTGACACAGGGACTCGACTCCTAGTGCCTCCAGTCGCAGTTAATGCTCAGCATAAGCAAAAATAAATTATGCATAAACGAACGGGAAAGTCGTAAGTCTTTGATTACTTCGTTAGTGACAAATTATCTGAAACATTTACAACCACAAAATACTCGGATGTACATGATATGTGCCTGCAACGGTTTAATATTGTTAATTCATCATCTGTAGATTACTTATGTAAAACCATCGGTTGAGCGTCTTGTATTTCACGCAAATCTGAGACTGTGTGGAATCAATAAAAGTGAAACGATTCGGAGAGGGGCTATTCGTTTCCTAACCGGCTTGTTTAGTCGTTGCGAAAGCATGATGGGAACGCAGTGTGAAGTAAATATCCAAGGAACAGCACTGTCAGTTGTCACTACATAGGTGATGTACATTACGAGGATGCTTATTGTTAACACTTGGGCGTTCGTTGGTTCCCAGTACATCAGCGCAAGTTGGACTGCTTTAGAACTCTGTTCTCGTTAGAAAAACATCACGGCAGACCGTGAGTTACGTAGAGGGACCCCGAACTGGGAGAGATTTATATTTCCAGCATTCACATCATAATGAAACAGGAACACATGCGGTGAAGGGATGAAGACAGACAGCGAACAAGGAGACCGGCTAAAAGACACAGACCTGACGCAGTTCCAAATCCTCACATACAGAGGCAAAACAAGAGGAGAAGAAACGCACTAAAAAGGAAAGGAAACACAAGGAAAAGAGAACAGAAATCGAAGTGAAACAGGTAGGTAATCGTGACTGGCGGAGCTCTTACCTAAAACCTGGGTGAACCAATCACCCAGTAATTAATTTATGGAACAGTGTGTGTGTGTGTGTGTGTGTGTGTGTGTGTGTGTGTGTGTGTGTGTGTGTGTGCGTTTTACGATTTTTTTTAACCTCATTTCTTCCCTAATAGACCTAGGTGGGCTATTGTAGAACTCAGTTTCTTTTCAGCCAAATATTTTAATAGGCTAGGAAAGGGGCGACGGTGCTTCAAATTGTTAACCTTGCGAAATGAGAAGTGTCACACCTTTTGTTTTGTATTTTCTTCAGTGTTGTCACGCTTCCTCATTTACAGCGGGCGGAGCATATCGCTCTTTAAGCAGTGAAAACGGCCGCTTCCTTGATATTCGTGCTGTTTCGCTGCGCACGCTGTAATATCCGCAGGCGGCCAGCGGGTGCCTTTAGCAGAAACACCAGCGGCCCCGGCACGGCTAAATTAAAAGACGCGCCGGTCGGCCGCCTCTCCCCGGTGCTGGGGGCGGCTACATTTTTATGGTGGCCGCCGTCGCGCCCTCGGATGTACCGCAAACCCCCAGAATAAACGGTCACCCTGCCCGCGCCGGCAGCGCGGCGCCCACCCTGAGTTACGACCGCCCCTCCTGCTAGAAGATCTCCGCAGAGTGGCAGCTCTGTTGTCACCGCCTCTGCTGCTTAGCAAACGGCTGCGCGTCTCGGTTTCCAAGTCGCGGCAAGCAGCCACCTCATCACATAGGGACTTAACACGTCACCGCCATTCACCAGTTTATTTATTTTTTAGAGAGATTACTTCTACAGACGAAAGTAAGGCTTACATTACTGGAAACAATGTGCACAGCTACCTGGTTATAATCTAAAGGAGTGTAGTACGACTTACGTGTTCCGAGGTGTGATTCTTCTGACTTAAACGTACACATACAAGAAGATTACCATAACCCGAAATAAATTTCTTTTCGTATTTTTTTTTCTTCCCTTGTAAGGGGTCCGTAGGCCCTTACTATAACTTTGCACTTGGCACAGGTCGATAGAGCGACAATCGATTGTGACGTGTTGAGAGAGCGAGTGTTGAGATGCGCCAGAGTGGTTGGCGGGAATGGTGTGTGTGTGCGCGGAGGCCATTATTGGAATACAGGGTTTTTAACCGAGAAGGGTGTCACCATCGCCGTGGTTAGACCCCTAAATAATAAATGAATACCGGGAAAGAGATGAACTAGTTTTATAAAAGTGAGCAGTGACGTTACTAATGCCGATATGTAGAGTCGCGTCTACCGCGCCGGCCTAACCTTGGATTGCAGTGATGGATTAGCGTGTCACAATAATGGAAAATGAACAAAGCCTGTGCTGAGATTAGCCGTAATTAGATATGTATGACGAAGGCAGTGGCTGTATCCTTTGTGTGTTTTGAGAAGAATATAAGTTCGTAATTAGTAAAAATGTGTTGGTGTTCCTTATTACCATACATTCAGTGTTATAATATTGAACAATACGAAGTAGAAAATAACTTCCGTAGCAGTCAATTCCGATTTTTTTTTTTTTTTTTTTTTTTTGTCGTCAGTCTACTGACTGGTTTGATGCGGCCCGCCACGAATTCCTTTCCTGTGTTAACCTCTTCATCTCAGAGTAGCACTTGCAACCTACGTCCTCAATAATTTGCTTGACGTATTCCAATCTCTGTCTTCCTCTACAGTTATTGCCCTCTAAAACTCCCTCTAGTACCTTGGAAGTCATTCCTTCATGTCTTAGCAGATGTCCTATCATCCAGTCCCTTCTCCTTATTAGTGTTTTCCACATATTCCTTTCCTCTCCGATTCTGCGTAGAACCTCCTCATTCCTTACCTTATCAGTCCACCTAATTTTCAACATGCGTCTATAGCACGACATCTCAAATGCTTCGATTCTCTTCTGTTCCGGTTTTCCCACAGTCCATGTTTCACTACCATACAATGCTGTACTCCAGACGTACATCCTCAGAAATTTCTTCCTCAAATCAAGGCCGGTATTTGATATTAGTAGACTTCTCTTGGCCAGAAATGTCTTTTTTGCAATAGCGAGCCTGCTTTTGATGTCCTCCTTACTCCGTCCGTCGTTGGTTATGTTACTGCCTAGGTAGCAGAATTCCTTAATTTCATTGACTTCGTGACCATCAATCCTGATGTTAAGTTTCCCGCTGTTCTCATTTCTACTACTTCTCATTACCTTCGTCTTTCTCCGATTTACTCTCAAACCATACTCTGTACTCATTACACTGTTCATTCCGTTCAGCAGATCATTTAATTCTTCTTCACTTTCTCTCAGGATAGCAATGTCATCAGCGAATCGTATCTTTGATATTCTTTCTCCTTGTGTTTTAATTCCACTCCTGAACCTTTCTTTTATTTCCATCATTGCTTCCTCGATGTACAGATTGAAGTGTAGATGCGAAAGGCTACAGCCTTGTCTTACACCCTTCTTAATACGAGCACTTCGTTCTTGATCGTCCACTCTTATTATTCCCTCTTGGTTGTTGTACATATTGTATATGACCCGTCTCTCCCTATAGCTTACCCCTACTTTTTTCAGAATCTCGAACAGCTTGCACCATTTTATATTGTCTAACGCTTTTTCCAGGTCGACAAATCCTTTGAAAGTGTCTCGATTTTGCATTAGCCTTGCTTCCATTATTAGCCGTACCGTCAGAATTGCTTCTCTCGTCCCTTTACTTTTCCTAAAGCCAAAATGATCGTCACATAGCGGATTTTCAATTGCCTTTTCCATTCTTCTGTACATTATTCTTGTAAGCAGCTTCGATGCATGAGCTGTTAAGCTGATTGTGCCATAATTGTCGCACTTGTCAGCTCTTGCCGTCTTCTGAATTGTGTGGATGATTCTTTTCCGAAAGTCAGATGGTATATTGCCAGACTCATATATTCTACACACCAACGTGAATAGTCGTTATGTTGCCACTTCCCCCATTGATTTTAGATATTCTGATGGAATGTTATCTATCCCTTCTGCCTTATTTGACCGTAAGTCCTCTAAAGCTCTTATAAATTCCGATTCTAATACTGGAGCTTCTGTCTCTTCTAAATCGACTCCTGTTTCTTCTTCTATCACATCAGACAAATCTTCACCTTTATAGAGGCTTTCAATGTATTCTTTCCACCTATCTGCTCTCTCCTCTGCATTTAACAGTGGAATTCCCGTTGCACTCTTAATGTTACCACCGTTGCTTTTAATGTCACCGAAGGTTGTTTTGACTTTCCTGTTTGCTGAGTCTGTCCTTCCGACAATCATATCTTTTTCGATGTCTTCACATTTTTCCCGCAGCCATTTCATCTTAGCTTCCCTGCACTTCCTATCTATTTCATTCCTCAGCGACTTGTATTTCTGTATTCCTGATTTTCGCGGAACATGTTTGTTCTCCCTCCTTTCATCAATCAACTGAAGTATTTCTTCTGTTACCCATGGTTTCTTCGCAGCTAGCTTCTTTGTACCTATCTTTTCCTTCCCAACTTCTATGATGGCCCTTTTTAGAGATGTCCATTCCTCTTCAACTGTACTACCTACTGCGCTATTCCTTATTGCTGTGTCTACAGCGTTAGAGAACTTCAAACATATCTCGTCATTCCTTAGTACTTCCGTATGCCACTTCTTTGCGTATTGATTCTTCATGACTAATGTCTTGAACTTCAGCCTTCTCGTCATCACTACTATATTGTGATCTGAGTCTAGATCTGCTCCTGGGTAGGCCTTACAATCCAGTATCTGATTTCGGAATCTCTGTCTGACCATGATGTAGTGTAATTGAAATCTTCCCGTATCTCCCGACCTTTTCCAAGTATACCTCCTCCTCTTGTGATTCTTGAACAGGGTATTCGCTATTACTAGCTGAAACTTGTTACAGAACTCAATTAGTCTTTCTCCTCTTTCATTCCTTGTCCCAAGTCCATATTCTCCTGTAACCAATTCTTCTACTCCTTCCCCTACATATGCATTCCAGTCGCCCATGACTATTAGATTTTCGTCCCCCTTTACATACTGCATTACCCTTTCAATATCCTCATACTCTTTCTCTATCTGTTCATATGTAGCTTGAGACGTCGGCATGTATACTTTAACTATCGTTGTCGGTGTTGGTCTGCTGTCGATTCTGATTAGAACAACCCGGTCACTGAACTGTTCACAGGAACAAACCCTCTGCCCTGCCTTCCTATTCATAACGAATCCTACACCTGTTATACCATTTTCTGCTGCTGTTGATATTAGCCGATACTCATCTGACCAGAAATCCTTGTCTTCCGTCCACGTCACTTCACTGACCCCTACTATATCGAGATTAAGCCTTTGCATTTCGCTTTTCAGATTTTCTAGTTTCCCTACCACGTTCAAGCTTCAAGCTTCTGACATTACCAGCCCCATTAGGTTCACGGTCTTGTTAATAATAAATATTGGGCTGCTATTCCATCAGATCAGGTCGATATAAACACGGAGGTGTTACACCCTTCAACTCGAAGATAAAACTGAAACTGGGTATGTCATGTTTTATGTTTCTTCTGTGTGTATTCTGTAACTACCATCTACGCAACTCTCATTTTGATTTCGTGATATTATGTGCTTGTAAATTTATTAAAACGTTACTTTTGAACAAACCTCGAAGGGTATCCAATAAGTAATGCAAAACTTTTTTTCTAAATCCAGGATGGTGTTATTCAGGATCCCAGATCTTTTCACTATTTTTCAACCACTCTGCGATCAATGTGACGGCATTACGCTACCTTACTTATAGAACCTGTATGCTCACATGGTGCCACTCTCCTGACCAATATCTGAGCCAATGTCTTGCTGCATCAACAACCTCCCCATCATCCAGGTCCTTCTCACCCCGTATTGCGTCCTTTATTGGGTCAAATAAGTGTTCCTTCGTTGCTCCTTATGTTCGTATAGTAGGCGGTGAGAACCCCAGCGTGCAAACACCTGAAGTGGTGGACAAGTGTGTCAGCACGATCGACAGTCAGATGAACAGCGGCGTGTTTGATTGTGACCCATTGATCACTTCGAATGAGAGTCTCCGCACATTCCAATACTGCAGGAGCCACAGCTGTGTGCGACCGACCTGCATGTGGAAGACTGGACAGGTTGGCGTGACCTTGAGGCAATGACAAGATACTCGTCTCCCATCGACTCACCCGGCTTTTGTACACTGCGTGGACTCCGTAGATATTCTGATAGCCTGTGAATATGTGCGTTGCTCTAGTTTTCCCCAAAACAAACACAGTCGCTGGTCTCTGCTTCCAACGTACGTTAGTTACTGAACCCGTTTGGAATGCTACTGCTAGCGCCGCCTCCTATCGGAACTTTGTGAAACTACAGCGGCCGAAGGGGAATATTCCTCTATGTCCCACAGTAAATCCCGCACTTGTCAACCGAAAATGACCGAGAAAAACATGTTTTGCCTTTCTCACTGAATGTTACTCGCACATATGGTGAAAATTGTTTTCTGGGTGTAACTAAACGGCCTTTTCAGACCTTGAGGATATGAAGTGGGGATCAATGTGGTTAAGTTGAGAAAGGGAATCACATCTGGAAACGTAATGTTTTCCCACTAAAACCAAAGTATCACAACACACGTTCAAATTTCCCATATATTCGCCGTCAATGAGTAGATTGCTACGTACTGTACGTCATTCACCGATCATCTGACGTCCCTTGCTCGCTACAGATTGGATTACATGCCTTTCAGTTGAGTTTATGACGACGCACCGCCTCATCATACCACGTGCGGTACGAGATCATCTGGACAAACGATATGGTCATCAATCGATAGGACGTGATGGGTCGACTGCTTGACCTGCACGCTCTCCCGACTTGAATCCGCTAGACTTCTTACTACCTGCGGAATCACATGAAATTCTTGTTTTACGAGACCCCTGTGGCATCCAAGGGGACCTACTGGTGCGAGTTCTGCCTGAGGCTGATGTTGCAGGACCATGTATTACTGATGGTGTGCAACGGAACATGCTACGGAGGTACCATATTTGTATTCACGACGTTGGTTGTCTCATCGAGACTTACTTGTGGGTGGACACAAATGACATGCAGCAGGATTCAGAGAGCAACATTTGTTGTGGTATTGTGCGTGTAGCGGGAAGTCAGTACGTTACTGGACCGTGATTCTCTCGAACCCCACTAAACGCCCTCACACTAAATGTCCTCGAAGTCTGTACGGGTAATTAAGTTACATTCCGTATCTGTGTGAATATTTGAAAGACCTGTAATTTATTTGATACTTTGCGAAAGGGGCGAGCTTTCTAATATATGGATTGGTCAATCCTCGACATACACTATGTGGCTCAAAATGACTTACAAGTTAGTTGCGCCCTCCATCAGTAATGCTGGAATTCAGTATGGCGTTGGCACACCATTAGCCTTGATGATAGGTTCCACTCCCGCAGAAATACATTCAATCAGGTGCTGAAAGGTTTCCTTGGCTGCCCATTCTTCACGGAGTGCTCCACTGAGGAGAGCTATCGATGTCGGTCGGTGAGACTTCGCACGAAGTCGGCGTTCCAAAACATCCCGAAGGAGTTCTATAGGGTTCAGGTCAGGACTCTGTGCGGGCCAGTCCATTACTGGGATGTTATTGTTGTATAACCACTCCGCCAGAGGCCGTACATTATGAATAGGCGTGCTCGATCGAGTTGAAAGATGAAGTCACCATCCCTGAATTGCTTTTCTATAGTTGGAAGCACGAAGGTGCTTAAAACATCCATGTAGACCTGTGCTGTGATAGTGCCACGCAAAACAACAACGGGTGCTAGCCCCCTCCATAAAAGACACGACCACACCATAACACCACCGGCTCCAAATTTTACTGTTGGCACTACACACACGCGCAGGTGGCGTTCACCGGGAATACACCATACCCACTCCCTTCCATCGGATCTCCACATTGTGTGCCGTGATTTTTCACTCCAAACAACGTTTTGTCACTGTTCAATCGTACAATATTTACGCTCCTTACACCAAGAGAAGCGTCGTTTGGCATATACCGGCGTGATGTGTGGTTGTTGAGCACCCGCTCGACCATGAAATCAAAGTTCTCTCTCCCACCACCTAACTGTAATAGTACTTCTAGTGGATCCTAATGCAGTTTGGAATTCCTGTATGATGGTCTGGATAGATGTCTGCCTATTACACATTACGACCATCTTCAACTGTCGGTGGTCTCTATCAGTCAACAGACGAAGTCGTCCTGTGCGCTTTTGTGCTGTACATGTCCCTTGACGTTTCCACTTCACTGTCACATCAGAAACAGTAGACCTACTGTTGTTTAGGAGTGTGGAAATCTCGCTTACAGACGTATGACACAATCGACACCCAATCATCTGACTACGTTCGAAGTCCGTGAGTTCCGCGGAGCGCCTCATTCTCCTCTCTCACGATGTCTAATGACTACTGAGGTCGCTGATACGGAGTACCTGGTAATAGGTGGCAGCACAATGAACCTAATACGAAAAACGTATGTTTTTGGGGGTGTCCGGATACTTTTAATCACATAGCGCCATAGAAGAACAACATCTTAGACTGGGAGTTAAGATAAGTTACCAAAGCTTACTAGAATATCAGCTGATCATTATCGTTGGTAAGGCGCATAACATACAAAGGAATGCCTTTAATCCAATGCCTCATTTTTCTGCAGTGGCTCATACATAATCTCTGGTGTGGCACATCAGCATCTACATATACCTAAACCAACTTCCCTGTACCAACAGGCACTTTGTCATGCATGAATTTCTTTAATGTTGGTGTACGCAGTTCAGTTGGTGATTCCATAGCAACCGGTGTACTGTGCGATATTGGAACATGTACAGGTGTTGGACGCATCAGTAGCTATTTCCCACGAATTTCAAACGTACCCTGTGAAAGATTAATTTCGGCATGATGCCTATCCATGAAGTCAGAACAGAGAATCACAAAATTCCCTTACCTCACAGTCAGGAACTGTTCCATATGGCCACTAAAATCCGCAGTTCCAGTTCTAAAATGAACCGTCTTGTCTGCAATGAGACCAAATCATTATTTCCTTGCCAGCCGCGGTGGCCGAGCGGTTCTAGGCACTTCAGTCCAGAATCACGCGGCTGCTACGGTCGCTGGTTCGAATCCTGCCATGGGTATGGATGTGTGTGATGTCCTCCGGTTAGTTAGGTTTAAGTAGTTCTAAGTTCTAGGGGACTGATGACCTCGGGAGTTAAGTCCCATAGAGCTTGGAGCCGTTTGAACCATTATTTCCTTGGAGTTCCTAGTCTTCTGTTCCTTCTGCTACAAGGACAGGTTATCAAGACTTAAGTCCGTTTCAACGTGGTGTTGTAGTCGGCGCACTAGCAATGGGACATAGCATCCGCCAGGTAGTGATGAAGTGGGAATTTTCTCATACGACCACTTCACGAGTATACTGCAAATATCAGGGATCCGGAAAAAAATCAAATCTCCGACATCGCTGCGGCCGGAAAAAGATCCTGCAAGAACTGTACCAACGACGACTGAAGAGAATCGTCAACGTGACAGAAGTGCAGAAATTTGCCGCAGATTTCAATGAGGGGCCATCAACAAGTGTCAGTGTGCGAACGATTCAACGAAACAACATCGATATGGGCTATCCCAGCAGATGGCCCCCTCATGTACATTTGATGACAGCACGACAAATAGTTTTACGCCTATCGTGGGCCCGTCAACAGCGACACTAGACAGTTAATGACTGGAAACAAGTTGCCTGGTCGGACATGTCTCGTCTAAAATTGTACGGAGCTGATGGACGTGTACGGGTATGGAGACAACCTCATGAATCCATGGACCCTGTATGTCAGCAGTGGACTGTTTAAGCTGGTGGAGGCTCTGTAATGGTGTGGGCCGTGTGCTGTTGGAGTGGTATGGGACCTCTGATATGTCTATATACGACTCTGGCAGGTGACACGAATGTAAGAATCTTCTGCATCAATTCACGTCTATTGTTTATTCCGACGAACCAGCAGGACAATGCGACACCCCACACGTCCAGAACTGCAACAGAGTGGCTCAGCAATATTCTTCTGAGTATAAACCCTTCCGCTGACTGCCATACTCCATAGATAAGAACATTATTGAGCGTATCTGGAATGCCTTGTAACGTGCTGTTCAGAAGAGATCTCAACCCACTCGTGCTATTACAGATTTATGGACACCTCTGCAGGATTCGTGTTGCTAATTCCCTCCATCACTATTTCAGACATTATTCGAGTCCATGTCAGGTTGTGTTGCGGCACTTCTGAGTGCTCGGGGCGGCGGGGGGGGGGGGGGGGGGGGGGCTCTACGATATTATGCAGGTGTAACAGTTTCTTAGGCTCTTCAGTACGGGGGAATTTTATTCAGAATTAGAAATAATAATTACACCTGTATACGTATCTAATTGACGTATCTTATTATAGTGCAGGTAAACTCAGTGTTCTGCGTTATATATATTGTTAAATAAATAAAATGTACTTACTTCAGTGAAAATCTATGTTCATAGCCTTCATAGCAGTCTGTCTGCCGAATTTCCATACATTCTATGCCCTGAAATACAAAATGTTTATGGGTATTAGCAACGGTCACGGCTTCTGGAAACGTTCGAACGGTGGATGGATATGAACTGTGTCCTGAACCGAAATACTGCGTTGTCTGCAGCTGCTCGTTCTCATTCGTTCCCGACGGATGGATGAGTCTAGACTGATATAAAACGTCAGAGAGAAACCAGAGCAGAAAAAATGTTACGGACTGTAGTAGTCAGGACAGAGGCAAAATTTTTGCAGATATGCCTCTGCTAGGGCATCGTTTGGAGCTATCGACGGGAAGGTGTTTTAATATAAAAAACATTAACAATTGTTAAAGGTGGAAGTGGATGTCATTGTAGCTCTGGTGGGGCACCACTGAGGATGACTCGTCATTGTTCGACACACCGCGACTGGTACCTGAAGCAGAACAGTGTGTACGATATTGCGTGACGGCTCCGCAGTTAGGGGAAAATACGCTTTATATTTTTGTGTGCATTACATAAATATTTGCAGAAAAGTCGCGTAGTAAATGAATTGGTTTGGTAATTATAAGTAATTTGACTTAGGCGATGCGCAAAGCTTTTGTCAGTCGCGACACCTTAAGTACTATATGTGTAGATAACTTGGTTGCCTATACTGCACCGATGTATGCTGCCTCAGTGTTGTGAATTTATTGTCGTTGATGACTACTGGGTTACGACAGGAGGTGAATTCCGTGATTTTACGTTTGTTTGGAAATGACAGTATTTCCTGAACCATCCTGGCAATGCTGCAGCCGTACCCGAGTGCCTGGTACAGTTTTCAAACAGGGAAGAACTATGGGTAGTTATGTTTGTGTTATGGTGCAACTATCTAGCGTACCGTTAGCACGAGTCCGAGCGACAAAGGTTACCTTCGCTAGTGCACTGCTAATTTTGATCGAAGCAGCTGGAACTTCGTGCAGTTACCACAACTGATGTACTTATATGGAACTGAAGGACACTGCGCTTCGACAATATATTAAGCGTTTACCATATTCGTTTGTGGTTCATTTACAGGTGTAACAACTTTCCCCAGAACATTATTTTCCAGCTACATTCATTCTCAGAATTCATTTGCTTGTGTGTAAGGTTCTTGGGAGCCGTCCTGTAGGTACGTTAGGTGAGTCCGACAGATGTGGACGATGCAGTTGGGTTTCAAAGTTGCAGTACCAAAAACATAGAAGAATTAGAGCCACGCACACCTTTTACACTACAGTGTCGTGGTACAGACAGTTTATATATGGTACATCGTTGGTGAGAGTGTGGATCGTCGTTATTTTCTCTTGTAGCACGCCGATGTGTTTAATTTGTTTATCACGAAAAATGAAAGAAGTGAAATTCATGTAAACTGTGAGAGGGAATTTCGAAATAGTTACAAAATAGAAGCCGGTATTGGCAGAAATTATTTTCTATCTTTAACTACCAGTGGATTCATATGATGCTTTACGCAAATAACCGATTTCTGCCAATATCAGTCACGACTGCTGTCAGACACATTGTATGCCGTGTACATTGGTGTGCACAGGTCTGTCTGAAGGAATTTCCGGTCGTCGAACTGTTTGCCAGTGTACCACTACGTGGAAACTATTCACCATGTCTTAGTAAGTCGTCTTAACTTCGACGTGATCCATCTAACTGTAAAGCTTACTGGGCAACATCGGTGGTCAGACAAAGGGATTCTCTAGTCTGGAGAATCGGTTCTTCCGCTTGCTGCTGAGCGGACGAACTGGCCTGTTTAGTACAAACCTTTGTATTATGATTATGAAAGCACCACTAGCATGCTTGCGCAGTATTCGTGCAATTGTATGTTTCATGATTTAGGAGATCATTAATTTTTTTCTCCGTGATATAGTTTGCAGTTGTGATTTGCGTAGGAAACATTCGGTCTTTGTTCGTCTTCAAAACTTTTCTTAATACGCAGGAACCAATATCCACTTTTTATTCAATCATAAAAAGTTTTCAAGTCGCTTATCTAATCGCACTTCCATTCATCTAATAATATATCTACCGTTAATACCAATATGACCTGTATGATGTTTTCTATGTCTATTTTAAAGCGATTGTCGCGTACAGACATGTAGTGCAATGGAATTTTTTATGAAAGAAAAAATTTTATATTTCATTTATGAGCAATATATTGACTGTGCAAATAATTTAGGAGTTTCATGAATCTATTTTCATGCCTATGATCTCCATTCAAGTAAATCTTCCATATGTTCCATACGTCTACAGGAATTCACTTAAGAATGTATTACCTTCGCTTTACCTACCATCTGAAGCTAAGAGGGAGTGAACTTCATTTAGCAATTATAATAAAATTAGTTTATATAAAATTTTCAGCTCTTCAGGAGAGTTCTTGTTGTTGTGGAACCTAAGGATAAGTGCCTGTGGAGACGTAGTGTTGAAGATAAAATTTTGCTATTACACTATCCCAGATTTCTTCCATTTACTTGGTTACGATGCAGACACACATCTATAAAGTGTAATTCATATAAACCTATAGTTCGTAGTTGCATGATGCCTGCTGTACGGATTATTGTTTGAATTCACCTTTAATTATAAAGTGACACTACGGGAAAGTTTTCGTCACTACAACATATTAAAACAAATTTAGTTTCCCTTACTCGCATATGGCTCAGACTCCGTTTTAAGGAGTAATGTTTCAGTGTATTAAAGACTAGAATCACAGTCTCCTATGAAATCACAGGTTAAAGTAATGCAAATGCTTCAAATTTCTCAAAATAAACTAGCATCGACAAATTCACCAGCCTAATTTTATACGGCCAGGGGGAACTGATCGGGGGTTACTATGGTGCTGAAGATACAAAATACGAATATTTTAGAAAATATTTCCTCTTTTTAATTTAAATTTTTAGCAGTTCTGATTCCACAAATCTGATAAAAATTTAAGACTATTCCGCAGAGACATTCTTTATAATGACCACTATCTCAATGGCCATTTGAACATTTAAGAAAAAAAATTTAAATGCAGAAAACATTTAACTCAGACGATCTTATAAATTCAATAAGATAATGAATATTTACAAAGTTGCTCAGTTTTAAAACAACAAACCACAAAAGAGTGAAGAACAATTCTATTTTTTCAACATATTTCAAGCAGCATTAAAAGGGAGCTGAAAATGGATGTATTAGCTAACATAAGATAATCAGCTTTAGGTCAACCACACATGACGCAGGTGCATGATTCAGCTCATAATCGAAAACACACGTGTCCTAGACATTAAAATTATGTAACAAGCTGCACATAGGTCTTAGACATTGGCGTAGTAAATATAAAGAAAGAGAAACACTTTGTTTTTAACCCACGAGTGCTTTAAAGTCAATAGATAATTGGAGATACAAGTGTTTGGTAAAGCTGGAACACCTGAACATATAATTTTAAAAAATCAATAATTACGCTTAATCACTTAATAATTTAACCAGAATTGGAAAAAAATGAGCCTTTTTACATCTGTATTAAGAATAAATTGCGTATATTCCGATTACCAATGATGTATATCCAGATTAAGAATCCCCTAGTTTGGTACAATCTCGATTGCGATGGATCGACAGTGATCGTTATGGAGTTGCGTTGCTAGCCCGTTATGAGGCCGTGTCACCGGCGGCGAGGTGCCTATCTCTTACAGTCTCTGCTGACAGTCAGTCAGATACCTAAGTCCTAGAGAATTAAGGTTGATAGGTCAACGAATCCTTAGTCATAGCACAGTTAAGTCGCAAGTCTGCAAGTCGGTCGGTGACGATTCAAATTTCAGTCGCCAGAAGCGGTATTACAGCCCTGTAGTCTACCACCTTCACAGTTCCAGGCATCATTTGATGATTTATGTGATAGGATTGAAATTTAGTGGATGAAGCGAGTTACGGTCAGCGCAGAAACTACTCGTCTCTATGTGCAGCGATTTGACTCCATTTACTATCAGCAGCGTATTGGTAGTAGATCACTGGGACAGGTTTCAGAACGAAGTTAAGCATGTTGGAGAAGTGACTCTACTGCAGTCATAAAGGTGAGCATTACAAGTGGCAGAAGCATCGACGTATCAATAGTACAACCAGAGGTTAGATCTTAAGCCGAGCCAGATTCTACTCCATACAATTCTTGCTAAATTTTTTTAAATCATCGGTTACAGCATTACAATTTCTCTTGTAATTTGTTATGAGAAATTTCAGTTTTTTGTAAGCAGTGTACTGCACAGTCGCTTGCTTTACGCTACCTGTTTTACTGCTGAAAGAGAAAAAGACTAAACTGCGTGCATTAAGTGAAGTTTTCCTAGTCTTATTATAAATGCATTTAACGTTTATGTTACAAATCTAGACCGAGTGAGGTGGCACAATGGTTAGCAAACTGGACTCGCGTTCGGGAGGACGACGGTTCAATCCCGTGTCCGGCCATCCTGATTTAGGTTTTCCGTGATTTCCCTAAATCGCTCCCGGCAAATGTCGGGATAGTTCCTTTTAAAGGGCACGGCTGTCTTCCTTCCCCATCCTTACCTAATCCGATGAGATCGATGACCTCGCTGTTTGGTCTCTTCCCCCGAACAACTTACCCGCAGAACTGGAATGGGTTTAAGAGTTTAATGTTTTAGGCCATTGGTTTAAGGGCTTATGGTTGGCCACATGTTGATGAGAAGAGATAAATTAAAATGTAATTACTATTCTGGTTGGGTAATCATTTTGTTTTTAGCTGATTAATTTAGTGCCAAGGTTGTTTATGTTCCATGTTCGCTTGATTTGACAAGTTATATCTACTGTCCATTTCACATTATACACTTTTCTCTGTTCTAGTTGTACTATCGAATTGTGTGTAACAATTTGAACAGCTGTACCCATGAGTTGAGGCGATGACTGAACTTGCTTCCGAACTGCTGTGATGAAAGTCTTTTATAATTATTAAATTCTACATTCGGAAAGAATTGAAATTCCCCTCTTTCCTGTTATCCTTATTGATAGCCAGTTTACAAGACAGCTTGGTCAAGTTGGTTCGTAACGTGTAAATGATTAAAGTTTAACGATCTTTGCTATTACCTGTGAACTCTGCTAAATTAAAAATTCAAATAACACTCTGTCAATTTTTTCTGTGGTCTAATACCTTCCGCTCACCCAAATTCTCACTAGTAATTCCAGAAAACATAGGTCAAATTAACGGTCCCAAGCGAAAGCTAAGAAAAAAAAATAGAGATGAGGGGCTCTGTGAAAGAGTTGGAGTTTCCGCGAACTGCTTCCAAAACTTAATCAATTACATGGCAAAGTGCTCATAATTATTTCTTTGCCAGACCATAACTGACAGGACCACTTCCACCAACTGTGGCAGTGGAAATGGCAGCTGTTCTGACTCAGAAGACGCAGCCCAAGACCACGAAGGCGAAAGGAATCACTGATTATTCAAAAGGCGTTGGAATTCTCTCCACAAACGGTCGTCAACCACAATACACCGCAGAACTCCCGTCCTCGACAAGCGCGCCTGTGGGCATCCAGAGCAGCTGGCAAGATAAGCCTCTCTGAGAGGTGCGGGCGATTAAATCACTTCAAAGAGCAGCAATGCTGCCCCCTTGCGGACGCCAGGGAAGTAGTTGTTAAGACCAGAGAAATTAAAAGGCCCTCGGAATCGACTTGAGTGCACGCACAGGTGGCTTTTGTTGAGACTTTACCGTTACGTACAAGCAGTTGTGCAGTAGAGGTAGCAGTAAGCGTACTACACTTTCAACAGTCAACGAGACAATTCTACTTTTGTACACTTTTATTCTGTTAACATGGTTGGAAGAGTCACTCCATGCTTGAAATAGCTTGGAATTCCCAAACGAACTGGCCTAGCCCATCATCCAAACATTCAAATGAGATCATGAGACATAAGATTTTGAAAATTTATTTCGTAGGGTCGCTCGAAGTACCCTAAAGAGAGTGCAGTATAACTGTGCACTGCATTTATAGAGGCAATATGGGAACCATTGACGACACAGAATGGCGAGCAGCTGTTGCAAAGTTCCATTAAGGCCTCAGCGTGTCCAATACGAACAACAACATGAACTTTCAGTAGCAAGGGTTGCAGGGATGCTGGGCAGTGGGAAGATCAGTAATGGAATCTGGATCGTGCCATTATCGTCGTAGAAAAATGTGGAGGCCACTAGTTATCAAAGAACGTCTCAAGTGTGCTTTCCTACATATTCAGCAGGGACGCAGTTGTTTAATATTTCGGGCTTGTAATTTATACGTATGTCAAAAGCCACTCACCGCTATTGAGGACAATTTGGTGAGTGTGCAGTGATAGCAGCCCCATGAAAACTTTCACCTTGAAACAATTTGATAAAGAGAGGAACTTTGACAGTGTGGTTGAATGGTACGATATTACTATTATTTGGTTCGCGCATAAGCCCGTAGCGGTTCTCGATCAGTTTTATAAAGATGGTGCCATCGAACATCGTACACATCTGATAAATTCCTCGGTCCCGGAGAAAGAATCGGGCGAATGACAGTCTGCTGATTTTGATTACGGCTACTGACCACGCTTGGAGCCAGTTGGATCTTGCAGTACGTCGTCACAGGATAATGTCTCACAATCTGGATGGTCTCAGGCAGGCCGTTGTCGAGGAACAGAACACTGTTGAGCAACAGAATCTCCACCATGTTATTGACAGCGTGATAAATACCCTATTGTGCATGGTATTGAGCCACACGCTAAGTTATCTAGCAGCTGATTTTTATCTCACATATGTCTATTTTCCAGTAGACTGCCGTTATCTGGATTGCTGTTTTGTACACAAAGAAAAATTTAATTTAGTAAATATTTACTGCTGTTGCCTGCTTCCGTCACAATCTGAGACCTTACATGTTCTCAGTTATTTTGAAGAGTTTTGTTTTATGTTCAACACATATGAAAGAGAGGCATCATTTGTGTTAGTTGACAAAATGGCCACCCACAAGTGAAACTGAAGAATAGCGCTCAAGCTCGCTGTCATCTGCAGGCAACATTTTGGGATAAGATGCCATGTTAACCAAATCGAAAATAAATTAAACGATAATATCATTTCAGAATAAAAGAAATAGTACTTGAGCAGTTGTCATCACTGTTCAAATGAGCCGTATTGCATCGTCAATTTGTGTCGTAATCAAGAGAGACGGAAGTAGACTGTCAATAATTGCGCGAATTTGGAAGAGCCTAAACAGATAGTCACTATTGGAGTAATTATTTTTGATACACGTCACCAAAACAGTATCACAGTAGACACAATAAACTGACAGTAAAATTCTTCATACTATACCGTATCGCGATACAAGAGTTCTCTTAAAAATCAGTCTGAGGCACTCACGTGATATCAACCTGATGAGCCCTATCACCTTGAAACAATTTGATAAGGAGCAGGAAACTTGACAGTGTGGTTTAGTGGTACGATATTATTATTGGGTTCTTGCATAAGTCTGTAGCGTTTGTCCATCCTGTGGTGTCACCGCCAGACACCACACTTGCTAGGTGGTAGCTTTTAAATCGGCCGCGGTCCGCTAGTATACGACGGACCCGCGTGTCGCCACTGTCAGTAATTGCAGACCGAGCGCCGCCACACGGCAGGTCTAGAGAGACTTCCTAGCACTCGCCCCAGTTGTACAGCCGACGTTGCTAGGAAAGGTTCACTGAGAATTACGCTCTCATTTGCCGAGACGATAGTTAGCATAGCCTTCAGCTAAGTCAATTGCTACGACCTAGCAAGGCGCCATTTATCCTTTGCTGTGTATCTAATGAAGCATGTTCAGTAACAAGACCAATGTTCACCAATTGTGGATTAAAGTTAAGTATTCCAGCAGCTACGTACTTTTCTTTATAGCATTCATTACGTATCCTGTTTCAGACCTCACGCCAGCCTGCGTGAGTTTAAGCGCGTGCCTTTCGGTTACCCGTCACTGTGGATTGGCTGTCTTGCCAGTCCACAACACATCCGTTTAATAAACACAACAGATACGAGTAACGTAGACTTTAGTCATCAATAATATGTTCTCCTTCACCATTAACAGCTGAGGCAAATGTAGGAATTACGTGGTTTTGAGGCGAAGAACCTGTTGAGCTATGTTCGGAGCTCATTTTCATCCGGAAATAGAGGTTCCTTGAACGTTGTTCGACAGAGAGCAAAAAGTGAAAAGTCTGTGTAGCGCTTTTTATCAGTTTAGCAGAAAGCGGGCGGGCGTTGTCACGGTGTAGCATCACCTTCCTGGTCATTGTTCTTGAATTGCGTCTGCAGGATTTCTCAGTTGTTGACGATAAATGTCAGCAGCGATGGTTACATCTCGAGGAAGCCTTTCGTAGTACACCACACCGCCGCTGTTCCACCAGATGCATAACATTATCTTTTACGGATGTTTGCACGTCTTTGTACGGGGAGGTGCTGCTTTGTTGGGACTCAACCTGTTATTTATTTTCCTTATGTTAGCATAAAGACACTATTTCTCCATTTCTCGTCACCACTAACGATAAAAGATATGATTGGTCGGTGTCGTTCACTAGCCAATTGATGGCGAGCAAATAGAGAAGTACATGTGGCCACCTGCTGATTTTTGTAATTTGGCTTAGAGCATGTGGAGCACATACAGATGATTTTTGAACCTTCCCTGAGCATGCTAATGATCAAAGTTAAAACATCTACGAGTTCTCGAACATAATGACGAGTATCATTGGATATTAATGCGTTCAAACGATATTCATCAAGCCACAAGGGTGTTCCAGAACGTCGATATTCATTAACGTCAAAACGATCCACCTTAAAACAACAAGATCATTACCTCGGCGTGTTCTGACAAACTGCATTATCCCCATATGCGGCACAAATGTGTCTCCGCTGCTGACACTCCTCTACGAAGCTCAAGCAATAGAATATGTCGGAAATCTTCCGGTTTTTCCACTTGTCACTTAATTTTCTAGCGTGCACAACTCCAATCAGTATCACCAAATAACAATATGGCAATATCTGAACTCAGACAGCAACAGTGCACCACAAATAAACATGACAATCGACAAATAAACACATAGCAAACGGAATACCAGCATGAAGAACAAAAACTCTATGAACGTCAGCACCAATCCAATACCTGCAGGGTGAGTACCGTTACAGTGTCAGGAACATAAGTCAGTAAATAAAAACCTCCTGCTCGCTAAACGTATTCTCGATATTGGTGTAACAGTAGATCTCAATTGCGTCAATTTTGTAAAGAGTCTTGCCGCAGTGGTAACATCGGTTCCCATCAGGTCACAGAAGTAAAGTGCTGCCGGGCTGGGCTAGCACCTATATGGGTGAGCATCCTGTCTGCCGAGCGCTGTTCGCAAGCGGGACGTTCTCAGCCCTTCTGAGGCAAAGTAAGCAGCTGTTTGTTTGAAGTAGCGGCTCCGGTTTCGTAAACCAAAATACGGTTAGGTTTTAGGTACGTATCTACAGGTTATGATTTTTTTTTTTTTTTTTGTGGCACATGATTATTACATATGGGGGATAGATGGACGCGAGCTTTGACTCTACTTCAACATACATTAAAAGCATTACGAATAAAATATCGCCATTTTATGTTTCTATGATCTTCCCAAGGCGTCTTAGACAAAATTTTATGAATTAAAGGCCATACAGCTGCTTGGGTTGAGTCATACTTAACAGACAGAATGCAAAAAAGTTGTGTGAAATAACTCAAGCAGTTTCCAGAATGAGATATTCACTCTGCAGCGGAGTGTGCGCTGGTATGAAACTTCCTGTCAGATTAAATCTGTGTTCCGGACCGAGACTCGAACTCGGGACCTTTGCCTTTCGCGGGCAAATGCTCTACCAACTGAGCTACCCAAGCACGACTCACGGCCCATCCTCACATCTTTACTTCGGCCATTACCTCGTCTCGTACCTTCCAAACTTTGCAGAAGTTCTCCTGCGAAACTTGCAAAACTAGCACTCCTGAAAGAACGGATATTGCGGGGACATGGCTTAGCCACAGCCTGGAGGGTGTTCACAATGAGATTTTCACTCTGCAGCGGAGTGTGCGCTGATATGAAACTTCCTGGCGCACGTGCTTGGGTAGCTCAGTTGGTAGAGCACTTGCCCGCGAAAGGCAAAGGTCCTGAGTTCGAGTCTCGGTCCGGCACATAGTTTTAATCTGCCAGGAAGTTTCAACTCAAGCAGTGCTGGAACGAGGGAATATTCTCGTAGCTCAGGAGAAATCGTGGAGACTGAAAACGTTTAATTTTGGAGACCACTCCTTATCCCTACACGTATGAATGTTCTAGCACTTAATGTTGATCAAGTAGAATTGGTACTCTTTGCAAACGATACTGGCGTCATACTAAATCTTATTAGAGAGAGAGAAACAGGACGATGTTTTAAAAAAAAATATTAAGTCGTTCTCTGAAAACTGACTCACCTGTTAAGATCTGTAAGACAACTAGAGTCATACCAACAAGTAATGTGGCCCACGACGGAACTCTGTACAAACAAGTACAATGCCTCAAAGGTTCGGGTGAGCATATTGATGAACACATGAACGGAAACAAGCACATTGTTGAGCTGCTCAAGCAATTAAGCTTAGCTGCTTTCGCTCTATGTATAACTGCTAGTCTTGAAAAGAATCAATCTCCTGAATTTAATTTTGCATGTATCCACTCACTAACGTCTTACGGAATACTTTTCTCGAGTAACTCATCACTCAGAAAGAAAGCATTGATTTCACAAAGGCGAGCAGCAGGAGTTGAATATGATGTTGAACCTAGGTAGATATGTAGGCTCCTCCTCAAGGATTAGAAAATTTTAGCTGTATAATCACGCTACATATTTCTGTTACTGAGATTCGCCGTAAGGAATCAGTCACAATTTGAGAAGAACATTGGTGTCCACACATACAGCACCAGAAGGAAAAACGCAACAAGTCTGAGTAGAGCTCGCGCTGTGAGGATTCTGAACAAACTTAGTAATGTGTATGCATGATGATTGTAACGACAGTGGTGCGATGCAAGTCCTTTTATGGATGCCATCTCGGCGACATTAATGTCTCTAACCACCCCAATTACCGAACTGATGAAAGGGGACGTACAGTTTAACTTGGAATCCGAACCACGTGTTGTTTTTGCCAACTCATCATAGCGGCCGGCCGGTTCGGCCGAGCGGTTCTAGGCGCTTCAGTCTGGAACCGCGCGACCGCTATGGTCGCAGGTTCGAATCCTGCCTCGGGCATGGATGTGTGTGATGTCCTTAGGTTATTTAGGTTTAAGTAGTTCTAAGTTCTAGGGGTCTGATGACCTCAGATGTTAAGTCCCATAGTGCTCAGAGCCATTTGAACCATTTATCATCATAGCATTGAGAAGTGACGGCTAGTTTAAAACGAGGACTGGAAAATCTATGGTCCGACAACATTCGATTCCGTGACTTAACCACACGCTGTACCACTAGACCATAAGGCCCGAGAAGTATATAAGTCGTACAATTACAGTTTGTGATGAGTTCGCGAGTTTCAAAATATCTGACATACTCACGTTCAGAAAAAAAAAAAAAAAAAACAGAACACCTTGAATGAGATGGGACGTTCATATCCACCAGACATGTACATTGGCGTGTTGTGCAGAAATTATTAGCAGACGAACCATGTCGACACGCGGGTTCATGGTCCACAACATCAACCATCGCGGTGCAACACCACCTATCGCTAAATGTCTCTGCGGTTCTCGTTGTCGCTATAAATCGAAGGTAATGGATCAGTGCCACCTGATCAGACGTGCAGGATGCCTCGCAGACGTAATACGCGAACCGTACCGTCATGAGCAAAAGTGATGCATACATCTGGGAAATTGCTGCTCTTGTCGCACGAAGTGTTTCGGTATTGCAACGCATGGAACAAGTTGTCGGCGCCCATGGTGGACCACGTGTCCACTAGTCAACAGGATAGGTGTTGAACCGAGATGACAAACCGTAATCATTTATGCAGGGCATGCCAATGTACATATACTGAGAATATGAACATCCTGCCTCTAGTCTTTCGAGACTTTTTTAACATGAGTTTTTATCGCCGTATCTTTTAAATGCACAGATTTTGAAGCTTACATTATTTACGCAGCCACGGGACCATATATCGTAATATTTGACAAAATTTTAGCTTGTTACCTCTACCCGAGCCTGAGAAAAAGGGATCTTAACAGAGAGACAGACGGACGGCCGGAAAGACAGACAAACAACAAATGGTAAAAGAAGCATTTTTTAAGGACAGCGCAGCGCAGTGAAGGAAATACTTCGTGTCGCAGTTGGGTGGAAGTTTCCACTGTTACGTCCACCCCGCTAGAGCACGTGGTCTGTATGTAGCTCGTCAGCTTAGTGGCGCTCGCAGATTAAACTATGTCCAGGGCACTGCGTGGCGCTGGTGGAAGCCCTGTGCCTGAATTTGTGTTGTTGCATTGTCACCCGCCAGTCGCAAATAAACTTCGCTGCATTGTCATGCCACGCCCTTAGTTGGCTGTTTCTCAATTTGCGCCCGGCTTGGCTAAGGTTTTTCTAACTTATGGGTGAAAATACAACAGGGGATACTACGGCGTAGGGCAGGGCAGCACAGTGCCAGCTTCAGCCTGCGCCACGTCGTGTCGGACGGCATACAAACCACGTGCATTTGCAGGGTGGTCACGACAGTGGAAACTGCCTCCTAATATGCACACACACTATGCCGCCAAGTACTTCCCCTGCTATGCTGCCTTGCCGTGCCCCGCGCTTCTTCGGCTGCTTCCCATTATGCGCCTGGCCTTAGAGTCGGACATGCAGGCAGATAGACCGACAGACAGAGAGACGGAGAAATAAGTGATACTATAACAATACTGTGAGAGTTACGGTACCGTGCAAAATACCTTCATCAATCAATATTAAAGCATAAAATGTACTCTCATTTACGAACATAGACAACCATCTGCTGAATAATGGAATGATGACAACGAAAATTTGTGGTGGACTCGAACCCGTATTTCCCGCTTATCGCGAACGGCTGTCTTACCATCAGACTATGCGAGCACGACTCACGGCCAGACCCGAACTTCCGGTCGTCGTCAACCATGTGTGGCAAGGCGACCGCTCGCTCTAAGCTGGAAATGCGGGTTGGAGTGCCTTTTCGGCACAAATTTTCATTGTCGTCGTGGCATTATGCACGTCATGGTTGTCCAATTTTTAAATGCAAAAACATTAAAAGTATTTCATAATGGCTGTAGTCACAGCAGTGCCTGTGCTTTTCATCGTACATCTAAATAAGACAAACACTGCAATTAGCATTTTTTAAGCCGTCAATGGCTGAGAAGGAATTCAACAGGAAGCAACAAGAAAATGTTTATTATTTACTCAATTACATTAAACATGTAAGAGGTAGAAAACCAAGTTTGATTATAACCAAATGTCACTTCTCCTGCACAGCCCCTTCTATTCAATAGGCAAATTTTGTTTAAATATTGGTAGCCTGCAACAATAAGTAAAATATAAAAAATATAAAAAGCCTACTAATAATGTGAAGTTAAAAGAGCAGAACAAAAAAAGTCATTAAAATACTAATAATGTATTCATGTCCTGTAAAGTGGCTCGTTCGACATTATTTGCATAGAAGTGTCGTTCAAGTTTGCAGAAATAACGATAAGCATTCAATCACATTTCTGTATTGCACACAGCTCCACAAAGCATTTCGAGATACACTGCTCTCACCAACAGTTTGTAAAACTCAGCTCATGGAGTTAAAACCCTCAGAACACTACCAACAGTAATACGAGGTGTTCAGAATTCCTGTTATAAACTTCTAGGTCTTGTTGAGAAGAGTGGATACAAAATATTTGAATACGAATGCTTGTCTGGGAATTTACCGTTTCCGTTCTGCGATGGTTTCAATTCAGATGTATAATGCGTGCACGTCTGCTGAGGGAAAGAGAAAAGTCTGAGAGATGCATGATCTGGTGTGCAATACGGTAAACGGGATGACGTGTGCTCCTACAGACTACTTCTTGTGAAGTCCTATGCAAAGTTTAATTTACATTACCCCAGTAGAGACAGAGGAAGATCTGCTGGCACGAGTTCTGGCCGCTGCACTAGACACAGAAAAGACACCAGATGGGCTGGAGACTGTGTACCAGAACTTGCTTCGTAGGTAAAGCGTCTGTGACAACGTTGTTGATCGCCATATCGAGCCACTGTTTTAATATATCGGCAAGACTACGCACGTACGTTATGCTGGGTTCCTTTCTGTTTTGGATTAGTGTAAACGCGTTCAAGTGCTAGTAGAAATAAACGTTCTTATGTCATAAATGGCTGTATCGTTAAGTTTCTTTTCGAACTGTTGCCTAATAACTGTACTCTGTCACTCTAATTTCCACTCCCCATGTAGAAGTGGATGAGGTAACATCTGAATTTATACCGTCATAGAATGGAAACGGTACGTTTCCTGACATGGGTTCCTATTCAGAATAAGATGTACTCACTCCCACACGCTTTGTTTTCGGCGTTCGTAAGATTATATAGTACAAAAACACTCTGGAAAGTCCTTGTCTTACATTAAAATCGTAGAAATTTGTCAGTGGGCGTTCCATCTCAAACCACACACTACATCAGGCTTCGTTCTATTGCTGTGTTGTAGATTCCAAAAACATCAAGTTAGCATCCCTGCGAAGGTATGGAGGTTGTTGTGCACTGACATGTCGACAGTAGGGGGGCCTATTACTGTGTAATGGTGGGTACTGGCTCACCCATAATCCTGTTCTGCTTTCTGCACTTTTTGTCATTTCCTAAGCCTATTATCATCAGAGGTATTACAAATTTATAATCATGTATCTGCCCTAAAATAATTCTACAAAGCCTCTAAGAAATCTTATGTCGTTGTCTTTCACTTTTGCGTTTAGTATATTGAATGTTTCTCTTCATGTAATAGCTGATTAGCCGTAATTACATAATGTGATTGCATCTTTATGGTCCTTACGCATGGTAGAAAACGTTCCTGCTCTCCGTCCAGTACACAGGGTGTGACTGGTTTAGGTGTAGATATTTTTCTATGTGATACCATGGTATGTTGTTTGTTTATCTACGTCGAATGGTCAAACACGTCACAAACTTCAAGACCTGTTTTCTCACGTTCGTAAAACATCACTAACAAGGGGACTTTACGGTCTCGGAAATTAAGTTCGGGAAGAGACTCCGCAGGTTTGTAGTACACCGCAAGGGTGACCACCAATAAGATTTGTAAAGAGCACAAGCCGTAAGATTCGAAGAAAATATGCATCTACAGTCTTAAGTGCGTATATCGATCAACTTACTCTAACAGCATAGCGAACGGACTCGCTTGCCACCTGGGCGATTCAGGTTAGATCCTGCCTTCAGGTAACATTTTATATTTTTAAAACTGTTTTAAACTTATAACAAGTTTTAAATGAAGTTAATGACCTAAAATATTATTTTCTAATTCTCGAAACTTAACTACAGGACAGCGTATTCATATTCTTGAAGGTTGTTTAATGTCTTCTGTGGGATAATAACAGTATTTGTTATTGACTTTTAGAGAGGACAAGCAATGCATGAATTATGTGACGAAATCTTTCAGGATGATAAGAAATCACCGACATGTACAATTAAAGTTATTCCTCCAAAATGTACTCCTCTTGTTTAATCTTGTGATGTCTGTTTTTATACAAAGATGAAAATGCTAATAAAGCGTATACAAAATGGGCTATTTTCATTCAAAATAATGGATAGACCAATTCCCGTGAAGACCGTATAAAAATAGAATTAACCGTGTATCTTGAAATGTCATCGTCAACTTCTAATGAAATGATCCGGAATCCTCGTCCCACTTCGCCTCCAGTATTGTATAGGTGGAATGGAATTTTCCAGGCACCTTTAAGCAGATACTGGATCTCCCACTCGTACTGCCATTCGCTTCTGGCCATGTCTGTTGGACAAATTGGATCGCCAGCTGGCATACCTCTCTCTTGAATTCCAGTCCAAAATTTCATTTTAGTGGATTGGGTATCGCAGCTCCACCGCGTTATCCCTCAATGCTTCTGAGCACAAGGGAAGTTCCATGTCGCGGTCGCTGCTGCGACGAGTGGACCGTGGCGGAGACTACCGGCGGACGCCGCAAGCTGCTGGTGCGCCCGCATCGGCACGAGTCCTCGGCAGGCCGCTAGTGTCCGGCGGCAGGCCGCTAACCAAGGAGGGGGCGTGCGGGCGCGGCAAACTCCTCCGCCCAACTACTTCCAGTGAATTTCAGTAGCCGTGCTGGCGCCCGTGTTCGCTAACGAACTCCGGTGCACGGAGTATCACACACTGAACACCCCTTACAGATTGAAGAGTGAGGTGGAGGTTCTGTCACTGTTCAGCACATTCACACTCTCAAGTTCCTCCACACCCACCCTGCCAATATAGGAGTAATTCTAACTTCCGTTTGTTAATTAAGTTAACGCAATACTGAACCAAGATAATTAAAACAGTAGCTACCTCCGTGGAATGAATTGACACCCACAGTGGTTACGGTTACTACAAGCCACACCACAAGTTGGGAAACGGGGCCAAATGTCTAGTAGTTTACTGTCGAGTTGAGATTTTCACCTTACACAAACTAGCAGTACGGCAATAAACAGCGTTTTAAACACGCCGCTAAAGGCAATCAAGTAATTTATAGCAATACAACAATTTTTAAAAAAATTTAAAGAACATTAGTACACAGGCTACTAAAGTAAATACAGAACTTCGTTAATAAAGTAGGATGAGGTAGTGAAGCTACCAACACCGCCATTAAAAAAAAAAAAAATTAAACAGGTGTCAGCAAACACACGATTAATACCGATAAAAGGAATTTACAAACTTGGAGGAATTTAAAAACTTTTAAACAAAAGTGGCCTGGAATATCATTAGAACATAACAGATATTACAACCCCGTGTAAGGCGGCCACAAATCACCCACTCAGGGATGCTCAGGCTAGACAGAATAATGACCAATTTAAATACGCCCGTAAACACAATTGCCACTCTCAGGCTGGTCACTGCACCGAATTTTAGCCAGCGTAAACTTCTTATAAGATGGCTTAACTTGCTGACAGAATTAGAGCTACCGCCGTGCAACACCACACAGTCCTGAATGAGCGACCACATGATCAACCAACAAGAAGCATAAATTTACTCATAACACACGACAGAATAGCGAAACGAACTGCCAAAACTACACCTCCCATCAGACAGTAACGAGAGGAGGGGGAAAGATCACTGTCTTCAATTACACGGGTGTCGGTGACAGGAAACCCGGTCGCCGGAGGCCACAAGGCCGAAGAGACGCTGGTTACACAAAATTATTACTTAATGATTAAACCTTCCACGAACTTAACTTGCAATTATGCTCGAACAAGTCAGTACACGACCTCCGATTGCAAGAATCCACACATCCGACCGTGCACTCGTCGCCAGCGTACCCAACACGCTACGGTCACGCGACAACACGCTCTGTCACCGGAGTTCACGTCTTCTCTGCAACGTTGACGAGAAGGGACCGTTCCTTCATGTTAGGTGTCCCATTTTAAACTCCAGTGCTGAAACGGAGGATTTAAGCAAGCTTGTTAACGTCCCACCAAGGCGAAATGAACAGCAACTACTCGTGGGGCGATTCTGTATACAACCAACAAGCGGGGAGCTATTCCGTCAACTCGACCCGCTCGTTACACGCAACCGACATACATCACGTGGCGACTGGGTTCAACCGACCACGCCTGCTTCGCGCTGGAGAGCCCCACTGCCCTCCCATGTCCACCACACTCTCTGCGCGCAACATCCCTACTTACGCGCCACCACACGAGGCTACAACCGGTCAAAGACCTCACTTCCTCCATGGCAGTTTCCCGGAAGCAAAAACGCAGATATCGATAGCAGAGGGAAAAGACAACCAAGCAACCACTTAATGACAGACCACAAGTCAAACAAACATGTCAGGGAAAGAAAATGAAAACCAATGCAATCTAAACACAAGGTGTAGCAACAGTCGATACACGGCTCAGAATGGTTACAGAATGGCTGAGAATAATGCTCCAGTTATAGTCTTGTTTTGTGATGACATCAGTCTGTTCTCTGTGCTTATCCCGTTGTTATATTTATGGTCTTCTATCTGGTTTGATGCAGCTCTCTACACTACTCGAACCCGTGCAAGAATCTTCATCTACACTTAGCTACTGCATCCTAAACTTATTTGAACACGCTAATTACATTCATTTCTTGGGCACTCGCAACAGTTTTTAACCCCCAAACTTCCTTACAGTCTAGACGGATGATTCCTTGAAGTCCCAAAATGTGCTCTACCACCTCATTCTTTCTTTAATGCATTTAGGCTCCTTCCACTTAGATTTTGTATCTCCTCACTAGCTGCGCGATCTAGCCATCTAATCTTCAGAATTCCTCTGGAGCAACGGATTTCAAAACCTTGTATTCTATTCTTGTCTAAACTGCTTATCGTCCACGTATCACTTCCTTTCAAGGCTACACGTCAGACATGTAACGCCTGGAACTACTTTTTAACAGTTCAAAAAAAAAACGGCTCTGAGCACTATGGGACTCAACTGCTGAGGTCTTCAGACCCCTAGAACTTAGAACTAGTTAAACCTAACTAACCTAAGGACATCACAAACATACATGCCCGAGGTAGGATTCGAACCCGCTACCGTAGCGGTCGCGCGGTTCCAGACTGAAGCGCCTAGAACCGCTCGGCCACACGGGCCGGCATTCTTCTAATACTTTCAGTGTTCATTTTTTATTCTTATTCCCTCAGTGACGCTAGATTTTATTCGACTACAATCCATTACCGTTCTTTTACTTTTGTTGATGTTCATCTTATATCCTCCTTTCATGTCACTGCTCATTCTGTTCAACTGCATTTCCAAATCCTTTACTGTCTCCGATGAAATTGAAATGTCATTACGAAGCCTCAGCGCTTTTATTTCTCCTCCCTGTAATTTGCTATGCAATTTTTTCTGGTTTCCTTTATCGCTTGCTGAATATACAGATCGGAGGAAGATTACAAACCCATGTCACTCCCTTTTCAAAACTGCTCCACTTTCACTTCCTCGACACTTAAACGGCAGTCTGATTTTAGTAATTGTAAATAGCTTTCTCTCCCTGTATTTTACCCCTGTTATCTTCAGAATTTCAAACATTGCATTCCAGTCAACGTTGTCAAAATCTTTCACTCTTTCTTGAGCCATCAATGTTGTAACTGGTTTGACGCAGCCTGCTACGAACTACAATGCTGTGCCAACATATTAAAGTCAGAGTAGCACTTGAAACCTACGCCCTCAATTATTTGCTCAATATGCTCAAATCTTTTTTTCTCTCTCTACGGTTTTGCCTCTCTTCATCTCTCTCTACCACCATGGAAGTTATTTCCGGATGTCTTAACAAATGTCCTAACATCAAGGCCCAGTCTTTTTCTCAGTGTTTTCCATATATTCCGCTCCTCGCCGATTCTGCGGAGAACCACCTCACTCTTTACTTTCTGAGACAACCTAATTTTCAAAATAATTCTATAGCCCCCACATCTCAAATACTTCCATTCTCTTGTGTTCCGATTTTCCCACAGTCCACGTTTCCCTAGTATGCAATACTGTGCTCCACGTACATTCTCAGAAAATTCTTTCTCAACTTGATACTAGTAGACTTCTCTCGGCCAGAAATGCCGTTTTCGCTAGTGCTAGTCTTCTCCTTATGTCTTTCTTGCTTCGTCCGATACGGGTTCTTTTCCTACCTAGGTAGCAGAAAATGGCTCTAAGCACTATGGGACTTAACATCTGAGGTCATCAGTGCCCTAGACTTAGAAGTACTTAAACGTAATTAACCTATGGACATCACTAACATCAATTTCCGAGGCAGGATTCGAACCTGTGGCCGTATCTGCAGCGCGGTTCCAGACGGAAGCACCTAGAACCGCTCGGCCACAGCGGGCAGCTAGGTAGCAGAATTCCTCGACTTCATCTACTTCGTGATCACCAATTATGATATTAAGTTTCGCGCTATTCTCATTTCTGCTACATCTCAATGCTTTCTATTTTCTTTGATTTACTCTCCGTCCATATTTTGTACTCTTGAAGTGATCTTTTATTCCCGTCATTGCTTCTTCGATGTGCAGATGGAACAGCAGAGTCGAAAGACTAGATCCCTGCATTACCCTCTTTCTTGGTCGTTCACTTCTATTTTTCCCTCTTGATTCCTTTGCATACTGTATGTCACCTGTCTTTTCCTACAGCTTACTCCCATATTTCCCAGAATTTCCAAAAAGGTAGCACCATTTTACATTGTCGAACGCTGGACGTGTCCTGATTTTTCTTTATTCTTGCTTCCATTAGCAGCCGCAATTTCAGAACTGACTCCTGGTATCTTTGCCTTTCTTAAAGCCATCAGATCGTCAGCTAACAGATCCTCAATTTTCTTTTCCATTCATCTGTATGTTAGTTTTGCTTAACATGAAGTAATTGCTGCCTTGGACAAGTCCGATGACGAAAAGATTAATATGGCAGCTGCTACGCGTTAGAAAAAATTTCACTTGCATTGCTATCCTATCAGACATATAAGCAGTGGGTGGTTGACCTAAAAGGACTTAAACAGAACTGCAAATTCAAGAGGAAATGTGGGCATTACTTTAGTGGTACCAGTGACGCCATTATTTAAATGTGTCCGGTCCTAGCTCGTCGAACAGAGTCTTAAATATCCTGATCCTAGATTTCAACACATTTTGGAATTAGTAGTGGTGGTACCCGTGGTCTAGGGGTAGCGTCTTTGATTCATAATCAAAACGTCATCGGTCCCGGGTTCGATCCCCGCGACTGCCTAAATTTTTATAAATAATCAGCATTGGCGGCCGAAGACTTCCGGCATAAGAAGTCAGCCTCATTCTGCCAACGGCAAAGAGGGCGGAGGAGCGGATAGAGGTTCAGGGCACTCTCTAGTCCTAGGTGTGGGAAATTGCCCCTAAACTCGTAAGAATCAGCAATGATCAACGACATGAGAATGCAGAAGGCAGTGGAAACCACTGCATTAAAGACACGTAACGTATATCCACAGGACATGTGGCCTGTAATTGAAGAAGTGTCATGATGATCTCTCCATTGGCAAAAGATTCCGGAATAGTCCCCCATTCGGATCTCCGGGAGGGGACTGCCAAGTGGGAGGTTATCATGCGAAAAACATTGAATAATCTACGAAAGGATAACGTTCTACGGGTCGGATCGTGGAATGTCAGAAGCTTGAAAGTGTTAGGGAAACTAGAAAATCTGAAAAGGGAAATGCAAAGGCTCAATCTAGATATAGTAGGGGTCAGTGAAGTGAAGTGGAAGGAAGGCAAGGATTTCTGGTCACATGAGTATCGGGTAATATGAACAACAGCAGAAAATGGTATAACAGGTGTAGGATTCGTTATGAATAGGAAGGTAGGGCATGATGGTGTGTTACTGTGAACAGTTCAGTGACTGGGTTGTTCTAATCAGAATCGACAGCAGACAAACAACGACAACGACAGTTCAGTTATACATGCCGACGTCGCAAGCTGAAGATGAACAGATAGAGAAAGTGTATTGAGGATATTGAAAGCATAATGCAGTATGTAAAGGGGGGCGAAAATCTAATTGTCATGGCCGACTGTAATGCAGTTGTAGGGGAAGGAGTAGAAGAAAAGGTTACAGGAGAATATGGGCTTGGGACAAGGAATGAAAGAGGAGAAAGACTAATAGAGTTCTGTAACAGGTTTCAGCTAGTAATAGCGAATACCCTGTTCAAGAATGACAAGAGGAGGAGGTATACTTGGAAAAGGCCGGGAGATAAGGGAAGATTTCAATTAGATTACGTCATGGTCAGACAGAGATTCCGAAATCAGATACTGGATTCGAAGGGGTACCCAGGAGCAGATATAGACTCAGATCACAATATAGTAGTGATGAAGGGTAGGCTGAAGTTCAAGACATTAGTCAGGAAGAAGCAATACGCAAAGAAGTGGGATACGGAAGTACTAAGGGATGACGAGATACGTTTGAAGTTCTCTAGCGCTGTAGATAAAGTAATAAGGAATAGCGCAGTCGGTAGTACAGTTGAAGAGGAATGGACATCTCTAAAAAGGGCCATCATAGAAGTTGGGAAGGAAAACATAGGTACAAAGAAGGTAGCTGCGAAGAAACCATGGGTAAAAGAAGAAATACTTCAGTTGATTGATGAAAGGAGGAAGTACAAACATGTTCTGGGAAAATCAGGAATACAGAAATACAAGTCGCTGAGGAATGAAATAAATAGGAAGTGCAGGGAAGCTGAGACGAAATGGCTGTAGGAAAAATGTGAAGACATCGAAAAAGATATGATTGTCGGAAGGACAGACTCAGCATACAGGAAAGTCAAAACAACCTTTGGTGACATTAAAAGCAACGGGAGTAACATTAAGAGTACAACGGGAATTCCACTGTTAAATGCAGAGGAGAGAGCAGAAAGGTGGAAAGAATACATTGAAAGCCTCTATGAGGGTGAAGATTTGTCTGATGTGACAGAAGAAGAAACAGGAATCGATTTAGAAGAGATAGGGGATCCAGTATTAGAATCGGAAATTAAAAGAGCTTTGGAGGACTTACGGTCAAATAAGGCAGAAGGGATAGATAACATTCCATCAGAATTTCTAAAATCATTTGGGGAAGTGGCAACAAAACGACTATTCACGTTGGTATGTAGAATATATGTGTCTGGCGAAATACCATCTGACTTTCGGAAAAGCATCATCCACACAATTCCGAAGCCGGCAAGAGCCGACAAGTACGAGAATTATCGCACAATCAGCTTAACAGCTCATGCATCGAAGATGCTTACAAGAATAATATACAGAAGAATGGTAAAGAAAATTGAGAATCCTCTAGGTGACGATCAGTTTGGCTTTAGGAAAAGTAAAGCGACGAGAGAGGCAATTCTGACGTTACGGCTAATAATGGAAGCGAGGCTAAAGAAAAATCAAGACACTTTCACAGGATTTGTCGACCTGGAAAAACATTTCGACAATATAAAATGGTGCAAGCTGTTCGAGATTCTGAAAAAAAGTAGGAGTAAGTTATAGGGAGAGACGGGTCATATACAATATGTACAACAACCAAGAGGGATTAATAAGAGTGGACGATCAAGAACGAAGTGCTCGTATTAAGAAGGGTGTAAGACAAGGCTGTTACCTTTCACCCCTACTCTTCAATCTGTACATCGAGGAAGCAATGATGGACATTAAAGAAAGGTTCAGGAGTGGAATTAAAATACAAGGTGAAAGGATATCAATGATATGATTCGCTGATGACATTGCTATCCTGAGTGAAAGTGAAGAAGATTGAAATGATCTGCTGAACGGAATGAACAGTCTAATGAGTACACAGTATGGTTTGAGAGTAAATCGGAGAAAGAGGACGGTATAGAGAAGTAGTAGAAATGAGAACAGCGAGAAACTTAACATCAGGATTGATGCTCACGAAGTCAGTGAAGTTAAGGAATTCTGCTACCTAGGCAGTAAAATAACCAATGACGGACGGAGCAAGGAGGTCATCAAAAGCAGACTCGCTATGGCGAAAAAGGCATTTCTGACCAAGAGAAGTCTACTAATATCAAATACCGGCCTTAATTTGAGGAAGAATTTTCTGAGGATGTACGTCTGGAATACAGCATAGTATGGTAGGGAAACATGGACTGTGGGAAAACCGGAACAGAAGAGAATCGAAGCATTTGAGATGTGGTGCTATAGACGAATGTTGAAAATTAGGTGAACTGATAAGGTAAGGAATGAGGAGGTTCGACGCAGAATCGGAGAGGAAAGGAAATGTGGAAAACACTGATAAGGAGAAGGGACAGGATGATAGGACATCTGCTAAGACATGAGGGAATGACTTCCATGGTACTAGAGGAAGCTGTAGAGGGCAAAAACGGCAGGGGAAGACAGAGATTGGATTACGTGAAGCAAATAATTGAGGACGTAGGTTGCAAGTGCTACTCTGAGATGAAGAGGTTAGCACATGAAAGGAATTCGTGGCGGGCCGCATCAAACCAGTCAGTAGACTGATGACCAAAAAATAACAAAAAAAGAAAGAGTAGAATTGTGAAGAAGACGTAAACTTCTTACATCCAGCGTCATGACAGCAAAGTATTTCTCACTTTGCAGATTGCCAAATACAAAAAACGTATGCAATTGGACACTGGTGCGCCCGTGAATGTTTTGAACAGAAGCACATGCCGACCTTTAGACAAGTCCAAGCTACGTATGTCACACACGACCTTTTTTTTTTTTTTCTTTCGATGGACATGACATTCCTGAACTAGGTATCTGACTGTATTTGCCATATTTTGTGCAGTTACAAGAACAGCTTATTTCGTGATTTTTTTATTGGTTCTCTTTATCTGTTTTTTTGGCACACCCAAGACAATAGTCTCTCTGCGAACTCCTCTGTACCTACCAATTCGGTAGCTGAACTCTATGCTGAATTTAGCAACATTTCCCAGAATGGCCTAGGCAAGGCTAAAAATTTTGAGGCTCATGCTACATGAAAGACAATTCTCAGCCACAGTATTGCTGAGCTCGTATCGTCCATCAAGTATCAGAGATTAAGTGGGATGAGAAATCTTGTCCTGGGAGCACAATGGTGTGATATGCCCTGTAGCAGCTAGTCAATGGACATCTCCTTTGGTGATTATACACACAACATCAGCAACTACGCGTATGAACAGGTTTCAAGGTAATGGAATATCCATTCGACCCTTGTCCTTTGCCACGGACTGAGGAACTTACGAACAAGCTTTGCGCAGGTCGCGTCTTTACCCAGATTGATCTTCATGACGGTTGTTTACAGCCTCTCTTGGATGAAAAGTCACATCGGGGTTTGTAATGAACCCTTACAAGAGATTATTGAAGTATTTGTAGTTTCCCTATGCAACGCCTCTACATCTGCGATTTTTATAACTTACTTAGAACAGTTGACTGTTATAGTTTCTTCTGTACGAACTATTTGTACGGAATTTTAGTTTCATGTTGTACACACGAATAACAGCTTCCGAACCTTAGGAAGTTGTTTCAAGCGCTCTCAAATTCTGGGTTAAAGTGTTGTAAAACAAAGTGTTCATTCTTCAAATCTCAGACTAAATATATCTTACACGTCATCTTCAGTGTATCCACTCTTCGCAGACACACTTAACTGCCATCTGGGACTTTACAGCCCCTCGGAGCGTCATTGAAAGCCGGGCCTTTCAAGGACTGTCCCTCAATGGATGACGCAAATACTGCAGCGTTTGTCTCCGCTCCTCTCCATTGATGAGTATGAAATAGTGTACAGCCCATTGGTTCTACACGCCAAAGCAGACACTATTTCTCGGCTCCCAGCGGTACTGACTCCTCGTCGGACGCCTCAGAAGGTTCCTGCTTTCATATTGATGTACAAGACTGCAAAACGCTTGATGGTTTTCCCGACAACCGCCGACGGATTGTTTGCACAGGTGACGGCTGCAGCTCCCTGTCTCGAAATTCTGTTGCACTGTTGCATTACTTCCACAGCAATTGGTCACATACGATTAGGAAGATTAGAGATCTGGTCGTACAATGTTATTTTGTGTTTCGGTGCAGTGGACTAGTCCAGCAGGGTGTCATCCTCTTACAATACCGACAATGGTAAATCCCATGCGATTTTTTTTTTATGTCTTCGTATGCTTTAATCTGATTGTCGTGCAACTTTATTGAGAGACTTTGTGACAAGCAAACTTTAATGTTGATTATGAAACTTCCCGAGTCGTTATCTCGAAACAATGTTCTCGTACTTATGCATATAATCTCCTCTGTGTTACCTCAAATATAACTGAGACCTCCGCTTCAGTATATCGAAGTCTTCCTGAAGTTCTTTCGTATGTAAATGATTAAATGAAGTAATATACAGTTATTCCTTTAGCGTTATGACTTATTATTTGCGATTTCCTTTTGGGGGCAAATGTTACATTACAATCTTACCTTTAATGACAATTCATCGTTTCACTCTTTGCATAGGTTTATTAAAATTAAATTTGTTGAATAATTTTCTTACTTATTAGTCACACCCATCTTTTATCCTCTGTGTTCTGCCTACTTATTTTAATATACCAGTTGATCAAAAAGTCAGCATAAATTTGAAAACTGAATAAATCACGGAATAATGTAGATAGAGAGGTACAAATTGACACACATGCTAGGAATGACTTGGGGTTTTTTTAGAACCAAAAAAATGCAAAAGTTCTAAATATGTCCGACAGATGGCGTTTCATCTGATCAGAATAGCAATAATTAGCATAACAAAATAAGACAAAGCAAAGATGATGTTCTTTGCAGGAAATGCTCAATATGTCCACCATCATTTCTCAACAATAGCTGTAGTCGAGGAATTATGCTGTGAACAGCTCTGTAAAGCATTGGCTTCGGATGTTGTCTTTCAGCGTCGCTAGAGATGTCGGTCGATCACGATACACTTGCGACTTCAGGTAACCCCTAATCCAATAACCGCACGGACTGAGATTTGGGGACCTGGTATGCCAAGAATGACGAAAGTGGCGGCAAGAGATCAAAAAATGGCTCTGAGCACTATGGGACTTAACTACTGTGGTCATCAGTCCCCTAGAACTTAGAACTACTTAAACCTAACTAACCTAAGGACATCACACACATCCATGCCCGATGCAGGATTCGAACCTGCGACCGTAGCAGTCGCGCGGTTCCGGACTGCGCGCCTAGAACCGCTAGACCACCGCGGCCGGCGGCAAGAGATCTTTCACGCGTCTAGCAGTATGGGGTGGAGCGCCATCGTACGTTCCAGCAGGTGTTTATCAGCCAGGCTGGGGATGATGCGATTCAGTAACATATCAGCGTAGCTTCACCCGTCACGGTAACAGTTACAAAACCAGAATCACGCATTTCCTCGAAGAAATAACAGTACATGTGGTAAATCCAACCCATACCGTGACTTTCTCATCGTTCAATCGAGTTTCCACAACAGTTCTAGTTCGGTAGCCCAAATTCTGCAGTTGTGGGCGTTGACAGAGCTTCGTCGGTCCACTACACGTTACCCAACCAATCGTCATCTTCCGCCATCTTTTGAAACACCCACACCGCAAATTCCCTCCGCTTCACAAAATCGCCAGGTAACAGTTCATAATGCCGATGGATTTTGTACGGGTAGCATCGGAGGGTACGCCTCAGTGCCAACCAAATAGTAGTGTGTGGAATGCCGGTGCGACGTGCGACTGCACGAGCGCTGATTTCCCTGTGCATAGACGAACCCGCTACAGTCTCCATTTCTTCCTGAACTGTCTCAGCAGCATTACGCCTTGTGCTCGGTCGGCCGCTACTGGGCCTATCGCCTAAAGAACCCGTGTCTTCGAACTTCGAAATCATTCTCGCCAGAGATGCATTTGTCAACTGACCTTTAACCGTTCGAATCCCATTCCTATGGCGATAGGATCGTAACGCTGAGCTAGCACATTCACCATTCTGATAATACAGCTTCACTAAAAGCGCCCTTTCAGGTAACGTCAACATGCTGCGACTGCTGGCGCATCTGATTCTCTCTCTCATTACAGCTCCTTTTATACACGATTGTCATGCGCAGCCACTGACGTTTTGCTGTCGAGTGCCATTTGTAAGATACTTTGTGAACTTTGTGTTCTTTTTTTTTGTTCTAATAAAACCTCATGCCATTCCAAGCATGAGTGTCAATTTTTACCTCTCTATCTTCATTATTCCGTGGTTTATTAAGTTTTCAAACTGTTACTGACTTTTTGATCACCCGGTATATTAATATCTCTGGAGCATTCTCATACCTTTCGCAGTAGTCACTTACAAGTATATCACCCTCATCTCGCTGCTCTGTTCTATTTGAGACTCTATTTCGTTCTCTTGACGGTGCTGACGCTGCTGTGGCGTTTACCTCCAGCGGTCTTTTGTCCTGCGGTCACATTACTGTTCCTTTCATCGTCTTGCAGAACGTGGCTTCCTATACATTCGGAAGAATTGCAACGCTCACAGGAACTTGGTTATTTCACTGACAACTTATGTGGAAGTTAGTTCATTATTGTAGGAGTATGCGATGATTTGAGACACAATGTAACACACGCGTCACAGTTAAGAGTTCCCAAGGTGCTTCAGTAAACATATAACCGCCCCTCCCCCCCCCCCCCCTCGCCGACCACAAACGACCACAAAGATGGTGGATGGCATCCAGCGATAGACTACATTAAGCAACTTGCGCCTTTTTTTGCGGTTCAGCTACGGTTCTTGTAAGTTCGGACTTCATCATATCCTACGCGTATTCATTTCGCGAGAGGTCTGGCGATCATGCAGGCCAGAAGAAGTTTTGTACCCCAGATAGAGCACACTGCGCCGCAGCAATCGCATGGACACGTGAATCGTCCTGATGAAAATGCACAACATTTTCCTGTCGAAGAAATGATCGCAGCATGAGGATAGCAGCCTGTGCAGTATATACGACACTACTTCCTGTGCAGTATATACGACACTGTTTACTTTACCCTGGAGAAACACTAAAAGTGATCGTGAGCTGCTGCCGATGCCTCCCCCTCACCATTGTCCTCCCAGGACAAGATTTCTTATCCCACTTAATCTCTGATACTTGATGGACGATACGAGCTCAGGAAAACTGTGGCTGAGAATTGTCTTTCATGGTAGCATGAGCCTCAAAAGTGCTAGCCTTGCCTAGGCCATTCTGGGAAATGTTGCTGAATTCAGCATAGAGTTCAGCTACCGAATTGGTATGTACAGAGGAGGTCGCAGAGAGACTATTGTCTTGGGTGTGCCAAAAAAACAGATAAAGAGAACGAATAAAAAAATCACGAAATAAGCTGTTCTTGTAACTGCACAAAATATGGCAAATACAGACAGATACCTAGTTCAGGAATGTCATGTCCATCGAAAGAAAAAAAAAAAGGTCGTGTGTGACATACGTAGCTTGGACTTGTCTAAAGGTCGGCATGTGCTTCTGTTCAAAACATTCACGGGCGCACCAGTGTCCAATTGCATACGTTTTTTGTATTTGGCAATCTGCAAAGTGAGAAATACTTTGCTGTCATGACGCTGGATGTAAGAAGTTTACGTCTTCTTCACAATTCCACTTGACATCCACTGAGCGATATGGGAATCACTACTTGACTTTGAATGTATTGCGTTGACATCCATTGACTGGTACGTTGGAGAACACGCAGAGTACTTTGTTGAGCTGTCGTTTCCGTGCTTGTCACAGTGGCAGCCCTTAGAGCCACAGGTAACACATCAGTTACATTAAGTACCCATATTCTGTTCCTAGACGATCTTCGGACGGCTACCACTGCTCGGACAATACATATTACGTGAACGTCCTGAACCCCGTCTGCAAGTCTGGAATTTTTCATGGCCCACTGTTTAAATTAGTGATATACCGCCGATACATCGTGCCTAACATGTGGATCAATCCTCGATACGTTCCTTCAGCTTCCTGGATGTCCCAAATGTTCGCACGTTAAAGTGGCTGAAGCTGTTCCACAGGAGTCAGTCCTCGTGTGTGAGGGATGGTTGAACTCTAGAATAATTGTTGCAAACACTGTCGACCTCTAAACTAAGCACAGTTATCGCTTTCCGAGTCAAAGCTGACGATGCACAGCCAGGCCTCCTGAGCGCCATCTCATCGGCGATGACGGTGACTGAAGGATCATTAACAACACAACCCCTGAATATGCACGAGCTATAGCCTGCTACCACCGAATACAGATCTTTAATGTGTCGCAATTTTTTTTTTTTTTTTGCAATATATAACTTGCCCATGAGGAAAAATTTTTCAAACAAATACTGTGTATTACTAATGCTCTTTCCAAACAAATTTCCTCATAAAATAGGGTGGAGTTCATGGTGGATTTATTTACTGACAAAATGTTTTAGTTACTCATAAGCAAATAAAACTGAGGTTATATATAAATATTCCAATGATATCATCACCCTACAGTAATTCCATAGTAGACCACAAATTTCACGACGAATATCAAAACCTTCGAGATATTTCTCTACGATAAATAGCATTAGAAAACAGTTACTCACTGGATGCGATTTTCACTTACAACGCTTTGTTTCAACAGATAATCGCCATTGTTGAATGGAAATCACAGCTATTGCTGTCCTATAAATAAAGTCATATAAAGGATAAAGTTTCAGCAGTCTTACCTTGTGACTCTAAGCCTCACAAGTGCAGCAAACAAACAAGCGCAGCAGGTTGAGACTTTTCGTATAACATGTGTTCAATTTGCACCGGTTACAGAGATACTGCTGGTTATACATATGAGTTTTTGCATCGCAATTTGGTACTTCAAATGCTATGAGTTTATTTATCGAATTTAGAAATTCAGACAGAAATTCAAATTGTGCAGTTGTGCTATGTTTTACATAAATAAATCTTTCAACTGTGATTAGGATTTTTTGACAATTATACCATGTACTTTAAGCATGTTGTAACCTCCTCACTATATATTTGTTTCAGCACAACTTTGCCTCCATTCCAGCTTCAACGCGTTTGCTAACCTTTGACTAACCGGTACCTAATTTAAACTCAATCGTATCTGGTCTGAAGACACTTCTCTTTGTATTAAACGCGCAACAGGAATAAAACAATTATCTGGTCCTAATCAAAATTACCACTTACCTCGCGTCTTTAAAATATTGCTGCAGATTTCTAGAAAGCACAACAGTGAACAGCAAGCAGGAAGTGCCTAAGCTAGATTTCTATTTCTAAATAATTATTCAAACTGTGGCATACCACACGGTGCAATGTGGTAATGCATAATGATATATAGAAGGGTAGGATCAAAATGGTTCAAATGGCTCTGAGCACTATGGGACTTAACATCTGTGGTCATCAGTCCCCTAGAACTTAGAACTACATAAACCTAACTAACCTAAGGACATCACACACAACCATGCTCGAGGCAGGATTCGAACCAGCGACTGTAGCAGTCGCGCGGTTCCGGGCTGAAGCGCCTAGAGCCGCTCGGCCACCACGGCCGGTTTGTGAGGTAGGGAAAGTAACTATTCCTACGAAGTGATATTCCAAGATAACGATCTTAGAATGAAGAATGTAATCAAAAAGACCGATTAAAGCTTCGCGTGATCTTCACATGTAACACTTGTCTGAACAATACTATGCTTAACAAAGTGAACAATGGTTTTAAAAGGGTACAATGTTAACAGATAATTTCCATAAAATCCAAACAAGTTAATCAGTTGATATCTTAATGCAGGACTAAGGGATGTGGGGTGGTCTTTCTGTCATCTCTGAGTGAACAAAGCAAAGCAACCCCCAATACTCATTTCTGCAAATTAGGTGATCATCTCTGCAGTCTTACCTCAACATTTCTCTTCAGAATATAACATTATTCAAAACTTATTTCCTTTCACTTTTCAGTGTACCATACATCATATCCATCCTTTTTCATCTTACAAATACAATCACAAATCAATACAGCACTATTAAATATTTCAATCCCTACCCAACTTCAACTACCCCGGAGAGGTTAAGACTGTGCCACAACATCACAAAAAACTGTTTTTAACAGCAACATAACTTGTCCTCTCTATGACATGCACATCGATAACTCACAAAAATGAAAATGACATGTCCACCACTCTATCCACCGGAATTTAAAGTGCCTAGTTAGCCGAGATGATATATGCGCATTGGATTCGTAATGGGAACGCTGGTGCTGCTTTTACAGAATATAGAAGGCTATTCGCTAGCGTGAGAGTACCCGATTTAGGAGGGTTTACTTGTGTTTTCGTGAGACTGGTGCAGTGCCCAGCAGTCGTATTTCATACCAACGTATGGGATGTCGCATTGTCCTGCTGGAATTGCCCAAGTGAACAAAGTGCGGATGAAGTAGAATATACTCTTCTGTTGGTAGAACGTAGTATTTTAACAAACGTACGACGTTATTCTACATATACCGCCGCTCCACATCGAAGAATGTGGCGGACATTACGTAGGCATGTCCCCTTTCAGAATTTACAGTGAATGTAATACTTTCGAGAAGGAGATGGATATTCAACACTGTTGACATTTGACGTAGAATAACTGAAAATCAAATAGTAATAGTATGATAGACAAGCAGCTGATTCGTCCCATTGTGTCACTGCATCGTCTATCAGGGCCCGGGTATGTGGACATGATTGAAAACAAACCTCCGGTTCCTTTGGCTGCAAGGCAGGGTGCGTTCTTCTAGGTTGAGGACACCGCTACTTGCTCCAGTCATCAGTCACATTATCCAAACCAGACCTCACTCAGAAGACGCATCGATAGAAATGGTCGTGTTTCTTGGCTACAAACGTCAACGTACCAAACTGCTATCGATTGGTACCTCTGGGATTCAAAGATGAAGTCTACAAAGATAAAGTAAACACAAGAAACGAACAAATCCCTTTAAGAATATTGCTCATCTGGTATACTGGCACGAAGTTCGGAGGCCCGCCAGAACATATGTACCTAGACGACAACTGCTAGGCGCCGCACCTAATATTTGTGAGTGCAGCTGTCCTCACTACAGTACTACGCGCAGGCCACACCCTACTCACCAGCCTCAGTCGTGTTCCAAATGCGCTTACGTATGTTCCTTGTACGCAACGGTGCTTGTTTTCATGTATTCCTACGTCTAGGCTCTTTATTTGTTTTACACTTTCTACCTGACATTCCGTGGTGTTGATCGTCCATTGTTGATGTTATACACTGAAGGGAGAAAAAAAAATCTGGTATACCTGCCTAATATCGTGTAGCCCCCCCCCCCCCTCAAGCACGCAAAAGTGCCCCTACACGACGTGGCATGGACTCCACTAATGTCTGAAGTAGTGCAAGCGGGACATGACACCAAGAATCCTGCGGTCTGTGCACAAATCCGTAATAGTACGAGGGGGTTGAGATCACTTCTGAACAGCATGTTACAATGCATCGCAGATATGGTCAAGAATGTTCATGTCTGGGGAGTTTGGTGGCCACCAGAAGAGTTTACAGCCAAAAGAACGTTCCTCGAGTTGCTATAGAGCAATTCCGGACGTGTGGGATGTGGAATTATCCTGCCGGAATTGCCAAAGACCGTCGGAATGCACAATGGCCAAGAATGGATGCAAATGCGCAGACAAGATGTTTACTTAAATGTCAACTCTCAGAGTCGTATCTATACGTGTAATGGATTCCGTAGTACTCCAACTGCACATGCCCCACACCGTTACAGAGCCGGCATCAGCTTGAACAGTACCTGTGACATGCAGGGTCGATGATTTCATGATGTTACCTCCATACCCGTACACGTCCATCCGTTCTGTACAATCAAACGACTCTCGTCCGACCAGGCATCATCCTGCCGGTCATTAACAGTCCAGTGTCGGTGATGATGGGCTCAGGCGAGGCGTAAATCTTTATGTCTTGTAGTCATGAGGGGTACACGAGTGGACCTTCGGCTCCGACCTGAATGGTTCGCACGCTGACGCTTGTTGATGGCCCAGCATTGAACTCTGCAGCAATTTGCGGATGGGTTGCACTTCTGTCATTTTGAACGATTCTCTTCCGACGCCGTTGATCCCGTTGTTGCAGGATCTTTTTCCGGCCGCAGCGATGTCGGAGATTTGATGTTTTACCGGATTCTTGATACTCATTGTTCAATCGCAAAATCGTCGTACGGGAAAATCCCAACTTCATCGCGGCTTCGGAGATTTTGTGTCGTATCGCTGGTACGCCGACTATAACACCACATTCAAACTCACTTAAATCGATAAACTGCCATTGTAGCAGCAGTAACTGATCTAACAGCTGCGCCAGACACTTGTGGTACGTAGGCATTGCCGACTGCAGAGCCATATTCTGCCTGTTTACGTATCTCTGTATTGCCTATAACAATTTCTTTGGCTTTGAGGTGTTTTTGGTGGTTTTCAGCGACTCACCGTCGACGCCCTTGGTAGGTCAGCCAGCGTCTCCCGTTCACCTTAGATTCTGGTTACAATAATTGGCGACGAGGAAAACTTAACAGTGTCTTACGGATGCGAAACTCGTGCAACGAGTGGAAAAGCAACGGCTGCTGCCGCAGCAGCATTTGCCCAACAATTCCAGCAGCAGATGCAGCAGCAAACCGACTTTTTATGACAGGAATTTCAACTTTTGTCAGAAACCATGCAGCTGCAGCGTGAAAAGCCATTCAGAGAGTGGTCAGTTCCCATGTGGGGACCTATGCATACGCGTTTCCGCCGTTTAATGACATTAAAGAAGATTGGGACACTTATTTTCATCAATTGAAGCAGTATTTCAACGCTTTTCAGGATCCTGGTAATACTCTCCAACGTTCTCTCTTCCTTTCCTCAGCTTTTCCAGACATTATTGCTAAAGACGTTGACTTCCCACTTAAATCCGGGCATGTGAGAGATGTTCGTTGCTGTCGAACTATTATTCGCAATGATTCCGCGTAGTCGCGACGCGCCATGTGTTGTCAGTACCGTAAGTAACTAGGACAGTAATATCACTCTTTGGTGACAAATTTGCAAGGACCGAGTCGACGTTGTTATTTCACTTTCGCAAATCCGTCTTGAAATATCTCATTTGAGGCTTTCTTGAAAGCATACATGCCGGCCCTTGAGCTAGACGATTTTTCCTTGTAAGATGTTTAGAAAATCACGAAATCTTTCGAGATCTTGCAGCAGCAAAAGAACGTGTTACGACTCGTCGTTAGGTACAGCTTGTACAGCTCCGCCAAAGGGTTGGAATTGTCGTTAGTATTTTCACCGCTGGGACGGTTGTGACTCATCGCTTTCATATTTGTCAGTCGCCTTTGACCTGCCAGCCGATATAATCAACAGCGTCTCACATCTTGTTCTGACTATTTCACAACGCATCAAGGTAAAGATTGTACACAACACTTGGTACACTGCATCCTTTCTGGAAAGTATGAGCATGTCCGAACTGTTCACCACCAAGCACCTGGACACATGAACTCCGCGGCTGCTCGTCAGGACCTCTGTTTCCAAGTACACATCGTAGCGACGGTTCCTCTGGGTACCTCCCAGCATAAGCTTGTCTGGCTTACCCAGCTCTGGCCACACCCTGCGGCAACTTGGTTGCATACGGTGACAGTTCATTTCCATCAGATGTCATTTCTGAACTACGGTTGCATACAAGAAGTTTACATGACCGAAAACGCTGTTAGTGGTCCACAGTCACCCAGCCAGCAGCATTTCGCCAGGGTGCTCTCTCACTGTTAGGGTTTTCGATCACGGACGAAGCTCAGGACGTCTCGGAAACGGTCACCCTCCTGGAATTTGGCTACCCTTGTGCCTCTTTCGCGTCTCTGTTTGAACCTGATCAGAGGATTGCCACCAATTTAGAGGTACATATTTCTCTACATCCAGGTTCAGTACTTAATTTCTGTCGGAATTTCCACTTCGGGTCTCCCTATGGACGTCGGTTAAGCTTGAATTCGATCGCCGTCACGAGACTGGGCTAACTTAAACTGTCGAAACTAGTGCTTGGGCAATTGCCGTGGTGGTAATTAAGAAACGAAAAGGCTCCTTCCAGTTATGTGGAGATGTTGGGGCAGCTATCAATGCCCTGGCACATACGGAAACCTATCGCATACCACGTCGATAGGACCTCCTAACAAAGTATTTTGGTGGTGAATATTTATATACGATATATCTTGCCGATGCCTATTTACACATCCCACTGGATGAGGAATCGTAGCACATCCTGGTTATCAAACAACCTTTGGCTAGTTAAAAAGCAAAAGTTTTCCCTTTGGGATCTCCTACACTCTGTAAATATTCCAGAGATAACTGGAACTGCTTGCACCACTGACCTAGATGACTTGGTAGTTATGAGTGCAATACCTCAATACTTTATGCACTACCTCTGCACCCTCTTTACTACGTTGTGTGATCCACCGCTCAAATGCGCATTCCAGAAATGTCAGTTCCTCAGGTGGAAGTGGAGTGCCTTAGTCATTTTCCCTACAAAAACGGGATTCAGCTCACTGACCGCAACGTTCCGGCTGTTGACCCTCTTCCACACCCCCAAAAACTACAGAAACTGCATGCTTTTGGGTAAAGTAAATTATGATTCTAAGTTCCTCTCATGAGCAGAACACATTATGCACCCACTTAACCAGTTGTGAACAATGACGTTCCATTTGGTTGATTGGCTGTTTGTGACAATACTTACGCTCAGCTGAAGCACCTACGACACTCATCACTCTGCCTTACACCCTTTCCTCATTAAGTGCCCTGTTTTGGCTGCTGATGCTTTCCCTTATGGGGCACTGGAGCAGTGCTGGATCACCTTAACGATGATGGTACTGCGCAACCCATGGCCTATGCATTGGTAGATATTGATACCTGTTCAAAGAAATCACTCAGAAATAGAGAAAGAGGCTTCACTGATCATGTTTGGAACTAATTTTAGCCTCATTGCTAACCACAATCGTTTGGTAGTGCTCTCTGGGCCAGATTCACGGTTTCCAGGTAAAAGTAAGCATTGGGCTCTTATCCTTAGTTCCTACAATTACACCATTTAACAGAGCGTACTGCATACCACACAAACACAGATGCATTTTCTCGTCTACCCTCAGGACCAGAGCCAGCATTAGAGCAATAGAAGATCTCGTTTACCACACTAACACTGAATGGCAATGCATCTTGGATGGGTTTCCCCCTACTGCTACTCACAGCGCTGCAGACACATGCTGTAACCCTATCTTATGGAATGTCATACACTATGTGCTACATTGGTGGCACACTTATTTTGCCAGCTAGGCTGATCGAGAACTCTAAGTCTAGGATTGCATTTCTTGTCATTTTTGTCTTCAATGTTCCCTGCTACATTCATATTCAGATCCCCACCATGTTGTCATTCTAGCTCCCTTACATCCTACTATCCTGTAACTCCTTTTTCGTGAATAGTGGGGTACATAGCAGATGAAAGACCTTGCCTGGCGACATGCCTACTGTCCAGGACAGAATGGTCTTGGAGGCCATGGTGTGCGGCTGTTCGACATATGCCCAATGTCAGGCCGGTTTGCCTCAGTCTTTCGCCCCTGGCCCACCCACCATCGCCCCTGGGACTACATTCGTCTGAAATTTGCTGGTCGCTTTTCGTGCTCAGTGTGGCTCATTTCGATGGACATCTATTCCAAATACCTATGCATTCTTGTGATTAGCATGGCATTGTTCACTATTATCATTACACTCAATGTGGTTACCCACACTTTCGCCACTGGAGGTCTTTCCTGTACCTTCATGTCTGACAGTGAGCCGTAACTCACAGCGACAGCCTTCGAAAAGTCCTGCAACATCAATGGCATTAAACACCAGATTAGCCCAGCTTTTCACCCATCCTCCAATGTCACATCAGAGCAGATAGTGTGTATATTCCAGCAACAAATATTGAAAGCAGTGGGCACATCCACAATTGTAGCACCATTCACATAGTCCTTAAGCGCCTGTGGGACCACCAATGTCCACAACAGCAGCCTTGCGGACCTCCTCGACCTTCTGGTACTGCAGCACTCAGAACCCCAGATCCTCCACACTGAATGATATCCCCCTAGGTTTAGGAGATTTGGCAGGTTCATATGGAGCATAATCATCATTGATGCTGGCTGTGGTGGTGGCCACCGTGGGATGCACCCTCTGAAAGTTCATACACTGAATGGTTTGGAGCATCCACACGCCACCTAGCTCTGTCTCCACTTACTAACTGTGCCAGGGTTGTTGAATCCCTCAGAGCTACAGTGCTCAATCTGTAACATTCCTCAATTGCATGGATATATCCAGAATGAGATTTTCATTCTGCAGCTGAGTGTCCGCTGATATGAAACTTCCTGGGAGATTAAAACTGTGTGCCGGACCGAGACTCGAACTCGGGACCTTTGCCTTTCGCGGGCAAGTGCTCTACCAATTGAGCTACCCAAGCACGACTCGCGCCCCGTCCTCACAGTTTTGGAAGGTAGGAGACGAGGTACTGGCCGATGTAAAGCTGTGAGCACGGGGCGTGAGTCGTACTTGGGTAGCTCAGATGGTAGAGCAGTTGCCCGCGAAAGGCAAAGGTCCCGAGTTCGAGTCTCGGTCCGGAACACAGTTTTAATCTGCCAGGAAGTTGCATGGATATAGTTTCACTTTAGGGCACCTTTGGCAGTTCCTGTGGATTTGGTGTGGAGGTTAAGTCCTCACTGCAGCATCAATCCACTCGTCAGTTATCTCCCGAGATGCTGTTCCCCAGTGCATTACCTGACAGCCCACGTTCATTCTCCCAGCAGATGGTTCCCTCTGACGAACACTAACCATGCCACTGGTTCACTTTCTGAAACGTGCAGAGCGATTCGGGCCCTATGCGCCCTTTCCTTGGAGGGGGGGATCCGGTATCCCAACCCAACCAGTTTGAAGTTCCGCTAGAACATACGGTCCTAGACGACAACCGCATGACGGCGCTCCAAATATTTGCGAGCGCTGCTGTGGCCTCTTCGGCGCTAGGAACGGGTGATCCCCAAGCGCCAGCCTATCAGCGCCTGCGGCCACGCTATAAAGCTAGCAGCTCAGGCGTCCCGACCTCAATAGTGTTTGAGTGTGCTTACGTATCATTCCTTGTACACAGCCTTTCTTCATTTCACATACTGCTACGGTTAGGCTCTCGATGTGGTTTACACTCTGGGCTTGTCATTCCATCGTGCTGTACCCAGCGAGATGACGCAGTGGTGAGCATACTGGGCTTGCATTCGGAAGGACGAAGGTTCAAACCCGCGTCCAGCCATCCTGATTTAGGTTTATCGTGAATTCCCTAAATTGCTAGAGACAAATTCCGGGATGGTTCCTTTGAAAGGGCGCCACCTACTTCCTTCCCCATCTTTCCTTAATCCGATGGGACCGATTAACTCAAAGTTTGGTCACTCCCTCCCAAACCAACCAACCAACTATCCATCCATCGTCAGCGTCTCCTGGTCGTGTCAGATTCCAATTGCTGTAGCTGACCCCATAAGGGGCTGTCAAAAATACCTTAGTATTTAGACATGTCATGTTTTCAATGGTACTTGGAAGGTCATTAAAGTATGAGATGGAAGTTACAAAAATCAGCTATTAACTTAATCATTTGCCTCTGCTGAACACCCGAGTTACATTCTGATGGGTGCATCTCCATGAACTATAATAATGGACACATGCTATATAAAGTGTTTTATGTCACATATTGACAGAGGGGGTAATATTGGTGACCAACTGTACTTGCTTCAACGGCGGTGTAAAGAGGTATCCTTTTGCTGTGTGCCTGGCCATGTGCGAACATGGGGCAGTGAGCAGGCTGCCAAGGAGGCCTGCAGAGATCAGGATGTGGTGCAGTGTCTTATCCCCTAGCGGTCTGTCATCTCTGCACTCCACAGGAAGTGCATGGAGTTGTGGGAGGAATAATGGCTGGCGGTGACGGCCAATAAACTGCGGTTGGTGAAGTCAACAACTCGGTCGTGGCGTTCCTCCTGCCGGTTGCTCAGGCGGGAAGAAGAGGCCCTCACACTTCTTCGGATCGGGCACTGTCCTCTCACACATAGCTTTCTATTACGGCGGGAGGATCCTCCGTTTTTTGATGGCTGTGGTGTGCACATCTCTGTCCAGCACATTTTAACAGACTGCATTTTATACCGTGATGCAAGGGCAGAAGCACGAGTTGATGGGGATCTGCCCTGTGTTTTAGCTAACGATGAGACGTGTGTGTGTCTAGGGTTTCAAAGTTTTGTGATATGTCTGGACTCTGGCCTAAACTTTTAGGCTGGAAGTTTTAGTGTATTGCAGAGTGGTTGACTCCTCCCTTTCTTCCTTGCGGTCAGCTAGCCACTTCCATCTGCTACATTGTTTTAGCTCCCTCTACCACTTTCTTCCTGTGTTGTCCATGTTTTACTGCTGACGCCCTGCTTCATCCAACGTTTCGGTGTGGGTAGGCACATACATTTTAAAGCTTGTTACCGGTATTTTATGTTCTGTTTTATCTTACTGTTCTGCGTTTTTTCTTGACACCCGTCTCACTACGTTACTGAGCGGGCGCTGAAAACCTTGCTGTCGTGCGCCCAAAAAACCCTCTACTACAACTACTACTACTACTACTACTACAAGAAGAGTTCTTATACCTTTGATATATGGTCTAAGTTGGCCTCTCATTTCCCACGTCTTACGTAGATGTGAATACTATAGGCAGTGTTGCATGTGGTTACATGCATCGTGACTCATCCTTCAGCCGTTCTTCGCCGTGAATCACAAAATTTCACGTATACTGGGCTGTAGTATGATTGTGTCATATGCTTTGGTTGCACAATCCAGTAACACCTGCACGTTGTCGATGGATTGTTCATACACATATGTCTTTAAATGTTGCAACAGCCAGAAACCAACGGCTTGAGAACTGGTGAAAAAGACGGCTGTTGTGGCCCAGCGGTGACAGGCGGTTCAGTCCGGAACCGCACTGCTGCTACGGTCGCAGGTTGGAATCCTCCCTGGGGCATGGATGTGTGTGATGTCCTTAGGTTAATTAGGTTTAAGTAGTTTTAAGTCCACGGGACTGATGACCTTAGATGTTAATTCCCATAGTGCTTAGAGCCTTTTGATTTGACTGGTGAACAGGGAAGCATCCTACTTGACTTCCTCGACCAATCCATCGTCCACGAAATGTTTCGCTGAGATACAGCCGCTTCATCCGTAGAGAATTTGTTACCGTTTCGTCGGTCTTCTGCAGTGGTAACTTTCTGCAGTATCACTCGTAATTCATCACGTAGAAATCGAAAACACACAGTGCCCGTTAATCTGTCTGCTAAGGTGCATGTCTCTTTGAGTCTGTGACTGACAGTTCCTGCCCATACACTGATGCTGCAGCGATGCTGATGCCTCACCTCTATGTTCCCTGGAGAATTTTCATCTATCCAGATGTGCGTAATACGCAATGAACTACAACAGTAAGTTAACCTATACCACTGAATACTGGACATTACTCTAACATCCAATGTCTCAACGTATTGGTTTCCAGATATACCAGTATACAAACTTGTAATTATTACAAATATTGATATCTGTTGGACGACATCACCCTTATAAAACACCCCATATTTAGTCTTCGTTCTGAAGCGCTCGGTATCTTTCCTCTGCAGATATTAATGAAAGCGACACTGAGTGTATTATAAACGACATCTACAGCTCATGTAACATCCATCTTCTTCATGCCACAGCAAAGAATTCGCTGGTGTCCCTCAGGAGGCGGTGTGGCATCACGCTGGGCTGATTTAATGAACGAGCTCCGTCGACTTCTGGGTACGGTCACTAAGGACTGAGGTCAGGTTAATCGGATGGTTGTGGAAGGCTAGCCTACCATATTTGAAGAATTATTGCTTCCCTCTGCCTTCATTATCGCGGCTTTGTGTCTTCAGAGTCAGCACGTTTCTTCAAATGGTTCAAATGGCTTTGAGCACTATGGGGCTTAACATCTGAGGTCATCAGTCCCCTAGAGCTTAGAACTACTTAAACCTAACTAACCTAAGGACATCACACACATCCATGCCCGAGGCAGGATTCGAACCCGCAACCGTCGCAGTCGAGCGGTTCCGGACTGAAGCACCTAGAACCGCTCGGCCACCGCGGCCGGTGGTAGGTTTATTACTTTTACTACTTTGGTTTATCGGTGCTAAGCCGCCATTATTTTACACTTAAGGACTGGAACAGAAAGAGAAAACCGTGAGCACCCTCTGTTACGTGTCATGAAAGTATTTGCTGTGATTCGTAAAATTTCTTGTTCTTTGAGTGAGGCTCTGCTCAAAAGTTACTTTGCGTTCTCACCTGCTGTGCCGTGTAGCTACGAGTAAGGGCGACTTTCTTGGCCTCAGTGCCCAATGTCAGAAAGCAATGTGGGTTAACAGTACATGCCCAAGTTACTTTAAGTGAACCTGTAAACGGCAATCAGAATTCATAGTTCAGTGTTGGTTATTTTTATTGGAGGCTTATTTATGTGTTTGTTTATTAACTATAATTTGAGCTTTGAAATGGGGTGCTTCTGTATAAATGTTCATGTTTTAAAACTTAAAAGCTGTTAACATTAGATAGAGTTTCTTCTCTTTTTAATACTCGTGTGTCAAATTATCACAATAAAGGGTTAATGTAATCAATGTTTAAATTTCATTAATTTTAATTTTCTTACTTTTTATAGTATTTAACAGCGGTAGGTAGAAATTTGTAAAGCTTCTTTATATGTTGTATCCTCTGGCTTGTGGGACACATGAACAAGTGTATGATGTACGTTATAACGCCAGATTTGTATTGTTCATTTCGTCAAAGTTTGTCAGTGTTCAAATGCGGCTGTAACGAATGAATGTTGTTAATGTTGTTTTTCACTTTATTTTATTTATTTACTTTTCATTTCTTGGTTCTAGCATCTCACCACACCCAGCTCCATGCCACCTAGCATTTTATACTCCCCTTAATTTCCAAATAGCGTAAACGTTTAGCAGACTGGAGGTATTGCATACTTGTGAGGTGGAGTTACTGAACCTCAGTGCAAGAATCCATTGAGGCATCTAAGGGACCATGTAGTACAAGTCGCCAAAGACACATCTTCTCGCCGTAAGGTTTGGGACGTTGCACACAGACACAAGGTGCGCAGAAGTACAGCAGGCGGTTTGGAGCGCTGAGTATCGTCATCGGAGCGCAGAGTAATAACACTGCCGCCGGTGTGCCGAAAGCCTGGCGGGCTGGTGTGGTTGGCCGCTCGTTCGCGACTGGTTGCACTCTGCTCACCAGCACGACAGCCCCGGTGGGCTAGCCAGTGACCAGTACAGGCCAGTGCGCAGGACACGGTCTGCGCCTTACTCGACTGCGTATATGGACTGTTGCGTGTATCGACCCGCTGCATCCCCACCCACGCCCTCACAACCTGTCATTTCACATAAAAAAGAAATTTAACTTCTGGGTATTTGTTGTACTTTTCAGGGCTGTTTATAAACACAAAGCGGACAAAATTTCAAATGAAAAATGGGATGGTCGAATTCGTGGTATCAGTTGTTACGTTTAAATCGGCAGAGTGTTCCGAAAATCCTGTACCAACTTCGAGGAGTTGCGAATGAGTATATAATATTTTGAATAGGAACCCATTTACAAAAATGTTTGCTAGGTAGGTAAGCGGTAGCCAAAGTGGGTGGAAAGTGGGGGAGCACATGTTGGATCGGCTGACGTCATTTGACGTCTATGCTATCTCTCCGAACTTGTTCGAGTGTCACTTACATGTCTGTGAATGTTAGAGCAACATGGCTGAGTACAAATTACCAGAATACACCGACATGACCTTTCTGAATGGTGAAGCTCGCTTTAATGGGAGAGCTGCTCGTCGGTTTTATCAAGATCGTTCTCCCAAACGTCCGGCTCCATCACATACCTTTCTCATTACAAGTACGCAACAGCTTCGAGAAAGGGTACTCACACCGTCAGCAGGCGTGACTGTGTTGCTCAGAGGAGACGCCGGACACCAGAACTGAAAGAGACTGTACTCGATCAAGTTGGAAAGAACACGTCAAAGAGTACGCGAGCAATTTTGTTGGTAATTAATGAATGGGCCAGTGAAGCAAGTGATGTATTGGTTCGCCACTAATCAATTACTTGTACAAGTGGTCGTGCTAACATCTTATTTTAAAACGACTGTAGCACGAAAACGGTTCGTTTATGCACATGGGTTCCTACTCTAAATACTATATACTCTTTCTCGTTTACAATTCCTAGAAGGTTATAACGGGATATTCCGAACATCCTTTATGTCCTGAATGCCAGTAACAATGAACACTAGTCTCCAAGAACGCTCCACAGTGTTTACCGCCGCTATTTAGAACGACACTTTGACGAAAAGCTGTCCGACATACTTGTCCCTGAATACCTTAGCCCACTGTCACCAGAGTGCAATGGGAGGAACTCCTCACTTCGGTGCAACAGTCTATGGCTAGTGAGGAGAGAAGCAAGTTTCAGTGGTAACAACTATTCAGAACGTTCTACTTTAAGTAAGTGTAAATAATTTCTTTCATTTAATCGACAAGACAGAGGAAAATACACAATAAAAAAACCACAGCTGATTTTTGTGCAATTATTCACCTACAATTTGTCTTAGTGAACGATGTAACGATAATTTATTGTTATTCCTTCCCTATCATAGTTTTAGTAAAAACGAGCACCTGTTCCAGGCCTTGAAGACTCAAGGGTTGTCGATCCGCCTCATTGTCGCCCTCTGTCTTCCGGTGTCATGCAAATGCAGTATGGAAGGGCATGTGGTCAGCACACCCCAATTCCGGGCGTTTTGTCGACTGTCCAGAGCGTGTCCAAGGGTCGATCCGCTACTTATAGTTAAGTATCTCCTCAAATCATCTTGCGAGTGCACACTTCCAGCTCTTCCAGCACTACCACCAAGATCTTCAGCGGTACAGAGAATCGAACGAGAGTCCTTCGTAAGGCAGTTGTCTCTGCTGACCTCACAGCTAAAGAGAAGGGCAGAGATTTAGTAAGTGAAGTTTAACCGTATTGTGTCATGGGCACTGCTTTGACTTTCAGCCCTAGAACTTGGCTTCCTGTAGATTTATTTGCATTTTGAAACTTTAATCTTTTGTGCACTGGTAGGCAAGATGCACACTGAACGATAAACAGTGAAATAGAGTTCATGAAATTCTCTAGTGGTATTTAGTGTGGTTGTTGACAAATGCCTCTTTTCAAGTACCTCTTTATCAGAGCCAGTAGTATTTCGTATGTTTCTTTAAAAACGCCTCTGTTGAAGCACTTCTTTCCCACAGCCCGGTGTCGTATTATTTCTTCACTGTACGTCATTGGTATGTCTCCGATTTAAAAAAGAACAATTTCTCTTGACTGCTAATCAAAAACCAACGAAAAAGGTGGTGTTCCTATTTATAAAATGCCCAGCATTCCATTTTCTGAAACTCAGACCCTAAAATCTCATTGTTGCAGAAGGAATGCCGTGCCGTTTACCTCATTATTCGTCGCAACTGCCATAGCGTCTCCGTACGCAATACAGCAAGCGACAAAACTATGAGCACTAAAGCACATCGCAGCACACACAAAAGGAGCATAATCGTACAGAGCGGCTAACACGTGATCAGTTAATCTGGTCTACTAACCTCACAGACATCCGGTGCTGCTACACCTTTGGCTATTGATTCGTTGCTATACAGCCAATGTTGAATTTCCAATGTGCTGGTATATAATCTACCAGGAATCTTCAATCAAGCTCTGACATTAGAACTAAGCACTTTTTATTTTGTCCATGTACACGTACGAATGTTTCCTGATGTTTCTCGCGTCTATTACAGACCGTCCGTGTGGTAAACACTACAAAAAAAAAAAAAAAAAAAATGAGTAACCAGTGGGGAGGAAACGGGATGAAACTTCATGTGATGTTATTTAGTGTTTACAATAAAAATGAAAATACAAGGAACTAGGCAGTATTGGGCCACTTACCAGCTAAACTTTCCATTGCCTCTGGCCTTAAAGTGTGCCCTTACTCGTTTGGGAAGGGTATCATACAGCCATTGCATTCCCTCCTGAGGCCAGAGAGCGCACAACTGTTGTAACTGCTCTTTGATCTCCTGCGTCCTGTAAATGAGACGCAGTTGACGTCCACGATGGCCCTACAGAAGTTCTACAGCGTTCAGGATGAGCCACTACTATGGTGGAAGGAAAGCTGGCTATAATAGGTTAGGATATTGGACAGTTCCACTCCCAGGACTGGGCTGCTGTTGAGGGATGACAGATGTCGCGTGGTGATACTTCATGGAAACAATTCTGGCTGAGTTAGTCCTTTATTTACAAAAAATTACAGCAATGATGACGGAAATGGAGAAGCGTTCGGTGGTATCTGTGACGCGGGCAGCCTCAGCGGGTGCAACGTAACGGAAGTGAAGCGAAGTGCGCTGTGTGTTCCCCATAGCAATGGCGGTGCCTCGTGTAGTCAGCACAGTAGAAAAGGCGACGACATGGGGAGGTGGCGGCTTACAGTTTTGGTCGAGAGAAAATGACATCTACTGTTTGTCAGCTTCTGCTGGTAGGCTCAAGGCACACTGTGGCACAGTTGGTTGAACCGCAAGATATTGGCTTGTCCCTGCACTGGACAGCCACAGTGTTTGCCCACTCGAGTTGTTGATGGACAGAACTCGAACCGAAGTCCGCCTGGAATGCGACATGTGGCAGACGACAGTGGAAAGGCGCCAAGTCAGCAGCATTCGGACTCAGCGTATCCAGTGGCCTGCAACTACTGATGACAGATTGGGACAATGGCAGCTGCTTGATTTCTTCTCAGTCAACTGATAGGGGTGGAACTTCCCTCGGCTACCGGCCGGTGAAGACAGAGTGAGCACCTAATTTTAACGGTATTTGTGTTTGAAAAGTCTGCTTTCGTTTCTTAAACAATATTTGCTCTGTATGGCAAGGAGGGAGCCCCAGCTCTTCAGCAAGCAGACAACACGCTACAGTTCTTCTGTCATATCTGAAACTATTTTGCTGAATAGTGGTCTTTGTACGCTGTGTTGGTACTCATGGGTTAAGGACAGGAATGAGCACCATTGGGTTAAGTGGCAAGGCAATTAAATAAGGCTGACAGAATATACTGAAGCATGGAAATTCTAAGCTTAATATTCAGTGTCTAGTATTTTGCGTGTTACCTGTATGGCACTATATTCAAAGCATTAACAAACCAGACACCATTAAATGGATGTTTAAATGACCCTTCAAGCAGACTTACCTGCTTAACTGAAATTAAGCGACTTCGACTACGAAGTTATTCACAAATTTGAAGCATTGCATGGTAAAGTAAATGAACTGATGGCCCAGCAGATTGCACTGTGTGCATCTCGCTGGCCGCGTGCCAGAATAGTCTTCATTAACATTTCCTCTCAACTGGGAAGGGTCAGAAGGTTTCTCTGTGCCCTCTGAACAGTGAAACGATAATAAGTCCACTCATTAGCCAGCACTGATGAAGCTGCAGGAAGGAGCTAATGATGACGAATATGTTCCAGCTGACGGTAGCAGTAACAACTTCCGAAACCACTTATAGTGGCAGGTGTGAGTGCCACTGTGTGGAAGGTGAATCTGGCTGTGGTGTGTCTAGACATACACGAGTTGATTTCCCAGGGTTGGGGCTGTAGTGGAATCGGCGCAATTGTCAGGCAGTGATATTAATGGAAACAACATATTCTTCATTGTGTGGTGGAGTTGGCAGTAGCCAGGCAGTAGGGCAGTTCACTGTGTTCTCTCCTAGCAATGGGAGCAGCTGCCAAGATGCTGTGGCCAGCACATTAGAAACGCCACTGATTTGTGGCAGTAGCATCAGATAGTGGCCTTGGCTGCTAGCCACCAAGGCAACATTGTTAATGATGGGAGTGTGTGTCAACTCTAGTGATAGTGACTATTTGCTGACGAGGTGATTATGGCCTGGCAGTTAGATAGCTCAGTCTCGAACCCAGTCTGCAAAAAAGGCAACCAGTGGCAAATGACAGTTACACACCCAAGCCCAACTCGTGGAAAGACGCCAAGTGGGCAGCATTTAGACCTAGCACATGTACTGGTAATTTGCATTGATGGCAGAACCTGGTGATGGCATGTGTGTACTATTGCAGATAAATGTAGGCTCTCGCTCAGTAATCACCAGTCGCTCCCATCAAATAGTGGCTGTTGATGACATGATGAGTGCATTAACGTCTTGCTATTCATGCCATCCAGATGACGTGTTCTTAGTAAAACTGCAGCAGCCGTGCCCTGTAAATCAAGGTGCAACACTCAGCTACAGGGCAGCCATGACATCATACTCCAGTTCTTCCATCAAATCAGCAACTTCATAGCCCTGGTGGTAGCGTAAAGATGTAGTTGTTTCTCTTTTGAGATGCTCTGTGCAACTACTTTTGCAATTACGGACTGCTGAAGAGCAGTTCTTGTCAGTGGTTGTGTGATCTTGCAACATGGCACTTAGCCACAGTGCTGACTTGCAGTATGCTTCTTATGCCTAGGGGTCTTGCGTCCATGGGAGTACCTCGGAATTATGCAAACAGTTCATGCAGACATGTTCCATATGTGGAGCAGCATCGTTACGTGAAAAATAGCACTGTGATACTGTCAAATTAAAAGTAACACATGAAAACGCAGGACGCCCGTGGCGTACCTTTGTGCTGTCATATTTCTTTCAGTCGCTACCAGCCACGACCTGAAGTTGTGCCTGATGGTTCTCCACATCATAACGCCAGGAGTAACAGCACTATGCTTTTCCTAAACGCTGTAACTTCTTCACTGGCACCCGGCTACTCACCGAGTATGGTAATCCGAATTATTACAGAAGTGTGATTCATTTCTAAACACAACACGACATCTTTCACCAATAATCATACTACCCAGTCACAGCACCATCCAAAGTGCAGTAATTTGTTCTGTAATGTTAACACCGGGAACTGTAGTTCCACACTTCAGCTGATGACAGTCTCAGCCTAAAGTTTTGGGATGAAACAGAATGCTGCTGGGAGTCAATTACTTGTTCCTAAATACTAGGCGGAGGTGTGAAAAAGTTTTGATGTTTTTGATGAAGAATATGGAAATCTTCTAATTTGGTGGCCTTATGTGCTCGATTGGTATCTTGACGACGCGTATGTCTGCTCTTGTGTTACCACAGATCCAACACAAAGCGACTGTTTTATGTGAGGACCATATCCACCTGGATGCGCCACGATCCGGACAGGCACCCAAATGGAGTCTCACGTCGAGGCAGTTTCAAACTCTGTTACGTACTAACAACGCTCTCCAACACGACTATGTTTCATCTCTGTACTGTTCATAGTCATCACTGAATATCTGACATTGTTCTCAGCCCTTTATACATCACCAAGTCTGGTACCAACACTAAACACGAACAACACCAAAGAAATCTAGTGACCATTTTATTCATCACAGAGAACTGCAACTTTCAATCATCAACATACTGACAAATGATGCCCGCTGAAGTGGCCGAGCGATTCTAGGCGCGACAGTCTGGAACCGCGCGACCGCTACGGTCGCAGGTTCGAATACTGCCTCGGGCATGGATGTGACTCATGTCTTTAGGTTAGTTAGGTTTAAGTAGTTCTAAGTTCTATGGGACTGATGGCCTCAGCAGTTAAGTCCCATAGTGCTCAGAGCCATTTCAACCCTTTTGACAAATGATGTGTACATGTAGGAAGTTATATTGACATAATAATATTGGAGTTGCTCTTTTCTTCCGTGTTTGCTTTAACAATATGTATTTTTTAGGATAGGGTCCACCTTTAGCAAAACACGTTTGTTTTTTAACCCAAACATGTTTCACTGCAGTTGCACCATCTTCAATGGGCTTTTATTTTCCATCTGTTAAAGATAAAGAGTGTTCTTTGCTGTTTGTATACATGTAGCTATTAGTTTTTAAATCGTAATTACAGTTGTCAGAAAAACACATAAATACCTAATTTATTTGAAAATCTCAAATTTTCCTTTCCCTAACTTGTTATGAAAATATTAATAAATGTAATTGAGCATAATGTCATTTGCCAAGAAAGCAATGCAAAACTTTAAAATTTAAAGAAAGGTTACACTCAGATTGCCGTCCTGTGGGCTCTTTCCGCTTCGCCAACAACTTCCTGGAAACCAATGGAAATGGCTCATGCCTCACCCGACTCCGCGACATTTCTTTCTTCCAAACGTTTCACTAACTGTAGCTCCCGTCTCTGTTACTTTAATGTTTGCTCAAGCCCTGTATATTCCATAAATCGGGATCAAATCATCGACGACGAGTAAGCGCCATCCTCTTTGAAGAAAATCACCATTTGAACTCCTCTGTCCCAGTCCTCAATTGAACGTGTTCTTGTAAAACTGTTTTTTTTTTTTAAGAATCATGTGTGGTGGTAGATTTGTACAGTGCTGATGGCAGCATGTTGTAATAGGTGCTTGGTGAGGCAGTAGTGACATACAAATATGTAATTACTTGTTGTGCAGGTGATACGCATTCAGTTTGATAGTTATTACGCTTAATTTCAGATGGTTTATTATTTATACTGTTTATGGCCAAGGGCGACATAATTCTTGGTTAGGTGGGTCACATGATAAGGACTGAGAACTGCATAGCAACCAATAGTTACAAACGTGATGGGTAAGTGACAGTAGAGGTCAAAGATCAGAAAAGAAACAAGACAGTTATTCATTTGAAACATTTATTGGACGAGATGAGATGAGCGTATGGCATAATTGGCCAGGAGGTCCTATTCGGGGAAATTCGTCCGCCAAGTGCAAGTCTTATTTCACTCGACTACACATTGGGTGACTTGCGCGCCGGTGATGAGTGTGAAATGGTGATGTGGACAACACCCATTCCCACGGAGAAAATCTCCAACTCAGCTGGGAATCGAACCTGGGCCCGCTTGCATGGAAGGCGAGCACGTTATTACCCCGCTAAGCAGGCGGACATTTATTGTATATAATGAGTACACATAGCGTACGATATGAATGCAGCGCTAATGTTAGTACAGATGGTCATGTTCGAAGTTTGCCACAGAAGCCTGACACTGATGGAGTACTGACCGCCAGATACACTCGAACACACCACGAGTTTCTTTGATTGTAGCCCCCATGCAGACGATTCATGCGACGCGATCCATTTCACACTCCACAGGATCGCAGAACATGACATACTTCATAGCAATCCACAGATATAAATGAAGACTGTCTACATAAATTCAATGACTGTGGGGGACAGGGAATCAGTCCTCTATTGCCAATACATCGATGCTGGAATGACCTATTCAAATGCCTATAAACAGCCATTTCATAATGAGCAGCCGCCTCATCATGTATTCATTTCGTACACCGTATCTACTCGTTGTGCCCAAAAAGTTTCAAATGAGTTTTTCTCTTGTTTCTTTTCCGATCACTGACCTTTGCTACCACTTATCCCTGACATTTACGGCCATGTTTTGCTATGCACTTCTCAATGTTTATGATGTGCCCTACCTTCCACAGAAGTTTTGTATCAACGTTTCCTGGATACCCGATATATTATAATAGTTACTGTTGTTATTTATACAGGGGAGAGGATTTGATTTTGATCCTGTTTATTGCAGGGGAAATATTTTAGCTGTGTTTACTGTTGGAGCCCTGCCGAACGAACTATTGTTATTGTATTATTATTCTCTTATTATGAAGCATTTTATGGTTATTAAATTAATTGTTGGGATCCACATTTGCTGAACCTTTTGCTCGAACCTCGTGACCCTGAAATCTGATGGTACTGTGCCACTCCGCAAATTCTGTAAACATTACCGACCTGGCAGACAACTCTTTCTTTCCCACATGTTCCTGCATAAACGCTTCCATCTCTTGCGTTGCTGGCTTTAAAGTAGTTCCAACGTAATTCTCAGACTATTTTCTGTACCTGGATGAAGTGTAAGGGCCAGTCAAACTGAGCCTCCGAAATGCGTCTTCTTCAACAACGTTGTATGGCAGCATGTCGACGATAATGAGATCCTTAATATTTTTATCGATTCGTAGCGACATCGGATGACTGTCAGCCCACGGCGGAGATACTTTCTTCTCAGTTGTATCTGATAAAGCAGAGTGTTTGACTACCTTTCTGTCTTGTGAAGAGTTAAATACCTCTGGTTCTGTTTCGATAAAACTCTGGTATTTTATGTTTGTCTTACAATAATCTACCCGTAACTTTTAAGAAGTTTTGAGAGATGTAATCGTCCGTGAGGCATGGTGGGGCTGCTATAGTCGCCTTTCGAATTCCTGGCGCCACTAGCTCGGTCTGTCATGTGATGTTCCTCTGGTTTGAGGCTCTAAAATCTTTGCTCGAGGTTGTTGATAGGGAGGCGGGGCGTGTTGTGGCGTGGCGAGTTGGGGAGTGGTAACGGAGCGTGGAGGACGGTGGAGAGGTACGCCGGCGACTAAGGCGAGCACTTGCGCATGCGTCTTGACCACGGAGTCTGGCGAGTAATTGCTGGGCATATTTGTGGGCCGATAGAAGCTTTGATTCGTGAACTTCACTTAACTTTTGGATATTGAGGTCTTAACTGTTATTTTCTTGTTGATACCTATAAGTCTTTTAGTATCATTGCGATTCCTTAGCTGATCTATTAAACTACCAGTTGGTTCCTTGAATTGTGGCTGTTGTTTGCTTTTCCTGAATCGATACCGGCCTCGGTTGTTTGTTAACAGGGTTTGTTAAACTGTGTGAGCCGATTGTGTTTCCTGTGCGGCAGCGATAACGTGTTTCTTCTTTGCCGTGGTCGGACCCTCCGTGTTGTCACGCGGTGCTTTGTGTTTTAGCCGTCTTCCCTGCCAAAAGTCTTCGAGCAACAGATAGGTACCTCTCTCTTCTAATACGACCGGACGCTGCTTTCGAGATACCTTCGGGCATTGCAGACGTTATCCCTCAGTTAATTACAACACAGGCCATTAAATTTGCTACACCATGAAGATGACGTGCTACAGAAGCTAAATTTAACCGACAGGAAGAAGATCCTGTGATATGCAAATGATTAATTTTTCAGAGTATCCACACAAGGTTGGAGCCGGTGGCGACACCTACAACGTACTGACATGAGGAATGTTTCCAACCGATTTCTCATTCACAAACAGCAGTTGACCGGCGTTGCCTGGTGAAACGTTGTTGTGATTCCTCGTGTAAGGAGGAGAAATGCCTACCACCACGTTTCCGACTTTGATAAAGGTCGGATTGTATCCTATCGCGATTGGGGTTTAACGTATCGCGACATTGCTGCTCGCGTTGGTCGAGATCAAACGACTGTTAGCAGAATACGGAATCGGTGGTTTCAGGAGGGTAATACGGAACACCGTGCTGGATCCAAACGGCCATTTTATCCACATGGCTGTAAAGGCTCGATCCCTGAGTCAACAGATGTGGACGTTTGGAGGACAACAACCATCTGCATGAATAGTTCGACGACGTTTGCAGCAGCATGGCCTCTCAGCTCGGTGACCATGGCTGCGGTTACCCTTGACGCTGCATCACAGATAGGAGCGCCTGTGATAGTGTACTCAACGACGAACCTGGGTGCACGAATGGCAAAACGTCATTTTTCCGGATGAATCGAGGTCCTGTTTACAGCGTCATGATGGTCGCATCCGCGTTTGGCGACATCACGGTGAAAGCACATTGGAAGCGTGTATTCGTCGATGCCATACTGGCGTATCACCCGGCGTGATGTTATGGGGTGCCAGTGGTTACACGTCTCGGTCACCTCTTGTTCGCATTGACGGCACTTTGAACAGTGGACGTTACATTTAAGATGTGTTACGACCCATGGCTCTACCCTTCATTCGATCCCTGCGAAACCCTACATTGCAGCAGGATAATGCACGACCGCATGTTGCAGATCCTGTGCGGGCCTTTCTGGATACAGAAAATGTGCGACTGCTGCCCTGGCCAGCACATTCTCCAGATCTCTCACCAATTGGAAACGTCTGGTCAATGGTGGCCGAGCAACTGGCTCGTCACAATACACCAGTCTCTACTCTTGATGAACTTTGGTATCGTGTTGAAGCTGTATGGGCACCTGTACCCGTACACGGCATCGAAGCTCTGTTTGACTGAATGCCAAGGCCGTTATTACGGCCAGAGTGGTTGTTCTGGGTACTGATTTCTCAGGATCTATGTACCCAAATTGCGTGAAAATGTAATCACATGTCAGTTCTAGTGTAATATAATTGTCCAATGAATACCCGTTTATCATCTGCATTTCTTCTTCTTGTAGAAAATTTAATGGCCAGTAGTGTATGTTCGTTTTTAAGGTGCCTGATTCTCAAACTTTGCAACTGCTGAGGCTATGTAATTGCGTTTGGGAGCCTAGTTTTCTTTCGGTCGTTTCGCCGTCGTTGTAAAGGCGGTAATTTGCAGGATGTGTGTATACCGTTTGGCTAGTTATTGTTGCTTTCACGTAATTAACCTTCCTGTGTTAATATTTCTTTTGCTGTATGTAGACAACGAAAAGGGCCTTCCAAAACTAGTCCTCTCTCTGTAACCTTTCTTGGCCTTCCTGTTTCGTGTAGTCTTGTGCTCCTTGGGTATAAGTCGTCTGGTGCACTCCTTGCGAGGCGGCACTTCAAACTTTTGGTTATTTAACTGAAGCGGTTATTCATGAAGGTCTACCTGTCTTCTATTTGGTAGTCTTACTTACTTGAAGCTATTATTAAGGAATGCCTGCCTGCTGGTAGTTGCTAGTTTTTCTTAACTGATGCTGTTTTTATTGAAGGCCTTCCAGCCTTAATTTTGGTAATTTTACTTAACTGGATGTGTTATCATTGTAAGCCTGCCTTTTTACTATTTGATGAATTTACCTAACTGAAACTTTGATGAAAGAAGGCGTGCTGTTTTCTATTTTGTAATTTTAATGAACTGGAGCTGTTATTAAAAAAGGCATGGCTCTTTTTCATTTGGTAATTTTAATTAACTGAGGCTGTTATTACTGAAGACGTGCCTATTTTCAATTTGGTAATTTACTTAAATGAAGGTGTTATTAAAGAAGGCCAACCTATTTTCTATTAGGTAATTTTGCTTAACTAAAGCTGGTATCTATTGAAAGCCTGCCAGTTTTCTATTTGGTAGTTTTACTTAAAGGAAGCTGATATTAATGAAAGCCTGTCTTTTTTTATATTTGGTGATTTCATTTAGCTGCAGCAGTCATTATTGAGGGTATGCCTGTTTTGCATTTGGTAGTTTTGTTTAACTGAAGCTGTTACCATTGAAATCATCTCTGTTCTATATGCTAAATTTATTTAACTGAAGCTGATGTTTAAATAGACATGCCTGTTTTCTATTTGGTAATTTTACTTAACTGAAGCTTTTATTATTGATGTTCTGCCTGTTTGTATTTGGTAATTTTACTTAGTAGAAGCTGTTACAATTGAAGGCCTGCCTGTTTTCTGTTTGGTAACTATACCTAACTGAAGCTGTTATATTATTGAAGTCCTGTTCCCTTTTTAATTAAATTAAGACTTGCCTCATAAGTTCGCTTAGCTGAAACTCTTATTAACCAAGGCCTATTTCGTTTTAATGCCTGTTATTGAGGCCCGATTTGTTACTCAGTCTGTGTTGCAATTAACTGAAATTGATTGCCAAAGGCCTAACTGTTTCAGAGGTATTTATGTCAATAAGGTAGCATCAGGACATTTCACATAATGATACATGGCCCTTTTCCTTTATATCCCTTTATCCATAATTATAGATGTCGAACAGAAGCAAGAGCATCAGAGAAAGTGTTTGTCTGTAAACGATCAATTTGCGAGATGTGTAAGTCTGTGGGCTTTCGTGGCCGTTGTCACTGAACTTAAAATCCTCTGAATGTTAGGCTACATCATACTTCTTGAAACAATCGACGTATTGACCCTTCTGCTGAGGTCTTCTGCAGGATCTTCTGGTGTGCACTGGAGACCGAGTGCTCAATCTACGGTGGACTCCAGAAGATAATCCCAGCAGAGAGGTCAAAAGGGCGATTGTTTCAAGAAATGTGACCTGGCACAACAACTCAGAAGATTTTAACTTCAATTTGCGAGATAACCGCAAACAATGGCTACAAGCTGCTACTGACTTAAGTGTGAAATAATTAATTCTCCCATGAGATTCATACTTCACGCCGGGGAGTACTTTCTGCTTGACCTAATAGATGCAACTACGTGAGGTTCTGTTCACACAACAGAGAGCACGTTTCGTTGCTTTTCGTCAAGGCAGTGCCATTTGGAGTCTTACTGCATTTGTACATCACAGGGTGATTCACGAAGATACACAAATATTTAAATATGTTATTCTGCAAGTAAAACATAAGAACTGGTTCTTATAAACATAGGTTCGTTAATGTTTAGTTGCAGAGTTACGGCTAGTAAAAGATTTTGCCTGTAATATAGCAACTTCGCTAATAGGTACGTCTGGGAATGTTTTATCAGGTTCACCAGATCAGTAATAACAAAATAAACGGAAACAGCGCTTTACTTTAACTTCGTACATTTTTGCGATGGCTTCATATTAGCGAAGTTGCTAAATTTTCGAACAAAAGAACTTTTTAAGACCTGAAGATAACAGCAAAGGCTACCGAAACCGGTTGTTTTAAAAAAAAAAAGATAAATTGATGCGATCTTGGAATTTGAATGTTTCGAGCAAGTACAACTGATTGCTCTTTCCGTCTTTTCAAAATGAGGAAAATTCAAGAATTTTACTAACAGTAAAACTCAGTAGACGAAGAATTAACTGTGACCCCGAAATTGTTTTAAGATAATTTAGAGCTCTTAAATATGCAGAACTCGAAATATTCGCCGGCCGGAGTGGCCGAGCGGTTCTAGGCGCTTCAGTCTGGAACCGCGCGACCGCTACCATCGCAGGTTCGAATCCTGCCTCGGGCATGGATGTGTGTGATGTCCTTAGGTTAGTTAGGTTTAAGTAGTTCTAAGTTCTAGGGTACTGATGACCTCAGCTATTAAGTCCCATAGTGCTCAGAGCCATTTGAACCATTTTTCGAAATATTCACAAACACTGCACAAAATGCAATCTCATGTCTCACAACAACACAAAGAACAGAAAAAGCTGGAAACCGTTTATGGCAGTCTCTAAAACGTGTTGCTTCGTTTGATTCCTAAATCGGTCACTAGATTGCAACACCGGCCAGAAAACATGTGTTCCGACAATAGAGCCGTAGCTATTCATTCCACGACTTTCGCCTAAGGTGTAAGAGTTTCTGTTGATCCATCATGGACAGGGGCACCCGCTTGTTAAGTAATTGTCAGTATCAATGAAATTGGCCAACAGCCGTATAGCTGGATGTTATTTTATTTTCACTAACAGTTGCGGCATTCTTCTTTGCCATCTTCAGCTCCCAAGTACATCTCTCAAAATATACGATATTGTCATGTTGGGCGTCCTGGGATAACAAACCATTTACTCAAATTCTCTATAATCCTGCCATATATCCCTGGATGTCGTGAATTCAAATCGTTTTACAAGTGCTTCCTTCGAAGCCTTCGAAACTGGTAGTCAAAATAAAATAAAATAACATCTTAGTTAGACGCCTGTCAGCGGATTTAATTGACATTTCCAAGTTGCAAGATGGCCGCTGTTACCCCTTTCCTTCTCAAAATATCATCGTACTTTACACTGAAGTGAGAAAAGTCATGTGATACCACCTAACTCGTGTTGAACTTCCTTTTGCCAGGCATAGTGCAGCAACTTGAAGTGGCATTGACTCTACAATTCGTTATCAGCCCTTTCAGAAATACTTAGACATATTGCCTCTATGGCCGTCCAAAATGTTCCCGTTGCAGGGTTTTGTGCACGAAATTACCTCTCTATTACGTCCCACAAACGTTCAATGGCATTCTTGTTCGGCGTTCTGGGAGGCCAAACCATTTATTCAAATTCTCTATATTCCTATTCAAAACGATCTGTAACAATTATGGCGTGGTGACATAGCGCATGTCATCCGTAAAAAATTCCACCATTGTTTCCTACAAACCTGTCATCGATCGGTTCAGTTGGAGCACAGGACACAGTCCATTCCATGTAAACACAGCAACAACATTATGGAGCCAACAATAGCTTGCACCGTGCTTTGTTGACGACTTGGGCCAATAGCTTCGTTGCGCCTACGCCACACGCGAACCCTACCGTCAGCTCTCGCCAACGGAAATCAGCACTCATCTGACCATGTCACCCATTTTCCGTCGTCTAAGGCCCATCCGAAGTGATCATGATCACGGCAGAAGCATGAAGGCAATGTCGTGGAGTCAGCAAACGCACTCGCGTCGTTCGTCCACTGTCATAGCCCATTAACGCCAGGTTTTGCCTCACTGTCCTAACGAATGCGTATGACGTACGTCCCATGTTGATTTCTGCTGCTGTTTCATGCAGTGTTGCTTGTCTGTTAACGTTGATAACGTTACACTGAAGTAGATCCCCTCGGTAGTTAAGTAAAGGCTGCCGTCCACTGTGTTGTCTGTGGTGACAGACAATGCCTGAAAGTTGGTATTGTCTGCACATTGCTGATACTGTGGATCGCAGAATATTGATTACCCTAACGATTTCCGAAATGGAATGTCCTATGCGTGTAGTTCCTACTACCATTTACATTCAAAGTCTTGTTAATTCCCGTCCTGTGGCCATAAGCAGATCCAGACACCTTTCCACACGAATAATTCAGTACAAACGACAGATCCGCCAGTGCACTGTAGTTTTACAATAAAAAGGCAAAGAAACTGGTACATCTGTCTAATACAGTCTAGAGCCCTGCGGAAGTGTCGCTACACGACGTGGCATGGACTCTATTAATGCCTGATGTAGTTCTGGAGGGAATTGACACCATGAATCCTGCAGGGCTGTCAATAAATCCGTAAGAAGACGAGGGCCGGAGATTCCTTCTGAACAGTACTTTACAAGGAATCTCAGATTTGCTCCATAATATTCATAGCTCGGGAGTTCAGCGGCCGGGATACGTGTTTGAATTCAGAATAGTGTCCCTGGAGCCACTTTCTAGCAATTCTGGACGTGTGGGGAGTCGTATTGTCCTGCTGGAATTACCCAAGTCCGTCGGAATGCACAATGGACATGAATGGATGCAAGTGATAAGACACGATGCTTAGGGTACGTGACACCTGTCACAGTCTTATCCAGACATATCAAGGGTCCCATATAACTCCTTCTGCACACGCTCCATCGAATTAGAGAGCCTTCACCAGTTTGAAGATTCCCTTGCAGACATGCAAGGTCCATGGACTCATGAGGATCGATACAATTTGAAACGAGACTCGTCCGACCAGTCAACATGTTTGCAGTCATCAACAGTCCAATGACGGTGTTGACAGGCACAGGCACGGTGTAAAATTGTTCAAATGACTCTGAGCACTATGGCACTTAACATCTGAGGTTATCAGTCCCCTACAACTTAGAACTACTTAAACCTAATTAACCTAAGGACGTCACACACATCCATGCTCGAGGCAGGATCCGAACATGCGACCGCAGCGGTCGCGCGCTTCCACAGCGGCTGGCTGCGGCGTAAAGCTATGTATCGTACAGTCATTATGGGGACATGGGTGGTCCTTCGGTTCCAAAAGCCTATATCAACGACGTTTCGTTGAATGCTTCACACGCTGACACTTGTTGATGGCCCAACATTGAAATCTGCAGCAATTTGCGGAAGGGTTACACATCTGTGACGTTGAACGATTCTCTTCGGGTAGTCGTTGGTGCCGTTTTTGCATGATCTTATCCAGGCTGCAACGATGTTGGAGATCTGATGTTTAACCAGATTTCTGATATTCACACTACACTCGTGAAATGGTCGTACGGCAAAATCGCCACTTCATCGCTATCTCGGAGACGCTGTTTCTCATCACACGTGCGTCAAGTGTAACATCACGTTGAAACTCACTTAAATCTTGATAACGTGTCATTGTACCGGTAGTAACCGGTCAAACAAAAATGCCAGAGAGGTTTTCTTATATAGGCCTTACCGACCGCAGCGCCATATTCTGTTTGTTTACATATCTCTGTATTTGAAACCGCATGCCTGTACCAGTTTCCTTGGCGCTTCAGTGTATATCTTGTGTACACGATATTAACATCATATCTATATACGCATATCGCTACCGCATGACTTTCGTCACCTAATTATTTATACGAGCTCATCAGGTCAGCTATCGTACCAGCCTACTTTCGTGCTGCTTGACGTTGGTTGGTTTGTGGGATTAAAGGGACCATACTGCTACGGTCATCGGTCCCGCTGCTTGAGGCTGAGGCCATATCACATACATATAGAGTTAACAAGACGACATTTCACACTAATCCGTTAGCATGAACTGAGCGGGTAACAAACGATATGCAACAAATGCTTTGCAGCCACTAGTGTAGTACGGTTGGACGATCTTTAGTTGTTGAGGTGGCAATGAGGCACCTTCACTGTGGCATCTTTTAAGAATTCTACAGCTCGGATTGGCGCTGTAGTATCCCTCCGCACAATGCACTCCTCGTGCGTTAACTGTCAGCGACGGTCTGTTAGTGACCAGACTATACACAGTGGCTCGCAGTTCCGGTAGATCTGCTTTTGTCCAATTTCAAACTGCAAGGGTTTCTCAAGCTGATTTGTGGCATAATGACTCTTGAAGCCTTAACAACAGCCTTGTAGGAGGTCAACGTGCTAGCGCCGCTGCAGCAGGCACCCTGAGAAACAATAGTACGTGTCTGACAAGTCATAACATGGCGGTGGAGCAGAGGGACATTATGAAGCTTTCGGTTCTGTGTTTTTTAGTCGAGAATATGTCGAATGTGTCCTCAATACCGAGAGACATGATCCTGGTTGCCTTCCACGATAACACCCCAGCCTACAGAGTGCATATCGTGTGCGGGATTCTACCCAGCAAAGGAGTCACAGTCCTGGATCACCCACTGTATCCGTCGAATGGGCACGTATCAAACCACACGCATCTCGTATTTTTCCGTATACTACAACATACTCAGAGCCAACGTAATCGAAGTGTATCCCATGGTAGGTTTACATTAAGAAGCATCGCCATTTATGTAAATTAGCATTCTGTTACTTAAAGTAGTATTGCAGCATGATTGACGGAACGTTACTGAAAATATCTGTATGAAAAAACAGATCCTTTAGAGACTTTAATAGACTATAATTCCAAATGACGAACTCATTACAATGATTCAGTCGAATTTTTTCTTTCATTTTATTTTTGTCTTCTGTGCCAACTTTTTCATCTCATAATAGCACTTGCAACCTACGTCCTCAATTACACTTGTATGCCAGTGCACAGCGACTAGTACACTTATGAAGGCCTGAGCATTTTGCGATCCGTCCAAATCCGAGTCGATGACGACTGGAACATAATTACTTCATAACGTATCCTAAGCCACGCTACTTTTTCGTGCTACTGTCTCTCACTCCCTAAATATGAGACGAGTGCAGGATGTTGTAGAACTCTGTTCTTTCAGGTGAATTCTTCTAAAATGTGCAACGCGCTCAAAATCATAGGAAGAAATAATATTGATTCTTGAGTAACTTTTAAAGTAGTAGTTGTTCTTGTTGTGGTCTTCAGTCCAGAGACTGGTTTCATGCAGCTCTCCATGCTACTCTATCCTGTGCAAGCTTCTTCATCTCGCAGTGCCTCCTGCAACCTACATCCTAAATCTGTTTAGTGTATTCATCTATTGGATGTGAGTAGCTGCACTCTAATTATAACTGCTCGGTAAATTGTCACTGCCCACTGTCAATCCATTTCATAAGCGTACATTCCAAACAGCTAATGCGCTAAGTTCCAGCTGCTTTAATCAGAATTCACAGTACACTTGCGAACTGTCGCCTCTCGACCCGACACTACCAGTAAGCAAGATAAAATAACTCTCACCAGAACACACCCCTGGCACTTCCCACAGTTCGACTCTGCTTGAAAAATGTACTTGCCACGCGGGTCTTGTCACCACATCGCCAAGATGGTTTACAATATTCTGGCAGTTCTCTCCAAACACAATATCACGGAAGTCCGTTCCAGCCGTAACGAAATGGTCATCAGTGACAATAAATTCGCAACACTGAGGCAGTACACATCGGAACAGCAAAGAGAGCTAACTTACCTACATCCACTGCAAAAATAGTGTTGTGACCAGTATAAGCATTGCGCACTGTCTGAGCCTGCGAATGTGTCATCAATCAAAAATACTTATTATCACCAAAAAAAGAATCACTTCAATGCGATTTAAGTTTAGTATATTATTTATACTAAGTATATTTATACTAAGTATATTTAGTAGTATACTAAGTATATTTATACTAAGTATACTAAGTTTAATAAGTATATTATTTATGTAATATGCACAAAGGCAAAGCGTACTTTGCAATTCTGCGGAGCCGTTTCTCAGTATGTTTCTTCGCTTCAGGCTCCAGCCGTGGTTTTCTCGAACAGTGTCCCGTACTCCTATTTGCTATGTATGGCGGTTTTCGCTGAAACAACCGATTACCAGTTGCACCGTCCATTTCGTCTCCAGTTTAATCTAACTGTGGAAACGTCTCACAATAACCAGCTTTTGAAATTACCAATTTTCATTTTTTATTGCTATTACTTTTAAAGTAGCCCCTGTAATTTCTGGTGAAAAGTAATTTTCACGTCATGTGGCGGCAGCAGTTATGATTCCAAGAACTTTCACGTGTGTTGTGAGGAACATGTAATGATAATGGAATTACTAACGACCACTTGTTGAGTACCTCTGTGACGAAATCCTCCCGTAACGAAATAATAACGAGGAAGATTTAAAAGAAACTAATTCAATAACATGGCATGTTTCGGTTTGACAGCCTTTTTCTAACGGATGCTGGAAGTTGATTCGGTGAAACACTCAACCTAACAGACTTTTTTATAGGTGAGCTGTTAAAGCACTGAGTTCCCCTTTGTGCAGTTGCGTAAGATAATGAAAGCAGTATAAACCTTTCTCCTTTAAATATCTCACGCCTCTGGGGCGTGAGATGCTGCTGTTATAATGAGTTCACTGGAGTAACAGCACTCCCCAGTTACGACAGAGACGATTCGCAGCTGGAATTTCATCCAAATGGCTCAGCAACACAATGCAGAGTAAGTGGAAATAAAATTCTAATGAAAGCAGATTGGTGCTGATTAAAGTCTGCGAATGTTGCTTTATCGCGACTGTAGCTCCTAGGCGGGACACAGATAACGATTTCGACGGTTAGTAGCTCTTCCGACACGGTCTCCAGGGAGGAGGACAGAGGGCAAGCTTATGTCTTCAGGTACATTTTCCAGTCAGAAATTGGGAACGAGGAGCGAATTCCTCCCAGATTTACGGCATCGCACCCGGGCTATGTCTTTCACTAACACAGAATCAAATCCGCGCGCAATTGTGAGAAACTGGGTTTGTCTTTGAACTCAGATTCATTTGAAGGATTTTCGAGTAAATGCTTGACAGAAAGGGCAACAAGTGCAGATATGGAGTACATATAAAACTTACAGGAAGTATCGCTCTTAGTTCGCTTACCTCAAAAAACTGAAATAGTCACACTTTTGTATGAGACAATTCAGATACCTCATCAACAGTTTAAATGTCACACTAAACCACGTGTAAAACGATTCTTACGATATAAAAAGAACATTTTCACTTGTGAGATTGTAAGTACGTAAAGTATTTTTTCGGTGCAATATGAAGAAATAGCAGACATAATTTCTTAACATGTTAATATTATCTATTATAAAAGATACACGTTAAGTTGACAAAAGCCAGGGGATAGTGATGTGCACACATACATATGGGGGTGGTACCGCTTACAAAAGCTATAAAATTGCAATGCATTGGCCGAACTGCCATTTGTGCTCAGGTCATTCAGGTGAAAAGGTCTCCGACGTGATTATGGCCGAACAGCGGGAAACAACAGACTTCGACTGCGGAATGGCAGTTGCAGGTAAACGCATGGGACATTCCATTTCGGAAATCGTTAGGGGTTCAGTATTCCGAGATCCACGGTATTATGACTGTGTCGAGAACACATACACTACTGGCCATTGACATTGCTACACGAAGAAGACATTCAAATGATAAACGGGTATTCATTGGACAAATAATTTGTACTAGATCTGATATGTGATTACATTTTCACGCAATTTGAGTGCATAGATACTGAGAAATCAGTACCCAGAACAACCACCTCTAGCCGTAAAACGGACTTTGATACGCCTGGGCATTGAGTCAAACAGAGCTTGGATGGCGAGTACAGGTACAGCTGCCCATGCAGCTTCAACACGATTCCACAGTTCATGAAGAGGAGTGACTGGCGTATTGTGACGAGCCAGTTGCTAGGCCACCATTCACCAGACGTTTTCAGTTGGTGAGAGATCTGGAGAATGTGTTGACCAGGGCAGCAGTCGAACATTTTCTATATCCAGAAAGGCCCGTACAGGACCTACAACATGTGGTCGTGCTTTATCCTGCTGAAATTGTAGAGTTTCGCAGGGTTCGAATGAAGAGTAGAGCCAGGGGTCGTAACACACCTGAAATGTAATGTTCACTGCTCAAAGTGCCATCAATGCGAACAAGAGGTGACAGAGACGTGTAACCAATGGCACCCCATAACATCACGCTGGGTGATACGCCAGTATGGCATCGACGAATACATGCTTCCAATGTGCGTTCACCGTGATGTCGCCAAACGCGGATGCGACCATCATGACGCTGTAAACAGAACCTCGATTCATCCGGAAAAATGACGTTTTGCCATTCGTGCACCCAGGTTCGTCGTTGAGTACACCATCACAGGCGCTCCTGTCTGTGATGCAGCGTCAAGAGTAACCGCAGCCATGGTCACCGAGCTGAGAGGCCATGCTGCTGCAAACGTCGTCGAACTATTCATGCAGATGGTTGTTGTCTTCCAAACGTCCACATCTGTTGACTCAGGGATCGAACCGTTACAGCCATGTGGATCAGATGCCTGTCATCTCCACTGCTAGTGATACGTGGCCGTTTGGATTCAGCACGGTGTTCCGTATTACCCTCCTGAACCCACCGATTCCATATTCTGCTAACAGTCGTTTGATCTCGACCAACGCGAGCAGCAATGTCGCGATACGTTAAACCCCAATCGCGATAGGCTACAATCCGACCTTTATCAAAGTCGGAAACGTGATGGTACGCATTCCTCCTCCTTACACGAGGAATCACAACAACGTTTCACCAGGCAACGCCGGTCAACTGCTGTTTATGTATGAGCAATCGGTTGGAAACTTTCCTCATGTCAGTACGTTGTAGGTGTCGCCACCGGCTTGAACCTTTTGTGAATGCTCTGAAAAGCTAATCATTTGCTTATCACAGTATCTTCTTCCTGTCGGTTTAATTTCGCATCTGTAGCACGTCATCTTCGTGGTGTAGCAATTTTAATGGCCAGCAGTGTAATTTCATTCATTACCTCTCACCATAGGCATCGCAGTGACCTACAGCCTTCACAAAATCACGAGAGCAGTGGCGCTTGCGTAGAATTGTCATCGCTAACAGAGAAGAAACACGGCTTGAAATAGCTGCAGTAATCAATGTGGGACATACGACGAACGTATCAATTAGGTTAGTGCAGCGAAATTTGGCGTTGAAGTGCTATGGCAGGAGACGTCCGACGTGAGTGCCTTTGCCAACAGCATAACATAGTCGGCTGAAGGCCTCTCCTGGGCTCGTGTCGATATCGGCTTGACGTTTGACTACTGTTAATCCGTGGGCCGATCAAATGAGTCCGGACTTCACTTGATAGTAGGGGTCATGTATGGCGCAACCTCTGAACACTATGGACTCAAGTTGTCAACAAGGCACGATGCAAGCTGATGTTCCCAAACAAAGATGGTACTTTAATGGATGACAGTGCGCTGTATCACCAGGGCACATTTGTTTGCGACTGCTTTGAAAATTATTCTAGACAGTTCGAGCGAATGTTTTGACAACGCAGATCGCCCTACGTGAATCCTATCGAATATTAATCGGATATAAGGTAGAGTTCAGTTCGTGCATATCACCCTGCATCGACAACGTTTTTCCAATTACGGAGTCAGCATAGCTGAATATTTCTGCAAGGAACTTCCAGCAACTTGATATATCTATGCCACGTCGAGTTCCCGCAATACGTCGGATACAAGGACACGATATTAGGAAGTACCCATTACTTTAATCAGCTGAGTGTGTATGTACTTCATTTACAGGATGAGTATTTTTTATACTGAGATAACGAAATGCAGAACGACACATCGGATTAAGGAACTGAAAAATGAGCCTTCAGTTTTTTTTTAAACGCTCTCCGGAAATACCAGTGCTGACCCCCGGCACAACCCCCAGGGTATGGTCGGGGGAAACTCTGAAATCTGAGATAGGTATGTCCGATTTTTATTGTATAATCGGATTCTAAGGAGAAAATACGTAACTTCTTCATTTAACATCTTTGTCGTTCCGTCAAAAGTAGAGCTGTAATCGCCAGCTAACACGTATTAGTTCTAAAACGGTATTATTTCGAGAAAAATGCATTGAATCGAAAACATGGAAGCAGGCTTGTGTGGCGAACGACTCAGTGACTGCCGTTCTGTCAGTGTGGCTGTCTTGAAACACTCGTTCATTGATTCATCGAGTAATTCATTATTTGACCAAATCTCAATGCGTGCACATTGTCTCTCATTTCTTAAATATGTTTCTTCATCACGTAACTGCATTATAAGTTAGAATGTATGCCATTCCGATAGAAGAGATAATTTAAATTTTTTGGAGAATGTAAGACGAATGTCAGTAATGCTGTAACACTATCTGCTCAACGTGTTCTCGCCCGTCTTTTTGTTACGTTATTCGACAGTTCTCCATCGACAGAACTTTACAGCCACGAAAAGAGCCACCGACGAACTTTTGGAAATAAAGTCGTGTATTGGGAAGTTTCCAATTACTTTTAGAACTTTCTACATGGCAGCCCTGTCAGCAATCGTGATAATATGATATATAACTATCAGCCTCGATTGCGGCAGTGAAACCAACCTTTACCTAGGTTTCAGCACAAGTAATTGAGGCTTCTTCAGAAGATATACTTGATCCTATAATATGTCTGCGGGGGCATGGTCTAGAAATAAACGCGAGCTCACGAGGCCCAGCGCACGGCGCCCATGGAGACGAGGCGCTCGCCGGAGCTTAAGTCTTGGTGGTGACTTAGTACCCATGTACCGCATTTCTAAAATGTGACTACGCGTATTCAGGATGTTTTAGTTTTATTTCTAGATCATGCGCTCATAGACATATTATAGAATCAGGTATACCTACTGAAGAAGCCTCAATTACTTGAGCTGAAACCTAGGTAAAGGTTGGTTTCATTACCGCAATCGAGGCAGAGTTCCTTATATATTTCAAATTACTGTTTGCCGAATTTTGAAATGTAGCAAATTTAATACGTTTTTCTTTTTTCTGCATCGGGAAATTGATGGCAATGATTTTCAGGACCGAGTAACATTTAGCCAGTCGCCGCTTCGGAAACTACAGAGAGATGCCAATTTCTTAAATCAATTAATTTTTCCTGAGGATTCGGGCATTAAGACCTACGGTGTTGTTAAACGACACAAAATTCATGACTGGAGGAAGGAAAATTCGCAATTAATGCTGAAAGTTGAACATCAGTGGCCATGGAATGTGCGTATATGGTGTGAAATAATTGGTGACAAACTTACTGATCCAATAGTTATAGATAATACGTCGAATGGTGTTAAATATCGATCTTCCTTAAATGACGACCTTTCAGTACTGTTTGCAGAGCTTCCCATGGATCGCGACCAAGAAAGTGGTTTCAGCATTATGGTTGCTCAGCTGGTTACTCTGTAGGTGCACACGCAGTAATAGATCGCGTGGTGGATCAGAAGAGGCGTTCTAGTGTCTTACCCTGCAAGATAGCGACATATTAATTCTCCTAAGTTTTAGGTGTGAGATTTTTGAAGAGTGAGTGTTATGATGAAGTGCCAACAATGCACGATAACATGATCCAACGTATGATGAAAGAATGTCAGAATATTATGTCGGAAACACTTCTCATTCGCGTCGAATCATTCCATTTGCGGATAAATAAATGTATGGAAGTGGGCGTCGACATTTTTGAGCACTTACTGTAAAATACTTCTCATAAAGAAACACCTCATTGGTGTTCAGGGAAAGGACACACATAGAGCAAGCTTTTTCCTCCATTTACTGATCACGTTAGGTTTTCTATTTTTGTCCAATTAATTTCCCTCGAGTTAAAACAGTTTTGCAACTTAGTTGTATGAGGCAGTTCATCTGAAGAAGAAACATCCCTAAAAAACGGACAAGCAAAGAGACTGGATACACGAATATATGTAGATAACTGCTAGGACACCTTGGGAAACTGGAAAAACACTTCAGTGCAATGCTCAACGAAAGAATGAAGCTAATACGTTCAGAGACATATACGAATACAAAAACTTAAGTAACGTAGAAGTAAAACGAATTGAAATGTTACGAGACATGACGAGACAGCCGAAAGAAAAATACAAATAACTAGAAAAGGAATGGTCATCACAACAATTGATTCGGCATTTAAAAAAGTCAAATATTTTCTGTGATATTAAAAGCAAAGGCGTGAACATGAATAACCTGAGAGCGATTCTATAACGCTGAGGAGAACGTCGATGGGTCACTACATGGGGAGGACCTGTCTGATAACGTGGTAGAAGAAATGAGAGTCGATTTGGAGGACACGGGGACCCGGTAACAAAGTTTAACACGGCTTTGGAAAATTTACTTTATTGTACGGTGGAAGGCATATTGTAGTGTCGCGGAATAGTAAAGAGTTCGAAACGTGGAATATTGTCAAAGTTTCGTTGCGTATGCCGAGAGCCATAGGCAGTAGGTTAGCCAAGAGATAAGAGGATTGCACATGTATCGGAATGTGTCGTCACGCAGGGGCAGTAGCCTGGTTGCACACAACAGGCGAGAGAGAATTGCTTAGCAGGCGGATTTGTATTAGACGGAGACTTTCGTAGAGTGTAAGACAGAGGTATAGCGTCAGCTGTACTGTATTTCATAACTTCACGTAAGTCTGCCGTAACAACACATAATTCTGTCACAAGAACACCTAAGGGGCGAGTACGACAGATAAATCAGCAGTATAAGTGGAACGAATGTGTTCATAACAAACGAGCATGACGTTAGGACGTCGCTCGTGCTTCCTTTAAATAGGCCAGCTTTGATAGCAACAAGGCACTCGCAGTTAGACTTGCAGTTAGATGTGTACTGGGTCGCTGCGTAGCGCTCAGCTCGGTGATCGACAAGTTAATCTTTATTAAGGAGATGTTGCATTAAGGGCAGCCCATCCAGCAGCAGGCGTGAGGGGACAGTTCAAATGGCTCTGAGCACTATGGGACTCAACTGCTGAGGTCATTAGTCCCCTAGAACTTAGAACTAGTTAAACCTAAATAACCTAAGGACATCACAAACATCCATGCCCGAGGCAGGATTCGAACCTGCGACCGTAGTGGTCTTGCGGTTCCAGACTGCAGCGCCTTTAACCGCACGGCCACTTCGGCCGGCGAGGGGACAGTACCAGCTCTGGTCCTCTCTACTGCCACTGTCAATCATCAACCCAGGATTAGCAGACATCTCGGCAGACTCGCTCGCCGCCAATACTGACCACATCAGGGAGATGTCGTCGAGATCGTGAGGGGCCTAGGACCTGTGCATCCGCCGTCACAACCGGGTGAGCTGACGATGCTGGGGGGCTGCAGCCTGTTCCGGCCGTCCACCGCGGACGAGCCTCCAGGAGGAGCAGGGAGGAAGACGGAGTGGGATAGAGTACACTCCGCACTACGAGAACGCTTCTCAAGCGCTGGGACTCCAATCCAGAGCTTCCTACGCGCTGCGGCGTGCTCTCCACCGCCGAGCCGGCTGGCCAGTCGGGCGCCGCCAGCCACGCGAGGCTGAAGTAAGGGCATTCCACCACTACGTCGCAGCACGCGGATCTGCGCTATTAAGACTGGTGCGGCCTGGAGCTGATGTCATCGCTCCGAGTCAGCGAGGACTCGGCGGAGGTCGTTGATATCACCAAGCTCAGCCAGCCTGCGTTTGGAGGCCACATTGTACTCCGCAGGAATAAAAGTGTCATGAATTAATAATGTTTCTTTGGCGTTTCTGACGGGTCCACACTCATGTCCTAGCATCCTGACAACTGGAGAGGTCACTGCTCCGCTTCCAGTCCACTGTAGGCGACCGGGACCACCGGGGCGCCTACAATATACTAAATTCCTTCAAGAGTCCCTAACGCCTTAGTGGAAATAGTAACCGAACGGCTGTTCCAGCTGCTTTCTAGATCTACGAACGTCTAGATACATACTAGCAGATTTTCTGAAATATACCGACCAGACAATCACAAAGTTGGCAAACACACATCAGTACGAGAACAACTGCTCAGTCCGATTAACACCTCATGTATCCATGATGGTGATGAGACTAACATACAGAAGAATGGAAAAGGAAACTGACAATCGGATAAATGACGATCAGTTAGACTTTGTGATAAGTAAAGGCATTAGCGTTGCAGTCCTGATGTTCCGCTTGATAAAGGAAACAAATCTTAAGATGAATCAAGATTATTTCGTATGACTTGCGGGACTGGGAAAACTTTTAACAATGGATAATGGTGAACAGTGTTTGAAACTTATCGCTGAATAGGTGCAAGCCATAGGAAAACACTGTTAATATGCAATACGCTGAAGAAAAAAGAGGGATAAAGGAATGGAAGATCGAGAATGAAGTATTCAAATTAGAAATGGTGAAAATGTGGGATACTGTCATTCTCCTGCGCTGTTCAGTGGATAGATCGATGAAATCATAACGGAAATAACTGAAAGGTAACGTACTGAGAATAAAACTGACGGTAAAACGATGTCTATGGTAGGTTTCGATGAGGAAATCTTTTTGAAAGTCAATATTCCGAGATCCACGGTATCAAGAGTGTGCCGAGAACACCAAACTACAGGCATTACGTCTGACGATAGAGAACTCAAAGAAAGTGAGCAAGCCTTGCAGGACCAGTTGAACTGAAAGGTTTGATTACATCCTGGAGACAGAGAGTAATCCTGAAGCGAAATAACACTTGACAAACAATAAAAGGAGGGCTTCAAAAGAAGACAATACAGGCTGAGAGGACATTTCTGGCCAAAAGAATCCTTTTAGTATGAAACATCAGTTTTAATTTCAGGATGCAATTTCTGTGAATATTATATTACGGACGCAGCTCAGCATGAAAATATTCATGAATTAAGGGTAAAGAGCAAAATAAGAGAATCGAAGAATTTGAGATGTGGTGCTACAGAGATATATTGAAAATCAATTGGACGAGTAAGGTGAGATATGACATTTTCCGTAGATTTAGCGACGACGAAAATCTGAAAAAACATTGAGAAGTGTAAGGGGTTGTATAATAGGATGTGTGTTAATACATCATCAAATACCATCCATATTGTTGCAGGAGCTGCAGAGAGTAAGAACAATAGGGAAAGATATTGACATACACACGCAAAGTACACTGAATCACTAAAGAAACTGGTATAGGCATGCGTATCCGAATTCAGAGATATGTAAATAGACAGAACACGGCGCTGTGGTCGGCAACACCTATAGCCAAGTGTCTGTCTCAGTCGTTAGATCAACTGCTGCTGCTACAATGGCAGGATATCAAGATTTAGGTAAGTTTGAACTTGGCGTTATAATAGGCTCACGAGCGATGTGACACAGCATGTGCGAGTTAGCGGTGAAGTTGCGATTTGACCGTACGACTATTCCACGAGTGAACCATGAATACAAGGATCCCGGTAAAAAATAAGATCTCTGACATCGTTGCGGCAGGAATGAGATCCTGCAACAACTGGACTGAACTTGGCGTTATAATAGGCTCACGAGCGATGTGACACAGCATGTGCGAGATAGCGGTGAAGTTGCGATTTGACCGTACGACTATTCCACGAGTGAACCATGAATATAAGGATCCCGGTAAAAAATCAGATTCTGACATCGTTGCGGCAGGAATGAGATCCTGCAACAACTGGACTAACGACGACTGAAGAGAATGATTCAACGTGACAGAAGTGTAACCCTTCCGCAAACTGCTGCAGATTTCAATGCTGGGCCATCAACATGTGTCAGCGTACGAACCAGTCAACGAAACATCATCGATATGGGCTTTCTGAGCCCACTCGTGTACCCTTGATGACTGTACGATACAAAGCTTTACTCCGCGGCCGGCCGTCTCGCCTGGGCCTGTCAAAGCAGATTGGATCATGTTGCCTGGTCGTACGAATCTCGTTTAAAATTTGAGACTACCTCACGAACTCATGGGTCCTGCATGTCAGAAGGGGGCTGTTTAAGTTGATGGAGGCTCTTTAACGGCGTGCGACGTGTGCAGTTGAAGTGATATGCGACTCCTGATTCATCAAGATATGACTCTGACAAGTGAGACGTACGTAAGCATCGTCTCATCACCTGCATACATTCAGGTAATTCTGCATTCCGACTAACTTGGGCAATTCCAGCCGGACAATACCAACCCCACACGTCCAGAATTGCTACAGAGTGGCTCCATTAACAATTTTCTGAGCTTAAACACTTTCGCTAGCCAGCAGACTCCCCAGACACGAACATTATTGAGCATACCTGGGATGCCTTGCTACGTGTTGTTTACAAGAGGTTTCCACTCTGTCGTACGCTTACAGATTCATTGTGTCAATTCCCTCCAACGTCTTAAGACATGAGTCGAGTCCATGTCATGTCTTGTTGTGCCACAGCGCGCTCGCGGTGGCCTTAGATGATACTGGGCAGATGTACTAGTTTCTCCGGCTGTTCAGTGTATTTGGGGACGAAAGACTGAAGAGGTTTTTATGTCACAAGAATTCTTAGCGTGACACAAATAACCTTCAGAAGACTGACGATCCCAATAAAGGAACGGGAATTTGAAAATAACATTCTCGATAATTATGACAAAGTAGATTGAAATGATACTGTATTACGAAAGGAAGTGACACAACATAACACGACCTAAATCGAAGCAAGGAATTTTGATTAGACCCATTTCCACACAATTATTGAGACGCTTGGTGGAAAATAGCATGACTACGCTATTGCACTTCTTGCGCGAGACATGAGACAAGCCCTCCCATGAACCATGGACCTTGCCGTTGGTGGGCAGTCTTGCATGCCTCAGCGATACAGATAGCCAAACCGTAGGTGCAACCACAACTGTTGAGAGGCCAGACAATGGTATGATTCCTGAACAGGGACAGCTGCCTTTTCAGTTGTTGCAGGGGAAACAGTCTGAATGATTGTCTGATCTGGCTTTGTAACATTGACCAAAACGGCCTTGCTTTGCAGGTACTGCGAACGGCTGAAAGCAAGGTGAAACTACAGCCATAATGTTTTCCGAGGGCATGCAGCTTTACTGTGTGGTTAAAAGATGACGGCGTCCACTTGGGTAAAATATTCCGTAGATAAAATAGTCCCCCATTCGGATCTCCGGGCGGGGACTACTCAGGACGACGTCGTTATCGGTAGAAAGAAAACTGGCGTCCTACGGATCTGAGAGTGGAAGGACACATCCCTGAACCGTGTAGGTAGACTAGAAAATTTAAAAATGGAAGTGGATACGTTAAACCTAGAGAACGTGGGACATATGAAAGTTCGACGGTAGGAGGAACAAGACATGTGGTCAGGTGAATACGGGGTTATAAATACAAAATCAAATAGGGGTAATGCAGATATAGGTTTAATACTGACTAAAAAATAGGAGTGCGAGTAAGCTATTAAGAACAGCATAGTCAACGCATTATTGTAACAAAGATAGACACGAATCCCACGCCTGCCACCGTAATACAAGTTTATATGTCAACCAGCTCCGCAGGTGTCGAAGAGATTGAAGAAATGTATGATGAGATAAAAGAAAGTACGCAGATAGTGAACGGAGACGAAAATGTAATAGTCATGGGGAACTGGAATTCGATAGCGGGAAAAGGAAGAGAACGAAAAGTAGTAGCTGAATCTGTAATTGGGGTGTGAAACGAAGGAAAAAGCCGCCTGGAAGAATTTTGCACAGAGCATAAATTAATCATAGCTAACACTTTATTTAAGAGTCATGAAAGAAGGTTCTGTACGTCGAAGCCTGGAGACAATGAAAGGTTTCAGACAGATTATATAACGGCAAGACATTGATTTAGGGACCAGGTTTTAAATTCTAAGACATTTCCAGAAGAAGATGTGGACGCTGACCACAATCTGTTTGTTATTAACTGTAGATTACACTGGAAAAATTGAAAAAAAAGGTGTGAATTTAAGGAGATGAGACCTGGATAAACTGAAAGAACAAGAGGTTTTACAGAGTTTCAGAGAGAGCATTAGGGAACGGTTGACCAGGACAGGGGAATGAAATACAGTAGAAGAAGAATGGGTAGCTTTGATGGAGCACTGAAAGACGCAAGTCGAAAGAAGGCTCCGGGAATAGACAACATTCCATTACAACTACTACAAGCCTTGAGAAAGCTAATCGTGACACAACTCTATTATCTGTTGAGAAAGATGAATGAGACAGGCGTAATACCCCTAGACTTCAACAACAATAGAATAATTTGAATCCCAAAGTCAGCAGTTGTTGACAGGTGTGAAAATTACAGGACTGTCAGTATATTAGGTCCCGGCTGCAAAACACTAACACGAATTCCTTGCACACGAATGGAAAAACAGGTAGAAGCCGACCTCGGGGAAGATCAGTTTGGATTCCGTAGAAATGTTGGAATATGTAAGGCAATACTGACCCTACAACTTACCTTAGAAGACAGATTAAGGAAAGGCAAACGTACTTCTCTAGTATTTGAAGACTTAGAGAAAGGTATTGACAGTGTTGACGGGAATAATCTCTTTCTAATTCTGAAGGCAGCAATGATTAAATACAGAGAGCGAAAGGCTATTTACAATTCGTACATGAAATCGGATTGCGCTTATAAGAGTCGAGGGTCATAAAAGGAAAGTATTTTTTTGAAAATGAGACAGAGTTATACCTCATCTCCGATGTTATTCAAACTGTATATTGAGCAAGCAGTAAAGGAAACAAAAGAAAAATTTATTGTAGGCATTGGAATCCATTGAGGAGAAATAGAAACTTTGAGGTTTGCCGACAACATTGTAATTCTGTCAGAGGCAGCAAAGAACCTGGAAGAGCGGTTGAACGAAATGGACGGTGTCTTGAAAGGAGGATATAAGATGAACATCAACAAAAGCAAAACGAGGATAATGGAATGTAGTCGAAATTAATCAGGTGATGCTGAGGGAATTAATTTAGGGAATGAGAGGCTTAAAGTAGTAGGTGAGTTTCGATATTTGGGGAGCAATATAATTGATGATGGTCGAAGTGAGGAGGATACAAAATACAGATTGGCTATGGCAAGGAAAGCGTTTCTGAAGAAGAGAAATTTGGTAAAATCGACTATAGATAAGGGTTATTAAGTCTTTTCTGAAAGAATTTGTATGGGCTATAGCCACGTATGGAAGTGAAACATGGACGATAATAGTTTATACAACAAGAGAATACAAGCTTTCGAAGTAGGGTGCTACAGAAGAATGCTGAAGTTTAGATGGGTAGATCACAGAACTAAAGATGCGGTACACAACAGAAATGGGGAGAAGAGGAATTTGTGGCACAACTTGACTAGAAGAAGGGATCGGTTGTTAGGACATGTTCTGAAGCATCATGGGCTCATCAATTTAGTACTGGAGGCAAGCGCGGAGGGTAAAAATCGTAAAGGGAAATCAAGGCGTGAATACACTAAATAGATTCAGAAGGATGCAGTATTTACTCGAAGATGCTTGCGCAGGATAGAGTAGCACGAAGAGCTGCATCAAACCAGTCTCAGGACTGAAGACAACAACAACAATATGAGACAGGACTAAAGAAGAATATATAAATTCCAATTCAACACAAGATAGTAGAGAATATTACCGAACCAAATGTTTAATAATTCTTGGTTGCACTCTGCCAAAACAAAGTATTTGCAGAAAGCTGGAAAGACTGGTAGAATGCAACTACCGGAGAGATCAGTATGGGTTTCAGAATAAATGTCAGAATACATGAAACAATAGTGATTCTATGAATAATCTTAGAATAGACAGTGAAATACTTGTAAATTTGGAAAAAAAACTGTTGACAAAATTAAATATGTTACAGTCTTAGAAAATATGTCGATAGCAATGATCAGGTACAGTCTGCAAAACCGCGCGACTGCTACGGTCGCAGGCTCGAATCCTGCCTCGGGCATGGATGTGTGTGATGTCTTTAGGTTAGTTAGGTTTAAGTAGTTCTAAGTTCTAGGGGACTGATGATCACAGATGTTAAGTCCCATAGTGCTCAGAACCATTTGAACCATTTTTTTCTGCAAAACGTTGTTTACAACTCGTTCAGGAATGAGAATTCAATTTCAAATGTTCAAGGACGTGAAATGAAGCAGTAACGAGAATGGAGTGAGACAGGATACTCCATCTGGACACTGAACATACCAGTGAAGGATTGTGAGGAAAACATTGCTTACATAATTAAACGTCAGGTGCAAGAAATAAAAACATGGAAGTTTGTGTGTGACAGTGTAATTCAGGCGCCGAAAGCGAAAAGTTTGGAATAGCGGTTAAATAGAATGATTTTTGCCATCAAATGGGTTATAAGATGCACATCGACAAATGGAAAAGGAAAATGGCATTTAGTAGATTTTAAATGAGATATCTCAGAGGGAGTCAGATTAGAAAATCAGACAGTAAAAGTAGTAGATGTGTTGTGCTATTTCGGCAGCAAAACATCTAACAATAGCTGATCGTGTGAACTTCCGGACTTACAATAGATCTTCAACTCGAGTGTTATCGCTATTTCAGATACGTGTTAAATTAATTCTGTTTATTCACCATATGGTTCTGCTCCGTGGAAAGCGTCCTACACCAGTGTGACGTAGAATCTCGCTGAGAGCCGTTTCACTAATCTTCTACTGTAGGCGAGTCTGTTAAATGGTGCAATCGAACTTTCTACATTTACATCATTCATCGCTTTGCGTATGTGCAGTGTGAATTATTTAGTCATCCGAAACTGATATAATAATTATTGTGAAACGTTTTCTGTCGTAAATGCGTTAAAAAATTTTCACGATTTTATTACTTTATCACTACAAGTTACAGAAATCCGCTTGGACTGCTTAGCTGGATAATACGAAACTCGAGTGCTACGAAATGTCAGGTATTAATTCACCAGTTCATCCACAGCAGTCCATTTCTGTTGGTATTTCAATTTTATTGCTTGTTATTCTACTGGTATGTAAATATTATTTTAGATCATGCAATGACTTAGCGTTTAGGGGAAGATATGACGTTGAAGATAGATTCAAAATCGTTTGTAGAAGATGGAGCTGTCTCCGAAACATCCCGCTAGGAATTAATTTCATTTTTGCCCTGTCTTTTATCAGTACCTGGAGTTAAGGAATGAATAACGGTTCGTTGTGGATCTCCTCTGCAAGCTGCTTTTACTGAGTGATGTTTGTCTGTCGCTGGAACTGCTACTGATAAGATTAACCTCTAGTAATCCACTAATCGAAAGAGAGAACGGATGCAGTTGTGACTTTCAATTAATCGGAGTCGAATGCACTGAAATTCCAAATCGGCCCTCCGTAAGTGTCCCAAGGCGAAATACGCATCCTTGATTAATTCGAATTTATCTTTCGTCAGAAATGACCACTTTGACGACAGCTAAAAACTTAATTTTCCATCCTTCTTTCCTACCTTCCTTCCTCACTTCCATCCCTTCTGAAATTAGATGAGCGACTTTGGGTCGAGGATGTGATACTATAATACCCTCTATATTTACGTCAATTATCTGAAAAATCTGTGAAAACGTAGATTAAATGCCGCAAAATAAATATTTCCTTAGTGAAAGTATTTGATACTATTACACATTCGTTGCAGAAATAAATTCCACTTTTTGACGATTTTAATATCTGTAAAGCCATACACGGACGTAGGTTTCATCTAATAAAACATGATAAAAGGCCACATAGCTTCATGAGTCAGCTGAGTCCAAACCCCCCCCCCCCCCCCCCCAATACTGTCATGTTCTAACTTCCAAACAGACTGGGTTTATTTTGCTTTGCTGTAGTCTACTGTGTCCAAACTCTGTAGCGATAAAATACTCGACTTTATGCCTATTGGCGTCGCGAAGGTCTACAGTGAACAGTTGTAAACTTGTGGTTCTATCGTCCGTCCACGCGTGAACATCGTACTGTATGGCTCACAGTTGCGGCAACGTGGATAGCTGCTTAACGAGAATAAATCACCCTCCTTTACTTAATATAAATAAGATTCCCTCTTTACAATTGTTTCCATGGTTCATAAAATCTAAAATATTTTAACAAATAAATAGTACATACAGGGACTACCAAATACAAAGTTCTTAAGGCTTTCGTGGCTAGTTGTTGACACTTGGCCAACAGGCAGTTTTCACTACCGAAAGTTAATGATGTGGTCATCAGACTTCTACAAACAAAAATAATGACTTGAACTACTTTTTGGTCAGCGACAAATAACTTATACATCCCACATAAGGATTGCGAAATCTATTCCGAAGTAAATTTGCTATAAACCTGTTCAACTACATTATTTTGTGGTATTGTGACGAGACTGCATATAAATTACCTTTTGAGTAATTTCGCTTTTGAAGACATCACTAATATGCATGAAGCGTTGTTCATGTGGTTTTTAATCCGAAGCAGCTCTCCACTGTACCCTGTGCGAGTCTCTCTGATCCCAAATAGCTACTGCAATTTGCATCTTTTTGAATGCGCATCTGCATTCATCTCTTGCTGTCCTTCTGAGAATTTTGCCACCGCAATTCCTTCCAGTGCTAATTTGGTGATCCCTTTACGTCTCAGTATGCGTCCTTACCAGCCGATTGAGCGAGGTGGCGCAGTGGTTAAACACTGGACTCGCATTCGGGAGGACGACGGTTCAATCCCGCGTCCGGCCATCCTGATTTAGGTTTTCCGTGATTTCCCGCCGTCCGGCCATCCTGATTTAGGTTTTCCGTGATTTCCCTAAATCGCTCCAGGCAAATGCCGGGATGGTTCCTTTCAAAGGGCACGGCCGACTTCCTTCCCCGTCCTTCCCTAATCCGATGAGACCGATGAGACCAATGACCTCGCTGTCTGGTCTCCTTCCCCAACAACCAACCAACCAATTACCAGCCGATCCTTCTTTTGGTCAAGATGTACTACAAATTTCCTGTCTGCCCAAGTCTATTCAGTAATTCCTCATTAGTTACATGATCTACGATCTAATCTTCAACATTCTTATGTAGCACCACATTTCGAAAGCTTTTATCCTGCTTTTGCCTAAATTGTTAATCGTCCAAGTTTCACTTTCACATGTAGCTACAGTCCAGACAAATACTTTCAAGAAAAACTTCCTAAGACTTAAATCTTGTTCCCAAGTCTGTGTCTTACTATTATATAATCAGTCTGAAACCCTCCGGTGTCTCCAGGCTTTTTCCACATAGTAAACCTTCTTTTATGATTCCTCAAGGAAGTGTTGCTCTTTGCAAAACTGTAACAGACGACTTCCTCTTTCATTCCTTTCTCCCAGTCCATATTCACCTACTATGTTCCCTCCTCTTCCTCTCCTACTATCGAATTCCAGTCTCCCACCATCATTAAATTTTCGTCTCCCTTAACTATCTGAATAATTTCTTTTATCTCGTCACATAATTTTTTAATCTCATCATTTACAGAACTAGTGGGCATATAAGCTTGTATTAGTGTGGTGGGTGTGGATTTATGGTCTATCTTGGCTTCAATGATGCGTTCGCATGCTGTTGATACAGCTTACCTGCATTCCAATTTTCTCAATCACTATTACACCTATTCCCGCATTATTTTACCTCCGAAATACTATACCGAAGAGGACGCCATAATCATTTAACTATACAACAGAGCTGTACGTCCTCGGAAAAAGTAACGGCTGCAGTTTCTCCTTTGCTTCAGCTGTTCGCAGCACCAACACAGCAAGTTCGGTTTGGTCAAGGGCCAGATCAGTCAGTCATCGAAACCAGCTGCCCCTGCAACAGCTGGAAAGGCTGCTGTCCCTCTTCAGGAACCAGATGTTTGTCTGGCGTCTCAACAGATTTCAGCCTAATCAAGAAGGTGTTAAGAAAATGGCAAAATTTAATAACAGATTTTATGCATAGAGACGAAAACACAGTTAGTAATATTCTGAAACATAAAACACGTTAAAATATTTAAATGAAAATTAGAACCGTTAATAGACGATTTGTAACACCTGTATGCAATACAATTGTGACAGATGTGGAATGCTCCCTGCCAGATGTTCAGGAGCTATGTTCGTAGTCAGCTGTGTAACACAGAAATATACCTGTACGGTGTTCAGGACGAGCCATTGCACGTTGCTCATGGGTCGTATCTTTCCTCTGGCTATACACTTCAGACATGCTGTGTATTCCACAGCAATGAATTCCGAACATGTCACTGTTTATCTTCTTACGTAAACACTGCAAGATACCGACTGAGTTACAAAACACAGTTCGATAAAAAGTGTCCACTCCACATTGAACTACACGAGACAGACAGCCGCCATGAACCCAAATGCTTATTATAATTGTTATGCAACACAAATCCTAGTTACTTTAAACAAAATTAATTGCTTAAATGAGATCAAAATGGGCCTAAATCACTGAGTTATTAATATGTGTACTTTATTTTCTTTCGGACATGTTGGAAAGAACATACGCCATTCGTAACCCCACATTTACGTGATCAAATGAAATAAATTCCTCATACACCGCAGCTGATCACTATAATAAATTCAATGCCGACAAGAGAAATTTTCTGCCTGGCCGAGACTCGAACCCGGATTTCCCACTACTTCGGCCATTCCAGCACGCTTTCCGTTGGACGAAAACTCCCATCTTTTCGCACACTACGTAAGTAGCGCTCGCTATCCATCATACTCATTGCTGGCCTCGTCATGCTGGACTCCCGCAATAGCTCAGGAGCCGAAGTGAATCAGGACTGAAATAATCTTAGAGGGTGTCAAGCAATATATATTTACATATAAGTGGTGTCTGCTTTTTCAGAACAAGATATATAGGCCTTGACAGCCATTAAGATCACCCACAAATTCTCAAGGGACTCATACATAAATTCATTTCGAAATGTTGTATGACTTGAGATTTTTATTACCTCCTCATGTTCTACTGTCGACAAGAGTCTGATTGGTGGTCTGTTATGGAAGTGTCGAACGGTTTGTGGATGTAGCCATATTCAGAAGAAATTTATCCTCGAATTGTGGACGAAGGTATTCAAGGTGTACTACGCCCATTCCATTAATTTGGTATACATCCAACTCATTTTCCTTCACGAAATCATTGAGAAAAATAATATCTCGCAGTTACTGATCTCCATTTGTGTTTTTCAGAGTCCAGGTTGTCTCTTAAACGTAAGCACTCTATTCCTTAGAAATATGGTATTAGTATTTAGGCCTTGATGTGATGTATTAAGGCCATTCAGTTTATAAAATGAAACGTCGGTCAAGTAGCTTATTATTAGAAGCCATTTTTCATCCAGATCTAGAGCCGCGAGTGTAGAGCTGCTGCTCAATATCGGAAGATGGAGTCCGTCCTTCTGGTTCACAACGCGACGAAGAACCTTACCACGACACAACCAACGTGCCTTTGTGTGCAATAGAAGTGAATCATGAGTAGAACCCCAGTCCGCGAAGCGAACGGAAAAAACCTAACTGTTTAAAGCTCGTGCTCACACGAAATTTACAATACTAACGCCATCGTTCCTCCATTCATTTTGACGGCAGCGGGATGAAGTAATTTCTCGCCAGTAATGCGTTGCGATTTGGATTTTTCAATTACGTAGATGTATCTTGAATGCTCGTATGGTTTACTTAGGAACTGATGTCTGTTTTTTTGAGGTATCTAACGGGTCGTGTTTACTGTCACCAGGAGAAACTACTTTCATCTGGCTGCAAGTTTAAGCTCTTTGACTGCTCTGGCTGAATGCTCATCGTACTAGAACGTATAAAATATTGCGTCGGTTTATTAGATAAGTGAATAAAAGTTAATTAACATTGACACACTCTTCTGGTTAATTTTTAACTATTGTGGGCTATCAAAGCATCACTTAATGCATAAGTAACAAACCTCTGCAGCTAGAATGTTCAACATTATCACAGTTATACGTTGCAATGAGACTTCGACCAACACTGTCCTCCTAGACGATGTTCACTGCTGAAGAAGAGGTCTCGTACTTGGTAGATTCAAATGGCTCTGAGCACTATGAGACTTAACAGCTGAGGTCATCAGTCCCATAGAACTTAGAACTACTTAAACCTAACTAACATAAGGACATCATACACATCCATGCCCGAGGCAGGATTCGAACATGCGACCGTAGCGGTCGCACGGTTCCAAACTGAAGCGCCTAGAACCGCTCGGCCACTCCGGCCGGCTACTGGGTAGAGATCTTGTATGCTCGACACTATATTGACCTAACTGTGAGGGCGCTGCTTGGGCGAGAGGAGCGCCTCCCATACGTCGTTACAGATGGCAGCAACCTCTTGCTGATGTGTGTGGTATCGTTTCGCGTTGCCAAATTTGGTATGGGAACGAGGTATCTATACGATGCCGAAGTTTCAGTTGCTGCTCATGTTGGTTAAAAAGATTCGATGAGTCTACTCACATGGTCAGGATGTTTCATCTGCAGGTGCCCATTTAGTTTTAAACTTTTCAGCTAACGTAGGCTAAAATGAAAACGACATTGTGGTCGTCCACGTAACTCCAAAGAATGCTGGTGAAACCTAAGATCAGAAAATCAACTCGATATTTACACACGCTGGTTTTGCGTTTAGAACTAACGTTGCTGAACAGAACAGAGACAGACACGTGAAATGGATGTACTTTGATCAAATTCAAGCAGTTTTCCTTATTAGAACTGCACTCTTTAGATGGAAAACAGGCTGTCGGTGAATCACTATCGTGCGGTCTCTTGTCACTACTGCGAATCTGTCGCTTATCCATGGGAATGGAGGAAATTGTATTACATTATTTTAAATCCACTTATCCACACCAACTCAATACGCACTAGAATTCTACTTCCAGGTTACTTAATACCTTTGAACTGACTTCGAAAGCCTGGCTTGATTATGGCTGTGATTAACAGTCTGTTTACTGCAGTTAGCTTTTCAAGAAAGTGATGGTTACATTGTCAATGACTTATTGTCATTAGTGGTTGCTAAGTGCTTGGTTAGTAGCTAACTCCGAGGTTGATCGGTGACAGTCTCCTGTTGGCAAGATCTTCGGGTCTGTTCTTGTGAAATAAGACTGCAAGTTAACGATGGAGGAGCATCTTGTCTTCACTAACGGAAATGAGGATCTTACGCTAGCAATATACCATCAACCGGAAGTATGTTTCTCACATAATATGAAATACAAATATTTCACCCCTAGTACTTTCAGCGCCCCCACCAGGGGGCGCGCGTCCCTACCAGGGGGCGCGCGTCCCTACCAGGGGGCGCGCGTCCCTACCTTGAGGCTCGATGATACAATGAAGGGGTCGCGGATGGTGGCGGGGGGGGGGGGGGGGGGAGGGGAAGGCACTACTGGGTTCTGTTGCGCGTCTGTATCTTTTCTTGATGTATATGACTGATACTCCCGAAGGCTCAGAAAAATATCTGACTGAACACGGTAGAAGTGTTACTGTGGAACGTAAAATAAGAAATAAAAAATGGTCGGTGATATCACATGTGGCATCCACAAAATAGATTAACGCTTGATAGCGACAAAATGCGATGTACAGAGTTTCAGACAAGAAAATCTGCAAAACCTTTTTTACTGTGACAAGGTGGTCAGTCAGGGTCGTGTACATTATTAAATTTCTAACACTGAAGGTGGATAGAAGGCTGCATGCTATTATCTTAACTGTAACAATGATCCCCATTGTCGCTGGCACTGAAACACGAAGACTCGTTATTTAGCTTGCTATTTGTCTCGTACTGTGTTGTATTTTGGGCCACTGATGGAGATTGTTCTTGACGCAGAATAGTGTTGTCAGACTCGTTATCCCACTATGGGATGTCTTGTTGACAATACTGACTCCTGAAGAAGATACTGTAACATTATTTGAATGTGTGTGTGTGTGTGTGTGTGTGTGTGTGTGTGTGTGTGCGCGCATGCGTGCGTGTTTTTGGACTTAACCAGGGGCGCAACTGCTAGGAGATCAGTGTCATCACACATATAAAAGAAAAGCAAGTGGATAAAATGAGTAAAATTCTTGCCATACAATGAGGAGGAAATCTATAAAATGACAATCACTTACTCACTCCCATCTCCATTCCTTCAGTGAACATTGCACATAAAGGCTATACACTTGAAACACACTTTACATATTTGAAGATCATACACGAATGTGTATACTATTCAGAAGGTATCACTTGTAGTAGGCTTCAGCGGACTTTTAGTTAGTAGCAGTACCTTGGTTTCATTTGTAGTAGGCTCCAGTGCGTTTCGAAGTTAGGGGCACTAAGTTAGAATATATTCGGAAGAGCCTTGTGCTCCCTTAGACAATTCATTTAGATCTAAAGAAAGGATAATTTCAATAGCTATGTTGTCATTATCTATTGGTCAGGTAGAGCTACGCATTTTAGTACATATATGAGGCTGAGCTGAAAAACAATGCCTCCCATTTTTATATGTGAAACCTCTTTGTTTCTCAGACTTACTTTTGTCCCAGTGAGACATCAGTCTGTTGATACCTTCACCATAAAAATTTAGAATTTGTTGACGAATCCACAACGTCATCTCTGTTTGCCCTGCGTCATCACTGTGAATATGAAGTCTTAGAAGGTGTCCTTTAACTTGCTCAGATGAAAATCGGATGGGACCAAGTCGAGACTGCGAGGAGGATTAACAGTGATTGTGAACCCAAGGCGTTGCATATTGCAGACATCACAGAGCTCCAGTGTGGTCTAGCATCATCATGCTGAAGGAGACAGTGATCTACATGTCGGAGGGCTCTTCGTATTCGTAGCCCGAGTACTGCACGCTGATTCTCACGCACCGACATAGTTATATTACACGCCGTCCTGTTATACTCCGGAGCCCTCTAGCGGCAGAGCGCTACGAATACGTAGACGTGAAGAATTAAGATGTAAAACATTAATAACATTTGCTTTAATTAAAAAGGTTTAAGAGTTTTCACATAAAAAATTCGGAGGCATTACTTCTCAGCAATTGATTCTCAACATGCTGTTTGCCTTCAGTCTGGCTGCTTAAACTGTAACAAGTCGTTGAAGACAGTAGGAAAATGTCAGGGCAGTAATTTTTCTAGGAGCCAGGTCCATGTAGGTGAAGGCTGTAGTCTATGAAGACATGAGTAAATGTGCTGTAGCTACAGATACTGGTACTGCGTCTGAAACTGTCGCTCTTAGTATTTTTTATTTACTGATTTCGCTCTTCAAATTAACAAGAGCATCATCAGAATATATTGTTTAAAGTTGGCTGACAGCACAGCAGGACTAAAAATTAAACTGACTGTACTATAGTACTTGAACTACAACTTAAAGAACACTAGTAAATGATGACACTGACTGTTGTACAGTCAATTTAATCTTTGACGCTGTCAGTGTCATCATTTACCACCTTTAAACGTACTATAAACGTAAGTGTAAGTTCTGTAATACAGAAAGTTTAACGTTTAGTGCTGTCAGTCAACAGTAAACACAATCTTAAGTACTGTTAGCCAAATTGAAATTGTATATTTTGATGATGCTCTTGATTACGTGAAGTATGAAACGGCAAATAAAACAAATAATAGGTGCAACTTGTGGCTGCTTTCAAAAGCTTAAAGAAATATTTTGTGACTGCTCGATTTCTCCAGGCGTATCTTATAACAAAGTGTTAGGGGACTGCCCTCTTACAAGCATTCTCTAGTCGGTCAGTACATCAGCGTCCCTGATGATGAAGACAGGATCGACTGCCGAAATACTGTGGCCGATTGCACGGACACAACCTGTATTAACGAAAATATGAACTGTGCTGTTTCACAAACAAATGGTGAAGCAGTCTGTGAATTTCTGTGAATGTCTGTGTTTGGAAATGGGTAAAGAAGAAACCCATGGCACAGACAGATTGTAGAACAGCGCACCAAAATTAATTCCTTCAGTTTCTTGGATATGTTAATTTTTTAGGGGGGGGGGGATGTCTACCTTCACTCAAAATATTACAACGTTGTTCATAAATGCTTGCGTGCTGACATCAGATGTTATCACCTACTGGAGAGGAATGATACAAATGAGTCAGCGTTCCTGTAGTGTATGTTCGTGAGAACTGTACAGACATTCGAGTTGATAGGGTCTTCTGTGAACATAATTGGTCGATATTATATACTGAGGAAGCACAAAGTAAAAAGTTTTTGCATGGTACATTAGTCCTAAGACACATTTCTGCTTATATTAACCGTAACCTCAGATTTATTGCAGACGATAAAATTATCTAAAATGGAGAACTGCCCCGGAAAATATGCAGAAACATTCAGTCAGTTATTGTTACGATTTCAAAGTAGTGCAAAAATTGGCATCTAGCTTTCCGTGCATTGAAAAGTAGAGTCATGCGCATCTCAATATGAAAAATCATTCTATCATAAGACTACATTATCAGTTACTTACATTTAAAGTCAGACATCTCACACAAATACCGGTGTGTAACAATTTGTACAAATATGAAATCGAATGATCACCTAAGCTTGGTCGTGTTTAGGGCAGCTGACAGACTACTGGGAATATAGTCAGTCATCGATTAGAATTAATAATAATGTTGTATGGTGTCATGCCTGGTGCAGTTCTATCCACTGAACGCAACTTCGGCGACCAGCATGTTCCACATCCAACGACGTCCTGTTTCCCCCAGACTGTCACCCATCCAAATACTAACCAGGCCCAGCGTTGTCTGACTACCGTTATGGGCCGGGAACCTGTGTTACCAACGTGACAGGGCCACCGGCTACAAAGAGGACGACTAGAGTATACTGATCGTTTCCAATGAAGGGTTACGCGAATGGTCGCAGGTATATTTGACTGAAGCGACAGCGTCACCTAAGGTGGAGAAATCTAAAACGGAAGACAGAAGTAAAAGGAACCGCAAAAGGCTATTAATAAAATTTTAAGAGCCAGTATTAACAAGCAGTGGGTATTCTAAATATACCTTTACCGTATGAATCGCGAAGACAAGAGTAAACTAACAGCAACACCTCCACAAGGTTATGTACACTGAAGGTCAAATGGGGAGAAAGGAAAGGGAAGAACAGGAATTAGTATCGTCAGCTGCACCGGGACCTTTTACAGAATCATGAACCCGCGATCTCCGGCTTACTAGGCAGTTGCGTTAACCACATCACCACCCACAGACAGTGTTTACCACATTTGGGTGTAGTATCTCGGCACAGCTTTTGGTCGAACTACAGTCCCATCTAGCGTCACCTATCCGCAGCCCCCTCCAGATCCTCTGCGCTCGCTTGATATTCCCGCAGGAGGCCGAATGTAGTTGTGCATCCCCACTGATGCTGGTGGACTCATGGCCCATCAAGGTGAATAAGCTATGAATTATATGAATGCTGTCCGAAATAAGACACCAAGCGTTCATATAATTCACTCACCTCAATGGACAGTGAATCCATCACCTTCAGTGCGGATGTACAATTACATTCGTCCTTCAGCGGGATTCTCAAAGAAGCGAGTGCGGAGGACTTCGGCTTGGACTGCGGAGAGGTAGCGCTGGGTGAGAACATGGGTCGGAAGAGAGTTGTCTACGCAATAGAGGTAAACACTGGGTCCGAGTGGCGTTGTGGTTAAATCAAACAGTCTGCAAAACGAGATTGCTTACAAATCACTCCTGCAACCAGTTCTACAATATTGCTCAAGTGTGTGTGACCCATACCAGTTAGACTAAGGATACTGAAATAATTAATGTATACAGAGAAGGGCAGCACTTATTGTCACAGGTTCGTTTAATCCGTGGGGGAGTGCCAGAGAGATACTGAATGGGTTACACCGGCAGGTTCTTGAAGACAAACTTAAGCTATCCGGTGTAAGTTCCTTCACAAAGTTTCAAGAATCTGCTTTAAATGATTACTCTAGGAATATATTACAGTAGCCAATGTATCGGTCACGTAGGGATCGTGAGGATAAGATTAGAATAATTACTGAACCCATAGAGGCATTCAAGCAATCATTCTTCCCAGGCTCCATACGTGAATGAAACAGGAAGGAAGCCTAATAACTGGCAGAATGGGATGTACCCTCTGCCATGCACCTCACAGTGGGTTTGCAGAGTATAGATGTAGATGTAGTTATAGATGTAAATGTAGACGAATAGTAAGCAGGATATCGCTAATTCGAATCCTGGTCTGGTACACATTCTCATTCATCGCCGTTGATTACCCGTAAGCTCTCGATGCAACTGGCATAAATAGTTCCGTTCCTTTCCTTTCCTTTCTCCACCCTCTACCTTCTACTTCCGTTATATGTATTAAACTGCTGATTCCGCGTGTTGTGTGTTCTTTCGGACCCGTCAGAAAGGACAGATCCCACGCTTGTGGTTGGATCGGAAAGAACATTCATTAATACATGATACAATGGCCACTATCCCGTAATATGCTCTCCACATAGTTGTGCAGAGTATGTATGTAAATGTATCTGTAGTTGGAGTAAGCAATACAGATATATATGTGATTTTTTCCAAGCAGTGTCGTTCCCTCCCACATAAATGTATGCACCCTCCGCAACTTTGTAGGTGAATTTTTGGAGCAGAAGCTCGCAGTGGTGTCGGAAATACACTCCTGGAAATGGAAAAAAGAACACATTGACACCGGTGTGTCAGACCCACCATACTTGCTCCGGACACTGCGAGAGGGCTGTACAAGCAATGATCACATGCACGGCACAGCGGACACACCAGGAACCGCGGTGTTGGCCGTCGAATGGCGCTAGCTGCGCAGCATTTGTGCACCGCCGCCGTCAGTGTCAGCCAGTTTGCCGTGGCATACGGAGCTCCATCGCAGTCTTTAGCTCTGGCAGCATGCCGCGACAGCGTGGACGTGAACCGTATGTGCAGTTGACGGACTTTGAGCGAGGGCGTATAGTGGGCATGCGGGAGGCCGGGTGGACGTACCGCCGAATTGCTCAACACGTGGGGCGTGAGGTCTCCACAGTACATCGATGTTGTCGCCAGTGGTCGGCGGAAGGTGCACGTGCCCGTCGACCTGGGACCGGACCGCAGCGACGCACGGATGCACGCCAAGACCGTAGGATCCTATGCAGTACCGTGGGGGACCGCACCGCCACTTCCCAGCAAATTAGGGACACTGTTGCTCCTGGGGTATCGGCGAGGACCATTCGCAACCGTCTCCATGAAGCTGGACTACGGTCCCGCACACCGTTAGGCCGTCTTCCGCTCACGCCCCAACATCGTGCAGCCCGCCTCCAGTGGTGTCGTGACAGGCGTGAATGGAGGGACGAATGGAGACGTGTCGTCTTCAGCGATGAGAGTCGCTTCTGCCTTGGTGCCAATGATGGTCGTATGCGTGTTTGGCGCCGTGCATGTGAGCGCCACAATCAGGACTGCATACGACCGAGGCACACAGGGCCAACACCCGGCATCATGGTGTGGGGAGCGATCTCCTACACTGGCCGTACACCACTGGCGATCGTCGAGGGGACACTGAATAGTGCACGGTACATCCAAACCGTCATCGAACCCATCGTTCTACCATTCCTAGACCGGCAAGGGAACTTGTTGTTCCAACAGGACAATGCACGTCCGCATGTATCCCGTGCCACCCAACGTGCTCTAGAAGGTGTAAGTCAACTACCCTGGCCAGCAAGATCTCCGGATCTGTCCCCCATTGAGCATGTTTGGGACTGGATGAAGCGTCGTCTCACGCGGTCTGCACGTCCAGCACGAACGCTGGTCCAACTGAGGCGCCAGGTGGAAATGGCATGGCAAGCCGTTCCACAGGACTACATCCAGCATCTCTACGATCGTCTCCATGGGAGAATAGCAGCCTGCATTGCTGCGAAAGGTGGATATACACTGTACTAGTGCCGACATTGTGCATGCTCTGTTGCCTGTGTCTATGTGCCTGTGGTTCTGTCAGTGTGATCATGTGATGTATCTGACCCCAGGAATGTGTCAATAAAGTTTCCCCTTCCTGGGACAATGAATTCACGGTGTTCTTATTTCAATTTCCAGGAGTGTAGAAAAAGTTGGAGCCGTCGCGAGCTTTCTCAGGAAAATACTGCCTTTGTGGCGCCCTGCATGCCTGTCTGCACGCTGAGAGCTTCGTCTTCAGTAAAGCCGAGCCGAAGGCTCCGTGCAGACGGCGCCAAGGTGGAAGACTCGTCCGCCAAGGTAAATATAGCACATTTCCCTTCTGAACGTGTCTCGCCTTGTGCATGTGTTTCACTTGAAAAATGAAGGAACTTTGATTTTAAGATTTTCTTACTAAAAATAGAAATAGACAAAAAGGGTATCGTTTCACATATATTCAAGTTACGGGGTTGAATTTTAGATGCTTTGAAACATTTTCAGCACCATAAATAAATCCGAAATGGTAACCATTATGGCTAACTGTGCTTCCTACAGAAGCCAGTTGTAATAATATTTTACTAGCCATTTGTTAAAATGGCAGATGTCACATTTTCTTATAGTTTTCATTTTTCCACTGATTATGAAATAGTATAGTAGGCAAGAACATTTTAATTGCAAGTAAGTTTAAAATTCTGTTATTTCCTTCGTATTTCCTTCTTTTGTTAAAAGGTCAAATGTCCTCAACATCTTTCTTTTTAACAAAATACTTTAAATTACCTTGTTACTGGGTTGTATTTTGGCGTATGTTAGTGGAGAGCACAACAGTGAATTACAGTTGACAACACTTGGCCCTGTTAGTTCAGAGCAGAAATATGCATTATAAAATCTGCATTATCGGTATAAATTTCATTGTTTAAAAGCATAATCATCTCCATGGTTTCCTCCGATAAAGATGAATGTGTTTTTGGAGAGAAAAGAAAACTGAACCCAGAAAACTATATGTGAAACACAAGGAAGCAAGCAAAACTGAGGCGAGCACCTTATAAGAACTACTCTGGAAAGAATATAGATGCCAAAATAATTAGTGGATAATGCAGTTAATTTCGTAATGTGTGGTTTTTTTGTTACTTAAGTTTGTAGTTCTACCAGCATACACCTTTCTGCCTAGAAACATCATTCAATCAGATGAATGACAGAATTCATTTTAGTGTAACTACACTATACCATTTATGATCTCAACAGCCCTGGTTGTATACCATTCATCAATGGATGCTTGACCTGACTACACCTTTTATAATGCCCTAAGCCAGCATGTTGAGCTACCTGGAAACGTATACAATCCTCCTGATAAGTCCCCATAAAAAAAGCAAAATATGGGAAACCATAAAATCATTCAGTATGTGGAAGATAGCAGAAGTGAATTTTGTGTGTACATCCTGAAGGACGCTTTGGTGGAAGTAGATATCGAATTAGAGGACTGATACGAACTTGTTACATACGTCTTTCTGTTTAATTTCCTTTCCGAGCATAATAAAAAGTTGTGGAATGTTTCACAAATATTAGAAAGGAAATAAAATAGTTATCTGATTAATGTATATGTTTGTCCTTTTTAATTGGATAAAGGGCACAAATCTGGAGTTTTTAAGTGTAATAACATTTTCATTCTGCTCAATATAGTTTAGGTCAACTGTTCTCATTAATCGTGATAGTACTGTGTGCTGGAATGGAAAAGTCGGAGAAAATTCATGACATGTAGTAATAAATAAATTTTTTCTTCACAACCGAAAATGCGTTGTAATGAAAATCTGCCATTTTAACACGTAACTACTTAACTAATAAATTTTGTAATTCTTTCTTTGTCATGTCGACTTCGCCAAATTTGTATCATTGAGTTATTAATGTAGACAACAAAACGGTTGAAGATTCTAAAGTCAGGTTAAGACTGTTGGGAAGCCAAAAAGTCTGGGAACACATTAAATTATTTACTGCACAAGAACTAAATATTGTACAGATATCATACGTATGTAATTTTGAAGAGAAACCCTGAAAGTTTTTTTCATTTATACTGCCACAACGTAGTTTTGTAATTTGCCGATAGTCAGCGTTAGTCGCAAACATGGAGAGTTCAGGTGTAGCGCGCGCTTTCTGTGTGATGGAGTTCGACAAAAACAAATGTGTTACAGCTGTTCAACGGGTGTTTAGAACCAAGTACGGAAAGAAGCCACCAACAATGAAGGCCATTTACTACTGGCACTACAATTTCATTACGACGAGTTGCTCTTGGCCGGCAAAGAGAAGCAGACGTCCCATTTTGAGTGAAGTGAATGTGGAGCGCGGCGACAGATATTCGTAAGGAGTCCAAATAAATCGGTGAGTCGTGCATCCTGTGACCTCGAAATGGCTCCAATGACAGTGCAGAAGCTCAATGACGACGACATACACAAGAGTTTTGAGTTTTGTTCGCAGTTGCAACAACTGAATAAGGATGGAGATAGCATTGTTGATCGCTTAATTTTTAGCGGCGAAGCCACTTTTCACACTAACGGGATAGTGAACAGGCATAATTGTCGGATCTGGGTACAAAGAATCCACAGGAATGCATTGAATTTGAACGTTATTCTAGAAATGTAAATGTTTTTTGTGCCTTATCAAGTCGAAAACTGTAGGGGTCGTTCTTCATCACGGAGAGCACTGTCACTGGATATTCCTACTTGGACATGTTGCAGCAATGACTGATGCCACAAATGCAATCGAACTCACTGTTCATCTTTCAGCAGGATCGGCCCCTCCCAATTTTCATCGTGAAGTTTGCGTGTACCTAAACACAGTGTTGCCGCATCGATGGATCGGCTGTGCTAGAGAAGGCGAGAGCTGTTTCATGAAATGTCCTCCGCGATCACAAGATCTCACTCCGTGTGACTTTTTCTGTGGGGGCACATTAAAGATCTGGTGTATGTACCGCCTCTACCAAGCGATGTAGCAGAGCTCCGGGAGAGAATTCGGGAGGCGACTGCCACAGTCGACGATGCCATGCTGGGACAGGTATGGCAAGAATTCGATTACCGCATTGACGTCTGCCGGGTTACTCATGGTTCATATATCCAATGTTTTTAAAAAACTTTCAGCGTTTCTCTTTAAAAATCAATATTTATGACATCTGTATAATGTTTAGTTCTTGTGTATATATATTATTTTTGGGTTGTTGAATATTTTTATGTATCACAATAAATCAACTACTAAGTACCCGGCGTCTTTTCTAGCAAAAGGCACTTAACAGCCTATGTGAAACAGTTTAACAGATATTTTGTGAAGCAAGCAGATTAACGTGTAACATGCCTTCAACGACGAGATTATTCTAAGCAGATCACAAGCTCCGACAGAAATACAAGTAAAAAGGTATGTGGTTTATTTTTCAAAATCACCATGTCAGTATTTACCATCAACTTTAAGTGAACCAAGGTACACCTAAATTTCCGAGTCTGGTTGAAGAGTAACTGCCTCTTGACGGAATGCATGTGCAATGCAAGAAGTTAATGATAAGAATCATCTGTTGTGATTAGCGTGTTGCAAGAAAATTACGTTACTAGACAAATCATTTATAACAAGCAGTCGAGCAGTTTCAAGCGTCGGATTTCTTAAGACGCGCCTTTAGTGATTTATCAAAGTGCACTACAACACAAAAAAAATTAAAAAATTTAGTGCTCATTTCCTGTTGTGTTTTTGTGTACCATTATTGATGTATAGTGGTAGCATTCTGGAGTCGACGTGTACATGAAAAGTTTTTCTTTACGTTATTATCAACGTCTTTTTGGAAAACTCTGGAGTAACTAATAAGATAAAACTGGCTCTTTGAAAAGCATAGTACTCTGTTTTGTGTATTTGTACTGCAGCGTGTCTGGAGTACTGACGCTGGAAACTTGTTCGGAAACCTTTATGAAAGACAACATTTTATGTTCCCTATGATTTATTATATCTGTGCTCCGTCGCATCATTCTAGTATGCTAACATCGAAAAGCCAAACACTGCTCAGAATATCTTCGATCTCGATTTTTACTTCCAAGGAAACATCAGCGACACGACCTCGTATTTTAAGGTGGAAAAGCCGCCTAATATCCGAACGCGAAGCCCGTACAGTGGAATGAGAACCAGAGTCCTCCTATTCATGGTATGCCTAAGGTCAACCCCATGTGCATATAAGTTTAACATGATTTTAACAGTATGTACTTCTTGATATTGTACAGTCGTATATGCGATTTAGAATTGGTAAACCTAATCAGGGAAGAATGATTATGAAATGAAATGAAAATTATGTTCATAGATTTTCAATTTAATAATGGCAATGACGTTGAACGACAGCGCTTCTCCTGCAAATATACTTCGCTTTAACAGTGCCACCTTTAAAATCTAAAGAAAAATAATGCATAACAACGATGTTTATAGTTACGTAGCGCCATTCGACTTTAATAGAACACTAATTCATTTCACTCATTTACACAGCACCAAGAAAACAGATCTGTGGCACCAATTACTGGTTAGAAACCGCGTACTTTAATACAAGGAACTAAGCATGTTACGAGTGAAAAAACAACATTTTACAAATATCTTAGTAACTTCACTGTATAGCACTCCGCGATTAGGTATTCCACTGCTGCAATGGCACGGAGCGAGTGACAAACAATCAGTGCGCCGAAGTTTTAAAGTTGTACAATCCGAAGGTCGAAACTGTGCAGTGTCAGAACTATGGCCCAAATTGTCGCCGGGGATCGACTATTGGGTCTGATACCTTACAAGCGTGTCATTTTGTCCTCAAAATATGAGATTGAGTTGGTTATATTCCCTTGTCAGTAGCTGTGTTAGATACACTTCATACAGGAAGTGCCACTCAGGAATACTGTCGGATTCTTCCTAGGGTGATGTGCGATGTTGCACACCTTTAGAGGCTTCACTCTCGGTAAAATGATTACCTCTAGTGATTGTCTTTCACTTCCTAGTATCACGGTCCTCCAAATCTTAAGAACATACTAGCATATACAGGATTTAATACGTTGAGCGAATATTGCAGGTACTTTTATTTAGATTAACAGAGCCTTTCCCCACTCAGAATAATCCCAAAGTTATCTGAAATAGTAGGGAATACTGATAATGAAACGTTAACGACGCTTTGACTTTGGATGGATTCGTTACCCGTCTTCTCTGTTGTTTCCACACTTAGGAACGTTTCACGGTTATAAGGGAATTTTACATTACAGTAATTGTATTATACACGCTTTTCTGAGTAGATGAACTGCACGTTGCTTACCAGAATTCCAAATGGATACAGCAAGCTGATCGTCCAGCACTGCGCACAGCTGAGTTCGGTGTAGCACTAAAAACATTGCGTGAACGGGCTCACAACAGCAGAAACAGCTGTGCAAACACAAGTGCCGTCAAACTGGCAGTGGCTGAGGCCGCCAGCAAATGAATTCCATCGAGCCGATAGTTTCGTGATAAACTGCATCCTAATTTAGTTGGCGCTGCCAGTGTGGCTGAATTTCTCACAAAAATAAATCTTCAGTGTTCAGTAATTATCAAACCGTATCTTTATATCGACAAAGCATAAGATCACGAATATCATACGGGAAGTATCATAAGCGAGATATGTGCATTTATAGCACATGTTATTAAGAATGAATTTTTTTTTCACATTATTGCCATTGAAAATTTGTTCTAACAAACCGAAGTAAAAGGTTATAATAACAGATGTAATACCGCAGAAAACTTTGTTATATGCCACTGAATTTTCTTCAGATTCATTTCAGGTTGTCATCTGCCTCTTTAATAATTTTGTCAACGACTGTCCGTGACGATCGGGATCATCACGCCGAAATCAGACACGTAGCCGAAATCTGGAAGTACCAGAGAGGGGTCAAACGAAGCTGATGCTTCAGAGCGCATGGAAGAACTACCTTGAGTTTAATTTTTGGGCAAAATCTGTTTAGTTCGATACGGAGAATATCTTTGACTGACAAGCCAGAAGAACGAAACCAACTCTGTCCTGGAAGGGGTAAATCGCCTGAAATACTTAAGAAAATGCACAAAAACTATAAGCATTATGAGTAGACAGGGATTGGAACTACAGTCCTTCCAATTACTCAGCCATAGTGCCCTGCTGAACATTTGCCTCGCTACGTGAAGTTGATTGGTATGTATACAAAGTCACCATTGGGAAGACAGATTTCGTAATTAACCTCTTTAGTTTTCAAAATATCCATTAATTATCATCGGAAATCAGAAATATCTAAGTACGATTAGTCAGTATAACCAATATGAGGTTATGGTGTGCAACTGTGAACTAACAAAGCTGAATATTTACGAAAGTGTGTTAAAAAGTAATGCCTCTTACGATTTTATGTGAAAAAATTGAAGATTTTTAGCTAAAACAAACGCTATTAACATTCTACATCTTCATTCATCATGTCGACGTACATTGAAGCCCCCTGCCACTAGAGGGCTCCGAACTATAGCCTATAACACGGCGGTTGGTAATGCAACTACAGCTAGGTCGGTGAGTGAGAAACAGCGTGCAGCAATCGAGAATCGAATCCGAAGAGCTGGCAGACTCAAGTGTCTCCTTCAGAATGAGAACACCACACTACACACGACTGCTATGACGCCTGCAACAACTCGACGCATTGGATTCACGATCATCGATCATCCTCCATACTGTCCCGAATTGGCCCCATCTGATTTTCATCTGTTTCCAAAACTCAAAGAACACTTTCTGGAACTTCAATTTTATAGTGACAATGAGGTGCAAGCAGAGCTGAGGTTGTAGATCCGCCTACAAAGTCAAACTTTCTACAGTTACGGTATCAACAAATTGGTCTCTCGCTGGGAGAAACGTGTTCGTCAACAAAACGATTATGTTGAGAAATGTAGAAGGGCACTTCAATAAGGAATGATTATAATTTTTTTAAGAACATACCTTCACGCATCCTCATAGTTTCGATGGTCCTTGTCAAGGTAGTCTCATGAATGCGATGCGCTTGTCCCAGCGTTTCTGCCACTCTTTAAATACATACTGGAAACCATTTTTTGAGAGGTCCTTCAAAAACGCCTCCGCAGCCTTCACAATGCTTCTCATAATTGATAAGGCCTCCCCCGAAGGTGTTTCTTCATGTTAGGGAATAGAAGAAAGTCACATAGGGCTAAATCCAGACTATAGGGAGGGTGAGGGATGCACTTCACGTTGATTTTTGCAACATATTCAGCAACAACATTGGCAAAATGCGGCCTCGCTTTATCGTGGTGCAGCGCCCAGATTGCTTCGCGAAAATGTGGTCTTTTGCGTCTTATATGGACTTGCAATGTTTTCAGGACATGCCTGTAAGACTGTACAGTTACTGATATGTGTGCAGGTACAACACGCTGATAAACCATATTACATGAATATAAAAGAATGAGATGACCATAACTTTCCCAGCAGAAGCAACCACGTTTGTTTTTTGGGGGGCTGGTAATGAAGGAGATTTTCACACTGAGCTTTGCTGTTTGCTCTCAGGATCCAAATGATAGCCAAGTTTCATCAGAAATGTTTACATTTGAAAGAAACTCCCGATCTTCCTCTATCAACATTAACTGCATGCAGACCTGCACGCGAATGTCCTCTTGTTCGGGATTCAGCAGTCTTGGAACCCATCGCACACAAACCCATGTCATGTGTAATTTTTCCGTCACCAATTTGTGGGTGGCACCCATGAACTGTTCCCTCACAATGACAGCAGCAGTGTTGGTGTTTTCTTCCGCAAGATCAGTAACTGGAGCACCGGGTCCATCTTCGTTTGAAATTGTTTCTCGTCTTTAAACATTTTAAACCATCTTCGAGCTGTGCTGTAGGGAAGAACAGACTCTCCATAGGATTCCTGTAGTATTGTATAGGTCTCAGCTGAAAATTTATTGAGACGAAAGCAGAATTTCGAAACCTCATATTGTTCCTCGCGTGTTACCTCCATTGCAACGCTAGGTGATACTGAACATCTCTGACCTTGCCTGCCTCTCACAGGTGGGAACCACGAGTCCCAACAATGAAACTACTACGGCGTGTTTCTTGCACATTAAGCTAACAGAATATCATAAGATTAAATTTCAGCACGAGGAATTATAACCATAAGAAAATTATGATAATTCTTTATTGAACAACCCTCTTATATGCAGACATGAAGAATAAAGGTATAGAAAGAAAATAACTTTGGTTTCTTGAAGATTTTTAAGAGCTTTCACATCAAAAAAATTTCGGAAGCAACACTTTTCATCTCGTGCTTGTATATAGGCACTATGTGTTGAAAGCGTATACATTTCAGGCCATACACTGTAAACTTCGGTTTTCATTGCTCTCATGAGCATCCAAGCCTACAACTTTAGTCATAGAAATCCTGCGTCACAGCTCCAGTGACGCAAACCAAGGTGAAAATGATTTCCTTTCCTAACGAAAAGCTTAGGAACTGGTTAATTCATGGATAGTTCACAGCCTTGGTGAAACAGTAATGGTTAGTCCACAGGCTTCGTTTAATGTTGACGCAGAACCACAAGAACAATTTTCTTTGTGATTGAGTGGAAATATATATTGTTAACAAATCAAATCATTCCAGACGATTCTCTGTACCAACGTTTCGCAAAATAGCAAATCAGCACATTTTTTTCCAGCTAAAGTATCCCGCACCTGTAGCCGATTGCCAGTTATGAGCCACGTTTGGATCCCAGTTTGAGAAAGCGTGTTAGACAATGGATCTGTGACTAGGATACGTCTAGTGAGCTTTGTGACAGTGCAGACTCAAGATACATTCCTTTCTCCTGTGAATGACAGAAAAACCAGCACCACATCGAATGGTTCTTTCCTTTCCTTTGCAGAATATTCCCTGATTCAAATATAGTAAGATAGATGTAAAAAAATGTTTTGCGTCTCCACTCTATTTCGAAATTAATGACTTGAGACAAGCTTATACATCCAATTCAATTTGTCCACACCACCAATTTACAAAAATTAAAAAGGTTGTCTGACAACAAAATTGTTTGTTTCGAACGGGGATGTTCAAAGCACTCCTGAGCAATTTCAATCCATGGTGGAACGTTCCATTGTTTGGATGTAGCCGTCAATCAGTCGTGGTACTCCATCAATGAGATCAGCAAACCAGCCGCAGTCCGAATGGTCCCATTCTTCAATGGCGAGTCTGCGTATCTCGCACAGAGCACATGGTCATTTTCGACTTAGAAAAGCAGCTCGATTCAATCGACCACACACGTGTTCGTCTAGATTCATGTTCGAGGAACAGGCAATCTATTGCTTTCTGGTGATCCTGGCATGCCGAAGGAAAAAAACAGTGCGATGAGCACGCGAGCTATGTCCATCAAGATGAAATTGTCACCATAACTTACGTGATACGGCCCCAATATCGGTTTCAGAATCTGGTCCCTGTCTTGCGGAGCAGAGGATTTCCCTCAACAGCCACGAGAGAGTTGCGGCGGCCCCATGGTAGTACCACTGGAAAACATGGCTCGCCAACACCACTTTGTTGCGAGACACAGCGTTGGAGGCATTGGATATTACCGGGTTGTCCCCAAACACGTTGTTTGCAGTTATCAGAATACTAACGGATCCGAACTTCGTTCACGAATAACATAAGATTCGAGTACTGTGACGTCCATTGTGCATAATATCGTGCTCATCTGTAACGGAGTGCGTGGTGTAGTGGTGTACGATGCGATGTTCGACTTGATCGCAGGAAATAGTGATACGCCTCATATAGTTTTATGCGATACATGATCTCCTGTAGCCTCTTAGAGTACCTAATTCAGGTCTGAGGCAGTTAGCACACGGATCCTTTGATTCAAAAGTCGTAGATATCGATCATCCTGAACACCTATCGAACTTAGACCGTCGGTGAGTCTCAAATCGTCAACACCACCTGTCAATTGGAACCGATTACACGATCGCACCAAATCACAGATGGAGGTGAAGCAGTGGTTAGCACACTGGACTCGCATTTATGAGGATGACGGTTCAATCCCGTGTCCGGCCATTCTGATTCAAGTTTTCCGTGAGTTCCCTTTCGCTCCAGGCAAATGCCAGGTGGATCCTTCGAAGGGGCACGGCCGATTTCCTTCACTATCCTTCCCTAATCCGATGAGACCGATGACTGCGATGTTTGGTCTCCTCTGCACAAACAACGCAACCCCAATCCAACCCCGCATCAAACCACTTTGACTTTGCAATTAATTCCAGTATGGCTTTCTACCAATAGGTGACGCTAATATCAACTGTGTGTATGTTTACAAATAAAGGTAACCTATGACCCTCCGATTGGTACTCAGGCACTATCACAATAGATAACCACCTGCACGACATGTGAGGGTAATGCAATTTTTTCGTTATTTGTGTTTTGTTTGCCACTGTTCGATACAACGAGACAATGTCAAAATCAAACGTGATTCTGGCTACATAATATATCAGTCTTCAAAGATAGACATCCTAAATTGTGTTAATGGAACTGAGCCAATGATGGAAAGGCAGACACGTTCACAGACGCCTTGAGAATTAGAGGAAAGGAATATCTTCTGCCGGGTAGGTAAATGCTGAGGCTGAATATAGATACAGCGATGATCAGCGAAGTGAAATAGAAAGAAGACGATGGATTTCTGGTCAGATGGGTATAGGCTATAGCACAAAATGGTGTGACGGAAGCAGGTTTCGTTATGGTTGGCAAGTAAGATTCTTTATGGACAGGAAAGAAGAGCACAGAGTGAGTTACTGTGAACAGTTGAGTGGTATTATTGCTCTCATGAGAATCGACGAAAACCAACACCGACAACGGCAGTTCAGGTGTACATGCCGACATTGCAAAGTGAAGAAAAAGAGATATAGAAAGTATATCAGAATATCGAACTTGTATTTCAATACGAGAAGATGAAAATCTAATAGTGAAGGGGGATTCCAATGCGTCTGTAGGGGAAGAGTAGAGGGGACCGTTAAATGAGTACATGGGATTGATACTAGGAAATAGAGACGAGAAAGATTAATTGACGTCTGTAACAAAATTCAGCTAGTATTAGCAAATACTCACTCCAAGGATCAGAAGATAAGTTGATATACCTGGAAAAGGCCACGATATAGGAGAATATCTCAGTTACATTACATCATGGTCAGACAGAGATTCCGGAATCAGATACTAGATTGAAAGTGGTACTCTAGAGCGGATATAGAACCAGATCACAACTTAGTAATGATGAAAGGTGGACTGAAGTTTAAGAGATTAGCTACGAAGCATCAGTTTGCAAAGAAGTGGCATAAAGAAGTACAATGGAATGAAAAGTGCTGCATGAAGTTCTCTGAGGCTGTAGATAATGCTATAAGGAATAGCTCAGTAGGCAATTAGATTCAATAACCGTGGACTTATCTAAAAAAAAGTCAATCACAGAAATTGGAAAGAAGAACATGAGTACAAAATAGATACCTGCGAAGAAACCATGGATGGCAGAAGAAATACTTCATCTGATCGACAAAAGATGGCCGCCCGTAGTGACCGAGCGGTTCTAGGCGCTTCAGTCTGGAACCGCGCGACCGCTACGGTCGCAGGTTCGAATTCTGCCTCGGACGTGGAGGTGTTGTTATGTCCTTAGGTTAGTTAGGTTTAAGTAGTTCTATGTTCTTGGGGATTGATGACCTCAGATGTTAAGTTCCATAATGCTCAGAGCCATTTGAACCGTTTTTTGACAAAAGACGGAAGAACAATAAATGTTCTCGGGAATTCAGGAAAAGCACTGAAGTAAAAGCGTAATGACTGGTTGAAAAATATGAAGCAATCGAACAGAAATAATTGGTCCGTAGGATTGACTCAGCGTATAGAAAAGTGAAAACAACATTATGTGAAATTAAAAGCAATGGTGGTAACATTAAGAGTGCAATGGGAGTTACATTATTAAATGCAGAGTAGAGAGCAGATAGGTGGAAATAGTACACTGAAGGCCTCAATGAGGACGAAGACTTGTCTAATGTGACTGAAGAAGAAGAAGGAGTCGATGTACAGTAGAAGAGGTAGGGGATCGAGTATTATAATCGGAATTTAAAAATGCTTTTTACAACTTCAGATAGAATTAGGCAGAAGGGATAGAAAATGTTCTATCAGAATCTCTAAAATTATGGGGGAAGTGACAGTAAAACGACTATTGCCGTTGGTGTGTAGAATGAATTAGGCTGGCGATAAATTTTGCAAAAACGTTATCCTCCCGAATCCGAAGATTGAAAGGAACGATAACAGCGAGAATTACCTCAAAATCAGCTTAATAGCTCTAGTATCCAAATTACTGACAATGACACACACATAAAAAAAATTGCATCATCTCGGTTCCGAGAGTTCCGGAACTTGTACAGAAAATCGGAATAGAGATCAACATAAACATCACTCCCGCCCTTTTTATTGCTCATGAAAAACACACATTGTATGTTGTATGACCATACAGCGAGACTTCAGAGGTGATGCTCCAGATTACTGTACACACCGGTGCCTCTAACAGTAGCACCTCCTCTTGCATTGATGCATGCTTGTATTCGTCGTGGCATATTGTCCTCAAGTTCATTAAGGCACTGTTGGTCCATATTGCCCCACTCCTCATCGGCGATTCGGATTAGATCCGTCAGAGTGATTGGTGGGTCACGCCGTCCAAAATCAGCCCTTTTCAATCTCTCCAAGGATGTTCGATAGGGTTCATTTCTGGAGAACATATAGGCCCCTATTGTCGAGTGATGTCGTTATCCTTAAGGACGTCATTCACAAGATGTGCACGATGGGGCACGAATTGTCTTCCATGAAGAATGCCTCGCCAATCTGTTGCCGATATGCATGTGCCGATATTGTTGCACAATGGGTCGGAGGAAGGCATTCACGTATCGTACAGCCGTTACGGCACCTTTCATGACCACCAGCGGCGTACGTCGGCCACACATGATGTCAACCCAAAACAGCAGGGAACCTCCACCTTGCTGCACTCGCTGTACAATGTGTCTAAGGCGCTAAGCATGACCGAGTTGCCTCCAAACACGTCTCCGACAATTGTCTGGTTGAAGACATATGCGTCACTCATGCCAATCCAAAGTGGTCCATTTGGCATGTTCTTGGGCCAATCTGTACCGCGCTGCATGGTGTCTTGGTTGCAAAGATAGACCTCGCTATGGACATTGGGAGTGAAGTTACGCATTATGCAGCCTATTGCACACAGTTTGAGTCGTATCACGACGTCCTCTAGACGCATGAAAAGCATTATACAACATGGTGACGTTGCTGTCAGGGTTCGTTCGATCCATAACCCGTAGGTAGCGGACATCCACTGCAGCAGTAGCCCTTGGGCGTCCTGCGGGAAGCAAGTCATCAACAGTTCCTGTGTCTATGTATCTCCACCATGTCAGAACAACTTCGCTTTGGTTCACTCCTGGACACATGGACACTTCCCTTGTTGAGAGCCCTTCCTGGCACCAAGTAACAATGCAGAAGCGATCGAACCGTGGTATTCACCATCTGGGCATGGAGGAAGTACAGACAACACAAACCGTGTACCTCCTTCCTGGTGGAATAACTAGAACTGATGGGTTGTCGGACCCCCTCCGTCTACTAGGCTCTGCTCATGCATAGTTGTTTACATCTTTGGGTGGGTTTAGTGACATCTCTAAACAGTCAAAGGGACTGTGCCTGTAATACAATATCCACAGTCTAGCACTGCAAAAAAGAGCATTCCTGGCCAATAGAAGTCTACTAGTATCAAAAATACCCCTTAATCCAATCAAGAAATTTCTTAGTTTATACATTGGAGCACAGCAATGAATGGTAGGTAGACACGAACTGTGAGAAAAACGGAACAAAAGCTCATCTGCGAGGAAAGCAGTACGTGCGAAACACTAGCAAGAAGAGGAGACAGGACAAGAGGGCATCTGTTAAGACATCAGAAACTATCTTCCATGGTATTAGAGGGACGAAAACTGTGGGGGAAAACAGAGATATGAATGTACCCAGAAAATAATTGAGGACGTACGTTGCAAGTGTAACTCTAAGATGAAGAGGTTGGCACAGGAGGGGAATTCATGGTTGGCCGCATCATATCAGTCAAACGACTGATGTCTCAAAAAAATTGAAAAATAAACTACTGGCCCAGCTCAGCCAGGAAGCATATCACCTGCATACAGCAAGACTTTGGGGTGGAGTCATCGTTCGTGCTTGTGTTTTTAAGTTGTGAAGAACTTTCAGATAGAGGTAATTCGTCAGTATAATGCTAATGCTCGCCTGGAGCCACAACATTTCAGAGTAGTTTATTGCTCTCAAATGTATTTAAATAGGTTGACAAACATATTCCTATATGTAATAGGGGGATGCACATCTTCTTCCAAAGGCTTCAACGATTTTAAGGTACGTTGTGAAACGGCGATAATGCTTGGTAAATACGCAGCTGAAAGAAAAAAAATAAAGAAAAGCTTCGCTACTTTATGAAGCGGTATATTTAATATCTGAGTAACGCCTTATCGCTAATATCATTTAGCAATCTCGGAAAATGAAAGCAATAACGGTCAAACTCGACATATTTAATGCTGCTCAGTAGAAGTAGCAACATCTAAGGGCTGTAGAAGGAAAAAAAATAAAAAAATTTCCTAGCAATAGTACTAGCTATCGTTCTGATGAGTTAAACTCAAAGGAAAAGAACTTTGTCCTTCCACAAAACTATTGAAAGATTCTAATTACAATTGTAGCATAGATTATGGTTTATTGAAGATAAATACACAGGTATATTAAGGTATTCTATTTCACTGTATGTCACGTATCACAACGAAAACCTTCGTGTTCAATAATAAAGATTATGTAGCTAAAGTATATGATACTTTCAATATATCTGCATCAATTCGAATTTCTGAAGATAATAAACTGAGTTAAGCAGTAGCACCTGAAGTGTAAATTTAAGGAATGCCTCCCTTCGAATCTTTTTACACAAGTGGGTGGTAAGATGAAGTTCGCTACGTTGATATTCACTATCAAATCACATTAAAATGATTACCTGTCAGAAGTCTGAATAAGCACCTTTTGAAGACGGGCCACTGCGAGACGGGCATGTTGAGACTCAGTTTTTTCCAAGATAGTGACAGGGATAAGGAGTCAAGTTGACTCCAGTGCTTTGGTCAGCTGCGCCATCTTTCTCGTTTCAGGATCCATGGTGCGAACATCCTGATCGAGATGGTCCCACAGGGTCTCAGTCGGCTTTCAATCCGGTCTTTTCGTGGCCAGAAGAGTAGTGTGAACTCATCATGGAGCTCTTCAAACTACTAACCACGCACATTCATTGCGAGCTGGTTACACGTTGCACTGTCCTATTGTCGAGGAAAAACAATCTGATCTACAGTTTCCTAGGCTCCCGCTTTGGATAGCGACATTATGTCATCCACAGTATACTTTAACCACAGTGGCACGTGAACAGTTCATAAACTCAGCCACTTCGGGAATACTTCCACCCTTGGCTGAAAGCCAATACACATGCCCTAATGATAAATGGGTCCGGTTCCGTATTACGACGACTTCACTGTTTCCCTCTTCATATACTCTCCATTTTCAGCACTCCCACCTGCCGTCTGTGACTGGTTGCTGTAAATTGACATGTAACATAAGCGGTAATCACACTAATGTATATTTCGTAGCCTGGCGAAATTAATGTTTCAGATTCTTACAGGAGGTTGTACAGATAAATATGGTCTGTCATTATAGGTTATCTGTATTGAGCTGACTGCAATGTAAATAACAAGAACTAAACCAGACGCGTTTCGCTTTTATTTACAAAGCATCTTCGGTGGTATTCTGTAAATTGGACACACAAGTTTGTACATTTATTTTTTCATTCTTTTAGGTTAAAACAACGTTTTCTTTATGAAGCTGATCTGTAAGCTACTTACGGTGTTTCTTTACATAGTCTGCACCTTCCCCTCATGCTAGCATTGGTTGATGTCGACAGGCTTCATTCCACATCTGCAGTCTTTGGCATTTTGCGTTATTTCCTGCACTGAATATAAATGACTTTCTTAACTGTTTTTCATTCATCACTGTTACAGTGTTGATGCCTATTCATTTGTTTCCGTTCACGTTGTGAATGTTGCCAACATATGAAACGATTTTGTGTGTGTGTGTGTGTGTGTGTGTGTGTGTGTGTGTGTGTGTGTGTGTGTGTGTGTGAGAGAGAGAGAGAGAGAGAGAGAGAGAGAGAGAGAGAGAGAGAGAGAGAGAGAGAGTTAGTGAAATTGTTTTCTATGTAGGTAGAGACGGGTTGTGACTTTTTTCCCAAAGGGCAGGGGGGGGGGGGGGGGGAGGAACGACAGGGATGGCCTAGACAGTGATTATGGGTAAATGCAGCCTGTGATTATATTTGTACTTGTAGTGTTATATTAAGTGGTCAATCAGATCAAACAGTGTGTGGTTGGCCAAGATGATCTGATCATTTATGAGCTGTTTCTCTTTTGTTATGGTTTTTTGGATGTGGTAGTTCTCTTGTAAGGTGAGAAGTTGTTTTTCGTTGTTGCATATCCTTATGATTTGTATGTCTGTGTCTCTGGTTGTAATTTTATATAGGTGTTTGTGTAAGTGTAATGATTTGTCTATACTTCCAAGTTCTTACATGTTCCTTGCATCTAGAGTCAATTGTCCTCCTGGTTTGACATACGTATCTTCCATCACGTGTATTGCATTTTAGTTGGCTTATTCCTGATCTCTGATACAGATCAGAAGGCCGGGGTGGCCGAGTGGTTCTAGGCGCTACAGTCTGGGACCACGCAACCACTACGGTAGCAGGTTCGAATCCCTCCTCGGACATGGATATGTGTGATGTCCTTAGGTTGGTTCGGTTTGAGTAATTCTTTTGTTGCTCTACGCGCTAAACAGGGTGAGGAAAGTGTAAATCGAAAGGCTGTGCTACTTAAGTCAAACGGAAGCCTCAACGGTACATTCCACCTGGAAATACAATAAAATGTCCAGTGCGTTGTTCTATTGGCTTGCATACAGTGAATCATTTCCAACATGGTTGAGAGTTCTTTTAAGACAGACATCATACAGGTCAAACAACGAACACGGAGCAGCGAAAGTCGCGACAAGATGATTCAGAAACCAGTATGTGTAATCAAACCTACAGGGCAAGTTACTTTATCCCAACCAAGTTAATCTCTCAGACCAAAAGAAGACTACAGTAGGTTACGGTTCCTCCTCTGGTTACTAAATCAGAGTGCCAAAGAGGCGCATTTCACATGTTGTGTTTTATTTATAGATAAGTCTTCATTGGCAGAGGCTGATGATTTCCTCGGGATTTTGACCTCTGGACTGGGAAAACTTATGACATGGGTATAAGGGATGGGGGAATGTGGGAATTTTTTTCATTAACACTGTATCCTCTTTCTTTTGCTTCCACTACTTTTATCTCCATCTACCTTTCTTTCTCTTTTACCGCCACCATCTGTCTCTGACCAGCACTACTGCTCACTCGCTTTGGATCCCACTGTGACCCTTTTCATCTACCTCTCTTCCTCTTTCACTGCGCTTTCTGTTTCCCATCATAGATGTTTCCTGTCTCTCTGCCTCCCAGTGATATTGTCACCCACTATCCCTTTCTCTCCTTCACTGCCAGTTTATCTTTGCCACCACCACTATCCGCTCTCTCTGTCTTCCATTGGCATTGTCTCCTCTCTCTTCCATCCTCCATTGTCACTATCTCTCTGCTACACTCTTTCAGCACAAAAAACTTAAAAAAAGCAAGGCACCATGAAAGAATTATCCGAATGGAACGGAAATCGGTAGATGTTCATAAACAGACAGAAAATCATTACAGTTTCAGTAATGCATTTGTTAACCTATTACACTTGCAAAGGAATATTCGGCCTCTCATTATCTGATAGCGTTTGTGGCTGTCCTGCAATATGATACCTTGCCAAATTCTGTCCAACAGGAGCGTTAGAGCATCAAGATCTCGATTTGGACAGAGGGCCCTGCGCATAATGCTACAAACTTTCCCAATTGAGGAAAGATCCAGGAGACCTGTCTGGCCAAAGCAGGCTTTGGCAAGCACGAATACCATTAGTAGAAACACCAGCCGCTTGCGGTTGGGCGTTATCTTCCTGAAATGTAAACCCAGGATGATTTGACATGAAGGGCATCAAAACGTTGCATAGAATAACGTCAGCGTGTCGTTATGCTGTAAGGTATCCGGTAATGTTATTGCTGCATCTTGGCTCATTTTGTTGTGCGATTCTTCACTTTAGATAGTTCCACTCTAGATCCGAATGATCACCAAAGTCGTGTATGGAGATGTCCCTGAGAGTGGTGGTGTACCAAATTGACTGTACCTAGTATATGACGTGAGAATCAGGAATGCTGATGTCGGATGACATTTCATTACATGGCAGGACCTCTTTGGGTGTCATACGCGGCACCCTTACAGCAAAGCGGTACTTTGGCGAAATTCTACACCCCATTCTGTTGCCTTTCGTGGAAACCCATCCTGGGCTTATATTTCAGCAAGGTAATGCCCACCCACACACGGCAAGAGTTTCTACTTCTTGCTTTCGTGCTTGCTAAAGCCTGCCTTGGTCTGCAAGGTCGCTGGATATCATCCCAGTTGAGAAAGTTTGGAGCATTATGGACAGGCCCTCAAACTAGCTCTGCATTTTGAAAATCTAAGGAACCAGTTGGACAGAATTTGGCACAGTATCCGTCAGGATGACACTCAACAATTCTGTCAGTCAATGCCAATCCAAATAACTCCTTGCGTAGGGGCAGAGGGTATTGACTAATTTAATATGTTAAGCTCTTTCTCTTGAATGAATCATCAAATTTTTCTGAAATTGTAATCACTTGTTTGTCTATACATGTGCGTCTCATCTACTCACTTCCTTACTGTTCGGCAAATCTTTTTTACGCTATTAGAGTGAATATTTGCATGCCAAAATTTTTGACAAGGCAAGAGGAATGAGGATTGACGCAGCTGGTTCCCCATTTTTCTTTCAGAATATTTAAAAGAGGAACATATTCACCTCTTCAGCTGATTCCCTTCGTTTGCCTTCTACAGCAGGGTGTGCTGGTTACACAAAAAGAATTCCGTAGGTCAATAATGTTTGCCCGACAGTTTATTTAAATACTTCGTCACATTTTCGTTCTTGGACACATATCAATAACAAATAACTGTGTACAATATAACATTAAAACAAAGTTATCTCCAAACCAGCGCATGTTCACTTTAAACCACTTAACATAGGGGTGTACAATTATCTCCCAGCCAACGCATTATCACTTTAATCCACTTAACATAAAGGTATACAATTATTGTAAGGCATACCTACAGCAGACCAAGAAATGCGCTGGTTGATTTCCAAGTACAAAGAATTTTGTATTTAAAAATAACTGTAAGGTGCATAAGCCTCCAGGTGGCACCATCGAATAATTTCCAGGCCAAGACAGCCTACGTAGGCGTGAAGTGCCAATTGTACAGAGTCTTTGTGACGTAAGATGTATTAGTGAAAATACGGTGACAAAAGCACATTTTGGTGATTTCAGAACCCTTGCGACGTACCTAAAATCTCTGCCGTTTGTTCACTACAATAAAATTAAAAATACTGTCATATTGACAAAGAGGTTGTTGTAGGGTAGAGAATGCGGAAGAAACAGCAACACAGCTACAGAGAAAGGTACAATGGACGTGACGCAGATAGTTGTGTTGGGCAGTTGTTTGTTGAACATTACCGTTGAAGAGAATCAAAGATTTCAGTATAATACACTTTGAAGAGGGGTATACTGCCTACACGTAAATTGGACACGCTTGCATGTTGTAATAGTGCAAGTGGGAACGATAACATATGCTTGAGAGGAAGTATACCTGGGTAATATGGGAAGTTAAGGAGTATTATATCTCACAGTAACTATCTCTTGTTTAGTTTGCACAGAAATATTCCTGCCATGATCAGAGGTCATCATTGACGTCCTTTCACATTAGTACGAACCAAAAGTAGCCAGTCATCATATGGTCACGCATTTTCAAATTGAGTACTTAAAGGTAAGAGAACGCATTTGATATACTTCTATATTCTATTGGCGAGGTGGGCGGAGTGATTGCCTGTTCTGAGAGGACTGCTGTGCGGCTAGTATGCCTGATGCGGATTCAATGCTAAGTATTGTTAGGGACTTTTTTCTTGGTGGGAGGACTGAGAAGAGGTGCGCTCCAGGGCACTGTATCCGGGTGGCAAAACCGTGTGTCTGGCAGACGTTTCACGCTGCCCATGTCGCCATATAGAGCTGCCGACTGTGAAGTCTGTAGACAACTGAGCGGTTTCGCACCTAAACTAAGAATTCAGAAGCAGGACACGACGAATATTGTAAGTTGAGCCTTCCTCGTTATGGAGAGTGTGATAAAGTGGTTGGAAACACTTTTGTGTTGTAAATGTTGCCTGGTAGGCCACCGACGATGAGAGATATTTTTGTGAAGCTCAAAAGCCATCCCTTGTCTAAAGCCACTCATCACGGGCTAACCATAAAAAAAAAATGGTTCAAATGGCTCTGAGCACTATGGGACTCAACTGCTGAGGTCATTAGTCCCCTAGAACTTAGAACTAGTTAAACCTAACTAACCTAAGGACATCACAAACATCGATGCCCGAGGCAGGATTCGAACCTGCGACCGTAGCGGTCTTGCGGTTCCAGACTGCAGCGCCTTTAACCGCACGGCCACTTCGGCCGGCTGCTAACCATCTGCCAGCACTTACATACACCGTGCAGTAGTAATAAATGCACCAGCCACTTGTCGCTGACAACAATTGTGTGTGCGTGTGTGTACAACTGCAGAAGACTGACTACTACATTTTCTACCACGACTCACCAACCCAATGCTTCTTTGTTTGTGTAATTGGTATTAACTTCGCAGGCACTGCTGTGCGGCTAGTATGCCTGATGCGGATTCAACGCTAAGTATTGTTAAGGAATTTTTTCTTGGTGGGAGGACTGAGAAGAGGTGAGCTCCAGGGCACTGTATCCAGGTGGCAAAACCGTGTGTGTCTGGCAGACGTTTCACGATGGCCATGTCGCCATATAGAGTTGCCGACTGTGAAGTCTGTAGACATGTGAGCGGTTTCTCACGCAGCCACAACCACTGATTGGTGGCACTGCTGCCCGTCTCGGTGGTCTGCCTCGCAGCATGTGGCGACCACAAAAGGTGGCTGCCCTCGTAACTACGCAGGGAACTGTAACGGCAGCGTACACACGGCGCAACAGCCACACCACTGTTTAAAACGCGCGACTGCAAAGCTGCTAACACTCTAGTTGTTGACCGCCTTTCTCCTCGTGGTTGATCTGCACAGTGGTAGACAATGGCGCTGAATATGAGAACACACGGTCCAAACTTCAATACGGAATTTTTCCTATGAGGGTGAAAAGTAGCCTGCCATATTGGACCTGAAACATGACCCTCGCTTATAGCAACGAGATCGCAAAGAAAAAACATGTGGTAGTCCGTCACAGAAAAATTTGAAACAGATTTCACTGACATGTCCCCAACAAAGATGAACTTAAACAGTAATGAAGGTAAAATTTGTTTCAACCATATATCAGCAATACGTCAAATATTATAGTTACTGAAATACTTTACAAAATCAGGACATGCAAATTTGTATTTCAAGCAGACATCTCACCCGCAGGTTAACCATTATTTCAAACCTTCCTACATTTTAGTCATTTCTATGCACCTTGAGTCGTAATTTAATCGTCAAACACTGTTTGGATGCTTATAGTAGCGTTTGCATGTGCAGAGTTTTCTATGGCTAATTCATACTGTAGTTTGGCAACGCAATGTGTCGACGAACATATACCTATCTACACTATGCGATCAAAAGTATCCGGACACCTGGCTGAAAATGACTTACAAGCTCGTGGCGCCTTGCATCGGTAACGCTGGAATTCATTATGATGTTGAACCACCCTTGATGACAGCTTCTACTCTTGCAGGCATATGTTCAGTCAGGTGCTGGAAGGTGTCTTGAGGAATTGCAGTCTATTCTTCAAGGAGTGCTGCACTGAGCAGTGGTATCGATGTCGATCGGTGAGACCTGGCACAAAGTCGGCGATCCAAAACACCCCAGAGGTGTTCTGTAGGATTCAGGTCATGACTCTGTGCAGACCAGTCCATTACAGGGAAGGTTCAAATGGCTTTCAGGACTATGGGACTTAACGTCTGACGTCATCAGTCCCCTAGACTTAGAATTGCTTAAATCTAACTAACCTAAGGACATCACCCAGAACCATGCCCGAAGCAGGATTCGAACCTGGGACCGGAGCAGCAGCGCAGTTCCGGACTGTAGCGCCTAGAACCACTCGGCCACAGCGACCAGCCTACTCCACCACAGGCCGTGCGTTATGAACAATTGCTCGATGGTGTTGAAAGATGTAATCCCCGAATTTCTCTTCAACAGTGGTAAGCAAGAAGGTGCCTAATATATCAATGTATGCCTGTGCTGTGATAGTGCCACTCAAAACAAGGGGTGCAAGCCGCCTCCATGAAAAACACGACTATACCATAACACCGAATTTTACTGTTGGCACTAAACACGTTGGCAAATGACGTTCACCGGGAATTAGCTAAACGCACACCCTGCCATGGGACCGCCACATTGTGTACCGTGATTTGTCACTCCAAACAACATTTTTCCACTGTTCAATTGTCCAATGTTTAGGCTCTTTACACCAAGCGAATCGTCGTTTGGCATTTACCACCGTGATGTGTGGCTTATGAGCAGCCGCTCGTCCTTGAAATCTGTTTTCTCACCTTCCGCCTAACTGTAAGGGTACTTTCAGTGGATGCTGATGCAGTTTGGAATTCCAGTGTGAAGGTCTGTATACCTGTCTGCCCATTATACATTTCGACCCTCTTCAACTGGCGGCGATCTCTATCCGTGAAGAGACAAGGTCGGCCTATACGCTTTCGTGCTGTACGTGTCCTTTCAAGTTTTCACTTCACTATCACATCGGAAACAGTGGACCTGGGGATGTTTAGGAGTGTGGAAACCTCGCGTACATAGGCATGACACAAGTGGCATCCAATCACCTGACCACGTTCGAAGTCAATGAGTTCCGCGCAGCGCCCCATACTGCTCTCCAACTATGTCAAATGACTACTGAGGTCGCTGATGTGGAGTACCTGGCGGTAGGTGGTAGCACAATGCACCTAATAGGGAAAAGTATGTTTTTGAGGGTGTCCATACTTTTGATCACTAAACTTAATCTTTTGGGTTGTTAGGTCATGTAATTCTTATAAACGATCGACGCTTCGACTCTTCTGCTGAGGTCTTCTTCCGGATGTTGTAGTGTCCACTGTTGATTGAACAGCGTGTTAAATCTACAGTGGACATCACAACGTCCCGAAGAAGATGCCAGAAATTTGGTCGGAACATCGTTCGTTTACAAAAAATACCACACGTGTCATTGACTCAGAAGATTTTAACTTCATATACTCATCTCTTTATTTGACGAACTCATACGAAGGGCAGCAAACTTCTTTAAGTTCTGCCTAATCTTGTTGAACATTTTATGAAATACACTCCTGGAAATTGAAATAAGAACACCGTGAATTCATTGTCCCAGGAAGGGGAAACTTTATTGACACATTCCTGGGGTCAGATACATCACATGATCACACTGACAGAACCACAGGCACATAGACACAGGCAACAGAGCATGCACAATGTCGCCACTAGTACAGTGTATATCCACCTTTCGCAGCAATGCAGGCTGCTATTCTCCCATGGAGACGATCGTAGAGATGCTGGATGTAGTCCTGTGGAACAGCTTGCCATGCCATTTCCACCTGGCGCCTCAGTTGGACCAGCGTTCGTGCTGGACGTGCAGACCGCGTGAGACGACGCTTCATCCAGTCCCAAACATGCTCAATGGGGGACAGATCCGGAGATCTTGCTGGCCATGGTAGTTGACTTACACCTTCTAGAGCACGTTGGGTAGCACGGGATACATGCGGACGTGCATTGTGCTGTTGGAACAGCAAGTTCCCTTGCCGGTCTAGGAATGGTAGAACGATGGGTTCGATGACGGTTTGGATGTACCGTGCACTATTCAGTGGCCCATCGACGATCACCAGTGGTGTACGGCCAGTGTAGGAGATCGCTCCCCACACCATGATGCCGGGTGTTGGCCCTGTGTGCCTCGGTCGTATGCAGTCCTGATTATGGCGCTCACCTGCACGGCGCCAAACACGCATACGACCATCATTGGCACCAAGGCAGATGCGACTCTCATCGCTGAAGACGACACGTCTCCATTCGTCCCTCCATTCACGCCTGTCGCGACACCACTGGAGGCGGGCTGCACGATGTTGGGGCGTGAGCGGAAGACGGCCTAACGGTGTGCGGGACCGTAGCCCAGCTTCATGGAGACGGTTGCGAATGGTCCTCGCCGATACCCCAGGAGCAACAGTGTCCCTAATTTGCTGGGAAGTGGCGGTGCGGTGCGCTACGGCACTGCGTAGGATCCTACGGTCTTGGCGTGCATCCGTGCGTCGCTGCGGTCCGGTCCCAGGTCGATGGGCACGTGCACCTTCCGCCGACCACTGGCGACAACATCGATGTACTGTGGAGACCTCACGCCCCACGTGTTGAGCAATTCGGCAGTACGTCCACCCGGCCTCCCGCATGCCCACTATACGCCCTCGCTCAAAGTCCGTTAACTGCACATACGGTTCACGTCCACGCTGTCGCGGCATGCTACCAGTGTTAAAGACTGCGATGGAGCTCCGTATGCCACGGCAAACTGGCTGACACTGACGGCGGCGGTGCACAAATGCTGCGCAGCTAGCGCCATTCGACGGCCAACACCGCGGTTCCCGGTGTGTCCGCTGTGCCGTGCGTGTGATCATTGCTTGTACAGCCCTCTCGCAGTGTCCGGAGCAAGTATGGTGGGTCTGACACACCGGTGTCAATGTGTTCTTTTTTCCATTTCCAGGAGTGTATGTTCAACTGGTTGCTTAGTATTTTACGCAAGGTGATCAGAGCTTGCTGCGCCACTAACTTGCCTTTACAGTGCCACTACTGTGTGCCTGGAGCGCTACTCACGACCTGTAGCATCGCCACTAACGTCAGCGGAAGCGCTGTTTGCGAACCACCGAGCAGCGCTACAGAATGGCGCAGAGCTTTAAAAGTCCGTCTACACTGCAGTTATGCTATCTATGCACATGTGCGTGATTTCCACGAGGCTGTGTAACCTGTGCAGTCGGTTCTGTCGTTAGGGGAGGTAGCGTCGTCGGTCATCTTGGTCAACTTCTACCAATTTACGCTAAGCTTATACGCCATCTTTCTCTTGCACTCAGCAGCTGAGAGAACACCTCGTGTGTAGGGCAAGTGCTTTCTTTCGTTTAGTGAAATCAGACTCATGTTGACAACCGAAAAGCTATTTCTAAACGCAGAAAAGGATCCTAGGTGGGTAGCTTGACACAGTCCTTTTAATATGGCGTCCGAAAGAAGTCTTTGGCAAACATCAGGAATTATTAGTGTTGGAAAGAGCCGTTTGCGAAACATTGTTTGTTTAGTTTAGCCTATTAGGATTAGACTTTTCAGGCCCTCTCTTACATTGGTTCTAGAACGATAAAAAAAACTTATTACTGAAACGTCCTTTACCAAACAGTCTTCTTGTGACTGTTATGTATAAAACTGAGGTAATATCACGAGAATGATTAATTCTAATAATGTTAGTAATAACAGATATTACTAGTGGTGATTGCAGTTGTTCAGAATCAAATTAATATTGATCTCCACAGCGCTTTAAAATGCAGGCTGTAACGGATATAAATGCTGACATTTCTATTGGTGACTGAGAACGGTGTACTGAACAACATTACATTAATAATTCTAGCTATCGCAAGTCGTAGTTTTAGGTTTGGTAGTACCTCCACGTAAATGTGGCAGTTAACGCTTATTTTACCTTGGGCAGCAGGTCAGGTATTGTGTGGACGCGAGGTCGCGAAACGTTTAGTCTATACTGTAGATAGCCCACTTAATGCTGCAGCTACGACTGAGCAGAAAACATCAGATTATACAGTTTGTGATATGTTTGTGGGAAGAGTTGCACGCAGAGAAGAGTCAACCAACGAAGTGATGTGTGTACATATTAAGTTGCCAAATATAAAAATATCAGACCTTACTCCGTCACACTCTGTATACTTATAAACAGCAAAAGTAATACAGTAACACAGATGAGAAGAATGAAATGATAGTATTCGTATCTGTTAAGAGAAGCAAAAGCAAATGTTAACCATTTTATCCTGCCTGGATAGATACGCGCATTAGCGCTCTGCTTACGGGATTCAGGGAGACACGCTTACGCGGAAACAAATCCACCCACTCGATTAAAAACATAAAAAGGTAGTAACTGCTCTCGAAAGAACTGATACCGTTGATGATCATGCAGCTACTCTAGGATAAATGATAATTAATTGAAACCCTCAGTTGCCGACAGGTATTATTGATATACCTCACGGGAGGCGTGCAAGGGATAAGTCTCTGCAGTAGCGCTATTCATCTGTGTCCTCGGTGGCTCAGAAGGATAGAGCGTCTGCCATGTAAGCAGGACATCCCGGGTTCGAGTCCCGGTCGGGGCACACATTTTCACCTGTCCCCATCGAGGTATATCAACAAAACCTGTGGGCAGCTGAGGGTTTCAATTAATTGTCATTTATTCTAGAGAGGCTGCACGGTCATCAATGGCATCTGTTCTTTGGGGAACAGTTGCTATCTTCACATATAGTTAAAGACTACCCGGTCATTGACCTTCCTCTGTGCGAATGCACACAGGTTGCCCGAACTCTTAGGGGAATCGTCACCTTAGTTGGTGCGAGTAATGAGTGGATGGGTAAGTATCTATTAGGAACATAACGTATGTAGATTGTGGACAGTTGGGAATGTGGGTCTCACAGGAGGCGTGCAAGGGATAAATGCCAGCAGTCGCACTATTCATTTATTTCCTCGGTGGCTCAGATGGATAGAGCGTCTGCCATGTAAGCAGGAGATCCTGGGTTCGAGTCCCGGTCGGGGCACACATTTTCAGCTGTCTCCAGCTAAGTACTTCAACAACACCTGTCGGCAAAAAAAAAAAAAAAAAAAAAAAAAAAACGGTTCAAATGGCTGTAAGCACTATGAGACTTAGAACTACGTAAATCTGGCTAACCTAAGGACATCACACACATCCATGCCCGAGGCAGGATTCGAACCTGCGACTGTAGCAGCAACGCGGTTCCGTACTGAATCGCCTAGAACCGCTCTGCCACACAGGCCGGCACCTGCCGGCAACGGAGGGTTTCAAATAATTACCATTTATTAGATTAACAACAGGTGTCAGTATCGATCGCATCTGGTTTTTTGGCGGTTTCCCACATCCGAGTAGGCGAATACTGGGCTGGTAACAACATCCAGTCTTCTCTGTTGATCCAGTATGGACATGGGACGTCGGCTGGCCATATATTTCACTAAGAAATTCGCCACACATCCGTGGAAACTGAAAAGTTCTTTTATATCATTTCGCTACCAGCTTCGGCAATTCAGTATGCCGTCATCAGGCCCCATATGCACTTCTAAAAAATAATCTATACTGGCATACTGGGGCCATATGTTTCTGGATGTTGTGAATTTTCAAGTGTTTGCTTCGAAGAGTTGACTGAGCAAAATGAACTGCCGGAACTCGCAGAGAAAATAATGTAAAGAACGTCTCTATTTGGTTGGCTGTCTGGCGAATTTCTTTGTTAAACATCCCGCCTTAGATCAAGATTCACAAACATTTCGATAAAATTCACACACTTTCGCAAGAATAACACTAGAGGCAAACAGATGAGGTACGCAGTGTACTCCTAGAGGGTGGGAGCGGGGTGGGGGGTTGGTGGGAGGGGCAGGTACAAGAAAGAGGGGTTGGAGGAGCAGGGCCGGGGAAGTATGGAGCAGTTGAAACGTGGCGCCGGCCGAAGTGGCCGTGCGGTTCTAGGCGCTGCAGTCTGGATTCGCGTGACCGCTACGGTCGCAGGTTCCAATCCTGCCTCGGGCATGGATGTGTGTGATGTCCTTAGGTTAATTAGGTTTAACTAGTTCTAAGTTCTAGGGGACTAATGCCTTGAGAAGTTGAGTCCCATAGTGCTCAGAGCCATTTTTTTTTTTTTTTAACGTAGCAAGAGGAAGGGCATCTGGCCGCCCTGTACAACTAACATTGACAACCCTGTGAAAATACGGGGTAAACGCCAGGAAAAATAGCTACTGACTAGAAGTCGAAGATTGTGTTACAACTGATGAGTCCTATAGAAGAACTTTATGACCATACAGCCTCAATTGTATCAGAGCTAGTAGAGGATGAAGCACTGAAATATAAAATAGGAAAAACTGTTGTATCGAGTTGTTTGTTTTTCTAGTACGAGCCGGTTCGTTTTACACAGGGTCAAACTGAAGCACAATCCTGAAACAAGAGAAAATACAGTTACTCAAGGGAGGAGAAAAGTAATCCGCACAGCCTGCGGGGCGTGTCCCGTGGCGGTCGGCCCGTGCGTATGACCGCTGGGGCAGGCGCGGCAAGTTGGTCGCCCGCAGTCCGGCGGCCCCACTACTGACTTCCCTGCCGTGGCCAGCCGCCCGCCAAGTTCGCCCGAGAACGCCATTCAGATCCAAGCCGCAGGGTGTTGAAGCCAGCAAGTTACTCGCGGTTAACTGGCTTTAACAAGAGGTCTGGAAAGTGTCACTCTGGACTTGCACTGTACTCTACGCGACACAGCGTGCACGGGCTAAAGTAATGTAGTTGAAGTCGCGTTTTGACGGGACTAGTTAACGATTAGCAAGTGCCGGCGCGTAGTGAATACAATTACCCTCACTAGTTAGCTTCCAGATTACAAGCCTGCAGCAAGTAGAACTCAACACCTAATTACCTGGCAGTCGGCATGGCAGTCACGTGCAAACTTGGAACGCGGCGCTTCCACGTTTATACATCTAGTTAGTCTTTTCTCCAGCAAGCCGAAAGAGTAGCATGGTTTTGTAGAGGTGGAGTAGAAAGTACGTGCTGAAATTACCAGGCAGCTTTACTGCAATTAAAAGTGCAACATTTTGATTATTCTTTATACATAGGCTGGACCATCATACCGTACCCAGACAAGAAAAGTGTCAGAAGCCAAGAAAACGGCTATATTTGGTTTATATCACTGAAAAACGTGTGAGAAGCACGAAAAACGTCAGTACTCCACATCGCAATTTGTAAACCACAGCGCAGTTGTCAGTTTGGTTATGACAGCTTCATGATTCACCGCGATAAGAATAGTATGAGACAAGAATAGTGCAGGTTCATTGTCGCAACAGGCAAGAGTGCGTGAGTCATTCAGGAAGAGCGGCCCATCGGAGCTGGACACTTTTCGTGTAGAAGGTAGCTGGAATGTAACTTCTATTACACTGAATATTACAATGTCGGTGTTTATACAGTGTCAGTATCCTGCATTAAAACGTCCTCCAGACGTGCAAACATGTCTTAAGCAACAGACAACTACAGGCGTTGTTAATATTACGAAATTTCGCACATTGCAGCGTTCTGCTATAAAGAAATTTCATACTGAACACCTTTTCTCGGTGAAATTTATTGCTATATTATTCAAGCCCGATTCTATGTTTTCGTGAATTGTCTTCCATAAATTGTACCTAATAAAGTTCCGCATTAAATTGCATTAATTTCCACAATTTATAATTTTGACATTTTTCTTTTTCTATTAAAACTAATTTAATTTGTTTATCTTTTATATTGTAACCGAAGTACTAATTTTTCCTCATAGATGTTTGAATGTCATACGATATTACAGCACATAGAGAGTGTAACAGGAGGAATGGCAAGCATTCAGAGATATGACAGGGAAAGTCTCGTAAACATGGACTCTAACACGTATTTCTTGAGACTTATGAGCAGTTCTTCATCTTCGATACTGTAGAACAGATCTCTTATATAGGCAGATCTTTGCTTTGAGATGTTGTAGTATGGATCAAAAAAAGAAATGAATAGCCAGGGAACATGGGCTCCAAGGTGAACGCCTTAGGAGCTGTGAGCACTTCTTCATTTTCACTACTGCGAAACACATCTACTCTGCTGATCAAATATTCATAGCTCCTAAGGCATGCATTTTAGAGCCCATGTGAACTAGTCAATTTTTTCTCGTTTTGGTTCATACTACCTACTCCCAAATTAAAGAAAGCAAAGGGCTTCCACTAGAAGAGTGCTCATAGCTCTTAAGGTAAGCAGTTTAAAGCCCAGTTTAAATCCCAGACATTTTTGCTTCGAACCATCGTTCCTGTCGTATCACTGAATACTGACCTTTCCTCCTGAAACACCCTGTGTATGGGGTGTAACAAAAATATACAGCACAAATTTCAAGCCGGCCGGAGTGGCCGAGCGGTTCTAGGCGCTTCAGTCTGGAACCGAGCGACCGCTACGGTCGCAGGTTCGAATCCTGCCTCGGGCATGGATGTGTGTGATGTCCTTAGGTTGGTTAGGTTTAAGTAGTTCTAAGTTCTAGGGGACTGATGACCTCAGAAGTTAAGTCCCATAATGCTCAGAGCCATTTTTGAACAAATTTAAAAATGTATTCCTCGACGAAGAAATTATGTTATATGAGCATTGGTCTGGAAACTCTTTGTTTCCATGTTACACCTCATTTTCTCCAACTTATTAATCATGGGAAACACACAAGAACAGAACGTCAGAATCGTCGGGTACGTGCACTCTTGGTCACGTCTGGTTACTTTGTGCACCGTCTACGCCTCTTTTTCTTTTTTCTTTTTTTTTGCATGTCCCTGTTGTAATACGACGTACGTCAACTTGGCTCCTGCACTGGCAGTGTTCACAAATGGAGAGTTGGCAAATCCCCATTTGATGTGGGGGTTAGCTGAGGGAAATTGCGCGCCCGCTCGACATTTGTACTGGGAGAAATTTTCAGAAGGAAGTTATCCGACCCGGATACGTCATGAAGCCGTAGCTGCAACACTTAATGTTCACCACATGACTGTCTGGCGATTTTTACCCGTGAAGACTAGCTGTATCAACATCGGATTTTCCTGCATGGCTACACTTCTGCGAATGGTTTATTCAACAAAGTGTCAACCCTAATTTTAGTGCAACGGTGCTGTTCACAGATGAGATTTGATTTTAAATTTTCACTGTTGGCATTTATGGGCAGACGTCACTCCTCATACAACTGTTAAAACAGTTATCGGCAATGAATTTGTCATCTTCCTTCCAGGCTGAACGAACAAAGCTAGCATAATTTTGTAGATGATGTTCTACCTGATTTGTTACCGGATGTGCCTGTGTTTTTAGCTGTGCGATAAAATATGTACTTCATGCACAATGGAGCACCTTCTCATTTTTATGTTAATGTCTGTCGGCTTCAAAATACCAGATTCTATGACAGATGTGTAGGCCGAGACGGACCAGTTGCCTGGCCTTCACGCTCTACCGACATAAACCCACTGAACTTCTACTTTTGGGGGCTTTTGAAACCTCTTGCGTATGGAACCCCGGTGCTAGACATCCACTCTCCGTCCCCATATGTACTCCATGCATATATTAGCTTATCCTACAACGGCGGTTTCATGCATGTATCAATGCCTACGGAGGGCGTACTGAACATCTCCTGTGAGAACGAGATGCATATGCTACGCGGTTAATATGTGTTTCCAATGGTTAATGAGTTGGAGAATGTGATTTGTAACATGCAAAAAAAGTATTTCCAGACCCATGTTCAAATAACATAACTATATAACTTTTTCGTCTACGTGTGAGGAACGTGTCATGCTATTTGTGCCCTGCGTTTCTGTTACAAGTTGCGAAAGTAATTTATGAGGAACGTAAACTAAAAAGCAAGAAATGTGATGCAACTCAGAGAACTATTGAATAATTACTTGACAATAACTCACATTCGATTAGTGCAGAGTTGTTGTATTGAATATAATGGCATTTAATGCCAAAAATACCTACCCGAAATTTAAAGGTAGCTGGTACTGTTTTAATATAAGTTTCACTGAATTCTTTAAGTCAAATTTTCTCAAGTACCAAATATTATAGGTGTGTCACAGTTCTTACAAGACTGAATTATGACACTCCACTAAGAAAAAAATTGTAAGAAGTTGTGGAGGTAAACTGATCAGATATTAGTGCATATTATGACAGACGCTTTTCCACGAAGTTTAATATCTTGTAGGTTAATTTTACATTTTAATTTCAATAAATCCTTTCCAGTGGCCACAGGTAAATCACAAGCCTTGTGTACAGTCGAGTATTAATTTTCTGGAACCATACACAGACGTTCCCCCACCTGCGTCACAGCGTCTCGGCCCTTCTCCGCAATCATGAATATCAGAGATTCTACACGTCATGCATCTGAAAAGTCCTCACTGCGTTTCTAGAGGTATTTGGCTCAATGTGTGTTCGCACAGATGGCCAAATTCGCATAAATCACATGTCGGTAGTTTGTGGACACTGAGCTGGCGCCCGATAATTCCTAAATGTCCTACGTAGGTTTGAAATCAGGCGAATTCCAAGGCCAAGACATTAACAGCTGTTCACTGTCATGCTCCAGAAGCAGCAATGACAGAGACAGTTATCCTGCTGGAATACTCCACCGCCGACGTGGAAGAAATCGAGCAGAAATAGTTGCAGGTAGTCTGCATTAATGTACATATAACTGAAGGCAAGGGCGTCAACATTAAGAGTACAATCGAAACTCTACTGTTAAGAAAGGATAATTATATTTTCCAGCTTGGCTGTTATAAAGTTGTGGGTGTTTCACCAGAAACGGAAGGAAAACCTTATTCCACTGCTAAACTCAGAGAACAGGATGGATAGATGGAAAGAATACACTGAAGGACACTGCACGGACGAGTAAAAGTTTCATGACGTGACTCAGGACGAAATCGTAATCAAATAAGGCGGAAGCGATACATTGCATTCGTTCGGAATTTTTCAAATCATTGGGGGATGTGTCAACCAAAGAACTGCTAGAGATGATGAGTAAGATGTATGAGACTGGCAACATGCCAGCAGACTTATTGAGAAATATCATCCACATAACCCTGAAGACATCGTGGGCAGAGGAGAGCGAGAACTTAACGGTTCATGCATCCAAGTTATTGACAAGAATAATATACATAAGATAGTGGATCTATTAGATGATCAGAGTCTAGTAGAAAGCGTCGGCTGCTCTTTAAGGCTATTTTCAAATGATGCAGTCTTTTACACCAAAGTAGCAACGCCAGAAGATAGTAAGAATTTGCTGAACGACCTGCATATCATTCATGAATGGCAGTTGACATGAACGTAAATAAATGTAACATGTTGCGCATACATAAGAAAAGAAATCCACTACTGCACAGCTACACTAGTGATGGCAAACAGCTGGAGACAGCTTCTGCCGTAAAATATGTAAGCGTAACTATCCAGAAAGACCTGAAGTGGAATGACCACATAAAACAGATAGTGGGAAAATCAGAAACCAGACTCAGATTCCTAGGGAGAATCTTACGTAAATGTAATTCATCCACGAAAGAAATGGCTTATGAGGCGCGTGTCCGCCATAATCTTTAGTATTGTTGATTTATCTGAGATCCCTATCAGGTAGGACTGACAGATAAGGTCCCACCAAGATCGGCGCGTTTCGTCACGGGATCGCTTATCTGGCGAGAGCGTGTACGGAAATGCTGTACCAACTCCAATGACAGACGTTACAAGAGAAGCGTTGTGCATCACAGAGAGATTTAATATTGGTATTTCGGGACAGCGCCTTTCAGGAGAAGTCGGACAACATGTTACTCCCCCACCCCCCTCCTCCCCACATACATCTTGCGTACTGACTATGAGAAGAAAATCTGAGAAATTAGAGTCAGTATAGCGGCTTACCGACAAAGATTCTTTCCACGCAGTATTCGCGACTGGAACAGGCTGGAGGGATCAGATAGTGGCACCGAGAGTACCCTGTGTCTCACATCATTAGGTGGCTTGTGGAATATGATGTAGATGTAGAGAAGATATGATGTTGCGATTCGTAACGGAAGACAGAAATAAAATGAGGCCACTCTAATTGATGACACGTAAAAAGCGTTCGGCAATATAAAATTGTGCCAGATGTTCGAATGTCTGTGATAAAAGTAGTAACCGGTAGGGAATGAAAGATAACATACAACATGTACGAGAATCAATTTGGCTGAACAATAATTGAAGATCAGGATCAAAGTGCTGATATTAAAAAGGATATAAGACCGGATTGCAGTATCTAGCCCGTACTGTTGAGTCTATACATCGAAATGGCAATGACGGAACTGAAAAAGACATTGAAGACTGGGTTTGAAATTGGTTGCGAAATGATATTAATTATACTGCTAAAAAATTACACGGAGTGTTGAATGGATTGAGAGGAAGCCGAAGTAGACGAAACATGTGACGAATAATAGAAATGAGATTTTGGATAACTCAACATCAAACTCAGGGACCGAGAAGCAGTAAAAGTGAAGCAACTTCTGTATCTTGTAAGCAAAATAAAACTATACAAATGAAGAAAGGACGACATGAAAAGGGGTTCATCACTGTCAAAGAAACCTTTCCTGCCCAACAGAAGACTGCTAGTATCAAATCTGAGGAATAAATATCTCGCTTGGAGCATAGAGTTGTAAGGAAATGAATCATTAACTAGAAAAACTAGAAAAGAGTAGAATCGAAGGATTTGGGATGTTATATAATGTTGAAAATTAAGTGGGCTGACAAGATAAGGAATGCGGATGTTCTGCGTAAGATCGATGAAGAATGGAAAACATAAGAAACACAAATAAGCAGTGACAAAATGATCGAACATCTGTTACGACGTCAGGGTGATATTTCCTCTCTACTAAGCTACAGAAAATAAAAACTGTAATAAGGGAAAATAGATACTGGAACACTGCCAACAAGTAGTCGAGACTGTAGGGTGCACGTGCTATTCTGAGATGAAGTAGTTGACACAAGTGACGAATTTATATCCGGCCGTACGTAACCAGGCAGGAAACTAATGACTCCAAAACCCTGAGGTCAAAGTGCCTCATAGCATAATAATGTGCCCACCGTCCTGTCTCCATCGCGCTGTCCATATTTCGATAAACCATTCGCCTGAGTGATGGCGTATTCAGACTTAATCATTGATCTCATCTAATAATAAACTTTAATCACACGACCAGGAGTCTCGTTTCCATTGCACCTAGATACGGTGCCGATCATCCCACGCCCACTTCAAACTGTAATTTACGATCCCGTTGGCTCCACATAAGAATCCGTAGTTTCTTAATACTGTCGCGTCCAAAAATGTGCAGTGAGCGGTATGCTCCGAAGCACTTGCGTCTCTTCCTGCACCGCTCTCTGACGCAGGATCTGCAACAGATCTCCGCCTACCTTACTTTTCAGGGCAGCCAAGACTCCAATATGCACGATCGGTAATGAGTTATGGACGTCCACCACCTTGCCTCCCATTCGTGATTTCACTGTATTTGGACAATATTCCACACATGCCCTTGACAGTAACACGCAGACAGCCTACCACCATCGCCGTTTTCGAGATACTCATTCGGCGGCGCCTGATCCGAGCCGAGACCGCCTGCCCTTTTTCTCAATCGTTTACGTCACCGAGTTTCCAATATTCGGCTAATATCCTCACTCAAATGATTTTCGTTTCATCTCTGCTCCGCTTATAAATTTTCCATATAGCGTCACTTACCAAGATCGCCACCAGACAGCATTCTTTCAAATACACCTCGCCCGGACCCACAGTGTGTCTTATTACCCGATATTTTACCATGTCTATACAGAAAATGAAATATGGTTATGATTTTATAGAGCTTCAGTGATTTTAGAAAAGTCTATTACGATGATTTAATCTCAACCAGCTGCTACAATCTTGCAGTTTATCACGAAATTTCAGATTACAGCTGTTCAACACACAGGGCTGTATGGTTGCGAAACGTGAACTGTCCCGAAAACGTGCACATGCGTGTCTCATGTTCAAGTGGAAAGTGGTTAATATCCATGGCTCGATATAAGACGAGATCATCGGGTAATGGATGATTAAACATAACTGTGAAGCGAATAAGATCTACAGTAGCCCAAATATTTTAGGTATGATAAGGAACAAACGGCTTGTACGGAAGGTCAAATCACTCGGATATGCATACAGGGTGTTACAAAAAGGTACGGCAAACTTTCAGGAAACATTCCTCACACACAAATGAAGAAAAGATGTTATGTGGACATGTGTCCTGAAACGCTTAATTTCCATGTTAGAGCTCATTTTAGTTTCGCCAGTATGTACTGTACTTCCTCGATTCACCACCGGTTGGCCCAATTGAAGGAAAGTAATGTTGCCTTCGGTGCTTGTGTTGACATGCGACTTATTGCACTACAGTACTAGCATCAAGCACATCAGTACGTAGCATCAACACGTTAGTGTTCAGCACGAACGTGGTTTTGCTGTCAGTGCAATGTTTACAAATGCGGAGTTGGCAGATGCCCATTTGATGTATGGATTAGCACGAGACCATAGCCGTGGCGCGGTACGTTTGTATCGAGACAGATTTCCAGAACGAAGGTGTCCCGAAAGGAAGACGTTCGAAGCAATTGACCGGCGTCTTAGGGAGCACGGAACATTCCAGCCTATGAATCGCGATTGGGGAAGACCTAGAACGACGAGGACACCTGCAATGGACGAGGCAATTCTTCGTGCAGTTGACGATAACCATTATGTAAAAGTCAGAGAAGTTGCTGCTGTACAAGGTAACGTTGACCACGTCACTGTATGGAGAATGCTACGGGAGAACCAGTTGTTTCCGTATCATGTACAGCGTGTGCAGGCACTATCAGCAGCTGTTTGGCCTCCACGGGTACACTTCTGCGAATGGTTCATCCAACAATGTGTCAATCCTCATTTCAGTGCAAATGTATTCTTTACGGATGAGGCTTCATTCCAACGTGATCATATTGTAAATTTTCACAATCAACATGTGTGGGCTGACGAGAATCCGCACCCAATTGCGCAATGACGTCATCAACACAGATTTTCTGTGACCGTTTGGGCAGGCATTGTTGGAGATGTCTTGATTGGGCTCCATGTTCTTCCACCTACGCTCAATGGAGCACCTTATCATGATTTCATACGGGATACTCTACCTGTGCTGCTAGAAGATGTGCTATTACAAGTACGACACTACATGTGGTTCATGCACGATGGAGCTTATGCACATTTCAGTCGAAGTGTTCGTACGCTTCTCAACAACAGATTCGGTGATCGATGGATTGGTAGAGGCGGACCAATTCCATGGTCTCCACGCTCTCCTGACCTCAACCCTCTCTTGTCTACGCAACCCCGGTACCAAATGTACATACTCTTCGTGCTCGTAATGTGGACGGCTGTGATACAATACGCCATTCTCAAGGGCTGCATCAGCGCATCATGGATTCCATGCGACGGAGGGTGGATGCATGTATCCTCGCTAACGGAGGACATGTTGAACATTTCCTGTAACAAAGTGTTTGAAGTCACGCTGGTGCGTTCTGTTGCTGTCTGTTTCCATTCCATGATTAATGTTATTTGAAGAGAAGTAATAAAATGAGCTCTAACATGGAAAGTAAGCGTTTCCAGACACATGTCCACATAACATATTTTCTTTCTTTGTGTGTGAGACATGTTTCCTGACAGTTTGGCCGTACCTTTTGTAACACCCAGTATATAGACCATATTGTGATGAGCCGTTTGCCACCAGTGTTGGCTGAGCATCCCCGACTCGTTTTCTCGCTTACTGAATGAATCTGTAACAAAACGTACCGCTCTTCTTTGGGCCATCCCCATTTCCTCTGTCTGTCCTGTCTGCCACGGAACCCACGCTGTCGAGCAATATTCTAGCACTGGTCGAACGAGTGTTTTGTAAGTTACTTGCGTTGTTGATGGACTAGCTACTTTCGCTGAGAACTCTCCCAATGAATGTCCTGTGAGTTTAGAAATAAATGACCTGACACAGTAAATAACTGTTTTATGCTAAGTTTTCGATTAATCAGACATTCTGCTTGCAGTTAACAGTACCTATGATTATTACAATTTACAACTTTGTCTTTTAAGGTTATTATAAATGCTGTAAAAGAAGATGGAGCTGTACCTCGAATACTATTTATGAATGAAGTAATTAACACAAAGGCTCTTTACTGCCCAGTGGTTACTCGAGGGCAAAGCTGGTGTCATTTACCTTTAACAATTCAAATGTTGGTGCATTTCAGTCACGAGGCTGGTTTCGCCGTAGAGGGTACACGCTGCTCATTGGCATTACTCCTGAACAAAAGTACTTTGTGAAGAAGAGAAGACAAACGGACATTATAACCGGAGCTTGATCTATCTCGGCTGTGCGAGCGACGACAGTGGAATATGAGACGCGTACTTCCCTTTGCGGGTGAATTGCAATAGATGGGAGACGCTATCACTGAAATGAACGTTTTTGCTCCGTAGTTTCATACGAGGCATTATTTACATCTCGCGACAAGCAAACAGCGGTTCATAGGGAGAGTCAAACAGAGGCAGCACTCAAGAGTATGAGTACTTGCAATCCACTCACAGAGAGAGTTCTCGTTTGAATGCCAACTACTCGCGGTAGCTGCACACTTGACTACGAATACCTGAAATTGTTGGTATAGTTACAGTTTGTCTCCCCGATTCGGAATGCAAAGTGAAGGTCGGAAATTAAGTAACAGACATTTTACATGATCGTACGTCCGAGACTAAATTATCCAAAATATAACGCAGGAATATTTCCAGAATCAACATCGGAGCTGACAAAATCTGACTTGTTGCATATGCCAACGACGTTCCGATCTTCGGAAGAAGTGATGTGGATGAGAGACGTCATGATTATTGCAGCAGCAAGATCGGTTTCGTGATGTACGAATCGAGGACCGAATATATGCTGACGAGGCGCATCAGGAGGCTTCACGGCCATTCGAGGGACACAATCCAGCAAGAGGGAGCCGGAAACCGATCTCACAAAAGAGTTCACGTTTTAAATATCAGGAATAATAACTTACATAGGACGTAAGGTGTTAACCACAAATCAGAACGAATATCCAGACTGGAAACTGTAATGGAGTGTCAACCACCTTCTCCAGTCATGCAGTCTGTGAAGATGTTTCAGATTCCAGGCGTATAAAAAAATTAAAAAAACATAAGAAACTGATTCGAACCATAAGGCTGTAAGGTTGCGAAATACAGAGTGCCCGGAAAAAGGACAAATTCTTCTCTCGTGTTCAAGCGTAAGGTGATAAACATCCATGGTCCGGTATAATAGGAGATCATCGGGTACTGGATGATTATACATCATTATGAAGTTGATGAGATGAACAACAGCCCAAATATTGTAGGTATGATAAGAACCAAACAGCTTTTACGGAAGGTTCAGTCACACGGCCGGGCAAATGTCAATGGCTTTTTAAATTCCTGGATTTTACACCCCGTGGTATAATATCATTACGTAGTCCAAATAGAATGTAGGGAGACTGGATCCATGAGGACTTAGTATATATCGACAGAGAAGATTATTGCCGGCTGAAATCAGGAAACAGAACCCAGTGAAGGAGGAACATTGTAGATCAAATGGCTCTGAGCACTATGGGACTTAACTGCTGAGGTCATCAGTTCCCTAGAACTTAGAACTACTTAAACCTAACTAACCTAGGGACATCACACACATCGATGCCCGAGGCAGGATTCGAATCTGCGACCGTAGCAGTCGCGCGGTTCCAGACTGTAGCGCCTAGAACCGCTCGGCCGCCCCTCCGGCCAACATTGTAGTTTAACATGGTTCTCCGGGCCTGATAATGTAACTGAATGAAATGATGAATTAGTCGTGTTAGATATGACTGTTTAGAAGAAGAAAGTAATGAGTATGTTTCGGACTAATTTTATAATTCTGAGCAAGGAGATTGAAAAGTTGAGAAGACATATTGTAATGTAACAAAATAGCAATAAAGGATGGCGCAACATTATGCCGCGATATCAACTGCAAGTATCATTCGTTTTGACAGGTATCGCTCGGTGAGATAATATTGGGTAGAAATATTGTCAACATTTCACTTCATTCTTCTCTTGTACAAAGTAATGCTTTCGTCTGTAAGTTCGAATATTTCGAAACACATATTTATCATAACTGGAACAAGCTCACATTTAGATGTACATCTATACCCCGCAAGTCATCTTACCGTGTGTGGTGGAGGGTACTTTGCATAATAGTTTTGATTTCCCCTTTTACTGCTCCCGTCGCACGTGGTTCGCGGGAAAGCGACTGCTGATAAGTCTCCGTGTGGGATCCAATCTTTTTAATTTTGTCTTGATGACGTTTCCGCTATATGTACGTAGCAGAAAGCTTGACTCCTGCTTGACTCTTCTAGGAACGTAGGCTCTCGGAAGTTTAACTGTAGACCATATCATAATGCAGCGTCTGGCCTGACCACCACCGAAATGTTTTCTCGCTTACTAGTAACGAAACGTACTGCTCTTGTTTGGATCCTCCTATTTACTTTATCAGGTCTATGTGGCACGGAACGTATGCTGACGAGCTGTATTCTAGTATTAGTCGAACGAATGTTTGTTAAGTTCGTACTTACATTATCAATAGACTATTTTTCCTGAGGATACTTCCTATAAGTGTCAACATGGCATATGTTTAATTTTATGTGGTCGTTCCATTTCAAATCGCTCCTTATGCATACTCCTAGATATCTTATGGAATGAAATGCTTCCAGTGACTGTTCTGCAATTTTACAATCATACGATAAATGGTCTTTTAGTCTATGATTCGCGATACGTTACAGTCAATTATGTCTCGGCAGAGTTACCACTGTTCCCACCAAGCGTCAATCCCATGCATGTCTTCCCATGCCCCATCTGTCATGTCTGGCTTCCCAGGCCTCACTCCGAGCGAGTATTGATTATGAGGTCTCCTGAAGTTTACCGCGATCGTTACAGCTCGCTAGGGATGCTAAGAGACAATGTACGACGCCAATTTCTCACCATACCTACCAGGATGCTGCACAGTACTAGTCACAACACTGTCCCTCGACTACGGGTATTGTTGATGAATGGCAGTTGAAATGTTGAGCGCTTGTTATAAGGACCACCGTCTTTACTAAAAATAATTGTTATGCTATTTATAGCTTAGTTATCGTCTGAAGCATTTGTTACTCATTTCACGCAGTCTTTTTTTAAGTTTCTTCCAGTGCAATACTTTTAGGTTTCAATAAAGCCTCATGTTATTCCAAGAGTGTGTGTCAAATTTTACCTCTTTCCTTCCAATATTCCGTGAAGTATTTGATTTTGAAATGTTATCACACTTTTCGCTCGCCATTTGCTTTTCAATTTTCTTTCTTTTTTCATTGCTTTTATTCCTGTATCCAATAACGTTTCCTCCATTTCTATTTCCACATAAATAACATACCATAGTTTTGTCTATCGTATTTAATATTATTTATTCGTGAATACAAGCGTTATAATCAGCAAACGAGCTCACTATAGAGGACTTTATATATCATAATCATGATCAGACACATCTAAAGGAAGTACCTTAGAATACGTATATATCGACAGCTAATGCTTCATTTCTTCTTTTTCTTATTAATAATAGATGGTTATTTTAGTGGTGTCAACAGTATTCGGCAGAGTGCCTGTTGCCCCAAGAACCTTTGGTTCAAATGGCTCTGAGCACTATGCGACTTAACTTCTGAGGTCATCAGTCGCCTAGAACTTAGAACTAAGTAAACCTAACTAACCTAAGGACATCACACACATCCATGCCCGGGCAGGATTCGAACCTGCGACCGTAGCGGTCGTTCGGTTCCAGACTGTAGCGCCTAGAACCGCAAGGCCACTCCGGCCGGCTGTGGAATACCAACCATGACGATCCACATGTCCTCTTTCTCGACAATTGTGATGATAGGCGTTTTGCGTTCCAGTGTTCGATTAGTCTGAAGTCAGAACACCGAGAAAACGTGCCTCACGTACTCTTTCGTTGATTTTCCAGTAATTTTTCTTAGTGTTACTGCTGTTTTATTATACGTTAAATTTTAGTCACATTCATGCTTGCTTTAACACCTATTCCGTGTCGTATTTAATGTTAGATGTACGTCTTGGTTCAACCAGAAAACGAGTTTTCTGACAGCGAACTGCTTAGGTTGCCTACACCTTACATCAGTCGTTGACAGGCCAATTGATACTGGACGCCTCTGGTGAATGATTGTCGAAGACGTTGAGAGAATACGGAAGACAGAGAAAGGCAGCTACTGGAAACAAATGGAGATGCCCAGAAAGTGTGGGACGAAATGAATACTTTCTCAGTTGTTCCCGTGAGAGGATCCACTCCTCCTTTTGCAAGTCGCCTCTCATTTCCAACAATTTAATTAATGTTTCATGTCAGTGCACAGTGGAAACAGGCCAAATAAGGATATTCTAATGAGAGTATTTGTACTGTGAGCTCAAAGTACTTTTCACTTGATTCCAGTGCATGTTTGGAACTTTATGTGGTCTTGCTTTTAGTTTCCTCTGTTATTTCGCTGGGTGGCCTGTTGCGAGGTGAGGACCGGAGGATGCGGCACACTGCGTGTCCCGGGGGGGCCTTCACTTTTGCAATTACTGAGAGAGTCGTACATCAATGGGCTTGAGCGCCTTTCAAGACGAATAACTTCGGTCGAGTTCCGCGTATTGTATGCAGGGCAAAACGACCGGCGAGTTATCGGAGTGTCGCCGCAGTTTATGTGTTTACTGTTCCGGTGCGTCTGGAACGAAGACTGCTGGCGCCAGGTGACTGTATTGTCTTCATGATTCTGAGAATACTTGTGGACCGTTCCCAGTTGGGCGCGAGTGTCAGACGCCGGATGGCCGGTGGTCTAGGCATGTTGCTTTCGTAGCCGATCGAACGGCAAGTTCAGTGCCCTTGGCTAAATAGCAGCGGTATGATCGATCAACTTACACTGAGGTCAGTTGACGTCATAAACCACTGCTCGAAATAAGAGGGAATGGTCGCTATTGGCGTGAATGATGTTCTGAGATAGTGTGGGGGAATTTTGGAATCAGCACTGAATACTGATACACGGTTTTCCGAGGATTGTGGGGGAGTTGAACAACGTTGAATTCGCTCTTGTATGTCGCGGGGACAGGGCATTTTGGATCTGATCTTCGTCAGAGTCGGACGGTCTTGTGACTTAGCCGCACTTTTTTGGCAGAACTTAGATTTCTCGGACAGACTTCCTGCACAGTTCAAGTCGGCACCTACATCATCAGAACGCTGTCTACCGACGACGCACTGCAGGTTTCAGGACTGGTAAAGTGCTTTGCGGCTTTGGCGTTGTAGGACCTATCAGATTTATACTGATGTCTTCAGCTGCACATGCGCTTGCTTTAATATAAGTCCACTTTGCTTCTTTGTCCATGTGATCCCATTTGAGCTCTTACTACTAATAGCCATACTGCATTATAGTTGGAAGAGTAATATTTGATTCATTACGACCTCCAGTCTTTATCGTCAATCTATTGCATCACAGAGAATAGGAGGCCCTTGTTCTCGAGCCAAGTCTTATTCTCATAATTATCCAGTATAACCTACCTTTGAGCCTACTGTTTCTATTGACAATCAAGTGCGACAGTATTCTGATGTATAATAAATCACACCGTAATTTTAATCCGCATATCGTTTCACAGATAGATGCAGAATCCCATTTTCTGTAATTTATTATGATAAAATTTCCTTTTTCTTTGCTGCTTAGATAATTTTATTAAATTAGTGTGAATGTGCACTTCTTTTTTTACCAACTAGCAGGGTCCACCATCAATTCCTTTCGATACCGTTATGCACATAATCAATTAGTTGGTAGGTAAGGAGGGGGTCGGGTGCATGTCCATTTCTCATGCAAAATTCGCCAGAATTATAGAGGTGAAACTCTTTTTCACCCCGGGCACCTGCAGACTAAAAACGCGTAAAAAGTTCACTAACTTGCCAGCGGAACAGAGTAATAGCCTCTGATGCAACGCTGGTGATAAATGCGAGGAAACAACTAAATGTGAACCACTTTACCGCAAATCTCAGTAAACATATGAACCACCTCTTTCAGCCATATGAAAACGTCCTCTGACGAAAAAGAGGAAGGAAAGTTACGCCCTTCTTAAATATTGAAGTCTACATGAGCTGATAAAATCACCCCTGGCACAAGAGTATCAAATAAACACGCTATCTGTAACCGGAGCTATAAATGTGAGAACATTTCAGACAGATTTTATTCGACGGGCCGATATTAGTTTTCCGAAATGACAAATAGATGGAATTGTTAAACCAACGGCTCCAATGTGGTACCAGTTCATTTACTGCTGGTGATAATTAAAGCAGTCTTCAGCATTGTTCCCCAGGTCCTCCACTGTCACGCCTACAACAGATTTACTGAAGTTACTCAAACAAGCGACACTGTCACTCGAATTCGCGGCCTTTCATTAAATGACCTCTCCTGAGCACGACAAACAATGTAGAACAAGACGAAGTTTTCTGTGGGGCTCTATACTTTATGGAGTACGTAAAAATACGGAATCTATTAAAATGGTTTTGTGGTAGTATGTATCAGAGCCCTTTGATCTGTCCAACGCTCTAAAATCACATGTAAGTTGTTAGAAGTTTCGATTGCTGTAATATTATCAGCAGATAATTGAACCATCGCGAAAAGAATAATAAAATTTTCGGAGGGTAAAACTTAGGTGTGAAGGTAAATAACGTGAGTAATTTAGAGAACTATTTCATAGCTATGTAGCGATGAGAAACACCGTTGACCATCACAAGGTACTTAGCTGTTAAGTAGTGGTGGTTCCGTGTACTGGCTCCTGCAGGTACAAACGAGATTCTGTGAATGGTGAGAAGATGTATAGAAATGTTTCTATACGTAATGTGTTAGGAACGGGACATGGGAAAGAAGGGTCAAACAAGTGAGAAGAGCACAAATTAATTTTATTGTTAGCCGCCACTGACACAGATCCTTCAATATAAGCGCCAGAGTCGTCGATGAGTAGCAGTGGAGCACCAGATTTCCACCTGGTGGCCAAAATTGCAACTACTTTTCTCAGCAGAAATTTGTCCCACGTTCAAATTTTGCTATCATAATACAGGCTGAGTCACTAACTATTGTCATATGGTTCATATGGCTCTGAGCACTATGGGACTCAACAGCTGTGGTCATCAGTCCCCTAGAACTTAGAACTACTTAAACCTAACTAACCTAAGGACATATCACACATCCATGCCCGAGGCAGGATTCGAACCTGCGACCGTAGCAGTCACGCGGTTCCGGACTGCGCGCCTAGAACCGCGAGACCACCGCGGCCGGCCACTAACTATTGTCACCTAGAATAACTCCGGAAGTATGATAGTAGCTGAAAAGTTTGTAAGACAAATGTTGCATGGGACAACTGGGACCATAATATGCGTTTTGTTGCTAGGTGGGGTCGTGTCAAAGATATGAAGGTCAAATTTACTTTTTAAATGGGACGATACATTTTGGTACTTATTTTCTAATAGCGGCTATCGAGACGATTCGAGTGATTTGTAGCAGTAAGGTCAGCGAAGGTCACAAAGGTGGCATGAACATCCAATTACAAAACTACTTCGAAGTGATGATAATTGGTATCAATGCAGTGCTGCAATCTTCTTATCATGGACTGAGTTGTATTCCTAATCATTTCGGCACTTATCGAAACACATTCTCTGACAATTCTCTCTCATATATCGTGCAAATAATAAATATTCGCCGAATACAGCGTATCCATCTAACGTGTCACTGACATGTAAACACGATTCGATGGTTTCGCAGTAAACACTGATAAGAACGGTAAGACTAGAATCGTCAAATCAAGCGAATGTGAATAATGTATCACTTCGAACAAGTCGATATGCTTCTCATTTACGAAAATGCGAACGAAATTTAGTGAGAGTTAGAGACTTAAACGCAGAAAGATATCCTCAACATACTCACCCTACACGTTGTACATTTAAAAATGTGTATGATAAATTGAGAAGAACTGGACCTTTAACTCATAGGAAACATTTTCGGCAAACGAAAGTTACTAACGAGGAAACGGAAAGTGGTACTCTTGCCACTGTGGTACAAGACCCTTGTGTTAGTTCGCGCCAAATCGCAAGGGAATCTGACATGAGCGAGAGTAGTGTTGTTCATATTCTGTATCGCCATAAATAGTATCCTTAACATAACAGTCTCCACCAAGAATTAACCGGTACCGATTGTATGCGTCAGATTCAACTCTGCCGACGGGATCAGTTTCAGGTCCAAAGGGATGTGACATTTTTAATTTGATTTTACTTACTGACGGCCGGCCGAAGTGGCCGTGCGGTTAAAGGCGCTGCAGTCTGGAACCGCAAGACCGCTACGGTCGCAGGTTCGAATCCTGCCTCGGGCATGGATGTTTGTGATGTCCTTAGGTTGGTTAGGTTTAACTAGTTCTAAGTTCTAGGGGACTAATGACCTCAGCAGTTGAGTCCCATAGTGCTCTGAGCCATTTGAACCGTTTGAACTTACTGACGAGGCTGTATTCACGAACCATGGAAATGTTAATTTGCATAACCTGCATTATTGGGCAACTGAGAATCTATATTGGTTGCGGCAGCTTGCACCCCAAAAACCGTGGTCTGTGAATATATGGTGTGAGATTCTGGAGGACAAAATTATAGGCCCCTATTCGATCGAAGGAAATCTTAATGGTGGGAAATACACCACATTTCTGAAAGAAACATTAGGTCAGTGATTGGAAGAAATAAATTTAGGAACAAGGAAAAGAATGTGATATCAACACGGTGCGTGTCCGGCACATTTTTCGCTGATGACTAGAAATGATTGCAGACACAATTTCCAAATCTTTGGATTGGACGCGGAGAAAATGTGTCGTGTCCGCCTCGTTCACCAGACTTGATGCCTTTGCATTTTATTTTGTGGGGACTTGGAAAAGACATTTTTTATAAAGGCTTTCCTACTACTCCTGAAGATATGCGAGAGAGAATTATCAGAGCATGGGCTTCGATAAGTGCCGATGCGATAAGAAAGACAACACATGATAAAAAGATTGCTCCATTGCATTGATACAAATGGTCATCACTTCGAACACCTTCCGTAAATGGACGTTCGTGCCATCCTTGTGACCTTCGTTGACCTTCAATGACCTTACTGTTACTCATCATTGAATTCGTCACGATAGCCGCTATCAGAAAATAAGTACGAAACTATAGCATCCCATATAAAGAAAGAAAGTTGACCTTCATATCTGTGAAGCGACCCCTTCCCCCAAACCCCCTCCCCTGGCAACAAAAAACCAAAGTCATATAATGGTTCACGTTGTCCCATGCAACTTTTGTCCCACAAACTTTTCAGTTTCTATCATACTTTCGGAGTTATTATGGTTGGCAATAGTTAGTTGCTCGCCCTGTACAATTACAGCCGACATCGAAGCTCTGCAAGTAGCTGCATTTTAATTATAACCCCAATGTACTGCTAAATTACGAGGTATGTCCCCAAAGTAAGTTCCGTTTGGTTATATAAAACAAACGTGTACATCTAAGGAAAAAATATTTATTGTACAAAAATTTACAACTGTTAAACTACTTGTCTACATAGCTTCCGAAATTTTGTAGGTACTTGTCATAGCGTGGGATATATTTTTGTAAGCCTTCTTCATAGAAGGTTGGAGCCTGTGTATTCAATCATGTGGTAACATGTTCTTTCAGCTCGTCATCATCGTTGAGGTGTTGACCACCAAAGACAGATTTTAGGTGTCAGAAGAGATGAAAGTCGAAAGGAGCGATGTCCGCGTTGTACGGAGAATGATCAAACGCGTCCCAGTGAAATTCCCCTAAGAGTTGTTTGGTCACATTCGCCGTGTGAGGTCGGGCATTATTGTGGAAGAAAACACCTTTTGACAGTAATCCTCGGCGCTTATTCTGTACAGCGTGGCGCAATTTCTTAATGGTCTCGCAGTAACCATGTGCATTGATTGGTTGGCCTCGTGATAAAAACCAGTCCGAAAAATACCTTTTCTGTCCCGAAAAACGATGCACAAGGCTTATCGAGGTGTCAAGCTTTGCTTAGGCTTAACCTCTGATGGAGATGAAGTGCGCCTCTATTCCACTGACTGCCGTTTTGTTTCAGGAATGTCGTATGATAACCAAGTTTCATCCCCCGTGACTATCCGAGAAAGAAAACCATCGCCTTCTTCACTGTAGCGTGTCAAAAACTGAAGTGCACAGCCCATCCGTTGTTTTCTGTGTTGTTCAGTAACAATTTTGGGTACCCAACGTGAGCAAAGTTTACGAAATTTCAGTTTTTCAAGAACAATTTCATGAATTAGTGATCGTGAGATTTGCAGAACTTCCATATCAAGGGCACTAAGCGTAGACTTAGGGTTGCGCTTAATCTTCTCTTCAATTGTGTGAACCAGTTTATCAGTAGCCACAGACGGGCGTCCACTTTCTTTTTCATCGTGCAATTGATCACGTCCTTAAGTAAACAGTCTGACCTATCTTCTAACCAGTGAATCACACATAGCATTTTCTCTATAAACCTCGCAGATTTTCCGATAGATTTACTTTGGTTTAAATTTCTTTGCATTTAGAAAGCGAGTCACAGATTTGATTTCATACACAACGACATTTTCCATTACGGTTGACATTATAAAGAAGCACTACAAAGCACACGTCGGCAGCAGGGATCTGAAAATTGCGTACATGTCTTCTCCTTGAGTCAGAGTAACTGCCGAGCATGTTCGGAACTGCGATCGTAGCGCTGCCGCGGATAGATATAGAAACGGAACATACTTTGTGGACGAACCTCGCGTATTACTGTATGACACATAATATAGGACATTTGACATCACAAACAATGAACTGCATGAAAACGAAACTGCAGGGTGAAATTATCTAGACGTACTGGTGGAATATGTCTAGAAATACGACTGACATATTTTAAATATTTGTGGAATATGACAACTGCCTACGCTCTTCCTAAATCCGTAGATCGATTTCCGAAATTTTGTAGGCACTTGTCGAGGCGTGGGACATGTTTTTGTATGCCTTCTTCATAGAAGGTTGGCGCCTGTGTATTCAATCATGTGGTAACATGTTCTTTCAGCTCGTCATCATCGTTCAACACTTCATCGTTGTACACATACTGTTCACTAACTGGGAAGAAATAATGCACAGGTAAGAACCAGTAACCTCCTTACTCCCTGTTGGGTGGGGATGCTAATGTGGAGAAAGAGCGGGGAGGAGCAAATGGACGCAGATAAGGGGAGGAAGTGTACTGGACGAGTGGTAGGAGGAGGTTCATTTATAGAATGGAAGAGAGACTGGGTGATGGGGTAGAGCACGAGATGGAGAGATGTTTGAGAAGAGCAGGCAGGAGGAAATGGATTTTGGAAGGAGGAGACGGACAGAGAGTAGCGGAGGAACTTGTAGCTAGGGGGAGGATGAGGATGAGATGGGAAGAGACTGGGGGTGAGGATGGTGGACAGGGAACGGAAGGAGTAGGAGAGAGAGTGAGGTGTGAGGGTGGTAGAGGACATTTGGAGATGGGGGAGGGGGATATAATGGTTTGAGGAAGTCAGATTGGGGTGAGGAGGAAATGGAGTTAGAGTGGGAGTATGAGATGATCAGTGGGGAGGAGTGTATAGAGAGAGGAAGGTGGAACAGACGCAATGAAAGAGACGGCAGTAGCGGAAGGACTAAAAGATTTTGAGCAGGTGGAGTTAGATAGGGGTAGGAGGAGATGGACAGACATTGATGGGGATGGAGGTGGACTAAGAGAGGGGGATGGGGAGATACAGAGAGAAAGAGCACAGGATCGATAGCGAGAATGGGAATGAAAAGATGCACTAACAGAATACAGAAATAAATATCCCAGCGACGCCTGCTACTCAGCTAATTTTCCCTAAACAACTCGTATCGTTTACCAAGAAAATAAATATGGAATAACTTTTGAAGTATTTTCTTTCTTTAGTTGAGATATTAGATGATTATTCATCAGTGACATTCAGTTCTATTACAGTAGGAAAGCTGCACGGCTCTAGCCCAGGCCACTGTAATGACAACAGCAATGCTAGAATCTTTCATGATCAATGCTGTTGTTAGAAACCTTACAGATTCTCAATACTTTTGATGTTATTTAGAGTTTAATTCACTTGTCCACAAATGTCACTCCCACTGCGATTTGTGCAATATGACCAGGGCTAACACAGACCAACCTCTCGGCTTACACGAGATTCACAGACCCACCTTGTACCATGTTTAATACTGGAGTGCCGAGTATATTCACTCAGAAAGAACAAACCAAAACCCAGAGGCATTGCTAACATCATAGATTTCTCTCTGATAAGTATAGAAACACCTAACTGTCCTAAGACTACATACAAAAATGACACAATGTAACAATTACATAAAATCAGAAGTTTGTTAAATAACATTTTCCAAAATGTGTTAAAATACGGAAACCATACTTCGTTTCTCTAACAGGTGTTACTGAGTTACAGAAAATCTAATATTTTTGCTTTTACAAAATTACATAATTAAGAAAAGCACTGAATAGGTACATCAGTCGATAAAGTTGAACCTGGTTCCTGTGAGAAAATTAGACATGCATTATGACTTACCAGTTGTAGCACGCTAATCATATTAGGTCATAAACGCTCGAAGTTAGGAAGAAGATTGCAGCAGCACCAGCCGCAGGCGAATGTGAGTGTTGTGCTTTGCGGAGTATAACATCGCCTCCCAATGTCGTGAGGCAGGCCAGCCTGGTACGGTGCGGAAACAGTCAACGCAGCAGGACTCAAGGACCAAGTTCTTACAACACTTCCCATGCAGGAACTCGCCGAAGTGTTCAATGTACATGCCAAAATATGTAGCACAAGCGAAATGCACACATGTCGGAAGAGTATACAAAGCCTGAACTATTTGTAAACAAAATCACTTCTGTGAGCACCAGAGCACTTCCACCACAAGCGCTGTGTCGCCTGGTCGCCTGGCGACCGTATTGAATGCTGATCGAGGACTGCGATCGCTTCTATGCCAGGCCAGCCCTACCTAAAGCTGTTCGAACCTGGAGCTTCTGCTACAGCAGCTGCGCCCACTAGCATGGGGGGAAGTGGGTCACGGTCACAGTCACAGGTCAGCTTCCTCCCGACAACGTGGGAGTAGGGGTGAGGATCGCAATGACGGAGCACGAGGGGCCCTGCAGAGGCCACAGAGCATATAAAATCGCCACTAGCTGAAGAGGCTGCGTCACAAGGCCACAGCTGCCCAACAGTGCGTTCTGTCACCAATACTGGGCGTCAACAGTCCTAGAGGCAGCGAAATTCCTTGAACAAGTCTCCTTCATCTTGTACTGGGCTGTGGCTAGATGCAATAGCACAGAGTATTGAGTATTTGCAGACTGTCCCTTTGGAGCTCCTGGCGTTCGTCCAGGCATACACAGCTGGCGACATATCCCGAAAGTGGTGCCAGTAGTCACCGCACGTAACACAGTTTATAGAGCAGCGTATGTTGTAACATAATTGTCACTGATTGCATAAACCACTACAGTTATAAAGCAAGGGGAAACTACAGCCGTAATTTTTCCCGAGGGCATGCAGCTTTACTGGAGAGCTGCATCAAACCAGTCTCAGGACTGAAGACCACAAAAACAACAACTACAGTTATACTGACTTCTACAACGAGTATCGGAAAATTAACTGCTGATGCTTCAGCTGTTACAATCAAAGGTCACTCTGCATATTAAAATAATGCATATAGACATGAAGATCAAAGTTGATGACTAACACGAAGTATTACTACTGTAATAGATTACTATAGCCTCGTTTCCAATACAATTAACAGAAAGTATGGAAATAAAAATTTAAAAATAAACTAAAATAAAAATGTGTAGTTGCCCACACATGGGTTTGAGTAGAATCAGCTATCACCAAGGAACGCATCACAAGTACAAATTGGGCAATGTAGAATAGTGTAGTTATAACAGGTCCAGATGCTGTATAGTTCTATTCAGTTGGCAAACCGCAAGTTCTTCTGGCACAGTCAGTAAATGATGTAGTCAAATAAGATGGAGTTTGTTCATTTTATTTTGTATCCTTTCATCATTCCGTTTTATTTCTAAGTTATGTATTAATAGTATTTGCAGTTAACGTACTTTAGAACCTTGTATATATAAATGGATGCACTGTATGGTGGCATAATTACTGAGCATGTATGAGCTGTTCAGAGTCTCCATCCAACAAATCTGAACGTTTTGGTGATAAACTGGACTGTAATAAAATTTTATGAAACCAAGTTTTTGGTGACCAAGGCTGTCGCAATGTTCTAGATCTCTTTATGAAGAGGTTGCTTTGTAGTGTTAGCGAACTTCTCCTTTTTCTTAATGATCCCTCAACTGAGTATGACATCACATCACAAATTTAAAATTAGTGCGAAGGTATTGAAAGAAGTGGGCCTTCGCAAACACTGCACACTACTGTTTCCATTTGTAGACTCAGTGTAACGCCACTGTGGCCGAAATGTAAATTTTATCGGTTATTAGCAGCTATTCCACAATATGTCGTCGTAATACATCCACAGGACTAAGAAAAACGCCATCGAGCATTCAGAACTATTTGCCTCAAAGTGCAAAAAGCGGGATTAATTAGAAAAAAGTGTAATTTATAAGATAAAATACGTCTCCAACCATACAGGAAGATACAGTTGAACATTCCTTACTATCATTGAGAGTACTACAATGCAGAAACGTCACTTTGAAGAATAGACTACATTAATTTATTTTCCTTTCTTTTATAGCTCCATTGTTAAATCAGTGTTTCCGAGAAATAACCTCAGTAATTAATGGGTCGGCGCTTGCGATAAAAAAAATTTAACGGCCGTTATGATAAATTATCGTTAGAACTTTTTAAGTACATCATACAACATGATATCAGTTGCTGTTTGTAGGTATCACAATAATTCTGGCAAATAAAATGCGCAGTTTCACAAACTTCCAAGGAAAAAGTATTGTTGACAGCATAAGTTTTTGAATGAACTGAAAAATTAAGAGTTGTTACGAGAGAGTCAGCAGCCCGTCACGAATGAATGTTTCGAAATATTTGTTGTCGTGGGGTTAGGTTTCGTCCTGCGAGGGGTACAGTATTATGACAGGGCATTTATGGAGATAATACACCGTGAATCACGTGCAAACTGTCAACGGTCAACGGTCAACGACTGGCGGAATCTGAACTATGACGGAAAACCTTTTAATAGTATGAACGTTGGAAGTAGGCTGTTTATGTTTTCTCTATGTAAGTAGGCTGTTTAGGTTTTTTTATGGTAACGCCACCTCTGTATGAAAATCACTGGCTGTGCTGTGTGCAGTCTGTGGCTGCTTTGCATTGTTGTAATACTCGCCATTGTAGTGTTAGGCAGCTGGCTGTGAACAGCGCGTAGCATTGCGCAGTTGGAGGTGAGCCGCCAGCAGTGGTGGATGTGGGGAGAGAGATGGCGGAGTTTTGAAATTTGTCATGAACTGCTATATTTATATATGATAATATCAAGGTAAATACATTGTTTGTTCTCTATTAATATCTTTCATTTGCTAACTATCCCTATCATTTGTTAGTGCCTTCCATAGTTTGAATCTTTTATTTAGCTGGCAGTAGTGGCGCTTGCTGTATTGCAGTAGCTTGAGCAGCGAAGATTTTTGTGAGGTAAGTGATTTGTGAAAGGTATAGTTTAATGTTAGTCAGGGCCATTCTTTTGTAGGGATTTTTGAAAGTCAGATTGCGTTTCGCTAAAAACAAAATATTGTGTGTCAGTTTAAGCACAGTCATGTATAAATTGTTCAAAGGGGACATTTCATATGGCGACCCTGCCAGGATTCGAACTTGGAATCTTCTGATTTTTTCTTGTAGTTTGTGTAATTAGTGTAGCTATTGTTTATTGCTAGCATGTAATTGTAGAGAAAATCTCCTTTGTAGTTGCAGTCTTTCATTGTTGTACAGTAAAACAGTTGTGGCATGCATGTAGATTTGCACCAAGTATTTCGCAGCTGCGCTGGCAATTAAGTAGACATTATTTCCATTGCTATGTTATTTTATTTTGCTCTTCAAATTGTGCTTTTCTGTGTTATCGTGTGAAATATTGTGACAATAATGGCTTGTGAAAAACGTAACACTAGGCTCCAAAGTAAACTGAGAAATAACAGTGACGACGAGCATAGCTTATCAGCACCACTGTGTAATGAAGTAACAGACATATGGACAATATGAAAAAGATTTGGGACAAAATGAGTATTGTACACTGAGAAATAATTATATTGAAAGAAATATGAATAGAATACAGAAAGCAGGTATAGATAGGACTTTTTGGGAATAATGATGAATGAAGGGAGATCTCCAAGAAGTAAAGAAAGTTTTGTTTGCAAAATACTGCAGTACAACAAACCCTGTCCTTTCCCTTTTGTGTTATCCCCCTATATGTTTGTGTACCCTTGTGTATTTGTTTTCTTCCTGTCTCTCTGTAGTTTCATAGAATTTTTTCTTCTTTTAATATTAAGCTACATTCACTATGATGAGGAATACTGTTATCCTCAAATATAATTTGTATTAATAATATGTTATTTACCTTGTAAATGTGCTTAGACATTATTTATTCTGGTTTGTTGCTCACATGTGAAGGTGATGTTTCAAAAGTTCTTGTGATCTTTATGTATTTACTTATGTCATAATTCCTGTAACACTGATGTATATGTCTATTTCTATTCTTTTGTAAAGCCCCTATTCCTACAAATGTTATCTGTATTATTATGTTTTTAGTGATGTATTTTGTACCTTTGTAATTGTATTCTCATGTTATAAAATTGTAATTGACACCAGTTCATCTTATTATTAACTTGTAAGTTACATTTCACTGCACACGTTTCTGTTGGTCATAGTATATGGACAATATGTGAGAAGTAGGGACTGTTAGTGTTTGCACGTGTGTTAATAATTCAGCAAGGGACTGGATAACAGCATTGCTGGTTCTAAGGACAATTCCAAAAACTTTGTGAGTGCACAAGTGGTGGTTTATGGACTTGCTATATTCTCCGCAAGACTCTTCGATGGTGAATGTGCACCTGCACAATCGCAACAGATGGCTGCTGGCCATCTCTACAAGGACTACAGTGGGTCTGCACCTCTGGTGGCCCACCAATACCGTAATCTCTACCAGGACTACAGTGGGTCTGCTCTGTGATAACCTACCTACCAATATTCTTCCAAACTTCGAATGACTCTGCTGTGGGTTTGCTCTGTTGTAACCCAATACTTGTCTGCATGTCGAGAGTCAGCACTGTCTTTCCGTTGGAAGGACAACACTACTTCTTCAAGACTGCATGGAAATCCACTACTTCCATGTGCATTTTCTTCTACTGCTCAGACTTTGAGAAAAACACTATATTTTACCATAATGAATGATCAGGACTGTCTTTATGGACTGTGACAAAATTTTAGCTTTTGACCAACGTTGTATCAATAAGTGTGTGCATTTGATATCTTTGTTATTGTAATTATGAAAAATTTTTTCAAATCTGTATTGGGCACTGCCCAAACCAATTTGTAAAATTTTTTGTGGGGAGCATGGGGGCTATGGAAGTAGGCTGTTTATGTTTTCTCTATGTAAGTAGGCTGTTTAGGTTTTTTTATGGTAACGCCACCTCTGTATGAAAATCACTGGCTGTGCTGTGTGCAGTCTGTGGCTGCTTTGCATTGTTGTAATACTCGCCATTGTAGTGTTAGGCAGCTGGCTGTGAACAGAGCGTAGCGTTGCGCAGTTGGAGGTGAGCCGCCAGCAGTGGTGGATGTGGGGAGAGAGATGGCGGAGTTTTGAAATTTGTCATGAACTGCTATATTTATATATGATGATATCAAGGTAAATACATTGTTTGCTCTCTACTAGTATCTTTCATTTGCTAACTATCCCTATCAGTAGTTAGTGCCTTCCATAGTTCGAATCTTTTATTTAGCTGGCAGTAGTGGCGCTCGCTGTATTGCAGTAGCTTGAGCAGCGAAGATTTTTGTGAGGTAAGTGATTTGTGAAAGGTATAGTTTAATGTTAGTCAGGGCCATTCTTTTGTAGGGATTTTTGAAAGTCAGATGGCGTTTCGCTAAAAACAAAATATTGAGTGTCAGTTTAAGCACAGTCATGTATAAATTGTTCAAAGGGGACATTTCAACGTGAATGGGTAAAGTGCGTGCATTCTGGAAATCCTTCTATCCCTGTGGTGAAATATAGATGATGTTTTAAGGTGTAATCCCTCCTAGCACGAAAAATCGTTTAGGGTCATAACCAGCACATCGTGAAATATTACTTAAGTATACTATAGCTTACTTGTCGACGTTGATGCACTTCAGTAACAATATGATCAAAAAAATGGCTCTGAGCACTATGGGACTTAACATCTGAGGTCATCAGTCCCCTAAAACTTAGAACTACTTAAACCTAACCAACCTAAGGACATCACACACATCCATGCCCGAGGCAGGATTCGAACCTGCGACCGTAGCGGCCGCGCGGTTCCGGACTGAAGCGCCTAGAACCGCTCGGCCACAGCGGCCGGCAACAATATGATCAGGTTCGGTCTATGGGACGACTATTAGTTTTGTGATAAACGCGAAGGTGTCCGTTATTATTTGCGAGTATTTACTTACAGCTAGAATACATATAAGACTTCTACATACCAACTACAACAGATCGTTAATTCGTATTACGAAAAGTTAACGATATTCTATATTTTGTTAAGTATCTTTTGACAGGTAAAGTACATCTAAAATTTAACTCACTAATTACTAAAATAACATTAAATTTATAGACACGAAAATTACTTACGTGCTTGATAAGAGATACATCATTTCTAGAATCCGGAAGGCTTCTACCAAGCCACTGAGCGGAAATTACGTAAGTTTATTTTTCCAAGACTCATTAGTCTTCTAACTGGTTTGATTTGGCCCACCCCGAATTCCTCACTTGCGTCAACCTCTTCATACCCAACTAGCACTTGCACCCCCCCCCCCCCTTCCTCAACGGTTCAGTGATATATTGAAATCTCCGTTTTTCTCTACGACTTTTACCCTCTACAGCTGCTCCTAGCATCATATAGACCGTTCTAAGGTATCTTAACACATGTCCTATTTTTCTCTCCCTTCTTTTTGTCGGTCTTTTGCGTATGTTCCTTTTCTTAGCCAGTTCGGAGGAAAACCTTCTTGTTATGCACCTTACCAGCAACTTAATTTTCGTCATCCTTCTGTAGCGTCGCATCTCCAACGTTTCGATTTTCTCTTGTTTCGGGGTTCTCACAGTCCATCATTTACTAACATACAATGCTGTGCTCCAAACAAACATTCTCAGCAACTGCTTCCTCAAATTACGGGCTATATTCCGAGCTAATAGATTTCATTTGCTCAGGAACACACACTTTGCGTTTGCTACTCTGCTTCTTTCATCATCCTAGCTTCACGGTTTATTTTGCCTCCAGGGTAGGAAGATTTCTTTGAGCTTTGTGATCACGAATTTTCATGTTAAACTTCTCGCTATTCTCATTTTTGCTCTTTATCATTACCTTTCTCTTCCTTCTCTTTACTCTCAATCGATATTTTGTACTCAGTAGACAGTTCATTCCGTTCAATCGATTTTGAAATTCTATTTTACTTTCTCTGAGGATAGCAATGTCACCAGCGAATCATGTCATTGGTTTCCTTCAGCCTGAATTTCAACCTTTGTTTTATATCTGTCACTTCTTCTTCTGTGTGTAGATTTAACAGTAGGGGGAAAAGGCTACAACCCTGTCTTACACCATTCTTCGCCCCAGCACCTCGTCCTTGGCCGTCGAGTCATTTTGTCACTATTTGCTTCTTCTTGTGCATATTGAATATTAACGTCATTCCCTACAGCTTACTCGTATCTTCCTCAGGTTTTCAGCCATCAAGAATTATTTTTATTATGGAACATTTTTTCCGGATCCACACATCCTCTGTGTGTGTCTTGATGTTACTTCAGTCTTGCATCGATTATCAAGCCCAAAGCCTATGGGGCCTTTACCTCTCATAAGGTGTAAATGATTGTCATTTAGCAGGTCCTCCGTTATCTTTTTCATTCATAAGTATATTATTGATGTTAACAGGTAGGATGCATAACTTGTTGACTGTGCCATAGTTGTCGCAATTATCTGCTCTTTCTTTCTTCAGAATAATATGGATGTTCCTTTCCTAATGTTTTAAGGTACCGTACGTCACCTGCCTCCGGAATCTATATACCAACTTGAGTCATTTGTATCTCTTTTATATGAACTAAAGTTTCTTCTTCTGTCACGTCAACAGACCATTATTTCACCTGTATACCTCCAATGGACTCTCTCCACCTATTCGCTCTCTCCTCTGCATTTAACAGTGAGCTCCCTCCTTGCTTTTCATTTCGCCGAAGGTTGTTTAGACTTATTCATATGCTCGATCAGTCCATCCAACGATCATTCCTTTTTTCTCTTTCAATATTTTCAAGCTTTACCTGCAACCATTTCCTCAACAGTTCCTGCAGTTCTTATTAACATTCACTGAGATTACCCATGTCATCAGCGAATCTTATCACTGACAGTCTTTAACCGCGAATTTTAATCTCACTCTCGAACCTTAATTTTGTTTCCGTCATTATTTCTTCAGTGTATGGACTGAGCAGCAAGGGTAAAAGGCTACATCATTGTCTCACATCCTTTATAATCCCAGCCGTTCTTTGTTGTTACCTCATCGATTTTTGTGCATATTTTACATTATTCATCTATCCTTAATGCTTACTCCTGGTTGCCTCAGAATTTCGAACACATAGCGCCATTTATCTCTAGCTTTTTATAGATCGATATAGCCAGTGAATCTGTATGAATGCCGGCCGCTGTGGCAGAGCGGTTCTAGACTCTTTAGTTCGAAACCGCGCTGCTGCTATGATTGCAGGTTAGAATCCTGCCTCGGGCATGGATGTGTGACGTCCTAAGGTTACTTAGGTTTAGGTTTTCACCAGTCATTCCGGCTTCCACTGCCACAGCTGGCCGCACTGCAACATTGGCTTCCAACTAATGATCTACATGTCCCCCTCCCGGGCAGGAAGCGCCGCTGTCGATAGGTATAAGAGGCTGCCATACCGCTGTCATCAGCGAAATTCAATAATGTGATGCACGCCTACGAGTTTTCAGTCTCTGTCTTTCAGTGACTACAGTGTAATACTGATTTGGAAACTCTGGATTACTCTTGGATCCAACTGCCCCTGTGTTCGGAAACCCACTAAGTGAACGATTTTACTTAACTGTTATGATGTCTGCTATTCTCTGCTTTCTGTTTTAGAACCCATGCATCGTTACAGAATACAACACTGTGGATGATGTTTTTCCGAAAGTCTGATGGCATTTCAACAGTCTCTATACACCAAAGTGAGCAGACGTTTTGTTGCCACTTCCCCCTAATGATTTGAGAAACTCCAATGGAGTGTTATCCATCTTTTCTGCCTTATGTCATCTTAAGTTGTCCAAAGCCCTTTTAAATTCAGATCGTAATACTGCATCCCCTATCTCTTCCCTATGGATTGCTATTCCTTCTTCTGTCACATCATCCGACAAGTCCCTCATAGACGACTTCACTGTACTCTTCCGTCAATCCCCTCTATCCTCTGCCTTTAATATCTGGATATGCATTGCACTTTTCATGTTTTAACTTCGCTGGAGGTATTTTTGACTTTTCTATATGGTGAGTCAGTGCTCCCCTCGATCGTTTATTTATCGATATCTTCACATCTCTCATGCAGCCATCTCGCCTTGTCAGCTCTGTGCTTTGTAATTACTTCATTTCTATGGGATGGATGTTACCGTATTTCCGTCTTTTTCTGAAGATTTTGTACTCAAATCTTTCGTCGATCAACTGAAGAATTCTTCTGACAACAAACGATTTTTTGCAGTTACCCTTCTTCTATCTAATTTTACCGTCCAACATCTGCGATATCCTTTTTCAGAGACCTCCACTCATCTACAACTAAACTGCTCACTGTGGTATTCCTTGTCACAGTATTCACATTCTTAGCGAATCTCAAACGCAATTCATCATTCGTTAGTAATTCACTATCCCACAACATTCCTCAATAGTTATTCCGTACCGTACTCTTACACTTCTGTCTATTCTTTTTCGTTACTAATTTGTGATCTGAGTCTATATCAGCGCCTGGGTACGGCTTACAATCCAATATCTCATTTCGTTATCGCTTCCTGTCAGTGATGTAGTACAGCTGGAATCTTTTCGTGTGTACAGTTTTCTTCTAAGTATACCTTCTACTATTCTGATTTTCAACAGAGTATTCCTATTAGCATCCGAAATTTATTGAAGAAAATTAGTGTCTCTCCTCTCTCGTTCCTACTGCCCCTAGCCCTCGTAACCCTTTTTTCTATTCTTACTGATGGTACTTCGTAAACCTTTTCCAGTCCCCCATGTTTACTAGAATTTATGCCTCCCTTTACATACTGAATTACCCGTTGAATTTCCTTCTATACTTTATCCAGCACTTCATCTTCTGCTTGCGTCGTCGGCATGAATGAAGTACTACAGTTGCCGGTGCTGGTTTTCTGTCGAATCTGACGAACCTTATCAGTGAACTGTTTAAAGAAACTCACTCTCTCTCCTACTTTCCAGTTCAGAACGAGTCCTGCTGGGGTTGATATTATCCTATATTCTCCTAACTGGAAATCCATATCTCCATTCCATTTCACATCGCTGACATCCTCCACATCTAGATTGATGTTTCGCATTCCCCATTTCAGATATTGTGGCTTTTCTACACTCATACACTCATATTTGTAAGCTGTTGTTATTCCATCTTCTTGTAACGGGCACCACACGCTTGGCAGTCATGTCTCAGTAATCCTTGTGAGTTACTAATACGGAATGTTTTGGCAACGGAAAGATAATCATGACACTTTATTAATTACAGGTCAAATGTCTGAAGGTCACACATTATGTGCCCTTAATGGTTCAAATGGCTCTGAGCACTATGGGACTTAATATCTATGGTCATCAGTCGCCTAGAACGTAGGACTACTTAAACCTAACTAAAGGACAGCACACGACACCCAGTCTGCCCTTAATGCAATGGATTCCATTGCCTTTTGCTGCCTCATGCCGTAGATCATTACTGATTCTTCCACGTTTTAGGAATAGATTCCTTCCCAGTCTCTCCGCTACAACGCCCAGTTTGACACGTTCGTTGGCAGAACGAGGGTGATTTGTTATTCCCCAAGTCTTGGGCTGCCATAACTGGCCACTTGTATTAAAAATTTACGCAGTGGCTAAGTTCGAACACAGGACCCAAGACTTTTCGATTAATAGTGAAACCCACTACCCCAATCTTTTCATTTTGGTTTTCGTGTAACGTGGAAGAAATTAAATAATGAAAGAATTAGTTTGATGTGTCATATTTTTCTATTGGTTGTCCTTATTCAAATTAAATTTCTTCTTTTCACTGTTAATTATTTAAGTTAAATTTGTTCCTAGTTGTGAATTAAATGATGCTGAAAATTTATTATAAAGTGAAACTGAAAAACCAAAGCAAAAATACGTTAAATTTCTTGTTGTTCCATTCATTCACCTATAAAATGTAAAGTAATTTCTCCTTCTGAAACCCTTTACGATTCTCCTCCTCCTATAAATGAAATATGTGCTTATATTTGGATGAAAAGAAGAAGATACGTCGTCGAAACCCAGTTGCTTTCTCTATAAAGAAATTTAGGTTATTCTTTCTTTTTCAGGGAAATTGGATGCATGAATATAACAAATTTCTTCGCCTTTGTTGTGGTATATTTTTTTTTCACTACCTGTATCACGCTTGGAGGTCGTAAGGTGCGCTTAAAATACAGGTAACGTAACTACAAGGTAAAAGCAGAGGATTCAGTAATATATACACTGGTTTTAATGTGTCAGGTGCTAGGACACCATGTTATTGCGTATTTTGAAAACTTTCTTCATAATTTCCTCTGCTTTGCACTTCAGGACGTCAGTTTAAACTTATTTTCAGTTAAACCAGGTGATTCCGATGTTACCACATAGTGTACTGTATGTCACGACAGCCAGATCACCATAAAGTTTTTATGGCCAAGGTATCGCTTACGGTCTAATGTCACAACTTCTTTTGTCTTGTCATACTGAGGTGCCGTCGGCAGTATTTACGCTAATCCCTGGATTCTGTGTGCTTGTTGACATGTGTACAGGTGCTTCTCCTTCATTACACTTACCGTAATTCGGTGAATTCGATACGAGGATAAAGTATAACTTCATGGGCATTGGAATCGTAACATTCTGTTCTATGATTCGTCGTAAGATTGTTGTGATTGTTCTTCCAAACCTCAGGCCAACTGACATGTAGGAATTTAGTTTTCTTTCTATTAGGCACCGAAAGTTTCGTGGTATAGTGGTACCATTCCCTTAAGTTGCAAATTTTGTCTTCCTGGGCTAAGGAGCCTTTCTAGACTATGGCGGTTGTAAGAAATCCTTTAATGTGTTTTGCCAATACTGAGGGGTGATACTTGACTTACTGGCTGAACCGCTTTTAGAAGTATAACTGCCACGCTAATAGGGCTTCTTTTTTTTTTTACGGATAATGTTCTAGTAATGCTTTACATTTTGCGTCAGTGTTTATTAATCCAATCCCACTCTCTTCAAACGGTAATGTTAGAATACTGTGTTTACCTTTCTAATCATGTATTAGAGTTACTTGCATATTTTGAAATTTGGCTTTTGGTCTTTTTGGCTAATAACAAAACTAATATCACCAAGGAATACGACTCTGTGTCATGTCGCTGATAAAACAGACATAATTTCCTGTTAAACTCGGCCCTCGAGTTTCTACGAATGCTCCAGACGGAGCATACACTTTTACAAAAACTGTTTCTTCAATTTGTGTTAATATTCCACCCAGTTTCTGACACTTCAATACCGTTTTCTCTTTAACAAAAAATCACCGTACGTGCACATTCAGAGCTGTTAAGAATTACGCTATACACAGCAATTTCATCTACATCGTTAGGTTCAGCTCCCTGCAGAAATGCAATATCTTTTTAGCCGCGTATATGAACCGTTGGGGAACAGGTCTGATTCTACAAAGTTGATAATCCGTTGATATCTGAAAATCGAGTTTTATAATTTTAGTAGGCCATTAATGTATTTTGTGTGATTTAATTTTTCTCAGTTCGGGTGCCAAACTCATTGTCCCTGATCTGTAATTTGTTGAAATTAGGGACTGACATTGAGATTAGGTTTCGCCTTTCTTATCCTGTAATTCCGCTTCGTTCTGCGTGACTCAACAGTCCACAGCTTCTGTAGTTTCCTTTCTCTCTTACGATAGTCCGTGTATATTTGATGATGTTTGGTTTGTGGGGACCTCAACTGCACGGTCATCAGCGCCCGTACAAAGTCCCAGCTTTTACGCAGTCCAATTTTTACACTCTCTCTAAAGTACTGCAGGGGACTAGGAAATGCTGCTAAGGTACTTGACCCGATGAAGGGAAACTCCTGACCTACACCTCCACGCGGTAGAGAGTGGGCAACGTCACTTCATGTGATGGCTAACGTAGACAGGGACTGAGGGATGACCGGGTTAAGTCACCACCCCAGCATTTGCTGGACAGGGCACCCTCTTGCCCAGGAAATGAGATATTATTTCCAATGGAGGGAGAACCAGCTGATGGTAAACGGAATATTATGTGGAAGGCAATGGGATACCACCACATTAAAGAACTACGTTTATCCCAAGCATCAGCAGTAAACCATGTCAGTATCTTCTGTAAAAATTTCCGGAGATAAATAGTCCCCCAGTCAGATCTCCGGGTGGGGAAGGAAAAGAATCCCAATTTTAACATAGCTACTTGGAATGTGAGAACACTGCTTCAGTGTAGCAAGCTAGAAAATATAAAACTAGGAATGGAACGACTGGAAATCAATATCCTAGGCATATCGGGGATGAGATGGCCCCACCCAGGTGATTTCTGGTCTGGAGAGTACAGAGTCATTCACACCAGAACTGACCAAGATAGACCAGGAATGAGAGGAGTTGGATTAATTTTGAGGAAAAGCTGTGGCTCACGTGTCAAGGGGTATGTGCAAAATAGCTCTCGAATAATACTAGTCAAACTTGAAACTAAACCAAAGGACACTGTGATAATACAAATATACAGGCCAACATCCAAAGAAGAAGATGGAGTCATTGACGAAATATACGAAGAAATAAGTAATGCGATGAGAAATGTTAAGGGAGGTGAAAACCTGATTGCCATGGGGGACTACTGGAAAGCGATTGTGGGTGAAGACCCGGAGTAAGGAATTGTAGGCAAATATGGACTTGGAAGAAGAAATGAAAGAGAATTTCGACTAATCGAGTTCTGGTCGAGGAACCAATAGTTGTTGCAAACACACTTTTCCAACATCACAAACGAAGAACATACACATGGAAGGCCCCTGGAGACCTGAGGCGACAACAGATACAGTACATTCTAGTGAAAGCACGTTTTAGGAAGAAGCCAGTGAAACTTAAATGGGAACTAGAAAAACTGACTAGCAAAGCGCTATTCTCATGAAACAGACAACCTAGCTAAGAATTTTCTACATGGTGGAGCAAATGAAGACTGGGATCAATTTAAATCTGGTACATACAAAGCAGCAGAAAAGATAGTTGGAAGAGCTGAACCCAAATAACAAGAGGAAATGGATACAGCAGATATTATTGAGCATATAGAAAAAAGAAGATTATACAAAAATGCAACTGATGAAGAAGGAAAAGCTGAATACAGAAGACTAAGGAATTTAGTTAATAGAGAAGCTAGGAAAGCAAAAGAAAATTTTTTGATGTGCAGGGAAGTGGAAGAAACTATGCAAAACGGAAGAACTGATTTAGCCTAGAGAACAGCAAATCAATTTTTTAACAAATGTAATAAAACACTGTCAGGCACAATAGAAAAGAAAGAAGGGAAAATGCTGTTAGCTGAAGACATGTTGAAGAGATGGAAAGAATACATAGAGGAGTTGTATGCCAGTACACCTCCTTCGGATATGCCGGTACATCTCCTTCGGAGGAAGTAATAGGAAGAGAAGATCAAGTAGACCAAGATGACAAGGGAGACGACATTCTGCAAGAAGAATTTGTCAGAGCTCTAAAAGGACTGCGGCACAACAAAGCATCGGGTATCAATGACATCCCTGCAGAACTAATAAAGAATGCTGGTGACAGCCTGAAAATGATGCAGCTTAAAATTATCCATCTGTAACACAGGAGAGATAGCGACAGACTTCCAGATATATATCATTGTTCCTATACCAAAGAAAGCAGCAGCTACAAAATGCGAACAGTACCGAACTCTAAGCCTAATATCACATGCATCAAAAATTCTCATAAAAATAGTTCTGAAGAGAATGGAAGTGAAGGTGGAGGATATGCTGAGTGAAGATCAGCTTGGTTTCAGAAGGGAATTGGAACAACGATTCTGGCACTGAGACTCGATATCGAAAAGCTATTACAGAAAATAAACTAACTTATATTGCCTGTGTACACATGGAAAAGGCATTTGATAAGGTTAACTAGCAAGAGATGTTCAGAGTGCTGAGGGAAAGTGGAATAAAGTACAAAGAAATCCGTGTGATACTCAGTTTCCTTAGGAATGAGGTGGTAGTGATTAGGAACTTTCACCAGAAACAAGAAACAAATGTTAGGAAAGGGGTAAGGCAAGGATGTGCTCTCTCTCCTCTGATATTCAATGCTTACATCCAGGAAGCTATAGCCCAAGTTAGAGAAACTGAAGTGGGGATCAAAATTAATGGGCAGAAGATAGACATGCTGCGTTATGCAGACGAAATTGCTAGAGCCACGGAGACAAACGAAGATCTAGAGGAAGTCCTCAGAACAATGGAAAAAGTTCTATCCAAAACTCAGTACAGAATGAGAATAAACAAGAAAAGGACCAAAATGGTGGTATGCAGTACAGGAGCAGAATATGAACCTCTGAGAATGAAAATTGGAAGAGAGGAGCTGGAAGTGACAGAAAAATTTACTTACCTGGGAAGCAAAATCACAAGGGATGGTGGAATCCGGAAAGAAATTGCTAGCAGAATACAAAAGGCCAACATTGCATTTAATCGGAGAAGAAACTTACTCAGCAGCAACAACATCAGTCTGAAAATAAGGAAACGTATCATGGAAGGTTTCATTTGGAGTGTGGCCCTATACGGATGTGAAACTTGGACAATTGGAAGAAAACAGAGAAAACGGCTAGATGCCCTGGAGGTGTGGTGAAGATCAGCTGGAGAGACAAAGTAACAAATGAAGAGGTGATTAGAAGAATACAGGAAAGTAGATCTCTGTGGAGGCACATCCAAACAAGAATAGACAAACTTGTAGGGCACATCCTACGACACAACAACATCATTGGAACAATAGCAGAAGGAGCTATTGAGTGAAGCAATAGGCGGCGGGGGGGGGACCAAGGATATCATACATGCAACAGATCATAAATGACGTTGAATGTAACACATAAGTGGAAATGAAGAGGAAGGCAGACAGGAGAGAGGAACGGCACTTTGCTGCATACCAACCTTAGAGTTGAACACTAATAGAATTTTTACGCAGTCCAATCTAGCTACTGTCACGAATGATGATGACGATGGTGATGAAATGATGAGGACAGTACAAACACCCAGTCCTTGTCAATGGAAATTCCCAACCCGGCCGGGAAACGAAGTATATATTTGATGTTCGGTATGGAAGATCGCTTCTGAGTCATTGTCGTATGTTCAGTCTCGCTGTCCCCTAGGTCACTGATAGAAGTTGTTGTGTACCCTTTGTTTACATCTTTTCGCCCCGCTTCATTTCTACTCTCACAAATTTTTCTCTTAGAATTTTCAGTGAAACTTGACTCGGATTCTTTGACCAGCAGACTCAGTTGTGTACGTCTGTGATTTTTCCATTGTTTGATGGAGAAATCACAAATGCTTCGCGTTGAGAGTATCATCGATTTAGTTTGAAGGGTAGGCTTCGGAACACCGTCCATCCTGCCGCCGTGAAAGGCCTCGATCGTGAGCGTATCCGAGTTGGTTATTCTAAACTGTCCGACCGTGACTGCTTTGTCAGAAGGTCTGTTTATTGTTAGCTAGCTGTCTTTACATAGCTTATCTGTGCTTGTACTTCATACTACTGGCATATACGTGACTGTCTCACCGTGGGTGACAATTCTACGTTCTTAATCCTGTGCGATTCTATCCACGTACGCCTCAAGTCGGCGATACACTTTTGTTTCACACACATTTAAATATTTCAGCTGATGCGGCACTGTTTGCTAACGGCTCACTACTAATTCCTACTACGAGATCAGAAATAATGACTTACGTTTACTTAGGTATTCAGACTTACTGTTCACAATCTCGGGATCAGTAATAGCAGCTGAATTACTTACGGCCGATGTGGTACTGTCTACTACCGTTCACCAAAGATTCCTGCTACGAGGTAACAGAATGTAGGTTTACGTTTAGTAAGGTTGAGTTCAAGACAGAAGTTTCGTATGGGACAGTCTTGTTTAAAGTAAATTATTTCATTAGATACGAAGAAAGCTGGTAGCTGCCTCATGTATTAATTCTGCTTGATAGCACCTAACAGTCATTACAGATGGGACAGGTTTTTTACACTCAGTTTTGATAGGTTTTCTATGTGGGACGAGGAACCGATAAAAATCAACCGTGACATCGTTCCAAATTGTACAAATGTTTCCATACACTCCAATTTGAGTTTTGTTACTGCGTTTGTAACATTAATGGGGCTGTTAAAGACACGCGTATTTTGTCAAGTTTCCTTCGACTGGACTAGCCGTAAGTGTAGTGACAAAGCCTGTTGCTAATGTTAGCTGAAAGTGGCTTGTATTTTCAAGAATTATTCACTCGTACACTAAATTACAGTAAAGTTAGTATTAAGTTGCACACCGTCTACTTGAACTGTTGTTAGTTTCCAATAGGTAATTACTTAGCTCTGTATTTCGAGAGAAGGTGGCCGCTCCATTTCCTTGTTTAGGTTTCCATTGTTGTTTATACATTATACTTTTCACACACTTAAGAAAGTGTGTAAAGAGTAGCACTTTCCGTGTAACGCAGCAGTGTAACAGAGCTACGCTAGACCACAGACCCTGAATTGTAAACAGTGGTTGCAGCACACACTTGTAAACACCGCCTGACCGATAGCTACGACCGCTGTAGCGGAACTGTCCCTAGACTATGGTTTTATTCCTACATTTCAGTCAAAGCTACTACTGTGCTGCAGTAACTTTCCGCTGTTCCATTTGGTGCAGCTATCAGCACCATAAATACTCCAGACCATAAGTTACCTCTATGACTCCTGGGCTTTTGCTGCAAGAACGTATACCGTCCAGACTTCTTGCTGCTTTACTGTAACATGTCATGTTTGCCTGCCACTGAATCCACTGATATCATAACACTTAGATTTCCTATACGCCTGTCGGCCCATGACGAAACGTAGATACATGTCAACTTCACGATCTTATTTATAATTGTTTATATTATTTTATTCTTAATGGTGATCCGCTCCTTGTATTCTGCTTTATATGAAGGTCAGTCTTTACTCTCCATCTCGGATAACTGATTTAATTTTGGTACCGTGACTCAACCCATCCGGTGTTGTTCATTATTTCAGCTTTTCTTGCTTGACGACGTCCCTGGAGTGAATAAGTAACGAAGATTGTGGTCTGGCCTTTTAATTTATCCGAAGTCAGAGATACTGTGAAGTTTTAGTACTCTTCAGAGAGGTCTTTAACTTAAATGATCCTACACATTGAAGACGGGATGTAACGAATTTGAAGACTTTGCGCCGGCCATAGTGGCCGTGCGGTTCTAGGCACTACAGTCTGGAGCCGAGCGACCGCTCCGGTCTCAGGTTCGAATCCTGCCTCAGGCATGGATGTGTGTGACGTCCTTAGGTTAGTTAGGTTTAATTAGTTCTAAGTTCTAGGCGACTGATGACCTCAGAAGTTAAGTCGCATAGTGCTCAGAGCCATTTGAACCATTTTTTGAAGACTTTGCCTCTCACTGGAAGTAAGCTAATATTTGTCTCTGTTTTTTCTATGTCCATATTACGCTCCCTCCTTTTGACTTACCATACTTAATGGATATATTTGTAGTATTAAGTGGTTCTGTGTGCTCTTGTAAATCTGTACACTCGACGCAGAGGTAATTTAGATTGCACCTGCCTTCACCTAAGAGCCCACAGATATTCAGCGTAACCTATACACAGGCGAGTAGACGTTCATGATAGAACCTGATGCTAACTACAGAGGTAGGCGGAAGATGTTCTGTCGGTCCTTGTAGCTTTGTTCGTCGGACTGACAGCACCTTGGCAGACGGTTTCAATATGTTTATGGCATTAAGCTTTTCGTCATCATGAATTACCGAGTATATTATTACTCTGCTATAAGTCGAATTGTTACTTAATCTTCTAGTCTAGTTTCCTTGTTCGTGAAACCTCTACTTTGAGCACCAGAAATGGAGCAGTGTCACGTCACCCCCAATTTTGTCTTCTAATTCAGTCCCAGTGTTTCGTACAACTACTAGCTAGTCGTCGGTGTGCTCTACACGCCTTTTTGTTGGAGGTAGTTAACTTATTTACAGCCATATCTAATTTACTTGTTATTTATCGACAGAACGAGCCAAATGAGACTGACTGAGAAAATATTTATGTCTGGGGCACAAACTGACCCTTGTGAATGAACGAACTGTCTATCTCAGGCGAAGGTAGAAGCCGTGATTTGGATGCACCAATCGGTTGCTGATACTTATCTCCTTATGCGCGTTTCATGCGACTGATAGGAGCAGACGTGTTTAGTGACCTGTTGGATCGAACATTGAATGGTGCTAATGATAAATCAGTACTTGTTCTTTGCGAGAGTAATGCTGAGCAGCATTCGTTAAAATCGTGTGCAGAACACTGTAATCAGAAGTTTAAGACTGGAAGTGTTTTGTGAAACAGCGTAAAATTTACTGGCAAAATGAAGCGAAAGGGTATCTAGTGTGACCTTCATTGACAAGGATCAATCCTGCTTCAGTCTTATTGTACACATTTTTCGGCCAATTTCACTTTTCCTACCCCATAATCTAGAGTTAGCGTCTTTGATTACTAATAAAAACGTCCTCAATCCCAGGTTCGAACTGCAACAAGTTTTCTTAGTAAAAATCATCAGCAATGGTGGCAGAAGACTTCAGCATAACAAGTCTCCATCATTCTGCGAACAACCTTGTTAAGAGAATAGAGGAGAAGACAGAGGTTCACGGCACTATCTTGCCCTTCGGGTGAAAAGCTATCCTTAATGGCTGAAGAATGAGCAGTGATCATCTGCAGGTGGATGCATTATGAAATGGAATCAACTTCATTAAACACATTTAATGTGTATCCACAGGACATGTTGCCTGTAGTGGAAGAAGTGTCATGCTCAGGGTTAGGAATTGTAGGGGCAAATTTCGAACAACAAAGTGGAAGGGGAAATATGCTAAAATACGTTAAAAAAGGAACAATAGTTGTTGGTTTAACTAATTCAAATGTTTCTCTTCCCACTACTCTAGTTTACTGAATTATGAACAAATACATCAAATTATCACTCATCGAAAGAAGGAAAAAACAGGAAGCTGTGACGCGCTGAGTAGCCGCGCGGTCTCGGGCGCCTTGCCCTGTTGGCGCAGCTCCCTCCGTCGGATGTTCGAGTTCTCCCTCGGGCATGGGTGTGCGTTGCCCTTAGCGCAAGTTACTTTAAATTAGAGTAAGTAGTGTGTAAGCCTAGGGACCGATGACATCAGCAATTTGATCCCGTAGGAACGTACCACAAATTTACAAATTTCCCATGCAGCTGTTGTAGTTCAACACGTCAAGCACCTCTCCTTTTTTTAAAAATAAGTCTGTTTCTATTGGGAGACAAAGTGTCTTTATATCGGTTAAAGCGTCTTTCGACATCCATCGAAACCAGTGAGGCAAATCTTGTATTCAGTCGGAACAGCAACTCTACAGAAGTGGTGAATTCCTCAGTGTCACGATTCTTCAGAAGATTAGACTCAAGTCTGTTTTTGGCCATGGCTTCCTCACAGAAGTAAAAATGTCCGACGGTTTTTTCCTTTTCCTGAACTTTTTCTTGTACTCGTTTAACGGCTGCAGTCACGTACTTGTATCTATGTACACAATATAGTTCTTTGTGAAATTACGTATTTTCTCTGGTAACAAATGTTCCTGTGCCTTGGAAATTTCACCTGCATCGGGTGGATCCAAAGAAAGCATAAACACTGTAATTTTGTCAAAATTCGCACGCAACATAGCAGCACACTCAATCCAAAATCCCGAATGAATAATGACCGGCAAATTCGTAAGTGGTAGGCCAATGGTTTCCCTGCAGGGAACAACACCACTCGGAGCTTTCAGCAGAGTCTTCTTCATGGCAGAAATGAATTGATTTGCAATGCATTAGTCCCCTATGGATATTCACAGACTCTGTGAAGGGCATGAACCAATTATGTCACAAGCTTCAACTTAGGATATAAATGTTACAGTTGTTTAACAAATGAAACTACGTATGAAGCCTGGTCCGTAACCACAAGAAGATTTTCAAACTCGATACGAGTAAGCCAGAGTTTTTGGTAGAAGTCCTTAATTGACTGCATTACGGTAGTGGCATTGGCTTTCTGCAGCTCATACATTTTTAATAACATTGGTTTAACTTTCTCCCTTGATAAGCGAAAAACTAAAATGTTCAAACCATATCGTTCGTTTGAGACTATGGTCTCATCCGCAATGATTCCAACATCACAATTAGACAATTTCTCCTCGATTCATTTATGGATTATTGGTGAGCAGGCGCCATGTAGTTTTTCTTAAAGTAGTCGCATCGGGTTTTGACATTTACAAGAAATCTTTTGAAGGCTGGATGGTTCAACTTATTGAGTGGAATTCCTGCTTACGTAAGAGCTGCACACAAATCAATGATTAATTCAATCAAATTTTTGCTTTTTGAAGGATTCTGTTGAAAGGCGTTTCGTAATAAGGATTTCCGCAAATTGTATGCCTTAACAGTCTTATTCATTTGATGCTTAGAGCTGGAAATATGGTGTTTGGTAAGACCTAGGTGGTTTTCTGCATCTAACAAAATTCCTGAATCGCAAACAGTACATCACATAGCGGTTCCATCAGTCTCTAAGAAACCTTGTTTAAATTCCTAAGCCATAAAAATAAATCAAGCATAGGACACGTTTGGCATGGTAAAATCTAGTACAACACTCATTTAGTAATGTAACAAAGAGCTAACACCGGTTCACTTGCTAGCTTAATGCGACTGTCACACAACACTCTCGAGCCCACTCGCTCACTTGCTCTCCACACTCTCTTTTAGAACACCGCAACAATTATCACACTGTTGTCATTCATACTGGAACTGCAGCCTCAGCGATTACTAGTAGCTTCGAGCAGAACCCAGCCTCAATTCTCGGAACTACGCAGGTGCGTTTACAGCCGTCTCTGGGTGACCAGCCTCCGCCTCCACGCGAACACATGTCTCTCAGAGTAACGAACACACATTCATGAACAGCAGGCTACTGATTCTGGTGAAATAGAATCACTCATTGTCAATTGCATTAGTGTGGCTTAGTATACGGCTGTAAAGCGTGAGAAAGAGGTTTTCTCGAACACACAGTTATTTTTCATTGTTGCAGTTTTGCTTTTAAGTCCCACGTGGCATTTACTGAGGGGACGTTGACAAAGTTAAATATTTAATATTAATTAGAACTCTTATTAAATAAATTAGAGTGAAACTTGAAAGAATAAAAGGGGGAAAAGGGGATTATGGAGATGATTGGTGAAAGAAGGGGTAAAGGTCCCAAAAGAGGGAGAAAGGTGCGTGAAAAATGACCCTTTTCAGAACTCGAAGCAGAATTTCACACTATGATATCTTTCCGAACGGCTTTAATTTTTCTTATGAAAACAGGAATGCAACTATGAATCCTAGCCCTGGTCGTGATGATGGCAGAAGATTCCGGAATAGTCCCCTATTCGGGTGACCTGGAGAGGACTGCCAAGGGGAAGGTGACATGAGAAAAAGACTGAATAACCAACGAAAGGGTAACATAATACGAGGTGGGGTGTGACATGTCAAAAGTTTGAACGTGGTAGGGAAGCAAGAATTTCTGAAATGGGAAATGCTAGGGATAAGTCTACATAGTGGAGGTCAGTGTTGTGAGGTGTAAAGAAGATGATTTCTTCACAGGCGAGTATGGGGTAATATCAGTAGCAGCAGAAAATTTTATAACTGGAGTAGGATTCTTTATGAACAGGAAATTAAGGCATACAGTGAGTTACAGTGAACAGTTTCGCGACGATGTCACTGTCATTAGAATCTACAGCAAAACGACGACAACGATAGGTACACATGCTGAAGTCGCAAACAGATGTTACATAGATAAAGAAAATATATTGGGACACTTAACGGGTAATTCAGTGTGTCAAGGAAGATGAAAATCTAATAGTCATGGCAGACTCGACTGATGTTGTGGAGGAAGGAGTAGACGAAAGAGTTATGGGAGAGTATGGACTTCTTCCAGTAATTTTCGGGTTTGCAGCCGGATCCCATCAACATTCGACCACGATATTTGCCTCAAACCCGAAAATTACTGGAGGAAGAAATACGCCAGGCAAATTTCAGGAGTCACGAGTATGGACTTGTTAGTGTGAATGAAAGACGAGAGAGAAGGAGATGTGCAATAAATTTTAGATAGTAATAGCGAATATTCTAGTCAGGAATCACAAGAGAAGAAGGAATACTTTGAAATGGTCTAGATATGAGGGAAGTTTTCAGCTACATTACGTCGTCATCAGACAGAGGTTAACAAATCAGGTACTGAATTGTAAAGCGAACCCAGGAGCATAATAGCCTTAGATAACATTGTAGTGGTGGTGAAGATCAGGCTGAAGTTTAAGACATTAGTCAGGAAGAACCAATGCGCAAAGTAATGGGATGCATAAATACTAAGGAATGAAGAGCTCTGTTTCGGGTTTTCTGAGGCTATAGATAATGAGATAAGGATTGGCTCAGTAGGCAGTTCATTTGAAGAGTAGTGGACATCTCTAAAATGGTCAATCACTGGAGTTGTAATGAAAAACAAAAGATGGTAACTGCAAAGTGTCCATGGTTAACAGAAGAAATACTTCAACTGCTTGATGAAAAAAGTATATACAAAAATGTTCTGCGAAATTCAGGAACACAGAAATAGTAATCATTTAGGAATGAAATAAATAGGAAGTACAAGGAAGCAGAGGTGTACTACTTGCATGAAAAATGTGAAGAAACTGAAAAGGAAATGATTGTCGGAAGGACACACTCAGCGTATAAAAAGTCAAAATACCTAGACTGAAATTAACAGTAAGGGTGGTAACACCGCACTGTGAAATGTAGACTAAAGCTTGCATAGGTGGAAAGAGTACATTGAAGGCCTCTATGACGAGAAGACGTGTGACGACGTGATAGAAGAAGAAAACTAAGTCGATAGAGGAAAGAAAGGTGATCCAAGACTAGCATCACAAATTAAAATAGCTTTATAATTACGAAAAAGGTACGGCATCCGGGACAGACATAATTCCACCAGAATTTCTAAAATTATGGGAAAAGTGGCAAAAAAACGACTATTTGGGAGTGTGTCTGGAATATATGGATGTCTCGTTTTACCTTCTGCCTTTCTGAAAAACGTCAGCCACACAATCCTGAAGGGTGCAAGAGCCGACAAGTGCGAGAATTATCGCACAGTCAGCTTAAAACCTTATGCATGCAAGTTGGTGACAGGAACGGAGAACGGAAGATGAAAGGGAAGGTAAAATCACCACAGAGTTTATAACGGAAGCGAGACTAACGAAAAACCCAGACACTTTCATATGATTTGTAGAACTGGAAAAAGCGTTCGACAATGTCAGATGGTGCAAGGTGTCGAAATAATAATAAAAATTTGTGGTAGGTTGCAGGGAAAGATAGGTAATGTACGAAACGTGCCTAAAGCATTTAGGCAATTATCCCACCGACGGATCAGGTTGAAAATTCCTGTTTGGTAAAACATAATGTCGAGCTGTGTAAGTAAGTCTGCTGCATATCCTAATCCAGCAGGAATCGACAACCCTTCAAGATCGTTATTAAGGGGCCGAAGGCGTGATAATGGCATGGGGAGAGATTAGAATAGTAGGACCGGTGATTATCGACAAGCTTTCTGCCGTGTACACATTCTTCGTTTACCGATGGGTGTCTGCCTGTGATTGTTCTATGGCAGCCATCAAAGGAACAACATATGATATGAATGTGCGGTGTCAGTTCTTTCAGATTTGTCAGAAACAACAAACATCACGAAGAACTCGTAACTGTGATACATTTTATGTAAATAGAGGGTGGAAGGACGAGAAAGGAAAGGAACGGGAAAACTGATGTCAGCTGCATCAGAACTTTATGCGGAATCTGCGGCTACGTGTGAAAATTTATGCCTTCACCAATGATTCCGCATAAAGTCCCGATGCACATGAAATCAACAGATGCTTCCCTTACCTTTCCTTCCCTTCCTCCTCTCTCCCCGTTCAATTTATACACCTAAGAGCCAAATAATCTGATACACTTGCCTTATATCGTGTAAGAAATCCGCGAGCACGGAGAAGTGCCGCTGCACGACGTGGCAAGGTCTAGACTATTGTCTGAAGTAGGGCTGGAGGGAACTGACACCATGGATCCTGCAGGGCTGTCCATAAATCCGTAAGAGTACGAGGAGATTTCTCAACAGGACGTAGCAAGGTATCCCAGATAAGTTCAATAATGTTCAGGTCTGGGGAGTTTGGTGGTCAGCGGAAGTGTTTAAACTGAGAAGAGTGTTGTTGGAGCCACTCTATAGCTTTCTGGACTTGTCGGGTGTCGCACTGTCCTGCTGAATTCGCCCAAGTCGGTCAGATTGTGCAATGGACATGAATGGATGCAAGTGATCAGAGAGGATGCTTACGTACGTGCCATCTGTCAGAGTCGTATCTAGATGTATCAGGGGCTTAATATCACTCCAACTGCACACGTCCCACGCTATTACAGCGCCTGCACCAGCTTGAACAGTCCCTTGATGACATTCAGAGTCCATGTTTCATGAGGTTGTCTCCATACCTGTACATATCCATCCGCTCGATACAATTTGAAACGATACTCGTCCGACCAGGCAACATGTTTCCACTCATCAACAGTCCAGTGTCGGTGCTGACGGCCCAGGCGAGGCGTAAAGCTTTGTGTAGTGCGGTCATCAAGGATACACGAGTGGGCCTTCGGCTCCGAAAACTCTTATCGGTGATGTTTCGTTGAATGACTTGCACTTGACATTTTTAGGTGCCCTGGCATTGAGAACTGCAGCACTTTGAGGAAAGGTTGCACTTCTGTCACGTTGAACGATTCTCTTGAATCGTCGTTGGTCCCGTTCTTGCTGGATCTTTTTCCGGTAGCAGCGATGTAGGATGGTTTCCCTGATTCCTGATGTTCACAGTACTCTAGTGAAATGGTCGTACGGGAAAAACCCCATTTCATCTCCGCCTCGGATATGCTGAGTCGCATTGCCCGCGCGCCGACTATAGCACCACGTCCGAACTAACTTAAATCTCGAAAATCTGCCGTTGCAGCAGCAGTAACCAGTTTAACAACTGGGCCAGGCACTTGTTGTCTTATATAGGCGTTGCCAACCGCAGCGCAGTATTCTGCCTGTTTACTATTGATTACGAATGGCTGTACAAGTTTCATGTGGAGTTTCAGCGTATAACATGTCACAGCTATGGATTCTGCGTCGTGTCCGTTCTTGCGGACACGTCCAAAAAAAAAACACTCATTCATACAACTCATTCGATCCGTTGGGCAATGAATTCACCATCCTTAGTGTGGACGCACAATTACGTTCGACCCCCTCCTGGAATCACAATATAGCAACCATGGATGACAGGGACGGAGACTTTGGATAGGTGATTGTAGGCAGGTATGTGGGTTGGCCGGGAGGGATGACGAAATAGTCCCTCAACTGCGATAAACGCTGTGGCAGGATGGCGCTGTGTTTAACGCAGCTGCCTAAAAGCACGATATTCCATTGCGGCCAACATTTTCACTCGTCGCCTATGATTGAACATGGAGACCCCATACAGCCGGCATCAGTAGTTCCTTCCCTTTCCTTTTCAGTCTCCTCCCTCAACTTTCTGTTCACATAAAAGAATAACAGCATTCATCTTCAGTTTGGAAGCATTTGGTAACAACATCGCTGTAGTACAAGTTCCCGCATTTACCACACACACGTTGGGATGACACGAATGGCACCCTAATCCTTTGCGTACATTTCGGTGCTTATATAACCCATCAACAAAAGCAAAACGAGGATAATAGAATGTAGTCGATTTAAATCGGGTGATGCCGAGGGAATTAGATTAGGAAATGAGACACTTAAAGTAGTAAATGAGTTTTGCTATTTGGGGAGCAAAATAACTGATGAAGGTCGAAGTAGGTAAGATATAAAAGGTAGACTGGCAATGGCAATGAAAGCGTTTCAGAAGAAGAGAAATTTGTTAACATAGAGTATAGATTTAAGTGTCAGGAAGTCGTTTCTGAAAGTATGTGTATGGAGTGTAGCCATGTAAGCAAGTCAAACGTGGACGTTAAATAGTTTAGACAAGAAGAGAATAGAAGCTTTCGAAATGTGGTGCTACAGAAGAATGCTGAAGATTAGATGGGTAGATCACATAACTAATGAGGAGGTATTGAATAGAACTGGGGAGAAGAGAAACTTGTGGCACAACTTGTATAGAAGAAAGGATCGGTTGGTAGGGCATATTCTGAGGCATCAAGGGATCACCAGTTTGGTAATGGAGGGCAGCGTGGAGGGTAGAAATCGTAGAGGGAGACCAAGAGATGAATGCACTAAACAGATTCAGAAGGATGTAGGTTGGAATAGGTACTGGGAGATGCAGCTTGCACAGAATAGAGTAGCATGGAGACCTGCATCAAACCAGTCTCTAGACTGAAGACCACAACAACAAAAACAACATAATCCGTCAGAGTCCCGTTACACTGCATACACGCTGGAGCAACTTCCTCAAACGGAAATTTCTTGATCGCCCCTTAGAGTATATCTCTCCTTTCTCAGCATTAGTCATGGGGATACTACCTACACTCCATCATTGGCCTCTGAAAGAGACTTGCATATTCCTTGCTAGAAGCGGACAGGCTATTTTCACTAAAATACTTAATGTCCTAAAAGGGTGCAATACACTAGGTACAATAACTTTTCTAATTGGCGATTTATGATCCTACTGACATCAGTATGTAAGAAACTAGATTGTTCGTAATGACAATTCAGTCGATCGGTATTAGTGTGTATGTCCGTTATGCGTCAGTAGTGCTGGATGACAATTTTTGGTCACTATGGTAACCTTTCATAAGTTAGTGTAACGGGGCTCTTTTGAAACTTATTAGTTTGTACACCTACTGAATTCTGCGCGTGTCAGATGTAGTATTAGGAGTCTGCAGTTCCTGAACAGCGGAAGCTCACATTATAGTACATGTGTCATGAGTCCAGAAGGTTTCGTCGCATGTTTGACATTCACACGTCCACACAAATTTTATCGCTAAAGAGCCGACTGGGCAGTACAGACTATCTTGTACGTTAAAATTGGGTGTGTCGTTCTTGCTGTGCAATGGTTAATCACCAAGATCTATCTGCGACTAACTACTCTACCAGACAAAAAGTGACTGATGCACCCCTCAGATACGATCAGATGTCAATTTAACTTCTTCCAAGCACACACCTTTGGCGGTTATATAGATCATTATAGTTGCAATACTCTCTGACAGTACAATGGCCACCAGAATGTTGCTCTTGTTTACTAGTGGTACCACACCTGATCGGGTATATAAGGGGCGTGAACCGCATCACATGTTGAGTGATGACTATGAATTACAAAGGGATGCAATGTACTTGGGTGAGAGAAAGTTACTACCACATGACAGAGTTTGGAAGGAGCCTCATTCTAGTTGGCCGGTTGGCCGATTAGTGTAATATATAGTTTTGAACTGCAAGGAAAGATGACGGTAGGAATACTCGCAGTTGAGGTTACGGTAGACCATATCTGTCCAGGGGATGGAAGGATCGCCGTATTGTGCACTGATCACAATGTAACGCCTCAGCATCTGTGATTACCATCGGAGAAAAATCTATGGATCTTCTATGTCTTTGTGCAACGTTGATCGGAGGCTATCAGATGCCGCCCCCTGCCAAGGCTAACTTTAACACCTCGACACAAACGGCTGCACCTGGTTCAACCCCGCAAACGGAAAGCATGGTCTACCGATGAATGACGTCACAATGTGATCAGCAGTATCCCGGAGGACTATTGTTGGGGAGCATGGCGGCGACGATGGCCAGAGATCCCATTCTTATAATACTTTGGAAGGGCACTGCAGTTTACACCTGGCGACATGGTGTGGGGATCCTTCGGGTATGACTTCGGGTCACGGCTGGTATTCACAGTGGGGACTTTGACCGCACAAAGTTACGTCATGCGTAACCTCTCTTGTAACGCTAGGTTCTTGGCATTTTCCAACAGGACGATGTTCGTCCGCATAATTCACGTTTCTCTGTCAACTATTGGTGTGACTTTAACTTACACCCATGGCCAGTGACACCGCGAAATATCTACACAATTGATGGCGTGTGAGACCACCACGTACGTCAACTCCATCCCAGTGAAAGTAACCAGCTTATCAAGGTGGAGTGTAACAGCTGTGAGCTACCTTGGCTCAGGAGAGGATATAACGGCTTCATGTCACCGAAATAAAGTCAGTGCATACATCCAAGGGTACAAAGTCAAACGGATAAGCGAGCCCATATTGTCAAGTTATTTGTACTTGAACCCATTTTCTATCATTGCAATAACATCACATACACTTTCAGCCCGCGATGGTCTAGCGGTTCTAGGTGCTCAGTCAGGAACCACGCGACTGCTACGGTCGCAGGTTCAAATCCTTCCTCGGGCATGGATGTGTGTGTGATGTCCTTAGGTTAGTTAGTTTTAAGTAGTTCTAAGTTCTAGGGGACTGATGACCACAGATGTTAAGTCCCATAGTGCTCAGAGCCATTTCAACCATTTGAACACTTTCAGCCCATGAAGTTACGTATCGCTTCCTGCCCCGGCTTTGTCAGGCAGTGTACTCTACACAATAGTGCACTTACTACTTTTGTAGCAGCACAACAATTACTAGCTATTCGTAGAATGTTACAGCATACAAACACATTTCTCAGATACCAAACATTCTGGTCCGATCCACATACCCCGCATGTTAACATGGGTACACCTCTAAGCAGACTGACCACATTCACGATCATGAATTTTGTTTATATTACTTTTCAGTGACAAGGTTGATCATAACACTGACGTATCAACTCATCATTTCTCTGCAATCACTCTACCTTACTACTAGTAAACTTTCTATTACTTTTATGACTTTAGAAACAATCGCCATCTATTTTTGAGTATTTCAAGTTCCCACTCGCGTGCGTAACGTATCATGTAGTAAATAACTAGTAGTGTCAATCTACCATTAGCTCGTACTGCTCCACAAACTCTTGAAGTGAACATTGTCAGTTTCTCGGTCGAAGGATCGTCGGCTAAGACGAAAGCATAATTATAGTCAATAAATATTAGTGAAACCAAACGCAATATTAGTATCTCCACCGTCAATATTTTACCTGAATTTTCAGTTTAAAATATTTTCTTCAATTCCGAAAAGTCAGAGGCCATCAGTGAATCTGACACGTCTCAGGGTTTACAAGTTTTAATATGCATGTACGAAATGACAAAAAAAAAAAAAAATACATTTTGAAGGACAATAAGACGATTCTAATTGTGATCTGCATATAATAATAAACTTCCCTTGTCAGTGAGCCATCGGTACCGGTCTAATTTGTAGTAAAACCACAGTCTGTGTGGGCTTCGTCGTTGGATCTTAACGCATCAGAAAATATCACAAAGTTCTATAATATTTACTGACCTGGCGTCTTCAGTAGAAATAGCTTGTCCCATTGAAGTGAAAGGCGCCAAGTTCGATCTGATCAGGTATTGTTGGGAGAAATGGATTTCTTCTATATGTGACTCGGATATTGAGGACCAAATAGACCGTTGAGTGACTGATGGCAGTTTTGCATTCACGAAGCTAACGTTGGGTAAAAATAACGAATCCACAGTTGTCACGAGGTCGTGTGTTACATCAATAAGCGGTTTACAAACCACACGCAGCATAATCCACTCATATATCAACGTTTCCTTCTCAAATATGTACTGAGTCTGTATCGCTTGCAGACTCGCTGCAGGATCTAAAACTATGCTGGCTGGCTGGAAGAATCACAGCCAGAGTGGATCACTTTCCTGGAGCATTCTTCATGCCAAGAAGACAAAGCATGACGTGAGTCAGGCTGTTAGTAGCTTTTTCTTTATGATTGAATTGTTATTATCATTATGATTCGACTGTTGTTATCAGATTGTAAGTCACACACGAACGGAATAAATGACGGAAAAAAATAGAACACCCTTCAAGAGGTTTCTAAATCATTCAAAATATGTAGTTGCAACAGTGCGTATGACTTATATGATTGGTTCAAATGGCTCTGAGCACTATGGGACTCAACTGCTGTGGTCATAAGTCCCCTAGAACTTAGAACTACTTAAACCTAACTAACCTAAGGACATCACACACATCCATGCCCGAGGCAGGATTCGAACCTGCGACCGTAGCGGTCGTGTGGTTCCAGACTGTAGCGCCTTTAACCGCTCGGCCACTCCGGCCGGCGACGTATATGAAATCATTACATTTACAGAGCAGTAGCACTGGCTATACTGAGGTAACAGGTATCAGCCCACACTGAAACATCCATTTAGTACATGGTGTAGCTTCCACGTCTGGCATACGCAGACGCTGACACTGTCTTTCAGTAGATCGTACAGACGTTGAATACTGTTCTGAGATACGTTATGCCTGCTCGACTTGTTTACTTACTTCTGTGGGAGTTGTTGGTTGAAGAGTCTCAATAGTCACTTTTCGTCCTATCATATCCAAAATGTGCTCGTTTGGAGACAAGTTTAGAGATCGCACTGGCCAACAAAGTTGCTGCACGTCTTACAGTGCACGTTGAGTTTCATTGTCAGTGTATGGGCCAGAATTACACTGTTGAAACTACACATCCTCATCCTGTCACAAGAATGGCAGTGCAACGGGTCTAACAATATTCAGCATATACCGAGCGCTTGGTAGCATCCTCTCCAGACATACCAAAGGCGAACGAGTGTTGTATGTTGTCGCACCCCAGACCATAAGGTAAGAGAAGGGACCAGTTTGTCTTGGGCGAATGCACTCTACAACACAGCACTCGCCATATCTATGCTGTACGAGTAAAGGACTGTCACTTGCGTTCATGTGGAAGCTGCTTTCATAGCTGAAGACCACTGCGCGCCATTCCATGAATGGAAGACGGGTTGGAGTTGTGCGTGTCTGTAGTCCCTCTGCCAATAGCCGGTCCTGCTGACACGTCTGGGCTCAAAGGTCATCTCATCTCTGCTGTGGTAGCTGTACGTATTACTACTGCCCCCTTACAGTGTGACGATTCTGGCAGGCGTCTCTGCTGCGTGGACGTCCAGAAATTCGTCTACGATTATGAGAACGTTCGCTTGACCATTCATATCAGTATCGCTGCACAACTGACGTATCTCGTCCAACTTGTGAGACAATTTTTCGAAGGGACAATCCCATCGCTCGAAGGCCACAATGTGGCTCCTTTCAGACTCACTCAGTTGGCCGTAAAAAGCACGGTGCTTCTCTGTGGCGTTTTTGTCTGCTTGCCAGGCTTCTGACTGTGAGCACTCCGTATTAAAGAGCAGGAACTGGTGGTGCTGTGGTGGCTATGCTACTACGCTCTCTTGTCGGAAGACGCTGAAATCATTATCAGTAAGTCTACAATTCCCCCGGGGGCATATGCCGTCATCGCATCAAAATCAAGGTCGTGTTTCCTGGTGTAAAATTTTTTCCGGCAGTATAAGCAGGGAGTCAAGGTAAAAAAGCTGCTGGGAAAACGTGGATAAATCTAAAATGAAATAATCATCGGAAGGGTTGATTCACCGTACATAAAACTCAAAATACTCTTGATGAAATTAAAAGCAAGAGCATTCACATCAAGAATGCCACGGAAATCCACTCTTAAACGCTGAGGAGATAGTAGGTAGATTGAAACAGTATATTGTAGGCATCTACCAAGAGGATTAAATCTCTGATGGGATGAAAAAAGAAATTGGAGTCAATATGGAAGACATGGTCCGCCATTATTAGAGTCAGATTTTAAAGAGATTTTGGAAACTTACTACCAGATAAGTCATAGGAGATAGATTAAATAATCTGGAATTTCTATAATCTTTGTTTGAGTTGGCAACCAAACAACTATTTAAGTTGAATTGTGGAATGTACGAGACTCGGAGCATACCATCAGACGTTATAAAAAATGTTCTCCACACAATCACGAAGGTATTAGGGGCAGATATCTGCGAGGACTATCAGCTAGGCTTTCGGAAACTTAAAGGGAGGCACACGAGCGGCCTTTCTAACATTACGCTCGATAATCGATGCAAGACTCAAGCAAAGTCACGAAACGTTCCTATGACGTCCTATAGGAAGCATTCGACAACGTAAAACGGTGCATGACGTTCAAAACAGAGCACCTGCTGATTAAAATCCCCGGTCCCCAAAGGTAGGACAATAAGATACAAAATAAGTCTGTATCACAACGTCTCTTATCAGCCTGTCTACTCACTCACCAGTAAGCTAGTCGCCTCTCTCTTCACTCCTGCACGTCCTAGCAGCAAGGATCTTAAGTGTGAACGCTCTGAAACTTCCCTGTCTCAGTCAGAACAGAAATATTGCTTGTCAGTTGTGGCGAACATAGTGAGTTCCACCCAGTAAATCTCAAATAAAACATTTGTGGATTTACGCTGTGTTTAACCAGTGGAGGCATCAGGTAGGGAGGCAGGCGGACAATCTCTTCCACTCCATAGTGCAGTTTCGAACCAGATGTGAGAGATGCTCGGCACAGATAAGAGTGTGCACTCTCTATGGAAAATAGCAGTAAGAACAAACCGCAAGGCTGGATTCTGAAATTTAGAGCAGATGCTATTTTGTGTCACCACTGCTGAGGTAATGTAGTTTCACAAGCTTGCCTCACGAGAGGGACACCTGCCAGATTCCTTACGTTCCTAAACAGCTTCTTTAAACACTGCTGCGTTTTTATATGCAAGATGGCTGTTGCATCCACCACCCAGAGAGTGTGGGTGAGAGAGCAGATTGCCTCTCTGGGTACCTGAGCTAACACCCAGCACTGGACCCGTGAAACTCTTATGGTAGGCAGCTCCTTTTAAGACTTATGTTTTGCTAACCAATTCACAGGCTCTCATCCGTGCAGTACTTTCGCTGTACCATAAGATAGACGTGAAAGAAAGGAAAAACCATTGGTGCTATTGAATCTTTACTGCAGTTATTATTACGCTGCGTCAGAGATCGACTATCTGATCATGGGAATGAGCATAAAAAGTGCTTTAAAATATCGTTCATGAGAATTTCAGTGAAATTGACCACTTAATACAACGCAGACCAAATGCATAACACCTTTCACTAGCGGCAATGGGAATATATCAAAATTGCAACCACTGACATCAACAGATGTAATTCGGAAAGAGTTCCAGACGCAGATTTCAAATAAGGAATGCAGTGTACCATAACAGTCCAGTACCTTCTGAATAACCAATTGCAATGAAAAAGAAAATACGATTTAACCGAAAACCATCATCCCTAAGACCAATAAGCCGATGTATGGAAGAGGACCTTCGATTTCACTGAATTTATTTTGCGCCTTAGAGTAAGGCTGTGTTCCGTTGTTTGTGATTTCTCACTACATCTGTACTAGCTCCTGCTGAGTAAGTGTTTAAGAAGACATAACGGCTTAGGTTACTCGTCTCCTACACCTCCCACCTAACCCCCAACCTTCGTGACCCCCGCCCCCGAGCCGCCACCACCAAGGACAGAAGCCATTTATCCAATCTGCCTGCGTATGAGGTTAAGTTCTCTGAGCTATTGTGAGAAAATTTTCTAATTGTTTGCGTAGAGCGTATCTGAGGTGTAACACGAGAAATAGCTGTGTATTCACTTAGTGTGATACTGAAAACTGCCTATAAATCACATCCAAACCGACCGTCATTCCGGGCCCTCATTTTAACCGATCGGGCGGATTCGTATGAGTCCGGCATACTTCCCTGTACTGCAAACGGTCGCGTTAAGACCCGCGGCTATTCCGGTCGGGTTTCTGTACTTGATGAGCCCTTTATTTGCAGCGCAGCGCTCGTCTGCTGTGCGGATTATCTGATTGCCTACATAATTCTGGCCACGTTCACGTGGCAAAATGTACACACAAAGAGCTCTTAAATCTAGGCTGTCCTTCAGTAGACTCAGAAAATCATCATTTGCGGAGGTCGGAAAATCTGTTTATTGCCATTTTAACGTATCATGCGCCTAGTTATGTATGTGGTTCCTCCGCAGAAGGAATGCTGTTAGCTTATCTGCTTCCCTTGGAATGGTGATTTTGGGCCTTCATTTACTAGCTTCTTCTTTAAGTGTTCCAGTTCAGCTACCAGGCAATTGCGATCACAAATTGTCTGCGTTCTGTGTAATGACATGCTTCAGAGAGAATGTCTTTGAGCTGGATGGTGAAACTCGCGCTCATTTAACATATGATACATGTGAATCGGCTTTCTGTACATAGAATGACCCAATCGTCCAGCTATTTTATATTGTGCCAACATCCCCAGAAACGTCTTCGTTTCTAGTTCCATAGTAACTTTGATGTCTCGTTGTAACTAGATCACGTGGTCCAAAAAGTGATGTACTGCATTTATTCCGTGAGGACAGATTAAAAACTTGTCCTCGACATACACTACCTGATCGAAAGTATCCGGACACCTGGGTGAAAATGACTTACAATTTCGTGGCACCTCCATCGGTAATTCTGGAATTCAGTATAGTGTTAGCCCAAACTTAGCCTTGATGGAAGCTTCCACTTTCCCAGGCATACGTTCAATCAGGTGCTGGAAGGTTTCTTGGGGACTGGCAACCCATTCCTCACGGAGTGCTGCACTGAGGAGAGGTATCGATGTCGGTCGGTGAGGCCTGACACGAAGACGGCGTTCTGAAACATCCCGAAGAGTTTCTATCGGTTTCGGGTCAGGACTTCGTGCAGGCCAATCCATTACAGGGATGTTATTATCGTGTATCCACTCCGCCACAGGCAGTGCATTATGAACAGGTGCTCGATCGTGTTGCGATTGGCACTCTTCATTCCCGAATTGCTCTTCAACAGCGGGAAACGAGAAGGTGGTTCAAACATCAATGTATGCCTGTGCTGTGATAGTGCCAAGCAAAATGAGAAGGGGTGCAAGCCCCTCCATGTAAAAAACGACCATATGAAATAGATGGCAACTCAAACTAGTGACAGTTTACACGGAGGCCAACACCCTTGCAAAATCTACCTAACTTCTGATAACAAGTACATCGGTGGATTAATACAGGCAACGTGGAACCAGCGGATAGCCCAGCGTCTTCAGAATCCGGTGTATAGAACATGCAGAAGCAGAAGTAACGACTACAACGAAAGCAGTCCAAAAGAAACAAATATCCGAACCACAAACAAGGAGGCTGTCGAACTACACATCTTGCCGGACAGCAGCGGTAAGGCGAGAAAAGGTACACTGCCGCGAAAATACGCTAACCTTCAGGGCAGGTAACTGGAGCGCTAGCAGCCTCTAAGCAGAAAAATACTGCTATTTGAACTTCACCAATAAACACAAGAAATTCAGTGAGGTCTGCTGTATAGGTGAATATAAACAGCGGCTTCAGTTATTGTGAACGTTACATAGCTTTGGTTACTGATAATCACTTGACACCAGTGCGTATGAGTTTCATTTGTACACTACAGAACTGACGATGTTCACTATGTCATTGAAAATCTATTTTGCCGTCAATAAACCATCAAAATTACGGCCAACGCTGGATGGCTCATTAATTTCACCAACGCAAAATACTTCACTCGTTGCTTTTCATCGCAGCGACCCTGTGAGCAGCAACGCCGAACAAACGGCGTGATTTCAAAATAGTGAAGGTTTCACTACTGGGTTAAGATTCACACAACTCGAACGTCCTGGGTCCGGTGGAGAACGAGTTTGTGGCCCCCGCAACTACAGCCCCTCGTTCTGGAAGTGCCTTCGTGCGGCCATCGGTCCCGGCTTGTCCTAGAGCTGCCGGACTTCACTGCTGCTCCATCCGAACCGAACTCCCTTACACACTCCAACCGGAAAACACTTGACACCCTCCCAAAGATAGTACCACGGTATTAGATACTGATAACCGCTGCTGCTGCCACTCATGGACAGACAACACTAGCGAACGCAGTGACGCCAGTAAACACAAGAAGAAACTTCTTTAGTGATAATACTAAATGTCTGAAGATGGCCTTGTAAGCCGAAAACCGGTTAGCAATAAAAGTAACATTGTTGAAGAAAAGCAAACTGGTGCTTTTCATTTATTACAAGAAGAAAACGAGACGGCACTTTCCCCATTACACAACGCCAACCTACCAACGGCACCAATGCGAGCCGCAACATGGTTAAGAAACTTTATTACTCTTAAAGGGTCAGATGATTCTGAAGATGGCGTCCGTTCCTCTGTCACTGAAAAGCGGCCTGGTGTGGTAGGGGTGACAAACTGCCACGTTATCGATTACCTGCATTTTCACATGTGAATCTCGTGTTCTAGTCGTCGTCACCGAACACACAAGAGAGTCTTCCAAGAGACGTCGCTCGACCAATCACAAGACTGAACGCACTATGGAGAAGGCAGACTTCACTCCCTGCAGACTGTCGTCATCTCTTAACAAAGGGGTAATGTTCATCTTCGAAACCTCGAAGTTCTAACACCAATTTGATTCGTTCTGAGTACGCAGAAGCTTTTATAAAACGATGTTGCCACGAAAAACTCCGAGGTAAAACTCTTAATGAAATTACAGCGTCCAATAATGCCAATGTGTCCACCTGCCAAAAGCCAGAAGAACTATCTTTCGCTGCGTGGATCGTTACGAGACGTGCAGGAAGAGAGTACGTGAGGTTCTGGAAGGTACCAACAGGGATGTGGCGCCATACCGACACCATTGCCGTGGCCAGCAGCGCTAGATTTCTTTGTTGAGGATCCATGGGGCGAATAGCCCAATAGACTGGGTTTGTGTCTCGGGGTCTGGTGTCCAGGCGAGTACGGTAAACTTTTGGTAGCGGCTCCGGTCTCGAAAACCAACATACGGCCGGCAGAGCGTGTGCTGACACACACATACGTTTATTCTATTGTGTAAAACGGTATTATATTTTGGGGTAATTCCACACACCGAGAGAAAGATTTTAAAGTGCAAAAGCGTCCATTAGGACTCGGTATAATATAGCGTGCTGTAAACAGTATATTATGTACAATTAGAGAAAGAAAAAATCGGAATATTTCGAGTTGACTATCCCCCGTTTTTTATTGCTGCCATCTTCAGCGATCTATCAGTACTGGCTCTTTAGATACCTTTCCAAACGTTGTTGTGCTTTGTAATTCAGTTCAGAAATAATGTGACGCATATGTTTAAACACGAACGTCTCTATAACCGACTTGCGCGAGTCCTTGTTATTTCTGTACTTGCTGATTTTTACGAGACGAGCGCATTCCTGGGTTGCCAATACTGACCGAAAAAAGTAAACATTCCCACTCTCGCGACCCCCCTCTAAGCGTAGGCTGTCGTTCTGTCTGTGCTCCTCGCCTCCCTTTAGCCAAACCGTATTTTTTTTACATATAAGAACGAACAGAGAAACGTCGACGATAGTACCGAATAATTATACGAAAAATTTTCGAGATCTGCCGGCCTCTGAGTTTGAGCTATCGATAGTACTTCATGAGATTAAAATTATACCAGTGATCACTGATTAAATCTATGGGAGAAACAGGCAGGCAGCATGGGAGCCGGATGGACTAAAAAGTAGTTACTCTACTATGGGTGACCCGGTGAAATACAGGAGAACTGATCACCCTAGCTCGAAGCCAGCTACACATCACGTGCGGTGTGTATCAGTCTGACTTAAGAGTAAATGAAACTCTGACGCTGGAAACACACATACGGAACGGCCGAAGCCATTTACGGACAAATGAAGCACTCTGTATTGACAGCGCAAATGACGATGGTCAGCGTATCTAGCGGTGCGCTCGTGGCACTCGAGGGAGTTGTATGACGCGTGGAGAGCGGGGTTGGTGGTGGGGGAGCAACGAGGAGGGGAGGGGGGGGGGGGTTAGTGATGATGCCGGCTAGGGTGCACAGCGACAGCGTGGACCATTACGCGGCACGGTTAATGGCGGCGCAGGGCTAAAAAACGCCTCGTTGCTAACGAGGGCTCTAGAAAACAATGAACACTGCACACCGGACACAGGATGTCCTTATGTCCCTTCTGCCTGTTAGCAAGGCGTACACTCGTAATACAACGAGGAAGACGAAAACGTTTTAATGCAAGTTATTATTACACTTCGTTTGATCTTGAGACAAAATACTTAGGAGACTTCACTTTGACAATTAGTTAATTAGTCCTGAGAAATGTACGAAGACGGTAAGTCTCTGATTGTTTAACCAAGATAACAGACAATCTACACTATTAGAGCTAAAAAAAAGTTCTACTAGGCTTCATTACATCATTCGAAATGTAGCAGAGCACTTTCAATCTTTTCATTGTTCTTAAGCTTAGTTCGAAATTAAAATTTATTTTCCTAGGTCTGTTGTTTACATAGGCAACGTAAGATCAGTGTATGATCGGCGAAAACCACTATGACACCAGCACGTAATATCCTTTCTGGTTCTTTACAAGAGTCAGACACAAACATGGTTCAAATGGCTCTGAGCACTATGGGACTTAACATGTGAGGTCATCAGTCCCCTAGATCTTAGAACTACTTAAAACCTAACTAACCTAAGGACAATTTATTATTAATGGCTCTGAGCACTATGGGATTCAACTGCTGAGGTCATTAGTCCCCTTGAACTTAAAACTAGTTAAACCTAACTAACCTAAGGACATCACAAACATCCATGCCCGAGGCAGGATTCGAACCTGAGACCGTAGCGGTCTTGCGGTTCCAGACTGCAGCGCCTTTAACCGCACGGTAACCTAAGGACATCACACACATTCATGCCTGAGGCAGGATCCGAACCTGCGACCGTAGTGGTCGCGCGGTTCCAGATTGAAGCGCCTAGAACCGCTCGGCCACACCGGCCGGCCGACACAAACATCCTACGTTCCGTAGGAGGCAGATGACTTCATTAGAATGTACTAATTATAGTAAACATGGAAGGAATGCTACGTTTGTTGTTCTGCGCATGGCACCTTAAATAATTTAATAGTGCATAAATTTTTAACTAAAAATAAAAGAACTGAAAAAATAATCCATCTGCAGGATTTCTGTTTTTTTATGACTTTGCTCCGTCTTTCCTTTATTTTCAAACCAAACTAATGGAATGTACTTCTGACGTCAGGTGTAGTAACTGTGTCGTATTGAGTCGACAGTCACCAAAACTGTGGCTTTAGCAACCGTTCTTTCATTATCAGTAATTTGTTGAAACTGCATTCTCTAAATTCTGCAATCACTTCCTTGTCAGAGGTATTCTCAAAGCTACTTCGACATCTTTGTAAGCACCTCTTAGCCCACATTCTGAAAAAACCTTCAGAATAACAAAACGGAAGGAGCGTCAATGCTGTTCATCGGCTCCTTCAAGTGGAAGTTGAAAGCAGGTATTTCGGTGGTACTCGGCTTTCTCAATATTTCTCCTTTACTACGAACCAGAACACGATCCTCATTTTTGAAAATGACAAAGAGATTTCCTTTAGCACTCCCCACATTTAAATTAGCCATACGAAATTTTATGATACATGTGATCTGTAATCAGCTTCATTTTATTTCTATTCACCTGATTTCTAACTGATTTGATGCTGTCCACCATGAATTGCTTTCCCGTTCCAACATCTTCATCTCAGAGTAACTCTTGCATCTAACTATATCAATTAATTGCTTCTGTATTCCATTCATTGCCTTCCCCAACAGATTTTACCCTCTACATCTCCCTCTAGTATCTGGTATGTCCTATCATTCTCGACAGTGTTTCTCGTAAGTTCCTTTCATCGCCAATGGCGCAGGAAACCTCCTCATACCTTACCAATCCATCTTATTTTGAACATTGCTCTGTCGTATCACATCTCAAACGTATTGATTCTATCCTGTTTTGATTTTAAATGGTTCATTACCATGCGTTGCATAGCTATACTTTTTAACATCTTCCTCAAATAAAGGCCTATTTTTGATACTCGTAGACTTCTACTGACCAGGAATTCCATTTTTTCAGCTTCTGGTCTCCTTCTTATACCCTACTTTATTCCTCCGTCATGGATTATGTTACTTCCGATGTAGAAGAATTTCTTAGTCTACTTCCTGATCGCCAAATTTAGTGTGAACCCTTAACCCGAAACATATCTGAAATGTGCGTAACTAGAAACATGCGGTCTCTCAGACCACCTAATATTTTACGAGTATATCACAGAACTCCACATAATTTGACAGAAATCAATTAATAGCCAGTCAATTCATGTTATAGGTAAATTTAATACTTTTCTACCCATATAAACACTTTGTTGTTCAAATTATCTAAAATAAACACGAAATTCACAAGTACGTGCAGTCATTCAGTGTCAGATTTTATATGATTTTGACCACTATTATATCAGACAATGCATTCCTAGTTATAAATAAAATATGGCATGAAATGTAAAAAAAGATAATAATCAACCGAACTGAAATATTAAATCACATATCTTTTGCACAGTCGACACGCATCTTTCTGCTGCATTCTAGGCAAACTGGGTGACCACATTTGATGCACTTATACGCCGTTTTCCTTTTCTTGGACGCAGGGCACTTCATACACGTCTTCCTTTTCTCCCTTCTAATACTTGATTGCTACGCGTCTCCCAGAACATTGTGGATCATTTTCTCGATATTTCTAGGTAAATTTTGTATTCCCAGGCGTCGTTTTAGATGGGGTTCATCAGCTTTTCACTTTTGGTGAATTTGAGACGAGTTAGCATGGTGTTTCCTCTGTTGCACAAATAAGAAACAAAACTGTTCACGCAACTGATGTTTACAAGTGTGTAAAATACTGCCAATGGCCGGCGCCATGTACGTCTATTTGACGAATAATTGGCACATCTCATGTCGAGCAAATCTTCTACACATTTAGTGGCATTGTAGTAACTAATAATTTCTCGATTATTTTTTAAGGTATCATTTTCAGCGAAATGATGCATTGAAGACACAAGAATTACTGCCTTGATTCTCCTAGGAACAAATGAAACCAGTGTTTTACTCTCGGAGAATCCATATAATGCTGACCCAACTGGCCTACTTTTATCAGCCAAAAGCTCTTGGGGAATTTCGCGTTTGTTCTTTCTGACCGTTCCTACGTATGATGGTCCTCTCTTGTTCAGCTCACGAATGAGTTCTAGAGATGTAAACCAGTTGTCAGCGGTAATGTTCCTGTTACTTTCTTCTATTGGTTTCCACAGACGTAGAACAGCCTGAATGGGTTTAACAAGCTTTTTCTCTTCTTCTGTCAGGTCACATCCATCACTATCTTTCCCTGAATATACGTAGGCATTGAAGAGGTAAGCGCTTCCAGAGTCTGCTAGGCATATAATTTATATGCCGTATTTGACTGGTTTGCTAGGCATATAAACGCAGAAAGGACATTTTTCCCTGAATAGTATTGATATTTCATCCACTGTAACGTTTCCTTTTACACAATATAATTGCTGAGAACTGAAAATGAATTTCTCAAAAATATTTGATTTGCAGCTGCGCTGTCTGACTTCTTTCTTTCGTCTGTGGTAGTCGCATCGTCAAGTCTCAGGCTGCTTAGAACTATTTCAAAGCGCTTTGCCGACATTATCACCACAAATATAGGACGACCGGTCAGATCCTTTTCGAAAAGAGACAACATATCTTCATGAGACGATCTGAATATTGATGTCATCATTAGAAGGCCTATGAAAGCATTGATTTCAACGTTGTCAGTATCTCTGTAATTGGACAAATTAGTGGTTTTCTGAAACTTTGCCCTTATTGTATTCACTTTCACAGTTGGATGTAAGATTATTTCATCTATCATTTCAGCATCGAATAAATTCTCTCGTATTTGGTATTTAGTAGGACTTTGCCCCAAACTTCGACTTTTGGCTGTTATGCCAGGCATTCCTCCTTTCGGAATGTTGTGCTCTGGTGATCTTCTCGTTCTAACAGGCTCAGAAAGTTAGCATTGGAAAATATACCATAAAAGTACTGTGTTTGCTGTGAGGTATTATCTGTAGTATACACCGCTCCGGGCTCTTCTTCCAATAAAACATTTTCTTCACTATCATCATCAGAATCATCAAACGTGCCGTCATCGATCATATTTTCCTCTTCATCAAAATCCCGTAACTGCACTTGCACCCAAGCTTCCAAATCTGGATTAGCTGCAGGTATGTTACTCTTCTTAGAAAATCGGTCCATGTTATACCTCAAATACAACATAAATTCACACATAGAAGAAAACGCTATAAAATAACAGCCACTGAAAGCAGAACACGTCGTAATTAGGAACATGCGGGCTATTGGACCTACCAAATTCTTGTACGTAATACCACTTCGCGCACTCCTCTAAACAATACGCTGTATGTCTTCACTGACGAAGTAAAACATTGTTGACTGCTGCTTTACACGCGGCAGTATTGCGGCGAAGGTACTGGGAATGTGAAGCCGCGCTTTTTTGCAGTGCTGCCACGCTCGACATTTAAAATGAACGAGGGGTCTGTGAGACCGATGTTTCGGGTTAAGGGTTAAGTTTCTCACTGGTCTTATATCTTCTACTTTACATTACTTTCGTCTTCTTCGATTAACGCTCAGTCTACAGTCTGTACCTATTAAACTGTTCATTCCATTCAACCGATCCTCTTATTATTCTTCACTTTCACGTAGGATACCTACGTCATGAAAGGATCTTATCACTAATATTATAACACTTTGAATTTTAATCCCACTCTTGAGGCTTTCTTTTATTTCCGGCATTGCTTCTTCTATGTTTTGATTAAATAGCAGAGGTGAAAGACTATATCCGTGTCCTACACCCTTTTTGATCCGAGTATTTTGTTATTTGTCTTCCAATGTGACTGTTAAATCCTGCTTCTTGTATGTAATGTATATCACCCATCTTTCGCTATAGCGTGCATGTATTTTTATCAGTCTCTCAAGAACGTCTTACATCACGTTATATTGTCGAACGTTTCCTCCAGGTCAGCAAATCCTATGAAAGTTTCTTGACATTTTTTCACTCTTTCTTCTGTTATCAAGCACGCAAGTATTCATCCAGTTGTGATTACTAAATGAAACAAGAAACACAATTAATTGGGTTTACTGAGGTAAGGTAACTCATAAATCATCTGGCAAGCAGCCATAATTCTAAAGTAAAAGCTTGACACATCTGACAATAGGGATTGAGGTAAGATTCTGATAATCGCGTAGTGAAGCAGTAGCGTAATTGTTGTGATGTTAGTATAAAAGCCAGATAGTAGGAGAGATGGTAATGTGAGACATGTGGCAGGAGTGGGAAGCAAACAAGCTATTCGAAACAGAAAACGAGTCTTCAGAGTGAAGATTGAAGTTATTGGAATTCTATAAAAACGAATTTACTCTCCCTACGAATCATCTCGCTGTTGTGACACTATGTCACCATTTCGAGGCTGCAGCATCTGCAGGATCAGCCATTGGTGGCGTACCAACGACGCTCGCCTGCAGCTAAGTTCAAGTAAGACCGAAATCTTACTAGGGTCCACCTCATCTGCTTGAGGATGGCCGATGGTGGCGTCACAGGGCAACGGAGGAGGTGTCTGCAAGTGAAGACTCAAACAGATGGAGTTTTGTACCGATTGATTCTTAAAAGAAATACTTTTTGTTTTTTTTTTGTTCGATTGTCTGGGCTACGGATATTGGCCAAAGATGCTGGTCCCCTTCGCTGAGCTTTTGATCACGTACGACTAGTAACACTCTTATTAATATTTAGTCTCTCTCTCTCTCGATCTCTTCCTGTTGCCAATGAACTGGGACCTCATCAGTACAATCCAGATTCTCTGTCTAACTTCCAAAATATTTACATTAGCCGAATAATAATTTCACTTCTTTACAATAAGGCCCTCAGCCGTGTTACAGTTTCTATTTTAAAACGAAGTATTTATCTTAATATGTGCTATCTGGAATTGTTCTTCTGACTTCTAATTCAGGCCTTCAGCCGTTTGTTGTTTGAGGTTATTGTTGGTGGCCTTCGCCCCCAAAATTGTGGAATTTCTTTCCTGTGATAAGGCCTTCAGCCATCATACAGTCAATTGCATTTTTTAGAGATGGTTTTAAAATTTTAAAGTCTTTAAATAAAGTTTATGTATTTGTTGTGCAACCGATAGTAACTCATTACTGCCCCGTCGACGGTAGTAACCTCATCCTGCCCCCCCGCCACCCCCCCAAAAATAGCTCTGAGCAGTATGGGACTTAACATGTGAGGTCATCAGTCCCTTAGAACTTAGAACTACTTAAACCTAACTAACGTAAGTACTTCACACACATCCATGCTCGAGGTAGGATTCGAACCTGCGACCATAGCGGTCACGCGGTGCCGGACTGAAGCGCCTATAACCGATCGGCCACAACCGCCGGCCTATCCTGCCCCATCCTGAGTAACCAGCTCTCAGTTTGACTTTGAATAGCCATACAAATAAGTAATTGCTCCACTGCGAAGAAAATAAACCTTTGAGATTACCAACAACTGTTCACTGAAAATTAATCTTCTTGCTAGCACGGCACCTGACAATCCTGACTAAACACTGTTTGCTCAGGAATGCAAGGTGAGATCTGTCCTGCAATCAAAGTGACTTACCTCTTACTCGGCAGAAGAATTTTTCCTCTAGAGTACTGACGTTCTCGAAAGCAGCTACTTCTCAGCAGTTGTAGCAGCCAAAGATGAATAATCTACTACAATTTTTTTGCTTGTAGAAGCAATCTGTGGCTGCATGTGGCGTAAAGTGCAATCCGCCCACGACAGAATATTTAAAACTTTAATATGAACCATGAAGGTGGTTTTTTTTAAACAAAATCGTTTTTGAGAAATCAAAATCAGATTATAAACAACAGGACTGCACAACAACTACAAAACTCCTTCATAACGAAGACACAGCATAAGCTTCAACCAATTGAGGTATTTGTGGCAAAATGACGAACGAAGTGGTCAAAGTCACACTAACCATGAAAGTTATTATTAGTCTGAGGGAGAAATATTTCCGTCAATTAATAGTTGTGACAAACATTTCGTTACTGCTCAACACTTCGTTACGTTTAAAATTCTCTCCATAAATATAAATAACGGGAAAGTATTATAAACAAATTTCCACCTCCATAACAAAATATTCCATGTAGTTTCTCCCAGATCCACAAACAACAGATCTCATTCTCTGAAAGACTCAGCTGATCGCTACTGTGCCTCAAATTAGAATGCCCCAGGGCTTCAAAACTGACAGGCAAGTCGACCACAGATAAAACCAAACACGGTCGATAATCTTGTTCACTACTCAGGCGGCAGTGCGCTTACTCATCTTCTTCCCACTACAGTATAGGTTAATTACGTACAATATCAGAAAACGTGTTAGAACGTTACAAGTTGAGCAATGTCCTAAACCTTCATTAGGAATGCTTTGAATAAAATGACTAGCCTCAGTAAATATTAAACAGGAATCCAGCTTACAGTGTGCAGTCGTTAAGAGACAAGGATTCATAGTAAAGCAATGACATAGTCCTTTCCACGTGCTCTGTTAGTGGTAAAAGTTACTAGAGACAGAGTAGCGGCCGCTCTAAGCTATGCGCAAAGCCATTTGAGCTATAGCACTCACCATTTGTTAACTTTAATGAGTCTGACGTCACTTATAAATATGCCGGTAGGGCCCATAAACTGTGTTCCGCTAACCATGATTAGTCGCAGTTTAAACTAGGTTTTCAGTTCAAAGCGGGGAACTGAACCCCTTGTAACCAGACAAGCATTAACTCGACTAACTGCAAAACACGGCATACAGCGGTAGCCCTAATTGTAACCAGCACCTTAGGTAGACTAATGGAATTAGAACTGTTCTCGATGTACGACTTTGCAGATGAAAGATTAAGACCGCCACGTCGACAACGAACGCATGTTCGATGTTCCTTACGTAACCCTTACGCGAATTATTCGCTCACCGCTAACAGCTTACACACTTCTATTTTTTTGTTTATGCAGAGGCTCCAAATGTAATACGTTGAGCTTTAAAGAATTCCAATAACAATTATTTTGTGAATTAACATATCTACTAAAGTGGAGCCACTATTTTCACAAAACGAAAGTAAGGTTAGTGTCCATTTTTCTGTTATGCACCCTATTCAAAATCAATTCACAAAGCCGCAACTTTTTGCAGGGTTTTAGTTCTTGGACAGCACTTGCTTTATGTGACTCTACCGTTAGTAATATAGTGGCCATTTGAACTGAGCCATAGCCAATTTTCATTTGTAACCGAGACACTGAACTGATTCTCTAGGAGTCCTTCGCAGAGCTGGTCCAAAACTATCCAGAATTTATTCTGTGAGTACGTACGTGGTTGCGTACATTTTCTGTCAAGAAGACTTCCGTTTCACGAAAGTTATTTGCAAATCGATGAAACGTACTACAAGTACAAGCTTCAATATCACGTTATTCCTCTCGAAACAATCCCATAGCTGCACTGTCTGTTTCTGTACAAGCGAATGAATCATACATTAATCAACTTAGAAGAATAGAATACTTGCATTTCCTCTATTCACGTAAAACACTTTCACTCAGTGCATCGTATTGGGACCCCTAACAGAGATATGCGCAGGGTTTGTACACAAACAAAGGCCTAGCAGTGGAGGGGAAACATACGCCCCGACAGTGCTACCTTTGTGTTGTGTGCTGTCCTTAGGTTAGTTAGGTTTAAGTAGTTCTAAGTTCTAGGGGACTGATGACCAAAGATGTTAAGTCCCATAGTGCTCAGAGCCATTTTTGAGTGCTACCTTTCCCGGCAGCCAAATCCCGGCCGTGCGGTTGCGTTAACGATTTTCCTATTACTTCACATTATTCGTGCTGCCATTTTGCCTTCATTGCCTTCTACTTCCTATTAGTCTCACATCCATGGATTTATGAAAAACTTTCTATAGCCAATTTATTATCCCAGGATGCACATGGTTAGTGAACTTCGAACGAATCTCCATATTCTTCCAGACTTCGGTATAGCTCTTCCTCCCACAATGATTCTTCATAATTAATTAATTGTGATCTGAGTTTGTGTATGCTCCTGGGTACTCCCAAGAATCCAGTAGCAGCTTTCTGCATTTCCGTCTGACCATGATGTAAAGAAACTGGAATCTTCCTGTGTACCCAGCTCTCTTCAAAGTGTACCTCCTCCGCTTCTGATTCTGAAACAGGGTATTCGCTATTACCTTCTGAAATTTATTGCACAACTTAATGAGACTTTATTCTTTCTGATTCCTATTGCCACGCGCATGCTCTACCGCAATCCTTTCTTCTATTCTTTACCCTACAACCTCGTTCCAACCCCTAAAATGATTAGATTTTCATCTCCCTTTATACACTGAATTAGCCGTTCACTATCTTCATATACTTTCTCCATCCCTTCGTCTTCTGCTTGCTAAGTCAGCATGTATACCTGAAATATCGTTTCCAGCGTTGGTTGGCGTAGAGTCTTACGAGAACAACACTATACTCAACTGCCCAATGCAGCTCAATCTCTGCCCTTCGTTCCTATTCATAAAGAATCCAATTCCTGTTATACCATTTTCTCCTGCTATTGATGTTAGACCACATTTGTCTGAACAGAAATTTTTATCATATTCGCATTTCACTTCAGTGATCTCACTGTATCTAGAATAGGCACTTGCATTTCCTTTTCAAGTGTCCTTTCCATCCTACGACGTTTTAACTTCTAATATTTCTAGCTTCGACTCGTAGTGTGTTATCGCTTCGTTAGTTTTTCCATATTTTGCTTGTGGTCACCTCCCCCTGGGCATACCTCTTCCGTAGATCCCAATGGCGGACTTCCCCGTTATCTTTAGCATGGAGAGGTCCTGCGCATACACATTCAGTGCCTCTAATGTAGTGGTTTTTATTGCTTTCTACATCGTCATGCCGTTGATCATCGCTGATTCTTCCGCCTTTTAGGGACAGTTTTCCACCACAAGGGTAAGAGAGAACTGTAAACCTCAGTCTGCTCTTCTCCCGTCTTTGGCAAGTCCGTCGGCAGAACGAGGTGACTTATGGCGAAAGTCGTCGTCTGTCACTGCTGGTTATTTTTATTCAAAATTTAAGCAATGGCTGTGTTCGAAGTAGCGACCTGCAACGTCTTCATTGCTAGTCAAAGATGCTACCCATAGGCCACAGGTTCTGTTCAATTTCATTTCATAATTGATTAATTACTGTGAAGCACTCTACTTCACTGTTTATATTCTCTCGGGTGTCCACTCAGATGAAGTCCTTCATATAAAACGACGTTTCGACAGCGTATCTTGTCGTCGTCTTCAGATGATACCAGCACAATTTCGGCCTTCACTCCACCGCACCGTCTTTAGGCTCCTATCACTTCTCACCCCTCGCCTAACTACCCAGTCGCTGGACGCGTCTTGTGCAAGAGAAGACGCGATTGCCGCATGCTGGAGAGAAATTCCGGTCTTTCAGTACTTCTGCCGTTCCCATCGGATGCGAAGTCACTCTCGTTGACGTTGGGACTTCAGTCGCTGAGCGTTATGTCCCATGCTTTCCTGAGAGTGAAGCCACTATCAATGAGCCGGCCGCTGGTGGCCGAGCGGTTCTGGCGCAACAGTCTGGAACCGCGCGACCGCTACGGTCGCAGGTTCGAATGCTGCCTCAGGCATGGATGTGTGTGTTGTCCTTAGGTTGGTTATGTTTAAGTAGTTCTAAGTTCTAGGGGACTTATGACCTCAGCAGTTGAGTCCCATAGTGCTCAGAGCGATTTGAACCACCATCAATGAATTCGTCGGCTATTAGACTCATTTACCACAGTCATAATACTAGGAGATATGTCGTACTGCTTCCTTTTTGTTCATAGTCCACTGAGTGCCCCGGGACCCCACAATGTAATGGAACTAAAGTTTTTGTTGGTTGCTAAAGTTCGGTGTGTCTGCTGTCCTCCTTGCACGTTTCTTCGACTGTCCGGACATGCGTAGCCCTTTTGGAAGCAATACTGTCAACAACCGGTCTACGGAGCCCTAAGTCATCTTTCACCGATCTTAACAGCACACGCGTTTTCGGATGTGGTTGGCACACGCATTTACTATCACGATCAGCAAAGGTTCTGTCGATTTCTTCAACACTTTTCCGGCATATGGTAGATATGCCATTTTCTTACACTCCTCGTCGTCTTCTACATTCTGGGTCTGTATCTTCTGCCTGATAATAAGTTGGATTTGGTTCCCACCGTAATTGTTCTCCTTGAATACGTTCTTAAGAAATTGAGCTTGCTTGATAGGCTTTCATTGTCCGATTTTTAATGGATCTTGAGTACCAGTGCATGTTGCACAAACTTTCTCTCTGAAGAATGGTGGCAGCTGGAGGCGTGCAGATACTAGTCATGGCTGGCATCGCTGTACAATCGGAATCCTAAAGTGCCGTCCGCTCTGCACTTGACTAGGACGTCCAAAATTATGAGTTAGCCATTCTCATCCACTTCCGTACCGATTCCGGTGCTGGGGTGCAGGGAGTTCAGATATTACAGAAACTCCTCGCTTCCGTGTGGCCACACCATAAATGTCTCCAGCGTACGTATCAAAGTGGTGTGACAGACACGTTGCGAGTGGACCTGACTTTAAAGACAGGTGGAGAGAGGCTACACTTGTCCTTCGCCTATCGTTAACGACGACTATCACAATGACTAACTCATGGATGACTCCCTCTTCTTTTAAAAAAAATATAGAGTATGTCACTGACGAGCCCAGACGCTATGGCCACTGCCTACAGCACGCGACTGAATGTCGCCTTGTGGGTGATACGGACACGTTACGCATTAAGAAATATTTACAAGTGGAATAGACGATACGGGCGGCAAGCGGGCAAGTCCACCTCACACAAAGTGGCCTTAACAATGATGTCGCAGCGCCTGGGAAAGAGCACCTCGGAAAAGGCGAAGGTGGTCGGATGATTGAATGCTACTGTCGTGATCATCTGCGGACAATGGTTTAAGGAAGGTGAAACCATGAGTAGGTGGTGATGTTAGACAGGTATGGCTAGGGCCGGCACAAGGGTGTCAGAGCACACGGTTTAGTGGAGGTTGTCAAACATGGGACTCTGCAATGCATGACTCGTACGTTGACCCGACAACATTGTCATTTACGATAATCGTAAGTTAGGGATCATTGAGATGGGACCATGTAACAATGGAAACATGTCGCCTGAGCATGTTACACCAGGTAGATGGCATTGTGACACGGACACAGAAATTTGAGGGTGGTATTACACCATGGGACACTTTCACCTACGTTTGACAAGGGACAGTGGTAGTAATCGTAGGCACCACTACAGTTGTAGAATGTATGAACATTTGTGCTAACACCTGCATTCAGTCGCTCTTGAACTCGTCCCCAAATGCGATGGCATCTTGTAGCATAATTACTGTGCGTGTCATATTGCCAGAACCATGTTTTCAGGAGCATGTTAGTGAACTCATGTTGATGTGTTGGTCACGAAATTCGCTTTGTTTCAGCTTCACAAAACACTCCTGAGACGCTATTCGCAACCCACAAACCAACAGGACATAATTGACTGGAATTATGTGAACTTTGCGTGGGCAGCTAGAGTCATATCGTCCGAAATCTACCAAGGGCTTGAAGAATCTATGTCGATTATAATGGCTTCGTATTGCGTTCCAAACGGTGGACCAGCACTCTGTTGAGCAAGTGATCGTAATGTTTCAATTCATCAGTGCAACTCGGGATTTATTGCTTTACCTCTTTTATTTGCTGCTGAACACTTCACAAATTAACCGAACGTAGTCAGATTCTGCTGTTGAATACTCTTCATCAAATTAACTGAACGCAGTTAATTCAACGAAACTTACATTCACCTTAGTTTTGCAAGTAAACTAATTGCGGTAGGATTTCATGGCACAATTACCTTTACCCAATAAGCTACGACTACGATTAAAATACGAAAAATAAGATTAAAGAAATGCCCTATACAAATGTCTGCCTTTTCATCTTCCATATTTATTCCGTAATCCTAGAAAATAACATACACATAAAAAATCTATATATTGATCGTAAGATCTTTTTCACCAGTACAGACTCTTCTAAAAGGAGCACGATTGAAGTCAATACGAACTGCATAAATGAGTCTGGGTTGCTTCCCCATATTACTACTGTGCAGTCACCTAGATAATCGTCCGTTATATATTTGCGGGCTGCCTGCTTTGAAGCTGCAATGACGCGCTAATTACCATCCACAAATAGAAGCTGATGAATAGATTAACGGCTTCTGTGAGGGCACTAGATTTGTTTGAAATTACGTAGATTTATAGCTGCATTTGCAAAATCGTTTCTAGAATTAACTTCTGGAAAAAATATGTATACAGGGCGACACACAAATAAGCATACGCATTTCTACCCATGAAAGTCCGATAGTCAACCGTAAATTAGAAACACTCATGAATATACGGCATAACACATGGGTACCTTTTTAAAGTTCAAGTTCAAAGGAAATTTGCAATAATCACAAGTATAAGGTTTGATTAGAATGCTTTCAAGATAGTATAGAAATATGTATACGTCTTTGATTTTGAGAAAATAATTTCAAGATAGTAACTCCACCGAAATGCGATGCGGGGTAGTTAGTTAGTTAGTGGCATGCTCCATGTACCATTTTGCACGATAGATCGTAATGACGTGGAACGAGTCATATTCTCGTCGCAAATTAATTTGTACATACGGTTCACTCCAACTGTACACGCCCCACACCATTACAGAGCCTCCAGCAGCTTGAACGGTCCACTGCTGACATGCAGGGTTCATGGATTCATGAGGTCGTTTCCATACCTGCCTTGGCAGTAAAGCGACCTTGCAGAGTAACTTTCGGGCCCATGGAACACCACGATATAGCTACCCAAATTATCACCGAACCCCTGCGTGTGTAACTCCTAGGACGTAAACTTGAACGGAGTAGGAAAAAATGCGAGACAAGGCTCATCCGACCTAATAACATTCTTCTACTGCTTTCATAGTCGAGGACATAAGGAGTAGGCACTACGTTTTCCTGTTATGAGTATTTGCAACACTGACGAGGACGACTGGAACTATAGCTCGTGTCTTAGATCCCTGCTTATGGAGTTCTCTAGGTGTTAGTTTGGTACTTATTCTGAGTATGACTTTCAGTTTCGCAGTGACTTTTGTAGTTATCGTCCTCTTACTTTTCGTCACAGTCTTCAGCAACGATTGTCTGTTACGATCACTTTCCTCCGTTTATTTGCTTACCGGGTGATATTTTTCGCTTCCACTGCAGCCGGTACAAATCCTCGATACAATATCTTGGAACATCAAACACTCCGCTATCTTCGTGATGGAAGCAGACTCCTTAGAAGCCTAAAAAATATGCCTACCTTCGGTTCATTTAAGTCCACATAACGTATTTGCAGTTATACATATAACCACGAATGAAAATTGCAACGTACTGAGGACATTACACAGGTGTTGTTAGTGGTCATATGCCACGACGCAACCTGCAGGCTTGTTTAGCTCTCCTTTTTATGTTCAAGCATGCATTTCTCGCTGTGTTCCCATATTTTTGTTCAACCCTTGTAATTTATCGGCATATTCACCATTTATAAATACATGACACACTTGCAGACGATATGCTAGACTTAGTCAACAAATCGTAAACACACATAACATTCAGTTATGTGAACTCAAGCACTAATACAAGATTCACACATCCAAAACGAAAACGGCAATTTATAAGCAAACTCATTGCAAATGAAGCACCAACACGTGACATGGAAACGTTTGCTTGTTACCACGTATGTATCAGTAACGAATAAAAATTGGATAGGTATTATTTGAAGTGTTTTATTCGAATCAGTCTGAAGTACATATTCCAAAAAAAATATTCTTTCTTTCTCCTGAAATATCCAGTATACTGGTAAGGCAAAATGTCTCAGTAATTTAAATCTAATACAGCCTTCGGAATAAAACGAACATCTTTTTGGATATGCGAATCAACATAAATTATAAGAATTTAAAGACTTTTCCGCGTACTCGTATCTCCGATGCAGACGAATTAACTAGAAACTCTCCTGACTATATTATCGGCTTTTCCATTAGCTTTCTGTGAGGACTCATCTGAGCACTCAACATTTATTTGCCCTCTCAGTGCAAAAGTTGGTTCGCTTCCGATTCCATTTGAGTTTGCTGATATGAAATGCGCGTATCAATACAGTATTCTCCTTGAATCCCGCGTGGCATTTTAGCCTGTTTAGCAACATACGAGCCTAGGAAGTATCGCTCCAACTTTGTAAACAAACAGAAATGTAATGAGAAAGCAGAAATACGGTGTCGTATCACCTTACGCTGAATCTCTTAGAAAAATTTACAGTGACGTGTACCGGTTAGTGAGAGAAAGTCTGAAAACCTTGTAATGGTGCTGAAGAGTACGTTGTGCCGAGAAATTTGATACGTCACGCTATTCCTGAGCTTATTAGCAAAGACGTTTGCACATAAGACCGTTTCTTGCTCAAGTTCAAGGGGGCTGCCAGGTATAGCTAGTATCAGTTGTTCTCACAGCCTGGAAGATAGCGCACGAGATTGCTTAGACCTTTACTCCCGTCCCAGCCTTAGTACTGTCCCAAGTCCCAGTTTTCTATCGCTCACTTGTTTTAGGAAACAAAACGAAGCTCAAGTTTGCGGACACGGTCTTTGGCTGTACGCTTGGACTTGGACGGGCAACGGACTGATTGACTAACTTCAATGCTAATTAACCCGGGAACTGGGCAACGCTTCGAATTTTTTTCTTAATTATTATTTCTTAGCGTACCCTACCCTGCCACACTTTTACAAGCTTTTTGGACTGATGCTGACCACCCTGCACAGTGACAAAAAGAAGTATCTGAGCTGCGAAAAAATTGTAGTGCGGTAGAGTATCGAAGACAAATTACAGCTGGTATTATATATTTTACTACAAGAGCCCTATTTCGGCGATATTGCCATCTTAGAGTTATCTGTGTAAATATATGGTGTGGTATAATATTACAGATTTTGAAGTACATGATTTGATGTATTATGGAATAGGGTTATGCTTTGATACGTACATCACGTGGTCTTGATATCAATTTTTATCGCTTAATTGCTTTCCCTACCATGTAAGTTTGGTCATTTGATGTTAGTGGAGCTGTGGTAGCTATTAAACTTTAGCTGGACAGTTATTTTTGGAAGAAAGCTGATGGTTTGCTGTTACTCTCCATCACTTAAAGACAGAACGACACACAGCGGACTATATAGAGTGGGCTATCGATGTGCTACACATTGCTAAAAAAGGACTGGTAAAGAACATTCTTGAGAGATCGAAATATATTCAGTCACACAAAATTATCCTCAAGAAATTCTAAATGAACAGATCGAATTGAAATACAAATATCACAAAGGAATTTTTGATAAATTATTCTCAAAATCATGATATGAGTACACAAACCATATCTATAAACATGATAGAGGTCATGTTACCACTAAATTAAAAACAACTACCGGGAAGCAAGGCTTTGAGAATAAAATAACATCGGGCAGTTGTCAGAAACCTCGCCTACCACAAGGAGTCCGTAAAAATCCATTCGCCGTGCAACTCGACAGCTCAACATGCCACCGATGTCCGTGTGGCGTGTGCTGCGTCGACGTTTACACATGAAACCATACAAAATTCAGTAACTGCAAGCTCTTCCTGAAGGAGACAAACAACAACATATGGAGTTGACGTCCAAGATCGAAAAAATGCTGCTATAGTAAGAATAAAGTATTTAGCAAGTTAGATCATGTTCTAAATGTGAAAAAAGAATGAAATGTGAGAGATGTAGCCATAGATGTTAGGATGCAATTGTTGCAGTGACTAGCCTTGAGTAGTGTGATTCTGGAGATTTCAAATTTATTTAAGGTGGTGTAACACATGCTGTACACTTGCGTAGATGACAAAATTCCATGTAACACAGATGACACGGAAATGCAGACAGTCAGACATCCAATAAAGTGATAACATTCGAAATCTATCAACCATTTCAGCATAATGTTTAAGCCACCTCTACACTACAGTGGTCACTGAACGTTATAAGCAGCTACCGACATGAGATGTGGATTACAGTACTCCGCATTGCCTCAATCATAATACTAGGGGCATAGTGACAACTTGGTTAAATTGTAAAGAATAGGAGTAGTTTCTTGTCATGAAAATTTATACTTCCTCTGAACGCAGTGAACGTTAGAATATATTTCGTATTGCGAACTGGAAACTGATTTATGGGTGTTCACCTTCTGACTTCATTTCCACAAGCATGTCCTTAGGAGCGAGACGCACATTCGTGATTCGATAAGACGTCGCTCATGAATGTATCTCGCATGACGCAAGCCCCCTCGAGCGGTAAGTTTATAACGACGCGCAGGCGACGCTCAACATGTTGGCAGCACCCCAGGCGCTCCGTGCTGCTATCGCCGTCTCTGAGAAAAACGTACATCAATTTTTCATGTAGGCGCAGAGTCGAGTGAAGTTAACACCCCTTTTTCGAGAAATATACATTTTTTTCAGAGTTCTTGATAGATATGGCATAGTTCTAGAGTTCTTTGTACAAAATTTCAATAGTTCTGCAGAATTTAGCGAAGAAAACAACAATATTCGAAAAAATTTTCGTATCGAAAACGTTCTTTGGCAATTTCCGCAAAATGTAAATAAGTACAAGAGTTCTGAGCACAGTTCTGAATAGAGCTCCAAGAGTTCTTTCGAAAATCCAAGTAACATTTTTTTGTGCAGCTAATAGTTTACGAGATAATTGCATTTTAATGAGAAAATCTTTTTACTTACTGTGAAGTTGGCACCCTTTTTTTTCAGAAAGATATATTTTTTTCAGAGTTCTTGATATATATGGCATAGTTCTAGAGTTCTTTGTACAAAATTTCAATAGTTCTGCAGAATTAGCGAAGAAAACAACAAAATTCGAAAAAATTTTCGTATCGAAAACATTTTTTGTCAATTTTCGTAAAAATTAAACTTGTACAACAGTTCTGAGGACAGTTCTGAACAGAACCCCAAGAGCTCTATCGAAAATCCCAACAACATTTTTCTCTGGCGATAATGGTTTGAGATAAATTGATTTAATATGGGACACACTTTCTTTACGGAAAATATAAATATATTCGTACAACAGTTCTGATGACAGTTCTGGACACCACGTGAAGAGTTCTATCGAAAATCCTAGTGAAATTTTTTTTGTGCAGGTAATAGTTTAAGAGGTAATTGCAACTTAATTAAGAATTCCATAAGAGCTCCTACTGTGAAGCTGGCACCCTCTTTTTCAGAAATGTTTACTTTTTTCAGATTTCTTGATAGATATGCCATAGTTCTAGAGATCTTTGTACAAAATTTCAATAGTTCTGCAGAATTTAGCGAAGAAAACAACAAAATTCGAAAAAATTTTCGTATCGAAAACATTTTTTGTCAATTTTCGTAAAAATTAAACTTGTACAACAGTTCTGAGGACAGTTCTGAACAGAACCCCAAGAGCTCTATCGAAAATCCCAACAACATTTTTCTATGGCGATAATGGTTTGTGATAAATTGATTTAATATGGGACACACTTTCTTTACGGAAAATATAAATATATTCGTACAACAGTTCTGATGACAGTTCTGGACACCACGTGAAGAGTTCTATCGAAAATCCTAGTGAAATTTTTTTGTGCAGGTAATAGTTTAAGAGGTAATTGCAACTTAATTAAGAATTCCATAAGAGCTCCTACTGTGAAGCTGGCACCCTTTTTTTCAGAAATGTATACTTTTTTCAGATTTCTTGATAGATATGCCATAGTTCTAGAGTTCTTTGTACAAAATTTCAATAGTTCTGCAGAATTTAGCGACGGAAACAATATTCGAAAAAATTTTCGTATAGAAAATATTCTTCGTCAATTTTTGCGAATTGTAAATAAGTACAACAGTTCTGAGCACAGTTCTGAACAGAACTCCAAGAGTTCTATCGAAAACCCAAGTAACATTTTTTTGCGCAGCTTATAGTTTACGAGATAATTGCAATTTAAGGAGAAAATCTTTTCACTTACTGTGAAGTTGCCACCCTTTTTTTCACAAATGTATACTTTTTTCAGATTTCTTGATAGATATGCCATAGTTCTAGAGTTCTTTGTACAAAATTTCAATAGTTCTACAGAATTTAGCGACGAAAACAATATTCGAAAAAATTTTCGTATCGAAAACATTCTTTTTCAATTTTCGCAAATTGTAAATAAGTACAACAGTTCTGAGCACAGTTCTGAACAGAACTCCAAGAGTTCTATCGAAAAGCCAAGTAACATTTTTTTGTGCAGCTAATAGTTTACGAGATAATTGCATTTTAATGAGAAAATCTTTTCACTTACTGTGAAGTTGGCACCCTTTTTTTTAGAAATATATTTTTTTTTCAGAGTTCTTGATAGATATGGCATAGTTCTAGAGTTCTTTGTACAAAATTTCAATAGTTCTGCAGAATTTAGCGAAGAAAACAACAAAATTCGAAAAAATTTTCGTATCGAAAACATTTTTTGTCAATTTTCGTAAAAATTAAACTTGTACAACAGTTCTGAGGACAGTTCTGAACAGAACCCCAAGAGCTCTATCGAAAATCCCAACAACATTTTTCTATGGCGATAATGGTTTGTGATAAATTGATTTAATATGGGACACACTTTGTTTACGGAAAATATAAATATATTCGTACAACAGTTCTGATGACAGTTCTGGACACCACGTGAAGAGTTCTATCGAAAATCCTAGTGAAATTTTTTTGTGCAGGTAATAGTTTAAGAGGTAATTGCAACTTAATTAAGAATTCCATAAGAGCTCCTACTGTGAAGCTGGCACCCTTTTTTTCAGAAATGTATACTTTTTTCAGATTTCTTGATAGATATGCCATAGTTCTAGAGTTCTTTGTACAAAATTTCAATAGTTCTGCAGAATTTAGCGACGAAAACAACATTCGAAAAAATTTTCGTATCGAAAACATTCTTCGTCAATTTTCGCAAATTGTAAATAAGTACAACAGTTCTGAGCACAGTTCTGAACAGAACTCCAAGAGTTCTATCGAAAACCCAAGTAACATTTTTTTGTGAAGCTAATAGTTTACGAGATAATTGCAATTTAAGGAGAAAATCTTTTAACTAACTGTGAAGTTGGCACCCTTTTTTTCAGAAATGTATATTATTTTCAGAGTTCTTGATAGATATGGCATAGTTCTAGAGTTCTTTGTACAAAATTTCAATAGTTCTGCAGAATTTAACGAAGAAAACAACAATACTCGAAAAAAATTTCGTATAGCAAACATTCGTTATTAATTTTCGCATAAAGTAAATTCGGACAACAGTTCTGAGGGCAGTTCTGAATAGAACCCCAATAGTTCTATAGAATATCCTAATTACAATTTTTTGTGCAGCTAACACGTTACGATATAATTGCAATTTAATTAGGGAACCTCTTCACTTACTGTGAAGTTGGAATCCTTTTCTTCAGAAATATATATATATATTTTCAGAGTTCTTGATAGAAATGTCATAGTTCTAGAGTTATTTGTACAAAATTTGAATAGTCCTGCATAATTTAGCGAAAAAAACAACAATACTCGAAAAATTTTTCGTATCGAATACATTCTTTGTCAGTTTTCGCAAAACGTAAATTCGTACAACAGTTCTGAACAGAACACCAAGAGCTCTATCGAAAATCCTAATAACATCTTTTTGTGGCGATGATAGTTTATACGGTAACTGCTTTGATGTTAGACCCACTTTCTCCACAGAAAAAGTAAATTCGTTCAACAGTTTTGATGAACAGTTCTGGTTAACACGTCAAGACTTCTATCTATAATCATAATAACATTTTTTGTGGTTGTAATAGTTTGTATGGTAATTGATTAATTGTGGGGCACTCTTACTCAAAAAAAAAAAAAATTATGTCTGTTCGTATGCTCTGATGCCAGCTCTGGATAGCATTGTAAGAGTTCTATCGAGAAAACTAGTAACATATTCTGTGCAGGTAATTGTTTACGTAGTAACTGCCATTATTAAGGAATGCTTATGAGCATTCCCCGTGAAGTTTGAACCCCTTTTACGATAAATATAAATTTTTTTCACAGTTCTTGATATATATGCAATAGTTCTAGATTTCCCTGCTCAAAACACGAATAGTTCTACAGAATTTCGGGAAGAAAACAATAACACGGCAAAATTTTGGTATGGTAAAAAATTATTTGTCAGTTTGGAAAAAATAAATTTGTATAACAGTTCTGTTGGCAGTTCTGGATAGCACCGGAAGAGTTGCAATGAAAATGATAAGAACATTTTTGTGGCGATAATAGTTTATACAATAATTGTTTTAATCTGATACTCACTTTATCTAATATAGCAAAATTCGTAGAATAGTTCTGATGACAGTTCTGAATATCACCCACAGAGTTCTACCAAAAACTATAATAACATTATTTGTGACGATGACATTATATGAGATAATTAATGTGGGACTCACTTTTGTCATGTAAAAGTAATAAATTCGTACAAAAGATCTGACGGCATTTCTTAATACGACCCTAGGAGTTCTACCGACAACTGTAATAACATTTTTTGTGGGGATGTTAATGAGATAATAGCATTTTCGAGAGACCCACTTGGTCTACATTATAATAAATTGGCACAACCCTTTTGCTACCAGTTCTGGATAGCACCGAAAGAGTTCTTTTAAAAATCCTCATAACATTTTTATTGTGCCAGTAGATTATGAAATAGATTGTGTGTTCACTCTGCAGTGGGTGTGCGCCGATGTGAAACTTACTGGCAGATAAAAACTGTGTGCCGGACCGGGTCTCTAACCCGAGGCTGTGACCAAAGAATATCGTCACAATATCCTTTCGTCCAGGAGTGCTTCTTCTGCAATTTTCGTAGGACAACTTTTACGAAATTGGGAACGCAGGAGATGAAGTACTGCTGGAAGTACAGCTATGAGTACGATCGTAAATTCTCACTTTTTATTTTGGAAAACCGAAAATCGAAAACCGGATGTATATTCTACTAAATACAAAAAGTCTAAATGTTCAGCACTATACAACTGCCAGTACACCTTCTTAAGACTGACTGTAGTAACTGTAGGTGGAAGCGTGGGATGTGCACGCTTAGATGATTCAAGGAGAGAAGGCTCGTCAGTGCAAAACAAACAGATGGCTGAGAGAGCAGATACATTCACACGCGCCACTAACCAGATGGTGTCACACCTGTCGAGAATCGCACCAGAGGTACAATGAGCTGTGGTGGAGTGCTGTTGGCGTGGTTACTATGCAACTTACTTGATGGGCATCAATACACCGTTATATTAATGTACCATACTTGAGAAACAATGTCATTCACACACTCCGAGTTCCTTATCACTCAGTACTAGACTAAATTACCGGCCTGGTGATAAGCAGCCTATGTACCTCACCGACTACACATCTTCGTGTTATAAGAAAAAAAAGAGAAAAATACCAAGGGACACAAAATATGAATCCGGATAAACCGGAAATCCGGATTATTGAGGACCAAATAAACGAGGTTCTTATTTACAAATTTCGAACTTCTTATTAACTTTAATACTGTATCCCCTCAACATTATAACACCTCTATTAGTCATGTATTGAATTATGATTTAAACATACTACTTAGTTCGTTTGTACGATATATTCAGTAAATATACTTACATTTCTATACATTGTAAAGACTTTTAACTCTCGCTGTAGTGTAACTCATCAAACTTCCACACTTCCTTTCTAACTAGAACAAATGTTTGCAACAATATTAACGACATCAATTTCAAATTTATTCGTTACACACAGCACATGTTTTATGTATCCTAGCGGCTGGTGATGTTGCAATATAACTTTCATCCATGAGGGTCCTGGGCATATTTTTAGCTGTTAGTGGGTCCCGGATGTCATGAGAGTTCAAAACAATTACTGTTTTACGTGATAAAATTCATCTGGTTCTTCCTGATTCTAAAAATATACACTTCATGTGTGCCTTTCATTGTTGTATGTATGATTCAGTATCGATGCTAATGCTCTCTTGATGAGATATGAGCCGATTGCTCGTTTTTATCCACTGTGCCCTTTCGTATTTCATTTCAGCGATTAGTTTATTTGTTTATCAACGTAGTAAGTAGTACAAAGCTAATCCAGAATGTAAACTGCACTTAAATTCTGTTTGAACTGTTTAATAGTCAGTGTCCGCTGTCTGAACGTCAAATATCAGATTAATACACTGCGCCTGGTTGCGTTATTTTATAGGAATTTTATTATTTTAAGTGGGAAGTACTAGATAATGTTGAAGAAATTCGAAGCATATTGTTCGAAGAGCATAATATTATTCGAAATTTACCTGTACCAATAGGTGCAGCCAAAGCAGCATTTGTGATGCTGTAATTACCTCATAGATGACGATATTTGTCTATTGTAGTTTTGTATTACAATCAGAATTTTGAGAGCATCAAAGCCTCATTTCAGCGTGAGAGAGGGGTAAAATCAATAGATGATATTGAATTGAAAGCCTTCATCAGTCTCTTGTTTTTAATTGTTGTTAACAAAAGTAACAGATAAAACCTGGAAGATCTGTGTTGAACTGATGGTGATGGCATTGAAAAATTTCACCTCGCAAACGAACATAAAACGTTTCAAATTTATTCTGGAGAGCCTTAGATTTTACAGTCGCGCTATTCGTGATGAAAGGAGACAATTAGACAAGCTAACAGCTATTCGGGAAATATTTACTGTGTTTGTACGCAACTACCACAAATCTTACACCCTTGGAGAAAATGTTACAGTAGGCAAGAAGCTGGAAGGATTCTGTGGAAGGTACAGTTTTCGCCAATATGTATCAATCAAAACACACGAGTATGGATTCTTAAGTGTGGATTGTTAAGTAGTGTACCTGTACAATTTGGAAATATACGCTGTGTTGCAACCAGAAGGATTTACCAACTGAGCAATAAACAATTTGATGTTGTTCTGTGACTGTGTAAACCTATATATCAGTCAGGTCGAAATGTGAAAGCGGACAACTGGTTTACTAGTGCTGGAATGATAATAGAGCTATGAAGGGAGAGTTTTTCTTTTGTTGGCATGATGAAGAAAAACAAGTGTGGAGATTTCTCTAGAGTTTGCTATCAGTAAAAGAAGGGCTGCCCACATTTCCTTTTTTGACTTCCACAAGACTGAACTCTAGTTTCCTCCGTACCTAAAAGGGGAAGTGAGTGATCCAGGCATCACGTTTGCATGAAGATAATTCGATAGATGCTGACATTGTAGATAAACGGAAGCCATCCACCGTAAATTTTAAAATAGCGTTAAGTGTGATATTTTCACAGCGGATAAGCCGAATGCTTTGTACAACGCTGCAAGAAATGTGCGCCGCTGGTCAATGGTTGTATTTTTGTAATGATCAGTACAGTTGGAATCTATGCACAAGTGATTTATTGTGGCAACAGGAAGAATTGTATCAAAAGGAAAGGGTTCCTGAATCAGCTTTGTTATACAATGTTGTTTTCTTCGCTAAATTCTGCATAACTATTGAAATTTTGTACCGAGAACTCTATAACTATGACTTATCTATCAAGAACTCTGAAAAAAATATATATTTCTGAAAAAAAGGGTGCCAGCTTCACAGTAGGAGCTCTTATGGGGTTCTTAATTAAGTTGCGATTACCTCTTAAACTATTACCTGCACTAAAAAATTCTACTAGGAATTTCGATAGAACTCTTCACGTGGTGTCCAGAACTGTCATCAGAACTGTTGTACGAATATATTTATATTTTCTGTAGAGAAAGTGTGTCCCACATTAAATCAATTTATCACAAACTATTATCGCCATAGAAAAATGTTATTAGGATTTTCGATAGAGTTCTTGGGGTTCTGTTCAGAACTGTCCTCAGAACTGTTGTACCAGTTTAATTTTTGCGAAAATTGACAAAAAATGATTTCGATAGAAAAATTTTTTCGAGTATTGTTGTTTTCTTCCCTAAATTCTGCAGAACTATTGAAATTTTGTACAAAGAACTCTAGAACTATGGCATACCTGTCAAGAACTGTGAAAGAAATATACATTTCTGAAGAAAAGGGTGCCAACTTCACAGTAAATGAAAAGATTTTCTCCTTAAATTGCAATTATTTCGTAAACTATTAGCTGCACAAAAAAATGTTAATAGGGTTTTCGATAGAACTCTTGGAGTTCTGTTCAGAACTGTGCTCAGAACTGTTGTACTTATTTACAATTTGCGAAAATTGACGAAGAATGTCTTCGATACGAAAATATTTTCGAATATTGTTTTCGTCGCTAAATTTTGCAGAACTATTGAAATTTTGTACAAAGAACTCTAGAACTATGGCATATCTACCAAGAAATCTGAAAAAAGTATACATTTCTGAAAAAAAGGGTGCCAACTTCACAGTAAGTGAAAAGATTTTCTCCTTAAATTGCAATTATCTCGTAAACTATTAGCTGCACAAAAAAATGTTAATAGGGTTTTCGATAGAACTCTTGGAGTTCTGTTCAGAACTGTGCTCAGAACTGTTGTACTTATTTACAATTTGCGAAAATTGACGAAGAATGTCTTCGATACGAAAATTTTTTCGAATATTGTTTTCGTCGCTAAATTTTGCAGAACTATTGAAATTTTGTACAAAGAACTCTAGAACTATGGCATATCTATCAAGAAATCTGAAAAAAGTATACATTTGTGAAAAAAACGGTGCCAACTTCACAGTAAGTGAAAAGATTTTCTCATTAAGATGCAATTATCTCGTAAACTATTAGCTGCACAAAAAAATGTTACTTGGATTTTCGAAAGAACTCTTGGAGCTCTGTTCAGAACTGTGTTCTGAACTCTTGTACTTATTTACATTTTGCGGAAATTGCCAAAGAACGTTTTCGATACGAAAATTTTTTCGAGTATTGTTGTTTTCTTCGCTAAATTCTGCAGAACTATTGAAATTTTGTACAAAGAACTCTAGAACTATGCCATATCTATCAAGAACTCTAAAAAAAATATATCTTTCTGAAAAAAAGGGTGCCAACTTCACAGTAAGTGAAAAGATTTTCTCATTAAAATGCAATTATCTCGTAAACTATTAGCTGCACAAAAAAACGTTACTTGGATTTTCGAAAGAACTCTTGGAGCTCTGTTCAGAACTGTGCTCAGAACTCTTGTACTTATTTACATTTTGCGGAAATTTCCAAAGAACGTTTTCGATACGTAAATTTTTTCGAATATTGTTGTTTTCTTCGCTAAATTCTGCAGAACTATTGAAATTTTGTACAAAGAACTCTAGAACTATGCCATATCTATCAAGAACTCTGAAAAAAATGTATATTTCTCGAAAAAGGGGTGCTAACTTCACACGACTTAGGCGCAGACGTTTAAAGTTAGCTTCAGGTGGTTCGTAACGTTATGAGCGCGAGTGCTCCGGCTGTGGTGTGTCTATCTCTAACGCGCAGACCAAATGATGGCAACCCGGATCAAAGGGACGTACCATCATTTGAACGTCGCCCTGACTCCCGTTACGAGACATCCTTAGTGCTGGAAAGCAACTGAAAGTGTGGGAAACATCTCAGTTTTGCTTTAGATAGATTACTCTTCGGTATTAATGTTTCTTTTCATTTATCGCTAAGTTCTCGCCCAGCCCAAACTCCCAAGCAACTGAGGACAAGCGCAGCTTACTCCCGTATGTAAGGAGGGTAAAAGAACGACCTAGAAAATTTGGAATCATCGCCAGTAAGGCCGATTTACTACACAATTCTACTCTATTAGAATGTAATAAATTATACTGAGACGCAAGACCCTCTATCCGAAGACTAGCACAGATTTTGAAAGCACGGTTCGTCCGAAACACATGATGCCCTTTTCTGACACGGTATCATGTGAAATACAAAGAAATAAAATAAGCAGATAGCATATTTGCACATTATCAGAAAGCGTTTGACACGGTGCGGCACTGTAAATTGTTTATGAAGATGCAAGCATTCTGAATTCGTTCACAGATATCTGAGAGACTCTGAGACTTTTTGCCGAATCGAACCCAGTACATTGTCGGGGCCGGGTATGTTTCCTAAGAGGCTAAGGCACCGTCAGGTATTTTCCAAGGAAAAGAGATAGAACGGCTCCTGTTTTCTATATACATAGGCGCTGACGAACAAACCAAGTAGCACTCTGCCATCGGTAGCTTGCTCCATTTGCCTTGGAATATCGAATAAAGTATTAGTCAGATGAGCTAAATATGGAGGTAAATCGTCGAAAAGTGACATACACAGAACAAGCAGGTAAGCTCTGTTGCAGGGTATGCGAATGATCGACTGACTTGGAAAACTCTAAGATTGTGTCACCCAATATAGAGTATCACCCGAGTTTTTGGATCCCTACTGGATAAGATTAAAGGAAGACGTCGAAACGATTCATAGGCGTTCTGGTAGATTTGTTACCCGCAGATTCCATCAGTACACCACTATCACGGAAAATCTACGTTTACTGAAAGGGGAATCCCTAAGGGAAAGAAGACGTCCATTACTGAAACCGAGACATTTAAGATACACTGCAGAATGGTTCCACTCTTACCAACTTACATATCTCATGAGGACTGTGAAAACAAGCTAGTAGTAGCAGTAGTATTATTAGCTTTATTCATCCGTAGATCTGTTTTCACAAGGACATAGTACTTGGCGAAGTACTTACAAGTTGATATCAATTTAAAAACGCTAGTTCGTATACATATACAGTTACATACTTCTAGTTAGAGACAATCATTCGATTTGGTCCTGGTATACAATACTTTCTGTGCAAATAACTTATTAACTGATGTAGTGCCACACTGTTCACTCATATCTCATCAGTCACTGCACACACTATTCACACATTGTATCATAACACTTAACTCACTACAAACAGACAGACAGACAGACACACACACACACACACACACACACACACACACACACACACACACACACACACACACACACACACACTGGTGATATATGGACCATTTTCTGTACCGCAATTTCTCATTTGCTATCCTGAAAAACTGAGTCAGCATCCCTCCATAATGAGTGAGATGTTGGGCTCAGAAAGAGGAAGAGGTGTTAGCATAATGCTATGCTTATCTTGGGGGGTAAGTACTTCTAGAAAAGAAAAGAGGGAAAGAAATCAGAGAAGGTGTTATGTGGAATGTTGGATGTTTTATAATCATTATTATCATTATTATTGTTATTATTTATTTGTATAACATTTTTTTACCAACCCCAACTCTATCCATGTAACCCTTCAATGTATAAAATGTATTGCATAATACGCACTTTTAGCGACCTTTTTAAATAAGTGTGTTTATGCAATTTCTTCAATCTCTTTTTGGTAACTTATTGTACAGTTTTATTCCTTGGTAGAAAATCCTGTTTTCAGTTTGGTGTTTATTTTTTCTTGGTAAATGTATGTTGAGTCTATCTCTTATTGCGTGGTCGTGAACAGAGCTATTTGTGCAGTAATTAACAACGTTATTTTAGTTGTGTACAACTGACTGGTAAATGTATTCACATGTGGCAGTTAAAATCCCCCATGTTTAGAACAGATATTTAAAATGAGCTCGACTAGTATTTTTGGTTATTATTCTTGTGGCTCCTTTCTGGAGTTTGAAAATTGTGCTCATATTTTGTGCATTTGTTCCCCAAAAAATAATGCTGTAGCTAAGAATGGAGTCTACATATGAATAATATGTTACTAAAAGACACTGCATGTTACACACTGATGATAGGATTCTAAGGGCATAAAATGCTGATGACATTCTGTTTGCAAGAATCTTTGAGTGTTCACACTACTTCAGCTGAGACTCAATATTCATTTCCAGAAATTTTACATTTGTTACACAGTCTATAGAAGTGCCACCTACATTTAATTTAACATTGCCATTTTTCCTCAGCAAACTGAAATTCATGACATTAGTTTTCTTCATGTTCAATGTCATTTTATTGCTTATTGACCAATCACAAACTTCCTTGAGAGTTTCATTTGCTTTCTTGGCAAGGAGTTCTCTTGTTTTCTCAGTGACTATAATACTGCTGTCATCAGCGAAGAGAATTTTTTCACCATGAGTAACACTACTGGGAAAGTCATTGATGTTTATTAGGAACAGTATTGGTCCTAATATGCCACCTTGCAGAACTGTATATTAATGTCTTTTGATTCTAATAAGAGTTCTACTAAATGTTTAGATCTATTTGAAGAATGTGTTGTCTCTACTCCTTGTATCCTATCGGTTAGGTATGATCGAAACCAGTTATTAGCTAACCCAATTATTCCTAATTCTTCTAATTTATTTTGCAGAATCTTGCGGTCGACTGTACCAAATGCCTAAGAAAGATCCTAAAATATGCCTGCGAATTCTACTATGGATGAATCCATATTTTTGCCACTTCAGAAACCAAACTGTTATTCGCTTAAAAGATTGTATTTATTCAGGTAGTTCATTAATTTGTCTTTCTTAATTGCTTCTATAATTTTTGAGAATGCTGACAGCAAGGAAATGAGCCAGTAATTTTCTATGTCTTCTGCATTACCTTTCTTAAGCAAAGTAGAACTATTTCCCCTTTTAACTGTTCTGTAAATGTCCCAGATGTGAGGGACTCATTTATTGTACTTGTTAAGGGGCCGTGTATAATCCCTATGCATTGTTTCAGTACATACATTGTTACTTCATCTGGGCCTACTGACCTTTCACTTTTTAGTTTTGAACAGTTTTATTGACTTCATTCTCTGTGGTTGGAAGTAACATCATTGTATTTACTGCAACATTATTTACAGGTGTTATATTTGTTTTGAGGAATTTTTGCTGTAACATGTCTGCAATCGTTGAAAAATGCTCTTTTAGATAGTTTGCTAAGTGTTGTGGATCGTTTATTACCTTATCCCCCTCCCTTACCAGTATGTTATTCTGCGTTTTTTGGCCTCTCCCCGTTTCCTTTTTCATTACATCTCAGGCTGCTTTGGTTTTATTGTCTGCATTATGTAATGTCATTAAGTGACTGTTTTTGCAGCAATCAGCTCCTTCCTATAGATCTCTTTGTATCTATGACAGAAATTTAAGAATTCACGGTAATTGCGAATCCTTTCATGGAACTGTGAAATTTAGGTGTTTGGAAGGACTTCTTAATACCTGCTGTTATCCATCTGTTTTTGTGAGATGTTGATACAGACATGCATACTTTTGGAGATGCCTTTTCAAAGTTGAGTTTAAACAATGTGGAGAATTTAGAGTGTTTCATATTCAAATTGGTTTCGTTATACACTTCATCCCAGCTTTGTTTTTCTAACACTTTTGAAAAATCTTTTATTTTCATTTCTGATAGATGTCGTTTGTGGGCATGAGTCGATACCTTATTTTGCTGTTATTATTTGACAGAGATGATCTGAGAGTCCGAGATCTTTTAAAGCTTCATAACATTTTTCCCTGTCGATATTTGTGGTCACATGGTCAATTACTGATGCAGTCGTTCTAGTAACCCTTCGTGCACTGCTGACCAATAGGGACATGCCTAAAATTTGAATGATGTTTATGAAGGTGCTGCTAGATTCATTTATGATATGAGTGTTGATTTTAATGACCCCACACAGAATTATGCTGACCTTCATACTTCAGACTATATCTAGATCTCCTGTTAATTTATTGAAAGAAGTGTCCACACTACCACTGGGAGACCTATACACACAATAAATGATTAATTTCTTGGTGATATCAAGCCCTGTTGATTCAATAGCTGATAATTCACTTACATTACTGACGTAATGCCTTGATTTGAACTTTGATCCTTTTCTGACGTAAATGCATGATCCTCCTCCTCTTGTAGTTGTTCTGCAGTAAGAGTTTGCCTTTTCATACAATCATGATACTACGTGTTTACTTTCTGTGTCTCTACACCAGCGCTCAGAAATACAAACTACTGTGCAGTTCAAGGATTGGAGCTGAACTTCTAATAGTTGTATTTTATTTTTTATTGGTTCCGTATTTTGATGGAGGATTGTTATGTCTGTGACATTCCCCATGTTACTCTTTCCAATGGTTTGTTTTCCTTTGAAACACTTGGTATATGTTATATTTGAAATGTTAAAATCTGTTTTGTGAGTGGTACGATTTAGACAGTGATACGGTTTAGAGAGAGGAAATTGTTGCCTTAATTTATCCTAAAAAAAACCTACTTGTCGTACCTATGACAACAGGTATTTGGCCATGTGAGGCCCGAGATCCACCCCCTATACTTTCATGAATCAGCTGAAACGGGAATCTATAAGGGGAAGAAGACGTCCATTAGTGAAACCGAGACATTTTGGATACACTACAGAATGGTTCTACTCTCACCAACTTACATCTTTCATGAGGACCGCGAAAACAAACTACTCGTCCCAATGTAAATACAAAAAGATTATTACCTCCCTCCATTTGCGAGTGGGATACGATAAGAAATGTTTAGTAATAATAAGAAAAGATACCTTCCGCCATTCTCCTCATTTTGGCTTGTGTACGAGTATGAAGCTCAATTCACGATGGCAATCACGAATTCAATTGAGGGTATGATACAGATTCAACCATATCTTATTTACCGAGGCACTGACAATTTTCGACTAGTAAATTAAGCACCGGGAATTCCGTGATCAAAGAGTAGTATCTTTGACCAAGAAATGCCCTAGGTCCCGGTTTGAACCTAGCCACTGCTTAAATGTAATACTGAAATCATCAGCAATGGCGGCCGAATACTTCTGCCAACGGTCTTGTCAAATAGGGCAGGGGCTCCGAGAGAAGTTGTTCTTGGGGTGGGAAACTACCGGAAACAGGCAGAAGAATTAGCAACGATGAAAGGTATGAGGATGCAGAAGGCAATGTAAACAACTGCATTAAAGATACACAGCGTTCGTTCACATGTCATGCGGTCTGTGTAAATGAATTTCTTGAGGATCCCTCCTTTAGCAAAAGATGCCTGACTAGTCCCATGTCGGATCTCAGGGAGAGGTCTGCCAAGGAGAGGTAACCACGAAAAAATGAAGGAACTACCAACTAAGGGTATCATTCTGTGAGTTGTAGCTTGGAATGTCAGAATATTGAACGTAGTAAGAAAGCTCGAAAATTTAAAAAGGGTAATACAATGTGCTAGTGTAGATACGGTGTGATAAGAGAAGTTTCGTCGGACACTGTAGGGTTACATAAATTGCAGCAGAAAATGGCGTAACCGGAGTAGCGTGGAGCCATGTACGCCAGAACGTGGTCGTCTCAGTGTTACGTTCCGTAATGCTTTTATTCATCCCATTATGACAGCACCATAGCTCCTTATAAAATGATGTCTTAATGTCAATGTGGGTATTACTAGCCGAATGTGGGTTTTCTACGTTAATTTTTACGCCAATCTGGTGATGCTTCAAAAGGGCGAAAAGCACCATTTTCCGAAAATAAAGAAGTTTTGCAACCGAGAAATTCATAACTGATTGCTGTACCACGCACCAAGTGTGGAATGGTACCAGTTTTACTATCAACAGTAATTTCACATTATTGATGATGGCATGTGAATCTATATGGAATTCGAAAGTCGGCCGCCGCACCTGTTATGTAACGCAGTGACATTAAAATTCACTAACAGCTGGTTGTGGAAGACCAGCTGTTTTAACTGCATAGAGCTCCAAACCCCGTAAGTAATTGCAGCGTAGACTTAGCAAAGCCCTCCTATCTGAACCGAAACTTAAAGACAGGACCTACCTTCGTTGCTGACTAGGCATAAAGAGCCGTATTATGACTCAGTAAATCTGAACTACAAATTATGTATCGAAGATGTTTATACTGTACCGGGACTTCTGTCTATGAGGCTAAAATTCAGCTCCCCAGATGCTTTATTTCACTCCCAGTGGTGTAACGGAAAGTAGAATTCCATTCAGTAAAGTCGCCTAGTCCTCATGCACGTACGTTTCCACGTCCCGTGAGAGAACTGGTTAAGGAACCCGCTGACATCGGCTATTGTGGTAATGGTAGATTCTTATAACGGGTACGTGGGAAATGCGTCACAAAGACGACGTTGATGGTAGGCTGTGCATACCACTGTAGTGTCCTACGGCAAATCCTTGACGGACAGTTAAACCGCGAGACGGTAAAGAAGTTTTTACACCAGTCATTCCATAATACCTTCTCAAAAGTATTTTTTTTTTTTATGACAAGAGATTTTTGAAAATTATGTGGATTTCCCAAAGTTCAATGATAATTCGTAGGGCTCTTGTTTTCCAAAGCTTGTAAAACCACCTTATGCCCGCCTTTTGGGTGAACAGAAAAATGAACTACGAATTTATAAAACTACTATTAAGAGTGTCAACTGATTAGTGAAACCTCTCATCAACAACGTATCACTAGTAATTTCACTGTACTGATGATGGCACGTGGATCTATGGGCAGTTCGAAAGTCACTTACCGGACGTGTTATCAAACTCAAAGCGACATTAAAAAGCATGAGAACCTAGTTGCGAATATGTTTGAATTATAAAAAACATGGCCAACTGTGTTGATTGGATATGGCTTCAGTCCCAGTAACTATAGGCAATGGATGAGAAACAACAGTAAAATGAAATTTTGTGAGTTGCTCTCGGCTGCGTAGACTTTTCTAAGATCTTACGTTGTCACGGAAACGAAGTTCGTTTGCATTCCTGTGGCGATGAAAGCGCTGATTTTGATCTTCAGTTTCCTGATAGTAGCGCAGTACACTTCAGAGTCGTAAGGAGTGCCACCACGTCTTTACCTGCTGAGGATGCGGCTTTGAACGTTCTCTTCGAAGGAGAAATGATGTAGCGCCCCTCCGTGGATTGCAGTTTTGTTTCCGGTTCGAACCGATGAACCCATCCATCGCCTGTGACGATGTTCGACAAAAAATTGTCTCTATCAGCCTCATAACGCTCAAGCAATTCCGGACAGATGGTCTACAACTGCTGTTTACAGCCTTTTGTTAAGCAGCGAGGAAAGATGTTAATGAATAGTAGGACATTCCAGTCATCAGTACTGCCTAGCGAATCAGCGCTGGGGGGAGAACCAAGTGCCACTCTCCCACAGAGTTGTTACTTCTTCCTCAAAGTTAACGGACTACACTAAGGCTAGAAAAGCACGACGTACAGTACGGCCTTGTTCAATAAACGAAATAAGCTAATTTTCTTTTTCTTTATTGCTGTTTGTTTCAAAATGTCTGGTGAGGGGCTATTTTGCCCTTCTTCATCGCTGGCATTGTTTAAAACTATGATACATAGGATACTGAAATTACCTCTCCAACATGATGCAATCCAAAAGGAAATTGATACATTAAAACAGATAGCAGTTGCTTACAATTATAATTCCCATCAGGTTGATCTGTTAAATAAAAAATTACAAGAAAAAAGTGATGCCATTATAAATTCCAAGAAGAGATTTACACAAATGACATACATGGGACCTATCTCAGATAAAATAAATAAATTATTTAAGAACACAAGCGTGGCAATAGCATTTAAAACTAATAAACCCCTACAGATGAAACTGAAACACACAATTGGAGACTCAAATATATACCAAAAGTCAGGTGTTTATAAAATAATATGTAATGACTGTGAGAAACAGTATATTGGCCAAACTGGCCGAAACTTTTTAACACGTTTCAGAGAACATACTACTGGTGCTGCACGTATCAAATCAATATTCGGTCAACATCTTGATGAATACAATCATTCTGAGGGTTGCATTTCTAGCAATTTGAAAATATTACATACTGTGCCAAAAGGACCACTGCTAAATACCTTAGAAGAAATTGAAATTTTTTCACTTCACAAAAGTAATCCATTATCTGTTTTAAACGAACAACTTCAGTTCAAAGACAAACATTTCTTTGAGCTTTTCAATGATCTGCTTTAGAATGTCTACTCTTCTGTATTTGTTTTAAAAAAAGGTCTTTCAAATTATTAAGACTTTTAGCAAATATTTTATCTTTACATTGTAATTGTATTTTACCAAACATTATTTTATGATTGACTATCTGTTTTAGAATTATTGCTTTTATGCTTTTAGACTGCTAATTCACATCGTTTTATTTTTGACTATGGCTCGTAATTTAATAATTTTATAATTTTAAATTCTTTCAATTTTATTTGCTTATATGACTGGTATGTAACTTGAGGAATAGCAATGCCTTATAAAAAAAAATGGCACTTGTAATCTACATACTAACTTCATAGATAATATTTCATATATACGGTCAACTACTTCGTAGCGTATTTGTGCAGCGTGAGTTATACATATCAGCTACAGATTATTGTAGCTTACTCTTTTCGTTTCAATAAAGACAAGTTGCTGCTCAATAATACATCGTCTGACGCCACAGTCTTTTCCATTCCACTTCGCAACAACTTCATTGGAAAGAAGCCTGCTGCCACATCTTTGCATCGGCGTTTGTCCTCACCATGGCAACCACTAGTTCAACTATCGACTCTACGACAACTTCAATGGAAAAAGCTTGCTCCTTCATCTTTGCAACGGCGTCTAACTTCACCATAGCAACCAGTGGTTCCAAATGGTTCACTGACAGGCCACGAGAGGGCAACCCATGTACTGCCAAACTGAAGTTCATTTTCCTACATTTTTAAATATTTTTAACGCTTTTTAATTGACAATAGCTGTTAAATAAGCTAAGTTTAATGTATATTTATTTCTAATTCTTGACAATGTTCTTTTAACTAAGAAATTTTAAATTGTAATTCGACTTATAACTCATTGGTTAATAATGACATCATGCGGTCAGAAGTGGGTGGAGCCTCCATTATATAAAGTAAGACGTGCACTGGTTTCTCCAGTTGTGATTCTCCAACAGAAAGGGGTTCCTACTCAATGGTAATTCAACGTTTTATAGCTTTATAGCCGTATAACTCTATGTATTTTCGTTAATGCATGTAGCCCTCTAATTAGTGCTTTGTATACATCTTGTAGGTCACCTTGTAAAATAAATCGTGATGAAGACTGTTTTTAATAGTAATTATTTACAAGACATTGATGACTGCTGTTCCCATAATGCATTCAAAAGTAAAGAATATAAGATTTAGGGGTTCTTTGGATGAAGAGACCAAACAGCGAGGTCATTGGTCTCATCGGATTAGGGAAGGATGTGGAAGGAATTTGGCCGTGCCCTTTCATAGGAACCATCCCGGCATTTGCGTGGAGCGATTTAGGGGAATCAGAATGACCGGACGCGACATTGAACCGTCGGCCTCCCGAATGCGAGTCCAGTGTGCTAACCACGCGGGGTATAAGCAAAACACTGAAAAGAAGAAGGGGCCGGATGGTAGGTCTCCTGTTAAGGTGTCAGGCAATAATTTCCATGGTACTAGAGGCAGCTGTAGAGGGTAAAAACTACAAGGGAAGGCAGAGACTGGAATTAGACCTCAACGGCCGTTGTCACACGATATAAAATTATTCTGCTTATGTAACCATATGGTCAGTGTGTAAAATTCTCTGACATTTGGGATACGTCTATTTCCTCCCATCAAAATAAATACTGCAAACGCTAAGAAAGGACGTCAAAGTCACCTCTTCCTCATCTTTCACACCCTAGCAGATTGCAATATCCGCCTCTTCCGTCAGTGTATGAGAAACTAAATTTCTATGTTTCGGCAGTTAGCAAAATTCCTTTTGCATCAGTGGCCGTAACGTCGGAGACTTGTAAACTTTGACAGTGCGCTCACATTCCCAGAGGAATTTTAATGCTTGTGACCAATTTGACATGTTTTGATACAGTCTAATTTAAACTACTGCTAAATCAGTTGGTCATACTTGAATCCTGAAAAGAATAGTAACATAAAGTCTCGCTGTATGCTGGTTTACCAATCTCTTTTTATGAATAAGTTAAAAATTATTTGATGACAAACACAAGAAATTCGCTTCAGTACTGTCGTTGAACGATGGCGTATAGGTAGGATGAACAATGGGCTGTTGTCAGGAAACGACGTTTCGCTTTAGCTTAACTGTCACATAAGTCTATGTCATAGCAGAATTACTGGATCTTGTAAACTGCTGGAGCCGAATCCGCTGTACATGTCCTCCGAGCTCTCTAGAAATTTAATTTCTGCGGCGGTAAATCCTCGGTGTGCTGAAGATTTCTCAATCCCCCCCTATCCTCCACGTATCCTTTTCACATCTTTAGATATTACACGACGAATCTCTTGCAGCGCTTTCGGAATTTCTTAAGAGGCTGACAAAGTCGTTAAAAGCAAATTTAGAACACGCAGAAGGCGCTGGTGGAGGTGGCTGTGTGTTGTGGTGGCGTTGGTAGGGGGTGAGGGGGCGGTGACGGGCGGCCGTCTTCCCAGTGCCACGTGTACTTCGCGTGCAGACTGGAGCCTCGCTGATGGCCGCGGCGCAGGAGAAAGGCGCCGAGCGGAAGGGCGGCTGTGGTGGGATGGTGGGGGCGGGGGAGGCGTCTGCGCGTCGCCAAAGCTTTTTCTTCCGGGGCTTACAGGGCGAGCGGCTGCAGCCCAGAGGAGCCGGTCTCACGGAGCACAGGGCTCCCTGAATCCAGCGGCGTCAGCAGATAGCCTTCTCCCTCCGTCCCCTACCTGTCTACCTCACTGCCCACGACACGCGCACTTATTATTCCCGCATGTTCAGTGTAATGCTACGGGCCTTCTTGACCGATAACCACACCATAGGAAAAATGTATCTTCCGGAGGAGGCATCGCACAAATACAGCGTAACAGCTCCTACATCGTCGGTAACGAGCTCGATTCGGCTTTTGGAGGACGAACAACGTGCGTAGTGCGGCCACGTCGGCCAGTCCCTGTTGCAGAGAGAGCCAAACAAAATTAATTTGAAAATTCTATCTCAATTGTAGTGGTTACAAAATTTCTAGATCATACATACTAATAATAAATAGCTTGTGACACAGAATAGGCTTTATTTCATCATAGTCGGTTCCCAAACTGATGCTATAAATGCGAAACTAACTCTCTGTATTACGTTTTCACAACTAACCTCCAGGGATTATTTCGATGAATTTCGGTATGGAGATAGGTGAAAGGCTGAGGAAGAACATAGCCTTATTTACCAAGTGTGTCGTACAAGATACTTATTGATTTATAGAATACTATGGGAAGTAGGCTAAAGTATTTATTCTTTGAAAAACCAGTTTACCATGTTTGTGAAAACGCTTTTATGTTTCAAATCGCTCTAAGCACTATAGGCCTTAACTGCTGAGGCCATCAGTCCCCTAGAACTTAGAACTACTTAAACCTAACTAACTTAAGGACATCACACACATCCATGCCCGAGGCAGAAATCGAACCTGCGACCGTAGCGGTCGCGCGGTTCCAGACTGTAGCTCCTAGAACCGCTCGGCCACACCAGCCGGCTACTCTTTTATGCTTTAATGCGTACGACGTGATATGATTCAAAAAAATGAATACACTGCTTACACAAAGCCCAACGTGTTTTAGCCATACTTCCATACAATTACACTATTGCTATGGCTTTCGTGGTCACTTGTTGACATATTGCCAGTTGACTTCGCGCTCTGGTTTTTCAATCAACGTTTGTTTGATGATTTCTCTTACATTTTACCAGCAGGATTGGCTGGCAATGTCAATGTGTCACTATCCATCGTTAATGGTGAACCATATGTTGCAAAATGTACATGTCGTAGAATATACAGCTACTTCAATAGTATGATGCATAGAAGCACACTCCTGTTAATGCTGTGTATGCCGACTCCTCATGTGTTGGGACAGCATGTGAGGGGGACAGTGAGGCGCACAACACGAGCTGCACCCAAAAGGAGACGTGAGGGCAGCTAACGTTAATTAACATACAGTAGCTTAGTGTCTCAAGATCATTCATCGTAACAAGGCTACTGATATGCGAATGCAGCCACAGGTAACAGCTAATTATTCTCAGACTGAACGGATCATTAATAAAATACCTTAAAAATTAATCTACAAGTTTAGATAAAGAGATTCGCTCTCCTTAGGAAACGAGTGGTATTGCCGGGTTGCCTATATGGAGGACGCCCAAATGGATTTGGTGAGGTAATTTCCACATGCTCCGTTTGTTTAATGTACAAAATGGCCAATTTCCTTACAAATTCCTGGCCATTACATTTCGACATAAGGTAAAGCCATGCGGTGGTGGAAATATACCAACCACATCTCCAGTTCTGAGAATTCGCTCACTAATAGGTGTCCCATTAGAGTTACGAAGGACGATGCTATCCGCCCTCCTGTAATGTTGCCTAAGGGGATTTACTTGTAATTGCAGATGCACAATACGACGAGGTATCCAAATTTACGAAGAGCTTCGAGAGCCCCTTCGGTTACTCATCTGGGATGAGTATGAAAGATACCAAACCATCCAAGGTCTGTTGGTGGACAGTCTGCGTGGAAGAGGGGCACAGAATAGGGGAGTTGTATGTGGCCGCCTCCACTGGATTCCTGGAAGGCTGGACCCCAGCGACAATGGCAGTGTTTGTGGTGGTCTCTTTCAAAGGCACTAGTGGGTGTGTTTCGAGCGGATGGAAGGAAGCGACGCCTGTGCTAGGCAGTCGGGCACCGAATCAATGCGAATCGTTACTTAGCGACAGGGAGTGGGCGCCTCACGTAGGCACAGTAGATTGAAATGTCGATTACACTTCCCATCCCGCGGTATTCCCTCGTCCGCTTTGCAAGAGGAAACCTCCAGGCAGACAGGACCGACAGTCAGAGAAACCGTGGAGTAGAGACAGAACATCCGTTAGAGTTAATATTTTCCTCTGTCTCGGTAGTCTGGACAGAATTTTTTAACTGCTGATGTAAACTGCCGGTCAACATAACTCAGTTTCGATATCCCTACTTATCGGAACATCGTCCATGGCCACAGCTCGTCAAGGAGGTCAGCAGTCTTGACTGCAGCCTACAATGCAACCCATTGCAGAAGGTTGTACGAATCAGGCATAGCGTTTGGCAAAGTATCTGGCAGTTCCGGTACATTAAGGACTAAATCAGTTATTTTTTAAGCACCTCACCTCCCGCAGTGTGCTAGCAGCAGATCTAATTTAATGTGGTATTTCAAAACTGTATTCATTTTTGCTTTAAATCAATAAAGTTTATTATGGTATCAAATCCAGCAATGATTTCAGAAATCATAGAACCCCATTAGCGTGCCTTGCATGTAATCAAATTTTTGGGGGAAGGTTATTCGGTACAGAGTAAATTATGTAAATGGGGCAGCCCATGGACATTAAAAACGGAGCCAAACAAATTCTTCCGCGTAGGGATATCCTTGTGCCGAATAGAAGATTGATAGTTCTTGGGGGTGGTGTATATCTTCATAAAACTGAGACAGAAATTTTACTCAAATCTGGCGGTTGGTTTCACTTCGACTCCAGGCACCGTTGCATAATACGGGAGGGAAATCAAACATTGTCGAACCTCTTCCTCTCTCAGGTATACATCGCAAACAGTAGGAGTGCGGTTGTCACCGTCGTGTTTATACGCAAGTGTTGATTCCCACTGCTCTGACAGCAGCTTTGTGTTAAGACTGCCCAGGTTGGTCATCATGTTTCTTGCTACATAACCCGCAGCATCTACGGTGGCTGTTTTCGTGCGAGAATCCGATACAGTAGGCACACTGAGGGTACAGAGGTTGTGTCCTGCCGTTCGGCCCCTACCTCCATGCCCGTATGGCTCAACGTATGCCTAGCATATTTCAATATTTTGATTCGTTTTACTTAAGCATTCCTCTCTCTCTCTCTATCTCTCTCGAGGAAATGGACCTATTCCCGTTTAGATTGTCACTGCATTTGATTTATTTTTCTCGCATTTCTCTTCCGACGGTAAAAGTGCATTTGGCCAAGACTTCCTGAATTATGTACCAATAGGCTTTATATACCTTGCGGTGACATGCTATATCTACGTACAATCGCTTCTACTGACTATCATTGTAGCTTTTACTCTACTCCTTTTTCTTTAAATTAATCACTTAGGCAATGAAACACCTGATAAGTGGTCTCCATAGCCCTCAGACAGAAAACAGGTCAGTACTACTAACTGTGGATAGGGAAACAGGGATAGGTGGTGATTTTACCAATTTATTCATATCATGAATGGTGGGCTCCATGTGGTTCCCAAGTCGTGCAGCGACTGTAAACCGCAAAATTACCAAATATGCAGCAACCAGTCGCAAAACCGTATTTTATTTATTCACTTTTGCAAATCGATTTCAGCTCATTAACAGCACCGATGATGGAATTTGCAAAAGTGATTAAATAAAATATGATTTAGCGACTGGTTGCTGCATATTTGGTAATTTTATTCATAGCACTCAGCATCTACAGACCAGTCGCTACCCAGGTGGGGCCTTTCATTGATCAGTCTATTCCGTGGAGTAACCGAAGTACGAGGATCTTTATTAGCGCGTTTCACTGAAATACTCATTATAGTCTCAGACTTTTCTGAACACCATAATCGGATGATTTAGCGGGCAATTCTAAATACGATAAAATGCCTGAATATTCATCAAACCATGGATGCATTAGTGCTGCACATGACTTCCAGAATCAGTATCAATACGGTTACACTTATTTCTTAAATTATTGCGATCAGATATTTCAGATACACACTTACAAACTTCCTAAAGTATTCATATACACTCAAGGAAACAAACACACATGATGAGTAATATCTATGACAGGGCAAGACAACGAAGAATTAAAGCCTGGATGTACTGGATTTGTCATAAAAGCACACAAAAGTAGCATGAATTCACAGCAATCCAGAAACAGACTTCAGAGGTAGTTCCAGCTTTTAATCGGCATTATATTGAAACCAGACAAGCGGAAATAGAGCAATAGTTCAAGAAAAATGACACAATGGATTTCTATTGAATTTTTAGACAAGAAGTGTCAATCGATCAGTTACCCGGTGCCTGCTTCAGACGGCGAGGTGGGACTCCAGAAACGAACTATAAACAAAACTGTAAACAACAATACAGTTAAAAAATCTTTCAAACAGTGGATATCCAACAGTCGGACTCCCTTTTAAAAAAGCAGAGCCAAACGCAGAATCAGGACCTCCAACAACAGAAGCTGACACAGCAATACATGAACTTAAAAACAATGAAGCTGCATGGGAAGATGGGATGCTAACATATATGTAGTAAATAGTTGATAAAGGCCTCAAGCACCAAATTCATGCAATTCTTAGAGGAATTTCGTTGAAGGAAATAATCCCTGAAGAATGGCAGTGGGACATAATCCATCCATTTCACAAGAAACGGGAAAAAACTGATTTCTGTGCTGCTAGAAGCTTAGTACAATCCCTGAAATAGAAACTAAAATTGGACAGAAAATTACTTATGAGAAAAACCATTATATGGAAGTTTCTCCTCGATGTTTGCATTATCCAAATTTAAATACCTTGTAGAAATCATCCAAACTTCTGGATTAAATCGAGAAACAATGAATGAAAAAATCAATAATTTACAAAAGGTTCATAGATGTACACGGAATAGGTAATAGGTGCAATAAAATCAGTATCTCGTAATGCAATATTAAAATATTACCTCGCAACAGTCATACCTGAAGGTTATATGCGTCATTAGAGGCATACTTTTAACTACTGACGTAGACAAATAAGAAATGCAAACACCAAAGAAAATTTCTAGTACGGTTTGCGTTGAGATAATCTGTTCGAGACGGAAGTCTAATGAGTTTCATAAAAATGTGAAGAAAATATCGAACATCTTCGAGAAAGGAAGATAATAATTCTCAGAATGAACGGCATTAGACTGAGTAAAAGAATTCTCTAGGTCGCTCTCTCAATTAAAATTAGAAGCAGTTTCGTACTTGCATTCGAAACTCATTTTCAAAAAGCACGTATGACAAAGAAAATTCTACAGGACAAAGCTGTAGTTAAAACTTTAACTGACAAGCACCGGTCTAAAGATAGTCTAGGTGTTACTTCTAAGAAAACAGGAACAGAAGAATGCAAGAAACCACACAGTGGGGAAACTAAGAAACTTTAGGTGAAGAAGAAAGTAAACGCATCAGCAAAATAAGCTCAATTGTGCTCAGAAGTTGGAAGGTTCGCACTCGAAGTTGCAGGTCCCAGACATTCTGTGTCAAATGTGGAGATGCAGCAAGCTGGCTGTGCTCAAATTGAGTGGCAATTCTGGGATGATTCTCCGTTTCTGCTTGGCGTATGCTGGAGCTGATTCTTGACGTGGGCTGCTAGGGTGCCTTGGCCCTCAAGTGCCCGATGAGATGTAGCATGGCCGTCCGGAGTGGCCGAGCGGTTCTAGGCGCTTCAGTCTGGAATCGCACGACCGCTACGGTCGCAGGTTCGAATCCTGCCTCGGGCATGGATGTGTGTGATGTCCTTAGGTTAGTTAGGTTTAAGTAGTTCTAATTTCTAGGGGACTGATGACCTCAGATGTTAAGTCCCATAGTGCTCAGAGCCATTTGAACCATTTTTTTGTTCAGCATGTATGCCAACAAGAAACCTTTCTTTCTCTTCAAATGTAACGTAAAAAATTAGGCTCCATCTCAACAGTATTTCTCTCTGTCAATTCTGCGAATTACCTCGCCTTCTAGATAATGAGCATGTTTCATCAAAAAGTAGCAAAAGGCCGTTCGATAACGGTACTTTAGAATTTTTTTATGGCATTTCACCGAAACTGGCCAGAAATATTTAAAATATAGAAGACATCTTGCGATGCATGATATATTGAACATACAGGAATGACCTAATCGTTAAAATTGAAAAACATGAAGAGGCTCTCAGACTGACCAATTACATGTCAGCAGTCGGAAGCTAACTGTACGAGAGAGGACACACATTGACGGCGTAGAAGATGACCTGTAACTCCTTCACATCGAAAAGTTAGGAAAGGAAACACGATTAGATGGAAAATTTAGAATTAGCCACTCACTATAGGAAATTCAACAGTGTTTATTGTATGCAAGTGAGTGATAAACACAACGAATTTTTTATATAATTTTGGACTTATTTTCATGCACATCAACAGTTATAAGTATTTAATGTTTCACGAGAACAATAGCTATAATTTTGCCAAATAGTATCTTCGAAACTATAAGCACGAGATATGCATGCCAGTAGTACATCGGACATAGTACATAGCTCACTAATACCTCCCAGCACTAGGAGAAATGTCGGGTCGATATTCTTGTTACCCACTGAGGTATAAAATGACAGAAACCGCCTCGAGGTTACGGTGTGCAATTAAGACGAAGTCCTATAGTCAATGAGTATTTCATTTAATTTCAAGAACGCTATAAAGTGAATGTCAATAATCTGATAATCACAGCCGTGTCTTTTGTGTCAAGAATAATGAAACTGGTTAAATGCAAATAATTATTAACAACAAAGTGCTACCACCGCTACGTTACAACGGAAGTATGGAGAATCCACATATGTTATAAAAATGTACGTAGGTATTTACGTGCCATGTCTCCTTCTATACCCATAGACCGATTTCAGCCAAATTGGGTACACATACTCGTATCACTTAATGTCTGGGCAGAACAATTGTGACAGTGAGAAGCACTTCTCTTTCCAAGGAGTGGCTGTGAAATAGTATCATAGCTCACGATGCACCAATAACGAAATTATATTCACCTAATTAAGAATGACAGCAGTTAGTGACTCACAATACACTTTACACATAATTTCAAACCTTCACGGGATTTCTCGCGCTGACACATAAAATGATGAAAGGAAGAAAGTTTATTATTTGCTATATTTTCATTGTTCATGTAGTAAAACTGCTATATAAGGCATGAAGTTTTACTTTATAGCTACTGTACTGCAACACATTCTCCAGACTATATTCACATTCGCCGCTGAACGTAACTGCAAAAACATGTCATTGTACTATACACAGTTCCGGAGATTTAACTTTACGAACGTTGAGCTGCGTGAAACCGGAACTGTAGGATGAAATCCGCTAGTGACACACGCGAAATATATTAAACATGTGAGAAATAGATGTCACAAGTACGTAATCGGGCTAGGATAGGAGTACGAAGCTACTCCTAAGCCCCTTGAATCGATTGGTACTAACATTACTTGCAGTCTGGAAAGAAATGGTGGGGCGGAAGAACTAGCAGCCTCCTGTTAGAGTAGGGGTGACATTAGCGTGTGAAAACGGTTAGGAAAAAATTGAAAGAGAGATGGGGAGAGAGAAATGAACAGAGATATAGGAGATAGAAAGCGAGACCAAGGTGGAGCATGCGGACTGGGAGAGGGGGGAGGAGGAGGAGGAGGAGGAGGAGGAAGAGGACAGGGAGAAGAGAAGGAGGAGGAGATAATGGACAAAGAATGGGGGAAGGAGGTGAAGAGAAAGAGGGGGGGGGAGAAGGAAGTGGATGGGGGAAGGGGAGAGGAGGAGTTGGACAGAAAAAGGGGGAGAAGGAACTCGGCCTAGAGGGAGAAATGAAATGAACAGAGAAGGAAGGAGCAGATGTTGAGAGAGCGGAGGAGCAGATGTACAGAGAGAGAGGCAGTAGGAGATTAACAGGAAGGTAGAGGAGGGGAAAAAGAGAGAATGATGAGGAGGAGACAGGCAGAGATTCGAGGAGGAGGAGATGGACAGGAATATGCGTGACAATGAGATTTAATAAATGTTTGCAATAAATACATATCGGCAACGCCAGGTACTTAACTAATACAAAATACAACCAACACAGTTGCTTCAGAATGTACATATTTATCATGAAACAAACTTAATTTACCTTTATAGTTTACACTGACTTTTTCCTTGTTTACTGTTATCAAAAGTTCATGGTGTTAATTTCACCCTTTGTGGACGGAAGACAATCAGCGGCTTCTTCCGACTTTTAAGAGTAGCGCTCTCTCTACGTTTTACCCACCACTGCGGCAACTTAAGCGCAACGAACTAATTATTCAGGAACTGGATTGCCACGGCAGTACGAGCTGCAGGCAGAAATATTAGCGACTAATGAAGAGCGCCTCCGTTGTCAGCCCGCCGTGCCATGCCGCGGCTGACTGCGAAATGGTTCGTTAATAATGGCCGCCTCGTTAGGGACAGCGCAATGCCGATGGGCTGTGTGCAGTCCTCCGCTCTCCAGCTCTCACTATACTTAGCTAATTAGCTGCGTCTGCTGTTCGGCAATTTCGGCCTGTATCTAATACACACAGACCCCTACCGACAACGCTAGTCCGATAACATTGGATTTACTGAGATTTCCATACTTGTGTATTACAGTATTTCATGCACCCTAGGTATAGAGTAACTTTTCTACATCGCACATTTACTCGTATCCCTGAAGGAAAATTTGTAGGAACAAAGGTATTTACCATAAATTTTTTGACGACTGAATGTGTTTAGTATATTAAAAGGACACAGCATATAAAATTATTTAATCATTTCCGTTCATTCTGTGACGAAGCAAGTATTATACCGCACTTCTTTTTTCTAACCGCTCTTGGATATTACCCACACAGACAGTCTCACAATGATTTGTAACGTATCACTTTGTAGCAGCCTGATACTCTTGATATGAAACATGTGAACAAATATCATTACAATTATTAACAAATAAATTTTTGTAACTTGAAACTAAATACATTAATCAGGACAATAAAAATAAATTCATTAATATTACTGTACAATAAGGGTGATAACACAAACCATACTTAATCAGATACTGTATTATTATGCAAAGAAAAATATACTTCACATTTGTCTTTCTGCTAGCTATACTATAGGATTCTACACACTTAGAAGCCTTATATTCTTCGGTACCTCATTACCAGAGGTCTCTAGCCTCACATAATAGTCGTAATACCTTGATATCTTGTGTCACAATCGATGGAAATGTGGTTAACTTCTTTGTCGTTGTCACATTCACATGAAGTAGATTGGATCAGGTTGAGATAGTAAAGTTTCTCACAGAATCTATTGTGACTAAACAGCAAACGAGTGATGGTTAGTCGAAACATTCTGCTGTGCTTGAAATCTTTGTACTAAGTTCATGATTGGAGATGAAGTATCACTGCAACGTACTTCCTACTATTGGCCCTGTAAGACCGGTGCAGTTTTTGCGCTTTCAGGTCCTGATCCACATCCTGTGGTACTTTATTGTGCCCACACTTCCTTAGCTAAAGTTTATACGGTATTTCCTTTTATATCTCTGTGAGCCCACACCGATAACACAATTGCAGTCTTATTTAGGCAGGAAAATTCTCTAACTGCTTCTATAATGTGATTTAACTGATAAATTTTAGTGTTGCTGACATTGTAAAACTTATGAACATCAACGCTCATCGTGAAACAGTTTGAAAAATTATTTCTTCTTCTGCGTATTTAAGGACTTCTAAAAGGAGCTGTAAGGTTGTTAGTTTGGTTTGAGGGAGGGGACAAAACGGCGATGTCATCGGTGCCATCGGATTAGGGAAGAATGTGGAAGAAGTTGGCCGTGCCCTTTCAAAGGAACCACCCTGGTATATGCCTGAAGCGATTTAGGGAACTCACAGAAAACAAGCAGGCTGGCCGGACGGCGGTTTAAACACTCGTCAAATGGTTCAAATGGCTCTGAGCACTATGGGACTTAACATCTGTGGTCATCAGTCCCCTAGAACTTATGCCCGAGGCAGGATTCGAACCGGCGACCGTAGCAGTCGCGCGGTTCCGGACTGCGCGCCTAGAACCGCTAGACCACCGCGGCCGGCAAACACTCGTCCCCCTGAATGCGAGTCCAGAGTGCTTACCACTGCGCCATACCGCTAGGTGCAGCTGTAGGTTCTGCGAAAGTATGGGAGCTTTGCCCAATCTGTTCTGAATGTATGCCACACCCGAATATAAATCACACCACCAAGATTTGAGAGTCGTGGTGCAGAGGATGGCGGTGGAGAGGGGGGGGGGGGGGGGGGGGAAGAGAGAAAAGCCACTGAAGAAAAATTTATTTCCTAATATTAACTAATAGAAACTGTGATGGTGGCATGATCCTAATCAATCGCATTTTGTTGTTGTTCTAATGTAAATGAATTGATCACAGTCGTTTCATCTCCATTCCCTCCTCCCACTACCATTTGGGCCACTAGATGTTCAGCACTTCATGAACCACTTGATAATGGAATGGGGTTACACCGAGCAGCAATATAAGGTAATTAACTCACGCATAACGCTGTCTGATGGATTTGAGATAGGCCACCTTCAAAAAACCGGTAGGAAAAGTAATTTCTGAGACCAATATTATTAAGAGCGAAATGCACAGGAAGCTAATAGATGTGGGAGATAACGTGATGATCATAAAGGATTCATGTGCCAGAGGCCCAGTTAAAAACTGAAATATCTGTAACAATACAGAAAAATATCAATATCAATCACTGTGCACTTAATTCACGTGAGAGGCACTTCGTGGAATTCAACAGTTTGTTTTTACTTAAAAACTAATTTTACCAAGAGCTTATTGGTCATATACACTAGTTAATAAGGAGCTTTGTAGATAACAGAATATACAATATAACATGTACTCTAATGATGGCTTCAAAATAAGGAAAGGAGTAAATCAGTAGGTATACTTATTCAGAAGATCAATCAAGGACAACTACAAAAAAATGGAGCCGAAATTTGTGTGTTAACCAATGTATGTTAACAGCCTTGAGCTCAGTCCCACGCCTCGGACAGTTGCTCAGTTCAGCACAGATTCTATAATAATTACACAGAAAATACGTTACAGTTACTAACATTTAAGTCGCAAGTATAACAAATGCCTAAACATGACACAGGAATTGAGGACAAGTAGTAGAGTACTTTCGAAGTACAAGTACTCTGGCACAACCAAACTTACCTAACAAAATAAGTACAACACACAACTGGGCCACATATCTTTTACTGACTATAAAAATTTAAAAATGTTTGCAGTTAGCCGCGTGGTATTAGCCGAGCGGTCTGGGGCGCTACAGTCATGGACTGTGCTGCTAGTCCCGGCGGAGGTTAGAGTCCTCCTTCGGGCATGGGTGTGTGTGTGTGCGTGTGTTTGTCCTTAGGATAATTTAGGTTAAGTAGTGTGTAAGCTTAGGGACTGATTGTTGTGACTTGGCAAGACAGCCAAGCCACTGGGAGGAAGCCGAAAGGCACGCGTTTAAGCTCACGCGGGCTGGCGTGAGATCTGGAACAGTTAAAGGAGTTGAGTCTAGTAAAAAAGTACGTAGCTTCTGGAATACTTAACTTTAATCCATATTTGGTAAACATCGGTCTGACGGTACATGCATCACAAGATAAATAGCAAATGATAATGGCGCCTTGCTAGGTCGTAGCAAATGACGTAGCTGAAGGCTATGCTAACTATCGTCTCGGCAAATGAGAGCGTAATTTGTCAGAGAAGCATCGCTAGCAAAGTCGGCTGTACAACAGGGGCGAGTGCTAGGAAGTCTCTCTAGACCTGCCGTGTGGCGGCGCTCGGTCTGCTATCACTGACAGTGGCGACACGCAAGTCCGACGTACACTAACGGACCGCGGCCGATTTAAAGGCCACCACGTAGCAAGTGTGGTGTCTGGCGGTGACACCACACTGATGACCTTAGCAGTTAAGTCCCATAAGATTTCACACACATTCACACATTTGAAGTTAGTGCAGGTAGAGCTATTTTTTTGGATGAAGGCAAACTGTCGGTAGAAAATTCTGAAGTTAACTAAACCCACAAAGCAGACAGTGATACGGATGAGATCAGGTCTTTTCGGATCACGTTTTATTGACAATGAAGGTACTAAACAACAAAAAAACACTTGCAGTAGAAGTGCATGAGCCGCGCGGCTCGCACTCATGCCGTTTATTGCTCATCATCTTGATTTTATGGTTCTGTCGCCTCGTTTTACTTTTAATTCGATTTACTGGATTCACTAGGTTGCTGGTTTGTTTGCCCGTGAGTGGCAGCAGCAGCGCTTATCGATAAGTGCACCGTCGTACTATCTCTGGAGCGACCGCTAGTATTGCCGGGTCGTTGTGTGTCTGGAGTTCACCTGGGAGTTCAGTCCGGACGCAGCAGCAGAGAAGTCGGGGACGAAGCGCCAGTAAGGTGCGGACAGCCAGTGCTTGCTGAGCACTGGCGACACACATTAACTGTCAGACGAAAGGAGATTGGAGCAGGACGACCGTTGGTTGGTCGTTCGGTTGGTCGTCTCATCGAGCGACGTATATTTGGTCTTTCGACAGTTTCTGGGCCTCATCACTTGGTCATCTTGCCGGACGTGGTTCAGTTCCTTCCTTGGGCAGAGATGTCGTGGCCAATGGGCAAGAGTTACTTCTGCATGGATGGGTTCGATACAGGGGGCCCGGGTCACCATGTTTCCGAGTTCCGATTGGACCTGGAGGTGAGTCAGGTTGGAGCTGCAGTCAGCTTCAGACAGCCAAGACCTACCCGAGCCGACACACATAACTTGAGTGGGAACGATCTGGGTTGATTGTCGGTCAGTCGTCTCATTGGACGACGTGTATTTGGTCGCCGACCGCTTGTGGAAACTCTGAGTGTCAAATTGATTCGTCTTGTTTTTTCACAGTGATTGCCTTTACGATTGTTCGAGTTCTTGTGCAAGTGTGTTTACGTCCAATTGTGTGTAACTTCTGTGATTTCCCCTGAGCAGATGAATGCTGTCTGCGTACTGGAGTAGGCATTTGGACGGATACGACAGAGGGAATTGAGAACGTTGTTCGTTCCTTCTTCAGCCGTCCCTAGATCGTGTTGCAACCCGTTTGTTTAGTGTTACGCTTGGCTGCCTGTCTCACCTAAACTGCTGTTAGAGTTTCATCCCAGGCCGACCCTTCGAACACGTCTGAGCACCATTGTTTATTGTTTGTGTTAGTCATTTTATTTGGTCGCAGGTACTGTGCCAGGCCATCAGCCGTGTATTAATATTGTCTGTTTCATGTTTAGTACACAGCCTTCAGCCGAACTTCATGACAACTATTTTAAGATGGGGCCTTCAGCCATGTTTCTTTTATAATTCTTGTTGCTCTGTATTTAGACCTTCAGCCGCATTTGTTTCAGAATCTGTGGCTTTAATATGTAAGTTCTTGTCTGTAAGGCTTCTCTTTAATTATCTTGAATTCTTCACACGGCCTTCATCTCTGTTTTGTAAATGTTTATCTTAAGGTTGTCTTCAATTATTCTTGAGTAATTGTTTGGGCCTTCAGCGGAAAAGATACTTCAAGTTTTTCTGTTGTACTGTGTAAAAGCTTACCTTTAAAGCCTCTCTTTTATTATGAAGGAAATAAAATTTTTTATTAAGCTTTCAGCCGAAGAATTAATTTAAATTTCCCTTAATATGGCATTGAGCCTAAATTTGTAAATGCTTGGCTTTGAAATAAATCCCTTAGCTGATCTCTCATATTATTTCAGCCTTTATCCGAGATGATATTGTAATTTTACTTAAATAACGCCTTCTGCCGTTACTCTAAATCCTGATTTAATACTAACGCCCGTTTAGGTGAGACAGGCAGCCTGTCCAATGACTTCCACTCCACGCTACCAGCAAAACAACCACAAGATTTCAATACACGACACACAGAATATTGGTGCCCACAATGACCAACAACACCTCACCTGTCTATCTACACCTTGTGCTGGACAGCAACAACACGACGAAGAAAACACATTGCCTAAGACTACGTCAACGACCAGGGTAGGTAACCGGACGTCAATGGACAAAAGGCAGAAGATACCGCTGGTGAACTTCCATAAGAGGGAATAAATTAAGTTAAATTTCACAGGAAGACAGTTGAGAACTTTGCCAACTTAAATAAACACATGTTGTTGCTTGCGGGAATGTCCCAAAAGCGGCAACAAGGATCAAACGAAGAAATGAAAACAGTTGAGGGTCGACAGTAAGTTAAGTGAGGACTCAACTTTCATGTCCAAGATCGATGGGCGACGAACTTCGTAGCACTCGCAAGCAGCACCACGCACTCCAACTGTGCGTGCACGCCGCCAGCAGCTCCAGCCCGACTCTGCACGATGGGGGCTTGGTTGCTGCTCCATGCCAACCGACCGACTGCTGGTCCGTCCGCGACTGCTGCTCCGACGAGACTACACTGCTGGTGCGTCTCTCACTCACTGACCACCCCACACATGACGACCCGGGAATCCTATCGGTCGCTCCAGAGATGGTAGGAAGTGCACTCATCCATACGCGCTGCTGCCACCACTCACGGGCAAGTAAGGCAGGAAGATAGTGACACCAGTAAATGGAATAAGAAAAAGAGGCCGCACTACCATAACAGAAGATGAAAAACAGTTTATGGAATGAACATGAGCCTTGGACGGCTCAATGCCCATTTTTCAATTTAAACCACATCGGGAATGTGGATGCCACTAACAATACTACAGAGCCGTTTCAATCACGGTCACCCCAGTATGTCATTACCCTTGATCTGTCGTGCTAGGGTGGCAGTGGCGCACTGGAAACTGCAATACAATAGTTTCGCTATGCTACAGCAAGGCTTCATTCTGAACGATCACAGCTTCCCATTGCGGAATTCCCAATACTCTAAAAGCATGACAGTAACTGTTACGCCGGCCGCTGTGACCGAGCGGTTCTAGGCGCTTCAATCCGGAAGCGCGTCGCTGCTACTGTCACAGGTTTGAAACCTGCCTCGGACATGGATGTGTGTGGTGTCCTTATATTAGTTAGGTTTAAGTAGTTCTAAGTCTAGGGGACTGATGACGTTAGATGTTAAGTCCCATAGTGCTTGGAGCCATTTGAACTGGAACAAACTTCTACAGTCACAGTCAATTGAATGTTACAAAGCTGAAAGGGATAAATGCATCAAAAGCAAGTTGACTTAATGTATTGCTGCTGATATTGCTGCTGATACCGCATTACACGTTATCTACAAAGTGTACTAATTACTCCTAATCTGAAGTACTAACGTCTATCTTCATCTATCTATGCACTAACCATTACTGATTTAGGATTCTAATGTAGGTTCTAAGTCTAGGGGACTGATGACGTTAGATGTTAAGTCCCATAGTGCTTGGAGCCATTTGAACTGGAACAAACTTCTACAGTCACAGTCAATTGAATGTTACAAAGCTGAAAGGGATAAATGCATCAAAAGCAAGTTGACTTAATGTATTGCTGCTGATATTGCTGCTGATACCGCATTACACGTTATCTACAAAGTGTACTAATTACTCCTAATCTGAAGTACTAACGTCTATCTTCATCTATCTATGCACTAACCATTACTGATTTAGGATTCTAATGTATGAAAAAAATGTAAAAATAAAAACCAAATTGAAAAACTAATGACATTTAATCTATAGATACCCAATTACTACCTACTATTGCCGAATGTCTGGACGTACCAGCATTGCATCACCTGACGATTTGCAGCAACATTACCTACGAGCGTTTTACCTATTCTGCATAAATACACATAATACGTGACCATTGCGGAAATATAGAAAGTCATGTGATGGTTGCAGATGTCTTAAGTTCGGTCTCTGACACACATCAAGCACGCTGACTTGTTTTGATGCTGTTCCGTATTAGGCTTTCGGTAAAATCGTTTTTATCTGCTTCTCTTCTACCGCACCAATGCGCTGCCTCCGTCACCTATCATTTGCGGCAAGCTATTTGAAAACAAGATATGCCGCCCCGTATAGCGTTCGAGAAATTATTTGGTGGCTTCAGCGGTCCAGTGTTGCGGAAGATGCTATCGGTCTAAAGAAATGTCATTCAATTTGGGAGATGATTTCCTGTCAACTTCTCTTTGTGCACCACAGCAGCACAGCAGCAGGGGCTTAGGGCTTCTGTGCCATCTCACGCTACAAACGAAGTCGATTCTCTGCCCACCGGACAATAACTGTCAGTGCAACCCTTCTACCTCGTTGTGGCTGCGTTTGCGCCTTCTATTACTGAGGTGTGTTTGTCCCAGATTCTTGTGGATGATAAGAAATTTCTTCGATTTGCTCTCCAAATCTATTTCACATGTGAATCTGTGCTGCGCTAGAACTAGACATGCCGAGCTTTGGTCATGATCGCAAATGATACAACCTAGAGAAATCAACCGCTAGTGACGTAAGGTGAAAACACTGGCACTGTCGCAATAAATGTGTTACACAAGTTTACTTATAGAAATGTATGTGCACCCATCTCAACTCAGTTGTGTGACGCAACAGATTGTTAAGGTGGGTAGCACGTCAAACGGGACGACTTGGAACAGGAGAGGCACCAAAGGACATTTTAATTTCCAATGTCTATACTTTTACAAATTAATTCATAAAACTTTGTCAGCATGACCAGGAAGGATCCACAATTTACAGTCGTAACAGTGGAAGTTCGGAAACTTAACATAATGATTTTTTTTACATGTGAAATTTCATAATTTTTTTCACCTACTAATGGCAGTATTTGTTGCTGTAGGTACACTTTTCTTCAGAAGTAAGAGCCATTTTTCGGTGAATTTTGCACAGCATATAAACCATACTTAAAGGTGTATGAAACTCTAGAATTTTCCAAATCTATTAAAAACTGTTGTAAAAATTGAGGTAATTAACGATAATATTTGTGTTTTCTGTAAACATGAAGTTTAAAATATAACACTTGTTTCGTTTTTTCATAAACATAAATTCCAGAGTTTCGTCCACCTGTAAGAATGGTATGTATGCTGCGCAAAATTCATCGAAGAATCTCTCTAACATATGAAGAAAAGTGTACCTATAGCAAAAAACCCTGCCATTACTAAGTGAAAAAAAATGATGAAATTTGACATGTAAAAAAATTACTTCGTTATGTTTTCGAACTTCCACTGCAATGAGTGTGGATCCTGAATCCTTCCTAGTGATGCCGACAAAGTTTTATGAATTTATTTGTAAAAATATAGACACTGGAAATTAAAATGTCCTGTGATGCCTCTCATGCTGCAAGTCGGCCCGTTTGACGTCCTATCCCACGTTAATGTCAAATTTTTGTTTTAAAAAACCATTGCCAAAGTGCTCGAACAGTCGATGTGTGTACTGCCGGTCCATAGGCAATGCTACAGTTGTCCTTTCCGGTAAGGACTACATTGAGAAGATCTAGAGCCTGCTAAGTGACGAATGTCACAAGAAAATCAACGCTGACCCCACAAAGAAGTGGAGAACAAGACTAGGGCTCTTCTGAAGGACGCGGATTTACCAGAGGCTGTCGCCAAGAAATTGACACCTCAACGAACTGTACCGCCAATACTTTATGGACTCCCTAAAGTCCACAAAGATGGGGTGCCGTTATGCCCAATTGTCAGCAACATTAGGGCATCTACATATTTGCTGACCAAATACCTGGTAGAACTACTAAGGCTTTACGTGGGTACATGCCCTCATCACGTTCTGAATTCTATGGATTTCGTAAAACGTTTCGAGAACTTCAAGCTGAAAGACTCAGGTATCCTGGTGAGTTTTGACGTTGTCTCGTTTGTCACCAGGGTGCCTCTTCGAGAGTCATTTGAGCGTATTGCACAGAAATTGACGAGAAGACGATCGACCTTTGCAGGCACGTTCTGACCACGTATTTTCTTTTAAATGGAGAATACTATGAGCAAACAGAAGGAGTCGCAATGGTGTGCCCACTTTCGCCTGTGGTCGCGAATTTCTATATGGAGTATTTCGAAAAGGAAGCTTTGGCGTCATCCAAATGGAAACCTACTTGTTTTCTACGTTATGTTGATGACACGTTCGTGATATGGCCCCATGGAAGGTACAAGCTCCTAGACTTCCTTACACACCTGAACTCCATACATCCGAACAACAAATTCACTATTTAGACCGAAGCAGAAGGAAGTTTACCATTCCTGAACGTCATGATCAAAAGAAGAGCGCATGGCACCGTGGGCCATGGGGTATACAGGAAGAAAACGCACACCGACCAGTATTTGCATGCAAATAGCTGCCACAACCCTTCGCAGAGGAATGGGGTACTAAAAACACTGGTGCACATGGCGCGCACCATCTCTGACGCAGAGAGTCTGCCCCGTGAGCTGGAACACCTCAAAACTGTATTTCGGAAGAACTAGTACTCGGAATGGCAGATCAGACGCGCTCTCCGCCCCGCCTCTACCGTATACTGGCGCACTATCGGATAAAATAGGACGAATATTGAAGAACACCGAGTAGAAACTGTCTTTTGCCCGCCCAATAAAGCACGAGCTTTATTGGGAAGTGTCAAAGACGATTCCGGTTTGCGGAAGGCCGGCATATACCTAATTCCCTGTGAGTGTGGGAAGACTTACATTGGACAGATAGGGCGCACCATTGAAGATCGTTGTCGAGAACATCAGAGCACACTCGACTTATGTACCCCAACAAGTCAGCAGTCGCAGGGCACTATTTGTCCGAAAATCACGGAATGAACTACCAACATACCAGGGTCTTGGCACAGACATGTAAATAGTGGGAAAGCGTCGTTAGAGAGGCTATCGAAATTCGTACCAAGGACGGACTCATTAACAGAGATTGCGGCTATAACATCAGCAAGGCATGGGCACCAGCACTGACTCTGATTAAAAAGAGGCTCAGTTAAGAAAACGAAAGAGCGATCAGGGCGGACGAGGCAGTTACACCGACGCCACCACAGACGCCAAGGCCAGCCTCTTAGCGATCGCCGACGCGCGGGCGCGGACCGCAGAGAGAACGCCTTGCGGGGGAAAGTGATTTAGGACGGCCGCCCACCCTCAGGAGCTCAGCTCGACAGCACACCTGACGATGGCGACATGTCTGATCGCCGAAATATTGTGCCCGTTGGACACTGTGGACCGGCAGTACACCCGTGGACTGTTGGAAAAAGAAATACGCCGGGGGAAGTTGAAGAATCATATTACCAAAGTCTTTGCACATTCTTCAACAATGATTAAGATATTTAATTTGGCCAGATTTGAATTGCGGCTTCCTTTCAATCATGTTTATAAGACGAAAACCATTTTTAAAGATCGAGCTAAATTATGAAGATCATTCTCACATGCATTCAAAACAATTTAAACAGTTCTGTGGTAAACTTTCTCTCTATTGAATGATGACAGCTTTAGTTTTCTCGCTTTTGTTATAACGAATAGAATTTCTTTTAACGGTAGTTACATATTGAGTCTCATCACAAGCTATTAGTTCACATTCATGTGAAAGCAATATTTTAACTGAAGCACTTATTTTACGTATTGAGTCGTGTCTATAAACTCGAAGGGTATTTAAGAATCAAGGAATATCATGAGTCTTGTACTAATGTGTGCACTAAAAGGGTTTGACGCTACAATATTAATTTAAGGTGTAAAGAAAATCATCATGGGACGTGGTTTATTTTTTAAGTAACCCTCGACTGATGGCTTACTAAACATTAGTGGAATATATGATGTCCTCGTGTAGCGATACCCATTGTTTACTAACTTCACATGCTGTGACTCCAGTTGTCGAGCACAGGCTGCACTAAAGTTGGACGAAGGTCCTTTGAAAGTATACTGTCAATAATTTTCGTGTTTGGACTGCCGTACATCGAGGTGGAAATTCCCATGTACGTTCAGGTGTTTGCACATCTGGCAAGTCAGTTGGATACAAGATTCTTCATACTCCTGTACCACGTATTAATCCACAAGGCTAAGTATAATTGGTATGTATTATCTTACGTAATACCATTCTATTTTCCCAGTCACATAGTACATACACTATCGCTCTATATCACCTCTAGAGTTCACTGCTATCACAGTACCACTAACGAGGCCATGTATCGCAAGTGCCTGTAAGACAAAATCGCAACACTTCTTAACAGCATGCTGGTTCTTCTTTGGTGTGCAGTACAGTTAATTATTTAGCGTGGCACTGATTCTGCTAATTCTTGGTATCTTGCCGGAGGTATGTGGGATGTCTACACATAGATCATTCGTTTCCTGTAATGCACGATCTGTGGGTAGACATCTCACATACCTCCATAAATCACAGGCCAGTGGGTGCAGTACAGGCACTTTTTGGTGTAACAGCTGTGTTCCATCGACTTATGATAAGACGAACTAAGCGGCCAAGATAACGACGTGACTTCACTATCATGCTCCACAAATAACGTAGACAGTTATCTTTGTGGAAAAAGACGTCGCATAAGGGAAGACAACAAGCGCGGCGAGCTCGAAATGGTCCACAGTAAGGTTTTGATTATCCACTGCTGTCACTTTGCCTTCGATTACTATTACAAAGCCCACTATCTCATCGAAGACCAGGTGAATCTTTCCCCGTAACATAATATTGCTCCCAGCGTTCTGCAGCCACGGTGCAGTGTATGATTCTAGCAGCAATTCACCTTGATATTTGTATATGTGGCTACGATTGTGGATCTTGTGCAGCTATGAAATAACCAGGTGAAACGTATCCACTTATTCATGGACGTACCTTGATGTTGCATTCTCACTGTAACTGAAGTTGTTGCATCACCATTGAAAGATGTAGCGTGTCTGGAGCCAAATCTTCATCAAGATGCACTGAACAGTGTGCCTCCAAACCCATATTCCTTCCTCATAACTGCAGTTCGTCGTCAGGTCTACCACAGACCACCACCCAGTCTACATTACATGAATTACAGATGGGGAAAGCCCCTATAACCATGTAGTTTCGTGATACGTCGACGTCCAAATTCGCATAGCTGCACCCAGCAGTAGCAAATGAACAAATGACCAGCTTCGCTGTTTTCAAGATACTCATTCGCATGAGCGATGTCATGCAATCAGTTATTTGCCGAAGACACTTACTTCAAAGCCGTTTAAGTTAGTGGACTTTCCAAGTTTTGTCCAAATCATCACTAGAATGACCTCACAGTCCTCTCAGCTCAACTTATATGTCTTCGTTACCACGTCACATGCCTGCAAAAACCCTAGTCGGCATTAACTCTCATGGTGGCAGTTCTGGCTTGTGTTAATATACAAAAATTTAAAAAATATGTATACATGTCTGGGAACCACTCACAGAGCCTGCACTCAAGTGAACCAAATTTGGCATACACACTCCTTGTCCCCAGTAGACCAACATATGTGGGTTTATAATTCACTAGCTCTAATATGTGCTGAGATACAGACATGCAACCTTTTTTAAGCTCTTTCTATAATATAGAGATAAGGCTGCCCTGCATGATAGGTGTGTAATGTAGGCATAGTATCGACCTACATTACCGACCTCCTCTGCAGGGCACCCTACACATCAGTCCCCTTATGGGGCATATGCTCATCGGTTTTCTTCCTTCTGCAGATGACAATGTATTGTTTCCAAGTACACTACACACATTGTGATTTTCCAACCACAATGTGCACCACATCGTTTGGTCACAGGTTGTACACCAGACTCTTAGTACTGATATGTACCATTATATTCACACAGTTTGAAATGCCGACATGTTTCCACCCAATTACACTTATGTACAATTGCTGCATTCATAATGTGTCTATGAAGGACTATGTAGTACACTGTGGAATGTGGCTAAATGTCACGGACATGTCCCGACACAGGATATGAACTGCTTCAAAACTTCTTTAATGAAACACAAACGATAAACGTGGGTGCCACATTCTGAGACACAAGTAGTGCAAGTAAGTTACTTGTAGAATGTGCAAGGAACAAACGGAATGGAGCAACATCATAAACAGATGTGATTGACTGCAGCAATATTCAGAGGATTCGAGTCTGCTAACGACCGAACTGTGAGGTTTTAATGACTAGGACGATACGTTTCCCACTCACATCAGATATCACCAGGTAGATGCACAGCCACACACCTTCATGCTGAAGTATCATTACATACCTCAAGCGACATATGCAAAGATAAAAATTGTTTGTGGGACTGAAATATCGGCATTATGTACATATTATGGTGCAAAATGGTTTCCTGCCGACCCAAATGGCATGAATTGTAGGAATGTGCCAGTTTAAGCTGCCACATCCGAATCGACCACCAGCCACACTACACACAGTGACAAAAGTGGGCATGCCACCAACTAGACTGTTTTTAGGGCACATACGAAAATGTAATGCAGTGTTCCATATGGTACTGTTTGGTACAACAGCACCATGTAGGCACACTGCAGCGACTACAACTTTCAAGATCCAAGGGCAGATGTATTACCAAGTGGGGTATGTGATGCCACCTGGAGGCAATACACCCATAGCAATAAATGCATCTGAGATCTTCTCGTACACCCCTGGATTGATTTCAATCAAACAGTGTACAAAAACAGAAAACACTTTGACTGCAAGTACTGTGGGGCTTATAACTCCATAGCTCCAACTTGAACAGCGATTTTCGACTCGAGGAAGGAGATTGCATGTATCATACTTTAGGTTTAGTTCAGTGGAACAATCACAATAAACGTTGTTAACAGACTCCGTCAGACTGTGTTTATGCAGGATTTGCACTTCTACCCATGTGTAACAACGTTGGGAAAGCATATTTTCTTATCAATATTTCTTCCGAACTTTCGACTACTTGAAATTCTTTGCTTTTCGTGTTGGTCGGCACTAATTTTCGGAAAACACTTGACAGACAATTAGCGGTTCCTAATGGCCGTGACCATCTACTAAGTAGTAAAAAATGACCAGATTTCAGTGGTGTGTTAACTTTTTGCACGTTTTCACTTATCATATTATTGAACCTGCTACTCCGCTGTTCATCACGCTTTTTTGTATGACCACCTTTAAAGTACGGACACCAGTATTCAGCCTTCTCGTGTCTCACCACAGTAGGCCAACAAACTAATGACGGCTGCTGACGTAACGGAGCAGCCGTAGATTCTGCTGCAGAAAATAAAAACATAAAAATATAAAGCCGAATTATGTCACTCACTGTATACCTGATGGGAACGAAAATTTTCATAGTTAATTGCTTACACCTGCAGATCACGCACCACTCCATTAATTGAACTACTTCTGTTGCTTTTACCGCAATAACTAGGTTGTTTGCTTTATTTTTTTTTTCTATTTAGGCTTCTAGCAGAAATATATTTTAGCCTCCAGAAATTAAAGTTACTTACAAACATATCAAAGTATCAAATTCCCATGTTGAGCCAAACATTTTAGAACAAAACTCGTGAAATTGTATTTATATATTCTTCGCAGTATTGCAAATGTCTTTCTTTTACAGGCAAGAGGTACACAATCATTAATACCAGCAGTAGATTATAATCATTGCCTTTTTCTTGTACTCGTATTTCGGAGTGGTCATTACCGTTAGCATTATGCCAAAGCCTTCCGAACATCGACATACTTCGTGATTTTTCAGCGTTTTGAAGTGCAAACATATAAAGTGAAAAGACCCTTTTAGAATACGAATCGTACCACACCCAGTTGTTATTGTGTGTATCCTCATTATTATAGAACAATTTACCGCACACTACCAGCTTCACGTCTGACGTGCATGTTACAGCCAAGTGTAACAGTTGGTTGATTTTCGTAAAGATTGAGATTCGTGTTGGTAACTTTCAGCGATACTTCGTGTTCCTATGCATATACTTCAGTTCTATGAAACATGCAAAATGAAGCTGTCCGAAAATTGCACTGAACGTCTTGAAAACTTTCGTAAGTACAAGAAAGAATAGCTAATGTTTAACATATTGGAAATGTGGCAGACAATCAACTTTTACGTAATTTTGGGATTTTATAATTTCGTTTGGAAGAAGCCGTCAGAGAATTTATATCTTTTTCATGCCTTGGGGGAGGATCACGCTATGAAGCGGAAATGAGTATCTCGTGTGGTCATTTTCAAACATTTGACATTCAGCTCACTATGTACCAATAAACACAGGTCCTAAAACTGGTGAATTCTGGTCGAAGTTTTGGTTTCACTTTGCCGCAATAACCTCGGAAAGGTGTCTGAATGTTATCTTCGAAACAGGCCTGTAGCACCAGTGAAACTTGACACATGACTGCCCACAGCGTTTTAAACGTGTGGCAATGTGACTTCTTTCTCTAGACCCATGCGCTAAAGAAGCCGTGTTCGAATTTTCGACATTGAACTAACTGGGAAATTTTCAGGCAAAGGGACCAGACGTTGTCTCTCCTAGCTTCAGATTGTAGCAGGCGCCTGCTAGTATTGGAGAATCCTTCTTGGTGATCGGTTTGACTGCCCTACGCAAATTATGCTATGGCCGAAATAAATTTCTTGAAAGATTCAGCAACTGCACTGATATTTAATACAAACGACATTTATTGTTCCGTATCAGTTGCACATTTTTAAGTTACTTGCATGTTTCGAACAATCTCCAGATCAATAGCAGACTACTGATAGGTGGTTCTGAGGAGAAAAGTCGGGTTTCGGGAGCAACTACTTAGATCTTAAAATGATCTAGATTAATCGAAAGATGCAATGTATTTAAAAAACTGTAACTCAGGCGGAACCTTAAATGAGAATTATCTCTCTAAGTTTTCTTCCATCTATGTACGGGGAGGTGAGGCAGATTGGATTTTATGCGGAGCCAGGCAGTCGCTACTCCACGGTCATGTAAGTATAACGTGTTGCTTCTGTGCGTCCTTAAAAGATGATTTTGAACGGGAATTAGAAAAGGAGTAGAAACTATGGTCATGTGTGACGAGCATTACCGTGCTGAAATGTTAGCCCAGGATTGCTTGCCATGAAGGGCAACAAAACGGGGAGTGGAATATTATTCATTTACAGCTTTGCTGTAAGGGTGCTGCGGTTGACAACGAAAGGGGTCCTATTATGAAATGGCTGATCAAACTTTCAGTCCTGGTTGTCGATCCGTATGGGAGGTTACGGTTAGGCTATCTCCAGGCACGTCTTTGACCTGGAATCTCATTTACTGGACTATAATTGTGTTCAGTGATGATTCCCGCTTCAAACTGAGCCCTGATGCTCAGCGATGACGTGCCTAGAGGCCCCCAGGACGGCCCACCATACCGCCCCACAACCTGGGTGGCATTTCATTTCATAGTTGAATCTCTTTAGCTGCCATCTGGGACACCCTTACAGCACAGCCGTATGTCGACGACATTCTCCGACGCGTTTTGTTGTCCTGCATGGCAAGCCATCTTGGGCTTACATTTCAGCAAGATATTGCCCGTCCACGGCAAGAATTTCTACAGGATCTCTCCACAACTAGAAAAGTTTGAAGCATTTAGGGCAGGGCTCCCCCTAACGATCTCGCCATTTTGACGATTTAATGCGCCAGTTAGACAGAATGTGGTACGATATCGCTCAGGTGGATATTCAGCAATGCTATGAATCACGGCCGAGTCGAATCAATGCCTCTATAAGAGCCAGAGTTGGACCGACGCGTTACTGACTTAATCAGTTTTTGAATGTATTTCTCTTGAATAAATCATTCATTTGTTTATAAATTGTTATCATTTGCTTGGCAGCACACGTGCATCACATCTACCAATTTTCATCCCATCTGGACAATTTCTTTGTGGTAAGTATTTTTTCGTACTAATGTCTGGAATTTTAACCTTGTGGTCCGTCGTTCTAGCAGAATGGTAGTTACTTCCTACCAAATAGTCAATCATAATTGTGATCCACGAGATGGTACTCACTAATGACAATAAACTGTGTTCTGTTTTCGATATAGTTCACAATGGACTGATTCTGTACTGATTCTGTCTCCTGGTATCTTGCCATATACGACCTTCCATGCATTTTCTACGATTTGATACAATATAGGGTGCAAAGTGTAAGTAGGTTTATGTTTTCTCTATGTAAGTAGGCTGTTTATGTTTTCTCTATGTAAGTAGGCTGTTTATGTTTTCTCTATGTAAGTAGGCTGTTTATGTTTTCTCTATGTAATTAGGCTGTTTAGGTTTTTTATTGGTAACGCCACCTCTGTATGAAAATCACTGGCTGTGCTGTGTGCAGTCTGTGGCTGCTTTGCATTGTTGTAATACTCGCCATTGTACTGTTAGGCAGCTGGCTGTGAACAGCACGTAGCGTTGCGCAGTTGGAGGTGAGCCGCCAGCAGTGGTGGATGTGGGGAGAGAGATGGCGGAGTTTTGAAATTTGTCATGAACTGCTATATTTATATATATTATGACTTTTGATGATACTAAGGTAAATACATTGTTTGTTCTCTATTAATATCTTTCATTTGCTAACTATCCCTATCAGTAGTTAGTGCCTTCAGTAGTTTGAATCTTTTATTTAGCTGGCAGTAGTGGCGCTCGCTGTATTGCAGTAGCTTGAGTGGCGAAGATTTTTGTGAGGTAAGTGATTTGTGAAAGGTATAGTTTAATGTTAGTCAGGGCCATTCTTTTCTAGGGAATTTTGAAAGTCAGATTGCGTTGCGCTAACAAAATATTGTGTGTCAGTTTAAGCACAGTCATGTATAATTTGTTCTAAGGGGAAGTTTCATATGTCGACCCTTAGCCGAGGATACCTCACTGGAATCTTCTGATTTTTTTCTTGTAGTTTGTGTGATTAGTGTAGCTTTTGTTTATTGCTAGCGCGTAATTATAGAGAGAGTTTCCATTGTAGTTGTAGTTTTTCCTTATTGTACAGTAAAACAGTTGTGGAATGCATGTAGATTTGCACCAAGTATTTCGCAGCTGCAATTAACTAGATATTATTTTCAGTGTTATGTTAATGTGTTCTCTTATTTTTGATCTTCAAATTGTGTTTTTCTGTGTTGTCGTGTGAAATACTGTGACAATAATGGCGTGTGAAAGACGTAATACTAGGCTCCAAAGTAAACTGAGAAATGACAGTGAAAATGAAAGCAGTGTGTTAGCGCCACCGAGTAATGAATTAACTGATGTTCAAAGTAGTAATTTGGTAATTGTGCATAGGGAAATGGAGCGGGCTGCAAACAATGGTGAGACAGTGAAACAGGTAGTGAAGAGGGAAGCATTATCGATCGATCGGTCGGCAACAGCTCGCCTCAGGAATCCGAAATGACAGGACACAATTTCGCAAATACTGTAGATTCAGGTTTTGGGTCATCACCGTTTTCTCAAATAAGTCAAGACACATTTTCTGCTTGTCAAAATGTGAATGTTGCCGGTGCAAATGCACTGCCGAAATGCGTAGAGAAACAGATTCCAGACACTAATACATTATTATTGCAATTAATGCAACAAATGGAACAAAATCAGAGACAAATGGGACAAAATCTTAAAAAGTTAGACACAGTGGAACAAAATCTCAAAAAGTTAGACACAGTGGAACAAAATCTCAAAAAGTTAGACACAATGGAACAAAATCTTCAAAAGTTAGACACTACACTTGAACAAACACGTGAAGATTTAACCACTGAGTTACATAACATCGAATCGAATTGTCAAAAGGTCTGTAATGACGTAAAAACACAAATTTGTGAGCATTTCCAACCTATTTTTTCGCGTCAAGAAAATGTATTACAGAATCACGAAGCAGCCATAAAAGAACTGCAAACTATTGTTCATGAAAATCATGAGACCTGGCAAGCTAAAATTGACTCAGTTGCATCTACCGATTCGGTTACGCAACTTGCAAGAACTCAGGAAAACTTAAAGGACACAGTAGATACCCTGAAAATTGGTTCAGAAAGACACATGGAGGAAATAAGTACACTATCGGAGAAAGTAGCCGAACTTTCGGATCAGGTCACTAACTTATCTACAAAGGTAGATGATGATCTGAATGACACAAGACCCGTAGCCTTCACTGACACAGAAGAGTATGAACAAATAAGAAAATTCAAACAAAATCAAAATCAAATCAATACACAGTACAAAAGAGAAATCCGGGAAGTACAAGATCAGTTGACGCAGGTAATACAAGAATTACGTATTTCAGAGGACACTCGCGCTCCAATACGGGAAGAGGGACATAGTAATACGGAACAACCACAAAATAATAACACAGGACACTTCGGAAATTATGAAAGAAATTGGCAAGGCGCATTGGATTTTGAGATGGAACCGCCGAAACGAAGTAACAATGACCGACATGCGACTCGCCGACATGATGATTTTGACTATAAGCTGTTCATTACTACACGTAAATTCAAAACATATAAGAATTCTGGCAACGACATTCATCCACAAGCATGGCTCCATCAATTCTCTCATTGTTTTCCTCCCAACTGGTCGTTAGAACACAGATTAGAATTTATGTGTGGCTACTTGGAGAATGAACCAGCTGTAAGAATGCGATCGGTAATTCACGATTGCCACAGTGAAGGAGAGTTTTACCATGCCTTCCTCTCAGCATATTGGTCTCAAGCCACACAAGACCGAATAAAACATAGCATCATAATGATGAAACGTTTCGAACAATCTGAATTTTCCAGTCTTATGAAATATTTTGAAGACATGTTGCATAAGAATCAGTATCTCTCAAACCCATACAGCCCCTCAGAACTCATCCGCATTTGCTTACTCAAATTGCCTGAACATTTACGACATATTATTTTAGCAGGACGTTGTAAAGAAGACATTGAGGCTTTTCAGGGTCTGTTACAAGAATTGGAAATTGACACAGACAGTCGCCGGATGCGAAAACAGGAAAACAATCACTACAGGTCACATACGTCACAATTCCGTGATGACAGAAACAATAACTGGACACAAAAAGGCCATTCTTACAACGCAAATCGTGACCAAAACAGACACCACCTATATGGCAACCGCTGGCAGAGTAATAATAGTTACAGAGAAAGATCGCATTTCCGTAGTAATGACTATCACAGAGACAATCAGAGAAACAGACAATATGGGAACCAAAACAATTATTATCAAGGGAGGCAGAATAACTTCAGACGCAACAGTTCAGCGCGCAGTTACGATTCAGGGAGAAATTCTCCACCACTTAACCGACAAGAAAGACTCTACAGAAACTACCGACAAAACGACAGACCTGAATTCCATCAGAACTGACGAGCTTTAAACAGAGCTGGGCTCTCGGCAAGGCGAATTTGTGGAAGTTAGGCCTCCTAATCCCAATAACAACGCGCGCCAACAAAGAGACAGACAATGACTCGCGCCGCAGGCACCCACGTGCGCCGGCTGGCTCAGAGAAAAATAACATAGACGCTAACCTTGAGAAAAATTCCAGTATTCTTTACCGACGTATATTGCCTGACAATTGCATTCAAGTTCAAACTCTGCGTACTAGGAAGAGTAAAGGTTTACACCACATTTGACATGTAAAACCGTTTATTGAAAGATAATCTGCTTTTTAACTTTGTCTTTGCCATATAACTTTTCACTTTACATTACTAGTATGCTGTGTCAGACTTAAGAAACTGTTAACATACAACTATGTTTGAAGTTAAATATCCAGTCTAGAACCTAGGGAACATTTTTAAACAGAAATTACGAATGCATTGTTGTAGTGAACAGACGACACAGTGTTGTATTTGTACATTCTTGCATGTTAGTTGCACGATTACGTAACGACTATAAGGCTCACATACGTAGAACATTTACCAGTACTGCTAATGAGATTTTAATGCAACATTTTGGTTTACTTGAAAATATATTCTGGATTTAAAGTACTTTCTGTGAGATACCAGACGCCACAGTGGTTAGTTTATGTGACAGCTACACGGTTTTATCACGTCGCTACTAATAAGTGACAATTTACGGTGTTGCTTTTGCGATGTATCTGTTTTATATCTGCACAGTTTTCTGAATTCTTCTGGAAAGAAAAACATGTTTTAGTAGTAACTTTTGTGGTATAGCAACAATGAGACAGCCTTTTTCGTGGCACCACCATACGTTACTGTACAGTACTTTCTTCATCACGCCAATAAGCATAATAACTACGATATCTATACGCAAAGCATTTCACTTTTGTTTATCATGAGGTAAGTACATTGGTTTCTGCAGAACTTAGCTTTCGGAGGAAAATAACTACGACACTTCCACAGAGATTATCTTACAACAAGATGCACATTTAGCGCTACAGGACACGCATTTGAGTGATTAATTTTGTACTTAAAACATTTATTTTTAAAGATATTTGAAGTACAATGATACAAAGGTTTTCAGTGATACATTTCATTTCATTGCTGTAATCTGTAACACCTGAGGGTATAATTACATTAATCATCAGGAGGGTATACGCTTACTTTGTGTACCATGTGTTTGGCAACCACAAGGAACCCTAGCTAATATGGTATTTGCTTATACAACTTTACACATCGGTACCATATTTCTCTAACACACAAATTACACAGCTATCTGATCAAGTAACTGAGAGATAAACTTTTTTTATTACATCAGTGACAGATGTTTACGCAATTACACAGTTGGATAACTTCACACTTACGAAATTGTATTTTGTCTGTACTGTGTGAACTCTTCATATATTTTCGGAACCATTGTGATACTATGAGAGCTTTGAATGATGTATTTGGTATGGATTCATGATTTTTAAAGTACGTTTGAGGCAGATGACACTTTTGACATGAGCAGAGAATTTTTTTAATTATTGGAGGAAGCTACGACGATTTTGAGATTTGACTGAGGTGTTATGATGTTATTATTACGACGACGATGTGTACTATGCTGTTGAGATATGTTTATGATCAATAAGATGTTGCTACCGTATATGAGGAATAAGAAGTATGTTGGAAACCAAGAATCGTACTTTAAGAGTTATGAAATGTGCGTAAATGCGTGACTGTATCACAATGCTGATGAATAATTTATTTGGACACTTATATTTATAGGATTTTCTTTCTACAGATTTGCAACGCTAATTCTTGACCTGTGAAATATTTTTATGTGAGACTGTCACTGTAGCGGAAACTGCTGTCGTAAATATTTCCGTAAGAAAGTTAAGTGACCACCTGCACGTAATGCGTCGTGGGCACCCAGCTGTGTCGGACGCCTGGAGAGAGGGCCATTGGCGCGTGCCTTTCAGAGCACAGGAAGGAAAAAAAAAAAAAAAAAAAGAGAAAGGGAGGCCATTATCCTGGCCATTGTCATTCCTTTAGAGAAAGCATCGCAAATCCGACATGCTAATTACTTGGAAACATATCATACTTTCTGATATTTACTGAAATGCCTAATGAAATGACAAGAAATAGTTTGTCTACACACCTGACTATGACTACTGTCTTTCTAGATGAGAGATTTTTTTACTACTTATGAAATGCCACATGACTATTGAACGATGTTCTTACGCTTTCCTTTGTACATAGTTGCTTATTTCATTTGATATCTAGTTTCTAGCTGCACTGCAGCATTGGTTAAAATAAAGTTTTATAGATGTACTAATATAAATATTTTCTGTCTACAGATCGAGTATATAATAATTTTTATCAAAAAAATGAGGGAGCACAAAGCGACATTTACCTTCACAGGAACTGCATTCATAATTTTCTTTTCAAGTACTTGGTAATTTCTTTTGTAGAATAAATTGTGATGCATCACTCTAGTGTTAAGATGTGACATAGGTATTAGGCATGGCCATTTTTAGTGTAATATTTTTTTCTGCTTGAGCTATGTCATGTTTTGATATAAGTTATTACATTTGCTGCTCCTAGCTTTGCCAATCTGTATTTTTTGTCATTGCTGCTTGTGTTACTTATTTTGTGCTGCTGCATTGCCTCGTCCCTTAGTTTAGCATCTGAGCTCAGTAGATTTAAGTTAGCTTAAGAGGGGGTAGCCTCTAAGAGAATGAGTTGCGATGAATTGGAAGAAATGCATTGAGAAAACAGGTTTAGGTAGGATTTTCTTGGAAATAAATGTTGAGGTAAGAAATGTGTGAACATATAAATACAGAAAGCATGCTTAGATAGAATTTTTTTGGTGGAAACAAAGGATGAAATAAGAGGAAAGATATATGAAGTTTTGGGTTGGACTGCAGTACCAAATGTTACACTGAAAACGAACCCTGTCCTTTCCTGTTGGTGTTATCCCACTATGTGTTTGTGTACCCTTGTGTATTTGTTTTCTTCCTGTCTTTGTGTAGTTTCATAGAATTTTTTCTTCTTTTAATATTAAGCTACATTCAATATGATGAGGAATACTGTTATCCTCGAATATAATTGGCATTAATAATATGTTATTTACTTTGTAAAGATGTTAGACATTATTAATTCTGTTCTGTTAAATGCTCATGTGTGAAGTTGATGTTTCAAAAGTTATTGTGATCCTTTATGTATGTACTCATGTCATAATTCCACTGATGTATATGTTTATTTCTATTCTTTTGTAAAGCCTGTGTTACTACAAATGTTGTCTGTATTGTTATATTCTTTAATGATGTATTTTGTACCTTTGTAATTGTATTTTCATGTTGTAAATTTATAATTGTACAGACACCAGTTCTTCAAATTAAGTTACATTTCACTGCACACGTTTCTGTTGGTCATAGTATATGGACAATATGTGAGAAGTAGGGACTGTTAGTGTTTGCACGTGTGTTAATAAATCAGCAAGGGACTGGATAACAGCATTGCTGGTTCTAAGGACAATTCCAAAAACTTTGTGAATGCACTAGTGGTGGTTATGGACTTGCTATATTATTCGTAAGACTCTTCGATGGTGATTGTGCACCTGCACAGTCGCAACAGATCGCAACAGATGGCTGCTGGCCATCTCTACAAGGACTACAGTGGGTCTGCATCTTTGATGACCCACCAATACCATCATCTCTACAAGGACTACAGTGGGTCTGCATCTTTGATGGCCCACCATTACCATTATCTCTACAAGGATTACAGTGTGTCTACATCTTTGATGATCCATCAATACCATTATTTCTACAAGGACTGCAGTGGGTCTGCACCTCTGGTGCCCCACCAATATCGTAATCTCTACCAGGACTACGGTGCGTCTGCTCTGTGATGACCTACCTACCAATATTCATCAAAACTTCGACTGACTCTGCAGTGGGTTTGCTCTGTTGTGGCCCATTACCTGTCAGCATGTCGAGAGTCAGCACTGTCTTTCCGTTGGAAGGACAACACTACTTCTTCAAGACAGCATGGAAATCCACTACTTCTGTGTGCATTTTCTTTTACTGCTCAGACTTTGAGAAAAACACTGCTATTTTACTGTGATGAATCAGGACTATCTTTATGGACTGTGAGAAAATTTTAGCTTTTGACCAACATTGTATCAATAAGTGTGAGCATTTGATTTCTTTGTTATTGTAATTATGAAAAAAATTTTTTCAAATCTGTATTGGCCACTGCCCAATCCAATATGTAAAAATTTTTGTGGGGAGCATGGGGGCTATGTAAGTAGGCTGTTTATGTTTTCTCTATGTAAGTAGGCTGTTTATGTTTTCTCTATGTAAGTAGGCTGTTTATGTTTTCTCTATGTAAGTAGGCTGTTTAGGTTTTTTATTGGTAACGCCACCTCTGTATGAAAATCACTGGCTGTGCTGTGTGCAGTCTGTGGCTGCTTTGCATTGTTGTAATACTCGCCATTGTAGTGTTAGGCAGCTGGCTGTGAACAGCACGTAGCGTTGCGCAGTTGGAGGTGAGCCGCCAGCAGTGGTGGATGTGGGGAGAGAGATGGCGGAGTTTTGAAATTTGTCATGGACTGCTATATTTATATATATTATGACTTTTGATGATACTAAGGTAAATACATTGTTTGTTCTCTATTAATATCTTTCATTTGCTAACTATCCCTATCAGTAGTTAGTGCCTTCAGTAGTTTGAATCTTTTATTTAGCTGGCAGTAGTGGCGCTCGCTGTATTGCAGTAGCTTGAGTGGCGAAGATTTTTGTGAGGTAAGTGATTTGTGAAAGGTATAGTTTAATGTTAGTCAGGGCCATTCTTTTGTAGGGAATTTTGAAAGTCAGATTGCGTTGCGCTAACAAAATATTGTGTGTCAGTTTAAGCACAGTCATGTATAAATTGTTAAAAAGGGGACGTTTCAAAAGTAATATTCACAGCGCCTTTTCCTGTTGCCTTTATACAACGTACAACGTAAAGGGGCATCTGGAGAAGAAAGTTAGCTAAGATATTTTCACACAGCACCATGTGAAAAGAAAAAGATGAAATATAGAAAGTTACAGGGAAAAAAAGAATATTGCAACTTTCCGTGGATGGCCATGCTCTACTCACGCTTCACTAATGGACGAAAGAGGCGTGCTTTGCTTATTGCAGGGACCGAAACGCATTACGCGAACACGGATTGGTGGCTGTTGTCCGGGTCACGGGGCCATTACGCCTGCCGGTGCGGAACCGCGGGGTTTTCTTGGTGGTAATTTGAGCCGACACGCCGTATCCATTAGTAGCTCTCCTGGCGTGCTGGCACCGGCAGATTGTGCCGTGTATCCGGCACGCCGGCAAACAGATGCGCACCTTTAAGGCGGGAAGCGATGTGGAGATGTTATTCCTGCTTGTTGCTGGTGCCGGCTAGGCAGAAGATGAAGCACCGGAGCATTCCCATGTTGTTGAAAATTACTTCATCACAAGAGAAGAAAGTGTCACATGGACAGGTGGCTTCGCTGTATCGGTAAAAAAATTCGATGTCGCATCAGCCATACTCGCACAATGTACGGAATAGCGATATCGAATTAGTTCGTGAGTAAATACAATTTCCTCTCAAATCCCTTACGGCGAACACTGTGAATAAAGTTCCTCACTACAGTATCGCGAAAGTTGACTGGAACCACTTGCTAAGCCAGCTTCGGCCTCCGCTGGCCCCTGAGTTCAGATAATGCGGCTTGTAAAGGAGATCGGCAGTTCATCGATGAATGTTACCGACTAAAGTGACCTAGTGGTACGCTTCGATGAAGCCTCTGCAATGGAATCAAGACCTGCAACAGGTGTAAATCGACAGTAACCCGCCAGCCACAGTGGCAGAGCGGTTCTACGTGCTTCAGTCCGGAACCGCGCCACTGCTACGGTCGCAGGTTGGAATCCTGCCTCGGGCATGGATGTGTGTGATGTCCTTATGTTAGTTAGGTGTAAGTAGTTCTAAGTTCTAGGGGACTGATGACGTCCGATGTTAAGTCCCATAGTGCTCAGAGACATTCGAGCCATTTTTGACAATAACCTAGTGGTTCTCTTTGATGAAACCTCTGCAATGGAATCATTACCTGCCACAGGTGTAAGTCCTTTCCACCTCTCTCTTGCCACATTTTCTATTAGGCATGTTGAAACAGAGTCAGTAGGATCTGATCACCTACCAATCGGTTTCTACATTAACATCAGCATTGATACCAGACAAATAAATTAAAAGTTCAATGGGGTCTGATCATCCACCAATCAATTTCTACAGTAACATTAACACTGACACTAAAATAATACACTGAAACGCCATAGAAATGGTACAGCCATGCGTGTTCAAATCCAGAGGCATGTAAACAGGTTGAATGTGACCCTGCGTTCGGCAACGCTTGTGTAAGACAAGTGTCTGGCGAAGTTCTTACATCGGTTACTGGTGCTACAATGCCTGGTCATTAAGATTTAAATGAGTTTGTATGCAGTGTTATAGTCGGCGAACGAGCAATGGGACACAACATCTTCAAGGTAACGATGAAGTGGGGATTTTCTCGTACCACCTTTTCACGAGTTGATCGTCAATATCAGGAGTCCGGTGAAAAATCAAGTCTTCGACATCACTACGGTCGGTAAAAGATACTGCAAGAAAGGGATCACCGACGAATGAGGAGAATCGTTCAACGTGACGGAAGTGCAACCCGTTCGCAAATGGCAGCAGATTTCAATGCTGGGTCGTCAACAAGTGTCAGCGTGACAACCATTCAAGGAAACATAATCGATATAGGCTTTTTGAGCCGAGGGCCCACGCGTGTACGCCTCGCTTGGATTCAGCAACACCGACATTGGACTTTAGAAGATGACTGGAAACATGTCGCCTGGTCGGACGAGTCTTCCAGTTGTATATAGCGGATGGACGTATACGGGTATGGAGACAACCTCATAAATCCATGGGCCCTACATGTCAGCAGGGGACTGATGAAGCTGGTGGAGACTCTTTAATGGTGTGTGGCGTGTACGGTTGCAGTAATATGAAACTCCTGATACATCTAGATACGTCTCTGGCAGGTGACACGCAAGCATCTTGTCTGATCATTTGCATTTATTCAAGTCCATTGTGCTTTATGACTGACTTAGGTAATTCCAGGAGAAAAAATGCGAACCATACACGTCCAGAATTGCTACAGAGCGGCTTCAGGAATACTGCTTGAGTTTAAACACTGTAACTGGCCACCAAACTCACCAGACATGAAAATTATTCTGCATATCTGAGGTGCCATGAAATTTGCTGTTCAGAAGAGATCTTCACCCCCTCTTACGGATTTATGGATAGATCTGCAGAATTCAAGGTGCCATTTCCCTCCAGAAATAGTCGAGTCCATGCCACGTCATGTGTCACTTTTGCGTAGCAGGTGTACCAGTTTCTTTGGTTCTTCAGGGTATATTACGATAGCAGCAAGTGGTAAATGGCAGAAACCTATTGGGACACATATAGGATTCCATTTCGACGAAAAATATAGTTCAAATGGCTCTGAGCACTATGCGAAGTAACTTCTGAGGTCATCAGTCGCCTAGAATTTAGAACTAATTAAACCTTACGAACCTAAGGACATCAGACACATCCATGCCCGAGGCAGGATTCGAAACTGCGACCGTAGCGGTCGCTCGGCTCCAGACTGTAAAGGCTAGAACCGCACGGCCGCTCCGGCCGGCTGCATTTCGACGAAAACTCGATATAATTTCGCGTGACTTACGGGAATAAGAAGCGTACCAAAGTATAATCAAAGGTTTGGAAGTCGCAACACATATCAACTTTCCAAAGAAAAATAGTGTTTACTGTTATGAAACAACATTGCCGTCCTTGGTGGGATTCCAAATGCTTTAGTGAAGATGCAAAATGCTAACAGCAGGATTGTAACTTGGAGAAAAGCAAAAGCCTGTGTTGTGAAATTCCTGAAAAAATTTACAAATTTATTCAATTTTCCAATTCTCTCAATGAGAAACCATTAAGACAAATATTTGCAATAAAAGACAAAGGATTTCAGAAATAATCATCCGTCTTCCCCTCTTTGTACTGGAGTTGCCTGGAGAGAGAAATTTTTCGATACGCTCACTCTTCTCATTCCATGACAACCTATTCCCATTGAAGATCACTATCACCATATCCTAATTTGTCAATTTTCTACGGACAAACTCATTGTTGTCATTACATCATCTTGCGAGAGCTATCCTGGTATTCAGACTTTATTCAGCGCTTGCAAACTACAGCATGGAAGTGAAATATTTGCTGTTGTTCGTTTCTTATCAGTACTATATGCAACAAAACGCCATGGAAACACAGAATATGCCACTTAAATTCAAGTTCAGAAAAATGGAAAGGTCCAGATATGGCTACTAACCATTGGCTGATTGCACTGTCGTCCCGTGTAGCAAAAACGAGCGCATGTTGAAAAGAATGGAACAACGCCTTGAAAATAACAATCTGAGAACTCGGGTTTGGTACTGTGAGGTAACGGGCCAGTTATGCGCCCTGGAAATATTATATGTTCGGATTTGGGGCGGCCGCACAAGACGCTCGGCCAGCCAGGACCCGGCAGCAAACACGTGGTGCCGAACGTTAGCTTCACGAGAGGAGTAGCCCCAGCGCATAGTCCAGCCGCGTGGCTGGGGAGTCCATTGTCACGCTGTATCGATGAAGGAGACACGCTGGGAGGGCCAAAGTTCGCGGACTTTGTGAAACCTTAATGGCAGACGTTTCACATTTCGTATGGAATTAATGGTTGGTTCAAATTGCTCTCAGCACTATGGGATTCAACTTCTGAGGTCATTAGTCCCATAGAACTTAGAACTAGTTAAACCTAACTAACCTAAGGACATCACACACTTCCATGCCCTAGGCAGGATTCGAACCGGCGACCGTAGCGGTCTCGCGGTTCCAGACTACAGTGCCCAGAACCGCACAGCCACTTCGTACGGCTGGAAATTAATAGTAGTCGGATGAATCATTATACCTCAAAAAGAAACATGTACGTTACTATTATTTGCACGATGATTCTGATGGTGTAATGAGATTTTCAATACATTTATTAGTTTAAAGTTTAGTATCTGACGATATATTATACAAATAATTATACAATTAATTATACAAGCAAGTAATTATAAAAGCAACGAATTTCCAAAATCTAAACAGTTCATTCGTTTTCGTCGATCCACTTCTCTTTAGAAAGCTATTAGTGTAAACCTGAATTGGTATGAATTACAGGTATGTAACTTAAATAGTACATTAGTTATTGGAGGTCAAAGTGGCCAATTACTATCGATCGCGTCAGGCCATAAGTACTCCACTGTTACACGAAAAAACGGTAGCGGCATGCTTGTAAACATATTTATTCGACTTTATTTATATCCTATATATATTATTCACGAAGATATTGGTTAAATATTTACTGTGTGTTAGAAAGCACAGAGGTATTAAGCTCCTGGACTACCTTTTGCTTCTTTTCTTTTGATATATGTTTATTTAAGTGTTTATGTATTTAGTAATATGTGTTACAGCGTGTTTATGATCCAGCCGTATGAATATTTAACTTCCTGGCAGATTAAAACTGTCTGCCGGACCGAGACTCGAACTCGGGACCTTTGCCTTTCGCGAGCAAGTGCTCTAACATCTGAGCTACCCACGCACGACTCACGCCCCGTCCTCAGAGCTTTACTTCTCCCAATACCTCGTCTTCTACCTTTCAAACTTCACAGAAGCTCTCTTGCGAACCTTGCAGAACTAGCACTCCTGAAAGAATGGATATTGCGGAGACATGGCTTCGCCACAGCCTAACGGTTGTTTCCACAGTGAGATTTTCATTCTGCAGCGGAGTGTGCGCTGATATGAAACTTCCTGGCGGATTAAAACTGTGTGCCAGACAGAGACTCGAACTCGGGACCTTTGCCTTTCGCGGGCAAGTGCTGTATCAGTTTTAATCTGCCAGGAAGTTTCATATCAGCGCACACTCCCCTGCAGAGTGAAAATCTCATTCCGTAGGAATATTGATTTAATTTCAAGTTATTTAAATGTAAATCCTGTATTTCGTATGTGTTTCAATATGTTTGCAACAGTATGTTGGCTTGGAGACATGGAGGGAGCGCTCTAGCAAATCACAGCCCACCTTACTAAGAGAGACGCATGGACGTTGGGGAGGAGCATACTTTCTGGAGAGTACATGGGGGTAGTTCGGAACAATGCGGCACGAGGGACAGGACGGCACAGGACACGGGAAGGGCTGGACGCGATGGCGTGACGGACGCGGAGTCGGCGGAAAGACTTGAACAGTGGAGCAGTTTGCGCGTCGACGCGGAGGATAGAAGTATTTCGGAATGCCGACCGGTGCCCTTGTGTGATTTCCGTGGATTCTGCAGTGAAGTCGTAGTATGTGTTCAGAAGGGAATATCTCGCGAGCTTCGTTGTTGTTCATAACTAATTACGTGAAGTAGAAATCTATTGTTTTCCTGTTAGACCGGGTTCCCGGATTCGATTCCCGGCGGGGTCAGGGATTTTCTCTGCCTCGTAATGACTGGGTGTTCTGTGGTGTCCTTAGGTTAGTTAGGTTTAAGTAGTTCTAAGTTCTAGGGGACTGATGACCAAAGATGTTAAGTCCCATAGTGCTCAGAGCCATTGGAACCATTTTTGAGCCCTGTTAGTCAACTTATATTTTATTTAACTGCTGGATCATCGACGCCAATAAGTGTTTTGCAGAAATATACCGCATTCTCAAAAGTACTTCTACTATCATTCTCATCATTTAAAGGCGTTCAGATAGTACCTGCAGTTATTATTTGATTGCCGTCTTTCATTTACAAATTTCTACGTTACTTTCGCAATTGCCGTGTGATAGGAACCTTCGACAATTCGATTCATGTGTATATTCATATTGATTACTGTAGACTTAGCAGTATTTGACCTTTAATGAGGCAACTGCGTATCCCAGCCCCTAGATTAACGAAATCAGCAAAAACCTTTAATATTTCAGCTCTGAGTCTGTGGGTGCGTAACTGAGGGCCACATGCACATCATTTCACATTTTTTAAAGGAAATTCCACAGTACAATACTAGAAAAGATAAAGTGACTATGGAAACTATGTATCCGCTTGCGATAAATACGACCTCGGCCTTTCACACGAAAAACGACTGTTGTCTCAGATTTTATTGACGTTAGGTGGGCTTATATTCACTTTGAGATACTGGTTCTCTTGGATAACCCGCCGGAATTCAGAAATCCTTCTTGAATGAGTAATGGTATCAAAATCCTCGTCGCTCAAAGGTCTATTTCACGTTCTAAGCAAACAAGCTCGGACCTTTTCTTTTCTTCCAGACCTTTCGGTAGCGTGCATGTTTAAGCTGCCTCTTGTACACTTGGCATACTCATGATTTAGACCATCAGTTCCTTTCCCCACTAAAATGCGAGGTGTGAGTTTATTCAAATGCAGACTCGTATCTTCAGGCCAAAACGGCATTAATCATTAACATCGAACGCGTCGATGAAGGGACATCCAACAAGGGGCTGGAGTTTTCAGTTGAGAAAGAGATGATCGTCCCTTTTTACAAATCCAACGCTGCTCGCAATGACGGCCATGAAACAAGTGGAAAGTATACTTCCCAGTTAAAATTACATGCTACATTCATAGAAATAATATTTGACTCTGGGTGGTGTCTCACATTAAAGTGTAAAGAAAGTCAGCGCATCAGGGTATTCTACTCATCGTGTACTGAGGAAATGTTCGACCTCGACTGGACTACGATTGTACTGTGTATCACAATGCGCAAAACGTTCACACCAAAACTGGATACTCTTCAATACAGAGCTATTTGTCCCTGTGTTGAAGCCAAGCGTTCATTGACCGCAAACGCCCTTTTAGTGGAGACAGGGGAGATGCTCTTGAGTATTAGACGTGAAATTTTGTCAGATAAATTTTACATTCAACGAGGCCGTTCGTAGGTAATTCTGTATACGAGAGTGGAGACTGCATTTACCAATTACAGGTTTATCAATTACAGGCTATTTCCAATAGCAGAAATTAAATTCTCATCCCTTCCACTATGCTCTGCGCTTACTCTGTTGTCATATATAGTGTATTCGTTCTACGCACCTGCCTTAATTTGAGTACTAGTTATTACCTGTAGATGCACTCGCAAATCAGTTTGTTAATGTAAGTGGAAATGAAACAATAAGCTATTTTACCACCTAACCACGATAATATTAAACTTGGGTTCCTATGGCTGTTATCAGAAACATACGTTGACGGTGTGCATGTTCAAGCTGCCTCTCGTACACTTGGTATAGTCATGATTTAGATGACCCCTGCCTCCCCCCCCCCTTCCACATCTCATCCCGGGAGCTACCCTAACGCGCGACATGCTGCCACGATACCACTGCGTGGCTGCCAAGCGCTGCGTGCTGGAGGTACATGGTGGAGCATACATGTACGCGTTGTGAGTTGTTGAAGTAGTTAAACACTGTGCAACACAGAGAATGCAACGAATTTAATAATTTGGGAACATGGTTGATGTGCATTGATGTGGAATGAAGTTGTACACTTTATCTTTTTTCTTTGTTTGCTTTCGAAAGAAACGTGTTCTTTCTCAGGGATCAAGCGGCATCCATACCAAATTTCATAAATATCTGTTTCGTGGTTTAATCATTAACTTCGCATTTAATGATATTCCTAAGGGAGTAAGGATTAAACACGTTGAGGGATGGATAAGCATTGTATTCATTACGTTTAATCGTGTTAGGTAGAACGTATCACCGAAGAAAATCCTTTTCTCACATATGATACAGTTCCAAAGTCAAGGATGAAATATCTTTTTCACAGATTTAATATATCTCCTTAATTCGCGTGTTATTCTTTAACTAATAAATATCTTGCACTACAAACTTTCGCAGTGGGTTACGTTCTTTTAGCGAGCTATATGCATACCACATTTCGTCCTAATCGCTTCAGCGGTCCCTGAAAATGGGATATGAAGAGTTAATTTCGCATTTAGTAGTATGGATGATCCTGAAACACTCACTTGCCATATTACTGTCTCTCATTATAATATGGAGGGTCGGAGAGAGTTAATGTGTACTGCTAATCTTGGTGGGCCCGTTATATCATTGTACAGGCCTGCACCTGTGCACCTATCGATTCATCTTCGCAGTCGAACGCTGGCGAACTATATTCATTATTACTCTAAACAAGAGGACGATCGCCGCGGCCGAGGAAAGGATGTTCAGCCATCGTCACACCGGACGAGGCAGTTAAAGATGACATGCACGCAGACGGGATGTTCAGCGTCACGAGACGCAGCGCCGTCGGCACCAGGGACGAGGCGGTTAACGTGATTTGGCGCTCTCTGCACGCTGGAGCGGAGCTGTCGGCATTATTTGGCTAGCAAACAATACAGTTTGCTCAAGAAAATAGACGCGCCTGAAATTCCTGTGTTTACTCTATTAGAACGCACATTTTTTTCACATGTCCATATGTTAGACTTGTATAACGCTCATCTCTTCACTTATAATGCTAGACGTGTTGTTGCCGCGTGGGATTAACCGAGCGGTCTAAGGCACTGCAGTCATGGACTGTGCTGCTGTCGGAGGCTCCAGTCCTCCCTCGGGCATGGGTATGTGTGTTTGTCCTTAGGATAACTTACGTTAATTGGTGTGTAAGCTTAGGGACTGACGACGTTATCAGTTAAGTCTCATATGATTTCACACACATTTTGAACAGATGTGTTGTTCTATTTGTGGTATGCATAAATAAGAACACCAGTATCCCTAAACACATAACGACACAAAAAGGAAAGCTACCTGTCCGGGTCCCTAAGGACATCAGCTTCTAAAAGTTTACCAAATCGTAAAAAAACTCAGTCCTAACAGAGAATACGCATATACACCAGAGAGCCAAAGATACTGCCACACCTGCCTAATTTCGTGTAGTGCTCCCGCGATAACGTAAAATCAATTCTGGACTTGTGAAATGTCACATTGTGCTGCTGGAATTGCCAAAGTCCGACAGAATGCCCATTGCACATGAACAGATCCAGGTGCTCAGACAGTACGCTTACGTACATGCCACTTGTTTGTCGCATCTAGAAGTATTACGAAACTCATATCACACTAACTGCACACGCCCCACACCATTACAGAACCTCCACCAGCTTGAACAGTCTCCTGCTGACATGGAGAGGTCATGGATTCATGAGGCTGTCGCCGTACCCGTACGCGTCCATCCCTTCCATACAATTTGGAATGAGACTTCTCCGAGTAGGCAACTTGTTTGCAGTGATCTACAGTCCAATGTCGGTGTTGACGGGCCCTGTCGAGGCCTAAAGCATTGAGTCACGCACTTGTCAAGGGTGCCAGGCCCGAAAGCACATATCGATAATGTTTCGTTGAATGGTTCGTACGCTGACACTTGTTGATGGCCAAGTATCGAAAACTGCAGAAATTTGCGGAAGGGTTGCAAGTTTGTCACGTTGAACGATTCTCTTCAGTCATCATTAGTCCCGTTCTTGTAGGATCTTCCGTAGCGATGTCGTAGACTCGATGTTTTACTGGTTTCCTGATATTCACGGTACACTCATGAAACGGTCGTACGGGATAATCCCCACTTCATCGCTACCTCGGAGATGCTGTGTCCCATCGCTCGTGCGCCGGCTATAACACTACGCTCGAACTGACTTATATCTTGATACCCTGCCATTGTAGGATGAGTAACAGACCTAAAAACTGCGCCAGACACTTGTTGTCTTACACAGGTGTTGCCGACGGCAGCGCAATATTCTGCCTGTTCACACATCTCTGGAATACGAATACCTATGTCATTTCCTAGGCAGTTCAGTGTATTTACATAACATTATGTATGACAGAAATCATTTTTATTGATGTCGTAGGTAAGTCACACAGCATTTTGGAGAATGTGAAGTTGAAGAAAGAAGTAGATAGAACAGTAAACGAACACTATACCGAAATAATCTTTGCACTGCAATGTGGTGCCACTACAAAATACGCTAGGCTTTAACTTCGTTCTAAGAGACTTTGTAATTTATCTTATAGCCTTGTACAGGCTTTAATCACCGATGTATTATTTTCATTTAATTATAACAAATGCTAATAAGAACGAGACGTTTTACGTGATACTTCAATGTGCTGTTGCCTTAAAACTGCTTGCAGCTTTGCAGCTATAACAAGCGAGCTATAATGCGATAATAAGTAAGTACGAAAATTCCGTAACCACCATTTTTGAGATTAGATGCTATGTGTTTATTATATTCAGTAGTCAGACACTGTTTTACTGTAAATGAGCAACGTTGTGCTGACAGCTCACTGTCATACAGTATGGACTGTAGCTCCTGGAGAAATTATGCCCCCGAGAGGTTTTAGAACATTAACTGTTTAACTGGGGTAGGGACCACGCTGAGGTAACGTAAGCTATAGAGCAAGTTCCCTGTTGCTTAAAGGGGCAGAATCCCGTTAGTTTGTTTAAATTAATTTTTCTCAGGTTAATTAATGTAAATTGTAGAAAACTATTTCTATTATTTAAACACGCAGAAGCTCTTGACCTGCTTTTAAAATAATTATCCTGAGATTAAAGTGGGCTAGAGCCGACGCAAGAATTACGTATATTACAGATCTTGTTCTCCGTTGTGCTAAGAGCAGAAGCTTTTAATCTTTCTTAAACCATGTTTGTGGGCCGAGGCCCGGTTGTTTTGATAGCCTACATGGTTAAATCTTAAGTGGGTTAAAAATATTGTATATGTCTAGTTATTTTAACGCGATGAAGCCGAGTGCATGGGTATAGCTATTTGGAGTGCCGTCTGTTGTGTTTCTGCAATTAGTTGTGGATTTATAATTGCGTTGTGAATAACTGTGTTATGAGTAAAGATACCTGCTCAAGCATCAATAGACGCAAAATATGTTTGTAGTTATTTGCTGTGCACACAAATTTTGTAATTAAAGGTTCAACGGATTATAACTTAAGTATCTCTACATCTCTCCACTGAAATAAACTTGCTCCACGGTTAGTCCTTTACCAGCCCTGTAACAATAACGATGCATTAAAAAATTCTACTTCAGGAGTGTACTGAATGTGTTTTTTAAGTGCCCTCAGATTCAAGTGACTTAGTAAATCCTTCAAGCTACGTAAAACTGCTCCAGTTTTACTGTGGTTACTGTGGTAATTTTGGAAGTAATCGAGTACATATATTCAGTATACTTCCCTCCAACTTCTATCTTCAGCAATCACCATCAGGTATCTTTAGCATCCATCTTAATTTTGTCCGACTCCGAAAGTGTGGCCGACCGGGGTGGCCGAGCGGTTCTAAACGCTTCATTCTGGAACCACGTGACAGATACGGTCGCAGGTTCGAATCCTGCCTCCGGCATGGATGTGTGTAATGTCATTAGATTAGTTAGGTTTAAGTAGTTCTGAGTTCCAGGTGACTGATGACCTCATATGATAAATCCAATTGTGTTCAGAGCCATTTGAACCATTTGAACCAAAAATGTCATTAAGAATATTCAACACCAGAAGGAGACTAACATAACAAATCGTCATATATAACAGATCAACAAGGGTTAGTTAGTACGGAAAGTAAATAGTGTTTGAAATGCCTGGGCTAGTAGGACAGAGCGGATTAGGTTGTAAAAAGGGTGTAAAATAAGTTTCTGTCAGTTTCACTCAACATACAAACTTTACGTACCAACACACAATCTTATCAGAAGGCTGCAAAACACAAAACATTTTAATCAACTTCCTTTGATTAACTTTAGATCGGCTGAAGGCCACCCTCGAAATGGAAGACGAAGGCCTAAGCAAGAAATTGAAATACAACGTTCTTCTGAAGGTTTCATCCAAAAATATTTTCTAAATCCTCAATCTAAACAAGCTGAATGCCTTAGCAATTTAATTTTAATGGAACTTGGATGGAGGCCGCATATTAAGTAATAAGATGAGTTTCAATCAAAAGGCTGAAGGCCGTATCTTAAAATATTTTTATATAAAATTCGGTTGTAGGCCCCTATAAAGAATAACAATTAATACTCGGTTGAAGGCCACATATAAACCAAATATGTTTAACTGCTTCAGGTCTAGAAAAAGAGTTTGAATTTAAAAGTCAGAAGTCCTTATCTTAAAAAATCTCATTAAAAATTCGGCTGAAGGCCCCATATAAAAGAATAACAATCTCATGCCTTAAAGGCAAGACAAGAGCATTAATTTAAGAGATATTGATACTCATCTGAGGGCCACACATCAACCAAATAACTAAAACCCAAATAGGGAAATTACTACATAACACACAAGGAACGGCGCTCAGAAGTTTCCAAGGGTCGGCCCGACATTGTAACACTAACGCCCATTTAGGCCGCCTGTCCCACGACTTCCAACGACAGACAGCCGACCGACCTATCAACAAGATCAGTTCCCCTCCACGCAACCAGCAAAACGACCACAAAATTTCAATACAACGACACACAGAATATTGGCGCCCACAACGACCAAAAATACCTCAGCTGTCGAACTACACGCCGCGCTGGACAGCAACAACACGACCAGGAAAATACACTGCCTAAAATTACGTCAACGAACAGGTCAGGTAACCGGAACGTCAACGGTTTCAAGGCAGAAGATACCACTGGTCAGCTTCAATAACAGGGAATAAATTAAGTTAAACTCCACAGGAAGACGGCTGGAATCTTGGCCAACTTGAATACACACACGTCGTTGCTCGCGGGAATGTCCCAAAAGCGACAACCAGGATTAAACGAAGAAATGTAAACAATTTGGGCTCTATAGTAGGTTAAGTGAGGACTCAAATTTCATTGTCCAAGATCAGTGGGCGACGAACTTCGTACCACTCGCAAGTTGCACCTCCCACTCCAACCGCGCGTGCACACCGCGCCAGCGGCCCCGGGTAGAGACTTACTTGGTGCTCCATGTCAAACGACCGATTGCCCAGGCCCGGAAACGGTGAAAGGACAAATATACGTCAGCCGATGAGACGACCAACCGAACGACCAACCAACGGTCCTCCCTCTCCAATCTCCCTCCGTCGGACAGTTCATGTGTGTCCCCAGTGGTCGGCGAGCACTGGCTTTCCGCGCCTCACTGGTGCTCCGTTCTCGACTTCATTGCTGCTCCGTCCAGACTGTCCTGCTGGTCCGTCTTCGACTGACTGCCACACAAACGACGAACCGGAAATACCATCGGTCGCTCCAGAGATAGTACGACAGTGCACTTATCGATACGCGCTGCTGCTGCCGCTCATAGTCAACTAAGGCAGAAGTTAGTGACGCCAGTAAATCGAATAAGAAAACGAGGGGGCACTACCGTAATAAAAAATGACAAAAAGTAAATGACATGAACGCGAGCTGTGCACAGCTCAGTGTTTTTAATTAATACGGGACTCTTGATCATGAAAATGTCATCAGCGTTTTTCCCCATAAGCCTCAGTTTTATCTGTACAGCTGCTTCTCGTCCCAACCTAATACGGACACCTACAGTTAACTGGTGATAGGAAATCAACACTCATGTAAAAAAATTACAACACCGATAAGGGGTTGTGTGACATAAAGAAAAGTGGGCAGGCGTGTTTATGCAACTGATAGTTAACGTTTAATCAGATTCCATGCCAGTTTCACAAAAGTAGCGCTAGTAGCGCCACAATGAGAATGAAAATCAGGGTTGCTTTAAATACACGCTGAAATGGTCGTGACAGATAGGTACCTTCGAAAGTGGACGGGGTGAGTTGATGTTAGTCAACACTGTCACAAAATCAATAATGAATTTATTATCATACCTCCCTGAGTTTGAAGAAGACTGATCAATAGGGATACGAAAAACTCGATGATGTAACGATTGTGCAGAAAGACTTGGCAGGAAAGCAGTTGCTGTACATGAACGCTGGTAGCGGTGGTCACGACGAAACCGGATTTAGAATGGCCACCTATCACTACGAAGAGGGAAGGCTGTGGTCTTTGACTTATGGTTCTGGCGCATCGTATAGCACCTGCAGCTGCAATTTCAGGAGCAGTTGACACCTTAGTGACGAAACGGTCTCAAATTAGATAGTTCAAGAACAGCTTCGAGCGAGACGCCGTGTAGCAGGCAATCCACTGACCAAAAACCTTCGCCATTGGCGATGTCAGTGGTTACAAGCGAGAGCTTACTGAAGGGCTGGGTGGAGGTGTGTCCTGTTTCTGATGAAATCTGGTTCTTTTTCGGTGCCAATGACGGCCATATCCTGATTAGGAGGAGGCCTCGTGACACTTGCAACCAAGCTGTCTGCGTCCTAGCCACACTGGCGTGCACATGGAGTCACGAGTATTTTGCTTTCGTGGCGATACACAGTCCCTACGTGTTTGATAAAAGAAAATACTGTCCGTTGCAGGCAGTATTGTGCTTTATTAAAATAGAGCTCTTAGCTAATTTCGGTCGTGAGCATTACAAAGCACATTTGCTACGTAATGTGTTACATGGTTTCAGGATGTAGTATTTCGGGTATGTTACATTGCAGTACGACCTCTGGTGTTGTTGTAAATCGTGTTCTTTTTTATCAAAACAATGTTCAAAATGGCAGCAAGGAAGTGTGTGGATAGCCAAAACACATTTTTTTACACTTATGGGACTCACGGGACAGGTGGAAGACGTCCAAAATCAACGGAATTTGTGCAGAAATAATATTTTGCTTATTTCGGCATGAAGCTCGAAGATCAGAACAAGTTATTAGCTCCGCAAGTGATACATACATCTGTCAAGCAATTAAGAGAGTGGAACGAAAATAAAATTATGTGTTTGAACTTTGTATTCCCATGTTATGGAAAGAGTTGAATCACGGCCATGATTCTCACCCCTGTATGATGAAAGCTACAAGATACAACGAAAGAAAAATGAGAACATTCTTGTATGTGTACATACGTAGTGAAGTTTGAAAGCATAACTGCAACTTTAGCATCGGTGCAGGTGTGTCAAAACTGCAAAACAACACTATCGGCACGGGGTTCCATACCATCGACAGTGCCTTGAAAACAAGCTGGGGAACAAAACCTGGCGTGAGGAGAATCAATCTACTTCGGGAAGTCTGTACGGAATGAACATAAACATAGGAGGCGTAGTCGGCGAACACCTGAGCACATGGCACAGGGTGGAGAGGTATTGTGTGGTTGAACTCAGTGTTATAGCTGCACTGTCTGGTTCACTGCCGCCGACAGGTAAACACTTTTGTCAGCGATTCTGTCTATGGAGCATGTCGTATGCATGTCTTTGGAAGCTGAGCTCTCGATTCTGCGGCAAAAACCATACCAGCTCATCTGCCTCCATCGCGATATCCGCTGGCGGGTATACTAAATCCGCCCAGCCCCCCTCACCCCTCCTCCTGTAAAGGCCACATATCACGAAAATGCCCAATCTCGGTCTGCAGACTCCAGTGCAGAAACAGAGAGAATGCCAGAAACTCTGGCGTGGAATGACCTCTAAAGGAGACGACGCTGACACACATGGTTCTGCCAGAGTGACAGAATGGTGTAGAGGCGGTAGTAACAATCCATCCACCAGCAGCGGTGAAAGCGGGCCCACATTCACTGGCGATGTGGGTACGTGGTGTATGAGGAAGACGAAGAGCAGTCAGAGGAGGAGCAGGATGGATCTATATTTATGAGCCTCACCTTCCTATGGACGAAGTGAGTCACGCTGAGGCTTGATACTGCAGTCAAAGGGAGGGTAGCAGAGGGCTCCAACAGGAGGAGGAAACGGGAGTAACAGTGAAGTATACCAATGGAACAAAGTTATATCCAATCCAGCGATCCAACTCGTTGGAAGGCAGCAGCGTTGCTGACTCTGAGGATGTGGGGATAACTTTGCATAATCGGTCACCTGATGCCGACTGACATCCCCCACAAACAACATTTGTTGCCCACCACGATACACAGCAGTTGTCATCCGAAAGACATCCAAATCGAGGGCATCCGACTCAGGGTTCGATAGAAATGAGCGAATGACATTGTTGGTCATTAGGCCGCATCCGAGGAAGTTCGACCGCCGAGTGGGTCATATTTCAGTCGACGTCGTAGTGGGCGATTTGCGTGCCGGTGGTGGGGATGAAATGATGATGGAGACAACACCCAGTCCACGAGTGGAGAAAATCCCGAACCCGGCAGGGAATGGAACCCAGGCCCGCATCAAGGACGGCAAGCACGTTACCGTGCAGCTAAGAAGGGTTCAATAAATCCAGGAGAACTGAAAGCTGACGCACAAGCAAAATATCCACTGGACTACTGCCACTGGTTGGCGTCATCCGGTACAAAGCCATAAATCTCGGCAATGCATCATCACTGTATGCCATCGAGTTTTTCTGTTGTGTCTTTAAAACAAACATGATCATCCCACCTCCGAGTCAGATGCCTGTCAAAACGTGGAGAAGTCGATGCTGCGTACCAATGCGAAAGCAAAGGTCTGCAAACTCCGCTGACACAAATGGCCGACCGTTGTAAGGTATGAGGTTCCTGGGGATTCCTTAATACTGAAATGCTCCACAAAACGTGAGTAGTGGCAGTCGCTGATTTGGACAGCCCGGTTATATACGGATAATCTTACATGGCATCGACCACCAACAGTTACATGCTGCCCAAAACGATCATGCGCCCTTGAAAAAGTTGCTCTAGGCATGCAGCCGCATCTTGTATTCGTGCACCCACAAGATGTTTCAAAGTCGCGATTGATCACTGCCCAGTTGGCTTCTTTATAATGGTCATATCCCACTGCGAAGAATGCAGCATATGAAATCTGCAGGGACACAAGACTCGGGACGATGACCACTCGAGAGAATTGCTACTCTGTAACATGAATGAATATCCCCTGCACAACGTTGAATCAGTCATGAATGAGAAGAAACTTATGCCATGCGAAATCTACATCGGAAGAGACATGCTATGGCCAACAAACCTACGAAGCCGAAATAATTTTCATGTAAGGAGGATCTACGGCCGTGCCAGACACGACCTCTCGCGCTCTCAGTTGAAAATTCGACAATATTTGCGGCAAGCTATCGTAAAGCATGAACGTGACAGCCGCCTGCCGACCAAACATAAGATCAGGCTCCAGCAGCAGCCGCGACAGAGCCTCAGAAATGGGCAATGGAGCAGTAACGTATGTCATAACAACAATTACGGTAAACGGGGGTGCATTACGGAACTGGAACGTTGCTTTATCTAGACACAAGACTGTGATGGTATGGAGAGTCTGCAGTTGGAATGTATGGGACCTCTGAGACGTCTATATACAACTGTGGCAGGTGACACGTAAGTAAGCATCCTGTATGATCACCTGTATCCATTCATGTCCATTGTGCATTTCGACGAATTTGAGCAATTCCAGTAGCACAATGCGACAGCTCACACGTCCAGGCCTGCTACGGAGTAGCTCCAGTAGCTCCTCAGTTTTAATATTTCCGCTGGCCAAACAAACACCCCAGGCATGAACATTATTCAGCATATCTGGGATGCCTTGCAACGTGCGGTTCAGACGAGATGTCCATCCCCTTGTACTATTACGGATGTACCAATAGCTGCACTGCTTCAGACATTATTCAAGTCCATAACACGTTATGTTGCTGCACGTCAGCGTGCTCGCGAGGTCCCTATACGATATTAGCCGGGTGTACCAATTTATTTAGCTGAGTTGGGCCCGTGTCTAGTCACGTTGGACGTTACTATCTAATACGAAGCCTGTTGAAGGTGGTTCTTAGACGTTTGTCCGGAGTGCACATTACTGTATACGATCTCGGCCCTGTGTGTCTATTGAGCGCCAAATTTTTTTTCATTTGAACGGTCAACTCATCTTCCTCTCATTTGTGTATTCCATTTGTAAGACCTAATGCATGGAGCGTGTGGTATTTTGGAGACTCTGATTAAGTGTCTCACCTTCGGTTTAGGGGATAACCTTGCTGTCCGTTGGCCCAGTGAGCTGGTGTCCGGTTGAGCACATCAGACGGACTAAAGAAGGCTAAGGTGATATTGGTGGTGTCTATTTCCCGTTCTGGTACCTTACCCCCTGGTGCTAGGCAGAATCAAGTGGCTGCAGCCTAAGATGATATTCTAATAATCGTATTGTTGGTTCTTATTGTCAATAGTAGATCTGACAGGGTAAAAGTACTTCAAAATGAGCATTCACTTCAAAGAAACGGACCGTTAAAATGCCAACAGGCAACATGTTAAACAGGAACAAAGTTGTGACGATGTACACAAAACTTAGAATTAGTGCAGCTATCAGTACCATACAACGACGCTGACTGACCATGGCAGAATGATAATTACCCCATTGATGGTCAAACTCCATCATGAAGAGATAAATTTGATCATTTGTCATTAAATTTTTCTAACAAAAGTTAAAAACCTTTATGATGACGAATGCATTAAATATAATGCCACTCTTGCGTTTACGATGATATCTTACCTACAGCCAAGAGAGTGTTATTTCACAAAAAACCTTTGGCCACCCATACAAGCTTTCTGCGTCGGAGAAATGAATGACATGATGAATGAGAAGATGGAGACAAAAAGGCGTCCTACAAGTCGTTCTTCAACTCACCAAAGACGTGAAAATCACACGGTGGATGATCCGGTCTCTACAGGGGATGTTGCAGTGTTCCCCGTCAAATCGCTAAAGCGTTACCATTCGAGCAACTGGAAGAGTGAGGGCTGGCATTATCGTGAAACAGGATGGTTCCTCCCAATAGCATTCCAACAGCCAGAGGGCAAATGGTTAATCCAACAGCGAAAAAATCACACATCTCCCATGCCAAAGAAATCCAGAGCTGCTGAATCAAGTTCCAGTGAGTTCATGGTGATCTCCTCCTTCGACTGCAGGGACCCTTCGCTCGTCGAGTTCCTCGACGGTGGTACCACAATCAACGCGCAACGCTCTGAAGACACTATGTAGGGACTGCGATGCACCATAAAGTCAAAATGCCCAGGTATGTTGTCGGACGGAATCATCCTGTTGCACGATTACACCCGCAACCCATAACGCCAGTCGAACGAAGGCATCGCTTCAGCGATTTGGTTCGGAAACACTGCAACATATTCCGTGCAGCCCGATCCATCACCGTGTGATGTTCACAATTTTGGAGAACCAAAGTAAGACTTGTGTGGACGTCATTTTCAGTCGGACAAAAAGAACAAGAGTGGGTATGCTTGCAGATCCGCCAGCGGCGGACCGCGTTCTACAAAACAGGAATTGAGTGCCTCGTCTCCCAGGGATATAAATGCCTTAACGCATTTGGAGATTACAACTACATCTACATTACAATCCGTAAGGCACGTAATGGTGAGTGGCGGAGGGTACTGTCAGTACCAATATCTGATCGTTTCAACCCTGTTCCACTCGCGAACAGTGAGTGGGAAGAATGATTCTCGGTAAACCTCTTTATTTGCTCTAATTTCTCGAATTTTCTCCTAGTGGTCAATACGCGAGATGTATGCTGCGGGGAAATAATATGTTTTCTGAGTCCTCCTGAAAATTGCTATCCCGAAATTTCAGTAGTAAATCTCTCCGTGATGCACAACGTCTTCTCTCTTGTAACGTCTACCAGTGGAGTTTTTAGCATCTCCGTAACGCTCTTTCGCCAGCTAAACGACCCCGTGACGAAACGCGCCACTCTTCTTTGGGTCTTTTCTATCTCCTTTATCATTCCTACCTGATAAGAATTCTAGATTCATGAACAATACTCAAGAATCGGGCGAACAAGCGCCTTATAAATCACTTCTTTCGTGCATGAGTTACATTTCCATAAGATTCTTCCGATGGATCTGGGTCTTGTGTCTGCTTTTCCCACTGTCTGTTTTATATGGTCATTCCACTTAAGGTCGCTCCGTATTGTTACGCCTAGATATTTTACGGCAGACTCTGTCTCCAGCTGCTTGTCATCAACACTGTAGTGTATAGTAGGCGATTTCGTTTCTTATGAATGCGCAATATTTTACATTTATTTGCGTTCAGGATCAGCTGAGAGGGTCTTCACCATTCATCAGTTCTCTACAGGTCGTTCTGCAATTTTTTACTACCTGCTGGCGTTGGTATAAACAACTGCGTCTTCTGCGAATAACCTTAAAGCGCATACGATGCTTTCTACTAGATCATTTCTGTATATTGTGCACTGCCACCGTCCTATCACACTTCCCTGTTGTACTCCCGATATTACCTATGAATCTGTCGATTTAGTTCCGTTAAGAGCGACGTGCGTGTCTTGAACCAAACCGCGGCTCTACTCCGATACCCCGTAAGCTCATATTTTTTTCATTAAACGGCAATGCGGGACGGGGTCAAATGTCTTACTGAAATTAAGGAGCACGGCCTCAACCTAAGTACCGTTGTCCACTGCGCTGTAGATCCAATGGAGGATCAGAGCGAGTTGAGTTAGCAGGACCTCTGTTTGCAGAAACCATGTTGATTTTTACAGAGGAGCTGTTCATTTTCCTAGAATGTCATAATTCTTGAGCATAAAACATGTTCCATAATTCTATAACAGACTGACGTCAGCGATATATGTGTATAATTATGTAGAGCTATCTTACGGCCCTTCTTAAAAACCGGAATGATCTGCGCTTTTTTCCAGTCGTTAGGTACCTTTCGTTGCTCAAACGATCTACGATAAATTACTGCTAGAAGGGGAGCAAGTTCTTCGGCATAATCTTTACAGAATCTGGGAATTTCATTTGGTCGTGAAGCTTTTCCACTTCTCAGTGATTGTAGCTGCTTTTCAATTCCGTGACCCCTTATCTCAAAATCGGTCATTTCGACGTTCGCACGACGATTGAAAGGAGGGAAAGATTTACGATCTTCCACGGTGAAACAACTTCGGAAGACCAAATTCAGTATTTCTGCCTTCTCTCTGTTATCTTCCTTTTCTGTTCCGGTGTGGTCGCTGAGAGTATGAATAGATGATTTCGACCCACTTACTGATTGTACATACGACCATAATCTCAGTTGACAACGCCTTACTTTCGAAATCGTTGAACGCTTCTCTCACTGCTGTCCTGAGGCTCACTTTCGCTTCGTTAAGCTTTCGTTTGTCAGCTAGTTGACTTCTCTTGAATCTGAGATGAAGTGCTCTTTGTTTTCGTAGTGCTTTTCTAACGTGGTTGTTAAACCATGGTGGATCTTTCCTATCCCTTAAAACCTTACTCGGAATATACTTGTCTAGGGTGTACTGAACGACGCATTTGAAATTTTTCCATTTGTTCTCCACATCTTCGTCCTCTTTACCGAATATTTGATGGTGCCTTCTGAAATATTCTGAAATTTGTATCCTTTATTGCTGAGCAAATATATCTTCCTACCTTTCTTAACATTCCCTGAAGAACCCGTCATCATAGATGCTGTCATAGCCGTATGATCACTGATACCTTCCTCTACGTTAACTGATTCGATAAGATGGTTTGAATGGAACCATTTCATGGTCCCGCTGTAGCGTGTGTTCGGTTTTCATTCGACTTTCAGAGACAGACAGTTTTGTTACAAGAAAATCTTGCGAGACCCACATGCGCGGTAATATTAAGTTCCGGAGACAGTTTTGGTTCTTGAAAAGTATTTGCTTTCCATGGAACACATCATGTGATGTGAAACTGCTGATACGGATTATTTACTTACAGGTGTAGAATGTAATGTAATGTAATGCATTTATGAAACATTTAATGTTCAGTCTATCGGTTCCTATAACATTTTGTGACAAATGTAACGCTATGTTTTTCTACCTGTATGTTACTATCACTTATTCTACATGTATCTTGTACTCCTTCATGTGATACGCTGATAAAATAATCCTTTAAAATAATCACTGAACAGGTTACAAATAATCGGTTATATATTATTACTGTTTTTTACTATACACAGATGTATCCACGCAATTAACTTTGACACCAATCTTTTTTTTTAACTCTCACCGTTTTTAGAGACATTTTCTGACAGATGCAGTAAAGGATTATGGAACATACAATTATCCTAGTTTCCTCGCATTAAAAACCAGAGCCGGACGGGGTGGCCGAGCGGTTCTAGGCGCTACAGTCTGGAACCGCGCGACCGCTACGGTCGCATGTTCGAATCCTGCCTCGAGCATGGATATATGTGATGTCTTTAGGTTAGTTAGGTTTAAGTAGTTCTAAGTTCTAGGGGACTGATGGCCTCAGAAGTTAAGTCCCATAGTGCTCAGAGCCATTTGAACCATATACATTTAAAAACCAAAAGCGAGGTACAAATATGAGGGTTGGAACTTCAATAGTGGCAATTATTTATTTACAGCTCGTAGAAAATATATACGTGTTTCAAAGTTGTACTAACCTTCCAAGTAGTCAGCAGCAATGTGTATAACCCGTTGCCAGCGATGTGGAAGTCCTAGGACACTCTTAGCAGTGCCAGTTGTGCTGACAGTTCGAGAGGCGCGGTCTATTGCCCGACGAATATGTAGCAGTTCTGAAGCGAATGCCGTGCAGTGTTTCCTTCAGTTTAGAAATCGAGTTTAATTTAGGAGTATTGAAGTCTGGGGAGTACAGTAGGTGGTATGGCACATAGCACCCCCATCAGTCAAAAAAAATCAGTAACAGTTTGCACTGTACATGCTTGAGCATTGTCCTACTAAATGATGGTCAGGTCCTGCAGAAAGTGTCATCACTTCCGTCTCTATGCTGTTCATTTTTGGAACACAACCTACGACCATCCTAGAGACAAAAGTGATGACACTTTCTTGTGCCGGCCGGAGTGGCCGTGCGGTTCTAGGCGCTACAGTCTGGAACCGAGCGACCGCTACGGTCGCAGGTTCGAATCCTGCCTCGGGCATGGATGTGCGTGATGTCCTTAGGTTGGTTAGGTTTAATTAGTTCTAAGTTCTAGGCGACTGATGACCTCAGCAGTTAAGTCGCATAGTGCTCAGAGCCATTTTGAACACTTTCTTGTATGTAGGTGGCGACGTGAGACGATATCTTTTTATTTCTTTTTTGCAAGCGGGTTCTGGGAGGGTGGAGGGAGGAAAGACGGGGATGGGCCTGTGCTGTGATTATAGGACAGAATCTGGGAGAAAATGGCAGTGGTAAATGTAGTCTGTTGTTATATGTCCATTTTTAGTGTTGTATTAATTGGTCAATCAGTTTAAAGACTGTGTGGTTTGCCAACCTGATCTTATCTGTTATAGTTTTTTTGGATATCGTGGTTTTCTTGGAAGGTGAGGACACAAAGAATATCTAAGAGCATGGAAGTACAGGAAAAATCATTCAACTTTTGAGAGCGCTTACAACAATACCGACATAAAATTACTACTAGACACACAGACATTGAAATCATAGCGATAAAACAACAACAAAAGATATCTCCTCAACTTACAAGAAAACTACCATTTCCAAAAAACCCTAACAGAAAACAAACAACTCATAAATTATCAGATCAAATTGGCAAACCTCACATACAAGACAATTTCACTAACCCTCTCTCTCTCTATCTCCCACCCTCTCCCTCTCTATCTCTCTCTCTCTCTCTCTCTCTCTCTCTCTCTCTCTCTCTCTCTCTCACAGACACACACACACACACACACACACACACACACACACACACACACACACACACACACAAAATCGTTTCATAGCGTTTCATAGGTTGACAACAGTGATCACGTGAACGAAAACAAACGAACTGGCATAAAACTGTGGTAGTGAAGAATGGAAAACAGTCAAGAGTCAGATGTAAATAGTTCAGCGCAAGGAATAAAGCAGAATGCCAAAAATTGCCAAGTGCAGATGTGCAATGAAGCCTGTCGACACCAACCACTGCTAGCAAGAGTGGAAATAGCAGATTATGTGAAGAAACGCCGTAAGTAGCTTTCAGACCAACTTTGTAAAGAAAACTCTGTTAACCTAAAGCAATAAAAAACCAAATTATACAAATGAGTGTATCCAATTTACAGAATAACCACAGAAGATGCTTTGCAAATAAAAGCGAAACGCGTATAGTGTAATTCGTTTTAATCAGATTGTAGTCAGCTCATGACAGATAGCCTGTAGTAAACGATGTTAACAGCTGTTGTGGAAGATGGCCACTCAAACGAACGTACAAATTAATAGTAATTAGATTCGTTCATGATTTTGTTATTCGCTGTGAAACTGAGGAAGAACTGCAGTCTCTGTAGACTGGGATGGTTTAAAGACTAAATACTATGATTATGCGTAAACCGAAGGAAGACTAAAGTAATTAAGAGTGGCAGAAGTGAAATCATCTACGAACATAGTATTAAAACTATCAGACGCAGTGAACGTATTGTGGTACACTTGGCAGAATAAATCACTTTTGAAGACGCAAGAGGGCATAGAAGATGACTAGCAAGGGTAAAGACGGGATTCCTGGACAAGAGATGTCTACCAGTATCAAACATCAACCACAGTATAAAGAGAAATTTTATGAGAATTTTTCTATGAAGTATAGCATTTACGATAGTGGATCATGGAGTCAGAGAAGCGAAATAAAATAGAATGGAAACGTCTGCGATGTGATGCTGTATAAGAACGTTGCCAATTAGGTGAACTCATGAAATACAAGGAGATGGTCCTTAGAATTGGCGAGGAGAGGAAGATGTGGAAAACACTGACGAGTAGGAAGAAACAGTATGGTAGCACTCGTTTCAATACATTACGGACTAAAGCCCGTGTTACTAGAATGATCTGTAAAGGGTGTCAACTGTAGGTGAATGCAGAGATTGGAATACATCCAACAAATAAATGAGGACTTTGGGTGTTAATGCTACTTTGTGATGAAAGTCTCTAGTGGGCAGTCAGAGATGGCCCCGCACGCAAGAAGAAGAGTAGAGAGACGAAAAAAAATGGACATATGTCAAATAGAAGTGAAAGATGGTGGGTTACCAGTGGAAAAGCTGGTAACTGGAAAAGAAAGATTTTCACTGCTAATTAGTGATGGATCTGTAAAAAATTCACACGTCACTGAAAGAATTATAGTAGAACTATAATTTTTCTCTCAATATTTGGAATATAAAGCATATTCCTAAGAGTGATACGTAGTAAATATCTCATACCAGCTGAGAACTTATTTCTTCCTTTGGAGCACACTCAACGTTAATTACGCACACACAATGGCTATTACAATACCTTCCTAATCCTGGGTAAATGCAGTGAGTTGTTATTTCTCTGGTAGCCAAATGAATTATAATTTGTCAGTGAGAATTCTCGATACCATGTACGTCTGAAAGTGGAACACCGAATAACACAGGAGAGACTTAGCATACTGAAGCAAGGATCTTTGACACCTCGTAAGTAATGCTAGAAACGTTTTCCGCCATTAACAAAAACCACTTGGGGCTAGTCTCACGCAATAGCCTAGTGCAGCGGTAGCGCGCATCCTAAGTGTGGTAGCTTTGCGCAGCAGATACTTGCATGGCCGTCTCGTCAGAGGAGAAGTCTCGCTTTGCCTCTGTGTGCGCACCGTCTCGTGTGTGTGTGTGTGTGTGTGTGTGTGTGTGTGTGTGTGTGTGTGTGTACGCTCGCTCGCATGCTTTTTTGGCTCGCCCTCGCGGAGCAGACGAATTGGCTGTCAGCAACGCCTCTGACTTCATCGCAACGCGTCGGGCTCGCCCCCACGGCTCAGTCGCAACGAAAACGGAGCCAGCGACGCGCGACGGTTCCCCGTCGCCTCTCGGAACGACAAGCGTAGATTGCCCCACCCGTGCGAGTGTGCCGGGCCATTTCTGAAGCGCAAACGGGCCCTGCAAGAAATGTCTACCGCCACTGTCTAAATCGGTTCTGTCATACGAGAAGTAGGAACCGCCCCGGTTAACCAGTCGTATTAGCTCTCCACTTTCAGGATTCGGACAGGTGTGCCGTCCCCTGACTGAATCCACCTGGTTGATTAACGACGACGTTCGGTGTGCTGGCCATCTTTGATATGGTTTTTAGGTGGTTTTCCACATCCAGCAAGATGAATGCCGGGCAGGTAGGTAAGTCTCGTGTTAGTTACACGTTTTGCAAAAATATAGAAAACGTTCGCACACTTTCGCACAGCTTACATTTTAAGGAGGCCGTTTAGGTTTTATGTTGGTAACGCCACGTAGCGCTCTGTATGAAAATCACTGACTGTGCTGTGTGCAGTCTGTGGCTGGTTTGCATTGTTGGAATATTTGCTATTGAATTGTTGGGCAGTTGGATATGAACAGCGCGAAGGGTTGCGCAGTTGGAGGTGAGCCGCCGTTCTCTGTATTGCAGTAGTTCGAGTATAGTAAGACTTTTGTGAGGTAAGTGATTCATTAAAAGTATAGGTTATTGTTAGTCGGGGCCATTCTTTTGTAGGGACTATTGAAAGTCAGTTGCGTTGCGCTAAAAAAAAATATTGTGCGTCAGTTTAGTGACAATCAGAATAAGTAAAGAGATCGTAGCGGTCGCGCGGTTCCAGACTGTAGCGCCCAGAACAGCTCGGCCACTCCGGCCGGCGTGCCATAGGTCAGAAGGATATCAACTGCGTTTTTTTAAATAGGAACCCCCATTTTTATTACATATTCGTGTAGTACGTAAAGGAATTTGAATGTTTTAGTTGGACCACTTTGTTGTAGATGGCGCTGTAACAGTCAAAAATTTATAAGTGCATGATATCACGTAACATTCCGCTAGTGCGGACGGTATTTGCTTCGTGATACATAACCCGTGTTAAAATAGACCTTTTACCAAATGCGGAAAAGGTCTATATCGTGCTGATGTATGACTATTATGATCAAAATGCCCAACGGGTGTGTGCTATGTATGCTGCTCGATATCCTGGATGACATCATCCATTTGTCCGGACCGTTCGCCGGATAGTTACTTTACTTACGGAAACAGAGAGTCTTCAGCCATATGTGTAACCTCAACCACCACCTGCAACAAATGATGATGCCCAAGTAGGCGTTTTAGCTGCTGTCACGGCTAATCCGCATATCAGTGGCAGACAAATTGCACGAAAATCGGGAATCTCAAAAACGTCGGTGCTGCGATTGCTGCGTCAACATCGATTGCACCCGTACCATATTTCTATGCACCAGGAATTGCGTGGCGACGACTTTGAACGTTGTGTACAGTTCTGCCACTGGGCGCAAGAGAAATTACAGGACGATGACCTATTTTTGCACGCGTTCTATTAAGCGATAAAGCCTCATTCACCAACAGCGGTAACGTAACCCGCATAATATGCACTGTTGGGAAATGGAAAATCCACGATGTCTGCGACAAGTGGAACATCAGCGACCTTAGCGGGTTAATGTATGGTGCGGCATTATGGGAGGAAGGATAATTGGCCCCAATTTTATCGATGGCAATCTAAACGCTGCAATGTATGCTGATTTCCTACTTAACGTTCTACCGATGTTACTACATGATGTTTCACTGCATGACAGAATAGCGATGTACTTTCAATATGATGTATGTCCGGCACATAGCTCGCATGCGGTTGACGTGGTATTGAATAGCATATTTTATGACAGGTGGATTGGTCGTCGAAGCACCATACCATGGCCCGCACGTTCACCGGATCTGACGTCCCCGGATTTCTTTCTGTGGGTAAAGTTGAGCGCATTGTCATTGCATGTGCGAACATTACAGAAGGCGAACTACTCGCTGTTGAGAGGAATGTCTTTACACGTATTGCCAAATGTATTGAGGTTGACGGACATTATTTTGAGCATTTATTGCATTAATGTGGCATTGCATTAATGTGGTAATCACGCGCTAACAGCATGCGTTCTCAGAAATGATAAGTTCACTAAGGTACATGTATAACATTGGAACAACCGAAATAAAATGTGCAGCTGTACCTACGTTCTGTATTTTAATTTAAAAAACCTACCTCTTACAACTGTTCGTTTAAAATTGTGAGCCATATGTTTGTAACTGTTACAACGCCATCTGTCACAAAGCGAAGAAAGTGGTCCAACTAAAACATTCTTATTTCTTTACGTACTACACGCATATGTAATAAATAATGGGGGTTCCTATTTTTAAAAAACGCAGTTGATATCTGCCTGACCTATGACACGCCGGCCGGAGTGGCCGAGCGGTTCTGGGCGCTACAGTCTGGAATCGCGCGACCGCTACGATCGCAGTTTCGAATCCTGCCTCGGGCATGGATGTGTGTGATGTCCTTGGGTTAGTTAAGTTTAAGTAGTTCTAAGTTCGGGGGAACTGATGACCTCAGAAGTTAAGTCCCATAGTGGTCAGAGCCATTTGAACCTATGGCAATGCCATCTAGCCGGTCAACGATAGTGCCATCTGGTTTCCCTCTTCAATCTAGACAAGTTTCGTTTCTTGTAGTTTTTTTCGTTTGACGTTTATTTCGTGAGATATTTGGCCCGGTAACGATCAATTGATCACTCTGTATATATTTTAATTATTTTATTTTTAATTGTAACGGTCTGATTTCAGTCACTTGAAATTTACCTTGTTTATTTTTAAGATTTCTTGTTTGGAGTCCTTCAGCCGTGAAAGATTAGGAGTCTGAAAGTCGTAGTTGTAAAAGATCGGCTATGTGCGCTTTGGTTGTAAATGTGTTATTAAATTACATTACATTACAATTATAAGGTGGAACCGACGCAAACCTTGTTTGGCCCTCTCACATTCCTAATCACTTGTTCTTTCCAGCGGGTTTAGCGGGCGTTTAAGTACCTGTCACTGTCACTTTGTCTCATACAGCGGACATAACCACAATAGTGAGGGAATTAGAGCTATATCTCCTATCTGTGGGTAACTTCCTCTGAGGTGTAAAAACAAAAATAATTCCGTAGTGATTTGGTAAATCCACTTTCTATTTTGGCCGACTGCCGTTAAGCACATCATAACTATCATCGTAATCATCCTTTCAACAAGGACCCTCTATAAAGTTTTTCAGGCACTGTGGTCTTAAGCGACAAGCATCCATTTGTTTATGAATCTCTGTATCCTATTCTTTTAACAAGTTGCTTATTTTGCCCATTGTTCTGCGTTCTCACTGAGCAGATACAGACTTTTGAATACTTTTTCTTCTCTCTCAAAAAAGTAAGGAGTGGTACGACAGGAGGACAAAGGTGAAGCCTCCATTTACTGCCATGCTTTAATCTTTTATAAATAACTCTCACAAAACCCCATAAAACCAACAGACTTTTCTCTTGAACGTGTAAGCTTTCACTGGCATCATACTGATAGCACACCAAACTATGGAAAACTTTCACCAATGTTAGAAAATATGGTGCAGATATCGGTGCAATATGCCTCGAGAACCAACGGAAGTCGCAAAATGTTAGCAGAGATACAGGGCCTTTCTGAAAGCACTATCACATTATAAACAGACTCTTTTAATCATACATCCGTCGAACAAAAAAATGTGATCAGAAGATGGAAGGTGACAGGTCACACCAATTTACAAGAAGGGCGCAGGAAGTGATCCTCATCCGTTGTGGAATCTTAGGAAATAATCTGAGTTATAAAGCAATGTACTTGGAACAATTTTTCCATGTCAACCAGCATGGATTCCCAAATATCACTCTCTTCCCATCTGACAAACAATCTTTTTTGTTTTCTTCCTCATTTTTGGATCCTGAATTTACTAAATAGTTTGATGTCGCCCCCAACGAATTCTTCTCCTGGGCTAACCTCTTCATCTCAGAGAAGCACTTGTACCCTGCATGCTCAAAAATTTTCTGGGTGTATTCCAATCTCTGTCTTCCCCTGTAGCTTTTACCTCTACAGCTGCCTCTACTATAATGGAGGTTATTCCCTATTCCCTGATGTCTTAACATACGTCCTGTCGTCTAGCATCATCTTTTATTTCAATTTTTACCGAATCATCCTTTCTTCTGAGATTTTGTGGAGAAATTTCCCATTCTTTATCTTACTAGTCCACCTGATTTTCAACGTTCTCCTGTAGCACCATATCCCAAACGCCTCGAGTCTCTCCTGTTCCAGCCTCTTCAGTGTCCATGGTGCACTGTCACACAGTGCTGTGCTGCGAATTTATTCCTCCAATTAAGGGCTGTATTAGATATCAGTAGAATTCTCCCAGCCAGGAATGACCACTTGGCTCTTTTGATCTTCCCTGTTCGTGCATCATGGGTCATTTTTCTTCCAAGGTAGTAGAATTCCTTGTCTTTGTCTACTTCGTGATCACCTATGTTAGTGTTAAGTTTCTCGCTGCTGCTATTTCTTACTTATTTCGTATCTTTCTGGTTTGCTCTCAGTCCATAATCTATACTAACGCCTGTTCATTCCCCAGAACAGGTCTAGTAATTCTTCTTCACTTTCACAAAGGATTGCAAGTTCATCAGTGAATACCATCATTGGTATCCTTTCATCCTCACTTGAATCTTCCTATTATATTCGGTGTATATACCGAACAGCCGTGGTTAAAGACAGTATTCTCGTCATGTAACATTTTTAATCCTAGCACTTAGTCCTCGGTCTTGTAGTCTTATTTTTCCCTCTTCATTTTTGTACATACCCTATATTAAACATCTTCCCCTATAGCTTACTCCTTCCCCCCACAACCACTATATAATCTCTCATGATTATTGGATTTTCATTTCCCTTTACATACTGAATTGCTTGTTCACTATACTCATATTCTCTCTTTATTTGTTTTTCTTGTGACGTCGACATGTATACCTGAACTATTGTTGGCGGTGTTGGCTTGCTGTCGACACTGATGACATCAATCCCATCACTGAACTCTTCATAGTGACTCACTCTCTGCCCTACTTTCTTATGCAAAACGATTCCCATTCCCCCTCATACCATTTCCTGCTTCAGATGATGTTATCCTATATTCATTTAACACGAAATCCCTATCTTCTCTTCATTTTACATCACTGAACCCTACTGTATCCAGTGAATGCCTCTGCATTTCTCTTTTCAAATGTTCTAGCTTTCTTTATACGTTCAAACTTCTGACATTCTAAGATCATCTAATGTTATCCCGTTATTGGTTATTCCAATTTTCTCATGGTCAGCTCCTCTTTGGCAGTCCACTCGCGCAGATCCAAATAGGGGACTAGCCCGAAATCTTTTCACAATGGAGAGATCATCATGACTTTTTTTCCCATTACGTGCCTTATGTTTTGTAAATTCAAATTACGTTTCTTTAATGTAGTGGTTTCCACCGCCTTCTTCATCTTCGTGCCTCTGATCATTGCAGTTTCTTTCGCCTTTAAGGGCACTCATCCATCCCAAGGGCGGCTTTTTCACATGGCCGTCGGAAAAACTAGGTTAGCTTCTTATTTAGGATGTGCTAGGCTTCGGTTTCTGAGTGATTTTTACTCAGAATTCAAGCAGTGGCTGGGTTTGAACCCGGGACCCAAGTTTTGAGTAACTGTCGAAGCCCCCAGGCTGTGGCTAAGCCATGTCTCCGCAATATCCTTTCTTCCAGGACTGCTAGTTCTGCAAGGTTCTCAGGAGAGCTTCTGTGAAGTTTGGAAGGTAGGAGACGAGGTACTAGCGGAAGTACAGCTGTGAGGACGGGCCGTGAGTCGTGCTTGGGTTGCTCTGTTGGTGCCGGCACGGTAGCTCAGCATGTTCGGTCAGAGGGCTAGCTGTCCTCTGTAATAAAAAAAAACTGAGTTAATGGATCAACAACGAACTGTGTGTCTTTCGACGTCCGCCCAGAGCAGATGCAACGAACGAAAACGAACAAAATGAGATTAAAAAAAAAGTTGGTAGAGTACTTGCCCACGAAAGGCAAAGGTCCCGAGTTCGAGTCTCGGTCCGGCACACAGTATTAATCTGCCAGGATGTTTCACATCAGCGCACACTCCGCTGCAGAGTGAAAATCTCATTCTGAAGAAGATATTCCTCGATCAGGTGGATGCAGTAGTACCTTACTATTGGAAATCAGTGCACGAGGGTTTATTAGCGAATAAAGGACCATATTGCTATGAATCGAATTTAGTTACTGAACTGAAGATTTCTTGATACAGAGATCACAGCATGGAATCTTTGTAGGAGAGTCATCGAAAGACATAGAAATGACTTTATGCTTGCCCCAAGGAATTATAATCGAAGGCTTGTTGTTCGCGATGTGTAGTATTCGGGAGGCAATGTATTCTGAGACATTTTGCAGATGCTGCAACTACGTATAATGAAGAACTGTATGATAAAAGCTACGCACATATACTGTTTAATATATATTAAATTTCAAAATGTTACAGAGATTATCAGTTTGCTTTAAAAGTTCAGAGATGCGCTTTCCCCAAATCGAAAATGACTGCAATCTGAATCTGTCACAACTATGATCAGCCAACTGATACAAATATCTAGTCGTAAATTTTTTTTTGTATGAAGCGGAAATACCATATAGCGGCAGTCCCAGGTAACAAAGGTGGCAGACATATGTTCAGTGGGAGATTACAAGGAAAATACAGCTAGTTTACAAACATGATCGCTTTGAGAGTTTCTCTGCAATTCAGCCTAGAATGTTGCTAAAGTGTTGGGGATCCATATCAAATAGGACCTGAAAGAGATAGTATAAGTACAGAAAGAAAGGCAGCACGAAACCTTATATAGTTTCCGGAGATACTGATGAACGTAGACTGCAAACTATTCACAACAGGTACCCACAGTCATGGGATGGAATACTAACCTTAATGAAGCAGCTCCAATTGGAATTGTAGAAATGCACCACAACCGCTAAATATTGTTCCTGTAGAGGGCGTGGGTATGAGTTTGAACTAGACAGTCTTCTAAGCCATCTTTCTCCTGCGCTCCATGCGTGAATGCAGCGGGAAACTGAAATACTAACTGGCACAATGGAGAGTTCCCTACAAAGTGCTTTCCTCAATATAGATGTACTTGCACATGTACCCCATATTCTACAAGATGGGTTACTATAGTTTAATGTCTTACTATGTGCCTACCAGACTATTTTCACTCTTCTGTTTATTCCCTTTATGCCAAGTACTATATTTACATTATTTCGAAACGACGCAGTTTATAGCCCTTATCTAAGGTACCAGAGGGCGTTATGGCCCACATAACATCTGAAAAATTTTAAGGCCATTTACGATAGATTTCTCTAAAAATCTGTACTCATTTGTTAGCTGGAGCGTTCTTGATATGTAAAAAAAAAAAAAAAAACAATAGTCGTAATTTTAAGCTGAAATTTAAATTGGATAAAATTGCTGTTTTCCGAAAGTCTACATTTGGGTCATAACAACACGTGTATATGAGTGGCCCACTGATTTTGTATTTCAAGCACTGAACATGTTTACTCAGGAACTCAAAATGCAATGAAGAAATGTATTTGTGAATAAGTGCAATGACGTCAATTTAAAAAATATATATATTACTTCCAAACTGTTGCTGAAAACCCAAAGTTTAATTTTCGCAGTTCGATTCATATTATTATTACTTGTAAATAGGGTTACACGAATTAAATTATAATTTTCACAGGTGCGGCAAATAAAATGTTCGTGATCTTCTTACGACAAACCGTACATTCACCATGAACATTAATTACCACACATTATGCTCTGTCTCATGTCCCTCAAAGAACATATTTCTAACAAACTGAGCAGTACCAGCCCGTCTGGGATGGTATTTTATCCTCTTGCTCTTAGCCTCTTTAATATGAGGATTTTATTTCTTTCCTCCTACTGGTCGAATCAGTTACAGTTTTTCTGGCGTTGACCGTTGTTTCTTCAAGTGCGCTCCACATGAACTGATAGCCAGTTTTCTATTACTGGCTTTTTTAATTTCCACCCCCTTGTGTGTGGGGAAATACTCAACAAGCGAGATTTGACCTGACGACTTTTCATCCAAATTATGCTTCGATTGTAAAGGTGTTTTGGGCTCTTCTTGAGTGCTGAAGTCTCAAATGAATTGTAGTAGATGCTTCCGGAGTCTGCTGAAGATGCTGAAACTCGCAGACGACATTTGGAAGTCTTCTTGGTTGCAAATATCTTTGTGAGAAGAGATGAAAGAACTGAAAGCCCTGACTGTGGGTTATCCAAATGTTGATTAAGTTGAGGAGTTTCGTGGTGATAAGGTTTATCCGCTGTGGCACTAAGCGCTCATGCCCTTTTCGGGTGGTTGAATGCTCGAAGAGGTGTGTACCCGTGTGTCTTTGTATTGGCACGCATGATTGAACTTTGTCCCCTGTAGTAATTGGGTATGTCTCTGAAACTTCTCTGAAATTTCGGTTACCTCTTTGTTGACGTCATAATACAGTATTGCCTCTTGATCCCAAAAACTCCGAAATCACCGAAAACATTCCTATCAAAAGGCTGTAACTAATGTGTGGTAGTTGAGGGCAAATAATAATAAATGGTATTGTTTTAAGCAGCAGCATCACAGATTTTGGAGTCTAAGTGACATCTGGCTAAATCATCAACAATGATTTTGCCTGTGGCTTCAACCTGGCAAGGTGATGTATAAAGTTTACAGAGGTGTCAAAGCGCGTATACTTTTTTTCCATAATATGGTTTCTTCTTTGACCTTTGAATGAAACCACTGAAGGGATGATTATAGCAACAGCCCTAGAATAAGCCACGATAGTGGTACTTTCCCCCTGCTCTTTGGCGATTATACGAACTTATTTAGCCCATTTTTGTGCCGAAACTGACGGATCGTTATGGAAGTGAAAAGTGCTATCTATTTCATCGATATTAATATTCCTTCAGGACAATTAAAGAAATTGTGCTAATCAAAAATTGCTTTTATTTTTAGGAAATTATCGTTAACAGTTGTGCCCAAGCAGTGTTCTGGGACAGTGATTTTTCTTTTGCTACTTCAGGGCTTCTCGTTAAAAATTTTTCAACCACCTATCAACCTCCTCTCGTAAAAACTTGTTGCTGATATTTTTTTAAGAAGAATATACCTAAATATTAAACTTTTATGTATTAGATAACAAACATTATTCATTTCGAAAACGCGAGTGCATGAGTCTTTCTCCTGTTCAACAGGGAGGTTACATTTCACACATTGTTCACATCAATCTACAATCCTAGGAGAGGTATCGGCGAAGATTGCGCCTCGGTAACGGAAATCCTGTTTTCTTTCACCTCTTGAAAGCCTCGAAGGATTCAATTGTCCATTTACTCCACTTCTTCAGTTGGTTGCCAACAGGATTACCTTGTTTCCCCACTACTACCGAATATCTGCAAGGAAGAAACATTATTACTGCTTTCATTTTCTTAGAATATCGTGTTTGTGATATGACCCTCCTGGCTATAACTGTGTTAGTTATACACTTCCCGGCAAGGCATGGACCGTATCAATACAATGGTTATTTATTTTATAAAGAATGTCTCATAACCACGATATTATTTAATTAAACAGAAATTAATTCATTAATAGGCTCTACGTAGCTGAATGATGAAATAGCAACAATCAAAACATGTTACTACGTTTATTAGGTAATAAAATAGATACCTCGGATCTGGGAAAAAAATAACAACGGAGAGTCCAGCTTCGTTTTCCTTTAGCAAATGGCGACATCCAGTCACGGCTACCACGTCCCTCCCTAAACCAACAGACCTAATCGACTTTTGCGAAGTTTCTGTTGTGTATCTTACTACCATATACCGGGAGCTATGCTTGCTAAGCTCTCAATGAAAAATAAGCCAAACACGAAATGGGCCAAAACACCCTTACGTACCTTACTACACGTTGTGTTCCTGGAAGCACCACTTTCCACCAAAAGAATATGTCAGGTGTAACAAACACGATGATTTTCTAAATGTAACATCCGTGTCCCCATTTTCTAAGACAACTGGGGCAACTTGCATCTTCTAAAGATGAGCTGTAGCCGTCACCCGTATTGGGTTCTTTTCCGCCAACTGCAAACTAACGTACAAGCAAAAAAACAGTGCAAAACGAAGTGGCAAATGACAACTATCTCAGTGCTAATAGGTAATGAAATTCTGAAATTTTGGAATGTCACTTGATTTCCTTTTATTCACAGTATGATAAAATCTAGAAAACGGTTCCTAGAGCCATCAACTTTTAATACTCACAGCAAAGTTCCCAGAGAGTACTTATTTATAGATCACTAAAAAAATTAGCAATAAAATGCCCCATACGACGTGATAATTTACACGGCATCTCACATACACGTTTACCGAGGCAACTTTAATAAATGTGTTCCATCACTGGGCGAATCTGCATTTTATACATGAAATAACTTGTTACCTCCAAAGAAAGCGATGGCCGACTGGTAGTAGGCTATCAAAAGGTTTGGCACATGCCGTCTTAGGTCTCACTTGCGACTTGTCCTTTGTGTCTAACAATGAGTGTATATTGTAACTAAAATTTGTGTTTAGTCTCTGAATGCGAACTGAATGTTACAGAAATTATTGCCGCCAAGTTCTTAGTGGAAGTAAAGTGAGCTACATACTGGGAGATGTATATTAACAGTGAATAGTAAATCTAAATAAAGACACACACGCTTCTCGTCGTCAAGCCTGGTAGTTGAATCCGCGCTGTCTCTACAGGCGCCAGCACTATACGGTTCCCACTCACCCCACCGTTCTCACGTTCTGAGACCACGTGTCGCATCTTGTGACGGTACAAATGGTACTACCCCACAGTGACGTGAATAACACTATACTGTACGTTAAAGCGCAACAACAAAATATAATAACGTGTAGGCAGCGATGTGCTGTCAATGCCACGTTGTCATCAGTTCTGAATGTTGATTTCAGCTGCGGAAAACGGACATATGACTGCTTTTCTGCATTGTAGATGAACTGGCACTCACTTGCTCCTATTCACAGAACTGCTACCAATATGCGGAGATAGGCAGACATTCATGGAATTGAACAGTTACAGATGTTGAAGTATCTAATGGAAATGTTTGGAAAAGGTGGGTTAGATGTGCTTGCCATAACTGGGAGGTCTCGCAAAATGGACACGTCATTTGGAGCAGGGCGTATAACAAAAATGTTTATCAAAGAATACCAAATATGCAGTGGGAAACCGTAGTGTCATGTCTAGCACTGAATCGTAATTTACGTTAATGTTGGAGAGAAGAATCACGAAGAGGATTTTTGAAGAACAATAAGGAGTGCAGAAACCTAAACATTAAGAACCGATGGTGTTTCAAATAATAAGAAAAATAAGTCAAATCATTTACTGAACTGTTAGATAGGGCTAATAACAGGAAGATGATGAAACAAATCTGGAAAAGAAATCAAGAGCAAGCTGGTTCCGAGAATTGAAAATAATTCTCTCTCTCTCTCTCTCTCTCTCTCTCTCTCTCTCTCTCTGTCTCTCTCTCTGTTCATACCATCAGCTCTTGGAAAGCCCATCTTCACCGACCGACTGCCGTGCCATTCTCGACCTTCTGGCGTGATCGGGTGCGGATATAGAGGAGCGTGGGTTGTGCACACCGCTCTTCCTGACACTGCCACTTCTCTTGCTTGTAGGTGCTGTTACTAGGTCAGGTAGCTGCTCCTTTGGCATCACGTGGCTGAGTGTACCCCAGTAGTTCAACAGTGACATTGGCCCGGATGATTTTCGTCCAAGTGTCCACTAAGTCGAATAGCGATCTGACAGGCCCTGGTGTATGACCGAGGCACTGTGTTTGACGAAAGGGTGGGTCGTAAGTATGTAGCGTTTTGGTTTTGCATGTTCGTATTTGGTTCCTATGGGCTACTTATCGACTGTGTAGTTCACTGTTGCTATTTGTGCTTAAATATTGTAATTTTGAGATAGTGTGTGATGTTGTGGACCCAGCCAGAGTGGCCGAGCGGTTCTAGGCGATGCACTCAAGAACCGTACGACCGCTACGGTCGCAGGTTCCAATCATGCCTCGGGCATGGATGTGTGTGTTGTCCTTAGGTTAGTTATGTTTAAGTAGTTCTAAGTTCTAGGGGACTGATGACCTCAGCAGTTAAGTCTCATGGTGCTCAGAGCCATTTGAACTATTTTTTTGAGGTTGTGGACGCTAGAAGATGGAGTGCCAAGTGGAGATATCTGAATATTTTCTACATATTCTACTGTCTGAGTTCAGTAGAGGGATTATATCAGCGGAGGCACCACACTAGACGGAACACGACCCGAAAAAAGTTTCCTCGTTTTGAGGAGGACAGTTGTGATATTGATCACTCTCCACATTCAGGAAGACTTTCGGGGTTTGATGAAAATCGTTTAAACACATTAATCCACAAATATCCATACCACTCTACTCGATTACTGGTAGATGTGATGAATTGTGATCCTTCCATAGTTGTGTGACATTTGCATGCAACGAGGAAGTTTCAGAAATCGGATGTAGGAGTATCGCATTGCTCTAAGCCAAAATCACAAAAATCGGCGGTTGGTGGTGATTTGTGCATCTCTGCTTGTTCGTCATGAATTGGCTCGTGAACAACAGGAACCATTCCTATTCTGTATCGTTTCTGGTGACGATAAATGATGTCTTTAAAATAACATAGGAAAAGAAACGAATGGTTGAGCCTAAACAAAATAGCAACTGTACAAAGACTTTTGTGGATCTAAAAAAGTTAACTTTATGCATATAGTGGAAAACTATTAATTGCTTCCTCGATATGTAAACATTACCGCTGATATTGTCAACAGGTGAGACGTTTTGCACACGCAATCCCATAACGACAAGAAAGATGGCGCGAAGTGCTGCTACTCCACGATAACGCCCGCCAGCATTATGCTGGCCTAACAAAAAATTATTCCGCACTAGCCTTATTCAGCCGATCTTGGGAACTTATTTTTTCACTTCTTCCGCTATCTATTTAACAAACTTCAACTAGATGAAAGTGCACTCCGAACACAGCTCGACGAGTTCTTCGCCTTAAAATCACGGGTTCCTACAGTCGCGGAATCGAAAACTTAGCCCAGTGTAGGCATACTGTCGTCTACTCGCTGTGTTTGCTAAATTTATTGAAAATAGGTATCAATTAAGGCAGCAAGCCAATAGGTAACAAACAAAGATTAAAGCAGAAAGAAGTATTTGCCGAAGGTAAGTGTTAAATTTGTGCAATTCCAAAGCGGAACCAACAAGGAATCATGTATGAAGCGGTCTGAACAAAGAGTCATGGAGGAATGATGAAAAAGCATTATTGTCACGTGTTGCCAGGTGGCTAATACATAAGAAAAACGCGAGAGAGGGCGTTCTTTTGATGCCACCTATATGGTTGAGGAATGTTTGCCAGGGTCTCCGAAATATTGAGTTCTTAGTTACGTAATAATGCCACGACACAGTCAGTAACATTTAGCCCGAAAGTTAATGACGTTTGTGACTACAGAGCGTCATTTCTACTACTGCACTGAATATTATCTCAGTCACTGACTAACACAGACACCATGTCAGCAACATGTTCACGCTGGTGAATGGTTAAGGGAAACTGGCCCCTGTTTTGCAGCTGGGACAGTTACGAGTAACGCCAGAGGAAACGATGGCGGCGCACCGGGCACCGCGTACTGCTAATGTGTACTCGGCTCGGCACAGCAACCGTAATCGCAGCGCTAGATGACGACGGGCCGGGGGGTGGGTGGAAGTACGGGCAACCGGAAGCGCGTATGGTCGGCAGAGGCCACGTATCACACCGCTGCGCGGGACTCCGCTTCCGCCACCGTTTCCATATCGGCCGGAAAATGCGCAACCACGCGGTGGCACGGCTGCGGCAGGTCCCCACCGTAAACGCCGTGCGCGCCGGAAAGCATACCTCACAGGGGCAGCCTGTAAAGCGGGCGCGCGCTACACTTCCCCTATCGAAATATTTGCATCAGCGCAATAAACAACAGCGAAAAAAAATCATTTGCGCCGCACTTAACGTGCTGGCTCGGCGCTTTTATTTTGCGGTTTGTGTGTGTGTGTGTGTGTGTGTGTGTGTGTGTGTGTGTGTGTGTGTGTATGCGTGGCATTTAATCTCATCGCAAATTTATTTTGAATGCTCAAAGAAACGTTATTCATATTGTAAATAAATATGAATGAGAAATAGCGAGTATACCTGACAACGCAACTGATGCTAAATTAACACTGCCTGTGTACCAGCGTTTATGATTTCTTTACCACATTCTCAAAGCCAGCCACATAAAATCAGAAATATTTGTTGTTTAAGAACTCCGATGAATGAAATGTATTATGACATTTCTGTATGACTATTACAAGTGACATATGTGTAATGTGCTAACGGGGAGCACGTTTTTAACGAAGACGACTCAACAGATTCCAAACCCACTACGATGTGGTTTAATTTCATTTTCCATTCTTATCGTCTAGTAAGGATTGAGTGCCATATTTGTTTCATTACTGTATTTTTAGATCTCCTGATTCATCGCTTGTGCTTCGTTTGTTTGCAGAAGGTCTTTTTTGCCATCGCAAGACTTCCAGAAGTGTCGAAAGTTTACCTCTGATGCATATTCTACTGTCGATCGGAATGTCGTTTATGTATTGCATTAGATGTGAAGACGATATATAACTCCCGCATGACTTTCTCTCTCTTTTCTTCGACCTCCTACTGAAGGAGGTCCTGCATATTTTGTTACTACAATTTTGTGATAATTATAGTAACGAGTTGCTGAAAATAAAATTTATTTTAATTAGTAGTGTGTGCGTAAAAATCTACTCCAATCATACAAACGCTTTTATGCTTTTTCAGCCCGTTAAATGGAATGAAAGTGATGGGTTTGGTGTAGCAGAAGCTCACTTTTTGCATTAAAATTAACAATTACACGGTCAGGCGTCATCAAGCTTATCATCATTATCCAGCTATGACCTCGGACTATAAAAAACCCGTTTCGACGAGGAAAGGTTTTTTTATGCTACTAAAGACATTCTTGCGTGCTACCACTGGATTAATGTTCTTTTCTCGCCGGCTTTGTAATGGGAAGTGTTGAGTTTCAAAGCATATCTCTGAATCTGAATTCCTTTGTATGTGGCATCACAATTACCCCGATAGCTGTACGGAGAGATTCTTTAATCGAAAGAGTGTCGCACTCATTATATAGTGTTGTGGTGTAACTTGAGGGAGTACGCCTATTTTGGGTATTATGACTCAGTAAATCGTACCCGTTACTCACAGATGATTTCTGGAATTTTCTAAGCGGTGCTGCTTTCTCTCTGGTTTGGGGCGTTGTCTTGCTACATTACGTCAACAATGCCCCAGCCTTACGGGTCACCTGCGTATATAAACACAACTAGTCATTCGATTGCTTCAGGATGCGCTTGCGTGACGCCATGCAGCGTACACTGTCAAATGATTTTGCTAAGGAGTTGTTTAACGGTCTGACAGAATTATGTGGGTTCGTGGGATAATAGTAATTTATGATTCGGTTTATTCGCGGAAAGATACGGCGAATCGTTCATGACATACGTGGAACAAAATTGTTCGTTTGTTTCAAAGCTAGTGACCGGTAATTGCCGTCAGTAAGGCAGTCAGGCAGCAGCAGCCGGCCGAGACAGAAGCAGCCACGGGGAAGTAACCGAGTTCATAACCAGGGGAGAACTGTATAATTTCATCTGGATGATTTGACAGTTCGGATTTTGAGTTTCTGTGTGTTATTTTAATATATAATGGACACAGTTCTCGCGTTTTCGTTTGCGTCAGAAAGTAAATCGATTTTGTGACATATCAGGTAAGAATTATTTACTCTCACCTGAGTTCGGTCTCACCTAGTTTCCCTGAGCCGTGACTTCAAAAATGGTTCAAATGGCTCTGAGTACTATGGGACTTAACTTCTGAGGTCATCAGTCCCCTAGAACGTAGAACTACTTAAACCTAACTAACCTAAGGACATCACACACACACACCCATGCCCGAGCAGGATTAGAACCTGCGACCGTAGCGGTCGAGCAGTTCCAGAATGTAGCGCCTAGAACCGCTCGGCTACTCTGGTCGATAGCCGTGACTTCCTGCGATGCTCTGGGCAGGATAGTTCTCTGTCGAAGTTACACTCTTTGCGTCGTCGTGGTTAGCGCGTTCCATTTAGGACGGCCGGGTCTCGCGTGGTGGGGGGAGACTCAGTCGGGGCAGCGACGGAAACTCGGTCGGCGGCAGTGACAGGGTAGACAGCGCACGGAACATGGCGAGTAGTCAGTCGGCGCTTGGTGTACTGAGTACTGCGAGGACGCACGTTCTCGACATTACGACGCCGGGTGTGGCGACTAGCCGAACTGGAGTGCTGAAGCAGTCACTGGTCAACATGGGCTGTTGGATTTAGTATTTTAGTGGACTGTGTATTAATACTGGATTTGGCCTAGAAACCGTTACTGGCGTGCGCAGTACCTCCTGCCTGTTGTTGTCACTTGAGCTATTGAACAGGGAATTCAGACGCGCGGCCAATATGAACACCAAACTTCGAGAGTGTGCTGATAACTGTGTAGATCTTTCAGGCTATCATAAGATCATATTGCAGAATGTTTTCCATAAGAACTAATTCACGTATATGTGAGATCTTGCTTCTGAAATCTAATAGCTTTTACAAATTTTTATTTTTCATATTCACAAGGCCTGATAACTGACCTAATTTCAGAGATAGTGAGCTCAGATTTGCAGTTTTGTGAAACTTACATTGGTGTAAAGCAGTTTTTCTTATCAATTTAAAATTGGGGCCATAAGGCTGTTTTTCTTTTACATTTTTTTTAATTATTCTCACTGCTTTTATACAACTGAATAATCGGTGTAGATAGCCGCAATTTGCAAGTGCCAATTAATCATTGTGTTCTTACCAGTGCTCTGTTTGAAACAACGTGGTGAAAATAAAATTTTGTATCGTAGAATGGGGTCAGCATTCCACTCCCACAGCCCATGTGCCCTTCTTAGCAATTCTATACTTTAACACTCACCTAGCTCTGTTTTTGAATCTGTGTGTATTAACCTAATTTAATAGACACCGTTCTGGCGTTTCCATCAGGGTCTACAGTGGAGTTCCGCAATTTGCAAGTGCCAATTAATCATTGTTCTTACCAGTGCTCTGTTTGAAACAACGTGGTGAAAATAAAATTTTGTATCGTAGAATGGGGTCAGCATTCCACTCCCACAGCCCATGTGCCCTTCTTAGCAATTCTATACTTTAACACTCACCTAGCTCTGTTTTTGAATCTGTGTGTATTAACCTAATTTAATAAACACCGTTCTGGCGTTTCCATCAGGGTCTACAGTGGAGTTCCGCTGGACGTGCCGATAGTCCATTTGTTTCGGTAGCGTAGTTTTCCACGTATTTAACATGAATAGGGACTGTGATTGTTGTGTGTTTATGCGAGCCGAGTTGGTGACACATCACTCTCAGATCCTGGCTGCGATGGCTTCAGTTACGCAGTTTGAAGCTGCAGTGTATAGGCACCGCGTTTGTAAACTGGACATTGTTATCCAACGGACGTCCAGCACGTCAGAGTCCTGCGAGTGGTCCTCAATGGTGGCCAGCCCAGTTACTGCTCGCACTGAGGTTGACATGTCACCTGTGGCCGAGTTGGAGGTCACCTCAGTGCGTGGCAGGTGGCGAAAGGTCTATGGCCGATACTGTTGCTCATCCAGATGCAGTAGCCTGTCCTGTTTCAGAGGAAACCTCTCAGCCTGCAAGATATGGGCAACCACAGAGGGTGGGATTATTGCTAGTTCGGGGCTCCAATGTTAGGCGCGATATAAGGCCCCTTAGGGACATGGCTAAGAGGGAGGGGAAGAAAGCCAATTTGCACTCCGTGTGCATGCCGGACGTGAAAAGGTTCCTTTCGGATGCCATGAAGAGCACAGTGTGTAGCCAACGGCTGGCGGTGGCTCACGCCGGTACCAATAATATGTCGCTTTTGGGTGGAAGAAATGCTCTCTGGTTTTGAGCGGCAAATAGAAGTGATGAAGGCTGCCAATCTCGCTTGAGAGATTTACAGCATAGTCGACAGGATCGATTGTGGAGCTATGGTACAGAACCAAGTGAGGGGACTGAACCAGAGGCTCAGACGTTCTATTACACTTTAGGCTACAGATTCCTCGACTTGCGCCATAGGAAGGTTGGGTCTCGGGTTCCGTATAATAGGTCATGAGTCGACCACGCGTAGGAGGCAGCTACACGGACAGCAGGGGCTGTGTGGCGTGGACTGGGCGGTTTTTTAGGTTGGGGGTATCAGGAAAACACAAAAATGGTTTCAGTCTCAAAGGGTGCAAGCCGAACACAGGATGAACGTAGATACAGAAACCATAGGTATAACAGTTGTAAATTGTCTTCGCTGTGTTGGGAAAGTACGAGAGCTCCACAAGCTGATAGAAAGCACCGATGCTCAAATCTGTGTAGGCGCTGAAAGCTAACTAAAGCTGGAAAGCCGAAATTTTTGCAAAGAACCTAGCTGCTTTCCGAAAGGATAGGACAGACACATTTGGCGGTGGCGTGTTTGTTATGTTTTAGGTTGTCATGAAATTGAAGTAGATAGTTCCTGTGATTTCGTTTGGGCAGAGTCATTCTTGGCAACCGGAATAAAGTAATAACTGGGGCCTTTTACCGACATCCCAATTCAAATTATACAGTTTCAGAAAGATAAAAGGAAACTTGAGTTTCATTTCAAACACGTACCCGACTCATACGTTTGTAGCTGTTGGTGATTTACATTTACCCTCGATATGTTGGGGAAAAAACGAGATTAATTCCGGAAGTACGCATAAAACTTCATCCCAAATTGTACTATACGAGTCCTCTTAAAATGAGCACATGCGAGTATTAAACGGTTGTCAAAACACACTTGACCTCTTAGCAACAAACAACAGTGAGCTCATGAAGAGCATCAAACCGGATACCGGGATTAGTGAACAATGAGATGTGATAGCGACATTGAATACTTAGCCCCCAAATGATCCAGAAGTAAACGAAAAACGTACATTTTGGAAAGAGCTGATAAAAATTCTCTTGATGCCTTCCTGAGAGACAGTCTCCACTCCTTCCAAATTAAAAATACACATTATGCGATCAGAAGTATCGGACACCTGGCTGAAAATGACAAGTTCGGGACTCACTCCATCGGTAATGCTGGAACTCGGTATGGTGCTGGCCCATCCTTAGCCTTGATGACAACTTCCACTCTCGCAGGCATACCTTCAATCAGTTGCTGGAAGGTTTCTTGAGGTATGGCAGCCCATTCTTCACGGAGTGCTGCAGTAAGGAGTGGTATCGATGTCTCTCGGTGAGGTCTGGCACGAAGTCGGCGTTTCAAAGCATAAAAAAGGTGTTCTTTAGGATTCAGGTCAGGACTCTGTGCAGGCCAGTCCCTGATAGTGATATTACCGTCGTGTAGCCAGTCCATGACAGGCCGTGAATTATGAACAAGTGCTCGATCTTGCTGAAAGATGCAGTCGCCATCCCCGAATTGCTGTTCAACAATGGGAAGCAAGAAGGTGCTTGAAACATCAATGTAGGCCTGTGCTGTGATATTTCCACGCTAAAGAAAATGAGGTGAAAGCCCCCTCAGGGGAAAACAACAATCTTTCAATTACCACCACACACGCTGGCAGATAATGTTCACCGGGCCTACACTATACTCATACCCTACCATCGGATCGCCACATTGTGTACCATGGCTAGTCACTCCACTCATTGCTTTTGCAGTGTTTAATCGTCCTATATTTACGCTCCTTACACAAAGTGAGGCGTCGTTTGGCATTTACCGGCGTGGTATGTGGCTTTTGAGCAGCCGCTCGACCATGTAATCCAAGTTATCTCACCTCCCGCCTGACTGTCTCAGTACTTGCAGTGGATCTTAATGCAGTTTGGAATTCCTATGTGATGGTCTGGATAGATGTCTGCGTAGTACACATCGCGAACCTCTTCAACCGTCGGCGGTCTCTTTCGATCAACAGACGAGGTCGACTTGTACGCTTTTGTACTGTACGTGTCCCTTCACGTTTCCACTTCACCATCACATCGGAAACAATGGACCTAGGGATGTTTAGGAGTGTGGAAATCTCGCTTAAAGACGTATGACCCAAGTGGCACCCAACAATCTGACCACGTTGTAAGTTCGTGAGTTCCTCGGAGCTTCCATTCTGCTCTCACATGACGTCTAATGACTACTGAGGTCTCTGATATGGAGTACCTGGCAGCAGGTGGCAGCACAGTGCACCTAATATGAAAACAGTATGTTTTTGGGGTATCTCGGTACTTTTGATCACATAGATGTGGCTTGAATTCAAAGAAACATTATCGACAGCATTGGAGACATTTATAGCAAATAAATTAACAAACGACGGAGATGATGATCCTCTGTATAAAAACCGTGTCGTAGCACAGTGACAGAAATAACGAAAGCAACACGCCAAATGTAAACTGTCACAAAATCTCTTAGATTGGCAATCTTTTACAGAAGCAGACTTCAATGCGAGATGCGTATAATAGTCTCCAAAATGTAACTTTCTCTCGAAACCTGGCAGAAAATCCAAAGAGATTACGGTCGTAAGTGAAGTGTGCTAGCAAAAAGACAGAATCCCCCTCTCTACGAGATAGCAATGATAATGCTGTCGACGACAGTGCTGCCAAAGCAGAATCACTAACCATAGAATTCAGGAATTCCTTCGCCAAGGAAGACGAAGTATCATCAACATCGATATTCAGTCGGATTTTGGAACAAATATTGTTTTCGAAAGTTATGAATTATCTCGAAGCAAACATTTTGTTGACACAAGGTCAACATGGATATAGAAAACATCGTTCTTGTGAAACACCGCTTGCTCTTTGCTCACACGAAGTGTTGATTGCTATTGGCAAGGACTTTCAAATTGATTCCGTATTTATAGATTTCCAAAAAGCTTTTCACCCTGTATTACACAAGCGGCTTGTAGAGAAATTGCTTGCTTATGTAATGTCGTCTCAGTTACGTGACTGGATCTGTGATTTCCTGTCACAGAGATCACAGTTCGTAGTAACTGACGTAAAGTCATCGTGTAAACCAGAAGCGATTTCTGGCGTTCCCCAAGGTAGTGATTTAGGCCCTTTGTTGTTCCTTATCTATATAAACGATTTAGGAGAGAATCTGAGCAGCTATCTTGGGTTATTTGCATATGACTCTGTCGTTTGTTACCTAGTAAAGTCAGCAGAAAATAAAACCAAATTCAAAACGATTTACAAAAGATATATTTACAGTACGAAAAAAGGCATTTGGCCCTAATTAACTAAAAGTGGCAGGTTATCCACATGAGTACTAACAGGAATCCATTGAACTTCGGTTACACGATAAATCAGTCTACTCTAAAGGCAGTAGATTCATCTGAAGGCCTAGGAATTACAATTTCGAACAACTTAAAATGTGAAGGAACACATAGAAAATGTTGTGGGGAAGAGTAACCAAAGACTGCGTTTTATTGGCGGGATACTCAGAAAATGTAACAGATCTACTAAAGAGATTTCCTACACTACTCTTGTCCGTCTTCTTTTGTAATAGTGCTCCTCGATGTAGGATTTTTCCCAGATAGGATTGACGGAGTACATAGAGAAAGTTCAAACAAGGAAAGCACGTTCTGTATTATCGCGGTACAGGGGAGAGAGTGTCACTGAAATGATACAGGATTTGGGGGGGGGGGGGACATCATTAAAACAAAGGTGTTTCTCGTTGTGGCGGAATCAATTCACGAAATTTCAATCACGAATTTTCTCCTCCGAAAGAAAAAATATTTTGTTGACGCTGACCAAAACAGAGATAAACGATCACCATAATAAAATAAAGGGAATCACAGCTGACACCGAGAGATACAGTTGTTCGTTACTTCGACGCACTGTACGAGATTGGAATATTAGAGAATTATTGTAAAGGTAGTTCAATGAACTCTCTGCCAGTCACTTGAATGTGATTTGCAGAGTATCGATGTAGATGTAGATGTTCATGTAGCTGAAGATGTAACTTAGTCAATGAAACAAATTGCCGCGTGGACAGATACGAAACGGCATCCACGTACAATGATAAAGTGTTAAGTTACTGTGGAAATGCACTGAAACAATAGTTACTTCAGTACGAATGTGACATGAGCTTAACTGTTAATATAAAACTGTGTGAACCTAGGCCTTATTATGTAGTGTGTCATGTACCTGAAAAACAATAAAACGAAGTATTACGATCAGTAATATTATTATTTCGAAGTGAGAGTTTCCTTTTGATAATTGACTAATTTTAATATTTTAAAAGTATAACAGATAACTGCTCGTATAGGCCACTTGGTCAGGTTTATTTATTAGCGAAGAGATTTCTCTTTGCAATACTCCCATATTCGAATCTGACAGCCGCAACATTGATAGACAAAATTCGTTATGTGAATGTTTACAACCTTCTGACCACACTGTTATTTTAAACCATTTCTCAAATCCCGCACCTTAACAGTTTTAGTTAATTTTGCCAGTAAATATAAATATTTAACTCACAGTTAAGTTTTAATTAAAACCTTACTTACTTACGTAGAAAAATCTCAAACCTACCACATAAGAGAAAGCAGGAATATGTAGAATTAAATGCAAGAACATGTTCTACGTATGACCACAAGACGATAACAAGTTTCCATATTTAGTGAACATTTCCAATAAAATGGACACTCTAAACGTGAACCATAAACATTCCGTTCTTCTTAGAGCCGAAAGAGGAAGGTCCTGTCGCAACGTTGATGAAATGGAAGTTTAGACATATTTGGCAAATATTTGAAAAAACATTTTAAACAAGCAGGAATGAAAAACATGCAGCCATGGTAACGTGTTCAACATCAGACAGACAGGACGAAAAATTGTGTGGGACCTGTACCAAATAGGACTAATAGGGGATACTGAACGTATATGGAGAGAAGGCAGCACGAATGGTGAATGGTTTGTTTTACCCTGTGGGGAGGTGCACAGAAATCAAGGAACCGTGCTGCCACATTCTTCAAGACAGATGTAAACTATCCCGAAAAAACCTAGTTATGAGGTTTTAAAAACCGGATTTAAATGATGTCTCTAGGAACATACAACAATCCCATACACATTAATCTCATAGGGATCGTGAGGACACGATTAGATCGCCTTGTCACGGTCCGCGCAGCTCCCCCCGTCGGAGGTTCGAGTCGTCCCTCGGGCATGTGTGTGTGTGTGTGTGTGTGTGTGTGTGTGTGTGTGTGTGTGTGTGTGTGTGTGTGTGTGTTCTCCTTACCGTAAGTTACTTTAAGTTAGATTAAGTAGTGCGTAAGCTTAGGGACCAATGACCTCAGCAGTTTGGTCCCATAAGACCTTGCTACAATTTTTTCCAGGATTAGATCAATAATAACACGCACGGAAGCACAGAAACAATCATGCTTCCCGCACAACATACGTGAATGGAACAGGTTGAAATCCAATTAAATGGTACAATGGGACATACCCTCTGCCATGCACAGTGGCTGACAGAGTACAGAAATACGTTTAGACATAGAACAGTAAGGTGTGTAAGTAAACGATGTCAACATCATTTCAAGCGGGTTATGCATTGTTTGAGACGCTTCAATTTATGTATTCATTATACGTATACGATTTGTGCTATACTACAATATGCAAATCAAGCAAAAAAAAATAAAAAAATAAACTGCGATCTCCAAAAATCTGGAACATCCGATTTAATAGAGAACGAAACAGAAATTAATTTCCTTTTGTTTCATATGTTGTAGCTGTGCAAGAAACAAAGTACAAGAATTTGTAGCCATCACGGTCGAACAGTTTCAGTTTGACATAGAGTTTAGGAAGCCTTCACTGGCAGTGAAAGAGCTCTGCTTTACTTCGCGTTTAGCGAGAAGCGAGAACTGATGCGTAAAACCTAATTTTGACAGAATATTTGATTCTTGCAATCCAGTAGTCGCAAAATGCAATAAAACAGTCACGTAGCGACAGGGACTGGAATTCTGTGAAAATTAACAAGTCCTGGTAACGTGTGTGCGACAATTAAATGACAGACGACCAGAAAGACTGAGAACCTGTATTTTGATGTCAGTCACATAAAATGTCAGACAATGTTAAGAGCTACATGCGGACTGAGTCTGCATGTAGCTCTTAACAGGATCTGGCATTTAATGTGATTGATTTCACTTATGTTACAACCCTTGATTATAAGGGCCTCATTAGAAATGGACATACATATCGTTACCGACACATTCCATGAGGAGATGTTAGATCGCTTTACTAACTTACTGTCTACGTGTGAATGCAACCATTGTCCTTCTGAAGAAGAGGACCTAAATCCTACGAAACATTGGTTAAGGTTAATTGAAAATTTCGATTTATTGGAACTGATTGGCTGTCTTATTCACCGACTACACTTTTTTATACTTAGTTTGTTGTTAGGCCAGTATAAGTCATTTTCAAAGCTCGGTGGATTCCTCGCTTTTAGTTGCAATGCAAACGTATTCGAATGGTTACATTCAAATATGTAAGTTGTGAAGATTGTAATCTGGATTCTTGAGATATTTTGATATTAATCAATGCTTATGCCAGCGGAATGCCCGGTTCTATTTTAATATACTCTGTGTCAAGACATTATACTTGAGCGCTAGATAACTTTATAATAACACAGTGAATTCTCCCCTGGATTTAGGCAGCAACGTTCGTTCTGTTTCCTGACATTCCGTAGCTAGTGACGCAGAGAGCCCCCATGAACCTAGTATATACAACAAAGCAACGCATGAGGAAATGGCACTAAATCCCTACTTAACATATAATGAATCACTGAAGAAATGGGCGCAACAACGAAGTTAGGGCAGTGGGTTCCTTATTACAGGCAGAAGGGGCCCAGTGGTGCAACCTAGGTGTTATGAGTAAGTGACTCAGAGTGCCGCGTTAGCAAAACCGAGGCACACAGCCGTTTATAAATAGGTGACGGTTTTCTAACGAGGGGGATTCAAGTGTTGCAGCTCTCTTGGATGGCTGTGCGTGTCACACCACCGGCTACACTCAGCAGCAGTTGCGCGCGAGCGTTCCAGTCCATGACAGATCGTTGGTTCGACCTTCTGAGGCCAACTCGGGGTCTATGGTCAGCCAGCAGCGTGCCACTCGACGGCTTGCTACGCAGGCAGTCTTGTTGGCTCGCATTACATGCCAGAGGCATCCTGAGGCAAGGGCCTCAGATTTGGCTGTCGGATCGCAGGCGCTTGAGGCACCCACGATCTTAACCATGATGGCGAAGAAGCACGTAGCGGGCTCCCCTGCAGTTCCCAGCAGGCGGTGCCCAGGCAACAGGGACGAAGACCGCTGAGTCGGCTGCCGGCGCATTCTGACGTCGTCAAAATTCCGCGGCTGGACGCGGCCTGCACGCCGCAATACGTTGCACGGGTTGCTGAGTTAGCCCTTCCGCACCAATCTGGTTGCAGACAGCGCAGTGGCGTCCTCGGCATTGTGGGACCCTGTGACGTAGACAGAGAGGAACGTATCACTGTTGCTCAGAATAATAAAGCACTTTAAGACCACGGCCGAGTTTAAATGTGGCGCATCATGACAGTTTCCATCCATCTCTTACATTCCTCCACCACACGACAACATCTACATATGGCAGAAACAGCTACAATTACAACACCCCTGTCTCTGGTGAACACTCGCCGACGGGGACAGCATACTGATTCCTATTACATAAGAAGTCTTCAAGCTACTGACATATCTGGGAACATAATCAGTATGGTCGAACCTTCGTTAATACTCTGCAGTGGAGCACCATATCAATGGCATTCCAGAAATCCATGAATATGATATCCACCTGCTGCTCTCCATCCACAGGTAGTTGGAAAATATTTCACAGAAAGGTAAGCTCTTTTTCACACAAACAATACTTCTTAAGTCTGTGTTTTTGTAGACAGAAGTTTTTTCCATTTCAAGGTAACTTTTTATACTCTAAGTGGAATATGTTCTAGAAATATGTAAGAAAGCGATGTTAAGGCATGTGATTTAGTGAGTTCTTTCTTGTTCCATTGTTATACACAGGAGTCATAACTGCTCTTTTTCTACGCGCTTAGACTTTTCGCTGGGCGAGATAATTCCGATAAATGCAAGCTCTCCTATTAACAAATCCCCGCCTATCCTCCAGTCATAGTATGTTAGTTGTCTTTCCAGGCATTTTTGATATGACTATTTTGTGATACGTATTAACATTTTTACCTTCATTAGAAAATACGTAACTTGGCGCACTTCGTATACAGGGAAATCCACACAGAAATCCACACTTGACATGATGCAACATAAATTTGTATGTGGTGGTTACGGGAGGCCGAGGCAGATATCCCCTTGCAGTGCCTTCACAATGCTTCGTTTTCGTGAATACCGTATAGCATGGACAGATGGAGAGGCGCGAGCCACGCAGTCGAGACTCTGTCATAAGCATCACTGTTAAAAATCATATTACCCTCACTCCTTTGATTGCATATCTGTCTGCGAATTGTAATAAAACAATTGTACTAAGAAATTCAAAGTGTCGTCTAAAATGAGTATTTCTTTATATAATAAGAGTTAAATATGGCAAAAAGTTATTAAATAAGCTCTTAGTATCACCAGCAATGGTACAACAATTGAAGTTATAGTTGGAGCTTTAGTTTGATTATCAAATAAGATCACAGTTTTTCTTATTTAGGGCATATCTTAACAACGCTTTCTGCTATTTTTAGAAGCAAAAAACAACGTTTCATTACCTTATTTCGTTTTTCGTTTTCTTTCCAACCCTGGCTTTTTCGATTATATGTGGCAGAAAGTTCTTATTTTATAAGAAACATTGTCGCCATTCTTTTGACGTAATTAAGACAATGAAAATACAGAATAACTTCACAGAAGTGGTATCAAGGAACAAGAGTATTCTCTAGAAGACCAACAGAAAAGTGCAGTCTGACAGATAGTGTTCCTATCAGATTATTTGTATGTCGTTGTCGGCTCCCAAGTGACAAACGAGAGGATGGTGTGTCATGATAATGTATCGTGAATGGTTTATTTTTCTTCATTGATCACTGACCAAGACATTGTCGTATAGCGTAACGCGCAGCGTGTTAGTAGTGTGAGTTGCAGGTGAGCTAGACCGGTGCGGTAATCGTCCAGTGGATTAACGACCGTGGGCTGTTGTACAGGTCAACATGAGTGAGGTTTTTAAGCGGTTTCCCACGTTAGTTTAGGCAGATGCTACGCTGTTCCCAGAGTTCGCCTCGGACAATATGACACACAAACAGTTAGTCACACGCAGAACAAAGTGACACTCTTCACGTATGGATGCCGTGCACAATTTCCCTTCTTTAAGTTTTGCTGACGACTGTGCTGTCAGAAAGGACATCCAGTCATAAAGTTAAATGGTAAAAAAGAGCCCTAATCCTGAAGAAGCAGGACCTGTCTAGAGGCGATAAACGTCAATGAAAATAGAATGACTCAGCATTACGAATCGATTGTTCTTATTGTGTGAATAGCTATTTATTAGTAAGAATGCCTTGAGGTTAATAATATGCGATTAGAATAATTTGACTGGTGTCATTATTAATATGATGATCCCACGACGTAATTTGATGGTGGCATTCACCTTGGATTACTGATGACATCATTTATATAAACTGACATGCCCGTTACTGACAGTGTCAGATGGAAACATCTCCACCAAACTGTCAGTCACATGAAACTATTTATCTATGAGAATTATAATACATATTTTAGTATTACTTGAGGTAAATAGCGAAATCACAATTAATAGCAAAATCTCATTTTTGGACTCATATTTACTCAAAGATTGTCTTCTTCTATCTTATGCTTTGACAAGTATTGATTTATTAATTTCCGCTTTTAATTATGATACCTTCGGCATTGCACACCACAGTCACCTGTAGAGGGTGAAGAGACTCCTCGATTGCGAAATGCGGATTCTCAGTCCCCCAAAAGCGCCAATTATGTTTATTGACGAACCCGTCCTAATGGAAGTTGACTTCGTCACTAAAACAAACTATACATGCCCATACTAAGTCCCATCACATCACACCCCATGGCCAACCGTGCAATTTGAACGTCATGACGCAAACCGTTCAGAAGTTATGACTATTTGAATTCATATAGTTCAATAACTATCGCCCCGAAAGTGCACAGCCTTAAAGCAAACCAATCAAGTACGAGCAGCAATCCTTCAGTAATCTGCCGATTAATTTAATTAGTTATAAAATACATTAAATATGCTTAATAATTTTCTTTGTCTGTATGTCTACAACGTAATATAATGTTTCACAATTACAATACTTTTTCCACACACAAGAAAATGGGCCATATCCGACTGGCAAGTAGTGGTTTTTGATGCATAACTCACAACGACTACGGCGATATGAGAACAATATTAGATATCACAGTATAACATCACAGACTTATAGTGACAATTCCTTAATACCCTCACGACCATCAGACTTGAGCTTCGAGGGAATAATTTGTCCCCTTCTAATACACCAGTAACGTAAGCCACCAAAATGGCAGAAGTCTTTAAACAAAGCGCAGATAATTTAGATGGGAATGGAGAAGTTAACGCACCAAATTAATACTTTGCTGTCACAAAACGCCATCATATTATTCTGATAAGATGACCTAGTAATCTTCAATAATCTGTGCCGCAATTCACAATTGTAAGACATCTCTTCTTGCAAACTTAGAATTCAATCCGGCTAGCCACTGGCAAATTACCAAAACCAAACCAGTGCCATTTAGCAGACACCAACTATTAAAACGTCAGCAGTGCTCGTATACTACAGACATTACTGTCTGGCCGCACCGGCCTCCACTACCCGACTGCTCCATGCATCTGGGCTCCTCTGCTTTACGACTCTGGATGGCGCCACAGCACGGTTCAAGGAGGCTATAATTCGCAGACGTGCCACTCGTCGCCACAACGCTAATTAAAAAAGTCTTTCTTCTATGTAAGTATTTAATAAGTTTCGTTAGCAGTGTTACAACGATCTATCATAGATTTAGTGATTTGCTGTGGTTTCATGAAACTAGATCTTGTTAGCATTTTTTTAAATTCCTGTTATACATTCATGGTTTCAGCGTCAGTTTGGGGAGGGGGTTGGGCTGGAAGGGGTGGTGGATCGCCTTCCATCAATGTGTTTACTTTTATTTTATTTTTAGAGTATCATATTGTTATGAATGATATTTAATGTGAATGAAAGGTAATAATTAATGTTATCTGAGAAAGTCTCTTTGAATTACATCTTCTTGTAATTACGTCCCTATTATTGTTAGAAACGATGAAATATTTCGATTGCTAAGCTACGAGCAGTAAGTAAAATTTAATTACACAACAACGTTTGTATTGGAAACATCAGTCACAAATCTCTAGCACTGATTACTGATTTTACTGACAGCAAAGAAATTTCCTTTCACCATGTGAACAATTACTCACGCCACATTACACTCACATGGCTGGGTAATTGTTCTGGTGCGGTATTAGTCATACTGCATGTAACAAATCCTGCGATAATAGGGAGTAGTTTCGGATGTGTGTTGCACTGTATAAAATCATTACTGGTAGCGGTCGCTGAAAAGAGGTTTAAGCTGTTGTTATCGTTGCAAGTGAGCTTGATGCAGACGATGACGAGCGTAGCGTATGAACGTCGCAAAGCAGTCACGTTTCAGTACACTGTGCATTGCACTATAATGCGATAAAATTTAATCTGTATTCGCTTCAAAACCTTAATATTATTAAATTTTTCAAACAACATAATGTACTGAACGTGACTAGGCAGCTTATGCATCACGCATCTACGACTACTACGACTCGCCAACTAGTAATGTTAATCATCTTTCCTATTACTATTTGTATTAAAGTTTTAAGTACTTCATAGTGTTACCTCCATTTATGGTTAGCGACATGTTTGTACTTTGTTTTGAATAAAAGCCATCAGGGTGCTTCTTATCCACCAATCGCTGTTTACGCCACAAAAATGCACAAGAAAGTTCTGTATTTGGTTTCTGAAAGGCAGCTGAAATCTTCCTTACTTTTGAACATGTATTTAACGGATTCTACGAAGTACTGGGTTTTCTAGTCGGGATCATGCCTCCTACTTACTTTTCTATCTGTATCAGAGAGTACGGTAAGTCGGTCATATACGCCACCCGCAAGAGCCAGTGATGAGGAATTTTGTGCTTCATAAAGTGGTGGTGGTGGTAAGTTCCTATGGGACCAAGCTGCTGAGGTCGTCGGTCCCTAGGCTTACACATTACTTAATCTAACTTAAATTAACCTACGCTAAGGATAATACACACACACACACACACACACACACACACACACACACACACACACACACACACACACACACACACACCCATGCCCGAGGGAGGGCTCGAACGTCCAACGGGGGGAGCCGCGCAAACCGTGGTCAGAGTCTTTGTAGGAATACAGTATGATCACGTAAGTCTAACGTGGTCTCCAACACTGCTTCTGCTATCATTACTTCATTTAGCGTTACTGCTGCTATTACAACTATTGCTCGTATTTGGGTACAAGCGTCGCCCCCTCCCCTCCGCCCCTGCCCCTCTTCAACCACTTTGTTTACTGTCACGCACAGAGAATATCGATAGCCGCGACCCTGCTTCGTAGCTTCGTATGTCATCGGTCGTAACCACGGAACGAGACCATGCCATCCAGTGAAGTGGCATGCCAACGGAAATTCTCGCTCTGATTTGAGGCTGTGTGATTTCTGGTTTGTGGTGAGCAGCCAAACTGGAGGTGCTCGCTGCTGTTGATGAGCCGCGTTGGCCGCGAAAGCTTTTCCCCGGTTGCGTGCTCGTCGCTGTCAGTCAGTGATCCATATTCGACCACACTAGCATCTAACATCCTAGCCTTGCTAACCGTGGCATGTCTGATTCTGTGTTTTCAGTATTTAATGAATTTCATTATTCTCGCTTTTATATTTTTAATTTTTCAGCATTGTATTTTCCGCTAATATTTTTATTCGAATGGGCGCCTTTTGTTGTAAAGATCTTTTATTTGTATTTCTTCATAGTAATTGTCGTAACCTTAACTGAATTTTCTGATGGTGTTGAAATTCTAATCTGAAGAAATGTGGGTAACATATAAGTCCAATTAATCTGTGTAAGACTATATTCATTATAATCTCGTATTGCACATTCCTCCTGATGACGTGTACTTAACAGTTAAAGTCAAAACTGAAAATAAAAAGAATTGTAATCACTTTTTTTGAATTGCAAGGAGTTCTTAAATGGTAGGTGATTCACCTTACTCGTTTAACTTACGCATATGAAGGATAATAAGGCTAAATCTACAGAGCTGTAACCACTTCGTTTTGCCAGTTTTTTTTGTTATAGAAACTACAATAAACCACCAACAGTAACACACTCCTCAGAAACAAAAACCAATAAGGATCCCTTCTGTGGATCAAGCAAATGACAATTAATTACTAGAATCAGACAGAAGCGACGTATCACAATCAATGCGAAAGAAATGATGGTCGAGGTGGCACACCACTAGGCCGGCATATGTTCACCACACTCGGTGAGTCGAGAACTGCCTCCTGAATGTCCTGAAGCTGGCTTATCTAGCCCTGGACAGAAGGATATTTCCAAGACTGTTTGCCCACACGCGATCACCAGGAAATAGTTCCTTCCTCTGCTGCTGGTTGATGTCCTCTAATGGACGTTGGCGGCACCTACGTGTTTGTTATCAACTGTGGTACTTGCTTGTAAACACTTTTGGGTCGGCTAGACTTTGCAGCGGTGTCGGCAACCCGCATCGCTGGGCTGTCTGCAGTGTTTCTGCGGCCGCAGGCGTCTGCGGTGACTTCAGCACTGGAGAAGCGTGCTGTCGTTTCCTGGATGGCCATTTAAGTGGCTATTCAATGGATAGGAATATGATAATATGTCATCTTCTCAGTCTCTGACTTTAAATAATTATTACTAGCGCTGTTGAATTTCTTACCACTTCCTGACTCAAGTTCAAATAAAGTTTAACTTGAACACAGCTGCACAAATTCTGAACGGGTCACTTAGTAAAAGATCATTAGTCACTGAACGAGGGACTTCAATATTACACATTTGTGCATAATCCATCATCAGGTATTTGTGAAATAGAGGAGACTTAGTCATATGGAAACTCAACAACGCTACAATGGCTCATGATGAACATATCCACATGTTAAAAGTAAAATACATATGCCAGATACATCGACTTGCACACGTGAACTGATGTGATACATACATAACAGTCAGAGACAGGCAGATGGTTGCACTGCAATAACATAACGAAACGGAATTCTACTGGTAGGCGCCAATAGTGACCTATTCAGCATTTATACATTTCTGTTCCACCTACACAATTTGGTCGCTTCCTCCTTGTACGATTTTTTTCTGGCATCTACAATTAATTCTGCCATACTGGGATATATACGCATTTCTCCCTTGCTGAAAATATCATGATTAACCAGCTCAAGATCCCTTTTCATAAAAAGTCATAATAGTGAAATAATTCCCAAGTATGCCACGCTTGAGTTGAATATTGTGTCAAATACTTCATGATGAATTAAAAATAAATATTAACGTACATGGATCAGGAGTGAAATAAGAACCACATGCAGACCCAACAGCTTCGCAAATATCACAGGTACTGATCTCTGTAATCATTTGTTTCGTATTATTTCTGTGCTGAAGTTCTTTGATTTATGTAGTTTTGTTAGCGATGTATTGCATTGCGAGAGGCAGGCACATGTGTAAGCAACTTTCAGTTGTTGTGTAGAATGCTCAAGTTGGCAAGTGTTAGAAGTAAACACCGATTTTGCGACAGTTATTAACAAAGTTGAAGTTATCACCTGATGATCAAAACTTATTCGGAATAGGCTTAAGTTTTAATCTCTCTGAAAAAGCCAACGGTCAAATTGTTAAAAGCACTGCAGCTGAGTTAAAATGCCCTTTAGAACACAGCAAGTATTCAAAGTTTTTTCAGGGAAATATAGCTGTTAAAACACGAGAAGCTCTTCAACAGTCCTTAAACGCAACACATATTTCCTAGGTTCTCTCGAAAACTATTAACAATCTTAACGCTATGTTGTGAGAAAATAATTTTCTGACCACAAGGGCAGATAAAGCGGCCTTAGTAATGCTTATTTATGATCTTGATTGTATTTCCAAACTCTGTACTTCTTTGAATCCAATGACAATGTTGAAGTCAAGAAAAATCCAACGTAACGTTTTATTAACGACTTGAAAAGATTCTTTCTGTTTACATCTGACTATGTGAAGAAAAAACAGTTCATGATGAATCCTAAAATGCCTAGTCTGGTGTCTCAAAGAGGCGTAAAATTAATTTCCCACTTTGGCCAGTAGTGAGTGGTTACCAAGGCCCTAACCATCTTTTAAAGAGACCTTCACATTTACTCAATCTTAGGGAGTAAAACAAAAATAGTTACGCGATGGGTATGGTTCTTGGAGCGTCTTTTGTCTCAGAGGACACAATGCTTGCCTCTTTTGGTATAACTAACTTTTGCACATGTCTCTATAGACGAATCTTTGAAAATTATATGAAAAATCCATTTGCGACACAGAGAACTGAATATTGGTGAAAATACGGCTCATAGGTGTTACTCCTTCTCTGACTTTTCCACGTTTTGTATTAAGATTTGGCACCAAAGATTTATTTGTACGGTATTTAGCCTTTAGGGTATCTTCGTCGACATATCCGTTAAATACCTAGGGAATAATTTTTTCGCAAATGATGAATCAAATAATGATTACATTGTCATCTACCGTAGCTGACGTTTTCGTTTCATGTCGTGGAAGTGTTGAGGATAAAGAAAATATTCCGTCGAACGAAGTCTTCAGTGCAGATGCACATCAGGGTATCGGCGAAATGCCGTTAGAAATGGGGAGACGACGTTAGTAGTGTGTGGAAAAATTCGGATTTTTGGCCTGACAGGAGATGTGCAACGGTAATCCCTGTAGTTGCAATGACCACGGTGTCCAGATGGCTTAGCGGTCAGAGCATCTCTCTAGTGAGCAGAGGACCTGGGTTCGAGTCCCGGTCAGGCACAAATTATCAGCTTCCCCACTTATTTAAATAAGTGTTCACTCGCAGCCATGTCTGTAATTTATCTGTGTATTATAATTAACGATGATTAATTTCACTCACATGCACATAGAGGTGCGAGTTTCCTGTCAATATTTAACAGATTATCTAAGTTGTAACTAAGTTGTGAGAAACAGTCGTGCAGGTTGCATTAGCTAATGGTTACTTTGAAAAATTTATAAGTGGTATAGTTCAGAAAGATTTTAGCAAGCCAAATTGTCAGCCTGTATGAGCAGACGAAAAGGTTAAATATGCAACCATTTGCTTTTCGTGCCCACATTGCCAAAGAATTGCAAATGCACATTTTCTTCAGCACCCCAACAAAAGTTGCGTTGCTTTTGCGTTATTCCGTGGGTTCGGGAGATACGCAAGTACCAAATGTCCGGCATGTATAGGATTAGATGTGGTCCTTGCGACTGTATTTATGTGGAACAGACCGTTACGGAATTTGCTACTGTCTGTTACAAGATGGCATTCCATGCGTCCGACTGAGAGAACACTGAGTGGTGAACCAAAAGAATGTGAACTGCGGAATGGGGAAGAGGTAGGGGTATACATGCATCAAACACCATGACCTACTACAATACCGAATGGACAGTTGCACCTTGATCGCCAATAGCTTTTCGTCAATTTAACGACATAACGGCTATGTAATATTTGGAATACCACAACCCCTATCTAAGGAAATTGCTTTCTTCTTATTTTGCGTATTTTAAAATTTATTTACCGCATGTCAAGATGTAACGATCACCAGGTTGTCTGATGTACAACTTTATTTCACCGGTTATAATGCACAATGTCTATCAATATTTTAGCAGTGCGTATAAACAAAGGAACATAACTAAGAGGTGCAAATATTAAACTATGCTTTTATTCCCTCATGCTCCAATGCTCCATCTATTTATTTTGTTATCTTGTATGTACCTGCATTTTATCTTTTTAAAAAAGGAAAATTTGATTCTAGGAAAGTACTATTATTTGCCACTCAACTGTATGAATTACATTTCTTCGAATGGTTACCGTTGTTTCAACAGTCGTCAAATGGAAGAAAATTTAAAATCTGTTGGTTTAAAAATGTCAAAGATGTAACAACGAGAACCGGTCGAGATATAATTTATATAGCTGGTTGGCACATAAGTTCCTTTTCTGGCCATTAAAATTGCTACACCACGAAGATGACGTCCGACAGACGCGAAATTTAACCGACAGGAAGAAGATGCTGTGATATGCAAATGATTAGCTTTTCAGAGCATTCACACAAAGCTGGCGCCGGTGGCGACACCTACAACGTGCTGACATGAGGAAAGTTTCCAACCTATTTCTCATACAGAAACAGCTGTTGACTGTTAGCAGAATATGGAATCGGTCGGTTCAGGAGGGTAATAAGGGAACGCCGTGCTGGATCCCAACGGCCTCATATCACTAGCAGTCGAGATGACAGGCATCTTATCCGCATGGCTGTAACGGATCGTGCAGACACTTCTCGATCCCTGAGTCAACACATGGGGACGTTCGCAAGACAACAACCATCTGTACGAACAGTTCGACGACGTTTGCAACAGCATGGAGTATCAGCGTGGAGACCATTGCTGTGGTTACTTTTGACGCTGCATCACAGACAGGAGCCCCTGCGATGACGTACTCAACAACGAACCTGGGTGCACGAATGGGAAAACGTCATTTTTTTTATGAATCCAGGTTCTGTTTACAGCATCATGACGGTCACATCCGCGTTTGGCAACATCGCGGTGAACGCACATTGGAAGTGTGTATTCGTCATCGCCATACTGGCGTATCAACCGGCGTGATGGTATGGGGTGCTATTGGTTACACGTCTCGGTTACCTCTTGTTCGCATTGACGGCACTTTGAGCAGTGGACGTTGCATTTCAGATCTGTTACGACCCGTAGCTCTACCCTTTATTCGATCCCTGAGAAACCCTACTTTTCAGCGGGGTAATGCACGACCGCATGTTGCACGTCCTGCACGGGCCTTTGAGGATACAGAAAATGTTCGGCTGCTGCCCTGGCCAGCACATTCTCCAGACCTCTCACCAATGGAAAACGTCTGATCAATGGTGGCCAAGCAACTGTCTCGTCACAATACGCCAGTCACTACTCTTGAGGAACTGTGGTATCGTTTTGAAGCTGCATGGGCAACTGTACCTGTACACGCCATCCAAGCTCTGTTTGACTCAATGCCCAGGCGTATCAATGTCGTAATTACGGCCAGTGGTGGCTGTTCTCGGTACTGGTTTCTCAGGATCTATGCACCCAAATTGCGTGAAAATGTCATCACATGTCAATTCTAGTATAATATATTTGTCCAATGAATACCTGTTTGTCATCTGTATTTCTTCTTGGTGAAGCAATTTTAATGGCCAGTAGTGTATAAATCTCTCGCAGTTCTGGACAGTGACCTACATTAATTCTTGTTTATACACACACCAAAAAGGTTTCGCATCACCTCGATTCAGAGAGTTCCGAAACCTGTACAGGGAATTGGAATACACATTAACATAAACATTACTTTCGCCCTTCTCATTAATCACGAAAACCACGCATTGCATGTCATACCACCATACAGCGAGACCTTCAGAGGTGATGGTCCAGATTGTCGGTCCTCTAACACCCAGTAGCACGTCCTTTTGGATTGATGCTTGCCTACAATGGTCGTGGCATACTGTCCACTACTTCATCCAGGCACTGCTGGTGTAGATTGTTCCACTCCTTAACGGCGGTTCGGTGCAGATCCCTCAGAATGGTTGGTTGGCCAAGTCGTCCATGAACAGCCCTTTTTCATCTATTGCAAGCAAGTTCGGCAGGTTTCATATACAGTGAAGATGCTGGCCACTCTAATCGAGCGATGTCGTTAACCTGAAGTAAGTCATTCTCAAGAAGTGCACGATGGGGGCGCGAATTGTCGCCCATGAAGATGAATGCATCGCAATTATGCTGCCGATATGGTTGCACTATCGGTAGGAGGATTGCATTCACGTATCGTACAGCTGTTACGGCGCCTTCATTACTTTCAGCAGCGTACGTCGGCCCAACATAATGCTACCCCGAAACAGCAGGGAACCTCCACCTAGACGCGCTCGTTGGCAGTGTGTGTTGCGCTCGTTGAGCAGTGTGTCTAAGGTGTTCAGTTGCACTCTTTGGACAGTGTGTCTAAGGTGTTCAGCCTGACTGGTTTGCTCCAAACACGTCTCCAACGATTGTCTGGTTGAAGGCATATGCGACTCTCACCGGTAGTAAGTGTTATGTGACTAGGGCCTCCCGTCGGGTAGACCATTCGCCGAGTGCAAATATTTCGATTTGACGCCATTTCGACGACTTCCGCGTCAATGGGGATGAAATGATGATGATTAGAACAACACCAAACCCAGTCCCTGGGCGGAGAAAATCTCTGAACCAGCCGGGAATTGAACCCAGGCCCTACGGTTTGGCATACTGTCACGCTGATTACTAAGCTAAAGAGGGTGGAGACTCTCATCGTTGAAGAGAACGTGATGCCGATCCCGAGCGGTCCATTTGGCATGTTGTAGGGCCCATCTGTACAGCGCTGCATGGTGTCGTGGTTGCAAAGATTAACCTCGCCTTGCACGTCAAGAGTTAAGTTGCTCATCATGCAGCCTATTGCGCACAGTTTGTGTCGTAACACGACGGCATGTGGCTGCACGAAAAGTATTATTCAACATGATGGCGTTGCTGTCAGGGTTCCTCCGAGCCATAATCCGTAGGTAGCTTTAATCCACTGCGGTAGTAGACCTTTGGCGGCCTGAGCGAGGCATGTCATCGACAGTTCCAGTCTCTCTGTATGTCCTCCATGTCCTAACAACATCGTTTTCATTCACTTCGACACACCTGGACACTTCCCTTGTTGAGAGCCATTCCTGGCACAATGTAATACTGCCGACGAGATCGAAACGCGGTATTGACCGTCTAGGCATTGGTTGATCAACAGATAATACGAGCCGTGTACCTCCTTCCGGGTGTAATGACTGGAACATATCGGCTGCGGGACCCCCTCCGTCTAATAGGCGCTGCTCATGCATGATTGTTTACATCTTTGGGCGGGTTTAGTGACAGCTCTGAACAGTCCAAGGAACTGTGTTAGGATGCAAAACTCTTTTTGATGAGTGTATTTTCTAATGTACAGCAAAATTTTTCTACTTTGTACGTAATTTGCGGTGGCGCTTTTAATCTTTCAAAAAAGTTTTCTTATTTTCCCTTCGTTAAATTATTTCACAACTTTTTCCCACCACGTTGGCGCTATAAGCTACCAATGCGTATTTTATATTGCCAACGGCATCTTTCTGTAGGTATGGCCGTATGTAATTCTTCCAAATATTGTGGGGCATCAATAATTATTAGGCACCTGACCGTGTGAAGCGCTTATCACCGGTAGAACTCTTTTCTTTTCATGGTGCTGTCATCACTGTGTAACCGTCAGTCTTCCTCTGACATTCGTGCTACATACCTTTAGCCCAGAAGTAGAACTCGATATAAGCACTACGCGTATGCCACTGGCATCCTGTCGATATTTTTGTGATGCGCCGTGGCAGCGCTGTTGCGTTTACTTATGACTATGATTCCTCTAGTTCACAGGTATCTGTTAACTGATTATGCGGAAACTCGTACTATTAAAGTCATTAATTCACCATCTAATGACAATTTATTAAGTAATCTTTTCAGCATCTATGCTGTCCTGTTGCGATTACACAATATGCTCGCATGCTTCTTCTATGACTGTTTGTCGCATGGCCAAGTAATAAGGTTTGTTGATTTAAGTTTTTTTAATATTTTTCTAGCCACAGAAGCCTAAACTCACCGAATACGCTCCCGGCCTTTTCAGTGTTGTTGTGGCTATTATTATTATTTCTTTCCTTTCTCACACGTTATGTCTGGTTAAAAATGGAAAGTGAAGCGGACCTTGCTCAAGCGTGACTTCCTTTTAACTGTACGGTATATGTTACATTGCATACAGGAACTTTCGGGTAATTGAACATGTATCAATAATTACAGATTTCTGTAGTTGTATATTTACGTTTGGATGTAACTGTATTGCGTTGATGTACTGGTGGATATTGTGTGCTATGACTCCTGTAGTTGATAGTATAATCGGTATAATGTCAACTTTATCCTGATGCCACATGTCTTTGACTTCTTCAGACTGTTGAATGTATTTTTCATTTTTTTTTCCTTTTTTCTTCTATATATTTGTTGTATTGGGTATGGATATTTCGATTAGTTGTGTTAATTTCTTCTTTTTATTGGTGAGTATGACGTCAGGTTTGTTATGTGGTGGTTTTTTATCTGTTATAATGGTTCTATTCCAGTATAATTTGTATTCATCTTTCTCCAGTACATTTTGTGGTGTATACTTGTATGTGAGAACGTGTTGTTTTATTAGTTTATGTTGTATGGCAAGTTGTTGATGTATCATTTTTGCTACAATGTCATGTCTTCAGGGGTATTCTGTATTTGCTAGTACTGTAAATCCGCTTGTGATGTGATCTACTGTTTCTATTTGTTGTTTGCAAAGTCTTCATTTATCTGTTGTGGTATTGGGGCCTTTAATAATATGCTTGCTTTAATATCTGGTGTTTATTGTTTGATCCTGTATTGCAGTCATGAATCCTTCCGTCTCACTGTATATATTGCCTTTTCTTAGCCATGTGTTGGATGCGTCTTGATCGATGTGTGGCTGTGTCAGATGATACGGGTGCTTGCCATGTAGTGTTTTCCTTTTCCAATTTACTTTCTTTTTATCTGTTGACGTTATGTGATCTAAAGGGTTGTAGAAGTGGTTATGAAATTGCAGTGGCGTAGCCGATGCATTTATATGAGTGATTGCTTTGTGTATCGTGCTAGTTTCTGCTCGTTCTATAAACAATTTTCTTAAATTGTCTACCTGCCCATAATGTAGGTTTCTTATGTCGATATATCCCCTTCTTCCTTCCTTTCTGCATAATGTGAATCTTTCTGTTGCTGAATGTATGTGATGTACTCTATATTTATGGCATTGTGATCGTGTAATTGTATTGAGTGCTTCTAGGTCTGTGCTACTCCATTTCACTACTCCAAATGAGTAGGTCAATATTGGTATAGCATAAGTATTTATAGCTTTTGTCTTGTTTCTTCCTGTCAATTCTGTTTTCAGTATTTTTGTTAGTCTTCGTCTATATTTTTCTTTTAGTTCTTCTTTAATATTTGTATTATCTATTCCTATTTTTGTGTGTACCCTAGATATTTATAGGCATCTACTTTTTCCATTCCTTCTATGCAGTCGCTGTGGTTATCCGATATGTAGTCTTCTTGTTTAGTGTGTTTTCCATTGACTATGCTAGTTTTCTTACTTTTGTCTGTTCCAAAAGCCATATTAATATCATTGCTTAATATTTATGTTATCTTTAGCAATTGGTTGAGTTGTTGATTTGTTGCTGCCAGTAGTTTTAGATCATCCATGTATGGCAAATGTATGATTTTGTGTTCGTAGGTTCCAGTAATATTCTATCCATAATTTGTATTATTTAGCATGTTGGATAGTGGGTTAAGAGCAAGGCAGAACCTGAAACGACTTAATGAGTCTCCTTGGTATATCCCCCGCTTCATCTGTATTGGCTGTGATGTGATATTATTTGAATTTGTTTGGATATTAAGTGTGGTTTTCCAATTTTTCATTACTATGTTTAGGAACTGAATCAATTTAGGATCTACTTTGTATATTTCCAATATCTGTAGCTACCACGAGTGGGGTACACTATCAAAAGCTTTTTGGTAATCAATGAATGCGTAGTGTAGCGACCTTTGTTTAGTTTTAGCTTGATATGACACCTCTGCATCTATTAACAGTTGTTCTTTACACGCTCGTGCTCCTTTGCAACAGACGTTTTGTTCTTCATTTATAATTTTGTTCTCTGTTGTATGTGTCATTAATTTCTGTGTAATGACTGAAGTTAATATTTTGTATATTGTTGCTGGGTTTGCTGTGCCTGCTTGATATTTAGGTTTCAGATACGTTATTCCATGTGCAAGTGTATCAGGGAATGTGTATGGGTCTGCAATGTAACTGTTAAATAATTTAGTTAGATGTGAATGTATTGAGGTGAACTTCTTTAGCCAGAAATTTGCTATTTTATCTTTTCCAGGGGCTTTCCAATTGTGCGTAGAATTAATTGCTCGGGTCACTTCATGTTGCAAAATTATCACGTCAGGCATTTGTGGTATCATCTTGTACGTGTCTGTTTCTGCTTATATCCACCGTGCATGCCTGTTATGTTGTACCGGGTTTGACCATATGTTGCTCCAGAAGTGTTCCATGTCTGTTATGTTTGGTGGATTGTCTACTTTAATGTGTGTGTTATCTATTGTCTGGTAAAATTTCTTTCGGTTTGTGTTGAATGTTTGGTTTTGTTTCCTTCTATTTTCACTTTTCTCGTATCTTCTAAGTCGTTTGGCCAATGCTTGTAATTTCTGCTTCTTTTCATCTAATTGCTCTATCGCTTCTTGTTGTGAGATTTTACCTAAACTTTTTCGTTTCTTGTCTGATATTTCATTTCTTATAAATTGTGTTAGCTGTACGATGTCTTTTCTCAGTTTTTCTATTCTGATCTGTAGCCTGTGTTGCCATGCTGGTTTTGTGGGTTTCTTCTGTGTGTGTGTTTGTTCTGATCTCTGCCTAGTGTGTATATTTAGTGTAGTGAGTGCTCCTATACAAACCAGTAGTTGTAACTCTTCCGTAGTTGTATTTTAATTTATTTTGTTGTGTATGATTGTGTTGATGGTTGTTATTGTTGTTTCTACTTGTGGGTTATTTGGTGGTCTATGCAAGAATGGTCTAATGTCTGTATTTGTGTCTTTGTATTCTATATATGTCAGCTGAAATTTTTCTTCTATATCTAACAGGTGTTCTATTTGTGCTCGTTCTGGTGGCTGTCTTAAGATTTCGTTTTCCTCTGATTGTTTAATTGATGTGTGTTGTTCTTTGCTTGTTTGCTCTGGGATGTTTGAGTCCATTACTGTATTTTCATCTTCTTCTGATTGCACATTATTTTGTTCCAGTATTTGTTGTACTTGTTGTTTGATGTTTTCTGACTGGGTATCCTGTTATTTTTCATTATTACACGGATCTGATCAGCTATTCGTTGTTCTGTTGAAAATTTTAATTCTGGGTATCATGTAATAAATTGTGTGTATACTTTTAATCTGTATCCAGTTGTGTTGGTTCCTAAGTTTGTTGCTTGGTAATAACAGAACTTCATCTGACCATCCCATCCTCTGTCTTTGTTTTCCTTCTAGAGTGGTTGTAGGAAGCATGTCCTGCAAAACGCCTCCATTTGGATTTAAATCATTTTCCGTGTGGCTAGCAGTGTCGTTACCATTGTGGATGGGCATAGGGTTGAAGCGTCGTTCCCGACCATGACAGCGCTTGTCCGAGGCTTCATTAGCTCTGTCCTGAACCAACTAATCACACTAAAAAGGGGGGTTAACCCTATTAGTGGTATGTTCGTTTCGTCGCCTTTTACGACTAGCAGAACATACCGAAGGCCTGTTCTTTTCCCGGGCCTCCACGGGGTTTATTATTATTGTTATTATTATTATTATTATTATTACTATTATTATTGCGACGTAAACGAATGTTGGCGGGCGTGGTACGACATCTGTAAGATGGTGTCTAGTTAAATCTCTCGCCAATCTAGTAAGAGTGGCGGTAGTAGCGCCATTATGAGGATGCAAATTAGTTTTGCTTTAAACACACGCTGTAATGGTCGTGAGCATTAGTTACCTTAGAGACGATGTGAACTGACGTCAGTCAAGAATGCCTTTAAGGCGACAAAGACGCCATTATCAACAGCTGAATTTGATGAGGTCATGTAGTAGGGCTATGAGAGGATGGGTGTTCCTTTTGCGAAATTACAGGAACAGTTGGCAACAATGTACCCACCGGATATCTTTGCTGTCAGCGGTGGTCATGAGAAAGTACTGTTACAAGAAGACAGGTCTCCGGACAGTCATGCAGCACGGCACTACTAAGAGGGAAAATCATCGTATCCGGTGTCGAGCTCTGGCGCATCGTACTGCATCTGCAGCAACAATTTGAGCTGCAGTTGGCGCCCTAGTGTTTCCTGCACCACCGCCGGGGGCACTGGATCCGACGGTGCATTATCAGGTTTTAAATTTTAAAAGACGTACTACTGTTGCTGAAGGTGGTTGTGTAACTGGAACAGCTGCTCTCCTCATCAGATGACGTCACTAGAGAGTATTTTAAGGCGGTGAGGTCACTAAAGGCCAGCTTTGGTTCATTGTCCTTAAAAGCTGTGGCTTTCCCATAAAGACTGTTACTAATTTTCCAAATTGCAGAATATCCAGGATTCCGCTGATACACATTGAAATTTGTTGTTCACTCTATATGAGCACAAGCTCCTTCTGCACACGTTACGTAGTATCCAGGGCGTCACACAGTTGAGTACCAGTAGCTTCCAGTCGCCTGATGGGTTTTGCCTCCACCGCATAGTTGACGTAGCATTGCAAGTTTCTATACAAGCTATCTGTAACGATGTGTTTCATAATCTTGGTAACACCTGATTCGCCGCCTGTCTAGCTCCCGAAAGACTCTTTATTTTGGTGTAATTGATGTAATAATATTGTAACAACAGGCTAAAGGGTAGTGTGTGTGTGTGTGTGTGTGTGTGTGTGTGTGTGTGTGTGTGTGTGTGTGTGTGTGTTGGAGGTGGGGGAGAGGTGGTGGTCAGTAAAGGCACTTTATTCTTGAGCTTACACATCCGTAGATAAACTTTCATATAGATTTTATTGGCACAGGAAATGAATTTGTTCACATCGTGATAATATTGTCGCTTATCACCTGAAAGTCTGTTAAATGCAAGTGATAGGCAAGTGACTGGCAGCAGGGATTCTGAAGAACTTTGATTGCGATTAACGTGTATGAAAGACCATCTGTTACTAGCAGCGAAACATTGTCTCTGTTCACACAATCTGTCGGCAGTAGCTTCATAGAGTTGTCAAACGAAGTAACTGTTCTCGAGTTGATTACTCTCTCGAAAAATTCACGTGATAGAAGGCGCATTTCTCAGACCCGTCACTTTCAGAAGACCAACAACATCTTTTGGAACATAAGGCCCACCCTCGTCCGTGATTTTATATATGGACACCTAGACGTTAGTCAGTAACACTTACTCATATTTTGTTCCGTACCTTCTCACATAACACAGATAAATAGTTCTTTCTAAATGTAGCCTCGTCTGGAATAGGATGTAGTGTGCGCTCGCTGAAGAGTGGGTTCTTGAGCTTCCCCTATAAGATGTTGCAAGACAGCACCATCTCATCCAAGCCCCTGAAGAATGATCCCACTAGTGAAGATAATCTTGTCTGCTAAAATAATGGCGTTTTGCTGTCAGTATTTTCAGCTCTTCTTTTCGCACAGCTGTTGTGTTTGGTGGTATTACAGTGCTCTTGCACATAAAATCACATTCCTTCACTTACGTTACAAAATAATATGTCTCCGCCAGTGCTGAAGAACGTCTCTGAAAATCAAGAACACTACATCGCGACTTCATTCTGCTGAATACTTTATTTTCAGAGTGTTGTACATCATTGATTTTGTAGTTAAACTGGTTAATGTGAACGGATACACGTTGCTTACTATGTCGGGAGACGCCATTTTTTGCTTCTAGAGCACTTTGTCGATCCCGCACAACAACGTCTTTCGTCAGCGAACAGACTGGTGAGCTTCTTGTTACTGTAATCTCGATAAATATATCTTTGCAGTAATTGTTGTTTACTGAGACATTGACATATGAACAACCTCACTATTTTATTCTTGTGTCTTTAAGGATACCATGACCATATGTACTTTTGCAAATACTGCCCAAAAAAATCACCTGTCATGGGAAACGTTGGCTGGAATATGGCCTGTTAGGAAGATGTCAATATGACATTCTACGCACAATAAAAATGATTCTTCTTCATCACAGTACCTGGATTTGTGTATAAATTCTACTAAAAATTCACGCTAATGATCCGGAAAAAAATGATTCTTTGTGATAACCCGGGCGATAACTATTATTATAATTATCATCATTGTATGTAAATTGAAGGAGGGGGGAGGGGGAAGAATTCTTGTACGGGACTGAGATTCGAACCCAGGATCTCCTGCTTACTAGGCAGCGGCGTCAACCACAGTGCCACCCGGGACACAGTATTATCCCACCTGCGCTATATATCTCGGCACGCCTTAGAGCCGACCCACGTTCATACTGAGCTCCACCTACTCGCAGTCCTTCTCCATATCCTCCATGCTCACAAGTGCGTCCCGCACGAGATCGGACGTACTTGTGCATCTGCAGTGAAGAAGGTCGATCCACTGCTCAACTACGCAAATTAATTACATATCAATACGTGGGGTCTGTTCTTCCGAAAATGACCGAAAGAACCGACTTCACCTTTCCATGTAACATTGCCATTATCACTGTTACGTTAGTGCCGCCCTGTCATCCGCCTTTATGAACAAAGACATATACTGTGGGCTGCCCCTTCTCCGGGACACAGGCGATACTGCTGCAGAGATGCAGGCTGAGCTACGACCGCAAACATGAGCACGCCGTGCTTGTTGTCGACCGCAGCCGCCACGGTAATACGTGGCGCCAGCTTCGCCGCTAGAGGCTCGGCAGGCTCCGCAATTAGCGCTGCAAGTTCGGGGACCGATTAACCTTCCGCTGGTCATGTGCTCGCCAACGTGGCTAATAAATATTTCCGCCGGGCGGCTATAAATACCGTCGCGTGGGAGACAGGAGGCATTTGTCACCGGGAGTCGCCCTGGGCCATAAGGGAGACTGTAGCAGACACCACGTATTCATATACAGGGTGATTCAAAAAGAATACCACAACTTTAGGAATTTAAAACTCTTCAACGACAAAAGGCAGAGCTAAGCACTATCTGTCGGCGAATTAAGGGAGCTATAAAGTTTCATTTAGTTGTACATTTGTTCGCCATTTCAGCCAATCAAGTTTTTGGTCCCTTTTTCTTCGAAGGTGCTACTGTAACTGGACTACAGTATCTGGAGATGTTAGAGAATTGGCTGTTCCCTCAGCTCGATCAAGAAGCACAACAATCCATATTTCAGCAGGATGGTGCGCCACCACATTGCCACTTATCTGTCCGTAACTACCTGAACGTCAACTACCCGAGGCGATGGATTGGCCGCCAGGCAGCCCGTGACAGAGCACGTCATCACTGGCCTCCAAGAAGCCCTGATCTTACCCCCCTGCGATTTTTTCTTACGGGGGTATGTTAAGGATATGGTGTTTCGGCCACCTCTCCCAGCCACCATTGATGATTTGAAACGAGAAATAACAGTAGCTATCCAAACTGTTACGCCTGATATGCTACAGAGAGTGTGGAACGAGTTGGAGTATCGGGTTGATATTGCTCGTGTGTCTGGTGGGGGCCATATTGAACATCTCTGAACTTGTTTTTGAGTGAAAAAAAACCTTTTTAAATGCTGTTTGTAATTATGTATAACAGAAGGTTATATTATGTTTCTTTCATTAAATACACATTTTTAAAGTTGTGGTATTCTTTTTGAATCAGCCTGTATAATTACTTTGCGTAGTTGAGCAGTGGATCCACCTTCTTCACTGCAGATGTACAAGTACGTCCGATCTCGTGGGGGACACACTTGTGAGCATGGAGGAAATGGAGGAGAACTGCGAGTAGGCGGAGCTCAGTGTGAACGTGGGAAGGCCGTAGGGCGTGCAGAGATTTGCAGCGCAGTTTTGCTAATACTGTCCCCCGGGTGGCGCTGTGATTGACGCCCCTGCCTAGTAAGCAGGAGATCCCGGATTCGAATCTCAGTCAAGTACAAGAATTCCCACAACGTGAGCTACCGCCGTCCAGCGCTCCACGTCTCGTCAAGAGTTCTTCACACTGGATCTGACTGAGCGTAGTTAACCATTGCTGCTTCCACCACCGGCCGCTTCATCGGTCCGACTAAGGCAGGTATTCGTCAGCAACAGACACGTATACCTCCGACGGCGACCAGCCTCGCTAGGACCTCTCTCCTAGACTGTCCTCGTGTCATAAAATTCTTCAGCGATATGGCCGCAATAAAGTCGTCCGTGCAAGATGTTCCAAAGTGCTACAGCAATGATTGTCGGTGCATTAGTACCAAGTACTATTTACTCAAATCCGATTGACTGTATTGTATAAATAAAGTTCATGTGCTCCTTTCAAGACACTTTGATGTGACTCATTCAGCCACGACACATAAACTATTACTTAGTTTAATAATTCCCAATACGTAAGCCAGAACAGTGGAAGCGAAATATCATCTAAAGTCTAAGTTCTAAGGGTGTACTGGTGTCACAACTTATCCGGCTCGTTCTGTCAAAGACACTTCTGGTCATTAAAACAGCAACACCAAGAATTCTAGCAAATTAATAAATTTCTATTAATGTGAGACTATGGCATTACATAAAGAGTATAATTTAATTTGTAGGTGGTATGGGATTACACAAGGAATATTGCAGCTGGTTGTCCGGTAAAACTGAGCTTGTATAATGTGTGTGTGAAATCTTATGGGACTTAACTGCTAAGGTCATCAGTCGCTAAGCTTACACACTACTTAACCTAAATTATCCTAAGGACAAACACACACACCCATGCCCGAAGGAGGACTCGAACCTCCGTCGGGACCAGCCGCACAGTCCATGACTGCAGCACCTTAGACCGCTCGGTTTGTATAATGGATGAGGTTGCACCGAGGAAGAGGAGATTAGTGTTTAACGTCCCGTCGACAACGAGGTCATTAGAGACGGAGCGCAAGCTCGGGTGAGGGAAGGATGAGGAAGGAAATCGGCCGTTCCCTTTGAAAGGAACCATTCCGGCATTTGCCTGAAGTGATTTAGGGAAATCACGGAAAACCTAAATCAGAATGGCCGGAGACGGGATGGTTGCACCGATCCGTGCCTCTTCAACTCCGCACAACAATGAAGCAATTGTAGTACCAATATGTCAGCAACGCATGACCGTAAGCAGGAGGAGAAGGAAGAGGAGGAGGAGATTAGAGTTAAGCGTCTCGTTGACAATACCAGGTCATTAGCGACGGAGCACAAGCCCAGATTAGGGAAGTATCGAGAAGGAAATCGGCAGTGCCGTTTCAAAGGTGGCATACCGGCATTTGCCTTCAGCGATTTAAGGGACACCTAAATTGGAATGACAAGACGTGGGTTGGAAAAAAATGTTCAAATGTGTGTGAATTACTAATGGACCAAACTGCTGAGGGCATCGACTCCTAGACTTCCACACTACTTAAACTTGCATATGCTAAGAACAACACACACACCCATGCCTGAGGGAGGACTCGAACCTCCAGCGGGAAAGTGCGGGTTTGAAACCGAGTGTGAGTCTAGTGTACTATCCACTCCGCAATCTCGCTCGGTATGACTAGACTTTTTCGATGCGGAAGAGATCTGGGGGACGTGCTGGTCAAGATCACATGCAAAGCCTGCAGATTTGCAATATATTACTGAAACGTAACATCACGGATAACTTGAGTGTAGGGCACAACCAACGGCCAGCGTACAATATAAATGTAACAGCTGCCACCATAATTGCCGCCACTGTATCTGAGAGATGATCGCGTTCTGTATCTGACGACCAACCGTACCATTACGTTGTTTGTTGCACCTTTATGAAGATGGCGAATGGAATTGGTCAACATTCGTTCTCCTCAGAGCTTCAATGGTTCAAATGGCTCGAAGCACTACGGGACTTAGCATCTGAGGTCTTCAGTCCCACAGACATAGAACTACTTAAACCCATGTAACCTAAGGACATCACACACATCCATGCCCGAGGCCGGATTCGGACCTGCGACCGTAGCAGCAGTGCGGTTCCTGACTGAAACGCCTATAACTGCTCAGCCACAGCGGCCGGCTCTCCTCAGAGCCTCGAACACGAATATGTCCCTCTTGAGCGAGACTCTGCAGAAGTCTCCTGCATTCAGTGCGGTTTTTGGGCTCAAAACTGTCGGTATTTATAATTCTGATGGCGTTTCATGGCATTGAGCTTGACCCTCCTGGACACGATGATTACACATTTGCATCTTTCTCATTGGCGAATTACGATACCTGGTTTAGATATTTCTCCTTCCTACGTGAGACATAATACGATGTTCTCACAAACAACAATCAATGAAATGGGAGATCAGAATGGAAGAAACCGTTGCTTAATCTTTCCTGATACACAGGAATATGTGGGAATATGTGTGATAAGTAACACAGATTACAAATATAAGGAAACACCGCGAGAAATCCCTGCTGAAACATAAATGCGGATGTGAACCACATCTACAGGTTGTGGTGTTGTGTTTGACGACGAATGGCAGATCTGCAATTCCTTCAATACGTTGTTAGTGTCGGTCTTGATCAGAATATTTTTGTATGTAATTGTGGCTGCATTACGTCGAAGTTGACTTCGAAGGCAGGTAAATTGTTTGTGCTTGCACGGGCCTGTTAAAGTTGAAGTATTCGGTGTTACAAGCGGCCATATATCGAAGATCTACACCGCATACAAGGACATCGAAAAACGTCATCCACTAAGTCACAATGCGGTCGATTTTGTGTGTTGAGTGACCTTGACAGATGGTCATTGTAGAGGACTGTGAAGGAAAGCAGGACGACGACAGCTGCAGAAGTCACTGCAGAGCTTAGTGCCAGTATTAGATCAAAACGAAAGGTGCTTCGTAAGCAGGAAATTGCACGGCGAGCTGGAATTTCGATAGCACACATCAGTGCTGCAAATGATCGACAGGAAAAGATGGTATCGAGGCCAAACAACCTGGACTATGGAACAATGGAAGAAAGTTACATGGTCTTATGGTGCTTATTACACACCGTTCTCAACTTCGCCCAATTTATGTCCTAAGAGCGAAACGTGGTGTGGGTGAGCTGGTGATCCGGGGAACCACATAGTGGTATCCAATGGTCATTCGACATGGTCGAATTACTTTCAAGAACTTGGTGGCCATTTTAGCTGATAGATCGACCCCATGAATCAATGTTCGTTCCCCAGTGGTGGTGCTATATTACAAGATGATCTGGCAGGTGTTCAAACAGCTCGCGTTGTCCAGACCTAGTTTTGTGGGCGTGAAGTTGACTTGTCGCACCTGTCCTGTTAACAGTGTCGCCAAATCTCAGAATTATGGGGCATTTATGTGTTGCTTTGGAGAGAAGTGTGCGTGAGCGCTGTCCACCTCCATTATCCTTATCTGGAATTGACAATATTTAGCAGGAAAGATTGTACAATATTCCCTTCATAACAATACGGGACCTGTAATTATGCATTCTCAGACGACATGAATCTGTTTTGAATGCGATGGTTTTTTGCACACTGTATTACGCATGGTAATGTGTTGTGTTTTTGACGTTTTTATACTTTCATCCACCCCCTGAATGTGAAAACGTTATTATAAACGACGAATTTTTACTATGAAGAATCTAATGTGCTGAGGATATATAAATTATAAGAGATTTTGACCCCCAAACAATTACTCACAGGGATAATGATATTAACCCGTTTTACACAGGTCTCCATTTGCATGTACATTAAACTAACTTAACCATAACTAAAATGATAAAACTTTAATGGAGGTGCTCTGTCTGAACGAAGTCCATTGGTCAAGCGCATAAAGACATCCATAGGGAATCAAGCAAAAGGGTGTTACCACTATGGAAACAATGTACATCTTTTACAGTGTGCCCTTACTCTCAATTTGGCGAATGTCGTTCATCAACTGTTGCATATTTTTTCCTTACAAGCATCAGCGGTGTGGTATCAACATGAAGCACGTAATTTTCCACACGACAGCTTGCCTTGCAGTCAGAGCCCGGGGTATCCACTGGCTGATGACCTGATGATAGCCTTACTCCGGCCGGATAACGTGTTACACGCTCCCGAAGCTGATCTTCAGATTCTCTGCTAGTGCACGAATGGTTATGAGCCAGTCCGCCCTAATCGCTTGATCAACAGCCCGCTTGATTTTATCTGTAACGGATGAGGCTGGTTGGGTTGTGGTTGGGTTGTTTGGCGGAAGAGACCAAAGAGCGAGGTCATCGGTCTCATCGAATTAGGGAGGGACTGCTGGGAAGGAAGTCGGCCGTGCCCTTTCGAAAGAAACATACAGGCATTTCCCTGGAGCGATTTAGGGAAATCGCAGAAAACCTAATTTGGGATGGTCGAACGCGGGATTGAACCGTCGTCCTCCCGAATGTGAGTCCAGTGTGCTAACAACTGCGCCACCTCACTCGGTGATGAGGCTCTTTCTGATCCACCGTCATATTGTGTGCAATTGTGACCAGCATGGAACTTGGAGCACCATTCAGAAATGGTGATTTTCGACAGACGTACTGACATTCTTTTCTCTCTGGCGGATGTCTACTAGTGTTAGTCCTTCAGCAGCCATGAAAAGAATAATAGCACATTCGTCCCATTTGATCAAATTTGGTTATAACTTCGCCATAGTTCTCGTTTCCGCGCTTACCGCATACACATCGGCAAATGCCATTCATTTCTTACATGTCGGTGTTCATATTCCCAGTGAGAGTTGCATTATGCTGCATATACACCCTGAAACAAAATTGTTATGAATGCCCATTAAAATTACGTTTTCACTGACTTGTAATATATTCTATTCTTCGTAGCACAGCTTTGTCCATATCACTTTGTTCCACCAACACCTTCTGTATAGACATCACAATCTGTGACCTGGGTTGCCACTACTCATCTTTGGAGGGCATCCTGAATGTTGTTCCATCTTTAGCACCGTAATATCTGACGGAAACATAGCCACTGTCATTGATTAACATCATAAGTTTAGATGCAACTTGCTAGGAATACAAATGAAGAATTACATACAGTAAAACACGTTCCAGGACACTGACGTTAGTTACAAAAGTTCTCTGATACATTAATCGCCTACGGCGTTACATTCATCGTTGCCATCCACATTGCTGTATTTCGTAGGTTACGAAGCAAATCAAGATCTGTCAACATCATGTTCAGAGTGACATGTTACAATTAAATGCGCTACGAAATTATCGTAAGGGGAGAAGCGTTAACCTACGGTTCAAGGAACAGACACAGTATGATTACTCAGCATAATTACACAAACACATCATAATTACTTTCAGTTAGCTGTAGTTCCCCAAATTTAAAACAGAAGTGGAATAGAGTTAATCTACAAAAGCACTGTGTAGCAAGCCTGGCGCTTAATTTGATACGAAGAATAGCATTTCCTGCGGCCTCAGAAATATGTTCATTTACTTAAAACTCTCTACCTACGCCACTATTAGCAGTAACTCATATTTCTGGTACAAAATGTATCTACTTATGGGCAGTTTTTATTCTGTAAGCTGTACTTGCGAAAGTACAACATGACTGGTATTCTGAAAGTAGTTAATTTCATTTCTCTCAGAACCGTCTCCAATGTTGAGATGTTGTGAACTATGTAACTCACTTCGATAAACACTTCTTATACGTTAATGTCACCACAGTGGGACATCAAAAGATTAAAAATTTCGTCGGATGCTCGTCTAAGTGTAGGGTACACCACTCACTAAACTGGAACTCTATAAAAAATTTTGAAATTTCCTCGAGACGATACATGCACTTGAGGCAGCCTATTACTTTCAATAAATGATGAAACAGTCTTTAAGAATAGAAACCTATCTGGAATCTGACATGGTGGTGACGTACTGGCGATATGTTTCACCATCGTCTCCAGCATTTTATGGAAAATCTCTGTATGTAACTTGTGCCTGCTTTTTTTAAATCAATATGATGTCCAAATTTCTTACTGACCACTAGAATAATTAAATAGTTAACGGATACTTTACCCTGACTCGCCGACAAGCACCACCCTAATTCAGTTTAATACAGTTTTCTGAAGGAAATATTTTCAAAGCACAGATGTCCACAGTAAGTATGATATTTGAAGATAAAGTAATCGTGTTCCGAGGTGGAAATAAAATTGCGTACGAATTTCTACCACCTTCTAGTTAATATCATTTGTGATTTCAATATCAAGTATGTGTTCGCTCTACATTTTGTGATCTGTCCTCCTGGGTGGCACTATTATGGTGGTTCTAATGAATTCGTTGGTTTTTATCGACAAATGTAACAAGACGAACACTAGGCACACCGAAGATATCCATTCCAATAACTCATATTACACTTCACTACTTAGCATTCCAAGTGAAGATTGTCGTACCTGAATTCCGTCACAATGTAGGAAAAGACAGATTGTTCCGAGTACTTACCGTAAAGATAACACGCGTCGGGCTTTTGTGTGTGTGTGTGTGTGTGTGTGTGTGTGTGTGTGTGTGTGTGTGAGTGTGTGTGAGTGCTTGCTTGTATGAATGAGTAATACGAGTATCTCTTTTTCTGATGATAGTTGTGGCCGAAATCTCGTATTTAACCGTCATTTAATTGTGTCTGTCTGCTACTTAGGGTGTTAACTTTACGGTAAATAGAAATCTATATTTCCCTACATTGCTGATATTCCTACGTGGAGTGTCCATTGTTCTATGTCCATAATAGCTATTCAGCAACACTGCAATTCTACATGAGCTAATAACGATTATATTAACTGCTGGGACCGATCTGTCACGAACAGATAATGTTCAGAAACGAAAGAAGATCTAAGTTTAGTGTTTCGTCGACAGAGAGGTAATTAGAAACGGTCCACAATCTCGAGTGAAATGAAAATTACTCACACCATTTCCGAACGAAGCACCTCAACATTTACCTGGAACGGCTAAGGAAACATACGAAATGTCTAAATCCGTATTCATCGGCAGGATTTTGAACTGTCCTCCTACCGATTGCTTGATTGTGCTAACCATGCTAACCACTATAGACAGTGTTTAATTTCATTTCTTTAATGTTTTATGACTTTATTTTAATGTTGACTCATTTTTGATAAGAGAGTAATTTGAATCAACTAAATGTTCTTACATTCACATGTGAGGAGATGAAAAAGAATAAAGAGAGTTTCCATATTGATAGAAGTTCCAAAAAACACATAACGTGAATAACGATTCAGTTCTTAACTTTTTGTGTCCGTGATTACAACCGCAATGAGAAGCTTGTTTTTGTGATTGTGGTTACTCTAGTGCACCTACCCCTGTAAGCCATCCTCGACGCCCTCTGTCTACTCACCGCCCCAATAAATGCAAACCAGCAGCCCGTATAATACCCTGTTGACAGCCACACAACATTATACACGGAATCACTCATGATTCGGACCGTCACAATAGACGTATGATGCGGAACAGTATTCCGGCCAGTAATCCAATTGTGCTGCCTGATGAGCATGACGTCCATAGCTCTGCGCGAGACAACAATTGAATGACAAGGGCCAATATGGAATGACGTTGCGAGAACTTCGGCGTGTCAGCCGAAATGTTGTTTCAAGAAATGAGATACAGTAAGCTGAGCCTCAGTCCGATACTTGGTTTCCCTCAAGGAAACAGTTTTGAAACTAATTATGTACCACCGTCAGTTCTATTCTGTGCCTGTATACTGAATTCGATGGCTACGTAATTTCACTTCACTGAAAAATATTTGTGACTGTATTTCTCCAGGAGCTATCACACTCAGAATATTATCTGTACATGAATATCTCACATCATGTTAAACTGAACTGTATCTCTCTCATCAGAATAATCACTGAAACATTGCTATGAGTGATGGGAAATATCGAAAACTTACGTTCTCAGCTAGAGCTATCAAAAACTTGTCACAATATTATACATGTTAACATTTTCATCTGCTTGAGACAAATCGCTGGGAAGTGTAGTTTCTGAATCCACTCACACATTTACAACAAAAAAAGAAAGAAAGCAAAATGGAAATTCATTGTTAAGAATATCATGTACATCCAAACAGGCATGTTAAACAGCACTGTGGCTGAACTCAACTATTGTCCCATGTGTTGAATTACCATAAACTTGAAACCATGAAAACGCTGTATGTGGGAAGTAACAGCGATCAGCCAATTATCACAGGTTATGACTCCCTTCTGGGTGAAACATAGAAGACGAATGTATGCAGTGGCATACTTGGCAGAAAACAACGCATAAACATAAGAAAGAGCAGAAGGCAATAGGACGAAGTGCAGAATAAATAAGAAAATGTACTATAAGAATGTTGATAAAGTTGTAATGGTAATAGTAAATCAATTTTAGTAACAAGGAAGATTATAGAAGAACACTGGGTGGTAACAAGTGCCGGAAGAAGATTGACACAGGCGAAAAAAGTAAAGCAAATATCTACCGGTGTGAAATGTTGACACGGAACTGAGGCACAAGTCATCTTCACTCAGGATAAAGCAGGAGACTCATACATTTGAAATGTGATGCTATGAGATGTGGTTGTAAAGAAAGTCTACAAATTAGGACAAAACTAGTAGTTGCTAAAAACAATAGGTGAGGAAAGAACATTATTGCTTACCAAAAGAGGAAACATGACTGTCAGACACAACTGTGAAGAACCAAAAGTAAATACATAACTTTTGAATAAAACTGTCTCGCCAGTTCTACTTTTCTATTTATTTTAAAAACCACTACCGGTTTTGACTGCAAGGCCATTATTCAGTAGCATCTATGTGGTATCTAACAACAGAATTCAACAGAAATAGTCGAATATAATAATGCAGCAGTAGCACCATCATCAACAAATGTATTACATGCAAAGCAACTCGATCACACAACAGCAAAACTACAAAATAAAGTAGTGTGAAATAACAAAGCAGCAAATTACAAAATAAAGTAGTGTGAAATCGTCTAGTATTAAAATACAGTTCATGCACACTACAAAAACTAGCCGAAATTACTAAGAAAGTTTATAAAAAAGTCAAGAAACGTGCACAAAATGACAGAAATCAGTATGGCTCACAACAGAATAAAGGAAATATGGAGTATAGTGAAGCAAGAGAAATTACAACCAACTATAGAAGATAATAATATTACTAATGAGTGGAATGGAAGGGTTATAAGTGATAAGTCACATGTAGCAAATATTTTTAACAATCGTTTCCTAAACACAGTAGAAAGTATGGGACCAACAGTTCAAATGAAAGATCAGAGCAATAGGTTGAAGAAGTAACTCTCATAAAATTACATCATATCAATGTACCACCAACTTCTGCTTCTGAAATTACGAGGGTCGTACATTCTCTCAAGAATAAAAGCTCTTCTGGTTTTGACAGTGTTTCCAATAGAGTACTAAAATTCGTTCCCATATTATAAGTCTGATATTGTCTGAAATATGTAATGCATCACTAACTGAAAGCATTTTTCCAAAGAGACTAATAGCCATTGCTAAAGCCCATTTTAAGAAAGGTGATAAGAGAGAGGTCAGTAACTACCGATCTATCTCACTGTTGACAGCATCTTCCAAAATTTTTGAGATGGTGATGTATTCTAGAATACCATCTCATTTTGGCAATAGTTATATCCTCAGAAAATCACAATCTGGGTATCAGAAGGGCTGCTCAACTATGAATGCCATTTACATGTACACACACCAGATATTACAAGCATTAAATAAGAAAATAGCACCGGTAGGTGTTTTCTGTGAGCTACCCAAGACATTTGATTGTGTCAAACATAGTATACTCCTAGTTAAATGGAAGTTTTATTGTACTATTAGTATAGCCAACCAATGTATCATATCTTATCCAACAAAAAGAATGCAGAATGCTGTACTTAGTAGTAATTCAATCAACAGAATCCTGGGACATAATTCTGACTGGGGAGAAATCATATATGGAGTTCCCGAAGGCTCAATCTTAGGTCCACTACTGTTTCTCGTATATATAAATGATCTACTGTCTAATGTACAACAAACAGAATTAGTTATTTTGCAGATGACACCAGTATTGTAATTACTCATAGTATTCATACAGAAATGGAAGAAATGGTGAACAAAGTTCTCAAAAGTATCATGACCAGTTTTCTGCGTATGGTGTCAAGCTGTATATCACAAAGACACATCATATTCATTTCTGCACCCCTAGTGGTACTGCACCAATGATAAGTGTGATACATGCTGATGAAATAATACAAGGGGTGGAAACTTCAAAATTCTTGGTTGTACATATTGATGAGAATTTGAATTGCAAGAAAAACGTTTTGGAGCTCTTAAAACTTATTACTTCAGCCACATTTGCAATTAGAATAACAGCAAATTTTGGAGACAGAGAAATCAGTAAGTCGACATATTTTGCTTACTTTCATTCAGTAATGTCATATGGAATAATATTCTGTAATAACTCATCTTTAAGAAAAGAGGTCCTCATTATCCGAAAACGCGCCTTAAGAATAATATGTGGTGCTCACCTGCGATCATCTTATATACATCTGTTTAAGGATTTGGGCACTCTGACTACTGCTTCACGATACATGTATTCCCTCATGAGGCTTGTTGTAAATAATCGACTAGAGTTCAAAAGGGACAATGAGGTACATAACTACAGTATTAGATGAAAAAGGACATTCATTACTCAACATTAAGGTTGACTTTAGCACTTTGAAACTGAATTGAAAAAGTTTCACCTTCCGTAGAAGAATCTCTATGTTTGTAATGTGTAAAATGTAGTGGGTAGGAATTACTAACTCAATCTGCATATCATGTTTTCATTTTGAGGAAAATAATAATAATAATTATATGGTAATGTTTAGAGTACAATTTGATGTACAAATTAATTTGCAACATGAATGTAAAATGACTCATTCCACATCACGTCAATTTATCGAACAAAGTGATCCATGAAACATGAAAGTAACTAACTAACTAACTACCATTGTGTGAACTAATGATAGAAACATTGTATGAAGTCCTTTACATTGTATTCGATCAACTTATGTCACATGAACCTACATGTGATGTGTCCTGAGAGAACAAGAAACGAGTATTGACACGTGCCAAGAAGTGAAACTCAAACAGGGGTGAGAAAATTTATAAGTGGGTCTGCAGAGAGTAGGTAGGTATGTAAGTAAGTATGCCAAGACAAGCAATGTGATAAAAGTTAATAAGATGAGCAAAACTAAATACAGAACAAAATGGCATGAAAAAGTTAATAAACAGCTAGGTGAAAAAACAAAGGACAACATAACACGCTCAGATATCCTACGATGAATGGCAAGTCGATCTCGGAGATCAACTATGTGAGTTATCTGGAAGCACTGTGACATAATAAAACGGGTAGAGTTACGTATATAAAATCTATAAACAGGAAAGTTTGTTGTACTTAATAGAATTCATACCATAAAAAATTGTGTACATGCATTGACAAAAATACTTGAATAGCTTATACAGAAACCCTCTGTTGAATTACTCTCAAGTGTAAAATTTCATTGATGTGTCGGAAATTCCTCTACTAAGAAAATACACTGATGTGCCAAAAAATTATGTACAAAGCCCGGCGCGAGACTTAATAACGCCTGATGGCTTTCTGGACAAGTGACGCGCAAAGTGAACTATGTGGCACCAAGACGAATGGGTGATTGTTCTAGCGACTCGACGGGTCGCCAATGGGGAAATGTAGTGTCAAATCTGAATAGAGACTACAAAGATAGTGTAGGCAATACTGTTTTGGAGCATGTCGTGTCTGGATACTTCGCTTCTGACACGGATAGACAAATTCATGGCTGGCTACACTGACGTTTGCCATCATCCTCGCTGGGCTAGTCAGCCATACTCCCATGTCTTTTCGGAAGATCATACTGTGTGGAAGATGGTAGTTACGTGTAGAAATGGGAAAGTAGCATATACATTTCAAAATACAGATATCTCTTCAAAGTAATATCGCTGTATTTCGTCGAATTTTAAGTTATTGGTATAGCAGTTAATCGATATTTAATATTAAATATAGGAAGAAATATTTTTATTTTTATCTTCTTGATTCATAGACACAATAGGGAGTTTGTGGCAGGCTGCATGAAATCAATCATAACACTGATGACCCAAGAAAAAAGAGGACACTATATATACCATCAGCAGATTTCTTGCCTATTCGAATTACTACCAGTAACTGCGAGATGACAGTAAATGTTTTACAATGGGCTTAACTTAATAACATATTCAGCAGTAAAAATGAGCACCAGATTTTAACATGAAATATCTACGCTGCATATTCAATCACTTTGAGTATTGGGGGGGTTGTTTTGGGGAAGGAGACCAGACAGCGTGGTCATCGGTCTCATCGGATTAGGGAAGGATGGGGAAGGAAGTCGGCCGTGCCCTTTCAAAGGCACCATCCCGGCATTTGCCGGGAGCGATTTAGGGAAATCACGGAAAAACTAAATCAGGATGGCCGGACGCCGGAAATCACTTTGATTCTCCCATTTCAGTGACAGATAAGACAGTGGAAACTGGAAACAACTAGGGAAATTCGTTCAGAGCGTAGGGAAATGAGCCAGTCGTCACTTGTCAACTGAACAAAGACCTTCATATGTAACACAAGAAAACTTACAACTTTGCAGTTTAGTCGCAGTATGAATTACTGTAGTCCGAAAGCTCAGTCACACAAGAAATTTCAATTTCTGATTCCATGCCAAACGTGCTAAAACGGTACGTCGATCAATCACATTTAGGACGGAAGGATGATCGTTTGAAGTTCCTGACTGATAGTCGTCATTTCACGTCCGTTTTGTCAGAAGTAGCTAAAAAAATATTCCAGGTGCCAAGCATCTTCTGTGTCGTCCGACATAGTGGCTTCTTTAGTATACTGTTGTGCCACGTAACAGAAGCAGTCGGACAGGGAAACATATTAAAAAAAAGGCTTCTGTTAATGTCTGTCGATGATAATTATTGCTTTCATTAATTAGTTTTTTTCCCAAATGATTGATTTTGTAGAACACTGTGTCTTTTATTGGTTGGATACAATGAAGTCTTTGTTAATTCTCAAATATTTCTTAGTCATTTCTGTGACTTCGATCATTTTCTTATAAATGTGCTTTAAATTTTGAAAATATCAATCGATATACCCAAATATCCATAGTCTTATCTCGCTGATATCGATATCTTTTATTAATATGGAGCAACGTACATAAATATTGTTAAATTTAGCCCATCCCTGGTTATGTGACAAGATTCGGGTAGATCGTTCGGCAGGTAGACACGGCAACGGTTGCTAGTGGTTCCAATGTGTACCCAAGAGCAAAAAGTGTCAGCGCTCTGAGCAGCAAACGGGTGCGATCACGTCCGACGGGGATACTGCTCCACAGTGTCTTTAGGGCAGTGTCAAAGGTTGTGAGGAACGTTCTCCACCTGCTCATCGCACTGTGAACTGTCTATTGCGACTACATAGTGTGTTGGAATCAACGCCCCAGAGAAAGCAGTCCGTCGATTAACTATCTTTAAGCCACATCATGCTGCCTTTTCGTGCCAATTATGAGCACTGATGAGTTGGGAATATAAACTTCGGCCGCGCGGAATTAGCCGAGCGGTCTCAGGTGCTGCAGTCATGGAATGTGCGGCTGGTCCCGGCGGAGGTTCGAGTCCTAACTCGGGCATGGGTTTGTGTGTTTGTCCTTAGGATAATTTAGGTTAAAGAGTGTGTAAGCTTAGGGACTGATGACCTTAGCGGTTAAGTCCCGTAAGATTTCACACACATTTGAACAATATAAACTTTATGAAAAAGCCACGTGATGTCAATGCGGGCCGGCCGGTGTGGCCGAGTAGTTCTAGGCGCTACAGTCTGGAACCGCACGACCGCCACGGTCGCAGGTTCGAATCCGGCCTCGGGCATGGATGTGTGTGATGTCCTTATGTTAGTTAGGTTTAAGTAGTTCTAAGTTCTAGGGGACTGATGATCTCAGAAGTTAAGTCCCATAGTGCTCAGAGCCATTTGAACCATCAAAAGAAGAGATGAACTTTGGGAAGGGCAAAGTGACGACCTTCCTATCATGTGATGCGACCACGGTGGCATATGGCCGAATTGTGGGAAAATTTGGTGCCAGTGTAGCGTCATTAACCCACTTTTCCCGTCACATGCACTCTAACCTGTGGCCTCTTGTTCACAAATGTCAACAGCTTGTGACTGAAATGACACATGCACTCTAACCTGTGGTCTTTTCTTCAGAAGTGTCAACGCCTTGTGACTGAGGCGTCGTTGAGACAGAAGGTCTCGTCGCGAGGCGCCCCGCTTTCGAAACATAGGACGTTTGTAAGCAATTTCAAATTTAAGCCTCATAATGGGTGGGAATTACGTGGTTTGCATAAAGTGATCCTGTAATTCTGTTGCGCTGTGTAGGTCATTCTATCCTTGGATAACGCTCCATAGATCAACGTTGCCCTATCTTCTAATATATTCTCTTGTATACATTGTCCTACTTATAACTGGATGCACGATCTGGTAAGCTGATTGTGCTGTAGTTCTTGGTTGTCGTGTTTCGATCATAAACTATACTCTAACTGTGGCAGGTTTCACGCGTTTATTACGATCACAAACTCTCATTGAACACGGACTGCTGATTGGGGAGATGATCCATTTTCAAATATTTGCTCATAAACGTAATTTTACACTGTGTGGATGGATTTATTTCACGTCAGTAATTTAAATGCATTACTCATGTTGTAGCAGATTCGACTGACGTCGACTCCCCTTACATGTCAACGATTTAAATACCACACCTGCTGTAAACATATATGTTAAAATGGTTCAAATGGCTCTAAGCACTATGGGACTTAACATCGGAGGTCATCAGTCCCCTAGACTTGTTGTTGTCCAGAGACTGGTCTGATGCAGCTCTCCAGGCTACTCTATCCTGTGCAAGCTTCTTCATCTCGCAGTACCTACTGCAACCTACGTCTTTCTGAATAAGCTTACTTTCTTCATCTCTTGGTCTCCCTCTACGATTTTTACCTTCCATGCTGCCCACCACTAGTAAATTGGTGATCACTTGATGCCTCAGAACATGTCCTACCAACTGATCCCTTCTTCTAGTCAAGTTGGGCCACAAATTTATCTTCAATACCTCCTCATTAGTTATGTAATCTACCCATCTAATCTTCAGCATTCTTCTGTAGCACCACATTTCTAAAGCTTCTGTTCTCTTCTTGTCCATACTACTTATCGTCCATGTTTCACTTCCATACATGGTTGCACTCCATACAAATACTTCCAGAAACGACTTCCTCACAATTAAATCGATACTCGATGTTAACAAATTTCTCGTCATCAGAAACGCTTTCCTTCTCCTTGCCAGTCTACATTTTATATCCTCTCTACTTCGACCATCATCAGTTATTTTGCTCCCCATAAGCAAAACTCATCTACTACTTTAAGCGTCTGATTTCCTAATGTAATTCCCTCAGCATCACCCGCTTTTGTTGACGTTCATCTTATATCCTCCTTTCAAGACTCTGTCCATTCCTTTCAACTGCTCTTCCAGGTCCTTTATTGTCTCTGACAGAATTACTGTGCCATCGGCGAACCTCAAAGTTTTTATTTCTGTCCATGGATTTTAATACCTACTCGAATTTTTTCTTTTGTTTCCTTTACTTCTTGCTCCATATACAGATTGAATAACATCGAGGATAGGCTACAACCCTGTCTCACTCCCTTCCAAACCACTGCTTCCCTTTCATGCCCCTCGACTCTTGCAACTGCCATCTGGTTTCTGTACAAATTGTAAATAGCCTTTCGCTCCGTGTGTTTTACCCTTGGCACCTTCAGAATTTGAAGGAGAGTATTCCAGTCAACGTTGTAAATAGGTTTCTCTAAGTGTACAAATGCTAGAAACGTATGTTTCCCTTTCCTTAGTCTATCTTCTAAGATTAGTCGTAAGTTCAGTATTGCCTCACGTGTTCCAACATTTCTACGGAATCCACATTGATCTTCCCCGAGGTCGGCTTCTACCAGTTTTTCCATTCGTCTGTAAGGAATTTGCGTTGGTATTTTGCAGCCGTGACTTATTAAACTGATAGTTCGGAAATTTTTGCATCCGTCAACACCTGCTTTCTTTGGGATTGGAATTAATATATTCTTCTTGACGTCTTTTGAAGTTTAGGCTTAGAATTACTTAAACCTAACCAACCTAAGGACATCACACGCAGCCATGCCCAAAGCAGGATTCGAGCCTGCGACCGTGACAGCACCACGTTTCATTACTGAAGCGCCTAGAACCGTTCTGCCGGCATGGCATATGTACGCAAACACAAAAATCATGACACGTCAAAAGAGGAGATGAATCATATACTGACAACAGTCACCACCGCTATCGCCGTGTGCCTCGGGTGCGTTCTTTTGTCGGCGGGGTTAAAATTATCATATAACATGTCGTTTATCCTACATACATAAGTATGCTTAGGAAAATGACAGAAAACTGAACATATTATACTTCGGGTATGACCAGTACAATGTACGTCTGTGAACTTTCGTAGAACGTCCTCTGCCGTTCTCATAGCACTATGTTACACTAGTTTCTCAGCGAGTCTAAGGCGTCCCACACATGACCGACTGATGGAAATGACCCGCCGCGTGGGCGATCGATCCCTTAGTGGACCGCACGTATGTAACCAAATCGCAGCGAACGGTCGCAGATCGCTGATAGCATGATACATCCCAGGCAATGTGTTGGATCGCAGATGCGATTCGTGCAAGCAATGTGGCCGCCTGGCTGGTTAGCTACAGTATCCGCAATATAGATGCAACTCATCTGTCCAGATGTGGTTGTGTAGTTTACTTTCGTTCCGCTTTGTTCAGGTTGAGTAAGAACATTGTATTAAAATTTGTAGTTAATCAGGAAGCACGAATCACACTTTCAAGTTTAGCTTTGGCCGGAGTTGCCTTTTATATAAAGAAATGATGCCAAATACACCCTCCGATTTTGCAATGATTAGCATTAGATTAGCAGTGGATGTTTATAGTAAGACTCACGGTACACTGAGCTCCTTCTGATGATTTTGATTGATTTATAAAACTGTTACATACTTAATAAAAATATTTGCCGGCCGAAGTGGCCGTGCGGTTAAAGGCGCTGCAGTCTGGAACCGCAAGACCGCCCGGGTCGCAGGTTCGAATCCTGCCTCGGGCGTGGATGTTTGTGATGTCCTTAGGTTAGTTAGGTTTAGCTAGTTCTAAGTTCTAGGGGACTAATGACCTCAGCAGTTGAGTCTCATAGTGCTCAGAGCCATTTGAACCATTTTTTTTTTAATATTTACCGGGTAAACAAAATGACGTTACATGAAATTAAGTGGACATTTTAATTGAACTTCTCTAGAGAAATCAATTATACACGGATACTCACGTTCCTATTGTCCGCAGCTCGGCGCCCTGTGGCTAGTGTTGCTACCTCTTGAACACGGGTTCTCGGGTTCGATTCCCGGCCGGGTCGGGGATTTGCTCTGCTTGGGGTCTGGGTGTTTGTGTTGTCCTCATCATTTCATCATCATCATCCTCATCATCATCATCATCATCCTCATCATCATCATCATCATCATCATCATCATCATCATCATCATCATTCCTGACGGTGGATTGATTGGGTTGTGAAAAATTTCGGACTTTGTACGGGCGCTGATGAGCGCGCAGTTGAGCGCCCCACAAACCAATCATCATCATTATCATCAAGTTCCCATTCATTGTATATAACTAACTCCTCCTCATACGATTTGCTGTGGTAGTCAGTAGTGCTGCTACCGACAATAATTCTATAGACATATCGAAACTTCAAAATAAATTGTGGTAAGTCTTGCAAGTATCTACAAAACTAACGACAGGAAAAGAATCGAATATAATAAACGAAACATGAACTGTATTAACACACTGGAAAAATCTACGCAACCAACTTGGTGTAACTGAAATACGTGATTTATTCTGCAACGTACCCTAGAGTTACCAAGGAATGCTCGACAAAGCAAATGTATTAAATCACATTTATTCTTCCTAAAATTAATTTTTTTGCAAGAGACACGGAGAAAAATCTAACATCGCTGCTAAACGCAAAGAATTCTACATATCAAAAGTTCTTGACACAGTGCCGTTCGTAATACCAACTGAAATCGCCTGGTAAGCCGCTCGACTGTGGCGGGGTCAAAGCGAGCCACAGATGGCAGCGAAATCTAATCGAATGCAACTGATCATCGGTGTGTGTGTGTGTGTGTGTGTGTGTGTGTGTGTGTGTGTGTGTGTGTGTGTGTGTGTGTGTGTGTGTGTGTAAGAACCCCTTACGAGCAATTCTAGCAGAGTAAGAACACACTGGATCGTTAAAACACATATCAGTCGCCTGCTCCGGCCATATTGGACGCAGTGGTTGCAAGTATGCGACACTGCGGCGAGAAGCTTACGAGGGTATCTGAAGCCCGAGATGTTCTGATTCCCACCCTGTCCTGCGATTGGTTACAAGGAGGGCGTTTCTTTTATACTGTGGGAAGCAGCCTGTTTTCTTCTTAAATTGACACAACAGTTGCTTAGGGCATCTGAAGAGAGTCCTCAAGATATTGTCAGACTGTCGATCCCATTCTACAACAAATAAAAAACAAGAGAGTATTAGCGACTGTGGTGATCTCATGCAATGCTGATATTGAAGATCGATGTCAGTTTCTAATGAACTGAAAATATAATAATTTAATACCTTTATCATTACAGACATTTATAAATATCAATCTGGAATCTCACTGTGTAACGCATACCTAGAGCTGCGCTCTGAAGAAACTACAGTTCGGTAGTATTGGTACAATTCGTGATTGTCGTAGTACATAGTAAGGTTCCAGTTAGTGGTGGTAGCATTGGTAGGAAAAGAAACATGAATGATTGTGTGCGAGAGAGACTAGGAGCCGACGACTTCTATTTGTTTGTTTGTATGTTTTCCCCATTAGAGGAACTAGAACTGTACAGTGTTCATTGTTAGTCACTTGTATGTTTTATATCCCTACGAAATATAAATTGCGTTTTATAAGTCATAAAAATTAGCTTCTTGTGTAGCTTCTGCGCTTTTATGTAGCCAAAGTAATTATTTTTGTTGGAAGTACGCTTTATTTACACTAACGTAAGAAAATCTGTATACTTCCACCTATTATTTTGTTCTCAATATTACATTCTTCATCGTCATCAAAAGCAAGTGTTTCCTGTTATTATTTTGTTCTCAATATTACATTCTTCATCATGATCAAAAGCAAGTGTTTCCTGTTATTATTGATAAGTTGTAAAGTTGTTTATGAGTAACAGAAACGTATTTTATACAAGCACGATGAAGTATTGAAGTTATGTTTGATATGTTTTGGTTTGGCGTCTTTTTAACTGTACGTTTTTATTGAGAAAATTGCGTTTTCTATCACTACATGATTAATCTGGATTGTTTTTAAATTTTTATTATGACAACCCTCTGTTTCACATAAAAATCAACAATTTTCGAATAAAACTTTAACTGAACATTGCGAATTTCAATTTCGATGGAAATATTGTTTAGTTTTAAGTAACGGTCTGGAATATAACTACGAGTATGTAGAACAAAAATGTGCCATAAGCTATGCAGAACCTTACTCAATCCTAAAGCAATCTCGTGAGATACTGATCAAATACAAAGACAAAACGATGGAAAGGGGGTAACGCCTAATAGATATGCAACACACTTACCTTACTGGTAACGCGGTTCGATCCTAAGTGACCAACGCTACTAGGCATACTGCCATGGTTTTGTCTTTCTTACGTTAGACTACCGTTGCCTACGGTAGTTTAACAACGCTACACTTACAATTTACGTCAGTGTGTTTCTATTTCATAAACCTGAAACGCAGCTATTCGATTTGTGAATGACGGTATACAGTTTTATGGACCCGCTTTGTTGCAGCAAGGAACTAGAACACTGCAAAGCCGGGCACCACGCCAACCTGACGCTCCTCCGATGCTGCCGACGCCCGCCGCCCACATTCCGCGACCCAAAGCGGCCGCAGACGCCCTCCGCAGCTGCCTGGGCCTGGACCGGCGCCTTCCTGCGGTCCTAATTTCCTGGCGGAGGCCGACGTGGGCGGCGTCGTAAGGAGGCGGCACGCGCCCCGGAAATGCGCCGCGCAGCCAATACCCAGCAGCAGGCCCCGGCGCCCTAACTTGATAAGGCGGCGCCGCCGGCCGTGACGAGCCGCTACGCCACGCAGCTCGGCTGCCTGGCCGATCGCTCCCCTTTAACGGCTGCGCTGGGCGGGGGCCAATACAGCGCCACGTGGGCGTCATCTGTCAAACAGCAGGCTTTAAGCGGCGCCGAGCGTTGTATTCGGTTCGCGTTGTTTTCGTGGTGACACTTCGTCCCCTTTTTATTTTACTCTACAGGCAGTAGAGCTGCGTTTCCAGTTCAGTATTTTACGCACGTGACAAGAACTGAATAATCCGCGTCACTGCATAGTTCAACAACTGAAACTCGCTAATTTAAACTCTTCTATTACTGTAAAAATTAGTGCATAAGTTATCCTTTGTCAATGTTGCTAAAACTCCTTCATTTCAGCTCAGTGACGAGCCATTATCAGATCAACCAATGGTGGCTAAGAGCCCCATCGGACAGCGCTTTTGTGTAGCAGTAACGCTATATGTGTGGCTAGTCCTCTGTCCGCAGACATGCAGCTGCATCTTTGTTCCTGTAGCGCTGCGACTAACAAATAAGTGTGATGACGTAACCATGAGAATAGGAGCGATTCAGCTGAAAAGGTTACGACGATGTGCAATGAATGATAGAGATAAACATGAAATTAACGAATCAAAGTAATATGGGTCCGAAGATGGCTCGTCATAAAGCTGAAAATGTGTATCAAACAGAGGAGTTTCAGCGATTTTATCGTAGGATTTTTAATCCATGTATTTAAAAAAAACACTCCTTCGACCTATACTTGAGTGTTGCTCATCTGTGTGGGATCCGTACCAGGTCGGGTTGACACAGGAGATAGAGAAGATCCAAAGAAGAGCGGCGCGTTTCGTCACAGGGTTATCTGGTAAGAGTGATAGCGTTACGGAGATGTTTAGCAAACTCAAGTGGCAGAATCTGCAAGAGAGGCGATCTGCATCGCGGTGTAGCTTGCTGTCCAGGTTTCGAGAAGGTGCGTTTATGGATGAGGAATCGAATATATTGATTCCCCCTACTTGTACCTCCCGAGGAGATCGCGAATGTAAAATTAGAGAGATTCGAGCACGCACGGAGCTTTGCGGCAGTCGTTCTTTCCGCGGACCATACGCGACTGGAACAGGAAAGGGAGGTAATGACAGTGGCACGTAAAATGCCCTCCGCCACACGCTGTAGGGTGGCTTGCGGAGTATAAATGTACATGTAGATGTATGTTCCTATTTGACAGTGTCACATAACAACGTATTATTGTTGTATATCTGCATCTACATCTACATCTTCATGGTTACTTTGCAATTCGCAAATCAAATGCCTGCCAGAGGATTCTTGGAACCACCTTCAGTCTATCTTTTTCCCGTTCCACTCTCCAACATCTCACGGGGAACAGGAACACCTAAATCTTACATCACGATTTCTGGTTTCCTTTATTTTATGATGGCGATCATTCATCCCGGTGCAGATAAGGCCAAACAATATATCCGCATTCGGAGGAGAAAGTTGGTGAAACAAAATTCATTATAAGATCCTGCTCCAACGAAAACGTCTTTCTCTTAATGATTACTATCTAGACTGAAGTATCACATCCAACGCACTCTCTCCCCTATTTCTCCATGATGCAAAACGAGCTGCCCTAATATGAACAGTCCTCTGTTAACAGAATCTCACACAGATACCATACATCGCAGAAACTTTCCAGACTAGGCGATACAAGCCTAGTGTATACAGTCTCTTTAGCAGACCTGTTGCATTTTCTTTTTGCCAGCGAACCGCATTAATAGTTTCCCTTTACCCACAACCCTATACATGTGGTCGTTCTAGTTCAGGTTATTCGTAACTGTAATCGCTGCATATCTAGTTGACATCACAGTCTTTCGGTTTGCGTGATTTATCGCGTAACTGGAATTTAGCGGATTCCTTTTCCAAATCTTGTCCAAATTCTCACCTTTTTTTTATTATTTAGAGTCCATTAACGCATTTCGCACTACTCAGATGTATTCGTTAAATCATTCTGCAAATGAATTTGAGCATTTCACAACTTCTCAAGACGTTAAGCGACAGCATCATGTACAAACAATCTAAGAAGGCTTATCCTATTGTTCTTAAATGGATCTGACCACTATGGGACTTAGCTTCTGAGGTTATCAGTCACCAAGAACTTAGAACTACTTAACCCTAACTAACCTAATGACATCACACACATCCATGACCGAGGCAGGATTCGAACCTGCGACCGTAGCGGTTGCGCGGTTCCAGACTGAAGCGCCTAGAACCGCTCGGCCGCTACGGCCGGCTAGCTCTCTGTTGGCGGGAGATCTCGCGGTATGAAATATGTAAATGCAACAAATTAACTTTTATTGAGTTTTCTCAATTTTTTAATTTAATAATGACATTGAATTTTTCACAATTAACATCAATCAAAAAAGGAAGTGAATAATAAGCACAGTTTTAGCTCACTTATTTGCAATCTCAGTAAATGAATTCCTACCGAAATAATTATCAGCAATAGATCAGAGTGAGTATATTCAGACATGCAGTCAGATGACGTTATCCAGAGGCGACCCAGTTAAATAAAAGGTAAGGAAAATATACAGGGTGAGTCACCTACCATTACCGCTGGATATATTTCGCAAACCACATCAAATACTGACGAATCGATTCCACAGACCGAACGTGAGGAGAGTGTCTAGTGTAATTGGTTAATACAAACCATAAAAAAATGCACGGAAGTATGTTTTTTAACACAAACTACGTTTTTTTAAATGGAACCCCGTTAGTTTTGTTAGCACATCTGAACATATAAACAAATACGTAATCAGTGCCGTTTGTTGCACTGTAAAATGTTAATTACATCCGGAGATATTGTAACCTAAAGTTGACGCTTGAGTACCACTCCTCCGCTGTTCGATCGTGTGTATCGGAGAGCACCGAATTATGTAGGGATCCAAAGGGAACGGTGATGGACCTTAGGTATAGAAGAGACTGGAACAGCACATTACGTCCACATGCTAATACCTTTTTATTGGTCTTTTTCACTGACGCACATGTACATTACCATGAGGGGTGCGGTACATGTACACACGTGGTTTCCGTTTTCAATTACGGAGTGTAATAGAGTGTGACCCGACATGTCAGGCCAATAGATGTTCAATGTGGTGGCCATCATTTGCTGCACACAATTGCAATCTCTGGCGTAATGAATGTCGTACACGCCGCAGTACATCTGGTGTAATGTCGCCGCAGGCTGCCACAATACGTTGTTTCATATCCTCTGGGGTTGTAGGCACATCATGGTACACATTCTTCTTTGATGTACCCCACAGAAAGAAGTCCAGAGGTGTAAGATCAGGAGAACGGGCTGGCCAATTTATGCGCCCTCCACGTCTTATGAAACGCCCGTCGAACATCCTGTCAAGGGTCAGCCTAGTGTTAATTGCGGAATGTGCAGGTGCACCATCATGCTGATACCACATACGTCGACGCAACGTCGAGCAACGTCGGCACACCATTCTGTAGAAACGCGATGTATGTTGCAGCTACTCGCCGACCGTGGGCCGTGTCTGTTACAACACGCAACTGAATGTTGGATGTTTCAAGCGTCAACTTTAGGTTACAATATCTCCGGATGTAATTAACATTTAACAATGCAACAAACGGCACTGATTACGTATTTGTTTATATATTCAGATGTGCTAACAAAACTAACGGGGTTCCATTTAAAAAACGTAGGTTTGTGTTAAAAAACCTATTTCCGTGCATTTTTTTATGGTTTGTATTAAGCAATTACACTAGCCCCTCTCCTCACGTTCGGTCTGTGGAATCGGTTCGTCAGTATTTGATGTGGTTTACGAAATATATCCAGCGGTAATGGTAGGTGACTCACCCTGTATATGTATGTTTTCAGGTTCACCGCATAGACAACCAGTACTAAGGGCCACGGCGTAGGCTTATGTGTTCACGCCGAAATAATCTGCTTTTGATTAGTCATATTAATACTGTTACCAATAAAGTCACATGTCGTACAACATTGTGTACGCTGAAGACTATCAGATCAGACACGTTGTCAAAAGCAAGTCCAGACATTGAAGCTGCAAGACGCAAAAAGTTCAAATCTCTTTCTTTCTTTCATTAGGTGGAAAGTAAGTTAAATTTATTTTATTCTAGACGGGTAGGTTATCGTCAAACGTATTAAGTTAAATATATTTCTTTTATTTATTCGACGGGAAGGTTTAACTACTGGTCAATTCGCATTTACGTGCGTGGCAGAGCTTGTGGCATTTAAATCTTTGGACGTGGCTAAAACCCAGAGAACATTTACCAACACGAGACAATGCACTCTTAGAATAACTTGACTTTCCATGTGTCGTCGTTGAGACTGGTTTGGTGTTTGATTCGACGGATAATTATTCATGTAGTCACAATTTATCTTCAAAGTAGTGAGCAAACAGCGGACTTCCTTTTCCAAGCGATATAGCTATTCGGAAAGGACAAAACACGTAATCTCTGTTAGTCAACAATTCCGCTGAAATGTGGAACTAGGAGAGGGACAGTCCGTTTATAACTGCAAAAGAGGAACACGTTGACTAAAAATTCACAGCAATGCGTCAGCTTATTGTCCGGTAAGAGAAAAATATGGCTGTCATCCCAAGATGAAATACGTACATTTTTCTTGTAGATCACTCTGCACTTTCCGAACCGTTCCGCACAATAGGTGGATCACCAGTCATCGTGTATTACTCCTCTCAGTGCGAATGAAAGATGGTGTAATGGACGTCATTGTGCTGTAGCGAAGACGTGACAGCGGTACATTCAAACTGTCTAAGTAACACGCCTACATCACAATATTATTTGTTTGTAATGCCCGATTTCAGTCACCATAGAACATCTTCAGATCTGGTTACGTAAAAACAGGTGTCAAAAAGTACTGCACGTCGTCATTTACACGGACCAGTTTCTTCTCCGAGTTGTGATCTAGTGTGCTACTAATACAGTCTTACGATTACACAAAATCTCGGCCTCCCAAACAGCTGCAAGATTAATTTTCTTTTCTTCAGAAAGGCTAGTGATTCCTCTACATTTTAATGGTTTCGGAAGGCTCATTTGTGAAAATATAAGTTCAGAGTGACTTCTGCCAATCAGAAGAGTGTGATCATTGGTTGGACAACAAATGGCTCTGAGCACTTAACAGCGGTGGTCATCAGTCCCCTAGAACTCAGAACTACTTAAACCTAATTAACCTAAGGACATCACACACATCCATGCCCGAGGCAGGATTCGAACCTGCGACCGAGGCAGTCGCGCGGTTCCGGACTGCGCGCCTAGAACCGCGAGACCACCGCGGCCGGCGGTTGGACAACAGTTCCAATGACTAAACAAGGAAATGTAAGCATATAAGGCCCCATCTTCTACATAGTTAGATAACGAACAGTAAATTCATTGGAGAGCTATAAGACATGGCTCTGTCTGTCGAGTTTGGAAGACCATACCACGACATCCGTTTTAAACGAAAATCTTATAAAATGAGATTGTATTGTTAAGCTTAATCCTTCAAATGTGATGCATCTACATTGACAGCGACGGCAGTTTGTTCGGTAGTTTTCCCACAAAATGAAACACAATTACGGCGAAACATTGTTTCAAAAGCTTCCGTCCAGTGTGCGTGATATATGGGATACTACGCTGACTATCAGACATTTACGCTCTCTGTGAATTTTTGCGTAACTCGTCACTCTTTTTAACACCTCCTCTATAACCACTAAACGCCGCCGGAAGGTGTGGCCGAGCAGTTCTAGCCGCTTGTGTCTGGAACCGCGCGACCGCTACGGTCGCAGGTTCGAGTCCTGCCTCGGACATGGATGTGTGTGATGTCCTTAGGTTAGTTAGGTTTAAGTAGTTCTAAGTTCTAGGGGACTGATGACCTCCGAAGTTAGTCCCATAGTGCTCAGAGCCATTTGAACCAACTAAACGCCATCCATCAGGCAGCCTATAGAAATTTCATATAGTTAGTTCACTAAAGTGCCAAAAGAGTTACAGAAGTAGATCAATTTTTTTTGTCTAGTACGGTAAAACTGCCCTCAAACTGATGGTCAGTTTGCCTACCGCGATGTTCTGCCACGCTTGGCCCTAGTGCCTCCACTGAGCATTTATCTTGAACCAACGAGAAAATACCCATGCCGTTAGAGGATGGCTTAGACTTAAACGTAGACTCTGAAGACGATGAAACTTGCCATTTTCACTAAAGCAAATCTTTGTTAAAAATCAGAAGCGCAGGTGAAAGAACAAAATAAACTAAGAGCTGACGATTCAGCTACAAGCTTTCGGATTGATTGTCTGTCATCCATTAAGACATCGAGACTCATATATTACTACATGAAGTGTAACAATAAGATGATAAATTTTTTGGCAGAAGTGTGACTTACCTCACATCTACAGTATCCGTATAATGGCTGAACACCAGTACTTCTTTTACTATGGTTCCTGTGAAAGAGAAGCATGAATGAGTGATCAACAGTGAAAATTTTCCACACAGCGCGGCTTCAAAATGTAAATCGACATCTACATACATCGAAAAAAGTTTTGCATCACTTCAGTTCCGAGAGTTCCGGAACATGTACAGAAAATTGGGATAGAGATACCCAGTAGCACGTCCACTTGCATTGATAGATGCCTGTATTGGTCGTGGCACACTATCCACAAGTTCATGAAGGCACTGTAGATCCAGACTGTCCCAATCCTCATGTCGTCCATAAACAGCCCTTTTCAATCTATCCCAGGCATGTTCGATGGTCTTCATGTCTGGAGAACATGCTGGCCATTCTAGTCGAACGATGTCGTTATCCTGAAGGAAGTCATTCACAGGATATGCACGATGTGGGCGCGAAGAAGAATGCCTCGCCAATATGCTGCCGATGTGGTTGCACTATCGGTTGCAGGATGGCATTACGTATCGTACAGCCGGTACAGCACCTCCTATGATCACCAGCGGAGTCCGTCGGTCCACCTTGCTGCACTCACTGAGCAGTTTGTCTAAAGCGTTCAGTCTGACCCGGTTGCTTCCGAACACGATTCGGACGATTGTGTGGTTGAAGGCATATTCGACATTGGTCGGTGAAGTGAACGTTATGCCAATTCTTAGCGGTACATACGGCATGTTGTTGGGCCCATCTTTACCGCGCTGATTTGGTGTCGTGGTGGCAAAGACGGACCTCGCCAAGGACATCGGGAGTGAAGTTGAGCATCATGCTACCTATTGGGCACAGTTTGAGTCGTAACACGACTTCCTGTGGCTGCACGAAAAGCGTTATTCAACACTGTGGCGTAGCTGTTAGGGTTCCTCCGAGCCATAATCCATGGGTAGCGGTCATCCACTGTAGTAGTAGCCCTTGGGTGGACTGAGGGAGGCATGTCATCGACAGTTCCTGTCTCTGTATCTAAAAAGTGGTTCAAATGGTTCTGAGCACTTTGGGACTTAACTTCTGAGGTCATTAGTCCCCTAGAACTTAGAACTACTTAAACCTAACTAACCTAAGGGCATCACACACATCCATGCCCGAAGCAGGATCCGAGCCTGCGACCGTAGCGGTAGCGCTGTTCCAGACTGTAGCGCCTAGAACCGCTCGGATACCATGGCCGGCTCTCTCTGTATCTCCTCCATGTTCGAACAACATCGCTTTGATTCACTACGAGACTCCTGGACACTTCCCTTGTTGAGAGCCCTTACTGGCAAAAAGTAATAATACGGACGCGAGCGAACCACGGCATTGGCCGTCCAGGCATGGTTGAACTACAGACAACACGAGCAGTGTACCTCCATCCTGGTGGAAGGACAGGAACTAAGCGGCTGTCTGACCCCCTCCGTCTAATAAGCGCTGCTCATGCAAGGTTGTTTACATCTTTGGGCGGGTTGAGTGACATCTCTGAACAGTCAAAGGGACTGTGTCTGTGATACATTAATCACAGTCAACGTCTATCTTCAGGTGTTCTGGGAACCGGCGTGATGCAAAACCTTTTTTAAAGAGTGTATATTGATACTCTACAAACTACTGTGTGGTGCACAGGAGAGAGTACTTCACATACTGCCACATATTAGAGTTCCTTCCCATTCCATTCGGATATAGGAGTGGGAAGAATAGCTGTTGTAAAGCTTCCGAGTGCACTGTAGTTAGACTAATTTTGACGTCGTAGAAGCTACAGGAAAATTTACAAAAATTCCATGTCCGTCACCTGTCGGGCAACGGAACTTCTGGAAATTCTATGTATACGTACAGTATCTCCTGTTGATCCTTCCTGGAATGGGTCCCACACACTTCAGAATAGAGTAGGAGCGTACGTACGTGTTCTTTTTAAGCAATTTGTCTGTAGCCCGACTACATCTTTCCGGAAGAATGACAACGAACAGATCCTGTGTTGTCATTTCACTCTATACTCCATAAACAGCTACCCCCAATAATTTAAAAAAAAATTACTGATTCCGTTTCTGATTCAGTAATCTTGTAATCATAAGACAACTTCTTTGGATTTTCTGAAAGGTAAATTTTACCTGTGTGAAGATTTCAATCAAGCTGCCGATCTATGCATGCTTTGAGATATAATTCCGATCTGGCATGATATCTGCACAGATATTTTTCACATAGTAATAGATAACTAAATCATTTGCTGTAAGTCTGCCAATTCATTAATACACACTAGTTTGAATTCACTTTGCTGTTGAAAGTCTGAAGGATACGCACAACGACTGATACACTCATTTCATACAATTTTTTTAAGAATTGATTTCACAATACAATCGAAACGTCTGCTAAGAAACCCACTTTGTGTCAGACGACAAGAATATGGAGCGGTTATTCAAACTGTTTTCCATTTTTAAATGTGGACCATAACAGTTATGATACAGTGTTTCACGAACGGAACTATCCTAAAATTTAATTTAATCTGAATAAAAAATTTATGATCCACAATTAATGTCGATGAATTCTGTTGGTATATAAAGTGCAAAATAATCTGTAATTAATGAAGATTTTGGAAAAATATTTATTAAAAAGGGAACTCAGTTCAACTGCCATATTACAGTAGGTCTGCACTATCGTTAAATTCCTGTCTTGTAATAAGGACAAAAAAAAAAAGGAATCATTGTGTTTGAGAACTCATTTGGAACATTGGGATTTTCAATGGAAAGACACAATTAAGGTGTGTCCACAGGACAGAATACTTCAACAGCAAGTTTTAGAAGCTGCGATGGAGAATTCCATCATAGCGTCCATTCACACACCGCTATTGCTGACATACTAACCCCCCATAATCGGATGTATTACACTTTCTTCAATTATGTAAGTATTGTCAGCTTCTTTAGCCACATAACAATTTCTAAAGTTTGCTTGCAATTAGACTGAGGATGTGTAGGAGAAGGAGAAGGGACAGACTAACTTTTTAATGGTGGTGCTAAAAATTTCTGGAAAATACATTCTTAGGATGACGGCTTAGAACAGAACTTTCTGTAATGTCGTTACAGTGATTACGACTGCGTGTCATAACATTTGATTCCGAATAAAAAATTTTCCTCATCTTACTGCGCTGCCGGTATTTATTTATCACTTCTAAGAGAGCGTAAAAATCTGTAAGGCAGTGCAAGTTAACGGAACTGCTGGCGCCGAGCCTAATGCAACTACTACAGTATATAAACTCAATCGATTCAATCGGTTCAGACGTTGCTTGTTGCCCGAGAAATGTATTCAGAGTGCTTTTGAAGATTATGCTTTCTACGGATCTTCTCAAATGGATAATTTTATAACGCTGGTATATAAAGCTATCTTTATAGATGTCCCTGAAGAATTACAGGAAATATTCACAAAGAAAATAATAAAATTTCCGACCGACTGTCCTCAAACGGTTTTAGTGCCTTAACTAAATCATAAGTAGGTGGTTTATTTTAAATGACTCTTACCCACTCTTATCTTTCTTCATCACATGAATATCTCGTCACTAATTCCTCAACGTATTACGGGATGTTAATAAAGTGTTTCCTACGTATGATTGTATGAATCTTGTGTTTGTTGCGGTGGTAGTTAAACTCGAAGTGGCAGGTTAACAATCTCCTCACCAGATGACACCGAGGTAGCAACAATAAAAAGATAAACAGCATTCATCAGAAAAGGGAATCATACAGATCCTTATCACCAATATTTCGTAAGAATAAGTAAATCATGCAGTAGATGAATCGCAGATTTCTTTTTCGATTATCGGATAAATTGAAACGTGTTAAAACAAAGCGAAATACTGTGTTGAAGTCATGCTGTGGTTCAGAGTTTTAAACCGTTATGAAGTCTTATAGCGAATGAAATATTCATTCTAACAACGTTTCTCAAGTTTTGGCTTAGCTATTTTGCCTTAAAACTGTTTTACCCGAAAACGTTAGCCCAATAAAAATTACAGCAGAGTGCGACATACTTAAACTTCCTAAATCTATATTTCCTCAATGTATTAAATGATTAATTAGGTGCATGATCGAATTAAAGTTCGTTAGTGACTAGGAGACGGCAACACAGCTGCCACACTACTATGTAAAGGTTGTGTTCATTTTTAAAAGATTTATTCATTTACTGGCAGGATTATGGTTTGTGATATGATATGAATTATGTCCTAGACACAATATGGTTAGTTTTTACTAATAAATGTTTATTAAACCCTTGCACGGTAGAGTGAAAGAAACAATAGCACATTGAGCGGCAGCTAGATTATGGATTTGCTAAAATCGGTAACTTTCAAAATAAAAGTCGACGAAGCTATGCAAATAATTTCATGTGCTTTAAACTTCTCTGTTGTTCAAAGTCCGTGACGGTAGATCACGAGAACTTTTACCATTTCTGAATTCTTGGAAATATTTGCTGGTCACGCTGTCTTTGGATGTCATAGACATTGTATATTCTACCCAGCATTGTAATAAGTTACTACTGAGTACGCTTTCACGACTAGTGCTGACAGCACTTAGAAATTCCGGGCTAACAGACCGTGTTCGATGTATGAAACTTTATTCCAACATTTCCTCTCCGACTACGGAAGAATGTGGCGAACTGTAACCAGAATTCGAGGAAATACCAAATATACGGGCAGTGTAGAAAGCACCACAGTTCATGGCGTCGATTATCAGATTATTTCTGGTAATACCAATATTGAAGTAATCGATCGTCGTTCTTATGTTGCAACTTTTCCATTAAAATTTTATCTGATTTAGCATCTTACTTTTTTCTGAGATTTTTGAGATTTATAAATACCTTAATAATTCAAACTCATGGTGTAGGTGTAGCGTCTTTGATACATAATCAAAACGTTCAAATCTTGCCGCTGCTTAAATTTTAATTAATAATCAGCATTGGCGGCCGAAGAGATCCGGCATAAGTGAACCCTCATTCTGCCAAAGACACTGTCAAAGAGGGCGGAGGAGCGCACAGTGGTTCAGGGCACTCTCTTGTCCCAGGGGTGGGAAACTGCCCCTAAAGGCGCAAGAATCAGCAACGATCAACGGCATGAGGATGCAGAAAGCAATGGAAACCACTGCAGCAAACATACGTAACGTGACATGAGGCATGCGGCCTGTAACCCAAGAAGCGTCATGATCACCTCTCCATTGCCAAAAGTTTGAGGAATAGTCCCCCATTCGGACCTCCGGGAGAGGACTGTCAAGGTGGAGGTTACCATGAGAAAAAGATTGAATAATCAACGGAAGAATAACGCTCTACGAGACGGGACGTGGAATGTAAAATAAGCTTGAACGTGTTAGGGAACCTATAAAATCGGAAAAGGGAAATGCAGAGGCTCAATCTTGATATAGTAGAGATCAGTGAAGTGAAGTGGAAAGAAGACAACAACAATTTCTGGCCAGATGAGTATAGGGTAGAATCAACAGCAGCAGAATATGGTATAACGGGAGTAGGATTCGTTATGAATAGGAACGTAGGGAAGAGAGTATGCTACTGTTAACAGTTGAGTGATACGTTTTTTTTATCAAAATCGACAAACCAACACAGACACTGGTGGTTCAGGTATACATGCCGACGTCGCAAGCTGAAGATGAAGAGATAGAGAAAATGTATGACCATATTGAAAGGGTAATACAGTATGTAAAGGGATATGAAAATCTGATAGTCATGGGAGACTGGAATGCAGTTGTAGGGGGAGGAGTAGAAGGAAAGGTTACAGGAGAATACAGGATTGGAAAAGGGAATGAGAGAGGATAAAGGCTAATTGAGTTCTGTACCAAATTTCAGCTAGTAATAGCGGATACTCTGTTCGAGAATCACAAGAGGAGGAGATATACTAGGATAAGGCCTTGGGATATGGCAAGATTTCAGTTAGATTACATCATGGTCAGACAGAGATTCCCAAATCAGATACTAGGTTGTAAGGCGTACCCATGAGCCGACATATACTCAGATCACAGTACAGTAGTGATGAAGAGTAGCTGAAATTTAATACATTAGCCAGAATATAACAATAGGTGGAAACAATACATTGAAAGCCTCTATGAGGGGCAAGATTTGTCTGATCTGATAGAAGAAGAAACAGGAGTCGATTTACAGGAGACAGGTGATCCAGTATCAGAATCAGACTTCATAAAAGCATTGGAGGACTTAAGATCAATTAAGTCAGAAGGGATAGTTAATCTTCCGTAAGAATTTCTAAAATCATTGTGGAAGTGGCTACAAATTGACTGTTCACTTTGGTGTGTAGAATTAAGTCTGGTGACATACCGTCTGACTTTCAGAAATGCATCATCGACACAATTCCGAAGGCGGCAAGAGCTGACAACTGCGAGAATAACCGTAGAATCAGCTTGACAGCTCATGCATCGAAGTAGCTTTCAAGAATAATATACAGAAGAATGGAAAAGAAAACTGAAAATGTGTTAGATGACGACCAGTTTGGCTTTAGGAAAGGTAAAGGCACGAGAGAGGCACTCGTGAGGTTAATAATGGAAGTAAGACCAAAGAAAAATTAAAACACGTTCATAGGATTTATCGACCTGGAAGAAACATTCGACAATGTACAATGGAGCAAGTTGTTAGAAATTCTGAGAAAAGTACGGGTAAGCTGTAGGGAGAGACGGGTCACATACAATATGTACAACAACCAGGAGAGAATAATAAGAGTGGAAGACCAAGAACGAAGTGCTCGTATTAAAAAGAGTGTAAGACAAGGATGTAGCCTGTGGCCCCTCCAACCAGCTTAAGGGAATGAACAGTCGAATGAGTACCGAGCATGGATTGAGAGTAAATCGAAGAAACACGAAAGTAACGAGAAGTAGTAGAAATGAGAACAGGAGAAACTTAACATCAGGAGTAATGATCACCAAGTAGATGAAGATAAGGAATTCTGCTACCTATGCAGTAAAATAACCAATGACGGATGGAGCAAGGAGGACATCAAAAGCAGACTATCAATGGCAAAAAGGGCTTTCCTGATCAATAGAAGTCTGCCAATATCAAATATTGGCGTTAATTTGAAGAAGAAATTTCTGACAATGTACGTCTGGAGTACAGCATTGTATGGTTGTGACACATCGACTATGGGCAAACTGGAACAGAAGAGAATTGAAGCATTTTAGATGTGGTGCTACAGACGAATGTAGAAAATTAGGTGAACTGATAAGGTAAGGAATGAGGACGTCCAACGCAGAATCGGAGAGGAAAGGAATATGTGGAAAACACTGATAGTGAGAAGGGACAGGATGATAGGACCCGTTAAGATATGAGGGAATGACTTCTATGGCACTAGAGGGAGCTGGCGGAGGGCAAAAACAGTAGAGAAAGAGAGAGATTGGAATACATCCAGCAAATAATAGAGGACGTAGTTTGCAAGTGCTACTCTAGATGAAGAGGTTAGCACAGGAGACGAGTTCGTGGCGGGCCGCATCAAACCAGTCAGGAGACTGATGATCAAAACTAAAACATAAGAGAAGAGAGGAAGTTGTTAAATTAGATAATATTTTCATGTCAGCATTGTAAAACAAGAATGACGTACAATTGTTTGCAGTCGGGACTGTTGACGTAACCAGAGATGATCTAGTAGCCGGCGTCATGTGATGGATTGTGGTGCCCTCTACACTATCCATACATTTGGTGTTCATTCGAGTTCTGGTTGCAGTGCTCAACTTTACCATCGAACATGTCTACCTCATTCGGAGAGGAAGCGTTAGGAGAAAGATTTATGCATCTACCAGGACCTATTAGTCCGGGAGTTTTAAGTGATGTAGAAGGGCACTAGTTAAAATCAAGAAGCAGCATAGGATAAGGAGGAGAGTACACCCGCTGAGTATCTTTCTTTTGTTGGCAATGTTTCGTTGAAAGTGGTAGCCGGCCAGAGTGGCCGAGCGGTTCTAGGTGCTTCAGTCTGGAACCGGTCGCAGGTTCGAATCCTGCCTCGGACATGGATGTGTGTGCTGTCCTTAGGTTCGTTATGTTTAAGTAGTTCTAAGTTCTAGGGAACTGATCACCTCAGAAGTTAAGTCCCACAGTTCTCAGAGCCATTTGAACCATTTGAAAATGGTAATAATCCTCAATACATTTCAGGTAAACTGGTTGTCCGCTAACGTCTAGCATTACAGACATTCTGGGGTCAGTGGAGTACAGTTTGGGACTGTGTAACGCTTTTTTTTTTTTTTAGAAAATAATATGCCAGTTCGCTATGGCTTACATAGGCCACACCATATGCACTGCGGCAAATCACTGTACGGAACAAATCACTGTACGGAACTTCAACGCTAAACTCATCTTTTGAAACCAAGAAACACTGGTATAATTGTATCCCCGCTGGACTTTCAGTGGAATATGATAAAACAGTAATTTCGGCTGCGTCATATTCCTGTGACTCTGTTATTAAGGAATTCGTGGAAATTAGCATGGCGTAAAATCTGATGACCCGTGCCAGCAGACACCAGTGATTTCTGCTGTTTGCTCTACTAGAGGACGGCAACAGTACGGCGACAGCAGCGGCGATTGACAACCCCGATGACTGCTGAGTTCGGCAATTCCACCAGAAAAGACGCTGCAAGTCGCGCAGTGGGAACAGTGTGCCAACACGATCTTAGCTCATGCGCGGAATACACACACAGCACTAATGAGTATCAAAAATGTCGTTAAATGCATTCAATTTTTAATTTATTGTCTACATTTGACATTTAGCCATTTTCAAGTTCCACGTTGTCTTTAAATGACGCAAAAATTACAGTTTCTTTTCAGAAATAGATGGCTGGCTCTGAGCACTATGGGACTCAACTGCTGTGGTCATAAGTCCCCTAGAACTTAGAACTACTTAAACCTAACTAACCTAAGGACAGCACACAACACCCAGCCATCACGAGGCAGAGAAAATCCCTGACCCCGCCGGGAATCGAACCCGGGAACCCGGGCGTGGGAAGCGAGAACGCTACCGCACGACCACGAGATGCGGGCTCAGAAATAGATTTAAGTAAGTAAAATAGTAGGTCATTGTGTAATAACAGTCACAATTTTTACCAACAGAATCAATTAACTTCCGAGTCTAATAAAACCAAATTGCAGCTGTTCAACATGGCGATATACGCCAATAGCTACATTTACTTCCGGCCATAATACAACTTCTAACAATTAACTAAAATATAAAGTTAGTCCACGTATTAAACAAATCCTTTAACTTCATTAATGAGCTATTTATCGATATTCCTTCCTTTGAAGTTATTTCAAATGTTTATTATTAAGAAAAACTATATAAAAAGTCATTAAGTTTTGAAAGATGAGTAACATCAATACTGTTGACATCAGTTCTATCATTTTAATAAATGTTTTGCTTGAAAGTGTATACAACTACCTTATTGATGTGAATTTACGAATGTGAACCCTTCTGCATTGTATACGGAGTTTATGAAAGATATCGAATAGTGCATTATCAAATAGCCTGTTTCCTTAGCGGTGTCGATATGTGCTATGTGCAGTGAAAGATGAGCTATTGAACGAGTCTGTTAGAAGTATTCTCCTGCAATCGTTTAGTGCTGTCAAATACGGATTTCAATTTCTCTAGTAATTTTCTTTTTTATTACAACTGAGAATACACGTGATTAATTATTATTAATCTAGAACAGAGGTACCGCTTTTCCTTTAATTTAAAACATATTACGAAACAAGCACTATTCGAATAGAAATCCTTGCAGTGGGAGAGAGCTTTTAATGTTATGTGGCAGCGCTACGTAATTATAGTAGTGGTAAAATCATTCCGCCTAAGTGAAATGTTTTACAGTGGAAAATCATACCTGTGACCACTGTCGCACATGGCACATTTAGCAAGTAATGAGATGCTTTCTTAGAAGCATTTCTTACCTTCTAGGTACCGAAAACTTTGGTTCTAGCAACTTGAAAATACGGTTCTTCCACGTGCGTGGTTGAGGCTCATACTGGCCAGATCCTTTGTGGAGAAGAAACGAATTCACAGTTCAGGGTAGAGTTAAAATAGATTGTTTTATTCCACGAAATTGTGAGAAAGGTGGAAGGAATTTTTAAGTCCTCTCGTTATTTACATCACACACGAGAAAAATAATAGTGCATGAAAAATCGCCAGCCGGGGTGGCCGAGTGGTTCTAGGCGCTTCACTCGGGAACCGAGCGACCGCTACGGTCGCAGGTCGAATCCTGTCTGGGGCATGGAAGTGTGTGGTGTCCTTAGGTTAGTTAGGTTCTAAGTTCTAGGGGGCTGATGACCTCAGATGTGAAAATCCACAGTGCTCAGAGCCATTGGAACAAAAACAAATCATTGCTGGAAACCGAAGTATCGTAATTATCCTGCAAATTAACCGTCTTTTGTACGAAGATTTGTATTTCTTTAGTTCCTTCCGCAGTAACGAATTTAATCATAGTCTCTGATGAGGTGGATGCCTCGGCGTCATGTTTCACTTCGCCTTCGTATGCTAGCGAGCCTTCTCTTACAGATGTTGCACGTCGCCGGAGGGTTCATAATTGCCTCCTCTGGCCATATGGAATTTCACACACAGATTATTGAATCAATTAAAGTTTGAATATTGGCAGAATTGCCATCGTAATTATCTGAAGTAGCGTGCGCCCAGTTTTTGCTTCATTAATTGGAATTGTTTCTCGAAACTATGTCACTGCTGCTCCTAGCGTTCAACCGAAAGGCTTAGACAGAATAGACATCAAAACTTTCGTACGCTCGAGTCTCCCCAATCTCAGACGGGAATTGGTTCCCCTATCGTTCTTACATTCTGTATACTGTGTAGTAACTTCAATTAAACCCATCTGTTATGTCTAGCGTTCACACAGAGAAATATGAGCAATCCCCTAATTCACATCTCCTGTAAATGATGTGACTAACTGAAATCGATTGTCCACCAGTCGTTTCAAAATTGTGCATTAGACGGCCATCATCTTCAATAATATAAAGATCTATTTCAGATCACCTCTTGATCCGCCAATTAAACTGCTAGTTCGTTTCTCCCGCAAATGCTAGTTGTTGAGATGATAGCCACGACGGGTCAGCACGACTCATACAGTGGCAAATGTCCGGATGTGAGCTAGTAGTCTGAGTAGAGTTCGAGTTGCTCATCAATGTAGCCATAGTTAAGCGATCAGCTCAAGGTTATCTGACGTTAGAAGTTAAATTATCTTTGGATGACTAACAATTCTCTATTTTTTTAAAAATTACGGTAGGTGACCATGGTTCTTTTGATAAGAATTATAAAGTGTCTTACAGCGTCATTTCAAACCTATCACCGAATTAAGTAAATATTCTATCATCGCAAGCACTGATGATTGGCGTAACGCAAATGCACGGTAAGGCGTAATAGTAGTTCTTCAAATAACTGTTTTGAACGTTTTAAATATTTCCTATACCACAGCAAACCGAATACCAAGATCCATAGTAACTTCTAAGCAAAAAGATTATTTATCATTTAAATCCTGAATTTTGAATGTTATATTGAGTAAAAGGAAAGACTTAAGAATAAAATTGTACGAATCTACTTTTCTTTGCTCTACATTAAAACCGAAATGTAGGAACATCCACAACACAATGATTTTTTTAAAACTAAGGACATTCTGGTTCGTATCCCGGTAAGGCACAAATTTTCAATATAAATACTAAGATGGTATCTGTTCTTTCGGACATCAGATGAATAGAGCGTCTGCCATGTAAGCAGCAGATGCCGGGTTCGATTCCCGGTCGGGGCACACATTTTCATCTGTCCCCGTTGACTTATGTCAACGCCTGTAAGCAGCTAAGGGTGTTCATTTCTTTGTAATTTCACAAATTTTCAACTTTATCCACTGATTTTAATTAATGTCCACCCGCAGCCATGATCTACAATTCCTCTGACTTAACAAACTTCTTTCCTTGCCTCTTGCCCTTTGCGTTGATGAGTGTCGCTACGAATATTTTAATGATATCATATATTAAGGCAACATAATAAAAGAGACAGGTTTAGCTTCGAAAGCATTAAATTAGTTCGAAAGGAGTCTACTGGTTCACACTTGTATGTGGCACCCGTATATGTAAGAATATTAATGTAAACTAAACTGAAACTATGATATAATAAACAAAGTTTGTCTCTCATAGGTTTTATAAAGCGGATCGCTGACTGTGCGCGTCCGCAGAGCCAAAGGTCTGCTTCTGATCTGAGACTGTAGTGTTGGAGTAAGAGAGAGCTTGGCTCTCAGTTATCCGTAGCTGTCTGCGATCGAAAGAAGACGGAATAGGCAGTTTTGGTTGTGTGCTGTGTGAAGTCACCAAGAGCTAGATTAATTTAGTTATGTCAATGTTGTTGAACTTGGAAGAAGAAGTCTTCATGCAAGCAAGGTAAAGAAGTTAAATAATTATGACTCCTGTTTTGGCCATCGCTTTAGTATAGATTAGTTGGCTTTTAATTTGTAATTGTCGAGTAACCCCAAAACGTGCCCAAACTGTTATGATAAAAAAAGGCTAGTTAGATATTTCATTATTGTAATGCTCCTAAGATTTGTTTACAGAGTTATATGTAATTTGATGGTTTGCACTTATACTGGTTTAATGAGGTTACATAATACTTATTGTTTAAATCTTATTATTTGTGAATCAATTGTGAGTAATGTAGTTTCAATTGTCAGACGTTTTTGAAAAGTCAGACTTAGCTTGCAATTTAATTTTGTTAAAAAAACTCACTGTTAATAATTCACTACAATCAATACCGCCTTCCCATCCCGGTCATATGTTTTTCAAAGAAGTTGGATTTTCATAAATGTTTTCATTTATCAGCCAAAACAATTTCATGTGCATTTCAAGTATTATGGATAGCATTGCACACTGCTGAGCCTGTAGCTAGCACATTTTTATTTTTCATGAAAGACCAGAATATATCGCGTTACTCCGCTACTGCTCTACAGGTAAGACTGTTCAATTTATTATTATGTCCACAGGGATACAAATTAGTTTTGACCAAGGCCAGAGCGTTGAGTGCCTAAGGGGCTGAATGTATTTTGCAATGACTGTATTTCTTTATTGGTATTGGGAGCTGCAATCACCAATCAATTCGTATTAAGTTTTGCTAACTATGACACACAATAAGCACTCCACTTGCATTTACAACATGCAACAAGACAATTTCAGTTCAGTATTCATTCCACATTTCAGACACTCATTCAACATAATCGTGAAGTGTAATATTTAATTTTTTCAAAGAACGTTAGAAGTTGTTCTTGAACCTCCTGGAGTGGTGTTAGTCCAAGAAACTCTTTTGTTCATAACGTTTTGCCCAGAGATATGTTATGCATCTTCAGAGATGCTTCGGATTTCGTAGAACCTTACCGGCAATCCGACACGTCTCCATACAAACAGAAACATCTCTGAAGATTTTAAATGCCGATCTTGACAAAACAACATCAGCGAAAAGTATTTCATCGATTGTGGCTATACAATTGGAAAAAAATCAGCAGACACTATGGCAACCGGTCGGTATCATTCAATTAGCATAATCATTTGAAATTTTGTAGTTGATTTCATTTACTCTACAATCAGACAAACTTCGGTTTCATCTTACAGTAATGTCTAAGGATTTTTTTTTCTTTAAGATCTTCGATGTAATCGATTCCAAAGACAAAATTTCTGGTAATTTTGGCTGTGAAAGAGAGTCAATTCGGATACTGGAATTCGTAGTGACGTAAGGTGCTCCACACTGAAGGAGGAGGACTGCAATAGGCAAGAATAGTGACGCTACCTGTGTCCCGCTCAAAGTTACTTCAGGATTTACGAAGGAAGTGTGTGAGGAACACGGTGGACAGCCGGCGTTCTTTCTGCCAATCTCAAGTAACCATTGGCCATAGCAATCCTCACTGAACAATTATCCAACCAAACCACAACACTCCCCGCCAGCGTTATGGCTCAATTTCTACAAGCTTGCTCTCCTGTTTCATGGTTTGGATCAACTGAAAGTGCGATGTCCATCTTGCACTTTGAGTCGAATGGTATAGATTTAGATAAAGTTCAAGAACTTGAAATTTACGAACACGATACGGCAATCTACACTATGCCCTGAACGGAAAAATCGACTCGAATTGTGAATGGTTCCTTGTCATTTACAATGCTTTATCTTATATATAGCTCTGCTCTCTTCCTTCCCTGCATCAGCATTTCTACATCCCCCTGCGCCCCACCAATCCCAACCTCTACCACCACACCTTATTTTATCAAATTACAGGGTGTAAATAAAGTCCGGGAACACTTTCAATTACTTACTGCACGACAAATAAAGATTGCACAAATGTCACAGGTATAACATTTTGTAGAGAAACTCTGAAAGTTTTTTATTTTTTTATCTTTTTATACAAACTTTCGATGCGTACTATGAGTGACCCGTCAGACGTCAATACGGTAATCTAATTCTTACCATACCCGTCCCAGCATGGCATCGTCGATTGTGACAGTCGCTTTCCGTATTCTATCTCTCTCCCGGGGCTCTGCTGCATAACGTGGTAGAGGTGGTACATACTCCAGATCTTTAATGTGTCCTCACAGAAAAACGTCCCACGGAGTGAAATTTGGTGATCGGGGAGGCCATTTCATGAAACAGGTGTACTGTTCATTACCCCGCTTGTCTTTGTCGTCGTCATTGAGCTTCTGCACTAGCTACAATTTGAATGGTTTCATAGACAGCTTCTGTAGCAGGACTTCCCACACTGTCATTGGAGCCATTTCAAGTTCACGTGATGCACGACGCACCAATTTCTTTAGACTCCTTATGAATGTCTCTCGTACACTTCACTCACACTGGCACGTCCGCTTCTCTTTGCCGGGCACAAGCAACCCGTCGTAACTAATTTGTTATGCCAGTGGTAAACGGCCATCCTTGTTGGTGGCTTCTTACCGTACTTGGTTCTGAACATCCGTTGAACAGCTGCAGCACACTTGTTTTTGTCGAACACCAACATACAGGAATCTCGATCCGCGCCTGAACTCGCCGTGTTTGCGACTAGCACTGACTATTGGCAAATTACCAATCTACGCTGCGGCGACATAAATTTAAAAACTTTCAAGCTTTCTCTTCAACATGAGATACCTATGGTATCTGTACAATGTTTCGTTATTGTGCAGTAAGTAATTTAAAGTGTTATCGGACTTTATATACACCCTTTATTTACAGTTTACAATGCCATACAATGTAGGCTTTCACGGCCGGTGTCGTCTTCAGTTAAAACTTTCGTAGACTGTAGGACAGCATGGTTGTGGAGAGAAGCAGCTATTAGTATGATTAATCAATAATTAAAAACAGTCTTAATCGCATTTATTATTACTATTATTATTATTATTATTATTACACCGTCAACCGGTTTCAGCCCGACGTAGGGGTCATCTTCTGGGCGTTTACACCATTGGTCGACTGCTGGTGGGGTCACTCCTGTCTACATAACGGCAGGAAACTATAGTTTTCATATTGGGTAGGCGGACAATTGTAATTTTCTTGATGTCTACTTTGTGCTTGTTATCTGTAGCCATGCATTTTTTTTATTACGATAGCTGTAATTTTTTTACGTATTATATTTGTATACTCAACGAATTAAAACTGTGTCACCATTTTGCATCACGCTTGCATGTGCAACGCCTTCTGGAGTCGAAATCTTGCACTCTCGTGAATACTCTCAATGAAAATTCTGTGAATTATACCGTGGAATTACTTTACATTACGCTTAGCTTCTGTAAACTTTTGTGTCTTTTATTGTAAATTGTGTTGTGTTCTCTTGGTTTAATGCTGTTAACCTTGTGTTGAGCGCGGTGTTTTTCGCAACGAGATCGGGTGCTGTGTATAAAATTAATCATATCGCTTATTCACGTGATTATTTATTAAATTTCACTAACAAAACACAAAATAAATTAAAAGTATCTATAAAGAAAGGCAAAAAAGGCATACGAGCACAACAGCAATAGAAATATTATTCATTCAGATTTATTTTCGTCAGTGTCGGATTGTGGCAACACTTGCATTTTTATCACATTTCACTAATTACACTCTTTATAAATGACAAATATATTTACAGAAAGGCTAAGATGACATTATAGCACAATAACAATGACTACATTACTTATTCTGTTGCATCATCGTCACTTTCGGAATGCGGTAACGAATATTACCTTACCACAGTCACAACTAAAAGATTCAATGTGCATCAAACACATATTTTGCAACAATATTTTGTCAATTTTCTTTACTATGCAGGTATTACACCTTTTCCTCTTACTTGCAGTTGTTTTTTCTCCTCCTCTGCTTTTGTCTTCCGCTTTATCTTCACACGTTGCCCTATTATGTTGTAGCCTCAGTTGAAGATCGCTGTGAAGTCCTGTGGTGTCCAAACTTCTTCGAACCAAGAGACGTAGTGCTAATGAATGAGACAGCTGTTTCAGGAATCCTTTTCTTCTGCTACAGTTCCCATTGTCGCCATAATACATTACTTGCGCCTTGATTCCACTCATATAGATCACTGCAAAAAATATAAACTTGGGTCAACGGCGGACATTTCTTGCAACACTGTACGAAGAGGTCAACTTATCTTTACTGTCCACTCCACCTTTGTTGCTATGCTTAAATGTTACAATCGATGGCCTTAGGTTATCTCCAGCGTCAGCATCTATTGAATTATCGTCATGCAAGCTTGATACTAGGATCACACACTTCCCCTTTCCAGGAACATAGGCAACTACAGTACATCCTTTCTTGAAGCCAAAGAGTGAACTGTTGGCAGCACTTCCTTTACTGGTAGCAAACTGCAGAGGAATCTCACGCATGGTTTTTTTTCGTAGTTCCAAGAAAAGAAAGATTTTTCCTTCGTAATTCTTCTATCAAGCCAATACTAGTAAACCAGTTGTCAGGGGTCACATTTCGGACTGACTGAGTCGCAGAACAACATCTGTAGGTTTATTGCTTACGTGATATAATCCTTCTGGTTGCAACCCAGCGTATATTTCCGCATTACACACGTAAAATATTTGGGAATCCACAAGAGCACATATCTTAATCCCATATTTGTTTGATTTGCTAGGTATATATTTGCAAAACTGAACCTTCCAGGGAATGGTTCCTGTTTTTCATCTACTACAACATTTTATCCGAGGGTAAGCGATTTCTCGCAGTTCTGTACAAATATACAAAATATTTCCTGAATCGCTGCTGTCTTGTCTAATCGTCTCCTTTGATGGCGATTTGCACGATTGTCAACTCTCAGACACCACATAGAGGATTTGAAGCATTTTATGTTCATTACAAGGCGAAATTTCTCAGTTCCATCCCCATCAGTTCCCTACGGATCCTCTAAGCTTTGTTTGTTACTTTTGTTTACTCCACCTAAGAATAAGAGACTGATGAAGGCTTTCAATTCAAGAATGTCTACTTGTCTTACATCTCTCTCACGCTGGAACACAGCTCTGACGCTCTCAATATATTGTTATCTACACACTCTCTAATAGACAAAATTTCGTAACCTATAATGAAATTCCAGCATATCAAAGGCGTTTTCGTTGCGTTTGCTCCTATAGATCCAGGAAACTTCTGAAAAATATTGAGAGCCCTGAATCGTACTGTCTGCGATGGTGGAACTTGATTCCATTCTGTCTCTTTGCCCCTGCCAATATAAAATTGGCCGTTTTTCTCAAGTACTTCGTCGTCATCTTCACTGTCCTGTTTCTGCATCTTCTGGCAGTACTTCAACTGCGTCATCACCATCTGTGTCTTCAAAATCCTCCTGAAATTCATCATAATCCTCTTCGAATAGCATCTTTCGGATATCTGCAACACGATTTGTGTCGAAGAGGTTATATGTCTTACTGGAGCGTATCGTCATCATGTACATCCAACACGAAATCATAAAATCCCTATAAAAAACGCAATCGGGGATGGTGTACCAATTCGATACTTGATATTCAGACAACTCTAAAAGATGACTAAAGTCTCCAAAAAGAATATAAGTGCATTTTACATTCGAAATTGGCTTTGTAGTACTTACTAAGTTATGTTCATAATCAAAGAAGTTAACCGTTGAAACGTAACGGGAACGGGGGTGATGTATCAAAATGAGCAATCAGGAAAAATGTCGACAACACATCAGTCACGTTGATGCTGAAGCACAAAATACAGCGTTCGAAGAAGGGAAGCTATTAGCGGGAAGGTGCCAGTGCTGTCAGTTGCTGACAAGTAATTTACAGCAAGTATCGACGTGTATCAATTTGAACAGCGACGCGCGATGGAAGATTAATAAGTTATACATAATTTCACACGATGGCGCTGTAGAGCTCCATGCCCAGCTTTGCAATGCCATCTGGTGTTCTTGTATCGGTCTGCTCCCGTTTGTCACCAGTTCAACATGTGTCTACTATGCCCACTGGTTACTGGAAGTACCAGGATGTGTGTCTTCTTATTATGATGATGCTTTTAATTATATGTTTATGTTGTTTTTGCCGACCAATTTTTATTTCATATGTGATGTGATATATTTCTCTTCGACTGATTTATGCCGATGGAGAACGGCGATACACAAAATAATGGATTAATAAAGTGCCGGCCGCGGTGGTCTAGCGGTTCTGGCGCTGCAGTCCGGAACCGCTGTACTGCTACGCTCGCAGGTTCGAATCCTGCCTCGGGCATGGGTGTGTGTGATGTCCTTAGGTTAGTTAGGTTTAAGTAGTTCTAAGTTCTAGGGGACTTATGACCTAAGATGTTGAGTCCCATAGTGTTCAGAGCCATTTGAACCATTTTGATTAATAAAGTGATTTTCTATTCAATTAAAGACTTTTGTCTCAGTGTCGTATTCAGCATTTTGCAGAGTGTACACTTTTTTTTACGTAGTTGCTTAGCTCCTTCTTTGTCTAAGGTTACGGCAGCGCTGTGGTTTATTTCGTCCTGTGATTTTATTTATTTTCATTTCTTACGGGGGTTAACATATTATGTCGCGTGTTGTTATGCGAAAGTCAAACTTTATTATTTAATAACAAAGCCATTATCAGCAATGGAGGCTCGTAGTATTTCTCTCTGTATTTCAGTCTCAGAACTTAGAGGAAATCTACCTCACGACTTGCAATATAATTGCAGCACCGTTGAGGAACTTTTCCCTTGCTTGGTTGTTGTTCTGTATTATTACGATTGAACTCGTCACATATCGCCTCATACCGATCAACAACGATTTTAATTTTTTTTTGTATTAAAATAGCAGGACTATAAGAAAACACAGTGACCCGTTAATTAAGTGGAAATCTGTTTCTGGTAAGGAAAGGAAACGAGCAGCAGCATAGCTCTTCACCGAAGAGGGGAAAACTATTCATCAGATTTAACTAGAACTATGTCTTGTCACATATGTCTGAGATAGACGTAGGAGGAGATGAAAATATGATTTACCTTCAAATGGTTCTGAGCACTATGGGACTTAACTTCTGAGGTCATCAGTCCCCTAGAACTTAGAACTACTTAAACCTAACTAAACTAAGGACATCACACACATCCATGCCCGAGGCAGGATTCGAACCTGCGACCGTAGCAGTCGCGCGGTTTCAGACTGTAGCGCCTAGAACCGCTCGGCCACTCCGGCCGGCTATGATTTACCTGTAACGGTTCTTTCACTTACTGGATTCACCTGCATAATACAGCGAAAGAGTTTGCAGCACATCGAAAATCTATTAACATTATCAGGAAATGCTTTTCCCTTAAGGTTTTACGTAATTAATCCACAAAATTTGTTGCTATAAATAGCACTGTTATCGAAATGTAATGCAGATCTTCCAGAGAACACCTATCCCATTTCAATCTCGGTACAATTAATACTTTGCTAATCAGAACTAGTAGAGCGAAAAGTATGATCATACATATGATCCCTGTGAGTTGTTGGAGGTCCGCGCCTGCTGAAGCGGCAGTCCTGAAATAATTGTAACTGAAATTTCGAAACTTCGAAAAAAATATTGAGATGGTTATTGCAACCTATTCTTCTCGACTTCGTTATAGATTATTTGTTTCATAGCTTTTCTTAACGAAATAAATTTATTTGTTAATTGTAAGCTGCTTCCTATACTTGTTTGTGTATTATTTACAAAGCACTCTTGTTCCAAAACCTATCTAGTATTTGCTGCAAACCGTATCAGAAGGGGTTACGTGTGAAACGCATGTCAAAGGATTTATCAGCGGCCTATTGTCAAGTACCGCTGAATGTGGGTGCGCCCGCTAGTTGTACTGCACCAGGTCTGAGCCCAGTAACGATCTACGTTTAACAACGGAGCTTTGAGCCCTGGGGAGAGGGGTGGGAAGTGAGGTTCCATTGCAGCCGGTGGGCCCACTGTACTCGACTAGCAACTGCTTCGCAATCCAATCCCGCCGGCGGAGCTACGGCTGCGGCCGATAGCCGATGCGTGTAAACGAGCTTCTCAGGTGGGTGCAGTTCTCTGGACATTGGCTCCCCGTGTAGGTGCGGCATCAGAAACAATGTCCCAAGCGCCAACCAGCGTGTCTAGCTGGCGTAGGCTCAATATCTGTCGCGGTGCCGTAGGAACACGTCCTCCACCGTCAACGAACTGAAATGTGCGCATCAATGTCTCAAAATCAGTTAAATGTAAAAAGTTGATTAGGTGTGTCAGAATCCAAACACTTTTTGCCTGTAGCATTTTCTTCGTTTCGCCACAGATGGCGCTATAATCGGAGGAATAGAAATAGGTACCCAACCGTAATTCACGAGATGCTGCACAATGGCCCTTCGATATCCAATAGCACGTGGGACTTACCTTAATGCTGTAAGGGTAGGTCAGGCCAATATTTTTAACTTCTAACTAAAAAACCCATTCGCAAAGTCGTATTCCTCCGACATATCGAACAGGGGACAACTCGACGCGCCACTGTGGCCGTGGCTCGAGGCGAACTCTATTCTACTGTTCTAATTAGAGTAAATGTTCAAACGTAGTTCTACCAACTTCAACACACTTAGTAATCCGATTTTCAAATGACCTGACACAGGACAGAAGCATATCTGAGGGGATGTCAGAGCAGGCACTTCTGAAGCGGTCGACCATGTCTTCACGGCCTGTTGGCCCTTGCTGATACATCTTATCTTTAAAATATTCCTACAGAAAAAAATCCGGTGATGTCAAATCCGGCAACCTAGCGGGCCAATTAATAGGGCCTCCTCTTCTTATCCACCGACCAGTGTAAAGACGGACTAATACCTCCTGTGTTTTAATTGCGTGATGCGCAGGGCAGTCGTCATGCTGTAACTATAAACGTTATCGATCATTCAGGGCAACATCCTGCAGTAGTACCGGTAGTGCCTGTTCCAAAAACGTTTAATATTTGCGTCAATTCAAGGTGCTGTCGATAAAATACCGATGAATGAACTTGTTGCTCAGTACGTTACACCATAGTTTAGGACGTTGAGAGTCAATTTGCCGTGACCAGTGGAGAGTGTCTACACTCCGCCGGTTAACGCTACCATGGATTGTGAATGTAAGCTTATAGGAAAACGGTACCTTGGAAAAACATGGCGCTGGTTGCACTTGTGGACGTGCCAATTCACTAGACAGTACCCGCTTATGGAAATCGGCGTCATGAAGTTTTAGATGCAATGACATCCGGTATGGATGATATGTATGATGACGCAATATTGTGAACATACTACCTACGGACACACTAGAAAAGCTGTGTAATTGCTGGGCGCTTATCAGTGGGTTGAGGCGCACTGTTACTAGTACAGCTATTTCATTAGCTTCTCCTGTACCACGTTTGCGTCGTTTCCCTTTGCCGGTCTGTACGCTGCCATAGGACATGAAGGTGTTCACAACCTTGTAAAAGAACAAACGAGAAGGGGCTTTTTCTGGTAAACACTCTGTATACAAGGCAACAGCTGTCTCAGCATTTCCCCTTCATTCTCAGTAAATCAGTATCATTTGAATTTTTTTCTGTGGTTGTAACGTACGTCGTCTGCTTGCGCATCTGTTCTCCAAATGATTGTTAGGTGTGCTGGCAATAAACACTGAGCAAGTATCATAATGCTTAGAACCACTATTTTTTCTACGTCTGCACGATAGTTAAGCTCCGGTCTCAGTGGACTGCCTGTTACGATTCGTCGTAGTTCGCTACACGGCCACGGTGACGTGTCGATTAGTACCCTGTTCCGTATTATGAAGGAATACAACGTTGTGAATGAAGTAAACAATCGGAAATTATGAAATACTGGTCTGTCGTATTCTCGCAGATTGGACATGAGGTTCCACGTGCCATTGGATATTCGAGGGCCATTGAGTAGCACTTCGTAAATTACAATTATGTTTTCCGATGGCAGTGCCATTTGTGGCGAAAGGAAGAAAATGCTTCAGTCAAAATTTATGCTGATGTTGTGTACAATCGTGATATATAACAAAAATCCAGACTTCCCACTGAAAATTTAGGAGCTGCCACGCCATCCATGTACGGGACGTGGCGGTGAGAGGAGTTTGGTATCGCTGGATGTCTCCCTTCGATTCTAACAAACTGGAATTGTAACTTCTTTTGATTCGCTGTGTAGTTTTCAAAATATTTCAATGTTTCAGTTAAAATGAACACCTTGTATATATGTTTCAAGTAAATTATTCTTCTGATTTATGCATGTAAGGAAAGGACAGGGAACTTTTAAACTTCATTACAATGTAGCAAGTGGTGAAGTAGTAATACCATAACAGCCATAAATAATAATAATCACAATGATAATGATAATAATAACGGAATCTACGAGACTACTGCGGGAGAATAAGAATTTTGGACGGGGAGAACCTAAAATTTAACACAACGGGAAAGTAAAAGCAACACTAATGCAAATAAAATAGTCGCAGCAGTCCCTAGAGCAATCACAAGCTCAGAAAACATACTACATTACAGTGCACGCACTTGCGGCAAACACGCTCTGAATAATGAACCATGGAATGATTGTAGCTAGTAAGTTTAGGTTAGGTTGTTTGGGGAAGGAGACCAGACAGCGAGGTCATCGGTCTCATCGGATTAGGGAAGGACGGGGAAGGAAGTCGGCCGTACCCTTTCAAAGGAACCATCGCGGCATTTGCCTGGAGCGATTTAGGGAAATCACGGAAAACCTAAATCAGGATGGCCGGATGAGTGATTGAACCGTCGTCATCCAGAATGCGAGTCTAGTGTCTAACCACTGTGCCACCTCGCTTGGTGTAGCTGGTAACTAGCTTAATTGTAGTTATCGGTTCCAGTCTTAACCAATTTTTGAGTCTTGTCGTTACTTTCATATGGATTTTTCATTTAGGATTTCTGTGTCGGTTTCCCCATATTTAATGTTCTTTTCATGTTTATCCATAATATTATTGATTTCCTTTCCCGTTTTATAGTTAGATCCTAGTTTCTTCTCGCCAAAAGCACCCTCTTTCACGCAGAAGTCCAGTTATATTCAAAAATTATCATTAAACATTAACGCTGTTTCACAATATTACGACTTCACCATGCGATCTACTGTAACGGATTTAAACATTCTCTGTGCAATTATTACCCGCATAAATTACGATAGTAATTTATTTCAGACATGCATATTTCCCTCTTTTTTGTTTTCCTTTTTTTTAACATAATTTCTTTACGTTACAGTTCACGGCTAAGTAATTAATCACGTGAACTATGTAATTTATCATGTGCTACATTCATTTGTTTACGAATATGGTCAGTTGCTTTCAAAGATTGCTTCTATGTATCGTCTTCGTTTTAAGTATGACGTCGCTGCTCTAAGTAGACGGGTGGAATCGGACAGTATAACTGAGCCATGTTATCTCCATGCTCTTGTTTTCGCAGTTTACCAGTTCGTGTTGTGATAACTACACATGTGTTAATATATTCAGGACGAATAGCAATATTTTTTTTTGTTTACACTTCTCAGTAGTGGCAAGTGGCCTACTAACAGACCAAACGAATTTGTCCAATTGTAATTAGGGGTCTGTTTTATTATAGCACAAACACGCATCTGATTGAACACGCACTGACAACATTTTCGAGACTGAAATTGTGCAGACTGAATAAATACAATCCATTTATTTCCTGTGATACGATTCAATACGATATACACACCAATACTCAGCTCTGCGATTCTTGTGATAAGTACTTCTTCTAACTTCGGTATCGGGGATGTACACAAGCGTAGTTCATCAGAGGAAACGGAAAAGTAACAACAATGATATTCTCATCGTTGACTTAATAGATGGTAGTGAAACACCATAATACATGTTCGTCATTTCTTACAACTATGTCGGGCACCACAATAGTCTGTCAAAACGAGAGGCTTATAGATTGTAAATTGTAACGGATAATCAGCAACTGTTCAATCTAGGCTCATTTCTATCACGGAAATTCTAGAATCTTTCACCCAGTGTTTAATCGGACATTAACTGCCCTCACATGCGATGTAGTATGGTGTTGTGACTTCCGCATTCCTACAGGAATGGCAAATCATATTTCCACCGCCACAACAATGTTGATATGAAAATCGATACTGATTACACATTCATAAAGCTCTGGCCAGCTCAGCATTTAATGTGACAATACGAGTAGTCTTTACATTTGGTACGCTTCGTTGTAAACAGACGTAGCAGTTGCACAGTGGCTTGTTTGTATGCAAACTGGCATTGTTCTCACTCATTTGCGAGATTGAAATACTGTTTCCCCGTGCATATTGGGGAAGTCCATCATCATTCTGGCGTCACAAATCACTAAACATGAACAAACATATGCACGCTCTTGTATTAAGTGGGACATTACAATTTCACATCACTTTCGCACTTCCCGAATTTTCATTCACTTTTACATACCTTTCAAAGCTACTTAACGTGTTAACCATTACGGTAGAAATATCAACACCACTCAAGTACCTTCGTATATCTGAGCGGTGTTAGCACACAGATTCTTAAAATTTGGCTTTGTATAAGGTCTATCATTTCATGAGTTCATAGCAAAGCTTGATTAATGACTTCGAAGTACAGGAGCGGAGATTCTGTTAAGGCATCAGGGACTAACTCAAAGTACTATGGTACTAGAGGAAAAATTATAGACGAAGACAGAAACTGCAATACATCCAACAAATTATTGTGCATCTTGATTGCACCTCCTACTGTCAGATGGACATGGTGACACCAGACAGGAAGCATCTCATCAGATCAGTCATAAGAAAGTTAAATCTCACACCCGACCCACCCAACCCCCGGGGTCTCAAAAAGAGAAAAAAATTGCAATATCCAATCTGCCAACTAATGTAGGGTTCAAACGTTTGAATCGGCTTGCATATTCTAGGATACTGTCCTACTATACTAATTTGGCTTTCTTCTATAGATCTTCCTCTATTACAGATTCCACATCTCAATGTCTCCCTTTGCAGCTGTTCCTGATCTCCTATGTGCTATGTTTTGCAGACAGTACTAGCTTCATTTTTCATTATTTTAACTGCTTTTCTGCTTCGAAGCCCGAAATTCTTTTCCATACTACCTCGTTGTGAACGGCCATTGCTTTGTGAGGTTTAATTTTCGTAAATTACCACACTGCCGCCTTGAGTGTTCTTTAAACTGTCACACGTATTCTCCGATTTTTGGAAAGTTAATCTATCTCCAGCGTAAGGAAATACATTCACATACTTTCTATATCATTATTTCATGCTCCATGTGCCATGGTTCTCTTTCCAAGCTCTTATTGTTCTACATACCAACACGTTAAAAACATACGAAGGTGATTTTCAGTATCCCTGCCTTAATCCGAGGAATGCATGTCAATCTCTGATAATAACTGGCTTCTAGTGTCTAAAATAATGTGAGACTTGTAGAAAGACTATATGATACATCAGACAGGATTTTGGCTGTTCTGTTTCCCGCGTTGTGTAATATAACGTCTCCGTGTCAACACGATGTAACATTATTCCGGAGTACACTTAAGGTATTAGTGTCTTCAAGTTCAGTTTATGTCTCTGTTTTTAATTATTGTGAAAACTGTCATATTTTCATTCTTCAGTTATAACTCCTTCAGAGATATTTTGACGCTTCTCATTTATTTCATTTCCATACATGTTTTAAGAGTCATTTAAAAGAGCAGTACGATCGTAATTACTAGGATGATTTCTTTTTATTTTCTTAAGTAAGAGAGCTGTTATTCAACGTCGCTTATTCAGCAGGTATTTCAAATCTACCTCCACGTAACACATTTAGCCTCTCTGGGTGACCTGGTATTTGACATCAATTTTCCACTCCCAATGGTTCCTCCAAGTCTTGCTAGCTCCAACTTCTCTTGTGCAATTTGTTCATACTCCAGGTGATAGTGAAGTTTGGTGTTCACAAGGTTTTTACCTTTTGTTTTGTTATATCTCTCTCTCTGTTAAGGCGTTTCATTAATTCCATTTCTTGATTTCAGTACATATGCTGTTCTCTTCTACTTATGATCGTGTAGTCGTAATTGCATGTGTGCTACATCAACGACGTATTTTGCCATATTCCTTGTGTAACGGCATTATTTAGTATGTTTTATTCTGAAAATTAATAACTTTTTTTCGTCTAAAGACCTGTCGCATAATGCTTTGCTCTCTAGCCTTTCTTAGTCTGGTTTTATAATTGCACCTCGGACAGTTTCACAGGGACATGAAAGGGAAGCAGTGGTTGGGAAGGGAGTGAGACAGAGTTGTAGCCTCTGCCCGATGTTATTCAATCTGTATATTGAGCAAGCAATAAAGGAAACAAAAGAAAAATTCGGAGTAGTTATTAAAATCCATGGAAAAGAAATAAAAATTTTAAAGTTCGCCTATGACATTGCAATTCTGTCAGAGGCGGTGAAGGAATTGGATGAGCAGTTCAACGGAATGGACAGTGTCTTGAAAGGAGGATAAAAGACGAACATCAATAAAAGCAAAACGAGGAGAATGGAATGTAGTCGAATTAAGTCGGGTGATGCTGAGGGAATAAGATTAGGATATGAGACAATTCAAATAGTAAAGGAGTTTTGCTATTTCGGGAGCCAAATAACTGATGGTGGACGAAGTAGATAGGATATAAAATGTAGACTGGCAATGGCAAGGAAAGCGTTTCGAAAGAAGAGAAATTTGTTAACATCGAGTATAGATTTAAGTGTCAGGAAGCCGTTTCTGAAAGTATTTGTATGGAGTGTAGCCATGTATGGAAGTGAAACGTGGACGATAAGTAGTTCGGACAAGAAGAGAATAGAACCTTTCGGAATGTGGTGCTACAGAAGAATGCTGAAGATTAGATGGGTAGATCACGTAACTAATGAGGAGGTATTCAATAGAATTGGGGAGAAGGGGCGTTTGTGGCCCAACTTGACTAGAAGAAGGGATCGATTGGTAGGACATGTTCAGAGGCAACAAGGGATCACCAATTTAGTATTGGAAGGCAGCGTGGAGGGTAAAAATCGTAGAGGGAGACCAAGAGATGAATACACTAAGCACATTTAGAAGGATGTAGGCTGCAGTACGCACTGAGAGATGAAGCAGTTTGCTCAAGATAGAGTAGCATGGAGAGCTGCATCAAACCAGTCTCAGGACTGAAGACCAGAACAACAACAATTTCCAATTCCTTATTAATAAGTACCTTAGTATTAAAATTATTAAATTATTGAGCCAGTCTGCCAGGTATAATTCGTGAATAATCTTGTAATAAATGTGATTTAAAAACTCGCGCTTGCGTGTGCCTGTGCGTGCGCTTACGTGCGTGTGTGTGCGTGTGTGTGCGTGTGCGTGTGTGTGTGTGGGGGGGGGGGGGGTTGAGGGTCGAAGAATGCGTGTTTTATCTCCTGGTGTCTATATCCTTCCTATATCTGAATTTGGGATAGTACGAGATAACGGCCTGTCACTATATTTCTTCCCCTGTAAACGTGTGTGCCAACACGGACTACTGGACTCTTATTTACACTCTCTACTTCACTAACAAATCAACGACCTCACATAAATCAAGATCTTTAATTTCTTTGTCAGTAAAAATTGTGGTTTTTCACCAACAGTTCATTGACGGCTGAAACGGTATCCTCAATGTACTCGGTAATTCTGTAACTATGGAAAGCATACGAACACTAGTTACTACGGTAGCATGCAACCACTCTGTCAGACTATTTCGGGATTCAGCATACTGTGAAGATGTATGAATGCTTAAGTGTGAAACAAAGTAGAAGAAATACATCTTGGGTAAATAGTGAAACAGATATGCGTTAAGCATAAGTAATTAACAGCAGTGGTGGTTTGTTTTTCAAAAAAATGGTTCAAATGGCTCTGAGCACTATGGGACTTAACTTCTGAGGTCATCAGACCTCTAGAACTTAGAACTACTTAAACCTAACTAACCTAAGGACATCACACACATCCATGCCTGAGGCAGGATTCGAACCTGCGGCCGTAGCGGTAGCGCGGTTCCAGACTGTAGCGCATAGAATCGCGGTTTGTTCTTCATTAAGCTTGATATACCTCCACATTTATTCGTCAGTATAACTTCCGTTGTGTCCGTCTCTATCATTTTGCTTTTACTATTTCTATGAATCATCAAGTATAGGCTGCATGTTTTGATCAAGTGAAATCAACAGAAAAAAAGACTTGAATGAACAACAATACGTCCTTAAATCCCAGATTTTAGGCAATCTCCAACATAGTACGGTAAAATATTTATAAACCTTTCAGAATAAAAAACGGGTTTCAAATAAGCAAATCAGAAATAAAAAAACTTATGACGTTCATTTTCTTCTTTGCCTAAAGACAGTGTCACGGAAAGTGTTGTTCTGTAACGATATAACTTTTACTGAGTTCGCTTATGTAACAGTTCTTTCCTTATTTTCTTAGAAATTTGCGTTCGTATTTAATATTTATAAATATATAAGACAGCTCTTACAGTAATCCAATTATTAATCAAACGATGGTAGATTTAGTAAGCGCCGGAAATTCTTTGCTTTTATGTGACGTTGTATGTAGCTTATATCAACGTCGTGTTGAAAGTCATATATTATCGCTGAAATAAATGCCTTATACTGTCGTAAATGTAAGATGGCCAGTGTAAATCGTTGAACGTGCCAAGACCAGTGCATATTTCCTTCAATGCTACGAAATGAGAGTATAATTTACATACAATTTCGGACTGAATCCATATCACGGACATGGAGTCTCAAGAGGAATATGGCAGAAACGATCATTTTAAGAAAAAAAACTTCGCATGGGCATATGCCCTATACTGAATAGGACAAATTTTTTGTACATTTCTGTTTATTTTTTGTATTATTCAATGTGTTGTCGCGTTTACATGTGAACAGCAGTTAGCAAACACCGCAATAAGCGTTCAACAAACCATCACTTGAAAGATACGTATTTGTAACACATTTACGTCGAAGAATTATCATTCACGTCGTATTACAACTGTTGCACAGTTCACAATAAATGTTCAAATGTCCAACCGGCAACTTCAGTGCATTTCTACGGTCTTGTGAGTCGATGATGTGTTGCTTGTGTGAGTGACGGGATACGTTCGCTACTGATGGCAGCATCGTGCATGGTGCAACCACGCAGTTCATCTTGCGTGTTTACATTACGTTTGTACACCTAAGACTTCATCCAGCCACATCAAGAAAAATATAACGGCGTAAGGTCTGGCGACCTTGGTGCCCAGTTAATTATGCTATCAGATCAATCCAGCGATTAAGTTAAGTGCAGTTCAGATGTTCCCTAATAAATCTAGTAAAATGTGGAGGGTTCACGTCATGGTGGAACTACATCCCGGTCCACGTGGCCAGACTAACATCCTAAAGGTACTCAAAAGACGATTAAAAAAAAAAAAACTTCAAGAATTTCTAGTCCTCAATATTTTACCGATCGTGAGCACCAAACATTGATCAAAGAAAAGTACTTGGAAATTGGTTTGCACTATACTGTGTATATTTTCCTGCCACCATCGACGATTAAGTGTATGAAGTGTGTTGTAGATTCAATTCCGTATGAACTGTGGTTTCATTACTAAATAGCCGCTCGGGGTAGCCATGCGATCTGAGGCGTCTTATTACGGTTCGCGCGGCTCCCTCCGGCGGAGGTTCGAGTCTTCCCTCGTGCATGGGTTGTGTGTGATGTCTTTAGCGTAAGTTAAGTTACATTAAGTAGTGTGTAAGCCTAGGGACTAACGAACTCAGCAGTTTGGTCCCACTGAACTTACCACAAATTTCAAATTTCATTACTAAATAGCATTAATGGAAGCAAATGACAATTCCCCTTAAATCTGTGACAGAATAAAAGTCGTACGATATTTTCGCCAATTTGAAGATTGTGGACACATTGTGTCTGAAATGGATACAAGGTCTCCGCATGTAATCTTTTCCAGACTCGTGGTAGAGGGAAACTGATACGTGCAGATAGTTGGAGTGTGCCGGTGGCAGGATTACGGTGCACTATTTCAACAATGTGTCAGTGTTTTCGCACAAATTGATGAACTACACATTCAAAAGAAAAATTAAAACTTAGAAGAACACATGTTTCACGCAGGTGCTCGAAAGTCTGGTAAACACACAACGATCAGGAATAAGAAGTGTCGAGAAGCGCCGAGGGTATTATCTGACAGCAACAGGAGCACAATCGTCGCAGAAGTTGTAAACATACACCATATCTACACATTCTCATTAGTGTGGCATTTTATCCAGCGCGTGTACAATAAACTCTTATTGTTTCGCATTAATTCAATAACAACACAGCATAGCCAACTATAGCCAACTTTAACGGCAGAAAGACACCCCGAGGAAAGATGTTGAAAGCATAGAGGTAGCTTGGGCTAGGAAGGAAACAGCAAACTCATTGGGTGGGTAAGACTTTTTTAGCGCCACTAACAAAAAAACTAATGTATTACATGAAATGTGATCTACGTAACGATTCGCAATAGACAATATGTCTATTAGATCTACACTCCTGGAAATTGAAATAAGAACACCGTGAATTCATTGTCCCAGGAAGGGGAAACTTTATTGACACATTCCTGGGGTCCGATACATCACATGATCACACTGACAGAACCACAGGCACATAGACACAGGCAACAGAGCATGCACAATGTCGGCACTAGTACAGTGTATATCCACCTTTCGCAGCAATGCAGGCTGCTATTCTCCCATGGAGACGATCGTAGAGATGCTGGATGTAGTCCTGTGGAACGGCTTGCCATGCCATTTCCACATGGCGCCTCAGTTGGACCAGCGTTCGTGCTGGACGTGCAGACCGCGTGAGACGACGCTTCATCCAGTCCCAAACATGCTCAATGGGGGACAGATCCGGAGATCTTGCTGCCCAGAGTAGTTGACTTACACCTTCTAGAGCACGTTGGGTGGCACTGGATACATGCGGACGTGCATTGTCCTGCTGGAACAGCAAGTTCCCTTGCCGGTCTAGGAATGGTAGAACGATGGGTTCGATGACGGTTTGGATGTACCGTGCACTATTCAGTGTCCCCTCGACGATCACCAGTGGTGTACGGCCAGTGTAGGAGATCGCTCCCAACACCATGATGCCGGGTGTTGGCCCTGTGTGCCTCGGTCGTATGCAGTCCTGATTGTGGCGCTCACCTGCACGGCGCCAAACACGCATACGACCATCATTGGCACCAAGGCAGAAGCGACTCTCATCGCTGAAGACACGTCTCCATTCGTCCCTCCATTCACGCCTGTCGCGACACCACTGGAGGCGGGCTGCACGATGTTGGGGCGTGAGCGGAAGACGGCCAAACGGTGTGCGGGACCGTAGCCCAGCTTCATGGAGACGGTTGCGAATGGTCCTCGCCAATACCCCAGGAGCAACAGTGTCCCTAATTTGCTGGGAAGAGGCGGTGCGGTCCCCTACGGCACTGCGTAGGATCCTACGGTCTTGGCGTGCATCCGTGCGTCGCTGCGGTCCGGTCCCAGGTCGACGGGCACGTGCACCTTCCGCCGACCACTGGCGACAACATCGATGTACTGTGGAGACCTCACGCCCCACGTGTTGAGCAATTCGGCGGTACGTCCACCCGGCCTCCCGCATGCCCACTATACGCCCTCGATCAAAGTCCGTCAACTGCATATACGGTTCACGTCCACGCTGTCGCGGCATGCTACCAGTGTTAAAGACTGCGATGGAGCTCCGTATGCCACGGCAAACTGGCTGACACTGACGGCGGCGGTGCACAAATGCTGCGCAGCTAGCGCCATTCGACGGCCAACACCGCGGTTCCTGGTGTGTCCGCTGTGCCGTGCGTGTGATCATTGCTTGTACAGCCCTCTCGCAGTGTCCGGAGCAAGTATGGTGGGTCTGACACATCGGTGTCAATGTGTTCTTTTTTCCATTTCCAGGAGTGTATTTTGCTTCAAATGAGCGTTCCTTTCATAACACTGAATATTCAATATTTCTTTTTGGACACGCTGTATTAATTGCTACTAACCAACGACGTACAGCTGCAGAGTCTACATACTGAAGCTGCATGCAGGATATTCTCCTGAAGGTGAGGAGCGTTCCTGTACCAAGCTATTGGTTCGACAGCACTTTATTGCACCTGAATATCTGACTGCAGCTCTGAGAGATTTACTACCCAGGCAGTACATATTCTAAACAACTGCCTGGGAAAACTTAGGCTCTGATTTGGGTGTATCATGTGGAATTTAGCCTGAGCGCCAATAAACTTGATCGTACGGCATTCCTTGTATCCAGGTTTTAACACATTCCATGCTGTTGAATTTATAATCATTGGTTTTAATGTTTTAGACTTCGTAATCATTTTGCTGTCATTATTACATAAGCCAGTTACAGTATGAAATGGAGATCAAATTCAGAATTAAATATATTGGTTCCCTTTACGTTCCCCCGACTCAAACAATTCATATGCTGAACAGTTCAAAGAAAATGTGAGTATTTCTGATAGGAACCCCAGTCATAAAACTATACTTGTTAGTGACTTAAATCAACCCTAGGAACGTTGGGGAAATACAAGCCGGTGGTACGTATAAAATATCGCCTGTAATTGTTCTCAATGCTTTCTCTGAGAATTATTTTGAGCAGTTAGCTCCGAAGCCCACTGAAAGTGTAAATGGTAGTGAAAACACGTTTGACACACTAGCAACAGTGATTAAACAGATAGCATCACGAGGGATACATTTACTAGTGAGTACAAAGTCGTTGTAGCGAGGGTAACATCCAGATATACCAAAAATAAACGGAAAATATATCTATTCTAAGAAATAGATAAAAATTCGTCTTACTCCTTTCTACGAGGGATTCACCATTTCTTCTAGATTAAAATTTATTTCAAACAAATAGTATCTGCGTCAACTGAGGCATTTACACCGAATAAATTAATAAAAGATGGTACTGATTCCCCATCGTATCCGAAGCAGGTCAGAACACAGTTGCAGATGCAACGAAACAGGCATGCGAAAATTTAAAAGAAGACAAAAAAATTCCGCTCGTATGTAAAGTAAGCCATCGGCTAGACACAATCAGTACCTTCACTGCGCGATTCCATTGGCGCGAATGACAGCGCGGTTAAAGCTGGGTTACTAAGCACTGTTTCAGGACATTCCTTCGTCAAAGTCGACGAAGTACGTATTCCAGAATTCGAATGAAGAACAACTGTCAAGATGAGTGACTTAGAAGCAGATGAGGCAAATCTTGCAGTCGACACAGTATACCAATTAGGTTCATTTCAGAGTATGCTGTTTCAAAAGCCCCATTCTAATCAATCATATACTACAACTCACTCGACAGAATATCCGTACATAAAGACTGGAAACTTGCATTGGTCGAATCAGTACTGAAGAAAGGAAATAGGAGTAATCCGCTGAATTACAGGCCCAAATTACTTACTTTGATTAGCAATAGGATTTTGGAACATTGGTGTCACCGCCAGACACCACACTTGCTAGGTTGTAGCCATTAAATCGGCCGCGGTCCGTTAGTAAACGTCGGACCCGCGTGTCGCCACTATCAGTGATTGCAGACCGAGCGCCGCCACATGGCAGGTCTAGAGAGACTTCCTAGCACTCGACCCCAGTTGTACAACCGACTTTGCTAGCGATGGTTCACTGACAAAATACTCTCTCATTAGCCAAGACGATAGTTAGCATAGCCTTCAGCTACGTCATTTGCTACGACCTAGCAAGGCGCCATTATCAGTTGCTATTGATCTTGTTAATCACGTACCGTCAGACCGACGTTCACCATTAATGGATTAAAGTTAAGTATTCCTCCAGCTACGTCCGTTTTTCTGCATTCTAATTACCCTTTCCTGTTCCAGCCCTCACGCCAGCCTGGGTGAGCCAAAACGCGTGCCTTTTGGCTTCCTCTCATAGTGGGTTGGCTCCTACCAATCCACAACAGAACATATACTGTGTTCGGACATTACGGATTACCTGGAATGTAACGGTCTATTGGCACACCTTCATTTAGCAAATATCGTTCTTGTTAAACACAACTAGCTCTTTGTTCGTACGATGTAAAAAGTACTTTCGACAGGAGCCCTTAATGTATTCCATATTTGTCGATTTCCTGAAGGATTTCTACACGGTTCTTCACAAGAGACTTCCAATAAACCTGCGTCTCTGTGGGTGACCGTTTCAGTTATGCGTCTATATCCGTGATTTCGTGTCAGGAGGCTTACAGTAGACAATAAAGGACTGATAATCATGGTGTAAAACAGGATCAGTGTGTAGCATTTCCCTGTTTTGGCCCTCTGCTGTGTGGTGAACGGAATCGGTTAAATTTAAGCTACACGATAAGGGGTAGCATCACACATATATAAATGCTGTCAGTTCAGCTAAATACTATTACCTATAAATTACAATTACAAAAAAATTAACGTGCCTGAATCACATTATAACACTGAGGGGAAGACAAACCAAACACTGAGTTTTATTGGCAGAACATTTATAAGACTGAATAGGTCTACTGAAGAAGAGTGTCTACAGTAAGTTTGTCTGTCCTCAAAATGAGTCCTCCTGTACGATATGGAATCGAATCCTTACCAGATGAGTTTGTCGTAGGATGTAGAAAAATTCTAAAGGGGCAGCGTGTTTTGGCTTATCGCGAAATAGGGGACAGAATGCCGCAGATGTGGTAAATGAGTTGGGGTAGCAATCACTAAAACAAAGATGTTTTTTGTTTCGGCGGGATTTTTCCACCGAATTACTATCACCAGCTTTGTCCTCAGAATGCGAAAATATTTTTCTGTCGTCAACCCGCATTGAGAGGAATCAGCATCCCAATAAAATAAAAGTAAGGATGTCTCGTGTGGAAATATTTATTGTAGATTCTTTCTACAACAGTTTTGGTGGTCAAGGAATGTGAAGTGAGCTCTATACTTGCATTCTAAGTGTCATACTTCCTATTTGTATACCGGACATAAAAACGTCTCCGACGATTGTCTGGTTGAAGGCATATGAGACGCTCATCGGTGACGAGAACGTGATGCCCATTCTGAGCAATCCATTCGGCACGTCGTTGGGCCCATCTGTACCGCGCTGTTTGGTGTCGTCGTTTCGAAGAAGGACCTCGCTATGGACGTCAGGAGTGAAGTTGCGCATCATGCAGTCAATTGTGCACGGTTTGAGTCGTAACACGACGTACTGTGGCTGCACGAAAAGCATTATTGAGCATTGTGGCGTTGGTGCCAGGATTCCTCCGAGGCATAATCCGTAGGTAGCGGTCATCTATTGCAGTAGAAGCCCTTGGGTGGCCTGAGAGAGGCATGTCATCAACAGTTCCTGTCACTCTGTATCTCCTCCATGTCCGAACAACATCGCTTTCACTCCGAGACGACTTGGACTCTTACCTTGTTGAGAGCCCTTCCTGGCACAAAGTAACAATGCGGACGCGATCGAACGGCGGTATTATCAGTCTAGGCATTGTTGGACTACAGACAATACGGGACGTGTACCTCCTTCCTGGTAAAATGCCTAAAACTGGGCAGTTGTCGGGACCCTCTCCGTCTAATAGGCGCTGCTCCTGCATGGCTGTTTACATGTTTTGGCGGTTTTAGTGACATCTCTGGACAGTATAAAGGACTGCGTGTGTGATACAATGTTCATAGTCAACGTCCATGTTCTGGGATCCGGGGTATTGCAAAACATTTTTGATGTGTACTTTTGTATAAGTGATTCTGGTAAAGATGACTGCATCTGTTAAAATGTTTCAATACAGTAGAATACTAGCCTCGTTTACCTCATTCAGTAAATGCAACATATTCCACCGTCTTCTCACAAATTCCAGGTTTTCATTATGTTCGTCGCCGCACTGCACTCTCAGCGCAGCATGGTTGCTTAAAAGTGAAGCACCATCTGCTTAGCACAGCTGTGTGCCCTTGCATTGCGCAAAGATTTTCTTCAATTTAGTTGTTTTAGTGCTGAGCTGTACTTTAATGTTCATCAATTTCTGGCATTACCGAGTTTTCGTTGCCACAGATAAGTTCAAAATGGTTCAAATGGCTCTGAGCTCTATGGGATTAAACCTCTGAGGTCATCAGTCACCTAAAACTTACAACTACTTAAACCTAACAAACCTAAGGACATCACACACATCCACGCCCGAGGCAGGATTCGAAACTGACCGTAGCGGTCGCGCGGTTCCAGACTGTAGCGCCTAGAACCTCTCGACCACTCTGGCCGGCCACAGATAAGTCACATAAATTTGGTAGGGACAGTTTAAAATTTCATTCAGGACACACATAAATCATTCACAGGTAGGTATTGCATTTTACGATGAATATCAGGTTCAGAATGAGGTTAAATTACATTTCTTGTCAGAAAGTCTCATTCTTACAGAGCAGTAATACATCCGTATGTTTAACACTTAGTATTTGGAATTTTATTTAGTTAGCTGCTTACTTAGAATCACAGAACATTCCTGTAGAACCATTTTCTCTTTAAGGATTCAGTCAAAATTCGTTTTCCAATTTCATGAAGCGTTTTTACTGTGTTAGTTATGTGTATTGAAACTGAAAACCACGTACTCTGACGTCACGCATCGTAACAGTGTTGACTGCACTCTACAATACACAGCTTCATAGGACAGTGTCTTTAGCATAAAGTTTTAGGTTTTCTGAATGTTTTGCTAAAGGTTTATTCAAATATAGTTACAGAATTTCAGGAAGTCTGGGGACCCATTTTACCAGCGATCATTTCCGTAAGTACATCACTTGCATTATTCAGGATTACAGCACAGACACACCCCAAAGTTAATAACAGGAAACCGATTCCGTATCAGTTACATTTCACAACATTTAAACTTCTTTAAATTTTATTTAAATAAACGCTATACTTGGCAAACCCTTTGGCTAGGAGGTGAGATTTTAGTAAGTTTTGGCTATTTTCGTTGTCAGCAACTACCTTGTATATTAGTTTGCGCACGCGCTGCTTTGCTGGCTAATATTTGTGTAAGAAGTTTGTACATATTTCTTTATTACTATCACTTGTATTTTCAAGATTTCTGTTGTTTCAGATAATTTCTTCGTGCTATTTGCGTTATATTTTCGCGCTTTTGGTGGAAAGCAATTGTACATTCTGAAGTCATTGTAGTACTGGTTTTACGTGTTTCTATTTTACACATACTAGAAATTTTAGTTATTCACTAGCCGGGATAATTTTTATTTTGTGAACAGGCTGTGACTGAATGTTCCATTTTTTGTGTGTAACAGAATCGTTGTGTTATACTTCACTTTTGTCAGGAATCGGCACTATAGCTAACAATACAACATCCAGGAGAAATGAGGAAAATTCAGAAAGACAATTCTATACCCCGAGAAATAAATTTTGCCGAACATTTGTCACACATTAGAAACGTGACTCAAAATCTATGAAACCTCTTAGTCATGTAAGCTTACATTAATCTAGTACCGATTCAAACTGCTGAACAGGACGTTGTCAGTGGAAGCTTAGGTTTTGAAGAATTATCTGTGGAAGATGAGACACCGCAATACAGTGAAATTTCACAAACGAGTCAGAGAGCATCTGTACATTCCGCTTTTGCATAAACTTCTTTTGTGTGAACGGTACTTGCGTCGCCTTCTGCTGGCATTAGAATCGAATCTGTAGCATTGTTCCTAACGATGAACGAGTATATTAAGTAAAACACAAGAAAAAGGATAAGAAATTGGGGGAGATTCTAAAGTCTCTGGACAAAACAACAGAAACCGGAAGAAAGTACTAAGGCATAGGAAGAGATTAAAGGGTCATAGGAAGTTACAAAATCACATCTACAAAATTTGCGACCTCGAATTAGGAAAGGGGACCATAATGACTTTTAGTCAATAAGGAATTCCACTGAGACCACACCCTGCAATAACGAAACGGATCAGCGTCAGCAGAATGTAACACGTACCGAAACGTATTCGAATATTGAAACCACTAAACGTCAGATCAAAGGAGGACACCAAACTAAAACAGATAATGTAGTAACAAGTGGTGACGTGACCACACAAAATGAGCAGTTTGGTGCTACTACTTGTAAAATAGGTAGACTAATAGTAGCGTTGAAATTACAATCAGAGTTACAGAAAGAACCACTAGGTGCGGTTTCTGAAAGATTCCACGAACTGATTACGAAAGCGACAAACTTGTCAACGAACACGAATAAAGATGCTAACAATACTTCACCGGTTCATTTTCTGAAACCGGCGAATATCAAGTTTTAAAACAATTTACAGATTGTCGAATGAAGATCAACCAACACCAGAAACGAGAAGTAAATAAGATTCTTGTACAACTGACAGAAACCGAAAGTAAATCGAGGTGGTGATGCCAATGATCTTTGTCATTCCCTTGCAGAGAACTTAAACAAACATTGAAACTTACGGCGTGTAGATCGACATTCTCAGAAACAAAATTTCTCTCGCGGGCAAATTAGTTGATTTCCGCTGGCGGCTTTACACAGAGCATGCGAGTACACCGAAGGGCTACAGTTTTAAAACAAGCGTTTTCTGGTGGTTAGAACAGTCAACATGTACCAAAATTTTAGGAAAAAAATTGCTAAATAAATTATGAACATTTCTCATTATGTATGTTTATACATAGCTACATTTTTGCATCCAATTGTTTACTTTTTTAACTGATGGAATGCGCATAGCTGTATGTATTCTTATCCACATGTACTCTATTGTGATACAGAGGATATGGTGTTCTGTAGATGGTATTTTCCTATGGTTTGAAATGTCTTTTTGTATGTTAAATAGATGTATAATTCCCAAGAAAGATCAAGTAAGGGATGTATTTTATGGGATGCTATACGGAAAGATATAAAATAAGCTACAGTATGCGCCAATATGAAGCTCCAAGTCTGGAGAAAGAGCCGACACCAAGAACTTAACTTCATTCTAAAGTGTGCATGAGAACTTTTAAATTTAATGGATGGTACGTATTTAGGATTTTTCTGCTGAAGTGTGATGTTAGATAATTGGAACCTGGAAGGCGAAATCAGTAGATGATGATAGTACGTATTTTGTATATATTTACGTTTTCTAACTGTTTGTGCTCTTGGCGAATTTTAAGAAATAAGAGGGATGAAATGTATATAGGCAAATGAATAATGTGGTACTTTAGGGTATTGTCAGAGGAAACATACTAACGAAGTAAAGGCCTGGACTGTAGATATAAGATGTGGGACGTTGACAGAAGATAAATGAGAATGAAGATATTATTTTATAGCTGATGAATGAATATGAAACTTAAGGTATAAAAATGAAAAGTAATAAGATGTAACATGAGGTGAACTATGAAGAATTAGTGGAAGTGAAAGTATAAGAGGTAACGTTAGCAAGAAGTAATATGTTTACCATGGGAAAATATGATAAGAAGTAAAGAAGCAATGAGAATTGTTATTAGTTCGGTGCACTGAAGGGGTATTTTATTTACTTCTGTCTTTTTCACTACAAACTTTATGTATGTCATTATTGGTTTGCATTCTGAGTCTCTTGCAACTAAAATGCTGAAGATGAGGCAAACAAACAGGCCATTTATAACATTATTTCATCAGTACGTTAGGTTTACTATTGATTACCATATTTATCTTTTCGTCGTTTTCATTGTTAGCAGCAGTAATAATTCAAGTTTTTCCTTGTTACTGACTTATGACTAATGACTCTCTAACTGGAGTTTTGTTGCAGCTAACTCTTTGAATGTAAACAATAAACTTTTCTTTAGTTAGCCTTACCATGGTTGTTCTTTTACTTTATTCGTGTTTAATTCATTCGATTCCAGTTCTCACATGTGATTGTAGTTACTGTACTCCCTGTCCGTGTATATGTTTGTAGTGTTTACTGGTTTGTGGTTTCTATGTGCAGTTAGGAAAAAAAGTGAAATATGTTAGGGCCGTTCACACAAACAATACTTCTTCCAAATTTTTACCATTAGTTCATAACGTGTAGCAATTTTGATGTTTACTGCTGTCCATAATATCTTTTGTCACTTCTTTCGTAATTTTTAAAATGTTTTACATATACTACTGCTGGGAATATCATTTTTTGCTTATGCCTACTGCCACGATTACATTGTATGACCAGCATTATATCAGCAAGTTATGAAAGATTACAGTGTTAAACTCATATATTTGTACCAATTTTTTATGAGATAATTGGTTATATCTGCTTAGATAATGATAGTATCTTTTACATCATTCAGTAGTCCAATACCTCTCACCGTCTCCTCAGATATTATTCATTCGTCCAGTCTTATAGTATTGTACGTCTGCATGGGACCCTTACCAGTTGGGCCTCATTCAAGAGATTAAAAAGGTCCACAGAAGAGCGGCGAGATTCGTGACTGGTACCTTTAGCCATCGCGAGAGCGATACTAATCTCATAGAAAGTTTGAAGTGGGATACACTTACAGATAGACGCCGCGCTAAACTGAAGGGGCTGCTCAAGAAATTCCGAAATTCGATCTTCGGCGAGGATTCTGAGCATATATTACTACCACCAACTTTCAGATCGCGCAATGATCACCATTCAAAGTTAAGGGAAATTAGAGCTTAGGTTTCCTCTCAGACAGTCTCATTCTTACAGAGAAGAACATCCAGATCTATATCACTTAGTGTTTTGAAAGTTATTTAGTCAGCTGCTTACGTAAAACCACAGAACAGTTTTTGAGAAATATTTTCCGTTATTTATTTTCCGAAGAGAGTTTCTTCAGTTTTATGAAGCATTTGTACTGTGTAAGTTTCGTGTGTTTCGTGATGCCAACGTTGTAGCACGGTTCATTGCACTGCACTGCACAGAATTTCAAACGACAGGACTGTTTGTTTAACGTACAGTTTTAGGTCGACTGATTAGTTTGGTAATAGATTATTTCAATACTGTGATAGAATTCAGATAGTGTGCTGATTCATTTCGTCAGACAGCGTTCCCGTAAGTGTACCACTTGCATAGTTCAGGATTACAACACAGATATGCATACGAAGTTACAGATAGGAAAACGATTTTACGCTACTCGAGACTTAGTTCAAAACATCAAACCGTTATTCCATAACATTTAAAAGTGTTCATTTTACCCAAGCGTTGTTAGATAGTAGGCCGGTGGAGAAATAATCTGCAGGTGGTTAGAGTATTTCTCTGCCACGCAAATGGTTCAAATGGCTCTGAGCACTAAGGGACTTAACTGCTGAGGTCATCAGTCCACTAGAACTTAGAACTACTTAAACCTAACTAACCTAAAGACATCACACACATCCATGCCTCAGGCAGGATTCGAACCTGCCACCGTAGCGGTCGCGCGGTTCCAGACTGTAGCGCCTAGAACCGCTCGGCCACCCCAGTAGGCTCTGCCAGGCAGTTAGTGTGAATTAGGGAGCAGTGATACATGTGTTGATGGAGACATCCGATTACTATGTTACAGGAAATCTTAATACTGACTGTGTGTGTTTGAAGTAATACTTTATTAAGAAACGATTAACCATCTCTTAAACAACTTTACAAATATTCCTGGTACTTCCTCAAGTGGAAATTATAGACTCAGTATTTTCAGTTGAAAATTCATAGTTCATCATTATTAGGACTATAAAGTGACATACGATAACACAAAATCTAGCAATATGTTGGAAATTCACAGGAAAAGGAATAAAGTTATAGGTAAATAAGGATGTACACGATATATTCAAAAACCACTAGGGAAAAATAAGATTAGACGACCAAGATCGAAGTACTTTCATTTTAAACGGTGTATGACATGGATGTCTCTCTATTGTTTAGTCTGTAAAGGGCAACGGCGGAATGAAAAGAAATTTCTGGAGAAGGATTAAAATTCAGATTGAAACGATATCAATGATCAGATTCACTGATAACATTGCAATCCTCAGTGAATATGAAGGAGAATTACGAGAGATGGTGACTGTATTAAGAAGTGTAAAGAGTATAGAATGTTGACTGAACGTAAACCAAAGGAAGAAAAACGTAAAAAGAGTATCAGGAATGAAATCAAAGATAACATTAAAATGCTGACAACGAGGTAGATGAAATGAAGGTATTCTTGAAACAAAATAACGTATGATGTTTTGTAAAAGCAGATAAGCACGGGCATTCCAGTGCAAAGTAAGTCTGCTGGTATCAAACATCGGTCTTAATTTTGAGAAGAAATTTGAGGTAATACATCACTGACTAGTTTTCGTATTACATGAGGAAGGTTTACTGAGTAAAACCTGTAGGGGAAGACTGATACAAAGATATATTCAACAAATAATTTAGAGTCTTCCGTGCAAGTTCGCCTCTTGGATGAAAATGTTACTGCAGAAGAGGAATTGATTTTGAGGTGGACCGCATCAAACCAGTAAACAGATTGATGAAACCCCGGAAAGAAGAAAGATTTAAAAATACTTTTGTAGTTATGTTGGTGAGTATGTATGATAAAAATATGTGTCTTTACTGATTCATAAAGAACGAGTGTTCTTAGAATCTTGTAGGAGTTAGGAGAATGAGTGGAAATTTTCATAACCTCATTTTTTATTGTCCTAAAACTTCTCTTTATATATTCATTGACATAAAGCGTGGCTTAAATGTTAAAATATTTCACAACAGCTATTTACTGCAAGGGGATCTGGTGCATATGAACACTCGAATGAAACCGACGTAGTAATACAGTATAATAGTATAGTTCCTACCGACGGAGTAGGGATCACAGTAGTTTCAGATAGTATTACAGAGGGCATTAACATTAACTAAAATGCTATTGCCAGCAAAATTTCTCTTCGTAGCAATATTCGTTTATGGTAAACAGTCCGACGGCACGTGCTTGTCTCGTTTCTGCTTAACTTGTCATTTCGCTTGTTTTCTAAACGAAGGAAAAGTACAAATGCTTCGAAATTTAAAAAAAAAGTATTTATACAGATAATAAAAGTTCAAAAAGAAATCCCAGTTGCGCAAAAAATGATTTGATTGGTAAGGGGAAGCCAGTTAATCGAAATAATTTCGTCAGAGTGAGAGTGTTTTTACATAGGTGAAAGAAACTGGTCAGGTACTAGTGGGACTCGTGCTTTGATGGTTTCGTACCGACTTAACTATGTGTACAGACACTTCATCCAGACTGTAAATCGACAGTTCCAATGTTACTTTTTCCAGTTATCGGTACTGATACTTGGAAGACATCGATAGTGTGGAATCTTCCTTCCTGCCAAATTTCATGATCCTAGATCAACGAGGAATACCCTATAGGTTTCAATGAGTGAAATGAAATGATCGCGTGACAGTGATGGCCAGAAGGCCCCATTCGGTGAAGTCCGGCCGCCGAGTTAGAAATCTTATTTCAGGTGACGCCACATTGGTCGATTTACGCGTCGATGAGGAGGAGGTGATGATGACCACACAACACCCAGTCCACGAGCGGAGAAAATCTCCAACCCGGCCGCGGACACAATGCAGTCATGGTACGCAAACATGTTACCACTCAGTTAAGCAGGCAGACTCAATGAGTGAGCTTGCCAGTATCAAAATATGACACAATATCTACTGATTGAATTCACTTCGAAGCTTAAATTGCTTACACAAACATGGGACAAAAAAATGGTTCAAATGGCTCTGAGCACTATGGGACTCAACTGCTGTGGTCATCAGTCCCCTAGAACTTAGAACTACTTAAACCTAATCATACACATCCATGCCCGAGGCAGGATTCGAACCTGCGACCGTAGCAGCAGCGCGGCTCCGGACTGGAGCGCCTAGAACCGCACGACCACCGGGGCCGGCAAACATGGGACATTTGACGTTGGTAAGTGACATACCTCTACCCGTTCCCGACAAAAAGTCGTCGTAACACACGGAACACGACAAAATAAATATTTTTATAGTGCAATATAATTATATTTAACACTTTCCAGATTCTTCCTTTACTTTAGCCGTTAAACCTTGCTTGTTGCCAAATTGCGTGATTCTAGGTCAACAGGAAGTACGCTATAGGTTTTGATGTGTGGATTTTCGTGTATTAAACCATGTGACATAAATAGCCGTATCATTTGACTGCACTGACGTACAAGTTTACGTTCATTACACCGCAGACGAGCTATACGCGTTAGCATGAGACGTGAATTTCAACTTGATTAGACTAAACGTTACTGAGGAAAGGGGTCTTAACAGGCGGACAGACGGACAGTCGGTTAACAGAAGGAGGGAAGGACGATTGGGTTTCACGACCCGTCGAGATGGAGGTCAGAAGAGACGAAGCACCAGCTCGGATTTTATCAAGGATGCGTAAGAAAATCGGCAGTGCCGTTTCAGAGGAATGATCCCGGCATTTGCCTGGAGCGGTTTGGGGAAATCACACAAAACCTAAATCTGAATGGCCGGAGGCGGGTTTGAACTGTCGTCCTCCCGAGTTCGAGTCCAGTGTGTTAACCACTGCGTCGCCTCGTTCGGTAGTCTGATGATAAACGAAAAACTATTTCATTGTTCTAGGTCAACGGAAATTGCACTATGCTTATAATGAGGGGGTTTTTGTGTATCCAAATATGTGACCTAAATGGTCGTAAATTTCATTACTTTGGCTTAAAATTTGCAATTTATTACACTACCAATGGGCCGCAGACTCTATGGGGCGTAAATTTAATCTTTATTCAACTACCCGTTCGTGAGGAAAAGAGTTCTTAACAGTCAGACAGAAAAACGGAGAACAAAGTGATCCTATAAAGGTTCCACTTTTAACGATTGAGATACGGAACTCTAAAAAGGGCAACTGTACGGTGTTTGTTCTCTTTCACTATTAAAACATACACCTTGAAACTTTAAACGCTTTGTTTTTGAAAACGACGTTTTTAAAGTTCACGGGAGCTGTATCTCATGAAATTACATGCAATTACGTTTTATATTTTGCAACTTGTTAGACGGATTTTTTCTACTTTAGTATGTAGGATTTTGTAATATATTTTAATTTTTACATTTGGTAGATGTTTATAACGACATTTCGTCAAAGAAATTGACTTTTATTTCTGCGCCCCCACTTTGCTACGAGAAATTTTTTTCAAAAAAATATTCCTACGTACTGTGTTAAACACTATCATAATTTCTAATCAGTTTCTGAAATTTTGTTGTAGCCTGAAAATACTAGCGTTCACTCTGCCAACCAACCGTCCTTGCACTCTACGAAGTCCTTTCGCCGATTTTGTGGTACTGTCTTCTGAGTACAAGTCCTTACAAAACAAATTCTTAACACAATCAAATCAGTGTAAGATAAGGTTTAAAATCAACATTGTAAATTATTTTGTTGATAAAATTTCGTGAATATCGGTTCCAAAATCGAACGTCACCCTGGTCTACACTTTAATTCCATTAAATTATGAGAAGTGAGGCATTTTCTTAAATGTCGGTGCTTGCGTTGTGACGAAGTACGGTATGTCACAATAATACAAGTTCGAAAGCCTGAACGCTTGTTGTACGGCTCAATCGATTTGCCCGGTAATGTAGGGTCTCTGTGGCTTTATGTCACGTTTAAGTGGGTGTCACGGCACCTGAGCCTAGTTTGTTGTTGTTGTTGTGGTCTTCAGTCCTGAGACTGGTTTGATGCAGCTCTCCATGCTACTCTATCCTGTGCAAGCTTTTTCATCTCCCAGTACCTACTGCAACCTACATCCTTCTGAATCTGCGTAGTGTATTCATCTCTTGGTCTCCCTCTACGATTTTTACCCTCCACGCTGCCCTCCAATACTAAATTGGTGATCCCTTGATGCCTCAGAACATGTCCTACCAACCGATCCCTTCTTCTGGTCAAGTTGTGCCACAAACTTCTCTTCTCCCCAATCCTATTCAATACTTCCTCATTAGTTATGTGATCTACCCATCTAATCTTCAGCATTCTTCTGTAGCACCACATTTCAAAAGCTTCTATTCTCTTCTTGTCCAAACTATTTATCGTCCATGTTTCACTTCCATACATGGCTACACTCCATACGAATACTTTCAGAAATGACTTCCTGACACTTAAATCAATACTGGATGTTAACAAATTTCTCTTCTTCAGAAACGCTTTCCTGAGCCTAGTACAACGGCTATTTACGAGTCTGTGGACATAGGAGCAGGCAGGATGATTTGCTGTCACTTGGTGATTATGCAATATGGTCGCCACTCAATACCTGACCAGTATGAGTGAACTAGACTCTGAGCAGCTATCGAGACATGGAACGATAAGTGGTCCTTTTGGTGATACTTCAGTGTTTCACTATTGGAGTGCAAAATAATTGTTAACGAGAATGTGCTGTCACGTACATGTATGCTTCACAGCACTTGTAATATTCCACAGGGTAGTATAGCGCTACATTTGAATCAATATTTGAAATACTCTCTGGCCACTCTCATTGAAACTTTTGGACCAGTCTTCAAATTATTACGTAGTTTGTACAACTGCCTGATCTGAATTATGTGTAACAACTCGCTGAAGTGAAACGATTTGAATTTTGGAGTTAGAAATGCACTAGAAAGCGTGTATAAGTGTGCGCAGCCGGCCCCTAAGACGACTACAAACTATTGTAAATCAGGATCGTACATTTGCTCCGTTCATGTCCAATAATTTTCTTGTTGCCCCATTGGCAAGAAGCACCCTGGTAACAGAGTAATAAATGTGGAACCCTATACTGGTACAATTCATGTCATTCACCGAATGCAAGGCTTCAATACGGATACCAAATCTAATGCATATGTTTACCAGCACCGGAAAGTGTTACCCCTTCGTTTATTTGTTCCGTATGGCGAAATCTCTCAATTGAATGTTGTTTAAAATCTAACATAGGCTCTTTGAGCCATTTAGTCTGATGGCATCATATTGAGGAAGGCGAACATGTTTTTTACACCGCCTGGCGCTCCGCACACACAAATTCATGATCATACTGACATCTCACAATATTATAAAATACTTTTTCAATTTTTAAACATAACCTTTCCGAAACAGACAACTCGTATTCCCGAAACAGTATTCTTAATGTCATGGCGTAATGTTCTGATCCATTCAGGACTGGTTAACATAAATAGAAAAGTGACACACACATGTGGCAAAAACAATAAATACAGACAGGGGGTGACACAGTTACTTCCACAATACATCAACGCCGACACCTACACATGTCATACATCCAAGCCGCGCATGTCGTGCCATACACCATGAGTGCTACATGTGTGGGACTTTGGTCACACGAGAATAGGCCTGTCCCGGCTTTACTTTCTCCATGCAATTACTCGGTACAATGTGACGTTTTATTCAGCATTGCGGTACGAAAATTTTCGGGTGGCACGGCTTCCCCAATTTGGCGTAACTGTGGTGTCAGCGCTGTTTATCTTTTGCTATTTGTTCATGGTAAGACGGACGTGGCCTTTGCACAAAAAGAGGCACTCTAGTGATCTGTTGTCACAAGCCTTCATAAAGGAATGACATTGACAGAAGAGAAGGATAAGAATTCTCAATATGTATTATGCAGTCGCATAATCGACCTGTATAGCAAATATGACATCAAACGACATTACAAAACCATGTAGAGAGAATTTAAAAGCTTACTTGGCAATGAAAGAGCAAACATTATAACGTTCGAAAGACAGGATTCATCACTCTGTACTTGAAGAAGCACTTTGTGCTAATTTCTTAAGCCCAATACACGTAAAGAGACTGGTGTTACGAGTAGTAATATATCTTAAGTCAAACACATTATAACACTGTTAAATTCAGTTGTTTTCGACTGACTTGAACGAATAGTTGGGGTCTATATACTATTACAAACTACGAGTACATTGGTTAAGTCTAGGTGCACCCCTCAATCGATTTTTCGATTTGAGATCTGCTACTGTTGAAAGGAGTGCAGGAAAGGAAACTATACCATCCAGAATGGATTACATATCAAGCGTTTTAAATGGACTGAATTGCACACTGCTCACAACTGGACATTGAATGGTGAGAAACAACTTGTTTCTAATTTGCTGAGTATTCATTTACAAAGAAATCCTCGCTACATAAGGGAAAAATTCTGGGAAGAAGACAAAGCCCAGTTCCCTGAGCGGAGTAGCATTAAAAAGATTTCGAGGCCTGAACAAAGTTGTCTTTCAAGAATTACGAGGATAGCTTTCTGAACATTTTGAGAATAATGCCAGTCTTACATCCATCCTTGAGCTGTCTTCGGGACTGTTTGTGCTTTAGGTGAAATGGCTTCTGTGCATGTGAAGATGGAAGTGACTGATCCGCAATAAATATTTCTCGTTTTAAATTGCCGTTTTAAAGACAGCTTGTTGTATAGAAGCTGACAAGGATACCTACACTATTTTGCTCAGGAAGAAAATGGCTCTGAGCACTATGGGACTCAACTGCTGAGGTCATTAGTCCCCTAGAACTTAGAACTAGTTAAACCTAGCTAACCTAAGGACATCACAAACATCCATGCCCGAGGCAGGATTCGAACCTGCGACCGTAGCGGTCTTGCGGTTCCAGACTGCAGCGCCTTTAACAGCACGGCCACTTCGGCCGGCGCTCAGGAAGATTTTCCACGTCTACATATTAAATTTGAGAACATGGTAAGATATTTCAATCAAAAAATATGTTTGAAAGACAATTTTTCGGTTATCAACTTAAATAAATCACGGTTACATGACATACGAATGAGAAAATCTGAGAAACTGAATGCGTCTCTCCGTATTCCGACAGTTTCTAACAGATAAAAAGTATTTTATGTCCTCAGTGCGCCAGAGTATAACTAAATAATACCAAAAATACTTCACACGTGAGATCCATGCTACTAAGAAATATGTAACGAAGTCATATACTATGCGACTGGATTACCATCTAATTACAGCGACTTGCAGTTTCTCCACTTTCGTGCTCCTCCCGCTCAGACAGCATGGCATACTGATGCGGGAAGTGTGCAGCCAGGCTAAGAACAATATGAATTTTTGGTCGCCCCTACCACACATGATGGAGCGCCACAGAAAAGCAAACAACGGGGAACTGTGGCTCCTCACACAACGTTTATTTGCATTGCCAAGGGAGTCGATAATACCAACATCTCAAATCTCAATACACTTACACAGTACGAAGACCTGAGGATATAGGAAAAATGCCCCATGTACAGTTTTAAGCTATGTCCTAGCAGATTCATTTATAGTATTTAATTAGCTCATAATGTAAAGGGGAAAGGGGAGTACACTAGTTTGCTATAAATAAACGTTTGTGCATTTACTTCTTACAGGCGATTGACGTTTTAGGAGAAAACGCCACTGTGTACGTGCGAATGGAAATGACTAACATATTCTAATTTCAAAAGACAAACCCTCTGACATAAAAACTGTCCAGGATTTCTTTTCTGGTGGATTTGTCACTTAATAATGCATGTACTTACTGTACTTACAACGTTTTCGTAATACGTATACCTGTATTTCAGTGGTCACAAGGCATCATTCCCCTCACGCCTAGATCACGTACTACAAACACAAGTAAGGAAACGAAGTGTATTATGAGTCAACAGTCGTAAAGAAATTCTGGAGCCTTTGAGCACTGAACGAGCGTGCTAGAGTTTGCTGTAAAGTGCAATATACTATACATAGTGCGTTACTGACTTGCTTCCGTTCTCGAAATGATGGGGATATAAATACTCCGAAACGTATAGTAGGAAATATGATCTATAATAAATGTGACTGCCTGCAGTAGTTACATTTTCAATTGATACGCAAAAGCCGCGCGGATAGTCGCATCATGTCACGGATTGCACGGCCTGCCCTGCCGGAGGTTCCAGTCATCCCTCGGGCATTGGTGTGTGTGTTGTTCTTAACCTAAGTTAGTGTAAGTAGTGAATAAGTCTAGGGACCGATGACCTCAGCAGTTTGGTCCCTTAGGAATTCACACACATTTGAACAATTTTTGATATGCAAAAAATTAGCCCCATAAGGGTGTCACAAGACCGCAGCTTCGTCGCTCTGTGGCATGTGGACGATGTGTGCTGGAGTTCTGGATGGACGACGAGTCGGCCAAACGGCGGCGCAGTGCGGACGACGGCATAGCGGCGGCAACGTCCGCAAGCAGCAGCATTCATCCTCCTCCATTCAGCGCGGCGCGGTATCTGTTTATGGGAGACGCTGCCTTTCACCGAGCACAGTGTTTCCGCGACAATGCAGCCACCCCTTCCAACAACAATCCTCTACCCTCTTCCTCGCGCGCCCTATATTCCTGCAGGGCCCGCCCTGCTTCCGGCTGGAAGAGCAGGAAAAGGGGGCACCCGGTGTGCCTAGCGGGCATTTCTGGAAGCATCTTCCATTCTGCGTCAAGGGTTTCTTCCTCCTGCCTCAGCAGTAGGTACTTCTCTCAGCGGTAATGGTACAGGGAGAGACGCTAAAATTCTACGAGCTCATTGGTGCTACTTTACCATTGTGTTGAATATTTTGGCTCAAATGGCTCTGAGCACTATGGGACTTAACTTCTAAGGTCATCAGTCCCCTAGAACTTAGAACTACTTAAACCTAACTAACCTATACACATCCATGCCCGAGGCAGGATTCGAACCTGCGACCTTGAATATTTTGCCTTTACGAAAAATGATATTTGTATTTAATACCTACGGTTTCTCAATGTACTGTTCAAAATTAAACAAGAGCTACGCCGTCATCAGCACATGAATCATTTTCTAACGGCATAATTATAGTTATACAGAGTGAGACATGCGACGGCTTGCTGAAAAGTCATCGCTCCCAATTTTTATGTCAACATCTACATATATACTCCGCTAGCCACCAAGCGGTGTGTGTGGATGAGGGCAGAAATCGCGACAAAGTCATATCCCCCCCCCCCCCCAATCTGTTCCGCTAGGGGATCGCAGGACGAAAAGATGACTATCTGAACGCTTCATTACGAGCTGTAATTCCCCTTATCTTTGAATGATGATCATTGCTAGATTTTAAAGTTGCTCTACATCCTTGCCAAACATCGGATTTCGGAATTTAGTGAGCAGCCCCTTCCGTTTAGCTCGTCGTCTATCTGTAAGTGTATCCCACTTCAAAGTTTATGTGAGATTTATAACGCTCTCGCGATGGCTAAATGTACGAATCTAGCCGCTCTTCTTTGGACCTTTTCAGTCTCTTGAATGATACCTAACTGGTAAGGGTCTCAAACAGACGAACAATAAGACTGGACGAACTAACGTACTGTAAGCAATTTCCTTCGTTGAAGGACTGCATTCCTTCAGGATTCTACCAATAAACCGCAATCTAGAGTTCGCCTTGCCCGTTGCTTCTGTAATCTGATCATTCCATTTTAGATAATTTCGAATAGTTGCACGCGGATACTTTACGGATGTCATTTGCAACAGTCCGACGCATTGGATTCACTGTAATCAATTATCCTCAGTAAACTTCCGACTTCACCTCAGCCGATTTTTATTTGTTTTCAAAACTTTCAGAAGAGTTTCGAGGGCTTCACTTTGATACCGATGAAGCGGCCCACTCAGAGGTGAGGTAATTGTTGCGTAAACAATGTCAAACATACTACAGAGACGTTGTCAACAAACAGATCTCTCGTTGACAGAGATGTGTCCTCGACAGAGTGACTATGTTGCTGAATATATTGGAAATTTGTGGTAAGGTCTTATGGTACCTAACTGTGGAGGTCATCGTTCCCAAAGCCTACACACTACTTAATCTAACTGAAACTAACTTACGCTATGGAAAACACACCTACCCATGCCCGAAGGAGGGTTCGAAAAAGAAAAGAGCATAGGTAGTCACAGTTTTCAAGAAGTGTCGTCGAGCAGATGCGCAAAACTATAGGACTACATCTCTGACATCGATCTGTTGTAGAATTTTAGAACACGTTTTTTCCTCGCGTATCATGTCATTTCTGGAAACCCAGAATCTACTATGTAGGAATCTACATGGACTCCGGAACCAGCGATCGTGTAGGAGCCAAATCGCTTTATTTGTTCACGAGACCCAGAAAATATTAGATACAGGCTCCCAGGTGGATGCCATTTTCCTAGACTGCCGGAAGGCGTTCGATACAGTTCCGCGCTGTCGTCTGATGAACAAAGTAAGAGCATGCGGAATATCGGACCAGGTGCGTGGCTGGATTGAGGAGTTTTTAGCAAACACAACACAGCATGTTGTTCTCAATGGAGAGACGTCTACAGGTGGTGGTGCTGGTTAGTGTTTAACTTCCCGTCGACAACGAGGTCATTAGAGACGGAGCGCAAGCTCGGGTTAGGGGAGGATGGGGAAGGAAATCGGCCGTGCCCTTTCAAAGGAACCATCCCGGCATTTGCCTGAAACGATTTAGGGAAATCACGGAAAACCTAAATCAGGATGATGGCAGGAGACGGGATTGAACCGTCGTCCTCCCGAATGCGAGTCCAGTGTGCAACGTCTACAGACGTTAAAGTAACCTCTGGCGTGCCCCAGGGGAGTGTTATAGGACCATTGCTTTTCATAATATATATAAATGAACCAGTAGATAGTGTCGGACGTTCCATGCGGCTTTTCGCGGATGATGCTGTAGTATACAGAGAAGTTGCAGCATTAGAAAATTGCAGCAAAATGCAGGAAGATCTGCAGCGGATATGCACTTCATGCAGGGAGTGGCAATTGACCCTTAACATAGACAAATGTAATGTATTGCGAATGTATAGAAAGAAGGATCCTTTATTGTATGATCATATGATGCGGAACAAACACTGGTAGCAGTTACTTCTGTAAAATATCTGGGAGTATGTGTGCGGAACGATTTGAAGTGGAATAATCACATAAAATTAATTGTTGGTAAGGCGGGTGCCAGGATGAGATTCATTGGAAGAGTCGTTAGAAAATGTAGTCCATCAACAAAGGAGGTGGCTCTCAAAACACTCGTTCGACCTATACTTGAGTATTGCTCATCAGTGTGGGATCCGTACCTGGTCGGGTTGACAGAGGATAAACAGAAGATCCAAAGAAGACCGGCGCGTTTCGTCACAGGGTTTTTTGGTAAGCGTGATAGCGTTACGGAGATGTTTAGCGAACTCAAGTGGCAGACTGCAAGAGAGGCGCACTGCATCGCGGTGTAGCTTCCTGTCCAGGTTTAGAGAGGGTGCGTTTCTGGATGAGGTATCGAATATATTGCTTCACCCTACTTATACCTCCCGGGGAGATCATGTCAAATTAGAGAGATTCGAGCGCGCACGGAGGCTTTCCGGTAGTCGTACTTCGCGCGAACCATACGCGACTGGAACAGAAAAGGGAGGTAATGACAGTGGCACATGAAGCTCCCTCCGCCACACACCGTTGGGTGGCTTGGGGAGTATAAATGTAGATGTAGATGGACAAGAATACACATGTAAAATTTTAACGATTCTTTTATTAAAGATATCTGCAAGAGTTTTGACATAGTAAATTTTGGCGCGACACTTTCCAGTAATTCCTCGTACCTCGTACAGGAGATATACAAAATAATTTGAATAGTGGTAGTAATCGGATGGTTGTGTGGGTCGGTCAACAACGCAGGTAAGGCACGCGTCGCAGCGGACTGTGCGTGTTCAGTACGGACTAGGTATCAGTGCAGGCTGTTTACTAGTAGTGCACACCTCGTATTTGCATTTAGAGGCCGAGGTTGACATGCAATGAAAGACAGAGTTCCGTAAAGGGCAGGTTTTGATGGCCCGATTAGGTGGAGCATCAGTAACCAAGATGGGCAACTTAAGACAGTCAACTTATTGAATGTTTGAAGAGCATCTGATTGGAAAGACATCATCGTGTAAACGTAATAGTGGGCGCAAATCAAAACTAAATGACAGAGATCGTCGTAGGCTAACACGAATTATGTCAAAGCAACAAAAAGCAGCGGCGTAGGTTCTATGCCGGAACCATTAGTGATGACAACCTAACGCTAAAACGGGTAAAACATGGTGTCAGGAGCATAAATCCCGGACTGCTGATCGGTGGAAACACGTCATACGGTCCGACGCGTCATCGTTTTCGTTATTTCCAACAACGGGCCGGGTTTACGTCTGGAGAACGCCAAAAGAAGCCTACAATTCTGACTGCTTAGTTCCAACGGTTAAGCAGGGAAGTGGAAATGTTATGGTGTGGGCAGCCGTATCGTGGTAGTCTCCTTGTCCCATCATTACTCTCAAAGTAAGTGTTGTTCCCCAACAGTGCACCCATTCACACAGCCAGGACAGGACGCTAGAGGTATGGAGCATGCAACTATGCGACTGAACTGCAGCGTCTTCCCTGGCCAGCACAGTCCCCGGAATTGAACATTATCGAACCCTTATGGGCGGTATTCGAGCGCAGGCTCCAGAGCAGATTTCCACCTCCCTCGTCACTACAAGAGTTAGAAGGCGTTCTGATCGAAGAGTGGCAAATGGGGATCCAACCCCTTATTAGTAAACCTTTCCCAACTAAGTACAGGTGTCCACATTATTTTGCCTAATCCCCCATATTTGTTTAGTAGAATAAGGTATTGTGAGTTAAAGGGAAAGAAAGATGAAAAGCGGAAGTTCCGATAGGAAAAACACGAAATATGGTTCCAAGTAATGCATTCGATACTATGGACAGGAATATTTACGTAACTCATAGAGAGATGAGTGTCTCGCCATCTAGACTAAAAAATCTAACATTTATTGAAAACAGCTACACATGAAGAAACACACATGAGTCAATAATATCAAAAGTTGTAGCTATCAACACTCGTTGCGAAGGACGGCACAGTGACTAACACCGACATTACTCTTCCTGAACAGCACACATGTTTTGTTACTGACTTTCTAGTTGTTTTCACGACATAAATAAAACTGAAGCTTCTTCGATTCGAAGGCAGGCTTTACACCAAAGTTCTGTCGCAAAAGTAGTCGAACTCATTCAGCACACTAAGCATGGATTGAAAAAACGACAAATCGCAGCACTAGCTTTCATTGACCTCTCTGCTACGCATAACACAATGAATCACCGTTAACTGTTACAGCGCATTTTTGCGCACAGGAAGGACTCAAAACATAACATATTATTGTCAAACTTGCTGAAGCATCACTAACTTTTGTTGACTTTAAGGGTCAACAAAGGAAGAGAAAGATGTGAAAAAAAACTGATTGCTCCAAGGAATTGTGTTGGCCTCGTTACTATTCAGTGTGTGTACTAATGACCAATCACTGCCCAAAGATACAGGAAGCTTTACCTACACAGACGACCTTGCACCAGCTTCTCAGGGTGCAACCTTCAAAGAGATAGGACTCTCCCTTGATAGCGCTCTGAAGGAACTGAAGGCATATTACAGAGGTAACCACCTAAAGCCAACCCATCCAGAATCTTAACATTGTGCTTTCAAGTTCTGTAACAGAGAGACTTCAAGGACATATTTTCTGAAAGAGAACCGTCTTGGAACATTCATTCACCCATAAGGTAATGCTGGATCGATCTTTCACTTTTAGATCACACTGATCCAACAACGAGAATTAAGTCAGTGACAGAACATTATCGAAAACTAAGAGCTATAAGGTTTGGTGGAAAATCATGAGTTCTCAGAAATACAGCACTCGCTTTGTATTACTATGCTACAAATAAGCAATACTGTGTGATATAAATCAAACTGCGGCGAGGTGAGTTGGTCTTTACTTTCCTTAAACAAGCTGCCCACCTACCTGGATAGGCTTCAAGTTGTCTGCCCCTTCACTCTGCGATGGTAGATATTGGTTTAGCCGATAAAAGCAGCAATGACGAAAATCAGTTAAATACCTACCAAGCAAAGACTACATAACTCCAGTCCATGGGAAGCATCTGAAAGTTAGCTTAACTATCGGGTGTTCGACGTTCCTGCATGACTCGCTTGAATAATGTCTAAAATTTCCTGTAAGTTGGTTTATTGCCTTTAAAAGACAGAAAATGGCTATCAAGCCCTTATTTAATATCCTGTCTGTCTCTGTAATACGAACATACCAATAAGCAGCCAGAAGATATTTAGTCCGACTTGATATTTTAAACATGACCCACGACTGCTTGCGAGTTGACACAGTCAGTCGTTCAGTATTTATGTACAGAAGTGACCGACATAATGTCTGTTATTCCACACAAAACATGCTACGCGGAGTCTTCTCAAAATCTCATCACTGTAGCCGCTTTACATCAACTACACGAGAACCCATCAAACGCGTGGTTTTCTTCATTTTAATGGGGATTTGATCAGTGCAATTTAACAGATGTGTTTACCAGAACACGGCTCCCGAGCGACTAAATCGACTCACAGATCTGACGCACAAAGCTTTACTAAATCACGCGTGAAATACTGAACTCCTATTGGCTAGTACGTTAAGTAGCCAATGAGATGATCTGGAGCACTTCTACACTCGCGGTATTTCAAATGTCAGCCAAGCATATTACCGCAAGTAATAATTCTAGAAATCTCGAACTTCCGAAACTAAATAAAATTTAATGTTAACAAAATACGATTCCTTTTCAAAAAAATTACGAATAAATTTAATAATTAGCACCCCCCCTTCTGGCTTCCTTTCCAAATCAATCTCACTCGGACATTGTTCGTAAATTCCAGTATCACACAACAACTTTCTCACGCCTACATTTTCACACTTTTAATAAAATATCAGTTTCTCACTTTACGGATGTCCTCCATTCGCTCTTAATCTCTCCAAAACACTCACAAAACGAAAACATAATGAAATAATAACTTTAAAATGTACTGTTAATTACGTCATACATTGTTGGCAATGAAACTAAAGAAAATTCCAGAAAATTAAATTACATTCCCTTACAATCTTGGTTGCAGTTTCAATTGATACTACGTTATAGTCCGTAACTCGGTTTCACAATGCTAGCATGTTACGTGTTTTGGGTATTTATGAATTTATAGGGCTTCAAAGTGGATGGCGTAGTTCAGTTGAAATGCCACATGGGCAGTGGTAGAATTTAAGTACATTCCTTCTTGGCTCTCATTAAACGGTAGCACCTGAATGATTTGTGTGAGGTTTCCAAATTTAAGAAGAATTTTTACACCGGTGGATCTCCTACGTGTGAACTACGGTGTTTTCTACCACGTGTCACTTGGAGTACATCGAAATTCAGTTCTTTTCTGACCAACGTATGGGTCTAAATTCGTGAAATATAATGAATATCTGCGTGCTAGAACAATTTTTATCTTTGTTTTTCAATTGTGAAATTGAATAGACTTTTCGTGGTTTGGCAGTTGGCAGCGTAAAGATTTCTCGGCCTATCATGCTTCTGGCTTCGTAGTGGCTATTGGTAGTTAGAAGTACTAACATTTCTAGGTGTTGATGCATGAATGAGTGAGTGATTAAGAAACGTGTAAAAGAGAGTCACGCCTTATATACGAGCGGCTTTCAGTACACAGTGCAACATTTTTTTTTCTCTGCTGAAAAAATGCGGAATTTGTTGTTGGATATCGTGGAATATTCCAGCTTCAATTTCTATATCGTCATGAAGTTACGATAGGTGGCAGTGCTATACTAGTCTTCAAAATTGTGTCTGTAACAGAGATGCAATTCCAAGTAAATGGCCATCATTGTGTTTGTTTTTGGAGGAAACCAGAGAGTCGCAGATACCCATAGGTGCTTGCACAAAGTCTACGGCATTGAACAAAGGCACTGGTGTATTATAATCTCCTCCCACTCTTACTGTATTCGTTAAGTAATTTCGTAGGAATAAGATTAGACGTGGTAAACTAATCCCATGGTTGGGTGAATTGAGAGGAGTAAGTTAACTGTTAAAATGGTTTAAAGAGCCATTATCAGACCTCAGTCATAAGTGGACCCGTAAACCAAAAGAGTAATTGACAGAATATAATGAAATTAACGTTATTTATTGTTTTACAACGAGAATAGAAAGTAGATGCATTGCACATCATGACTCTTTCTAAAATTATCAGTGAATAGTAACCTGTCAAGCGTCTACTCTTTTCAGGTTCGTACAGTTCAGATGAACAGTAGACGTTCAGTAAGCGCTCCAGCCTAGTACATAGAGTAGCATCAGTAATCATTTAATTGTTCTGGACTGCCCGGATTTATACCTTTTTCTTACTGCAGTAAAATCTGAACCGCCGACCTATCCTACAATATTACTGATAACAGCAGTGGTACCTATTCAGTTGTTCTATGCCAAGATTCCCTTTTATTACAATATAAAACTATAATAGTGTGTCAGGAAACAACCCATGAAACTACGTCGGATAGCATGAAATTTCGTTAGAGAACGGGAAAATAAGAAAACAATTGAAGAATCAGGCAAAAGGGTGCAATGTAACTTCGTATTTAAAAATCTGTTTTCTAGAAGATTTAACATCTTCGTATTCGATGTAATCATTACGCTGTACACGTAGTCGCCCGACTGTTAGAGATTTCTTCGCACGCACGTCACACACTGGCCTTTCTAATTTATTTCCACCTTGTAAACTGCAGTGATACTGTGACAATAGCATTCTAGAGCGAATAAATTTAAAGACGAGTTTGCCTCCTCCACTGCGTTAAAGTTTTCACTGAGGAATGTGTTTTTCAAGTGGAGACTCTCCATCAAATGCTTACGTAACTGAATTGAGCACCTTAGAGTACCGATATACTACCCAACTGTTGTTTCAAGGTATCTAACTAATAAATTTGGAGTGCTTCGTCTTTTTGCTAGATATGGTTATCGAAGCGGAATTTTAGCGTGTATCGTTTAAGCAACTAAATTCGGTGTATCACGACGTAGAGGTAGGTTATTTGTATCTCGGTGGTTAGATAAATAGCCGCCGGTAATCAGACAGCTGTGGGAGAAGAAATGGTGATCGCATGTTTCTGATGAGTGGTGGACTCCAAATAAATATCCGCTGTCTATTTCGCTTCTTCTCCACTATACGTAAAGGATTGTGATGATGTAATGTAATTGATTAAGACTGAGGAACAAAGCTTTACATCCGATAAAACAAAGAGGATTCACCTTGTCCTTGTTATTCTTGCTCTCTCTCTCTTTCTCTCTCTCTCTCTCTCTCTTCATTATAATCTCATTATTTTCAACACAGGCTACACGCTTCATACAACGTGACCTCATAACCCCAAGGCGATTTACGAGGTGGTAATTCCTTTAGTGTGCGTGAGAAAAATTGGTAGAGAGCAACTCCTTTCTTAATGCAATTATTATCTGGTGACATTTTGAAAAGAATGGGCACCATACTTAGCACACGAAGTACCTTAAACAAACATATCAAGAACGGAGATGATGAAACTGAGTAGAGAGGAAAATGATCTTGCTTAAGGAAACATGGTACTTATAAATGGTGGAAAATGGAAATTTTTATTATTTATTGAAATCTATAGTCTTTCCTAATTACATTGATATGTACGATATAAAGTTTCAAATCAAAAATGACCTATTTGTACCTAATTTTAAAGTTACGGTCATGTATGCGGCAACGCCCCCTTTATTTTTGTTACAGAAACCAGTATTATTTCGAAAAGAATTGTGAACTTCCTATTTCCAGAGATTATACGTATGATACATTGTATATGGCGTTCTACGGATCGGAGCGTGGAATGTTAGATCCCTAAATCGGGCAGGTAGGTTAAAAAAAAATGGTTGAAATGGCTCTGAGCACTATGGGACTCAACTGTTGTGGTCATCAGTCCCCTAGAACTTAGAACTAATTAAACCTAACTAACCTAAGGACATCACACACATCCATGCCCGAGGCAGGATTCGAACCTGCGACCGTAGCAGCAGCGCGGCTCCGGACTGGAGCGCCTAGAACCGCACGACCACCGCGGCCGGCACAGGTAGATTAGAAAATTTAAAGAGGGAAATGGATAGGATAAAGTTAGATATAGTGGGAATTAGTGAAGTTCGGTGGCAGGAGGAACAAGACTTTTGGTCTGGTGATTACAGGGTTATAAATACAAAATCAAATAGGGGTAATGCAGGAGTAGGTTTAATAATGAATAAAAAAATAGGAGTGCGGGTTAGCTACTACAAACAGCATATTGAACGCATAATTGTGGCCAAGATAGACACAAAGCCCATGCCTACTACAGTAGTACAAGTTTATATGCCAACTAGCTCTGCAGATGATTAAGAAATAGATGAAATGTATGACGAGATAAAAGAAATTATTCAGGTAGTGAAGGGAGACGAAAATTTAATAATCATGGGTGACTGGAATTCGTCAGTAGGAAAAGGGAGAGAAGGAAACATAGTAGGTGAATATGGATTGGGGGGAAGAAATGAAAGAGGAAGCCGCCTTGTAGAATTTTGCACAGAGCAGTACTTAATCATAACTAACACTTGGTTCAAGAATCATAAAAGAAGGTTGCATACCTGGAGGAATCCTGGAGATAGTAAAAGGTGTCAGATAGATTATATATTGGTAAGACAGAGATTTAGGAACCAGGTTTTAAATTGTAAGACATTTCCAGGGGCAGATGTGGATTCTGACCACAATCTATTGGTTATGAACTACAGATTGAAACTGAAGAAACTGCAAAAAGGTGGGAATTTAAGGAGATGGGACCTGGATAAACTGAAAGAACCAGAGGTTGTAGAGAGTTTCAGGGAGAGCATAAGGGAACAATTGACAGGAATGGTGGAAAGAAATACAGTAGAAGAATGGGTAGCTCCGAGGGATGAAGTAGTGAAGGCAGCAGATGATCAAGTAGTTAAAAAGACGAGGGCTAGTAGAAATCCTTGGGAAACAGAAGAAATATTGAATTTAATTGATGAAAGGAGAAAATATAAAAATGCAGTAAATGAAGCAGGCAAAAAGGAATACAAACGTCTCAAAAATGAGATCGACAGGAAATGCGAAATGGCTAAGCAGGGATGGCTAGAGGACAAATGTAAGGATGTAGAGGCTTGTCTCACTAGGGGTAAGATAGATACTGCCTATAGGAAAATTAAGGAGACCTTTGGAGAGAAGAGAACCGCTTGTACGAATATCAAGAGCTCAGATGGCAACCCAGTTCTAAGCAAAGAAGGGAAAGCAGAAAGGTGGAAGGAGTATATAGAGGGTCTATGCAAGGATGATGTACTTGAGGACAATATTATGGAAATGGAAGAGGATGTAGATGAAGACGAAATGGGAGATAAGATACTGCGTGAAGAGTTTGACAGAGCACTGAAAGACCTGAGTCCAAACAAGGACCCGGGAGTAGACAACATTCCATTAGAACTACTGATGGCCTTGGGAGAGCCAGTCCTGACAAAACTCTACCATCTGGTGAGCAAGATGTATGAGACAGGCGAAATACCCTCAGACTTCAAGAAGATTATAATAATTCCAATCCCAAAGAAAGCAGGTGTTGACAGATGTGAAAATTACCGAACTATCAGTTTAATAAGTCACAGCTGCTAAATACTAACGCGAATTCTTTACAGACGAATGGAAAAACTGGTAGAAGCGGACCTCGGGGAAGATCAGTTTGGATTCCGTAGAAATGTTGGAACACGTGAGGCAATACTAACCTTACGACTTATCTTAGAAGAGAGATTAAGAAAAGGCAAACCTACGTTTCTAGCATTTGTAGACTTAGAGAAAGCTTTTGACAATGTTAACTGGAATACTCTCTTTCAAATTCTGAAGGTGGCAGGGGTAAAATACAGGGAGCGAAAAGCTATTTACAATTTGTACAAGAAACCATATGGCAGTTATAAGAGTCGAGGGGCATGAAAGGGAAGCTGTGGTTGGGAAAGGAGTGAGACAGGGCTGTAGCCTCTCCCCGATGTTATTCAATCTCTATATTGAGCAAGCAGTAAAGGAAACAAAAGAAAAATTCGGAGTAGGTATTAAAATTCATGGAGAAGAAGTAAAAACTTTGAGGTTCGCCGATGACAATGTAATTCTGTCAGAGACAGCAAAGGATTTGGAAGAGCTGTTGAACGGAATGGACAGTGCCTTGAAAGGAGGATATAAGATGAACATCAAGAAAAGCAAAACGAGGATAATGGAATGTAGTCAAATTAAATCGGGTGATGCTAAGGGAATTAGATTAGGAAATGAGACACTTAAAGTAGTAAAGAAGTTTTGCTATTTAGGGAGTAAAATAACTGATGATGGTCGAAGTAGAGAGGATATAAAATGTAGACTGGCGATGGCAAGGAAATCGTTTCTGAAGAAGAGAAATTTGTTAACATCGAGTATAGATTTAAGTGTCAGGAAGTCGGTTCTGAAAGTATTTGTATGGAGTGTAGCCATGTATGGAAGTGAAACATGGACGATAACTAGTTTGGACAAGAAGAGAATAGAAGCTTTCGAAATGTGGTGCTACAGAAGAATGCTGAAGATAAGGTGGATAGATCCCGTAACTAATGAGGAGGTATTGAATAGGATTGGGGAGAAGAGAAGTTTTGGCACAACTTGACTAGAAGAAGGGATCGGTTGGTAGGACATTTTTGAGGCATCAAGGAATCACAAATTTAGCATTGGAGGGCAGCGTGGAGAGTTAAAATCGTAGAGGGAGACCAAGAGATGAATACACTAAACAGATTCAGAAGGATGTATGTTGCAGTAGGTACTGAGAGATGAAGAAGCTTGCACAGGATAGAGTAGCATGGAGAGCTGCATCAAACCAGTTTCAAGACCGAAGACCACAACAACAAACATTGTATATATTGGTAACAGTGCAGTTTTCTAGTGTCTGTAAATGATTATCTTTTCTAGTATTTACTTCTGCTTCGCTGAAGCAGTTTTTTCACGTGTTGCTGAATGTTTGTTGCCAAAGCGCTACATATATTTGTGGAAGTACATATCCTTTACTGTGAAATAAATAAGATCTACTGCACGCATCAAGAAATTGTATAAAAGGAAATTCCATGGTAACCAGTTCACAATCAAAGCAAGCCACAATGTTTAGAGTAACCTATGTATCACGGAAGAAACTCCCATATGGCGGACCTGCTGGTTATTCAAATTTTTGTGTTAACAGTGACACTGTATGTAGTGGATTTGCAGATGTTGATGTGGGTAGCTTACCTTTTTTGATAAAGGAAGTGGCGAAATGTAAAAAATGTAATGGTGTAGGTTGTCTGTAAATAACTTAACACAAAATAGCTGGAACGGTTTAGCGTTAAAATTAGTTGTTCTGTGCAGATCTTGCAATAAATCTACCTTGAAAATGACTTCGGACATTGTGCATAATTAGTATAATTTGAATTTAAAGTTAATGTTTGCAATGCGTGAAATGGGAAAAGGAAAATAAGGCTGCTCAGACGTTTTGTGGTTTGATGGACCTTTCTCCTCCTCCCCGCAGTTTCAGCAAGTACATAAAAATATTTGTAGGTGCGTTGATGGTTGTGTCTAAAGCATCTATGAAAGGTGCAGTAGAAGAAACTGTAAATATTAGTGGAAAGAGGAGCATTGCTATTGCAGTTGATGGGACATGGCAACGTCGAGGAAATCGTTTCTTGAATGGTGTTGTAAGTACTACTTCTCTGTAGAATGGAAAAGTTGTTGATGTTAAGTGCTTATCTAAGTACTGCCACACCTACCATGGTAGACTGAAAGACATATTGAACATCAGTGTTCTAATAATTATGATGGCTACTGTGGAGGTATGGAGCTCTAAAAATGTTTCAGAGGTCGGTGCTCGTTTATAACGTTAGATATACAAAGTGCCTATGCGATGGGGACTCTAAAGCTTTCAGTACAATTAATGAGTTCAATATTTGTCGTGATACCTTGGAATCAAAACTGGAGTGTTGTGGACATGTGCAAAAGTGGATGGGTGCTAGATTGAGGAAGGTACGAAGAGAAATGAAAGGAAAGTTGTTATCTGATGGAAAATCTCTGTCTGGCCGAGGCATTATGGCAAGAAACTGAAATAGACCACCTCAAAACTTATTATGGACTGGCCATTGGACGAACTGCGCTTTTGAATGATGTTACAGCAATCGGAAAAGCTGTATGGGCCACCTACTTTCGTAAGTTGTCCACAGTTGTCCTCCCTGTTCACGGGCATTGCCCTAAAGTGGCACATCCTTTGTATGGTTACCAAAAAACAAAAGAAAGTGGTGAAATATTCAATCATAAGCATTCTCTTTCTGAGCCTGTTATGAATGAAACAATACCAACTTTTAGAGACCTGAATGACCCTGTTTTCTTTAGTAAATGTCTACATGGGGGCACTCAGAATGCAAATAAAATTTTCAGCCATTGCATATGGAAAAGATTATCCAAGAATATTTTTGTAGGACTAAATGCATTAAAAAGTTGATGTACTAGATGCAGTGATATGTTTCACTGATGGAGTCGTAGGAATGTTGGAAGTCCTGAGAAATTTAGGCATAAAGTGTTGCTCCAATACTGAAGATCAATTGCTTTTGTGTGACAGACCATAGGTGCATGAAGCTGAAAGATTCGGTCTTAGAGTTACCTAAAAAGCAAGAAGTTCTAAAAGAAATGCCAAGAGGAAGCTTGAAGATGAAGAAATGCTGCAGGATGAAGACTATGCTTCACGAATGTTCTGAGGCACAGTTTAACTGGACTACTACAAGTAGTATTTTTCAGAATTCAGGTACAAATGTTTCCTAAAATTTATAAAGCATTGCTCTAATTTTTTTCTGTGGCTTGCAATAGTCCATGCTCATGTAGTAGACCTAAACTTTATTACAAAATCTACTAAACTATAGGAAAAATAACATTTTACTAGGCAAAAAATTATAGAAATTAAATGTAAGAAGTGATATCTTTTTATCTTTGTAATATAAATAATACGTACTACCTCAGCCATTATGTCATGCATATCTGGTAAAAATTTGGTCTCCTTCAAATGTATAACATTGGATTAAATGGTACCTCAATTTTAGGAAGCATTTTGGAAAAAAATTGCATCAATTTCTTTGTTATTTTTTTAACAACCCTAAGCATGTTCAAAAACATTCAAAATACTTCTAATTTGTTAAGAAAGTTTGCTGCGTTACGTGATATTAACAACAAATCTGTAAAACATATACATAGTAAACAGTGCCTGAAAGATGTAGGTGTTGCTTTTTACATAATATTGAGCCAGAGAAGTACACCGTATCCTTAACATTAAAAGTTTCAACGATGGAGGAAGAACAGAACGTATTTCCTCAAAATCATTTGAGGTCGCCAAAGCACTGAAGCCATCAGAGGTTGGTTGACACTTCAGAAGCAATCTGGCATGAAAAACCAGATCTGCTGAAAATAGAAAGTAATACAGAGCTGAAGAAGTAGTTCAGGAAGGATACGTCTTTTATTCTATTGTTGACCCTCACGAGAAGAATGGACAGGTTACCGGGACAAAGGCAACGGCATCCATGATTAGTTAACTCTGCGCTGGAAGGTATAAAATGTGAGCGAAGAGTGGAAAGTGCAGACAGGAATAGACTATGTAGGAAAGGTTTCAGAGTGTGACAGGAGTGCAAGTTACATAAGCTCGAGAGATTGTCACTAGGAGATGGCGGACGACGCAAACCAGATGGAAACTGACGACTTTAGAAACAACTGCATTTTACTTTATTTGCGCTTGTAATCAAGGAACTTTCACAACATTAAATTACATTTCTTCTTCTCTCTTAGAAGGGATTGTGAATGAAGACAGAGGATACAGCATACTAGTATAGCCACTCATAATCATCAGAGATGCCGTCGAAATTACAAAAATGGTTGAAATTGCTCTGAAAACTATGGAACTCAACTTCTGAGGTCATCAGTCCCCTAGAACTTAGAACTACTTAAACCTAACTAACCTAAGGACATCACACACATCCATGCCCGAGGCAGGATTCGAACCTGCGACCGTAGCAGTCGCACGCTTCCAGGTCGAAGCGCCTAAAACCACTCGGCCACCGCAGCCGGCTCGAAATTACATACAAGTGCGTTATCTGTATGCATTCGAAAATCTCTCTTAATAGTTTTGCCGACTACTAATTTTATTTGCATGTGTCGAAGGATACCTCTAAATCGAAGAAGCTAATTGGTTGTATGTTGTAGTAGGATTGGTACTATAGTGTTCACACTTGCTACTGACCAAGAGGTTACACGCTATCTAGCCCAACCATCGCGCGATGACATTCGACATGCTAGCACAGCCGAAGTCTCCTGGGCTATAATGCATTCCGCTGCTAGGAAAGCCCCTGGTCATGATGGCATTCAAAACCGTGTCCTCCAGGAGTTCACGGATAAAGCAACTGAGTACCTAACACACATAACGAATGCCATACTAAAACACCAACACTTCCCCGCCATTTGGAAGACGACCAAGGTCCTGATGTTCAGGAAGCCGGGGAAAGACCACAGCCTCCCACAAAATTACCGACCCATCAGCCTTCTGAGGTCGCTCAGTAAGATTGTTGAGAAGGTGATTCTCAAACGCATCACTAGGCACTGCATAACAAATGACATCCGGAGACCGGAGCAATTCGGCTTCAGGAATCACCACTCCACAACACAACTCCTACGGGTCGTTGAACATATAACACATGGCTTCAACATAAACAAAGCTACAGGGGCATTGTTCCAGGACATCGAAAAGGCTTTCGACCGTCTATGGCACAACGGCCTCATCCGCAAACTCAGCGACGCGGGATTCCCCGACGGGCTGCTACGTCTAATACAAATGGCTCTGAGCACTATGGGACTTAACATCTATGGTCATCAGTCCCCTAGAACTTAGAACTACTTAAACCTAACTAACCTAAGGACATCACACACATCCATGCCCGAGGCAGGATTCGAACCTGCGACCGTAGCAGTCGCGCGGCTCCGGACTGAGCGCCTAGAACCGCTAGACCACCGCGGCCGGCCTACGTCTAATACCCTCATACCTCACAGACAGGAGTTTCAACACTGACGTGCGGGGAAAACAATCAACACGACACGGTATACACGCGGGAGTACCCCAGGGAAGGATCCTAGGGCCCCTACTGTTTAACCTCTACATAAACGATCTCCCAACCACACACAACACAATGATGGCGATCTACGCGGATGACACAGTCATCCTTGCGCAAGATTGGAAACCATCAAACAACGTCACGCCTACAGACTGCACTCAGAGTGGCCGAGCCTTGATTGGAGAAATGGCGTGTTAAACGTCGACAAGTGCGAAGCCGTTCTGTTCACTAGAAGACCGAAGCAACTGCGCAAACACCGCTACTGCAGACCAATAACTCTACATGCACGTCCAATACGTTTCCGCGAGAAAGTCAAATACCTCGGTGTCTGGCTGGACCGGAAATTACTCTGGGGGGACCACATACAACACATGACCAACCGAGCAAGCGCGAGGCTCAAACAGCTCTATCCTATGCTCAACAGGCGTAGCACACTGAACAGAAGGGTGTCGAGGCCCATGTACATGACATTTATCCAACCCCTGATGACGTACGGAGCTCCTGTCTGGGGATACGCTGCGCCAACACGCCTGCGCCGTCTGCAGCTCATACAAAACAAAGTACTCAAAATCATAAGCAATGCTCCACGATACACACGCATCGCGGACCTTCACCGGGGATACCGACTTGAGACTCTTACAGAGGTAATCCACAAACTCACCACAAGACTATATAGAAACTCCAGACATTCGCAGAACCCGTTTATTCTGAATCTGGGGAACTACGACCACAACCATAGTTGGAAACATAAAAGACCAAAAGACATACTTTTTAAGGACTTAACATCTATGGCCAATCATACGCAAACATAACGGCACAGGCGAGCCCCTGTTAATCAGACGCCATTACTGGATGTCCAGCTGAAGTACACTGCCGAATAACTGGCACCACACAGGGAAGCTGTACCGTACACCGCATGCAAACAAGCTCCACACATCCCACACGCAGTGAGATGATCTATGGCCGATCTCCCACTACTGTATAACGATTTTGATTGTTCCATGAATGTAGCAGCTGCAGCAACTGGCACACATCGCCATCGCTTGTCACGGTAATGATGGATGATACCTATACTAACAAATCCAACCTTGCATGAGCTATCGCAGCTAGTAAGCCACTACTGCTCTTGCTACCCATCCCACTGTCGCAGAGGTTTTTTTTCCCACGGCACGAGCCATGGCACTTTTTTCCCTCTGCTCCTCAAATCGCTACCCTCACTCGCGTTTCGCCCACTATCTATCACCTGATGGAACGTGTTAAAGCGTAGTCTTACCCAGACGCACGGACAACATCACAGTCCAGCATCCTTTGATCCACTTACTAAATAACTAACATGTTTACGGAGGTGACAGTAGAACTTTTGGTTTGGTCACCACGTTGGTGCGGGCGTGGAGGGGCCCCACCACTCTGGTACTATACTGTTTCCCTTTTCTTTTAAAGCGTAAGTAACACTGCAAAAGTAAATGTACTCATATGTGACCTCTTTTTATAACTGCTACTGAGTGACAGGAGAATCAATGTTAGTAGTGGTTGCTGCAGTATAGTGTCTCCCCTGTTGTAACTCTAAGTATGGAGCGAAAACGTGTATGTATATGGGTACTAACACCAGCAATTTTACTCAAGAACGAGATAAACTATAATTTCTCCGGTTGTGACATAAATAAGATGATAACTGAGAAGTACTCCTAAAACACGTACGTTCTGTTCGTTATTTAACAACCGTTTTAAGTTTGGCAGTCCATTTTACTATCCATAAATACTCCACTCCTGAATCCATCATTCTCCGAATATGACATTTATACCAGAGGAAATTATGAACATACGGCTCACAAATGGAAACAGAGACATTTGTACCAAATAGTGTCGAGTTTTAAGGCGAACAGCATCCACCATTGATGCTACCAATGAAGAAGTAAGTGTCCTCTATACATGTCGCTGCTGCACTGAATGTGTACTTAGCCTCGGACGGCTCTTCCAAGCTATAAAAAAAGGTTCGCTATTCCTCCTATGGCGGAAAATGGCACATTTAGTCGTTATTAGGTGCGCCAGACGCGAGGAGAGATAAAAATTCTTATAACTCCGTCTCAGAGCCCGGAGAAAGCACCTCGTAAACTGCAGACACGGTTTACAAACACCGTTGAAAGGGTGTACTCTGTCTTCATGATCTACGCGTAAGACAGCCTGCTCCGTAACAAGGACGCAATATTTCGGAAGGAAATTTCGTGATTTTAGGTATTGAAAAAGAAGTTTTTTAAAAGAAGGTACGCAAAAATTATTATGTTTCACCGTTTTACTTCTATGGAAAAAAATTTATGCGGAGTTAGGTATTTTTATCGTGAGTACAGGAGACATCATTTGTTTTGGATGACGTAACTTATATGAGTAATTTAAATAATATCGATTTTACAAGGTGTTCAGATATTCGCGTTACGAACTTCTAGGTCATATTTTGTATAGTGGGGAGTACCTATATCGGATCGGCTGGTGTCATTTGACGTCTGTTCTACCGCACTGACTTTGTTCGGGTGTCATTCAATTGTCTCTTAGTGTTAGAGCAACTTGGTTGAGTACACGTTTGCAGAATCCACCAGCATGATCTTTCTGTATGACGAAGCTCCTTACAATGGAAGAACTGCTCATCGCCTTTTTCAAGATCGTTATCCACAGCGTCTGACTCCATCGAATAATCTTTCCCCACAATTACGCTACGGCTTCACGAAAGGTTCCTTCAGCGACAGCATGCGTGACAGTGGTGCTCTAAGGAGACGCCACATATGCGAACTGGAATTGTTTGTGAAAATTAACTAAGTTTCCTTTGTGTTTCTTTGGTTATTAATGAGAGGAACTGTAAAACATGTGATATGCTGAGTAACACCTAATAAATTGGTCGTATAAAAGGTCGCGTCACCAACTTGTTTTCAAATGAATGTAGCACGGAAACTGCATGTTTCCGGAAATGGGGTCCTGTTCAAGACATCACATGCTCACCCCCTCTAGATGTCCTAGAAGTGTGTTACGGGAATTTACGAACACCTCGTAAAATCGGGATTACTGTAATTACTCGCATAAGTTACTCAATCCAAAACAAATGATTGTTCATCCATACGCCCTACTGAAATACCTTACCCCACCCAAAAACATTTCAGTGGTAGGAAAACGGTACAACATGATTTAAAAAAAAATTCAGTGGCTGAAATTCCGAACTTGCTTTCCGGTGATGGTGATTGGCTTGTGGGACGTTCAACTGTGCGGTCCCAATTCTTCCACAGTCCAATTTTTCCACAATCCAATCTAATCACTGTCACGAATGATGAGGAGGAAATGATGAGGACAACACAAACACCCAGTCCCCGAGCAGAGAAAGTCCCCAACACGGCCGGGAATCGAGCACAGGACTCCTTGATCCAGAGGCAGTAACGCTAGTCACCAGACCACGAGCTGCAGACAACTTGCTTTCCCAAGTACCAGGTCCGTGTGAGGGAGGAGGACATCTTGCGTGTAGTTCATGAAGGCAACGGATACCCTTTTAGCAGTGTTTGTATACCGTGTCACGGAAGTTTGCAAACACTCTGCATAACTCTGAGTTATCAACAAATGTGGAATATAGTTTCAGATTAAAATTTTTCGAGGTTTATTCCCCTCATTATTTCTAATAACGTAACCAATTTAACTGATGCCCAAACTTCCATATGTAGACGTCGTTGACGGCATACCATTAAAATGTAACATGTATATTTTAAGACAATGTACATTAACTTGTTCGTTTATGTTTTCTTTCGATTCGGAAAGATAAACGCTGGTGTGTTGTGTGAAATATTACGCCGTTTGTATATGCTCTGATGGTGTTCCCAACACTTCTTTGATCTTTTGAATGTAAAAAGAGTGTGTAGTCAAGAGAAGCTACAATAAGGTTGGAAGTTATTCATGTTGGCGTGCTTCCTGCTATTTTTGGTTACGTGCTATGATTTTGTTACCGTTCATTGCAAAACAAAGCTCCACCCTGATGGGCCAGTCAGGACCGAAGAACCACTGTGTCATCCCCCCGCCAGTGACGTCTTTCTATGCGCCATGGGGCTAAAGGATGTTAGGAAGGAAGATTAGGGTTTAACGTCCCGTCGACATCGAGGTGATTACAGAGGAGGCACAAGCTTTGAGTATTTCCGGGTTAAGAAGGAAATTGGTCCTACCCTTTCATAGAAACCATCCTGAGATGTATGAAGAGATCTGTAGTCGGTACACCGTTGTCGGCTTACTTTCCATTGAAGCCGCTGCTTCAAATTCAAATAGCTTCTCATACGGCCTCACATAGCTGAGTGCGCCCTCTGGCAATCCTTTCACCAAGGAAAACTCCTTTTCAGTTTCAGAAATGGAACCTGGATCTCCCGCATAGCGGCCAGACACGCTGACCATGAGAGTTCTCGATACGATCAATTGCGAGGAAGACAAAAATAAAATTTTCAAATCGATCGCGCTCACTCGTCTTCTCAGATTTCGTCCGAATTTATGGTAAAGGCCGGGCTTGGATAGAAATGAAGGCGACAGAATTGGGAGCCTCAGACGGCTCTGCATTTACAAAAGAATAGCATTTACAGCGTTGCTTGGTCGTCGTCTGAGCCGCTTATGGTAATGGGTTATCCACGCAACGGTTGGCGTGGCGAAAAGCGTAGAGGCCAGTAAAAGGGTTCCACTTCATCAGCGGAAACATTTTTCCTTTTTTATTTTCAATATTTACGTTACTTACCTTTCAACTAAAAGGAACTAATGCTAAATACAAGGAACTGTGGGTGTATACGCCACTGAATACAGCAGTACTTTCATTATTTCATCAAAAATGTAGGAAATTTACAACAGTTTTACACAAAAATGTATGAGTGATGCGATGAATCCCTACGCGCATGAGAAATAATTTCTTCCGTTAACCGATACACCCGTGGTCTAGTAGTAGTGTCTTTGCTTACTAATCACAAGGTCGTCGGTCCGTGATACTGTCGGCTCTCTGCGGTGTTGCGAAGCTGGCGAGGGGCGGGCCTCCATGCAGCGCTCCGCGAGCTGGCCGTTGTTTACCAGCGCGTGTAGTGATACTGTAGTGTCAACAGATCACCTCGAACGACGATGACGCTTTCTTATACACTCATGCTCATAAATTAAGGATAATGCTGATACATGTTGAAACAAAGCTCTGGTGGGAGGTTTTCGGGTTTAAATCTCCTCGGGGTATGACCATACGGTGCATCTGACCTGCGGTCGTCGCACGGTGGCGCTGGCAGCAGTCCACATACGCAGAAATGTGTTGGTGCATGTCAGAGTACGGTGCAGCGATTAAGTGTGCAGACGTGGTAATTTTGACTCTGCGTTGAAAATGACTCAAAGAACACATATTGATGAGGGGTAGAATACTAGGGCTACTGGAGGCTGCGCAAACACAGCAGGTCGTAGCAAGGACCCTCCGTGTGCCACAAAGTGCGATCTCAAGATTATTGCAACGATTCCAGAAGACAGGAAACGTGTGCAGGCTCTACAGTACGGCTCGTCCACGGTGTACAACACCACAAGAAGACCGATATCTCACCATCAGTGCCCGCAGACGGCCACGGTGTACTGCAGGAAGCCTTGCTCGGGATCTTACCGTAGCCATTGGAACAGTTATCGCCAGACACACAGTCTACAAACAGACATGGTTTATTTGCCCAGAGACCTGCAAGGTGCATTCCACTGCCCCTGGTCACCGGAGAGCCCGTAACGGCTGGTGTCAAGAACACAGTACATGGTCACTGGAACAGTGTTCCCAGGTTATGTTCACGGACGAGTCGAGGTATAGTATGAACAGTGATTCTCGCCGGGTTTTCATCTGGCGTGAACCAGGAACCAGATACCAACCCTATAATGTCCTTGAAAGGGACTTGCATGCAGGTCGTGGCTTGATTGTGTGGGGTGGGATAATGATTGGTGCACGCACGCACCTGCATGTCTTTGACAGAGGAACTGTAACAGGTCAGGTGCATCGGGACGTCAATTTGCATCAGTATCTCCGCAGGGGTGCAGTGGGTCCCACCTTCCTTCTGATGGATGACAACGCACGGTCCCACCGAGCTGTCATCGTCGAGGAGTACCTTGAAACAGAATAAATCAGGCGAATGGAGTGGCCTGCATATTCTCCAGACCTAAGCCCCATCGAGCACGTCTGAGATGATCTCGGTCGACGTATCGCTGCACGTGTTCACAACCCTAGGACATTTCAGGAGGTCCGACAGGCATTGGTGCAAGAATGGGAGGTTGTACCCCAGCAGCTGCTCTACCACCAAATTCAGAGTATGCCAAACCGTTGTGCGGCCTGTGTACGTGTCCATGGTGATCATATACCATACTGATGTCGGGGTACATGCCCAGGAAACTGTGGCGTTTTGTAGCACATGTGTCTCGGGACGGTTTTCACCAATACCGTGAACTTACAGATCTGTGTCGTGTGTTCCCCGTGTGGCTACGCTATTACCGCCCGTTTTCTGTAGTGCGACGTTGTATGGCAACACATTCTGCAATCATCCTAAATTTATGAGCATGAGTGAAGAAATTCCACGGTTACATTAAAGTTCCATGCTCAGTATCCAGGACGTGAGGCAAACGATGCAGAGGGTTTCCCTCGTGAAGTGATGCACGTCGATCGACAGGAACTTCTCGGTACACATCTATCGATTTTCGTCAACACAGTTTACCCGAAATTTGTCGATGAAGCACCGTGCCAATGGTTTATTTGCCGTTCCCCGGATGGATATCGTTTCCACCACTCGGACGGCAACGTGGATGTTGTGACTGTCGACCATGCAGGACTCGGCGTTCGTACCTTACAAAGCTGCCATTTGAAGTTCTGGCTACACTTGTCGTGAACGCTCTGCGGCCTTACGGGGAAGTCTAGGTCACGTGGAAGGAAAGTGCCACACGTTCGAGACCTATCCTGTTCCAAACGGAGTTCGTCAAGTACGGATCGAACTGCGCGAACACATCCCGTCGAACGTGACCGCTGGTAGCTGTCGAGCGTCATTTATAACGGTCAACCAGGTACTTTTTCGGGTTGCAGGAAGGGCATGTACCCTCTGAATGACAGCTGAGACGCCTCGTCCAGATACCACGTGACGACACAACGTCTACATGGCTACCGACGACGCTGCCCATAGCATATGTCGAGGAAACGTGGAACATGACGGACGTGGACGTTGTTTCGTTCCACTTACCGACCCAGTGGAACCTGTTCCCGCGCCCACGCTGCCACAGCCAGCATCGGAACCGTTGACGTTCTCGACAGTAGCGACAACGTCTGCTTTCCAGCCGTGTGAGTAAGTGGAGCACCTGAAGTTCGAGTCAAGCTCTGACGTGGAGATGTGAGAGGTGGCTACTGTTCGTCGAGATCCACAACACTCAGACGCACGTTTCTGCAAACAGAAGTAGCGAAAAATGACGAACGAAGAGGGGGCTGTCGGCAGGGAGCGGTTCGCGAGATTGTGACTCGTTGCGTCCTGGGCTGTGGACCTCTCTCCTGGTTCACTGCTGGTAGCGTCCGCCCAAGAACAAAGCCAGGTTGACAATGCTCAGCCTACAAAAGAGTCCTCAGGCGACTGCGGCAATACGCTAAATGAATGTTATGCGTCGCCTGACTTACCACACCTCCAGCTTGCTGATTGGGGGTCCGAGATGGAGATGGAGAGAATTATGTCAGACTCTAGAGAAAACCTGATGCCCGCGGTGGGCGGATCGCCGGAAGGACATGTTGTCTCTGCCGATCGGTAATTTGTATGGTGCGGGTGACAGGGGCGGACAGATGGGTGACGTGGCGCTTACTGGTTTAAACGAATGCACGATATCTCATCGTACCATCCAACGAACCAGGTACATCAGACGTAAACGGCATTAGTTCCAGATCAAAACCCAGCTGTTAGAGGACATGATTCGGGGATGAACACTGATATCGTGTTTCGTCGAGAGATAGGCATGACCTGCGCCTGGAATTTTATGGATACCCTTCTTACGTCAACCCAACTTCCGAAGTTGGTTATGGTACGACCATACTACTACGCGATGGCGTAGAACCAACGTATATTGAGTATTTGCGAGAGGCACCGTCCACGCAGTCAACATTGTGAATCTCTATGGTCCGTCTAGTACTGCGATGCGTCGATAGCGGACATTATATGGCTCTACTGAGGTAGCTCCATTTTTTCAAAGCGCTACAGAGCACTCCGTGGTGGGCGGCGACTTTAACAGCGTCTTACACCATGAGGGTCAGATCGCTTACCATGTCCCATGTCCAGTTACGGTCAAGGGCCTCGCTTTGCATGATACATGGACATTAATAAATCCACGGTGACGATGCGAATATACACATTTCACTAGCCACTCGGCCAGCAGGTTGGACTGGATTTACGTCTTCCGAAGTCTTCAGGCAGCGACTGTCTGTGGCGAGCTGTGGCCCACTGCATTCACCGATCATCAAGCTTTCATTTGCACCGTGACTCTGCCACGACAACAGACAACTCGTAGTAGAGGACCTTGGTCTCTTAACGTAAACATTCTCCGCGAAGAGGCTCGCCTTGCAGCCGTCACTTATACCTGGCACAATAGTGAGGGACGCGTCATACCTATGATTCCACGATTCGATGGTGAACACACTACGCCAAACTAGCTCTTCGCTGCACGCTCATGACGGATGGACGAGACATGGCACTTTGCTTCCGATCGACCTCTGAGTTTTGCTACACGGTCCTGCGAGAACTAGCCTCGTAATAGCCTTAGCCAGAGCGCCAAATGGCCGTCCACCGGACACAGGTACGCCTTTTGCAGATCATGTCCGATAGATTGGACGACACGCGGGTTAGAGGGAGACTGCAAGATTCCATTCAAGAGAAACGTCCTTCTCTTTATCACATCGTCAGACAACGGAGATACCGTAAGAGGCGACTCATCATGGTAGTTATTTCGGCGGCCGGGCAACGTGTAGAGACACACAATGCCATCTCCCGTATCCTCACAGATTATAAACCAACCCTCTATCCTGCAGGTCAAAGACCTTACAATAACGTTGAGGACGTCCTCACGACCTGCGCCTTTCGGCTAGGTCACAAGGCGACGCCACATTCTTGGAGGCCGTCATGTGGGAAGAAATGCGCATGGCCAGGGCGCAAAACCAATCTCCTGGACCTGACGCTCTTCTGTTTGAATTTTATAACCTGAGGGGGTAATATGGCGGTAGATGTAGGGCGAACTCCAGCATCCAGACTTTCGCTTGCCCACCGAAGTTTGGAGGGCATGATGATCCCAGTTCCAAAACCAAACGCGTTGTGCAGAGCGCAAGTCTTCCGGCCGTTGACTTCAGTGAATTAGGATTACAAGCTCTTCGCCCACATACTCCGTTCTCGCGTCCTCGCTATTGTCAAAGATGCCATGTATACAGACCCATCACGCGTGGCAGGTGGCAGTAATGTAAACACGGTGTTATGTTCTTATTCGGATGTGGTGGCGCTCATGTCGTCATGATGCTTGGAATGCGCCCTCTTGGTAGCTGACCGAGTTAAGCACCATTAGAGAAGATGGGACTGTCCCAACTATCGACATGTGTGGTTCGCCGTCTCTTCCATGAGGCGCCTTCCACAGTCCTGGTAAACGGCTACTGTTCTCCATTGTTCACAACTGAGTGACCAGTGCGACAGGACAGCCCACTGTCTACCTTCCCCTTTGCCGTCGTCCTCGAGCCTGCCCTTCGTGGTGTAAGACAGGCCTACGCAGTGTCGATCTGAAATTTTGTTGCTACGTGGACTATGCAGTTTTCTTTGCGCGGTCGGCAAAAGAAATATGTACGGCGATCGCGTGGCATCAGCAATACGGCGAGGTGGCCGGTGGCCGGTAGCCGTATCAATCTGCGAAGTCGCACTACATGGATTGAATGTGAGTATGCCAGTGCCCATTACAACGGTTCCGTGGGTACGTGCAGTATACAGCAGCAGATACGTACACAACACAAGTTGGTCTCCATACCTTTCGAACACTTGACTTGATCGTGTGGATACATTTTGTTAAAGTCTACCTCGTTCCAAAGCTTAATCATTACACACACATTCTCCCAATGGCTGCTACGGTAGCTACCAAGTTCCAAATTGCCTTAGGTCATTTCGTCAGCGACGGTAGGGTGTTCAAGAACCATTACGATACACTAACGTTATCCACGCATGCAGGCGGCATGCACAATAGGGCACGCGCTCTCTTTCTGCGGACGATGCATAGCCTATGTACTTCGGACTAGAACTCCCTGGTACACTGTTCGAGGAGGTGGCGTCTCAGTCCCTACGTCAGCCGACTGGGCATACCACTGTGTCACATTTGCACCTTATAGGTCGACATGAGTTATCTGTTGGTTGTCCTACCGACCACGTAGGCTCCTAGAATCACGGACTTCTGCTGCTACCTTCTACGTACACTGCCTGCTAATGCGACTGGACACCGACATCCGGCGGTTGGCCGGAGCCGGTCAGAATAACATACACTCGTCTTTCCCTCCCACCGCGGTGAGGGCGCTATGGTATGTGATAACGACTGAAAAATTCCCCACCCGAAAACGTTTATACGTTATACATCTTTCCGAAGATCGTCTCTGTCCCAGATGCGACGTTGTACACACCGAGATGCAACGTTTCGTTTGTGATACGGCTGCCGACTGCTGGAACCTCACAGGGCGCATGTTGACATTGTTGCTGCCATGGACGCCTCAGTCCACAGAGCACACCGAACTGATCCATTCCGACGTCACTTACTACCCTGTTACTCGTCATAACGCCACGGTGTGGGTTAAGGGTAAGGCATCGTCATACTTTTTTAATGGGGAGCGATGGAGGATTGTCAGATTTTTGGCACTATGCACACGGTTTTACGGCGCAAGGCATCGTATGGTTCACTCTTTGCGAATTACTTGGGGTTGTTGTTCACGCGCCCTCCACACCATTAGGGTATACCGGTTGTGAGAAGAGATTGAGATGCCGCATATGATCTAATGATGAGTGACGTCAACTGTAATTATAGCCGTTTCACCCTCATTGAATGAGAAGACGGCCTCTACATCACGTCTTCTGGCTGCTGTGGGCACCTCTGGATAAAGTTAAGAAAACGTAAAGATAAAGAAATTACAGGTAAAAACGCAACAATAGAAAATGAAATGTAATACAAGTATTGTACGCTTTCCTTATTCCTTTTCTTTTTTAACAAAACGTTAGGAGGCGAATTTAATTTTTGTTCGTGGGCAGAGCGTGAAATGTTGCAAACAAGCGTGCTAATTACCTTTTTAGCTTTTAGTGTAACATGGGCTGCAGCACTAGCTTTGTTTTTGCTTCTAGGTTAGATAGGTTTTGGGGGGTAGTGTGTGTGATAGGGGCGAATGCCTGAAGTGCAAGAGGTGTAAGAAAAGACAAAAATAAAATGTCAGTTGAGCGAAAGGGGATAGCGTCTTTGATCACTATATCAACAGATCCTCTGTCCCTGGTTCGAAACCTGCCACCGCTTAAATGTTGACTAAAACAGCAATGGCGGTCTGAGAATTCCGGCATAAGAAGTCACCCTCATTCTGTCAAGCTTTAAGAAGGCGGATGACCGGACAGAGGTTCAGGGCCGTGTCTTGTCCTAGAGGTGGGATACTGCCCCTAAAAGCGGAAGAATCAGCGGTGTTCAACGGAATGACGATGCAGAAACCACTGCATTAAAGTCACATAACGTATATCCATAGGACATGTGGCCTGTATTTGAAAAAGTGTCATGATGATCTCTCCATCGGCAAAAAATTCCGGAACAGTCCGCCATCCGGATCTCCAGGAGGGGATTGCCAATGGGAGGTGACCATCAGAAAAATTTGAATAATCAACGAAAGCATAACGTTCTACGAATTGGGGCATGGTATGCCAGAAGCTTGAACGCTGTAGGGAAGCTAGAAAAACCTGAATAGGAAATGCAAAGGCTCAACCTAGATATAGTAGGGGTTAGTGAAGTGAAATGGAAAGAAAGCAAGGAGTTCTAATAGGAGGAGTATGGGGTAATATCAATAGCAGCAGAAAATGGTATAAAATGAGAAAGACAGGTCATAAATAGCAGGGTAGTGCAGAGAGTGCGTTACTGTGAATATTTAAGCGACAGGCTTCTTTTTATCAGAGACGACAGCAAACGACAACGATAGTATAGGTACACAAGTCGACGTCGCAAGCCGAAGATGAAGAGATAGAGGAAGTATATGAGGATATTGAAAGGGTAATGCAATACTTAAAAGGAACTGATAATATAATAGTCATGGGGACTGAAATGCAGTTTTAGGTGAAGGAGTGCGAGAAAAGGCTGCAGGAGAATGTGGGCTTGAGACAAGAAATGATAGAGGAGAAGGAATAACTGAGTTCTGTAATAAATTTCAGCTGGTAGTACTCTGTACAAGAATCACAATAGGAGAAGGTGTACTTTTATAAGGTCGGATGGTACAGTAAGTTGTGAGAATACATCACGGTCTGACATAGATTCCGAAATCAGATACTGGATAGTAATGCGTACCCAGGAGAAGACACAGACTCATATCAGAATGCAGTAGTGATGCAGAATAGGCTGAAGTTTAAGATGCTAGTCAGAAAGAATTAACGGGGAATGATGTGGGGTGCCGAAGTACTTAGGAATGGGCATGACGAGACAGGCTTGGGGTTTTCTGAGGCATACATATTGCAATGAGGAAAAGCTCAGTAGGCAGTAGAGTTGAAGATTAAAAGAAATCTCTAAAAAGGGCAGTCACAGAAGTTCGAAAGAAAGACTTAAGTAAAAAGGGGCTAACAGCGAAGAATGCATGGGTAACGGATGATATACTTCAGTTGATCGACGAAAGAAGCTCAAATATGTTCAGGGAAATTCAGAAATAAAGAAATACAAGTCACTGAGTAATGGGATAAGTGTGAAGTGCAGGGAAGATAAGACGATATGGCTGCTTGAAAAATGTGAAGAAATCGAAAGAAAGATTGTCGGACGGACTGACTAAGTAGACAGGAAAGTCAAAAAACCCTTCGGTGACATTAGAAGCAAAGGTGGTAACATTAAGAGTGCAAAGGAAACTCCACTAAGAAGTGCGGAGGACAGATCGGCTAGGTGGAAACAGTACATTGAAGGCCTGTATGTGGGGGAAGATTCGTCTGATGTGACTGAAGAAGAAACAGTAGGCGATTTAGAAGAGACAGGGGATCCACTATTAGAATCAGAATTTAAGGGAACTTCGGAGCACGTCAGATCAAGTAACACAGAATTTCACGAATCATTAGAGAAATGGCAACAAAACGACTGTTCAAGTTGGTGTGTAGAATGTTTGAGCCTGGCAACATACCATCTGACTTTCCGAAAAATATTGACCACAGAACTCCGAAAACAGAAAGAGCCGGAGAGTGCGAGAATTATGGCAAAATCAGCTTACCAGCTGATGCATCCAATTTGCTTATAATATACCGAAGATTGGAAAAAGCGTTCGACAATGTAAAATGGTGGAAGATGTTCGAAATTCTGAGAAAAACAGGCTTATGCTATAGGGAGAGACGGGTTAATACATAACATGTACTAGAGCCAAGAGGGAATAATAAGAAATGACGACCAAGAACCAATGGCACGGATTAAAACAGTGTAAGACGGATATGCCGTTTTTCGCCTATACATTTCAACCTGTACATCGAAGATGCGATCATAAAAATAAGAAAAAGTTTTGGAAGTGGAATTGAAGTTCATCCTGAAAGGATATGAATGATACGACTCGCCGGTGACATTGCCATCGCGAGTGAAAGTGAGGAAGAATTACAAGATCTCCTTTATGGAATGAACAGCCTAATGAGCACGTAATATAGGATGAGAAAAAATCGGAGAAAGACGAAAGCAATGAGAAGCATCAAAAATGAGAACAACACCCCAACAAGGATTGATGAATTTGAAGTGGATGAAGCTAAGCAATTCAGCTACCTAGGCAATAAAATAACTAGAGACGCACAGAGCAAGCAGGACATCAAAAACAGACTAGCACTGGCGGAAAGGGCATTCCTAGAGAAGAGAAGTTTACTACTATCAATCATAGGCCATAGTTTGAGGAACAAATTTCTGAGGAGGAAGAGGAGATTTGTGTTTAACGTTCCATCTACATCGAGGTCATTAGAGACGGAGCACAAGCTCGGATGAGGAAAGGTTGGGGAAGGAAACCTGCCGCGCCCTTTGAAAGGAACCTTCGCGGCATCTGCCTGAAACTGTTTAGAGAAATCACGGAAAACCTAAATCAGGATGACCGAAGATTGGTTTGAACCGTCGTCCTCCCGAACGCGAGTCCAGTGTGCTAACCACTGCGCCACCTCTTTCGGTAAATTCCTGACAATGTACGTTTGGAGCACGGCCTTGTGTGGTAGTGGAACACGGACAGTGGGAAAACCGTAAAAGAAGAGAATCGAGGAATTTGATAAGTGATGCTACAGACTAATCTTGAAAATAACGTAGAGTGATAAGGTAAGGAATGAGAAGGTTGTGCACAGGATCGGAGAAGAAAAGAATATTAGGAAAACATTGATAAGGAGAAGGGACGGGATGATAGGACATCTGTTAAGACGTGAGGGTATGACTTTCATCATACTTGAGGAAGCTGTAGAGGGACAAGACTGTAGAAAAGGACAGAAATTGTAATATATCCAGCAAATAATTGAGAATGTCGGCTGCAATTGCTAGGCTGAGATGGCCCAGGAGAGGAATTCGTGGCGGGTCGCATCAGGCCAGTCACAAGACTGATTACTCAAAAAACAATGAAAAATCTCGTCTTATTATTGTGGAGGATTGTCATCGTGCGGCATGAAACAGATCGTGACACCTTATCACCCCCCCCCCCCCCCCCCCTCTCCACCGCCCAAATGAATTCCATTACTGCAACGCTGCAATTTCTGCTTTTAACACCAAGTGAAGAATTTGACCAAAAAAGTTTCATAACTACTCTGATCTCATCGTGGTGGACTAAGAAATCACATCTCTATAAGGCTGCATCAAAATACATTCCACAGTATATCACCAGCCATCCTAGCCTATATTAGTCTAAACGATTCGTTACGCATTCTTTGCTGCCAAACTGTTCGATAAGAGAGAAGATTTTGTTAATGTGAGAAAAGTTTTCTTTTCCATTGAACACAAGAACCATGCAATTGTAAAAGTGTGGTACTTAGAAAATGCCGAGAGAATTACTACTTCCTATGTCTTTACGATATATGTCACACCAGAACGAGTAAATCATCAAAAGTAAAGCAACAGAAGTATCTAATTTTACATACGAAGCTCTCGTGTACGCTTACAATTCCTCACTGGAAATTAATTCGCAGGCCAAAATTTTCCCTGACCTTTCCATTTAATGTCTTTTTAAGAAAAAATTACTAAATACAGTCTGTACTTAGCATTTCTCCGGTTTATCTGCAATGTAAGTAACGAAAAGAGAAAAGGAAAAAGTGTTCACATAGGAACTCGTTCCGACGGCCCTTTGATTACCGATGCCGATTACGGTGCGCCAACCACCTTCTACGTACTACACTATTTTAAATGGGTCATGTCTTGCTCGTCCGCCACAGGAAATGCTTTTTTTTTCCCTAAACGAATGGCCGTCTGGAGCTCAGACTTCTGTCACTTTTACTTCTGTCGAAGGCCTGTTTTTGCCATAATTATGAAGTAATAGGTGATGAGTAGGCACGGTCCTCTTGTTAACATCAGAGTACACCAGGTGTTTGGGTAATGTAAAAAAGGACGAAGGAAAGTGCGCCAATCTGACATTCTTTGATGGGATACCAGAACAGATTCAAGCATCTGTCGTTTCAGCCATGTTTTCTTTGACAGGGTTATATTGCACACTTGGGGCTGTACGGATAGTTGGAGAATGGTTGTTGACTTAAATGAGCTGTGAATTAGTGCACAGAGTCGTAAATTCATTTTTAATTTCACACAGTATCTTGTTTGAATACATTTGTGTGTGTAATTGACAAAATCAGTTAAATTGTCCTACATCCGTGTAACTAAGATGTTATTTTATTTTATTTTGACGACAACCAGTCTCGGCATTCCACTATGCCATCTTCGGGCTCCATATGCATTCCTCAAAGTAAACGATAATGCCATACAGTGCCGTGTATCTCTGGGTTTTATGAACTCAAACCGTTTCAGAATTGCTTCAAAATGGCTCTGAGCACTATGCGACTTAACTTCTAAGGTCATCAGTCGCCTCGAACTTAGAGCTAATTAGACCTAACTAACCTAAGGACATCACACACATCCATGCCCGAGGCAGGATTCGAACCTGCGACCGTAGCGGTCGCTCGGCTCCAGACTGTAGCGCCTAGAACCGCACGGCCACTCCGGCCGGCAGAATTGCTTCATTCGAAGATTTGGTAGCACATCGTCTCAAGACATTGGGTAAGTCACGGTGCCGGGAAGCTGCTTCCCTAAATTTGACAAAATTTTTGCATACAAGTTTTCAAAAATATGCAATAATAACAGAAAATGTAGACTAAACAATTTATGAAGTAAGAGAGTAGCAGAACGTTATGTATGGCTAGATTTTTGACTAAAGATACAATGGCGTTTCAGGTAATATGGAACACTTGGTATACCATAAAACCGACCTGTACTGCACAGGTTCTGATTACGAAAGATAGATTGTGACTATGCAATTACATGAGGGTAAACGAGGAATAACTGGATTTTCATTGAGTTCACACTTGACCTGATGAAATAATACAAAAGTAGTAATAGTAGTAATGGAAGTAACTGGATGCTGAAATTGGGAATTTCAACTGCTACTAGTTTCAGACTTTACGTGCGGATTAAGCAGAGGTTCAAAAGCAAACTGATATACATTTCGTATGTTCTCATTGAGGTCGAAATTGCCGCCTGTCCAGACGTTCCGCTAGTGCGTGTAAGTAAGTATAAGCGATTCCATCACGCCCACCCGGAGCGGTGAACGGCGCGGAAGCGGATGCTCCTGAGGGACAGCTCACAACAATAACTACGGGCAGCGCTGCCCCTGGGAAATCAATAATTCGGGTCCAGGCGCCGCGCCGCACGCCGCCGGTCGCTAAATTATTGCCGGCAGCTAGGCGTCGGCGTCGGAGGCGGAGGCGGCGTCGGAGGCGGCAGTGTCTGCCGGCGTCATTGCGCTGGACGGCGCGACGGTAGTGGTGTAGGGAGGGCGCTGGCAGCCGCGAGAGCGGTGGGCTGGGCGTAGTCCCTGTTAGCAAGCGTCACTCCTGATCTTGCTTCCCGTAGAAAGTCACTTAGCTACCTGCCACGTAAACCACAATGGTGTACACCAGGTGCTTCAGGAGGGCAGGTCACTATTCCGTGTGATACCACCAATAACCATACGCTTGAGTGACTGAAGTTATGCGATATCTCACAATATCGTGTCGACCTCTTTTGCAAAGCGAAGTGCAGCAACTCGACGCAGCATTGACTCCACAAGCCGGAAGCACAATGCAGGAAGACTGAACTCTCGATTATGTCCCATTAAGGCCTAAATAGGTGGCCATATCATTCCCTCGATTTGTACAGAACGTTCCTCAAGGCAATCACGAACGTTTGTGGCTCGGCGACATGGCCCATTGTCATGACGCAGTAAAAATTCTATCGTCTTTAGCGAACATAACGTCCATGATGGCTGGAGATGTTTCTGAGTAGCAGAACATAATCATATCCAGTCAATTACCGTTTTAGTAGGACTATAGGACTAAGGACTATAGGACTAAGTGTGTGGAGCCACCACTTGCTGGCACAGTGCCTTGTTGACAACTTGATCGTACGATCTGCATCGCACTCTACCATCAGCGCTTGTCGAGAAGAATCGGGACTCATCTGAGCAATTCACCGTTTTCTTGTCATCTAGGTTCCAGTCGACACGGTCAAGAGTCCAAGAGAGGAGCTGCAGGCGATGTGTTGCTAGCAAAGGTCCTCGCGTCGGTCGTTCCCTGCCATAACCCATTAAAACAAATTCCGCCTTACTGTCCTAACCGATAAGTTCGTTGTGCATCCCAGACTGATTTCTCCCATTATTACGAGTAGTGTTGCTTGTTTGTCAGCACTGACAACTCCACGCAAACGCTGCTGTTCTCAGTCGTTATGAGAAGGCGGCCGGTCACTTCGTTGCCCGTGTTGGAGATCACATTTGATTGACACTGGTAGAACCCAGAATATTGAATTCCCTAATCATTTCCAAAATGGAATGTCCCATGCGTCAAGCTCCAGCTACCACTCCGCGTTCCATGTTCGTTAATTCCTGTCGTGAAGCTATAATCACGTCGGAAAACTTTTAACGTGAATCACCTGAGTACAAAGGACAGCTCCGCCAATGAATTGCACTTTTATACCTTGGGTACGCCATACTGACGCCTTATCTACATGTGTTAACCCATAACTTTGGCCACCTCACTGCAGTTTTGTTGAGATGTTAAATGTTCTTCGGTAGCAGCACGTCGTTTCTACCGTACCCATTGATTGTCTTAGCTCTGGACGTCTGTGCTCGGAATGTGTTTGTTACTGTGAAAGCATTATTGAATCCAGAGTTGACGATATGTGCTTAAACTGGGAAGTGGTTATCGCTGAAACACGTGATAAATGTCTATTTCTGCACGCTTTCGGCAACTGGCGATGCGTTTACGAGTGACTTGCACACAACTCGTCAGTCACGCGTTTGATCAGCTCTGGCGCGGACTGGAAGCAATTTCGAAAGGCACAGTCGTGTCTGTCATCCAACGTATGTGCAAGTCAGTGTCCAGCGGGGTAGAGCCATTGTTGGTGCCAGGTAAGTTATAGATTTCGCAAATTAATTTATCATCCTCTCCCCCATATCCCCACTGAAACACCTACAGATCTAACCATGTAATCTTCTAACGTACGGTGTCGCCAAATAAAATTTCACAATACTACTTGGTGTTTGCAATAACGGTGAAGTACTTTAACAGAATCGGTTGAAATTCACTGCGCAATGTCACAGTAAGAGTCCGTTAGTTGGAATGAAATCACTATACTGTTACATGCTCACTGCGAAAATATTGTTAAAACATACGATCATACCTAGCAATCCTAGTTATGGGCCCTAAATAAATGGAATACCAATGAACGAGTTTCAAACTTCTGTGCAGCCTTTCTTGTTTGGGTTACACACTATGACTATATAGCTTAAGAGGGCTGGCACAATGATTCATTTGATCAAGACATACTTAGAAGGATGCAGGTGCTTCCAATAATTGTTATTGTCCAATATTGCGCTTCCTCCAACTAAAATCGTGAACACGACGTTCAACAAGAACCTACCTCCCTACCTCTTAAATGGCCTTACAAACATGTGTTCAGTGTTAATCGAAAACTCAGAAGCTTTTTACTCATTTAACGTCTTCCCTAAGTACTAATATTAATTCGCTACCGTTAACATCATATTCAAGTATTACAGCGTCAATAACTCATAGTAATCTAACAACCCGAATGGCACTATGGAAGTGGATCATTTGCTGTATCGCAATGAACTCCATCTCGTTAAACTGCGTTACTTATTAGGAAATAATAACTGGTTACAATAACTTTTTCGAAAAACACCTGAACTGAAGATCAGGAATATATGCAGTTGTTCACAGCGAACGATTGCACCCTTGGTCCAAGTCTAGCATCTTCGCTTAGTAATCAAAACGTTATCGTTCCCTGGTTCGATTCCTGCTAATACTTGAATTCTGAATATAAATTAACAGCAATGACGGCCGAAGACTTCCAGGACAATAATTCACCTCATTCTTATACTGCCATATGAACGATGGTGGAGAGGTGGACAGGTCTTAAGGGCACTCGCCTTCTCCTGGAGCGGGAAACTGCCCCTACAAGGTGGAAGAACCAACAATGATCGACGGCATGAGAACGCAGACGGTAATGGAAACCACTGCATCAAAGACAAGTGGCCTGTGACCGAAAAAGTTTTGCAATGTACTCTCCATTGGCAAAAGATTCCAGAACAGTCCCCCATTTATATCTACGTGTGGGGTCTACCAAGGGGAAGTAACCATTATAAAAAAGACTAAATAGCCTATGAAAGGATAACGTTTTACGAGACGGGGCGTGGAATGTCAGAACATGGTACAGAAGCTAGAAATGTGGAACCGAAACTGTAGGGCTCACCCTAGATATAGTGGGCGTCACTGAAGTGAAGTGGAAAGAAAACATGGGTTTCTGGTCAGACGCGTATGGGATGGTATCATTAGCACAGATAACGGTATGACTGGAGTAGGATTTGTTATCAGTACCAAGGTACAACAGAGAGTGAGTTACTGGGAACTGTTGAGTGAATGGATTGTTCTCATCAAAATCGTCCGCCTCGATAGCTGAGTGGGCAGCACGATGGAATGCCATGCTGAGGGGCACGGGTTCGATTCCCGGCTGGGTCGGAGTTTCTGTTCTTCAGGGACTGGGCGTTGTGTTGTCTTAATCACCACCACCTCAACCCCATGGACGCGCAAGTCGCAGAAGTGGCGTCAACTAAAAGGACATGTACCAGGCGACTGGTCTACCTGACGAGTAAACGACGTTTTATTTCATCAGAATCGACAGCAAACCAACACCGAGAACAATAGTTCAGGTATACATACCGACGTCACAAGCAGAGATTACGAGAATAAAAGAGTATATGAGTAATTCAGAACTTAGATAAAATTCTAATAATAATGGAGGACTGGCGTGCGGTTTTAGGGGAAGGAGTAGAACAAAGGGTTTCCGCAGAAAACGTGCTTGTCACTAGCAATGAGCGGGGAGAAAGATTAATTGAGCTCAACAATAAACATCAGCTGGTAATATTGGAAAAGACCGGGAAATACGGGAACATTTCTGTCAGATGACGTCATGGTCAGGCAGAGACTCGGAAACTACATGTGGGATTGTGGGGTGTACAAAGCATATACAGAATCAGACCACAATTTAGTAATGACGAAGAGTAGCCTGAAGATAAAGGCACTACTCATGAAGAATGAGTGCACAAAAAAATGGTTCAAATTGCTCTGTGCACTATGGGACTTAACATCCGAGGTCATCAGTTCCCTAGAACTTAGAACTACTTAAACCTATCTAACCTAAGGACATCACACACATCCATGTCCGAGGCAGGAGGCCTGGGACCGCTCGGCCACACCGGCCGGCCAATCAGTGCACAAAGAAGTGAGATACGGAATTGGTAACGAATGAGGGGATACGCTTGAAGTCCTCTTAAGTTTTAAATACTGTGATAATGAACAGCACGGTAGGCAATTCTGTTGAAGAGGAGTGGTCATGTGTAAGAAGGGCAGTCACAGATTGTGGAGAGAAAAACATAGATACAAAGAAGGTAACTGCGGAAGAATCATATCGTAACAGAATAAATATTTCAGTTGATCGATGGATGGAGGCAGTATAAAAATGTTCTGTAAAAATCCGGAATACAGAAAAGCAAGTCATGTAGGAAGGAAATAAGTTGGTGGTGCAGAGACGATAAGGTGAAATGGCTACGTGAAAAATGTGAAGATATCGAATGAGAAATAAATCAAGAAGGAGCGACTCCGCACATAGAACAGTCAAAACAACCTTCCGTGAAATTAAAAGGAAGGGCGGTAACATTAAGAATGCAATGGGAATTCTACTGTTAAATGATGAGAGAGCTGATTGGTTGGAGGAGCACAATGAGGATCTCTATGAGGGGCGAGACTTGATGAGATAGAAGAAGGAATAGTAGTTGGTAGGGAAGAGATAGGGGATCCAGTGTCAGAATCAGAAAGTAGGCCGGCCGCTGTGGACGTACAGCTCTAGGCGCTTCAGTCGGGAACCACGCTGCTGCTACGGTCTCAGATTCGAATCCTGCCTCGGGCATGGATGTGTGTGATGTCATTAGGTTAGTTAGGTTCAAGTAGTTCTAAGTCTAGGGGACTGATGGCCTCAGATGTTAAGTCCCATAGAGCTATGAGTCATTTTTTGAATTAGAAAGTATAGGAGCTTTGGTGGACTTGAATTCAAATAGTGCATCAGGGAGGCATACACATTGCACCGCCATTTCTAAAAACATTCTGGTAAGTGACAACAAAAAAATGTGTGAAATCTTATGGGACTTAACTGCTAAGGTCATCAGTCCCTAAGCTTACACACTACTTAACCTAAATTTTCCTAAGGACATAAACACACATCCATGCCCGAGGGAGGACTCGAACCTCCGCCGGGACCAGCCGCACATTCCATGACTGTAGCGCACTAGTCCGCTCGGCTAATCCCGCGCGGCAAAGTGACAACAAAACGATTAATTACATTGTTATGTGGAATGCATGAGACTGATGATATACAGTCAGACTTTCGGAAAAACATCATAAACACGATCCCCAAGATTGCAAGAGCCTACAATAGCGACAATTATCGTACAATCAGCATAACAACTCTTACATCGAAGTCGCTGACAAAAATAATAAACAGGGGAGTGGAAAAAAATCTTAGCAATGTTAGATGACGATGAGTTTGACTTTACGGACGTTTAGGATACCAGAAACTCATTTCTGACGTTGTGGTTGGTAATTGAAGCAAGACTGAAGTAATATCAAAACACATTCATCGGATTTGTTGACCTGTAAAAACGTTTGACAGTGTCAAATTGTGAAAGGTATTCGAAATTCTGAGAAAAATTGGGGAGGACGGGTAATACACAATATGTACAAGAACCAAGAAGGAGCAAGAAGACTGGAAGACAGAGACCGAAGTGCTCGCATTAAAAAGTGTATATGACAGGGGTTAGTCTTTCACCCTTATGGTTCAATCTGTTCAACGATGAAGCAATGAGGGAAAAAATATTCAAGAGCGAAATTGAAATCCTGGGTGAAAGGATCTCAGTGTCACCGATGACATTACTATCCTCAGTGAAAATGAACAAGTACAGGATGTATTGAATGAAAGGAACATTCTAATGAGTACGTAATAAGGATTGAGAGTAAATCGAAGAACGACGAAAGTAATGAGACATAGAAGAAATGAGAGCAGTGAGAAACCTAATATCGTAATCGGTGATCACGAACTACAAAAAGTTAATGAATCCTGTTATCTACACCGCAAACTAACCCATGACCGAAGGAGAAAGGAGGTCATAAAAGGCAGAGTAGTAATGGCAAAAAATACTTTCCTGACCAAGAGAGGTTTACTAGTACCGAACATAGTTCTTAATTTGAGGAAGCAATTTCCGAGAAGGTAAGATTGGAGCAGAGCATTGTATGGTAGTGACACATGGACTGTGGGTAAACCGGAACACAAGAGAATATAAGCATTTGAGATGTGGTGCTACACACGGATGTTGAGAATCACGCGGACTGATGAGGTAAGGATTAAGAAGGTTCTTGAAAAATTCGCGGGGAAAGGAATACATGGAAAACACTGACAAGTAAAAGGAACAGGGTTGTATGCTGTTAAGATATCAGGGAATGACTTTCATCATACTACAGGATTCTGTGGAGGAAGACAGAGATAGTAATACACCAAGCAAATAATTGAGAACCTATTTTGTAAGAGCTGCTCTGAGATGAACTGTTCGGCACAGGAGGGGAATTCGTGGTGGGCAGCATCAAACCAGATAGAGGACTGATAACTCAAGAAGAAAAAAGACAGTGAAGCGATGTACTTCCATTGCGATAGAACCACTTCAAGTGATACCACACGTGAGGAATAGCATGCCAGCCGAAAGTCCCCTAATTTCCGTTGGCGGTGAAGGAAGCCTCTGCGGAAGGTTGTTGTGTTGGTTGTAAAATTTGTAATAACTGTCGTAACATTAATTTATGATACAAGGTATATATTTAACACTGTAAATTTGTCCAGCACACAGCAACTTGTAATAAGTTGGAAACTATATTTAATTTCCACGAGCCTCTTCACTTTATTAACACAACAGCTGTTCGAAAGACAGCATGTAAGCACACAGCTAACCTTAGAAGACTTTATGCTAGTTCCCGTAACACAGCCTTGTAATACTACCTCCAGAGTTGATAATATAAGGGCGCTCAAAAACTTTCGGTTTGACGGTGTCGCTGCAGTGTGTGTACAAACCTAGCAAGACTTCCCGGCGGGTGTGTAAACACACATATTAGGCAAGGGATTAGTGTGACACTTCCAACGAGCGCCCGGTAAATGCGAAAACTTGAACTACGGTGACATTAATATCAATTGCGTCCAAATAAGACCTGCCATCTACTGGAAAGGTGAAACCCAACTTGTTCTTTGACTACGACGGACAACAGCTTATTGACTCCAAGGCAACATGCGTCTCAATCTCTGGGGAACGGTATGCGTAGCGCTGGAGAAATTACGGCGACTATAAGCCACGTGTTCATATGGCAAATGTCACAAAGGGGAAGTTACACCAACTCAAGTGGAAGACACCAAGCACCCGCCCTAAGGCCAGGACGTGTGCCCATACGATTATCACGCCTTCGTTCCCTTAACGAAGATGTTTAAGCGTAGACGATTCCTGTCAGACGACGATGTGAAACAGGCTGTTACTAATTTCTTCACGGAGCAGGACACGGTGTTTAACCAAACGGGTATGTTCAAATTGGTGCTTCGCTGGAATAATGGTCTCAGGGCTCACGGCGATTTGCCTGACTGGCATATCGAGTCTGGATCGTGCGGCCTTCGACGGGAAGCTTGTTGATCGTCCATTATAGATTAAGTACGATGAGGAGGAGTAGCCACCAGTTCCTTCAGATATGCGGTATATAGCTGAAGTTGCTGATTGATGAGTAGGTCCATTAAAGCTATCAAACTGAGGGGATGATATTTGCCACGTATTACGCACTGTTCCAAACTGTGGTTGATACTTATTCATTTATCATGCCTTTTAGATAAATAAGAAAAAATGCGTAGATACAGCTACATAATAAAATTCGTTTGCAGTGTCATTGCATGTAAATACAACGAAAATATTTTCCCTCAAAATAGTATTTAAATAAATAGGATGAAGAAACATGCATCTACGTCTAGCAAAGAGCACGCGAAATTATATGAGGGCCCGTCGCTGTAGTTTTGACATATTAATGGCAAGTGTGTGATTGTCCTGGTCCAAGAGTATCTCTTTTTCTGCGCTAGTGTTTGTCGTTTCAGTGTCGACTCGCTATCTAACCAGCTCAGTTACAAATGAAATGTGTGCTAATCACCTGTATAGCGTCCTTCAGAGACAGCCGTCTTACTCTGAGAATACCATAAAATTATTGTTCTCTCTCTTTCCATTCACCTTAATATTTCGAGAGCAGTTCTGTCTTAGTTTGGTAATGGTAAATTGTAGTCTGTATAAGAGCGCCACTGATTCAGATTACATGGATGCGTCGAAACGTTATAATCCAGATACTGAATGTTGTGACGTTGCGGATACATGATGCACCAAGGAAAACCGAGCGAGGTGGCGCAGTGGTTAAGAACTGGACTCGCATTCGGGAGGACGACGGTTCAATCCCGCCTCCGGCCATCCAGATTTAGGTTTTCCGTGATTTCCCTAAATCGTTTCACGCAAATGCCGGGATGGTTCCTTTGAAAGGGCACGGCCGATTTCCTTCCCAATCCTTCCCTAACCCGAGCTTGCGCTCCGTCTCTAATGACCTCGTTGTCGACGGGACGTTAAACACTAACCACCACCACCACCACCACCAAGGAAAAGTATGTATACAGCGCAGAACGAATTCGTGAATAATTTTACGAGGGTCTTTCAACGACTAATGAAACCCATTTTTTTTCTGAAACCCGGTTCCGTATTCCCACATACCATAACATTTCCCACTCTTAAGCCTACAAATTCTAAGTTTACATTATTTCCGTTCGACGATACAGCCATGGATGAGGAAGAATAGCCCAATGGAGCTTTGTACATCATTCTCGGGTGTGCAGATTTGTGTGAGAACTTGCATTGTCATGCAGATGGAGAATTTATTCCGCACTTTTGTCGCACGTTCCAACATTGCAAGGCCACAGTTGTGTGCAAACGTCCGGCACGCATGAGATCCGATAGATATCCTCGACCGTGTTCAAACAAATTTCGGGCTTGCAGCCGGTCGTCGTCCAATACTTCGCACGATATTTCAACTAGGCACCTGCTAGTCATCTTCAGGTGAGCCGTCGCTGAGTGGCGAAAACGTCCTCCGTTCCGCAATATATAGCGTGCTGTAACTATTCGGCGGATGCGTCGAAAACTTGATAGTAGAACCACACTGCCCGCCGGCAGCGCCCTCGCTGGTGGAATAGCGGAACTCAGTCGCCCCCTGCGTTGCTGTTTGCCACGGCCGTCGACGCACTCCGTTCAGCAAGTCAACAATAGCAGACTTGCTTGGCTGCAAATGGCAGGTGTAACGTTGATGTTCAGTGCAGCGTTCTTTCACGGTGCATGTGGTTTGACCTGTGTAAGCCATACCACACTGGCACGGTATCTTGTATATTCCGGCCTTTCGTAGTAACAGGTTGTCCTTAAATGATCCCACAAGGTCCGCAATCTTCGATGGTGGGCGGAAAACCACTTACCTGAAATTTTCGGAGGATTCTTGCTATTTTAAACGAAGTGTTGCCAACGAAAGGAAGAAAAGCTGAAGATTGTTCCGGCATGTTCTCCTCTTTATTCACTTCCTGCTTCTTAGTTTTAACTGTTAGTGCCCTGTTAATCTGCCGGATGGAATACCCATTTTCGCTGAATACTGTCTTTAGATGGGCGAGTTCTTGAGGTAAGCTATCTAGATCTGAGACGGTATGAGCTCTATGAACAAGTGTTTTAAGCAAACTCATGGTTTGCGATGGGTGATGGCAACTCAATTCGCCTGGAAAATTTTAAAATTCACATCCTCGACCTTGTTGCGACGATGACGGACACCTCGACCAACGGCTTGTCCAGCTTTTTTTACTGTCATGTCTCTATAGACATTCTACGTGAGCCGATGAACATCTGCGATACTCTGGGTTTCCGTCAAGAGGAAATCAATGACAGCTTATAAATGGTTCAAATGGTTCTAAGCACTATGGGACTTAGCATCTGAGGTCATGAGTCCTCCTAGACTTAGAAGTACGTAAGCATTATAGTCTCCTCGGGTGTGCAGCCGGTTGATAACGTCATCTTGACACAATATTTCAGCGGTCCAACTAGCCACTATCTTCAGTTGAGAGTGCTGGTACAGAATCTCTCCGGAACTGACCTTTCAGAGCAAGCGGCGGAGCAGTGTCTCACCAAAGCGACATAGAATGCTGTATGACAAGATACAAATGGTAGCCCCTGCCTCTCGCTATTGGGACTGTGTTCTGAAAGAATCCATAGAGTTTCGATTATTTGATAATCTTATTAATAGAGACAAGCGTTACCTTTTAAGTAAGACTTGGAACCCGGTGTTATCAGATATTAAAAAACAACGGTCTGTGTTTCAATCGTCGGAATAATTTGTAAATTTTGATAGCGATATCTCGATTTCACCTGTTTCCAGCACTGGGGCGCGATAAGTTTACTTGCGGTAGAGGGCAGTTACGCACGCGTTGTGGGTCTTCTGCGGCCTATATAGGGGCCGCCGCTTGCGCTGAGAAGTTAGTTCCGGCGAAATCATGTACCAGCACCCTGACCTGAAGATGGTGGCCAATTGGACAGCTTAGATATTGTGTCAAGATGACGTTATGATCCGGCTGCACACCCGAGAAGAATATTATCAATTATTACGCCGGGAAAGCCTTCGTAATCACTACGTAAACCTAACTAACCTAAGGACAACACACACACATCCATGCCCAAGGCAGGATTCGAACCTGTGACCGTAGCAGCCGCGTGGTTTCGGACTGCTGCGCCTAGAACCGCACGGCCACCGCTGCCGCCTCAATGACAGCTCTCCTCGTAGAACGCACCTCCGCTAGGGACGCCAATTTGAAGGCTACGTACAGCTCCGCTGCCTATCTGAACTACATGAAGCTATAGCGGATGAAGCAAGAAGTTATGTCGATGTCCCACAGCAAATTCTGAATATTTTGAGCGATACAGGCTGAGAAAAAACGCCTAGCATTACCTATGGAACGACCCTCGTAGTGATGATCTGGGCCACATATGTGGAAATTCACTGACATATGGGACTTGATCGTTGAACGTAGACTGATATTTCTCGTTGCCTGGGATCGAGCATCTCGGTAACGGCGAAATTTGTTGACTTTTTGCGTTGTTGTGATGATCTACGGAAAGAAGCTGGAAGATGGTGAAACCCAGAGACAAGGTGCACGCTCTAACACAGAACGTGGAAGTTGGAGGCTTGCTCGCTCTTAGCGTGATAGGTGGCGATATGTTCCAGACCTGACGACAGAGTAAAATACTGGTGCATCCACCAGTGGTAAGGAACACGCCGTTCAGCTCAGACTGATGAACCAGTGGTCTACAGCAGACCACCTCCGTGTGTTCCCATCTTGGCCCTACGACATGTAAATTACGATTGCAATGCGCACGCTATCATCGAAGTTGAACCGTGGGTCAGTGGAAACGTGTTTGCAGCTCGAATGAATCACGTTTCTTGTTACACCAGGTCGATTGTCGATGTCTGGACACTCTGTCATCCAGGTGAAGAGATTATCAAAATTGCACCGATCCACGTACGGTAGCCAATGCTGTTACTCTGGGTTTCCACGGGACACGTCGTACTTATCGTATGCACCGTGACAGTTTGTGAACTTTGTTGCATCTCTCCTGGTGGAGATGGCGTCTACGTGGAGGATAACTGTCCGCGTCATGAAGATCGTGGTACAGTGGTTTGATGTTCATGACAGTGAACTGAGTCACGTCTTGGTCACTAAATCTGACTAATTTAAATATGCCTGGCCCGCTATCGGGCACCAGATGAACGTCCAGAATCAACTGGCCCGTAATTTAAAGGAAGCTTGTGTACTGAGCATACCAATCATCTATTTTCCAGATCTAGAAACGAACCATGCAACTACTGAGTCTGTGGCACGCATTACAGCTGCTGTATCCTCTTCAAAACATGGACCAACACGCTGCTGAGAAAATTGTCATTATGTATAGGCTCGTCAGTGTATATTGTACTTTCCAAAACTACCTCTAACGTCTCTGAAATGCTTTCAGCTAAGTCACTACGGCCTAAAATGTTCAATGACTTGAGTTACAGTAATCTAATGAATGTTTGTACGACAGCCTTTCGTCATCAAACAATGAATTTAATCGATGATGTCTTCTTAAATGTCCGCCGCCATAGCTCTCACACCAAAGCTGAGAGCCCAGTTCCGCTAACCCGTACTTTCCAGTAAATTTTGGAAGTTGGTCTGTTTCTCTATACGGAACAACTTCATGTATCAACATGGGAAAAAGATTTACAAATTCAGAAGAACAAATTAAGATATTAGATCCAGTTGGAGTGGACATTTTGTCCCCAGTTTACATTCTGCCTGGCATCTAGCGAGTCACCGAGTACAATTCTTTTTGTTCCCCAGTTTGTACTTTATTCTCTCATATTACTATGGCATGCTCTAAAGAGCAATTACCGAGGTGTAATTAACCACAGCAGAGATTATTATGAGCAACGTAAATTTAGAACTGTCTAATCGCGTATGCTATCCTTAAATATAACAGATGGGCACATGAACAAAATCGCGTAAGTTCTAGGTTGATTCGTTCAGCGCGAAATATCAATAGGGATTCACAACAGACTTCGTTAGAGGCCCAATGAAAAAGTAGTAGGATTAAAGGTCGATCTAATGACTTGATTGTAAAAATTTCGCAATGAACGCGCACTTTCCGCCATGACGTTGGACTTGGCGTGGCGGTTAACACTCCAGGCAAACAAACAGCAGCGGTAGCTGAGATAAGCCGGCTGAGTAATGGACAGCTGGGCTGTGAGCGACATGGCCCTTTGGGACTCTGGTAATCCCATGGCTGGACAGCTGACAGCCCAATAAGGCTGGAGCAGCTAGCCGCGACAGCCAGACAAATGGTTGTGCCACTTCTGATTCCATCCTCCCACTACAGCAGTCTACATACGGTCAAGCGGTCGGCTGAGCACCAGGTTATCTGATTACATGTTGCCTATCTCATAAGTCATACAGATGATTTGTTACCAGTCACCTTCACGTTATGTAAGGATGTTCCTTCCTCTGCGTATTCACTTAGTTTCCTTTTCTTATATCAGTCACAACGTAACGACGCAACTGACACTTCAATTTTATAAACTAATGAAGTAAAAGTGTAGTAGTTGTAACTTGGTAATAACGTGTGAGGGTGAGTCAAATGAAATTGTAAATATTTTTTAAATATTATTTATTGTGCAGAGATGATACAAAGCTATATCACTTTTCAACATAATCTCCCCACGCTCAATTAAAGTCCTCCAGCGCATACACAGTGCATGAATTCCTTTAGAAAAAAATTCTTTTGGTATTACATGCAACCACTCATGCACTGCGTGGCGTACTTCTTCATCAGAACGGAAATTCTTTCTTCCCATTGGGTCTTTGAGTGGTCCAAACAAATCGAAATCACTTGAGGAGGGTCTGGAGAGTATGGTGGATGAAGAGGACACTCAAAATGAGGGGTCCGTGATTTTTGCAACTGTTGTACGGGCAGTGTTGGGCCTTGCATTGTCATGTTGCAGAAGGACACCTTCTGACAGCAATCCACGTCGCTTTGATTTGATTGTAGGCCGCAGATGAGTTTTTAGATCAGTGGTCCCTATAGGCATTTAATGCTCCAAAATGACGCCTTTTCCGGCCCGAAAGACAGTCATTATAACCTTCCCAGCTGATGGTTCCGTTCGAAACTTCTTTGGTATTGGTGATGAGGACTGGCTCCATTCCTTGCTCACTCTCTTCGTTTGCGGGTTGGTGGAAGTGAACCCAGGTTTCGTCCCCAGTAACGATTCTTGCAAGGAAGCCATCACCTTCTCGTTCGAAGTGCCGAAGAAGTTGTTCACAAGCATCAACACGTCGTTCTCTCATTTCAGGAGTCAGCTGCCGTGGCACCCATCTCGCAGGCACTTTGTGAAATTGGAGCACAACATGCACAATGTGGTGTGTGCTGACCCATGACTAATCTGTAAGCATGCTGCAATGTCATTCAGTGTCCCTTTGTGGTTTTCCTTCGCTATGGCTTCAACTGCCGCAATGTTCTGTGGAGTCACAACTCGATGTGCCTGACCTGGACGAATAGCATCTTCCACTGAAGTCAAATCATTTGCGAACTTCCTACTCCATTCGTAGACTTGCTGCTGTGACAATCATGCATCACCGTACTGAACCCTCATTCGTCGATGAATTTCAATGGGTTTCACACCTTCACTACGCAAAAACTGAATAACAGAACGCTGTTCTTCCCTGGTGCAGGTCGCAAGTGGGACGGCCATCTTTATACTGATACTGCGACGGTATGTGCGCATCTGCACTATGGTGCCTCCTACAGGCCATTCTGCATGCTGTTTGTAGCACGCTTACCAACCTACAGGATAACGGCGTGAAATTTCGATTTGTTATTGCAAATTTAAGTTTTTCATTTGACTCACCCTCGTGGTTGGAGATAACCTAGCATCAAATAAATAACAAAATAATACTGGACTGACGACGAACTACTGGAAATAAACATAGAATGAATTGTGGATTCGTGCTTTGTTGTTATTTCCACTCATTCTTTTGATATGCTGTACTGTGCCGTTACTTCGAAAGAGTACCATCCTAAATCTAGATTTTTATTTACGTGCCACGGAACATTAAATAGAAAAAAACGGTATATAAATGTAAAATTGATATGCTGCTGCATTCAAAACTGTTAGCCTGGTGTGACGTTGTAAGCGTACTGTTGTATCGCTAACCTATCGATTGTTGGCCCTGCGGCGAGGATAGAACGCATCAAGTGTAGCTCAGTCAGCGTGGGCGTGGGGATCGTGCAGTGTTGATGCCGTGGCTGCAGCATAAATTTTTCAAGATACCATGACGTAATTAAATATGTTTGCCAATCAACTTGTATATTTCATATGAGTTTTCATTGCTTAATATTAATGTTTATCTAAAAGGTGATGAGTTTCGTTCTCGTGCGTTGTGTCTTGAGGACAATAATCAACCGTGTCGGGACATTCGGGAAGACAGCGTCGACATAATTGAGTCTAATTACAAGTTACAAGTGAAAGGAACATGCATGATTGGACTGTCTGAATATCACAATGGTTGGTATTTTCTCGTTTCTGATATCGCACACCGATTTTTCGAAAAATCTGCATCGGGATTCGGTCACGGACACTCTTCTGTAATGAACGAAGGAATTGTTCAGTACGGACAGGAACAACTGTGGTTTTCGTGGACTTACAAACCGCCTAAACACTACATTAGCATCCTAAGGCTGGCCGCTGGCCGCTGAACTTCGTTTTCATCTGATACCGGCTTTCTGCTAGAAGTGACGCGAATTCTCGCCTACATCTCTAATCGTCGGATTTCGTTCCGACACCGAAATTAACGTCTTCTCTAACTGTACTCCTCTGAACCGTAGCAGTGTACACCCACTGTATGTCAAATTCCGTATATGTCCCAAATCATATGATGTCCGTGGCAAGGTTTCATCACAATGGTAGGTAGCTGCGCTGTCTGTCTCTGTTTGCTGCCGACCAACCACCTGGTTTTCATTTTATTTTGATTTTTCATTTCAGTTTTTCCTGTTATTTTCGAATATAATCATCTGAAAAAAATGTCTGAATTCATACTGGAACGACAGCGATCTCCATAAGGAGAATAACGAGAGCAGTAAGTCTGGATCCCAACAAATACTTATTTATTCTGGTAACAGGTTTGCGTAAAACATGACCTCCTTCACGATACTAACATCTTAGTTTCATGTGGAGCCGCTACACTGTACTGATCACCATTTCAAGTGAAACCGGTTACGAAACTAAGCAAGTATCAGTTGTGATCTAGACAGTTACACTGTCTATTGTGGGCAACGATCAGAGTACGGTCTTCGCTTCGTTAATGGTTTTTACAGTGGAATAGTGTGACGGAAAACTACTGTGCGTAGTCAACAAGAAGTTGAACAGAGAAGTCTCGTGTTAAATGATAGCCACTGACCTTCGTTTCCATCTGATACCGGCGTTCAGCTAGAAGTGACGCGAATTCTCGCCTACATCTCTATTCGTCGGATTTCGTTCCGACACCGACATTAACGTCTTCTCACGACTGCTGTGAGTGGCCGCTTCACCAGTCGACATGTGTGCGGTTCAAAATGTTCTAATCTATGTGAATTCTTAAGGGACCAAACTACTGAGGTCATCGGTCCCTAGCCTTACACACTACTTAAACTACATTAAACGAACTTCCGCTAAGAACAAAACACACACACATCCATGCCCGAGGGAGGACTCAATCTCCGGCGGGTGGGGCCGCGCAAACCGTGGCATTGCGCCTCAAACCACGCGGCATGTGTGCAGTCATATGTATCTCGTCTGCACATTATAATAACTTTTCGCTTACTGCTTCATTGGAAAAACTACCTTCAGATGCAGAGATATTTGACTACCCTGATTACGCCCCTACTGCACCTTCACATCTGCTGGCCGCTGTGGCCTAGTTTTTCTTGGCGCTTCAGTCCAGGACCACGCGGCTGCTGCGGTCGCAGGTTCGAATCCTGCCTCGGGCGTGGATGTGTGTGAAGTCTTTAGGTTAGTTAGGTTTAAGTACTTCTAAGTCTAGGGGACTGATGCCCTCAGATGTTAAGTCCCGTAGTGCTTACAGTTATTTGATCACCTTCACATGCCTTTCACAGCTACTGGATCGGTGTGAGCACGAGAAGTGCGGTGAAGGAGGAGGTCTTGGTGGATGGCTATACTGTCCCTGTCGTCAGTTTGGAAATATTTCTGATGGTTTACGTTATCTATGACTCTTAATTACAAATATGGTTCAAATGGCTCTGAGCACTATGGGACTTAACTTCTGAGGTCATCAGTCCCTTAGAACATAGAACTACTTCAACCTAACTAACCTATGGACATCACACGCATACATGCCAGTAGCAGTATTCGAACCAGTGACCGTAGCGGTCTCGCGGTTCCAGACTGAAGCGCCTAGAACAGCTCGGCCAAATCGGCCGGCTCTTAATTACAGCGTCTCTCATATGTAAGTCTTCCGATGAGCGTGTCCGTTTGAATTCTTTGCATTACCGCATAGAATGAGGTGTGATCAGAGCATCCTCTTCATCCGCCTTACAGGGTTTTTACTGTCATTTTGCGTACCACCCTATGAACGCTGAACAATCTTTAAATTCATAATATAGTGTAGTAATTATTTATCTGATTTTGCTAACAATAGTGAATAGAGAAAAAAAAAAGGTCGCACGGTTCAAAATCATCACGATAACCTTAAGAAATGATCAGTCCCTCATCCTCACATTCACAAAATTGTAAGTTAAAATAAAACAAAAAAGTACAACAACTTTCTGTTTCGCCACAGTTTACATAAGCCTGTTTCTCCCTGTGACGAGGCTGTACAAATGTTGCAAGCGACCTCAATAACAGCAACTGCTTTCAGTGATGAAGCGTTCTCTTCCTGCTGCATTTATGTTTCATGCTAAAAGATTTTGTCGAAAACAAAACAATACCTATCTTGAGAAGCATCTTTCGTGCAGCGACACTGTTAATACCTTGGGAGTCATTGTAAAGGATGAAAATTAACAATAACAATGAAAAGTAACTATTGCTGTATAATACGGAAAGATCATGCCGTACAGCAAATAAATCATTAAATTATGACATCTCAAGACAACCGTTTTTACTATGCATTTGGATGAGATGCGGATTCTGTTTAACAACGACAAATTATGCATATTTTTAAATAATAATTTTGGCGCCCAATATAAATGTTTCCGTGTTTAATACTCATGTTTAAGTGCTGTGGATTTTTACACCTCTTTTGCACATAAAGTCTGTTTTACAGTATGGAAGTGGACTTCAATGTCCCGACATTGTGTGCCAGATATGCAGTGCATGAAATTATTAACACTAGGAATGGAGGTAACAATAATTACATTTCCTATTCGTACATAATGCATGCATCGTAAGTATAAATTTCACAGGTCTGATTTGACTGGGTATAGAAGTAATTGGGCTTGTAGGGGAATTTTACCTCACCTCTCTCTCATGTGCAGTACATGAAGGTATAGGCTGCCAGTGTGTTGTCGAGACGAAGTGCCGAATCTCGAAGCGGCCCACTGACATCCTATGGTTTTGTTTCTACGGGCTACGACCTGAGCAGCTTAATCCCTATTCTGCCCGCCGCGTCCGTTTTAATCATTCTCCATCTAAAACCACCATCCAACAGCCAGTGTTTCCAAATTCTTCCAATCCGTTCACTGTCTCGCGATACTCCAACAAAGTCTTACGTCCTGAATAATTAGACTGCTGGGACAACGGCCAAGATATATTTCGAGGTATCTGTTACTAGGAACACACTTGAATCTGCGAGCACCTGAATATCGGACCGGAAGATAATCCATCAGACACAGAAGTCACTAAATGACAATAAACATCAGGATCAATACAGGAAACACTCTCAGAGTCTGAAAACCAAGTAGAAGGCGTACTGACATGCCTCCGGAATGGAAAATAAGAATAATATGTGAAACAGAATTAACTAACAACTTAGAATTACTTCGAAGCAACTGTATTCTTCCCTATATCCGCATGAATGTCCTTGCATGGGAGATATGACATTCTTTCCTCATTCTTGTTCTTCAGGCTGCGGAATTTCGTGTCGCATCGTCATGTCAGTGGCAGGCTCAATTTTCTATGTCAGTTCAAATGAACGCTAGTCGCCCTGTAACTTGACCCTGGGTGTTAACCATTTCGATCACGCTTCGAAAAATTCCTAGGGGGTCCGGGTGTGGAGCATACGAGATCAGCGGGAATTGTCCTGGTTCTGTCCCTCCATGTCAAGTTGCGGTGCCAGTCACTGTACGTGGCAAGTTCGCTAGTAACTGACTCACTGGATTTTCTTCAGAATCGAAGGTTAATGTTTCCAGGTGCCTCTTATCTGCATTCTGAATCGTCAAGAAAATCGGTTAAGGATAGGTCTTTTTGTTTGTAAAGGTAAGACCTTTCAGACACCTACCCCAATGTCTCTGTCTTCTTGGAGTCCGTTAGCTTTCAATGGGTTATCGCTCTCAGCGTGAAGGACGACAACTGTAAAAAGAAACTGTCTGTTTTCTGTGGGTCTGGGAAATCTCTCACGATAGCAAGACGCAACATTATTGAAATCCTATTATTTAAAGTGTCGTGCCTCAAAGTTTCACAGCCTTCGTTTCTTGTCGTTGACTTGCTACAATTGTAGAAAATGGAACATGTAATATTTTAGATAACGAAAAGTACTGTGCAGTCACACTAATGTGAGCACCTTTCCAGAGCATGGACTATTACCTTTGGCACCGCGGGCCGCTGCGAGATGAGCAGTGAGGTGTCAGCGGGCATGTGGAGCTTCGCCGACTGCAGCGCTGTGACCAGCCGCGCGAGTTTCGGCGGTTAAGGATCAGTTGTGCGAAAAGCCCAATCAGTTTGGTTCCACACATTCTGGACTGCATTTAAATCCGTGGAGTTTGGTGCCCAGGGGAGTTCGATATGCTCCTACTTTGGCTCTTTGTGACACTCACGTACACTGCGAGCTGCGTGACGCGTTGCACTGTCCTGTTGGTAGATGCTATAGTGCCAAGAAAAGAAATGTGTGTTCAGGAAGGCATGGTACCGAAAGACAGATGCAAAAGAGTGCTAACTGGAAGACACAGTTAGCCTTCCAGAATGACTAGATCATTTAGGGAAAGCACGAAAATATTTCAGAGACCATAATGCTGCCTCCTAGGCCTGGACTGTTCCGATGATTTATAACGGGTATTTGCTGCCTGCTGCGGACTTCTACATGCAGAAACTTCCGCTGAACAGTCTTTCAGGGGACGCTATTGGTAGCCGCTTGTTTCACCGGGCAGTCGGTTACAGTTCGTCTGTACACACCTCTGAAGCTGTCGTTCACCCTTGTCATTCATGGTCCACGGCGCACCACAGTTGTCTCAGGGCCGGTTTCAGAAAGCGCCACATTGCCATTTCTAATCCCGGCGCCACAGGAATACTTTACGAACTTACCAGTTCCGGAAATCCTTCTACCATTGGCACGGAAGCCAATGGTCATGTTCTTTTTTACGTCCGATAAATCCTTGTATCCGCATTACGACAATGGGTTCATTGTTTTCGTCCCCCGTACACGCTTTCTGTACACTCCACTGATATCTGCACCACATGTCCTCAGTGATTGTTTATTGCACGTTGACGTCGAACATAGGCTGTAGTCATACGAAAGTGACAGGACCATGTAATAATGTAACTGCATAGTGTTGCTTCCCCTACATACTATGCACCTTGAAGTGATGAGGTGGTTTATGTCCCTGGCTTATATGCCTTAACGATTATGTCGGACCAGTTTGAGGTCCGGAAAAATGTAATAACACAGATGGAAATACTAATCCTAAGACGCAGCTTTGACGGTAGAGTGAAGAAAGGCAAACCGATTTGTATTTGAAGATTTAGAGAAAGCTTTTGAGAAGGTTGACTGTAATACACTCCATGAAGTCCTGCCGCAGTGATACAGTACACTGAGATGACAAAAGTCATGGAATAACCTTACCCACGCGTATAGATGGCGGTAGTACCGCGTACACAAGGCATAAAAGGCTATGCACTGGCGGAGCTTTCATTTGTACTCGGACGTTCCATGCGAAAAGGATTACGCTGTGATTGTGGCTGCCCGACGGAATTAACAGACTTTGAATGCGGATTGGTACTTGGAGCTAGAGGGATGGGACTTTCAATTTCGGAAATCGTTACTAAATTGAATATTCAGAGATTCACAGTATCAAGGGTGGGCGGGGAATATCAAATTTCAGGGGTAACCTCTCACAAAGGACAATGGTGTGGCGACGGCCTTCATTAAACGACCGAGAGCAGCGGCGGCTGCGTAGACTAGTCAGTGCTAACAGACAAGCAACACTGCGTAAAATAACCGCAGAAATCAATGAATAACGTATGCCGAATGTATCCCTTAGGGTAGTGCAGCGAAATATGGTGTTGATGGGCCTTGACTGCAGGTGACGTTCGCGAGTGTCTTCACTAACAGCACTATATCACCTGCAGCGTCTCTCCTGGTCTCGCGACCCTAATAACGATTGGACTCTAGGCGACTAGAAAAAAACTGGCCTAGTCAGATGAGTCCCGATTTCAGTTGGTAGGAGATGATGCTAGGGTTCGAGTGTAGTGCAGACTCCATGAAGCCATGCACACAAATTGTGCACAAGTCACTATTAAAGCTCGGTGTGGCCCCACAACGGGGAATTCAGTGTTTTCATGGCAAAGCGTGATTCTCTGGTCCGTCTGAACCAATCATTGACTGTAAATGGTTTTTTTATCTTCACGGAGATGGTTTACAACCATTCATGTACTTAATCTTCACAAAAAACTTTGTCACGTCAGCGAATCACAATTGTTCGTGATTGGTTTGAAGAACATTCTGTACAATTCGAGCGATTTACTTAGTCTCCCACATTTATGTGCCACGATCAATTTGTGCACAATATCAGGCACCAATAACACTTACGCAATTGTGGACGACTATAGATCAGAATGGTTGAATATTCCCACATCAGCCTTCCAAGGACATTTGAATGCATACCACGGCCAGTTGCTGCACTGTGCCCGCAGGAGGAGGTCCGACACTGTGCTATGAGTCATCTCATGACTTTCATCATCTTAGTGTATACAACTTGTACAGACACCAGACTGTGGTTATGATAGTCGAAGGGCATGAAACGGGAACAGTATTACTAAAGGAGGTGAGACAGGGTAGCACTCCATAACAAACGATATTCAGCGTATACGTTGAGCCCTCCTGAACAGGTGCAGCAGCCTTTTCTGTAGTTGCAAGGGCAACAGTCTTGATTATTGACTGATCTGGCCTTGTAACACTGACCAATACGGGCTTGCTGTGCTGGTACTGCGAACGGCTGAAAGGAAGGGGAAACTACGGCCGTAATTTTTTCCGAGGGCATGCAGCTTTACTGTATGGTTAAATGATGATGGCGTCCTCTTAGGTAAAATATTCCGGAGGTAAAATAGTCCCCCATTCGGATCAACGGGCGGGGACTACTCAAGAGGTTGTCATTATCAGGAGAAAGATAACTGGCGTTCTACGGGTCGGAGCGTGGAATGTCAGATCCCTTAATCGAGCAGGTAGGTTAGAAAATTTAAAAAGGGAAATGGGTAGGTTAAAGTTAGATATAGTGTGAATTAGTGAAGTTCGGTGGAAGGAGGAACAAGACTTCTGATCAGGTGACTACAGGGTTATAAACACAAAATCAAATAGGGGTATTGCAGGAGTAGGTTTAATAATGAATAGGAAAATAGGAATGCGGGTAAGCTACTACAAACAGCATGGTGAACGCATTATTGTGGCCAAGATAGATACGACGCCCACGCCTACTACAGTAGTACTAGTTTATATGCCTACTAGCTCTCCAGATGACGAAGAAATTGAAGAAATGTATGATGAAATAAAAGAAATTTTTCAGATTGTGAAGGGAGACGGAAATTTAATAGTCATGGGTGACTGGAATTCGGCAGTAGGAAAAGGGAGAGAAGGAAACGCAATAGGTGAATATGGAGGAAGCGGAAGCCGCCTGGTAGAATTTTGCAAAGATCACAGCTTAATCATAGTTAACTTTTGGTTGAAGAATCGTGATAGAAGGTTGTATACATGGAAGAAGCCTGGAGATACTGACAGGTTTCAGATAGATCACATAATTGTAAGACAGAGATTTAGGAACCAGGTTCTAAATTGTAAGACATTTCCAGGTCCAGATGTGGATTCTGATCACAATCTATTGGTTATGACCTGTAGATTTAAATTGAAGAGACTGCAAAAAGGTGGGAATTTAAGGAGATGGGACCTGGATTAACTGACTAAACCAGAGGTTGTAAAGAGTTTCAGGGAGAGCATAATTGAACAATTGACAGGAATGGGGCAAAGAAATACAGTAGAAGAAGAGTGGGTAGCTTTGAGGGATGAAGTAGTGAAGGCAGCAGAGGATCAAGTAGGTAAAATGATGAGGACTAGTAGAAATCCTTGGGTGACGGAAGAAATACTGAATTTAATTGATGAAAGAAGAAAATATAAAAATGTGGTAAATGAAGCAGGCAAAAAGGAATACAAACGTCTCAAAAATGAAATCGACAGGAAGCGCAAAATGGCTAAGCAGGGATGGCTAGGGGACAAATGTAAGGATGTAGAGAATTATCTCACTAGGGGTAAGATAGATACAGCCTACAGGAATATTAAAGAGACCTTTGGAGAAAAGAGAACCACTTGTACGAATATCAAAAGCTCAGATGGAAACCCAGTTTTAAGCAAAGAAGGGAAAGCAAAAAAGGTGGAAGGAGTATATAGAGGGTATATACAAGGGCGATGTAATTGAGGACAATATTATGGAAATGGAAGAGTATATAGATGAAGATGGCATGGGAGATATAATACTGCGTGAAGAGTTTGACAGAGCACTGAAAGACCTGAGTCGTAACAAAGACCGGGGAGTAGACAACATTCCATTAGAACTACTGACAGCCTTGGTAGAGCCAGTCCTGACGAAACTCTACCATCTGGTGAGCAAGATGTATGAAACAGGCCAAATACCCTCAGACTTCAAGAGGAATATAATAATTCCAATCCCAAAGAAAGCAGGTGTTCAAATATGAAAATTACTGAACTATCAGTTTAATAAGTCACGGCTGCAAAATACTAACGCGAATTCTTTACAGACGAATGAAAAAACTAGTAGAAGCCGACCTCGGCGAAGATCAGTTTGGATTCCGTGGAAATGTTGGAACACGTGAGGCAATACTGACCCTACGACTTATCTTAGAAGCAAGATTAAGAAAAGGCAAACCTAAGTTTCTATCATTTGTAGACTTGGAGAAAGCATTTGACAATGTTGACTGGAATACTCTCTTTCAAATTCTGAAGGTGGCAGAGGTAAAATACAGGGAGCGAGAGGCTATTTACAATTAGTACAGAAACCAGATGGCAGTTATAAGAGTCGAGGGACATGAAACGGAAGCAGTGGTTGGGAAGGGAGTGAGACAGGGTTGTTGTCTCTCCCCGATGTTAATCAATCTGTATATTGAGCAAGCAGTGAAGGAAACAAAAGAAAGATTCGGAGTAGGTATTAAAATCCATGGAGAAGAAATAAAAACTTTGAGGTTCGCCGATGACATTGTAATTCCGTCAGAGACTGCAAAGGACTTGGAAGAACAGTTGAATGGAACGGATAGTGTCTTGAAAGGAGGGTATAAGATGAACACCAACAAAAGCAAAACGAGGATAATGGAATGTAGTCGAATTAAGTCGGGTGATGCTGAGGGAATTAGATTAGGAAATGAGACACTTAAAGTAGTAAAGGAATTTTGCTATTTGGGGAGCAAAATAACTGATGATGGTCGTAGAAGAGAGGATGTGAAATGTAGACTGGCAATGGAAAGGAAAGCGTTTCTTAAGAAGAGAAACTTGTTATCATCGATTATAGATTAAAATTTCTGGAAGTCATTTCTGAAAGTATTTGTATGGAGTGTAGCCATGAATGGAAGTGAAACATGACGATAAATAGTTTGGACAAGAAGAGAATAGAAGATTTGAAAAGTGGTGCTACAGAAGATTGCTGAAGATTGGATGGGTATATCACATAACTAATGAGGAGGTATTGAATAGGATTGGGGAGAAGGGAGGTTTGTGGCACAACTTGACTAGAAGGGACCGGTTGGTAGGACATGTGTTGAGGCATCAAGGGATCACCAATTTAGTATTGGAAGGCAGTGTGGAGGGTGGAAATCGTGAAGAGAGACCTAGAGAAGAACACACTAAGCAAATTTAGAAGGATGTAGGTCGCAGTAGGTACTGGGAGATGAAGAAGCTTGCACAGGATAGAGTAGCATGGAGAGCTACATCAAACCAGTCTCAGGACTGAAGACCACAACAACAACAACGTTGAGCACATGGAAGAAAACCATAGTGTACGCTAGACAAGATATTTATGACAGGATCCTTTATCTTTCTTTATTTCTTTTACTTGTGCCTTTATCCTGCATTTCGCAGGGTCGGCATGGTTAGGTTCGGATTTGGCAAGGTTAACGTTAATGGGTGGCCGGATGCCCTTCCCACCGCCACCCTGCACCCTCCGGGTTGGAATTAATGTACCCCAACTGTCTGCGTCTAGTGTAATCCATGTAATAGTGTGAATGCGTTCAGATGTCTGCGAGTCGTGTAACTGAGGCGGGACGTGGAAATTGGAAATTTGTGGTAAGTTCGTATAGGACCAAACTGCTGAGGTCACCGGTCCCTACACTTACACTTACACTACGCGGCTACCCCGCGCGGCGCGGAACGTGGCGACCAGCCCGGTATTCACCTAGTGGAATGTGTAAAATCGCCTAAAAACCACATCCAGGCTGGCCAGCAAACGGGCCCTCGTCGTTAATCCGCCAGGCGGATTCGATTGGGGCCAGTGCCCCTACCCGAGTCCAGGAAGCAGCGAATTAGCGCTCTCGGCTAACGTGGTGGGTAATATTTATGACAGGATAATGAAATGAAAACTCTGAAGTCGGCCGATGACAAACAAAGCAAAGGAATTGATTGATAAGTTGAACATAATGGATATTGCGTTGAGAAAATGTTGTAAGACGAACATCGGCGAGAGTAATATATGTTTTATGGAATGTAGTGGAAAAAATTTGGAAATATTGATGTTTTGTGTAAGAAAATTCGAATCCAAAAATAGTAAATATATTTTGCCATTTGGGTTGGCAAAATAACTGGCAATGGCCAAACGAGAGAATTTTAGCTTGGGACTGGCAATTGCAAGAAAAGCGTGTGTGAAGGTCAATAGTCCATTACATACACGATGCGGCTGCAGAATAATAGGGGTTGTGTATAACGGGCTGGGCAATCTTTTATTTTAGAGGGTCTCGGTAAAATACAGAAAAGGCTTAACAAGGTTACTTAAAACACAGGAAGAGGGTGGACTTCGGAAGAAACGATATTGTAGTTGTAAATTGTCGTACGTGTGTTGGTAAGGTACTAGCGCTAACAGAAAGCACAGAAACACAAATCGTAATAGGAGCTGAAAGCAGGCTACAGCCGAAGATAAGATCAACCGAAATTCTTACATGGTTCTTGACGTTGTTTAGAAGGGACTGATTATATATATAGGTGGTAGTGGAGTGTAGATCGCTGTTAACGGTTTACCTTCTAGTGAAACCGAAATAGATAGTTTCCGTGAGGCAATATGGGTAGAGGTAGAGGTTTTACCTGACAGCATGAATGAATTATTGGTTCCTTTTACGGACCGCTTAACTCAGATGATACTGTTTCTGAATAATTTAGTGAAAACTTGCGTCTCATTTCAAATAGGTACCTTACATGTAGAATTACAGTTGGTGGTGACTTCAATATACCATTGATATTACACAAAATAAATTAATGAGCAATTGAACTTATTCTCCATGGTAACTAAACTAGTCGCAACATTGTTGCAGAAACAAGAAAATGCAGGCCAAATTCAAAAGAATGCCAAATACTCTAGATTAGCGAAGCTTTACAAAAGCTCAAAATTTACCCTGAATTCAACGTTACTTGCTTTTTATAATTTCCTCAACGAAACGCTGTTTAGAAATCGGGCACGAAATGCGAAGTGACTTTGATCGTCTGTAAAGTACACCAGCAGCAGAACACAATCAGTACTTTCATTACACGATACCGATGGTTTATGCACCGTTGAGTGTGCCACTAAAGCATATACAGTGTGGTACATTGATCGTAACCGGACCAGATATCTCACGAAATAAGCGTCAAACGATAACACTACAAAGAAAGAAATTGGTCTAGCTTGAAGGGGGAAACCAGATGGTGCTTTGGTCGGCCCGCTGGATGGCGCTGCCATACGTCAAACGGATATCATCTGCGTTTTTTCTTTAATAGGAACCCCCATTTTTATTACATATTCGTATAGTACGTAAAGAAATATGTATGTTTTAGTTGGACCACTTTATTCGGTTTCTGATAGATGGCGCTGTACTAGTCACAAACATATGGCTCACAAGTTCAGACCAATAGTTGGTAACAGGTAGGTTTTATAAATTAAAATACAGAACGTAAGTACGTTTGATCATTTTATTTCGGTTGTTCCAATGTGATACATGTACCCTTGCGAACTTATCATTTCTGGGAACGCATAATTTACAGCGTGATTACCTGTAAATACCACATTAAGGCAATAAATGCTCAAAATGATGTCCGTCAACGTCAATGCATTTGGCAATACGTGTAACGACATTCCTCTCAACAGCGAGTAGTAGGCCTTCCATAAGGATCGCTCTTGCATTGAAAATGCGCTGACGCATGTTGTCAGGCGTTGTCGGTGGATCACGATAGCAAATATCCCTCAACTTTCCCCACAGAATGAAATCCTGGGACTTCAGATTCGGTGAACGTGCGGGCCACGGTTTGGTGCTTCAACGACCAATACACCTGTCTTGAAATGTGCTAGTCTATACCGCTTCAACCGCACGTGAGCTATGTGCCGGACACTCATCGTGTTGGAAGTACATCGCCATACTATCATGCAGTGAAACATATTGTAGTAACATCGGTAGAACATTACGTAGGAAATCAGCATACATTGTTCTATTTAGATTGCCATCGATAAAATGGAGGCCAATTATCATTCCTCCCATAATGCCGCACCATACGTTAAGCCGCCAAGGTCGCTTATGTTCCACTTGTTGCAGCCATCGTGGATTTTTCGTAGCCCAATAGTGCATATTATGCCGGTTTATGTTACCGCTGTTGGTGAATGACGCTTCGTCACTAAATAGAACGCGTGCAAAAAATATGTCATCGTCCCGTAATTTCTCTTGTGCCCAGTGGCAGAACTGTACACGAAGTTCAGAGTCGTCGCCATGCAATCCCTGGTACATAGAAATATGGTACGGATGCAATCGATGTTGATGTAGCATTCGCAACACAGACGTTTTTGAGATTCCCGATTCTCGCGCAATTTGTCTGCTACTGATGTGCGTTTAGCCGTGACAGCAGCTAAAACAGCTATTCGGGCATCATCATTTGTGGTAGGTCGTGACTGACGTTTCACATGTGGCTGATCACTTCCTGTTTCCTTAAATAATGTAGCTATCCGGCGAACGGTCCGGATACTTGGTCGATGTCGTACAGGATACTGAGCAGCATACATAGCGCATGCCCGTTGGGCAATTTGATCACAATAGCAATACACCAACACGTTATCGACCTTTTCCGCGATTGGTAAACGGTCCATATTAACACGGGTAATGTACCACGAAGCAAATACCGTCCGCACTGGCGGAATGTTACGTGATACCACGTACTTATACGTTTGTGAATATTACAGTGCCATCTATCACAAAGCGAAAAAAGTGGTCCAACTAAAATATTCATTTTTCTTTACGTACTACACGAATATGTAATAAAAAAATCGGGTTTTCTATTTAAAAAGAACACAGTTGATATTCGTTTTACCTATGGCAGCTCCATCTAGCGGGCCAACCATAGCGCCATTTGGTTTCCCCCTTCAAGCTAGACGCGTTTCGTTCTTTGCAGTGTTTTCGTTTGACGCTTATTTCGTTAGATATTTGGCCCGGCCACTATTAATGGACTACCGTGTATACTAAACACGGTTTTCCGAAATTCCTTCACGAAATATAAATATTGCGAAATAAATATTGCGGAATTCGATTCAAGATTAGCTGCCAACATGGAAAACTTCTAAGGAGACATTCTCGGTGTAGCGAGGAAACTGAAGTCACATAATAAAGACAAGCCTTCCTGTCATACAGTATACCAGGTGGATTCGTTTCAGCAAAAGCTGAGCTAATAGCTCCACAATTACGTATACATCCCCTTACTTAACGAAAGATCCGTATCTACAGCCTGGAAAGTTTCACAGGTCACTTCAGCACTGAAGAAAGGGAGTAGGTGTAGGTCGGTAATTTACATACCCCTAATACTCACATCGATCTGCATATGGATTGCAAAACGTATAGAGTGTTCGCAGTGTTCGATCATCGTTTACTACCTCGAAGAAAATGATTTATAGACGATAGTCAATATATTTTGGAAAATACTGTTCTTGTGAAACACAACTAATTCTTTATTCGCACGAAGTAATTAGTGTTATAGAAAGGGGATCTCAAAATGATTTCATATGCTAGTTTAAAGAATTATTTCAACACCGTTCATCACAGGCGACTTCTAATCAGAGTGCGGGACTGTGGAATATAGTTTCAGATGTGCAATGGAATTCGTGACTTCTCAGAAAGGTTACACATCATAGTAAAAGAGAAGTGACATCTGGCGTCCCTCAAGCAATTCTAACATGCTCTCTGCTGTTCGTAATCCATATAAATGACTTAAGAGAGGATGTGAGCAGTCGTCTTAAATTGGCGGCAGGTAATACTTTCGTTTACCACCTAGTAAAGTCATCGGTAGAACAAAACCAGATCGAAAATGATTAGCACAAGATATTTGTATGGTGGAAAAAGTGACAATTGACTGTAAAAAATGAAAAGTATGAGTTCACCCACACTAGCATTAGAAGGAATCCGTTAAATTTCGGTTACACGATGAATCACACACATGTAAAGATTGAGAGTTCAACTAAGTTCATAGATATGATAATTAGAAATAATTCGAACGATGACACAGATAAGGTTATGGGGAAGGCGACCCAGAAACTGTTTTTTATTGGCAGAACAGTCAAAGAATGCAACAGGCCTAGTGAAGAGACTGCGTACACCACGCTTGTCAATCCTCTGCTGGAGCTGTGAGGGAGCCGCACCAGACTTCTTGGTATAGTGGAAGAGGGTCAAGTGTCACTAATATGATACGCGGGTTGAGGGTCAGCGTCTTGAAAACAAAGACGTCTGTCGTTGCAGAGAGATCGTTTCACAAAGTTTCGATCACAATCATTCTCCTCAGAACGAGAAAGTATTTTGTTGGAACCCACCTTCTTAATACAACAAGAAGAATCAGAACTCTCCCTAAATGATCGAAGTGTTCTATTTTCTCGCGCTCTGCTCTAGAGTAGAACTGCAAAGATATGGTTTGATGGTGGATTTACAATTCCTCCACCAGGCACTAAATCATGAACTGCAACAAAACAGAGACAGACACACACACACACACACACACACACACACACACACACACACACAGACAGAGAGAGAGAGAGAGAGAGAGAGAGAGAGAGAGAGAGAGAGAGAGACGAATGTGTTAATGACGTACATAAATGTCGATCTTAAGAAGTCTTTCCGGAAACTAATTTTGAGGAGTGTAGCCTAGTACGACAGTCAAATGTGGAACATAAACATATCAGAATAGAAGAGGACAGAAGTTTAGAAACGTGGTGCTACAGAAAAAGATTTAAGATTCCGTGGGTAGATAGGAAAACTGAAGTGGAGGTACCAAAACGCAGAAGAAAGTAAGTTTATGGCATAACTTGACCGAATGAAGGGGGGACAGTTGATACTATACGTGCTACGGCCCCAAGGAATGGTCGGTTTGGTAATGGATTGGGTTTTGGTGGTGCTAATAGTGGAGTGACCCTTAGGCTTGACAGGACTAAGCAGGATCAAATATACTGAAGAGCAAAAGAAACAGGTACAGCCATGTGTATTCAAATGTGTAAACATGCAAAATACCGTGCTGCAGGCGGCAACGTCTATATAAGATAAGAAGTGTCTGGTGCAGTTGTTAGGTCGGTTACTGCTGCTACAATGGCAGGTTATCAAAATTTATGTGAATTTGGACGTTGCGTTACAGTCGGCGCACGAGTGGTGAGACACAGCATCTACGAGGTAGCGTTGAAGTTGGGATTTTCCCCTATGACCATTCCACGAGTGCACCGTGAATATCAGGTAAACCTCAAACCTCTGACATTTCTGCGGTCGGAAAAAAATCCTGTAAGAACGGGATCAACGACGACTGAAGACAATCGTTCAACCCTGATAGAATCGCAATCCTTCCACAATACCTGCGGATTCAGTGCTGGGCCGTCTAACGAAACATCTTTGATATGGGCTTTCGGAGCCGAAGGCCCACCCTTATATCCTTGATGGCTACACAACAAAAAGCTTTACTCCTAGCCTGGGCCCGTTAACGCCGGAATTGGACTGGTTTTAGGAGTCTCGTTTCAAATTGTATCGAGTGCATGGACTTGTACGGGTATGGAGACAAAGCATGGAACCTGGATATCAGCAGGGGACTGTTCAAGCTCGAACGTGATGCGTGTGCAGTTGGAGTGATATGATACGTCTAGTTACTACTCTGACACCTACATAAGCATCTTGTCTAATCACCAGCATCCATTCACGTCCATTGTGCATTCTGAAGGATTTGGGAAATTCCATCAGGACAATGCAACAGGCCACACGTCCATAATTGCTTTAGAGTGGCTTCAGAAATACTCTTCTGAGTTTAAATACTTTCGCTGGGCACCTAACTTGAACATTATTGAGCTTATCTGGGATGCATTGCAACGTACTGTTCAAAAAAGACCTCCATCCCGTCGTACTCTTATGGATATACGGACCACTCTGAGGGGATTCATAGTTCAAAATGGCTCTGAGCACTATGGGACCTAACTTCTAAGGTCATCAGTCTCCTAGAACTTAGAACCACTTAAACCTAACCAACCTAAGGACATCACACACATCCATGCCCGAGGCAGGATTCGAACCTGCGACCGTAGTAGTCACGCGGTTCCAGACTGTAGCGCCTTTAACCGCTTGGCCACACCGGCCGGCAGATTCATGGTGTCAGTTCTATCCAGCACTACTTCAGACGTTAGTCGAGGCCGTGTAACGCGGTCCTGCGGCGCTTATGCGTGCTCGCGGGTCTCCTAGACGATTTTTTTTTTTTGGCTCTTCAGTGTATATGTATGCAACGTTAAAGAACATGAGCGACCCTTGTCAGTGAGAGGTAATATTACAATCGTACCTTCACTGCCAGTCTCTACTGCTATTTACGTAAATGTATCAAAGATTTTGAATTCATATTCATTCCACTATATATTACTTAAGAGCTAAGTTTCTGCAACTGATCGTAAGTCTTGGCTAACAAGTATGCTGAATGCACTTATCCAGCTATGTATTCTAAGTATGCACGATTACATATTTCAGCATTTAGAGGCTATAATGGCAAGTTCTGCTAGCTGCATTTGACACTATAATAAGTCTTACAGCAGAGTGCACTTAAATGCAGTGTATTGCTTGTGGGCTAATTTGCGTTCAACCCTATTCATCACTATCGGTGTCTCCGATGTCAATACACCATTGTACAAATATTTTCAAAGTTCCTGCGTGAAGATCATCACTTACCCTCTCAATCTCTGCGAACAAGCCAGCATCGAATGTCTCAGAGATTTTCTGGACTCAGCCGCGATGATCTGCAGCGGGAGGAGCGCCATCGGCTCGCCGGGAATCGACGAACTTCTGCAACTTTCTCGCAGGTTTGATTGAATTGGTCTTTACCTGTGTTGCTGGCCTTTTTCTTCTCTCCAATTCCGAAGAAATGTTATCGAGAAAAGCAGAAACCATTCTGCGAAATGGCTTCGCTGCTTTGTGTGACGCACTTCAACTCTTTGGCGGCATGGGAGCCAACGACGATAGGATCCTTGCAGTGTAGGACGTACCTGGGTCACATCATTACTATTAAGGAAAAGGTTCTAATACGGTACCTCAAGATTTTTGCATGTCTGTCCCCTGTGAGACCTTTTGCTATTAGATCCGGTTCTGACTGCAAAGCATTTATTGTGCTAAGCTCATGCAGATTACGTGACGTTTGTTACCAGAGCAGTGATTTTGTTTCTCAATCAACTTTTGAATATTTTAGATCTGCTTCAATAATATACTCACAAAAAATATTCGAGAAATTTTCTGACTCACGCACAACATAATTCAACTATTTTGCGGTCCTCCGAGCGAAATTTCAGAACCTTACAGGCTATAACCATGGGCTATTTTTTCTGCCTACGGGGAACAGTACGTGAAGTGGCGAGACATGTATAGGTAGAGAAAATGTCATTACATCGTATGCTGCATAATTTATAAATTTTCACCGTTGTGGCAAGTAACAAGCGTCCGTTTGGTTAGGAGTGTTGTGGTTCAGACAGCATGAAGAACAAATGGCAGTCTGACCTCAAATAGGGTCTCCGATATCTGTATCAGTTGTACATTAAATATCCAAAGAGATGATTTTCGCCAACAGAACAAAGTACAGTGTTTTCTGCAGCCTCGAAGTTTCATGTAGTGATAAAAAGCAATCTTTAACTAAAAACTGTAACGTTGTCATCAAACCGCACCACAATTGTTATTATTGTTAGTATTATGAATGTAATGCATATAATTTACTGTATGCGGCGACACAAAGGCATTTTGGAGCCAAAACGAAAGTTCATGTGCACCTACGACTGATTTCTAATTTTTGTGAAATGACGTGCTGAGATACATTCTTTAACAAAACTATCCAGTACTTCCATGATAATAAAACTTTCTCTAGAAATCAACCGACTGGCGAAATGGTTCAAATGGGTCTGAGTACTGTGGGACTTAACATCTGAGGTCATCAGTTCCCTTGAACTTAGAATTACTTAAACCTTACTAACCTAAGGACATCACACCCACCCATGCCCAAGGCAGGATTCGAACTTGCGACCGTAGCGGTCAGGCGGTTCCAGACTGTAGATCTAGAACTACATCTCTAGATCTACATCCATACTCCACAATCCACCTGACAATGTGTGGCGGAGTGTACCCTGAGTACCTCTATCCGTTATCCCTTCTATTCCAGTCTCGTATTGTTCGTGAAAAGAAGGATTGTCTGTATGCTTCTGTGTGGGCTATAATCTCTCTGATTTTATCCTCATGGTCTCTTCGCGAGATATACGTAGGAGGGAGCAATATACTGCTGGACTCATCGGTGAAGGTATGTTCTCGATACTTTAACAAAAGCCCATACCGGGCTACTGAGCGTCTTTCCTGCAGAGTCTTGCACTGGAGTTTATCTATCATCTCCGTAACGCTTTCGCGATTACTAAATGACCCTGTAACAAAGCGCGCTGCTCTCCGTTGGATCTTCTCTATCTCTTCTATCCGCCCTATCTGGTACGGATCCCACACCGCTCAGCAGTATTCAAGCAGTGTGCGAACAAGCGTACAGTAACCTACTTCCTTTGTTTTCGGATTGCATTTCCTTACGATTCTTCCAATGAATCTCAGTCTGGCATCTGCTTTACCGACGATAAACTTTGAATGATTATTCCATTTTAAATCACTCCTAATGCGAACTCCCAGATAATTTATGGAATTAACTGCTTCCAGTTGCTGATCTGCTATTTTGTAGCTAAATGATGAGGGATCTATCTTTCTATGTATTCGCAGCACATTACACTTGTCTACATTGAGATTCAATTGCCATTCCCTGCAACATGTGTCAATTCGCTGCAGATCCTCCTGCATTTCAGTACAATTTTCCATTGTTACAACCTCTCGATACACCACAGTATCATCTGCAAAAAGCCTCAGTGAACTTCCGATGTCATCCACCAGGTCATTTATGTATATTGTGAACAGCAACGGTCCCATGACACTCCCCTGTGGCACACCTGAAATCACTCTTACTCTGGAAGACTTCTCTTCAATGAGAATGACATGCTGCGTTCTGTTATCTAGGAACTCCTCAATCCAATCACACAATTGGTCTGATGGTCCATATGCTCTTACTTTGTTCATTAAACGACTGTGGGGAACTCTATCGAACGCTTTGCGGAAGTCAAGAAACACGGCGTCTACCTGGGAACCCGTGTCTTCGACCCTCTGAGTCTCGTGGACGAATAGCGCGAGCTGGGTTTCACACGACCGTCTTTTTCGAAACCCATGCTGATTCCTGCAGAGTAGATTTCTAGTCTCCAGGAAAGTCATTATACTCGAACATAATACGTGTTCCAAAATTCTACAACTGATCGAGGTTAGAGATATAGGTCTATAGTTCTGCACATCTGTTCGACGTCCCTTCTTGAAAACGGGGATGACCTGTACCCTTTTCCAATCCTTTGGAACGCAACGTTCTTCTAGAGACCTACGATACACCGCTGCAAGAAGGGGGGCAAGTTTCTTCGCGTACTCCGTATAAAATAGAACTGGTATCCCATCAGGTCCAGCGGCCTTTCCTCTTTTGAGTGATTTTAATTGTTTCTCTATCCCTCTGTCGTCTGTTTCGATATCTACCATTTTGTCATCTGTGCGACAATCTAGAGAAGGAACTACAGTGCAGTCTTCCTCTGTGAAACAGCTTTGGAGAAAGACATTTAGCATCTCGGCCCTTAGTCCGTCATCCTCTGTTTCAGTACCATTTTGGTCACAGAGTGTCTGGACATTTTGTTTTCATCCACCTGCCGCTTTGACATAAGACCAGAATTTCTTAGGATTTTCTGCCAAGTCAGTACATAGACCTTGCGCCTAGAACCACTCGGCCATCCCGGCCGGCAGCACCAGTACTATGCTCATTTAATGTGAGTGAGAGCTTTAACTGGTGAGCTCGTAGAAGGCAGCTGAATAACCAGTCTTACCTGCAGTGGGTTGATAACACATTCAGGAACCTTTGAAAACATTAGTATTTCCCAATTTTGTCTCGGAAAACAGGACGGATTTTCTTTGGCGGCTCTAGCTAGAATAAAGGGCAAGAGAAAATGGACAACGGGAAAGTAAAATTACTTGTATGGAAAGCAAAAGGAATTGATTAAGACGAAGGAAAAATTGCAAATACATTCTATTAACGACAGACAGAATTTGCCACTGTCCCAGAAATTAAGAAGACGCTGAAACGTAGTAAGTATCTTAGATGATAAGTAATATTTTGTGGTGGAGTACGACAGAAAGAAAGAGCAAGTAAAGGAGTATCAATCTAGAAAACTAGGGAAAAGAGTATCAAGAACTATGAGTATACAAACGAGAGAACAATTTGAGTAACGATAAAAAACGAAAGAGGAAACCTGATTCTGATAGCAGTTTATGCACCAGAGGAAGATTAGGTTTATGAGTAAGTTAACTTTTACGACTCCCTTCTAAATGTTTTGGAGCATGATAACCAAAGCATCAGCTAGTTCTGTTTGGTGAGGTTAATGCAAGGTTAGCAAACAGTAAGGTAAGTACTCACAGTTCTTCGAATGTATGGAGAAATAACCTGTAACGTCAACGAGCAGCTATGTAGACATTTTTCCAGTTTTAATCATCCGAAATTAGCTAACACGTTTTGATTATAAATGATGTTTTCAACTATAGTACAACTAGTAGAGGATACGGCCGAGTTATAGATTACGTTATAATAAACAGAAGAATACAGCATCCAGTATAACATACGAGAGTACAGAGAGGTTTTGGTGTCAGCACTGGCCATTCTTTTGTAATAGACAAAACTGATATAAATATACTCTTAAGAAACATTGTAACAAACCATGGCCTCCTAAGCGTATAAAAATATCTTGTAACCGGAAAAGGGATATGTATCTGACAGTAAGAAAGAGTAGTGACCCAGAAACAATCAAACCTTATAAAAACTTCTGTGTTATATTAAGAAAAGTTATTAAAAAATCCAGAAGTATGTGCATCATGTCTGAAATCAGTAACTCTGATAATAAAATTAAAACAATTTGGAATATTATTAAAAGAGAAACAGGTCAACCAAGAGCACAGGAAGGCAGTATTACCATCAAATTGAATGAAAACTTTACAAACAAACAGTCACAAGTTGAAAATATTTATAATAATCATTCTCTAAACGTTGTGGATATAGTAGGATCCAGGTGTTCATTAGAAGATGCTAGGCTGTTAATGGAAGAGGCCATACCTAAGCAATTTGGTACAATTGAAATCTCACCCACTTCTCCCTCTGAAATTAGGAAAATAATAAACTTGCTTAAAAGCAAAAACTCACATGGAATTGATGGCATTTCCCCCTGATAGACTGAAATATGCTATTGTTATACCTTTGCATAAAAAGAGGGATCGATCTGATGTCAACAATTACTGTCCAATCTCCCTTCTAACAGCTTTATCCTAAATTTATGAGAAAGTAATGTATTCAAGAGTAGCTCCACATATCTGTTAAATTAAGTATTAACAAAATGTCAGTTTGGTTTCCAGAAAGGTTTTTCAACAGAAAATGCCATATATGCTTCCACCAATCAAATTTTGATTGATCTGAATAACCGGACACCACCCATTGGGGTTTTCTGTGATCTCTCATAGGCTTTTGATTGTGTAAATCATGAAATTCTGCTAGACAAGCTCAAGTATTGTGTCATGAGTGGGACAGTGCACAAATGGTTTAATTCATACCTAACTGGAAGAGTGCAGAAAGTTGAAATAAGTAGTTCTCATAATATGCAAAGATCAGCACATTCCTCAAACTGGGGAACTATCAAGAATGGGGTTCCACAAGGGTCAGTCTTGTGTCCTTTGTTGTTCTTAATATATATTAATGAATTGCTGTTCTATATTCATGAAGAGGCAACGTTAGTTCTCTTTGCTGATGATACAAGTATAGTAATAACACCTGACAAACAAGAATTAACTGATGCAGTTGTCAATACTCTCTTTCAGAAAATTACTAAGTGGTTCCTTGTAAACGGACTCTCACTGAATTTTGATAAGACACAGTACATACAGTTCCGTACAGTGAATGGTATGACACCATTAATAAATATAGACCTTAGTCAGAAGCATATAACTTAGGTAGAATATTCCAAATTTTTAGGTGTGTCCATTGATGAGAGTTTAAATTGGAAGAAACACATTGATGATCTGCTGAAACGTTTGAGTTCAGCTACTTATGCAATAAGGGTCATTGCAAATTTTGGTGATAAACATCTTAGTAAATTAGCTTACTACTCCTATTTTCATTCATTGCTTTCATATGGCATCATATTTTGGGGTAATTCATCACTGAGGCATAAAGTATTTATTGCACAAATGCGTATAATCCGAATAATAGCTGGAGTCCACCAAAGATCATCCTGCAGACATTTATTTAAGGATCTAGGGGTATTCACAGTAGCTTCTCAGTATATATACTCTCTTATGAAATTTATTATTAACAACCAAACCCAATTCAAAAGTAATAGCAGTGTGCATAATTACAATACTAGGAGAAATAATGATCTCCACTATTCAAGATTAAATCTAACTTTTGCATAGAGAGGGGTGAATTATACTGGAACTAAAGTCTTTGGTCACTTACCAAATAGTATCAAATGTCTGAAAGATAACCACCAAGTATTTAAGAAGAAATTTAAAGAATTTCTGAATGACAACTCTTTCTACTCCATTGAGGAATTTTTAGATATAAATTAAGAAAAAAAAATAAAAACAAAAAAAATGTTTAAAAAATTAAAATAAAAAATAAAAAACACAAAAATAAAAAATTTGTTATATTAACTTAAGTATGTTGTTAAATTAACTTAATTATGTAATGTATCAGAAAATTTGACTCGTTCCACATCATTTCGAAAATCGTCTTCATGACCCATGGAACTAGTATTAATCTAATCTAATCTGATAGTTATGCTAAAAGGAGGACAAACAAACACGTTACTTGATAGAAGGAAGAAGATGTCTGTAAAGTATATTTCTTCCAGTCTTGTGTTAAGGGCCGGTATCAGAATAGATTAAGAAAAGTATAAGAATAATTAGCTACTCGGGACACTATCGAAGAAGAATGAACAAATATTGATAAAGCATGAAAAACACGTAAATGAGTCATTAGGAACGAAAATTAAATATCGGCGAAGGTGCGGATTAAAAATTTGATCAACAGAAATTGGAGAAGCAATTCAAAAAATTGAATGAAGAAAGAACGAACTCCGTGCTCAGGCCACAAGTGGCCCTTCGGGACCATCCGACCTCCGTGTCATCCTCAGCTGAGGATGCGGATAGGAGGAGCGTGTGGTCAGCACACCGCTCTCCCGAACGTTATGGTGGTTTTCTTTGACAGGAGCCGCCACTATTTGCTCGAGTAGCTCCTCAATTGGCTTCACGAGGCTGAGTCCACCCAGAAAGATGGCAACAACGCATGGCGGCACAGCAGGTCACCCATCCAAATGCCGGAAACGCCCGACAGCGCTTAACTTCGGTGATCTGACGGGAACCGGTGTACCCACTGTGGAAAGGTCGTTGCCCAAAAAAATTGAATAGTATATAAAATTTATCTTTGAACGTCTAGCATGAAAAAATAACAAACTTACAAACAGAAAAGGAATTACTCCAAAGAAACAGCGAGGAAAGTTCTCCAGAACACCTGGGATTAATACGTAACTAATACAAAACATGATATTCACGGCATCTAGCAAATAGCATATAAGGCTTAGAAAGCATTAAATAAAAAAGTGAAGGACACAAGTAATTCAGATAATATTACAAAAGAAGAGTGAATGAAATAATGTAAAAACCAATAGTATGATACAAAATGTAGACGATGAAATGAAAATAAACAAGAATTTGACGTAAAGAACGACCAGGTTTACATGGATTTAATACAGAGTCAGCGTAGGAGGAGTGTCACTACACTTCAAATTATTACATCTATTTAAAATATCTTATAAGTAGAAAGATGTATCACGAAACTGGAAGAAATCAAAAGTAGTATCGAAATAAAACAAACGTGAAAAACCCTTACCTGAAAACTGCAGAGGGTTTAGCTTACTTGACAGAGTAAATGCACATAAAGCAAGGCTTTTAAAGTCAAGTTTAAAAACAACAGCATTATCTTTCTTGTGGAAGAACAGAACGTATTTAGAAATAGACGATCAATGACTGAAGCAGTTTCAATATAACAACTGCTTTTTAAGGGACAGTGGGAGTTTAATAGAGACACATGCTACTTTTATATATTTTGAGAAATATTTCGATAACGCAGATAAAGAAAATTATGGAGAATAATGGATGACAGAAGTTACCTTTTCCAGGTTACATCAGATACTGAAAGTCTGTATGTGGATACACAATTAATCCTAGATACAGAAGGCATATTATTCAATAAACCGAACCGATACAAGTAAACAAAGGCGTTAGACAACGCTGTAATTTATCCCCTATTTATATGGACGATGCCGTTCACAGATTGAATTTTAGAATGAAATCTAAAGGCATCTAAATATTTCGGTAAAACTAAAATCACCCCTATATGCTGATGACCTTACAGGGATTTTCTCAAGAGAAGACGATTTACAAGAAGGAGTTGATGATTTAAGTAAAATAATGATATGGAAAACACAAATTGAAAGAAGAGATACAGGCTGACCAAGAAAATGATGGGAATATTAATAGGCTGTAATAGGATACAACTGACCGCGCTAATGCAGAAAAAGAAGAAGAAGAACAAGAAAAGTCAGAAGGAAATGGACCCTGGAATTTAATAATTTATGATTGTAACTGAGTTTGTTAAGGCCTGTACTCATGTAAAAGGTTCTTACGTCTCTTTAACATCTACTCACAGTACATAAACATGCAGAATATTCAAATTTTCTTGTTTAGTTAACCATCCGATTCTGTTGGGCTGTCATGAAGAAAACCGTTCTGTTCCATATTGCACAGTTAGTGCTAATCGCACGGTAAGTACTTCGCGGGCCCTTACTTCATCCACTACTTCCGTACCCGGACTCCTACAGCCCCATAAACTAACTGACTGTGCACCGTTTATGCAGGCAGAAAAAGCTCACCTCAGTGCTAGCCGACCGTGTGCACCTTTCCACCTATGATCTCGTGTCCAGTAGGGGTTGGTAAGGGTCAGAATCGGTATGTGCGTTCCGCCATGATCTTGCTCAGGAGAGTAGCTGTTTTCTGTGACTGACTTAACAGAGAGGTTGTAGCAGTGGTGACGCAAGAAATCTAAACATCAAAGAGTGTTTAGATGTTCTCGCGAAAGAATCAGTATTTATGTTTTGGTGACATTGCCGAACTACCTCCTGGGCTTCTGGAAGGAGAAATTATTACACGACTTTAGAAGAGCGGTGGCTGACACCACAAAAAGGCTGGTGCACTGACACCATGACTTCCCAACAGCTGCACCTGAATCCTCAGTTCTGTTGTACGTTACAGGATAGGAACACTGCCTTTCCAGAAACACTAACGGACTGAGTTCGTATAAATAATACTCCTTTCGGACAGACAGCATTCAATTGATCCTTCTTCTCTGTTCAGGAGTAGGTAGGTTTCTCGATGTGTTGGCAGATGCAGTAACTAGAGAACCAGTTCCAAGTCGTGTTTATTCAGTAATTTTACGTTCCATATGGTGTATTCCGTTCTTCACTTGGTCCTGGGGAAGAAGCCTCAACTCCACCTGCTGCTGAGGTCTTTGAGTGGACCTCTGAGAAGATGAGAGATTGCTAGGTCCCTCCTGCTGCTCCACTCGCCTTCTCACACAACATTGTGGACGCTGTGATGCCCGAAGATGTAGCCCTACCAGGGCGGTAGTTTGGCATCGTCATCAAAACATTAATACTGATTCTTTCGCAAGAACATCTATACATTCTTTGATGTTTAGATTTCTTGAGTCACTACTGCTACAACTCCTCTGTTAAGTCCGCCAAAGAAATCTGCTGCTCTCCTGAGCAAGGTCACGGCGGAACATACATATCGATTCTTACCCTTACCCACCCCTGGATGTGGCGGCAGATGCAGTAACAGAAGAACCAACTCCAAGTCGTGTTTATTCAGTAATTTTACTGTTCTTACGGTGTATTCTATTCTGTTGCTATGCTGTCGATTGTAATGATGCTACTGCTCATCAGCTGACTGCAGTGTCGTTTTGTCGGACTGTTCGCCAGTCCTGACACGCCCCTGAGCAAGCGAGTGGTGAGTCAGTGTCTGCTCGCATCCCAGCTGAATGTCGTCGTGACAGTCTCCTGAGATTGGTCTGTGGAAGTCGTCGTTCCAGTCCTACAGCTCACGAAGATGCTGTCATCCTCGTGCAACAGTGTAATGGAGATGTTCCAGAGGACTGGAAGAATCTTGCACAAACCGTTACCTAACAGTGACCAAAGAATTAGGTGCCAATGAGGGGAATGACATCGATCTTTCTGATAGGGTTACCACCGGCATCTTGGTCGGTGTACTTACTACAGTTGGGAAGAGGTTTAGTTATTATACTTCATTCATAATCATAAAACCTTTCTAATTTATTCCTGGCAGTCAGCAGTCCCTCTTACTGCTGAATCTGCTTAACGATTTCTTTTGGTACCATTAGTCCACTTGACAAGCATACAGTGAGTAAACTAGCGAAGCATATCGTGATTCTTGGATAACGTTACATAGGTGCACCAGAGGCCCGCCTAGCGCTGTCTGTGTCGCTGTCACACATCTCCTGCTGAATCGCTCGCGGTCACACACTGCCTTGATGAGTTTGCTCACTAAGCGTACTTGCTTACGATACACGCTAACGCTGTTGACACACTGGCCCTGCAAAAGAAGCAATGCTCAGCTGGTGAACTTACAGATTTTTCTGTATTCCCAAACTAAAGTATTCTGCTGTGCAACAGTGTCAACAAATATTCTCGTGTTGGGAGAAATTCGTTCATCACCAGTGTGACTGTGCTGAGAAGTAAATATATAGATAGATATGAAGAATAAAGACGTAGAATGTTAATAAAGATGATTCAAAAATTTTTGAGATTCATAGCATAAATAGTTTGGGAGGTGTTACTTGACACACGCCATTGTACCTCAATTTCACGCGGAACAAATTAAATGCATTATTGTAGTAAATCAATGTCAAAGAATAAACTTTCTACATAAATAAAGAAAAACAGTTGTGTATTGTTTATGGAGGTACTCCTCATAAGTTTCAAGGTTATATACAAGAATCTTGCCAGATGAAGTTACCGCACAACTGTACGCAGTATAGATAACAAAACACCCTTAGTAGCTTCCCTGCATATAAATTCACAAACAGGAATAGGGCCATGTTCATTATGTAGCATCGATCGGAGAATTTTAACATCACATCGACCTCCCTGAGCAAACTTTGTCGAAATCTAATTACGTGGAGGTGATCCATAAAATTGCTTGGTGAGTACGAAATCCTTCACGTTGCTATCACACACAGTGCTCAAAAAAATATCTGACGGTCTACCACGAAAGAACACACTGCAAGAGTACACACATTCAAAAATTGGATCGAAAAAATTCAGGTAACTAATACAAAGGAGAAATGGGAGAAGAAAAAGGAACATTCCAAACGGAGATTATACAGAAAGATAAAAATCTAGTTCTCTCAGGAAGGATACGAAACAATCTTAGTGGGACTATGCATGTGAAGACAAATAAAAGCAAAAATGCAGCCGATAGTAAACAACATTTTTTGGAGATGCGATGGCAGGTGGCAACATTAGTCAGACAAACAGGAACACATGAGAGAATGGTAATAAATCATTGAAAATGGCTTTAGGAATCACAACATCCGTGCACTTATAAGACAGTCACTGGCAAATATCCTTCGACATACACCTTAGATTATACATTTTACAAAGCTGGACGGTAAGCCCACTTTGACAAATCCGGCATCTGTGTGCGGCAATTTCGATACTTCTTTGATCTGCACAAACGTCAAGAATGAACTTCAAGATTTCTCCTGTACACACACCACCCAGAATCGGAACCACCCAGCCAAAATGTATCCACAAACATACCTGGCGACACAAAACCAATGGCAAATGTGTGGAATCTGGCATCATTGCAGAGTTATCGAAGCACATAGGAAAAATACACTGTAAGAACACATAGAAAATTTTGTGGGGTAGTCTAATCAAAGACTGCGTTTGACTGGCTGGACACATAGACAGTGTAACAGATCTACTAAAGAGACTGCCTACACTGCACTTGCCCGTCCTCATTTAGAGTATTGCTGCGCGGTGTGGGATCCTTACCAAATAGGACTCACGGAATACATCGAGAAAGTTCAGAGAAGGACAAGCACGTTTTATACTATCGCGGAAAATGGAAGAGAGTGTCTCTGATGTGATACAAGATTTTGGGTGGACATCATAAAATAGAAGCGTTTTTTGCTACGGCGGAACCTTGTCAAGAAATTTCAATCACCAACTTTCTCCTCTGAATCAGAAAATATTTTTTTGGGGATGACCTACATATGGAGATACGATAATCATAATAAAATAAAGGAAATCAGAGCTCGCACTGAAAGATATAGGAGTTCGTATTTTCCGCGAAATGTACGAGATTGGAATGATAGAGAATTATTGTGAAGGTGGTTCGTTGAACCCTCTGCCAGGCATTTAAATTTCATTTTCGGAGTATCGACGTAGATGTAGACCTAGAAGAATTTACGTGACTATCATGGTACAAATAAGAAAAAAAAGAAAGAAATGGAAAGAAGCTTCCAGAAGATTGAAAGCAATTATTCACCCATCCACTCCACAAGAAAGGTGACAAGCCAGATTTAATTAACTACAGAGGGATCACTCTCTTTCTGGTCACACATAAGATATTCTCAGTATCGTTAAACAAAGAACACAAGGGCAGCGTGACAAAACGATCGGGCGCTCATGTGTAGAACCCATCTTCAACCCAAAAACAATACTGACATAATAAGGCAACCGAAACACCTCAAACGCTCTTACATTCGTCGACTTCAAGAACACATGACTTATCGTTTTTGTTTCTATATCCTATACGGACGGGAATATTGCTCAAAGAGAGTAATTCTCACAAACCAGTCCCTCATGGATATCTCGTGCAAAGTAAAATTAAGTGAGAAATATCAGAACCCGTTGAAATTAACACAGCTTCACATTCATCTTAGATAAAGTCCTTACAGAATGGCAAAAAGAACTAAAAAATCAAAATCTGTGGAAAAATATTCTGCTCGGACGAATAGATATGACTTTAATATGTCTTTCTGAGCTTTTTCAGACGGGAAAGCGATATTTTTGAACGATGAGATCACAGTCATAAGACAGAGGTCCTCAAAGGTTACTATGGACACACTGGCACAGATATCCCTTCAAAGCGGGACTATGTTGGTCTGCATTAATTTTAACGTTCAGAAATTAAACAAATGTACAGCAAATGAAAAGGCTCCGACACTTCATGCATGTCGCTGACACCGCAGAACATACGACGCTAGTAAAGGGAACTCTGGTTTGATTACAAAATCTGAAGAGAGCTGCGGGTGATCGCATCACGTCTACGAGGGCAAGCTAGAAATTATTGCATCCGTATTTTCTATTTGTAAACTCTTAATGCTTTTTAAGTAAAACAATTTACTCTATACCTTTAGTCTTCAAGTATACATGGTGATTTTTCAACATAGTCATCCTGGTGATGAACACATTTGTTCCAACGAGAGACAAGTTTGTTGACCGCCTCTGTAGAATGTTTGACATTGTTGACGGACTCACAACCTCACCTTTGGCTGATACGCTTCATTACTCTCAAGTTGTAGTCTTCGAAGGTGTTCTTTATGTTTTATGAGAGAGATGAATGTCGGATGGTGTCAGGTTGTGTATGGAGGACGATCGATGATAGTGTACCCAAGGCGTCGATTTGTTGCTCATGTCGCAGCGCTCGTGTACGATCTGTCTCTTTCATGCCGAAGCAGAGGGTGCTCAATGCTTGGATGCCCTCGTACAACCGATGTTACATATCCACATACAAAGATTATACATAAGGCTACGACACGGTGTTCAATGCTGAAGATCTGTACAGGAGCGAAACTTTAATTCTCAACAGAAAAGCCAATGTGGCGAACATCCTGAAGGAAGAGCAAAGAATTGTAAGGATAGTTCTTGGCCTAGAGAAATGGAGGACAATGGGTGTTGGTATCCTGTAAAGCAAAAAAGTAAAGTCACGCAGTAGAAAATAGAAAAAGAATAATTACATTTTGTGGACATAGCAAAGGAGTCAAACAACGACGCTTACACAGAAGATTATAGCTTGTATCGGAAAATTCAAGTATATACCAAAGAAGTTAAAAAGGAACTAGAGGAAGCCCAGATGGAAGCGATGGAAGTAGTCGACAGGAAGCTGATAAGATATTAGAATGAGGTTCCTAAATTACGAGAACTCGGTGGACTAAGGAAACAAAAATAATCTACCTAGAGACAATGAGAGCCACATGTAAATTCAGGAACACGCATCTAAAATCACTGTGTGGTACAACAAGGTACACTCGCAAATAATAACAACAATAATAAAAGGCAGATTAATTTGTTTATTTGTTAACATTGTACACACTGCCACTTAAAATCAAAGTAAAAGTACCACAGTTGAGACAATATCCTAGTCAAGTATTATTTTTGCGTTGTTACTTTACATAGAATGTCTGTTTAAAGCACAGAAAACTTACACATCAAGTGACAAGTCAAGTCTAACAGCTAACAGTTTGGCACGGATCAATTTCGCCACAATCTCAACACAGCACTGCCACCTAGCCTCCATCGCCTGTCCGGACTAACTGCTGCAGTTTGCTATTGACTGGTGCAGGAATATGTCACTGCTGTGAACAGCCGCCGTTCACGCTGGAATCAACAGTTCGATTCTGCACGCACCGGTGCATCTCAAAATGAGTTGTGTATTCGCACCAGCCCGCTCGGCTGCCTACTGCAGCTGCCACATGTCGCCCTACGTTAGGGTCTGCGTCAGCCCCACGCCACAGGACTGCTGAGCACACCACCTGCTGTTCGGGACGACGGAACAGGCTGCTTGCTGGTGCTAGCACAGTTCACCATACAAGCCCAGCCTGCACCTTGGAAGCATTGACCACTGCATAGCACCACCGAACCTAATGTATTATAGCAAAAAATAAAAGGTATCTGCAAGTGCTGTGTTCTTGATGGAATACTGGGCATCCAGCCAGTACCTATTAAACACGCCACTCTAACCACACATAGAGTGGTGAACTGCAGTCCTTCCTGGACACTAGCAGCCCAGCTACCACATCAACCACAAATGTAATTCACTTCTGATCTCTACAGAGTAGCGGTATCAATTTCAGTATATGTTTTAAAATGTAAAAGGTGGAACTCATGGGTTTGTAACGAATAAGCTGGACAGTTATGTAAGATGTCGACATGGCCGAGAGAAAGGAAAGCGAGGTGATGTTAAAGAGATTTTTGTGGAGCAACCTGGACCGTAAGAGGTTTCAATATAAAGGACACAGAGCCTACAGAAAATTTGAAACAATTATAAATAGTGCTGCAATCACAGAAACACTGAATATATTGAGAGAAAAAAATAATTTCGATAATAGCATGGTAATTATCAGTGGAGTTGAACTGATACAACTATCTGTGAGTGGAGTAGGTGTTCTTATAAATGGTAAATGTAAAACAAAGTAGAAGTTTATGACTATATAACTAAAAGATTGCTAGCACCTAGATTTAGAGCTGAGATAGGACATTTACATATCATAGGACAAAATGAAACTGAAGAATGGAAATGAAAATATCTTGGAATATTTGTGAATAAATGTAAAAACAAGTAGGTAAATATAATAAAATTGTTCATTCGTTAATGTTAGGATAGTTAAATAAACAAAAGGATAAATGCCAATATAGATACCTTGGGCACATTTGTTGAAACTACCTTACATGGAAACGATAAGACATTAAGAGATTTTCATATATTTATTCAGCTAAAAATTGCTGTTACCTTCCTTAGAAAGGAAAGCATAAATAAATACACAAGTGACTGACACTCAATAATTAATTATGTGTCATTTAACAAAAAATGTTCAATCAATTGAGATGCTCATGTATTTAGAATAATGATATATATTCTCATCACTTCCTAGTTACTTTCATGACTATAAAACGAGCATATAGGGAAAACAAACAAATGTAAAGGAAACCCAAAACAAAACCCAAATGTTGAAATTTACTGCCCATCATGTACAACAAAAAAGTGTAAGGAATTTCGATCAACAAAGACTCGTAAATGGACTGCAAACAGTTGAAACGAAAAGCAATACTGAAGAATAATTTGCAAGAGATAAACTAGCAACATTGAAAACAGGTTTTGAGGGGCTAAGGATAATTAAACCATAAAACTGGAAAAGTAGTCTAAAGTATAAAATACAGAAAAAACTGAAGAAAGTTAACAAAAATGCTTATAAAGAGTATTTACAAACACAAGTCAGCAAAACCTGGGAAACAGATGAACAGAAAAGACATAAAACCAGAAACTTAATAGGCAGAACCAAATTGAATGTTGGTGAATATTTACTGCTAATAGCGAACATGACATTCAATGGAGTACAGCATTTAAACATCAATATGATAACAGAAACTCAATGGATACAGTATTATAGAAATTTATTGTATGATGAAGATAGTGAAGCAAGTTATCATATAAGAGTTGATAATGACTATGTAGGTAAAACAGACTTACAATAATTTAAGCACTCCAAAGTTAACAAAAATAGAAAAGCTGCTGGTGTAAGTACAATTATTGTTGAATTACTCTGATATGAAAGAATCATTTTATAATTCCAATTCCTCCCCTTTTAATGCGAACTATTCTGTCGTGAAGAATGGAATATAGCTAATTTTATTTCAATATTTAAAAAAAAGGTGATATGGAAAATATAGGGAATTAAAGAAGAATATTTTTGTTTCGAAATGCAGGTGATTAAAATTTACAGGTAAATTCTTAATCAAAGACTGCAAACTACCACTGACATAACTTATTTTGGATAATGGTCAGACATCAGGGTGCGACATTTATGCAATCATAAAATATTTATGGTAAGAAAATCACTGGAAACCTAAGAAATTTGGCTTAGAAATTAGTTGATTGTGAATAACCTTAGATATGGTGAAAAGTCTGTTTCTGTGGAAAATAGTAGAAATGAAACATTTTCTTATGCATAAAATAAAAGTTCTTCATGCAAATACAGAAATAATTGTAGTTCATATTTCATAATGTCAGATGAAATTTTAAAGAACCATGACATATGGTAAATGTGTAGTCTCTCATCTGTGTTATTTAATGGTTGTATTCCTAACTTAGTTATGAAGTGGAAGACAAAACACAGTTTGGAATTAAAATAGAATATAGCACACCATTAATTACTCATCTACATGCTGATAACCAAAGAAAACCGTACAATCCTCTAAGCCATAAAAGATACAGATTTAAATGAGAAGAATCTTGTCAGAAGGAAAATAACGATAAATGATAGAATCTTACAAGTCTCCTAATTCAGTTGAGTCGGATGTGGTATTCATATTAACTATGACAAACAAATTCAGAAGAAGAAGAATAATGTTCAATTGGAAACAGAAACGAGAAAGGAAAAACAAAATCTATGTTGTACCTGTTCCGGTATATGGTTCGGAATCAAGGATAATACCCAAAAATGTAATAATAATCTCCTATTCAGGCAGAGGGTATTAGGATCATATGAATGAATGAAACAGTAAGATCAGATTTACAAAAATTTCAAGTTAATGACAGCATAAAAGAGAACAAATTGGGAGGGAATAACCCTATTGACTGAATCGTAAAAAACAAATTTCAACAATAATAATACCAATAATAATAAGAATCAGTAATCTCCTAACTGGAAACAGGTACTTTGGTAGACATCATAAGAGGTGGAAGGATGGTAGAGACCATAAGAGGAACACGTAGCCATTAAAGTAATGTGATGAAAATAATGAGGATGAGTTTAATGCTGTTCACTTTCTAAAGTGTAATTACACGCATATGAATGAAAATATAACCTACAATGGCTATGATGATAAGTGGACCTCTTCTATATCACGCTGTACACGGGCTAATATTGGAATACATCATTTATTATGAAAACGAAATATAATTGAGGCAAAGTTTTATTAATAAGAAAGGAAACAATTTACCATAACAGAACAAGTACGATAAAATTAAAATAACTTGTTGTAAACCAACAAGCAACTTAGAAAAAGAAACTAAACCTCATAAATGTATCCCTTCTATTTAAATTAAGATTTATCCATTTCATACGGAATTGGTTGTCAGCGACAGTATCACAAATTTAGGAAATAATACTTACTGCTTCAGTCATTTATTACTTATATTTAACAATTACGAAGCAGTTTGATAGCATGCAGCCATTATCAACTGCATTACTATTACATGCATATTAAACTCATGATTGATAATGATTCTTTATTGGGCGCGTCAGTTGGCTGTGTACCGTAATTTAAATTAGCACTTCCACATTTATAAGTTTACATTCCAGGAAGATTTTCCAGACAGATGAATTATCACAAGAAATTGTTATATTTCAGATCATAACCTCTGATCATCACTTTCAGGAAGTAGCCCTCATGGTACTTAAGATTAATGTGTGTGTAAATGTAAGACACCTGATAATGACAGCATGTTGCCGAAACAAGTAGTGCAAATAAGTCTTAGTAAAAACCGACTGAAGCGGAACAAAATTATTTAACACCCATTCATACTACCTGATATCTATTCTCTTGACTTCCATACTTTCACAGCTGGTTCGGAAAGACTTCAAGTCTTGTGAGTCGCTTTTTGTGCAGCTTAACCTAAGTAGAAATATTAATTGTAATCTATTTGATAATATTCTGCTCCTTAGGCTGTTACTGCTGTTCTTGCTATATTACAACGTGTTACGCAACAGTTGTATCACAGTGCATAAGAAACAGTACATACCTTTAACGTACAAATATGAACTAACATTTATCATCGACAAGAGATTCTGAAAGTAACTTGCGGAGCTCGGTCCTTAAAACCCTTCCTATGTTTGTGTTGTGTCACGTTTCTGTTTTTGATAACGACAGAGAAAACCTGTTGTCGATCTGCAGCCTGCGTCTGGCGAACAGTTGAAAGGGAAAGCCGAACTAAACGTCTCCTTCCAGAGGACGGATACCCATCGATATTGCATATGCCCTCATTCTCATTGAAACTGTGAAGGGATTTGAACCTTAATTCCTGATAATGTTACTCCGATTTGGCGTCAATAACCTAGCGACAATACCTACCTTCCAACTGCCTCCAAAGGAAGCTATCAAAATTTGTTCATCTAGCAGGACTCGACGAAATTCTGATGAGCACCACCTCACAACTATTAGCTAATGTCCTCGACTTCAGACGACGGTCTTCAATCTTAAGAGAAACGAGCAGCTCAGCACCAGCATCTAAGACCCTTATCTGAAATAGCCACCCGATGCCATTGTGGCTTCATCACTTGAACAAATACAGTAAGAGAGATAATGTAACAATTCCGTTGCCACCTTCCTCTGAAACGGTGTGTTCAATCTGGACGATGATATCTACAAAACATTAGCGGTGTTCAAGTACGAGCTTCTACTGAACGAGGATTTCACAAAACTTTCGAAAAATATCGTTTCTGATTAGCTTTTCGTTGTAATGAAACGTTTTGGCCCAAGCAACTGACTTCTCAGAGGCAACAGAAAGAGTGTTATCATGTATGCATCTTGATACGGAAGATATAAGTTCTCCTAGCAGTGTTCTACAAGTGACTGCAGAAATACCGTTTCCGATACTGTGTTATTTAGTGCCACTAGGACAGCATTAACTCCAACAAAGTCTGTTTATGTCAAAGTCATTCTTTAGTTTGTTATTATCGCGACTATAACTCAGCAGTTTCATGCTTCCGTTGTGCCACAAGACTGCAACCTACAACGACTGTAAAAATAATTCGATTCTTAACAGAGCTGCGTTTAACTTTCTGTTGGAATGTAGACGGCGGAAACGAAGTAGGGGGTCATTCAGAAAAGAAGAACAGGTTTCAGCCAAACTATAAAGGATAGACGCGTATTGCGCTTGTCTGGTTAGAGATAAAAGATTTTACACATGTGCGCTGTTTGATCGTAGTAACATAGTGGCTACACCATAACCGAAGTCTTTTTGTGTGTTGGAATTTGGGTAAGTCAGTCCATTTTTCAAGCGCACTGAGCATTTCGCCGTCGATTCAGCAAGATGTCATACCGGCACAAGCTTATTTATGACTGGCAATAAATAAATAAATAAATCAATAAATCTTGGAAGTTGGTTGCGTATGAAAAATGAAGAGCACTGGTCGGAATCGCACGTCTGATGAAAAGTCGTGTGTATGTGTGATGCGCACACACCGAACCCTCGGAAGTGTACGGTATGTTCAACTTCCTCTCAGAACTGTGTAGCGTATTCTGAAACCACGTCTGCATATGAAGCCTTACAGATTGGAGGTACGACAGCAACTGCGTCGCGGCGACCATAACTGAAAGTACGAATTTTGCATTTCACTTCTTCAGGATATGGCAGAGGACACTTTATCCGAACGACTCATTTTTCGGACGAATCGACGTTTCGGCTATGGGCTAAAGTAAACCACCAAAATGCAAATATTTCGCGGTCACAATATAATGGCGTCGTCGTAGGACATGAAAGACCTTCACAGAATTTGATTGTGTTTTGTGTCGCTTCTATACAAAAAATTTATGCACCTTTCTTTTAAGCGGAGGAACCTGTGACAGTAATATCGTATCTGGACATGCTACAAAAAGCATGTCTCCTCATCTTCACGGAGGTTATAATTATTTCATTTTCGGATATGTAGGTGAGCTGTCTTAGTTTCACCTTGACGTGCTCCGTTACCTTAACAACACCATCTGACAACGTTGCATAGGAAGAGGGGGGCAACAAGTTCTTGTTCATTGCTTTTGGCCTCCCATATCAGTAGATGTCACATCATGTGATTTTTTCTGTATCTTTGTATAAAAAACGGAATGTTTGTCCCATCTACGGCAGCAACTCTTCAAGAGCTGAGAACCCCAATTGTTGAAGCTATTGAATCAATGAACAGTCACTTGTTGATTGGTATGTGGAACGAAACAGACTAGCGTTTCGACGTTTCTGAAGCAACGCTTGGTTCTCATGCTGAGTGTATGATACAGAATCTGTGGGAGCAAAAACGCTGAGCCTTCCTCTACGCAGTGACATGCGCAATGTGTTTCTATCGTTCATAGTTTGCGTGAAGTAAAGAATGAATTGTGTTCTTTCTTCTCGAATCACCCTACACGTACTTCTGAATACATAGTTGCTTGCTGTACTTTCATGTAAATGGCGATTTGATTGTGAACTTAATACGTACATACTGAAATGTTTGCTTTCCAAACCAGCACTGTTTTCATATACGGGAAGATATTTCAATTGTATGGTGATTCATGTTGCTGGATGCAACATCGATTGCTTTTTGCCGAAGAATAGTAAAAGGTCTGAAACAAAGAATTAAACATTTGATTCCTCGGCATTCATTATCTCGAGTACCACGTGACATCGTGAAATTCCTTTAGAATCGCTTCGCTGGTGCCTTACAGAAACCGGTAGAAAAACGAGCTTAATATCGGGTGATAGCCGGCTGCGAGCAGTGGAATTTAGCACCGCCTTGCTTTTCACGATCGCAGCAAAGCAACGACTCCACAAAGGAGCTCCTCCAATAACGAAGCTATATTGGGCGGCGATGGCCTTTGAAGAGCCACCAGAAAGCCCGCGCCAACCTCGTTACGACTGCCGGAAGTCCCGCCCGGCAAGTTGGCAGGCCTGTCCGGTGTGGGGGCTGTCAGAACTTCCCCATGGGGACCCCCTCATGCCCCCTTCTCCACGCCGCCCCCCTCCTGTGGGCGTTTTCAGTCGCTGACATGGTCTCCAGAACCCCAGTGGGGATTCTTCAGTTCTCCCAGCTTTGAACTGAAATTTCTAGAATTCAGAACGTTCTTTGATTGCAAATAGTTTTCTCTTTCCTTTATGACCAATTTTGATGCGTAAGAGGAACACCAGATATGTTTATAAATCCAAAAATATTGATCCAATTTATCAAAGACAGCTTTACGACAGTATATAACTACTGTAGTAACATGTACGTTAACGACATGAGCAGTAGCTGCAAGGTCAGATACCTGTAATCCGAAACTAAGAAACAAAACAAGAAAAAAACTTCCGGCGAAGATGGTCACAAACAATAACGCAAGAAAGTATGAAAAAGTTATGATGACCACACATGACCGATAATGTAGGCTCAGCGTCAGCATACTGTCAACTTTGAACTGCTGCCCCAACGTCTAATGACACTTTTATAAGAGATCGTCATCATTCATGAAATCAGTGTTGGAGTTGACATTGTATTCTTTCTTGCTCTTTGTAATTGTTATAGGGGTCTGTCCATGATGTCTAGACTGTGAAATTGGACGACACATTAGTTTTTTATTGAACCTGATCCCATTAAGACCACAAGGGCCTCTGTCACGTTGGACCAGGCTTGACATACGCAGTACTTCTGTTACATCATAGTTACCAAGGAAATAAGAATATTAATATGACAAACAGTATTAAAATGATATGAATGTCTGAAGCGACAATATTGCCAACGTGATTAAACGATTCTCACTCTAAAACCATAAAGTTAATACTGTCAGTACTTGGAATATTCTAGTTGCTGACACTGAAAATATTAATAATAATATAATAATGAAAATAATGTTACTGGCAGATACAGAATGAATTTATAGGTGCGCAAGAGAAATGTTTTCTTATATAGTGGGTTTTGGGGAAAGGATATCTAAGGAATATGCAGCAGCTAATAGTACTGTGAAACGAGGAGGATATGGCTGGAAAGAGCAATGTACAGGGGCAGCGAATTTTTACAGTGACAGTCCTTATTGTGGCTTTGCTTGGTACGTCATGAACTGTCTTTGGAAGCTGGAAATGTTATTCAGGTGTCTAACATAACACGGGAGTTTATTTCAGAGTCGGGTTCCCCTTACTGAGAAAGAATTCAAGAGAGTGGCTGAACTATGAGATGGTCAAAGACTCCACCGTCTACATCTGTGGGATGGGGAACTACTTAGGGACATTTGGAAAGCTGTACATTTTGACACTAGCAAGAATAAAGAAAAACTGTTCAAAAGAGGAAACAATAAGTGCTGCAGTTTTAGGGCGGAACTCACGCCTTGTGAATGAACCAGAGCTTAGATCTCAGATCCTGGAAAGAAATTTGAATTATGGGTAACAGGAATATAAAACGCTCCTGCAGACAGAACATGGTGACACTCTGGACATTATGAAATTTTTCTACACTCTGGGAACACAGTACGATTCCTTCCGTGACAGTCCGGAACACCCTACACCAGACCTTGCTAGCAGCAGGTCGTGTGACAAATGAACACTTGCAGATAGATGCCATGCTGGTAAAACAACTCCTACCTGCCATTTGACAGAAGAAGACCAGCTGAGGCCAGATGAAAGTCAACTGATATCGACATCAAGATAGTATTGAGATGAAGGAAACATAACCAGATTCGACAGACTTGGCTGTCATCTTCAGATTTCAAAAATCTTTGAGTGTGAAAACGTACTCATTTTACTTTGAATCTCACATCAAGTTGTCATTTGGATAAAAATCAGCACGTTATAAAAGGTCTGTCATAATAAAAAAATTTAAGAACATAAAGCATCTTTCTCAATATATAATGCGACACAGCCCGTTGGACGTTTTTTACAAGATAAAACAGATTGCACCTTGAGTACTCTCAAAACGAGAAAATCCAATGAAATAGATGTAATTTACACATTCATTTACATCTATGCGAACAACCTATCGTACACCGCAAAACTATGTACTCGCAACCAGCCATACAGCACACAGAGAAAGGTACCCGTTGGACCTCTGCCCCCCCCCCCCCCCCCCCATGCCTCTGCTCAGCCCCATCCCCCTATTTCAAAGTTCCATCCGCGAATGGTTTGTTGGGCAAAAATATTGTCGGTAAAATTACGTAAGAGCATTATCTGTTCTGGTTTGCCCATCTTGGTCGCATTATGCGACGTACATTGGGTGAAGTAATATGTTGTCTCACACTTTTCGAACGTATGTCGGACGCGAGTTTAGCAAACCACTTCATATGTGGATGAGTTACTTTTTCTAAAAATTCTTCCACCGAATCTCACCCTGGCATCTGATTTCCTACAATTTTTTTATGTTATGATGTCACTTTGGTTTGCTTATGTTCAGGAGTTCATAGGATGCGACTCCCTGCCTGAGTTCAGGGCAATCGAGCGGAGAGGCGGTGGTGAAGACCTGTGCAACGCCCAAGGCGTCGATCTGACAGTATTAAATTAACATCAAATTATTGCTGAGAGTCTTACAGTTATTCTGTCTCCTCGTCGGTGCGTCCAGACGGCACGCTTTCTGCTTCCGCGTCAGAGGAACGTGCTGAGAGATGTGTCAGTGCCCATCGGGGAACCTGCTGTCATAGCCCCTGGTGTTGCCCAAAGTCAGTTCCACAGACTTGTGAAAGTGGACCGACATGTCCGCACAGCCTAGCGTCATTCTGGATGTCCGCCACAGCCTCAGCGCTCTCGTTGAACACAGTTGTGGTTAGGTTCGCCTCTAGAAATCTGCACACATCTGGTGACATTCGTTGTATAACACTGTTCCTGGGTTCACTTAGTTTGTGCAATTAAATACCATATTTGGTTTATTACGTACTATGCACCAACAGAACAAATAATCCTGTCAGGGAAAAACCACGTACAACACTTCTGTTTGCTACTGCTATACCATAACCTCAAAGCTGGAGGCAGTTCGTATAGTGAAATTATTTTTACTAAAGCAATTGGTTCAAATGGCTCTGAGCACTATGGGAGTCAACATCTGTGGTCAACAGTCCCCTAGAACTTATAACTACTTAAACCTAACTAACCTAAGGACATCACAATCATCCATGCCCGAGGCAGGATTCGAACCTGCGACCGTAGCAGTCGCGCGGTTGCGGACTGAGCGCCTACAACCGCACTAAAGCAATTACAGCATAAAGAAGCAGAGCAGCAGTGTTACCTCAGAATGGATTTTAGTTATGTTGACCGTGTTGTACCTAACGGAGGTGTCTTATCGGAAGATAAAGAATTACGTAAATATTTAAACAGTTACAAACAATGTTTTACATATTCACACTGTTCAAAGACTAAAGAAAACGGTCGCCAGCTTAATTAGGCATGAGAATGATTGACATTTTTGTTGAAGAAAATAGGTATGAGTAACTTTACCGGACAAACACAACCTATACTTTGTTACACGCGAGTGCAATGAACTCTGGAACCTGCATACAGTATGTTCACGTTAAGGTTGGAGCTAACAAACCAGAACAAACTAAATATAACAGATAACGAAACACATTGAGCACTTAGTCAAACTGAATGGTCTCAATAATGTTACTATTAATATTCACTGTAGAATCGTAAATTGGACATAGGTTCAATATTACTTTTCAAACATATTCCTATCTGACATTAAATTTGGATATAGTTCACAACAAAATTAGTTATTGTGCATAGATTTCAGTACTAAACACCTTTCTACTTAGAACGAAAATTAAATGGAATTCACTAAAAGATTACTTCTCACTGTCTTTTCAATAACGAAATTATTGTTTTCATAGAGTGATCTTTCTATTAATCGTTATATAGCATGAGCACAATAGACAAACTGTTGATCGTGTTACGCCATTAATATGCACTTTTAATACTCAAGAGGAACCCAATATTGTACAGAATTTCACTTGAATAGCGAGAATAATTGAAACTTTCTATAATTAAGTAATTTTATGTATTTAAACTACTGTCAATGGAAGGGGCCCCTTAACCTTGACCACTATACCAGAGCAAATTAAACACACTATCAATACACTAGAGAAACAAGACCTTATTAAGCATGGACATGTAATTTTCAACAGTAATAGTTTTCAACTTTTACTGCAGTAGAACACAACTTGACGTTGTTATAAGGCAATAGCTCACCTTTGGGTTTTCTTCAACAGGTTGCACTGTGATCATTTAATTTGCAAAACTCTTTAAGCCACAGTTTTGAGAACATCCGCTTTAGAATTTGGCAACAAAATGTTAATAAACAGTTTTAATAGAAAGATTATTTTCAACAAGCATCATGTACTATACTACTCAGTTCCGCTACATAAACTTTAACTTTCTTTTTTCTATGTTTAAGTCGCATTAATTAGTAAAACACTGGGCTTTCCTATTTTCACAATATGGACACTCGGTAAGCACTTTTGACATGGGAAGGACCCTAAGTGGTTGTGTGACTAGGAATAAAAAATGAAAGTAGTTATAAGATCTCGAGTATAAGTTACCTTATATTTGCGCACACTAAATCATCCAATCAGCTGATCCTCCACATTACATATTTACAATTCCTTGGTTCCTTTTTCAGTCACTGCACAACGTGGTAGCGAGTGCATGTCGGTAGGTGGATCTGCAGGCAGAAATGCTGAACTCTGTCATTTCTTGATGGCGATGATAGATACCAATTCCAGAATAGGTCCAGCTCTTTATCCAACCATCCGAGGCATTAGCATCTCGGAAAACGGCACCAAAAGCCCCTCTCAGCACCGGCACAATAGACAGCTTTTACATGAGCAGTTGATAGTTTGGTAGCTCGTCCCCGATTGACTCATTGTTCCACCTTTCTATACATGCCAATCACATTTTACGCCTGCTACACAGTTCCAATCCCGAGGGGAACCACAACAAGTTTTAAATACAAAATAACTAAGACCCCTAAGTGAAGGTCAGTAGCTTACATAACAGTAACAAAATATATTAAATAAAACAGAACATTTGCACATATTGACATTTCTACAAAAAATTATTCACCCAAATTCCAAATATATACAATAAGTTTTGTCTCCCTCCATATCAGACAAAGAATTTAAATGATAGATACACTACATTGCATAGAATCAAACCATGATATGAAAGTTTTTTACGTAGAAAAGAATAACCACTCTCATGGTATCGATTCGATCCGACAACATTTACAGAAACTCAACGCTGCAATATTAAATAGAACAAAATAAAATAATAAATCAGTAGAGTATTAGAGCTATGGTGCTACAGTTGCAATGGTGATAAGGCTGATGTCCCAACAGTGAAATGGAGAACAGTGAGAGGGACAGATAATGTTTGTTGGGTTACAATATGTGAGCGTGTACCTTTAAATCTGCTACCAAGGTTTTCTTGTCTGCTCTGAGCTGTATCGAAAACTTCCCCTAGAGAAGTCTAGGCAGTCTGTTTTCTTTTCCGTGAATTAGAGCACATCCCATGTTTTTGCAATGGGCGTTTTGCGATATCCAGTACCTCATCTCCTTAAATATGTCTCTCCAGAACCCATCGCCTCCGGTCACCATTTTAAAACTCCATTCAGTTCCCAGACGCTGCCTCGGTAACTCGTAATGTTCTTTCCCGTTAGTGCAGTTCGACGTTGATTAAGTATGAGCAAGTCATTACATACGTTCCTTAGATCATTCGGGAGTGCTTTGTTTCATATTACTGAAATGAGTTAATATCAGTGAGGACTGTATGATCATGAACTTTGGCTTTTTCAGGCCGGAAGCGAGCATGTAACTAATTACGTTCGTTGTCTTGCTTGCTGATGGTTTACATAAAATATCCTAAATTTACGTTTCGATCTGAAAAATTTCCCACGTTCCGTACAATTTTAAGTATACTCGTGTTATGAGCCACGTTTGAAGACTGATAGCCAGTTAGCAACTATTCATACCAGATTATTGCCTTCCGCAATCTTCCACTTACTAATAGCATCAATAAGTGAACAAGCTCAAACAACCCGATAGTTTATTCTCGCGCTTTGAGGGATGACTTGGCTTGTAGCTTGAAGACCACACGTGAAATAAATTATGAGAATACAAGTTCAAGGTATTCGGTTGTGCAGATCATTTGATGTGACACAGAAGAAATCCCGTTTTGAGTAATATTGCAGAATTAGTTTAATAAGAAATGGAATTTCTGAACTATAATTGAAAAGCTCTGGTTTGGACCTTGATGTGATGATGATGATTAGTGTTTTAGGGCGCACAACAGCGAGGTTATCAGCGCCCGCTGGACCTTGCGACGTGTGCAACTCACTCCATGAAGTACAGTGGTTGTTGAATGCTTCATCGACGTATTTAATCCAGTGTGGGCTACATAAATCTTACTTTTCGAAGTATTTGCGCCTTTTCCTTCTACCTCCATTTCAAAGTTCATGCACTGTCTAGTACACTTCAGTCTGTCGTCCCACATGCTGCCAATTTAAGTAAGGGACTGTCATTTCATTTGTGATCGGAACTACTTTGTGTATTCAACATGAGTTACGTTTCCCGTAATAAACCGTCAGGGTTATTGCAATCCGTTTTACCAGTTTTAGCACGTCAATTCACCACTTCCTACTTCTGAGAAAATCAGCTCCGCCAAAAGGTTTTTACATTCATGAAATACAAGCTACGCCCGCGAGAAGTCGGACCGGATCATAGGGATTGTTTACGTTGCTCCATTTTGTTTAAGGGTTTCTGATAAATCAATTCCGACCGGGCGGCCTTGCACACACGGGAGACGTTCATCGTATTTATAATACTATGTTACAATGCGATCCGATAACCGGAAAACAAACCATGTAATCTTCAATCTTAAAACTATTCTATTATCATCATAATACTGAGAGATTAACAGCATAGGGATTTGAGATAAGGTCAAACAGCTCAAAGATGGAACTCGAATTGCGGTCCTCGCAAGCACTGTTATAATTTTTTACCAAGCAACATGAATAGCATAGAGTTTATACATCCCTTGCAAAAGTACGCTTTTGTGCAGCAACTTATTTCTCCTTAAATTTGCGGTACATAAGTTGCTTTTGTATGGAAACAGTAATACAGATGACTCATATTGACTTACTTCTGCATCTGGTATTTAACAACTTCTTTCGTTTGACCGTCTTTGGAGTACTTCGAATCAGTTTCCTGTGTCTGTATGTGTTCTTTCAGTGCCCAGTATTTCTTCACAGTTTTTGATGTTTTCCTCTCTTCTTCCGAGGTAATGTGTCTGGGGTTTTGTGTAACTTTGTCGTGGAAACTTATATTTTCATCTTCAGTAATTAATTAAGCTGTTCGAACGTTTAGTGATTTTCTCAAATCTTTAATTTATCTAGGTCCTTCTCAGTTTCCTTAGACCAGATGAGTGTCATTTTGTGGTTATGTTAATCTGTTAGATTTCATTCTGAGAAGATGCCATAGATACTTTTACTCCATTTTCGCATTGTATCTGAAAGTTTTTCTATTTTCTTGTATACAGTTTCCATTTTGATGTATACTATCCTATTATCTTCGAGTTTTGGGTCCTATGATTTTCCTTAAAACTTTTCTTTCCCTTATCTCAGGTTTCTCCATTTTTATCAACAACACACAATCGTATCTTAAAAATGGGTCTCCACAGTATGATTCCGCGAATGTGAGAACCACAGTTTTCATATTGTTAATATGATTTGGGGTTCAATGACTTTCTGAATGGATTCAACTCTCCGCCGTTTTATGTAATGCTATATTTTTCAATACACGAATACAATTTTGGCACTTACGGCACTGTCAAGTGCTTAAAACAGTGCCCCAGCATAAGTAAAAAATATCTTTATCCAAATATCGTGATAATCACAAAAAGATACGGTTTGAATTCGTCCTTTATAGAGACGTTATCAGAATGGTAATGCAGTTCGCAGCAGAAGTCTTCCAAAGAATTCGACGGGGAGCCTGCAAGAAACGGCCCGTTTGCTCTCTGCCTCCCAGTGCTGACGGTCTGTACGTGCTCCAACTAAATTCGACCTATTTGCTCTGCAACGTCTGGCGACTTTAAATCAGAAACGTATTTTTCTGCGCAAATTAGAGAATTCTGAAGAAGCCGAACTCCTGCAGCTCATCGTTATCATCGCTTACATAGATACAAACTTTCTTTTGATGAGGACTAACACTGGCAGCTCTGAGAGTATTTCACTGTGACGGTAAAATTGCAAGTTAATTGGGTAGCTTCGGTTATAGGTCTCAGTTATTAGTTTTGCAGACACACTCGGCAGGACTAGTATGTGGGATTGCCTGTCATTTTTCTGTAGCTGTAAAAAGTAAAGTCCTATCACATTGTCACGTACGTGATTCTAAAGAGTAGGTTCAGCCGCCTGATTGGAAAGGTTTCTCTACCCTTAGCGCACGTAGTACGAAAATTGTGTGTTTACGAGTTATCTGCTAAGTGTAGGTGACTGTAAAGGGTGCGTATACTGTCGTGTTAAGCATATGTTCGGTGATAAGGAAAGAACAGAGGGGGTGAAAACCGATGCCAGCATGTAGACTTCTCACCTCCAATAGCACCCATGGGGCCTCTGAGCTTAACCCCTTAACCCAAGGGACCGATTACCATTGAAAGTGTTTGGGACACTATGGAGAAGTTGGATTTAATACAGAAAACCGACAGATAGTCTGCTGATGAGGAATATTTACGCCACAACCCCTCTTCCGCCTTGCCTTGACGGCTAAGGGAAAGCAACTAGTAGCGCGTGGAGTACCCAGACGGTTACCTATCCAAGTACCAGCCACTCTCATCGTTGCTTAACTACGTTATATGACAATAAATGTTATATTCAACGAGGCACGGTGGTTGGAGTCCCTCCATTGCGCTGAGGCGTCAATGGAAGTGGTGTATGCATGCAAATTCAAATAAAGAGATACGTAAACAGGCAGAATAAGGTGCTGCGGTCGGCAACGCCTATATAAGACTACAACTTTCTGGCGCAGTTGTTCCATCGGTTACTGCTGCTACAATGATACATTATCAGGATTTAAGCGAGTTTGAACGTGGTGCTACAATCCTCTCACTAGCGATGGGACATTGGCATATCCAAGGTAGCGATGAAGTAGGGATTTTCCCTTACGAAAATTTCACGAGTGTACCGTGAATATCAGGAATCCCGTAAAACATCAACTCTCCGACAAAGCAGCAAGAACGGAAAGAACGTGACAGAAGTGCAATCCTTTTGAAATTTGAGGCAGATTTCAATGCTGGGCCACCAGCAAGTGTCAGCGTGCAAATCATTCAATGAAACACCGATGTGGGCTTCCGGAGCCGAAAGCGGATTCACGTTTACGGGTATGGAGACAATCCCATGAATCCATGGAGTCTGCATATTAGAAGGGGGTTGTTCTAGCTGGTGTAATGGTGTGGAGGGTGTGCAGTTGGAGTGAAACGGGACCCCTGTTACGTCTAGATACTACTGTGACAGGTGACACGTACACAAATATCCTGCCTGATAATCTGCATTCACTCATGCCCATGTGCATTCCGACGGACTTGGGCAACTCCAGCAGGACAATGCGACTTCCCAGAATTGCTACAGAATGGTTTCAGGAACATTCTTGTGAGTTTAAACATTTCCGATGGCCATCGAACTCCCTGTAGATCTACATTATTGAGCTTGTCTCGGATGCCTAGCAACTTACTGTTCAGAAAATACCTTAACCCACTCGTATTCGTAAGGATTTATGGACAGTCATGAAGGATTCAGTGTGTCAGTTCCCTCCAGCACTACTTCAGACGTTAGTCGAGTCCATGACACGTCGTGTTGTGGCATTTCTGCGTGTTGGCGGGAGCCCTACTATATATTAGGCAGGTGTACCCGTTTCTTTGGCTCTTCAGTGTATTACACAACGTTACCTTAGTCGTATTCTGGGTCTGCAACGAATTATCACCTGAAGAATGTACATCTCATTAATTCAATACAGTTACTATAATGAAATGCTAAGGAGAACCATTACAGGGTTCTATAAAATTAATTGCATTTTCCTTCGCTACTTTGCAGAGCATGGTACTCTTAAATACGATACGTTTCCAATTTTTTGTAATATTATATTTAATTGGTCACGAGACAGTTTTTCAATTCCTGATACACCTGAAGATGGCCCAGGACGCCGAAAGTCAATTAGTGGCCAATTAAATATGAAGTAGCAAATCAACAGGTATTTTTTTTTAAACTTTGTGATTGACTCGTCACCAGAACATCTAACAATGGAAGTGGAATTATTCTTACACAGTACGGTGTCACGTGTGAGCTGTTCCAGGTACTCTATATGTACTGTGTATGAGGAATTCCACCTTTATTTTAGAAACGAGTCAGTAAATGTGAATTACTGAACATCAAGTGAATAATATATTTCTAGCCACCCTAATCAAAAATGTTACAAGTTTTAAAAAAAATTAAAAAAATATTGGACGACTGTCGCAGTCCTCCTATTCCAGGAAAAATGAGGGAATAAAAAATGAGGATTTTTTTTAAAGTCATAAACTGCAGTATTGATTTTACGGTTTAGGCGTTTAATCACTGTGTATACGGTTTTTATTGGTCTCTTGATGGAATTATGCGCCGGCCGGTGTGGCCGTGCGGTTAAAGGCGCTTCAGTCTGGAACCGCGTGCCCGCTACGGCCGCAGGTTCGAATCCTGCCTCGGGCATGGGTGTGTGTGATGTCCTTAGGTTAGTTAGGTTTAATTAGTTCTAAGTTCTAGGCGACTGATGACCTCAGAAGTTGAGTCGCATAGTGCTCAGAGCCATTTGAACCATTTGGAATTATGTTATTCTTATCGTTTTAGAAAAGCGAAATGCTGATAACTACGATACGAATTACAGGCTAAAGTAGCAGTTTTATGTACCGTATTAATCTTGGGTACATTTTTATATCTTAATGATTTTCGCTGGTCGCGTTTCTGTCTATGTAGGTGAAATTCTGTGAAGATTTTTTCCTTCGATGATCAGTTTCAACAGTTGTTTATTGATATTTGGTGCTTCACTTGTACGTCAGAAAACATTCAGTGAATGATCGAATGTAGTTATTGCTCACTAAATATGTACAAATACTCAGTGGAAGTAAACCTTTCGTCTATAGGTAAATATAATTTAATTCACGCAACCTACAAATATGAGGAACTTCAATTTAAACAAATTGTTTGAACAGTAAGTGAGTAAATGCAAACCAATATGTTGAAGGGAACCGCCTATAGAAAAATACCGTTTCTGTACTTGTATGTTAATTTAATTAAAATAATAAGACTTATAGTACGTCAGATCTCTCGGACGATTATTCGACCATAGCGTGGGGCTTCTGTCACTTCTGACGCTGTAATTCACTAATTTTTCATCTAATGAGCCAACAGGTAAGTAAACAGGATATATTTCACTGGCTACATACCAGCATGGGTGTGCGCAAACATGTTCATTAATCACGTGAATTTTGTGTTGAGGTGCCAGTCATTTATCACACGTTTCCGATACTGGAAGCGTACCTTATGCGGTTTACGCTGTAACCGCACGTGTTCCATTCCGTACCCATCGTATTCCTAGAGCTGTAGAAGCCTGGAGCCTTCTCTTTATTTCATGACGTTTTATTGTACGCATATCCTTTTATGTGCTTTCACTCCGTACGACTTGAAATTCGAAGCTAAACTTTTTGTGTGAACAATTTGTATTAATTACTCTTCAGTAAAAGCCTTACAACTACGTCACTATTATTTTGAAGGAAATCTAATTTATTATAAATTTGAGTAGAGGACGAGAATATCCACCTCAGTGAATATATATAACACGTCGTAAATGTGAAATAGTCAGGGTTGCATGGTAATCTGCCGACATAATATGATGCGGTGGCAGTAGAAAATTAAATTTGGAGTTATTGTTAAACCTAGTGGTTATTAGACTGAAATTATGCAGAACAATATCAGCAGCTAAATGGTGGGTACTTTAATCAAGTTTTAATGAGCATTTCGTGGGTGGCCGCCGATGTGGGACAGATGCATGTCGACTATGTCACGTACTTTGGCGTCAGAAAAGTATTAATTTGCTCTGCGATTGGTTGTACCAGTTTAAGAACAATGTTATACCAGATTTTACAGTGATAACATATCTAATGATAGAGAAAAAATAGAGTTAAAAAATTTGGAGTTAAATATACGACTAGGTATTGTAACTCCGTAATTGGACGATTTCCCTTTAATGAGCGGTCACCAATCCCTATGCATAGCTTCACACGAAACACAAGAAACAATTTGCATATTAAAAGAAAATTTTTGGATTAGACCTACAAGACTGAGGTAGGGAAACAAAGGTACATTTATTGTATCAGACAATTATATATATATAAATGATTTTCAGGAGGCGTATTCGTTCTTCAAGGAATGTGAAACTTGTTGTTTTTATTCGATGTTTCACTCAAAGTGAATCTCAGTACTTGCACAAAAGGATGAACTACTCCGTCGATATTACAGCAGATATGCGACCAACGCCGAACCTTTTTAATATGAAAATCGTAGGTAGTCCTACACGAGAGTATATTTCAACAGATTTTCAAAGCTTTTAGTGGTATGGTCTTCATAGGAAAATTATTGTGTTAGAAATGTTACCCACTATGTAGAACAGAGCAGTGCATTTATTTTGCATCTTGCTTCTTATAGCTCACCTTTGTTGAGGAACAGCTTGTGAAAGCCCTATTTCGCTGCATGTCAACATTCTTCCTACCACTCATCTCGTTCTCCTACAATGACCTTACTGCTCCTTAAAAATTTATCCGCCATTTGTTCTTCTTTTTCATACGAAGTAAACTACTATACACTTTTAACCTCGTAGTCGGTTATTTAATCTCAACATTGATGTAGTTGTCGTGGTCTTCAGGCCGAAAACTGGTTTGATGCAGCTCTCCATGCTAGTCTCTCAGGTGCAAGCCTCTGCATCTCCGAGTTGCAAATGCAGCCTATACCCTTCTGAATCTTCGTACTATATTCATCTCTTGGTCACCCTCCTGCGATGATGCTCTGTGATGCTCAGCTATGGCTACAAGAGGTGGATCATGTATGGAATCGCCGCTGTTTTGTAGCTCATCGTGGTTTGTACAGCGTTGCGTTTTTTTCTGATGTCGCCGATGTGTTGGTGTTGATAGCGATGCCAATGCTAGTGTTCTTGTTAAACTGTCGTTCGCCGGCCTCTGTCTGTATCCGTGTGTGTTACGTGCTGTAAAGGACACTCATGTTTTATTAAAAGTTAAAATTGTGAAGCTTCTCGTCATTGCAACACTGCTAAATATGTACTGCATTGACAGCGCTGGGGTTTCGTATTGGATGGTTCCAAATTTGTGAAGTTTTTGATTTCAAATTGCTACCGTCTGATTCTGTAAAGTATAGTGTTCTAGTTCCGCCAAGGCTTTGTCAAGACTGATGTGTGCAAAGCAAACTGATGTACATGTCATTTATGTTTTTTTCAGAATTTTGTGTTGGACATTTATTTTAAAGGATTTCTTGTCTGCTTGTAAAATTAACTTTAGCTGCACTAAAGTTAGTCTACCTGTCGTTCATGAGTTTTTATTCTGTAAGCGAATATATATTTTTAAAAAACTGATTATTGTTTGTAGATTAATATTTGTCATGACAGTTTTTGTTTTTATGTTGATAGTCGATACAGGTACACATATTTTGGTGCCAGCTGTAAGGTAAAGTAACTATATACTTGCGGTTAACCGTCATTATGTACATTGAGTGTTCATCTTAAATGAAGACGCTGAAATAACTCTAAAACTACAAATCGTTTTGTACCCCGCCTGGAAGGATGCGCTTGGGTAGGAGCAGGAGGAGGAAAATTGCGTCGGTACTGCCGTGAGTAAAGGTGGTTTACTGGAGCAAGAAAGAATACATAACTTTGTACAGATGTGAGGGCTTAGACCCGTCGTATGTAGAGCAAAGCTGAAGCGAAGTGTCCTGGATGTCTGCACTTGATGAAATGGGCTAAAGCAGTCGCGGAGTTCCTAGACCTCGACAGCGCCGGCTAGAGGGTGCTGTGTCGGTGTCTCTCGTAGTGCCAACCTAGCAGAGCGGAAATACGTTGTGGTGTCGTAGCTATCGATACCACACATCGGATGAAAAAAAGTTATAATTCCACTTTATTTGCCTAGGATATGATCATGCAACAACACCACACGCTGCCCACCATCCACCCATATTATTTGCAGATTGCGATTTTACGAAAAAATATACATACGTTTTATCTGAAACTTTTTCCTCGTTTCGCCACAGATGGCGCTGTTATCAGAGGAACAGAAATGAGTACAAAACCGAAATTTTCGACATGCTGCTCGATGGCCCTTGGATATCTAACAATACGTCGGATCCCACCTCCATGCACCTCCATGCTGTGAGATTGGGCAAGTCACTATTGCCACAGATCAGTATTTCGTAACTTTTAATTGGAAAACCCATTCGCAACATTGTATTCCTCTGACATATAGAACAGACGACTGCTCGACCCGCCACCATGGTCATGTAGCGAACTGGACGTATAATGACAAGCAGGACATTGCAACCGAATCTCACGTATCGTGTAGTCGTGGCTCTAAACATTACAATACTTGTGCAGTGATTATTGCCAGCACACGTACCCATCATTTGGATAACGTACATGCAAGTGGACGATGAATGTTGCAACCACAGAAGAAAGAATGGAAATGATTACAGAGACTGTGGGAAAAATGTTCACGGTGCTTATGTTTTGTGTGCCGAGGGTTTTCCTGAGAAATTTCGCTGTCTTAAGTTCTTTTACAAGGTTGTGAACGCCTTTATGTCTGGTGGCAGCACACAGAACGGCAAACGGAAATGAACCAAACGTGTAACGGGAGAAGATAAAGAAGTAGGTGTACTAGCAGCAGTGCACCACAATCCGCAGTTAAGCACCCGGCAATTACACCGCGACTCCGGTACGCCGTAGGTAGTGTTGTCACAATACTGCACCGTCACAAGTATCATGCAAACGACGAGTCTCTGCATCAACATCTACATGGCGCCGCATTTCCATCACCGGGTAGTGTTTTGTGAACGGGCACGCCAACAAATGCAAACGAGGTACTACTTTCGGATGACCTACATCCACAAATCATGGTAGCGTTAACCGGCATTACATGCATTAGTGGAGTGTAGACAATCCCCACTTATTACGGCAGCATGGCCATCAACATCCTTGGTCGGTAAACACATGGAGTGACATCTTGGGCAACGAACTCATTTATCGGTATTTTATCGGCAGCATATTGAATGGACGCTAATATCGAACGTTTTTGGAACAGGTACTACCAGTACTACTGCGAGGTGTTGCCCTGTAAGTTCGATAACGTATATGCAAATGTAAATGGTGTCTGTTTTTTCGGACATGTCTGAAAGAACAGATTTCATTGATGACCTGCAGCCGCATAGAACGAAATTAAAACTATATATTAATACCTTCAGCTGCTGACGGGCGTTACTATATATCAACGGGGACGGGTGAAAATGGGTGTCTCGACCGGGATTCGAACCAGAGATCTCCTGTGTGGATACATACATATTACCCGAACTCTTACGGGACTTCATAAGAATGTCTTCCACGAGTTATTAGTGTATTGGGTAGGGACACTACGAAGTTTAGGTGTGGACATGTAAGGTGAGAATGTGGGTTTCGCGGGAGGTCTGCGCGAGATAGTGCCTGCAGTCGCACTATCCTCTGTGCCCCCGGTGGCTCAGATGAATAGAGCGTCTGCCGTGTAAGCAGGAGACCCAGGGTTCGCGTCCCGGTCGGGGCACATATTTTCGCATGTCCGCGTTGATATATATGAACTCCCGTCAGCAGCTCTAGGTATTAATATATAATTCTATTTCGTTCGATAATGTATGTGGTTTCAGCGTAACAGTTCCAACACATTACGCAGTAGAAGCACGGCAGGTATTAGAGCGTGCATACACTGGTCGATAGATGGGCAGGCGTGGCCCTACTGATTGGCCCGCTTGGTTACCGGATTTGATGTCACCGGATATCCTTCTGTGGGGATATTTAAACAATAAGGTGACCAGCAAGTGCCAGCAGGCCGTGAAGACATTGTCGACCGCATCGTAAATGCCTGCGCTGAGATTTATTCTGTCCTGCGTAAGGTCATCTGAAAAGCGGGGTCACTAACTTTTTGAAGTTTGTGGCTGTACGTTTGAATACTTACTCTGATTGGTTAATTAAGGTAGCATCCGCTTCGAGTAACAATCACTGTGGCGCGTCGAGTCGGAGGAAATTAACGTTGCGAATAGTGTTTATAACTATACGTCATAAAATATTACTTGAGTAGTGATAACAAAACTTGCAGCTGTATTTGAATCTAATGTCGTATCTTCTTTTTAACCCTGCAGTGCTCGCGTGGATTACATGTGTAATATGTAATTCAAATAAATTTGGGTGTCCAGAAGCGAGCTTCTGTGTACTTTGGATAGATTGCTGAACGACCCTCTCAGTGCTGTGCGAGCACCGGTCACGTGTGGTTGCCTCACAGTACCTGTCAAAGACGGCCGTCTACATCTGTAGTGTGCGCGATCTGTTAAGTAGGTATTTTCGAAAACCATTTCATTTTCTTAATCCGTTTTTCCACTTATTTGTTGGAATACATATTCCATCTATTCATTATCGTTTCACAATATAAAAATATTTAAAATAATAGTAGAATTTCATTGCATAATGGATCAGAGTCAAGAAGCTCAGATTATGGCATGGCTGAAGGAGACGGAGGATAATGAAGATATTCCAGACTCAAGCTCTAACCATGAAGATGAGGTTTAGGAAGAGCAGGACTATCAGTCTGAGTCAGAGCAAGAGGGAGAAGTACCACCAGAGGCAACTGAGAACAGTCCTGAATTTTCATGTGATGAATCATCACAGACAAGCAGACAGGTTGAGTTTTATACTGGTGTAGATGACACAATCTGGTCGAAGACTCCTCCTTATAATATAGGAAGAACTAGAACTCAAACCACAGTATGGTTCTACTGGTCCTAAAAGAACCGGACGACACAAAACTACTACCGATGATTGCATGTTCCTTTTTTGGACGATAATATCATTTATCCAATAGCCAAACACACTAACATAAAAATAGACCACATCAAGAACAATTTTTCTAGAGAGAAAGATGCTAAACATACAAAGCCAACTGAAATATAGGGACTTATTGAGATTGTGTTGATGAATGGAATGCTGAAAATAAGCCGATCGAGCACAAGCCAAATGTCTAGCCACATAAAACATACCGGAATTGACGCAATTTATGTCTCAGCAAAGATTTAAATTTCTTTTTAGGTGATATAAATGATAGTGAAGTGCATGCAAAAATAGACAAACTGGCCGCTATACGTGAAATATTTGACCCTTCCCTTACGAACTTTGAACAGTACTTGTTCTGAGTGCTGAAATGACTTTGGATGAAAAACGTTTGGCATTCAGGGGACACTGTAGGTTTAAGCAGTACATTTCGAGCAAGCCCGAAAAATGTGGAGTGAAGGTATTTGCACTTGTAGATGCTCACTACCTCTATACTTTCAACTTGGAAATATATGCAGGCAAACAACAGGAAGGGCCATAACGCTTGAATAACGAAATAAGTGATGTGGTAATACAAGTCTTTCGTCCTTTGTTTTACAGAACCATCAATATAACAATGGACAATTGGTTCTCTTCGCTTCATGTTGCCAGGCAGCTATCTGAAAATAGAACAACCACGGTTGCCACAGTACGGAAGGACGAAAGAGAAGTGCCCAGGGAATTTTGTGTGGCGAGAGGAAATCCAATAAATACATCAAATTTTGACTTCCACCTACCTTTGCACATTGGTTTCTAAAAAAGTAGTGATTTTGATGTCAACAATGCACAATGACGCAAAAACTGACGCCAATACAGGATCTAAAGAGAAACCAGAAATAATAACGCACTGCAATCGTACAAAGAACGGTGCGGATCTAGTTGATAAGATGTGTATGCTTTATGATTTATATAGAAATTCAAGAAGATGGAGTCTTACTGTTTTTTATAATCTGCTGAAACTTAGTGCCATCAATGCACTTTGCATTTACACAGAGAACCTAAACTGCACTGTTACTCGACGTCGAGGTTTTCTTATTGACCTGCCTTTGTCTTGGATGACACATCTGGCTCAGTGGAGATTAGACAAAAAATGTTGCCAAGAAGTCTGTCCTCCAAAATCAAGGACTTTCTTAGCACTCCTCTCGTGGAAAGTTAGCCAGCAACTTCGGAAATGACACAGAGGTGTACTGTGGAAGATTAAGAAATAGAAGTACAACTAAAGCGTGTTTGCTCTTATCATTCCAAGATCTGTATTTCTTATTCATAAAATTTTGATTAGCTTTGTTTTTACACAAATATGTGTTTCGTGAAAGTAAATCAAAGCCAATGACGCTCTCTTCCTTAAAATTGTGACGTGCTGTGAAATGTTTGTTGTTTTCTCAAGTATGAGGTCGTATGTATACTTTCGCGGCAGTTTTTAATAAACATTACTAAGTGCCACGCATAAAATACTCAATAAAAATATCTTACAATTCAATGGCCTCTTTTTTTTTTAGTTGAGAAAATGTCATACATATGTAGTCCATGCGACCACTTACCTTTCTTTTTACAGCGCGACCACTGCACGGTTAACACATACTACCAGTTATCACAATACATTATGTGACCTTCAAGCTCCAACTGCTACCGACTGTCCAAAACATGTTCAAACGACCATGCTGGGCTTGTTGTTGCTACGCAAGGTGAGGAATGCAGTTAATTTTGGCCCTTTGAATGCGATTCTGTTAATTGCACATGAGAAGGGTTGTGGATGGCAAGTTATGTTCGGGGCCTGAAGATGACACCATGTGGTCGTAACTGGTAGCATGTCTTAAAAAGAATAAACGACGTCAGAGTTAAATACAGCCGCCGGTTTTGTTAAGAGGTCTGGTTTTTGGCCTGTTTCAGCTCTGGTATGTAGGTTAGTTCGCGGTTGCTACTTGGGTCGGTGTGTGAAAACTTGCAATGAAAGTAATCATGAGCTACAAGTAAATGCATTCTATACTGCCGCTTAGCGTATTATTTAAACACCAAAAACTCACATTTGTACTAAGCCATTACGAATGATAGGATTCAACATGCTCTGTACTGTGTGGCATCCAGTCTCGATTCATGTGCGCCAGAATTCGGTTTCTCTTTATAGCACTTCCGAATTGTAGATGAATTATATAAATCTCCTTTTCAATAATTCATTTAATAACGATTTTTGGTATTTTCATAAGTTTCTCAAATACTTTGTGGATAAATTCCATGTTATGTAGGTGCATAGACTGCCACATGGTCCTTATAGTGTGAGCTGAGTTTTGAGTAGAAATAATCAGTAACTTGAACAATAATTCACTGGATTTATTTACATACCACGTTATGAATTAAACCGATAGCTGAAATTTAACGAATCTGTCTACAATTCCATGTCATCATAAATTTATAAATGAAACACTGATAGGGATTTTACCTTGTAAATTTGTCTTATACTAACGCATTTATTAATTTAGAGTTCCTTGGACAGTCAGCCAACATCTATTGAGAAAAAAGACTATTAGTAACCTGTTCAAATGAATCTTTCAGGATTTAAGTAAGTTTGCACTGAGGTCTTCGTGGCAGTACCGATTTCTCGGGATTTATGCAGTGTTTGTTCTATTATTCACTTTCTAAGTCTTTGTAAGGAAAGCTACTGAAGTCACAATTTCGAGCTAAGTAAGACCGCTGCACAGGCTTCCTCTATGACAGGGTGTATTTACATATTTCGTATATCAGATGGTGAGGTCGTTAACGTGCATCAGGAAGATATTTTAAATGTTCCTTTGAGGCCACAGATTAATGGTTGCAGCAAGTAAGTGATCTCTATTTTCACGTTGTTAAAATAAAATCAGAGAGAGTTAAACTGGTCTTTCATTGGTCAGTATTCGAACATTACAAGTGGATATTTCGGTCAGGGTAAGTTTTCGTTGTTATACTTACATGTACTTAGAATTTCAAAAACATGAAGGGAATTACATTTTCGCAGGGCCCGACTTGTTCTCGAGTTTTGGATCTTTCGATTACACTGCTAGTTACAGTCTCAAATTACGTCGGTCAAGATTTCACATTTTCTCTCTGTGTTTATTAACTTTGCACAGTATTACCAGGTTCTGAGGGTCACCTGTGATGCATAGTGCAACTTTTACTTATACACTGTTCGTTTATACACCTTCTTGCAGGAAATATTATCATAGGGGAAATGTTTAAGATGTGCTGTTGAAATGTGTTTGGTGATTGTCAGATAATTTTGAGAACCATTCCTTATTACATGAAACACAGCCAACATTTGGAACGGTTCTTCTGTAATATGTATTATATTTTTAAATTATTCTTGGATTTAAGCACCGCAAACTAAAAGTTTATGTGAGGGAAACTGAATAAAAATTTATGTACGGTTGTCGTAAATGTGAGAGAATTTAATTATTCGTGGAGCTTTAGCACTGTCATATTCCTTGTCAGTATTTTGTTTGTGAAGAGTACATACTTTTGTGATGATCGCATACTATTATGAAGTCCCTGTATGTTTATACTCGTAGATGCAAGTCTTTGTAATTACATGTTCTTTTTCAATTCCTGGGGTGACGCTTTTTTTTTTTTTTTTTTTTTTTTTTGGCTTTGAGTCGTGTCACCCGACTGATTTGATGCTGGCAGCCAAAAATTCCTATCCTGTGCTGATCTCTTTATCTCAGAGTAACACTTGCAGTTTAGTTGTTCAGTTGTTTGTTGGATGTATTCCAGTTTCTGTCTTCCCCTTCAGTCTTTAGCATCTACAGCTTCCTGTAGCATCATGGACTTTATTCCCTTATATGTTAAGACAAGTCCTATCACCCTTACTCTTCTTCTTTGTTTTCCATATTTTCCTTTATTCACCGATTCTGCGGAAAACCAACTTATTACTTGCCTTATCAGTCCATCTAATTTTTCACATTTTTTGCAGCATCACACGTCAAATATTTTGATTCTCTTCTGTTACAGTTTCCCCTCTGCCCATTATTACTGTGCAAAGTTGTGTTATGAACGTACATTCTCAGAAATTTCTTCCTCATATTAAGGCCTATGTTCGGTACAGGTAGACCTCGTTTGGCGAAGGAAGCCCTCGTTGCCTGTTCTATTCTTCTTCTTATGTCTTCCTTGCTTCGTCCGTCATGGGTTATTTTGTTTCCAATAGAGCAGAATTCCTTAACTTTGCCTAATTCGTGGTCAGAAATTTGATGTTAAGCTTCTCTACATTATAATTTCTGCTGCTTCTCATTACCTTTGTCTTTTACTGGCTTCGTACGGTAGAGTAACGAAACATTTCTGCTCTGACTGCGTAGGAAAAGTTTGTGCTAATGAGTAACAGATTTTGGGGAAATAATCGGGTAAGTAAGCTGTTTGCAGGGACAGTGCTGAAATTATTTTTCTTTTTCTCTGTTGACTGTACTTTCTTGTCTTGTCTTGTCCTGTGGAAGTGACCTTGTGTAATGTGCAGTTAAGGTAGAATTCATTGTCATACAGTGCGGTTAATGTACGTATTGTTCATCATCTAAGACCAAGCTAAAAGATTTTGTGTCATATTTATGTTGAAGACTATAGGTCGTAGCTTTGCAATATGTACTTGGAACCGGAAGTATATAAATTTTCATTGAAATTTGATGGCAACGTGAACAGGTATTTTTGTAAAATGGTATAGTTATGAGGGACGTTATCAGGAATCTGTTTCATACCTTTATACGTGTACATCGTATTTTCATTGTATTTTTATCTCAACGTGGAGAAGGTTTTCCTATCTCATTTGGCAGAGTACTGAGCGAGTCTGGTCAAAGCTTTGTTTCTCTGAGTTATTTATTCTCCTGCAGTGTAAATTTGTATTTTAATGCGTGCATTTAGATGTCTCGGAACTACATTTGAAAATTACCTTTTAGTTTTAGTAGTTCTGAGAAATATAATTGTGAACATGTAACGGACATTATACAGAATAGAGGGAATCAAGTAAGAAGCGCGTGCAGTATCTCACAAAGAATAATGTGGACGGTGGTGGGTTTTAGAATAGTAAATTTGGAATACGTTTGAAACCCCTCTTACCCTCTCCCAGAGCTTTTTGAACAGAGGGAAACTAAGAGGAAGGTTGGATTTTGAGTAATTTACATTCCACTGGAGGATTATAACTACATTTTATAAAACACTAATTGTTTATTTAACTACCATGGGGTTGACTTAATGAAGTACTGAACATTTTAGCTGTTAGTTGGGGCAACTTGTACTCTTGCTATCATTAGGAAAATTAATCTAATAAATATTCCGTATTGTGGAGTAATTACTTAAACTCCATTATTACAAAGAAAATTCAATATTTTCCATGTCACGTTTCATTCGCTTCAAATTCTGATTTTACAGAATTTTTGTGCTTCTGAGAAGATAATTTCAGTTCGCTGTCTTACATTCTACTAGTGTGGATTTAAAGAGAGTTTTTGGAGGTTAACTGGAGGAATTACTTGGTCTTTAACTAGATGAGGGACTTGAGAAATTTTTCTCAGTTTAGTATCTGGTACGTTGGTCTGTCTTCATTCACTGCGTTTCCTATTACTCATTATCTGGTGGAGCAGCCTACAGTAGATCAAAGAGAGACGAGAAGCAGTGGTTTTGCGAAGAGTCAGGACAGAAATGCGAATACAACATTAGAAATGCACTGTCTACTGCCGCTAAGGTGATGTGCACATTCTTGTGACTCAAAATGCCAGTTGGTCAAATAGGAAATGTTGATGTTTGTAAAGTTGATTTTGCAACTGAAGATACTAGTTGTGTGACTATAAATGAAGTTGTGAGTGAGTCTGCAGCAGCCTGTGCAATTGACTGTACTACTGGTTTTGGTATCTCAGCATTTGCTTCAGCTGCTTCTTCTGCCTCTTATGTTCAAGTTCAGCAACAGAATGTTGGATTAATTCCAAAAAGTAGTTTTTGAAGTGGCATTTATAGTTTTAATTCAGGCTTTCAGTTAACGAAATGAGATGTTTGAAGAGATAGTAAAAGCTTTTATAAAGTTACTGGATGAGAATAATATGGAACTGGGAGACACTTTAGAGGTGCGAATAGAGGCCTATCCAAGTGAGTAAATTGCGGTAACAGAGGCTAATGAGAGGGAACAATAATCTAATGTGATTGCATCAAAATTTAAAAGAGAAATTTGTATAGATTCCGGAAGATGTGTCCGAAAGATTAGATGTACTTACCACACAGTTAAGGGAAGAGTTGTATACTGATTTTTAAGTGAGGACTTCTGGTGCTGAGAAGAGTTGTCACTGTAGAGAATAGTCGAGGTCCTGCTGGATTCAAATAAAGAACAGAAGCCACAACAATGAGATTTTTGGATTTTAAGAGAAGAATAAACGAAAAATGAGGCAAATTTACTAGAGACGTTAGATGATACGACAAGTAAAGAAGTAGTTAATTAGCTTTAGGAACAAATTTCACAGTTTACAGCATTATTGAAAGGCTTCGAAAAGATATTTTTATAGTTAAAGATTAATGGAAAGGAAGAGGTGTCAGAGAATAATGAACAGGTTCAGAAAAAGACGTAAGGTGGTGGAGGAATAAATGTAAATGTCATGTGCCCAGGGCCTCCCGTCGGCTAGGGTGATCGCCGGGTGCAAGTCTTTCGATTTGACACCACTTCGGCGACTTGCGCGTCAATGGGGATGAAATGACGATGATTAGGATAACACAACACCCAGTCCCTGAGCGGAGAAAATCTCCAACCCATCAGGGAATCTAACCTGGGCCCTTAGGATTGACATTCTGTCGCGTTGACCACTCCGCTACCGGGGGCGGATGGTGGAGAAATTACCTGCTGCCATAGCACAATTAGCTGCTCGTGCCGAATAGAGCTCAATTGGCACTGCATCCTTTGGTGTTGGTTATTTCTTACTGCTGACAGTTACCTCTTTTACCAAACTGACTTTTCCTTACTGCTTCAGGATGTATCCTAACAACTGATCCCGCCTTTTAGTCAAGTTGTGCCACAATTTTTACACATATTCGATACAGAAACTTATGTTAATCAATCTCCCTATATAGTTTTCTACAATCTTCTGGTGCACCAGATTTCATAAGCTTAAATTCTGTTACAGTATATACTGATTGCCATCTGTGTTTCACTTACCTCCAAGGATTTGCTCCTAACACCCTAACAGAGGTCTTCATAATATTTGAATTTATATTCATGGTTAAGAAATTTCACCTTTACAAAAACGTTTTTCCGGACATTCCTGTTGGAATTTAAATCTTCCCCACCTTCGCATCGAGACTACTTAGCTGGCTAAATGATAAAGCTATCTCCTACGTTTAATTGTCATTTCCTTATATTTACAGGCACTGTCCCGGTTCAGCTAATATTCCAAGTACATTGCAATCTCAGGGAGACTTGCAATGTGTTAATAAAACCTCAATTATTTTAATTCTTCTCACTGAACTGTAATCCATTTTCCAAATTACTCTGTAGTTGCTGTCAAGCTGGCTCAATGAGAATATCCACGAAACTTACTGTACAGCATTCTCCTGTTTCTGAAGTTTCAAAAGGTTCAAATGGCTCTATGCACTATGGGACCTAACATCTGAGGCCATCAGTCCCCTAGACTTAGAAATACTGAAACCTAACTAACGTAAGGACATCACACACATCCATGCTCGAGGCAGGATTCGAACCTGCGACCGTAGGAGCAGCGCGGTTCCGCACAGAAGCGCCTAGAACCGCTCGTCTGAAGTTTCACTTCTGTTATACGTCACTGGCCATTGATTTTGCCTTGTTTATTTCTGCGACTATTTATAAAATCTTTGTTTATTTAATTTACTGAGTCATTGATAACAACAGTTTCACTATCATCACGTACCGATTTCATTTTACTGAGTCACTCTCACCCAACAGAACTTCAACGAAGCTGAACTGAAACTCTTAAAACAGACGTGGATGTCGTAGCTGTCAACATGTTAACATTTGCATTACTTTATACTTTGCCTTAAATATCAACGACATGTTATTCTGATATGGTGGTTGCCAAGGGAAGGCAGGATTCGATAACGATTGTGGACTGGGCCGTAAACAGTTACTATTGGTTGCCTGTTACAATTACACACAATTTATTTTAAACCAGTGATTCCAGACTCAACAATAAATAAAGAAACCACACCTTATTAATGAAGAAATAAACAACAGTGTAAATAATAGTGTTTTCAGCGAGTTACCATTTATCAAACCACCATTAAATACAGATACAACAGATAATGTTTTAAAAGCAAGCCACTACTATCTGGGCACAAGGCCTTACACCCCAGGAATGGCAATATATTAAGAATTGTTTAAAACCCTCTACAACTTACAAATTACAGGTATTGAAATATTAAAGGCATGTCGCCACAACACAGCGGACAGCATCAGACGCCAGGAATGGCAGTAAATAACGTTCTAAAGGTTTAATGCGTAAATTCTAACACCAAATTAGAATTTTAAGGCAAGCGACCACAATCATTTCTGAACGCCTTACACACCACGAATGGTAACAAAATAAGAATTGTTTAAGAACTCGTTGCAATTTCCTACTTACAGGAATTGAAATACTAAGGTAAGTCGCTACAGACACAGCAGAAGGCATCAAACGCCAGGAATAGCAGTAAATAACGTTTTAAGAGTTACTGCTAAAATACAAACACCAAATAAAAATTTTAAGGCAAATGACCACAATCATGGATAAAGGCCTTACACGTCAGGAACGGCATTAATATTAAAAAAATGAAACCTTCTGTACAGAAAATACAATAGCACAAGTTAATGAAAAAAACAAGCAACTGATCCAGACGGTGCCCCAGGAATCGACCTCCGAGAAGTTCCGGCAACAAACACTTTCGCGAGCGATGAGATAGGCAGCCAAGAGTTGCATTCACTTGACAAGATGGTAACACACACTAGTGGCAGTTTAATGAATGACTAATGATAATATTGCTGAAGCTACCTGACGTCCGATAAACCAAATGCAATGATGGAACAATACGCCACGGCCAGAACGCCCGGAACGAGAAACCAACAGAGTAGAAGAATCACCCACCGGCCCCCACGGCAGGTAACTGGGGCGTTAACGGCCACCAGGCAAGAAAAATTACCGCTGGTTGAATTTAACAAACTGTAACAAGTGGAACGCGGTAAATAGTAATAAGAAGTCGAGGAAAGATAATCAGATCCGCCTTCCCCAAGACTCCACTCGCTACTCTTCGCCTCGGCGACACTACGAGCAGCAACACGAACCCAAGTCACTGGAGAATCACGAGATATCACAATGGTGGAGGTTTCCCTACTTGGATTGAAATGAACTCATCTTAAAGTTTGCTGTATCCGGTTTACGTCAAGGTCGTGCAACCTCGTGACGACCGCCCTTCCATCCGGCGTGTTCTGGCACTCCGTGGACCTCGCTTCTCCTTAGTCCCCGACCCGGAAAAACGACGACGTCGCCCCAAAGATAGGGCAACAGTTACTACATATCGACAACCACCACTGCGGCCACTAGCGGTCAGGCAACGCTTGCGAAACTGAGTGGCCCCAGTCAACACGAGAAGAAGACAAACAACCGCAATCATGCCAACTAAACGATACCGTCTGGCCTGCAACATAGGGCGGAAACCTACAACCAGCACCAACGCGAGACGCAGCAAGGCTCATATTTAATGTTTATGTAAGGTTTGAAGTAAGATGCAATTCATAACCAGCCTAACGACTTTTGGTGTTCTTTTCACTCTCTTCCGATAACAGATAAATGAATAACAACTCATATTGCGTAGTGTTAAAATGGTCTGGAACATCCTGAAAATTGGCGTTTAACTCGCATGAATTACAGGTTTTTACTGTTGTTTCGTTTCGAAAATCTTCGTGAGCCTGGATACCTCAGCGTTCTCGTTGTTCGTGAAATTAGTATAACCAGGAAAGGGCCATCTCTGAAAGGGCAGAGCTCGGTGGCAACAGCAATTTGAGATCGGGATCTGGCGTACATAAAATGAGCGTGTAGCCGCCAGGGCCGTAAATCTCTTTTATCACAGTAACCTCAGAGACGGTGCCAGCAACGCAAGAGCCTGGTGTGAGATGCTGCAGGCATGTGCGCGCTGGGATCAGAGTAAATGACCGTGGCGGTGGTGTTCAGGACAACGAAGCAATACGTCTTGGTAATTATGATCCGTCAAAACAACTAAATAAATCGTGCCAGTATTCAAGATGTATCTGTTCCCGACAGACTTCGTATATTGCTAGACTATTTTTGTGTAAGTACATGATAATTTTCTAGATATATAGATTATACAAAAAGATGTTTCGTTACTTACGAATTCCAATACAATAAAAATGTTTGAAACAATCAGCGTGAAAGGTAAACCCCTGAGATTTGTTTCAGAATGGAATGATATACGGCCAACGAGAAATTATTAATATGCGTACGTGGTATCTGTGGAAGGTTGTATGCGGTTTTGTATTTTTTTTTTAAATGAGGTGTATTACCTTTCAGAATTTTGATGTGACTCAGAGATTTCGTTTTTCGCTTTCACAATGAATTCAAGATACTTAGCAACGAAATAAAACACCATTAAAATATGTGCACTGAGAACTCTGTCATAATGTGTGACGTCTTCTTTCTCAGGCCACTACTTTAGAGTGATATATAGTACAAACGCCTATCCGGTAGAGTATAACGAGTATCAAAATGTTCGGCAAAATTATAAAAGAAATTCAGTCTATGTATCAAAATGTACTAGCATGGGTCGTAAAGGTTATTACGAGACACAGCTAGTAATGCTGACTTACATCTTTACAGACCAACATTTACTGTTTGTCAACACAATCTCCGCTTAAGTATTGAATTTATAGTTCAGATTTTAAAAGTGTGCTTGAAAACACTGATTTTATGGGCTTGTACGAGGGGAATACTTACACCGAAATATTTATCAGAAACGAAGAGGGAGAGATGTAGGAAAGCTTCAGGCGATAACAGCAGCTTCGGAGAGGATCTGGCAGAGTACAACGAAAACTGTGCACGAGATACAGTGGAAACAATGTGTGAAAAAACTGAAACAGAAACTTATGTTCGACAGTCATCAGTTTTAATCAGCTACTAGGGCAGATAACACACATCTTGACAATACGGCAAACGGTGTAAAAGCTTTCCTAGATTTCATGACTGAATCCAACATGTAGCCTGACAGTAATAAAATATTGACATTATTAAAATAATTCGAGGTCTATGAAGTTATTTGTGGTATCGTGATCGGAAAGATGGTTGTAGACTGAAATGTTTTATTATGAACGTTTGAAGTTGAGGAAAAGTGATATGCAATGAAAATTGTTTACAGAGTTTATAAAATGGATGACAACTTCTGGAACCTGTACAACGCATTGTCTTTTCCATACCACAGCAAATGAAACATGTAATTACTTAGAAAAAAGGTTTTAGCCCAGCAATTATCCTATCTTTAATCTAAATGATATTTACTGAAAAAACGTCCAAGGATTCCGTACTGAATCGGGCAATGGAACAACCTGTTTTTGAAAGTGAATACACAGTTATGGATCTCTTACAAAGCATGGGCGACCTTATTGAATGGACCAAAGACAATCAATGAACATTATGTGTGGCACGTCTGGTACGAAGCAAGCTGGTAAGTGTGGTTTAACAGCATATTTTATAATCTAATGAAATAAAGACATGACTGAAACCGTGTTACACTGCAGCGTTATGTCACTTCTATGGCTTGTATTAGACTCCACCTCTACAGTAAGAGTTTCAAAACTGTACCCAGTAACCCTTCAGGAAGTTAATATATTCTAAAACAGAGAAACCAAGAAAGGAATCTCTGATGATGGAACATATGTGAGTACATTGTTTCTGCTCATGGCATACCACTGTTCCCTATCAGTAACGAATGGGAGAACGAAAGACAGCAGGTCTAAAAACATGTCTTCATTTCAACTATATGGATACTTCAATAATACATCGGAAAGAAAAATGTACAAATAATAACGGAGTCACACTGCCCAATCCCGAAGTTTTGCTTTTGGGTCAGTGTAAGGCACAGACGGAAAGGATGGTAAAAGAAATAAACACAATAGGAAAAGTGCTATGAAGTGGATTTTGTATATTAAACAGATTTAACAAAACTAAGCTTCTAGTTTGAAAAGATAAAGTTACAAGCAACAAGTGACTTATGGAATGATATTTAAGCATTAAAAGCACTGAAAAAGTAACAGGATCTCATCGAGGAAGAGAAGCGTAAAGGTAATTTCTAGGAGAGACAGAGGAATCTCTGAGTAGTACTTGCAACCTACGTCGCCAATTATTTGCTGCATGTATCCCAATCTCTGTCTTCTCTCTACAGTTTTTATCTCCTACAGATCCCTTAAGTACCCTGAAACCTATTTCCTGGTGTCTTAACAGATATCCCGTCTTCCTGCAACTTCTTTCTGTGCTTTCCATAGATTCCTTTCCTCGCCAATTCTACTGAGAACGTCCTCATAACTAACAGTATCAGTCCACTTAATTTTCCACATTCTTCTGCAGCAACACACCTCAGATTCTTTGATTCTCTTCTGTTCCGGTTTGCTCCAGTCTATGACTCACTGGCAAATAACGCTATTGTTCCAAAGATACATTCTCAGAAATTAGTTCCTCAAATTAAGACCTATGTCGATTCTAGTAGGCTTTTCGTGGCCAGGAATGCCGTTTCAGCCAATAATAGTCCCCTTTCTAATGTCCTCCTTGCTGTGTCCGTCATGGGTTATTCTGTTGCCTAGGCAACAGAATACCTTAAATTACTCTACTCTGTAACAACCAATTCTGAAGTTAAGACTCTGGCTGCTCCTATGTCTGCTACTTCTCACATCGTTGCTTTCTCTTAGATTTACTTTCTCCTTATTTTTTACTCAGACTTCATTCCATTCAACAGAACCAGCAAATATTCACTTTCACAGAGGATAGCAATGTCAACAGCGAATTTTAACATCACAATCCTGTCACCATAAATTTTAATCTCGTCCTTGAACCATTCTTTTATTTCGTCCTTTCTTCTCCGATGTATAGTTTGAAGAGCAAGGGTGAAAGACTACTTCTCTTTTTTATACATTTTTTTAAAGTGTGCCTTTCGTTCTTGGTCTTCCACTCTTGTTGTTCCTTTTTGGTTCTTGCACGTACTGTATGTTACCTGTATTTCCCTATAAATTACCCATATTTGACTCAGAAATTAGTATATCTTGCACGATTTTACACTGCCGAACACTTTCTCCAGATCGACAAATCCTCTGAATTTGTCTCAATTTTTCTTCAGCCATGCTTCCATTATCAACTGGGACGTCAGAATCGCCTGTCTAGCGCCTTTAACCTTCCCAAAGCAAAACTGATCGTCGTCAAACACATACTTAATTCTCTTTTCCATTTTTCTTTATATTATTGTTGTCAGTAACTTGGATGCATGGGCTGTTAATCTGACTCTGTGGTAATTCTAGCACTTGTCGGCTCTTGCAATCTTCTGAATTGTGTGGATGATGTTTTTCCGAAAGTCTGAAGGCATGTCGCCATCCTCATACATGAGTAATCGTTTTGTTAGCATTTCGCACATTATTTTAGCTATTCCTATTCTAATACAGTTCTGAATCTAATACTGGATACCGTATCTCTTGCCAATTGACTCCTTCTCCTAATTCCATCACGTCACGATATAAGTCTACCCACTCATAGAGACCAGCAATACACTCTTTCCACCTATCCGCTCTCTGCCCTGCATTTATCATTGGAATTCCAATTGCATTCTTAATGTTACAGACATTGCTTTTAATTACAAAAGAGGTAGTTTTGACTTCTCTAAACGCTGATTCACTCCTCTTGACAACCATTTCCGTTTCTGTTTCTAAACAATTTTCATGTAGTCATTTCACCGTAGCTTCTCTGCAATCTCTATTTGTTTCATTCTGTAGAGACTTGTATTTCTATATTCCCGAATGTCCCTGAACATTTTTGTGCTTACTACTTTTGTCGATCAACTGAAGCATTTCCTCCGTTCCCCTTGGTTTCTTCGTAATTACCTTCCTTGTACCAACGCTTTTCCATCCACGTCGTATGATTGCCCTTATCAGAGATTTCCATTCCTCTTTAACTGAACTGCCTACAGAGCTTTCCATTACCGCAGTGTCTACAGCGTCAGAGAACTTCAAGTGTATATCTTCATTCCTTAGTATTTCGTATCGCATTTCTTTGTGCATTTATTATTCCTGAGTGGTCTCTTAAAGTTCAGCCTCCTCTTCATCATCACAAATGTGTGATCTGAGACTGTATCAGCCCCGGGGTACACCATAATAACCAATACCTGATTTCAGAATGTGATTCATGATGTGATGTAATTTAACTGAATTCTTCCTGTAACTCCCGACCTTTTCCCACTATGCCTGCCCCTCTTCCGATTCTTGAACAGGGTATTCGCTAGTAGCACCTGAAATTTATTGCAGATCTCAGGTAGTCTTTCCCGTCTCTTATTCCTACTACCAAGGTCATATTCTCCAGTAACCCTTTCTTCACCATCTTCCTCTACAACCGAAAACAATTCCCCCATTACCATTAGATTTTCATCTCCCTTTACGTACTGAGTTGTTCACTCAATGCCCACATATACTTTATCTCACACTTCATTCTGCTGTCGACATTGTCATGTACACCTGAACCATTGTTGTCGGCGTTGATTTGCTGTCTCGTCTGCTGAGAACAACCCTATCACTGAAGTGTTCACAGTAATTCAATCTTTGTCCTACCTTCCCATTGATACCGAATTCCACTCCCATTATTCCAGGTTATGCTGCTGTTTATATTACCCTATACTCGCTGACCAGAATCCCTTTCTTCATTCCGTTTCACTGCATTGACGATCGCTATATGTACATTGAGCTTCAGCATGTCCCTTGTCAGATTTTCTAGCATCCCAATCACGTTCAAACTTCAGACAAACCACGACGCGACACGTGAACGTTATCCTTGTGTTAGTTATTTAATCTTTTCTCATGGTCACATCACCTTCGGCAATCTCCTCCCAGAGATCCTTTCAGTAAATGCTGGTAGCTTTACCTGCGCCTTTTCTACGTCGACACCACTTTATTTACAACTCCAACTTAGCTGCGCGTTCACAGTTAAGTGATACTAAGGATACGTCTGTGAATAATTCCCCTTGATGGAATTTTAAAGCATGCAGAAAGCCAACACAGCTGTTCATCTGGTAAATTCTCTCACAGACCTAACATTCCGGCTGGAGGCTGCAACATCGTCGATCACTTAGATTTCGCACTGAGAATAATTTCTCCTCGCTTAAAATAGTTCCACAATATCGATTTCGGAAGGATAATTTTACACTTCATGGGACGTTGAAAATGCTAGTTCCATTGACAATGATCTTTTCAGTAGAGTAGATATGATAAGGCGAATCTTACTGGGCTTAAAATGTAGGATGTCGATATTGTATGGGAATACATGGAGAAAAGTGTCAACAGAGCAAACGTGTGATATACTCACTCTGTGGTTTGTGACAGCATCATCACCACGTCTTGAGTGATGCTGGCACGTCCCTGATTTGAAACTATATACAAAATGTACAATGTGCATGCAACCCAAAGCGTGCGTGTAGAAGTGCCGTGATTACTATTACAATACATACCTTAGACATCTTAGGGTTACGTGAGCTACCATAGACTGACTAAATCTCCCTTACAAGCGAAAAACCTTTCTTCGCAAGACAATGGTAATACCGGTGAACTGCAGTGCTCCTATTAACCAATTAGTACCCATGTTTTATGAAATATTCCTATTACTAACATCCGGATCTATGCAAATAATATCTTCTGTTATAACTACAGTCCTACCGGTAAGGAATGTTCCGTCTTTTTCAATAAAATTTATTCTTGAGTACCTGACACCTTTCGCGTACTCATGTTAGGCACCACCTTCAGTGGTATTAATTTTTTTATCCTATTCAAGCATCTATTTTTGGTCCTGTATGCGCTAAATGCACATGTAAATATATTTTCAGCATAACCTGTACCGTAGAAAATTGCACATGCTTGCTTTGCTATACTGCTCCAAAATAAACAGGCGAAACATGTCTCTTGCTGAAGAATCACTAAAGTTACAGTATTTAACTACTTTGTGGCATAACGGATGTATGTGCCTTGCCCTTTCAGGCGTTATCTGAGCAACACAATCATTATTAACGAAGACTGTCAAAGTACCTGTCATGCTGTCGCAAAATAGCTCCATTGTTATAGCAAGAAAAAAACCGTTACATCAGGTATGATTAAAAACTATTTTTTTTACTGTAAAGGAAATAATTAAGTTTCTACTGATCAATAGAAAAGAAGTCCTCAGTAATCTGCTTAGGTCCGTGAAACACAGGAGAGTAAAATTACACACCGGTTTAGGAGAGCTTACCTTACATCACTTTTTAGTGGTGGAAACGGGAACCCTAACAGTGAAACATTTGGAATGATTGTGAATAATAGTCAGTTTGTACTGACTGTTGATAATAGAAAGCATCAATTGTTCACAAATGTTCACACTTGTTAGAGGAGCATACTTCAAAGACCAGTTGTGTCTGCACACAAAATTAGTGAAATGAAGAGAAAAATCATTACAGTAACAGAATTGAGATAGTCTAACCTATTTAGATGGATAGGATTAACCAGAAAGCCTCCCCTCCTGTCTCCAGAATCGAAATCGATCCTAGGAGAGTGATTCAAGTATTCTCACTCTCGCAACATAGGAAGGGATCTGGCTGAAAACGCACCCGCACCGACAGCCTATCTGTGTCACCGTTGTCTTCAACCTACAGGAGTAACACCACGGCGCCAAAGGAGTCACCAAGTCGAGCGCCTGTAGTAGCATATAGCTTCGACGACATAGCCGTGGCCGCCGCCACCGTTCGAGGGCCTCTTTGCCCCTTGAACAAACACAGCTACGTCGCTTCCCAATATTGACACAATGAGGAAGTCCCGACGAGAGCAGAAATTCCAAGGCACACACAGTGACGGGAGCTGGAAATATATTTTGCCTCCATGCTAAGCAAGCTTCGGACGAGACGACTCCGAAAAATGCTAACAGTTTCCACACAAAGTAAATGGTGTGTCGCCAGGAAGGGAGACAGTTTCAGCGTTGTTGCATTACGCACACAGATAGAGAGAGAGAGAGAGAGAGAGAGAGAGAGAGAGAGAGAGAGAGAGAGTGAGAGTTTCGGGGGGGGGGGGGGTGGGGGTGGATGTTCTTCGCCGAGAATAACTTCCTCGACGGAGAAACTTCCCGTAGACACAAAATGCTAGAGTTTTGAAGGGCGATTTATCTCGCGTCCGTGTTTGACCGTCTCTCTCAAATGATGTTATGGACCATTTGTCGGGCAAGGAAGTTACGTTTCGCGTCGAAAGTTGCTCATCTGCCAGATTAATTTACCTAATGCGGCTGCAGGTGCGCTAGCAGACAGTAACTTGTAGGAGCCACCTAAACTCGACGTTCCGAGTTAAATACGGTGTTTAGAAAAGTAAACACGCACACGGACACCCACCCGCCAACCCATAACACACACACACACACACACACACACACACACACATATATATATATATATATATATATATATATATATATATATATATATACATATACAAAATCTGAGACATGCGAACTTACAAACTAGCTATGTATTTGAATCAGGACGGGGATGTAGATTCCTTAGTTAATTCCCTGACTCAGTTACAGCGCTGATCTCATAATTTTTATTACAAGAATACTGCATCGGGACAAATCGTAACTATACTGTTAACGCTCTCGTAATTGAACAGCCATCTGTTAGGAATAAGAGATGATGTATATATTAAAAAATTTTGACTTATTATAATTGTTTACCCATTTATATTTACCCGAAATACCTTCCTGCCGAGAAGCGAAAATAAAATAAATATGTGCCAAGTAAGTATTTAACTACCAAATTAAGATTACCTAGTATGATTGCCTCTCTTGTAACTTCATTCCGTACAAAGATGCGAACATGAAGATGGTTTACTTAAATAGCAGCTGTGTTTATTCATTCGCTAATCAGCTTCCTCTTCTCATGGTCGTAAGCTTCTCACTATGTACCATTCCCGTGAACATGATGTTATTCGAAACGTGACAAAAAACTGACTGATTCACATGCACTAGCACAATGGTTCGATACTTACTGCAAATTCCAAGACAAGTGAGGCTCCAGTTGAACTTTAGTGTGAGTACAACGTACGCCAACGAACATATGCTGTTTTTCATCAAGGACTGAATTTACTGCACGCACGACTTCATTTAAAGGCACTCCAGTACTGTACTACATGTGGCATTATTGTAAACAAGTAAACATTGTTGTAGTCACTGTTCCCTAACTTGTATTCTCCATAGATGAGTACTACACTCCCCTTCTCCTCGTTGGTGTACACTATATTCACCTAATTCTTCAGCTGATGACCGTGGACTGAATGACTGGTCAATATTGTCAGTGTGTGTCCGTTTGCTGTCGTCTCCAGCAAATGGAAGAGTTACATTATTCTGGGTTTCAGTACTTTGTGCTCGTACGGGAGAGTCGAATTCAGTTTTGTGCTATGTTTTTACGAAGGTCGTGTTTAAGTGAATGGTGTAAAGCGATGTGTCTTTTAACATGTCTTGAGGACGGGGAGCGGATTAATGAATAAAAAATGTAGGATATTATTTAAAAATGGTTTACAATACTGCATTTCACATGTTCATAAAGAACAAAGTAACAATGAATGCAATCATGCTGTTTACTATACCTCTGGTAGCTCAAAATTGCTTGATACATGGGTATTTTGCTTTTGAAAAAAAAATATATCCTTGTTGTCAAGATTAGTAGGACAAATTGTATCCTATCATCGCAGTTAATATTCTGCGTACAGCAGCAGCATTAAATCTCTGGAATTATAAGCAGGCCTGTGGATGAAGCAAACTCTCCGCTGTGCTCTCCCATTGCTGATATTACCCTTGCAGAATCGTGCGAGAGAGTACGCAGAGTATGGAAAATAGGCTGAAGGATCGCTGATGTCGTGAAGCATTAAGTCTGCCCGTGTGGATAACTCGTGTTACCACACTATATGCTTCAACAATGAAAATTTCAATCTACAGCGGAGTGTGCGCTGATATCAAACTTCCTGGCACATTAAAACTGTGTGCCGGACCGAGACTCGAACTCGGGATCTTTGCCTTTGGCGGGCAAGTGCTCTACCGACTGAGCTACCCAAGCACGACTCACGCCCCGTCCTCACAGATTTAATTCCGCCAGTAGAAGCTTTTGTGAAGTTGGGAAGGTAGGAGACTAGGTACTGGCGGAATTACAGCTGTGAGGACGGGGCGTGAGTCGTGCTTGGGTGGCTCAGTTGGTAGAACACTTGCCCGCGAAAGGCAAAGATCCCGAGTTCGAGTCTCGGTCCGGCACACTGTTTTAATGTGCCAGGAAGTTTCATATCAGCGCACACTCCGCTGTAGAGCGAAATTTTCATTCTAGAAACAACCCCCGGCTGTGGCAAAGCCATGTCCCCGCAATATCCTTTCTTCTAGGAGTGGTAGTTCTGCAAGGTTCGCAGGAGAGCTTCTGTGAAGTTTGGAAGGTAGGAGTCGAGGTTAAAATGTTTGCAGGTTAAATCGGCAGCTCAGCTACACAAGATGTAACTCCATCATTCCTCCGCCCAAATACAATCGAGTCTTCAGTACCCTACACATTCGACAATCCCTACAAAGGATTTACAGCACGTCAGTGAACTATCATATGTTAGAACATATTTCAGTATGATATACTGGGTGGTCTCACAGAGTTACATTGTGATCTGTAATTATCGTATGGCAGTGAAACTTCTCAGACATTTTTATACATTAATGCAGAACCGATCCACGATGGAAAAATTAGTTCTAGTTTAGACCACCAGGTGCAAATAAGACAATGTGAATGTTTCAAATACCGGATGATCAAGAAGTCAGTATCAATTTGAAAACTGAATAAATCGCGCAATAATGTAGACAGAGACGTACAAATTGATACACATACTTCGAATGACATGGGGCTTTATTAGAACCAAAAAAATACAAAAGTTTAAAAAATGTCCAACAGATGGCGCTTCATGTGATAAGAATAGCAATAATTAGCGTAACAAAGTAAGACAAAGCAAAGACAATGTTCTGTACAGGAAATTCTCAATATGTCCACCATCATTCCACAAGAATAGCTGTAGTCGAGGAATAATGTTGTGAACAGCACTGTAAAGTATATCAGGAGTTATGATGAGGCATCGGCGTCGGATGTTGTCTTTCAGCATGCCTAGAGGTGTCGGTCGATCACGATACACTTGCGACTTCAGGTAACCCCAAAGCCAATAATCGCACGGACTGAGGTCTTGGGACCTGGGAGGCCAATCATGACGAAAGTGGCAGCTGAGCACACGATCATCTCCAAATGACGCTCGCAAGATGTCTTTCACGCGCCTAGCAATATGGTGTGGTTTTACTAAAACCCATGTCATTCCAAGCATGTGTGTCAATTTTTACCTCTGTATCTACATTATTCCGTATTTTATTAAGTTTTCAAATTTATACTGACATTTTGATTTCCCAGTACGTGTAGAAATGTTCCCATATGTAATGGATGAGAAACGGGACGTGAGTAGGAAAGGTTAAACAAGTTAGAAAGTCATAAGTTTGAATTTATTATTAACCGCCACCTGCACAACTAGTTCAGTGTGAGCATCGCAGATGTCGACGAAACGCTGCTTCCGTAAAACGACGCGATGAACACATACTCGCAGCAGCTCCGGTGGAATCTGAGCGAGGTGTTCCTTTATTTTGTCCTTGAAATCAAGTAGAGACCGAACGTGTGCCTGGTAAACAAGTTCCTTTACATATTTTCGAGGCCAAAAATCACATTGGTTCAGATCAGGTGATGTTGCAGGCCATGAATCTGGCAAGGCACTGAATATAACACGTTTGTCAGAGGTTGCTTTAAGATCTTTTACTGCACGAGTGACATGAGGCGTTGCTGCAACTTTCATGAAAACAGTGGTTTCCACACAGATGCCCTCTCCCAAAGCAGAAATCTCATGCTATAAAAAGTCTCGACAAAGTAGATAGGATACGGTAAATCTGACGGGTCGTCTTCGTGTATTCTCTTCAAAGAAGAAAGGAACGTGAATAAAGTAGCTGATGAATCCATTCCACACGATCACATACGACGAGTGAAATGGCTCTTGGCACACAGCACGTGGTTTAGCAGTACCCCGAATTCGGAAATTTTGCCTATTCACTGCAGCTTCTGGTATAAAATGTGCCTCTTCACTGCACAGAATACTGCCTGACTATGTGTCATTAACTTCAGTTCATGGCAGAAACCGAAGAACAATTTCAGTACGTTGCTGCGGATCATAAGGTTTCAGCTACCACACGGTTCGGATCTTGTACGGATAAAGTATAAAACAGACCTCAAAACTTTCCAGTCGCTTAACGATGGGATAGGTAAATCTAGCGACACTGAGCGAGCAATAGCACTACCCTGGACAAGTGATTCATTATCACTTATAGCAACAGTAATCTCGTCAACAACTTCCAGCGAGAGAGGACGCCATCCTCTTTCAGGTGACAACAAGCTCAACCATGTTTTCGAATTTCTTTACAATCTTGTGCAAATCGTTTAATGACATTGAGCTTCCCTCAGACTTTTCAGTCGGCAATACTCTCTGAAAGCAGCACTGTAACTGCTGCCGTCGCTAATCCTTCGTCTTCCACTTTCAAAATAAGAGGTTCGTGAATACCCACGAAGAATAGCATAAATGGGCTCATATTTCTGTTATACAGGGTGTTACAAAAAGGTACGGCCAGACTTTCAGGACACATTCCTCACACACAAAGAAAGAAAATATGGTATGTGGACATGTGTCCGGAAACGCTTACTTTCCATGTTAGAGCTAATTTTATTACTTCTCTTCAAATTACATTAATGATGGAATGGAAACACACAGCAACATAATGTAGCACCGTGACTTCAAACATTTTGTTGGAGGACATTTTGTTACAGGACATGTTCAAAATGTCCTCCGTTAGCGAGAATACATGCGTCCAACCTCCGTCGCATGGAATCCCTGATGCGTTGATGCAGCTCTGGAGGATGGCGTATCGTATCACAGCCGTCCACAATACGAGCACGAAGAGTTTCTACATTTGGCACCGGGGTTGCGTAGACAAGAGCTTTCGAATGCCCCCATAAATTAAATTCAATAGGGTTGAGGTCAGGAGAGCGTGGAGGCCATGGAATTGGCCCGCCTCTACCAATCCATCGGTCACCGAATCTGTTGTTGAGAAGCGTACGAACAGTTGGACTGAAATGTGCAGGAGCTCCATCGTGCATGAACCACATGTTGTGTCGTACTTGTAAAGGCACATGTTCTAGCAGCACAGGTAGAGTATCCCGTATGAAATCATGATAAGGTGCTCCATTGAGCGTAGGTGGAAGAACATGGGGCCCAGTCAAGACATCACCAACAATGCCTGCCCAAACGTTCACAGAAAATCTGTGTTGATGACGTGATTGCACAATTGCTTGCCGATTCTCGTCAGCCCACGCATGTTGATAGTGAAAATTCACAAGCCTCACCCGTAAAGATAACATTTGCACTGAAATGAGGATTGACACATTGTTGGATGAACCATTCGCGGAAGTGAACTCGTGGAGGCCAATCAGCTGTTAATAGTGCTTGCATATGCTGTACATGGTACGGAAACAACTGGTTCTCCCGTAGCAGTCTCCATACATTGACGTGGTCAACGATACCTTGTACAGCAGCAACTTCTCTGACGCTGACATGAGGGTTATCGTCAACTGCACGAAGAATTGCCTCGTCCATTACAGGTGTCCTCGTCGTTCTACGTCTTCCCCAGTCGCGAGTCATAGGCTGGAATGTTCCGTGCTCCCTAAGACGCCGATCAACTGCTTCGAACGTCTTCCTGTCGGGACACCTTCGTTCTGGAAATCTGTCTCGATAAAAACGTACCGCGCCACGGCTATTGCCCCGTGCTAATCCATACATCAAATGGGCATCTGCCAAATCCGCATTTGTAAACATTGCACTGACTGCAAAACCACGCTCGTGATGAACACTAACCTGTTGATGCTACGTACTGATGAGTTTGATGCTAGTACTGTAGAGCAATGAGTCGCATGTCAACACAAGCACCGAAGTCAACATTACCTTCCTTCAATTGGGCCAACTGGCGGTGAATCGAGGAAGTACAGTACATACTGACGAGACTAAAATGAGCTCTAACATGGAAAGTAAGCGTTTCCGGACACATGTCCACATAACATCTTTTCTGTATTTGTGTGTGAGGAATGTTTCCTGAAAATTTGGTCGTACCTTTTTGTAACACCCTGTATGTTATCGAGGTGTGTGTGTGTGTGTGTGTGTGTGTGTGTGTGTGTGTGTGTGTGACTCATAACTTTATGGAGCAGGCAGTATCCCTGTTCCGGAACCCAACTTGTTTTCGTACCTCTGGTTCTAGGCACACGGTCTTTCTGCACACATACGAAATTGTTACACTTGTTAACTTTATGTACACTTTTAGAACTTGCTTTCCAAATCTAAAATATGTACCTCTTGTTTTATTTCTGTATTTCATATTTCGTTCATCAGTGTAGCTGTTGACTTCCCTGAGAAATTTCACCGCATCTGCAGTAATTTTCCAGATTTCTTTGAGAGTACCCTCGTAACACCACTGTTTTTCTTAAGCCTCAGCTTAGATTCTTCCTGATTTACATGTCAGAGTTCTATCAACATCTCAAATAGATGTTTAAAATCGCAAAGCTTTCTTTCTAAATTATTGTTGGCAATATTAGAAACGACGATAGTTGAATGTTGATACATGCTCATATATTTTGCAATGTACCTCTGTTTTCGATCATATAATGTTTTTCCCGACAATTGCATTTGCGTTTGATTTACGTGAGGACGTTATCAACCGATTTTCTTCTGCAATATTTATTACGATGTACAGCCCCCTCTACAAATTTTCTTCTGCCTGTAGCACAATAAAAGCATCTCCTGCGTATAAAATACTGAAACACATGGTAGATTTAAGAATACATTTGGAAGTATTATTAAAAGATTTTCTGAAACCAGGTTGGTTTTATTCAGGATACAGAACATTATTCCGCGTCATTTTGACTCTAAAACCCCATTTTTCAACACAGTCTCCTTTCAATGTGAAGGCCGTACACCACCTTACCGGAAGGGCCTTTATGCCAGTATGTTACTAGTCTAATGGTCGATCTTGGAGCCAACGTCTTCCTCTATCAATAGACCGTATCATTCATGTAACGCTTCCCGCTGATTGCATTCTTTATTGGGCCAAAATGATCGAAATAGTTTGGTGCGTGATCCGGGATGCGCGGTGGATGAGGAAGAATCGCGTAATGAAGTTTTGTGAGCTCCTTTCGTGTCCGTAGATTTGCGAGAAGGCTTGTGTTTTCATGGAGAAGGTGCAGTTAGTTCGTATTTTTGTGGTAACAAACACGCTGGAGGCGTTTCTTCAATTTTACGCCGGCCGCGGTGGCCGTGCGGTTCTAGGCGCTGCAGTCCGGAACCGCGGGACTGCTACGGTCGCAGGTTCGAATCCTGCCTCGGGCATGGATGTGTGTGATGTCCTTAGGTTAGTTAGGTTTAAGTAGTTCTAAGTTCTAGGGGACTGATGACCTAAGATGTTAAGTCCCATAGAGCTCAGAGCCATTTTTTTTTCAATTTTACAGCTTTGTGCATCCGGCCGGCACGCAGGAGACCAGACATGTTAGTGCGACCTTATTGCAATGATGACAGACCCCTCGCCTAACGACTCACCCAGCTTTTGTTCACTGTCAGATCTCCGCAGAAACTCTGCAAGCGCCTGTGAATAGGTCCCAGGCTCCGGTTTTCTGCCACGAGGAACTCGGTGATAGCTTTCTGCTTGGAACGCATCTCCGTTACACATTTCATTTTGAAGGCTATGTGTAGCACCACCGCCTTTCGGGATTTCACGAAACTATATTGGCTAAAGAGGGTATACTCAACAGTGTCCCACAACCGAAACTGGCCGAGGAAAGAAAATTCGTTGCTTTACTTACTGAATGCCTCTAGTACCTCTATTTCATATAAGTAAATACAGTCTTTAATAATACCTCTATGAGAAATTTTAATTTACTTTTTAGCGCTCAAATTTATTAAAACGTATAATACATTAATTTCGATGACCTTGCATAGGAACGTTTGAGCTTATCGTAGTATTTTACTTCTTTTTGACTTGTTTTACACTTTGAGTGACTGTGTGCACCATGGCTGATGCTCGAAACGAACAAGAAATGAACGGAAACTAATAACTGTAGCGACGGTCTATGTTTATGTCTCTAGTGTACTCAATAACATAGCTATCACTTCATTATTAAGACTTTTCTTTTACATACAACCAATGACATCCTTAATAATATTACCATTCTTATTCTGTGACTCGCATGTTAGCTCTCAGATTAAAAACGATTGCCTTATACTGCATACAAAGAACATACGCAGTAGCAGCACATCCAAGACCTACATTCTAGCGCGATGCTTGACCCTAAAGATTAAGAAAGGTAAAAGTATGTTCGTTTATTGGAGTCTGGTTGGATGTAAGCACAGCCGAAATTTTTGCGAAGAACCTAACGATGGTCCGAAAGGGTAGGCTAAACACCGTTTGCCGCGTCGTGTTTGTTGCTGTCAGAAGTAGTTTAACTTGTCGCGAAACTGAAGTAGATACTTCCTGTGAGTTAGTATGGGCAGAGGTCACTGTTTGAAACCGGAATAAAATAATCATCCGATCCTTTTACTGACCTCCCAATTCAGATTATGCACTTGCTGAAATGTTCAAAGAAGAGTTTAATATACCCTCGATATGTTGACGAAAAAACATGTTCAGTTCCGGAGGTACGCATAAAATATCGTCCGAAATTGTGCTAAACGAATTCTCTGAAAATTATTTGGAGCAGTTAGTTCATGAGCCCACGCGAATAGTAAACGGTTGTGAAAACACACTTAGCCTCTTAGTAACAAATAATCCTAGCTCAATAACGAACATCAAAACAGATTCAGGGATTAGAACAGAGGATTGTCGTAGCGAGAATGAATATTGTAATCCCCAAAGCCTCGAAAAATAAGCGAAAAATATACCTATTCAAAAAAGCAGATAAAAATTCACCTCACGGCTTCCTGTAGACCATATGTGGCTTAAATTCAAAGAAGTAGTATCGGCAACGATTGAGAGATTTATACCACATAAATTAATACACGACGGTGCTGATCCTACTTGGTACACAAAACGGGTTAGAACACTGTTGCACAAACAACGCAGCAAACATGCCAAAGTCAAACAGACGCCAAATCCTCAACATTGGCGATCTTTTACAGAAGCTCGAAATTTAGCGCGGACTTAAGTGCGAGATGCTTATAATAGTTTCCACAACGTAATTTTGTCTCGAAACCTGGCAGAAAATCCAAAGTGATTCTGGTCGTATGCTGGCGGCAAGAAACAATCAATGCCTTCCCTGCGCAATAGCAATGGCGATACTATCGAAGACAGTGCTGCCAAATCAGAGTTACTAAACACAGCCTTCCGAAACGCCTTGACAAAAGATGACGAAGTAAGTACTGCAGAATTAAAATAGAGAACAGGTGCCAACATGAGTAACGTAGAAGTAAATATCGTTGGAGTAGTGAAGAAACTTAAATCACTTAGTTAAACCAAGTCTTCTGGTCCTGACTGTATACCTGTTAGGTTCCTTTCGGTGTATGCTAATGCATTAGCACCATACTTAACAATCATATACAAACGTTCGCTTGACGGAAGATCTGTTCCCAAAAACTGGAAAGTTGCACAGGTCACACGAATATTCAACAAAGGTAGTGGGAGTAATCCACTAAATTACAGGCCCATATCGTTAACGTCGATGTGCAGCAGGATTTTGGAACATATATTGTGTTCGACCAATATGAATTACCTCGAAGAAGACGGTCTATTGACACACAGTCAACATGGGTTTAGAAAACATCGTTCTTGTTAAACACAACTAGTTCTTTATTCACCTGAAGTGTTAAGTGATATTGACAAGGGATTTCAGATCGATTCGGTATTTCTGCATTTCCGGAAGGCTTTTCACACGGTACCACACAAGCGGCTCGTAGTGAAGTTGCGTGCTTATGGCATGTCGTCTCAGTTATGTGACTGGATTGTCATCGAGTAAAACAGAAGTGATTTCTGGCATTCCCCAAGGTAGTGTTATAGGCCATTTGCCGTTCCTTATCTACATAAACGATTTGGGAGACGACCTGTGCAGCCGTCTTCGGTTGTTTGCAAATGGGGGGGGGGGGGGGGTTGGGTTGGGTTGTTTTGGGGAAGGAGACCAGAAAGCGAGGTCATCGGTCTCATCGGATTAGGGAAGGAAGTCGGCCGTGCCCTTTCAAAGGAACCATCCCAGCATTTGCCTTGAGCGATTTAGGGAAATCACGGAAAACCTAAATCAGGATGGCCAGACGCGTGATTGAACCGTCGTCCTCCCGAATGCAAGTCCAGTGTGTAACCACTGCGCCCCCTCGCTCGCTTTTGCAAATGACGCTGTCGTTTATCGACTAATAAAGTCATCTGAAGATCAAAACAAACTGCAAAACGATGTAGAAAAGATATCTGAAGGGTGCTAAAAGTGCCAGTTGACCGTAAATAACGAAAAGTGTGAGGTCATCCACATGAGTGCTACAAGGAACTCGTTGAACTTCGGTTACACGATAAATCAGTCGAATCTAAAATCCACAAATTCAACTAAATACTTAGGTATTACAGTTACGAACAACTTAAATTGGAAGGAACTCATAGAAAATTTTGTGGGGAGGGCTAACCAAAGACTGCGTTTTATTGGCAGGACACTTAGAAAATGTAACAGATCTACTAAGGGAACTACCTACACTACGCTTGTCCACCCTCTTTTAGAATACTGCTGCGAGGTGTGGGATCCTTACCAGATAGGACTGACGGAGTACATCGCAAAAGTTCAAAGAAAGTCAGCACGTTTTGTATTATAGCGAAATATGAGAGATCGCGTCACTGAAATGATAGAGGATTTGGGCTGGACATCATTAAAAGAAAGGCCTTTTTCGATGCGACCGAATCTTCTGACGAACTTCCAATCACCAACTTTCTCCTCCGAACGTGAAAATATTTTGTTGACAACGACCTACATAGGGAGGAACGATCACCACGATAAAATAAGGTAAATCAGAGCTCGTACGGAAATATATAGGTGTTCATTCTTTCCGCGCGCTGTACGAGATTGGAATTATAGAGAATTGTGAAGGTGGTTCAATGAACCCTCTGCCAGGCACTTAAATGTGATTTACAGAGTATCCATGTAGATGCAGACGTATATGCATGCATGCGTGCAGGACGTCTGCTTTATACAATGAAATAGACTTTTATGAGATTTTAATTTGTTTACAAGGAAATAGTCACGTGCTCCATCCTTAATTTAACTACACTGTCGGTTTGTATCTAATTTCATAATTTCTAAATTATGGACGCAGGATCCCACAGTTTTCTCTCAAGGCTGTGTCAGCAGCGTTGTCATCACCGGCTGAATTGTGTAGTACGCCAAAACGATGACCTCCTGCCTTAGTCTTAATTACGCGATTAATTAAACATAAAACTTATTACTTCTTCTAGTTCGTGGTTAATGGCTTTGATTGGCTGTTATGCATTATCTGACAGTTATGATTTTTGTCGACAGATTTGAAGAGTGCGCTGCTCCTAGAACTTCCATATGTGTCATTGATATTTCGTGGTCAGCAATTTTAAGTATGTATGTGTTTTTGTCATGTACATGATTGTAAAAAGATAAGGTAAACGATAAATCAGTACAGATTCATTCCATTCTCATTCACATCAGCAGAAATTAATTCGATTGTGCTACAATATGTCGTTGAAACATTGTTAATCTGAAAGCAGGAAAGGCGCTTCACTGAAATTTTGGAAAAACGTGCAAATTATTTTTACAATCATTCATAGGAAACAAACGGCATGTACGTTTCGACAGCAGCCCATAGGATGAAGCGAATCAGTAAAGGATGGAGCTGAAAGTCTTAACGGCGTGATTCTAGTTACAGTTGGATAATTAATTTAGCACGTGAGGAACTGAGATGGAAATAGGCCACAACCTTCTTCTTTAGTAAAGCCAAAGAAAACCTATGAAACCAGTAACCAAATATATTGCTTTAGAAGTTGGCGACCTAGATCCGAGCCACAATAATTATTTGTAAGAAACAATCAGGAACACTGGAATACAAAGGACGTATGAAAACGATACCGACAACCTGTGAATGATATAAAGTGTCATGGGGAACAAACTGAGGATATAAATGTGTTTCCTGAAAATTATCCAAAGATGCAACGGAATTTAGAAGCTATTCTACACTCTGCAGTACGTTGACGGACTGCAGTACGTTGATGGACTGTCGTATTGTCAGCACTGAAAACGATGGATGACGCCAGTTTCGTTTCACGCCTGTAGCCTCAGCGCTATTTCAAACAAACCCACATTATGTGCTTCACAATTTCTCCCGAACAGGAATCCAGGCAGTAGGTACCCTTCGGCTGTGAAGTCTAGCTGTCCTCTTACGTGAACCAACTTTACGAGTCTAAATAACAACAACTTCCCCATTGGCTGCTGTTCTGTTTGTATTATAATATTGGTTTGTAAATCGCATTTCTCTACACAAATTACAGTGCTGAGATTCTACGTTGACGGAAAAAAAAATTCCAGCACAAAGAAGGAGTTTTGCGACATGAACGAAAGTTAGTAAGAGTGGTTCTGTGTCTGAAAGATAATATCTAATCAATCTACACACCAATCGCATAATAGTAGCGCTATTGGCGCACTAGGAGATTGCAGATCAGGTTTCTTTAAATACTAGCTGTAATGGTCTTGAGTGTTCCTGGGACATCGTGAGTTGATGTTGGTTAAGGATGCCTTCGAGATGCCATTATCAACATCTCTTTCAGTTTGAACGAGGACTTGTAATAGGGCTACGAGAACCCTAATGTTCCTTCTTCGATACTGCAGAAAGACCTAGCAGGTATGTAACTACTGTATATTATTCCTCTGAGGAGTGGTCACGGGAATGTACCGTTGGATAAACGCCGGGCTCAGAGCGGACACGTGGCACCGCCAAGGTGGAAGACAATCTGTTCGGTGTACGGCTCCAGCGTCTCGTACTGCATTAGCGGCAGCAATTTGAGCAACAGTTGGCACAATGAACTGGTACAAATCGTTTACTTCAAGGAATGCTCCGAGCCTGGTGTCCTGTAACTTGTATTCCACTGCTCCCAAGCCACAGTTATTTGCGCCTTCAGTAGTGTCAAGCGAGAGCTCATTGGAGGGCAGAGAGGAGATTGCATTTCCTGATGAAAGCTGGTTCTGCCTCGGTGCCAGCGACGGTCATCTGTTGGGTGGAAGACGGCCAGGCCTGCAGCCAACCAGTCCGCCAGCTAGATACACTGGACTTACACGTGCTGTTGTCGTCCTTGGTGATATTTCGTACAACGGCAGGAGCACTTTCGTAATTGCCCCATGCATCCTGACTTCAGATTTGTACATCAGTCTGGTGAATTCGACCTGTTATGCCGCCATTCATTAATATCCTACCAAGGGTGCTTTCCAGCGTTATAACGTTCTTCCGCCTCATAACCCAATATGCTCTACCCAGCGTCGACATTTTGCGTTGGCCTCCTCGATCTCCAGCAGCACACACATGAAGTGACACCTCCGTCGTCGTCCACAAACGACATTAACCACTCCTGTATTGGCAGACCACGATCTTCAGGGTTTCAAGTATATCAGACAAATTGACCTTCAGCACCTATACAACACATTGCATGCACGTTTGCATGTCTTCATTCAACATTATGGTGCCGGCACGGGTTATTATCATACAGGCATTTCACATTTACGGTGGCTTATCGCGTTCTTCCCCCAATTATCTTAGAAATTCTGATGGAATGTTATCTATTTGGGGAAGTGGCAACAAAACGACTATTCACGTTGGTGTGTAGAATACATGAGACTGGCGATATACCATCTGACTTTCGGAAAAGCATCATCCACACAATTCCGAAGACGGCAAGAGCTGACATGTGCGAGAATTATCGTATAATCAGCTTAACAGCTCATGCATCGAAACTGCTTACAAGAATAATATACAGAAGAATGGAAAAGAAAATTGAGAATGCGCTAGGTGACGGTCAGCTTGGCTTTAGGAAAAGTAAAGGGACGAGAGAGGCAATTCTGACGTTACGGCTAGTAATGGAAGCAAGGCTAAAGAAAAATCAAGACACTTTCATAGGATTTGTCGACCTGGAAAAAGCGTTCGACAATATAAAATGGTGCAAGCGGTTCGAGATTCTGAAAAAAGTAGGCGTAAGCTATAGGGAGAGACCGGTCATATACAATATGTACAACAACCAAGAGGGAATAATAAGAGTGGACGATCAAGAACGAAGTGCTCGTATTAAGAAGGGTGTAAGACAAGGCTGTAGCATTTCGCCCCTACTCTTCAATCTGTACATCGAGGAAGCAATGTTGGAAATAAAAGAAAGGTTCAGGAGTGGAATTAAAATACAAGGTGAAAGGATATCAATGATACGATTCGCTGATGACATTGCTATCCTGAGTGAAAATCAAGAAGAATTAAATGATCTGCTGAACGGTCTAATGAGTACACACTATGGTTTGAGAGTAAATCGGAGAAAGGCGAAGGTAATGAGAGGTAGTAGAAATGAGAACAGCGAGAAACTTAACATCAGGATTGATGCTCACGAAGTCAATGATGTTACGGAATTCTGCTACCTAGGCAGTAAAATAACCAATGACGGACGGAGCAAGGAGGACATCAAAAGCAGACTCGCTATGGCAAAAAAGGCATTTCTGGCCAAGAGAAGTCTACTAATATCAAATACCGGCCTTAATTTGAGGAAGAAATTTCTGAGGATGTCCGTCTGTAGTACAGCATTGTATGATAGTGAAACATGGACTGTGGGAAAACCGGAACAGAAGAGAATCGAAGCATTTGAGATGTGGTGCTATAGACGAATGTTGAAAATTAGGTGGGCTGATAAGGTAAGGAATGAGGAGGTTCTACGCAGAATCGGAGAGGAAAGAATATGTGGAAAACACTGATAAGGAGAAGGGACAGGATGATAGGACATCTGCTAAGACATGAGGGAATGACTCCCATGGTACTAGAGGGAGCTGTAGAGGGTAAAAACTGTAGAGGAAGACAGAGATTGGAATACGTCAATCAAATAATTGAGGACGTTAGCACAGGAAAGGAATTCGTGGCGGGCCGCATCAAACCAAAAAAATGGTTCAAATGGCTCTGAGCACTATGGGACTCAACTGCTGAGGTCATTAGTCCCCGAGAACTTAGAACTAGTTAAACCTAACTAACCTAAGGACATCACACACATCCATGCCCGAGGCAGGATTCGAACCTGCGACCGTAGCGGTCTTGCGGTTCCAGACTGCAGCGCCTTTAACCGCACGGCCACTTCGGCCGGCCGCATCAAACCAGTCAGTAGATTGATGACCAAAAAAAAACCTCACGTTCTTACCTGTGGTTTTGCAATATTGATCACTTTAATATGTTATTTCATTACCCAAATTTTTTCGTTGCTCCGATTTTTCTTCCGTCAGTGCATACCAATATGATAGTGAAATACGAAATCGCTGTCTCTCGCTGGGGTCCTGTTGGGCTAATAATCGATTAAAGAAGACCAATATTTAAACATGGGCCATCTTTGCATCAGCATTACTGTTCTGCAGCCTTGGAATGCCCCAGTATCGCAGTTTCTTCGAAAAACGATGAGTCTAGGGCATAAAATCGTTCTGTGCCAACCAAAGTCTCGTCCACAGAGTTTTTACCGTTGTTCTAGTCTTTACGATTCCGAGTCTTTCTATGTGTAGATGATTTAGTTTCGTTGAGGTCAAGCGAAATTGATGTCCACGTCTCAAGTTTCACAAGCTGTTAGGGGCTTCAACACATTCGACGTTTTTGGAATGTCGCTGTTAGGTTACGTTTCCGTGCCAATGAGTTTTCTCCAAGATTCGCCTAGTGCATTTGCGTACCTGTTTCGGCAGGAATTTACAATGTACAGATGAAATCAGCTCAAAAATGTACTGCACATTACGTACTACAAGCAACAGTCAGGCTTCAACGGGAAACTGCATTTAGTTTCTCTGTACAAGGAATACGTCCTTCAGAATATTATTCCAGGAACTCATCAGACGCAACGGCTACAAACTATTGTTGCGCGATATTTGATTTAACGAGATACATTATAGGGACAGCAAAATACGAAGCACTCGGGCCAATATGGAGTGGTGAAACAACCTCTTTTGTGTCTGCTGCTTTTATTGGCTGCGTTAGAGATTGACAGGGAGCAATGAACAGTCCGGTACATTATCAGTTCCAAAATAAAGCAACTGGCACCCTGTTGCACGTCACATGGAATTTTTAGCGTTTTACTGACCCTGTTAACATTAAACTAAATACCGCAGACAACTACTTTCGGGCGCTATACACAATGGACAGAAGAAATGTCATATATATTGTTCGTAGCGATAAATAAAAGCGATGTTTGCACAGAACGTCGCAGCAGTTACACGATGAACAGATTTTTTGTGGTCTGATGTCTACAAATCTCGTAAGCGGTTTTATAATTACACAGCATAATACCAGGTAAAATGAGCTCGAAGATTCGTGGGAACAGTACGCGGGTTAGAATTTCCTCTGTTAGCCGAAGTTATCGTCGGCCAACCGGAAAAAAAGTATTTATGGGAACAAACACATTTAACCAAAATCGACAGCAATAAATACTCAAAAGAAAAGTTTCTTGGCTCGAAGAAACTAATTTACACCACAAACCCTCGGGGATCATTTGAATGCTCCTTATTGCACTGGTGATATTCGCTTATTTGCAAATCCCTGCACTCGTCTGTATGAGGCCGTTTAGAATGCCATGTCAAATTCGGCCTTCGCCTGTCGCTATGTGAGTCGATACCAATAGAGACGATTCAGTGTGTTTGTGAAGTTGCCTTTTGTAAGGTAATTTGTTTAACGCCCGCCTGGCTAGCCTCGCGGTCTAACGCGCTGCTTCCCGAGCGGGAAGGTGTGCCGGTTCCCGGCATGAATTCGCCCCGCTAATTAGTGTCGAGGTCCAGTGTGCCGGCCAGCCTGTGGATGGTTTTTAAGGCGGTTTTCAATCTACCTCAGCGAATGCGGGCTGGTTCCCCTTTTTCCTTCTCAGTTATACTGTGTCAGCGATTCCTCTGCAAACAGTCTCCACAAACGCGTATACCACGTAACATGCAAACATATGGGGCTATACTCGTCTGGTATGAGACGTTTCCGGGTCGGCGGGGGAGGGGGGGGGGGTTCCACTGGGGCCCAAACTGCGCAATAACCCTGGGTTCGGTGTGGAGCGGTGGGGGGGCGGGTGGACTGCTGTGGTCTGTTGTTTGGTTTTGAACCACTGAGGCCTGTGGTGGGACGAAGGCACTCCGTCGTTTCTAGGTCGTCTATTTAAATACACAATACAAACAATTTGTTCAGCGATTGCTAATCACTCCTGTTGAAATACAGTGATTGGTTCAGATGAAGTTAGACAAGCTATTCTTCTTAAAATGCTATTGGTGTGGACGATTAATAATTCATATGTTTTCTGGTATGTATTATAATGAAAAATATTATCACTGTTTAGAAACGGATATTGTTGTAACACTAACACACAGTTATGATACTAATGCCAACGGCCTTGCCGCAGTGGTAATACTGGTTCCCGTGAGATCACCGGAGCTAAGTGCTGTCGGATTTGGGTAGGAATTGCATGGGTGACCATCCGACTCTGCCGTGCGCTGTTGCAAGTGGGGTGCACACAGCCCTTGGGAAGCCAATTGAGGAGCACAGTTCACCGGTCAGGAGAGCTGCGTGCTGACGACACGCCCCTCCATATCCGCGTTCAGTGATGTCTAACGAATGAGGATGACAGGGCGGTCGGTCGGTAGCCTTACGCCTTCCGAAGCCTGTTCAGACGGAGTTTAGTTTTACTTTACTGATGATAACGAGCAACAACTCACTGCAAGCGGCAGTGACACGGCAAGTTTCAGTAGAGGCATGGAAGCAGTTTAGGTGAATCCTAATCTTCTTCTGATAAGCTTAGAGTCGAAAATGCCATAACAGTGTTTAGTGACAATACATAAGAGAACATATACGATGACTTTGATGTCAGATGTTTCAACACATATGAGAAGTTCCTGAAAAACTACCATAAGAGAAGGTTAAAATCAATATCAAAAGCGTTCTACAATCTGTCGCAAAGGAAAGAGAAGGCAATAGGCTACAGTTTTCTAAGGAAATCGTACACAGTAATTCATTACCATCAAGCTGCGTATAATGGTGACATTTGATGAAGAGCGAGAATATCATTATTTCAGTTCATTATTGGAATTTAAAACATCACGCGTTAGATGTAACCAGAAATTTCGCGTGTTATGGGATTTACTCCTACTTTAAAATAGGGGCTTAAGATGGCATCATGACGTGTAACTATGCTCCAAGCAAATATCTGTTGCTGAATTCAATACGCTTATCACAACAAAAAGCATCCAGATGTCTTCCGCATGGAATGAATGCTATCCATAACAGGGAAGAGAAATCACTTTCCCGACTTTGTTATAAGTCAACAGTGCAACAAGAAGCTACGCGATCGAAGTTGCTATATCAATGAGCGAAATTCTAGAATGGCAACTTGAGTGACACATACAGCACGTTTGCAGAGAAACGACACTCACTGGCCCATTGAGAAGTACGTAACCAAAATTTCACACCAATATGTTCTTTCAAACGCAAATATTTCGTTGCCAGTGGCTTGGGCTGTCTTCTTGTTCAAGTTTATTGTCTGGCTTGGGCTGTCTTCTTGTTCAAGTTTGTTGTCCATTTCTATCTGGTTGTGGCAATCTCTTTATTTATCCATTAATTAAGAAGTTACTGCGAGACGTTGTAGAACATTCTCCAACATTACCTATACCGTACGAATTGGTTTGTCATGTCTACACCCCGCCTTTTATTTACGGTTGAGGTCAGATTCACAGAGAGAGGGATAATACAGGACTTTCAAAAAGTAAGGTACACAGATAATCAGATTTACTTTTATCATGAACCAGTTTTCGGTAGCTGTGAGGGTATCTTCTTCAGAAGCAGCTATATTCAAAAATATTCAAAACTGCGATAATGTAGGCTGTTTAAAAACGTCACGTATCCCTACGTGAGGTAGTACTGGTCACAGCTAGAAGAATAGTTCTTATTGTGATCTGTCCTGAGACCACTACCCGCATAGAGATCGGGTAATTCGTCCTCTCATTTCAATCTGTTTGTTTCGTTGAAGAGGTAGTCCTGAATGTCGTTGCAATCCATTCTGAGACATAGTTTAGCCGTTCTTCGCACAGAATCACACACTCTTTCGAATACGCCTGGCGCCATTCGAGTTACGCCACACGCGTCACTCACTCGTTTAACCATAAATACCTTTTAATGTCCCAATGGTAAGAAATGCTCTGGATTCAGGTGCGATAAACATGGAGTCTATGCTGTCGGAACTCCTCCACATATCCATGACAGATCGGACGTTCCTGCGAGCTGCTGTCGCAAGATCCCTAGACAATGCAGCGTTGCCCCGTCGTTTATGAACCACTGTTGTCCCTGCGAGGGTAACCTTATCCAATAGCGCTGGCAATTCATGGCACAGAAACTGGTGTTACAAAGTACTTATATGGTCTGTGATTGTGCCACCGATAATTTTGAGTCAAACATTTAAGGCTATCCAGATGTCTTTCTTCAATGATTAATGGTGGTACATCTTCCTATAGTTGCGTAATCGCTTGCCTACACCATGTAACAGTACTCATTACTTGTCGTAAGCGAAACAGCACATGGTTCAGCATTTACTTGTTTCCGGACAGATCATTATCGGAACTTTTCTTCTAGTTTTGATAAAAACTGCCTCCTTTAGGAATACGACACTCTGTGAACACCATACATAATACCACAATAACTGCATATGTGCAGATGAAGCTCGTCCACCGATCCTGAAGGTAGAGCACCTATTTCACTTGTGCCTGACTGTCCCAGAGACCAGTGCACTTTAACAGTAACTTACGTTGTTTATCATCAACATATGATATACAAATGACTTTGCAAGGAGGGCAGGACGTTCTCCACTTTCTCTAAATAGGTGAGATTGTGCCACATAGGGAGGAAGACCCTTCAATATATGATTACACAATTTCATAACTACTAGAACCAGTTACTTGCATAGAACACCTTGCTGTATGCATGCAAGGAAGATTTTAAATGGAACGAGCACGTAAGATTAATCGTGAGTAAGGCGGATTCAACTCTGAGATTCGTTACAACTCAGTGAATGCAGTCAACAAAGAAAGTAACTTACGAAACACTCATCCTACCAATAACAGAACAATGCATTTGTGTACGTGACAGAGAGGAGTGATACAGGAACAAAAGATGATCAAAAGAAGAGAGATGCTTGTCGGTACGGGTGCATTTAGTAAGCGTGAAAGGTTCAAGGAGATGGTCAGCCACCTCCAGTGGCAGTCGCAGAAAGACAGTAGTTCAGCGTCGCGGTATACTCTACTGTTAAAGTTCCGAGAGCAGAAGCTACTAAGAGTCAATAAATATTTTGCTTCCTCCTATGTGGATCTTACATTATCAGCCTACATAATGGTAAGACAGAGATTTAGGAACCAGGTTATAATTGTAAGACATTTCCAGGGGCAGATGTGAATTCTGACCACAATCTAGTGGTTATGAACTGCAGATTGAAACTGAAGAAACTGCAAAAAGGCGGGAATTTAAGGAGATGGGACCTGGCTAAACTGAAAGAACCAGAGGTTGTAGAGAGTTTCAGGGAGAGCATAAGGGAACAATTGACAGGAATGGGGGAAAGAAATACAGTAGAAGAAGAATGGGTAGCTCTGAGGGATGAAGTAGTGAAGGCAGCAGAGGATCAAGTAGGTAAAAAGACGAGGGCTAATAGAAATCCTTGGGTAACAGAAGAAATATTGAATTAATTGATGAAAGGAGAAAATATAAAAATGCAGTAAATGAAGCAGGCAAAAAGGTATACAAACGTCTCAAAAATGGAATTGACAGGAAGTGCAAAATGGCTAAGCAGGGATGGCTAGAGTACAAATGTAGGGATGTAGAGGCTTGTCTCACTAGGGGTAAGATAGATACTGCCTACAGGAAAATTAAAGAGACCTTTGGAGAGAAGAGAACCACTTGTATGAATATCAAGAGCTCAGATGGCGACCCAGTTCTAAGCAAAGAAGGGAAGGCAGAAAGGTGGAAGGAGTATATAGAGGGTTTATACAAGGGAGATGTACATGAGGACAATATTATGGAAATGGAAGAGGATGTAGATGAAATGGGAGATAAGATACTGAGTGAAGAGTTTGACAGAGCACTGAAAGACCTGAGTCGAAACAAGGCCCCGGGAGTAGACAACATTCCATTAGAACTACTGATGGCCTTGGGAGAGCCAGTCATGACAAAACTCTACCATCTGGCGCGCAAGATGTATGAGACAGGCGAAATACCCACAGACTTCAAGAAGAATATAATAATTCCAATCCCAAAGAAAGTAGGTGTTGACAGATGTGAAAATTATCGAACTATCAGTTTAATAAGTCACAGCTGCAAAATACTAACGCGAATTCTTTACAGACGAATGGAAAAACTGGTAGAAGCGGACCTCGGGGAGGATCAGTTTGGATTCCGTAGAAATGTTGGAACACGTGAGGCAATACTAACCTTACGACTTATCTTAGAAGAAAGATTAAGAAAAGGCAAACCTACGTTTCTAGCATTTGTAGACTTAGCGAAAGCTTTTGACAACGTTAACTGGAATACTCTCTTTCAAATTCTGAAGGTGGCAGGGGTAAAATACAGGAACCGAAAGGCTATTTACAATTTGTACAGAAACCAGATGGCAGTTATATGAGTCGAGGGGCATGAAAGGGAAGCAGTGGTTGGGAAAGGAGTGAGACAGGGTTGTAGCCTCTCCCCGATGTTATTCAATCTATATATTGAGCAAGCAGTAAAGGAAACAAAGGAGAAATTCGGAGTAGGTATTAAAATTCATGGAGAAGAAGTAAAAACTTTGAGGTTTGTCGATGACATTGTAATTCTGCCAGAGACAGCAAAGGACTTGGAAAAGTAGTTGAACGGAATGGACAGTGTCTTGAAAGAAGGATATAAGTTGAACATCAACAGAAGCAAAACGAGGATAATGGAAAGAAATTAAATCGGGTGATGCTGAGAGGATTAGATTAGGAAATGAGACACTTACAGTAGTAAAGGAATTTTTCTATTTGGGGAGCAAAATAACTGATGATGGTCGAAGTAGAGAGGATATAAAATGTAGACTGGCAATGGCAAGGAAATCGTTTCTGAAGAAGAGAAATTTGTTAACATCAAGTATAGATTTAAGTGTCAGGAAGTCGTTTCTGAAAGTATTTGTGTGGAGTGTAGCCATGTATGGAAGTGAAACATGGGTGATAACTAGTTTGGACAAGAAGAGAATAGAAGCTTTCGAAATGTGGTGCTACAGAAGAATGCTGAAGATAAGGTGGGTAGATCACGTAACTAATGAGGAGGTATTGAATAGGATTGGGGAGAAGAGAAGTTTGTGGCACAACTTGACTAGAAGAAGGGATCGGTTGGTAGGACATGTTTTGAGGCATCAAGGGATCACAAATTTAGCATTGGAGGGCAGCGTGGAGGGTAAAAATCGTAGAGGGAGACCAAGAGATCAATACGCTAAGCAGATTCAGAAGGATGTAGGTTGCAGTAGGTACTGGGAGATGAAGAAGCTTGCACAGGATAGAGTAGCATGGAGAGCTGCATCAAACCAGTCTCAGGACTGAAGACCACAACAACAACATGTGGATCTTGCGAAAATACACTAAAATAAAAAGGGAGTGAGCCGTGCGGGGTTGCTCACGTCGTATTTCGAATTCTTAGAGCCACTAGCTCGATCTGTCGTCTTATGTCCCTATGGTTTGAGGCCACTAAGATCTTTGCTCAAGGCTGTTGATGGATACGTGGCAAGTAGGGGATTGAGAGTGGGGAAGACGGTGTGAGAGGTCCGCCAGGCGACTAAGGCAAGTACTTGCGCAAGCGTTTTGGACACGGAGTTCGGCGAGTGGTTGTTAGGCATTTTAGTGGGCCGATTTGAATCCGTGGCAGACTTCGAGGGCCCTCTTCGTGCATAGCATCACCAGCCAGCTCTGGGACGTGGAACACCAATGAGAGAGTTGAAGCCACTTTTGCTGTGCTGGCCTTCCTTTGGAACCAGGAAGCTTCAGCTTCGATTCTTGAACCTCAGTTAAGTTTTAGATTTTGAGGTCTTAGCTGTTACTTTCTTATTGATACCTGCATGTCTATTACGATCTCTACGATTTCTTAGCTGAGCTATTTCACCACTAGTTGGTTCCTTGATTTTTGCCTGTTGACCTTAGTTGTTTGTTCTTAAATTGTGTGAGCCATTGGTGATTAGTCAGCGGTAGCTTTCTTCTGTGCTGTGGTCGGACCCCCCCTCCCCGTCCTCAGGAAGTACCAAACGTCTTCGAACCCCACCAGATAAGTACCTTTCTTTGAATAAGGCCGGATATCGGTTGCGAGATACCTCCGGGCACTACAGACGTCATCGCTCTGTGAATTATATTGGCTCAGAAGGCGCCTGGGTCTCGAAATTTGCAATTTCTGAGGTTATGTAATTGGGTTTGGCAGCCTAGTTTTATTTCTGGCGTTTCGCCGTTGTTGTAAGGGCGGTATCTTGCGGTGACGCGAGCATACCGTTTGGCTAGTTATTGTTGATTTCACTAATTAACCTTGCCATGTTATATTTCTTTCGTCGGTCTGTACCCAACGAAAAGGCCCTAAGAAGGCCGGTCCTCTCGTTGTAAACTTTATGGCTTCTTGTTTGGCGTAGTCCTTTGTTCCTTGCGTATAAGCCGTCTGGTGTACCCTCGCGAGCAGGCAATTCAAACTCCTGGTTGCTTAAGCTGTTATTCACAGAAGCCTACCTGTTTCGCATTTGGTAATTTCACTTAACTGAAGCTGTTATTAAAGAAGGCCTGCCTGTTTCCTATTTGGAAGTTCTACGTAACTCAATCTGTTATCACTGAAGGCCTGCCTGATTCCTATTTTGTAATTTTACTTAACTGTAGCTGTTATTATTGAATTATTTTGTATTTGTTAATTTTATTTATGTTAAGCTATTATGGTTGAAGGCCTGCCAGTTCACTTTTAATTTTATTAAGAGCTATTTGATAACTTGTGTTATCTGAGACTCTCATTCATCAAGTCCTGCCTAAAGGGTAGAGCCACCGGTCGTAACACAACTGAGAAGTAACGTCCACTGTTCAAAGTGCCGCCAAAGCGAACAATAGGTGACCGACACGTGTAACCAATGGCACCCCATACCATCACGCCGGGTGATACGTCAGTAAGGCGTTGACGAACACACGCTTCCAATGTGCGTTCACTGCGATGTCGCCAAACACGGATGCGACCATCATGATGCTGTAAACAGAACCTGGATTCATCCGAAAAAATTATGTGTTGCCATTCGTGCACCCAGGTTCGTCGTTGAGTACACCATCGCAGGCGCTCCTGTCTGTGATGCAGCGACAATGGTAACTCCAGCCATGGTCTCCGAGCTGATAGTCCATGCTGCTGCAAACATCGTCGAACTGTTAGTGCAGATGGTTTTTGTCTTTCAAACGTCCCCATCTGTTGACTGAGGGATCGAGACGTGGCTGCACGATTCGCTACAGCCATGCGGATAAGATGCCTATCATCTCGACAGTTAGTGATACGAGGCCATTGGGATCCAGCACGGCGTTCCGTATTACCCTACTGAACCCACCGATTCCATATTCTGCTAACAGTCGTTGGATCTCGACCAACGCGAGCAGCAATGTCGCGATACGATAAACCGCAATCGTGATAGGCTACAATCCGACCTATATCGAAGTCGGGAACGTGATGGTACGCATTTCTCCTCCTTCCACAAGCCATCACAACAACGTTTTACCAGGCAACGCTGGTCAACTGCTATTTGTGTATGAGAACACGGTGGGAAACTTTCCTCATGTCACCACGTTGTAGGTGTCGCCACCGGGGCCAACATTGTGTGAATGCTCTGAGAAGCTAGTCATTTGCATATCACAGTATCTTCTTCCTGTCGGTTAAATTTCGCGTCTGTAGCACGTCATCTTCGTGGTGTAGCAATTTTAATGGCCAGTAGTGTACAATCTGTTACCTTAGAATAATGAAACATGTGTTGCAAAAAAATTGTTTTGCACAAATACACACCTGTGAAATCTTAGTAACTTATCAGACGGGGAAGTTTTCATTTGGAAGCAGCAGGCCGTACTGTCAACCCAAGAACTGCAAATACGAAGAGTTTTCAGTAAGAGACGCAACACGTTTTCTTTTCAGAATATAGGTTGGTGTTTAGATTCCAACGCATCATATTATTCCCCACTAGTTTCGCTACAAACCCCTCCATTCAATGCGACGGCCTTACGCCACCTCCCTGGAACGGCCTGTATGCCCGCATGGTATCGCTCTACTGATGGACGTCGATGCCAACGCGTTGCACTATCAATAACCTCCGCATAAGCCACCTACCGATTCCCGCTGGGTGCATCCTTCATAGTGCCAAATAGATGAAAATCGTAAGGTGTGAGCACCCAGACACCAATTATCCTCCGTTATCCTACCTTGTGGACGAATATGTCAGCACTAGCACTAGAGACCTCCAGGTGAGCAGGGATGCGTCTGACTGCGATCCGTCGATTATCTTCAGCGAGAGTGTCCGCACGTTCCAACACTGCCCAGCAACTCACCGTGCTTCTGTTTACTACCACGTCTTCGTAGATATTCTGGAATACACTATAAATATCGGCAGTGCTCTATTTTTCCTCTAAAAGAAGCTCAATTACGTCTGTCTTCTTCGAACAGTTACAAAGCCATTCTTAGGGCCGCGAATAGCACTGCCACATATCGGAACTTAATGAAACTACAGATGCTCAAGTGGGAATATTCCACTATGTCCGAAAACACATTATACATTTTTTAACAGAAATTGGTCGCGAAAAAAAAGTGTTGTGTTACTCTTTCAATGCCAATCGCATAAATCACTTTTCTGCCAGAAGAAACATTTCTTCGGTGGTGTTCCTGCTTGTAACAGTGCCTTTTTAGTGCAGTCTATCGACCAACCGCAGCAACGAACAACAGCCTTGGAGCGCACATGAGGCCGCTGTCTGGAGAGGACGCGCCGGGTTGCCATATGACGGCGCTGCGGCAGACGGGCCGTCGAGTGGCGGCGTCGTAAGGTGGGCTGAGTGCTCGCGGCCAGCGCGCCGGGACCAGCCGAGAGGAGAGGAGACGAGACGAGACGAGACGTGACCATAAAGCGCCGGCTGGTCTCGCCTGCGCTGTGCTCAGGTCCTTACCGTTCTCACTGTCGGCAGCTGCCCTATTCCCGCGCGCTCCCACCAACAACATCCTCTACCGCCGGGACTCGATTCGTGAAGACGGTAATGGTGAACAATAAAGAGAGGAAGCCATTCACTAAAAACCACGACAGCGCTAAGAAGCTAGTCAGGATCGGTCTTCCATTCTTGTGTATCGAAGACCGATAACTACTGGGGTGGGACGAAAATACAGAAATACCTCAAGAAATACGTGCCTGAACATAAACGCAGATGTTAACCAAGCCATCAGGTGGCGCTGTTGTATTTGACCGCTGACGGCACTTTTGCAGTCTCCTCAATAGATTGCAAGAGTCAGTTGAGGTCAGAACATTGTTCTGTGCAATATTGCATTTCCTGTGAAATGAGTTCAAAAGTGGGATATTTGATGGTGGTCGAATGGTAGGTGCTTCCGTAATGAAGGCAGCCCAAGTGATGAGTGTTTCAAGAGGCACAGTACTGAAGATTAATACAGTGTTCATAAAAAGTAATAATGTGGACGGTATTGTGTGGTGAATGATGGTGATGAACGGTCACTGAAGAGGATTGTGACGAAAAGTTAGATGACGACAGCTGCAAAAATCACTGAAGAACTTGTAACCCCGCCTTAGAAAAATCAGTGAATTACTGTGCTGATAAACTTCTTACGTTATTTGGTTCTCAAACAGCTCAGCAGAACTTAACGTACTCAGACATTTCGCTCTTTACTTATTCTGATCAACACTAAACTCACATACAATATTTTTAGCGCAACACAGTCTGACTTTCAATAATCCCAACAAAAGAATGGCCCTGACTAACAATAACCTATACCTTTCATGAATCACTTACCTCACAAAAATCTTCATTACTCGAACTACTGCAATACAGTGAGTGCCAATACTTCCGGCTAAATAAAAGATTCTAACTACTGAAGTCACTAACTACTGACAAGCACAGTTAGCAAATGAAAGATTATCAAAATAATGTATTTACCTTAATAGTGTTCAAAAGTCATATTATATATATATATATATATATATATATATATATATATATATATATATATCAGTTCATGACATCCAGTCTTACAAATTTACTGTCTCTGATGGACACACGTACAGATCATCCGCTCTCAAAACTCCGCCATCTCTCTCCACATCCACCATTGCTGGCGGCTCACCTCCAACTGCGCAACGCTATGCGCTGTTCACAACCACCTGCCCAACACTACAATATCCAATATTCCAACAATGCAAACCAGCCACAGACTGCACACAGCACAGTCAGCGACTTTCATGTAGAGCGCTACGTGGCATTACCAACATAAAACATAAACAGCCTACTTATTAACTGAATATAGCACTTGGAAAGCCAGTTGGCATCAAGACAGCAGGAAGGTGGCTCCATAAACAGGGAACTACATAGCGTAGTAAAATTCCAAAACCACTCATTAGTGACGCAAATGCCTGTAATGAGAAAACATGGAGCCGAAGCCACAATACCTATACTATGGAGTAATGGAACAAATTCATTTCGTCGGATGTGTCTTGTTTCACAATGCTTCCGACTTTCGTCGAAGTTTACATGTCAGTAGCGTAACATGGTGAGGCTTTGGTAAGGAATTGGCCAGCCAATTCACGGTGTTCCATCGGACCAGTGGTTTACTTTACGATGTCGAAATCCTACCAAGGATGGCGTAACCACTCGGACTGATAGATTCATCCCGTGTCACTATGTTTGTTCCTCGATACTGATGCTGTGTTTCAAGACGACGAGGCCCCGGTTGACACAGATCGCATAACCCAGGACACGTTTTCTGAGCAAGAGGAAGAAGTATCTCATCAGCCCTGGGCACCACAATCACTAGGCCTCAATACTATTCAGCCTAAGCTTTTTACTCTGTAGTGAAGGGTGCATGATTGCTACCCATCACCATTGTCGTTATTCAACGTACCGCTATTTTGCAGGAACTATGGCGTAACATTCTTATGAAATATCCGAAATCTGTTGTTCGTCTTGACAATTCTGTGTGTTAATTTCATATTGTCTTATGCGTTTCGGCCTTACACCATTCTCAAAGGCTCGAAATACTTGTAACGCATTCTTAGGTAAGACTAAACTGAATTTGTCAAACATGGATGAAAAGTATCAAGTGTACATTACAGCTACTTTGTATCCATGTTTCACAGTTTCAGATGAGAATGAGTTATAGATACGTCGGGCCTCTGAGAATGGCATAAGGCCTAATCGCGCAAGACAGTATAAAATTAATACATACAATGGTCAAGAGTTTTGAATGCATTAAGTAACATGCCAACATCTCACAAACCATTTATGTATTTTGCTGCTGATTGTTTCGCTAACGACAAAGTAATAATTGTATTGATCCATTACCAGACAACTGAAATTTGTTTTGCACGTTACGTGTCTCCTACTCGCCTTTATGCCGTTTTAGCAGTTTTCTCAAACACCTGTAAGTGTGGTTATTAGATGACACAGCCTTGGCTTTCCGCCCCTACTCTTCAATCTATACAAAGGAGAAGCAGCGGTGTAAACAAAAGTAACTTTCAAGAGTGAGAATAAAATTATCGGTGAAACGATGGCAACATTCACTAGTGGCATTGTTGACCTCAATGAAAATGAGAAAGAAACGCAGAAGCTGTTGAATTTAATGACCCGTCCAATGAGCACACACTGCTGACTGAGAATAGAAAGAAGAGAGACGTGTTGATGAGCAGCAGAAATGATGTTACCGATACACTTATGTAAATTAGAACGACGATGTAAGTGTAGTAAAGGAACTAAATTGTCGTCTGAAGAAAGCGCAAAACCTCAGTTAGTTCTATTACGTTGTCTGTTCATGTTTAAATTGTAATACATGTTGATAACATATAATGTAGTCTCTACTGCTTTCATCCTTTAATGAAAACAATGCGATCCCACAAACTAAACATGGCAATTACTTTGAAATCTTGTAGTCAAATGAAATGATGTTTGTTTGGTGGGGATGCTGACAATGATCGGTCCATTTATTGATGGCAGTGTTGCATCCTAACTACACGTATTGGAATAGCGAATATTCCGAGCTTAGCATTACATTGCCACGAGTCTATCGTCAAATCGTTGAGGCATACCATCATCAAAATTTTGGAAAATTGTTATCATCATGAATGCAAAAGTTTAATATAAACGTATGAGTGAATTCTTGTAATGTTGTTACTCTTTCATTTCACTTTAGAACGACGGGAAAATCTGTTGCACACCTATTTAAGGATTAGTACTTCTTTATTCCTGACGTTAAAAATTGCATGTTGGCATCATTTCTTACCTGATTCTGTTCTCGACAAACGTTTGAGTTTTTCTTTTTACGAAGACAAACAGTCTATATTCAGTGAAATAGCAAGAAACAGGTCACCACATCCTACTACCAATACATCAGAATATACCAAAAAAAGGAAAAGTAGTATTGCTAAGAAGGCAAGATGCAAACAAAAAATGTATGAAGACAGGCCATATGGAACTTATTAACGAGAACTAATTCGTAGAAACACCGTCGACAGACTGTGTAGTTTTCTTCTGAAGTATGGAGAAGAAATGTAAAATGTCTAGAATGATATTTTTATGTATACTGGAATCTGCCGAACCTTGAAAAATAAAATTCATATTTATTTAACTCATATCCCGTGAAAAGGATGTACTCGTATATTCAAATTTGATCACAGTCTTCTCATAAGTGAAAGTCCTGTAATTTTAACGTCGATCTGTATGGTAATTCAAGAGTGCATCCAGAAAGTCTTTTCCGGCGCTCCACGGTCCTCAAATTAGCCGAAGTCATTTGAACAACATACTGAATGAAGTTAATCCGGAATGTACGCCCAAAACTGATCAAAGGGCATACATTAAAAACGTCGAAATCGTATTCCTGAAGACAGAACCTAGTTTTTTGTTACCATATCAGATACATGAATTCATACCAGACACATTACAGCTGGAGGCAAAACGCAAATAAAGTGTATTTTAATAGCGATTTGAGTATTGCAGCATCATATCGGGATTAGTTTGTAAACTAATGACATGAAAGAAACATTCATCCTGTTAGTGAAGACAAATACAGGCTGATATTTGGGCAGTCTTTTAATATCGCATTTCAGCCACCAAAAACATACTCGCAAGACTTGTAAAATACAGCACACTATAGTCATCAATCCGATGAATACTCAAGATCAGAAGCAAAAGGCCCTTGAAGAAAAGAGTTGCATCTGAGAACAACTGAATCTTTAAGGAACAACTTTCAAGAATTCTGTGGAAAAATAAAAGAAATCCCAGAGTACATATAATTTCTACTGACCTTTAGCGGAACCAAAACTTTCTTGTAGTCCTGCTCTTTTTCACTTGCGCATTAATTGGATCTATGATGTGAGCAATCATGACTGCACTGCATACGTCGGTTTTATGTTCGCATGGGACAAATGTTGCTATTAGAGTTAACGAGGAGATAGGTAATGGTTTCCTGAAGTATGTCCGTAATATGAAAATAAAAAGTAAGAAACTGGTAGTATTTGCTAACAACTTTGGCGGTCCTAATTAAGTAATACAACATAACTGCCTTACCTGATCTCCATAAATGTCTTTGAAGAAAGTTAAACTTACTTACTGATACATGACTATGCTATTCTTATATCCAATCAAGATTTGGCAAAAGTTGAGAAATACCAAAAGGAACAGACGTATGTTTACAGATGGAACCAGTGGAAAGAGCTCATTTCAGAATATATGTGTAAGAAGCATTTTGTAGTGAAACAGTAATGAATAAAGACACTTTTGATCTCTGCAAACGGAACAAACAACAAAAATCAGGTTAATGACATCAAGTGCCTGCCTTAGTAATGAAGGTAAAACATCAACTAAATACCAATTTTACAAATGCCTCGTTACGAAAAAGTGGGAGATGAGCAGTTTTCAACGTCTAAAAGCCGGCAAAAAAAGTGGGACACATACATTAAACAAAAAAAAGTTACTGATTTAGGACAGTTACTTGTATAAATACAACCTATGCACCTTTCACGCAAATGACAAATAAAGGAAATACATGTTTTAGCATTTTAGGAAATTCAAGCAGTAAGGGGGTAAAATAGAAGATAACAAGGATTTATAAAGTATTTTTAAAGGTAACAGTATGAAAATTAAGATTCCACTCCTTGCTTAAATACAAACAAATATATATTTTAGGAATGATCAACAAAACTTTTTGACTCCATCCACCAGAAATGTTTTTCGGCAAAGATATTGCCTTATATTCTTATCTAGAGCGAAAAATTTAGAGGGTGTTGCAATTTGTGAACAACATAAAATCCGATTAAAGAGAAACAAGAAGAAGTCAGTGCAGACCATACAGTCTACGTTAATGAAGCAGCGGGCGCTAAGCTACCGAATAATAAATTGATCTACAAACATCATGTGACTATTATTTTGCGACTAACCAGCTGTTATAAAGCCATTTGCGTCATCGAATGGCCATTTTGTCAATTTACGCGGCACAATTCGTCTTAACTAGCCAGTGTCATATTGACATGACTCCATATTACTCGCATGTACGTCATGTATATACGTCATCAGCCGTAAAACACATTACAGTAATTTATTAACTGTAGAAATCTTGGTAGTAACAATCAGATATTTCCTTACAAAAAAAAAAAAAAAATAAAGACAATAGGAGCATCCCGAAGGGGAGGAGGGAACTGAATGAAGCATGGGTTGAGACGGAACTCGGCAGTGGGAGCCACTTACCAGTATTACGTTCTATCCCGTTCCTGGCTGGATGCGTTTCTTTTCTGAGGCAAGGTGCCCCAAAACATGTTCTTGATAACGTGGATACCATGACTGGATGACTGGGAAGAAGACGGTTTCCCAGCTTGTCCCACAAGTATTCTATAGGGGAAAGGTCTTGGGGTCTCGCTGGCCACGGGAGTACCTCAAAATCACACAAGCACGTTATGGAGGCATGTGTCTCTTGTTGAAAAACTGAAGGTGACATACTGTCGCACGAGACGTAGGAGGAGGATGTCCTTGATGTCAGTCCCTACCAGCCTTGATCTAGACTTATAGCCGACCGCTGCCCTCACCGTGGCGCCAGGTACAGCATCACTGCGCCTATCCAAAACATTTGAAGAATGGTACCTCTCCCTATGTCTCCGTCTTACTAGGCATCTGTGACCGTCTGGGGTAGTGTAGAACGGACATTCATCACTGAACACAACACGACGACATTGCCGTTTGTGTTGTGGTGTTAACGGAAATGTATATGAGGGGCGGTAATTTCCCAGTCGGGTTGCTGCTAATATCCGAACAATAGTGCAGGATGATACATACTGTTGCATGTTATCGGATACCAGGCGCAGATATGAAAAAGATAAAATGTCTGTGATTTTGGTGATCGCCAGTACCTTCACACAAGTACGCCTGCCTCACTGTCACATGCCGTCCAGCTTCGGGTTACTTTCACACGCCAGGCATATTTGCACATAGCACGGTCCGCCTAGCGAGCCTAGATCAGACCAGCTGGCTACATAGAGACCGCGAATTATGCACCTTAAAAATTCTCTCACGTGCAGATAAAACTGCCTCACGAAAGTACGAAGCATCTCTGTTTACTTCACAGTGATCATTCGACAGCAGACTGTGTTCGCACTCCCTGTACATCCTACCAGGCCTGGCGTAAGTACTAAATACGAATAAGTCGTTGGCATGGCGTGTCGGGAAGGGGATACCATTCGTATCGGTGCGTTATCCCGTAAACATAAACGTTACGGACGCCGTACTTTTGACTTTATGTGATAGGACCGCAACTGTTGGGTCACGTGACGAGACGGCCCATGAGGGTGACTAAGTATGTGACTTCGGACCGGGAATTACCGAATATTGCCCATACCTGATGTAGACTTCTGAGTTGGTCGCACATTATGTCAGTCGGCATAAGGGATGCTTCAAAAACAAATTATCTTTAATCCCCGTCGTAATTACGGGTCTGACTTGCTGTTTGCTTAAAAATGCAGAAGAAACGTATTCCTAAAGTGTTCACAAAATATCAGCTGAAGTTCCAGCTAGTCATAAGACCATCTCCAAGTACATACATAACGCCGTGGAACATAAACTGTGTGTGGACAAAATTCTGTTATTTTACAAATCTTTGCCATTCGAATACACCATAGTTAAAAGAAATCTTCGCTATAATCTCTATTGTCTGTCTTAAACGAGACAAAAACTCCATTCTGTCGTATCTCGGCTTCTTTTACGTCCCATCCATACTCACATGGATTAGAAAGATTCACTTGTCACACGAATACGTATTATTTTTAAGGAAAATGTCAAATTTTTACTAATTTTGTATGCAGGGCCATATAAAATTTTTAAAGTGTGGCACCCTTTTCCTAAGAAATTTTACTTACATAGTTAACATGATCCCATGAACCATGGACGCTGCCGTTGGTGGGGAGGCTTGCGTGCCTCAGCGATACAGATGGCCGTACCGTAGGTGCAACCACAACGGAGGGGCATCTGTTGAGAGGCCAGACAAACGTGTGGTTCCTGAAGAGGGGCAGCAGCCTTCCCAGTGGTTGCAGGGGCAACAGTCTGCATGATTTACTGATCTGGCCTTGTAACACTAACCAAAACGGCCTTGCTGTACTGGTACTGCGAACGGTTGGAAGCCAGGGGAAACTACAAGCGTAATTTTTCCCGAGGGCATGCAGCTTTACTTTATGGTAAATGATGATGGCGTCCTCTTGGGTAAAATATTCCGGAGGTAAAATGGTCCACCATTCGGATCTCCGGGCGGGGACTACTCAAGAGGACGTCGTTATCAGGAGAAAGAAAACCGGCGTTCTACGGGTCGGAGCGTGGAATGTCAGATCTCTTAATCGGGTAGGTAGGTTAGAAAATTTAAAAAGGGAAATGGATAGGTTAAAGTTAGATATAGTGGGAATTAGTGAAGTTTGGTGGCAGGAGGAACAACACTTTTGGTCAGGCGATTACAGGCTCTATGGCTCTGAGCACGATGGGACTTAACATCTATGGTCATCAGTCCCCTAGAACTTAGAACTACTTAAACCTAACTAACCTAAGGACATCACACACATCCATGCCCGAGGCAGGATTCGAACATGCGACCGTAGCAGTCGCGCGGTTCCGGACTGAGCGCCTTAACCGCGAGACCACCGCGGCCGGCGGCGAATACAGGGTCATACATACAAAGTCAAATAATGGTAATGCAGGAGTAAGTTTAATAATGAATAAAAAATAGCATTTCGGGTAAGCTACTACAAACAGCATAGTGAACGCGTTATTGTGGCCAAGATAGATACGAAGCCCACGCCTACTAGAGTAGTACTAGTTTATATGCCAACTAGCTCTGCAGATGACGAAGAAATTGAAGAAATGTATGATGAAATCAAAGAAATTATTCAGATAGTGAAGGGAGACGAAAATTTAATAGTCATGGGTGACTGGAATTCGGTAGTAGGAAAAGGGAGAGAAGGAAACGTAGTAGGTGAATATGGATTGGGAGTAAGACGAAGCCTCCTGGTAGAATTTTGCACAGAGCACAACTTATTTCATAGCCAACACATGGTTCAAGAATCATAAAAGAAAGTTGTACACATGGAAGAAGCCTGGAGAAACTGACAGGTTTCAGATAGATTATATAATGGTAAGACAGAGATTTAGGAACCAGGTTTTAAATTGTAAGACATTTCCAGGGTCAGATGTGGACTCTTATCACAATCTATTGGTTATGAACTGTAGATTAAAACTGAAGAAACTGCAAAAAGGTGGGAATTTAAGGAGATGGGACCTGGATAAACTGAAAGAACCAGAGTTTCAGGGAGAGCATAAGGGAACAATTGACAGGAAGGGGGTAAAGAAACAGAGTAGAAGAAGAATGGGTAGCTTTGAGGGATGAAATAGTGAAGGCAGCAGAGGATCAAGTAGGTAAAAAGGCGAGGGCTAGTAGAAATCCTTGGGTAACAGAAGAAATATTGAATTTAATTAATTTATTTATTTATTTTTATTTACTTACACGTTAAGTTCCGTAGGACCAAATTGAGGCACAAATCTCCAAGGTCATGGAACGTGTCAGTACATGAACTTACAACATAAAAGTAATAACAGATAAAAATGAATGTTCATGAACCTGCAAGAAAATCAGTCCATAAGTTTAAGCAAACGCTATCAGCTATACAATGAGAATCAGCTTAATTTTCTAAGGAACTCCCCGATAGAATAGAAGGAGTGATCCTTGAGGAAACTCTTCAGTTTCAATTTGAAAGCGCGTGGATAACTGCTAAGATTTTTGAATTCGAGTGGCAGCTTATTGAAAATGGATGCAGCAGTATACTGCACACCTTTTTGCACAAGAGTTAAGGAAGTCCGATCCAAATGGAGGTTTGATTTCTGCCGAGTATTAACCGAGTGAAAGCTGCTTATAGTTGAAAATAAACTAATATTGGTAACAAGAAACGACAATAAGGAATATACATATTGAGGGGCCAATGTCAAAATACCCAGACCTGTGAACAGAGGTCGACAAGAGGTTCGTGAACTCACACCACTTATTGCCCAAACCGCCCATTTCTGAGCCAAAAATAGCCTTCTAGAATGGGACGAGTTACCCCAAAACATAATACCATACGACATAAGTGAATGAAAATAAGCAAAGTAGACTAGTTTACGTGTCGAAGTATCACTCACTTTCGATACCGTTCGAATAGTGAAAATGGCAGCATTAAGTCTTTGAACAAGATCCTGAACGTGGGCTTTCCACGACAGCTTACTACCTATCTGAACACCTAGGAATTTTAACTGTTCAGTTTCACTAATCATATGCCCGTTCTGTGAGATTAAAAAGTCAGGTTTTGTTGAATTGTGTGTTAGAAACTCTAAAAACTGAGTCTTACTGAGTTTTAACGTTAGATTATTTTCTACTAGCCATGAACTGAGGTCATGTACTGCACTGCTTGAAACCGAGTCAATGTTGCACACAACATCCTTTACTAACAAGCTAGTGTCACCAGCAAACAGAAATATTTTCGAGTTACCCATAATACTAGAGGGCATATCATTTATATAAATAAGGAACAGGAGTAGCCCCAACACTGATCCCTGGGGCACCCCCCCCACTTGACAGTACCCCACTCAGATCCCACATCACAGCCGTTATCAACATTGTGAACAATGACCTTTTGCTGCCTGTTGCTAAAGTAAGAGGTGAACCAATTGTGAGCTACTTCCCTTATTCCCTAATATTCCAACTTACGGAGCAATATTGTGAGATCATCACTGTCAAATGCCTTTGTTAAATCATAAAAGACGCCAAGCGTTCCAAACTTTTTGTTTAGCCCATCCAGTACCTCACAGAGAAAAGAGAATATAGCATTTTCAGTTGTCAAACGATTTCTAAAGCCGAACTGTACATTTGATAGCAAATCGTGTGATGTAAAATGATCAATTAACCTTACATACACAGCCTTTTCGATAACTTTTGCAAACACTGATGGCATAGAAATAGGTCTACAATTTTCTACATTATCCCTTTCTCCCTTTTTATAAAGCGGCTTTACTACTGAGTACTTTAATCGCTCAGGAAAATGACCATTCCTAAAGGAAAAATTACAAATGTGGCTAAATACAGGGCTAACATGTGCAGCACAGTACTTTAATATTCTACTAGACACTCCATCATAACCATGAGAGTCCTTAGTCTTCAGTGATTTAATTATTGGACCCAACCTCCCTCTTGTCTGTATCACAGAGGAATATTTCAGACGTCAATCTCGGAAAGGCATTTGCTAAGAAATTTATATGATTTCCTGTAGAAACTAAATTTTTATTTAATTCACCAGTAATGCTCAGAAATTGGTGGTTAAATACTGTACATATATGTGATTTATCAGTAACAGAAATATTATTACTGCGAACTGACTTTATATCATCAATCTTGTGCTGCTGACCAGACACTTCCTTCACAACTGACTATATGGCTATAATTTTATCCTGTGAATTAGCTATTCTATTTGCATACCACATACTTTTTGCCCTGCTAATAACAATTTTAAGCACCTTACAATATTGTTTGTAATGGGCTACGGTAGCTTGATTGTGACTACTTCTAACATTTTGATATAATTCCCGCTTTGTTCTACATGATATCCTTATCCCACTCATCAGCCAACCGGGTTGTCCATTACTGCTAGTACCCCGTTTACAATGTTCTAATGGAAAACAACTCTCCAAGAGCATGAGAAATGTGTTATGAAAAGCATTGTATTTATCATCTATATTATTGGCGCTATAAACATCATGCCACACTTGTTCCTTGACAAGTTTTGAAAAAGTCTTTATTGCTGTTGGATTAACTTTCCTACATAGTTTGTAATTAAATACGACATTGGTTTGAGTACAGAAAACCTTTAGTGTTAAAATTTGTGCATCATGGTCTGAAAGGCCGTTCACCCTTTTACTAACAGAATGCCCATCTAGTAATGAAGAATGAATAAAATTATTGTCTATGACTGTGCTACTGTTCCCCTGCACCCTAGTTGGAAAAAACACAGTTTGCATCAGATCATATGAGTTTAGGAGATCTACCAACATCCTTTTTCTTACAGAATCATGTACATAATTAATATTGAAGTCACCACATATAACTACTGTCTGGTACTTCCTACAATGTAAATCAAGAACCCTCCCTAGCTTAAGCAAAAATGCTCTGAAGTCGGAGTTAGGGGACCTATAAACAAAAGCAATTAGAAGTTTAGTTTCACTAAATTCAACTAATGGTGCACAACTTTCAAATATCTGTTCAGTGCAGTGACGTGATACGTCTATGGACACAAATGAAATACTGTTTTTTTACATACAGAGCCACTCCCCCAACCTGGAAGGAACTCCTCAAGAAACAGCCAGCTAATCTGTAGCCTGGTAAAGGAAGCCTCTGAATTATCAAATTATTTAAGTGGTGCTCTGATATACCAATAATTTCAGAGTTAACATCTTTGAGCAGTTCACTAACTTTATCTCTAATAACTCTTATATTTTGATGAAATATGCTAATTCCTTCTCTACTAGGAAGAATTACATCCTTTGGAGGTGAGCCCTTAGTTAGAGGCACTTCCTTTAAGCAGGTATACCTATCAGCTGACTTCAGTCTAAAAAAGGTGCAGGTCTAACACCAACTACTACAGGAATTTTTCCATGAGTGATACCACTACCACCACCACAACCCACTACACTGTCACCTATAAGCTTAGCCAGCCTCCCCTTCCCATACCTATTGAGGTGCAGGACATGCCTAGTTTAAACCCCATCTACTGATAGACCCAACTGGCACCACTGGAGTGTGATCCATGCCCTCCGCCATCAGTGCCCTCCCCAGCCCCACATTAACGCGCCTAACAGCCGCAATAAGGTGAGGCCGATCATGACGCTGAAACAGTTGCACGAAATGCAAATTAGTGCCACCAGTTTGTGTAGCTATCTTAACCAAGTCACCACTGACATCATATTCTCCGTCCCTACCGAGACTGTTCCCTGCTCCACCCACTATCACTACCTGATCCTCTTTCGTAAAATTCTTACATAACTCTCCTATGTTTTCAGTCACCTGAGCCAACCCTGCACTAGGCTTCACAATGCTGGTGACCTGGTACTCACTTCGAAGCACTTCCTGCCACTGTTGGCCCAAACCTCTACCGTGGGAACTACCTAGCGGCAGAACCTTCTTTCTGCTAGACTTTGCAACTAACCTAGGTCTCCTAATTGCTGAGGACTGCTGCAAGTTACCTACATGTACGGCTACACGAAGCTCCTCTCCACTCAACTCTGACAGTTGGTCGTATCTATTGCATGTATGCAAAGTAAAACTATCTGAATACCTCCTCTTCCTCGCTACTTTCTTGCCAACTGCCAGTTCCCATTCCCCACCACCCTTCACTCTCACCGAGCGAGGTGGCGCAGTGGTTAGCACACTGGACTCGCATTCGGGAGGACGACGGTTCAATCCTGTCTCCGGCCATCCTGATTTAGGTTTTCCGTGATTTCCCTAAATCGCTTCAGGCAAATGCCAGGATGGTTCCTTTTAGAGGGTACGGCCGGTTTCCTTCCCCATCCTTCCCTATCCCGAGCTTGCGCTCCGTCTCTAATGACCTCGTTGTCGACGGGACGTTAAAAAAACACTAACACTAACCTAACCTTCACCCTCCTCAACCTATCTAGTTCCCCCTTTGCGCATTGTAACTTCACCTGAAGGGTACAGATCGTATGCTCCTGCACCTCTATTAACTTGTTTCTACTGAAGATTCTACATTCCCAGGAGAGGATCTCCCTAAAATGACCACTGGCTTCCCCACTGCATTCCCCCCCCCCCCCCCCCCCATGAAATTACTTTGAACAAATCCCACACCGTAATCCACTACTCACAAACGTTCAACAGAGCCCACACTTTTCACTCAAGGTAAAATTTTACAGTTACTGAATAGAACTATACGTCTACGTTACCAAAATTCAGTTACACCGGTAGAACTATTTAAGAACTAACAATAATGATCTCGAAACTCTCTTCCTACTAAGATAGCAGATACTTGTATTAATACTACTACAACACAGCCGATACCAATACCAGCAAAACTTCACAAAATTATTAGTTAAAACCAAAAAATTAAAACGACCACTGTAACACTAAGCGAAGTTAAAACAATAAATGAAATTTTTACTGGATTATTTTACTAGAAAGAATAATATACATGAGTTGAAAACTAAAGCACGAAATTTACTAAACGACTTCAACACACTGAAAACTCTATAAAACACAGCGAGCGAACGATTACAAAAGTTTATTAAGTCGTTATTTCGCCACAAACGGCACGCAACACTGCTGAAATCTATTAAATTTATTAACTGTATTACAGAGCACAAATAAGTTTGTCAGTACTTAGCTTGTAACCGCTACAGGAGAAAGTACAAAAATGCAGTAAGTGAAGCAGGCTAAAAGTTACACAAACGTCTCAAAAATGAAATCGACAGGAAGTGCAAAATGGCTAAGCAGGGATGGCTAGAGGACAAATGTAAGGATGTAGAGGCACATCTCACTAGGGGTACGATAGATACTGCCTAAAGGAAAATTAAAGAGACCATTGGAGAAAAGAGAACTACTTGTATGAGTATCAAAAGCTCAGATGGAAACCCACTTCTAAGCAAAGAAGGGAAAGCAGAAAGGTGGAAGGAGTATATAGAGGGTCAATACAAGAGCGATGTACTTGAGGACAATATATGGATGAAAATGAAATGGAAGATACGATACTGCGTGAAGAGTTTGACAGAGCACTGAAAGACCTGAGTCGAAACAAGGCCCTGGGAGTAGACACCATCCCATTAGAACTACTGACGGCCTTGGGAGAGCCAGTCCTGACTAATCTCTACCATCTGCTGAGCAATATGTACGAGACAGGCGAGATACCCTCATACTTCAAGAAGAATGTAATAATTCCAATCCCAGAGAAAGCAGGTGTTGACAGATGTGAAAATTACCGAACTATCAGTTTAATAAGTCACACCTACAAAATACTAATGCGAATTGTTTACAGACGGATGGTAAAACTGGTAGAAGCCGAGCTCGGGGAAGATCAGTTTGGATTCCGTAGAAATATTGCAACACGAGAGGCCGTACTGACCCTACGACTTATCTTAGAAAACAGATTAAGGAAAGGCAAACCTACGTTTCTAGCATTTGTAGACTTAGAGAAAGCTTTCGACAATGTTGACTGGAATACTCTCTTTCAAATTCTGAAGGTGGCAGGGGTAAAATACAGGGAGCGAAAGGCTATTTACAATTTGTATAGAAACCAAATGGCAGTTATAAGAGTTGAGGGGCATGAAAGGAAATCATTGGTTGGGGAGGGAGTGAGACAGTGTTGTAACATCTCCCCGATGTTATTCAATCTGTATATTGAGCAAGCAGTGAAGGAAACAAAAGAAAAATTCGGAGCAGGTATTAAAATCCATGGAGAAGAAATAAAAACTTTGAGGTTCGCCGATGAGATTGTAATTCTGTCAGAGACAGCAAAGGACTTGGAAGAGCAGTTGAACGGAATGGACAGTGTCCGGAAAGGAGGAGATAAGAGGAACATCAACAAAAGCAAAACGAGGATAATGGAATGTAGTCGAATTAAGTCGGGTGATGTTGAGGGAATTAGATTAGGAAATGAGACACTTAAAGTAGTAAAGGAGTTTTGCTATTTCGGGAGCAAAATAAGTGATAATGGTCGAAGTAGGGAGGATATAAAACGTAGACTGTGCAATGGCAACGAAAGCGTTTCTGAAGAAGAGAAATTTGATAACATCGAGTATAGATTTTAGAGTCTGGAAGTCGCTTCTGAAAGTATTTGTATGGAGTGTAGCAATGTATGGAAGTGAAACATGGACGATAAATAGTTTAGACAAGAAGAGAATAGAAGCTTTCGAAATGTGGTGCTACAGAAGAATGCTGAAGATTAGATGGGTAGATCACATAACTAAAGAGGAGGTATTGAACAGTATTGGGGAGAAGAGAAGTTTGTGGCACAACTTGACTAGAAGAAGGGATCGATTGGTAGGACATATTCTGAAACATCAAGGGATCACCAATGTAGTATTGGAGGGCAGCGTGGAGGGTAAAAATCATAGAGGGAGACCAAGAGATGAATGCACCAAGCAGATTCAAAAGGATGTATATTGCAGTAGGTACTGGGAGATGAAGAAGGTTGCACAAAATAGAGTAGCATGGAGAGCTGCATCAAACCAGTCTCAGGACTGAAGACCACAACAACAACAGTCTACATCTGGATCAAATGGTACAAATTTACTTGCGTAATTTTAGCTGATATCTTCACACCGGTAGTCTGGGGTTCATTTTTATACTTTATCTTATATTTTAACTGTGAAATGGTTGTTATTTGTAGTAATATTCGTCTCCGAGAGGTCGTTAAATTTTTAGTGTCATCTTTATCTACTTTTTCTTCTCCATTGCTGTTCTGGATGTTTAGTGCTTTTCTTGCTATATTGTGTTTCAGCTACAATAACATCACTGTTACCCTTATCTAATTTGAAGCTAATTTCCTCATTTGTTCTAAGTTTCCAGTTAATATTTTTGTCAGTTAATATTTACATATTGTGTTGCTTTTGTGATCATTTCTACCTATTTCCTGTCGTATAACCTTAGCCATTTTACAAGTAATTAGATTCCTCTGTTTAAAATATGTAACTACTATTCAATAACCACTAACCCCATTACATCTAAAGTTAGTGTTTACATTTTTTGTTTTGAATTGACAGGTAATTCCATGTTGTTTCAACATCGAATTGGTTATTTTATTTGAAATCGTTTACATAATGTGCCCACTAAACTAAAAAGTGTAATCATTCAGTAGAGTTATCACACAATCAAACCTTAATAGTGAAATGAGTTTTACTGAATGAAAGTGGGTCAAAACTAACTTATCACCAATCAATTTTTTTCATTTGAAATACAATTAAGTCCTACCATACTGTACATATGACGTATTTTTGTAGTTCTCAATATCCCGGGTGGCAATAGCTGTTAGGAAGAAATATTCGTAGTGGCTAGTAAATAATAAATTTTACAGTGAAAAGAGACCATGGTACCCTGAGAAAAGCTGTGTAATGTGTTGCATTTGCACAAATTGTGCTATGTGTACTGTCAGAGTCTGAAAGACGAACTTCCTGTCTGATATTATTCAATAAAAACATTTACCTTGAGTTGTAATAACTTTCAGCACAACGATCTATTCGTGAAGTGCTATTCCACAAGATAACGGTAACTATTTAACGTAGTCCTAAGCATTATAAGAATAAAAATGTACCCACCTTCATCAGTATTATCAGCTTGTCCTTTGTCCTTACCTCAGTGATATGTAAAGATGACACAATAACGTTAATTTTTGAAATAGATAAAATATTAAGATATTATTCAAATAAAAATTTATACAACCGGGTCAAGGTAATAAAAGGCCATTTCATATATCTCTGTGCAAAGAAAAGCATATAGTATGCAAAAACGAATTTATAAAATACACACATTGTCAACATTCCCTTCAAGTCTCTTTACCTGGTGGACGACACTCAGTGTAATGAACTCTGGAGATTTTGAATCAGCAAATGCTCTTATCTTACATACGTATCTGGTGTCTTGGGAAACCTTGTTGCCAACGTGTTAAATAAGGTGGGTAAATTTTTTTGGACTATCAGTCTAAGTTTTAGTGACATTTCCTCTATGAATCTGTGGCAGTGGATCTTATTACAAAGGCCATTGATGACACTGTGGCGCATCATTCAAAGTTCTGGTTCCTCTCGTTGATGATACATTACTTGGTATCATGGTTTTCAGCAGCGCCTCCGCTACCTGCTTCCAAAAATACAGTTCACTTGGAGAGTATACTACCGTTCCTGGCTTTCGAAGTCCTTAAGACTGAAAAGGGGGCGTTTTACTTGGAATATTTTTCGGTGGTGATCAAAAAGTGGATCTCACGTAATGCCCATAGACTGGATGAGCTTATCTGTCGCCTTTCACTGATATTGTTTGAGATGATCATCCGACGTTAGTATTGCTTCAGTTTTATTGGAATGTGTGTCAAGAAACAATATTTAAGTGTCTTACCGAATATTAACTAGATAAAAATTAATACCAACTCAAACAAAAGTAAACGCTTGTGATCCAATAAGACCGCTCCTGGTGACAAGCAAAATTTATGTAAGTTCCCTGAACACTTCTCACATGGCTCAAACAATAACAGTCTGTCAAGGAAAGGTTAGTGATTTTCACCGCCAATCATTTCCAATGGAAGACAGTTATTTAATACATCAAATAATTTCCGGCTAGACATGACAGTAGGATCTCTACCGTAATCTCAGATTATTTTTATCTTTCATACGTACACAAAATGACATGTTTAAAATTTTTGTATCAATATCAGCAAGAATGCCTCTCCATGATCATGAGGGCTTATTCTACTCAGGGTCAATAGTTATTATGGAAACATGTTGCAAGTTACTAACAAATTATTATAGAGGGAAAAAACGGAACACCGTGGTAGTAAACTAGTATAAATTTGGTAAAATTCAGCTGACACGGGTAATGTCATAGGTACAAGTATTCGTTATGCTTGTAGGCTTACGTTTCTTCTGATAAATTGGATTTCTGACCAGAAATCACACATTTTTTCTCTCTTGGTGGGCAGCGCAACACACAGAGAATGAACACAAAACTAACAAAGGTTTTGTGCGAAGGAAAATTAACATTCTGCATTTGAAATATAATAATTAAGCTCACTGGAAGTGATGGGAAGAAACGGTCTGCTTACCTATTGCATGTATTCTAGATCTGATAATGGTATTAGAGGTACACCTAATGATTATGAAAATGTGCTAAAGAGGCATACATATATCAAGTTCACAGAAGGTAAAATAAAGTACAAAAGACATCAGGAAGACAGATTACATAGACTGTAAGGCATATTAATGTATTGAAGACTTCAGGAAGCCTACGCTGACAGGGTCCCGCACACATAGTCACTTGACCATGAAGTACTTACGTTGTGCCAGCTGCCGTGGCCGAGCGGTTCTAGGTGCTTCAGTCCGGAACCGTGCCGCTGCTACGGTCGCATGTTCGAATCCTGGCTCGGACATGGATGTGTGTGATGCCCTTAGCACTTAGGTTTGAGTAGTTGTAAGTCTAGGAGACGGATGACCTTATATGTTAAGTCCCATAGTGCTTAGAGCCATTTCAACTTAAATCGTACGCACTTAATATGCTGGCCAGATTAGCGACGCAGTAAGGTAGAAACAAGAGCTGGATCACCTAGGGCAACACTACAAAAGAACGCCAGAATCGATGGTAGAGCAAATCAAACCACGTGGGCCCTCTGGAGACAAGCAGCAACACAGATGTTATCGAGTTTTGTTTCTAAGTAGCGCGTCGAATATAACAATGGTGGAAAGTACCTTCTGCAGAGACGACTATTTGACGTGGTGGTTGATGGTACTGTGCGTATCACAGGCAATTGAGTGTTCCGATTAACTACCCATAACGCACAATATCAGGGAGCGAAGAGACGTTGACATTTAGGTTTGCTTCACATTTCCTGCTATTGGGAGGTGGAGTGTACTTGAATCAAAACTAACTTTGATAGGTAGTCACTGTGTCACCAATACCCCCTCAGTAGCACCAGCTTTACGCTGCTAAGAGTGAACCTATTAGGGTACTCATTTATTTCTACATTTAATTTTACAGATTTTCTCAGTGAGTCTGTGGATGTGTCAGGCACATTAACATCAATTCTGAGAATCCGCTCATATTTAGCCACTAGAAATCAAACGGAAGACTGCTTGTAGCTAGTTCAAAATGGTTCAAATGGCTATGAGCACTATGGGACTTAACATCTGTGGTCATCAGTCCCCTAGAACTTAGAACTACTTAAACCTAACCTAACCTAAGTACATCACACACATCCATGCCCGAGGCAGGATTCGAACCTGCGACCGTAGCAGTCGACCAGTTCCAGACTGAAGCGCCTAGAACCGCTCTGCCACACCGGTCGTGTGTAGCTACTTACTAGACAAGTCAACTGTGTTCAGTAGCAAAGCACAGATCAAATTACAACACAATATACAGTCTCGTATAGTCACAGGAGTGACCCAGTAGAGACATTACACTTGGTGATGTTACTACGTAACACGACGTCGCTGGTGGAAACATTATTTCTATCCCAGAAAGAAACAGGCTGAAACATTAGTCAAATTATATCCATAACGCATCAAGCTTCACGCTAACCTTCATTGAGTGATCAAAATGCAATTTTTTTTCTTTCAAATGCTCAAACTGTTGGAGTAAAGTAGGAATCAATCAGTGGGCGTGTGTCACAGAGTTAAAACATATGCCGCTGTTGTAGTGTTACAGAAGCTGAAATTTCCTAAGGCGACTCACCTCACTGAAGAACTGACATAAACTGATAGGCGTAAAATTCTTAAATTATAATGGTATTTCGGTTAACTGAATCAAGTAGAAGCAGCCTGTAGAAATTAAAAGGAGAAATATGTAAATGGAAACGCTGGAAGAAGTATCAAAGAACGGTACAGACTTCTGAATGCAGACTGCTGTAGCAAACGTATAAAGGACTCATCCAAAATTATGGTACTCTCTCATGCTCTGGGAAATAATTACGTTACGACATATTTGACAACCTCATGAATATTTGAACTTTATCGTTCCCTTCGAACCAATACATACACTAACTAGGGTAAAATGAAATAGAATTGTAATTTGCGTGTACGTGTCAGTCGTGGAGGTTCTTTGCGTATTTTTAGCATTAAATTAATGTACGCGTAACAAGACAATCGACAGCGCAAAAAAAAAGAAAACCTATATTATTCTGATACCTTTGATGGGTTAAAAAGATATGACAACTTCATATTGTTTCGTAATTCAAATGTCATAAAGTCAATCACGGTTACAAACCTGGTAAAAATTGTTTTTTAGAACTCTACGTCAGTTCCGTATTAATACGTGACATCGCACCCCCGAAACTCAAGGGCATTCATACGCAGATGTTACTCTCAGCAACCGCTACTGGGTGTTGTGTGGTCATAAATTTCATTATTAATATTAACTATTCATGTATTTAATAACTTCTACTTCGAAGAGTAGTGCGTTTAATAAGTTGACTTGAAGGGACAGATGTGCGATATTCCTTCGCTCTGATGTAATTCTTTCGCGGTCACTGTGCATCAGAATATTTATGTCTTTCGTCAAAAAGTTAACTATCAGATAGTTTTGAGAGCCATACAAGCAACAGCCAAGAAGCGTGATTTTGTTACGAAATGTCATTCAGCTGACATCCAATGTACACCATTTCGAAATATTTAAAATATTCTCATTGTTTTTAAAAGTATTCCATACTTAGTACACGTTTGTCTATTGACCTGAAACACTGGTTGTTGGCTCTGAGCACTATGGGACTTAACATCTATGGTTATCAGTCCCCCAGAACTTACAACTACTTAAACCTAACTAACCTAAGGACATCACACAACACCCAGTCATCACGAGGCAACTGATTTTAAAGAGTCACCAATATTAAACAAATCAACTTCATTCCTTTTCGTATGACAGCACAGATTTTTTACAGCGCTATTTGAACAACATAACTAACCTAGAAGGTAGTATAGCATCCTTTTTCAGTAACTGTGTTTGTATTTGCTGAAATAATAAGCAGGCAGTTCCACAAAATAAATTTTATTCGTTTACCGGTTTCAGGCATCTAGTGCCCATCTTCGAAAGGTTACAATTCTTGCTTTAGCAGCGAGCGCAAAATTAAATTTCTGTATGCAGCATATTGCTAGAAGAAAATATTTTGTTTCAACCAAATTCTTGAATAACCATCTAGAAATCATTTGGACGCAAATGACGATCAGACAGAAAGTCAGACACTACTTGTCAACTAGCAAAAAGAGTGGAACAAGCTTATCTGTCGTGATAGATAAGAATAATTTTTTTTTGTACGAGCTTCCTTGAACACTGGAACAAAGGCCTGTACATAGTACTTCCGCGTAACGTAAGGTGAGGCCTGTGTCTCACCGAAGGGTGCCTCAGATGATCTGTGGTGCACAGGGAAAAACATTTTCGTTTTGAATCATTAGCCCCAGGACGTGGTCTAGAATTACTTACTCTCTCGTGCGAAACTCTTAATGTAAAGAATAGCTACCTGTACTAAATGTCCTCAGTTATTTGTCGGATACAATCCAACCTCTGTCTTCCTACGCGTTTCCTATCTTCTGCAGGTACTTCGATTGCCACAGAAGTTATTCCCTATTATCTTTATTCATATCTTATTATCGTGTCCAATATCCTTGTGTCTATTTTATTTCCCTACTTTGTAGATAATGCGGATACCGTACAAAAGCTTTAGATCAACAGACATCTTAATTTTAAGCATCGTTCTACAACACCGTATCTCTAAAAGATTCTTTCCCCTTCCCAGTTTTGTCAAAGTCCATGATTCACTACTGTACAAGACTTTATATTATGGCCTGTGTTTGATACTATTAATCATGTGTTGGACAGGAATGTCCTCTTTGCCTGTGCCAGTTAAGTTCCATATAGTCCTAAGTTCGTCCGTGATATGGTGATTCGCTTGCAAGGCGCCAGTTTGAATGTCCAAATACTGCAGTGGAAAATAAAACATTGGTTTCAAAGTACAGTGAGGGGGCCGATGTAGGACATTCATTCATGTTACGACGCCTCAAATTAATTTCTCACTAAATAATCTCTTCAGGCCAGATTGTGAGCAGAGATCCAACGGAAACCCAAACTGAGGCGTGATATGTTCCACACCTGTTCTGCGATGCTCCAAAATAATTTTCTCTACCCGCTTTATCACGCCGTCAGACCGGCTGGTGCCGAGACGGTCTAGGTTTGTTGTCAGACGGTGTTCTGCCTTCCTTGAACCGTCGCGCCCACGGACACATACACATGACACATTTTCGCTCAGCTGGATGTGAATTTTAACTGGTGTCACACCACGCAAATCCAGAAAACTAATGACGACGTGCCATTTTGGGAATCGTTGCCATTTTAAGTACCAAGAAGTGTCCTCACTATCGCCAATGTCGATAGAATTCTTTGCGCTGTACAGAGCCGCAAACTCTGTCACGCATTCAAAATTAGTGTGCGCAAATTATAAAATGAGCAGTATGTTTCTGTTTCCAGACCTGAAAAAACGGAGATGTTATAACTTGAATGCACCTTGTCCCCAATGGTAGCAGTTATAAATTGAAGTTTCAAAGTCAAACTTCAATAATGCAATTTATAGTGTGAATCACAAATGAAGTGAAATACTCAGCTAGGGATCTGACGGAGTTCCTGACTTTATATACCCAACCATTTATCTGTACCTGTTTGAAACCTCTATACTTGACTCATCGGTCACACTGCTGGGATCTCCAGGATTCATCTTGTGCCCCCGTATGATTGTACATCGTCGAAAGACAGTTTATGGAAATGTGACCAACGTGAACAGGTATTTAGACGCCGTTTCGCATCATCACCCAGCCCATAAGCAATACGTAAGAGCTGGCGCCGGCCGCGGTGCCCGAGCGTCTCTAGGCGGTTCAGTCCAAAATAACGCGACTGCTACGGTTGCAGGTTCGAATAATGCCTCGGGCATGGATGTGTGTGATGTCCTTAGGTTAGTTAGGTTTACGTAGTTCTAAGTTCTAGGGGTCATATGACCTCAGCAGTTAAGTCCCATAGTGCCCAGAGCCATTTGAAATATTTTTAAAGAGCTGGCGACCAGAGCTTTATTTTCTTAGGGAAACAAAGACCAACGGCTTCGGTGACATTTACATAAATCGAGGCCTTCAAACGAAGTGATGATAATGCTAGACACAAGAAGAACGAAGGACTTCCCACTCTTTCAGTTAGGTAACATTAGTCGTTAGAATAACCGACTACATAAGTCGAGAGATTAGCTTTGTATATTGTCTACAAGCCATTAACGACATCATGAAAACACGTATTAATATTGTGGATCACAGTGCTAAACCTTTAAAGAAACAAGAAGTACCAGATAAATTCTGGGATCAAGGCTTAGTAAGGGCAAATGATTTAATAACTACCCCTCAGATATTCATCATTCAGTACTGTGCAGATGAAGAAATCCGCCAGATGAGAAAGCAAATATTATCAATAAAAATCTGTTTTCTGTGGAATACACTGGAGAGAGTATTACACTGCAAAAAAAAAAAAAAAATAAAAAAAATAAAAAAAATCCAAAACCTGAGAATTATGAGTTTACTTTTTCTGGAGTTACTGATGACACTTTCACGATAGGTTTATCAGTTGCCAAGAAGAGTTTAAAGTTATATGCTGATTTTTATTCAGCTGATATAATAGTTGGATCACCATTAGGACTGTGTTATGTTATTGGAGCTGAAAGTGAGACAGAGCAGGATTTATTTCCTGATATCCATAGAAGTCGTGATATTGAATCAGACTGAAATATTTTTGATGCTGACTATCAAATATTTCAATGATGTGGATATGTACATAAAAAGCTAAGATGTTTCATGAATGCCCATGCCTGCAACTTGTTTAGTAGAGAAGGAAGCAGTGGTCTGTTCTCCACACAAAGAAAATGACAGTGGGATTTTTTGAAATTTTGCACATTAAGAAAAAAAGAAAAAAAAAGATATACGATTTCTGTTGACATGACACAGTTAGAGGATTAACTGGGACCATGCGTTGCATTTAATGTATCATTTACAGTTGCAGCCGCGAACATTACGTAGAACTGAGTTGTCACAGGTACATTTGTGGGCTATTAATGGGTGGCAAAATTCTATCGATAGTCAATAATCTTTTCATTAAGCAATTTACCAGAAATAACTTCTATCTCCCACCACAATTGTTGCAACTGTGGTGCCCGTGTATTTGTTGAAAATCTGGGTACAGCTGGTGCAGTCCTTGGTGTGGTTTTGTAAGCTCCGCAGGTGTTTCATCAGTGAAATCGAGTGGACTACTGGCGTTAAATTTAGTAAGGGTTCAGACATTTTGTGAAAGAAATTCTGCCACAATACAAGGCCAGCATAATGAATCAACCCTTACCCTACATATTCAATCTTACTTTGATTTTGAAAAGATCAGAAATTTATTCAAAGGAGAAGACAGCAATTTCGTAAGCATATGGGAATATTCAAAGAAATGAAAAATGGTGCGAGCAAGGGATATGTTTTAACTCTATTGCTCGTACCTTGCTCTAAAATGAAAGGTTTCACTTCTTTCGCTATCTTCTCATTAAAGGAATCTGCCACATAATATTTTATCAGTTGCCAAATTTTCTTAATTTGCGAAATTTTATGCATGAAGCAAAGCAAAATGAGGATGGTGGAAACGATAGTAATATGACTGCCGTAATAATAGTAGTTGTGTTGTTCAGTCCGAAGATTCCTCTGATGCAGCTCTCCATGCTACTATATCCTGTGCAAGACTTTCATCTGTGAATAACTACTGCAATTTACGTCCTTCCGAATCTGTTTACTGTGTTCATCTCTTTGTATCCTTCTACGATTTTTACCCACTGAACTAGCAAGGTGGCGCAGTGGTTAGCACACTGGACTCGCATTCGGAAGGATGACAGTTTAAATTCAGGTCCAGCCATCCAGGTTTAATTTTTCTGTCACTCCCCTAAATCACTCAAGGCAAATGCCAGAATCGTCCATTTGAAAACGGTACGACCGATTTTCTCCCCCTCTCCTTGATACAATCCGAGTTAGTGCTCCATTTCTAGTACCCTCGATGTCTATGGACGTTAAACATAATTCTCCTTTCTTCCTTCCTTCTTTTACCTTCTCACTTCCCTAAAATATATAATGACGAGACCTTGATGCCTCGGAATGTATCCTATCAACCGATCAACCTTATGCTACTAATTTCCTGTCTCAGCAATTCTATTCAGTACCTTCTTATTAGTTATGTGATTACTCACCGAATCTTCGGCATTCTTCTGTAGCACCACATTTCAAAGGCTTCTATTCTCTTCTTGTCTAAACTGTTTATCGTCCATGTTTCACTTCTGTACATGACTAGACTCCAGACTTCCCAATACTGAAGTCTACATTCGATATTAACGAATTTCTCTTCTTTAGAAACGGTTTTCTTGCCACTGCCAGTCTGTATTTTATATACTCTCTACTCCATACGTCATATGTTATTTTGCTGCACAAATAGTAAAATAGCAAAACTCGTCTGTTACTTTAATTATCTGTTTTCGTAACCTAATTACCTCAGTATAACGTGATTGAATGTCGTTACATTGCATTACCCTTGTTTATATTTTGTTGGTGTTCATATTATAGCCTCCTTTCAAGACACTGTCCATTCTGTTCAACTGCTTTTCCAAGTCCTTTGCTGCCTCTGACAGAATTACAATGTCATCGGCCAACCTCAAATTTTTTTTTTCTTTACCCTGAAATTTAACTCCTAATCCAAATTTTTCTTTAGTTTCCTTTACCGCTTGCTCACTGTACGAATTGAATAACATCGGGGATACACTCCTATATATAGCCCTTCGATCGCTGTATGTTACTCCTGCTATATACACAATTTTAACGAGAGTACTCCAGTTAACACTGCCAAAAGTTTTCTCTAAGAATATAAATGTTATATATGTAGATATGACTCCCATTAACCTATATTCAAAGGTAAGTCGTAGTGTCAGTATTGCTGCGAGACCTCCAACATTGCTCTGAAATCCGAAATGATCTTCTTGAGGTCATTTCTACCAGTACTTCCACTCTACTGTACAGAAATCGCGTTAGTATTTTCCAACCATTACTTATTAAACTGATAGTTTGGTAGTTCTTACATCTGTCAGCACTTGCCTTCTTTGTAACCGGATTACTACATTGTTGTTGAAGTCTGAGGGTATGTCGCCTGACCATACATCTTGCACACCAGATGGAAGAGATTAGTCTTGGCTGATTCTCTCTACGCTATCGGTAGTTCTGACTGAATGCCGGCTAATCCAGGACCTTGTTTCGGCTAGGATTTTCCGGTGCTCTGTCAAATTATTCTCTTACAAGGGAATCTCCCCATCGCACCCCCATCAGATTTAGTTATAAGTTGGCACAGTGGATAGGCCTTGATAAACTGAACACAGATCAATTGAGGAAACAGGAAGAAGTTGTGTGGAACTGTGAAAAAATAAGCAAAATATACAAACTGAGTAGTCCATGGACTACATAGGCAACATCATGACAGTGTGAGCTCAGGAGCGGCATGATCCAGTGGTAGCGTGAGCAGCTGCAGAATGAGCGGTCATTGGTTCAAGTCTTCCCTCGAGTGAAAATTTTACTTTCTTTATTTTTGCATAGTTATTATCTGTCCGTTCGTTCACTGACGTCTCTGTTCACTGTAATAAGTTTAGTGTCTTTGTTTTGCGACCGCATCGCAAAACCGTGCGATTAGTAGACGAAAGGACGTGCCTCTCCAATGGGAACCGAAAACATTTGATAGCAAGGTCATAGGTCAACCGATTCCTCCACAGGAAAACATGTCTGATATATTCTATACGACAATGGTGACGGCATGTGCGTCACATGACAGGAATATGTTGTCGACCCACCTAACTTGTACACTTGGCGAATGGGTAAAAAGATTCTTCTACCTTGCTCGATTTAGGTTTTCTTGTGGATGTGATAATCACTCCCAAAAAAGTGATGAAAACATAAGAGTTTGTCACATAAACTGAAAATAAAACATTAAAGTTTTCATTCGATGGAAGATTTGAACCAACGACCTTTCGCTCCGCAGCTGCTCACGTTACCACGAGACCACAGCACTCCTGCGTTCCTAATCTCCTTGATATTGCATATCTTCCCATGAACTACTCAGTTAGTATATTTTGCTTATTTTTTCACAGTTCCACACAACTTCTTCCTGTTTTCTCAATTGATCTGTGTTCAGTTTTTCAAGGCCTATCCACTGTGCCAACTTATAACTAAATCTGAGGGGGGTGCGATGGGGAGGTTCCCTTGTTAGTATTATATCCTCCCATCTCATCTTCATCTTCGTCCACTTCCACTATTAAGTTCGTCTCCCTTGTATAGACCCTCCGTAGACTCCTTGTACCTTTCAAGTCTATTTAGAACTGGTTTCCCACCGGAGCTCTTGATGTTCATACAGGTGGCCCTTTTTCCTCAAAAAGCCTCTTTAAGTTTGCATTAGACGGTACCTATCTTTCTCCTAGTGAAATTTGATTCTAAGTGCTTACGTTCGTCTAGACACACCTGTTTAGCCATTCTGCACTTTCTATCATTGTCATTATTTAGACGTTGGTATTCCACCCTTCATTCGCTGCTTTTTTATATTTTCTTCTTCTATCAATTAAATTCAAAATCTCCTGTGCTTTTATTTATTTGATTCTGTGCTTATGAAGGACTCATTTGTTCCTGTGCTACCTTCACTATCTCTTGAAGCTACCTGTTCATTTACTACTATATTCCTTTCTCCTGTTTTAGTTGGCTATTGCCTAATAATCCCTCCGAAATGCCATTTCCTGTACCAGCACAGAAAGATCTTCTTGACTGATGTTACAAGACCAGATCAGCGACTATCAATACTGTTGTTGCCGCTGCAACTATGGCCTTTTACGTTGCTGCCCCTTTACAGGAACCACATGTTTGTCTGGGCTCTCAACAGATACTCATCCTTTGGGGCTGCACTTTTCGCTGAGGCACCTAAGTCACTATCGACTGGAATGTCCATGATTCAATTGGTGAGTATAACTGTAACTACTACAATTCAAAATAGGACACTGTAACTGCCCGACATTCTAAACATGATGCCTGTAGGTAGTAACCAATTGTTGGTTCTGACAGAGCTGATGCTTTTGGCAGTAGAATTAAATTCTATCAGTAAATAAAAAATTTAAAATCCTTTCAGAGAATAGTATAATGACTGTATTTTTAAGTCAACAAAATCTGAAATTCGTCCGATATACAACGGATGTACCTCATCGACTCCACTTTAGCATCAAAGACAAGGACATTTTATTGACAAGTGATGTGACAGGTAGTTCGTCATTCTAGGACTACATTGTAACAAATAGAGACCAAATATAACAATACAGAGGGAGTACACCGTTCGGCACGGTTACACAAATGCACGGTGTGCGACGCAGGCATGTATTCGCACACGCAGATGGCCATAAACGTGCCGAATGGAATCCTTAATAGATCATCGCAAATATATTGCTGCCTGTTTTGATGTCGGCAACGGTTCTTGCAGGCCCTTGAGAACGAGTCAGTTCCCCCTTTCACCATGACAGATACATGTTCAATTCGCGAGAAATATCGTAATCTCGATGGCCAGGGCTATAGTTTTGAATATTAGCATGGGGATGACCACCTGTATGACACACCAAAAACTGGTTACTTACCCCTGCAGAAACACCTCATGTGACTTCAAGATTAGGCTGATAGCCCTTCACGCCATGAAGCGTAGGGCCTAGTTAGAGAATGCCAATAGGCCGCTCATCATATCTACGCCTTACACATGTAAATCCATCATTGGAAAACACAAAACCTGCTCTCATTATCGAAGGCAACAACGCCATTTCCAGTCAGCTCTTTAACAATACCTGCGTAGCCGTGCCTGGCGGTGTCATGATGTAAGTGGGAGCCCAGCCAGAGGCACACACAATGTTAGTCCTGCTGCAAGCAGAACGTTCTCAGTGGTCCTTGACACAGCAGGGGCAACAGGTGCTATGATTCCTCCCTTGGGTGATGTTCGGTCTGCCATCATTGCTCGTATAGTGCACCGATTTTGATGAGCTCTTTACCACGTGGACGTCATGAACTTGGTCTATAGGTGTGGTAATATTTCACAGAACACTGCCGAAAGCAGCGATACACCATAGAACAGTGTTCAAAGTGCCGTTAATGCGAACAAGAGGTGATCGAGACGTGTAACCAATGGCACCCCATACCATCACGCAGAGTGATACGCCAGTATGGCGATAACGAATACACGCTTCCAATGTGCGTTCACCGCGATGTCGCCAAACACGGGTGCGGCCATCATGATTCAGTAAACAGAACCTAGATTCATCCGAAAGTATGACGATTTGCCATTCGTTCACCCATGTTCGTCGTTGAGTACACCATTCCAGGTGCTCCCGTTTGTGATGCAGCGTCAAGGGTAATCGCAGCCATGGTCTCGGAAATGATGGCCCATGCTGCTGCAAACGTCGTCGAACTGTTCGTGCAGATGGTTGTTGTCTTGCAAACGTCCCCATTTGCTGACTCAGGGATCGAGACGTGGCTGCCCGATCCGTTACAGCCACGCGGATAAGATACCTGTCATTTCGACTGCTAGTGATACGAGGCCGTTGGGACCCAGCACGGCGTTACGCATTACCCTCCTGAACCCACCGATTCCATATTCTGCTAACAGTCATTGGACCTCGACCAACGCGAGCAGCAATGTCGCGATACGATAAACGGCAATCGCGATAGGCTACAATCCGACATTTATCAAAGGCGGAAACGTGATGGTACGCATTTCTCCTCCTTACACGAGGCATCAAAACAATGTTTCGCCGGCCGAAGTGGCCGTGCGGTTAACGGCGCTGCAGTCTGGAACCGCAAGACCACTACGGTCGCAGGTTCGAATCCTGCCTCGGGCATGGATGTTTGTGATGTCCGTAGGTTAGTTAGGTTTAACTAGTTCTAAGTTCTAAGGGACTAATGACCTCAGCAGCTGAGTCCCATAGTGCTCAGAGCCATTTGAACCATTTTTTGAAAACAATGTTTCACCAGGCAACGCCGGTCAACTGCTGTTTGTGTATGAGAAATCGGTTGGAAACTTTCCACATGTCAGCACGTTGCAGGTGTCGCCACCGGTGCCAACCTTGTGTGAATTCTCTGAAAAGCTAATCATTTCCATATCGCAGCATCTTCTTCCTGTCGGTTAAATTTCACGTCTGTAGCACATCATCGTGGTGTAGCAATTTTAATGGCCAGTAGTATATTTGCAGCTAATCCAGATTTGGAAGTTTGAGTGCAAGCGCAGTTACGGGATTTAGGTGAAGAGGAAAATGGACCGATGACGACAAATTGTACTACTCTGTTGGCGAGCCGGATGTCGTGATAGGTGATAGTCACCATGGAACGGAGAGTCATACTAGTGAAGAAAATGTTTTATTGGAAGAAGAGCCTGGAGCGGTCTATACTACAGATAAAACCTCACAGCAAACACTATACTTTTATGGTAAAAATTATTTTTCAATGGGAATTTTCTGAGCCTGTTAGAAAGAGAAGAAAACCAGAGCACAACATTCTGAAAGATGGAATGCCTGGCCGAACAGCCAAAAGTCGAAGTTTGGGACAAAGTCCTTCTAAATCTCATATATTGGAGAATTATGTTGGTGATGTTATGATAGATGAAATAGTTTTACATTCAAACGTGGAACTGAATACAATAAGGACAAAGTTGCAGGAAACAACTAATCTGTCCAACTACAGAGATACTGACAACGTTGAAATCAAAGCTTTCATAGGTCATCTAATGATGATATTACTATTCAAATCGTCTCCTGAAGGTATGTTGTCTCTTTTCGAAAACGATCTGACCGGTCGTCCTATATTTGTGGTGACAATGTCGGCAAAGCGCTTTGGAATACTTGTGAGCAGTCTGAGACTTGACGATGCGACTACCAGGGACGAAGGAAAGAAGTTAGATTGGCCATCTGCAATATAAAATATTCTTGAGAAATTCATTTTCAGTTCTCAGCAATTATACTGTGTAAAAGACAACGTTAGAGTAGATGAAATGTTATTACCTTTCAGGGGGAAATGTCTTTTCCGCGGTTATATGCCTCACAAACCAACCAAATATGGCATAAAAATTATGTACCTGGCAGACTCTGGAATCACTTACCTCTTCAATGTCTACATATATTCAGGGAAAGATAGTGATCGATGTGGCCTGACAGATTCATTCAAATATTCATTCATGCTCCGTTTCCAATGGCGCGATGAAAGCTTCTCCTAGTCCTGAATATTTTAATTAACCCTTTGGTCCCAATACGGTTGCTGAGAAATTACGGCGACAGATTACTTCATGTTCAGAGATAATGATATGAACTGGCTGTGTGTAGAGCATTCCGATGATTCAAGTCGAGGTTCACCACTTTCAAAAGGAGACGGTGATACAGAAGAGAAATCTTAAGTAAATATTGGGCTGCCAGAACGATGCACTAAATGTAGAAGTATTGCCTATAGGAGAAAAGTCCGGAAATTAGTTGAAATTTCTAATAATATGTGCAATTTTAGTAGAGACGATGGCTAAAGGTGACAACCCGCTATCAAAGAAATAGACACCCGGCGATGGCGAGGGACGGGCATAAACGTCTACCAGCCGCTACAAGTACAATACTATTTTGGACACCCTTCCTCTCCTCCCGTCTCTAATTTCAGTATTTACACTGCGGACATCAGTGACACTGAAGAAATTTATCAACTCCATCTTCTTTCGACACTCTTCAGCCATCTAGGCAAACTAGCGACATCCTACAGAGGATACCTGCAACGTAGCTAAATGGTCGCCGTACGTCACCGACTCTAGCGCGGGAATGCAAGGCGACCACATACAGATTAATTTACACCTTCCAAAATATTTTTGGAGCCTCGGACGATGAGTATATTACTGGCTTTCGACTCCTTCCTGTACAGAGACCCTGCAAATATTTACTGCTTTGTTAGCCGTGCGCTGAACAAAAGACTGATATTAATGGTCCCATAAAGGAATATCTCATGGATGCGAGAGCGCGGGGCTCAGCTGGTACCGTATATGATTTACGGTGGCTGTCAAACTGCAATATAGGTCCCTAGAGGCTGCACTCGCATTTTCGCATGGAAGTTGCTGCAAAGTAAGTAATCTACCTATAGTGCAAGCGGTCTCTTCTTCCAAACATGGTCTAAATTTGTGAACATGCCTACGTCCAATGGGAGAGTTACAAAGACAACGAACTCTCGCAGTGTTAAGGGGAAAACAACAAGGAAGAACAATCAAATAAAAATGTGACTGCTCCGAGGCCTCAAATACAGGACGTAAACGATCTTAGAACACCTGCGACAGAATATCAGTTTTCGCGGTTTAGTGTCGAAACTTTAGTTTTCCTCAGCGCACACACCAATTTATTAGTTGCAAGGATGGAAATGCATCAGAATACATGATGTATTTATTTGCTGTCGTAATTCTGTAGGCGCACCCTTACGAACATATGTAAGGGTGTAATATCACGTTGTTCGGCACTGTCAAAGTAGGGTGATAAATAGTACATTTGTCCAAATGTCACGCAAAGTAACAAAGGAATACCTAGTAGTTAGTATTAGCATTAGGGGCCTGGGTGGTGCCAATGATCGCTTATTAATCGCACTGCTACCGAAACTGTAGTGGTTTAGTTCAGGTATCGCTGTGGACCTTACCTGTGACATGTAAACAATTTCCAGCTCTTCAAGAATGCACTACAAACTAACTGATTATATCGGTTCAAGAACACCCTCCCCGCTAAGAGACGTATTAATGTTTCTCAAATCATCGAGATTATTAGCATTTAATCGTAAATTTTAGAAAATCGTTGATACTACATCGGATCATTTCTAGGGTACTCGTTCTTCCTCTGACTACAGCGTTGTTCTGAACGTTCTGGAAAGACATTGATTTTATAAAATCACCCATTTGATTACATTCCTGCAGCATTATCGCGGTCACAGTGTTACGATTTACGTAATCGCAATGAGATAACTGCGGTATTCAGCCTGCGCCGTCACTGCGTGGAAGCCCTTGTAGTGCTAAGAGCCGTGCTCAAGATGCTAACAATTCCATTTGAATTCTTTTACATGCATGAATTTTTTTTATGCTTTACTGTAATTGGATTTATGAACTTTGAGCTATCGTCATTAGAAAAATAGTTCTGTGAGGACGTGTGTTCAATCAATATGAATCCTCAGATTTTGATACACCTTTGGCCCGAGACAGCTCTCCTTCCCTATAGGTGAAGTAGCTGTCGCACAACAGCCAGTGATGAATCAATTGTGCTAGGATTTGATGTTTTAAATTAATTTGTAGAGGCAAAATCTCGTACCCATGAGTGCCTTTTCTATCAGGGAATTGGATATGAAACTGCTGCGGGTCATAAATTAACTGGTTTCGTCTATATTTATGTATCCATATGGTCCATGGAACGAGGACAATTCTAGATCCAGTCAGTCTTTTTAAATCTAATATACACCTTTATCGTAGTAGAGTTTGTAGTGGGCTTCACCTTAAACTCAACGACACCTTCTTGCTTTCATTGAAGGTCAGAGTTTACACATGCACCATGGACATCGCCAGTGACTTAACAGCCGAAACGAAACAACAAATGGCTCTCAACAATTTATTAAATGCCGCCTTCAAAAGAATTTCGATTTAAGCAATCAAGTGTCGGAAAAATGAAATATGATGTTATTTGATTTTTCTACTATCGTCATCACTTGCTATGTATTCGTTTATCCACAATTTAAGAAAACTTCATTCGTATCGTTAGACTCTGCATCAGCACCTGATTGATCAGCTTTTCTCAGTACCATATACAAGACTCAAGTTCGATTTTGGTTTTGTGTCAATGATGCTATGCTGAGGGAACAACTGTTAGCGGCGCCCTCAGCCACGTGATGACAAGGAAGTATTTTGATGAAAAGTGGAGCCTCTAAGTGAAGTTTGACACCACTGGCTATGAGACTGGAGTCTCAGCAGATGCACTCGATAATGACAAGAAATTACAGACGTCCTTTGACAGTGCATCAAGATTGTTCGGAAGTGGAGATTCAAAATTCCGTCGACAGGCTGGGAAAAGCTGCCCAAAATCGACATTCTTAAATCTGCCTGTTCAGTCTGCACTTTCTCCTCTTCCGATTATATTATTTCTGTAGTATATCGCGATAATTACATGTGTTATAATCACTTTGTGTTAAGAGATGCAAGCGCTGTAGCAACCTCTTTTCTTGATCACTGATGCAGTTTCACGTCTTTGGCGAATCAGTTGTCTTTCAACCAATAGGAATCGTTTGTGGGTTTCATGAACCAAATGACTGTTTGTACTGCCACGTACCATAATCAAACATGTTTAAATCAATAGCATCATGTATACGAAATTAATTTCCAACTAGAAATGAGAGTATAGGCGTGGTTAATGTTAACGCTAGTGAATGTCATATCTAATTATTAAGCCTGGAGGTCTGCCTAAATGTGTACCTGGGAATCCTACTGAATACACCTTGAGCAGGGGCCAGCGAAACAGGGTATAGTGAGAGAGTGTTGGGCGATTATGGGAGGCTTCAGTTCTCAGAACGACAGGTGCCGCCAGTATGAGAGAACGGGAAGAAGCAGATAGAATCTGGGCCCAGTATAGTGTAAATAGTCTAAGCTACTCTGGATAGGCGCTGTAATAGAGAATTGTTTGTAATGAAATCCATCTGCACCAAGAAGGCACGTCGTGAGCTAACAGCGGTGGAGCAACCTGTATCGTATAGTCTGCGCCCTGCAGCAAGCCCACTTTTTGAGAACTGCTATGCCCAGGATGGTTCAAAGATAAAATCAGTAAAGTGGGGTGAGAGAGGAGACCATTCTGCTCTTTTTTTAGCAAGACCACAGAACCTGCAGCCGTTAGGCTGGCGCCAAGTTAACTGAATTGTTCTGAAGAGGGAGAACAGAACTCGCTCGTGTTATGTGGGGATGGCCTCACTGGCTAAAATGCAAATTGATACACGTAGAAGTTATCCTCGGTTGCACGTTTCGGAGCTCCTGCACTGAATACCGGAGTTTTCTATTAACATTGAGTATGGAGATTTTTAGAATGAATGTGACTGGTCGGCGTTCGGAGGAATCTCTGTCATTTGCAAACAGAACAATGCATGAGGCCCACACTGAAAATCATAGAGCAAAAATTGTTTTTTTGGGGGGGAGGGGGTGAATTTCAGGAATAAATTTCAAAATTTCAGTGTTTGAAACAAGGACGTCTGAAGAAAATGACAACGATAGTTATGAATTCTCGTTGCCTTGAAGCAAAAATAAATAAATAACGAAAAATAAATAAAAATCAGCTCATGAATTACGTGATGTGTGAGTATGGGTAAGTGCAATAATAACCAATGAGAATGTGTAGATAGATATGTGGTATATGGAAGCTTTTGTCAGTCTGGAGATCGTGCTCGGATAGCCTAAGTTGTAAGGGGACCGTTAGCAGTACGTGAGAAATAGGGTTCACATCTCGGTGGGGAAAAATTTCCATATATCGCTTTTGTAGTACTTCCATACCTTTTCAGTTAAATTGAATTTCAAGAAGAGATTTCATTATTTAATAAGCTTTGAGTGTTACCACATACAAGGTTCGGAGGCATTACTTTTCATCAATGACTCGTATTATTGGTCTCCTTGTTAATTGTATTTACCTGTGAACACAAGTTCCGCTTCAGATAACAGGGTCACTGCACGAAGCCCATTTGATGCTGACATAGCTAGTGTTTCATGCTACGAAACTTTTATTTCAGTGCTACAAAACTGTCTTATCAGTGGCTTAAAATCGAAGGAATTAAACGAAAAATTAAGATGTGGTGAAGTAATTTTAGCATTATCGGTCTATATTCGGTCATCGCTATTCTTACATATGTACCACTTTGAACTTGGATCCTATCAAATACTGAATATGTTTAATTGTATAAAAAATAGGTAAAACATATTGAAAAATATAGTGACATGGATTTAATAAAGTTTATAGACAAGTATTCACCGACAAAAGCAAAGCACACTCCAAAAAACGTTCCGAAGATTTTGGTACCAATGTTGGTCGTTTGTATTCTCCACATAAAACACCGACGTAGAAGAGAGTTTATTCTGTTTTGATAATCTCGTGTCTATATGATGTAGTATCTATATGTGTACGTATTTCATGTGTTAATAACAATTGTACATGGAGGTAAGCGAACTGTTGCTCAGGTATTCTGTCACCAGATGACCCCAAGTTCTGCAGATAATCTGCCTCTGTGTAGAGCATTCGGAAGATTCAAGCCGAGGACCACTACCTTGAAACAGGGATGCTGATTCAAAAGAGAAATCGTAAGTAAATATTGTCCTGCCAGTAGGACGCACTAAATATAGAAGAACTTAATAGTATTCCTGGCTGATGATTTTCCACCGTTATGGTAAGACACAAGTACACGTTTGTTTAGTAAGGCATTAAAAATAAGAAAATGAATTTGTCTCTTAACAGTCCTAATCGTTTTCTGTCAGACGATCTTGAGACCTTCTATCTTCATAAAGAGCAGGTAGCAATGCTGAACAATGTTCGTTCATTAGGCTTAGCTCAATTGTGTAAAGTACACTGTTTTTCGTACATCCGTCTTTCAACAGATTACTGTAGAGAATATAATAAGTGCATCAGATGACTGACTTACTGATAATCTCGGTAATCTGACACAAATAATTTTATCTACGTGTTTCACATTTAAGTCTCCGAATTTTCCTTAGAAACGTTTTGAATGCAAACTCTTATCACCAACTGAAAAAGAATAGTTATCGATCGAGCATTGATACTGAGTTATTTAATTTAGTGTGATTACTTGCTTCTCGAAGTATATATTAGTGTTACTGATACACGCTGCATTAAAGGAGATCCCCATGTACACTTATGAGCAGCGATACGTGCATAAGAGTATTAATATGCAATTCTTATAGAGAAATAGTCAGAAGTGTGCAATGAAATGGACTTCTTTCCTGGCAAACAGTTCTAAAGTTCAGAATCAGCCGCTCGAGAATTTAAAAGGAAGAAGAACCCGACGCTTTCCATTTGTATTTCACTTTTAATGCCTCATTACCCTACTCTGTCGCAGCAACGTTGTTTCGCAGCAGAGTGCCGTCTCAACGCTGTAAATTGCGTTGAATTTTAATGCGTGCGACCACAGAAACCAATCTTGCCTCTTATGAGCTCCACCATGTGTCTTAATGCTCTCCACTCCGTAACTACATTCATATCCAGCGTGACAGCTATGACATACGGTCAAAGAGTAAATTAGGATGCTTAAAGACGACGTTAAGAGAAGTGGTTATAATGTTAACGTTGTGGCCAGGGATGCATTTTGCTTTAGAGGCCTGTAAACTACATTGATTACGATACTTCCTGGCAGATTAAAACTGTGTGCCCGACCGAGACTCGAACTCGGGACCTTTGCCTTTCGCGGGCAAGTGCTCTACCTCCAGGCTGTGGCTAAGCCATGTCTCCGCAGTATCCTTTCTTTCTGGAATGCTAGTTCTGCAAGGTTCGCAGGAGAGCTTCTGTAAAGTTTGGTAGGTGGGAGACGAGATACTGGCAGAAGTAATGCTGTGAGTAGCGGGCGTGAGTTGTGCTTCGGTAGCTCAGTTGATAGAGCACCTGCCCGCGAAAGGGAAAGGTCCCGAGTTCGAGTCTCGGTCGGGCATACAGTTTTAATCTGCCAGGAAGTTTCATATCAGCGCACACTCCGCTGCACAGTGAAAATCTCATTCTGCATTGATCACATTCATGAACGAAATGTCCGCAGCTCGTGGTCGTGCGGTAGCGTTCTCGCTTCCCGCGCCCGGGTTCCCGGGTTCGATTCCCGGCGGGGTCAGGGATTTTCTCTGCCTCGTGATGACTGGGTGTTGTGTGATGTCTTTAGGTTAGTTAGGTTTAAGTAGTTCTAAGTTCTAGGGGACTGATGACCATAGATATTAAGTCCCATAGTGCTCAGAGCCATATTCCATATATTCCATGAACGAAATATATCCCGCCAGTCACCTTTCTCATCCAAGAGAAGTACACTACTGCACATTAAAATTGCTACACCACGAAGATAAGGTGCTACAGACGAGAAATTTAACCGACAGGAAGAAGATGCTGTGATATGCAAATGATTCGCTTTCCAGAGAATTCACACAAGGTTGGCGTCGGTGGCGACACCTACAACGTGCTGACATGAGGAAAGTTTCCAATCAATTTCTCATACACAAATAGCAATTGAGCCGCGTTTCCTGGTGGAACGTTGTTGTGATGCCTCGTGTAAGGAGCACAAATGCGAACGATCAGATTTCCGACTTTAATAAAGGTCGGATTGTAGCCTATCGCGATTGCGGTTTATCGTATCGCGACATTTCTGCTCACATTTGTCGAGACCTAATGACTGTTAGCAGAATATGGAATCGGTGGGTTCAGTAGGGTAATACGGAACACCATGCTGGGTCGCAACGGCCTCGTATCACTAGCAGTCGAGATGAGAGGCACCTTATCCGCATGACTGTAACGGATCGTGCAGCCACGTTTCGATCTCCCTGAGTCGACAGATGGGAACGTTTGGAAGACAACAACCATCTGCACGAACAGTTCGACGACGTTTGCAGCAGCATGCACTATCAGCTCGGAGACCATGGCTGCGGTTACCCTTGACGCTGCATCACAGACAGGAGCGCCTGCGATGGTGTACTCAACGACGAACCTGCATGCACGAATGACAAAATGTCATATTTTCGGATGAATCAAGGTTCTGTTTACAGCATCATGATGGTCACATCCTTGTTTGGCGACATCGCGGAGAACGCACATTGGAAGCGTGTATTCGTCATCGTCATACTGGAGTATCACTCGGCCTGATGGTATGGAGTGTCATTGATTACACGTCTCGGTCACCTCTTGTTGGCGTTGACGGCACTTTGAACAGTGGACGTTACATTTTAGATTTGTTACGACCCGTGGCTCTACCCTTCATTCGATCCCTGCGAAACCCTACATTTCAGCAGGATAATGCACGACGGGCCTCTCTGGATAGAGAAAATGTTCGAATGCTGCCCTGGCCAGTAGATTCTCCAGATCTCTCACCAATTGCAACCGTCTGGTCAATGGTGCCCGAGAAACTGGCTCGTCACAATACGCAAGTCGCTACTCTTGATGAACTGTGGTATTGTGTTGAAGTTGCATGGGCAGCTGTACCTGTACACGCCATCCAAGCTCTGTCTGACTCAATGCCCTGGCGCATCAAGGCCGTTGTTACGGCCAGAGGTGGTTGTTCTGGGTACTGATTTCTCAGGATCTATGCATCCAAATTGCGTGAAAATGTAATCACATGTCAGTTCTAGTATAATATATTTGTCAAGTGAATACCCGGTAATCATCTTCATTTCATCTTGGTGTAGCAGTTTTAGTGGACAGTAGTGTATCCAAGCCGTAACATCAAATAAAAGCTCTCTGCTACTGCCAATGGGTATGGTGTTTGTTTTGATAAGTAAACACCATTTCATCGTCATCCATAAAAGAAAAACACTGCCTTTGCAGCCGCTTGACGTGCTCTACATGTCGACGCGTTTCCTTCGGAGTCTTTGCAGATCATTACGTATCGTGTTGTATGATCGACTTTTACCTCTTTCGCTGTCGATCATCGCTTTGCCTGTACTCACCATTGTAACTCGTCATCGCATTACCGATAGCACTGTCTTGATTTTCATCGCTTTCACCGTCACTCATCCGATTCGGTCGACATTTTCATCGCTAGTCTTCGCTTTTGTTGACGCCTTAGCTAACCACCGCGGTTCTTGCGGAGAAATCGCCATCGTCTGACGTGTATTGTCATCTGTTACGTCGTCTTTACAGCAGTAAATGCCACAGTGTAACCTGTTGCGACTCGTGGACCACATTTCGAGCGCCGAAGGGAGACCAGCAAAACACTGTCTTTGTAGTGAGCCTTAGCAGCTCCAGCTGTCCAGAGCCGTCCGCCCCGTTCAGTGCTCGCAGACAGCTCTACACCCGGGAGGAGGTGAGTTTGCTCCCTGGCCCCGCCCATGCGGATGGCAGCTGGCAGCCCGCCGGAGAATGCCATCCAGACAGTGGAGGATGGCAGCCCTCTCGCTCCTCGCGCCGGTTTGAGTCCAAGGTGTGACGCGCCCCGCCAAAGCAATGACGCCTCCGTGCAGCTTCTGCCGGCCAGTTGGCAGCCGGTGTCCATCACCGGAGGGTTGTTGTGGTTGGCTTGCAACTTAAACAATCGCCATTAGAAATGGCGACACGACTGTCTGCTTTGAGCCTCTGGGGGTCGCCTATTGTACATCGTTTCCCTAGGCCTCTGACACAGTGCTATCTGATAATTACAACGTCAGCTTTCCTCAGCCCGATTCGGCCCTACACCCAGGTTACTGGGCGCTGTTGTAACTGCAACGTATGCGTTCGTCACAGCATGTTGGTGGCCTGTGCTGCAGTGATTCCTTCACATTTCTATACACTACCCGCCGGGCCATGCTTTCTAGCCAGCGAGTGATGTAGTAAGCCTGCCTTGTAGAATCGTTTGCAAAATATCAGCATCGTGCGTGCCTGCCATTCGATGTGCCAGTCGGTCCCTTAACACCTGCCTTGCAGCCACAGCTCCAGGTGATTTACAAGAATTCTCCAAACCCACGCCTGTGTTTATTGAGCTGCAACATACCTCCTTCCTTCCGAGAAGATTCGTCCCGAATCTTTAACATAGTTCTCCCACTGAACTACCTTGACTCTAATAATTCACACTTTGAAGACAATCTCCCAAATTCAGCCTACGGGACTTCAGCTCATATTTTACTACTACTTTGTATCACTTATCTCACCTTAGTACACTATCAGAGACATTAAAACTAATCACTTCCCAAATCAGTGCCAGTCAACCATTCTACTTGTAATGTGTGTGTGTGTGTGTGTGTGTGTGTGTGTGTGTGTGTGTGTGTGTGTGTGTGTGTGGGCGCGCGCGCGCGCGCGCGCGCACGTCCACAGGCTGTGCCCTCTTGCGTCTTACCCAGCAATACAGTACACAAAAGCCTGCAACAAACACCCACATCTGGTGATCGATACTCCTACCATTTGTACTTCATTCTCCTGTTCTTACCGGAAACGGTGTACATCACGGGTGGTTAATCCGCGGCCCGCGGGGCGCTAATTTCACGGAAAACACCCAAAAAAGCATTTTATCGTGCGTCTTTTGTATCATATTCAGTTACAATACGAATATATAACTTAACTGATTCAACTATCGTTAGTTTTCGTCCGTATTCCTCTTTTAAAAAATCACTGTGATAGATTTATTTTGAAAAGCCCTCGCGGCATTTTGAAGAAAATGTAGTTTGCCTTGGCGCTATGCAACGGACAATCAGCGGTAGTATGGACTGCACAGCCCGATACGTTTGTTTGGCTGAGCGAGTGAAACGAATGCCAGACACAGCCATTACTAACCATACTTAATTTTACTGCAAACTCACAGAACAGTCGGGCATAAAGTTACGGCCTTTCACTTGTGCGTGCACATTCGATTGTGATAAACCTGCAATCTCTTCAATTACTTAAATACAGCTTTAACTTTTTCAATTAATTTGTTGTAATTATTTTTAATTTGAGTACGCCTGCATTTATTTTATGTATGCAGTTGCGATGAGTAGGTACAACACTCGGCATTAGCGACGGTTTCTGCGTCAGCACCTTCTTTTAATTTTAGTAGTCTAAATAAATAAATGCTGCATTGTAATTAAGTGTTTTCACTAATGACGTTTAAAGGTGTCGCATTACAAAGGTAGAAAAGAGATCCTCCAAGTGCAACTACACCCACTTGTATTTCTCTCTTATTTGCAGGAACCTGTAATGTTATCGACATGAAATGTAGAATAGTTTTAAGAAACAGTCGTAACAAAATAAGTTAAAGTGGGGGTCGTTAGGCTGTTAGGTTAAGTGAAACATGTGTAATTTTTCGTCTTTGTGGTTCATATTATTCAAAACTAAAATATCAGTTTTCTAAAGCAGTTGATCGTTGATATCAAAAATTCTCGAGAGAACAGACTATTAAGTTTCCCAAGGGCGTATAGTACTCAAATGAAAGGCCGATAACTCGACGAGCAGTATATCTCGGTGGTATGATGTTAGTCTTCCATGGGTAGCACTAGGTTTCGATTCCCAAGTGGGTTGCACTATTCGACTTAGGTGCATAGCTGGTATTAGGTTTACAAACATAGTCGCATTCAATATAAGCGTTTCCGCGAAGCGTGGAACACACAACGTTTAAGGGGAAAAATGAGCTAGAGACTAGTAATTGCTGGACTGCTGGTTCTAATTTACACTGATGGCTATTAAAATTGCTACACCACGAAGACGACGTGCTACAGACGCGAAATTTAACCGACAGGAAGAAGATGCTGTGATATGCAAATGATTAGCTTTTCAGAGCATTCACACAAGGTAGGTGCCGATGGCGACACCTGCAACATGCTGACATGAGGAAGGTTTTCAACCAATTTCTCATACACGAGCAGTAGTTGACCGGCGTTGCCTGGTGGAACGTTGTTGTGATGCCTCGTGTAAGGAGGAGAAACGCGTAACATCACGTTTCCGACTTCGGTAACGGTCGGATTGTAGCCTATCGCGATTGCCGTTTATAGTATCGCGACATTGCAGCTCGCGTTGGTCGAGGTTCAATGACTGTTAGCAGAATATGAAATCGGTGGGTTCAGGAGGGTAATACGGAACGCCGTGCTGGATCCCAACGGCCTCGTATCACTAGCAGTCGAGATGACAGGCATCTTATCCTCATGTCTGTAACGGATCTGCAGCCACGTCTCGATCCCTGAGTCAACAGATGGGGACGTTTGCAACACAACAACCATTTGCACGAACAGTTCGACGACGTTTGCAGCAGCATGGACTATCAGCTCGGAGACCATGGCTGCGGTTACCCTTGACGCTGCATCACAGACAGGAGCGCCTGCGATGGTGTACTTAACGACAAACCTGGGTGCACGAAAGGCAAAACGTCATTTTTCGATTGAATCCAGGTTCTGTTTACAGCATCATGATGGTCGCATCCGTGTTTGGTGACATCGCTGTGAATGCTCATTGGAAGCGTGTATTCGTCATCGCCATACTGGCGTATCACCTGGCATGATGGTACGGGGTGCCTTTGGTTACACGTCCCGGTCACCGCAAACTTGCGTGGGTAAGCACCAACACGAACGCCGGATCTGCAGCCTCGCGGACGTAGCGAGTTCTACTCGCACCACGGCTAAGAAGCCGCCCCGTGCGTTAACTGCGCCTGTGGCCCCGAACACGGCTTACTGCTTCCTCAAGCGCAACTCATTGTCTCCATGTACAGTGCCGAAGCAGGCGCAGCTGACCACTGTCGTTGTAGTTTAGCAGCCACGGACGACAGCCCAAGGGAGCTTCTTCAGTGCCCGCAGACAGCCTGCATTCCGCCGGACGATGCTACCCAGAGAGCGGAGGCTAGGAGCCCTCTCTCTTACCTACAGCGGATTTTGGTGATAGTTTCAGAAGGCCAGTTGGATGCCGATATCCATCACTAGAAGGTCGTCGAGTTTGTCCTACAGCTTAAACAATGGTCATTCTCTCCTAGACACAGACAAAATGGCGACAGAACTGCATGATTTTAGCCTCCAGGCTCGCTTATAAACAAGTCTTTTCACCACGACTCTGACGTAGATCCTCTGGAGGTGACAATTGGAGTGCTCTTTGATAATCTCAACGTCAGCTTTCCTCAGCCCTCATCAGCCCCTAAAGCCAAGTCACTAGGCGCTGTTGTAACTCGACGTATGGGTTGTTCACAGCATGTTAGTGCCTTGTCCTGCCGTGATTTTTTCATATTTTTATACAGTTCCCGCCGGGTTGTGCCTTCTAGTCTGCGAACGGTGTTGTAAACCTGCCTCACCGAATCATTTTGAAAATATCAACATCGCCCATGCTTGCCATGTCCTATCTCCTATATATCAACGCCTGCTTCTTTTTCTATCACGTCATAAAATAAGTCGTACCTCTTGTAGAGGACTTGAGTATCCTCTTTCCACCTATGCGCTCTCTTCTCTGTGTTTAACAGTGGAATTGCTATTGCACTGTTTATGTTAACGCCCATGCTGTTAATAGCACTGAAGGTCGTTTATACTTTACTATATGCTGAGTCTGTACTTCCGACGATCGTTCCCTTCCCGATTTCTTCAAATTCTTCATGTAAACATTTCGCCTTAGATTTCCCGCAATTCATTTTTACTTCATTCCTATGTGACTTGTATTTCTGATCCCTGAATTTCCCTGAACATTTTTGTTCTTTCCAACTTCCATGACTGTTCATCTTAGAGATGTCCATTACTCTTCAGCGGAACCGCCTAATGTTATTCCTTATAGCTGTATAGGCAGCCTCATAAAGTTTCAAGCGTATCTCTTCTTCATTACTTAATACCTTAGTATCCCACTTTTTTGTTTACTGATTGTTGATCACTAGTCTCTTGAACTTTACACTAACGTTCATCGATTCTCAATTGTGATTTGAGTCTGTATCCGCTCTGGGAAGACCCTACAATTCTGTACCTGTATTCGCCGTCTCTGCTTGAGCCGTAGCTGGCTTCTGTGACTGAGCGGTTCTAGGCGCTTCAGTCCGGAACCGCTCAGCTGCTACGGTCGCAGGTTCGAACCCTGACTCGGTCATGGATGTGTGTGATCCTTAGGTAAGTTATATTTAAGTAGTTCTAAATGTAGGAGACTGGTGACTCAGTGTTAAGTCCCATAGTGCTTAGAGCAATTTGAACCATTGTTTGCTTGACTCGAACCTACCAGCATTTTCCAAGTATACCTCTTCCTCTTGTGAATCTTGAAAATAGTAATCACTATTACAAACTGATGTTCATTGGTGATCTCAACTAATGTTACTATTTCCTGCTTTCTAGTAGCAAGCGCATATTATCCCGTACCCTTTCCTTCTACTCCTAACGCTACAACCACATTCCAGTCCCTCATGACATATACATTGTGATCTCTTCTGTCGGCTGCCTAATGTTTACTTCGTATACGAAATTCGGTTTATTATGGGCTGCCAAATATTAACGGCAGTAAAAGTTTAATAATCACCATGGATAACCAAACCGGCCAGTGTGGTTGTAAGGCTTTGGATTCGCATGTGGGTCATTGCCGTCTAGTCACCAAGACTCTAGGGGATCAGTGGTGACCTAATTCCGTTGAGGTAAATGATGGGACGGTTTCTTCCTTCATTCTTTCCCTCTCTTCCCCAATTAGAGCTAGCACTCCGATCCTAACGATGTTATGAGATGAAGCCGCATGCTGGTGTCTATGGCTGAGTTTTGTGAACTTGAAACTGTATCGAATATGCATGGTAGAGGGTTATAGGGCAAAACTGTTCCATATCATTCTTGGTTTCTCAACTCTGATATCACGTATCAGATATTGTTTCTACTGACAGATTAAGAGAAGAGAAAGTGAATACTAATGAAATGATACCCTTTTTGGTTTTTTATAAGTACCGTCTCGTAACTGCGATTTCTGTTTCACTGAAGAGAAAAATATACATATAATAATATAACGTGGTAAATGCAATCATGCAAAAACAAGTGCACACCATGATGTTTGGAGCAATACTGGCAATTTTCTCTTAGAATAGGCTGTAGCTCTAAGGCTTGTTCAGTTGCCTAATGTACTTACCCTTTAATTTGTCTCTGTAAGCATTCCATCATGTCATATGCTTCGATGTATACATATGTAAGTTAAGTTTTAAAGATGATGTCATTTATCGTAATGCTGCAGCGGAACAGATGAAATACCCACACCCGTCATACCCTGTAATAGTGTTCAAAATCAAATGTCTGTGAATTCTTAAGGGACCAAACTGCTGAGGTCATCGGTCCCTTAGCCTACACACTACTTAACCTAACAAACTAACTTACGGTAAGGACAACACACACACCCATGCCCGAGGGAGGACTCGAACCTCCTCCGGGACTAGCCGCACAGTCCATGACTGCAGCGCCTTAACCGCTCGGCTAATCCCGCGCGGCCGTGTAATAGTGCCCTTACATGTATACAGTATGGCGTTACGTTACAGACTGAGTTGAATTCTTTTCTGACGCCCTGTATCATACTGTCACTTCATTGTACCTGTTGAAATCGACTTTGCCTGAAACCAACAAAGAACTTGTGGAGACTTGGAATTCCTTAGAGTTATGGAATCAGCAGCAATAATCATCTTCTGTTTTATGCTACTTCCTGTTCCTGTTTGTTTATTAATATATCATTACGGAAATGTGGTTCCACCTTGAGAATACACAAACTGTTCTTCATTGTCACCCAAACATGATTCCGGAAGATTGTCCTTAATCAGTAGGTTAATTTATTCTCAGTGAAAAAAACAAATCAAGGACTTGAATTTGTGGTGTTTACATTTACACAGCTCCTAACAGAAAAACATGAACAGTAAAATATTACATATTGTTGATTATGTATCTGTCTGACATTTGCAGTACAGGTGACACTTTGCTCCAGTCTGTCATCTGCTATTAGCCAGTGTTTTCTAAGTGTTACGTCACGTATAATTACCAAAATAGTAAGCCAAACATGAAATTAATACTTTTTCCCTATTTGCTAATGTCAGATTACAGTAGTATCTACGTTGTTCTATGTTCTGCTATCGACAAAGATTAGCAGTCCATTTCAATTACTCCCGTTTGTTAGGTAAAAGCACTAGTTTTTCAAAATAATTGTGTGGGTTTATTGATTAATAATGCACTTTTTACATTGGTGTGAGTTATGGGGAAGGGGGATTGTGCGTAAATTATGGGCAATTCCTTACAGTTAATTTCAATTTTCCAGGCTTCTATAGGAAGTGCAAAATTTGCTTCGTGACGCGCGCTGTGTCCCTGGTTATCAGATATTCACTTTTTCCGCTATCTTGTTTTGTGTGTTCTATGTGGGAGTTTTGAATTAGTAATGACGCTGTACATACGTGGGAAGATATTTTCCGCAGCCGTACTGTACTGTACTCTGTAGAGGGAATTGTGCTATCGATAAACGAAGGTAATTCAAAGGAGAAAGGGTAACTTCGACTGTCTTCTGACGAGATAGAAGTTTAGATCAAGGAGCCAACTTTTCTGGGTGCGTCGGAGACTACTGTCTTGCCTACTCTCCTCCGCCCGTTCGACTAATCAAGCTCCTACGAGGCTGAAGCTCAAATAAACTTTACCGATAGTTGGCCGCCGCTGCTGCACCATATAAAATATCTGCTGATGGGTTTTAAGGTTTATGGCTCTGATTTTTGTTGGGAAAGAGTATTCATAAACACTCTTATTTGAAGGACCAACCAAAAATGATATGCAATAAAGATTTTCGAGGTCTTCTCCACGTGATTAATAGTAAGTGTATTTCCTACGTATATTATCTTCGAATAATTTACTTGGCAACAGATATATCACTTAGAAACTATACCGAATGTTCAATGTTTTCAATTTTTAATTAAACTCCGTAATAATATGCCGCCCCCATGAAGGTACGTGATAGACCAGGATCAAGACCGAAGAAATGTCTATTTTTGATATGTGTTACTCGTTTTCTGCAGTCAAATCTGTGGATAAAACACGGTAATTTTGAAAGTATTACTTCGTCTTTTCAATTTGAATTTAACATGTGTAAGTTATATTGTAGTGGAATTTAGTATTCTAAATTTGTTGCTGTACATACCGGGTTATCAAAAACTCAGGAGAAATTTGAAAACTGAATAAATCACGGAATAATGTAGAGAGAAAGGTACAAATTGACACACATGCTTGGAATGACATGGGGTTTTATTAGAATCAAAAAAATACAAAAGTTCAAAAAATGTCCGACAGATGACGCTTCATCTGATCAGAATAGCAATAATTAGCCTAACAAAGTAAGACAAAGCAAAGACGATGTTCTCAACAGGAAATGCTCAGTATGTCCACCATCTTTCCTCAAAAATAGCTGTAGTCGAGGAATAATGTTTTTAACATCACTGTAAAGCATGTCCGGAGTTACGGTGAGGCATTGGCGTCAGATATCGTCTTTCAGCATCCCTAGAGATATCGGTCGATCACGATACACTTGCGACTTCAGGTAACCCTAAAGCCAATAATCGCACGGACTGAGATCTGGGGACCTGGGAGGTCAAGCATGACGAAAGTGGCGGCTGAGCACACGATCACCGCCAAACGACTCATGCAAGAGATCTTTCACGCGTCTGACAATCTGGGATGGAGCGCCATCCTCCATAAACATCGTACGTGCCAGCAGGTGTTTATCAGCCAGGCTGTGGATGATGCGATTCTGTAACATATCGGCATACTTCTCACCCGTCACGGTAGCAGTTACAATACCAGAATCAGGCATTTCCTCGAAGAAAAAAAGGCCGATAACGGTAGATGTGATAAATCCAACCCATACTGTGACTTTCTCGTCGTGCAATGGAGTTTCCACGACAGTTCTAGGATTTTCGGTAGCCCAAATTCTGCAGTTATGGGCGTTGACAGACCCTCGGAGCGTGAAATGAGCTTCGTCGGTCCACAACACGTTACTCAATCAGTCGTCATCTTCCGCCATCTTATGAAACACCCACACCGCAAATGCCCTCAACTTCACTAAATCGCCAGGTAACAGTTCACGATGCCGATGGATTTTGTACTGATAGCATCGGAGGGTACACCTAAGTGCCAACCGAACAGTAGTGTGTGGAATGCCGAAGCGACATGCGACTGCACGAGCGCTGAGTTCCCCGTCCATAGACGAGCCCGTTACCGTCTCCATTTCTTCCTGAACTGTCTCAGCAGCATTGCGCCTTGTGCTCGGTTGGCCACTACGGGGTCTATCGTCTAAACCACCCGTGGCTTGGAACTTCGAAATCATTCTCGCCACAGCTGCATTTGTCAACGGACCTTTACCCGTTCGAATACCCTTCCTATGGCGATAGGATCGTAACGCTGAACTAGCACATTCCCCAATTTGATAATACAGCTTCACTAAAAGCGCCTTTTCAGGTGACGTCAACATGCTGCGACTGCTGGCGCATCTAATTCTCTCTCTCAGTTCAGCTCCTTTTATACACGATTGTCATGCGCAGTCACTGACGTTTTGCTGTCCAGCGCCATCTGTCGGACATTTTGAGAACTTTGTTTTTTTTTGTTCTAATAAAACCCCACGTCATTAGAAGCTTGTGTGTCAATTTTTACCTCTCTATCTACATTATTCCATGGTTTATTACGTTTTTAAATTAATACTGACTTTTTGATCGCCCAGTATAATAGAGCGACTACGAGATGCCGAGGTTACAAGGATGCACATATTGTATTTTCTATTGTATGAATTACTATGTGAAGCGTTCAATCAATTTATTATTTGTAAAAATATAGCAACTATTTCGAGACCATAACTAAATACGAGATAATGCATCACATAAGCTAACAACCAAAATTACTTTAAGCATTGAAAAAATGTGCCTTGTGGACATACGTGTAGAAATGTCGGTGGGCAGTACAAATTCAAACACAGTCACCCGTATCGAACATAACTGAAACTGCACGTGACTTACGTTAGAGAGCAATGCTGGTATTAACATGCTGTTATTCAGATAATTCAATAGATTACAAACAAGTTATGGAGTACTTGAAAATTAGGTCGTCAGTCACCGGAAGAGCGCATACAAGGATATCAGACTTTGTGCTTGCAATTTCAAATGATGTAAACATACTGAAGCAGATACCTCTGGGCAGAATACTAATACGCCACTGGACGTCAGTGATTCATATGAACTACTGAAAAAGCGTGGGCTATGTACGTATATTGAATGTGTTGTCCGCCTCCGGTAACTGAGTGGTCAGCGCGACAGACTATCAATCCTAAGCGCCCGGGTTCGATCCCCGTCTGGGTGGGAGATTGTCTCCGCTCAGGGACTTGGCGTTGTGTTGTCCTAATCATCATCGTTTCATCCCCATCGACGCGAAAGTCGCCGAAGTGGCGTCAAATAGGAAGACTTGCACCAGGCGAGCGGTTTACCCGACGGGAGGCCCTCGTCAAGCGACATTATTATTATTATTATTGAATGTGTTCAGGGAGTAATATTCAAAACTGAGCTAATGGCTCTAAACTTAAATATTACAACATGTGACTCAAATTGAGTCAGTTAACAGTAGTACTAAATGAAGCAAATACACTGCAAGGAAACGGTGCTCTGTTCTCCAAACTGAACCACCTGTGCTCTTAGAGAATGGTCTCCACAGAAAGCGCAATCAATGCATTCACCAACTGAAATCTAATTTGAGAAACTCTTAAGTGTGTCACGTTTAACATCCACCCTGCGTCTCGACCCCAGTGGAAGAACCTAATGTTCGGTACGTGATTTCAGAGCAACGACTAATAGATCATACCTACAGTATCTGTCACACGATAGCCTCACATTATTCAGTTTGCTAAGTTCGTTGGCATTGGTTATGTATTTGGCTTATGTGAAGAAAATAAATAAAAAAATGGAAGATAGCGATGTAATTATCGTTTTAAATAAAAGGTGTAATGGTTAAAAATGTAGTACCATGTTACCTTCTAGTTCTGAAAACTGAATCTGCAACTGATTTGACATATCAATAGTGAACACATCGTTGTCACTTCTCTGCTCTGCGAAGCTCAAAGCTGTAGTACAAAAAATTTTAACTTAGCTACCTTTTAAGCAGGTTGATACTGACACGAATTAGTCGCAATACAAAATTATGTGAGCTATTCCTCACCGGCAGTTTAATCTTTTAAAAAGACTTAGAATTGTTCACGACAGTGCACGACATATAAATTCTCTTCAAAATGAAGCAAAACTCTAAGCAACAGTGTAACAGAAAATAAATACTTAAGATATGAACCCGCGAATAGTACACAAAATAATATTCGCTCAGCCTCATCTCCAGCCGTTGTGTAATGGTGGTAACTTGAGAAAGAACTATAGTTAATTAAGTAGGATTATTTTAATATCAACGTCCATTACGTAAACAACAATTTGGAAAATGAAATCGATAACCTACCATACATTAGACACACACACACACACACACACACACACACACACACACACACACACACACACACACAAACACAAAGACGAACTGTTAAAAGAAGTATTGTCGATCAGTTTGAAGTGTATGCAATGGATGTAATCTATTATAACTTTACTGTAGCTGTTTTACCTTAGAAGCGATAAGTGGATCTTGCCGAGACCTCGCCTCAAGCTTCAATGAGTACAGTATCCGTTAATTCTCCACATTCTCGTACTGATTACGGTAATCACATTGTTTTGGGTAAACGCTTACGCCGTTGTGCACCACCCAGCACTGCTGTGTCTTAGTTTTTGAGTAACCAATGTTACAACTTGTTTGATGCGGCTCACAACGAATTCCTCTCCTGTGCCAACGTTTTAATTTCAGAACAGCACTTGCAACCTACATGCCCAATTATTTGTTGGATGTCTTTCGATCTCAGCCTTCCTCTACAGTTTTTACCCTCTGCAACTCCCACTAGTACCATGTAAGTTATTTTCTGAGGTCGTAATACATTTACTACCATCCTGTCCTTCATGTCAGTGTTTTCCAGATACTTCTTTCCTCGTCGATTGTGCAGAGAACCTCCTAATTCCTTACGCTACAAGTCCATCTAATTTTACGCATTCTTCTATAGTAACCGATCTCAGATGTTTCAAATCTCTACTGTTCTGAATGTTTCACAGCCCACGTTTCTCTACAATAAAATTCCGTGCTCCAAAGGCGCATTCTCAGAAATTTGTTCTTCAAACTAACGCCTGTTAGATATTTGTAGATTTATCTTGGCGAGGAATGCCCTTTTCGTCAAACAGTAAGTTACAGATTTGAAAGAACAACCCGAGACGCATTGCTGACCCAAATCTTTACGGCCAGTGCCAATCACGAGAGTGAATACAGCCTGATGGAGTTGCGGGCACGTAGCGCGGAGCGGAAAGCGTAAATGTTGAGCAGAAACGAATGACGTCACTCGTTCTCTAGATGCCAAATAGCGTAAAGAGATATCCCCGAAGCCTGTACCCAACTGAACTCCATAGTAACTGCCGTAAAGATAAACACCAATCCTTTTAAACGAAGTGGAAATTGACTGTTGGGGAATCTTTCCAGCGTCGATACAGTCCACAAATGCAGAAATCCACTGGGGTATGAGATTCTGACAACGGGTGGATCCTTGTGACCCGGTTGATGAGAAGGTGCATCTCGGAACCGACGAACTGGGGTGGCTGTTTTCGTGCCTCTATCGTGAGCATCTATAGAGTGCTGCTGGAGCAGATACCATCAATAACCGACGAGGTAATTGACATGAACGCCGCAGCACAGATCGGAGGCCTTCCCGCTCTGTAAGGCAAGACAAGCCGCAAACGTGCTAGATCTGCACCTAACGACGGAGTGCAGTTCTCGTGCAGGCACAAGCGTATCGGCGTGCACGTTTCAGTGCGCTTTGATGACGATGGGTCTCTGCAGCAGACGACCACTAGGTACTGCAATACTGACCCAAAGGTAATCGTTAATTATTGTTGTAGTGGTCACGGGTACATCAAGACGTGACCGTGGACCAATGGCAAAGTGTCGCTGGTCAGATGAATCACGTCTTTTAAATTAGTTTGTTGGCCGAGACCGCACACGCCCTCATTCAGATGAATGGTTTCTCGAAACATGCTCTGTACTGCAGCCGAGTGTTGAGAATCTCATAACATTTCATGGGCGGTGATCGAAGTTATCGTAGCCTGCCAATAATTTACAGGAACTGCATGACTGTGCATTGACATCTGGTGCCACCTACTTCTAGAAACATGGGAAGGTCAGTTCGAAACCATGCTAAGCAGAATCACTGTTGTAATGTGTTACAAAGGTGGACGAATACGACATTAAGGAAGATGTCGAAATGATTTGATTCTTCAATGTATATGTGATCCATCTCATTTATGAATTATGGAAGTGCAATTTTAAAGTCTGAATCTAACCATTACATTCTGCCAGACTTTCAGTTTTTCTTTTCTTGTGGTTATCTATTCATCTCTACGTAAGCACCACTTAACACTGCAAACTCTATAATCCGATTTTGTGTATGTGAATCATCATCTGTTCCTGTTGCTCCCCCACCACCTTCGCCAATGCTGTCTTGCCCCCTTATGGTGTGTAACCGTAATCATCAGAATGACTTCCACTCAGTTACTTCCCTGCCTGACTTCAGGTTTCCAAGACAGTAGCATCCTTTGTTTACACACATTTACGTAAAGCATGATCAGTATAGCAATCCATGATGTTGCTATGCAAAACGTACTGTTAGCAATCAGTTACACTGTTTTTCATGAACAGAACGGAAATTACTATCTCATCCCTTTAATAGTGTTCACGATACAACTTACAAAGCTTATGTTATTGCAAAAATAATACAATGCCATTTACAAAACAGAACTAGCGCTCCGTGCGAATTTTGGCATCGAAAACTAAATACATGTCAGAATGCAAAGAACTCAGAAACGTTGCTGTAACCAGCCTCCAAGTACGTCTCTAAGCCTACACCACTCCATAGTGAACACGCGGGCTCATTGTGGCAAGTGTAATGGTACAAAACATGATCTAAGGTACCTGAAATTATAGATCAGAATTCAGCATAATCTACAAATATCTTAGCTGTTGTCTTGCAGGTCATAACACACATTTCTAAACCATGGCTCTCCATTGAGCTAAAGTAATGTCATACAACAACAACCTCCATCAAGCATAGACCCGTAACCAGACAAGTATTACCAGTTGTCTCACAACTGTATTGCACTCGAACTAGCACTGGAATGCCGTGTAATGCCCGACTTCCCACTGAACAGGCAAGCACCCAAGAACTCTACAGTCCAAGTTATTGGCTGATGGCCAAGCCCTTATCAAAGAGTATGTTACCTATGCAGTTGTTGATGAAAGAGTTTACGAAAGTAGTTAACTCAGTACATGTTGAAGTTGGTTAAGTTGATTTCTCAGAGAGAAAGGAAAAATTAATTTTATGGATCTCGAAAAAAGGGAAACTGGTGGTGAGGATATGAAAGAGACAACAGACTGGCACCTATTGACAGACTTGTAGTGCAGAAGATTGTGTCTAGTTTGGCCAGATTAATTACTAAGAGATCGCAACTTTCAATTAGGGCGTGCGCGCCGTAAGACCTACAGTTTTAACGCTCGCAATACCGAGGGAGGGGGTTGAATCTGTGGACGTTATTCCCGCCATTTTACAACAATTGTAATCCAATCAAGTACTCTATATTTAAAAAATATGAAAAATTATTTTATGTTTTTAATAAATTCTTCTAGGGACTCCGTATATATTTCAAATTTTTCAATTAAATTTAAACCAACAGTTTAAGTCTCAGTATTAGATGTCATTTTCCGCATTGAAGGTCATATTCAATATTTTCAGGTTCCGGGCATTAATTTCACATCAGCATCTCTTTAAAACGTATGTGGATAGTAAAAGTCAAAAAACAATGAAGAAAATTTGTATCTGTTAAATTTTTTGTGGTGTTCATAAAGTCAGTAGTTATTAAAATGCACTGATACTGTAAGGATTGCGTTAAAAGGTATTTTCAAGTTCTGGAATGGGGTTACAAAGCAGTATCTCTTTAAAAAGTATGTTGTTAAAATAACTCTGCCCAGTCTGTTGCTACTTGTGGTTTTATACGTAAGAGCAGCCCATAGTGGCTCGCCTTTCGTGTATTCTTTTTAAAACTTTTTGTGACTGGACCCTTTCTGACTTGATATTTATCCTATACGTGACATGTAAGTACTATTTCGTTCTTGTGCTGTTAGTATCTACACTTTTATGTAAAAGACTTTCCCATAAATTTGCACTTATGTTATATGAGAATTTGAATATTTAATTTCTGATGAAGTCACTCATAGAAGTGTTGAAACCTGGTCATAAAGACTAAAAATTGTGACGTAGGCTTATTTAGTTTTATTTGTAAACGGTCACTGAACCAAGCAGCCATGTTTAAGACCTGACAACAGTAAACTAATTTTGTATTTAAATTTTTCCGCCTCCCCAATTCCTTGGTAATGCGCGTTATGCAAAGTGCCTTTTATTGCTAGTAATAAAAGGGATAAGTTCCGTTTTATTTTTGTTGTATTCAGTAAAAATTACATCTCCCCTATTTGCCGACATTCATTAACTTGTTCTTCGCACTCATCATACCAAGCAGAGGATATCTTGGGCTGGTATATTCTGGTGCTCATTTACTCTAATGTTAATTTCTTGTTTGGTGTAAGTTAGAGGTCGGCTTTGGTTCTGTACATTTTAGGCTTTGGTATTCTGGACTAAGACTGATTATTGTGTGTTGTCTTGTTCTCCTTTTATTATTGTGTTATTATTACTGGTATACTATTTCTCACTCATTTACTGTAGTGAACTTTCCAAGGAGTGGATTATTTTATAGTATGTTCTATTGAGTAAGATATTAAGTTTAGCAATTTGTTGAATTAAGCGTTGAATACCTTACCGGTGGCCCATAGTGTATGTGCTTCGAGTTGTTGAAATATATTACTAAATATACTGAACCACTGTTAATGTTTTACACCCACATAAACTCTGTCTCCTGTGCCACGATGACCATCATTTCAGCATTCATGTGCGACCCGTTGTAGGGGTATAATCGATCAGTGTACCTAATTTTGCATCATTCGTGCTAATAATTTCTCCATTTACCGCGATGCAAAGCACTGGCATATGTTTGAATGAGCACACTTCGTGAGGCGGCAGTTCTGTGAGATTCATGTAAAATTAACAACGGAATTCCGGCGACAACAAGGTTTCTTGTTAAGTACTTCTTGTGCCATGTTTCTGGCATCTTATTGACGTGTTGCTTGTACACCTAAGAGACAGCATTTTCTACCGTGATTTATTGCTTTTCGTAATGTATTGGTTTTCGTAATTTATTACTTTTCGTAATGATACGTATAAATTTGTGATTGAGAAGGATCGAGGTTGCCAATAGGCACCCTTGTGAACATAGCTATATGAGAATCACAAACGTACGGGGTATTGTCTTTTTGATATGCATTAATTCAGTACTGAAGAAATGGCAATAGTCAGCTGATGCCTTGTGATACAAAAATTTCTTAACAAATGAAACTTGTCTACCAGACCGGAACTCCAACCCGGAACCTTTCAGTAGAGTTTCTGAGCTGTTCGGAAATTGCGTGATAGTGTCGGCAGAGATGAAGCTCTGAATGTGGATGGTGAATGCTTTCCGGATACCACAGTCAGTATGACCACTGCCGATGACAGGCGAGATTCTGCGATTCATTCAAAGTCCGCTAGATAGTGTAATTGCTAGGGAGGAGTTGTGTGAGCCGAGGGTGCCAGGAAATAATTCAAAACAATTTAGACAAACTGTTGTTTAAATATGTAATTTACGAAGTAACATTTGTAACACTTTAATCATTCATACTAATTGAAAGAGCTTTACCCATCTGTCTTAAATATTTCAAATCGGTAAGCATAACAAGAACGACGTTAATTTGAGTTCATAAATACTCTTGAATTTAACGAATAAAAACTTTCATCCTAGCATTTGGGAAGGAAGTTGGATTTTAGTCTCCACCCATGAGCACATATCATTAGCTACAGTTGGCTAACATAACTAAAACAGACAGATGTCGCACTGTAAAAAATAACAAAATATGCAAATAAAATTAATAAACATTACCTGACACTAATTTAATCAGTTAATAACAGAATAATAGTGAGTACGTCACTAACCATATGCTTTCACAGCAATAGATTAAAACATTAAGGAATTACGAACATTATAGGTCAGGACCAGCATTGTTAAAAGGATTTACAATAAAAGTACTAAAACCACCCGATAGCTGAGCATACCGAGCTGATTTGTAAATTATTTCCTTTGTGTTAGCGCCATAGGGAGTACAACAGGCGCCATAAAGGCTGCTGAAGATCTAATACGCCGTTTGCAAAAATATGCTTCCTTAAGGATACTTGTGAGAGAAATTCTTTTGAAGAAATGGCCTAAAACATCTAGTACGATATGTCTCAGCAAAGCGATAAACTTTTATTTCACTGTTAACACGTTGATGCACCGGAAATATACTATGCTCGCCTCTAGAAGTGCAGCGGACCGACTTCTTCTATGTGGTTGGATTAGTTCCAGAACCTGTTCCAGTCGTCAACGGCCAGCACGTTGAATGTAAGTTGCAAGGAAAATAAGGTCTTTTCTCGCATAGACGATAATATCTCAGACAGAAAACAGAAGTAGATACTAGGCATCCAAGATGTTCCACGCCGTGACTATTTGCAGACACATAATCAAGGTACTATGATCCGTAGTGGCTACTTGTATGTGAACTCTCGAACAACAGACTTGTTGTAATAAGTGAAGTATGAATACAGTATTCTCCGCATACAGTGGTAAGGCAAAACGTTATGAGCACTGCCCACCGCGAAGCTGGATACTGCCTCATGGCGCTGCGGATACGTGAGGCGGTAAATAATGCATAAGCGAAGCAGGTACGTACGGGGCATCAACCTAGGGAAGATATGGGCTGCAAATGGGAAATTCATTAAGGGACTTCGATTATTACACAGACACTGTGAACGAGTATCTCGAAAACGGAGAAAATGGTCCAATGTTCACTTTCTACTGTCGTGAACGTCTACAGAAAGAGGTAGAAGGAGAGTCACACTACCACTAGGCACTAAATGGTTAGACGTCCACAACTTTTCACAGAACGTGTCTAGTCTGCAAATTATGATAGTTCGTGATATGTGACATCTCTGACGGAAGAGAACAATGTTGATGCACCCGCAAGTATTTCAGAGCACACCGTTCACCGTACTTTGTTGAACATGGAGCTCTGCAGCAGACCACCCCTACGCGTTAAAATGATGACACGATGACATCGTCAATTACGATTGCAGTGGGGACAGAGCCATCGGGATTAGATGGTCAATCAATGAAAACGTGTCGGCTCTCAAAGTGAATCACACTTCTGTCACACCAGGTCTATGGTTCCAGAATGAGATTCTCACTCTGCGGTGGGGTGCGCGCTGATATGAAACCTCCTGGCAGATTAAAACTGTGTGCCGGACCGAGACTCGAACTCGGGACCTTTGCCTTTCGCGGGCAAGTGCTCCATCAACTGAGCTACCCAAGCACGACTCACGCCCCGTCCTCACAGCTTTACTTCTGCCAGTACCTCGTCTCCTACCTTCCAAACTTTACAGAAGCTCTCCTGCGAAGCTCTCCTGTAAAGCTTGGAAGGTAGGAGACGAGGTACTGGTGGAAGTAAGGCTGAGAGGACGGCCGTGAGTCGTGCTTGGGTAGCTCAGTTGGTAGAGCAACTGCCCGCAAAAGGCAAAGGTCCCGAGTTCGAGTCTCGGTCCGGCACACAGTTTTAATCTGCCAGGGAGTTCCAGGTCTATGGTTGTATCCACAAAAGCCGTCATCGAGGCGAACGGCGACTCGAAAGCACAGGGCCACGCGGGCGCAGGCTAATGGGTGCAGTATTATGCTGTGGAAGATATTCTCCTGTACCTTAATAGGACCTGTGGTAGTAATCGAAGACGCACTGACAACATCGAACCACCTGCACCCCTTCTTGCTTGATATCTTCCCCGACGGCGGTGTGATCTGTCAGCAATATAACCATCCACGTCTCGGAACCAGAATAGTGCTACAGTGGTTTGAGGATCATTATAGTGAACTTACGTTGATTTCTAAGCGACCATATTCGCCTGATGTAAGTCGTATGGAACCCATCTGTGACCCTATCGGGTGCAGTCACCTTGTTTGCAAATAAGCAGCGTGTAGTTTAGCGAATTACATGACCTGCTCGTAGACGCCTAATGCCACATACCTTCACAAACCTCCCAACACACTTTCGGACCCCTCATACGGAGAATCTGTGGTGATTTAGTTCCAAAGACGGACAAAGAAACTATTAAGCAGGCTCTGTCATGATATTTCAGTTCAACAGCGCATAAGGTCCAGCTAAACATAACGTTTGTCTCCATATGGCCTTACTGAGATGCTTGTCTCCGTTGTGTTAGATTAAAGACATTGTTTCACTTGTTTCGGGGCAGAAGTTCCTTTTACTTTTATTCACCAAATTGTGGTCATAACATTTATGAAGAACGACACCATAATCAGTCGATGTGCTAGAAGAACAATGGAGATCAGTTATTAAGGATATTAACTGCCTATTTTCAGTCAGACACACGGATTTAAGTCACTAATTTACTATCAGATCTCTCCGTCCTACCAAACAAAAATTCCTGCTGGCACCTCTTAAGACGATTGTTGAGAAAATTTCTGGCTTATCAAACGGTTCCATCTAAGAGTTCATCAGTTAGCCTGTAGTTCACTTTCTTGGAATTCTGTGACCGCAGGAGAACAAGAAACGCTCTTATAATCACTCGGTCTGCAACCCTGATTCGAAGAGGATTTTACGACTCTTTTCTACAAGCTTCCTCTAACCCTCCAACCTTCTGCAGCATATCTGCAGATTAGTAGAAAACTTTCCCACAAAACACGGAGCACAATGGATTTATTCCAGCTGTCAGACCTGGAAGTCTCTAAAACAAAGTGAGAAAAGAGCTGGTCAGGAAATGAAGATGGAAAAGTTTTTTCTTAAATACAGCACTGAGATTCCTTAAACTCCGAGAGCGCCATGAGAGCAGATTTGGTTGTTTCGTGCCTTGATCCATCATTATAATTATCTTCCTTCTTATAACGAAGATGGAGAGAAGAAATGGTCGTCCTTTCTCAAGATGGTTACCATGCAAATGCCCATTCGAGAGGTAGACCATCTCTCTTACAGCAGTTGTTTGAATGTAATGAATTCATTTAATTTTGTAAATAATCCGATTTCAGAAATATTGATGTTTTAAAGTTTAATTCAATAGCTTACGATCTTGGTTAGTTAGACCACATGGCGATAAACCTGAAATTTGTTTAATGTGGTGCATGTTTACTAAAGTTTGAGTAACATGTATATCCGGAAGACAGAAGGACGCCGATGGTGGAAGCGTGTTTATACCCTTAAGTAACATCAGAATATTTCATACTGTTAGTACAGGTTCTTATCGAGACATAATTTTATGGAAGAAGCGAGTGGATCGAGGTTGTATTCAACTGTCTTAGGAGCCTCACTGGCCCAAAATTTCCACGAAAACTTGAAGGTCACGTGATATATATAACACCAGTGAATCTCGCATACCAGATTCCTAAAATAATAATCGAACTCCCTTCTATGAAACAGATTGAAACATCTGAATTTTTAACAAATGACTTTATGTCTTAATTAATTTACGTTAAGTATGTGAGCGAGAAGAAGTCTCGAATAGGTTCAAAATTTTGGCCGAAATCTGTTGGATGGCATTCAGTGCTCCCACTGTCAGAGGCTGAATAAGTACGGAACGGATAATTTGCTCTTCGTTTTTAGTGAATATCTACTTTTTCACGCATTTTAATGTTTATGACGTAATATATTTTGAGCTGTGCGTCGTCCATTAGCACAAATTTGCTGGTATACTCGGTGGTCTATATGGCTGCTGTATCTAAAATATTTACCGATAGAAGTGTTAGTAAGGAAGTAATAAAACTGAAGCTCGATACTCTTGTTTTACTGCATGACCTGCGAAAATGTTGTAAGTCATATTCATCTTTCAGGAGGCGGAGTGGGGTGCTATATCAGCGACAAAATCACTTGCAAAGATTTGAAATTATGTGGTAAGTTTGTTGGAGGTCGCCAAAGGCCCTAATCCTCAAATAGTAGAAGAATCTAGTCATACAAACTTCTTTCAAACTCCACAAAAAATTATACAGTTCCAGTAGAAAAAACGAATTGGTGCCGTAATTCGGTGACCATAAATGATAAAAATTACTTGCGAAAGTCAGGAATTTCACCATACTGTTCGCTGTAACTTGGCGAAAACCGTATCTATATATAGTTATTCATTCTGGAAGTGTTTGGAGTGAACTGTCTTAAAAGGAACCCCTGGAGTGCGAGATCGTAAAAGGCCAGTGATGTTTAAGGCATTCGATACCCCATATATTATCTACCATGCAACCATAATACTGGCAACAGGGGGTGGGATGAAAGTATTCAATACTGAAGATAGCTTGAGACTACGGAGCGAAGATTAACTGCTTGGTCGACAAGTAACTGACAACAGCGCTACAGCATTAGGGGCATTGGTACAAAGCAGAGCAATGGCAATGATAAAGCAAACATTGTACGATGTCAACAACAATAATTTCCGAAGATATCATTTCGTCAGGTAGGAACCTAAGGAATTTAGCAGATTGAGAAGGAAGCGTCAGCGGAAATATTGGAGTTTCTGTAAGATGAGTCAGTGAAATGTGTGGTCTCATATACGCTCAACTGTGCGAACAATTGGCACGAGCGGTACAATAATGACGGCACGTGCTTAAAAAATGAACGGGACATTGAAACAGGTGTCGAGCCGTATAGTTTATCATCCTTCTCGGACAAGGAGCCACAAATCCTGTCTCCATTAAACGGTAATAAAGGACAATCTTTGTCCAAAGAGCCGATATCGAATGTAATTACCCACCTGGAAGATCGTAGGCTGTGCAGTAGAAAGAAAAGCAATGTGAATATATTTCGAAAAATTCCCCACCAATATGACGGCGTAGCGCATGAGAAAAGCTGCGGATATTCAAGGAGGGACAAGGCAATCCTTGTTACAAAAACGGGTGTTTGTGCGTTTCAAGGATGTTCGGTACAATTTACAAGGTGTGCTTGATAGTGACCTACTACGTTGTGCACACCAAATTATGCGCGATATAGATGATAGTCATTTCAAGGAAATAATTTCAAACACTGCTGTAGAACTGGAAGGCGGAAGGCAATAAAATTTTGCCGGCCGGAGTGGCCGAGCGGTTCTAGGCGCTACAGTCTCGGAATAAAAGAGAGTGTATCAAGATCAACTGACATCAATGCCTAATGTATTCTATACCATTATGTAGATTTCTAATCTGGATGGTAAATTGTTTGCAAAGTTGTTTACTGTGTTGTGAGACGTCGGAGGTCTTCTACACTATGAGATTCCTCCTCGTTTTGATTACCTTGCAAGGGCAGTATTGAATATTTTCGCCACAACTAGCAAGAGCGGTAAAAGGGGCGTAACAGAACTACAACTATGGTATGAACACGGTTTTTCATCAAGAACTTGTCAAAATAACCTGCTTACGCCTCATTCATGATTTGAGTACAAAATTCACACTCCTTTAAAGCAAACAGTCTCTCTTTAAAGGTATGCAAAATTCCAATTCATACAGCAATGAAACAGTGGAGAAATTCAGCCTGTGAGTGTTTGTTTTTTCCGTGCCTAGAAAACATACCATCGCACTATCTGCAGCCACGCCTTAAATGATAGCCAGTTTCACCGTAAGCTCCATGACAGATTGTTTAGCATTCGATAGTATGCCAACACAGTCCATCAGTTCTCATCACCCTGTTACACGCTACGGTCGCAGGTTCGAATCCTGCCTAGGGCATGGATGTGTGTGATGTCCTTAGGCTAGTTAGGTTTCAGTAGTTCTAAGTTCTAGGGGAGTAATGACCTCAGATGTTAAGTCCCATAGTGCTTAGAGCCATTTGAACCCTGTTACACCAACATGATTCTATATGCATTCAATAGGACTGGGTACATAACTGAACGCCCTGCGCGGGTTGTAACTCCCAAAGAGCTGAATCTTCGATTTTGATGGTGAGAACCTTTGTGCACCTCCTCTGATATCACTATCAAGCGCCATTTTTAATTTGGGGTTCATGGTGAAAGTTAATGGTCTGTCTTTAACATCTCTTGATTGTCGACGATGTCGATTTTGTGAATTTTAATACATACATCCCATAGGTGGTTTATCTCTACACCTCCCGAAATACTCATTTTCGGTCGCCCTCCTCATTCACATGGTGAGTCATTAGCAGCTAATACCATGATTTTCTTGTCCAATTGTTAGCACAAGACTTTCAAATGATGCTTACTGAAGAGCTTACGACCTCGCACTCAATGGGTTCTTTATTAGCTGCCTCATCGAGTATGGCATTTGCGCATTAAATCCAAGGTATCCGAATGTCTTGAATTATACTTGTGTGCGGCACATCCATATCAATTAAAATCGAGTCATAGTGTTTGAAATTGCACTTGAGTGCGGCTGTTGCAAATTATAAAAATGTATGGGAACACCAGCTGCAAGATGGCAAGGATATGACTCATTAATGTTTATTTTAATAAACGAAAATACCTTTGGAACACGTTTATTTAAATACGATTTCAATATTAGTTATACTCAGGGAGAAGGAAGTATCGGGTTACCCATTATCAGTTCCAAGATTCTCAGGGTCGTTATCAGGGTGTTGCAATCGTCGTTGCTGTGGGGCAAGCGGAAATGGCAGGCGCACTTAGGCGACAGCTGCAGAGAATTTTACGGGGCTGTAATCGGCCTGCCGGTGTCGTGGTGGAAGACGCGCTGCAGAACGGCTGGTCGCCCTCTCACGGCACCTTGTGGGCAGTGGGAAGGAGTGCTGGGATCGGATGGCCATATCCGTCGGCCGCGCGTGGGCAGAAGGTAGTGCTGCTTCAATTATAAGTCTCCTCTTTCGCGTCTCGTCAACCAGTGTCTTCCTTCCTGGCTCGATCACAACTGCGCCTCCCACACATTCTTCAGAGTTCTTTCCCAGGGCGTGGCCATACACCCTATTGGTTAACTTATATTTTCTTCCACTCAATCAAAATCACGATTCATCACCCTTGTTAAATATTCTGTGTTTCCTACAGTTTCGACCACATATAGTCTTCACTGTCAGTGGAATTCTCCACTGGGAAAGCTCCACGTCCCCAGTTAAGAATGTTATCCTGTTTCCTGTGTTTTAGTCACCCCATCCTCCTTTGTCAAAAATTTCGTTCCACTTCATCATGATCTTTCCACATAGGCAGCAGCACACATGCAGACACTAAAAGGCACTAACAGCAAGCGTTCTTTCCCTTAGAAAACTTCGTGTCGTCCATTTTTTATAGGCATCTCACGTAACTTAGAGATATCCCGTTCTCAACAACAGGGAGAAACATTTTGGCGTCCTGTAGTCGTTACAGGGATTCCGCGTGGGAGGGTGAGGCGGGGAGGGATATACGATGTGTAGGGGGCGTATAGGGCAGGCCGCTATTCTCTGGTCCACTGTACTATTCGGTAATATACCATGTGTCCGTCCTAAGAGTCGTCAGACGCTTTTTCTCTTACGTTTTATCAAATTTTGCAATTTTGTTCTGGCACTGAACAGTGTAAGTCAGCCCAGAAAAATACTGCTCAACACATCATTCATGCGATGCCCAGTGTCGACAGAGAGCGTCCACTTGTTCAGCATTACAAACAAAATTATGCTATAGAGGAGTTATAATGTGCCCATTTGTTATGGCAGTCGTGAATTAATCTAGTGCGATATCCGTTTTGTCGGTATGCTTTAACAAGGGCAATAAAACATGAAGAATAATCAGACAGTACTGCAACAGCACCTGAGCAGCCCTCCCGCATGGCAGTAGCAGTTCATTACGGGGCAGGGCGCTGTCACTGCCGGATTCTTTGTGTTTTACTGTCCGTTTCAATAGATGTCGATTAAACATACGTCGCACTAGACTAAGGCAGGACCTCTCTATCAAAAGGATCCGTAAAATTTCTTTTTGTCTCAAGCGATCCAATTAACAGTGTTACAAGGCATGATCTTTATTTGCTATAGAAGGCGATCGGTACTGTCCCGCATTGTGGTCTAATGGAGAAAGTATGGATTTTGAGAATATCACACTAGCTGCGTGAAAAGACTGAGGAGTTCCTAGAAACGTAATACAAGATGCTATTCCAATCGGATTGATATCTTAAGACGTTGCTACGGCTGTATACAAATGGGTGTTAAAACACTGGCATAATAGGTAGATAGAGAAAACAAATTTTAGGAGCACACGACTGCGATGTTTATTTAGAATTAACTGTTGTTTCGATTGTAGGCACCCATTAACCAGTGGAATACGCGATTTTGAAGTATTAAATTCTTCAGTATGAAATAGAGTATTCAGTCAGTCAAAAGCTTAGTCCCTCAGTTTGTGATTAACCGTGGATTAAAGAATAAGGTATGCGGGTACTTAATTTCCAGTCGAGGACGAGATAATCAGAAATTGCGAAATACTTGAAAATTTAGAAAAATGGATAAATGAATCGGTCGTATCATTTACATGAGAGCTATCGCAGTATTAACATTCAGGACTCATAAGAACGACGATAAACGTAGAATAAGACGGCTGGTGGGCCCATCGGCTGGTTGGCTACAGGGAGGCTGTGATCCCGGCGAATGTGTGTGTGTGACTAACATACCATCGTGAGAGTACTTGCCACTCTCCAAGAACTGCACAAATTGCCCCGTCAGATAAATCAAGATATCAGATGCATTGATATCATGTTGAATACTGACACTAGCCTGCCGCTCTGGCAGTCTATCTGGCATAAACTGGAAAGGTTTTGATAGACTCATGGATTACCACCAGTTGCAGCTCAGTACTGGATGCTGCATCAGTTATCATCCGTGGATATGGATTGGTTGTTATCAGGCAGCAAGAGTATTACCAACACAGGAACGCTGTAATACCTAGAAAATCATGTGTGTATGACTTGAATAGCATTGCTCCTACTGATCGACTGGCACACAGCTAGCAGGGTGGAGTATTTATTGGCGCCAATCAGCAGCATTCCTGTGCGACATCATCTGTAATGACCAAATCGGTCTTGCTCGTTATGAGTCATCAGCAGTCTTCAGTTCTACTTTAGTGGATTAGTCAATCTGTTTCGGTATCATACCTGCTTCGTTAAAAACCTGAAAGGTTTTGTAGCATCCTACACAGCAATTCTTACATACTGTTACAAGAGTAAACGAGAAGGATTGTTCTGCACCTGTCTTATACTTTTCCAGGGCACTCGCTGGCACACACACACAGGAGTGTCAGTGTTGCACTCTTGGTGTTCAACTGACAATGCTCAAATACTTATGTCTAACAGATGGCTCATGTTGATACTTAAGGGCACTTGAGCTATGTCGGCCCATGTCACTTACTTTTGGATGCAAAACAATACTCCCGCACATTCAACTATCGTAAAATTACAAGTTCAGACACAGCGATACGTCTGTGTAAGTATCGAAAATTGCAATTGTGGTTGAACTGTGACGGAGTAAGTCGGAACTGATCCAAAAACAACGAACTATGGAGGAACTGACATCGGACCTTAATGCTGAGAGGAGTACAAGTGTGTCTGAATACGCAGTACACCGAACATGTGTCAACGTCAGCACCTCGATATCGGTAACTACGACTGTCTATTGAAATGAGCATTCGACCATCGGCACTGGATGTTGGTGCAGTGGCAGGGCATTGCATGATCTGATGAATCCCGATACCTTATCCATTACCAAGGAAGTAGCCACTCTTATGTCAAAGCGCTCTTATATTTTCAGTCTGGATTTAAGACGAGCAGGCGATCAGGAATGGAGAATGCTAATATTTTGGTATAACGTTATTATTACCAACAGATCTTTTGGAATAAGGAAATCTCTGTTCAACAGAGAAGCTTGAACAATTTTTGAAGGCTAAAAGGCAAAGGACCTGGCATTATTCAACCTAACGCTTTCCAACATTTCCTCATTTAAGTATGTGTCTGTCAGTTTCTTCAATAAAAAAAAGATCATTTTCCGTCTTTAAGAATATCCTAGGAGACGAACGCATGAACCAGAATAAGGAGAATTGGCATAGCTGTTTAATGATCACGTGGAGTTTAGTGCCGAAAGTCTCCGAAGAGATGCCCGGCCCGCCTTCGGCCCAGCTCTTTCCATTTAGACAGAGGGGCTGCATCTTTAAGGGAATAGGAATCTCTCGGGAACGAAAGATATTCGGAAGGAACTGGCTGTTTTATTTAATAAGGAAATTCGCCAAACATAGGTGCAATTTGTAAGTTATTTTACTTTATTTTCACAAACCGTATCGGCAGTTCGGTATGCCATCTGCATGCGTCCTTCGAAGACGTGGCATCAGGTTGTTGTCACGTCTTCGAAGGAACTTCTGGAAATACGAATTCACGACATCCAAAAACTGATGTTTCCAGTAAGCCAATATTGATTTGTCTCAGTGTCTCTACATGAGATTCATCTGGGGCCTGAAGATATCATATGGAATTGCCGAAACGGTTTGTGAAACTCAAGTAAAATAACTTCCCAAGTTGCACTGCTGTTTGACGATCCACCTTGTTAAATCTTTGACCAGCCAATGTTTTCACGTCCACAATGGATCAACAGAGATGGAATTGGCTGTGGCTTATAGTAAGGGACCAGCTCCCGCATTTTTCTTAAGTTAAAATGGGAAACCCAGACAATCATTTTCAATGTTACTGGCGGATGGATTCACCTCCCGAATCGAAGGGTTACTAGGTAACGGCCCAATACGCAGAGCTACCCCAGATCGATGAAAATTTGGTAAAACGATTGTTGTATGCGGTTTTAAAACAAAATAATACCCATCACAACAGATTCAAATCTGAAATTTCATGCTTTTCCTTTATTTGTGTGTATTTCGTCTTTTCATAGTGTATGACTGCATGCGTATTTTAATTGTGAGTGAAATGGCTGGCTTCAGTTATTATGGTACATCAAATGGTTCAAATGGCTCCGAGAACTATGGGACTTAACTTCTGAGGTCATCAGAACCCTAGAACTTAGAACTACTTAAACCTAACTAACCTAAGTTTAAGTAGTTCTAAGTTCTAGGGGACTTATGACCTAAGATGTTGAGTCCCATAGTGCTCAGAGCCATTTGAACTAACCTAAGGACATCACAGACATCCATGCCCGAAGCAGGCTTCGAACCTGCGGCTGTAGCGGTCGCGCGGATCCAAACTATAGTATTACAGTACTATAAGAGTGTAAACAGATTTTCGACGACAGAAGGAAGGAAAGGGGCATTGAGAAGTCGGTTCGAACGAACTCAAGCTGACCGCTGAAAAACTCGTTAGAGACTAACGAGCTATCGACTGTGTTGCCTTGACATACCCCCTCCGCTCTCCAAAAACCCCTTCCCATCGTTCCGTATTCACACTGATCTTTGTGAGTACCGCACGGGTGATTAGACTGGGCGATGCATTGCCTCTTGGGCTACTGATCATAGAATACCGAGCAAATTTTTAAAGAACTACAATTATCGGCGTTTGACTATATTTTGTTGATCAACGAGACTTTTGGGCGACACAGACATTGATTTTAACTTACTGATATTTGTCACTATATTTACTACTCCTCTGTCTTGTGAAAATCTGAAATATTGTAACCCCAAAGTTCTACCAGCTTCAAAATAACGACGCCAGTACTAACATGAAACTGTTATAGATAGATAATTAGGCTTTTACAGCCGTGTGTACATTTCTTTTAAGTTACCATAATGTTAGTGGACGAATGAAAATCAGTTTCCCTCCTCTTTCTCGTTGCAGACCTGTCCATTATCACAAACTTTAGAAATAGCACGAAACACAAAGACAATCAACGGTAACACATTAAACTTCATTGCAAATAGGAACCGAACTTATTAACAAAACGACTGTTGTCAGGACGCCAACAATGGATCGTGGCTAAAACAGGCATGGGCAATAGCCAATAGTGTTATAGATGTATGGATAGATTAAATCTATCGTTAGCAGTGCTGACTATCGATAGTGTGTATCCCTTTTTTCGTTGTATGATTAAATAAAATAAAATCATCATCTATTTCACTATTCGGCTACGAGGTGGTATGTAATTTCGTTTTAGTGAAAAAGAGTCGGCGGGGAGAGGGGTGGAGGGGGGGGGGTTGCCCGGTCCCATTGGAATCCCCCTTTGGCGACGTCCTTGACATCATGCAGATGGGAGAGCTCGAATCCGTCGTCTTCAGGGGACCACCACTTTGTCACCTGTCATACAGGGCGGAGACAAGCCGGCAGCGGCTCCATTCTGCTCTGGAGGATATTCACGTGGGCATCCACGGGTCCAGTGGACCTCGTGCAACGCACCATGACGGCCTAGGTGTATCGTACGATTGGTTGCAGGCCACGACAAACTTTCATGACTACTACGTTTCTTGATGGCAGTGGCATTTTTCAACAGGATAACGCGCCATGTCACAAGGCCCGGAATGTGATGGAGTGGTTCGGGTAGCACAGTGGCAAGTTTCAACTGATCTGCTGGCCCCACAACTCGCCAGATTTGAATCTGATGGACACTACTTTCAGTTATATCCCACACGTGTTCAGAGTTCATCGCTCCCCTCCCAGGGATTTACGGGAATCAGATGACTTGTGTGTCCAGATATGGTGCCAACTCTTTCCAGCACCCTACAGAGGTCTCATTACTTCCATACCACAATGCGTCGCCGTTGTTTTCCCTGCCAAATGTAGACATACCGGGTATCAGGTAGATGGTCATAATTATCTGGCTGATCAGTGTATATACGGTACCTTATTTCTCTAGTAGTTTATCAATGCTACGGACATTAATGACTTTCGTATTGTGGTTCGTGAGAGATTTGGTTAATTTTACTTTCACACAGAACTCTGATAGCCCTATATGTTATTTTAATGCTCTCTTTTATCAGGGCACCCACTAAATTTGTAACCTTTACATACTGGATGCACACGTGAAGACATTACCTCCATTTATATGTTACATACATCTGAATCGAAGTTAAGACTCACTGGCGTGCTGCATCGCCCTGTAGGCAGGAGAGAAATTGTTATAATTCGTATCACGGAGAGACGTAGCGAAACGCACACTAAGACAAGAAGCGGTACATCATCAAACACGTCATGTGATTTCGTCTATACGCAGTTAGGGTGAGTCCGTTAACGTTTTTAATTTTTTCTATTGCAAAATTTTATCACAGTCATAATATTCTCACTAAAACCGGAAGTAATTGCTGAATAGCTGGTCTTTCGAGAGGAATTATGTGCGGTCGTCTGAACAGGACGACATCTGAAAGAAAGAAAGAAAGAAGGAAAGAGACGCAATCAGGGAACGCCTTACTCTTTCTTTTCAGATTAAAATCATACGTATTCAGGTCAGACCAGACAGCTGGGTCGTCCACTTATTAATTAAATTTTTATTTCGTAGCTACTCGCCCTCCCAACTTGTTTTGCAGATCTACGTATTTCCTATAGCTTTTTGAAGTGAAAGCATAATATTCTTGTAAGGTCCAATCAATAAAGGAAAATTACGGAAAATATCGTGTAGTCGCAAATTTGTGGACAGTCGTAGAAGGGACCGTCATCAGAAATATGCCAGTTGGTGGTATGTAAGCGTAGGGGTAGGGTACATCGAAAGGTCAATTTTTTATGTTCTTCTGCAAAAACTGTATAACTGCGGCTCCAAGAGAAAATTATTACAAGTACAAAATTAAACTACATTAGATTTCCTTCAGAAAAGTCGTATTCATTTCTTCTCTGGGACTAACAGTTTCCGCGTTGCAGAGGATAGAAAAATCCCAGACTATAGAAATAACTTCTCAAATTTTAAAATTATTATATACTGTTAAATGACGTGCGGTAACAAAGAATTTAAATGTGTGTACGAAGTGTAACTGCAGTAGAGCATTACTAAGAGATAAATTGTATTATGTGGATGCAATAGGATGAAGTGGCGGGGGTGTATTGTGGAAACAGGAGCTTGTTCATATGTTTCCTGACCGATGAGCGAGCTGGTGTTTCCAACCTCTTTGTTCCTCACCACGTCTAAGAAAGCGAGTACAGGACGTTTACAAACTTACATAGACTCTCTGCAGCGCCATTTTGACTGATTAGCCTGAACGTTATGATCACCTTGCCCAATGCAACACACGGACAGCACGCTCACTGATACTACATGCACCGTGCGCGTGTCTGAGCAGCAGCCATTCCCCGCCAGGCTACGCTGCTACTACCTGGACCGGTTCATATCGACAGTAGGTCGGTGATCAGAATGTTCTGGCTGATCAGTGTACGCATCAAAAGCAATGCAGTTGGTAGACGAACCCGGTGAGTGTTTGTATTCCAAAAGTGCATTAACACTACATGGAATTCGGTTACAAGTTACGAGCAGTACTAATGCAAGAAAAACATATGGACAAAATAACATAAATCTAAGCACACTCAGAAGGAGCAGAAAATGATTATTAGTCGTTCTGTACAGCAACTGTAATGTTCTTCCGGTAAAGGAAACTATACGTCCCCAGCATTTCCGGTTGAATTCTCTTACGTGAGCAAACAAAATAACTTCACTGTGCTCGTCTTTTATTATGGCGTCATTATCAGATTATTAAATGAGAACTTCTGTGCATACGTGAAGTTAGCTTGTATGTAAATCGCGTTACTATAAACGACGGGTGGGAATTGTATAATGCGATGTTGTCAGTGACCTTTGAAGTGTTGGTTGGAAAGGGACTTCCTCTGTAAATGTGGCAAGTTGCTGCCATCTATCATTGCAGCTCTTTGTAAAGCTATGTAATTACATTACAGTCACTTAATGGTGGATTCATAAATGACAAACGGTTAGTGCACTTCTCTAATCATTAATCATGTTGATTTAAGAATCGCTGGCACTTGTTGAGTAGGCTGCACTCTGTAAAGCCTCTTACCATTCATGAATATGGCCTTGTAGAAAATGTAATGTTTTAATGTTGAATATTTTTGTACAGATTAAGATATTAGTTGCGAACAGCAGTTATTCAATAAAAACACGGCCACATCCCACCGTACTGGCTTTTTGGATATTTTCCATGACACTTCCTCCTACCGCTGTTAATAAATCTGCGATTCCTCGATTTTTTCCCTTTTCTAACCATTTTGACTGAGCGTTCAACAACATTTCATGTTCTGCTAAACATGGAAAAGCACATGATCTCTCAATTTTAACAAAGCAGTAAGGCGACTAAAATATTCATTTGTCGAAAGGAAATGGTAAATAAACCTTTTACTTCCACAGAAATCATTCTAAATTCAGTAAGGAAAAATTTCTTTAATAGTTATGGTATCTACAGACAACAGGTCTTTTAGAAGTCAGGAGAAACGCAACGTGCAATTGTGAATAGAGGATACTCAGAATTATCTTATTATTTTACTGCTGACAGTTAATAGCTCCTAATCATATGCATAAATAATTTACAGTATTAGTGAGTCAATAAAATGTGAGACTATTCTGGTAATAGTACCAGTGGGAACTAGTATGCTGTCATAAACGAAATTCCATTACATTAAGAATCTGTGTGATTGACAGCCTACAGATCAACATAATAAAGACAAAACCACTCTTCTGCTATCAGAAGGTCTTTTAATGGTATCGTTAATCCTGAACCACTTGATACTAATAGACATTTAATGAATTTGGCGTACGCAGCGTAATTTATGTTGGGCCTCTGTATAGATAAAAGTATTCATCTTCAAAAAATTATTAAATGTATGGGAGGAAACTGGAAACACAGGAAAAGTAAATTTGCACATGGTGTAGAAGAAAAGGAAAGGACACTTATAACGTCTCATTGTTGACAACATCGTTATGGCAGAGGTTATAATTAACAGTTTCGAAAAAATAATCATCTGAAAAAAAGTAAAAGTAGCCTTTTTTCTAGAAGAAAATCAAAATGAGGTATCTTGGAAACACAAACGTTACCGCAATTCGATTCTGTACCGATAGTAAGAAAACGACCGTTGAGAACTGGAGGTGTTCAGTGCTTAATGATAGAGACATCATCTACGACATTCGGAAGTTTTTAGAAAGGGCGTGAATAGGTTAAGAGGAATATGCTGTACTACGATTCCTTGCCACCGTTACCATGACTTGCTAAACAGTACATTAAAATATGACTGTAGACCTGTTTTGATAAGTAGTATAAGACGATCACTTCTCAAGACTTTCGGCGCATCCAGAAGCAAATGTGCTCTGACAGTAAAATCGCTGAACGATCCTTTTGCATTTGGAACCAATAAATGTATCTTGAATCAACGATCAGTGCAGACTCTCAACAAAATAAGGTACGTTGATGGAATGAATCGTTAGATATTCAAATAGCTTAATGTAACTGTTGTACGAACTCCTTCGTGGTGCAGTTTCGTTGCTCGTTGCGAGTCTACCTTTTCACCTCGTTTAACTTAATATGCTATTTAACACACGGCAATTCGATGTTGAAGGGTGCTTCACCTGCGGTAAGATATTTATGGAGTTTGGCTCAAACTGATACGTGTTTCCACAGCCTATACGTTCCTGTCAATTACCAACGGCAGGCGGCATAGTTGATTAACGAATATAATAACGCGAGAGCATACAAATAACAACATAGACAAAAATGCTTATTCTAGCAATAAATGAAAGCCAAAGAGTAATAGTGCGACAAATAGGTAAAGTGGAGATTAGCGTGTTTCTTCCAATGCTGAAGGCTACTTTTTGAAACACAGTCTCTGTAACCAACGGTAAGAACGTTCTAGCTATAGTTCAAATCTTCGACGTTGGAAATCTGATCATTTGGCAAGGAGTAATCCGGGAACTGCGTGTGTTTCATCGGTGACAAATCTCTTCCTCCAGCCAATCTTTCTACTTGCTGGTAACATAGGAATGACACGGGACAAGATCTAAGCTTACCGAACAGCATTATCTGCGTATGTGTAGCCTTGGTCAAATTGTTGGCGAGATTTTACTGCGGCTGGACGTGACGCTGGATTTTTCCCCCACATACCGACATAACTTTGCTGTGAATTTGTGAGAATGTACACTTTTTGCCCACAGGAATCGTGAGGCAACTGCTGTGATACACCTGTTATCCCCCGCAGTAGAAATGTATAGCCTACCCTTTTCTGACAATGCGTCACTCTTGTTACGCGCCGGCCGAAGTGGCCGTGCGGTTATAGGCGCTGCAGTCTGGAACCGCGAGACCGCTACGGTCGCAGGTTCGAATCCTGCCTCGGGCATGGATGTGTGTGATGTCCTTAGGTTAGTTAGGTTTAACTAGTTCTAAGTTCTAGGGGACTAATGACCTCAGCAGTTGAGTCCCATAGTGCTCAGAGCCATTTGAACCATTTTTGTTACGCTGTAGTCTTAGCATGGGATGACATCTCCATCTACATCAACAGTCGGCAAGCCAGCTGACGGTGCATGACAGAAGATAGTTCTGGTACCACTAACTGATCTCCCCTGCTCTGTTCCACTGGCGAATGGCGCATGGCAAGAATGGTTGTCTTTATGCCTCTGTATTAGCTCTAATTCACAGAACTTTCTCGTTATTTCGCGAGGTGTATTTGGGAGGAAGTAATTTGCTGTCCGACTCGTCCGGGAAAGTACTCCCTCGATACTTCAATTGCAAACGTCCTGGTCCTCATCCCTTTCATGAACGAATTATGTTTTGCTGAGTTTTTAATAATTTTTGTTTTGTATTTTGCTTAAGGAATAGCTTCTAAAGTGAAACTTATAAATAGTGTATGGATGCTACGACCAGTTTTCTTAATATTCTAAATGTGACTTCGATGTCCCATTGGTTGGTAGGTGGGAGTATTGCACAGCATTGAATAAAGCAGAGCATAAGACAGAACATTTTATTTCAGCTGCTACTTTTACAAAAAATGATTGATTTTTGTGATCAGTTTACACAAATAGAAGGGTTACATTGCAAATGATGTTTGATATTGATTTTACCAATGCCGATATCACGAACATTTATTTTCTATGAAATTTTCCGAAGCAGGGATGTGCAAATACGGAACTTTGCAGTGTGTAGACATCATATTGCTTCGTACTTCATCCTGCTTTGTGCTGCAGAACCTGCAGTGTTTTCTTGTGTATTTTACTGGGAAATGTTTTCGAGCTTGAAGGTGGACTTCGTCTGGTACACTCTTGACACCCGTCTTGTTTCTTCTTAGAAAATTTGGTCTTCCTCTTCTTTTGATTTCAAGAACATCTGTTAGTTGTCTGATAAGCGTAAGGCGAAAGGATAACCGGTTATGATCTCCTCCATGCTTACGGTTCCACATTATGAAACTGTTAAAAATTGGCAGGTCAATTACGAAAAAGAAAAGACGATGCTACCACATTAGAGATCGCTTTCCAATTGCATATCTCCCACGCATCTGATCAAAGCGATCCACATCTCCCATAAATGTATTATACTCTGCAACTGCTTTAGGACAGAAGACAATCTCTGATTTTCCAATTGAGAATGGTTGCATCTTTTGGGCTACGATAAGTACTTAGTATCGTCACAGTCTTGTTGTCTTGCCATTGTACTGCTGAGACACGTCCCTTTGTTTTGAACATAAACTATCCCCGTTGAAATTTTTCTTGTTTCTTCATCACACCTGAAGTCCCTTCCTGTTTGTCCTCACTGTCCCAAATCCAAAAAGTCTTCTTTCATTTAGTGACTTCATCAGACTGTACGACGTGAAGAAGTTACCGAACACAAGTAGTCGGTGAGGCTACATGTATGACTCAGTAAGATGGAGAACAACATTTTCCCCCAAACCGAACGATGAGTATTGTGTGTCCTCCTTTCCAGTATAAACCTCAAACTGGTTTATGAAACCTGTTTCTGAATCGGCAAGACACCAAATTTTGTGACCTCGGTACCTCGTTTTACAGGCTTCGTTGGAAGGTACTGCTTTATAGAAGAACGACCTATGAATGGGACCATGCTTTCATCAACAGCCATGATACTTGATGGAGTGTATACGTCTTTCAAATTGTTACTGACAACATCAATTATTGGACGTAATTTTTGTAGTCGATCACAGCTAGCTTCGCCTCTTGTTACTGCTCTAGCTTTGTCATTGCAATGAATGTTTTCAGTCAGTTTTTTGACCCTGACTTTACTCATTAGTTCATAAATTGCACTTAAACCTAAAAGTGGGTCCGTGAACCAATAGTGACTCAGCTCAGGATGCCTATGCATTCCCATTAGAATGTGAATGGCTATAAAATATTTCATTTCTTCAACGTCAGTGTCTTTCCAATTGCAGCTGGCCTGTGGTAATCTTTTACATCTAGTAATGTCGTCACGTATTTGAGTTGCATATAGGTTAGTCTCACATTTGATCTTCCTCAAACAATCATCAGTAAAAATTGTAAAATCAATAATCTATTTCTTTATCATTTTGTCCAAAATCGAACTTTCTAATTGCACTTCCATCAAGAGATGTTGATAAGTTTTCAAAATAAGTTATGTCGTCAGTCCACTCTGTTTCAATTTCATTGACATGTTCGGCCCCATTCTCTTGTTCTGCACACACAATAACTTCATTTGCAGTGTCACTGGTAATTTCGGCGACATTTTCTTTTACTGCACACGAAATACCAATATTTTCTGCCACCTCCATTCTAGCAGTGTCACCATTATTGTGACGACCATAGCTAGATGCCTCAGCCAATGTCCGAGGCAGTGCAGTATGAATAGATGTACTATAGGATGCATCAAGACGTTTGACTTCATCTGCAGCTTCATCATCACCTTCTTCCTCCGAAAAGTAATACTCAAGAAGTTCTTCATCTTTAAGACATGACAGTTCAAAAAAGAAAACGGAAATAAGGTCTGCAATTCGGCTAGCACACTGTATTGTTCAACAAGTTATTATTATTATTATTATTATTATTATTATTATTATTATTGTCGTTATTATTTTTATTATGGTATGAACACTTTACCGAGCCAACTGATGTAGCATCGCACTGAGAAAGAAGTAAAGTCAAATTGTCGAATGTATAAGGAAACTGTAAATAATATGTGGGACAAATATGTCCCAATGGCCATGTAGTTGATATTTCACGCAGTCAAAAACTAAAAGCTATTTTCCAAGTCACTAAAATGCATTTTACACTGAAATTCAATGTAACATTTACAAATAAATGATAAGAAGCACAATAAATATGATTATTATGCTTACCCTGCTTATTTACAAAAGAAAAGTTGAAAAATACACTAAAACTTTCACAGAGCGATCAAACAAGAGCACTGCATAGAACGACTTCCAGCAGAATGTAGCTGTTTGGTGCGAGGAAGTCTGTCATGGTTTCAAGTAGCAGCGAAGGCTTTCAGTAGATGGCAGCACACTACAGATGTGGGTTTCTATTGTCCCCTTGGTCATGAAGCACGAAAAAGTGAAGTGACACACATATGTCCCGCGGTTCATGAAAGGGTTATTTATGTATATGATATGCCTTCAGCTGCTACAGGCGATTCTAAAATGCTTCTATTTGCTGATGATACTAGCTGGATAATATAGGATGCTGTATGCAACGTTGGCACTGTTTCAAATAGTGCAGTTCAAGACAAGTCCATGGCTTTTAGAAAATAAGCAAATTAATTCACACTAAGATTCAGTTTTCATAGTTTCTACCGCACAATAAAACCTGATGTTTTAATCTAGCAGAATGAGCAGATAATTAGTGAAACTGAACAGTTTAAGATTCTAGGTTTCCAGATAGACAGTAAGTTGTCGTGAAAAGCCTATATTCACGATCTCCTTCAAAGTCTTAATGCTACCATTTTTACTATTAGAACAGTATCTGCAGTAATTGATAGCTCGACACGAAAAGTGATCTACTTTGCTTATTTTCACTAGCCTATGTTGTATCGTATTATATTTTGGGGTATCATTTCCGATTCTCATATAGTATTTTTGCCCATCTCTCTGGTAGTGCCAATCATTGGAGTTAATTGATCATTTCCGTAACGCTCTCGCGCCAACTGAAGGATTGCCGCTCTTCGTTGCATGTTCTGCATCTCGTCCACCAGTTCTACCTTATAAGGGTCACAGATTGACGAAAAGTACTCAATAATCGATCGAAAAAAAACGTACTAAGCCACTTTATGGTGGATATGTTACATTTCCTTACGGTACTTCCTATGAATCTCATTCTGGCTTCCGCTTTCTCTACTACTTGTTACGTCTATACATTCCAGTTAACTTCACTGTGGACAGTTAGTTTTACCGTAATCGTTTCCGGAATACAGGCAGTATCCCGAATGAGATTTTCATTCTGCAGCGGGGTGTGCGCTGATATGAAACTTCCAGGCAGATTAAAACTGCGTGCCGGTCCGAGACTCGAAATCGGGATCTTTGCCTTTCGCGGGCAAGTGCTCTACCAACTGAGCTACCCAAGCACGACTCACGCACCGTCCTCACAGCTTTACTTGTGGCAGTACCTCGTCTCCTACCTTCCAAACTTTACAGAAGCTTTCCTGCGAACCTTGCACAACCAGCACTCCTGTAAAAAATTACATTGTGGAGACATGGCTTAGCCACAGCCTGGGGGATGTTTCCAGAATGAGACTTTCTGCCAGGAAATTTCATATCAGCGCACACTCCGCTGCAGAGTGAAAATCTCATTCTGGAAACATCCACCAGGCTGTGGCTAAGCCATGTCTCCGCAACATCCTTTCTTTCAGGAGTGCTAGTTCCGCAAGTTTCACAGGAGAACTTCTGTAAAGTTTGGTTGGTAGGAGACGAGGTACTGCCACAAGTAAAGCTGTGAGGACGGGGCGTGAATCGTGCTTGGGTAGTTCAGTTGGTAGAGCACTTGCCCGCGAAATGCAAAGGTCCCGAGTTCGAATCTCGGTCCGGCACACAGTTTTAATCTGCCAAGAAGTTTCATACAGGCAGTATGTTATATTTATTTACGTCCAGGCAACTGCCGGAGCCTGCACCATCCGTCATTTCTCTGTAGGTAATTTTGGAAATGGATACTGTATTTTGTGATTACAACTGTTTTATAGAGAACAGTATCGTCTGCGAACAGTGTTACAGAGCTTTAACCTTTCCTACTGGACCTTTTATAGAAGCTGCAAATTAACATTCGTTGTTATACCCATGGAATGGAATGTATGGAACTGGGGACCTAGAAACGACGGAGGGGGTTCGTCCCCGACGTAGCCCTCAATGGTACACAACCCCTCAAGCGGCTACAGAAGTCCAGTCACGCCACCGCCGCCCCGCACCGAACGTAGGGTTATTGCGAGGTTCGGCCCCCAGTGGACGCCCACCCCCACGCCCCCACCCATCCATCCCCGGAAACGTCTCACACCAGACGAGTGTATCTCCAATGTTTGCTTAGGAGAGTAAATATGGTGTACTCGTACGTGGAGACAGTGTTCGCGCAAAAATCGCCGACATAGTGTAACTGAGGCGGAATAAGAGAGACCAGCCTGAGGCAGCCTGAAAGCCACCTTAAAAACCATCCACAGACTGGCCGGCACACCGGACCTCGACACTAATTCGTCGAGTGGATTTGAGCCGGGGACCAGGCGTGCCTTCCCGCTCGGAAAGCAGTACGTGCGACCGGCCGGCTAACCGGGCGGGCTTTGCAATACCCATAGTCGTAGTTGCTATTACTGCTTTATAATAACAAATACCTTCCTCTACATTAAGTAAACTTTGGTTTACAAATATATCAGTGCCACTAAACGATGCCATGTAGGATACAATGAAAAAATATGGCAATTCAAAGGATATTCTTATATTCAGTTCGACTTCCACAATTGCTGATGATGCTACATTCCATGGCTACGAGAGTTACCAGCACTTCAGTTCATACTTTCACTTGGTTTCACTGTCGGGCTTTGTGTTAGCATAATTGTAATACTAACTTTTCCAGTCAGACAGACTTAGAATTGTCGATTTCGTGTTACTGGATACCAGTGCAATCATATTTACTTGTTGCTGGTAAGCTGGTTTACACATTCTTCGACTTTGTATCACAACAGCCATTCTCTGTGTTGTTCTTTTCGGGTAGGTTAATAAAATTTCGTAATAGGTACGTCAGCAAGGTTATGAACATGGACCCCCGTACTAACAATCGTTTAATTACAAGAAAGGCACGTTGTATTGCTGTGTTAACTGACGTTAATTCGGTATTTAGGAAATGGCTTCACCCAATTAACTTTGTGTCGAACCACCACTGCGTCACATAGCTGCTGTAGTTAAAATTGAAAAGGCTTCTACAGTTTTTTGAAAAATTGCAGTATGAATGTACTGTCGTTGGATATCTGTGTTCGTGCCTCATAACTCTTTGAAAGCAGCGAGCTAGAGTTCCATCTGAACACAGGTACATTCTTCTTCGTTTGTAGCCAGTGGAATTGATGAACTTGGATTCGAAATTGTTGTCTTTGGACGAATACAGCAAGATTCATATCTCGTGAAATGGAAAAAGTGTTCAGTGAAATGTTTCTTTCGAGAGAGATACACAATGGAGAGCCAAAACACTAGAACACCGGTCTAAAATCTTATAGCGCCCCGCAAGCACACAGAATTGCCGCAACGCGAAGTGCCATGGGCTGGAATAACGTCTGAAGTAGTGCTGAAGGAAACTAACACCACGAATTCCGCGTGGCTGTTTTTAATCCGTAAGAGTACAAGGCGGTAGAGATCTCTTCTGAACAACACGCTGCAAAGCATCATAGATAATTTCAATAATGTCCACGTATGTGTAGTTTGGTGTTCAGCAGAAGTGTTTTCTCCCAGAAGAGTATTCGTGGAGCCACTCTGTAGCAATTGTGGACGTGTGCGGTGTCGCACTGACGTACTGTAACTGCCCAAGTCTGTTGGAATGCGCAATGGACAAGAATGGATACAGGTGATCATACAGGATGCTTTACTACGTGCGTCGAATCTACATGCATCAGGGGTGCCATGTCACTCCAACTGCACACGCCTCACACCATTACAGGCCCTGTGCCACCATGAACAGTCCCCTTCCGAAATGCAGGGTCCATGGATTCGAGAAGTTGTCTCTATACCCGTACACGTCCATCCACTCGATACAATTTGAAACGAGACTCGACTGACCAGGCAACATATTTCCAGTCATCAATAGTCCAATGTTGGTGTTGACAGGCCCAGGGGAGGCGTAAAGTTTTGTGTCGTGCAGTCATGAAGGTTACACGAGTGGGCCTTCTGCCCTGAAAACCCATATCGATGATATTTTGTTGAATGGTTCGCACGCTCACACTTGTTGATGGCCCATCTTTGAAACCTGCAGCAATTTGAGGAAGGGTTGCACTTCTGTCACGTTGAATGATTGTCTTCAGTCACCGTTGGTCCCGTTCTCGCAGGATTTTTTTGTGGCCGCAGCGATGTCGCAGATTTGATGTTTTGCCGGATTCCTGATATTCACGGTGCATTCGTGAAATGGCCGTAAGGGAAAATCCCCACTTCATCTCTACCTCGGAGATGCTGTATCTTGAAAACCTGCCTTTGTAGCAACAGTAACCGATGTAACAACTGCACCAGACACTTGTTGCCTTATATAGGCGTTGCCGACCGAAGAACTGTGTTCAGCCTGATTACGTGTATCTGTATTGGAAAACGCATGTCTTTACCATTTGTTTGTCGCTTCAGTGTATGTCTCAAAAGGATTCATTTGTTAAGATTACAATCAGTTACTGTGAATATGTATCAGGCTCATTATCCTTGTCGTCATATGCTTTGTTCTACATCACTGTTCTGTTTATTCGAATGGCGAGTGAACTGAATGTGTGCAGTCAGATACGTCAATATCGATTGGCAAAAATTATCAAATTGCGACAGAACATTAGTTTTAAAATATGAGTTTCAAATGTTAGCAATTCTTACAGCCTCAAAACCAATAAAATGTATAGTTCATATTATTTCTCACACCATGAGGCCCCTGGCACAAATTTGTCCTCAATGTTGTCAATGTTCAGTATTACGGTGAATGTAATCTGTGATTGGTTTCATGTGGGGACTTGATTTTTCAAGTTCCTTATGTACAGCTTGCATGTTGTTCGGTTGTGTACAGTTCGCATCAGTGTATTTTTTCCCTTCTTATTGTAATGGTTTCACTGATAGACCGTTTTGTTTTCCTGTGATTCCATATAATTAGCGCGTACTGTTACATCTCGTATATGCATTTAACACTTAACTTTATTTGTTAACGCTGAAGTGCTTCTGTATCGAATAAATAAATAACAGCAAATCTGTACGTCTATGTGATAACCGCCTGGCAGAATTTGAGGCTATCCCAAGGGTTTGAGTCCCTCCATACCATATTTTTTGCGTTGTATTATTTGTTGATTGTTAGAAGCGTAGTACGAACGTAGCCGATGTACGCCGAACATAACACACTACGCCTCATGCACGTATATGACAGTCATTTACTGCCAGGATGTCTTACCAAACGCAGGCCTCGAGATACAGCGTCTTGGCGGCGGCAGCCGGGTGCGGCATTGAACACCGCTGAGCCCAAAGTGGAAAAGCAATGGTGTGAGACTGGGGTGGCTGGCCGACCTCGAGAATCGGGCTCAAGAAATATGTCGACGATTCAACAAGGAAATGTGTTAGATGACACCTGCATAGAAAGTCTGTTTCTAAGCTCCGGCCAACTCATTAGGAAAACAGATTTCCTGGATACTATGAAGCCCTCGGAAATGTTTGAGAGTCTTATTGCCCGTAAGGCTGATGATCGTTCTCTTTATAGGTTTCCACTGAACTGATTGTAGACAACGACCGGAACAAGGCCATTTTTCCAGATGTAGTATTTAGCTCAGTAAACGACGGTAGAGTGATGCTCTGCAGTTCAGAGGGAGCACGTTACAACCCTACGGCATGTGGGGCAATAGTAGTGTAATAGTCGCATAAGAGTTACGTCCAGGGGATGGATGTCATAAAATGGGGCAGGAGTATATCCCAGATTTCATGGTTATCTCGCCGCGGATCAGTATGTGCTCTGAGGATGCGTTATACAAACGGAGTGATCTATTTCCAGTAGGATCACTCGACGGTTCACACTTATCGAATCGTTCAGCAATAATTGTCGCAACTGGCCGGTTTGAGTGGCGGACTTGAACCCTACTAGATGTTTCTAGACCAAAATGAAGCGTCGCTTGAACTTACACTGTCCGACCACGGCGCCAGGCACACCAGACTAAATGTGAGACCTAGTATCTAAGACATGGGAGAGTCTCGTGGATTATGAGACATATTACCAGAGGTAGCCGCCTCCATGAATTATCCAGTGAGGCAGGTAATTGATGCCAATGGTAGGTGGATCACATAGTAGTCACGTCCTCTATGTGACACTTTCCTCGTTCCTAGCATTCCACTTCATATCACAAAATTGGATATAACGCGATATTTCGAACCGGAAATCTGCGTGAAATCCTTGTACTTCGTATTTTAATTCTTGAATTCGTGCCACGTAATCAATGTAAATTCTAAAACAGCACCAACAAGATAATTTGAATGCAAATGAAAATTATGTCCTAATATGAGACAGTTCAAGGCAACACTTAGTTTCGATCAACATAAGAACATACTATATTTACGATACGGTCCGTTACTGCAGTGACTGTTTGTTAAGATGAACCATGCAATGTTCCTTCGGACAAGTGTGCATGTCGTATTTATCCGCCGATACCAGGCAGCGACTTTAAGTTAAAAAGTCCTTCCCTGTGCAGGAATTATACAGGGTGGTCCATTGATTGCGACCGGGCCAAATACCTTACGAAATAAGCGCCAAACGAAAAAAACTACAAAGAATGAAACTTGTCTAGCTTGAAAGGGGAAACCAGATGGGGCTATGGTTGGCCCGCTAGATGGCGCTGCCATAGGTAAAACGGATATCATCTGCGTTTTTTTAAATAGGAACCCCCACTTTTATTACATGTTCGTGTAGTACGTAAAGAAATATGAATGTTTTAGTTAGACCACTTTTTCCGCTTTGTGATAGATGGCGCTGTAATTGTCACAAACATATGGCTAACAAGTTTAGACGAACAGTTGGTAATAGCTAGGTTTTTAAATTAAAATACAGAACGTCGGTATGTTTGAACATTTTATTCCGGTTGTTCGAATGTGATACATGCAACTTTGTAAACTTATCATTTATGAGAACTCATGCTGTTACGGCGTGATTACCTGTAAATGCCACATTATTGCAATAAATGCTCAAAATGATGTCCGTCAATCTAAATGCATTTGGCAACACGTGTAACGACATTTATCTTAACAGCGAGTAGTTCGCCTTCCGTAATGTTCGCACATGCATTGACAATGCGCTGACACATGTTGTCAAGCGTTGTCGGTGGATCACGATAGCAAATATCCTTCAACTTTCCCCACAGAAAGAAATCCGGGGACGTCATATACTGTGAACGTGGGGGCCATGGTATGAAGCTTCGACGACCAATCTACATGTCATGAAAGAGGCTATTCAATACCGCTTCAACCGCACGCGAGCGATGTGCCGGACATACATCATGTTGGAAGTACATCGCCATTCTGTCATGCTGTGAAACATCGTGTAGTAACATCGGTAGAACATTACATAGGAAATCAGCATACGTTGCACTATTCACATTGCCATCGATAAAATGGGGACCAATTATGCTTCCACCCATAATGCCGAACCATACATTAACCCGCCAAGGTCGCTGATGTTACACTTGTCGCAGCCACCGTGGATTTTCCGTTGACTAATAATGCATATTATGCCGTTTTACGTTACCGCTGTTGGTGAATGTCGCTTCGTCGCTAAATAGAACGCATGCAAAAAATCTGTCATCGTCCCGTAATTTCTCTTGTGCCCAGTGACAGAATTGTGCACGACGTTCAGAATCGTCGCCATGCAATTCCTGGTGCATAGAAATGTGGTACGGGTGCAATCGATGTTTATGTAGCATTCTCAACACCGACGCTTTTGATATTCCCGATTCTCGCGCAATTTGTCTGCTACTGATGTGCGGATTAGCCGCGACAGCAGCTAAATACCTACTTGGGCATCATCATTTGTTGCAGGTGGTGGTTGACGTTTCACATGTGGCTCAACGCTTCCTGTTTCCTTAAATAACGCAACTAGCCGGTGATCGGTTCAGACACTTGGATGATGTCGTCCAGGGTACCGAGCAGCATACATAGCACACGCCTTTGAGCATTTTGATCACAATAGCCATGCATCAACACGATATTGACCTTTTTCGCAATTGGCAATTTTAACACGGGTAATGTGTCACGAAACAAATACCGTCCGCACTGGCGCAATATTACTTGATAGTTTGTACTTATACGTTTGTGACTATTACAGTCCCATTAATCACAAAGCTAAAAAAGTGGACCAACTAAAATATTCATATTTATTTAAGTACTACATGAATATTCAATAGAAAATGGGGGTTGCTATTTAAAAGAACGCAGTTGATATCCGTTTGACCAATGGCAGCGCCATCTAGCGGGCCAACTATAGCGCCATCTGGTTTCCCCCTTCAAGCTAGACAAGTTTCGTTCTTTGTAGTATTTTCGCTTAACGCTTATTTCGTTTGATATTTGACTCGGTCAAGATCAGTGGACCACCCTGTATAATATTTGTACGAGTACAGGTTGTGACACATACGTACGGAAGTTTGGGTCTGGCCTTGAGTCGTACACGTATAGCCAAACTGCTTAAGGCGACCGTTCATGTATAGCGAGAAATCTACGTTCGAGGCCCAGTCCGATTCGTATTCGCAGCTGTGAAAACATTCCATGCAATAAAAATACAAGTGAAATCTGTATGTGCGCAATTTTAAAAGAATGTGTATCATTACCACTTTGATTCGAGCCAAACATATCAATAATTATTAGATTAGTCACCCTGTCCCACAAGTGAAATACAAGATTCGTAGGAGGTACCCTTCTGCTAGAAGTCTGATTGATACAAAATGACTTTCTCCTCAAAATGAAAATATTATCTCATTCCTATTAAACGAATGCACTTGAAATAGCTTCCGTGAATGATTTTTGAAATTCTGTCAGTTTAGGGATCCAGTTTTTGTTATGTCATACTACTATTTCTGTTACAGCTATAACTGGTAAGCGTTAGTATTGTACTCATCAATACAAGAGAAACTACCACAGAAATGCCGTTGGCAGCCACCACGAAGAAGACAAAGAAATTTAGGGTGTATGACGGAATGGAACTCTGATTTAACGAGTGAAGACCAGGTACGCTGGCCGTGTGGTACCAGCACATAAAGAGGATACCACCTTTTCCGACTGCATCCAGTGCTTACATTGAAATCACTTCATTCTTCGCGATCGCTGTCGCCACCCTATTGTTGTTTCTACAATGTTTAATTGGTATTAATTTGCAATGTTGTGTGTAATACGTCTTGCTGGTGTGACAGTATGTTTTTGCTACAGCCCAAAAAGGGCATTAACGGGGCAAAAGCGTTTCCTGAAACACTGACTTTGCTGTATACGCCGAGAATGCCCGATGTGGCTATTAGCAAATTTTTATGTCAACTATGCATTTACCTATGATGGTAACAGTATGTCCTAGTATACGTCTCAGTTGTCCTTAGTTTTCCACTTCATACATTTGTAAGTAGGCTGTTTAGGTTTTCTTATTGGTAACGCCACGTAGCGCTCTGTATGAAAATCACTGGCTGTGGCGTGTGCAGTCTGTGGCTAGTTTGCATTGTTGTCTGCCATTGTAGTGTTTGGCAGCTGGATGTTAACAGCGCATAGCGTTCGGCAGTTGGAGGTCAGCCGCCAGCAGTGGTGGATGTGGGAAAGTGAGATGGCAGATTTTTGAAAGCTGATGATCTGGACGTGTGTCCATCAGAAACAGTACATTTGTAAGAATAGATGTCATGAACTGCTATATATATAATGTTTATTAAGGTAAATACATTGTTTGTTCTCTATTAAAATCTTTCATTTGCTAACTGTTCCTAACGGTAGTTAATGCCTTCAGTAGTTTGAATCTTTTATTTAGATGGCAGTAGAGGCGCTCGCTGAATTGCAGTAGTTCGAGTAACGAAGATTTTTGTGAGGTAAGTGATTTGTGAAAGGCATAGGTTAATGTTAGTCAGGGCCATTCTTTTGTAGGGATTTTTGAAAGTCAGATTGCGTTGCGCTAAAAATATTGTGTGTCAGTTTAAACAGAGTCATGTGTGTGTCAGCTTAAGCACTGTCAAGTATAAAAGTTGAAAGGGGACGTTTCATATGTCGACCCTTAGCCGAGGATACCTCACTGGAATCTTCTGATTCTTTTCTTGTAGTTTGTGTAATTAGTGTAGCTTTTGTTTATTGCTAGCGCGTAATTATAGAGAGAATTTCCTTTGTAGTTGTAGTTTTTCATTGTCGTACACAGTTGTGGCATACATGTAGATTTGCACCAAGTATTTCGGAGCTGCGCTTGCAATTAACTAGATATTATTTTCAATGCTATGTTAATGTGTTTTGTTATTTTGCTCTTCAAATTGTGCTTTTCTGTGTTGTCGTGTGAAATATTGTTACAATAATGGCGTGTGAGAAACGTAATACTAGGCTTCAACGTAAATTGAGAAATGACAGTGAAGACGAAAGCAGTGTGTTAGCGCCGCAGAGTAATGAATTAACTAATGTTCAAAGTAGTAATCTGGTAATTGTGCATAGGGAAATGGAGCAGGCTGCAAATAATGGTGTAGGCAGTGAAACAATTAGTGAACAGGGAAGCATTATCGATCGATCGTTCGGCAACAGCTCGCCTCAGGGATCCGAAATGACAGAACACAATATTGCAAATACTGTCGACTCAGGTTTTTGGTCCTCACCGTTTTCTCAAATGAGACAAGACACAGTTTCTGCTTGTCAAAACGTGAATATTGCCGGTGAGAATGCACTGCCAAAAAGCATAGAGAAACACATTCCAGACACTAATACATTATTATTGCAATTAATGCAACAAATGGAACAAAATCAGAGACAAACACAGCAACAGTTAGACGCAATGGAACAAAATCTTCAAATCACGCTTGAACAAACACGTGAAGATTTAACTACTCAGTTGCATAACATTTAATCTAAATGTCAAAAAGGCTGTAATGACGTAAAAACACAAATTTGTGAGCATTTCCAACCTATTTTTTCGCGCCATGAAAATGCATTGCAGAATCACGAAACAGCCATAAAAGAACTGCAAATTATTGTTCATGAAAATCGTAAGACCTTGCAAGCTAAAATTGACTCAGTTGCATCTACCGATTCGGTTACGCAACTTGCAAAAACTCAGGAAAAATTAAAGGACACAGTAGATACGATTTCAACACAAATGGACACTCTGAAACTTGGTTCAGAAAAACACACTGAGGAAATGTGTTCACTATCGGATAAAGTAGCCAGACTTTCAGATCAGTTCACTAACTTATCTACAAAGGTAGATGATGATCTGAATGACACAAGACCTGTAGCCTTCACGGACACTGAAGATTATGAACAAATAAGAAAATTCAAACAAAATCAAAATCAAATCAATACACAATACAAAAGAGAAATCTGGGAAGTACAAAATCAGTTGGCACATGTAATACAAGAATTACATATTTCAGAGGAAACTCGCTCTCCAGTACGGGAAGAGGGACTTAGAAATACGGAAAAGTCACAAAATAATAACACAGGACACTTCGGAAATTATGAAAGAAATTGGCAAGGGGCATTGAATTTAGAGATGGAACCACAGAAACGAAGTAACAATGAGCGATATGCGACTCGCCGACACGATGATTTTGACTATAAGCTGTTCATTACTACACGTAAATTCAATACTTTTAAGAATTCTGGCAACGACATTCATCCACGAGCATGGCTTCATCAATTCTCTCATTGTTTTCCTCCCAACTGGTCATTGCAGCACAGATTAGAATTTATGTGTGGTTACTTAGAGAATGAACCAGCTGTAAGAATGCGATCGGTCATTTACGATTGTCACAGTGAAGGAGAATTTTATCATGCCTTCCTCTCAGCATATTGGTCTCGAGCTACACAAGACCGAGTAAAACATAGCATCATAATGATGAATAATTTCGAACAATCTGAATTTTCCAGTCTTGTGAAATATTTTGAAGACATGTTGCACAAAAATCAGTACCTGTCAAAACCATACAGCCCTTCAGAACTCATCTGCATTTGCTTAATGAAATTGCCTGAACAATTAAGAAATATTATTTTGGCAGGACGTTGCAAAGACGACATTGAAGCTTTTCAGGGACTCCTACAAGAATTAGAAATTGACACAGACAGTCTCGGGATGCGAAAATAGGAAAACAATCACTACAGGTCACATCCGTCACAATTCCGTGAGGACAGAAACAATAACTGGACACGACAAGTATATTCTTACAACGCAAATCGTGACCAAAACAGACACCACCCATATGACAACCACTGGCAGAGTTATAGCAGGTACAGAGAAAGATCGCATTTCCGTAGTAATGAATATAACAGAGACAATCATAGAAACAGACAATATGGTAACCAGAATTATTATTATCACGGCAGTCAGAATAACTTCAGACGCAGCAGTCCACTGTCCAGTGATAATTCTGGGAGAAATTCTCCACCACTTAACCGACAAGAAAGGCACTACAGGAACTACCGACATGACGACAGACGATATAATCGTGACGACAGACGATATAATCGTAACGACAGACCTGAATTCCGTCAGAACTGGCGAGCTTCAAACAGGGCAGGGCCTTCTCGTCAAGGTGAATTTGTAAAAGTTAGGTCTCCTAATCCCAATAACGACGCACGCCAAAAAAGAGATAGCAGACAATGACTCGCACCGCATGCAGCCACGTGCGCCGGCTGGCTCAGAGAAAAATTACATAGACGCTAACATTGAGAAAAATTCCAGTATTCTTTACCGACGTATACCATATGATAATTGCGTTCAAGTTGAAACACTGTGTACTAGGAAGAGTAAAGGTTTACACCACATTTCACATGTAAAACCGTTTATTGAAAGATAATCTGCTTTTTAACTTTGTCTTTGCCATAAAACTTTTCACTTCACATTTCTAGTATGCTTTGTCAGACTTAGAATCTGTTAACATGCAACAATGTTTGAAGTTACATATCCTGTCAAGAACCAAGAGAACTTATTGAATCAGAAATTACGAATGCATTGTTATAGTGAACAGACGTCACAGTGTTATTGTGTGTGTACATTCTTGCTTGTTAATTGCAGGATTACGTAACGACTATAAGGCTTTCATACTTAGAACATATACTGGTACTGGTAATGAGATTTTAATGCAACATTTTGGTTTACTTGAAAATACATTCTGGATTTAAAGTACTTTCTGTGAGATACCAGACGACAAAGTGGTTAGTTTATGTGACAGCTACACGATTGTATCACGACGCTACTAATGAGTGACCATTTACAATGTTGCTTTTGGGGCGTTTCGGTTTCATATCTGTACAGTTTTTCTGAATTATTCTGGAAAGTAAAACATGTTTTAGTAGTAACTTTTGTGGTATAGCTACAATGAGACAGCCTTTTCCGTAGCACAACAATACGTTACAGCACAGTACTTTCTTCATCACGGCAATAAGCGTAACAACTAAGATATCTATACGCAAAACATTTCACTTTTGTTTATCATGAGGTAAGTACATTGACTTTTCCGGAACTTAGCTTTCGGAGGACAATAACTACGACACTTCCACAGAGATTATCTTACAACAAGACGCACAGTTTAGCGCTACAGTACACGTACACTCCTGGAAATTGAAATAAGAACACCGTGAATTCATTGTCCCAGGAAGGGGAAACTTTATTGACACATTCCTGGGGTCAGATACATCACATGATCACACTGACAGAACCACAGGCACATAGACACAGGCAACACAGCATGCACAATGTCAGCACTAGTACAGAGTATATCCACCTTTCGCAGCAATGCAGGCTGCTATTCTCCCATGGAGACGATCGTAGAGATGCTGGATGTAGTGCTGTGGAACGGCTTGCCATGCCATTTCCACCTGGCGCCTCAGTTGGACCAGCGTTCGTGCTGGACGTGCAGACCGCGTGAGATGACGCTTCATCCAGTCCCAAACATGCTCAATGGGGGACATATCCGGAGATCTTGCTGGCCAGGGTAGTTGACTTACACCTTCTAGAGCACGTTGGGTGGCACGGGATACATGCGGACGTGCATTGTACTGTTGGAACAGCAAGTTCCCTTGCCGGTCTAGGAATGGTAGAACGATGGGTTCGATGACGGTTTGGATGTACCGTGCACTATTCAGTGTGCCCTCGACGATCACCAGTGGTGTACGGCCAGTGTAGGAGATCGCTCCCCACACCATGATGCCGGGTGTTGGCCCTGTGTGCCTTGGTCGTATGCAGTCCTGATTGTGGCGCTCACCTGCACGGCGCCAAACACGCATACGACCATCATTGGCACCAAGGCAGAAGCGACTCTCATCGCTGAAGACGACACGTCTCCATTCGTTCCTCCATTCACGCCTGTCGCGACACCACTGGAGGCGGGCTGGACGATGTTGGGGCGTGAGTGGAAGACGGCCTAACGGTGTGCGGGGCCGTAGCCCAGCTTCATGGAGACGGTTGCGAATGGTCCTCGCCGATACCCCAGGAGCAACAGTGTCCCTAATTTGCTGGGAAGTGGCGGTGCGGTCCCCTACGGCACTGCGTAGGATCCTACGGTCTTGGCGTGCATCCGTGCGTCGCTGCGGTCCGGTCCCAGGTCGACGGGCACGTGCACCTTCCGCCGACCACTGGCGACAACATCGATGTACTGTGGAGACCTCACGCCCCACGTGTTGAGCAATTCGGCGGTACGTCCACCCGGCCTCCCGCATGCCCACTATACGCCCTCACTCAAAGTCCGTCAACGGCACATACGGTTCACGTCCACGCTGTCGCGGCATGCTACCAGTGTTAAAGACTGCGATGGAGCTCCGTATGCCACGGCAAACTGGCTGACACTGACGGCGGCGGTGCACAAATGCTGCGCAGCTAGCGCCATTCGACGGCCAACACCTTGGTTCCTGGTGTGTCAGCTGTGCCGTGCGTGTGATCATTGCTTGTACAGCCCTCTCGCAGTGTCCGGAGCAAGTATGGTGGGTCTGACACACCGGTGTCAATGTGTTCTTTTTTCCATTTCCAGGAGTGTATTTGAGTGATTAATTTTGTACTTAAAACATTTATATTTAAAGACATTTGAAGTACAATGATGCAAAGGTTTTCTGTGATACATTTCATTCCATTGCTGTAATCTGTAACACATGAGGGTATTATTCATTAATCCTCAGGGGGGTACACGCCTACTTTGTGTACTATGTGTTTGACAAGCACAAGGAGCCCTAGCTAATATGGTATTTGCTTATACAACTTTACACATCGGTACCATATTTCTCTAACACACAAATTACACAGCTATCTGATCATTTAACTGAGAGATAAACATTTTTTTACTACATCAGTGACACATGTTTACGCAATTACACAGTTGGGTAACTTCACACTTATGAAATTGTATTTTGTCTGTACTTTGTGAACTGTTCATATTTTTTTGGAACCATTGTGATGCTATGAGAGCTTTGAATGTCGTATTTGGTATGAGATCATGATTTTTAAAGTACGTTTGAGATTGATGACACTATTGAAATGAGCAAAGAATTTTTTTTTAGGTTTGGACATTATTGCAGAAAGCTACACCTTTTTTGAGATTTGGCTGAGGTTTTATGATGTTATGACGACGATGTGTGTTACGCTGTTGCAGTATGTTTATGATCAATAAGCTGATGCTATATGAGGATTTTGATTATGCTATGTATTTATTATGATGAAATATTGAAGAAGTGTCGACAAATATGTATATGTGTAATAAGGTAAGGAATAATGAGTAGTGGTTCGGGACTCTGACTTGTGAAAAAGTTTGTTGGAAACCAAGAATCGTACTTTAATAGTTATGAAATGTGTCTAAATGCATGAATGTATCACAATGCCGACGAATATATTTTTGGACACTGTTATATTTATAGGATTTTGTTTCTACAGATTTGCAACGCAAATTCTCGAACCGTGAAATTTTTATATGAGGCTGTCACAGTAGTGCAAACTGGTGTCATAAATATTTCGGTAAGAAAGCCAAGTGACCTTGACGTAATGCGTCGTGAGCGGCCAGCTGTATCAGACGCCTGGAGAAAAAGCCATTAGTGTGTGCCTTTTCAGAGGCACAGGTAAAAAAAAAAGAGGGAGGCCATTATCCTCACTATTGACATTCCTTTGTAGAAAGCATCGTAAATACGACACCCTCAAACTTGAAAACATGATTACACTGTACAGTTCTTAATTTATGATATATACTGAAATGAAATGATGAGAAACATTTCATGTCTATTATCTTGCTAGTTGAAAGATTGTTTACTGCATTATGAAATGTCATATGGCTAGTGAATGACGTTTCACACCTTGCTTTGCCTATTTTGTTTAATATCTAGTTCCTAGCTGCACTGCAGCATTGGTTAAAATGAAATTTTATAGATTTACTAATATAAATATTTTATGCCTACAGATCCAGTAAAAAATAACTTTATGATGGATGTACTCAAAAAAAAAAAAAAAAATGAGGGAGCACAAAACGACATTTCCACTTCACAGGAGTTGCATCCATAATTTTGGTCAGTGACTTGGTAACTTTTCAGCTAGAGAAAGTTACAGTGATGCATCACTCTAGTGTTAAGATGTGACATAGGTATTAAACATGGCCATTTTAACTGTAATATTTTTTCTGCTTGAGCTTTCTCATGTTTAGATATAAGTTATTGCATGTGCTGCTGCTCTTTGCCAGGCATAATGTTACTGGATTTGACTTTGTATTACTCTGTTAAGCCAGTTTTACTACTGATTTACTTTTGTTGTTTGCTGCACATTGCCTTATATTAGCTGTAATATTGCAATTGCTTTGCTAATTTCTACAATGCTGCTTGCTTCACCATTTTCCATTTTTTTGTCATTGCTGTTTGTGTTAATTTGTTATGTGCTGCTGCATTGCCTCGTCCCTTAGTATATATATATATATATATATATATATATATATATATATATATATATATATATATATCTGAGCTCAGTAGATTTAAGTTAGCTTAAAATGGAGTAGGCTATATAACAGAACGAGTTGAGATGAATTGGAAGAAACGCATTGAGAAGCTATAAGAATATGGTTCGGCCAAAAAAAATATTTTGAGAGGATATGAACAAAAAAGTAGAGTTTAGAGACAACAAGTTTAGGTAGGATTTTCTTGGAAATAAATGTGTAAGATAATGGAAAATAAATAATGAGGTAACAAATATGTGAACATATAAATACAGAAAGCATGCTTGGATAGGATGTTTTGATGATAACAAATGTTGAAATAAGACGAAAGATGTATGGAATGAAGTTTTGGGTTGGACTGCAGTACCAAATGTTACACTGAAAACGAACCCTGTCCTTTCCATTGTGTCATCCCCCTATGTGTTTGTGTACCCTTGTGTATGTGTTTTTCCGTCCTTATGTGTTTATCTGATGAGAGTTATGTTGTAGAATTTTTCTGATAATATGCTATTTACCTTGTAAAGATGTTTAAACATTATTTGTTCTGTTTTGTTTTAATACTCATGTATGACGTTGATGTTTCAAAAGTTATTCTGATCTTTTATGTAAGTACTTATGTCATAATTCCTGTAACACTGATGTATATGTATATTTTTATTCTTTTGTAAAGCCTGTGTTACTACAAATGTTATCTGTACTGTTATGTTCTTTAATACCTTTGTAATTGCATTCTTATGTTATAAAATTGTAATTGACACCAGTTCATCATATTATTAACTTGTAAGTTACATTTCACTGCACATGTTTCTGTTGGTCATAGTATATGGACAATATGTGAGAAGTACGGACTGATAGTGTTTGCACGTTGTTCATAATTCAGCAAGGGACTGGATAAAAGCATTGCTGGTTCGAAGGACATTTCAAAAAACATTTTGTGAGTGCACAAGTGGTGGTTCATGAACTTGCTATATTATCCGCAAGACTCTTGAATGGTGATTGTGCACCAGCACAGTCAAATACACTCCTGGAAATTAAAATAAGAACACCGTGAATTCATTGTCCCAGGAAGGGGAAACTTTATTGGCACATTCCTGGGGTCAGATACATCACATGATCACACTGACAGAACCACAGGCACATAGACACAGGCAACAAAGCATGCACAATGTCGGCACTAGTACAGTGTATATCCACCTTTCGCAGCAATGCAGGCTGCTATTCTCCCATGGAGACGATCGTAGAGATGCTGGATGTAGTCCTGTGGAACGGCTCGCCATGCCATTTCCACCTGGCGCCTCAGTTGGACCAGCGTTCGTGCTGGACGTGCAGACCGCGTGAGACGACGCTTCATCCAGTCCCAAACATGCTCAATGGGGGACCGATCTGGAGCTTTTGCTGGCCAGGGTAGTTGACTTACACCTTCCAGAGCATGTTGGGTGGCACGGGATACATGCGGACGTGCATTGTCCTGTTGGAACAGCAAGTTCCCTTGCCGGTCTAGGAATGGTAGAACGATGGGTTCGATGACGGTTTGGATGTACCGTGCACTATTCAGTGTCCCCTCGACGATCACCAGTGGTGTACGGCCAGTGTAGGAGATCGCTCCCCACACCATGATGCCGGGTGTTGGCCCTGTGTTCCTCGGTCGTATGCAGTCCTGATTGTGGCGCTCACCTGCACGGCGCCAAACACGCATACGACCATCATTGGCACCAAGGCAGAAGCGACTCTCATCGCTGAAGACGGCACGTCTCCATTCGTCCCTCCATTCACGCCTGTCGCGACACCACTGGAGGCGGGCTGCACGATGTTGGGGCGTGAGCGGAAGACGGCCTAACTGTGTGCGGGACCGTAGCCCAGCTTCATGGAGACGGTTGCGAATGGTCCTCGCCGATACCCCAGGAGCAACAGTGTCCCTAATTTGATGGGAAGTGGCGGTGCGGTCCCCTACGGCACTGCGTAGGATCCTACGGTCTTGGCATGCATCCGTGCGTCGCTGCGGTCCGGTCCCAGGTCGACGGGCACGTGCACCTTCCGCCGACCACTGGCGACAACATCGATGTACTGCGGAGACCTCACGCCCCACGTGCTGAGCAATTCGGCGGTACGTCCACCCGCCTCCCGCATGCCCACTATACGCCCTCGCTCAAAGTCCGTCAACTGACATACGGTTCACGTCCACGCTGTCGCGGCATGCTACCAGTGTTAAAGACTGCGATGGAGCTCCGTATGCCACGGCAAACTGGCTGACACTGACGGCGGAGGTGCACAAATGCTGCGCAGCTAGCGCCATTCGACGGCCAACACCGCGGTTCCTGGTGTGTCCGCTGTGCCGTGCGTGTGATCATTGCTTGTACAGCCCTCTCGCAGTGTCCGGAGCAAGTATGGTGGGTCTGACACACCGGTGTCAATGTGTTCTTTTTTCCATTTCCTGGAGTGTATTTAGTGAGTTAATGCATTTACTGTAATTAGCGATTGATCTGTACTGTAACTTACAGTACAGCCTAAAGAGAACATCCAAAAAGAGACCGAGTTATCGTCCCACGATCGTGATGTATAGCCTACTCGAGATTGTAACTGTGGACTTCCATGCCTCTAGGGAACAGTAGCACAACACGCGTCGACCGCAGTGGCAAGCGTTTTCCGCCCCGTCATGCCATCACACGGAATTAGCATTCACATCTGAAATGGTAGCCGCTTGCGACAGCCAATGACAGATTGTAGCAGGGGCATGGCTGCGGAACCAATCAAACCCGCTTAACAACTGGATTCTCGGGCAGAAGTTGATGCGCCGACATAAATCGAAGTGGCAAGTTATATTGTGTAGATCCGGTAGTTTTAAATACATCCATGCCGTCCGTAGATAGTACATTGAAGACTTGCAAAGTGTACGGCCGTTCAGGCGATGAACAGTATTTCGAAACCATACGAATAAACGACGGCATTGAGTGAAGTACCCAATTATTGATCTTATTTTCTTTATTACGTGCTCTTTCAGACGGATAATTGTATATGTTTACTTGTTTTGCCGACCTGAGTGGCTGTGCGGTTCTACGCGCTACAGCTTGGAACCGAGCAACCGCTACGGTTGCAGGTTCGAATCCTGCCTCGGGCATGGATGTGTGTGATGTCCTTAGGTTAGTTAGGTTTAATTAGTTCTAAGTTCTAGGCGACTGATGACCTCAGAAGTTAAGCCGCATAGTGCTCAGAACCACTTGAACCATTTATTTGTTTTACTACTATTACATTTGATGAACTGCTCCTCATGATTGCTGCTTCCGTTACGCGAAAACCGATCACTCCAGAGCAAAAAGTCTTGCCGTGGCGCTCAGGCACATAAATTTGCATTACTAATAGTTTACGGTCGCAGTTTTTTACAGTTATAGTACGCTTATTTTATGAATTAGAAAAGTGTGTATCGCTGCAAAATTTTCAAAACTGCTTCCTCGCGTTTGTTATACGATAATCATGTATTTTCGAGTCACTGCGTCTTTTACCGATATAATCAATTAAGAAGTATGTTATTCCACTGCACCTTACAAGCACTATTAGTGAGACGAATCCTGTGTCAAGCTATTGCACCTTTGGTTAGCTAGAATGATAGCTTAGCTGATGACTACTTATTCCTTTAACACAGTCTGGCACACATCGTGTTTGCTATGTATGTGTCATACATCCCATTTACTATAAACAGACACAAGCTGACGAAAATTACAAATGGAAGGTCGATACTATGTACTGCCTCATGCAGAAATACGTACTTGTATCAAAGAGTAAGGAAGCTCGTGTGACTACTTTAATCGTAGTCTAGGGGTAGCGTCTGAAACTACTAATCAAAATGTGTTGAGTCGCGAGCCCTTTACCACCCACTGCTTAAGTTTTGAATACTGGTTATCAGCAATAACACTCGGAGACTTCCGCTTTAAGAAGTCACCCTCGTTCTGCCAACTGACTTATCAAAGAGGGTGGACCAGCGGAAAGAGTTTCAGGACACTGACTTGCCCTTGGGAAGAGAAACTGCCCTGAAAAGGTCGATCAGCAATGATCAATGACACGAGGATGCAGAACTCAATGGGAACCATTCCATTAAAAACACATAAAGAGTATACACGGAATATGCGGCCTGTAACTGAAATAATGTCGTGATCGTCTCTCCACTGGCAAGAGATTCCGAAAAAGTTCCCCATTCGCATATCCAGACTGCAAAGTCGGAGGTCACTATGAGAAAAGGATTGAAATCCAACGACAGGATAACATACTACTTGATGAAGCGTAAAATGTCAGAAGTTTGAACTTGGTAGAAAAGCTAGAAAATCTGAAACGGGAAGTGCAAACTCTAAGGAGAGAATTAAACGGTATAAGTGAAGTGACATGAAAACATGGTAACGACTTCTGGTCAGACGAATGTGGGCTAAAATCAACAGGAGCACAAAAAGATGTAGTCAGAGTAGGGAAGTGGGATGGAGAGTGAGTTACAGTGACAGAGATATTCTCATCAGCTTCGACAGGAAACCAACTCCGACGATAGTTCAGGTATTCATGCCAAAGTCGCAAGCAGCAGATGTAGAGTTAGTGAAAGAATATGGGATATTGGACAGGTAAATTTTTGCCGTAAAAGGAGATGAAATAATACTTGTACAGGATAGGAATGCGGCTATACTGGAAGGAACAGAGTAAAGGGTTGCGTGAGAGTATGTGCTTTTGAGTAGGAATGAGGGATGAAGCATTCTAATTAAATTTTGAAATACATTTCAGGTGGTAATAGCAAAAACTCGGTTCAAAAATCGCAAGAGGAGGGCGTACACAGATGAGCCAAAACATTATGACCATCCGCTTAATACGGCGTTGTTCCACTTTTCAGACATAATAAAATAGATATTCTGATTGGTATAGACTCTACTGGTCCTGGGCAGGATTCCAGAGGTATGCGGCACCAGATGTCTACACATAGGTCAAGAAATTTCTGGGAATAACAGAATGATAGTTTACTGGCACGCATATGGCGCCAGATATATGTTCCAATGGATAGGTATGAGGCACATTTGCTGGCCAAATGTAAGTTCACTAGAATGACTCTGCAACCACTCTAGCACGATTCTGACTTTGCAACACCGACCGTTATCCTACCGGAAGATCGACGTACGGGGAGACTTCAAGCAGGTGGTTAGCAATAATGTTCACGTAGTTCAGTGCCGTTATGACGTCTTCGTTACTACCACAGATCCCATGGACGCCCAACTCTATGTACCCCACAGCATTATTCTGACCACACCGGCCAGACATCGACATGGTATAACAGGAAATTCAAATTGTTCAAATGGCTCTGAGCACTATGGGACCTAACTTCTGAGTTGATAAGTCCCCTAGAACTTAGAACTTCTTAAACCTTACTAACCTAAGGACATCACACACATCCATGCCCGAGGCAGGATTCGAACCTGCGACGGTAGCGGTCGCGTGGTTCCAGACTGTAGCGCCTAGAACCGCTCGGCCACCCCGGCCGGATAACAGGAAATATCATTCATTCGTCAGGCGGCACATTTCTATTGACAGAGATGCTGTGCCCACTGCAATCAAAACTAACGATGTCGTTAGGTCAACACAGGAACACATAGAGGTCGTGTAATGTGGAGCTGCACATTCAACAATGGCCTTTGAACACTGTGCTCTGAAAAACTTGCTCCTCCATCAGCATTGTATTCTGTCGTCAGATCCGCCATAAATCGTTGCCTACCCTGGATTTCGCAGTGGGTGGCCTCTACGTTTTGTGACGAGATGTCGTCGTCCAATACCTTGCCACCTGCTCGTTATTTCACCATCCTTGAACCACTTTGCATAGGCGCTCACGACAGTAGTACGCCAACAGGCGACCAGCTTCTCCTTTCCAGAAATTCTCGTTTAAAGGTGAAGTGCCACAATAATGTGCCCTTTATAAAAACCATTTATGTCAGTGGATCATCGCAATTGTTACCAGTGGTTTCTCTGCAGCACATTAATCTCTCCGCCGCTTATGTGCTTCCCTTACAGAGTCATGTTCCCGCAATACCACAAGAAATCATTCAGAGTCACAGTGGGCAGTGGTCATACAAAACGTTTAGGCTCTGGAGTGAATATTTGGAAATGACCCGTAAACAGGAGGTGGTTCAGGCTGGATTACAGCATGGTCAAACAAAGATTTCAAAATCGAATATGGAACTGTAAGGCGTATCCAGGTGCAAATATAGAGTAAGATCACAATTTAGTAATTAAGCTTAAGGCAATCGTCCAGTTTGGAAGGAGGTGCGATACTGAAGTATTGAGGAATGAAGAGACGCACTAGTTCCCTGAGGACGTGGACACTGAGACACGAAACATAATACTAGGTAGTTCAGTTGAAGAGCAGTGGAGATTCCGAAATGTGCTGTCACAGATACTGGAGAGACAAGCATGTACAAGGAAGGTGCCTACGAAGAAACGTGGGGTAACAGATCAAATACTCCAACTGAGCCGGCCGGGGTGGCCGAGCGGTTCTAGGCGCTACAGTCTGGAACCATGCGACCGCTACGGTCGCTGGTTCAAATCCTGTCTCGGGCATGGGTGTGTGTAATGTCCTTTGGTTAGTTAGGTTTAAGTAGTTCTAAGTTCTAGAGAACTGATGACCTCAGAATTTAAGTCCCATAGTGCTCCGTGCCATTTGAACTTCAACTGATCGACAAAAGAAAGAAGTACGAAAACGTACACGGAAAGAAAGGAAAACATCAGTATTAATGTCTTATGAATGAAAGAAATGTCATATATCGTGCAGATAAGTCGAAATGGTTACATGAAAGGTATGAAGAAATCGAAAATGAAGTGATCGCCAGGAGGATTGATTCACCATATAGATAAGTCAAAAGAACCTCCGCTTGAAATTAAAAGGAAAGCTGGTAACATTAAGAGTGCAATGGGAATTTCACTGTCAAATGCAGAAGAGAGAATTGTCTGACGTGGTATAGATTCGACAGGTAGAACATCTAAATATTAAAGTCAGAATTTAAAAGAACTGAGATCGAATAAGGCAGAAGGGACTGATAACATTCCATTGGGATTTTTAATGTTATCGGGGGAAGCGACTAACAAAGGACTCTTCAAGTCAGTGTGTGGGATCTGCGAAACTCGCAACATGCTCTCAGACTTCAGATAAATATCATCCACACAATTCAGAAGACACCTAGCGGAAATTGGTGTGGAAAAATATCCCACAATCAGCTTGATAGTGCTTGATTCCAATATTCTTATGGGAATAATTTACAGAAGAAGAAATCTGAGAATCTGTTTTGTGACGATCCGTAAGACTTTGGAGTAGGTTAATTCACAAGGGAGGAACTTTGGGGTTCATATCATAATGGCAGAAAGACTGCTGAGAAATCAATACACGGTTTTTCGACCTACAAAAAGAGTTCGACAGTGTAAAATAATGCAAAATGTTTAAATTCTGAGAAAAATAAGCTTCAGCAGCAAGGAAAGGCGGGTAATGTACAATACATACGAGAACGAGGAGGAAACAATAAGTTTGAAAGACCTAAAACGATGTGCTCAGATGAAAAATGTAAGACTGGTATGCAGTCTGAAAGGTTCAAGAATGGGATTAAAATTTAAGGTGAAACGAAATGAATAATATGATTCGCTGATGACATTGCTGTCCTTAGTGAAAGTGAGGAAGAGTCACGGAATATGTTGAATGGAACGAATAAGCTAATGAGCGCTGAATATCGACTGTTGGTAAATCAAGGAAAGACTATAGTAATGAGAAGTAGCAGAAAAAAGAACAGCCTGAAACTGATCGTATTTGTGGATCTCGATGTAAACGAAGTTAATGGATTATGCTACCTACGTGGCAAAATGATCGATGATGGACATAAAAAGGAGACTAGCACAGAAACAGAGGGCACTGCTTGCCAAGAAAAATCTACTGGTATCAGAGTCCTTAACATGGGAAGAAATTCCTTATAATATGAGTTTGGAGCACAACACTGTATGATAGTAGATTTTAGACAGTGAGACACCCGGGACATAAGAGGATCGAAGCGTTTGCGATGTATTCATACAGAATGATGTTGAAAATTCAGTGGATTAGGAATGAGTTGTCGCCTTGTTAGGGTACGTAATGCACTCTGGCATACGTCCAAACATGATCGTGGTCTAGATGTTATGGTGTGGCGAGTCATGATGTTGCATGGGCTTAGTAACCTCCAAATCGATCACGGTATTCTCACCGGTCAACCTTACTGTGACACTGCGCTCCCTCCCAGTGGGCGTCTTTCAAGGGTGCTTTAGGCCGAGACTTCATTTTTATGAATGACAATGCCTGACCGCATCCAACAAGGCAGGCGGGCGAGCTCTTAAAATGAGAGGATATTCGGCAAATGAATGCGCTGCCTGTTCACCCGACTTAGATCTCATCGAGTACGAACGCGATGCTTAGGAGAGAAGCATTGCAGCACGTCCACATATACCAAAGTCCATCCAGCAGCCCTCAACAGTACAAAATGCTTATTTATCAAGTTTTTGGCCAGCACAAGATCATTATGCAGGGCATCCATCGCTGGCCATGGTGATTATACACCCTACTACGCACCATGTGTCACATTTTTCCATGTCCTGGGGGCCATCATGAATAGTGGTGACGTGTCTTAGAAAATGAGTATCATTTCTGTTCGTCTCATCGTGTATTACTTTCAATTACCTTGTATCCTACTGTAGCAGTTGTTTTCACGTATGGTCAAAGTTCCATCTAACTATGTTACTTGGCATTGACACGTCATGTGAAAGCTACTTTCGTCCGGAAGTTTTGCACGCCAGTGTATTATATTTATCATATGAGTGTGTCACATAATTTACCTAAGCTCAAACGTCGTACGTGTCTATTTTAACAGTCCTGTTATCACTTTAAGGACAAATGAGGTGTTGGACTGTAAGTGGAAATAAATAATCTCGCTATTATGAAGAATATTCTATGGAGTACTCTCTGTAGGCAACTGTAATTGGATTCTGTGCCGTTGGCGTTGTTTTCCATCCAAAACCTCACAATGAATTTTTTTTGCTGCAGTGTGAGGTAAGATATGTCGTAGGAATTAATGGGTAGTTCAAAGAACATAAAATCATGTTAATGGCTTACATTTATATTGTTCTAGTCTTTTGTGTGGAGAAATCTTTAGAAGTTACGCATAAGGAGTCAATGTTCTTGCGGATGCCTTCGTGTTCGAAGCCATAAAGCTTCCATGCATGAAGCTGTTATGCGGGCTGGCTATGAAGCGGATGTGACGAGAACGATAATGAAAACTCGTCAGAAGAGTAAGGGCCAAATAAGTCAGTACGCATTACTTACAAATGGTATCAGGAACGATACGATGTTTGAATCGACTATTCATCTCCTGCAAACACTATCATACAATACAGTATCTGTCCACCTATTTCTCTTCTCGTTAATCATATTATGCGTGGAAGAGTTGTAAGATTATATTGGTGTTTATATTGTTTAGTCCCACCCGCATTCGTCATTTTTCATCTACTTGCTGTACGACTGTACAATACCTGTCTTAGTCCATTATCGATTACCAATATTTTACACAAAACACATCGATTGCACATTATACAGCAAAAGTGTCTGCATCGGTGTCTACTTAAATAGCATCCACAGTTACTGTGCGTATGAGTGCAGATATATTTCTCATAAAACTGAAAACACCAGGCCATTTACTACATATGTACGTTGAGTTTTTGAAACACATATTTCACATTTGTTAAGACTCAACATATACGTTGTGACTGCACAATGTTTAATTTTTGGGCTTGTTCGTTTCCTGCGTACTTTGAACTTATTTACCTAGACGATTAAATGACGATATCAAGTTTATGTACACGTATCACAATGCCACCTGGCATTATTGGCATTAAAATCATTTACGGGGGGGGGGGATAAGCGGTATGTAACCGAAAAATATTTCCACTGGGTGAGGGTTCAAATAAGGACCAAAATCGGCAACAGTAGTTAAAAAGCAATGTGATTTTCGTGTCAAAACATTTTCTTAGTTTCATATCGCAAGAGTTCATCGGGTACGAGTACTTCAGTAGTAGTAGTAGTTTTATTCGTCCGTGAATAACTTTTACATGGTATTACAGTTTCAGAGTCAAAAATAATGTACATTTACAGACATTTAAATCATCATAGGTCTCCTTAGACAACGATGGGACAATTGTTGGAATAAGCCTGTCATTCTCCAGACGTAATTAGAGAAACAACAGCTTAAATCTTGATAGAAGGATGGTGATTAGAGCTTCCTCCTGCAGAAAACACGATCTGTCTCCTAACAACTCTGCAGTCTCGCTTAATTTACCAATAGTTTGCAGTACTGTTATGTTTGTACTATCTTGGAAAGCACACATGAAAATCTAAAAAGATGGTTTTTCACGGCTTATTCACCACTTAACACAAATAGATGAAAACACGTAACGCACTAACAGCTGACGAAAGGACCGTGACGATATATTCTGGTTTCCATTTCGAATGCCGTAACATCCATTTTTAATGTCTGTATAGTTGAATCAGCATCCCTTCACAATGACTGATATAAATAGGGTAACTTAAGATTATCTGCTAGGTTCTCAATAGACAAAAATGTTATAACAGGAAAATATGTTGTGGTACTGAAAAGCTACTTTATTATTCTTCATACAAGTTTCACATTCAGATCTAAGTAGCATAAAAACTATAACTTAGGAAGCCAATTTAATAAAATCATCATAAGACAACCTTGCTCCAGAATCCCTTTTTCAAGAAGTGTCTTTATTTTTCCATTTATTATATCAGTCAAATGAGAGGATTATTTCTGTAACAAGGTATCACTCTACATATATTTTACATACTTGTCCAGTTGATCTTACATTCCGTCTGTAGAGACGGTGAAGGTCGTTAAGTATTAATCCACCCTTTGCTTCCGGAAGAATGCAATTAGTATTTAGGAATTTGTTTCATTCACTGCGTTCATTAACTGATGATAACAGCACCACTTTATCGATGTTGAAATATTCGTCATACTCTAACCAGTTCAGCCACATAGTAAATCTCATTTACATGAGCTTACTATTTTGGGCATAAAAGTGTACCCCATATTTATTCCGTAAATTCATCAGGCAATCAGTACCTCAACAGTGTTTCCCGTTTCCCCTATATGCCTCTCAGAACAGCAAATTCACAGAAACTTAGGTGACGTCTGCCAAACATCAGTGAAGGATTTTCAGTCCTTCATAAGGCTCTCGGTCAACTGATGGCGCCAGCTGTTGATGACAAACAATATATCTCAATTTAGCCAAACGGGCGAGAATTTATGCGTAAAGAATCTAGTGCGGCGGTCGTCGTCATATAATGGCATGCTACAGCTTCTGAAAGCTGTCAGACCGTGCCCTCCAATCCTTTTACGCAGAATGGCAAGTAGTGTCCGGTCGTTATTTGTTTAGGATACATGACAAAATCGAGCAGGGGTGGAAAAATATCACTCAGTGTTTTGTGATCAGAAATACTTTCACAAACGTCCCAGCAAACGCAAGTGTCACAAGAACGCACACATGATGAAATAGCTAAGTTTTAAGTCTTACGCTTATCACGTGCCGGAGATGACTTTGTCACCCTGTGCTCGAGCATAGTAGTTATTTTAAATTATGAAACAGTTATAATATTGGAAATTTCCTAATTTCTTTATGGATCGTCAGCAACTGGTTAGCGGTCCAGGTACTTAGTTTACAATCTTTGAATAAAGGTTGAATTTACATGTTAAACGTTCGGTTTAAAAGTGTAAATACATAATAAAACTGCCAAAATAGGCATGTTATTTTGTGCTGTTTGCCTTTGACGAACGAAACGAGTGGACAGAAATTACAAATGAATGCAATATTTTAGTAGGTCCCTAGCGACATAAATGCAGCGTAGGCTGGCGAGTAGTAGTTTCTAATAATATGAGTGCATAAATATCCTAAGTTAATTCTTATAGACTATATTCTGCACGAAATTTAAACTAGAAGAAATATATCTTAATTTGTTAAATTGTTAAATTTGTGGTAAGATCTTATGGAACCAAACTGCGTAAGTCATCGGTCCCTAAGTTTACACACTACGTGATATAAGCTAATTTGTGCTATGGACAGCATACACACAAACACAAACACAAACACAAACACAAACACACACACACACACACACACACACACATGCCCGAGGCAGGACTTGAACCTCCGACTGGGGGAGCCGTGCGGACTGTGACAAGACACGTCAGACCTCGCGGTTACTCTGCGTGGCTAAATGGTTAATGAACACACAGAGGTTGTTTGAACGTAATTACAAGTACTTTGGTGATTGGCACCTCAATAGGTACGGACTTCAGTTGGTTTATCTCTGCATCTACCGGTCTTCCCTCAAACACGTCACACTATTTACTACCTGCTTTCTGCTGGGTCGCAACTACGCCACTAAGTGTACTACGCCTGTCGGTATAGACTACCCATTTTGCGGCTATTCATCCATACTTTAACACCTGACCATGCTAGCCAGGCAAAAATAAGCATTATTGGCTTGTCATTGCCATATGTACTAGGTGGTACTAACCACCTACCAATATGCTGATCCTAATAGCTATAACTATTAATCTGCAAATAAAATAAATACTGATTTAATGGTGTTGAGTAAAATTTCCCTAGTCACCAATAATAATATCTGCACTTATATCCCTAATACCCCATTTCTTTCTTTCTTTCTTTCTTTCTCTTGGGGCCTATGTCCCGCTTCAACGCGGGGTAGGCCGTGTTACTATTGATTTGGCAGTGTTAGTAGCAGAGGGTGGTTGTATGCCCTTCCTGCCGCCATCCCGAGACCGAATCCCACCCCCTCCCCCCCCCCCCCCCAGGATGGAATTAGTGTACCCCAGCTGTCTTCATTTAGTGGAAGCCATGGAATAGGGCAAACAGTTTTAAATGTCTGCGAGTCGTGTAACGGAGGCGGAACATGGGGCCAGCCCGGTATTCACCCAGTGGGATGTGGGAAACCGCCTAAAAACCACATCCAACCTGGCCAGCAGACCGGTCCTCGTCGTTAATCTGGCTGGCGGATACGATACGTGGCCGGCGCGCCTACCCGAGTCCAGGAAGCAGCGCCTTAGTGCTCTCGGCTAGACTGGCGGGTACCCCTCAAACCCCGTATTTACAGTTAACTGGTTTGTTTCCATAAAAAAAATCTTTTATTACTCAGTGAAGTGAGCTGGTTTCTAACATTAGAAAGATCAACGCTGTGCTGCCGACATCGACTCGCAACTGGGGCCAACCCTCTAGTGGGAAACAGTTTTGCTGACTGAAATATCTAAGCACGACTCACAACGCTACCTTACATCTCAGCCTGTTCTTTTCTGCAACTTACCAAACTTCACCAAAGTTCTCCTACATTCCTGGTAAGTACCCAGGTTCGATTCCTGGTCCTATACAAAGCTTTATTCTGCCTAGTCTGTTTTGCCTCTAATTGTCATATTGGGTGAGACTTTTGGATGAATATACATGTAACAGCTGCCAGTTCATAAGAAACAGGTCACGAGTGTGTAGGGCTCGCACTCTAAGGGACCCCTGGTAACTTAATAATGTATGCAGATATTTCATTCATAGGTTTTGGTGACTGGGTTTCCGAGTATCAAAATATGTGACATAAATGGCTGTATCGCTTGACTGCAGTGACTTGAATATTTCTTACAGCCAAGGGACCATAAGCCTTTGTAATTAACATAAATCTCAACTTGACACCTCTACCCGTTAGAGAGAGATAGGGGTCTTAAAAGGTGGACGGACTGAAAAACCGAGACACAGACGGACAATAAATGGTCAAGAACATATTCTTTATATGATAGTCTAGAATCAGAAATTAACCATTTTCAGATTTTTTCTTATATTTATACTGTAAAATGCTGCTATTTTCCAGAATTCATTATTCCAGTGTAACAGGAAGTACGCTACAGTGTTTGACTGGGGAGTTTGAGGGCAACAAAATACGTTTATAAATGGTCGTATCTATTGCTTTCACTTATAAGATTGTTTTATACCGACAAGTGACCGTAGACCCTGCTATTTGAGATGTGTATCAACTTGATACCTCAACTATTTTCAGACGAGCAGCCATCTTAGGAGACGGACAGACAGCCAGGCAGTAGGACGGACAACAAAGTTTTCGTCAAACGTTCCGTTTATACAAACTGAGAAACGTAGCAATAAAAAATAACATTACCAGTCACTATATGCTGTATTCTCGGCTAGCATCAGGAACATGTGGATGTTGCTGCATGTATGTTTTTCTAAGTTTCGTGTTTATAATGTGCTGATTTGAGGGTCGCGGTAAAAACAGAAGTTGGCGAAAAATATCAGTCGACATGGAAGACACGCAAGATACCAGTGCACATGTAACGAGCCTAGTCGTAAATGTCTGTTCATTGCAACAAATCATTACCATACAACGCGAGATTTATCTTACAGTATTTATTTGTATTTTTTAGTGTAATGACATATAAATTATTTATAAAGTAGCACCAAGGAAAACAAGTTTCTTTAGTAAGCAGCTACACCATGCAGCCTTGCGGCTATTTCATTGCTTCGAGGATAATGTTTCCTGGATCAAACTGTCTTAGTCTTCAGAAATTAACGAAAAAGTAATTCCTTGTTTCGACTGCCCCAGCAGTAGGTAAACTAGTGAACTAGTAAACTAAATTATTTAGTACTTAAAATGTCGTATTTATTGTTCTTGACAGGGATATCAAGTGTCGCCAGCGCGACCAATTTTCATGTGTGTGCGTCAGGGGCTACAATATGATTCACGTAGTATTGGCAATTTTTTGATGAAAATAATACGGAGGAGTTTTAGTAGTCCTTCGATAACGAAGATGACGTGACACGACGACTTTATCATGGCTCGATTACTTCAATTTTCGTATCAGTAAGACACGTAATAATAACTTTCTGAGGCGGTAAACTTCAGAGAGATTCTGGCGCAAAAAGCTGCAGAAATATAGACAACGTCACGAAGGAAAAGAAATCCAGAACGAGAACGTAATCTGAAATTCATCACAGATTTTTTATGGACACCGGAATACAGAGATATTTACTTGTTTGTTGAGACTATATTCAACCGGAAATTTATCCACTGACTTGTTTGTATAGCCACCGTTGAATAAATGTTGACAAACATTACTGACATTATTATAATACTAAACGGCAAAATAACTGCTATATTTTAATTACTCCACTACTGGGCCAGAGTGGAAGACCGATAGGAAGCTTCTGTGGAGATCTGACTTTGTTTACCATTCCTGATAATGGTGACTCAAGATTAATGAACTCAGACGTGTACTTATAAGAAGAAGAAAACTCATCTAAAAAAATGCGTTACAAAGCTAGGGGCAGGGGCGAAAAGGACTCTTCGTACTTACGTTTAAAGAACACGCCTTTGGGGCTAAGAAAACCCTATCCTACCTCCTCCTTAACCGCAGTTATGTTTTTATTGGTTACCAGTGGTTTACACGGTATACTGAACTACTGAACTCTGTCTGTCTCTCTCTCTCTCTCTCTCTCTCTCTCTCTCTCTCTCTCTCTCTCTCACACACACACACACACACACACACACACACACACACACACACACACACACACACACACACACACACAAACTAAATGGTCCGGTTCTAGTGATATATAGACTAAATCGCACGACAACAGATAGTGTTTCAACTTTCCAGCTTAAACTTCCTACCCCACAGAGGTAGTTTACTGAAATGACACATCTGCTGATGCAACGTTATTTCCTGCAACACATAAGAACTATTTCGCCGTGAGACTTCTAACTCACTGCCTACAGTTATACTGGAAATAAATGAATGAAATGATCGTATGGCATTGTGGGCCAGTAGGCTCCATTCGTGTTCGGCCTCCAAGTGCAGGTCTAATTTCAGTGGGCGCCACACTGGGCGACCTGCGTGCCGATGATGAGGATGAAATGATGATGGGGACAACACAACTCCCAGTCCACGAGCGGAGTCAATCTCCAACCCGGCCGGGGATTGAACCCCGGCCTGCAGCATGGGAGGCAAGCGCGTTACGGCTCAGCTAAGCAGGTGGACACAGTTATAGTGAAATTATTATTCCTTTTAGAAATGGGCAATGGAGTTACGAAGGGCCGGTCGAAACACTTCCGTGGGAGGGCGTTGCTGTTGCGTATATTCAAGGTAGCGTGACTCCGGTGCAGGTATATAAGCACCAACATGTAGTCAAGGGATTACTGCGACATTCGTGTCTTTAGGAAGCGCGTACGGTAAATTCGGAAACGTGACCTCTGGCGCGATACCACCAAATGCGTCTACACACGACCAACGTGCTGTTATTCTTTTCTTGGCTTTCAAAGGACAAACACCGGTGGGATTTCCATCAGAGAATGATTAACGTGTAAAGGGTAGCATTCATGTTGAGAAGCACGCTTGTGGGATGGTGAGGCAAGTTCCAAGCCAGTCGCCACTCGACACAACACGCCAATCGATCTGGGAGGCCAGTAGAAGTTACTCCAACTGGAGTGGGAGCCACTCTAGCACCTGCGCTATACTCCTGATCGCGACCCGTGCGTTTCTTACGTCTTCCGTCCCTTGAGAAGGGCCGTGAAAGATCGTTGATTCCTGCCGGACGAGTATGCGCAACATACAGTTAGGGACTAATTTACGCAGGATGATTTACCAAAGTGGTATCTTCTACATGGTGCATCGGTGATGATTTCCTTAATGCTCACCGCTACTTCAGCTGATTGGCGTACAGATTCTGGACGGAACGGCCTCAGAACGGAAACTTTTTGTTAGTCCCTTATGTTAAGCAATCAGAATATGACATATTGTGACCGTATTCTTTGTGAGAATCGCTTGGCTGAGGCAAAATGACAGCTGTTAAGTTCTCCTGGTGATTATACATCCACGAAAATAAATATTGTTACACCTTGAATAACTTGATCGAACTGTATCAAACTGATCCTCCAGTATTTCCATAACTGTGGGACGCGTTGGCCAAACTTTCATCACTAAGCGGTTACTTTTAGTGAAAAAAGGAGTGAGTCCTACAGAAGAAAAATAATGTCAGTATATGGCGGCTACTGGGTGTGCCTAACGTTACTTGAACTAATATTATTAAATTTTCGTTGAGACACCTGAGTCGCTTCTTTATCGACGATAATGATAGAGCTTCGGCAACAGTAACGATCTAAGGAGGGGAAAAACAGATGAAGATGTGAATTGAAGTTCGTGTTATGGAGGCTTTGGACTAGTGTTGTCTGTACCGTGCCAACTTCAGTGTTCAAATGGTACAGCGGCTAACACACCTGTCTGGTAAGCACGGAGACACGGGTTTAAATTTTAAATCATTTGTTGAGGTTCTTTCGTAGTTATTGTTACTTTTCAGGTGGAGATCGCATCATAGCATCATCTAAAATACGCAAACGTGTGACTTATTTCTGTGTTTTGTACTAAGAGAAAGATCGAATCATTTGCATGAGGAACACGGGAGCATCATATCCACAGTCACACACACAGCCACTTGTAACACAATGACTACACAACTGGCGGTGACAAGATGCAATCGGATGACAGTGTGACACTTAGGACAGGCATGAGCTATTCCGGAAAGACTACACCACGAGAAGGTGATACAACATTTAGACTGGCTGCGACGAATAGACGGATGAAAACAACGGAAAACCTGACCAGAGATAAGAAGCAGTCCGTCTCCGTGAATCATTGGGGAACAATTTCTACAAGGTGTATTCAGACTTCCAGTTGTCATGTGACTTTTACGACTGACGTCACACCACAAACAACAGGGGCTAACATGGAGAACAATCAGAGTCAACTATAAGACTGAATGGCATTCTGTAGTGTTCAGCGGCCGGTCTCGCTTTCTGTTGCAGATGGTTCTTACACGACCAGGTGGAAGCTAGCGGGAAGCAGCTATTCTCTGTACCCATACCTGTCCAACTCATGGATCACAAAGTAGGGACCAATGGCCACCGAACCTTTGGTAATTATCGAAGTAGGATGAGTTTCCCCGGTATGTGTAAACAACAGTAAACCCTGCTGTCATACCTTTTATAGGGCACCAAATTGCATATTTTGACAGTATAATGCAAGCCACTACAGGAGAGGTGTCAACCAGAAATGCCTTGAGGAATTGACTGAATAATGGCTCGCATGCCTAGTTCTCTCGTTTCTCACTCAAAGAAATCCTCTGGCACGTGGTGTAAAGTTCATGGTAGCCCGTAGCCTACAGTCTTCATGTGCAGACACAGTTAGTGTTTTAGTTTCGACAGGAAAATGCTCATCATTATACTGGAAGTGCGTTTGTACCCGTGTTACAGTAAATTAAAATGCATATTCGAGGATGTTCGTTCGCAAAAAAAAAAAAAAAAAAAAAAAAAAAAAAAAAAAAAAAAAATGAAGAATAAAAGTTCAAGTAGCTCTGAGCACTATGCCACTTAACTTCTGAGGTCATCAGTCGCCTAGAACTTAGAACTAATTAAATTTAACCAACCTAAGGACATCACACACATCCATGCCCGAGGCAGGATTCGAACCTGCGAACGTAGCGGTCACTCCGCTCCAGACTGTAGCGCCTAGAGCCGCTCGGCCACTCCGCCCGGCTGTTCGTTCACACGTCATACTATTGTAGATTATGGACAAGTGTTCCACATAAAGTGAGATATTAATAATTTAATAGTAGTTATGTGATGAATGTCTCCGAAAATTTGACCAGTATCGGAGTGGTGCTTCATGTTGTAACACTTTCCGTTTGGCTTTCCACCAGTTTTTGTTGTTACAGGGACTGAAATGTCGACATCTCTGCTCTCGTCCCAAGTCGCCGCGTTGTATGGTTTGTTGGTACTTGCGATCAGGATTGCTGCTTCAAGCGAGATGTAGGAGATTATCATTGCTTACGAATCTTCTGACAGAAGGATTGCGTCGAAAGTGTTCCCACGTCAACGCCGTTCTAACTAGCACAGTCCGTGGCAGAATGTGCCCGACTGCCTGAGAATGTACCACAACGTTGGCTTGAAATTTATCAACGTTTCCTCGCTGCTCTCTAAGCACTCAGTGCCCCCACAATCTACTACATTCGAAAGTCGAATCACCAAGCTATTTTCGATTATACTTTACAATCTGATTTTCCTGCCTACAGTGAGCAATCTTTTTTGGATATCTGTCTCTCGACACGTATTGAATTGACTCTCTCCTGTTCTTATGATCTGTGACTTTTTCGTAACCCTCTAGAAATCTTCATCAATTTGTAATGTCGCACAGAACTAAGACAATTTTTTTCATCACTTTCTATTCCCTTCAAGTTTTCTTTTAATAGCCTTTCGATGTAAGCAGTTTTTCCCCGGCAATTTTCCTCATTCTTGTTACTTTCACTAATTTTCGCTCTTCTGTACTCTCAGAGGCACTTCTCCATTTTTCGTTCTGTCACTCCATTTCTATTTTACCAATTCTCTGCACAACAAACTGAAGACCGAGCAATTTCAATTTCTCGAGGCGTAATGAATAATCCGTAAGATTTCGGGCATCCCAGCCGTGGATGCACTACTTCACTGATATTTATGCCGGGTATTCTCCGGCTGTCCTCAAAGTGAGTCCTAAGACTGACGAAGAGGTGTCAAACGCGACATTACACGCTCCACCGCGCCGGTACTGCTCTTGCGGGTCACAGATGTAGGTCGGCTGCCTCACCAATGGTAAAAGCACTCAGACATTCTATTCGCTTATCCATGTATATTCAGCTACGGTAACACCTTGAATAATTATTTGCGATTTAATTACACCAACAGCCGGATTTCATGCTTTGTCCAAATTAAAACCATCATGTCTGTTAACTGATTTGTCGGTTAATCTAACTTCTATGGCTTCCTTGAAAATATAAACCGAAAAGGAGGTGATGGATGTTAAAACCATCAGGTCACCGTTGGTCATCGAGTGACCGGTTCTCCCACAGCTGACTCTTCTGGCTGTAGAAAGCCTGCCTGTCTTCGGTATTCCACGAACCACCCACGAACGGCGTGTGCTGTCTGACCTATATGTGACTTATCACAATTTCCGCAATGAATTTGATACACACATGCCTTACATAGCAAGAAATCATCCTTCACGGAACCGAGTAAGGTATCAGTGTTCGTTGGAGGCCGGGAGATCCCGTTAAAATAGTTTTTCTTCAGAATGCCGCCTACTGTCGAGGAATGAGCACCCACATAAGGCAAAAACGCTCTTGATCTCAAGTTATTACCTTCTTTTCCATATCAAGTACTTGTATCCTAGAATTAACGTCTAATGCTCTCCGAATTTGTTGCTGGGAACATCGCCTCGCTTTAACAAATGCTCATGAACTGTCTGAACCCTCCTCATTGTCGGATATACAGTATGGCCTCTGTAATAAGATCTTTAGACCCCCTACGGTTCGTGAAGTGCAATGGCAGCTACTGGCATCTAAATGTAGATTCACGAGCGTTGGTTTGCGATATACAGCATGTTTTAAGAACTTTACGACAAATTAAAACATCCAAAAAAGGAAGGCAGCCATGTCTTTCAATTCCCATAATAAATTTGATACTAACATTGATAGAAATCAGATGCTCAAGAAATTGATGTAATTCATCAGTAAGACCTTAGTGCAAGGGCACACTATACTTCCGATAATGAGAATTTGCAACAAGAGTTCACACATCTGTGTTTTTCAAGAGAATAGCTTTTCCCAGCAACAGGTTCACAGAGCATTCGATGTGAATTGTAGAATTCAAGTAGCTGATATGAAAGAAGAAATACCTTCAGATCAAGAGTTTTTACTTTTAGTGTGTGCTCTTTTGTCGAAGATAAACCACCTTCACAAGAAATGCCGTGTTAAGGTGGCTTTCCAGCCTTCTGTGAAGATTGCAGCCTTACTCGTTTCAGTGAAGTATAATTCATAGCCTTGCAAGACGGGTGTTTGTTAGATTCCTTATGGAAATTGTGGTAAGTCTTATACAGGTCAGACAACACGCACCGCTCATGGGAGGTGCGTGGAATACCGAAGAAACACACTCTTAGTACAGTCACACAGGTCAGCTGTGGCAGATTATTGTATAAATACAGGTCATTCGACATACGCCTCTTATTTTTGGGTTTCTATTTTCAAGGAAACCACAGAAGATAGATTAAACGGTAACTTAATAAACAGAGGTAATGGTTTTAATTTGTGATTTGGTGTAAATAAATATCAATGATGTACTCAAGGTGTTACCAGCGTTGAATGCACATCTGTAATCGAATCGAATGTCTGATTGCTCTCGGCACTGGTGACACGCGTTTAAAAGTACCTCTTTGCTACCGACCAGCATATGTGATGCGCAGTACCACCGCGGTGGTGCATATAAGGACGCGCATGGCAACCCGTCATCTTGCGACTCACTCTGATGATGGCCGGACGACACGCATCTGAAATATCAGTTGAAGAAGTAGTATTTGCTAGGCTACATGCCAGAAATGTAATGGAAGTTTAAGACTGTCCAACTATTTGACTCTCCGATGGCTTGCTGAAACAGAATCTTATACACTACGCACAGTCCTTGAGAAATAAGTACCTTAATTCGGTCAGAATGAATTTTAATATAAAAAAAAACATATTTCAAGTTGTAAAGAGCTGTTTTATTCATAGTACTGAAAATATTTTAATAGAGCCAACGTTTTTAATGGTCCTGATTATGACAGAAATTTCATGTTCGCCGAGTCTTAGATCTTTCGATTTCAGTTTCCAAACACTTTTCACTCTTTTATTATGATATCCTACATAATTTTACAATTCTTTCTTTCTTTCAGCCAACTCTACCTTATCATCTATGTACTTAATTATTCTTATCCTATCTCCTGCTAGCACTTTACCTCTTACGTTTCGGCCGGCCGAAGTGGCCGTGCGGTTAAAGGCGCTGCAGTCTGGAACCGCAAGACCGCTACGGTCGCAGGTTCGAATCCTGCCTCGGGCATGGATGTTTGTGATGTCCTTAGGTTAGTTAGGTTTAACTAGTTCTAAGTTCTAGGGGACTAATGACCACAGCAGTTGAGTCCCATAGTGCTCAGAGCCATTTGAACCATTTCTTACGTTTCGTTGTCGTTTACTGTGAAGCGACAAATATTGGAAACAGTTGGCAGAAACCAATATTGTTTAACAACTCTTCCGTAACCTGCCTAATTTGTTTCCCCAATATGCATCCTTAGTACAACATGTTGTCTAATTTAAGTTCAATTATCAGTCTTCTGTTTTTTAGTCTATCATTTTCAAGGTCATCAGAAGGTTACTCGTTACTCCAGTATATCAGATGCATTTTCCCAATCAGCAAAACATAAGTAGAAAGTATAACGCTAATGTGAATTTGGTAGAAAACTGAAAGATAAACTAAAGCAATTTTTGTGCTACCTGCTTCAAACGGCTAATTACATGTCTCCTTTCGTTTCCTGAATCAGAAATTGATACTCTACCATGTTTTCCTCAACTTTTATTTGCAATTTCCTGCGTAAAAGTATACATCGAGCATTTTTGATGTGACGTACGAAATTTATTGTTTTACAATCTTTGCACTATTTGGTGTTGTGTTTTTCGGTTACATTAAATCTTCAGGCCAAATGACTTCGTTACATATCGAATTGAAAAAACTTGGTCGGTCGTGAGATGGTTGCGCTTCACAGCTTCTTTGCAAAGTGAGCATTTATTTTATCAGAACCTTTTGGTTTTCCCATTCTGACCCACTTAACTTATCGCTTCACTTCTTTTCTCAATACTTTTCGTTCTAAGTCAATTTTATCGTATTCCAAATGATGATGAAATCTCATACTTATTTGACCTCTTTATGTGAAATACAATTCTTCACCGTATTACTTCCAAACTTTTTGATCTTTCCTGTCGTTTCCGTGTAGTATGTCCCTGTTTTATTCATACATTGCCCATCAACTAGTAATGATTTGTGTTTGTGTTTACCCCATGTAACGTTATCGTCATTTTGGTATTTTGTTTGAATAGTTGGTTGGAATATTCGTACGTCCATATTCTTCTGTATACTATGATACTTAATATTGCAATCATAGATTTTAGCCAAAAATTTTTCCCTGTTTTTCATGCACATCGTCTGCTTACTCTTCATCAAATTCACATGTCCGCATATACGATTGATTTTACAAGTAACCCTTCCTTTTACGAAATTTACTTTCGTAGACTCCATGTTCAAATTCTCCTTCGCCTTATCACAGCACTTTCCTTAATCCTACAGTAAAAAGGTAGACGATCTACTGTCTCCTATAACATTTTCCATTTCACATCCTCTATTCATCTTTCTGACATTCGACGTTCCAAGTAAATGTGTCGATAATTTTCCACGTGGGTTTTCACACATTCACATGAACGGCTAGTTCTATATGCTGGTAGCAGTGTAATGTGCTAGTTAGGCAAAAACGTATTAAATTAGTCCTTTGCGTAATTTCGTTTCCCAATACTAATACTCTACAGCCATATGCCATACATGAAGCCTGTTAAAATGGTTTTAATATTGTTCTGTACTAAACAATGGTAAGGAAACACGCGATACAACTACCCACGTAGCTATATTGTGGCAATGATCAGAGTGATAATACCCTATTGTGATGTGATTTTACATTGAAATGCTTTTAATTATTTCAATAAAGATTAAATTCACTTTTTTAATGAAACCTGCTATCTCACTGTTTTTGACCAAAGATATTATTACTGATAGAGGCTACAGCTTTGAAGTTTATTGTTATTTAAGTTCAGATTGCAATCAGTCTAACTTTAATATAATAATCATCAAATACCACTCAAAGCTTATTGAAATATATTCCTACGCTTATCTGATCGGATGAAGCACGTGTATAATTAACGTATCCAAGTCTAACCGGTGGCTGCCTGTGCTCTATAAGGTCGAACGAAAACAGATGGCCAAAAGAATCATCATACCAGATTATTTAATTGTTATTTTTATACTATTTCACACGGATGGAGGCGAAATGAAGGAATACACAATTACGTTTCATACATATAGTGTGAATAGACACTTACGTACACTGACCTCCGAAAAATACGTCTACGGTTTTTCGACTCCAGTTCCAAAGTAAAAGCATAGGTCTTGATCACCATAGATATGATTCATTATCAAGGACTTTATAGAATATTGCTTCTTTTCCCTAGTTTCCGCTTCCAGAACAAAAGTAAAAGTTTTCATCTTTAACATCAGACATATGGTTGATTATCACGGTCTTTCTAGAATGTGGCTAGTTTTCTCTGTTACAATATTTAGATAAAACGTAATTACAGTTAATTTTCCATTCAGACCATCAAATAAATTTCACTGTTCTCTCTCTCTCTCTCTCTCTCTCTCTCTCTCTCTCTCTCTCTCTCTCTGCAGTTTCACATTTATTTACAACTACGGGTAATCGGTGTTTTTAAATTAACATGAAGTTGTCCTTATCTCTTTTGTTCTCACACCATTTTTCCTTTGGACACACTTTTGAAAGAATTGGTCCATGCAACAGGAAGAATCAACATGGTTTCCTTTTCTCTTCCTAATCTCTAATTCTCAAAACTGTTCTGTATTCCCTTGGTGATCCGAATACGGGGACTATCAATTCTTCTAAGAACATATGGTACTTGTGAAATTCGTCCGATGGGACAAGGGAAAGCATAACAGTCTTTCATGTGGTTTATTAAAGTTTACTGTTGCCTTCCGCGCCTTAAGCTGTTAATAGCAGATTTACCGACCTTTAAGAATGATTTACCACTTCAAGGCATGAAAGTGGCCCAGCTTCATATGGCTCAGCCGAATTTATTCGGCTCAGTACCTGAACGAAAATTTCCAGAAAATCCTAAACCACTCTAAGTGTTACAGGCTTATCTAGCAGCATTTCTCAGGTTCCTACTTCGATGGTATACTGCTTTTACCTCCCGAATTCTGATGCTGTTTTTCCGGCCGTTGTTTCGAGATCGAGGTCTGCCTCATTTGAAGGTTATGAATAATTGTTATACTTCTTCAGACGATACTGCTATCTCTGTAGCGACTTGGGAGCTATTTCTCCAAGTTTCTCCTCTATTAATTGACAGACCTTCGGTTAGCAGTCTAATTTATCAACCAGCACAGTGACAGTCCAGATGCTAATTCCCTCGTTAATTGCTGGAAACGTTTAACTTGTATTGACAATGATGGATATAGCTGAGGATAATCATCATTGCGATTTGCTGAGTAAACAACACAGACACATTGGATATGATAGTAATGGCATACAAGAAACACTCATGTTTGCAAATTCAGCAATTATCCTCATGTAGACCAAAGCGTTAAACTTAAACGTCCGTAATTGCTTAGGATGTTTAAAGAACCTATGACTATCGGATAATTTGTCCATTTTGCACTGCCCTATTAGACTGTCGAAGGAGAGATGGTGAATATTCAGAGATTTCAAAGGAAACCTCATCTGAACCAAAAAGGTTCATATGGATACGTGACTTAAGCTGAATGGTTTTCGAGGCATAGCACATTTAATGTATGCTTGGTTTTGAGATGTTTGAGCGCATGTATCTGTCATGCCCAAACAACCTCTGTGGCGTTTTGTTCTAGCCCAACGTACATCGTTGCTTTCAACGTCTTCGCTCGGAATGTATTTCTGCCTGTGTTGGGAGTGAAATAGTTCGTAGTAGTGAGAGAGTATCACAGAAAGGCATGGGCTGGTTGTCTTTGGGCACGTGCTGGTTAAAATGCCACACTTCAATAATGCAGATACGGTGTATGTTGACGGCATTCGCAGTAGTGGTGCTTTTGATGCTGTCGAAGAATAGCATCGAAGTTTTCTGACACGTTGAATTCCTGATCGAACAATATTTGCCAGATTTTGCAGGTACTACGTGAAAAACGTATTCCTCCAAGTTCCCAGTTTTCTTCTGACATGTATAGGAACATGAATACAGTAAATTGTTGAAATGCTGCATAGTAGTCCTATTACCAGCACACGTTGATTTCCTAATCGTATGTGAATGTGTTAAAAATACATATTTATCTATAGAAACTCTGTAAAACGCACGTAGTAATGTTTGCTGATAGTTGTGCATTAGTACACGCGCAAAACTGCAATGTGCCGAATAACAGAAAATAAATAACAATGTACATTGATGGTATTCTACTTCGGAAATCATTCGTAATACGGTGTAAGTCGTTATGAAGTTTTCAGCTTGAGTTGATCGTTCCTCTTATATTCTTGAATATTGACTACTACTCCTGGGATGCTTTGTACTAATCTCGCACAACTAATATCATACAATTAATTAAATCCTGAAACACGTTTACAATAGTTTTGGTTTACTATTTCCGCCTCTAATTAATTATTTAGTTTGTACAATAAACCATCGAAATCTTCCATAACAAATACATTGTTATGAATGGCTTGTTTTTACTAACCACATCTCGGGGACTGTCAGAACCCACTTGTTATAGAACGGTGGTTCTCTTAGTAATGTATCTTGAAAGGGCTACAGATTTTAAGGGCATAGATGTATGCAAACTGGAAAGGAGTCTGAAGTTCTTAAGAGACCAGGAACGCAAGTGGGGAAGGAGGATAGCAACTGCAGTGTTCGTGCAATATTTAATATAAAAAGCATGACACAAATTTAGAAGTGAAAGTGCTTGTCTCATACTGGTGAAGAAACAGAGGTAAGAAATCAGGAAATGGTACACGCGCAAGATAAATACTTAGTGATATTAACTATCATCGTCAGTAATAAGACAGCGATTACCTAGTGGAGTTGGGAGAAAGAATAACAGACTTATCAATTACGTACTAAGTAGAAAATGTAAATACAGTGACAAAAATTGAACTACATGAAGAAAAAAATCGTCATAACTTCTGGACGGTTGTCGTAGGACGTTTTGTAAGATGATTTCTTTCCCATTATACAAAGTGACCCTGATTTCGATAAGATATGTTTCATGCAAGACAGACCTCCATCCTATCGAAGCAGGAAAGTGTGTGATGTCCTGGAGGAGCACTTTGGAAACCGCATCCTGGCTGTTGGATACCCAGATACTACTGGAATGGACAACGAGTATCCGCCACATTCTGCGTATCTGTACACATACGACTCCTCTTCGAGGGGCTATGTTAAAGACACAGTGTACAGCAATAACGCCAAAACCACTGCAGAGCTGAAAATAGTGATCCAGGTGGTCATAATCAGCATCGATGTTCCGCCACTTCAGCGGGTCATGCAGAATTTCGCTATTCACCACATCACCGCCAAGGATGACAGGCATATCAAACATGTCATAATCTAAATCCAAATTACTGTTGTCATGTTTAGATGTTCAATAAAATATGTTCACGCCGTAGTTAGTAACTAAATTACGTTTTATTTCATATATTTCAATAACTATCATCCTGTATCTAATAGAAAAAGTGGTGGTGGTGGAAGTGGTAGTAGTAGTAGTAGTAGTAGTAGTAACAGCTGCAGCAATAATAGCTGTGTCTATCGCAACAGTTATAGTAGCCGAAGCATTAGTACTAGCGCTGTCATATACCATTCGGTGATTGAACTCCACAACTGTTGTGTATTAAAAGATAACAGTGAAGTTTTGTAGACCAGCTCTTCATCTGAAACTTCCTAGCAGCTTAAAACTGTGTGCCCGACCGAGTCTCGAAATGGGGACCTTTGCCTTTCGCGAGCAAGTGCTCTACCATCTGAGCTACCATAGCACGACTCACGCCCGGTCCTCACAGCTTTACTTCTGCCAGTACCTCGTCTCCTACCTTCCAAACTTTACAGAAGCTCTTCGGCGAACCTTGCAGAACTAGCACTCCTGAAAGAAAGGATACTGCGCAGACATGGCTTAGCCACAGCCTGGGGGATGTTTCCAGAATGAGATTTTCACTCTGCAGCGGAGTGTGCGCTAATATGAAACTTCCTCGCAGATTAAAACTGTGTGCCCGACCGAGACTCGAACTCGTGACCTTTGCCTTTCGCGGGCAACTGCTCTACCATCTGAGCTACCGAAGCACGACTTACGCCCGGTCCTCAGGAGTGCTAGTTCTGCAAGGTTCGCAGAAGAGCTTCTGTAAAGTTTGGAAGGTAGGAGACGAGGTACTGGCAGAAGTAAAGCTGTGAGGACCGGGCGTGAGTCGTGCTTCGGTAGCTCAGATGGTAGAGCACTTGCCCGCGAAAGGCAAAGGTCCCGAGTTCGAGTCTCAGTCGGGCACACAGTTTTTATCTGCCAGGAAGTTTCACATCAGCGCACACTCCGCTGCAGAGTGAAAATCTCATTCTGGAAACATCCCCCAGGCTGTGGCTAAGCCATGTCTCCGCAGTATCCTTTCTTTCAGGAGTGCTAGTTCTGCGAGGTTCGCAGAAGAGCTTCTGTAAAGTTTGGAAGGTAGGAGACGAGGTTCTGGCAGAAGTAAAGCTGTGAGGACCGGGCGTGAGTCGTGCTTCGGTAGCTCAGATGATAGAGCACTTGCCCGCGAAAGGCAAAGGTCCCGAGTTCGAGTCTCGGTCGGGCATACAGTTTTAATCTGCCAGGAAGTTTCATATCAGCGCACACTCCGCTGCAGAGTGAAAATCTCATTCCAGGTCTTGATCTTTCAGCAAGGGAAACTCTCACACTAGCCAAAGTACTGTAACGAGGTAGCCGTTTCTACTTGAATTTCAGCAATAGAACTAGTAAAACTAAGACATTGTTGGTAATAATATCTGCGTGCCTACCGGCTATGGTCTGAGTTGTGCTAATAAATTCTTGATTTCTGTCAAAATGGTCACAGTTCGTAGCAGTGGCGGAGAGATTACAAGCAAAACAAAAGTAAAATGGGAGACAATCGGAGCAGCAATATTTAACTGTTTGCATATGATGCTCTCATTTACTGTCTTCTTAAGGCATTAGATGATGAAACCCATTTGCAAAACTAATTACACAAGTTATTTATACGGTGGGAAATGAGGCAATTGGCTCTAAATAATGAAATGAGTGAGGTCATCCACATGGCAAAAATCTAAAGTCTGTGAATTCAACTACGTACATGGGGATTAAGATTACAAGTAACTTAAATTCCAACGACGACATACATAATGTTGTTGGGAAAGCGAACCAGAGACAGTGACTTCTTGGTATAATGCTTAGAAAATACAATAATTCAACCGAAGAGACTGCCTACACTACGCTTGTCCGTCCTCTTCTGGGGTATTTCTGTGTTTGGAGATATTTCGATGAACCTTTTGACAGGAACTTAATTGCGAATCGCGAAGTAATCATGTAGGGATAGACGTATGTGTTAAGAACTGACCTTGGAAGCAACCTATCAGGTAAACTGACTTAAGGAAGAAGAACAAATGGGAACAAGAACGTATTTAAAGTCAGAGCTATCAGAGTTTTACTTCGAAAGATTTTTTTTTACAACTATACCTTTCTACTACAATTTTTCATCGCGTTCAGTATCATACTTTCCAGTGTATGGTTATTAAAGTGCGATCATAATGATCTTTTCCACCTGAAATCTTTAATATGTAAAATTTATTTAATGATATGGGCCTGCAGCATTTTACTTTTTATAGGGCACATGATGTCAACCGCATTTGGTCTGGAGGTTAACGTTTCTACCTGTAGGTCTCGAGGCCCCGAGCTCGGCTTACGACTGAGTTGGACTGTTATCGATTCACCAATCACGCAAGTCGCCGAAGTGGTTCCTAACAGAAGAACTCGCACCTCTTGACTGACGAACACTAATAATTTGTCAATGTAAGTGGTGTTTTGATCAACTGATGTTCCATAGATTCCGTGACCATTATTTGTACCCATTATACACAGGTTACGAAATTCATATAACAGCGAAATGCTCATATGCAGAAATCAGTAGTATCGCATACACGTGGTATAAAAGGGCAATGCATTGAGGAAGCTGTCACCTATATGTAGGTGATTCACGTGAAAAGTACACACATAAAAAAAGTTTTGCATCGTCTCGGTTCCGACAGTTCCGGACCCTGTATACAATATTGGAATAGAGATAAACATAAACATCACTTCCACCTTTTTTATTGCTCATGAAAACCACACAAGGCATGTTGTACCACCATACAGCGAGACCTTCACAGGCGGTGGTCCAGACTGCTGTACAAACCAGTAACTCTAATACACAGTAGTACGTCCTCTTGCATTGATTCATGCCTGTATTCATCGAGGCATCCTATCCACAAGTTCATCAAGGCATTGTTGGTCCAGATTGTCCCACTCCTCAACGACGATTCGGCGTAGATGCCTTAGAGTGGTCGATGGGTCTCATCGTCCATAAACAGCCCTTTTCAATCTATCACAGGCGTGTTCGGTAGGGTTTATGTCTGTAGAGACATGATGACCACTCTAGCTGAGCGTTGTCCTGCACCAAGTCATTCACAAGATGTGCACGATGAGAGAGCGAAATGTCGTCCACGAAGAAGAATGTCCCATTAATATGTTGGCGATAGGTTTGCACTATCGGTCGGAGGATGGCATTCATATATCGCAAGGTCGTTACGTCGGCCCCACATATGCCACCCCAAAACAGTGGGGAACCTTCACCTTGATACAAACGCTGGACAGTGTGTCTAAGGCGTCCAACCTCCAAACATGTCTCCGACGATTGTCTGGTTGAAGACATATGCGACACTCATCGGTGAAGGGAACTTGGTGCCAATCCTGAGCGCTCCATTCGGCATGTTGTAGGCCCCATCTGAACCGCGCTGCATTGTTTCGTGGTTGCAAAGATGGACCTCGCCATGGACGTCGGGAGTGAAGAGGCGCATCATGCAGCCTATAGCGCACAGTTTGAGTCGTACACGACGACCTGTGACTGCACGACAAGCATTATGCAACATGGTAGGGTTGCTGTCACGGTTCCTCCGAGCCATAATTCGTAGGTAGCGGTCGTCCGCTGCGGTAGTAGCCCTTGGGAAGCCTGAGCTATGCGTGTCATGGACAGTTTCAGTCTCTCTGTATCTCCTCCATGTCCGAACAACATCGCTTTGGTTCACTCCGAGACGCCCGGTCCCATGTTGAGAGCCATTCCTGGCACAAAGTAACAATATGGACGCGGTCGAACCACGGTATTGACCGTCTAGGCATGTTTGAACTATAGGCAACTCGAGCCGTGTACCTCCTTCCTGGTGGAACGACTGGAACTGACACCCTCATTCCAATAGGCGCTGCTTATGCATTGTTGTTTACGTCTTTGGGTGGGCTTAGTGACATATCTGAAAACAGTCAAAAGGACTGTGTCTGTGATTCAGTATCCACAGTCAACGTGTATCTTCAGTTCTGGAAACCGGCGTCATAGAAAACTTTTTTGATGTGTGAATAAGACTTGACTATGCCCAAACGACGGGAATTAACAGAATTTGAACGCGCATTGGTAAACGCATGCGACATTCTATTTACGAAATGTTAGGGAATCAATATTCCGACATCCCCAGGGTCACGTGTGTGCTGAGATAACCAAATTTCATGCCTTAGCTGTAACCATGGACAATTCAGTGGCCGAGGCCTTCGCTTAACAACCGAGAGCAGTGGCGTTTGCTTACAATTGTCGGTGCTAACAGTTCTTCAACAATGAGTGAAATAATCTCTGAAATCAATGTGGGACGTACGACGATTGTATGCGTTTGGATAGTGCTACGAAATCAGGCTTTAATGGGCTATGGCACCGGAAGACTGACGCGAGTGCCTTTGCCAACACCTCGACATCGCCTACAGCACCTCTCCTGGTTTGGTGAGCGGTTGGACCCCAGACGACTGGAAAAGCGTGGCGTGGTCAAATGAGTCCCTATTTCAGTTGGTAGGAGGTGATGGTAGGATTCTAATGTGACACAGACCCGACGAAGCCGTGGACCAAAGTTGTCAACAACGCACTATGCAAGCTGTCGGTGGCCCCAAGATTATGTTGGCGGTATCTACATTATACAACCTTGATCCTCTGGTCCAGCTGAACCATGATTGACCGGAAATGGTTGTGTTCGACTACTTGGATACCATATCCAGCCATACATGAAATTCAAGTTCCCAAACAACGATAGAATTTTCATGGATGACAATGAACCATGTAACCGGGCTGCAGTTGTTTTGGACTCGAGCAAATGATTTGGCTGCACAGATCACTCGACACGAATCCCATCGAACATTTATCAGACATAATCGATAGGTCAGTTCGGTCGCAGAATTCCGTACCACCAATAGTTTTGCAGTTACGGACGGCCATAGAGATAGCATGACAATATATTTGCAGAGGAAGTAACAACGATTTGCTGAGTCCATGCTACGTCGGGTTGCTGCACTAGTCCCGAAAAAAAGGAGGTCTGAAACGAAATTCGAAGGTATCCAATGACTTTTGTCACATCAGTATACTTTAGCTTTCCATCACAATGGGTTCACTTCTGCAAAGTCTGCGTCACCGTGGCCGCACTCTCACCTGGGTGTTACGACTTTTTCCGCAGATCCTATTGTGTAATGATGGATTTAACTTCCCCCAGCGATCATGAATCCGCATAAAGCTCTTAGAGAATTACCCTAACTCCTCTTATTTTCTGCGGTAAGCATCTCTTTCTCAATAGGTTTTGATGGGACTTGCGTAATCAAGGAACCAAAGAGACACGAAGATTCCTCATGCCAAGTCGTAATTTAGGGCTGGTGTATGGCGTAGTTCTCATCTCTAAAATACTGTATTAAGCTGTTGTTAGGAATATGAGTTATTTAATGGGTGCTTTTCTTGAAAACTCTCACGCAGTGTCACCGTAGTTGAAAAAAAAAGGGATGTGCGGTATATCCTAATATATCTTGTCACGACGTTATTCCGATTGCACATAAAATGTCTTCATTTCCAGCTAACAAAAAAAACCCTCCCTCTGATTTGTTAACTGCTATTTTAGTCAACCACGTTGCTGACAATGTGCCGAGTTAGGGGGCGCTGTGGTACCACAATGGACTCGCTTTCTGGAGGACGACGGTTCTAGTCCACGTCCGACCATCCTGATTTAATTTTTCCTTGATTTTCCCAAATCGTTCCAGATAAATTCGGGGATGGTTTCTTTGTAAGTTCACAGCCGATGTCTCTCGCCTCTTCATCCTCGACAGAATCCGAACTTATGGTCGTCACTAATTACGTGGTCATTGACGGGGCATTCAGTCTGATGCCCTTTCTATTTTTGTTAATCAAACAAATTCCGTAACTCTGATGCAGGTCGAAACGCGTTTGTTCTCGTAAACAATCATTCTCGTGCAGATTACACTCAACCTCACGCTATCGACCTGTATTTTTAATTTGTATTACGTAAATTGAAGGTGGACGGAGGAGAGAGGAAGGGAATAAGGGACTATTGATGTCAGCTACATCGGGACTTTATGCAGAATCAGAGGCAACGAGTAAAAAATGTGTGTCAGACCGAGATTCAAACCCGGGTTGCCCTACTTACTAGGCATTTAGGCTAACCACTGCACCACACTGACACATCCTTCATCGCAATTTCTTGGACTATTTCGGCACACGTTTTGCCGACCCACTTCCCCGCAGTCCCTGTCAGTGTCCGCCACGCTCGCTATCATCAGATTCTTTCAAGAGGTCGGACGTAATTTCACATCCACTCTGAAGATGGTGGAGTAATTATCCATCGAGACGAATTAATTATATGAACGCCGGCCGCTGGTGGCCGAGTGCTTCTAGGTGCTACAGTCTAGAATCGTGCGACCGCTACGGTCGCAGGTTCTAATCCTGCTTCGGGCATGGATGTGCATGATGTCCTTAGGTTAGTTAGGTTTATGTAGTTCTAAGTTGTAGGGGACTGATGACCTCAGAAGTTGAGTCCCACAGTGCTCAGGGCCATTTGAACTATTTGAATTATATGAACATTTGGCGTCTGTTCCTTTGGACACCAAACATTAATATAAATCTAATTGTAGGGTAGTGTCCTGCTCCCGGTGACTTGCCAGACTATTATAATTTGCATCTATTTCTTATTGCGCAGATCATTTCACAAAAAGTAATTGGTAATTCACAATGTATTATTTTACAGCTAGTGCTGACTGAAACATCTGTTTTATCTTGACGATGAACGATGCGCTCGGCTCTAAGCCATCAGTTTGCCTGTCACTCGAAAATCCATCTCTAGTGATGCGAAAATGGTAGTGACATTTAATAAAAGTATTTTGGCATCCAGTTCAAATGGCTCTGAGCACTATGGGACTTAACATCTGTGGTCATCAATCCTCTAGAACTTAGAACTACTTAAACCTAACTAACCTAAGGACATCATACACATCCATGCCCGAGGCAGGATTCGAAACTGAGACCGTAGCAGTCGCGGGGTTCCGGACTGAGCGCCTAGAACCACGAGACGGCCGCGGCCGGCTGGCATCCAGTGCGAACGATTTTATTTAGCAATCCAGAACGTGATTGGACACTGACAGACACGGATGTAGGGAATTGAAACATACTGGAGAATTACTAATTGTCAAGAGCAACATTCAAAAACATTTATTTGACATCAGTAGCGTAAACAGAATCAGACATTGCTCCACAATTTTACCGTGTGCTATCGTTTTAGTTAGTTACTAGGGAAAAGATTAATTTTGAAATAGTGTCTGCACGAGTAAATTTGAAGTTCACTGTAGAATACCAGTTAATAAAAATTACAACTTCATTAAACTTCCCGTGCTGGTAACTGTCTTAGCTTTGAAAAATTGCTTTCTAAACACATTTGTTTTATAGTAAGGCAGAAAATTTATAAAGTTTTCTTGTCATTATCAAGCGCCTATACCAATTAAAAACCACATGCAATACACTAATGAGGCAAAATATTATGAGAAATGCCCACCTCGTGGTTAAATGCCTCCTGGTGGTGCTGCTGGCACGTGATGCAGTAAGGGACGAATGCAAGCCGAAGAGAGGAGAATGGGCGATCATTACAGCGAAGATATGGGCCGCAAATGCGGACATCACCTGATACAAGAGGTTTTCACCAAAGGCACATTGCTGTGACGCTGCGGCTGGAAATGAGCGTCTCTGAAACGGCAAAGCTGGTCGGCTGTTTGCGTACTAGTGTCGTGAGCAACTACGGAAAATGGCTGAAGGACGGTGAATAAACGTGAAGGCCGTATGGTACTGGACGTCCACATCTCATCATAAAACTTAGCGGTCGTATGATCCCTCCCCCGCTATGAATTCCAGGATAGGCTGCGATCTGTGGCAGATCTTACACAGAGTACAATGCTGGTAGAGCCAAAAATGTTTCGGAGCATTTTTGAATGTCAAGTTCCACATCGCGACCCCTACGTTTTCCTGTGTTGACCCACCGACATCGTTAGTTATGACTGCAGTGGGCACAGCACCACTGATCTTTCGCCGTGGAGCAATAGAGACGTGTCTGTCGACGGTTGGCTCCTTACACTTCGCCATCCACGAGAATGCCTGCTTGAAACGTTCGCGGCTCTGCAGATGCAGGCCGGTAAGACCAGAATTATGCTATCTGGTACAGTTATTTGGGCTTGTATTGGACCTATGTTAGTACTAGGAGACACCATAAAAGCAGGGAACAACGTGAACATTGCTGACACATGCATCCCTTCATGGTTGAAGTATTCTCCAACGGCGATGACATCTTCTAGCGGAATAACTCTTCGTGCTGCAATGGTTTCAGGTGCATTCTAGGGAACTCACAGTGTTTTCTTAAGCAAAAAATGCTCCTAATCTGTATCTGCTAGAACACATACTGGGCGACAGCAGCATGCCCACAAACCACCGTTCCGTAATTTGCGGGAATTTAACGACCTGTGAGTAGATATAAGCGCCACATAGTTCGGGAAAGGACTTGAATACCTTCCAAGCAGAACCTCTGCTGTAATGTGATTGAAAAATGGAACAATATGCCTTTAAACAGATGGTCATCATGTTTTGGCTCATCGGTGTATACACTGAACACACTGAATCCAGCGTTAAGTCGTCGTATCACATAACTCCCAAAGGACTAAGGGGAAGGAATGGACCTTTTATTGTTCACAATACTTATTAAAGTCAATGAACAGAAAGAACAATTGTTATAAACTTCAAGTGAGAACATGTGTACATGATGCCCATCAGTTGGCTTTCAATACCCAGGCAAATATGACAACTCTTCAAATAAGACAATATCTTAAAAAAAGGGTAACTTTACACATGAACTGTGAATAACTATTTTGTTTTAACAAATAGTGAAGAAATAACATTAATAATAATAAACTCACAGTCAGAGAACATTTATGCATGAAGTTTATCAGTTGGATTCAATTACTACCAAATGTGTAACAAATGTTGAAATGAGATAGGTAATACCTTTTTACAGAAAATAGAAAACACTGCACTCCCGATGGACTATCGTATGTTCTCTTCAAGACAGTTGTGAAACCTTGCCCAAATGTCCATCTTTTTGATTTGCAGCTCCTTGTATTGGCCGTGTTTGCAGTTAATAATTTTTGGATTAAGGTCCGCCAGTTATGCAAAACACAGATTTTCTCAGTACCCAAACATGTTTCGTCACCAGTGCTCCATCATCATTGGGTTTTCGCATTTATTTATTCTGCAGTGTGAACATTTTTAGTTCAAAGAACAATTTGAACTAAAAATTCACATAATTTTATAATTATTTTAAAAAAATATTCACATTGCAGAATAAATAAATACTAAAACCACTGATGATGGCACAGTGGCGCCGAAACACGTTTGGGTACTGAGAAAAACGGTATTTTGCATCACTCGCGGACCTCACATCCAAAAATTTTCTTGCCCAAATATATTCATTTAAAAGAAAGAGTAACCTTACATACCGACTCTCCACTAGACAGGCCATAATCTACATCAGCCACTTCTCTTACAAATAGTTCCCAGTTCACGGCATCTGCCAAATGCGGACATGAACGTCCTGCGGAGCGGCCAACACCAGCCACACCTGGTTGCGCCGTTCGGACCCGACTTATCGGCTCGACCGAGGGCGCGGACTACAGTAGGTGCGTCCGGCTTCACATCCCGGGAGCTCCTCACCATCAAACGGTTAATGCAGAGGCCTGTTATTGGGTACACGTGGGTCTTAACGGAACGTTTAATTCCGTCAGATTTGAGAACAATCGAGAACCCGAAGGTGTCGCCCGATCCAACACCTAGGCACAGATGTAGAACAACATAATTATAGTCCGACAAATCGCGTGTGCTGATGCTGCAACAATACACTACAATCAAATGTCTCAAACAGTGCTCTGTTAATAAGACCAAAGTCAGTCACTTAGAACCACTTTAAATAAAAAGACACAGCAGCAATATCACAAAAGTTAAAACTAATTGGGGCTGCTAAATGTAGCTTACAACTGACAATTAAACAAACTCAGGGTTTTGATATTGTAAGGAACCGATTGAGCTCACTTCCACATTTGACGCCCCAGAAAAAAGAACACCAAATACTCTTTTATTCTTACGATAATCGACATCTTGGTGGTTTCCGGCATTCCAGCCTTCGCACAGGTGTCTCAAGGAGCTAGCGTACTTTGGTACATCATACAATTCAAGATCCACCAGATTGACTGGAACAAACTAAACAATCAGTTTTAAAACGTTATACACAACAAGCTGGGATGGTAAGACAGAATGCCGACGCTCCTAGACACCAAGCAACAAAATGGTGCAACAAACTGCATAGGGTCATACCACACATCGACTACTAACAGATTTTCGTAACTCAGCACTTGCTAATAGTTTGTCTCAGGTGAAATACACTCGCAATACGGGAGGCAGATGGTGCACAGCCAGTGAAAAACATGAGTACAACGACGTCAACTTAACAGTCCAGCGAAATAATCGTCCCAAAGCATCAGAAAAGCAGGTCGCCACTACGATCTCCCAATAAAATTTCATCGGTTAACGGCCACCAACTGCTTGGCTGCGCAGACCATCTCAAGACACAGCCGTTACAACTGTCGCCTGTACAATGCTGGTCCCGGCGGAGGTTCGAGTCCTCCCTCTGGCTTGGGTGTGTGTGTTTGTCCTTAGGATAATTTAGGTTAAGTAGTGTGTACGCTTAGGGACTGATGATCTTTGCAGTTAAGTCCCATAAAATTTCACAGACATTTGAACACTTTTTTTGTACAATGCCTTTTCAAAACACCTCTTCACCTTCCGGGCTACCTCCCCTCCTTGGGCAATCGCACCGTCTTCTGTGCACCTTTCAACGCAAACTCTCACGCGCTCACCCGCCGATCCGCTCACCGCCGCGCCACCTGGCGACCGACTCACGAGTGCTAGAAGGTTGGTATCTCTGAACAAATATCGATAGCCGCAAAACCGGCATGGCTCACACACAACTTAAACCTGAAAATTAAAAGCAGTTTACTTGTTAATCACTACCACCCCTCTGATCGGTCCGTTTCTCAAAACTTCAGACCATGTTACCCTTTCTCTCAGATTTTACACGAACAAGGCGGTACAGCTGAACATAGTTCACCAAATTTCGTTCGTCAGCTACAGTACTTCCTTGGCAGATTCTAACTATACTGAGTAGATGTGTAACATACTTTAATTACATTTGAGAGCACAGTCACATGGCAGAAGCTTCGCTCTACTGGTTATTAAATCTGACGATTCTCCAGATTCACGCAGCGTCTGTCTTACACCTAGTCGATTGCCATCTGCGCGTTCCTCGGTCCTAGCTGATGCCTTGCCAATCCGCGCATGGTGATTTAGGACTGCCGAGCGGCTACTAAGGGATACAACTCTCGTCCCCGCGCTGTCCACCTCGCTAACTGCTGCCACCGCTCTCGTTGCTGTGTGTGTCGGTGACCAGCAGCTGTGAACTGTTCGACTCGGTGCGCACTCTCTTTGTGACCACACTTACTTCCATACAGCTATGTCACGTTAAGTGCTCGCCACTCTGTCCGCGCCTCCGCTCTCGACTCAACGCCCTCCTGCTCCATCTCTACAACACTCAGATATCGATTATACAGACCAGCTGCTTTGCTTGTCTCTCTCAAAAACAGCCGAAAAACTACGGCTCGACCTCAATATACGATATCAAAACACTTCGACACATCTCATTCACACCAAATCGTTGTTGCTAGGAACCTCTATAGAGAAACATACCTTTGCGCTATGCTACAATACTTCACTGCCAACTCAAAGAACGAATTTATATGCGTCTGGCTAATAGGTACTTAGAGGCTACTTACAACATTGTTGCCTAAGTAACGGATAGTGTGGCTGGCCGGGATTAATTGATTTAGTGCTTCGTGCTCTGTCCCACCGGGATGGAGCGGTCACGTTAGATCCCCGGCGGCCATCACTTGGCTGCCCCACCCCTTCCCTTCGCCAACAACCCCTTCCATAAATAACGGCGCGCCAACCCCCGCTGGCCCATTCATTATGTTTATCGCCCGCGCCGACATGACCCGTCGAGCCCTGGGCTTAGAGCGTGGCCCGACGCTTTACAATTTAATAAGGACCGTCACTACGGCCGATAGATCCGCCGAGTTCCACTGTGCAGCTTTGTGGCTCTCAAGAAAGAGGCGCAATTGAGGATACGTGTACGGCATCGTAGTAAATGAAGTAATTACTAATTTAAAGAGGGCATCGCATTTACTACGATTCGTTGGCGGATTACATCGTCCACACACATTAACCAGCAGATTCACGTTTCCTAATGGTCGACACATTTCAGTACTTATCAGCTGTTGCCGGTTGTACTGTACTTCTCCATTCGAGCCTTCTAGTGACAACTGTGTGCACTCAGTTAGTTAGATCGGGGTTTCAATTTAATTATGAAATTTAACGATTTTATTTTTCACCTATCAGTGATAGGTGCTTTGTCTCAATTACCTCTTAGCTTAAAGTTAACTGGATTATATATTTTAGACAATATGTACGCTACATTTAAGTTTAATAAACTTTTATCAGTGATTTTACTGAACTGTTCCAAAGTTCTACTCTCTCCTACCCATCATCGGTGTGCTTAGTGAAATGCTAGATGCCACGACCTGGACTCTTTACGTGATTATTTCAGTGTAATTCCTGTCGTCCGATCACGCCATTGGCCATGTATCTGATGGAGCATAAACGCGTGGTCCTGCGGTAGCGTTCTCACTTCCCACGCCCGGGTTCCCGGGTTCGATTCCCAGCGGGGTCAGGGATTTTCTCCGCCTCGTGATGACTGGGTGCTGTGTGATGTCCTTAGGTTAGTTAGGATTAAGTAGTTCTAAGCTATAGGGGACTGATGACCATAGATGTTTAGTCCCATAATACTCAGAGCCATTTGAACCTTCTTTTATTTTTTTTAATATATATATATATATAGCATAAACGTGATTCACTTGAAAAGGCCATCTGTCGGAACTCAGCGGTCGCGCAGTTGCAGTACGTGAGTGCAAATTCTAGCCTTCGTCTGCGATGAACAGCACCCAACGTGGTAGCAGGCATCTGCTGATGGGTCCCATACGCAGCAACGTTGGCTGAACGGTCGCTGAGGGACACTGCTGTAGCCCCTTGGATCATATAGGCGGTCAGTTGCTCAACAGTTGCATGTCTTTTCGTCCAAACAAAGCTCCGCATCCGTCGTTCACCCTTGTAATCTGTGCCCCGTGCTTCACTACAGTTGTCCCGGAGCTGGCTTGGGTCCGAGCCATTTTCCCATGCTTGGTTTAATTTAACCAAGGCCGTACCTGAACAGTTTACAAACAAAAGCCAATTGTCACACCCTTTGCACGTCAGATAAATGGCTCCGTTCTCGCATTACGAAAACGACTGCATTGCTTTCCGCGTCGCCCCCTCCCTCCCCCCCCCCTCCCTCCCAGGGTTTATATACCTTCCACTGCTTGTTCAGACACTTGTTGTCTGTGAGTATTTACTGCACATTGAAATTGAACATACTCTATGGTCACACAAATGTTACTTCAGTGGATAACATACATTCAAAATATATAATATGTAAAATTCAGGAAATAAATAAGTGGATAACGTAGACGGACGATATTTAAAATTTACGATACTTAATATTGTATCTTATTAATCACTGAAAAACGTCAAAATTCTTTGAAAGTTGCAGGGGCCAATACACAAAGCAAAGTTACTGGGAGAAGAGGAAATCCTCTGCTATACAGTTTGACAGAGACGGACTGATTACATTTATCAGTTCTTAGAGATCTTTATGAGCTTGCCAGTAGGACGTGCTTCAGATTTTTGCTAAACGCAATGAATGGGTGCACTGTAGCCTGTTCCAAGGGCCGGCTGTACCTAAAGGGAAAAAATTTGCGAATGTTTGAGTTTCATTATTTCAAATAAATCTAAGAACACTACAGTTGGTTTAGGAAATGTCTTCATTGCATTCCTCGATGATTGCATCATTTTGGTAGGCACAATGGATTAACACAAGTATGCTGCTATCTTGAGGACTATATCAACCCCAGTATGCTGTTTGTTTATCCTATGCTCGATGGCAAATACCAACAGAACCATTCAACGTGCCACACAACTCGCATTGTACGTGCTTGGTTCGAAGATCATCAGGGTAAGTTTATCGTACTCCACAGGTCTCCACAACCCCGTAATTAAACCCAATTGTGAATCTCTGGGACCACCTCGATCGGAATGTTTGCGTTATGGATCCTCAATGGAGACTCTTACGCAACTGGCCACGTTACTGGAGATGGCGTAGCTCCACATCCCTGTCGTTTCCTTCGAGAATCTCATTGACTGTCTTCCTGCATATTTCGCAGCAGTCCGTGCTGCAGAAGGTGGTAATGCAGGCTTCTGACAGGTGGTCATGTAACGCAGCTGGAGAATGGTTATTAATGAGTTACTTTATTTTTATTTGTGACTCTGAAGACGATCATTAAATGTGGTCGAAACCAGTTATCAAGTGTGCCTAATTGCAACTGTCACCGTTAAAATAACTGTTTTCAAAGAATTACAACGATGCGGTATCTTTCATGACAATTACGCAGCTTTAGTTATGGAATTTTATCCCGAGTAGATTATGCCTGTTAATCTTTCACTAACCAAGAATTCTACGTATTTTGTTTTACGTATCACCCGCACTTGCATGGTGGCAACAACACACATTCTTCTGCCACCTTTGCCAAAAAAGGGGTTAGTATGCTAACCAAACAGTCGCTGGAGCAGATTATTGATGTAGACCGTGCGTCGGGTTGCGATCTCATACTAATACGGTCCCGTCAAAGAGATACTGGACATAAAGCGATTACATTATGTTCCGACTCATGCAAAAAGACTGATATTTTACAAATAATTATAACACTAATAGTGCAGAAGAGCTATAACGGAAAAAAACAGTTATATTAGATCATTAAAAGTAGACAATAATCACAGTCATTTATCAACAGGGCGTTGGCTGTAGTGTGCGTGGGAGCAAAATAATGTAGACACAGAAACGCAAGTAGCGTGACTGGAAAGCGAATACACAAAGCAACGTTACTGGGAGAAGAGGAAAGCGTCTGCTGTAAGTTTGACTGAGACTGACAGATAACATTCCTCAGTTTTTAGGGATTTTTATAAGCCTGCCAATAGGAAGTGCTTCAGATTTTTGCTAAACGCAATGAATGGGTGCACTGTAGCTTGTTCCAAGGGCTGGCTGTAGCTGCAGAGAAAAAGTTTGCGAATGTTTTAGTTCCATTGATGGGCGCTGCTGGGATACTAGATAAGTGAGACTATTTGTTGAGACTACATAAGAAGAAAGATATTTCATCTCTGGTGCTAGAAACCAGGGAGCATACGCAGGAAGGAGCCGAAGAAACAGTGATGGTATCTGGTAGTCGCGTGTCTCTCTGCAACCGGCCCAATTGGGCGTATGAATTACCGGTAACGTTAAATGGACAGACGATGCAGATGTAACGCAATCAATCGCACATGGTTAGTTCAAAACGTCTAAAGCTTTCACCGCTCGTGCTTTTTGGATTCAGAGGAATGAGTGATTGCACATGTTTACGTTTCACGTAGTGTGAAGCTATGTTCCTAAACTTCTCGCGGCCAGAGAGTAAAGCCGAAATCTTCCTGCGCGTGGTGACAGTAGCATCTGCCTAGTCGAGGCGCTTATTGAAAGTTATCCTCCCTTTTCCGGACTGGGTGCTGAGGTAACGTCGAGAGTACCGTGGCATTCATCAGAAAGAATTCGCTCTCTTTGTAGCTCTAATTTGTACCATAAATTTCTTTATTGCCGTCTATGATGACAAATTTGTTAGGTCCTCAGACTATGCTGAGCTGATTCTGTGTTTACTATTTGACGATGCTATTAAATTAGGACATGGTTTTGGAAGATCTGAAGATGGTCCCTGATGACTGAAACCGGTAGCCTATGTGAACATAGACGGAAACAAAAGATTTATTCTACACTTTCTGGATCGCTGTGCGATTCGTGACCATGTTGCAGCTTGTAAACCTATTTTATACTTCGGTATCTTATAGTGAGGGTGACTCAGAATTGGCAGCATTTAGGTGTTTAGTTAGCGACCTAGCAGTAGTTCTGTGAATGGTAAGTTTTACCCTCAGATCTCTTTCGTACAGAACCTCTGATTCAAATTGCCGACGTTATAAAAGTGAACGGAAATCAATATTGAAATACTAGCCATTCCTCGTTGTACCAAGTTATCACAGTAACCTATATAGTTTCATACTTTTACAGCAGGAAGCGTTAGTTAATATGGGACTTAAGTGACTAATAACTGTATAAAATAGTAATAAACGGTTAAGAACACCTAAGAATAGATTTAATGATAGAACAACTTCATGATTTAAACCATGATGAAGTGTTTGACGTTTTAATTGAAAACTTCGGAGCACAACTCATGCTGAAAGCACTCCAAATACGGGAAGATACGTAATATCAAGATTCTGGAATCGTTATCAACAATTTGGCAGTCCAGATTAAAGACACCAAGGAAATCAAGAAATTACCACTCCAGGACAATTCAGACTTCTGTGCCTTATAGCTCTGAAGGAAAAAAACTTGAACTGACAGATTTTTGAGGAGTACCTTGCAAAATGTAAGTAAAGTAGCTGTTTGAAATCAAAGTATCAGCAATATTAGAAAATCGCCACAGAGGTCATATCTGAAATTCATTAGATGCTCTTTTCGTTAACTTAGAAATCGATGTTTCAAAGGCCCAAATACACATCCACTTTAATCATAAAAGATATTCTCAAAGTAAGAAAAAGCAAAATAACTAATACTCCTGTATTGGCTTTAAAATGAAATGTGATCATTAGTACTCGTAAATCAACAGGCATAAATAAGCAAGGACACACTAAAAGTAACTGGGTTAGGACGCATATAATAACTAAAGCACGGCAACGTGACTGTTTGGTTCAAGCCCCGAACGATGGCTTAATTCGGTACAGGTTCTAAAAGATACACATAAAAAAATACGTCAGATTTAAGTAGTGTAAGTGGAAAATAGCACCTGGGCCCAAACATGCAACAAACATGCAGACCATCACGTCCTTTCGATCAACGAGTACTTCGGCAGATTGCTGATTTACGTAAGTAAATACACTGTAATACACAAGGGGCTCTTACACTTAAATGACAAAAGTTAAAAATATCTGAACACAAAAAACACGCACTTATAGTGAAAATAAATTTAAATCCTTTCAGATTAAAGTTTAGGGTCGTCGATGAAAAAAAAATTAAATTTACGTACAATAAATCACTCGCACTGTTAGTGCATACGAAGAGAAATCTTTGCACGTTAAGTCAAATACACGCAACAGTAGTGTACATAAAACATATTCCTCGCCAATAGCTTCTATGACAAAGTCGACGTTCCACATAGGTACGCTCCACCTATCCGGATACTGGTCCACATAAAAGGCGTCCTGCGAAACAACGGCCACCAGAATAAATGAAGACATTTTACGGCAGGAACGCGAAACGAAACTCAGCTGCAAAAGGGCAAGGTTTTCACGACCAGCGGCGGACGCTTTAGTGCGTGATGCTAATCGTATTTCCTGCGTCAGGCTCAGGGGAATTAAGAACGGCGCTCGTGTGCACGTACACCGCGCTAGGCAACAGGTCGAAGAGCAGAGTATGGCTCGGCGCCGCAAAGACAGAGGGGAGCGGCTACGCTCCAGTAGGCATAGGTACACTCCCCACAGTAAACACGCGCCGCACAAATACACGACTAGCAAATTCGGTCTCCGATCCTGCAAGGCTTCTTCCGAGATACTCGATTCCCAGCAGACAAATCCAAAGTGAGCTGCGGGAGCGTTGAAATCCGCTCTCGGGTTGCAAAGACATCACCACCTCAGTCGCCAGAGAAACCGTGACAAAGCAACGTCAGGCTAAGAGGTTCCGCACGGACGGGAATTGATATTATGGCGCGCACGGCTCATGTTCGCCATGGAACTCGAGTATGTCCTGTTTGGTGGTGTTTTCAACATCAAAACTGGACAATGGATCATTGGGGACAAGTTCTCTTTATGAAAGAATCACGCGATCAGGTGACGCAGAAAGGCTTAGCAGCCTACACGAGTTCCACAAGTTTCACGAAGCTTCTCTCATGGTACAGGGGGAAACCGTGACCAATAGAAGAACTGTCTTCGTTTTTGTAAGATGTACACAGAGAGTATATCTTCATTTTCAAAATATTTCGCTACCTTTTATACTTCTGGTCACTGAAGAGTAAAATACGCTCCTAAGTTACTGAATATGTATTAGAATACTGTTACCAAGTTATATAATGGTATGTACATATGGTCAGTTATACGCATATGGCATACGTACACGAAACAAAACTCCTGTGAATTTTCACTAAGAGAAAAATGATTTGTTCCTTACACAGTTTTATTTTGTGTGTGTGTGTGTGTGTGTGTGTGTGTGTGTGTGTGTGTGTGTGTGTTTTATCGTGGTCCCTAGTCCGAAAATCGGTCTGATGCAGCTCTTCATGCTACCCTATCCTGTGAAATACTCTTCACCTCCTAACGACCACTGCAGCCTACTTTTTTCTGAATTTGTTTACTGTTTTCGTCTCTTGGTCTCCCTCTACGATTCTAAGCCCCCCCCCCCCCCCAAACCCACCCCCCCACACACACACACACACACACACACACACACACACACACACACACACACAGAGCCGGCCATTGTGGCCGAGCGGTTCTACATGCATCAGTCCGGAACCGCGCTGCTCTACGATAGCAGGTTCGAAGCCTGCCTCGGGCATAGATGTGTGTGATGTTCTTAGGTTAGTTAGGCTTAAGTAGTTGTAAGTCTAGGGGACCAATGACCTCAGATGTTAATTCCCATATGGCTTAGAGCCATTTGAACCATTTAAATACACACACACACACACACACACACACACACACACACACACACACACATGTTATATCAGCTCTAAACTGTTTATCTTACGACGTCGAAATCTCAAAATGTGTCATACCAATAGATCTCTTCGTTCAGTCAAGTTGTGCCACAAATTTCTCTTCCACTTAGTTCTATTCAGTATCTCCCCATTAGTTACACCATTTACCGTTCTAATACTCAGCATTCCTCTGTAGTATCACATTTCAAAAGCTACTAGTCTCTTCCTGTCTAAAGTGTTTATCATTCATGTTTGACACCCATACGTGGTTACATTCCACAAAATTAGCTTTAGAATTAAATTAGATGTTAGCAAGGTTTTCACCTAAAATTATTAAATAACATTATCTAAAACGCATTATTCGACCTTCACCTTTCACATGTGGGCTTTGGAATCGTTTCTTGAATACGACGTCAATAATATCTGTGACGTAATTCCCACAGAGGGGTTTAGGATTCAAATTAGTTATTGTAACGAACTGTCGCATTTGTCGCCAGGTAAAAAACATAAAAAGGTGCCGTAAGTACGTAATATGGTAACGCAATAAGCTTCGGTTGATACACAAACTACATAACACGTCAACAAATCAAAAATTATATTTAAATTCGAAGGATGCTGCTATAGAAGTCTCACTGCACTGCAAGGTATTAACCATCAGAACGTTTCACACTGTGATACATTATTTTAGGGGACGACGTATTCGAATACATTTTTGTAGCAGTCCTCTATTTTATCCAAAGCAGAGTATTTAATAGCGTAAGTAACTGCAGACGATGTGGCTGTACAACTTGAGACTTCTGATGTAACAAACTCGCTGGCTATTTAGGTTCCTGTAAATCACTTTCCTACTCTTCCAGCAAATCCAGAGATTTGTTCAAAACAGTACGTAAAAATCTCGATTAAACGCTGTGTCCAAAAAATCTACACAACTAAACAAAGTGTCTGTGGAATATTTGCAGAAACACGAAAACAGTCCTGGAAATGGCAGCAGTAAGTGTCTCCAGCTCCCAGCGAACTCAAAAATACCATATTACAAGATTTAAACTTTATAATGCACATTTGCAGCAAAGCTTCTTTTCTGAAATAATGATTGTATTTGGGTTACATTACTGCTTTACAATTTGTGCGTTACTGCCGTAATTACGGAAGTACTGGAGCACTGAACATTTGCTCGTCATTGCGTGTTTTAACATAATACCCACATTAATACGCATTATAACTATTACTGAATTTCTCTATACAAGACGACGATTCTACAGTTTTTGTATTCTTTTATGGTATCCATCGCTTAAAGTTCTTTTTCGCATTTTATGACACAAACTTTTTAAGAAGAACTTAATTTTATTATTAACTTATTATCGACAAAAGTGTCCGCCCGGTAGCTGAATGGTCAGCGTGACGAATTGTCACGGATCGTCTGGGTCAGGGTTCGACTCCCGGCTGGGTCGGGGAATTTTCTCCGGCCAGGGACTGGGTGTTGTGCTGTCATAATCATCATTATCAACATCCTATCATCCACATCGACTGCAGGTCACCGAAGTGGCGTCAAATTGAAAGAACGGTACCCGGCAAACTGTCTGCCCGACAGGGGCCCCTAGCCATACGATTAAATAAATAAATCAACAGAACTATAATACACTACTGGCCATTAAAATTGCTACACCAAGAAAAAATGTAGATGATAAAAGGGTATTCATTGGACAAATATACATGTGATTACATTTCCACGCCATTTGGGGGCATAGATCCTGAGAAATGAGTACCCAGAACAACCACCTCTGGCCATAAAAACGGCCTTGATACGCCTGGGTATTGAGTCAAACAGAGCTTGGATGGCGTGTACAGTAACAGCTGCCCATGCAGCTTCAACACGGTACCACAGTTCATCAAGAGTAGTGACTGGCGTATTGTGACCAGCCAGTTGCTCGGCCAACATTGACCAGACGTTTTCAATTGGTGAGAGCTCTGGAAAATGCGCTGGCCAGGGCAGCAGTCAATCGTTTTCTGTATCCAGAAAGGCCCGAATAGGACCTGCAACATGCGGTCGTGAATTATCCTGCTGAAATGTAGGGTCTCGCAAGGATCGAATGAAGGGTAGAGCCAAGGGTCGTAACACATCTGAAATGTAACGTCCACTGTTCAAAGTGCCGTCAATGCGAACAAGAGGTGACCGAGACATGTAACCAATGGCACCCCCTACCATCACGCCGCGTGATACACCAGTATGGCGATGACGAATACACGCTTCCAGCGTGCGTAAACTGCGATGTCGCCTCACACGGAGGCGACCATCATGATGCTGTTAACAGAACCTAGATACATCCGAAAAAATGACGTTTTGCCATTCGTGCACCCAGGATCGTCGTTGAGTACACCATCACAGGCACTCCTGTCTGTGATGCAGCGTCAAGGGTAACCGCAACCATTATCTTCCCCGCTGATAGTCCATGCTGCTGAAAACGTCGTCGAACTGTTCGTGCAGATGGTTGTTGTCTTGCAAACGTCCCCATCTGTTAACTCAGGGATCGAGACGTGGCTGCACGATTGGTTACACCCATGCGGTTAAGATACCTGTCATCTCGACTGCTAGTGATACGAGGCCGTTGGGATCCAGCACGGCGTTCCGTATTACCCTCCTGAACCCACCGATTTCAATATTTTGCGAACAGTCATTAGATTCGACCAACGCGAGCAGCAATGTCGCGTTACGTAACTCGCAATCGTGATAGGCTACAATCTGACCTTTATGAAAGTCGGAAACTTGATGTTACGCATTTCTCTTCCTTACACGAGGCATCACAACAACGTTTCACAAGGCAACGCCGGTCAACTGCTGTTCGCGTATGAGAAATCGGTTGGAAACTTACCTCATGTCAGCACGTTGTAGGTGTCGCCACCGGCGCCAACCTTGTGTGAATGCTCTGAATAGCTACTTATTTGCATATCACAGCATCTTCTTCCTGTCGGTTAAATTTCGCGTCTGTAGGACATCATCTTCGTGGTGTAGCAATTTTAATGTCCAGTAATGTAATTTATTTCCTATTGTGGACGTATGCACATACAGTGAAGTGCCAAAAAACTGGTATAGGCATGAGTAATCAAATACACAGATTTGTACATAGGCTGAATACGGCGCTGCGGTCGGCAATGCCTGTATAAGACCACAAGCGTCTGGCGCATTTGTTAGATCAGTAAATGTTACTACAACGGCAGGTTATCAACACTTAAGTCAGTTTGTACGCGGTGTTATAGTTGGCGCACGAGCGATGGGACACAGCATCTCCGAGGAAGTGATGAACTGGTGAATATCCCGTGCGACAATTTCACGAGTGTACCGTGAATATCAAATCTCCGATGTCGCCACGGCTGGAAAAAGATACTGCAAGAACGTGACCAACGACGACTGACGAGAGTCGTTGAACATGACAGAAGTGCAACCCTTCCGCAGATTGCTACAAATTTCAGTGTTGGGCCATCAACAAGTGTCAGCGTGCTAACTATTCAACGAAACATCTTCGATGTTGGCTTTCAGAGCCGATGGCCTTCTCGTGTACCCCTGATGACAGGACGACACGTAGCTTTACACCCATTCTCGGGTCGTTAACACTGACATTGTGCTGTTGATGCCTGGAAACACAATGCGTTGTCGGACGAGTCTCGTTTCAAATTTTATCTAGCGGATTGACGTGTACGGGTATGGAGACAACCTCATGAATCCATGGACGCTTCATATCAGCAGGGGACTGGTGGAGGCTCTGTAAAGGTGTGAGACGTGTGGAGATGGAGTGATATGGGACCCCTGGCACGTCTAGATACGATTCTGACAGGAGAGACGTAGGTAAGCATCCTGTCTGATAATCTGCATCCATTCATGTCCATTACGCATTACGACGGACTTGGGCAATTCCAGAAAGACAATGCAACACCCCACACGTCCAGAATTGCTACAGAGTGGCTTAAGGAACACACTTCTATGTTTCAACACATCCGCTGATCACCTTACTCCCCAGGCAGTATCGTTATTGAGCATATCTGGGATGCCTTGCAACGTGCTGTTCAGAAGATATCTCCAGCGCCTCGTATTATTACGGATTTATGGACAGTGCTGCAGGATTCATGGTGTCAGTTTCCTCCAGCACTATTTCAGATATTAGTCGAGTACATGCCACGTCGTTTGGCGGCACTTTTGCATGCTCGCGGGGGCCTTACACGATATTAGGCAGGTGTACCCGTTTCTTTGGTTCTTCAGTGTATATTATTATATGTCGCGCAAGTACCGAATGTGCAGGTTTAATGTCCAATTATCCTTCACACTGACAATTCCCCGATACCTTGTGTAGCCTGTAAGTTGAACGAGAGTAGAACTCTAACTGAGTTCCATATTTCACAATGTCATGCTATATGGTAGGTATATTATGACTGAATGTACTAAATGTGTAATGTATGTTCTTTCGTTTTTGCTGCTAGTAAGCCATACGCAATCATGGATTCCTTTTCAGAATTGCAGACAAGTGATATGCACCACTAAATATATTAACATGAAATGGTTAATGGTTTTAATGAATATCTTACTGCTATAATATTTTCTCTTGTCTCTTTCTAAAATAATTGTATGCCCTTATTGTTTCTCATATCCAGGTTCGGCCAGAAGATGGCTGGTTAGTATGACACTAGTTGCAGGATAGTAAAATAAAAGCTTTTAACCGTTTGGTATGTCTATTCTGCTAGAAAACACTTACAAATCAGCTTAAAATTGACCTCTATTTTATTAAAGCTTTAACTGTAAGTAACCAAACAGCACTACAGGCATAGTTGCCAGCAGTAAAGCATGCCCGACACTTGCTGTGCTCTCTCCTAGGTGCAATACCGGCTCCTTCAGATAGTGTTTCGCGTCAACGTAGTCTTCCACTGACAGTGTTTTTAAATCTTTTGAATCCACCGTGTTTCCTCAAATGCTTATGAATTTCTAACACTAAAAATTTGACAGGCTTTTAGTCGTAATATTTACCTTATATTTAGCCTATTAGGATAATGATGCCGAATACTCATTCCACGGTATCATTCAGAAACACTCTGTAAACCAAAAGTAGCGAAAAACACGATTCTCATTTAGCATTAGCTGTTTGATTCTTTTGTACTATTCAGTACCAATAAACCAATAACGGCCTTTGCGAAGTGAATGATGCGCAAGTTTCACTGACTTATTAAAACTGTCATTTTCATTCTTTCTGTTGTTTGTCACCGCAGCATGGGAAACATCGTTTCAATCTGTCATCGACGTTAATAGTGGAAACAACAGCACACCTTAAAAATACAGTTGGCAGGCGCATACAATTCCTTTTACTACTTTCCACGAATTCTCTATACATTTTGGATATATTTTGTAATCGACTCGATTTAATGTTGAAGGTAGCCGTATTGGCCTGGTTAAAAAAGTTATGCTGATGGTAGTGTTGATTTTGGTATAAGAGAGTTGGTTCTCGTCGCCAGAATTTGTTTAAGTAAAATTCCGAGTCATATGTAATACATTTACCACAATTTTGTCAGCAGTTGTACTATAATGAGGACTGCTTGCGATATCAGCGAGAACGGTGGTAGTTTTATTACCTAGAGTGCGAAAGAAAATACAAATTTGTTTTACTGACCTTTATATTAATAGTTTCTTAAACATGCGCATTCTGTAATAAATTTACTTTTCCGTCTTCATCAGTATAACTTTCATTAATTTAGATTCCTCCACAATCACGAGCCATAACATCACCGGGTGATTCAATCCTGCCTGGTGACGTTGCAGGCACGTAACGTGGTAAGGTGGTGGTGGTTAGTGTTTAACGTCCCGTCGACAACGAGGTCATTAGAGACGGAGCGCAAGCTCGGGTGAGGGAAGGACTGGGAAGGAAATCGGCCGTGCCCTTTCAAAGGGACCATCCCGGCATTTGCCTGAAACGATTTAGGGAAATCACGGAAAACCTAAATCAGGATGGCCGGAGACGGGATTGAACCGTCGTCCTCCCGAATGCGAGTCCAGTAACGTGGTAAGGAAAGTAATACAGTAGAGCAGTGGCTAATAGGGATTCATCCTTTGGAGAAACAGGCCGCCAACGGATATACTCATTGTAATAAGAGACTTCCATAAGGGGAGATGTTACTGCATCACACCTGCGAACGAGTGCCTTGGTAACGGTGAGACAGATCATCGTGATCATGTATTGAAATTAGATGAAAGACGATGAAGTCACCAGTAGGCGAGAAGGTATTGGACGTGTGTAAAGTAGGAAGGACATCGAACAGTCGTACCACTGACGAGAGAGTACAACGCTCGAACGGGCATTAGTGTTTCGGAGCGCTCCGTTCAGTGTACTACTTGAACACGACGCTCCGAAGAACACTACCTCTGCCTGTTTCCGTGCTGATCCAACGACATAGTCAATTCCGATCGCTGTGGGTACAGAATTATTCAGATTGGACCGCAGAACATTGGAAGAGTGTTGCCAGGTAGGATGAAACATGTTTACTCTCACACGAGATCTGTGGTAGAACCTGGATACGTCGTCGAGAAATTATGTGGTTGATTGACACTTGTACTGCGCCCGGGACGCAGGTCGAAGGGGGTAGTATTCTGCTGTGGGTAAGATTCATCTGAGCACCCTTTTCATATGTGGTAGTAACAGAAGATACCTTGATAGCTGTGGACTACGTGACAATTATTGCGGATGCAGCGAATATTCCAGTGAATAAGTGCCATCGTAAGAACAAAAGGAAGATGAAAGAAGGGGTCACCTCGAAGGCCGCTGAGGGCCTGGCTTCGAGCGAGCACTGCCGCCGCTATCAGTAGGCGGACAGTCATCGTCCATTGGTTCTATAGGTTCATCGGCCATCTTGGTAAGATGGCCGGGATGGGGAGCCTCCTCCGCCGGTGAACGGCCAGATGTTCGGCTACCAGCGGTGCGGCCAGGCGAAACGGTGACGGCCTGTGGCGGCAACCGCTGTGTGGCGCAGGAGAAGAAATGCGCCGTGGCGGAGTAGGAGAACTGTGCTTCCTATGAGCCTTCTTGGAAGGTCGTTTGGTGGAAGTACCGGTCGATGGCTGGGAGGTCGAGGTACGTAGGAAGTCTGCACGGGACGGTTCCTTCTTGAAGGCCCGTGCATCTGACTTCTGGGTCTTCGTCTTAGCAGAAGACGATGAAGGGGCTTGCGTCTGTGGGGTGATGGGAGGAAGAGGAGACGTCGACCGCGCGATCTTAGCACTGGCCGAACGGACGACCGTGGTGCTGAAGGTCAGATCGCATGTCTGGGTTGCCACCTCCCTATTAGTCCGAGGAGAGGCGAGGACAGTACTGCATTTCCCCGCTGGGAGCAGCGTGGGCTTCCTACCAGCTAATAGCTTGCGAGCAGCCGAGGTGGACACTTTCTCTTTGACCCGAATTTCTTGGATACAGCGTTCTTCCTTATAGATGGGACAGCCGCGGGAGGACGCTGCATGGTCACCCTGACAGTTCACACAACGAGGAGACGGAGGTGGACAGTCACTCGCATGGGCATCCGTGCCACAAGTGACACATTTAGCCGCATTGGAACAAGACTGGCGAGTGTGATTAAAACGCTGACACTGGTAGCAGCGCGTAGGTGTCGGGACATAGGGGCGAACAGAAATAACCTCGTAGCTCGCTTTGATGCGCGATGGCAGCTTAACACTATCAAAGGTCAAGAAAAGTGTCCGGGTCGGTACAAGGTCATTGTTGACCTTTTCCATGACCCTATGGACAGCCGTCACGCCCTGCTCAGCGAGGAAAGACTGAATCTCCTCGTCAGTCAATCCGTCGAGGGATCTAGTATAGACCACACCACAAGATGAATTCAAAGTTCGGTGAGCCTCCACCCGGACAGGGAACGTGTACAGGAGTGGGGCTCGAAGCAGTTTCTGTGCCTGAAAGGCGCTCTCAGTTTCTAGTAACAATGTACCATTACGCAACCCTGTACAAGACTTAACAGTACCGGCTATGGCATATACGCCCTTCTGGATAACGAAAGGGTTGACAGAGGAAAAATCCTTTCCGTCCTCTGATCGAGAAACGACGAGGAACTGTGGGGCAGGCGGTAGTACTTTTGTCACTGGTGGCTGGTCATGTTTCCGTTTGTGGGCAGAAGTCGAGAGAGAAGAAGAGAAATCCATTGCGGAGGAATCCCCCATGATTGCCAGCGTCTCCGATGGCGCGCTCCTTCCTTATGGGGACCCTCTCAGAGGGCGCTCTCGCCTTAGGTGAATGTTTACACCTTAAGTCACACCTCCCGAGAAACAGACGGAGGGACCAATGGGCATGGTCAGAAGGTATCAGGTCAGGCAATCACCCTCCCTGGGCCTGGCCTTTACCAGGAAGTACGTGCGTGCCTTACTTGTCTACCCAGGGCGGGGAATTACGCGTTACCCCGTCACTGGCTACACGTGCGAACGCGTGGGTCGGCCTTCAGGCGCGCACAGGGAGGAAAGAAGAAGAGGAAAAGGAAGAGAGAGAGGACAGACTGTCTCAAACGCCGAGGCGGAGACCAGAGAAGGCAAGGAGAAGAAGGCAAGGAGAAGAAGGCAAGGAGAAGAAGGCAAGGGAAAGAGTAAGGAAGACAGTGAGATGGAGAAGAACAAAGAAAGGAACCAACCAAAGGAAGGAAGAAACGAGAAGTGAAAAACCAAAACGACCACAAATATAGGTCGTGGAACCGTCCGTCTCCGGACGCAGGCGCTAACTACCCCCTTGAGGGGGATGGACTCCTTTTAGTCGCCTCTTACGACAGACAGGAATACCTCGGGCCTATTCCAACTTCCGGACCCGCAGGGGGGACTTCATTGGATGCCAGCCACACGTTGGTGACAGAAAAATTACACATGACACGTGTTTGAGCGTGATGTGTTCAAAGACTGTTGATTACCGAGCAAAAGGACATTCACATGCAGGCCGGCATGCAGTTAAAGTTCACGTTAAAGGAAGATACGAAGTTTCTTTCAATGCAATAACTGCTGATGACAGCAAAGCTCAGAGTGGAAATCTACATCACCAACCCCCTGAAAAGCAAAAGTGATTGCTTCTGCTGGGAAAGTTATGATCATCTAATTCTTAGATATTAATGGAATTGTTTATAAGCATGTTGTACCTACACACACACATCAGTAACTGGGAAATACTACAGGGATGTCCTGAAAACATTTAAATACATATCAGGCGGAAAAGACCACATTTCCGTAAAGCAAGCTGGATGCTGCACGACGATATTGCGCGGCCGCATATTGTCAATCTTGTTGCTGAATATCTTGCAAAAATCAAAGTGAAGTGCATCCCTCACCCTCCCTACACTTCGTATTTAGCCCCATGTGACTTTTTCTATTCCCTAACATGAAGAAACGCCTATGTGGGACGCATTATCAATCATCAGACGCAGTAGTGAAGGCTGCGGAGGTGATTTTGAAGAACCTCTTCAAAAACGCTTTCCAGCATGTATTTGAAGACTGGCAGGAACGCTGTGAAAAGTGCATCGCATTCATGTGAGACTACTTTCAGAAGGAGCATCAAAATTATGAGGATGAAGAAAGCTTTGTTGGCAAAATCAAAATTATTATCATTCGCTATTGAACAGCCCTCGTATTTGATAGCACAATATATGTGGTCGAGTAGGTCAGTCCAGGATTTCCAGTGTTAAAGGAAACTGTCCGCAGCCAGGAAAAAGCACTATAGAAACACCAACCACTACTGCAATTTCATGCACGTGATGATGGTATTTAAAAGTCTCAAAATCGGTCGTGGTTTAAACCATTATTATTACAACTGAAGCGGATCTCTCGAAATTAATTATCTTGATTCTCAGCATCGGATGTCTACGTACCAAATCTTGTGCGTCTTAAAATGTCTTCGTATCCTTGCTAATTTAGCGATTTCTTAAGCGCAATAGGGGGACCACAACCCAACCGCCTCCTCTGTACGTGCCGGCCGAAGTGGCCGTGCGGTTCTAAGCGCTGTAGTTTGGAACCGCGAGACTGCTACGGTCGCAGGTTCGAATCCTGCCTCGGGCATGGATGTGTGTGATGTCCTTAGGTAAGTTAGGTTTAACTAGTTCTAAGTTCTAGGGGACTAATGACCTCAGAAGTTGAGTCCCATAGTGCTCAGAGCCATTTGAACCATTTTGAACCTCTGTACGTAACTGTTAGCACTACACATGGTGGCAGTTAAGTCTTCAGGAATACGCCAAATCCAAACTGCCACAAGTTCTAGCTTAATTCAGTGCAGCAAATCACTCGTTTTAATTTACTCACTGTCCACTGGCATTGTTCTTTACACCGCCAGGAGTGTCGCTTATGAATGACTACAGGGATGTTAAGCTTATGAGGAGCTGCTCGACGATTGTACCTCATACATCTTAACTTCCTAAACACAATCACTGTGCTATACCATCTGCTGGCAGAGCCTTGGTATTCACACATGATTCCTTCCGCTGATTTCATGCGTTTTTTACAACACCCTACGCTATGCTCTATGGTTCCAGTCTGTCAGTTCGTAAAGTCTGCCAAATATTGGTTTGGATGTGCTTTGGTGACTTTTTTAAGTCACAATCAAATCATGAACAGTCGACTTAAGCAGCTGTACAATGGTCACTGCTGGATTTGATGTTCATATGACATGGAGTGGCTGGTCCATGTTCGAATCACTGATCTCTTCCAACCGACCCATTCTGCAACTACCGCTTGTCTGCTGATACACAATAGCCCCCAGCCCCCCCCCCCCCCCCTAAATACACATCCTTTAATAGTGGCGATCCGCCACTCTTTTCATCGAGTGATCAATTACGCTGTACATGGATGTGCTCGGATACTTTGGATCAGATAGCGTTCTTCCATCATCAGTGGGCTTCAGAGCTGCCTGCTCTATGCAGTATTCAGGTAAGTCATTTAGTAACGTTTCTAATGGTACGAAATAACGTCCGTGTCATAGCTGTTCCAATAGATCGCTGGAAGATTAAACCCTCATCCTAGAATGATAGTACTATTGGAAAACGTGTGTAATTGCGAACTGAGGCTTCCTCAAAACTTTTCAGTTGCATCTGTCGGTGTGTGTAACATGTTCTATAAAAGATGTAACTATTAAGTTTATGGTCGCCCTCGATACTGAGTCTTGCCCAAATATTACTGAATGCAGCTTCCATTTCTACTTCATTCTACATGCGTTTTTTGTCACCTACAAAAAATAAACCTTCTTGATATACCAGTAGTGAATCCTTTCTAAACTAGCTTAAATTTTACCAGTAATCTCGCTGCTTTCAATTTCGAGCTGTAACCAGCTTTTTGTATTTGTATAATACAAGGTGTATCAGAAGCATCATCCAATTTAGCACATCTATATTTCTGAAACTAATAAACATATACAATGAATTTGGTTTTTTGATGAACGGCAAACTCAACAAGTTCTTTTTCATACCTTTTCATGGATGTTCAATATGCCCCCCTCGAGATGCACGCCATAATTAAATCAATGCGGTACTGAAATAGTTCGCACATTACAGCGGGTATGTCTTGCGATACAGCTTCCACAGCTGCTGTTAACCGCTGTCTCAGTTTATTCATTGTTGTTGATAACGGAGGAACATAAACAGAATCTTATATAAGCCCCCACAAGAAATAATCACATTCAATAAAGTCCGGTGACCTTGGAGGCCAGTAATGTAAGGCTAAATGATTTGGTCCTGTGAGACAGATCCATAGTTCAGTAATCCTATGATTTAAAAATTCCCGTACTTCCAGATACCAGCCGGCCGGTGTGGCCGTGCGGTTGTAGGTGCTTCAGTCTGGAACCGCGTGACCGCTATGGTCGCAGGTTCGAATCCTGCCTCGGGCATGGATGTGTGTAATGTCCTTAGGTTAGTTAGGTTTAATTAGTTCTAAGTTCTAGGCGACTGATGACCTCAGAAGTTAAGTCGCATAGTGCTCAGAGCCATTTGAACAATTTGAACCAGATACCAGTGTGGTGGTGTCCCATCCTGTTGGTAAATGATCTCGTTCGAATCAGTCTACATTGTGGGAAAAGAACGTTCTCAAGTATATTGAGGTATGTGCTGATATGCTTCCAGCAGCAGTGATCTCGGCAAGGAAAAATGGACCATACACCTGATCTCAAACAACACAATAGTTACGATTTTTTAAATTTAGATGGTTCTTTGTCATACACCTTGTATTAATGAGCTCCACTGCTCCTTATGAACACTTCAACCCGTGGCACTTCGTTACGAATGCTTCAGCAGTTGATCAGTAGGATTTCAATAATCTCGCCTATGGAGGGAATTGCTTTGCTTCTGACACTGCTATTGTTATCTGGACAGGATGGAGAATCGCCCGATCTAAAATCACTTGTTAGTAACCCGCACAGATACAATACTAGGATAGTAGCCACTGACGTGCTGTGCACTGTGAACCATTTATAACGGATCCTACCATTCTCACAACTATGACGCAAGTATAGGAAGTCAAAGTTGAGTTTACCATGGAAAGTTCGAAGTCTCTGGTTCAAGCCTTCCACTCGATTAAGAACCAGGGGCTCACGTTATGTTCTAGGAACAATGAGTCAAACCCTAAGTATCGTTCGAACTGCGTGAGAAAGTTTTATCTTCTTAGTCATTACTGCTAGTCGCTGGAATATTCCCACTGTGACCTCAGAAATCTATCGACAAGCATAATTTGTTCGAACGTGTTCCAAAGTCTGCATTTTGTTAAACCCTGTTCCCGCAGTGGCTGCCTGGGCATGTTTTATCAGGACCCACAAACATACACACAGATTGCACCCTGGAGTTATTTCCCACACTTGCTGGGATTTCCCTAAGAGGTACAATAGTTCGCCATATATTTGAAGTGCTGAAGATTAATACAAATCTACTCTTCTACTTAGGCTATTCCTGCGACAGACACGACAGGTTTCCCAAAGGGTAAAGTGAGCACACTAACTCAGTTTCAATATCAGTGGAAGGCAGCGTCTGGAAGTTTTTGGTTGGGGGAATGGGTATAACGTCGTGAGTTCTCCCTAGTCACTGTCTTTGCTCTACAGGTCGTCTACTCCGAGACGTGACATATCACTAACTCTCAAGTGGCCGTACAATGGGAGAGACTGTAGTTCCTGTAGAAGTGACAGTATCCGTAGGATAGGAGAATACTGGCGGTACCTCTCGTGTCTATGTTACATAACTCTCGGCAGCTCTCCCGACACACCTGGCTGCACATTCATCAAGTTGTCTGACAGTGATCAGCGAGATTTCGAGCTTCTTACACACATCAACTACCTCACCCATTCCTCACCACACTGGTATGTGGAAGTACGGGAATTTATAAATCACAGGATTACTGAACGATGGATCTGTCTCACTGCACCAAATCATTTAGCCTTACATTACTGGCCTCCAAGGTCACTGGACCTGATTGAATGTGATTATTTCTTTTGGGGGCTTATAAAAGATTCTGTTTATGTTCCTCCGTTATCAACAACAATGAATAAACTGAGACAGCGCTTAACAGCAGCTGTGAAAGCTGTAAAGCAAGACATGCTCGCTGCAGTGTGCGAACTATTTCAGTACCGCATTGACTTAATTACGCCGTGCATCTCAAGGGGGGCATATTGAACCCTATGAAAAGGTATGAAAAAGAAGTTGTTGAGTTTGCCGTTCATCAAATTCATTGGATATGTTTATTAGTTTCACAAATATAGATGTACCTCATTGGATGATATTTCTGATACACCTTGTATTACACACAAAAAGCTGGTTAGAGCCCGAAATTGAAAGCAGCGAGATTACTGGGAAAATTTAAGCTAGTGCTGCCACAGAAACGTGAGTAGTTACCTTGGCAGGGAGTGGTCAGATAATTTGAATCCTGGGGAGATCCCAAATCGTTATTAAAACTAATGAAGTCGAGATATCCTAGGAAACTAAAGAAATAGTTACATATAAATTAAAGTGCACTAAGAAAGCATTTATGTATACCTTCATGTAGCTTCTACACTCCTTAGCAATATTCAGGTAGTCCCAGTCTTCAGGACTCCTCGCTCGATTAATAAACTAAAATTTACAGGGTGCCCCAGAAATATTGCGACATACTTTGCTTGATTGTAAAGGGTGTCTCGAGTAACAAATCGAGGATAGGAACGAGTGTCGAGAAAACTAATGCAATGACGATACAGAGCGACGAAGTTACAGGTGTCAGCGTCTGCCGCCAGACCACCCCTTCGGCAGTAAACGTGACTTTATATGCCGACGGACAACATGCAGAAGTTCTCGGAATGATGTTTGTTATTCATTGATCACGACTGATTGCCACGGTCTCCAGTGGAGGAAGAGGAGGAGGAGGAACAAGTTGCCGAGTTGACAAGGCTTGTCTCCTACGGATCCGATGCTCTCTTGCCTTTGTGGATGACATGGGTTCCCATCTGCAGTTATTTCTCTTTTGGATGCCGAAGAAAATTGGAGACCATGGAGGTTTCCAGGAGAATGCTAAACTGCAGGTGGAAACCAGTGTCCGAAAGCATTTACAGAGGCAACGTAGGTAAGAATTCTTAGATTCGTAGGGAAAAAGGCTTTTATAAGCGGAAGCTAGCTCCTACCTCTCCACTGGCGATGATAGCAATTAGTCGCAATCACTGAATAACAGACAACAGTGCGAGACGTTCTGCTTATGGGCCGTCAGAGTACAAAGTGACGTCTGCTGCCGAAGAGGTGGCCTAATGGCAAGTGCCGGGACTAATATATCGTCATTGTATAGCTTCATTGGATGATACCCTGCATATTTTCAGAGGTGATTGTATAGACCAAACGAGGGATGTATGCCCAGCAGCATTGACTCAAATCCGTACCTTAAGAGCTACGAGCAGTTTTTTGTTATCTTCGCTACTGTAAAACACATCTCTTCTACTGTACGCTCTTTGCAATTACGAATGTTTCACAGAGGGCAGCAAGCAAATTAGCACAGTTTCTCTATTATTGGCCATAATTACAATTGGTTGAAATGGCTCTAAGCACTATTGGACTTAACATCTGAAGTCATCAGTCCCCTAGAACTTAGAACTACTTAAACCTAACTAACCTAAGGATATCAAATACACCCATGGCCGAGGCAGGATTCGAACCTGCGACCGTAGCGGCCGCGCGGCTCCAGGCTGTAGCGCCTAGAACCGCTCGGCCACTCTGGCCGGCGTTTCAAAAGGTTCTGATGCAGAAACCATTAGCAAGATATACACCCACTTCACGCGGACAGGCAGTATGGCTGGGGATCTAGTGAGTAATGTGGGCCCCGGGCTTTCAGAAATTATTCAGAAAAATATAGGTGCGATATGTCGATGTGGGCACTTCGTGCTGTATTGCCGTTGGGCACTTAGCTTCGGCCACAGCGCCGTCTCCTGGCCTCTCGCGCAGCTGGGAGGAGTTTCTGCGGGTTGCAAGGGGCAGTGAGCAGCGGACGCTGCCTTATTCAGGGCGGCCATGGGCGTTAACTATGCTCGGGTTGCCGGCGGGACAACTATAGCCGGAGTGGGTTTCTTGTGCGGCCGAGTCGCTTGGGCTGTGCCGTGGACCCGTCTGTTTCCTTGGAGATTGGAAATTTCCTTTTTATTTTGTTTCTCTTTCTTTACTTTTTAATGTTACGTTATAACCAGCTGGAAAGGTTGTTTCTAAATTCTAATCTTATTTACATACAGGCAGTGTGTGTAACTATGTATGCCGGCCGGTGTGGCCGAGCGGTTCTAGGCGCTTCAGTCTGGAACCGCGCGACCGCTACGGTCACAGGTTCGAATCCTGCCACGGGCATGGATGTGTGTGATGTCCTTAAGTTACTTAGGCTTAAGCAGTTCTAAGTTCTAGGGGAGCGATATCCTCAGATGTTAAGTTCCATAGTGCCCAGAGCCATTTGAACCATTTTTGTAACTATGTATGCCGCTGACTTAGCATGTTTTCCTGGTACTTCATTCCATTCCACAGCCACTAGCGCTGCACCCGGCGCTGTATTAACCCAAGAAGGCGCGTCACCAAGGAAATCTGACCAAAGAATTGAACCGTTCTACTTAGCAGAAAATAGTGAGACAGAGCCAACATAATCTGAAGCCAACAGTACGAGCTCTGCGACGCAGGCCCGACTTCGCGAAGCCGATTATCATAATGGTTGTAATGGTTGATGACGACGGCTTTGATGTTGGCTGCATCTTGTTCACAGATAAAGAACACTTACACCTGAACTGAGTTGTAAAGATACAAAACTGGTGGTTTTAGATTCCGAAAATCCCAAACTGCGTAAACCGAATGGTTCATGAAAGTTGGGGCCTGACAATGGCACAGGTGTTTTGATTTCTTGATGAACACGTCGGAAATAGAGTTATTGAATTGGATTACTACAAATTTACTGGCGCAAAGATCGATTTTTCTCCATATTAGCCCAAATTTATTCCCTGCAAATATTTTTTGTCGATTGCATTAAAGGATACAAACTACTGGAACCATCCCACTATGTTGGACGAGGTGGAATCGGCGACGTGTTTGGCATTTGAATCCACATCCATTCAGATATTACAGAATGTGTTGACAAATTTCATTGGTCGTACGTGCCTCCTCCATTCTACGAGTGGTGGACATTTTCAAAAGAACGTACTGTGACTGTGAAGACTGCTTGAGGATGTTTAATTTAATTATGAACGCTGATACTGTACGAGTTTAGTTTTTCTAATAATTCGAAACTTCTGTGGAACTTCCGCACAAAATTTTTACAGTTTTCACAATAACAGACTACTTATTGCACTTGTCTGTCGATCTTAGTTGTCTCGTTATTTAAATTTGAAATCAGGGCTTCCTCTGCTGGACACCATTCCGCTTAGGTATGAAATATTTTTGCAGGATCCCATTAACCAAAGAACGGTTTTCAAACTACTGATAAGGCTTATTAGAATAACGACTTTAAACAGTAACTGCACTTCCTATAAAGATTTACTTAAAAGACTGGCATTTCTAACTGCGTCACGTGAGTACCTCTACTAGCCTGTTACGCACTTCAAGGAGATCCTCAGCAGTACATCCCAGATAAAAGCATTCCTGATCATGGTACAAGAGAAAAAAAAAGTCATGCATAACAGAGTGTACACGATGGTAAAAATCGTCGTTATTTAATAACTGTTATTCTGCAGTAAATTACCGGAGTTTAATGACTATTGCTGTAAAATATTATACCAGGTTACCACCCTTCGATTCTCTTGATCTCATCATCTCTTTCTCAGCAGGGCCAATAGGACAGCTTAAAGAATTTCGAATTAAGGTCCCAGTGTCAGGTGAAACAGACAGAGGAAAAGGAGTGCAGGGGGGGGGGGGGTGGTGTGTGTGTGTGTGTGTGTGTGTGTGTGTGTGTGTGTGTGTGTGTGTGTGTGTGTGTGTATGATGTTACCCATGTTGTGACACAAATGACACAAATGACTCGCGTAGAAGTATTATTTTGATACGATAGTATTTCAGAAAACGAAACTTGGTTAGCGTTTCAAAAAGACATTTCTTCTCGGTCGCTTTCTTGTCTGTCTGTCTCTCCCATACAAATTTTGCAACCCATTTGAAATTAATTTCCTGATGCGCTAGAGACTTGAAATTTTAAACGTGGCTCAGTTGAAGAGGATAATGCAATATCAACTCGGTTTCTTGTGCGTCTGTCAGATTGGAGAGAGGGTGACAAACTTAGATAATGCCTGTCATCTCAGCAGTTCTGCAGGACTGACGTGTTGAGTAGGAGGTATCAAAATGCATCTCAGACAGTATGTGAGTTGACGTGCACGGCTGAGCAGAGAGAGGAGGAGTGGAAGAAGGACAAGGTCAGAAAAAGTTGGAGGATCGGACGATGAGATGTGTACAGCATATGTGATATACATGTTCATGGGTAAGGCTCTGATTAAATAAAAAATATTATACTTTTGAGAAATTTCGCACCAACAAGACTAAAATGCAGAAATACAATTATGTCAATAAAAACAAAAATTTTAAGTTGTAGACCCCACACAAATTGTCCTGAAAATATGTGCTTATGAATTTGTAACAACTATTACGATACTTGTAACATTTACAACAAAATCCCGGGGTACTCGCAGCAGGTAACATATAGGAGGTGAATTATTCATAAATGTATCGATTACTGCAAGTGCTCCACGTTTTCCGTTACAAATCTTACTAACATCTGTCGCAGATATTATAAATTCGTACATGGTATAGGGGTAGCGTCTTTAATTCATTATCAAAACGTCTTCAGTCCCGGGTTCGGATCCAGCCGCAGCTAAATTTTGGTTTATAGTCAGCACTGATGGCCGAGGAACTCCGGCATAGGTCACCCCTCATTCTGCCAACGGCCTTGTCAAATAGGGTGGAGTAGCGAACAGAGGTTCAGGGCACTCTCTTGTCCTTGGGTTGGGATACTGCCCTAAAGACAGAAGAATCAGCAGTGAGCAACGGCATGAGGATACCGAAGGCAATGGAAACCACTGCATTAAAGACACGCAACGTGTATACACAGGACATGTGGCCTGTAATTGAAGAAGTGTCCTGGTGATCTCTCCATTGGCGAAAGATTCCGGAATAGTCCCCCATTCGGATCTCCGGGAGGGGACTGCCAAGGGGGAGGTTAACATGAGAAAAAGACTGAATAATCAACGGAAAGATAAAGTTCTACGAAATGGAGGGTGGAATGTCAGAATCTTGAACGTGGTAGGGAAACTAGAAAATCTGATAAGGGAAATGCAAAGCCGCAATCTAGATATAGCAAGGGTCAGTGAAGTGAAATGGATAGACAACAAGGATTTCTGGTCAGATGAGTATATGGTAACATTAACAGCTGCAGAAAATGGTAAAACGAGAGTATACATGCAACCGTCGCAAGTTAAAGATGAAGAAATAGTGAAAGAGTATGAGGATTTTGAAGGGGAAATACAGTATGTAAAGGGGTATGAAAATCTAATAGTGTTGGGAGACTGGGACGCAGTTGTAGGGGAAGGAGTAGAAGAAAAGGTTACAGGAGCATACTGGCTTGTGGAAAGGAACGAGAGAGGAGCAATACTAATTGAGTTCTGTAACATGTTTCAGCTAGTAATCGCGAAAACTCTGTTAAAGAATCACAAGAGGCGTACGTATACTTAGAAAAGACCGGATGATACGGGAAGATTTCAGTCAGATCACATCATGGTCAGACAGATTCCGAAATCAGATACTAGATTGTAAGACGTAACCAGGAGCAGATACAGACTCAGATTACAACATATAGGTGATAAAGAGTAGGTTGAAGCTTAAGACATTGGTCGGGAGAATAAAAACACAAAGAAGTGGAGTACAGAAGTACTAAAGAATGACGAGATACGCTTGTAGTTCTCGAAGGCTATAGATCTAGCAATAAGGAATAGCTCCGTAGGCAGTATAGTTGAAGAAAAATGGTCGTCTCTAAAATGGGCCTTCACAGATGTTGGGAAGGTGATCATGGGTATGAAGAAGGCAACTGCGAAGAAACTATGGGTAACAGAAGAAATATGTCAATTGATCGATGAAAGGAGGAAGTACAGAAATGTTCCGGGAAACTCAGGAAGAGAGAAATACAAGTCGCTGAGGAATGAAATCAATAGAAAGTACAGGGAAGCTAAGACGAAGTTGCTGCAAGAAAAATGTGAAGACATCGGTGACATTAAAAGCAAGGGTGATAACATTAATAGTGCAACGGGAATTCCACTGTTCAGTTCAGAGGAGAGAGCGGATTGGTGGAAGGAATACATGGAAAGCCTCTATGAAGGGGGAGATTTGTCTGATGTGATAGTACAAGAAACAGCAGTCCATTTAGAAGAGATAGTGGGTCCTGTACTAGAATCACAATTTAACAGAGCTTTGGAGGACTTAAGATCAAATAAACATGTAGGGATAGATAAAATTCCATCAGAATTTCTAAAATCATTGGGGGAAGTGGCAACAAAACGACGATTCACGTTGGTGTGCAGAATGTATGAGTCTTGCGACATCCCATCTGACTTTCGGAAAATCATCATCCACACAATTCCGAAGACAGCAAGAGCTGACTAGTGCGAGAATTACCAGACAATCACCTTAACAGCTCATGCATCCAAGTTACTGACAAGAATAATACACAGAAGAATGGTAAAGAAAACTGAGGATGCGATAAATAACGATCAGTTTGGCTTTAGGAAAGGGAGAGACGCAAGACAGGCAATTCTGACGTTGCGATTAATAATGGAAGCAAGACTAAAGAAAAATCACGATACGTTCATAGGATCTGGATCTGTCGATCTGGAAAAAGCTTTCGACAATGTAAAATGGTGCAAGGTGTTCGAAATTCTGATGAAAGCTATAGGTAGAGACGGGTCACATACAATATGTACAACAGCCAAGAGCAAATAGTAAGAGGGGACGACCAAGAACGAAGTGCTTCTATTACAAAGGGTGTAAGACAAGGATGTAGCTTTTGGCCTTCACTGTTCGATCTGCACATCGAGGAAGCAGTGATGGAAATAAAAGAAAGGTTCAGGAGTGGAACTAAAATTCAAGGTGAAAGAATACCAATGATACGATCCGCTGATGACATTTCTATCCTGAGTGGAAGTGAAGAAGAATTAAGTGATCTGCTGAGAGGAATGGACAGTTTAACGAGAAGAGAGCATGGATTGAGAGTAAATCGAAGAAAGACAGAGGCAATGGGAAGTAGCAGAAATGAGAAAAGCGAGAACTTAACATCAGGACTGATGGTCACGAAGTAGACGAAGTTAAGGAAGTCTGCTACCTTGGCAGTAAAATAACCAACAATGGACGGAACAAGGAGGATTTTAAAAGCTGACTAGCAATGGCGAAAAGGGCATTCCTGGCCAAGAGAAGTCCACTAGTATCAAGTATCAGCCTTAATTTGAGGAAGAAGTTTTAGAGATTGTACGTCTGGAGTACATCATTGTAAGGTAGTGAAACATGGACTGTGGTAAAACCGGAACAGGAGGGAATCGAAGCATCTGAGTTGTGGTGTTACAGACGAATGTTGAAAATTAGGTGGACTGATAAGGTAAGGGATGAGGAGGTTCTGCGTAGAATCGGAAAGGATTATGTGGAAATCACTGATAAGAAGAAGGGACAGGATGACAAGACATCTGTTTAGACATGAGGGAATGACTTCCATGGTACTAGAGGAAGCTGTATAAGGCGAAAACTGTAGAGGATGACAGAGATTGGAATACATGCAGCAATTAATTGCTGACGTAAGTTGCAAGTGCTCCTCTGGGATGAAGAGGTTAGCACAGGAGAGGAATTCGTGGAGGACCGAATCAAACGAGTCAGAAGAATGATGAAGGAAAAAAAGTAAAAATTTTAGGCCGACCTGTACAGAGTTAGGTATCTGTATCGGTCAAGGAGAAATTATTTTCTCCTTTTTAGTATGATTTAGAGACGTATTATATTAAACATTAACTCACATTTAAATTATTATTTCAATTATTACGACATACCTGAAATTATTTCGTAAATCATTCAAGAATTAATACGAAGTAACTAAGGAATATTGTTACAATACGCGTCTCAATACTCACTTAACAAGATTTCGTGAGAAATACGGTTGTCTTTCATCCGGTGATCGTCGTATGGGTTGTAGCGACCAGTTAAGAAACCTAATCGTGCTTTTGAGTTAGTTAGCTGTTATAAAGTCGCATAAGAAATGACCACTCTTAACGTTGTTTCATTAGCCTAGAATTTGTCTCCCTAGAGTATTGCATACCATTCATTTTGCGCAAGTGCTGCATTTTCTCACAACACTTCATTTCGCCATGCCTAATACCGATTTTACGTGACTGCCCCAAAATAATTAAGCGTTTTCACGTGCTCAAGATTAATACCACTAATATTATAGCATAATACCATTCACCATTTCTCTGTTAAATGAATGTTCCTCTTTTCATTCACATTTAAATGGAACTACAATTCATTACACGGCGGGGTAATTTGTCCGAATGGTTCTGAAATTCCTTACGATACATTCCTGCACACAACAGGATCTTCAGTGAACAACTTGATGGTGCTGCTGCTCTTTACAAATGTACGTAATATATAATAGACTGTGTAGACTGTTACACATCCTGTATTGTTTTCTATTAGCCACATTCTAATCGTAGCAATCACAATATCGAACAGATTCCATATTAAAGTAACCTGAGAGCTCTAATCGTCTGTCGAATGTAACTCACATAACAAGGGAGGAAAAAGTGACAACTTGGCTTGCTGAAAATGATATGAATTGGCCAAACCTTACTAAATGTGAACATAGATCTATTGTGCCTGTCCCTCTTTTAAAAATGATTTAGTGTATCATTATGCATCGTTACTTGTTGTGCCAGCTGTCGATGATAAATGTTGCATTAAATCAGCGGAATAAAACATTTTCCTGTTTCTTTATTAGAAGTAACTTATTACATCCACTGCAATTTTTTGTTTGTGCTATGAACGGCGTTAACGCAGTTCTGCAATAAAATATTTAATACTTGGCTGAAATACAATACCATTTACAATATTTTTGAATGCTTGCATACCATGGAAACCTTAGAGTTCTTCAACACTAATTAAGAGATAATAGTAATATTATTCTTCGAGAGAGATGTATTTTCAATGAAGGAATACGAGAAACAAAGTAATTTTGTTACGAAGAACGTAATGTTCAAATTCATTTTTATCGTATGGATGTACAAAGTGTAACAATGAGGATGTGTTTGAATTGGAATTCATGTGGCTTTTAAGTCGCATTTTAATTTGTAGCATATGTTTTCGCTAATGACTCATTAAAGAATTACAAAGGACTACCTGTAATCTTATATTGTTCAAAGTGCTGTATTACAGTGCAGAATACACGTAGAATAGTCGTATTCACTGTTAGACATCATCAAGACAATTTATAAATTGCTCCAAGTTCACTCCTTTTACTTTTCTGCATTATCTAGAGGTGAATAATGATACAAAAAGATGCATTTATATGATACTGATGCATATTTCAGTTGACAGGAGGTAAAATTTTCCACACGTTAACACCAAATATATCCTAAATAATAGCCGTAACAACACTGCCTGGTGTGGAAGATGGTTGCCGCCTTTATAACACTATGTGGGCAGTAGTAATAGATAAGAACTTGTTGGGATTGCTTACCCGTGTCATTAATAGTACTAAAATTAGCACAAATTTATCAAAATAACTTTCGTTTGAAATGGTAGGTAAACGGAACCTTTTTCATGTAACATTTACTTCATTGACCTTCCTGGATGACATATCTTTACGAGCTTAGTGTTATTCAGCGGAATGTCCATAGTTAAAGGCAGTCGTTTGTAACAAAGTTAGAATATATATTCAAGCGAGCGAATATATTAAGTACTTCTAGCAGCACTAACAGAAATCGCAAAGCCATTTAGTTTAAGAATTCATTTGTTGTATCCATTTATTCCATATGTCAAGGTGATGGATTTCTCGCCCCCTGTTAGTTATTTACTGAATTTACATTAAAATGTGCATAGCACATGAGAAGAAGGTAATAATAATAATAATAATAATAATAATAATAATAATGATAATAATAACATCAACAGATATGAAGAAAGTAAATTGGAAAAAGAAAACACTACATGGCAAGCGCCCGTATCATCTAACACAGCAACACATCGATCAAGATCAAGATGCATCCAACACATGGCTATGAAAAGGCAATATATACAGTGAGATGGAAGGATTCATAATTGCAATATGGGATCAAACAATAAACACCAGATATTACAGCAAGCATATTATTAAAGATCCCAATACCACAACAGATAAATGCAGACTTTGCAAACAACAAATAGAAACAGTAGATCACATCACAAGTGGATGTACAATACTAGCAACTTCAGAATACCCCAGAAGACATGACCATGTAGCAAAAATAATACATCAACAGCTTGCCACACACATAAACTAATAAAACAACACGTTCCCACATACAAGTATGCACAACAAAATGTACTGGAGAATGATGAATACAAATTATACGGGAACAGAACCATTTTAACTGATAAAACACCTGACATCATACTCACGAATAAAATGAAGAAATTAAAACAACTGATCGAAATATCCATACCCAATACAACAAATATAAAGAAGAAAACAGGAGAAGAAATTGAAAAATACATCCAACTAGCTGAGGAAGTCAAGCACATGTGGCATCAGGATGATTTTGACATTTTACCAAATATACTATCAACTACAGGAGTCATACCACACAATATCCACCATTACATCAATACAATACAGCTACATCCAAACTTTGTATATACAATTACAGAAATCCGTAATTATTGATACATGTTCTATTACCCTATGCCCGCCCACAATGGTAACAACACTGCTAGCCAACTGGAAAATGATTTAAATCCAAATAGAGGTGTTTTGCAGGATATGCTTCCTGCAACCACCCTAGAAGGAAAACAAAGACAGAGGATGAGATGGTCAGATGAAGTTAATCGACACCTCATGTTCTGTTATTACCAAGCAACAAACCTAGGAACCAACACAACTGGATACAGATCACAAGTATACACAACATTTATTACCAGATACCCGGAATTAAAATTTTTAACAGAACAACGACTAGCTGATCAGATCCGTGTAATAATCAAAAATAACAGGATACCCCAGTCAGAATTAGAAAACATCAAACAACAAGTACAACAAATACTGGAACAAAATAATGTGCAATCAGAAGAAGAAGATAATACAGTAATGGACTCAAACATCCCAGAGCAAACAAACAAAGACCAACACGCATCAATTAAACAATCAGACGAAAACGAAATCTTAAGACAGCCACCAGAACAAGCACAAATAGAACACGAAGAGACACACGTGTTAGATATAGAAGAGAAATTTCAGCTGACATATATAGAATACAAAGACACAAATACAGACATCAGGCCATTCTTGCATAGACCGCCAAATAACCCACAAGTCGAAACAACAATAAAAACTATCAACACAATCATACACAACAAAATAAAAGAAAATACAACTATGGAAGAGTTACAACTACTGGTTTATATAGGAGCACTCACTACACTAAATATACACACTAGGCAGAGATCAGAACAAACCAACACACAGAAGAAACCCACAAAACCAGCATGGCAACACAGGCTACAGATCAGAATAGAAAAACTGAGAAAAGACATCGGACAGCTAACACAATTTATAAGAAATGAAATATCAGACAAAAAACGAAGAAGGTTAGGTAAAATCTCACAACAAGAAGCAATAGAGAAATTAGATGAAAAGAAGCAGAAATTACAAGCATTGGCCAAACGACTTAGAAGATACAAGAAAAGTGAAAATAGAAGGAAACAAAACCAAACATTCAACACAAACCAAAAGAGATTTTACCAAACAATAGATAACACACACATTAAAACAGACAATCCACCAAACATAACAGACATGGAACACTTCTGGAGCAACATATGGTCAAACCTGGTACAACATAACAGGCATGCACGGTGGACACAAGCAGAAACAGACACATACAAGATGATACCACAAATGCCTGAAGTGATAATTTTGCAACATGAAGTCACCCGAGCAATTAATTCTACAAACAATTGGGAATCCCCTGGAAATGATAAAATAGCAAATTACTGGCTAAAGAAGTTCACCTCAACACATTCACATCTAACTAAATTATTTAACAGTTACATTGCACACCCACACACATTCCCTGATACACTTGCACATGGAATAACCTATCTGAAACCTAAAGATCAAGCAGACACAGCAAACCCAGCTAAATATCGCCCCATAACATGCCTACCAACAATCTACAAAATATTAACTTCAGTCATTACACAGAAACTAATGACACATACAACACAGAACAAAATTATAAATCAAGAACAAAATGGCTGCTGCAAAGGAGCACGAGGATGTAAAGAGCAATTGATAATAGATACAGAGGTGACATATCAAGCTAAAACTAAACAAAGGTCGCTACACTACGCATACATTGATTACCAAAAAGCGTTTGATAGTGTACCTCACTAATGGTACCTACGGATATTGGAAATATACAAAGTAGATCCTAAATTGATACAGTTCCTAAACATAGTAATGAAAAACTGGAAAACCACACTCAATATTCAAACAAATTCAGATAACATCAAATCACAGCCAATACAGATTAAGCGTGGAATATACCAAGGAGACTCATTAAGTCCTATCTGGATCTGTCTTGCTCTGAACCCACTATCCAACATGCTAAATAATACAAATTATGGATATAATATTACTGGAACATACCCACACAAAATCACACATTTGCTATATATGGATGATCTAAAACTACTGGCAGCAACCAATCAACAACTCAACCAATTACTAAAGATAACAGAAGTATTCAGCAATGATATAAATATGGCTTTTGGAACAGACATATGTAAGAAAAATTGCATAGTCAAGGGAAAACACACTGAACAAGAAGATTACATATTGAATAACCACAGTGACTCCATAGAAGCGATGGCAAAAACAGATGCCTATAAATATCTAGGATACAGACAAAAAATAGGAATAGATAATACAAATATTAAAGAAGAACTAAAAGAAAAATATAGACAAAGACTAACAAAAATACTGAAAACAGAATTGACAGCAAGAAACAAGACAAAAGCTATAAATACTTATGCTATACCAGTATTGACCTACTCATTTGGAGTAGTGAAATGGAGTGACACAGACCTAGAAGCACTCAATACACTTACACGATCACAATGCCACAAATATAGAATACATCACATACATTCAGCAACAGAAAGATTCACATTAAGCAGAAAGGAAGGTGGAAGGGGATTTATAGATATAAAAAACCTACATTATGGACAGGTAGACAATTTAAGAAAATTCTTTCTAGAACGAGCAGAAACTAGCAAAATACACAAAGCAATCACTCATATAAATACATCGGCTACACCACTGCAATTTCATAACCACCTTTACAACCCTTTAGATCATGTAACATCAGCAGATACGAAGAAAGTAAATTGGAAAAAGAAAACACTACATGGCAAGCACCTGTATCATCTAACACAGCCACACATCAATCAAGACGCATCCAACACATGGCTAAGAAAAGGCAATATATACAGTGAGATGGAAGGATTGATGATTGCAATACAGGATCAAACAATAAACACCAGATATTACAGCAAGCATATTATTAAAGATCCCAATACCACAACAGATAAATGCAGACTTTGCAAACAACAAATAGAAACAGTAGATCACATAACAAGCGGATGTACAATACTAGCAAATACAGAATACCCCAGAAGACATGACAATGTAGCAAAAATAATACATCAACAACTCGCCATACAACATGAACTAATAAAACAACACGTTCCCACATACAAGTATGCACCACAAAATGTACTGGAGAATGATGAATACAAATTATACTGGAACAGAACCATTATAACAGATAAAACAACACCACATAACAAGTCTGACATCATACTCACCAATAAAAAGAAGAAATTAACACAACTAATCGAAATATCCATACCCAATACAACAAATATACAAAAGAAAACAGGAGAAAAAATTGAAAAATACATCCAACTGGCTGAGGAAGTCAAGGACATGTGGCATCAGAATAAAGTTGACATCATACCAATCATACTATCAACTACAGGAGTCATACCACACAATATCCACCATTACATCAATACAATACAGCTACATCCAAACTTATATATACAATTACAGAAATCCGTAATTATTGATACATGTTCAATTACCCGAAAGTTCCTAAATGCAATATAACATATACCGTACAGTTAAAAGGAAGTGACGCTTCATCAAGGTCCGCGTCACGTCCCATTTTTAACCAGACTTAACGTGTGAGAAAGTAAAGAAATAATAATAATAATGCCAGATATGTATGGTATTTCTTAGATAATCTTACATATTTTCGTCGAATATGAGCAATGCCATCTAACAGCAATGTGCGCAGTAATACAGCAGGAATCAAATACGGAGAATGGTCATGGGAAGAGTAAGAGTAGAGTTAGATGTGATGCGGAAAAAGAAACTGATGTAGACGGCGAAGATGAAAGTACGGAAACTATTGCCAATATGACAGCTAATTCACTGTTGTAAAGTAGGTAAACGGCTTCGATATTCTGAGAGGGAATCTATGCCAATGTTAAGAGATAAAACATTGTAACCCTGCTTGAATGGAAGGTGTTTTGGGTTAAACATAGAATACTTCACGGCCAGTTCTGCACTAATAAGAAACTGGACAAATGCATAAGGACATGGAGATAGGGTTCATATCATGCAGAGGTATAGCATCGATGCTGGACTATATCCCATCTCTGAATGGCTGTTGTGGAACGAAGCGAAGTACTTGACAACGTAGTACGGAGATGAAGGACACTAGCGACGCAGAAACCAGAGTATAAAACAGCGGGTGAATATTATGTCATCTAATACGTCGCATCCATCAAGAATAGAAATGTTTCATGTGGCTCTACAACCGAATGTTACGTGGATGTACACTGAAGCACCAAAGAAACTGGTAAAGGCATACGTATTCAAATACAGACATACGCAAAAATGCAGAATACGGCGCTGCGGTCGGCAAAGCTTATGCAAAACAGCAAGTTTTGGCGCAGTTGTTAGCTCGGTTACTGCTGATACAATGGCAGGATATCAAGATTTAAGTGAGTTTGAACGTGGTGTTATAGTCGGCTCAAGAGCAATGGGACACAGCATCTCCGAGGTAGCGATGAAGTGGGGATTTTCCAATACGACCATTTCACGAATGAACCGTGAATATCAGGAATCCGGTAAAACATCAGATATCCCACATCATTGCGGCCGGAAAAAGGATCTGCAAGAATGGGACGGACGAAGACTGAAGAGGATCGTTCAACATGACGGAAGTGGAACCCTTCCATGAATTCTTGCAGATTTCGATGCTGGGCCATCAACAAGTGTCAGCGTGCGAACCATTCAACGATACGTCACAGGCATGGTCTTTCGGAGTCGAAGGCTCCCTCGTGTAGCCTTGATGCCTGATCGGACGAGTCTAGATTCTAATTGTATCAAATGGATGGACGTGTACGGATATGGAGACAACCTCACGAATCCATGGACCCAGCACGTCTCCAGTGAACTTATCAAGTTGGCGGACGCTCTGTAATGGTGTGGGGCGTGTGTAGTTGGAGTGATATGGGATCTCTATTACGTCTAGATACACCTGTCACAGGTGCCATCGACGTAAGCATTATTGAGCGTATCTGGGATATTAATTCCCTCCAGAACCACTTCAGGCATTAGCGGAGTCTATGCCACTTCCTATGGCGGCACTTCTGCGTGCTCGTGGGGACCCTACACGATATTAGGCAGGTGCACCACTTTCTTTGGCTCGTCAGTGTATTACGTATGTGTAGGTAGTTAGTTCAACTTGACTGGTACGTCATAGTAATAAGATTTGGCCAGGTTAAAGACAGGATAAATTTTTGTTTTAATGCTGATGGAAATAATTTTCTAAATTTTTGGTTTCTGCCTAGGCAAGGGAGGCTCTTAACGCTGTTTTTGAAATATGTCCTCCTCAATTTATACGATAATCGAAGATTATACTGCCATAATAAAAAATTTTTTGATAGAGTAAGTGGAAATTATCAACGAGTAGAAACGTTAGGTAAAAATTGGACTCATTAATATCTGTGTTTTAGGTACCGAACACAGATTAAATATTGAAGAAATACAGTGGGAAAAGCAATCGACTTAGAGCTGTACCACGGAGGACTGCCGCGATCACAGTTCCTGGCAGCATATGTTACTGTGTTCACATCTCTCATCCATGATATCTTTTTTTCTATATCTGGGGGATCAAGGGCATTGAGACGTTCAGGTGTTTCATTTTCATCAATAAAATGTCGAGTCCAACAGAGTTGAAAGCCATTCCGATATCAAATATATTTGAAGTCGTGGTTTTATGCCTGTCCATGGTATCTCTGATGCCATCTGTAACTTCGGTTACTGCAGTTCCAGTTGCTGTGATTCGTTGTAGGTGGAATTAAGTTATACTTCCACTCGATAGGATACGGATCTCCAAAAAAAGAGGGAATTAAGATGTATGTATGAAATGAAATAGTAACATCATCAAAGATTTTTATCATACCTCTGCTCACATCGTCGTTAACTACAGTCGTAGACGAGATTTTCATGACTGCTTTTTTAAGTAATAAGAGAGCTAGAATCTGAAATGTGTGTGTGTGTGTGTGTGTGTGTGTGTTTGTGTGTGTGTGTGTGTGTGTGTAAGTATAGATTTACAGACTATATATGTTGTCAAATTACTAACTGAAACAAACATTGAAACATTTGTTCTATACGATATGTTATCAGATAATACTAGCAGCAGAAAGTGATCTTGTAGCAATATATACTAAACAGAAGGAAAAGCAAACAGCGTTTATTTGAACAGTTGTGCAGACACTTTAAAGGCAGCCGATATGGCACTCCGCAGTTAGTGGCATTTCAGAGACGATCGCATAATGTAATCTACGAAACTCGCAACTCGTTAAGTAACTTCCTTCTTTAACTCGACATCAAGTAAGTGGCTACTAATTAATTAAGAGCAAGACTCTCTTCTTACCACGGCAGAGGAGTTTTAATTTATTCTGGTCTCGCAGCTTTTGTAAACTCGCCATTAATCCGACAGCGGAAAAAGAGACAAAACTTGAGAATTTACCTCCGTAATCTTCCTTACTGTAGTCTTAATCGTTTAATAATTGCAAAGCAAGGTTATTTGTTACAAACGCACTCTTCATTTTTCGGAAAATGAGTGCTTCAAGAATGTTTATGTTCAGTCAGCCATAACTACTCTGCTGTAAGAGAGGAAACTTCTCCACTCAATTATATCATACACGCCCGAGCTTCTGTCGCGTAATTTTCCTGTCACCGGAAAGGCATTAAGCTCATTTTCTGCCGCTTTTAATTACCAGTTCTTCCCTTAATATTACAACATTTCCCGAGTACTAGAGCTAATTCCTTTTGCTGCCTCTATTATGACAGCAAGACGAAAGCAATGGGACAGAATTTCTGCTGAAGTGTCACAGATATTTGTTTGATGATAGTTTCGCGACTGGCGGACCCACAGAACTCTTTTACGATGACGAAATTAGTTCAAAGCTTCTTACAGTAGAAGAGACACATATACTACGATGTAAAGGAAACAATACAACTTGTTTCCCAGTTAGGCTTATCATTCTGAACATTGTAAAATAAACATGAATATTCATTACAATTTATACAGTTTAGACTGGCAATGACTTCAAGCAAGCCTTCCAGTATATCGTACAATATGAATCACGGCGAAAATGGAAATCAGATTAATAAAGAATACATAGAACCCGTTCATCATTGCGATGACATATAGCTGACGTTATGGCTTAGAGCTGTACACCGCCGTAGAGAAGTCATTATATCTAGAGGTGTGTAATTAATCTTAGCTACGCTATAACACATATAAATCGTTTGTGTCAACTGTCAGCTTCAGCGTAGGAGTGTCACTACCTTATAGGCGACTGAATGTTAACTACAGTATTAGAAATTTCATTCCGCTTTCGCTATACTGCAAATGGAATCGAACTTAGTACACTAGTTTATAATAACGGTAGCTAACACCAATGTTAATTTCAGCCTCACATCCGCTGTATTTTTAGAGAGACACAAAATCACACAGAACGCTAGATTTCGAGCTACTATATATCAGTAATGACGTGAAAAGTTCACATAATGACAGTTAACAGCCAGTGATGAAGTTGAATGGAACGTTTATGGCCTTTGATTACCACAACGAAGTACCCTATCTCTATAAAGCAAATAATTTTAAGCACTAATTTCATCATTTGCTAAAATTATGATATGTATTAAGTGTTGATTATTTCATAGGTTTTGTTGATTGAGGTAACGAATGAAGACGTGTGACATGTTTGTGACATATGAGCATTTGCAACTGGAAATATGAAATCGTGTTAAGAAGGATCCTCCACCTTGTCAATGATTCACGTACAATGGTTAAATTAGTGGATCAAGAGAAGCCATTGTACGGTTTTGACGAAACAAGAAGTTGTTGTTGTGGTCTTCAGTCCTGAGACTGGTTTGATGCAGCTCTCCATGCTACTCTATCCTGTGCAAGCTTTTTCATCTCCCAGTACCTACTGCAACCTACATCCTTCTGAATCTGCTTAGTGTATTCATCTCTTGGTCTCCCTCTACGATTTTTACCCTCCACGCTGCCCTCCAATACTAAATTGGTGATCCCTTGATGCCTCAGAACATGTCCTACCAACCGATCCCTTCTTCTGGTCAAGTTGTGCCACAAACTTCTCTTCTCCCCAATCCTATTGAATACTTCCTCATTAGTTATGTGATCTACCCATCTAATCTTCAGCATTCTTCTGTAGCACCACATTTCGAAAGCTTCTATTCTCTTCTTGTCCAAACTATTTATCGTCCATGTTTCACTTCCATACATGGCTACACTCCATACGAATACTTTCAGAAATGACTTCCTGACACTTAAATCAATACTGGATGTTAACAAATTTCTCTTCTTCAGAAACGCTTTCCTTGCCATTGCCAGCCTACATTTTATATCCTCTCTACTTCGACCATCATCAGTTATTTTGCTCCCCAAATAGCAAAACTCCTTTACTACTTTAAGTGCCTCATTTCCTAATCTAATTCCCTCAGCATCACCCGACTTAATTAGACTACATTCCATTATCCTTGTTTTGCTTTTGTTGATGTTCATCTTATATCCTCCTTTCAAGACACTGTCCATTCCGTTCAACTGCTCTTCCAAGTCCTTTGCTGTCTCTGACAGAATTACAATGTCATCGGCGAACCTCAAAGTTTTTATTTCTTCTCCATGAATTTTAATACCTACTCCGAATTTTTCTTTTGTTTCCTTTACTGCTTGCTCTATATACAGATTGAACAACATCGGGGAGAGGCTACAACCCTGTCTTACTCCCTTCCCAACCACTGCTTCCCTTTCATGTCCCTCGACTCTTATAACTGCCATCTGGTTTCTGTACAAATTGTAAATAGCCTTTCGCTCCCTGTATTTTACCCCTGCCACCTTTAGAATTTGAAAGAGAGTATTCCAGTCAACATTGTCAAAAGCTTTCTCTAAGTCTACAAATGCTAGAAACGTAGGTTTGCCTTTCCTTAATCTTTCTTCTAAGATAAGTCGTAAGGTCAGTATTGCCTCACGTGTTCCAGTGTTTCTACGGAAACAAGAAGGATGTCTCAATAATTCAGACGAGTTAAAAAGGAATTAATTAGCCTTGGTTTCTTTATTTGAAATATAATAGTTACGAAATACCGCTTTCATAAATTGACTTGTTCATATCGAAAAACTCTGTATATTATAAATCAATCTCGAATGCTGACTGGCTATAATTTGGATGCAACCAATCATAATATAGGAAAATCACTTTAGCGTAGCAAGCGCAAGAGCTAGCTGCAGTCTAGGAATGGTCAGTGACCACTATTGCGACAGTCATACATGTTTACACTTAGATCTGCGTACATTCATTTTAAGTTTATATTAAATATGAGTAATCTTTCAGTTTAGTAGATTGTGGTGTAGTGGCAAATGCTCAAGTAAGTTGTAAAAAACTATTACAGAAATTCCGGAGTTTTTTGTGTGAACTGCGACTTTATTTCAAATAACTTAAATTCTACTTGGTCGTGCTGAGCAGTCATAGTGGAGCAGTAACTGATAGTACATTGCAATCATCCTCAGAGTACTGAGCGTGCATTCTAACCATAGAAGATCAGTGTATATTTTTGGTATCTGCTCAGGGTGGAAACAAGAAACTAGTTTCTAACATTGATGGTTTTGTACTTGTAAAAGTAAGATTTAAGACTGTAACTGATACGGCCTTACTCGTGGAAAACAGTGCTTAAAAATGAGAACATACCAGAATTTTTTTCATTCATTTAGTAGCTTATTCACACCTGAAACTGAATGTATATCGCACCATCTAAATACGATTAGTGTGGCTAATTTTTCTTACACTCTTTTGCGCCTATACATATTACCTGTCTCATGAGTATACGCGTGCGGATACGAAGAGTTCTTCTGAGAATGAGTGAAATTTTCTAATGTGGCCAACAGACTGCCCTGTAACAACGTAAGTTGATAATTTCGAAATTTGTGGTAAGATCTTATGGGACAAAACTGATGAGGTAATCAGCCCCTAAGCTTTCACACTACTTAATCTAACTTACGCTAAGAACAACACACACACCCATGCCCGTGGGAGGACTCGCATCCTCCGAGGGAGGGAGCAGCGCGGACCGTGACAAGGCGCCTGAGACTGCGTAGCTACAGCGCGCCGCTCACAACGTAAGTCATTACTTGAAAGACAACAATTGTAATAGCTCTTAAGCAATCGCCAAAAAGCAGGAATCATTATAGTCGGTGGAATTTGTCACTGATGTACGGTTTTCTGCAGCATTCTGCAGTAATCTATACAATGGGCAACCCATATTCAGTATTCTAGAGATAAAAATTAGAGTATGCATTCATTATTAGCCTCCTTATAGTGTTGTTATTATTAGTATTAAGTTATTAGTTGTTTTATAAGTCAATATACTGTCATTACTCTTAAATCAACCACCTTACAAACATTGGCGTCACAAATATTCTGGCATAGCCTTGGCGCATATGCGCTATTTAAGCAATAACTTTGTATCTCTTTGTTGCATTAAGACACATACGCCTCTGGGACAGCACACAATGCCGTCAACCAGGAGATAAACACCTTAAAATTTAAGGTGGTAAGAAGGCTCAAAGCATCTCGTTTCATTCTTTAAAAATCGTTCATGTTTATCTTTGATCTTGAAAAATTAAAACCACAGCAAGCTCATGGACTCCTAAAACTCACCTTCAACAGTTCTGTGTTGTTTTACATATTCATGGAAACAGAATCCGAGATAATAATGATGGTAATAACAAAATTAGTAATAGTAATAATAATAATAATTATAATAATTATAATAGTCCCTGTGGAGGCCCGGGAAAAGAATAGGCCTCCGGTATGTTCTGCCAGTCGTAAAAGGTGACGAAAAGAACAAACCACTAATAGGACTGACCCCCCTTTTAGTGTGATTAGTTGGTTCAGGACAGAACTAACGAAGCCTCAGACAAGCGCCGTCATGGTCGGGGACGACGCTTGAACCCTATGCCTGCCCACAATGGTAACGACACTGCTAGCCAACTGGAAAATGATTTAAATCCAAGTAGAGGTGTTTTGCATGATATGCTTCCTGCAACCACCCTAGCAGGAAAACAAAGACAGAGGATGAGATGGTCAGATGAAGTTAATCGACACCTCATGTTCTGTTATTACCAAGCAACAAACCTAGGAACCAACACAACTGGATACAGATCACAAGTATACACAACATTTATTACCAGATACCCAGAATTAAAATTTTTAACAGAACAACGACTAGCTGATCAGATCCGTGTAATAATCAAAAATAACAGGATACCCCAGTCAGAATTAGAAAACATCAAACAACAAGTACAACAAATACTGGAACAAAATAATGTGCAATCAGAAGAAGAAGATAATACAGTAATGGACTCAAACATCCCAGAGCAAACAAACAAAGACCAACACGCATCAATTAAACAATCAGACGAAAACGAAATCTTAAGACAGCCACCAGAACAAGCACAAATAGAACACGAAGAGACACACGTGTTAGATATAGAAGAGAAATTTCAGCTGACATATATAGAATACAAAGACACAAATACAGACATCAGACCATTCTTGCATAGACCGCCAAATAACCCACAAGTCGAAACAACAATAAAAACTATCAACACAATCATACACAACAAAATAAAAGAAAATACAACTATGGAAGAGTTACAACTACTGGTTTATATAGGAGCACTCACTACACTAAATATACACACTAGGCAGAGATCAGAACAAACCAACACACAGAAGAAACCCACAAAACCAGCATGGCAACACAGGCTACAGATCAGAATAGAAAAACTGAGAAAAGACATCGGACAGCTAACACAATTTATAAGAAATGAAATATCAGACAAAAAACGAAGAAGGTTAGGTAAAATCTCACAACAAGAAGCAATAGAGAAATTAGACGAAAAGAAGCAGAAATTACAAGCATTGGCCAAACGACTTAGAAGATACAAGAAAAGTGAAAATAGAATGAAACAAAACCAAACATTCAACACAAACCAAAAGAAATTTTACCAGACAATAGATAACACACACATTGAAATAAACAATCCACCAAACATAACAGACATGGAACACTTCTGGAGCAACATATGGTCAAACCCGGTACAACATAACAGGCATGCACGGTGGATACAAGCAGAAACAGACACATACAAGATAATACCACAAATGCCTGAAGTGACAATTTTGCAACATGAAGTCACCCAAGCAATTAATTCTACTCACAATTGGAAAGCCACTTTAAATGATAAAATAGCAAATTTCTGGTTAAAGAAGTTCACCTCAACACATTCACATCTAACTAAATTATTTAACAGTTACATTGCAGACCCATACACATCCCCTGATACACTTACACATGGAATAACTTATCTGAAACCTAAAGATCAAGCAGACACAGCGAACCCAGCTAAATATCGCCCCATAACATGCCTACCAACAATCTACAAAATATTAACTTCAGTCATTAAACAGAAACTAGTGACACATACAACACAGAACAAAATTATAAATGAAGAACAAAAAGGCTGTTGCAAAGGAGCACGAGGATGTAAAGAGCAACTGATAATAGATGCAGAGGTGACATATCAAGCTAAAACTAAACAAAGGTCGCTACACTATGCATACATCGATTACCAAAAAGCTTTTGATAGTGTACCCCACTCATGGTTACTACAAATATTGGAAATATATAAAGTAGATCCTAAATTGATACAGTTCCTAAACATAGTAATGAAAAACTGGAAAACCACACTTAATATCCAAACAAATTTAAATAATATCACATCACAGCCAATACAGATTAAGCGTGGAATATACCAAGGAGATTCATTAAGTCCCTTCTGGTTCTGCCTTGCTCTGAACCCACTATCCAACATGCTAAATAATACAAATTACGGTTACAATATTACTGGAACATACCCACACAATATCACACATTTGCTATACATGGATGATCTAAAACTACTGGCAGCAACAAATCAACAACTCAACCAATTACTAAAGATAACAGAAGTATTTAGCAATGATATAAATATGGCTTTTGGAACAGACAAATGTAAGGAAAATAGCATAGTCAAGGGAAAACACACTAAACAAGAAGATTACATATTGGATAACCACAGCGACTGCATAGAAGCGATGGAAAAAACAGATGCCTATAAATATCTAGGATACAGACAAAAAATAGGAATAGTTGATAGAAATATTAAGGAAGAGCTAAAAGAAAAATATAGACAAAGACTAACAAAAATACTGAAAACAGAATTGACAGCAAGAAACAAGATAAAAGCTATAAATACCTATGCTATACCAATATTGACCTACATTTGGAGTAGTGAAATGGAGTAACACAGACCTAGAAGCACTCATTACACTTACACGATCACAATGCCACAAATATAGAATACGTCACATACATTCAGCAACAGAAAGATTCACATTAAGCAGAAAGGAAGGAGGAAGGGGATTTATCGACATAAAGACCTACATTATGGACAGGTAGACAATTTAAGAAAATTCTTTCTAGAACGAGCAGAAACTAGCAAAATACACAAAGCAATCACCCACATAAATACATCGGCTACACCACTACAATTTCATAACCACCTCTACAACCCTTTAGATCAGATAACATCAACAGATACAAAGAAAGTAAATTGGAAAAAGAAAACACTACATGGCAACCACCCGTATCATCTAACACAGCCACACATCGATCAAGACGCATCCAACACATGGCTAAGAAGAGGCAATATATACAGTGAGACAGAAGGATTCATGATTTCAATACAGGATCAAACAATAAACACCAGATATTACAGCAAGCATATTAATAAAGATCCCAATACCACAACAGATAAATGCAGACTTTGCAAACAACAAATAGAAACAGTAGATCACATCACAAGCGGATGTACAATACTAGCAAATACAGAATACCCCAGAAGACATGACAATGTCGCAAAAATAATACATCAACAGCTTGCCTTACAACATAAATTTTTAAAACAACACGTTCCTACATACAAGTATACACCACAAAATGTACTGGAGAATGATGAATACAAATTATACTGGAACAGAACCATTATAACAGATAAAACAACGCCACATAACAAACCTGACATCATACTCACCAATAAAAAGAAGAAATTAACACAACTAATTGAAATATCCATACCCAATACAGCAAATATACAGAAGAAAACAGGAGAAAAAATTGAAAAATACATCCAACTGGCTGAGGAAGTCAAGGACATGTGGCATCAGGATAAAGTTGACATTATACCAATTATACTTTCAACTACAGGAGTCATACCACGCAATATCCACCAGTACATCAATGCAATATAGTTACACCCAAACTTATATATACAACTTCAGAAATCCGTAATTATTGATACATGTTCAATTACCCGAAAGTTCCTAAACGCAATGTAAAATATACTGTACAGTTAAAAGGAAGTGACGCTTGATCAAGGTCCGCGTCACTTTCATTCCGAACCAGACCTAAGGTCTGAGAAAGGAAAGATAATAATAATAATAATAAATACTTATGCTATACCAATATTGACCTACTCATTTGGAGTAGTGAAATGGAGTAACACAGACCAAGAAGCACTCAATACACTTACACGATCACAATGCCACAAATATAGAATACATCACATACATTCAGAAACAGTAAGATTCACATTAAGCAGAAAGGAAGGAGGAAGGGGATTTATCGACATAAAAAACCTACATAATGGACAGGTAGAAAATTTAAGATAGTTCTCTATAGAACGAGCAGACTCTAGCAAAATACACAAAGCAATCACTCATATAAATACATCGGCAACACCACTGCAATTTCATAACCGCTTCTACAACCCGTTAGATCACGTAACATCAACATATACGAAGTAAGTAAACTGGAAAAAGAAAACACTACATGGCAAGCACCCGTATCATCTAACACAGCCACACATCGATCAAGATGCATCAAACGAATGGGTAAGAAAAGGCAATATATACAGTGAGACGGAAGGGTTCATGATTGCAATACAGGATCAAACAATAAACAACAGATATTAAAGCAAGCATATTATTAAAGATCCCAATACCACAACAGATAAATGCAGACTTTACAAACGACAAATAGAAACAGTAGATCACTTCACAAGCGGATGCACAATACTAGGAACTTCAGAATATCCCAGAAGACATGACCATGTAGCAAAAATAATACATCAACAGCTTGCCACACACATAAACTAATAAAACAACACGTTCCCACATACAAGTATGCACAACAAAATGTACTGGAGAATGATGAATACAAATTATACTGGAACAGAGCCATTTTAACAGATAAAACACCTGACATCATACTCACCAATAAAATGAAGAAATTAAAACAACTGATCGAAATAACCATACCCAGTACAACAAATATACAGAAGAAAACAGGAGAAAAAATTGAAAAATACATCCAACTGGCTGAGGAAGTCAAGGACATGTGGCATCAGGATGATGTTTACATTATACCAATTATACTATCAGCTACAGGAGTCATAGCACACAATATCCACCAGTACATCAAGGCAATGCAACTACATCCAAACGTATATATACAACCACAGGAATGTGTGATTATTGATGGATGTTCAATTACCCGAAAGTTCCTAAATGCAATGTAACATATACCGTACAGTTCAATGGAAGTCACGCTTGATCAAAGTCCGCGTCACTTTACATTTTTAACCAGACTTAAAGTCTGAGAAAGGAAAGAAATATAATAATCGTCATCTTTATCTTCTTCACTACCATCCTAATACCTGCGATGCTGAAGTACCTGTGTTGTTAAGATGAATAATGCATTGTTCCTTCGGACATGCATGTACGTAGGAACAACACAGGCATAGCACTATCGTATTTATCCGCCAATAATGGGCAGCGACTGTCAATTAAAAATGTAGTCCCCTGTGCGGGAATCATATAACGTGTGTACCGGTACAGGTTCTGGTTCAGGAGAGACGACGTATGGAAATTTGTATCCGACCGTGAGTCTTCCATCGATAGCCAAAGATGTTAAGGCGACCGGTCGCGTATTGCGGAAAATCAGGATTCGAGTCCCGGCCCGCCACAAATTTTCACTGTAGTGATTTCCTTGTACAGCTACTGGTTCTTCGTTTTCGGAATTGCGAATAGACTTCATGTATTTCTCACTACCTTGTTGTTGAGCGCAGTGTTAGCCAAACCATGTCTGCAGCCTGGTGTCAATATCGCTACTTATTTATCAACTACGTTTTTATTTGGCCTCACGACTTTGAGTGTGTACCGCCTCAAGAGTTTCATTTAATTAAAAGTGAACAAAATTTATATTTCTCCGGCGGCAGTTAGCAATGCAGAACCCTGGGACACGGTGACACCCCACCAGAAGAGTATTAGACTAGTTGCAGAAACAAATAAATTTGTTTAACCCTCTGATTTTGACAGATTCTTGGTATCGTTATCTCGCCATCTTTTCTTGCTTAGGCCAATGATACTAAAACTGCTACGTCCGAACAGTCATGCATTCGGTTTGTTGTAACCCTTCTGTTAGCTAATATGTAACTATTAGTACCTTTTACTAGAATAATCATGTTGCGAGTTAACCATGACCTTCACATAATGTATTCATCCAGTCGCAATAAATTACCTTCGGAGCCTCTACATTTGGTGTTGCTCAGCTTCCACCTACATTCACGTTACATACATGGCAAAACGTGATTACTGCCATGGATAATGCCCATAATGTGAATATTTAGAATTTGACTATAATAACTATTCTTTGATAGGAGAAGGTATTTAGAAAGTACGCGATAAGTAAATAAAATAAATAACTTGGAAAATTTATAATATATTTAATATGTTAAGTGAATCTGTATGGTTAATGTAAACGATCCGTAACTGCAGTGAACTACATGACTACAATCTGTGTTTATACGCTCTATTTATCATTTAAAGTCACCACGTACAAATAAAAGAATTATGTGGAACGATCTAATGCTCTCTTTTGATATAGTGAATATATTCAGCATCACGTGACCCAATGGCCTCAATCGGCGGTGGTGAAACCACATATTTCCACCACTTGCTTTGGTATTGCACCTTGGGGTAATATTATTACACATAACACTCGTCCATGGCGAAGCCATCTCGATTGGTCTGATAAAGCTTTGGCATATCCGAACCGCGTCGGTCAGGAAAGCTTTTTGAATGGGTGTGAGCAGCAGCGGAACGCTGACAGTCGTAAACATTTTCAAGTGCCTAATCTCACGCAAGATTCTGAAAATCGACCCATCACCGATTATCACTTTTCAGCTATCTCTTCGATTGCGATAGGCTGGTGTTCGAGAACCGGGGCCCCACTTCTCTTATGATACCCGAGTCTTCAGAAAGATACTGTGTGCCACCATGTTCTGCGTCATTCGTAATTGTTTGGCCATATTGCGATATATACCCATTGTGTTATGTGATGGTATGTTATTTCACACTGCCACCAATCCGGTATGGGTAGTCACCCTATTCTCGTTGTTCCTTCTTGCTTTCAATACTTCGGCCTTTTGCAACAGCTTCCACGAATTTTACTGAGATATTATGATATCTTACACCATTTAACACAACTGAACAGTTACTCTGGCTCCATAAAACCTATGAAAGTCTTTTTATTTTACTGTGATTTCGATTCCACTATTAAATGCAATGTCCAGAATTGCCCCTCAGGAGCCTTTACACTTCCGGAATCAAAACTGATAGTCGTTAAATATATGCTCTATTTTTTTTATTCTTCTATACATAATTATTGTCAGCTACTGTGTTGCATGGGCAGTTTACCTGATTGTGGAATAGTTCTCGCACACAATAGCTCTTTCTGTTTTCCGGGTGATGCAAATTACTTAGTACATATCGAAGTAATTTTCTTGATGTCAATACAGTAACTCAGTACTACTAATTCAGCTCTAACTTCACGATCGCAGGTTCGAATCCTGCCTCGGGCATGGATGTGTGTTATGTCCTTAGGTTAGACAGGTTTAAGTAGTTCTAAGTTCTAGGGGACTGATGACCACAGATGTTAAGTCCCAGAGTGCTCAGAGCCATTTCAACCATTTAGTTCTAACTTCGACGGTAGCAGAAAAGTGGTACCCTGCTATGGTTCCATAATGGCGGTTGATTTGAGCGCTTGCCAGTGAAACACTTGTGTCGTAGTGTGACACTATGAAAAATACGCAGAAACACAATAAAGAATAACAAGTAACAGTTTTCGAAAACATTATAGGAAATGGTACTGTCTACTGTATGACAATTAACGTCCTAAGCCTAATACAATGATATCTAAAATACCTTTGGTGTCACTAGATCTAGATTTAATATTACACTCTTGTCAATGGTACAACAACAGAAACTGCTAAGTCAGCAGGTCGCCTTCAGGGTACTTTACTAACTGCAGTCATCGAAGGGAGCTGCCTGACTGCTATTTTGTAACTATCCAGTTACTTATAGGGAATTGTGTGACTGTCTGCAGAGTGTTACATTTGGAGCCTGCCAGCAAAAGAACTTTCATGTCCGAGAGTCTGAGGCGGAAGGAACGTAATCTACAGCCCACAGATATCAGCGTAACCTATTCGCTGTTCACGGTATCGACGGATACGCACAACGTGCTGAACGAAGCGGTTCAGCAGCAGGATGAGGCCTGCATTTGTGAGCACCTTCAGGAGGCAGCCGCACGGTGCTGAGAGACCCTAGACGAGGTTTCACATGTGTGGCGGCAGCGTCTCGTGGTGTCTGGTGTCGAAGGTTTCCTTCATTCACAGAAACTATTTGGTTAGAAGCCATCTACAGCTCTTTCAAGCAACATCTAGAATATCATCTCGCATGGTTTCCATAACGACTTCCGTTTCTTCTTCTTATCACGTCATCATACAGTTGCTCCTGTAGAACGTACGGGATATCGTGACTGCCGGGATCCAGGGGTCTCTACCGGAAGGTCAGTGGGCATGGAGAGTAAGACTTCTTCCGGCAAATAGAAAGCCTTTATTTATTTAACAAATAATTATAATTACTACATGGCTGTAAGGGAGAATGTTCATTTCGTTATAATAAACCGACGGAGACAGCGGCTAGCAGCAGTCACATACAGCGCCTGGTTCGACGGCGTGCTTCTGAACTGGCAGAGGTGGAGTGCGTGGGCGCAGGTCTTCTGCGAACGCTGGCTGTGTCGATGAGTGGTGCGGCTATCGCGCCCGCCGCGGTCCAACGAGGCGTGACGTCAACGGCTGCGGGAAGGTCTGTGTTCCGCCCCGTAGACCATCTTCACGACAGGGGCTGTCTGGTGGGCGGGCAGGCTGTGAGCAGGGCTCGAGGCTCAGTCAAGGTGTCTCCATTGGTGGTGGCCTTGTGTGGCAACGGTGATGCGCCACTCGGCTGCCCGACCACGACGGCCTGGGCTGCAGTTCTTAAGTATGCTTCTCTCCCGTTGATGTCTGCTGTTTCCCTCTGGTCAGTGGAACGATGGAAAGCTCCAACATGGGCCGATGCCCACGTCTTATGTAATCGACTGACAGTTACTGAAGCCCACGTCACCACTTCGATGTCGAACGTGCTGTCTACCATTACGTAACTCACACGTTGCCTGACTTGGGTGGTCAGCGATCGACTTACGACACTCCATCGCTCTCCTGAGCTTACAGAAGTCACAGTACTATTTCAAACCTTTATAATACCTTTAACCAATTTAATTATTTTCCCTCCTCACTCCTCGGCATCACGGAAGAGCCCATGCCCATATTCTACAATTACCTGAAAGCACAGTATCCAATACATGTATTTAAAATTGCAACGCCATTCACTTTTATGGTGCTTGTGTTATGGTAATATTTTCTTCACTAGTTTTCTTCAGCATATTTACACTTTTAGATAATGACTCGATGTACATTGCAATTGTATGCAGTCTAATACTGGGCGCTTCCTCATAAGCTATGCTCATTGTTTCCATTGTCTCTTTAGCTGCTGCCGTTTGTTATTGTTTGAAACGGCTGGTTGAAAGTCGACAGGAGTAGCACTTGGGCAGCTTTACTCTTGAATGGTTAGCACACAATTCCTATGACCGCTTAAAATATACATACAGCTGTAGCACAAGACCAAACGAATATCAGTCGTTGCTGCTGTCCATACCGCTAATTCCTTCCATGTATCAAAATGCTTTCCACAGCGATTTGGCCGTGCACAAAGGCAATCATCTACTCCATAGAGGTTTGTCGGATCGAGTCCGTGATACTATTTACGACATTGAGGCTTTCTGTGGGTAGGGTTTAGAAAGGTTGGCCGCGTAAGCACAGTCATGCTAAAAAGTATCCGAACGACCTGATAGCATTTCGCCTGATTTGCATGCAACCCACATAAAGCAGCTGTCTAGCAGGTCCTCTAAACGCACCTCGTTACAGTCGTTTGACTATTGAAAATGGTTCAAACAAGTCACTACTAGAAAACACTGCTCTGTATCGCAATAAATCAAGATGAAAAGTAATATCAGGATACTACTAACATCAGTAATACCGTATCAGAGGCAAGACTGTTCTTAAGGCTCGTAAGCTCACGTTTATTACAATACATGACATACCTGAAATGTTACCACTCTCATTATTATGTCAGAGAGGTAATACACGTAGTTAAGTTCGTCCTATTCAAGATTTCTTCTTCGAAGTATCATACCGTACACATTATTTAATACAAAATGTCATTAAAAATTTAAGTTATACACGAGCAGCTAGTTGCGAATATGTACGAACTTCAAACGACACGACGAGCCGTCTCGTTCTGCATATGGATTTGAACCCAGATCATGCAGACTAAGCAAAGATTTCGTGACTGGCAGAAACTAACAGTCATTCCTGACTAGGCATACAGAGAGTGATGACCTCGACTTTAGACAGTATCAGTTAGTTAATATCAACTTTAAATTACATAACGAAAACATCTTTAACGGACGCGAATTCCCTATTGCCCCTGATAACGCACTATGAGAGAAGTTAAGTATTGTTCCTTCGCAAGTAGCTTACTTGAAATGTCGTGAGGTAAAGCTTTGTGTTCCATAGGGATTCGAACACAGAATCTAATCGGATTGTTATCGAAGCATAATCAACTGTCTCATGTTTGCTATTGTTTTAACAACACTAAAAGAAACCGTACGAAAATTGTGTACTGTATTATAAGAAATTAAATAAAACTACCCACGACAACCCTACGACGAAAGTCTGCTTTAATAAAACTGGATATCTTTACACAAGCGTGCCTCTATCGCAGGAATTAGTAAAATCCTACTCACTTAGATTTCGATTGAGTCTGTGTTTAATTGGTATGCTGTGTCATACTCAAGAGATATGCAAATGTGGCATTTCATAAACAAATTTATGTATACCTAGCAACACAAAATTTACTTGTCAGCAGCGGAAAGAGGCGTTACCTGCTGTGCACCATGGTAAGTTTTTCACCATTTCACTATGAGCTGAAAGTAGTTTCTTGCGATTTCCTTATCGGTGTTTGATCATACTGCTTGCAGCTCCTTCACAGAAGGGATAAAAACGTCACAGTCAGCGAAACTGGAACCGCGAACCATAACAGACGCTTTTTCACATGTCAGCACATTATCACAGAGGTAGTGAGGCGGTATATGTCTTGACTCCCTCTTACGAGGCCAATAGTGGCTAGAACTCGTAAACTGCTATTTAAAAGACGAGATTAGTTGTTGCGATTTCAACGTGCACCGACATTCCTGGGCTGAAAACCGTAAATTTACAATCTTTTGTTACACCTCGAGTGAGAATAACTCAGATTATTCAATGGAAATGACAGCAAAAATCAAGTGAACTTTGAGGCTTAATTCCGTGCACACCAGGAAGTAACTCGTCGATCACAGAGTTGCCAAACATACCTTGCCTTGCTGCCAAATCTCAGTTACGGTACCAGCAGGAAGAAGACGAACCGATGTGTTCCTACAGCGGGCAGGGAAGTGACCATAACTGGCGTCTCAAAGATGCAACTCCTACGGTCTGGAATACGTAATGCATTTGATTCGCATTTCTGTAACTAGGTTTAGGGACTGGAGCGTAGTTACTAATAATACTCAGAACTGACTGCAAACTAAGCGTCATAAATCTGTAACTCCCGTAGTTGTTTTTATATTTCTTTCGTAAGTGTACTCAAAACTAAGAAACTCATTTACAGACGTTTTCGTGCCTGGCCGATCGTCGAGCACAAGAAACAAATAAAAATAAAAAGAATGTGTGTGTGTGTGTGTGTGTGTGTGTGTGTGTGTGTGTGTGTGTGTGTGTGTGTGTGTCTCACCAGAAAGAACGACACTTATTGCGATTGTTGGCAAATTTTTCAACGTCTCTAGTTCAATCAAGTACAAGTGAAATAAGAGCCCTGTTCCTTTAAATGACTATCGGTTCATCAAATAAAACAAAATTTTCTAATGTAAGTATGTTTACTGGCGACAGTATTTGTGTTTACCATGACATCCACCTATGTCATTTACCAACATAAAACGGCTCTGCCAACTTGGTAATGAAGGAAAGTGATGTTTAATGCTGATTTTGGATTATAACGTCTTTCTCTTGAGGTTACCAGAGATAAAACAAGTCTGATTGTGCCTCTTAAAAGTAAATGCCTGAACCCACGCTTTGCACCTGTGATAGTTCGTTCCACCAGACCATTGTGGCCACATTTACGAGCCCCATGTGTGTCCTGTAACGGATGATGTGCTTAGCTTACAAAATTAGTCACAGTGGAAAAAAATGCGGGTCTATGAAATGGTTAAGTAGAAGCAAGCTTCTGACACACAGACTATGCTATTCTCATGTCAACAGGATGTAAAAACTCCTCTAGGCATCATAGCCTCGATGTGAAGCCATTTTGAAATTTTCACTTATTTAGCAAATTTCTTAGTTCGAGAAAATCCACTGTGAAGTGTGAGGTTACCGGATAATTTGATTATTATCGTAATTATTACTATCATTTTCTTCCTACCACTGCTGAAACACATGTGCTTGAAGATCATTTAATGCCTTTTGGTCATTATAGAAGGAGTTGCCCAAGAACCGGTTCTTTCCCTGTCTACTGAGTCCTTCTCAACTTAATATCAAACATCAGCTGTTACTCGTAGCTTACACTACAACTAAAGTAATTGATGAAGACGTTACTTGATAATAAAAACTAGCTATCTCTCTTCATTTACTTGCGCCTACAAATGGCTGTCGTATGCTGCCAAACCAAAAGCCAAGGCATCTTACTGCCTTCTGATATTCGTCGCTGTCAGTTCTTCCATATGAATTGGTCGACGTGACCTGTTTCAAGTTGTGTATAATTGAAAATATTGTAGAAAATCAATTGCTTTCCTTTGTAATAAACAGAGAGATTTTCATTCTAAGGTATCCAAGTTCAAAATTTTCGCAACGTTAGTGATAAATTTAATATTCGCTTCTATAATGTAGGAAAGTATTCCACAGTTGCAAAACCTGCATCCGACTCATTGATCTTACACTTAGTCGCTGACCGTAAATTCTAGCTCAGGGTGACAGCAGTTTAATTAACCTAATGTAGCGAAGACTAAGTAACCTGATGTAGCGAAGACTGTTTGCAAGTGCTCTTTCTCCCGGAAAATACGCAATACACTCATTGGGCTCCATAAGTACACTGCAACAATAACTTCTGTGTGTATGCAGTGCATACAGATTGTAGAATTTAGTGGTGTTCTCTCTTCCACTTCAGTATTCAATACGCCTGACGTAAACGGGCCGTTTATCATTAGAGGCTCTGGGCAGTGCAACATCATACAGACAACAGTAATGTGCTAATACTGACAACCTGACTGTTCGTTTTACCTGATTTTGTAATCATTTAAATAAAACAACATGACCTTCAAGTGGGAGACATTTCGTCCTCTTTTTCCTTCTGTGAAATTTGTCAGTAAGCTTTTTGCCTTCCAGCCAACCAAATATGGGAGAGTACGGTTGGTAAACGATTCGCAAACGTTTTTATATTTACCTCTCCACACACACACACACACACACACACACACACACACACACACATTTTGTTTTAGTTTTATCCGTTTGTTGTGCTCCGCTATCGGCCAGGCACGAAAACGACCGTTTCTTAGTTTTCAGTACACTTACGAAGGAAATATAAAAACAACTACGAGAGTTACAGATTTATGATGCTTAGATTGCAGTCAGTTCTGAGTATTATTAGTAACTACTCTCCAGTCCCTAATCCTAGTTACAGAAATATGAATCAGACGCATTAAGTATTCCAGACCGTGGCAGTTGCATCTTTGAGACGCCAGTTATGGTCACTTCCCAATCTGCTGTAGGAACACATCGGTTCGTCTTCTTCCTGCTGGTACTGTAACTGAGATTTGGCAACAAGGCAATGTATGTTTGGCAACTCTGTGATCGACGAGTTACTTCCTGGTGTGTATGGAATTAAGCCTCAAAGTTCACTTGACTTTTCCTGTCCTTTCCACTGAATACTCTGAGTTATTCTCACTTGAGGTGTAACAAAAGATTGTAAATTTACGGTTTTCAGCCCAGGAAAGTCGGTGCACGTTGAAATCGCTACAACTAAGCTCGTCTTTTAAACAGCAGTTTACGAGTTCTAGCCACTATTGGACTAGTAAGAGGAATCCAAGACACATACCTCCTCACTAGCTCTGTGGTAATGTGCTGACCTGTGAAAAAGCGTCTGTTACGGTTCGCAATTCCAGTCTCACTGACTGTAACGTTTTTATCCATTCTGTGAAGAAGCTACAAGCAGTTAGATCAAACACTGATAAGGAAATCGCAAGAAAATACTTTCAGCTCATAGTGAAATGGTGAAAAACTTACCATGGTGCACAGCAGGTAACGCCTCGTTCCGCTGCTGACAAGCAAATTTTGTGTTTCTAGGTATACATAACTTTGTTTATGAAATGCCACATTTGCATATCTCTTGAGTATGACACAGCATACCAATCAAACACAGACCCAATCGAAATCTAAGTGATTAGTATTTTATTAATTCGTGCCGATAGAGGCACGCTTGTGTACAGATACTCAGTTTTATTAAAACAGACTTTCGTCTTACGGTTATCGTTGGTAGTTTTATTTAATTTGTTATAATACAGTACACAATTTTCGTACGGTTTCTTTTAGTGTTGTTAAAACAATAGCAAACCTGAGAGAGAAATCAATCATCCACGATATATGCGAATTCTCTGGTGTTATCTATAACAATCTGGCAATGGACATGCAGTTTGTTGATTACATGCATGTAGAAATCTTGTTCTGAGTTAAAGCTGTCAAACAAGGTATGAAGAAGAATAAAATGTCACTACCGATCGACATCTAATATAGAAAATACTTTTCTGACGTATTTTGTCACGATGTGCTCTCCCCGTACATAGTACCAAAATTTCGAGATGTATCTGCTGCCTGGAAGTCTATTAAACCTGAAATCAACAAAATGTTGCAGAGGTTAGCCCTTTTTCCACATGCGACTATTTTTTTTTTAGAAGTGAAGGGAATTATGTTCAAAGCTTTATTAGATTGATAACTTCAGTGGACAGCAGAATTGCGCTTTAAGAAATGTAGCAGTGAATGTGCTCGAAATCGCAACATCTTATCTACAGTGCGCGACACTTACCATTACGCTAGTAGCTAACAGGCAGCTACAGCAGCTCCAAAAGTCAACAACAGCTCCTCCAGAACTTCCGCATTCCACAGTGCTGTGAGATAATGCATACGGACGGATATAGACTTCTCTGAGAGACAGAGAGTTACAGCATTTCTTTTGCACTGCACGACGTTTTCAAGAAACAGATAGCGCAACAGAGTAGCTCAAGTGGAAAGGAACATTTCCTATTTAAATTTCTGCATCCTACACTGTTGGCAGTTCCGTGTAGGCGGCAGTTATGTGATTTTATTTCAGCGATTACAAAATATGGTCGAATGTATGCACCGGGTAGCCGATGCAGCTAGTTCTTGGCGATTCGGTCAACCAAGTAAATGAATGTACTGAACATGCTGCAAACTCAACAGGGAGCCTGTGTGTCGCAACGGCGTTGGAAAATGAGTCATAGAGGAGAAGATTTGGTGGTCTGTTGGATTGATGATAGGTTCATATATTTACTGTGTGGGTTCGATTCCAACTACTGCTGATGATTTTTGTTTGTGAGCAACAGATTGTATTCCCTTCTGTCTACGGGAAGTGAATAAGGTATAATGGAATTGTGGCCTGAAATACACATTAAACGTTATTTTCCCTGTCTACCAAGTAGACGTTAGGTTGAACCACAATAAAGTCAGGAGTGGCGACATGTAGAAACTGTATCACCAGTAACCTTTCTTATACTGGTTATTTATTTCTAGTGACGAAACAAACGCTATGTGGGCTTACAGGACACTTATTCCCATCTTTTATTTGTGCTTCTGTACGTCGATTTAATTGGTTCTGAACTGGGAATGCAACTCAGACCGCCCTTAACGCGGAATTTGCTCCACTCATGACAACACAGCTCAACTACAATTTGTTGTTTGTTCAAAACTGCAGATTCTTCAACATCTCCATATAATGAGCGTGAATGGGTTCGAATCCTAGCCCGGCACTAAAGTTTTCATTAGGTATTATCAAGGTCTAGCATGAGAACAACTATCTGCTGGTGAATAATAATTTCAATTTTTAACGTATTTTCATTATTTGTCAACACTAACTATATCTGACGTTTTTGGCTCCCCGCGAGACACAGAACTTTTTGGCTCCCCGCGAGACACAGAACTAATTGCGAGATCACTGTAAGTACAAGGATGTAATTCCGAGCTGCTGGTGGAGAAAAATTTGGTAGCTGACGTCTCTTTGTGTGTAGTCAACAACAATACGGTGGAGTTCGATTCCCACTCAGCACTGAACTCTTCGTCATATTATTTCTAGTTCAAATATGCTCACATGTCGCTGCTGGTGCAACAAACCCATATTTAACGTTCGTTTTCTCTAGAATATAACAGCGATAAGTGTCGGTTTGGAGGCCTGGGAAGGAAAAAATTAATATTTCGTCTCGTCATTTCAGTTAAATCATCTAGCTACTGCCGAGAAAATCCGATATTTCACAGGTAATTGTGCTTCCATAACAATCCGAATAGGTTCAAATCCCTGTCCAAAACAAATTTTACCTCACGGCATTTCAAGTAAGTTACCTGTGAAGAAGCAATATTTAACATCTCTCGTGGTTCGTTATCAGGGACAACAGATACTGTGTAAGAATTCGAGTCCGTTAAAAATGTTTACGCTATGTAATTTAAAGTTGATATTTGCTTATTGATACTGTCTGAAACCGAGGTATATCACTCTCTGTATGCCTAGTCAGGAATGACTGTTAATTTTCGTCAGTCACGAAATCTTTGCTTAGTCTGCATGATATGGGTTTCAATCCATATGCAGAACGAGACGGCTCGTCGTGTCGCTTGAAGTTCGTACATATTCGCAACTAGCTGCTCGGGAATAACTTAAATTTTTAATGTCATTTTGTGTTAAATAATAAGTGCGGGCCAGCCGCGGTTGTCTCGCGGTTCTAGGCGCTCAGTCCGGAACCGCAGGTTCGAATCCTGCCTCGGGCATGGATATGTGTGATGTCCTTAGGTTAGTTAGATTTAAGTAGTACTAAGTTCTACGGGACTGATGACCACAGATGTTAAGTCCCATAGTGCTCAGAACCATTTAAACCATTTTTTTAATAAGTGCGGTATAATACTTTGAAGAAGAAATCATGAATACGACGAACGTACTACGTGCAATACCACTCTGACATAATAATGAGAGTGGTAACGTTTCAGGTATGTCATTTATTGTAATAAATGTGAGCTTACAAGCCTTAAGGACAGTCTTATCTGTGATAAGGTGTTCCCTGATATTCGTACTATCGTTGTATTCCTTCAAATCTTGACTTATTGCGGTACAGAGTAGTGTTTTCTAGTGGTGACTTGTTAGAACTATTTTCAATAGTCAAACGACTGTACCGAGGAGCGATTGAGGACCTGCTAGACAGATGTTTTATGTGGGTTGTATGCGTATCAGGCGAAATGCAATTCGTATACTTTTGAGCACGACTGTACTTTTATTCATGAACCAAGCTGAGGGGGATTGCTCCAATTTATGGTGGCTGCAATCGAAAACTGGGCCCAGAGACATTGTATTGAGTGCTGTCTATTATGAAACCTAGCTCACGTAATTTAGTCCTGTGAGTGCCATCTTTGTGACTCTGTTCATAAGTATCGCATATTATTACAGCATGCTTTGTTATAAAATAAAACCAACGTTGACCTATTAGTTGGGAAAACCCCACACCTGGGATTACTTCCTTGGGATATTCTGCGGCCGAATTCTGAGAACGTAATAATGAGAGCTAGCATGATCTGGGGACGTTACGTTCAAGTTCTGTAGGACAGAATTGGCCCAATACAGCAGTGAAGTAATTCCTGTGTTGGCAAGACATCATGGGCTTGTCTGTCAGGAGTCACCAATGGTATCTTTTGTACTTTCAGCTGCATGGATTTACGAATGGTCTTCAATGCTATCGAGTGGTTATGTATGGAGTAGCATTCGAATTTACAATCTCTACACGTTATAGGTATTTCTGTTCCAATATCCAGGCGAGTACCCGATTGTTTTCATCTGACAGTGGGAACTTCATAGTAGAGTGACAAGCATTCCTCCCTGACCAGAGTTAATAGCTCTTATGGTGTGGGCGCTTCGGCTTGTATCCTTCTAGATCTCTCTTGTAGAGGCTTTCATAGCAGCCTCTCTACCTATCCGCTCTCTTCACTACGTTTAACAGTGTAACTAGTTGTGGGCACTTGATATTGACGACAGCGCTTTTAATTTCACCGAAGGTTGTTCTAACAACCAACAATCATTTATTTTTCGATTTCTTCACATTTTTCCAACAACCGTCTCGCCGTAGCTTTCAGCCACCTCATATTTATTTCATTTATATTCGGAAAAGTATTGATCCCATAACCCACCCCTGGTATCAGCTCGAATATGTCGCAAGATTTCTCTCATTAAGAGTGAAATACTGCGTTTCATTTCCTAGGGAGTCCGCTCCCTTAGCTAAGTGGTCAGCTCATCCGATGCCACGCCGCGAGCCTGGGTTCGATTCCCAGGCGGGTTGGAGATCTTCTCCAATATGGTAGTGGTTGTTGCATTGTTCTCATCACCATTTGACCATCATCGACATGCCGTACTATCATTTAATTTAATTTAATTTGCTGCGGGACTAAATCTGAAATCCTTGGGGTCACAGCTAGTCGGTCATTTCCATTGCCACTTCCGTAATCAGTGTGTGATTTTAGTAGGACAAACTGTTAAATACACATCTCCATTCTCGGTTAGCGTGAGTCAGTATCACTGTAAAGAATGGTTTTAATTAAACGGCGGTGTTCTGAGTGCTGCAGTAGGGCCCGTATACATCGCAGGACGCTGAAACGTTGTAGTTACGTTCATTAATCGCTACTCTCGCAAAGTGTGCTGAAAAAATAACAGTTCCACTTTCTATCATCACTTGAGAATACGGCGCTGCAGGTAGGCTGAATGTGAAACGTTTCCTCTTTTGAAATCTTTACGCTGTGTGTCGCTCGGCGGTACTTGTCGATTTCTTTTGTGAAATGACTGTTGTTGTAAAGTGTTAAGACGATCGATTTTGGCCCTATGAAACGCAATTCCTATTCAGAAGAAAGACAGTGCACCGCTGTGAAGTTGTTTTATTACAACGGCAGCAATAGCAGCGTTATATTGTGAGGATATCGTCAACAGAAAGAGCTGCATTAAAGCCTCACATCAATAAACGGGTTTAAGAATTTGATCAATAAATGTGAAGAAGCAAGTGAATGAGGTGGTGCCGAGGCCCATTTGCCCATCAGTTGCTGATGAAGTTGCTGTAGCTCTAACGACTGTGCAGCATTTGCTTCGAATTCTGCAACTGGTGCTCAAGCTCTGTCACAGGAATTATCTCTCCCCTGATCAACAGTTCAAAAAATTTTTCAGTGCACCTTTACACATGTATCTCTACAATTTCATAATGCGCACCATTTGAAGCTCAATGATAGGCTACTGCGTCGTAACAGTGCCCTTCGTTTCTTCGCGCTCGTGGAAATGGATCACATGTGGCCTGGTATCAGTCCCGGATCTACGACTTTTTCGAACCTTGGCAAAAACTTGAGAGTGGCGACCCCCCCCCCCCCTACCATCACTATAGCGCTTTGAAATAGGACGAAAACAATTTTTAAAAAGTAGACTTTTCAAATCTGTTTATTTTTCAGCGCACAACTTTCTGAAGAGCCTCATATATAAAACGTATATGTCCCATGAAATTTAAGACATGTTATGGGTTTTAAGTGTGCCAATGTGCAGTGCCACGTCTTTTCAAACAGCATTCTTCTATCTTCCGCTTGTGGATCTCAAACATGTATATTTTCTAATGGAAGTCATGAAGCCTATATTCAGGACAGTGGAAATTTAAACGTGATGTCTCTCTTACTTACAAGTTTAACATCCTACCTTCCTTTCCCCCCCCCCCCCCCCCTCTAAAATTACTTACCATTAATAGAGGGTGGGATTTTTTGTGACTGGGAGAATAAAGACTCTTCAGAAAATTTGCCCTCTTTATTACCTATCGACTTGTAACTTTTTCTTTATTGTGACATAAAATTAAATATAAAAACCAGTAAAGACAAGAGACAAGCAAGAGACGCATTTTCTCTCTTCGAGAATATGAATTTGGCGCCCCCCTGAAGTTGCCGCCAGTGGCAGATACAAAGGTTTATCCCCCCCCCCCCTTCCCCCCCCCCCCCCCTAGATTTGAACTGGTCTGGTATATTCTCTGGACGGAATAAACACATTCACATTTTACTCTGCACAGTCCTGGGGAAGCTTAGAACTGTCGCATAAGAGGTTCTACCACACAACATGTTGTCCAGAAATATCCATTGCACTCAGTTCAAGTGAATGTATGGTATGACTTCACCAGCTCCTTCAACCGCGGTCAGTTTTTCTTCGACGAGATGACATCTTACATCTGCAAGTTGTAACGGTCTGCTTGTGCAACATGTGATTCCATATTTGCAAGGACGCACGTATGTCAACCCCCACTGCTTTCATGAACATGGGTGACATCATATGTTACTTACCAGGTGAAATATTTGCCTCGACAAACCCTCGGTAACGAGTACATCATATCCAAGCAATTTCAAGAAATATGGCCTTGCAGATACCCAGTCCTGAATCCATGTGCCTTCTGATTGTAAGGATATCCGAAAGATTGTGTCTGCTACCGATGTATCCGGACTCTCCCTCATTTGACGGGTAGGACACAGTTACACAGCACTCCGATTACACTCGATGCGCTACGAGAAACTGTCTACCACCCTGTGTTACTTACGCAGAATGTTGCTTGGTCGGGCGACCATACGAACGACACACATGTTGTAACTTGTGAGCTTTTCGTAAAGAACGTGCCGTAACCACTTTCACTTCACTGTTGGAACTTTCACACGGTTTCTCAGGAATTTCATTCACAGATTGAAGAATTTTAAAGATGCAATATTACATAGGCCACTCGTGGGACTAATTTTTTTTTTTTTTTGGTAGATAAAATTTTGTTATGAAAGGTTTTCGAACTTGTCACAACAGAGTATTTACTTTCATTGATATGTTTCTTCATTCCTTGTCTTTTATTGAACCCGCAGCACATTCTGAACGCTTACAGCGCCACATTTTCTCCTCGAGGCAGAAACCGAAACTATATTTCTTCGAGAGCGCACTGATTAATGAATACATCTACAATGTTTCAGCCTCCTACAATGTATACAGAGTGGAATGCTGCACTCTGAAGTCGAAACACTGTCAACTTAATTATAACCAGCGGGTAGATTTGTCCACGCTTCCTGCACGTTGGTTGCGCAGCCAGCAAGTTCCGCAATACCGCTAGCAGTCTCCCGCCGCGGACTGAGGCGGTTTCGGCCCTTCCCGTTTCATGTCCGTCGCGCCATGCCGCACCGCGCCGCAATAACACAACAGCCCCAACTCTTTGCACAGGTTTCACTTCGTCGCAGGCTCGCCGCTCTTATTGCCGCCTCCCGCAGGCAGTTATGACTGAGGTCGCGCAGCAATAACTCTCAGTTTTGCGGACGTGCTCCAGCTTCTTCTGCTTCCGGAAGTGACGCGGAGGTCAGCTTGCGTTCAGAAATGAAAACACGCCTGAGCGACAGCTGCAGAAGCAACAAGTTGTCACCAGTATTATTTCCGCTCTTTCCCTCTAAAATGTGAAACACAAATCTGTCCTACTTTTCAGCAACGTGCATATAGTTACAGCAGAATGCCGTCTTGAGGAAGAGTGTATTTACAATGTCAAAACACAAGAGGAACATAGGTCACCTTATAACAAACTTCCATAACTAAACCTGTAAATTTCAATTCAGTGTTTCATTTGTGACTCTAAATACCGGATGATCAAAAAGTCAGTATAAATTTGAAAACTTAATAAACCACAGAATAATGTAGATAGAGAATTAAAAATTGACACACATGCTTGGAATGACATGGGGTTTTATCAGAACCAAAAAAAAAAAAAAAACACCCCATATGGCTAGACGCGTGAAAGATCTCTTGCGCGCGTCGTTTGGTGATGATGGTGTACTCAGCCGCCAATTTCGTCATGCTTGGCCTCCCAGGTCCGCAGACCTCAGTCCGTGCGATTATTGGCTTTGGGGTTACCTGAAGTCGCAAGTGTATCGTGATCGACGGACAGCTCTAGGGATGCTGGAAGACAATATCCGACGCCAATGCCTCACTTTAACTCCGGCAATGCTTTCAGTGATGTTCACAACATTATTCCTCGACTACAGCTATTGTTGAGGAATGATGGTGGACATATTGAGCATTTCCTGTAAAGAACATCATCTTTGCATTGTCTTACTTTGTTATGCTAATTATTGCAATTCTGATCAGATGAAGTGCCATCTATCGGATATTTTTTGAACGTTTGTATTTTTTAATTTTTTTCGGTTCTAATAAAATCCCATGTCATTCCAACCATGTGTGTCAATTTGTAACTCTCTATCTACATTATTCCGTGGTTTATTCACTTTTCAAATTTACACTGACTTTTTTATCACCCGGTGTTTAAATTGGCGGCACGCGGCAGAGCCCATCACAGAACTCGGACGAGTTCTTGTATTCATGGTATAGAAAGAAATTTCCGCCGTTCTCTCTGCTGTTCGCTAATGCAACTGCTCTGAAGGAAAAATAGATCACAGCACCAAAAAGTAGTTAATGTAGCATGATGAAATTTCGGTTCAAATGGCTCGGAGCACTATGGGACTTAACTTCTGAGGTCATCAGTCCCCTAGAACCTAGAATTACTTAAACATAACTAACTTAAAGACATCACACACACCCATGCCTGGGGCAGGATTCGAACAGGCGACCGTAGCGGTAGCGCGGCTACAGACTGGAGCGCCTAGAACCAGCCGGCCACAACGGCCGGTGGGAAAATTTAGGGAATAGGTTTGTCTAGGTGAGTAACATTGTTAGATCACAGGTTAATGTATGCGAGAGATAAGTCACTGTACATGTGTAATGCTGGTACATTAATAACCGGTGGCGCCTCCTGAATGTTGAATTCAGTCGTGTAAACGTGCTTGCATTGTGCTCTACAGGTGCCGGATGTCAGTTTGTGGGGTGGAGTTCCATTCATGTTGCATTTAGTCGGTCGATACAAGGACGGTTGAGGCTGATTGTGGATGATGCCGTAACTCTCGTCCTGTGTTGTTACTTATGTGCTCGATTGGAGACATACATGCTGATCGAACAGGCCAAGGCACTTCACGGTCTAGTTTTTATCATTATTCTCCAACACTGACATTCGGATATTTGTGGTAAGTTCCTGTGAGACCAAACTGCTCAGGTCATAGGCGCCTAGGCTTACACTCTACTTAATCTAACTTAAACTAACTTACGCTAGGGACAACACAGATACACCCATGCCCGAAGCAGGACTCGAACCTCCGCGAAAAGTGGCACGACATCTGAGACCACACGGCTACCTCTGGCGGCGCACCATTACCAGATCTATGCAGCCACACAGGGTTACAACAGCAGTATGTGGGCGAGCTTTATCCTGCTGGAAAACACTCGCTGGAGTGCTGCTCATGAATGTCGGTACAATAGGTCAAATCATCAGGCTGACGTGCAAACTTGCAGTCAGGGTACGTGGGATAATAACGAGAGTACTCCTACTATTACTCGATTTCGCACCACAGACTGACTCGAGGACGTATAGGTGCAGCGTGTCTAACAAGCAGACAGGTTGGTTGACGGCCCTTAACTGACCACCTTCTAACCAACACACGCACATCACTGGCACCCAAGCAGCACCACCTTTCATCAGAATACACTGCAGACCACTACTGCCCTCCTATGGGCTCTCACTTGACACCACTTGAAACGTCCCCTTAGAAAAATTACTGACACACAATATTTTTAGCGCAACGCAATCTGACTTTCAATAATCCCTACAAAAGAATGGCCTGACTATCATTAACCTATACCTTTCACAAATCACTTACCTCACAAAAATCTTCGTTACTCGAACTACTGAAATACAGCGAGCGCCACTACTGCCAGCTAAAAAAGAGATTCAAACTACGGAAGGCACTAACTACTGATAGGCATACTTAGCAAATGAAAGATTTTGATAGAGAACAAACAATGTATTTACTTCAATAGTGTTCAAAAGTCATAATGTATATAGCAGTTCATGATATCCAGTGTTATAAATTTCAAAACTCCGCCGTCTCTCTCCCCACATCCACCACTGCTGACGGCTCACCTCCAACTGCGCAACGCTACGCGCTGTTCACATCCAGCTGCCCAACACTACAATGGCAGACAACAATGCAAACTAGCCACAGACTGCACACAGCACAGCCAGTGATTGTCATACAGAGCGCTACGTGGCGTTACCAATAACAAAACCTAAAGAGCCTACTTATACACTGAAGTCGCAAACTGCATTGGTTTGGTGCTGTTGTAATACGTGCTACAGGACGTCTGGCTCAGAGTTGTCACTGAAGTAAGCGATTTGTAGCAGTTCGTTGTTTCACTGTGGTGCCAGGTGCTGCTGCAGATGCAGTACGTGGTACCTAAGCCAAACCCCAATCACTCTCGGTAGTGCCATGTGGCCGTCTGGACTCCAATTCTTTTGCAACCACACATTCTGGTACCACCTCTGCCAGCAATCGTGTACAGTGGCTACTTTCCTGCCAATTTTTTCTGCAGTATCGCAGAAGGAATACCCAGCTTCTCGTAGACGTGTTTGGCGACCTCGTTCAAACTCAGTGAGCAGTTGCTAATGGCGTTTGTCACCTTAAGGCATTCTTGACTAACATCAACTCACCAGGTCCAATCTCAAAAGTAACGAACGCTCACTACCATTGGAGCAAGCCTCATTAACACCCTCTTAGTGGCCCTACTAGCACCACTATTATGCGAAATTTGAATAAATATCTTCTTTCAGATGCAGAAACATGCCAATAAACTTTCCGTATGCTGCACATCTCCTCCTTAGCGCTGCAATTTTTCCCATCAGTCTAATTCAAGAACCTACCGTAGAACAAGCTCTAAAATTTCTGGGAAGAATCCCGGTAACAGGAATACTGCTACTGGCACAAACGAAGCCTGTAGTGGAAATACCAGAGGCGAGAAACTGTACAGCTCAAGAACCAATCATTATTCGAATATAACAAGAGCTCATTCAAGCTGCAAATCGCTGACGGACAGAAGAAGTAGCCTTGCTTAAAGTCATTTGGTGTGATAGATGTTTATTTGTGTATGATGTGTAATCACCACCGATCAATGATAACACTAGCACATCCAAACACTCGTTCTCGGAATGCATTTTGCGGATGTACAGCCTGTCAACACCACCACCTCAGTTTAGCAAGAAGAATCATCACCACAATATGGACAATACAGGCTTCCATCTCGTCTGTACCGAACTACGTCAGTGCAGCGCTATTTCGTGGCTTTGTCAATGAGCCGGTATGAGATTTAAACAGTATATTGTTGCTTTACAGCAAGTATATTATTCTGAAGAAAAAGTATGGAGGTCATCAAATTCCCTGTCCCCATGGAACGTTACTTCTTTTTACAATAAGAACAATGGGCAACATTTTGTGGAAATCACTGAATTCATTTAGAAAAGCCATACTACTCTCTAAAGCGGGCAGTAGTTAAATCTATAGCTGTATCAGCTGGTAGATGACATTCTGTATTTTTTTTAACATGTGTCTCCTATGGTGTGTTTCCTATGGTACATCTCCTAACACGTAGAGCATAACTGGTTCGCTGAAACATGTTTATTCTGAAGATTTCATCATAAAAATTTAAAGTAGAACATTTTAAATAAAGCCACGATTGTTGCAACTAATTGAAAGGAGCCAGCCGTGGTGGCCGAGCGGTTTTAGGCGCTCCAGTCCGGAACCACGCTGCTGCTACGGTCGCAGGTTCGAATCCTGCCTCGGGCATGATTGTATGTGATATCCTTAGGTTTAAGTAGTTCTAAGTCTAGGGGACTGGTGACCTGAGATGGTAAGTCCCATAGTGCTCAGAGCGATTTGATTGAAAGGATTTGCAGATCAAACTGGAGGTAAGAAATCAAAGTCTTATGCGAGAAGGCGAAGACACAATAAGGGAAGTGGTACAATTAAGAGAAACGTTGTTGAAGAATATTTTCAGGAATATATTTTACGTTTTCTCTAGTTTCTCTGTATTATTCTCTAGTAATTCCAAGAAATTTTACCACATGAAACCTCTCTGTTTGCCATGGGGAATTACCAAACGTTATCTAGTTGTCGTACTCAAATGAACTCAAGAAAATTGTTGGCAACAAAAGCATAAAAACGATAAATGGACTATGGCTATACTGATTAATAAAAACTGTAGGAGGAAGGTCATGCTCTCTCAGGAACAAATTTGATCTGTGATCCGTGGGTTGCCTGCATTAGGGACAGAGAGAGATCCATGATATTTACCACTTTGAAAACATTATGTAATATTCGCCCGCTCATGCTTCCTTAATCTCTTCCAATTATTTTACCAGGCATTAAGATGAAACAATCAATCAGATATGTCCCTATGGATAGTACTGGAGTTAGTGATGGTCAGGCGACGTGGTCACTGCCGTTACCCCCTCCTTACTCCACCTCCATCCTTATACAATTTGGAGGTGAGGCCTCTTTCAGAAATAATCTTATGTTTGATAATTCTCAGAAATATGATGATTTTGAATTTAGATTATCATGGATTTATTGTGTGTGTATTTGGAAATTACGAACACTCAACGTCGAGTAGTATCTATCATCTTGGTCTTAATGGACAGTAGATAAAAGGCTGCTATCTTAAAATCAAAATTTCTGTGCTAATTGTTCTTTGTATTGTACTGACTTATTAGATCTTCCACCACATCAGTCTATTTCAAAGTACCACACGAAGAATTGACAGATCTGGGGTGCAAGAGGGCACTGACTTAAATCAATCTGGAAACCTGCAAATTGATATCAGACTGGGACTGGTGTCCGTGTCTGCTGTTTACTAGGCAAACTGTCTGACCACTGAGCCCTCCAGACACGGTGGCATTGCAACTTCACGGACAACACTAGCACGTCTCCTGTCACACCCAAATTCTCAACTTACCCACATCTGAGTGAAACGTAAGAGTCACGAAACTCACAGAGATTTTCTGCAGTTTCGCTACTGCAGCGCAGCCAAGTAGCTGGCCTGTATAAACATGATATACTCTTTGACGACTGAGTACGTGTATGTGGAGGGGAGAAGCACATTAAAATACGATTGTATTTCGGCCCTTATTTGGTCGCTATAAATTTAGCTCCAATGAGAAATATCTCTTTTTCGATTTCCAAATGAAGATCAGAGTTAAGTTGATAATGTTACGAATAATAAATGACTATTTTAGGGATGGCTAGTTGTCATCATAAGTTCGGCTCTTAATGAGATTCGCTAAATCTAAACCACCATTCCACTGTGTCACTATTGTATAAAATTCTTTGGATGTTTCACAGTCTTAAACAATCTAAAATGTTCTCAACGTGGCCTACTTACGTCCCTACCTCAATTTCACAAAAATATAAAAAATGGTTCAAATGTCTCTGAGCACTATGGGACTTAACGTCTGAGGTCATCAGTCCCCTAGAACGTAGAACTACTTAAACCTAGCTAACCTATGGACATCACACACATCCATGCCCAAGGCGGGATTCGAACCTGCGACCGTAGCGGTCACGCGGTTCCAGACTGAAGCGCCTAGAACCGCACGACCACACCGGCCGGCCACAAAAACATACGTATCAGTATATTTTTGCTGCTACCTGCCAGATTGGGTAAGGAAAGACGTAGTTGCAAGTAATCTTAGTGGTCCTGTATAAGCAGCCAAGAATTTGTTAAAATTCTCTCTCTCTCTCTCTCTCTCTCTCTCTCTCTCTCTCTCTCTATTCGTTTAGCCGGTCCCGACTCTTCGTGGCCCCATGAACCAAATCACGTCACTTTTTCCTGTCTTGCACTTTCTCCCGTAGACCTTCCAGGTTGGAACACATTGCTTCTGTGATGCCATCGATCCATCTCATCCTGTGACGTCCTCTTCCTCTAGTTCCTTCAATCTTCCCCAGCATTAATGCTTTTCCAGCGAGGCATGCCTTCGAATTGTGTGTCCAAAGTAGGTCAGCTTTTGTTTTAACATTAGACCATCCAGGGAGAAATCAGATTTAATTTGCTCCAATATTGATCTGTTGGTTCTCTTTGCAGTCCATGGATCTCTAAGAAGTTTCCTCCAACACCACAATTCGAAGGAGTCAGTTCTACGCTGTTCAGCCTTTCTAATGGTCCAGGTTTCACATCCATACATCACAATTGGAAAGACCATAGCCCTCACAATACGGATCTTTGTTGCTAGTGTTATATCTCTGGACCTTATAACCTTGTCAAGGTTTGACATCGCCTGTCTACCGAGCAACAGGCGTCTCCGGATTTCATGGCTGCAGTCGCCGTCAGCAGAGATCTGGGAACCGAGATAACTGAATGTTGTTATTGTTAAAATTAGCTTGTCGTAAGAGGTTCATAAAGCAAGGAAACGTTTTGGATTGCATTGGGCGTGTGGGTGTAGACGAAGAGAGGACTTTAATATTTTATCAATAGTGTAAAATGTTTTGTAGTCCAATATGCATGCGTTTGTGTTTTATTTACATAAAGTAATAGTTTCCTTTCACTCCCTGTCAGGAAGAAGTGGCTTATAAGAATGAAAAGGGTCGACTTTATGAAGGATACACATTAGTTTCAGATTTGCACCTCAATAAGGAGCGGGCCACACAGGCGGCATGAGATGGGATATTACTTTAATTACATTTCCCTATTCGCACTGGAAGATTTACCACTCCGTATGATGAATAGTAAATATAATGTAACAGTACTGAACATAGCGAGTTCTCCTTTAGCATCATGTCGTTCTTGTGTTGCCACAGGCAAGCCACTCAGAGCGCTAGCATCGCTTGGGTGTCAAAAGGTGACATTTTTTGCCTACAGAGTTTCGTGACTGTTTGTCTTAGACTGTGCCCACACACTACAAATGAAGTTCTCCTTGTCCATTATCCACATCACTCGTGGCATATCGCGATTCCTGTAAGAGTTAGAGCCTATTGTTCACCTGCAGACTTGTCCGATAGCATTTTTGATCCAGGAGTCTGTATGAATTCCTTTGTGTCTGAATTCTTTTTGGCTGCTGGATCACAAATAGAGTCAAAAAAGGAGGCACAAATATATAAGTTTGTAAGTACCTTGTGCATGTTTTATGCATCACGAGGAAGTTTATTTTCATCTGTTCGACGTTATCTGTTATCTGAAATTTGATTGCAGTGTCGAAGACAAAATCCGAAATATGTATGTAATGTTTGTTTTATGTAGCAGTGCTCTTATTAAGTGGCACTCCTTCCTGGTATTGGATTTTTGGAGCTCCGCGAATTTAGTCTTCTGCCCTCTGACGCCTCGCTGCTGAGTTCGTCGTACGCTACAACTCTGAATTATACTTGACTGTCGTAATAGACCGTTCGGAATTTTCCTTGCAAAGACATAATTTTGAACTGGAGTCCGACAAGCAGTATCCTTCCTTGGAAAATCTCAAACGGAAGAAGACACCTTTGAGGCGATTAAAAATTCTCCCAGGAAAGCTGTTAACTGCGCAGGCTCTAGGATTGCTGCCAAAGTCCATCCGTCCCAAATTCTATTCCGACATGCAACACGTCGGGATTCATATACGCTGTATCCCCTGAAATAAAAAATTGTACTTACTTTTTCACATTAAGCAATGATAAATTTCCCTAATTCTTCAGGTGCAACCACAATTATCGTTCCTATCCAACCTTTTACGACTCTATCATCAAGCTTTTAGAATTCCTAACTTTACAAGATGGCAGACTTTCAACAATACATTAAATCAGCTGCAAAAATAGTCAGTAAACATACTCTCGATCAGAGAACTAACTTCAGAGTGTCCTAATGCACTTAATTACCTACTTATTCGCTGCGTGTTACTGAGGGCATTGCTTCTCTGCCGCAAATCAGAGATTGTCCATTATGTTGGCTTTTTTTTTTTTTTTTTTTTTTTTTTAGAGCAGCTTCAAGCGACTTGCGCGCAAGTTTGTTTACCTTATTGTGTTCGAATTCTCAGAATATATGAAAAAATTTAAACACTCTCATCTCAGAGCTCGGTACTTACGAAGGTGATAGAATTTTACAGAGGAAACACCTTCGAACTCTCATACGGTATCAGAAAATTCAAACACTAGCATCTCAGAGTTCGGTAGTTATGAAAGTGATGAGCGTCAGTGTATATACCTTATTGTGTTCTACTTCTCAAACGGAGTCAGAGAATCTGAATACTTCCATCTAGGAACTCGGCAACTGAGAAGGTGCCGCGATCTTACATAGGAAACTTTTCAACATCTTACGTTTAAGAGTTCTATTGAATCGCTCCACAACGGAGCTTCCGAATTAGAAAACGGTAAAAAGTCTCAGCTCTAATGGCGCAATAGCATACCGTCGAATGTACACGATACTAGAAGCAAAAAGGTCACTGAACGCTTACCTCAGGAGTTATTAGCACCACTTCCATAGTGTAAAAGAAATCTCGCCTGCTTCGTGCACCTTATTTTCTTCACTTTGGGGTAAGGTGGTGTGGATTATAACAAGAAAAAAATCGTATAGTGAGCACAGGCTGTAATATGTATACCTACGAGCACATGTTCAGTTGAACAGATGTCTTTGACAGTAGCCAGAGTGAACAATTACCCATGGCGCTGAATTCGTGCATTTTTAGAGACCATGACTGCTACACATTTTACTTCTTAAAAGACATTTTCTTTATACCATGAGCTGCACTGGAAATCTTTGATTTCCCAAACTGGTTTGCGGATTTATAATACCTCATCAGTGGCATATGATACAGAGAAACGAACGACTGTATGCCCATTGATTTCTACAAAATTGCAACGGTACAAACTTCTACTTACACTTCTATGGCAATGACTTATATTGCTGCTAAATATCTGCATTTTTAGAAGTCGATGCACCTGTTGTTTGATTCCTTGTATGAAATGCCATTGATGATGTGTTATAAAACCGAAAACCGATTTTGGCAAATAAACGATTTCAACTGCAGGTCATAATGCATAGAAATTGTGTTTTGATAAAGATGTGAAAACTGTGAAGCACCAGGCATTCATTTGTTGTACTTCTAGTATCATGTACTTTAAACTGTATGCGTTTCAGTTATTAATTACGATACACCCTGTATTTTCTCATATAACTCTTGAAATCAGTGTTGTATAATTCTTTACGAAAGTCTGTCTGTGAATGCATTGTAATCCCACTACTGCTTCTATATATTTCTAGAAGTTCATTTGCCACCAGAGTACCACTTTTAGTCTTTTGAGTGGCAACCCATGCATATCTGAAATGCACTTCAACTACTGTTATCAAATATTTATGGCCCAAATTGCATTTTGAATGTACAGATAGCCAACAAAATTAACTTGATGAAGATTTTTCAGTCGCCTACGTGTCAACTAATTCCCCTGGGTAAATTCTGTGGGATGCGTTATGCAGTTCTTCAGTTATTTTTGCTTGCATGTTAAATACTGCATGCTGAGCGAATCAGCTCTTCAGCTACTGCAGCCTGCATGCTGACTGCAATGAAGTAAAGAACAAGATCACGTTCGAATATCACATCAAAAACAATAATTTTCCATATGTAATATATTTTGGAGGATAGGAAAATATTCTGTGGGAATGAGCATAAAACATTTAAGTTTACCATTTTGTTAGTGAATGTCTGTTAAATGTACTCCGCAAACAGCTTTTCTGTTGCGAAAAAGACGGGACCACCTCGTATAGGTATAACATAACTTTATATAGAGGAAACCGTAAGCTGCTGGAAAATGTATACGTAGATTTATTAGCATCATGTAGTACCTACGGTGAGAGCTATATGCTGCAACGATTTTTCAAGCTCACTTACAGGTCGTCTTAAACTAAAAGCTGCAATAGTTGGACGGTCACGGACAATGTATACAGAGGTCTGCAGGCTGCCTCTTCCCTTGATCTTCTGTTTTAAAGACACGCATTGGGAATGATTTAAATGATCTGAACGATTTACAAAATGATAACTGCTTAACAAGGTTCCTCATGCTCAAACAGAAACTTTGCATAGTTGACTCACATTGCGTATACCTACTCACGTTTTAATGACACTCAGTGTTCTTAGATGTAAATACACAATGTAAGTAATGTTAAAGGAAGCCCCAAGTATAATATGGGGACATGCTGAAAAGTAATGGTTACGAATTTTTGAGTTTTGTTCTCACTATCAGTGGTTACTTTGTCGACTTCCCTACCTCGATGACGCAAATTGCAACCACGGGCCGCTAGGGTGCTCCCAAATGTAGCGTGTAACATAGCGGAGGGTAATGTAACTATGCCGGTGCGGAGAAACAGGGTGCTGAATGTGCGACGCTGGGTTGTTCATGTTCACCATTTGGACCCCGAATACAAGAGAGCATCACTGGAGCTAAACTACAAAGGATCACCGATACCAAGAAAGATCAGCACGATGTCATTAGTATGCAAAGTCATGCACACAATGTTATGAAACGTTCAAGGTGTAGTAGACTTGGAATGAAAGCCCAAATGCAGCTTCACGAAATCTGCAAGCTACTTCGAGAGCCTCTGAAACCTAAACGCATGAATCTAGGAAGTCTGACTGCAAAGGAAGCACCCACTTCTTCAACATAACAATGCCAGAGCACACATGAGTGCTGCGACATCTGCAGTTATCCGACGCCTTTGTGTCAATTTTACCAATCATCCTTATACAGCCCCGATTGGAACCCTTCTGATTATCAACTGTTTCCTAAATTTACAGATACCTGCGATGACTTCACTTCGATAGTGATGAAGCGGTGCAAGCAGAGCTAACGTTGTGACTCTCTCCACAAAGTGAAACATTCTACAACGACGACATCAACAAAGTGGTCTCTAGCTGGGAGAAATTTGTTCGTCCGCTGGGTTACTACGTTTAAAAACATATACGCAGGCACGAAGATTATGGATGTAGAATATTAATACATTGTGTTTCATTTAAAAACCTTAAGGAGTTATTGCACTAAATTTCTGGAGCATTACATTTCAGCACACCCTCGTAGTAACACACGAATAGGACACAATACATGTCAAGTTGTTCGCATTAATTAATGTAGCACATTCACAATACACTAATACTAGGGACAGCTACCTCGAAGAAAAGGCAATCACTAGACTACATCAATTTGATGGCTGGTTAACTCCTATGAAGTCACTTGATAAAATTTCCTATTTAGTTGAACAATGTGTTGAGCAGGGAAAACCACCCACATGGTGTTAGTGGATGTACTGCTTGACACAATCATGTCGATTAAATATCTCACCAACATACTGGTAATCGAATGGGAGTGTAATACACAAGAGGGAAAGAAGATGTGAAAACCTATCGAGAACTGACATGATTTTACTATCTGCAACATACATTGATGAGCCACAACATTATGACCCCCTGCTTAATACCTTGTTTGTCCATCGTTACAATGACTCGGCGTGTCAGGGTTCCCACAGTTTATTGGTATTATTCTTTAGTTATTGGGCAGTAGATGTATACGCACAGGTCATGTATTTAGCTTAAATAACCAGCCGCTGATATGGGTACGCGGTAATGGCACCCAATAGAGACGTAGATGGGTTCCATAGGATATACATCAGGTGAATTTGGTTGCCGAGACATTAACGTGAGTGAACTGCAGTGTACCCCAAAACACTGCAACGTGGTTCTGGCTCCGAGACGAAGACAGCCATACTGTGCAAACATGACATCTCCGTCGCGAAAAATATCAAACATGAGGACATACAGGTGGTCCAGGGCTGTCAGTGGGTCTTGGATGGCCGCGCGGGGTAGCCGCGCAGTCAATGGCGCCATGGCACCGTTTGCGTGACTCCGCCCCCCCCCCCCCCCCACCACCACCTCTCGTCGGAGGTTCCCGTGATTCATCCGGTATGACTGCGTGTGTTGTCCTTAGAGTAATTAGTTTAAGTTAGATTAAGTTGTGTGTAAGCCTAGGGACCGATGATCTCAGCAGTTTGGTCCCATAGGGACTAAACACCACCACCGTGTTTTGAATTACTACCACAGCATCCATACAAGGGCAGGAGAATGTCTCCCATAACGTAATAGTGCTCCCACCAGCCTGCGTCCATTGCGCGCTGTACGTTTCTAGCCGTCGTTCACATCGATGAAGCCATTTGTGGAGACGACCATCGACCTAGTGTAGCAAAAATGTTTATCACCGAAAGACAGACACATTTACATTGATAGGCAGTCGAATCCCGATGATCTCGAGCCAACTGCAATCGTAACTGATAATGTAGTTGGATCAACGTTTGAACATGTAGGGATGGTCAGCTGTGGAGCTTCATGTTCAACAATGTACGATGAACGGTGTTCTCCGGAACACTTGTGCATGTACCGGCATTGTGCCCTTTCACCGGAGATGCCACAGATCGCCATCTATACTACTTTACAGAGCAGACAGGATCCTGAACCCCTCGTTCATTGAAGGGTCGTGGACGTCCCCTGTCAGTGTCTGCTCCGCTTACAGACTTTTGTTCCCGCGTCAAGTGCCCGCATCGCCACCAGGCGGCATCCTACGTCACGACTGGCAGTGGCCATAATTTTTTGGTGTTTTGGCTGATCAGTGTACATCATGCATAAGAACACGTAAATAAGAGCATACAGTCCATTCCACACTCGCCTGCTTTGTGTCTTGAAGATATGAACTGCAGTACGCTTTTAACCGGATCCCTTTACTAATAGTGTACCATTCGTGTATATGTGATGTTATTAAAAGCATACCATTAAGCCGACTCTGAACCTTAAACCTTCTCACAGCACGGATAATGTAACTCGTCTATGCCAGCGACCACTCGCAGGTTGCGGGTAACGTAATTTTAAACTACTGGGCATACGGTTCACATGTCACCCTGTATCATGTAAGCGCGCTCGTTAATATTCCTAGCAGTTGTGACCGCTGTTAATCCCCCATACAATCAACTCACATAGAACGTAATTTGTCCCACAGACACTTCCAGCAGTTACAAAGCTGGTTGTTGTTTTTACAAAACATCTTCATAAGTATCGGAATTTCGTTATGACGCATTTGTTATGCAGCCGCGGGACTGCTACGGTCGCAGGTTCGAATCCTGCCTCGGGCATGGGTGTGTGTGATGTCCTTAGGTTAGTTAGGTTTAAGTAGTTCTAAGTTCTAGGGGACTTATGACCTAAGATGTTGAGTCCCATAGTGCTCAGAGCCATTTGAACCATTTTTTTGTTATGCAGCCAGCAGGTGACAAGACAAAGATTCATGGCATGTGTATTTGAGTTGGCTCAGCAATGTTCGACATTCTTGGAGGCTGCATCAGCTAATAGTTGACGGCACAAGTGCTGGCTTGTCCGAGAAAGCACATGAGCAGTTATGTCAACTTGGCGAGGTATTACATACTTGGACTCAAGACATTGCTTATTAAGCAGGAAGAAATATGAAAAGCAATTCAACCATTAGCAGCAAGTTATAGATATTGTAACATGAGTTATTAAGAGATTTTATGTGCGCACATATATGACTTGCTGCAGCTTCAAAATGTAGTCTTAAGGACGTTACTACCAATAGTTTCAAGTGCAGTTTTTAATTAATTAATTAATTAAAGTGTCCAGAAGACCATATTCTGCATATTCTTGAAGATATGAAACGTAACCGAAATAGTGTGACTTCTCGATTTTGCAATCTCCTGATGAAAAAGGGCTTCAACAAAATTTTGTACACTTGACACTTACTCGTATTGTCTGGAAAGAAGTACTGCGAGGTTAACAACCACCTGCCGTTGCACTGCCTTGAGAACGGGGGTGAGGTTGGAGTGACATAGAAAGCGGTCAGAGAGAGAGGGGTAGGGGGAGGAGTAAGACACGGACAGGGTGACATGGAATGTCGAATGTGTGTTGGTGTATTAACAAATCGTAAAAGGTTTAGCGATTACAAACATTTTCTGTCCATTATTCGGGGGTGTTACGCATCAGTGGCAATGATCTGATATGTTTCGGGCCTACATTATCAAGTTATCAAGTGCATGAACTTTTTGTACCACTATTCACCATCAAAAGCATCACAAAGTGGACCACTGGTCCATAACACTCTCGGTACCGATTCTCAGGGGAGTAGTACGATGGCTTCACTGCAGATAGTTCCTTGCCGTTTACATCCCAGATTTCATCAACATACTGTGCAACTTGAATCGGTCACCGAAAATAAATGTCTGACAATTCGTACTGCGGCAGTCAGGTGAGGTTGGCGAAATGTAAAAGAATACCAAGAATTTATATCTATCGCTGTCTTATGGAATCAATTAACTGTGTTCAAACAATGTTACACACTGACTTTTGAAGAAACCTGAGCATTTCCAACTTCACGATTCCCGTTTGAGCTATGAAACGTTGTCTTAATAAGGATTTTATGAGATAAAAAATGGAAAATAATCAACAATTATTGAAAAGAATTATTCCGTAATAAACGATAGTTCGAAGCACAGTAACTATTGATTTAATTTTAAAATTTTAGCCAGTATATACCGTGAACATGGCAAGATGAGCAGCATGTCTTCCTTGCACAGATGAATTACAGATTGTTGATATCATTTCCTATTGAGCTGAATCACACAGAATTATTTGAGAAAAAACATTGAAGGTGTAGCTATTATTGAGTGATATGCAGTACTCTGAGCGCGAATGGATAGTTACAGGAGAGACATAAAAACACTAACTAGGAGTCTAAGTGGTTCCATTCTTCGTCTCAAAATATCATAAAAGTGACAAACATATGAACCTGTTAATACTGTGGTTTAAAAATACGGAAATTTTCCATTTCTGTTGCATAGAAGACCTGTTGAGGCTAGCATGTAGTAGAATTGCCGTTTACCATCACAAAACTGTAGTCAGTGAGCTCTCTTTGTGCTATTTTGAATGTAAATAGTAACTGCCTGCATATTTAGTTGACTGTTCACCTTTGAAACCAGTCTACAGTATCACACCGACAGCAGTCACAGATAAGAATATTCAACTATTTCAAGGAATTGAAGCTACCATTTGTTATATTGAAACTCTCGAATATTTGCAGCAGCTGGGTGTTGGTAACGAAATTCATGTGCACACATCGCACAGTATTAATATTTTTCTGTACCGAGGTGATAACTGCATGGAATGATTTAGCAAATATATATCTTACTGCTCAGTGAATAACAAACTACTTGTTGAAAACAAGCAAACGGTTATTAGTCCATAAGAGGAGGACTGTGTCTGCCTGCAATCTATCGTGTCCAGGAAGATTCGCTCAAGTAAACTGATGTGGGAGATAGAGATCTTTGCCATTTCACAAACAGATTTCGAAGAACTGCATATGGCAACTCAAATATAAATTATATGGAAAATTTTATGGTGCTCATTATGTTTCACAGTCTAACGAATTACGATGCTTATTTTAGAACAAACCGAAGAAACTCAACTCTAATAAATCGACTAAAACTATGTGTCTGCTATTGCGGCGAAAGTGGAATAGTATGAAACATTGACTAAATTTATGGCAGTGGGATACTGTAGCGACATACAGTTTCGGTTTTTCGATACCTTCAGCTCTCTCACATACACTCTCTCCTAGTAATATTTGTCTGGTAGTTAAAACTTAAACATAACACGAAGACATATCCCCAACAGCAAGCAACTAAATCTGATCTGTAAGAAAAGTGTGTTTCCAAGCACGTATGTCAATTGCGAATCAGTTTGATTTAATGAAAATCTACTGTTAGTGACTCTTTCAAAAGCTTGCAAAGCGGAGAAACAACAATCAAAGAAATGAAATGCCAAAGAGCGTTCGAAATGCGGATGTGAAAGGCCTCTGCATCCCCCCATGATGCAGTATCTGCCATTCTCTGGTAGTGCATGGATGTCAGCTGAGAGTCTTGATATTAGTGTACCAGACGACTCACATGTATGTTAGATTTCGAAATACGTATCGAACATACCGGAAATGTACATGAAGTTCCATCTTATTTACCGTTATGTGTAGAGGAATGTGTACCAGCAGCTAGCATCATCAAGCCAGACATTCTAAAGAATTTGTTTTCCAGATTACAAGATAAGAAATATTATGTGATTCACTACTGAAATGGAAATTAGTACATGAAAAATAATCTTGTTCTAAGCAAAATGTATTATTCCTTTCCTCACCGATACTTCAGAGAACCTACTCATCCCTTACCTAATCACTGAACCTAATTTAAATATTCTTCTGTAGCAAAACATCTCATTTGTTTCGAGTCTCTTCTTTTCCGGTTGTCACACTGTCCATCGATATTAATACTGAGAAATGAACGAATGGAAATAATTTCGAAAAGAATTTCTTCATACTTCTGAATAACAGAGCTTTTTGAAAAACTGTGAAGAATTTGCGAAAAACGGGAAAGTTTTACACTGTAGTTGTAGTATGAAAAGGGCGTAATTAAAATGTTAATGTTTCATGAAACGGAAATTGTAATTTCTGTGTTGAAGATCTAGGGAGCATTGAACTAAGAATGTGAGCTAAATGTTGTGGTTACAGAGAAGATGTAAAATGAAAACACAAACTGTATGTTGCAGAGGTGTGATGATTTGGTATTGTAATCAAAAATGTTGCAAATGTGTAATGAAACCAAATTTGTAATCTGTATTTTGTATATGTATTATAATAATGTAATATTGCACAATATACTGAATTGCATATTTCAGTGCTGCTGCTGTTGTTGTTGTAGTTCTTTAATCTATATTTGTCCTTCAGTATTAAAACTTCCATAGCAATATTTGTTGGTGTAGAGACACTCCTGTTGCTCTATTGAGAAGAAGGAGGTATGTCTTAAGATGCAAAAATGTGCTTGGGAGAGCAAAAAATAGAAGTATGAGTATGTGTGATGGAGTTTGCTGATGAGACGGGTAAAATACTAAGCTGTGATTAAGAGACCTAAATGTGTGTTTTCAGAATGAAATTTTGACTCTGCAGCCGAGTGTGCACTGGTATGATATATCCTGGCCGATTAAAACTGTGTGCTGGCTGCCAGACCGAGACTCGAACTCGAGAATTTTGCCATTCACAGGCAAGTGCTACGTCCTCACAGCTTTACTTCCACCAGTACCTCGTCTCCTACCTTCCCAACTCCACAGAAGCTGTCCTGCGAAGCTTGAAAGACTTGCACTCCTGGACAGAAGGATACTGCAGAGGCATAACTTAGCCACAGCCTCGTGGATGTTTCCACAGTGAAATTTTAACTCTGCTCTTCTGGAAACATCCCCCAGGCTGGGTCTAAGCATGCTTTCCTCCAAAAATGGTAGTCTTGCGAGGTTCGGTGGAGAACTTCTGTGAAACTGAAAAGGTAGAAGACGAGGTACTGACAGAAGTATAGCTATGAGGAGGGGTCCTGAGTCGTGCTTGGGTAGCTCAGTCAGTAGAACACTTGGATGCAAAAAGCAAAGTTCAAGAGTTCGAGTCCCGGTCGGGCACACTGTTTTAATCTCTAGGATATTTCATGTGTGTATTTGTGTGTGAGAGACGAAATGTGCAGATGAGGCAACATTTAACAAACAATTTTTGACATATTGTTAGTAAACAGTACAAATATTTCAGTTGGGAAAATACTGTAAACTACAAACTGAACATATTTTTGATAAATGATTAGATCTTTGAGGCGGCTCTAAGGCAACACCGTAACTTACTGCATTTTTTTTAACTGTTGACAGAATATTTGGCTCTGACTGGCTGTTTCATTTTAATGGTAAGTAAAATACCATGTTGCGACTGCAGGAGTGGGGAGTGTTTTAGGGAGGAAGAAGGTGAAGGGCATGCATTCAAGTTCATGGTTGTCATTTGATTACCTTTACCGTTACATGTGGGAAACCGAAAGGTCTAATGTCAAAATTGTCCTTGAAAGTACTTCGTTCTCCTACTAATGCACTATAATAAAGTTGATCAATATGGAGTTGATTGTGATGGATGAGGATGGTGATGAACTTGGTTGAGCCAATAATGCTGAAAACTGCAATAAAATTTGCTTAATCGTAAGGAAATCTTACAAGGGTTGGAACTTCAATAGTCGGAACTATTTATTTACAGTTCGTACAAAATAGATACGTGTTCAAAGTTTTACTGACGTTCAAAGTAGTCATCATCATTGTGTATAACCCGTTGCCTGCTATGTGGAGGTCGTAGGGTACTCTTAGCAGTGTCAGTTGTGTTGACAGTTCGAGCGGCGCGGTTTATTGCCCGACGAATTTGTAACAGTTCTGAAGCGAAGGCCGTGAAGTGTTTCCTTCAGTTTAGAAATCGAGTTGAACTCACGAGGGCTCATGTCCGGCAAATGCAGTAGGTGGTATAGCACTTAGCAGCCCCATCAATCAAACAAATCAATAACAAAATCAAATGGCTCTGAGCACTATGGGACTTAATTTCTGAGGTCATCAGTCCCTTAGAACATAGAACTACTTAAACCTAACTAACCTAAGGACTTCACACACACCATGCCCGAGGCAAGATTCGAACCTGCGCCCGTGGCGGTCGCGCGGATCCAGACTGTAGCTCCTAGAACCACTCGGCCAAGCCGGCCGACCAAATCAGTAACAGCTCGCACTGTACGTGCTTAAGCATTGTCATGAAAAATGATGGTCACGTCCGGCAGAAAGTATCATCACTTCTGTTTTTATGCTGTTCATTTTTGGAACACAACCTACGATCAGCTTAGAGGTATAGCGGAAACTTCACATACCACTAGTCTACAAAAACTTTCAAACTGAAAAACATAAACAGCCTACATCGCACGAAATATATCTTTTTTTGAGACAACCGGTTTTGACAGATTTTGATGTCATCTTCAGGTCTTAGGAACCTTTCGTGTGAAAACGAGTTCCTTTTGCGTTGAACCTCACGCCAAGTTGTCATGTCGATAAAAAGCGGCCTACTGTAAGAGCTGTGTCATAATTAAAGTATTTAAAAACATAAAGCACCTTGTGCAACCGGTCCACAGGGGACTTAACGTTTTTAAATATTTTAATTATGAGAGACATTTTATAGCGTAATGATTTTTATCCACATCACAATTTGGCGTTAGATACAAAGTAAAAGGAACATGTTTTCACCACAAAAGGTGTTTTGTGATATAAAGATGACAGAAAAGTCGGTCGAAAATGGCTGTCTTCAATAAAGAAGCATTTAATGCGATCTATGCTGTTGAATTTTTTATTTTTTTTAGCAAGTAAAACAGATCGCACCTACAACACACTCAAAATGAAGAAATTCAATGAAAAACATCCCAAACTGACAAATTCTTAGTTTCTGAAGGAGTAAATAAAATTACAGTGCCATTACAGACAGTTTCGCATATACAGTATCGATTAGCAGATGACCTGGTGTTCTTTATGCTGGGATACTGTTAAAATATCGTTCCAATGCAAAAGCTTTCATTTAATTACCTGCAACTACCATAAGGACTTCTTTCTCAATAATTGACCCCTAAAGGGAGCTCCTACTGAATGTGCTGTTTACCCACAAAGCCGTGGAGCAGCGAACGATCGTGCTCAATTCGACAAAAGCAGTATCTCTATAGGGTGAAGGTCAAGAAACAGCCACGGAATTCTGACTGCAGCCCATTGTTAGTGGTGACGGCTGCTCCTCTGAGTTTACAGAGGATTATGGAAGCCACAATAGACGGACCGACTTGAAGTCCGTTGCGCGCAAGCGGATTAGTAGGCCACTGTCTCCATAATACCGGCATCGACGGAAGCCGTTTCAGACAGGTTGTTGGTCACCAATAAGCCATCCACGCTGTAGGCCTTAGGAGATGCTGTCAGAGTGCTCCATAAATGTCGTCTTCGCCTCTTTTGGAGACTGTCTATGCGATTGTATAGACAAAAAATTCATTACTTTCTGGTGGAACGGCAATAGAAAGGTGGCTGATAAACGGAAGATTCAGAGATTGCCAGTCTTATATAATCTCCCCAATACAATATTTACTGTACCCTAATGACCTGATAACTGTGGTATAGGATCCATTTATTGCAACTTCTTTCAAAAGGGTAATTATAAAATGAGTGTACCACAGAAGCCACCGGTTTTTGTTAGTGTCCTTCCCGCCGTCTTGTATGCGATGGTTTCACTGCATGGAGGCTTTACAAACAGCTTTGTATGCATTATTTGGGGTTTGTACATATTCGGTAAGGCAGCGTATGGTGTGTAACGTAGGGTACCTTGTTGGCTACCTGTCTTTTCCTTTCCTGTTCCACTTAAAAGTAGAGCGACGGAGAAATGTTTGTCCTACCTCTTTTCCCTTGGTTCTTAAGTGAAAATTAGGTTGGCGGCAGCTGAGGCGTTCTACAATCAGCTTTATGAAAAGAACTTGTCTCCCTTTCAGGTATTCCTTATCGAGCTCATGAAAAATCGTAGTATTACTTGCATGTCAATCGTACTTGCCGGAAACAAATCTGGAACCATGCTTCTCAATTGCTGCGTACCTTCCTTTAATCTGTCCCCCTGGGAGTCCAGAACACTTACAGTACGTTGGAATGGGTTGTCCTAGTGTGCTGTTCTCTTTTATAGATAAGTGGAACTTCCCTAAAATACAGCGGGGACATGTGTGTTCGGAAAACTGGTTTGTTCGGATAATCGAACTGTACATGTTTATTTGCCAAAAAGAAGTATTGGACAGTAAATCTATTCATAAAAACAGGCGGACGACGGTTCAATCCCGCGTCCGGCCATCCTGATTTAGGTTTTCCGTGATTTCCCTAAATCACTCCAGGCAAATGCCGGGATGGTTCCTCTGAAAGGGCACGGCCGACCTACTTCCCCAACCTTCCCTAATCCGATGAGACCGAGGACCGCGCTGTCTGGTCTCCTTCCCCAAACCAACCAACCCACCATAAAAACAGGCATGTCTTCGTAGTTTTACGGCTTGTTGATCCATCAGTAGAATCAAGCATAGCTGTAATATTTCCTATGCTGGTCTTTTGTTTTTTTATATCCGTAATTGTCTACTCTACCTTGTACTCAATTAGATAAAGTGGTTGCAGATTCACGTTCTTCTAACCTTTTAATAATCTCGTGCTTGTCCCTCATAGAAAGGACAACACGATTACGTTTAAGCATTTTGTATCGTCAGTTCACTTCTTCACGCAGCAGCACACACGTGGTCGCAATAGAGAACAGAAGGTGACTGTTTGCACCGTGAGAAGCTATTCTTGTGGGCGCGCAATCCTTCAAACTGCGCGGAGTGGCACGCCTCAACTCTAAGCTGGCGCAGCTGTTGCTGTGAACAGCTTTGATACTGCCACTACTTCTACTGCCAGTACCAAGCTGACAGAAGTGTGCTGATTGTTGAAACACGGCGACTGGCGGCTTGGCCGGTCAGCAGCGCCTTGTGAAGGCCCCACCCAATAGAAGCAATGTTCCACCAGCGGTGGGCCAGTGCGGCGACTACCGTGGGAAACTTGGTTTGGGAGTGAAGAGGATGATGGACTGTAGGGTGGGAGAGTAACAGGTGCAAGCGAGTACACAGTTCGGTTAAACAGTAGTTCGGTTGACCGACGTTCGGATTATCGACGCTCTACTTTACTCTCAATAAACCGCACTCGATCATTCGCCTTCTCTGTCACCGTCCTGACGTGTCAGTTTCACCTCATATCTCCTTGCAACGTTACGCCTGAACAAGCGTGGGAAGCCACCAAGGAAATACAGACCGGTCGGTATGCCAGAGCAACGGTTGTTAATTCGCCAGGTGGATTCGATCAGTGTTTGGCCAATGTTCCTGTCTTAAACGGGAGCCCGTTGCGCGTTGATCTACAACCAGGCTTGGCCAAGATTATGACTTCCGGAGCTCTCTTCGTGACCGCGAGCGCAACGGAATCTGCTCTGAGCTCCGGCTTCCCCAGCCACAGCCCTGTTTCGAGCAGGTGAGTGAGTTAGACGGCTATGTGCCGAAGGTTGCGCACATGGGATACCGGGACACTTTAGAAAGACGTCCGCCTCGGCAGCTGCTCGGCCAGCGCGGCAGATTTCTTAGCAGTAGGGCCCGGTTTCTATTCTCAGTCATGTCGAAGACTTTCTCAAATCAATGACTGGTTGTTGTAATGCCCTTACATTCGTATCGTCATCGTGGACTTACCACGACTGTTTAGATGGCTGTTTGGGCGGGACCCAAAAGCCTATAAATCGAAAAAAAGAACAGCTTAGAGAGATAAAGGTATGCAAATTCTAAGAGGCGAATATTCCAGCACAGTTTTATTAGCTGAGGTCCGTCAGATGTGCTTATTTTCATTTTTTTTAAGTCCAACATGGCGAACAAAAAGTGGTTCAAATGGCTCTGAGCACTATGGGACTTAACATCTTAGGTCATCAGTCCCCTAGAACTTAGAACTACTTAAACCTTACTAACCTAAGGACATCACACACATCCATGCACGAGGCAGGATTCGAACCTGCGACCGTAGCAGTCCCGCGGTTCCGGACTGCAGCGCTAGAACCGCTAGACCACCGCGGCCGGCAACATGGCGAACAGAGGTACAACATTCTTTACCTAAAGGCACTCAACGTTAAGTTATGACATTTTTAAATTTATACATATTTCAGTTTTAGAATACATGAATATTTTTAAAAAAATTAATGAATGGATGAATGAATGAGTGTTCCATATGTCCTTCTAAAGCGCTGGACCGATTTTTTTTATAAAAAGTCTGACACTTACTACTCACTATCTGGAGAGAATCGCTATGTGGTAAGAACCGCCTATCTGTCAAAAGATGTGAAGAGGTGTAACGCGTCATCTCTGAATACACAGTCTTTATTCATTCAGTATCTGAGACAGAGCTCTTGCTGACTTAAACTATACACATAATTTCAAATTATTACGAATCTTTGTCACTCTTGCAACTCCCACAAAATGATGAAAAGAAAAAATATATCTTAATTAGTTTTCATTGTTCATACAGTCAACATGTTGCAGCTGGAATGACGTTTCAATATATTACTTTTCTGTGATCAACTGTATTTGCAAAACATTTTAACACAGTATTCACATATACCATATAATGAACTTCCAAAATCATATAATTGTACGAAGCATATTTCAGGGGAATTGACCTGATAAACATCATGCTCAGAGCAAAATTAAACTGCAGGGCGAAATTGGCTAGAGATTGGTGGACTATCTGTACTATTATATGTGAAAAACGTTAAATATATGTGTCATCTGCGTACTTGGGAAAAGCTACATGTTAAAAGCTCCTCCTAAGCTCCAAGGATTGGTTTCCACCAAACTTGATACACACAATACTTACTAAATGCAAATAAATACAGTATGGGTCAGAACCAGCAGCCACCTGTTGTGTATAACTGCTAACATAAAGAGAAGAGGGGTGGTAGGAGATGGACACATATAGAGGAGCAAAAGATAGGCAGAGAGAAGACAGGGAGAAGTGGACAGAAAAGAGAATGAGAGGGAGATTGACACAAAAAGGAGAGAGAAGGAGATGACAGAGTAAAGAAAGAGGGAGTGACGAGCACAGGGAGGAAGGAGGAAATGGTGGGGACAGGGATGGGGAGTAGATGATTCGAGAGAAGTTGAGGAGGAAACGACCAGAGAACAGGAAGAGGAGATGGACCCAGAGAGGGGTGAGGAAGACTGAGAAAGGAAATAGGAGGAGATGCACGGAGAGAGGGGAGGTAATCAGGTAAGGGAAAGATGGATAGAGGGAGGGGGAGGAAAATATGGACAGGGATTGCTGGAGGAGGAGATTGGTACGTAGAGATGAGAGGGGGAGAGAGGAGGAGATGAGCTACAGAAGAAGGGCAACGGTCGGTACTCAGCTAGTATGTAACATACCTCAAACTATGGTTCGTTATACAGTGAAGCACATGAAGCTGTGTTCATTAAGATCTGTTGAACCCTAACACTGGTGGGAATTTGGGAGTTTCGTAACGCTGGCCAAATGTTTTGAACAAAATACTGAGATAACTTAAGCAGCTTGTTTGTGTGGTGGGATATTGTTTGGGTAACTACTAAAAATAATCTTGTAATTTCTTGGACTGGACCTACAGGTCGTTGAACTGGGTCTACTGCACGTCTCTCAGCTTATGTACCTCAGTAATGCGATACATTAGCAGCCAAGAGCTAGAACGGTCTGGCAAATAAATAAAAATACGTCTTCTGTCGCGCAATGTCTTGAAATCTCTTTGAGAACTAGTAATGAAATGATTCAGTCAGCGAAACGTAGTCCTTGAAGTCTGGTCTACAAATGACTGCCTTGAGTTGCGGGAAATGTTCGTTTCATTAACTTTAAGATTATTTTTCCTTAAGACTACATTTTGTTTGAGACCCTCTTTTGATCCACATCTGTTACGAAATGATACACGTCATGTATTAAGAGATTTAATGAATACGAATAACTGTTGATGTCGAAAATAAAAGGATCTGTCACCGCTCTACTTACTCTTAACTCAATTTAATCCTTAATGGCTGCCTTTCGATCAGCCGGGAATTCACCGTCAATTGTCAGGAGACAAGTGCATAGTATCAACTTTGTGGCAGATGTTGTAATGACGGTCAAATAACTGTTTTTTTTCTAGCTTACAATAGTGCGGTGGCACGTACAACTCGTTGAACGTGCTTCAAATGATACGAGAATTATGGCTATTGTCATCTGCTATTGTACGATTTGTCTTTAGACGTCATACTGTTCGCAATCCAGAACCTAAATCTAAATGAACACAACTAGTATCGCCAGCAAATTGCTTGGAACGTGACAAGGCAGCAGTATTGAATGGTGTCTGGCTGAAACATTCATTTACCTTCTGCCTGAAATCTCATTGACTGTAGTAGAGCCGTCATCAGTGATGGGTGACACTTTTAAGTCGTCCCCAATGACTAGCGAAGACGTGTTTGGTAGATGTCGCAGACAGATGTTCTACCCGCGACGATGTCGGCATAAGACCCTGCTCATTGTACTCTTATACTCGTTCATAGTGGGGGTACATGTGACCGTGAGGTATCCTCCGTGCAGTATCACGTGTCAGACACTGTTGCAGCATGATGATACTAGAAAATTCTTGGATTGGTGCAGGATATTTTCTGGCAGGTCGGGAACACGAATGAAACTTGATTTAATGCGACAATAGGCTGCGTTTTATCTTGAACGTATTTTTTTTACCTGAGCTGCCTAGTGTCAGTACCATTCGCCATGGCGTGAGTATAATTCACATCTCCCAGCTCATGAAATGAAATTAATCTAGTAGTGGGCCATCTTCTAATTACACACTGTGAAGATAAACTTAAAAGCGCTGATTTACATCGGGAAGTAAGAAATTATTTAGAAGAATATACATTAAAATGATGGATCGCTACCCAAACGGCTGATGATGACACTTGGAATGGCTGTGCTGACCCCTGTCGGAAACTGCTGGTGATGGCTGAAGGGCCACGGGCTAAGCAGAGTTAAGGAGGCGGCGCATGACCCGGATGACGTCATTTTCAGCCAATGGAAAGCGATTTACATGTCGTGCGTTAAAAACTGAACGTCCATTTTTTAAAATGTACGTTAATGAAATCCTAAACGTCTAAGAAAAAGGAATTTCTGTACCTTACGGATATAGCATACCTTATAACCAGTTTAACTAAAACTAAATAATAAACCAAAGAGATTAGGATACACTGTAACCGAGAACGCCGTCTGGAGGCAACAGTTAGTAGTAGAAAGACTATGTTCCCAAATTTAAGTCATCAGCGTTACATTCGTAATATATAATATGTAGATAGTATCTATGTAACCGTTAAATGCTTCAGTATTGACATATGTATAATTGGTTTGTTAAAAATACTTCAGAGTAAGACTGAAAATTAAAAGCTTTGCCTTATAGGAGCGCCGTCTCGTAGCATCGGTTAGAATGCCGGAGGACACCGTTTCCATGAGGGCATAGTGGTTGAAATGGCTCTTTGTAGTCAAACGTGTATTCGATGGACGCCGTGTGTTGCCTTGACAAAAGTGGTTGTACCCATCTTCAAAGAAGAAAGAACAGTCGTCGCTGACTGAACTGGTGCCAGTGTGCTGGAATTTTTTAATGGACTGGATGATGTTGGTCGATATTTGTAACAAAAAGACCACGTAATTGAGATTAAGCGGGAATCAAACGTGGAAGTAAGAAAACATATTTTTTCTCTAGAAGTAAAGTACACACACAAAACTGTTCTAAAAGCGTTTAAACATCAGTTACAAAAATTGAATAAAAAGCTAAAGTAATTTATATGGTGATAAATATTACTGCGTCTACCTCATAGATGACACAGTTACTTCTAAAATAATCAGGTTGTTTTTGTAAGATTGTTGTCATTTTACCATTAAAAAATAAAAATTGGATATGATGTGGAAATCGACTCAAAACCAAATAAAACATGAGCTGAAGTATAACTAGAAAAGCAGCTATCCTTTCGTTTAAATAGCATCTCCAAGTAAGTCAAAGCAAGCTTTCACGTAGATATCCCACTATAGATGGCGGATTATTCTTGTAGCTAAATTTCCATCTCTTCTAAAGTATTCAGAAATAAAGTGTTAGAAGCGATGTGCATAATCTCAAGATTGTTCATGATATCACCTTCGGAATGTTTGCTACTAGCACTATTACTAAGGTGTCCGAAAACTGATTTAATAGGTGACCCGCCTGTTCCTTGAAGCATGTTTTAAAATTACGACCAATCTGGCCAATATACACAGTCTCAGAGCATTTCTGGTTACGTTATATACTACTGATCCACAGTAAAGTTTATTGTATTGGAAATGATGTGTTACTTTTTATTAAGAAACATGTTTCTCATTGAAAAGGTAATCGTTGTACAAGAATTTGTGAGAAGTCTCTTTATTTTAGCGAATACTGTTCCCATATACACCATTTTAGGGAAGACCTGTTTTTCGGGTAGCTGCGGTTGTTTTCTTCTTTTTTTCTGAAACAGATTATCATCATTTCCTGGATCGTAGTCACAAGAGGAAGCAATTTGTTTTGAAACAAACCATTCTTTCTCTATTTGATATGCGGACAAAGGAAGTACTGTCGTTTTCTTAAGTATTGTTAAAAAGAAAGCTTTCTTGTATTCCGTGGGATGACAAGAATTAGCGTTAATAAGAACATCAATCATGCTTGATTTTCTAAAATTGTCAAAAAAATCCATCCTTGTTTTAAACAGAAAGGGTTTAAGAATCTGATGGTTCCTTGTATTTCGTGCTTCATTGTAAATATCTGCTATGGATGTAAATTATTTATAGATCTGGTGACAAAATAAAGCTCCTCGTCGCATCCATCATGCATGTAACAGTAAACTGTCGCCCACATAATGTTTATAATGAATCACTTTACTGGGTATGTGTGGGGTTACTTTGAAAACTTTTTTTTCAGTATGACTGACGAAAATATTTACAACTCAGCTGGGGAGAGTATTCCCCATAGATAAGCCATCATAACGTGCATAAAACGTGCCATTAAATGAAAATATACTAAAATTGAAGGTAGTTTTCAGCAATTCTGTAATTTCCTCAAAATTCACACCGTTTTTCAGCAAGCCAATTCTTAATAATGTCAATAGCAGAATGATTTTATCTCTTTTTCTTATGTGGCTGTTATGCCTAACATTCAATCACTTTTAAGACTAATGTTGGTGAATGGGGGGCAATACCAAGCTTATGTTTTAAAGGAGACTACTGTACCTAATCATTTACCCATAATATTTGATGTTAAATGTTTTTGTTGCATCTGATCAGTTAACTTACAATCAACTGAGACACTATGCCTGAAACTTATTGTTTCCCCTACATATATGCAATAACTCATATAGTCAACCAGTCCTTTCCCTTTCTGTAAGCCTTGCTTAAGCTAGCAGAGCAGAGCCTGTTTTGATTGTATGAGTTATTTTGTATTAATACATTATTCCCTTGAGATACTCTTGCAACGTAGTACTGGTTGAGATTTAAATATTTCAGGATGGCTGACAGGTGAAATGAGATACCTGAGGAAACTAGAGATTCAACAATCGTTACCGGGTGCGAGCCCATAAGGATCGTAGCTGACCAAGTGCGGATGTTAACGAAAGCACCGCATCTCCCTGCTGTTGTAACAGCAACACATATGAGTGACGTGAGTAAGACCATAGGATCGACAGCACAATCGGTCAGCAGCGAGTCGTAGGTTTCAAGAGTGTATCAAAATGTGACAAGAAGAGGGACAGGACAACCCACCCTCATGAAGTAGATGGTACTCCACCGCTGGGCTAACACAAGTTCCCCTCAACCCACGGGATGCGCAGTGGATAGTTTGAGGCGTGAGCTAAATGACAATGTATCGTGAAGGCGTAGAATATAAATATGGGTGCCTGATTTTGTAGACCACTAGTAGAGGGGAGCAAACGTGTTGATATAATTGCGTAGGCTTCCCCGGCCACAGTCAGTTGACAAAAAAGTTCTCTGGGTGCGTCATAATGCATAAAACTACTGCTGCTAGAGAAAAACCAACGTTTCGGTCACCGTGGCCGAAACGTTGGTATTTCTCCAGCAGCAGTAGTTTTATACATTTTAACGCCGTACCACAACCAGAAAACTTTTTTGTCGACTACACGTATTGATTTTACATAAGTCGATCCCATAAGATCGCTAATCTTTTCCTTCAGCTGCGCTGTTAGTATAAAATTCCATGTTGTTACTTCCTTCGTATTTTTGCTCATATATATTCGTTTAATGTCCCGTGTTTTGATACTTGGAGGATACAACTTTTGTTTCGCTAGTACCTCTACTGGATGAGTCCGTTTTGCTATAGGTTCTTTGGGTACCCATTGTATACCTCTTGATGATACATTGCCTTTCCCCTACATTTCATTTATTAATTTGAGAATAGTAATTTTCGGTTACTTCTGATATGTTGTCGTCTTGTTTCATTGTGGTTCCACTTGACTGTTAGGTTCAATACATATTAATAGGTGAAACTCCTGGAAGATTAAAACTGTGTGCCAGACCGAGACTCGAACTAGGGACCTTTGCCTTTCTTGGGAAAGTGCTCAACCAAGTTTTTTGTTTGTTTGTTCGTTCTGTTTGTTCTTCGCGGTCGTCCCATGACGCTTGTTCAACTTCTTCTTCGTTCCATTAACTCGATTTTGTTATCACAGTGAGGGGACTAACCCTCTGATCGAACACGCTGAGCTACTGTGCCGGCATCAACTAAGCTTCCCAAGCACGACTAACGACCCGTCCTCACAGCTTCACACCCGCCAGTATTTCGTCTTCTACCTTCCCAACTTGCCTGCTGAAGGCAAAGGTCGGGAGTTCCAGTCTCGGTCCGGCACACTGTTTTAATCTGCCAGGAAGTTTCATATCAGCGCACACTCCGCGGCGGAGAGTAGATTCCATTCTGGATATTAATAGGTTCTTGGAATTATATATCTGTGCTGTTCACAATACTGATCGCAATGTGTATATTCAGATGAGTTCCTACAGGAACCGTATTCCTGTCTACTTTTGGAGCTTTTCTGGAGTGAATTTGACCACCATCCCACCTTGTGCACCCAATACCATCCTACAGCTAAACCACCATGTCCAAATCGTCGATCGCGAACCAATGAAATTATGTCTACCTAATGAACGGTGAACTTAGGTGATTTTCATATTTTAGAATTTTCTTGACGTAGTACATTTCTTCATCCGTTAACACCCCAACAAGACCCGAGTGCCAACATTTTGGATATCGAATTTGTGCCTTCAACCAGATTAAAAGGTGTATTATACTGAGTAAAATGATTACCCCTACTGAAGGAACAATTCTTTCGTTACCTGAGATATTTACTTAAATTTCGTTGTTGACTTCGGAATTTCCCCGCAAGCAGCGGGCACGTCCCTGGTAATGTCAATTCCTATGTCACGTCTGGAATAAGCACGAACTGATGATCAGCTACTGCAGTGTTACGCATGAAATGATATATCAGTGATTTGGGGCTTTCTGCGTCTTTCTTACTGTAGCCTTCCCTAAAGCAATAAACCAGGATGTGTTAATGTAATTGTACTTACTCTTTCTTGGTAAAAGTGTAGTGAAACGAAAACGATACAGACGTGAAACAATTAAGAACGCCGTTTCTTATTTCGAAAGTAATTACTTTAACTGTTAATACATTGGTGTCCAAACGTAAAGCAACAAACTTCTATTTCCACGTCCTGTGTCTAATTCTCGATATAATCATAGAAGCTGTCAACAGATGTCCGTACGATCGTGTTTTGCATGGAAGATGGCATTTCAGTCAAAGGATAAGGGAACACTGACACTACAAATGATGCATATCGTGAGCACCACGAATGCTTGAGGCAACACGTTAGGAGGGATTCATCTTTGTGAACTAATGAAACCGTATGTAACTTCTGGATCTATTGCTACGAAAAGGCATCCCAAGTTGCAACTCCTCAATGCCCTTCTATTCAGATTGTATTCTAACACCTCAGTATCTGCAACACTCTGTAAATTTGCCACTATTGAGATGCAAATCAAATACGTAAAGTCATGTTAGTTTATTTCCCAGTCACGTAACTGTGCCGTGTAGGCACGTCATTCTAGACACGGAGTCATCGATTGTACGTGCCCGGTATATATCAATACCCCATTGTTGGGATACCAGACGACAACGAGCAGCAGAGGGCGTTTGGACAATGGCGAGCGGCAAGTGAGAGTGGAAGTGTCTTGAAGGCAGAGATGTGGAGAGATCCTAGGAAGTGTGAGAGCTCGATGTGGCCAAACATAGTTAGTAGGTGGTAGCCTGACCTGTGGAGTCAGTATGCGTGTGCGCTTTTTTACACGACGTATCATCCATTATTTAATACATAGTTCTTCTACTTTAGAGGAGATACCAGAAAGGTATCTCACTGTATGTTTTAGTGGGTCCTGAGGCTTTCATCACATTATTTGTGGTAAGATAAATTCGTCGTACCTCTCTGGAAAAGGGTTTCTATTTTTTTTAATATAGCATGATATCTCACTATAGTAAATCTAAACTACTTGTTGTTACCCGTTTTTCAAATTACCTCTCGTTTCGTAATTATTTAGTGTCTTGTTTGTTTGCTGTTTCTAATCGCTGCAAGTAGGAGATCCTTCTGTGTGTTTGATGGCTGCTTAAGTTGTTAGGTTGCCTGTAACTATTGATATTAAGTGTTTGCCTTAGTTTGGCAATCTGTATTTCAGTTCACATGTTACCGATAAAGAGGCCTTTATATTTGCAATTAATTTGCATTGTGTTTTAATGCAACTCATTCCTTACAAATCCCACTTAAATAAATCTTAGAAGCGCCGTCTAGAGGTTGCCTTTTAGTATAAGTCTGGTTCTACCATGTGTGACACGGTCCGATACGATTTGTGGTGAAGCAATCTCACGAGCTTAGCGCCTTTTACCTAATGTTTTACTCGGCCATACCGCGGTAAAGCTCACTGTCTTATTAAGCCTAATATCCTGACTGCCCGTAGAGATGTGTTCAGATGCTAGCTTAAGATCCGTCAAATTAATTGTTAATGAACTTCTTGTATTTTTTACCAAATTTCATGTAAACCTGAAGCATCTTTACCAATTCTAAAACTTGTCAGCATGGTCGCGGGCCGACGGTACAGTTACCCGGTTTCGGACTTGAATGCCCTAAAAGTTTTGTAGTGTAACTTTGTTCACTTGAGATGGGCCAATGTGGTCGCAAACTGGTCTTTCCGGATGAGGTACGGTTTTCCATAGAAATATATGTATGTAAAACTTGAATTACTTTGGCTTTGCCATGGTAGGTGTTTGTTACTTGGCCTAAATCCGTTTCTGCAGTTGCTAAATGTAGTTACTTGTTTCGTCAATTGATGCTCTTGACCTGTAACTGCCTGTTAGTAGACTACATCATAACTGCTGCAACCGTATAGTACTTTAAATTAGTTTGCTTATTTTGAACCTGTCCACTTGTAACTATCTTTGTTTTTGTTAAATTAACTTCTTACACCCCTGCATTTCAATAATCGTATTTACTGATGTGGTGAGCCTTGTGTTTCACTGCATTATTCAAAAGTCAGCAGCACTCTCAATATCAAACTGGTTATTTTCTAATTTTAAGGAGTTAACCATTTGTTAGTTATAAACTCTGTTCAAATGTTCACTATTTTGTTATCTTAGTACCTTACCACTCGACGAACACCTCCCTACGCTTGCAGTGCCGTCAGTACGTCAGCTTTCTGCTTTCTTACATGTTGTCGAGATGGCGGTGTTCATCATCCGAGTTATCGATTGTTTGTAATAATTATTGAAATTGCCTTGTGGTAACGGCCGGTTCTTCTGGAAGAATCTATATTAGTAGCATCTAGGCATGGTGGTCGGTGACGTTGATGGATACGGATACGGGTACGTACGTGTTATTAGAGGAATCCATATATCTGTATATTATCCAACGATAACGACGATCGGAACAGCGTTAGTATTAATTGATATAAATGTTGCTTCTACAACAGCCCCCTTTCAAAGTAATATCGAAATTTGCACTCAGGATTATTGGTATTTCACTCAGCACAGAAGTCTGCAGACTATAGCTACACAAGGGATGAAATGAAGGGACTACAGTTTCTTTCGGTGTTTTCCGCCAACAGTCTTAGTTTTTTTCCGTTAGCGGAGGAACCTTTCCTTCTATGTCTACCTTATCCAACATCTAGGAACTTTTCTCTTCACCTCGTGGATTCAAGAACCGTGTCCGATTTAGTGTTGACAGTGTAATACCAACGCCTATATTTTATTCAGAATAATGTTCACGACAGCAATGTGTGTGGAACGTGAATGAACATTAATCGTATTCTCATGATTTCAATAAAAAGACCTCATCCTTAATAGAATAATAAGTAATTATTGTCAATTACATAATTTAATATTTTGTAAAAAATGATCTCTCCGACAACACGCATGGAAAAAAATAATGCAAATCTCATTATTTTGCTATCTATGATCTTTCAAAAACATCCTTCTTCTTGTTCGAACTATTGTACTGATACGATGTGACTGATGTCTCGTAACACAGAGGTCTGTAAAATCTGTGTTCTTGCTAATTCAATATTTGAAAAATAGAGTTTGTGTGTCATTGAAATGAATCTTCTGTGTTTCGAGTTTTATTTCATTGTAATTCTCGTCCTATAAAAATGTTAAGTTTTCTGCTCAGCTACAAAAGAGCGCAGCTACCAGCACTATTGATCTACAGCGTCGTCTATTGGTAAATGCTGAATAATAAGAGATTAACATTGAGAAATATTTTCAAATGTTAATGCATATACTGAAGGTACGAAATGGTTTAATATATACTATTTGTTAGTAGTGAAACGGGGCCTGAAGGAGAATCGGTAAGTAATTACACTCCTGGAAATTGAAATAAGAACACCGTGAATTCAATGTCCCAGGAAGGGGAAACTTTATTGACACATTCCTGGGGTCAGATACATCACATGATCACACTGACAGAACCACAGGCACATAGACACAGGCAACAGAGCATGCAAAATGTCGGCACTAGTACAGTGTATATCCACCTTTCTCAGCAATGCAGGCTGCTATTCTCCCATGGAGACGATAGTAGAGATGCTGGATGTAGTCCTGTGGAACGGCTTGCCATGCCATTTCCACCTGGCGCCTCAGTTGGACCAGCGTTCGTGCTGGACGTGCAGACCGCGTGAGACGACGCTTCATCCTGTCCCAAACATGCTCAATGGGGGACAGATCCGGAGATCTTGCTGGCCAGGGTAGTTGACTTACACCTTCTAGAGCACGTTGGGTGGCACGAGATACATGCGGACGTGCATTGTCCTGTTGGAACAGCAAGTTCCCTTGCCGGTCTAGGAATGGTAGAACGATGGGTTCGATGACGGTTTGGATGTACCGTGCACTATTCAGTGTCCCCTCGACGATCACCAGTGGTGTACGGCCAGTGTAGGAGATCGCTCCCCACACCATGATGCCGGGTGTTGGCCCTGTGTGCCTCGGTCTTATGCAGTCCTGATTGTGGCGCTCACCTGCACGGCGCCAAACACGCATACGACCATCATTGGCACCAAGGCAGAAGCGACTCTCATCGCTGAAGACGACACGTCTCCATTCGTCCCTCCATTCACGTCTGTCGCGACACCACTGGAGGCGGGCTGCACGATGTTGGGGCGTGAGCAGAAGACGGTCTAACGGTGTGCGGGACCGTAGCCCAGCTTCATGGAGACGGTTGCGAATGGTCCTCGCCGATACCCCAGGAGCAACAGTGTCCCTAATTTGCTGGGAAGTGGCGGTGCGGTCCCCTACGGCACTGCGTAGGATCCTACGGTCTTGGCGTGCATCCGTTCATCGCTGCGGTCCGGTCCCAGGTCGACGGGCACGTGCACCTTCCGCCGACCACTGGCGACAACATCGATGTACTGTGGAGACCTCACGCCCCACGTGTTGAGCTATTCGGCGGTACGTCCACCCGGCCTCCCGCGAGCCCACTATACGCCCTCGCTCAAAGTCCGTCAACTGCACATACGGTTTACGTCCACGCTGTCGCGGCATGCTACCAGTGTTAAAGACTGCGATGGAGCTCCGTATGCCACGGCAAACTGGCTGACACTGATGGCGGCGGTGCACAAATGCTGCGCAGCTAGCGCCATTCGACGGCCAACACCGCGGTTCCTGGTGTGTTCGCTGTGCCGTGCGTGTGATCATTGCTTGTACAGCCCTCTCGCAGTGTCCGGAGCAAGTATGGTGGGTCTGACACACCGGCGTCAATGTGTTCTTTTTTCCATTTCCAGGAGTGTATTTTTTGTGAGCTACCACCTTAGTGAAATACTGCAGCGGCAGTTTTAAATTGATTTTCAATGTAGATATAAATGTTTTTCGTTATAATTAAAATAGTAATTGTTTACTAGTGGCCCAGAACCCACCCCCTCTTCCCCCCCCCCCCCCCTCCCCGTGGTAATAAATTCCACTTACACTGCAAATACAGTCAACTTCTATGAATCTAAACAGCATATTATTTGATATGAAATCTTATCAGTTGATGTATGAACCCTGGTTCTTTCGTAACAACTTTTATTTAATTTTGTGTGACAAAATCGTTCATTTTGTTTTAAGAAAAGTGATGCCACCTCGAAGAACAGTAGCGTTAAATTCGATAAACAATCTGCACCTAGTAAAGAGACTTACTGTACAAAACCACTGAAAATTACTAAAAATCATTACTCTAGTTTACTTCACATTATTTATCATACATTTAGCTTGTTTGCAGTTATATATGATTACTTTTGTGCGTGAACGTAGTGCCATTACACTGCCTGACACCGAGGTGGCTCAGATGGATAGAGCGTCTGCCATATAAGCAGGAGATCCCGGGTTTGAGTCCCGTTCGGGGCACACATTTTCAGCTGTCCACATCGAGGTATATCAACAACACCTCGGTGGCTCAGATGGATAGAGCGTCTGCCGTGTAAGCAGGAGATCCTGGGGTCGAGTCCCGGTCGGGCACACATTTTCAGCTGCGCACATCGAGGTATATCAGCAACACCTGTCGGCAGCTGAGGATTTCAGTTAGTCATCATTTATTCCAGGGAAAAGCTGCACGGTCACCAACAGTATCCTGTTCTTTCGAGAACAGTTACTGTCTTCATATACAAAGTGTCTTATGTTTCAAGAGGCAGCGTAGTGAAGATTTACACCGCATGCAGGGTAAGCGGAAAAACATAATCCGCTTATTCAAAATGCTGACGGAATTGTGTACTGAGTGACGGTGATAAAGGATCATTGTAGAGGCGTCACCTGCAAGTTTCACTGCATAACTGAATGTCGCACCCGCGAACCCTGTCAGCACTAAAGCATAGCATCTCCATAAGCTGGGACTTTCTGGGAGGGACTGAATTCCAAAACCTTATCAGGGATGCGAATGGCAGTACCAAGAAGATGTGGTACCGAAGCAGTACAACCTAGACTACGGAGAGCTGGAAAAATGTTATTTACCCGGATGAGTTGTGTTTCACTCTGTATCCAACTTATGGCCACGTTTTGGTCACTACAGTAAATTATGGCGCGATTTCGGTAACAATTTGAGCAATCATATCTAGATACTGCAGGACTATTCTGCAGGCAACATTACTTTTAATGATTATGTGGCCATTTTGGCAGATGAGATTCATCCCACGGTACAGTGTTTATTCCCCAGGAGTGAGGGTGTGTTCAAGTTGACAGGGCTCCATGTTAACAGAGCACCCATCATCCAACTCTGGGTTTGTAAGCACTTTGGTGATTTGTCGCATCTCACCTGGACACAAGTCACCAATTCTCAATGATATTGGGTATTTTATTGAGCCTCTGTAGTTTACTTTGGAGAGAAGAGTGCGTGTTCGCTGTCCATTCCTATAACCGTTACCTCAACTTGCCACTGTTTTGCAGGAATAATCCTACAAGATTCATTTGAAAACCATACAGCACCTGTATATATTCATTCAGAGACGGCTGAAAGCTTTTATGAATGGCAGCTGGTTTACTACAACTTAAATGGTACGGTGATGTGTCTTGTTTTTGATGTTGCCATATTTTCGTTCAGCCTCTGTATGTCGCATTGTGGTCAAGCAAAATTTGGTGCCTTCGTGGCAGACAAACAATTCAGTAAAGGGTCTATTAGATTCACTATTTACGCGTTGCCATTGGGTACACCAACACAACCATTATAGATATGTTTAATGATGAGTACCACAAAAGCAGCAAACTGATGATCAAAAACCAGTGAGCAGCTGCTGGCAGTTCCATGGTTCTAACCGAAAGCGCTCTCTGTTCTCTACTTAATGGGATACATCGTTTTCTTTCTAGGACTGTAAAAGTGGATAGATAGGCGGGGGAGGGGACGGGTAGGCGGGATTTACGAATATACCGACCGACATGATAAATGCGTCCTGATACGTTTTCCAGTCATGTGCTAATCTCGTCATCACAGGATTGCAGTTTAGAAAATCCTAAGACACTGGTTGACTAATCTCTTATCTTCCTCTACAATTTTCTATCTCAGATGATGCTAGGAGTAGCATGGAAATTATTCCCTGGTGCTTTAAGACGCTTAATGTCGTCTTATCCCTTTTCTTATTTGTGTTTATCTGTATTTCTTTCATGGACGAAAGTATGTAGAACTAACGTATTTTTTACTATTTTTCATTTATCTTTCAGCATCCTTCTGTAAAGTCGATCTCAAATGCTTCAATTCTCTTCTTTTCTGGTTTTCCTACAGTTGATGTTTCTTAAAACTCTGTGCTACGGGTTTACATTTGTGCTAATCTATTTTCTATGTTTAGTCCTAAATTTGCTGGTAAAATATATCTTTTGACAAGGAGTTCTATGGCTACCTGTGCGTCCAACATGGCCCTAACTAGGTACGTCTAGTGATATTGGGCATCTAGGGTACCGTAGTTCTTTCTCTTCATCCACTGTGTGTGTCTCGATGTTGTTCACAATGTGTAGGACAATCAAACAATTTAAAATCAGGGATAGTAAAAATTTTGTATTAAGTTGTTTCATATCCTTGAGGAATATCTTCAGGTCATACAAAACTAGTGCTTCATGTGACACGACTAACAAGGTGCATGTGCGCATAAAATCGTGTCACTCCTCGGTAAAATCTTGGATGAAACGGCAGATGGACATCCGATCCGACCTATGCATGGTCGGTAAAAACACCGTGTGTGGCTAGCGCTGTAACGGGCAGTTCTGTTTGACGCCTCCCTATTGTCAGTGTGTGGTTAGCTCTTTAACGTGCAGTTCCATCAGACCCATGCCAATATATTTTGTATGTTGAAGACTTTCAAGGATTGTGTGTCTTTTAATGGTTCGTTTCCCCCACGGATTTATATCATAAAGTCATCGACATGTGCTGTCCGGGATAATCTTTTGACAAACCTTTGGAGATGTTTTACTAATCACGCATGTTTCGGGTCGATTGCTCATCTGCCTTTCCATCCACGGTTTTCCCAAGCAGTGGCATAGTTTTGGACCTTGTAAGTCGTGGCACATGAAATATTTGTTTTATGTGCGTATTTCCCCTTCCACTCAGTGTAATAAATATTTTACCATATCTGATTTTAATTTGTTTGATTGTCCTTCACATTATGTACTCGTTCATCAGTTTTGGTTGCCTGACCTCTAAGGTTATTTGTGTCTCGATGTTGATTTGAAATTTGTAATTATATTTCTGGTTATTCACATTAATTTGGTCAATGTGTAGTTTTCCTCAATGCGTATTCTGTTCTTATTAAACTATCGTAATCAACAGGTACTCTAATTCCTCCAAATTATCCCAGTGGACTACTGTGTCATCAGTGAAATCGTTATTTTCATGTCACTGAGTAAATTCATCCCATTTCAGAAAATTGAAGTGTTATTTTCCCCTACATCTTAGATACATAGGATGAACAGATCTGCGAAGGAGAGAGGAAGACAGCATTGTGGTTTTATATCCTCTTCTACCACAGCACTTTTATCTTGGTCTTTCGAGTCCCATCACTGTTATGTTACATAAACAAATATTGAGAACTGCACCTCTTCCATAAAATGAACGTCTTGCATCACTTCACGTTTCTAAACACTCATTTTAGGTCAAAAAATCTTTAAAGAATGTACTAATATTTTTAAGTCCTGTCTTTACAATCAGGTACAACTGCGTCTCAGGTGCCATTACCTCCTTAAAACCTACATTTTTCATTTCCATTCCCCGTGCGTTATATTCGTCAACAGCTCTGGTCATTAGTTATCAAGTTGATTAAATAACATTCCTCTCATTTTTTAAACCTCTGTCAGCTCTAGTATTTTAATGACATGAAAATTGCAGAAACGTTCATGAGATATGACTTAAGGTCACGCTTTAGGAAGACCTCGTGCATGATGTCTTTCAAATGCTTACAGAAATAGCTGAAGTCCACAAACTGGCAATCGAAACGCAACGTTCCTCCAACATTATGGACGTGGACGTACGATATGTGCAAAAGAATCACAGGGAGCCCATACGGTTGCCTTGAGATTTCCGCACGAAAGGAGAGCTGGACGCCTACATTTGTAAAGATAAAAATTTTGAAGGTATGATTCCGCAAGTGAAGTGGAGCGACTGACGTATGTATAAAATTTATTAAAGACCTACCTTTTGCGGAACATCTGTTTCAATTTAGGTGCAACTGCAATACACGGGGCCTGCTCACGTATACGTTGGTGTACGCCTCAAATACAGTTGCCTGCACAATAAATACTGACCAAGAATAATAATATTACACTGAGGCAAGAGGTCATCTAACATTAGAAGCCTTGTAGCAGCCTGAACTATACTATTCGGTTTGTACATAACTTTAGGATCTATTAATCACGCCTTCATCTACATCTACCTTCCGCAGTTCAGTGTGATGCAGTCTGCGTGGCAGGATATGCATCCTACTTATCACGTGAAGCGGTTTCTTTCCCTTCCTCTCAAGCAGAGAACACGGAAAAATGTTTCCTTATATTCCTCTATACACAATGAAATTATTATCCGTTGTCCGTGTCTGGAATATTTGCCATCTCATGTGGAAGTAATTCTACACGATTTTCTCTGCTGTTAGTGGCAAGAACTGACGTTACACTGGCAAGCTAGCGCAAAATGCATCACGAGAAGAAGCAAAGTGAAAAACCAGTGCGTTTCGGAAGTTTACTTACATAAGAAAGCTAACATAAGAAAGCATTTCCTTGATTCTGTAGCTAGGGTGCGAGTCAGACATATTTCCTTTCAGTACTTTCCAAATTTTTAGGTAAAATTTATTGCTGCTTTCTATGCTAATTGTATAAAAACTCTTGCTACTGTGGGGAGTACCGCCAAAACCATGTAGTAAACAACACACACATCGAAACTTCCTGGCAGATTAAAACTGTGTGCCCGACCGAGAGTCGAACTCGGAAGTAAAGCTGTGAGTACCGGGCGTGAGTCGTGCTTCGGTAGCTCAGTTAGTAGAGCACTTGCCCGCGATAGGCAAAGGTCCCGAGTTCTAGTCTTGGTGGGTCACACAGTTTTAATCTGCCAGGAAGTTTCATATCAGCGCACACTCCGCTGCAGAGTGAAAATGTCGTTCTGGAAACATCCCCCTGGCTGTGGCTAAGCCATGTCTCCGCAATATCCTTTCTTTCAGGAGTGCTAGTTCTGCAATGTCGCAGGAGAGCTTCTGTAAAGTTTGGAAGGTAGGAGACGAGATACTGGCAGAAGTAAAGCTGTGAGTACCGGGCGTGAGTCGTGCTTCGGTAGCTCAGTTGGTAGAGCACTTGCCCGCGATAGGCAAGGGTACCGAGTTCGAGTCTCGGTCGGGCACACAGTTTTAATCTGCCAGGAAGTTTCATATCAGCGCACACTCCGCTGCAGAGTGAAAATCTCATTCTGAACACACACATCGTTAATAGTAATCCATAATGGTGCATTACACAATTATGGCGGCAATATAGTCGTCCAGAAGGAAATTACAGATATAATCCTTAAGGACACTGAAACAGTGTTGACTATAAAATGTAATACCGGGAAATTCGCTCATACTTTATTATGTTCTTCCTATATTAACGGAAATGTCGTGTGACGAAGGCCTCCCGTCGGGTAGACCGTTCGCCTGGTGCAAGTCTTTCGATTTGACGCCACTTCGGCGACTTGCGCGTCGATGGGGATGAAATGATGATGATTAGGACAACACAACACCCAGTCCCTGAGCGGAGAAAATCTCCGACCCAGCCGGGAATCGAACCCGGGCCCTTTGGATTGACAGTCTATATTAATAATAAACGTATTATAGCTTTCGTGAGGTGAATGTGTTAGTGTAGTATGATATTTTCAATGAATGTAAAATCAGAATTCGGTTGAAATATCATTTCTCTGGCGGTGGGGATGTTGCTTCGTAATCTGTTTATCTTCCGTACTTTTCAACAGCTTTTGTTCTGAATCCAATATCACAAACAACGTACGGAGCATGCACTCAGTTTCACTGACAATTACACTTATCGGGGAAGCGTTCAGCAAAATCTTGTATTTTGAAAGATGAAAAACCATCTTTGACGGTTAAATTCAAAGTACTGAATGTATCAGATCGCATACATATCCTTACTGTTAAATTTCTGAACATACCTTTTGTTTCTGGGCTCTGACGTTTCCTAGGATCAAAGGAGACGCCAAAGTGCCTTGCTTCCCTGAAGTTGTCTCCAATCCTTCGAACCCTGTCTTCTTGTGTCGCAGCTTAGCTCTGCGGAATGGGCACTGCAGCAAGCATCAGCTTACCTAAAAACGTAGAAAACTGTTCTTACTGATAAGCACATACGTAATTATAATAGAATCTAACAATATTTTATTTATGAAATGAAGAACAGTAGGAAGTAGTGGACAAAGTATGATGACTAAACTGTTTGAAAATGTTCATAATTAACGCCGTAGCTGTCGTACCAGTTTTTGTAACTTCAGTCGTCGCATGCCACTGTCAACCAGCCGTCGTGTTCTTTAAATGCACGAAAAATACTACCTTTAACAAAAAAGGTTTATTTCGCTCTTTACGTACATAAACATATATTTTAATGCTTCAACTTTATTTTCTCTTAAGAGGTAGTTGCAACATCCTATTGTTTTGTTTAACAACATCTTTCTAGTCCACACAACGCTCTCACATCACACTCGGCCTACATTTATTTCTCAGTGAATATTACTTCTGACAAACTGCAGTTTGTCAACAAGTGGCCACGAAAGCCTTAACAATTTTGTAATATTACTTCTACACAACTTATTATATTATATTCGGTTTACTTGTTAGATGTGTTGCTATTGTTACTATGGACATACAAATTTTGCTCATTCCGTCCCTCCAGCTCATCCACAAAGTTAGGTTCACACTTTACACTGACAATCTAAGACTGCTTCTTGCACACATCATCTTCTACTGACAACGACGAATTGTGGTCAGAACATTCTTTCCTCTGCCCCTCGTAATGGTGCCACCCTGCTTTCTCTTTCGACGCTCTTCCAGTTGTCGAGGTTCTTCCAATCAATAAGATTCTAAAATATTTTGAATTCATTTGGAAGCGTAGAAAGTAGGATCTTGTAACTAAATGAACTCTTATAAGTTGCTGAGACAGTTGTTTCGAAAACATCTTCATCGGTTTTCTTGGCTTCCCAGCATTGGATTGAAACAATGTTTGGTCATCGAGGGCAGTGATATTCAGTAAAGCAAACAAGACAGGCATTATCTTCGAGTCCCTGAGTATTTATTGCTTTACTGCGCTTCTGGTCGACTGTGTACATCTTTCCATTTGTCATGTTTTACTTCATGATAATGTGTGGGTTCTTAGGTTCTTTATTAATTGTGCCATAACTGTGCATGGTGCTAAGCATAACAAAATATTTTTGACACATATGACACCATTGTGATATCTTCCTTATACTGAGACAGAGAATATCGAATTCTCCTGGACATCAGTTGTAGCAATTGCGGAGGGATTTCGGTTGTATTTCAGTCATCAGTCTTGAAGCGTCTCGCACTAATCCCTCCCCTTTGCCAAACTTTTAATCTCAGAGTAGCACTTGCAACCTACATCCTCAATTATTTGCTGAATTATTTCCAATCTCTGTCTTCCTCTACCGTTGTGACCGAGCGGTTCTAGGCGCTTCAGTCCGGAAGCGAGCGACTGCTATGGTGGCAGGTTAGAATCCTGCCTCGGGCATGGATGTGTGTGATGTCGTTAGGTTAGTTAGGTTTAAGTAGTGCTAAGTCTAGGTGAATGATGACCTCAGATTTTAAGTTCCATAGAGCTTAGAGCCCCTTTTGAACCTCTATACCTCCCTCTAATACTTTGGAAGTCATTCCCTCAGGCCTTAACAGATGTCGTATCGTACTGTTCCTTCTTCTTGTCCGTCTTCTCCACATATTCCTTTCACCTCCGATTCTGCGCACAACCTCCTCATTCCTTACATCAAACCTCCTAAAACCGGCCGGAGTGGCCATGCGGTTCTAGGCGCTTCAGTCGGGAACCGTTCGACCACTACGATAGCACGTTCGAATCCTGCCTCAGGTATGGATGTGTGTGATGTCTTTAGGTTAGTTAGGTTTAATTAGTTCTAAGTTCTAGGTGACTGATGACGTCAGAAGTTAAGTAGTATAGTGCTCAGAGCCATTTCAACCAAACCTCCTAAATTTCCGCATTCGTCTGTAGCACCATATCTCAAACGCCTCGTGTTGTGGATTGGCAAGAGAGCCAACCCACTATGAGAGGAATCCAAAAGGCACGCGTTTTAGCTCACGCAGGATGGCGTGAGGTCTGGAACAGGTCAAGGAAATGAGACTTTAGCAAAGAAGGACGTAGCTGCTGGAATACTTAACTTTAATCCATAATTGGTGAACATCGCTCTTGACGGTACATGTTTTACAGCATCAATAGTAACTGGTAATGGCGCCTTGTTAGGTCGTAGCAAATGACGCAGCTGAAGGCTATGCTAACAATCGTCTCGGCAAATGAGAGCTTATTTTGTCAGTGAACCATCGCTAGCAAAGTCGATTGTACAACTGGGGCGAGTGCTAGGAAGTCTCTCTAGACCTGCCGTGTGACGGCGCTCGGTCTGCAATCTCTGATACTGGATACACGCGGGTCCGACGTATACTAACGGACCGCGGCCGATTTAAAGGCTACCACCTAGGAAGTGTGGTGTCTGGCGGTGACACCACACCTCGTCTTCATTCTGTTCTCGTTTTCTGACAGTCTGTGTTTACTACCGTGCAATGCTGTGCTTAAAACGTACCTTTTGAGATATTTCTTCCTCAAATTAAGGTTAATGTTTAATATTAGTAGACTTCTATTGGTCAGGACTTCGTTTTGGACAGTGCTAGTCTGACTTTGATGATCTCCTGGCTTTAGAAAGATGTTTGGAGGTGAATTTTAAGCTAAATGTTTTTAACTTCTCGTCATTCGATTAAAACTGGGTAACTAAGAAAGCTGTTAGCGCATTTCACGTGTAGGATCATTTTCACTGTTGAAAAGAGATATAGAAAGCACAAAATGAGGCCTATGTATCGACTACTGTGGTATTAAATAAAGATGAAAGTATATTTTATTTTATGAATTCCATGTTGAGCATACACGTTCAATATTTATCGGCCATACACAACAAAACACTTTGGGACATTTCCGATACTTGCTGCGGCGAGTGTAAATATTGTTTCTCACGTAAAATCTATAAGAGTGAAACATCGACTTACCGTTTACTTCTTCCTCTGGAAATTTCCAACAAAGAAAAACGAAAATGTTCGTTGGAGAAGCGTGAGTACGAGATGAAATATGAATATTCTCCTTTCTGTCAAGTTGTAAAATACAGGAGACAGAGAGCACACGACAAAGATTTTTTCCCCTCTCAGCATGTATCCGCAACCACGAATTTCTATTGTTTACAGTACTTTTCCTTCAGTCTTACATTTCAGTACGGACCAATGGGAGGCATAAAATTCATGAGTGCTTAAAGGTAATAAATATTCGTTATTGCACGAAAGGAAACGGCCGGAGGCTCCAGCGGCATTCTGAACTTTGGAAAAGAAAAGTGAAAACCGCTCGCTACCTGACACGATATTTATTTTACACTTTCAGATCTAAGTGCTCGCCTCGACATTTTATGACGTAACATTTATACGTGGATACTTTACCTCTGCGATGTGTAATATTAACCAGACGTCTTCCAATAACAGTTGTGTAAATTCAGAAGTTAAATCGATTGTGTGAGATTCATTATCCTATGTAATATTTTGTCTTATCTTCCACGTAATATCCTACCACTGCAGAAATATTGATGAAAATCTAAGAGATTTTTCTGGGAAAACATTCCAAATTTCAAATGATATATCAAGGTACAAAAGTTATATCACTATGTGCACATAAGCTGTAGTGTGCAACTTTACTGCATCTTGTACATACGTGAAACTTACTGGCAGAGCACAACCAGGCCTCGAGCGTGGATTCTTCGCCTTTCGCGGCCAAGTGCTGTATTGCTGGAGCTATTGAAGGATAACACATTTCCCGACCTTACAGTCCTTTTTCTGCTAGTACCTCATCTTATTCTCTACTGACCTATTCCTCACTTCCGACTACGAGTGTGGTGCTCCGTTGATGTTGTTGTTGTTGTTGTTGTGGTTTTCAGTCCAGGAACCGGTTTTATGCAGCTCTCCATGCTACTCTATCCCGCGCAAGCTTCTTCATCTCTGTGTGGTGCTCTGTTAAATATTATTTAATGATTTCTTTTTAACAAGGCTATCTCTCAGCAACCGTGCGTAAGTCTCAATGGAGAAATAACTCAAACAAGCGGTTGCAACTAATTGTTTAGTACAATGACCTACGTTTCGACACCTGTAAGGATATCTTCATCAGTTTAAAATTCTAAAAGTCGTAAAGTTACAATGCGAGAAGCAACAGTCAAATTTTGTAGCAGGCATGCTCCAGTCAGAAATCAAAAATCAAAACGTTCCAGCCTTTGGTATGTACACCCTGCAAGAAACAACATCAGACATGAGCGAATGGTCATGTTGTTCCCTGCAATGTATATGTACCGAAGTTTGAAACGTTTTTAATTTTTGATTTGAACATGTCTGTTATAAGCTTTGACTAATGTTTTATTCTGATGAAGACATGCTTAGAGGTGTCGAAACGAAGGACAACATACTAAACAATTATTAGCAACCGGTTGATTGTGTTATTTCTCTGTCGATTCTTTCATAAATGTGTCCTTTTAGACAGTTTTTCAGCAGACGTTGCACCCCAGCTTGAAGATACATGTCGAAAACAGTACTGCACGGGCATCACCTGCTATGAGAACAGTTATTATTGATACTAGTTGACATTGTCACAAATCGTCATCAGACACAAAATATGTTGTGTGTGTGTGTGTGTGTGTGTGTGTGTGTGTGTGTGTGTGTGTGTGTGTGTGGATACAACGTGGTGTTCAATCCGAGGCCACATACCATCAAAAGCGCAACCTGAAAATCGATCGGAATTCAGCTCAAACATACTTTTTGAGAAAATCCAGAGTGTTACTAACAAAACAGTGCGAAGCACCCAATTTCTGAACACCTGCTAACGGCTTGATAACATTACCATCGGTCGCGGTTCAAACATCTAATAGCGATGTTTTACGTATACTTCGCTACTACGCAGAGGTTGTATGTGTTACGCTATTGTATAACTGACACATTGGATCTTCTGAGCAATATTTGCATTTAGTGTATTGAGTTGCGATGATCACGTTGTGGCCGAGTGGTTGTAGGTGCAACAGTCTGGAACCGCGCGACCGCTACGGTCGCAGGTTCGAATCCTGCCTCGGATATGGATGTGTGTGATGTCCTTAGGTTAGTTAGGTTTAGGTACTTCTAAGTTCTAGGGGACTCATGACCTCAGATGTTGAGTCCCATAGTGCTCAGAACCATTTGAATATTTGTTCACGTTACGTTTCTGATGACGTCAAGAGTGGTGTGACTAAACTTCGCGTAGCAGCCAGTGATGGTGCAATATGATTTTCAATCTTTAGATACTCAATAGCTAAGCAATTTTTATGTCGTTCTACTGTTGTATGACATGAGGTCTGATGATCAGCACAATGGATTGTCTGTTTTATGTTCGTAGGACGGCAAGAAGATAATACTTGCTACTCAAAATGACACAGAATCCACACCACACTAGAGATTATTAAGGGAATAGCTAAAACCAGAATGAGAGCCAATTTCAGCATTGTTTTAGGTTACGTAGTTTTTTGACAGTGTGATGTAAGATAAAGGAAAATGGTCAGGTGTTACGGTCTTTGGCTAAAAATCAGTATTTCGTATATGCCGATATCGACAACAGGTTCTGTTTAAAATGAGAATAAAAAAATCAACAGAAGTGGCTGCCGAATAGAATCTGTGTAAGGCCACTCTTGTTCAGCCTCGTCGAAGAGAACAAAGGAGCAGACATAAGTTCGGAACCTCCTATTTCCGTGGGAAACTGACCCTACATTGTGGAATACTCAACAATGATCAACAGCAGGAGGATGCAAAGGTAAGTCAGATAATATGTATGCGATGACTCAAGTGTCAATGATTTCTCTATCAGCAAAAGTTTCCGTATTTGGATATCTGGTAGTAGACTGCGTAGGGCGAGGTGATAATAAATAAAGAATTGAATAACAAACCAAAGGGTCGTATTTCGAAAGACAGAAGGTGGAATGTAAGAAGTCTGAATACGTTAGAGAAGCTAGCGAGTCTTAAATTGGAAATGCACGATTTCAGTCGAAATATAGGAGGAGGCTATTGAAGGGAAAAGGAAAGATGATAAATTTTTCTGATCGGATGGGCGTTCTAGTCAGAATCGACAGCAAACCAACCCAGTAACAATACCTGCAGATCTTGAAAGAGGGAAATTACACTGACGGAAAGAAAATCGCAGCACTAAGACGATGCTGTGCGACATAAAAGACAGCTGGTAGTCATGTTTCTAAATCTGAAAGATGATGTCTATTCAAAATAACGCTAGTAACATAAAAGTGGCGCTAGTGGCAAATCAGGTTTATTTTAAATACACGCTTTAACGTAGTGAGCATTAGTTACCTTTGAGATTCGACAAGGTGAACCGATATTAAGAATGCCTTCAAGAAAACAATTACGCCCTTATCAACACCTCACCGAGTTCGAACGAGGCCGTTTAATAGGGCTACGAGAAGCTTCTACGATACTGCATGAAGACTTGGCCGGAATGCACCCACTGCAAATGCTTAGTGGCAGCAATGGTCACACGATTCTACGGTCGCAAGAACACCAGGCTCTGGACGACCACATGGCAATACGGAGAGTAAGACCGTCGTGTTCAGCATATGCCTCTGGCGCATAGCACTGCATATGCAGCAGTAATTTGGGCTGCAGATTCCACCATAATGACGCAACGAACCGTTACAAATCGTTTACATCAACGACAACTCTGCAGCGCGCTTTGTAATGACACCAAACCACCGCTATTAGGGACTTTAGTGGTGTCAAGTGAGAGCTCACTGGAGGGTAGGGTGGAGATCTGTAGTGTTTTCTCATGTAACTTGTTTCTGACTCGGTGCCAGTTCAAATGGATCAAATAGCACTATGGGACTCTACATCTGTGGTCATCAGTCCCCTATAACTTAGAAATACTTAAACCTAACTAACATAAGGACATCACACACATCCATGCCCGAGGCAGGATTCGAACCTGCGACCGTAGCGGTCACGCGGTTCCAGACTGAAGCGCCTAGAACAGCACGGCCACACCGGCCGGCTCGGTGCCAGTGTTGGGTGTGTATTGCTCATAAGGAGGCCAGTTAAGGACTTCCAACCAGTCACAATGCTGGACGCACTACACCTACACGTCTTCGAATTTTCGTCTGTGATTCGATTATCCCACGCTCCCTGACAGCTAATTAGTAGGTCGATCTAGTGATTTGACCTGCTGTGCTGCCATTCACGAACGGTATTCTAGGGCGTTTTCTGAAACCGAATAACGCTCGCCCACATACCGCTATTGTAGCCCAATACGCTCTACAGATTATCGACATGTTTCCTTGGCCTGCTCCATCACCGGATTTGCCTCCAGTAGTGCACATATAGGACATCATCCGACGAAAGCTCCTTGTCATCCACAACCAGAATTAAGCGTCTCTGTATTGACTAACCACTGAATTGACTGGCATCTGGCGCCTGTACCTCACAATGCATGCATATTTGCATGCTTGACTTCAACATTCTGGCAGTTACGATGGTTGTTAATGTCCCAGCACTTTATATTTGCAATGGCTTGTCTTGCGCTTACATTACCCTGTGTTCATACAACATGAATCACTGAGAGTCCCGAAATTCGGTTACTGTACCTACATTATCTTTGTTGTTGCGACATTTTTCCGTCAGTGTAAATGATGAAACGAAATGGATAGTACAGTATGTGAAGTGAGACGAAAGTCTAATAGTAATGGTAACTGCATTATTGTAGTAGGATAAGGAAGTGATGAAAGTGTAAAGGAGATCGTGGCCTTAGTATTAGGAGTACAAGAGGAGAAAGACTATCTGAGTTTTACAATAAAATCTCACCTAGTGATAAGGAATCCAGTTTTCATGTATTATCGGAGGAAGCGGTACGTTTGGCAATGGCTAGGCTGCAGGGGTAGATTGCAACTGGATTAAATTATCGTGAGACAGAAAATCCGGTATCACATAGTAGATTGTAAGATCTACCCAGTAGAGTTAATGAGTAGACCCAAGTTTGAGAGAAGAATCCCAAGTAGCCAGCATGGAAAGAAGTGAAATTCTGTAGTATTGTGGGATGATGTGGTGCGTTTAGAGTTCGCTCTGGCTGTAAATATTGACATAATGAAAACCATAGACGCATCTTCAGTTCAAGAGGTAATGACATCTCAATGAAGGGCAGTCACACGAGTGACGGCGCAAAGAGGGTAATTGCGGTGAAACTTTCAGCAACAGAAGATATGCTCTAGTTGATCGAAGGAAAAATATTCAATGAAGAGCAGTAGAACGTTAATGTAAGTCTCTTAGGAATAATAGCCACAGAATGTGCAAGGAAGTCAGTGTGAAACGGCTGCAGCAAACGTGTGAAAAAATCCGGAAAAGAAATATTCATCGGAAGGATTGATTCAACATGTAGAGAAGTCAAAACTACATTCGGTGAAGTTCAAGCCAAAGGTGACAAAATTAAGACAGCAAATAGAACTGGCCGCACGGAGTAGCCGCGCGGTCTTGGTCGTCTTGCCTAGGCTTAGCGGGGCTTCCCTAGTTGGAGATTCAAGTAAGTTAGATTATGTAGTGTATAAGCCTAGGGACGGATGACCTCAACAGTTTGGTCCCAGAGGAACTCACCACGAAGGAGAATTCCCCTCTTCAGTGGAGAGATGTCATACAAGTGGAAACCATTTAGGGCCTGCAGGAGAAGGACGAACTGTCGAAGTGCGTGATTGAAGAAGAAATGGGAGTCGATGTGAAGGCTAGATGTTCTCCAGTATTAAAATGGTTTACCAGAGCTATGAAGATTTTAGATCAATGAAGGCCGAAGGCACAGCGAATATTTATTCGGAATTTCGTAAATCATTGGTACCTGTAGACGTTTCATCCGATCGACTATTGAACTCAAATTAGAGAATCTATACTGATGAGCCAAAACATTATGCCCACCTGCTAAATAACTTGATTATAAGTCTTTGAAAGAAAATATATCACTTATTCTGCATATCAGGGTTCCAACCGTTTTTTGGCAGGTCACGAAATTCTCTTAAATAATGGGCCGATGTCTTTCGTAAGCGGTGATGGCGCCGAATTGCAACTCAGATGGGTTAGATAGGATTTACGTTAGGCTAATCTGGCTGCTGAGACATCTACGTGAGTGCAGTGGAATGCTCCTCAAACCAATGTATCGCGGTTCTGGCTCCGAGACACGGACAATGTTACCACTGAACGCTGATATCGCCGTCGCGGGAAACATCAAGCGTGAAGAGATGCAGGTGGTTCGCAGTAGTGAGCGTGTCTTCGATTACTACCACAGGGCCCATGCAAGCGCAGTGGAATGTCTCCCATAGCATAATATTGCTCCCACAACCCTGTCTACGTGTCGCGCTGTAGGTTTCGGGCCAGCGTTTACCTCCTTGACGGCGTTTGTGAAGACGAATATAGACCTAGTGCAGCAAAAATGTGATTCACCATAAGAGCTGACGCATTTACATTGAATAACAGTCGAATTACGATAGTCCCGTACCCACTGCAGTCGTAATTGGTGACGTTGTTAGGTCAACGTGTGAACACATAAAGGTGGTATGCTGCGGAGCTCCATGTTCAATAATGTGCAATGAACGACCTGGTCCGAAACGTTTGTGATTGCACGTGTGTTGTGTAAAAAATATCGCACGGTAAGCTAAAAACATTCTAAAGCCAAGATCGTAAAAATATTTTTTTATTTATAAGAACCAGTTTTGGCAGACTTTGCCATTATTTTCATGTCTTAAAAATGTTTTTGTTCTTAAAGATGTTGATTATAAATTGTTTATATCGCCACGTTATTATGTGGATAAAAAGCAGCACATTATTAAATGTTTGCCATAACGTGCTCTTTCTTTTATATACTCGACAATTTGGTGTGTGATCAAACTTAAAATGAAAACGTATCATATAAAAAAATAAGGTTTCTAAGACCTGAATCTGATAGCAAAGTCTGTCGAAGAGTAGTTTTAAGTAAAGAAATATTAATGCTATCTTTGTTTTAAGAAATTTTTAGCAACTAAAAGAGGTCGCTCCGTCCTTCTTCTCAAAATGAGAAAATTCAATTTAACAGCGCAAAATTCCTGGTTCCTGAAGAAAATAATAGACAGCAGAATTGTACAGAGAATTGAGGATGTGTTAAATGAAGATCAGTTTGACTTTAGGAGAGGTAAATGTATCGGAGAGGAAGTTGTGACATTGCGCTTGATAGAAGAAGAAAGATTCATGAAAATCAAGGCATGTTCACAGGATTCATAAACCTATAAAATGTATTTGCGAAAGCAATTTGTTGCGAGTTGTACTAAATACTCAGGAAAATAGGTGTAAGTTATAAGGATTGTCGGGTAGTATAAGGTATACACAAAAACCAAGAGAGAACAGTAAGAACACAAAACCAAGAACGATGTACTCGGATCAAAAAACAGCAGAATGGCAGCTTGTCTTCGGACACTACTTTTCAGTCCACACATAGACGTAGCTATCACTGAAACAGAAGAATGTTCCAGGTGTGAGATGAAAGGTTATCAATGAAGAGATTCAATGAAGAGTAGCAGAAATGAAATTAACATTAAACTTAATATAAAAATTAGTTACCACGAAATATGTGAAATTAATGAATTCTGTTACCTTGGACCCAGAAAGATACGTTATGGGAGGATCTAAGTGTGTATGATGAGCAGATTACCATAGACATAGCAGGTAACCCTGGCCAAAAAAACTGAGAATGAAAGTATGGAAGTGTATCATGGGTTGGGAAAAAAACGGGAAAGAATGACAATCGATTTAGATAGCTTGCTATAAAATTATATTGAAAAGTAGGTAACTGATCAGGTAATAGATGAAGTTCTCCGCAGCATTGGCGAAGGAAGAATTATGTGGCAACCCCCAACAAGGAAAGGGGAGGATGATAGGTCATGTATGAAGGTATCAGGGAATAACTGCGAAGGTACTGTATGGAGCTGTAGAGAATAAAACCAAGAAGAGGAAGATTACATCCAACGAATAACTGATAACGCTGACTTAAAGTGCTACTACGAGATGAGACTGACACAGTAGTAGTGGGCTGCATTAAACCAGTCAGAACATCCGTGATCCAAGAAAAGCGAAATGAGGTAATAGTATTCTAGTAACAACTTCGTAGATCTGGTCTAAAAGAAACTTAAAGATACGTGGGATTTAATAGGAACACCTAGAAGCAAGCTACAAGCCCGTGGTCTAGGGGCATCGTCTGTGATTAGTATGTAAAACATCACAGGTCCCAGGTTCGAAATCCGCCACCCCCTGTCAGATGTCTGCCAAGGAGAAGGTGACCACGAGAAAAAGGCTGAATAAGGATAATGTTCTAAGAGTCGGGGCGTGATATGTCAGAAGCTTCAACAGGTTCTGAAGCTAGTAAATCTGAAAAGAAAAACGCATAGGCTCAATATACGTATAGTAGGACTCAGAGATGTGAAATGGGAACATCATGAGAATTTCTACTCAAATGAGTATAGGGTAATATCAACAGTAGCAGAAAACGCGGTAAGTGGAATGTGATTCGTTATGAATAGGATGGTAGGGGAAAGAGCGTGATACTATGAACAGTACAGTGATAGTATAGTTGTTATCAGAATCGACAGCAATCAACACCGATAACTATAGTTCAGGTATACATGCCGACGTCGCAAGCTGAACATCCAGAGATAGATAAAGTATATGAGGTTATTCATAGGTTAATACAGTACGTAAACGAAGATGAAACTCTAATAGTCACTGAGGACTGGAATGCAATTGTAGGGGAAGGAATAGAAGATTGGACAAAGAATGAGAGAAAAGAAAGACTAATGGAGTTCTGTGATAAATTTAAGATAGTAATAGTGAATGCTCTGTTCAAGAATCACAAGAAGAGAATGTATTCTTGGATCAGGCCGGAGATATTGTAAGATTCCAAATTACGTCATGATCAGACAGAAATTCCTAAATCAGATTTGGGATTGTAAGGCGTTCCCAGGAGCTGAGATAGATTCTGATCATAATGTAGTAGTGATGAAGGGTAGGCTGAAGTTGGAGACATTAGTCAGGAAGAATCAATACGCGAAGAAGTAGGATACGGAAGTACTAGGGAATGACGAGATACGCATGAAGTTCTGTAAGGCTATAGATACAGCAACAAGAAGTAACTCAGTAGGCAGTACAGTTGAACAGGAATTGACAGCTCTAAAAAGGGCCATCACAGAAGCTGGAAACAAAAACATAGGTACAAAGAAGGTAAGTAGAAACATGCGTAACGGAAGAAATACTTCAGCTGATCGATGAAAGGAGGAAGTACAAAAATGTTCCGGGAAACTTGTGATTCTGTATTCCTAAGTCGCTGAGGGATGAAATAAATAGGAGGAGCAGGGAACTTAAGATGAAATGGCTGCATGAAAAATGTGAAGCAATCGAAAAATAAATGATTGTAGCAAGGACAGACTCAACATTTAAGAAAGTCAAAAGAACTTTCCGTGAAATAAAAGCAATAGTGGTAACACTAAGAACGTAAGGAATCCCAGTGCTAAGTGCAGAGAAGAGAGCGGATAGATGGAAAGAGGCCTCTATCAGGGTTGAAGATATGTCTGGTGTGACATAAGAATGAACAGGTGTCGATTTAGAAGAGACAAGAGATGCAGTATTAGAATCAGAATTTAAAACAGCTTCGGAGAACTTAAGATCTAATAAGGAAGAAGTGACATAACATTCCATCAGAAAATCTTTGGGGAAGTTCCAACGAAAGGACTATTCACGTTGGGGTGTAGAATGTATGAGTACCATCTAACGTCCGGAGAAATATCATGCACATTGTTCCGAAGACTGTAAGAGCTGACAAGTGCGAGAATTAGCGTACAATCAGCTTAACAGTTCATGCATCCAAGATGTTGACAAGAATAATATACGGAAGAATGCAGAAGAAAATTGAGGAATTGTTAGATGACGATCAATTTGGATTTAGGAAAGGCAAAGGTACCAGAGAGGCAATTCTGACGTTGCGGTTGACAATAGAAGCATGACTAATCATAAATTAAGACACTTTCATAGGATTTGTCGACCTGAAAAAGCGTTTGACACAGTAAAATTGTGAAGTGGTTCGAAATTCTGAGAAAAGTAGGGTAAGCTACAGAGGAGGATATTATACAATATGCACAAGAGCCAATAGGGAATAGTAAGAGTAGACGACCAACAAGGAAGTGGTCGGATTAAAAATGTTGTAAGACCATCTGTACGTAGAAGAAGCAATCATGGAAATGAAAGAAAGGTTCAGAAGCGGAATTAAAATTCAAGGCGAAAGGATATCAGTGATACGAGTCGCTGGTAACATTGCTACCTGAGTGAAAGTGAAGGAGAATTACATGAAATGCTGAAGAAAATGGACAGTTTAATGAGCACAAAATATGAATTGAGAGTAAACTGAATGTACGTTTAGAGTATAGCATTGTATGGAAATGAAATATGAGCTGTGGGAAAACTGGAACAGAACAGAAGCATTTGAGATGTGGTGGTACAGACTAATGTTGAAAATTAGGTGGACCGATAAGGTAAGATATAAGGAAGTTCTGCGCAGAATCGGAGAGGAATCGAAAATGAGAAAAATACTGACAAGGAGAAGGGGCAGGGTGATAGAACATCTGTTAAGACATCGGGGACCTCCACGGTACTAGAAAGAGCTGTAGACGGCAAGACAGAGATTGGAATGCGTCCAGCGGGTAACTGAGGACGTAGGTTGCAAGTGCTACTCTGAGATGAACATTGTTGGCACAGGAGAGGAATTCGTGGCGGGCTGCATCAAACCAGTCAGAAGACAAAAAGGAATGCAATGAAAAGGCAACAAATTATGAGTCACAGGTAGCAATGACGTTTAATAATTATTCTTGAAACAGATTAGAAAATATAGAGACAGACAGTACAAGAGGGAAATCACAGCAGTATATTGCAATAGCAATTGATATAAAATTCGATCATACGAATGTATGACAACCTTTTCCTTCAGTAAATTATATATTATCTCGAAAACAAGAAACTCATCTGGATTTGATGGTGTTTCTAACAGAGCACGAAATATTTGCTCCCGTGTAATAGCGCCTGTCTTATCCGAAATATGTAATGCGCCACTAACTCAACGCCATTTTCAGAGTGACTGAAGTATATCATTCTGTAATCCCTCCGTAAGAAAATTAATATGAGAGATTTCGATAGTCCGCAGCTCGTGGTCGTGCGGTAGCGTTCTCGCTTCACACGCCCGGGTTCCCGGGTTCGATTCCCGGCGGGGTCAGGGATTTTCTCTGCCTCGTGATGACTGGGTGTTGTGTGCTGCCCTTAGGTTAGTTAGGTTTAAGTAGTTCTAAGTTCTAGGGGACTGATGACCATAGATGTTAAGTCCCATAGTGCTCAGAGTCATTTTTTGAAGATTTCGATAACTACAGACCTGTTTCACTAGTGAGATTATCCAGATTCAAGAGCAGTATCCTACCTGAGCAGCAACAATATTCTGAGTAAATCCTGATATGGATGTCAGTTTAAGATCAGCCACTAAATTTTATATGAATTAAATAAGAAAATAGCACCGGTTGCTGTTTCCTACTCCCTCTCTATGGCATATCGCTCTGCGAATCGCAACTAGTTCGTTTTCCTGCTGACACTTGAATGTAAACAATTTTCTGTAAAGTGATATTGACTGGTTTTCTGTGAATGCTCATTTTTGAGACCACACAACATAAGCATTTCTGTACGTTGAGAGATACTATGGCAATGGTAAATTTAAGACATGGTGAACACTCAAAAAATTTTAGGTTTCTGTGTTTATGACAATTTGAAGTGGAAGAAAACCTATTCGGAAACTCCTGAAGCAATTTAGTTCAGCAACGTTTGCACTGAGAATCTTACAATAAACTGGGGTAGAGAAATCATTAAGTTGACATGTTTTGCATATTTCCATTTAAAAGCGACATATAAAGTTGTAGTCTGGGATAACTGAACTTTAAGAAAGGGAGTCCTCACTTCTGAAAAACGTGATTTGATAATAATATAAGGTGCTGAACAATGATCATCTTGTAGATGCCTGACTAAGGAAGTAAGCTTTTAGACTACTACTTCACAGTATATTTATTCCCATATGAAGTTTATTGTAAATAGTTCTGTGCAGTTCTAAAGGAAAACGATGTGCATAATTACAACACTTGAAATACGAATGAAAGTCATTACAGAAAATTAAGGTTGTCTTTGATACAAAAAGGGGCTAAAGATTTCTTATGACCTTACTATGATACAGCAAAAGAAAATTTCAAAACAAACTGAATAATTTTATCCTTGACAACTCCTTGTATTCCATAAAAGAATTAGTGTTATTGTAATATGTGAACGATGGTAGGTGAAAATGACTAACACGATTCTGTACGTATGAAGAATCTCTTAAATGGTCAGCGTATATCCATATTTACAAATTAATTTGTGATGTGAATATACAATGAGTTGTCATTAAGATTTATCTTGAAAATGGCCCATGGGACATGAAAATAAGTAGCTCATGAAGGACTAGGTAGAGCGTCAATGAAATTTTATAGTTGACAAGTAAGTAAGAGAAATATTTTTTCTTATACACCAGCTAAAAGAGAGAGAGAGAGAGAGAGAGAGAGAGAGAGAGAGAGAGAGAGAAGCTGCTCACCATCGCGTAGTGTACCCTCAGCTTTTAATGGAAGAACATACCAAAACGCAAAACGCCCACTGCCACCCGGTCCAAAGTGTTATACAGAAATTAGTTTCGAATTGCCTATAGAAACTCGAATTAATGGACATGCTTGATACGATTCTATTTTGCATTAGCTACTTGTGATGCATCCTCCCTCCTTCCTGGACAGTGGAGGATGTATATAGTTAATATCCTGTCAAACCATAAAAATTTTTCTTTCACCCTTATTTTCTTTCGCCCGTATTTATGCTATGGGTTTGAAAGTAATACGATTCTCCAGCAGACATCTTTGCTTAAATCGGGAGTCGCACACTACAATTTAAATGCACTTGCCTGAGCAGTTAAGACTGTTTGGGTCGTCAGATAAATACGAACACCGATGTGCATCCCTCAGAATTTTGTTGCACCTGTATTATGGGCTTCGTATACGTGCACGTGTGGACGAGGGTGCTTAGGCAGAATGCCAAAGAAGGTACGTGGTCAGAACGGCTGGCGGATGTATGGCGCTGACGCGACGCTGTTTCTAGTCACCCCCATGTTTACAAATGAAGCAGTGAACTGGCAAGTGAAGTACATCTCTTTGACGTCCCGTTGCGTCCGTCTGAAGACACGAGTTGCCCTCAGAAATGACGTGGCTGAGACATCTAAGTTACATGCTGCTTTTCTTATAAACAAGTCAAATGCAGCGTCATAGTATTTTATCGATAATGAACAGAATGTAATACATACATCAAAAAAAGTTTTCTATCGCTCCGGTTCCCAGAAGTCCTAAGGATAGACGTTGACTGTGGATACCGTCTCACAGACATAGTCCCTTTGCTTTTCAGTGATGTCACTAAACCCGCCCAAAGATCTAAGCAACTACGTATGAGCAGCGCCTATTACACTGAAGGGGTCCGACAGCCGATCAGTTCCAGTCATTCCATCAGGAAGGCTCGTGTTGTCTGTAGTTCACCCATCCTAGACGGTCAATACCGCATTGTTACTTTATGGCAGGAAGGGCTCTCAACAAGGGAAGTGTTCCAGTCGTCCCAGAGTGAGCCAGAGCGATATTGTTGACGTGCAGGAGTTACAGAGACACAGGAACTGTCTATGACATGCCCCGCTCAGGCCGCCCAAGGGCTACAACTGCGGTGGATGACCGCTAACTACGGATTATGGCTCGAAGGAACCCTGACAGCAACGCTACCATGTTCAATAATGTTGTCCGTGCAGCTAACGGACGTGTTACGACTCAAACAGTGCGGAATAGCCTGCGTGATGCGCAACTTCACTCCCGACGTCCATGGCAAGGTCCATCTTTGCAAGCACGACACCATGCAGCGCCGTACAGGTGGGCCCAACAACATGCCGAATGGAATGCTCACAGGATTGGCACCATGTTTTCTCCACTGGTGAGTGTCACATATGCCTTCAACCAGACAACAATGGGAGACGTGTTTGGAGGCAACCCGCTAAGGCTGAACGCCTTAGACAAACTGTACAGCGAGTGCATCAAGGTGGAGTCCCTGCTGTTTTGAGTTGGTATTATGTGGGACGAGGAATGAAAGAGGAGAAAGACTAATTGAGTTCTGTAACAAGTTTCAGCTAGTAATAGCGAATACCCTGTTCAAGAATCACAAGAGGAGGAGGTATACTTGGAAAAGGCCGGGAGATACGGGAAGATTTCAATTAGATTACATCATGGTAAGACAGAGATTCCAAAATCAGATACAGGATCGTAAGGCGTACCCATGAGCACATATAGACTCAGATCACAATATGGTAGTGATGAAGAGTAGGCTGAAGTTCAAGACATTAGTCAGGAAGAAGCAATACGCAAAGAAGTGGGATACGGAAGTACTAAGGGATGACGAGATACGTTTGAAGTTCTCTAGCGCTGTAGATACAGCAATAAGGAATAGCGCAGTAGGCAGTACAGTTGAAGCGGAATGGACATCTCTAAAAAGGGCCATCACAGAACTTGGGAAAGAAAATATAGGTACAAAGAAGATAGCTGCGAAGAAACCATGGGTAACAGAAGAAATACTTCAGTTGATTGATGAAAGGAGAAAGTACAAACATGTTACGGGAAAGTCAGGAATACAGAAATACAAGTGGCTGAGGAATGAAATAAATAGGAAGTGCAGGGAAGCTAAGACGAAATAGCTGCTGGAAAAATGTGAAGACATCGAAAAAGATATGATTTTCGGAAGGACAGACTCAGCATACAGGAAAGTCAAAACAACCTTTGGTGACATTAAAAGCAACGGTGGTAACATTAAGAGTGCAATGGGAATTCCACTGTTAAATGCAGAGGACTGAGCAGATAGGTGGAAAGAATACATTGAAAGCCTCTATGAGGGGGAAGATTTGTCTGCTGTGATAGAAGAAGAAACAGGAGTCGATTTAGAAAGATAGGGGATCCAGTATTAGAATCGGAATTTAAAAGAGCTTTGGAGGACTTACGGTCAAATAAGGCAGAGGGGATAGATAACATTCCTTCAGAATTTCTAAAATCATTGGGGGAAGTGGCAACAAAACGACTATTCACGTTGGCGACATACCATCTGACTTTCGGAAAAGCATCATCCACACAATTCCGAAGACGAAACGAGCTGGCAAGTTCGAGAATTATCGCACAATCAGCTTAACAGCTCATGCATCGAAGCTGCTTACAAGAATAATATACAGAAGAATGGGAAAGAAAATTGAGAATGCGCTAGGTGACGATCAGTTTGGCTTTAGGGAAAGTAAAGGGACGAGAGAAGCAATTCTGACGTTACGGCTGGTAATGGAAGCAAGGCTAAAGAAAAATCAAGACACGTTCATAGGATTTGTCGACCTGGAAAAAACGTTCGACAATATAAAATGGTTCAAGCTGTTCGAGATTCTGAAGAAAGTAGGGGTAAGCTATCGGGAGAGACGGGTCATATACACTATGTACAACAACCAAGAGGGAATAATAAGAGTGGACGATCAAGAACGAAGTGCTCGTATTAGGAAGGGTGTAAGACAAGGCTGTAGCCTTTCGCCCCTACTCTTCAATCTGTACATCGAGGAAGCAAAGATGGAAATAAAAGAAAGGTTCAGGGGTGCCATTAAAACACAAGGTGAAAGTATATCAATGATACGATTCGCTGATGACATTGCTATCCTGAGTGAAAGTGAAGAAAAGTTAAATGATCTGCTGAATGGAATGAACAGTCTAATGAGTACACAGTATGGTTTGAGAGTAAATCGGAGAAAGACGATGGTAATGAGAAGTAGTAGAAATGAGAACAGCGAGAAACTTAACATCAGGATTGATGGTCACGAAGTCAATGAAGTTAAGGAATTCTGCTACCTTGGCAGTAAAATAACCGATGACGGACGGAGCAAGGACGACTTCAAAAGCAGACTCGCTATGGCAAAAAAGGCATTTCTGGCCAAGAGAATCTACTAATATCAAATACCGGCCTTAATTTGTGGAAGAAATTTCTGAGGATGTACGTCTGGAGTACAGCATTGTATGGTAGTGAAACATGGACTGTGGGAAAACCGGAACAGAAGAGAATCGAAGCATTTGAGATGTGGTGCTATAGACGAATGTTGAAAATTAGGTGGACTGATAAGGTAAGGAATAAGGAGGTTCTACGCAGAATCGGAGATGAAAGGAATATGTGGAAAACACTGATAAGGAGAAAGGACAGGTTGATAGGACATCTGCTAAGACATGAGGGATTGACTTCCATGGCACTAGAGGGAGCTGTAGAGGGCAAAAACTGTAGAGGAAGACAGAGATTGGAATACGTCAAGCAAATAATTGAGGACGTAGGTTGCAAGTGCTACTCTGAGATGAAGAGGTTAGCACAGGAAAGGAATTCGTGGCGGGCCGCATCAAACCAGTCAGTAGACTGATGACAAAAAAAAAAGTCAACTCTCGAGCCGTATCGGCAACATTTTTCTTCTATTACGAGGTTGTAAAAATTAGGAGCCACCCTTCTTAGAACCCCTTCGACTTTCTGTCTTGGTCTGACGAAGATTACGTATCGGATTCCCCTGGTAGCACAATACTTTCCCGTCGTATTGCTGTAACACAGTTTTCGCACGACCTATCAGCGCCACGTCCTCATCTCGTTGATGCAGGACGTCCACGTCCCGCAATATCTGTTCGGGGCCTGCGAGACACATGGGCCCTGCAACGAATTTGTGACGTCATACTACTCGGCTTGTTTTCCACACTTCGCGACTGCTCGGCTCCTTGCAGGGACCATCAGAAAGCAATATTTAATGGGAAAGGGACCCTCTAAATGTTTTAATTTTGTCGTGTGTTATCGACAAATTGCATCTATTTAAACACGTAGTCAAGAACTGTTAAACTTGTCTAATACAGGTACCCGCTCTCCGCCGGAGACGGCTGCTGGCACTTGTAAGACCGGTAGCATTAAGTGCTGTGACCTAAGCGCCACGACCTGTCTTTGTCGTGGGCGTTAATTTCTGCTTACACTTCGCCTTAGGCTGCAGTGACCTTGGAGTGGCGCGTCACAGACGAGAACACCGTGGCACGAGAATCAGAGCAGCGGTGGGGAAACAAACCAGGGCTGCCCAGTGCGCGTGATCACACAGGCGCTGCAAGCTGTGCGGCGCGGAGGAAAGCGGCACAGGGCGGCGCTGACCAAATCAAACGTGTTTGTTTCCGAGGGTGGGGACCAGAGCGCTGAAGTCACTCTGGCTGCATTCTGCCAACGCTGGCAGAATTCGTGTGTTGCTGCGGGTAGCAGGATCACCACTGTTCATCGTGTTTTCGTTTCTTTTGTTCTAATGTCAAGAAAACTGCAGCCAGCGGAAGCCTTGACAGCAGGTGTTTTTCTCGGAGTCCTTCATTTTGAACCAGTTATCCAATGAAGTGTCAACAGAATTACTAATTACAAATACAGAATACATTTCGTTAGATTCTTATTCCTTTCATTGTGTTAAAGAAAGAAGCGGTAACAAAGGTGAAGCAGCACAGCCGACAAATATATGAGAATAACGTTTTCATGCGTGAGAAAAAGTTTTCAAAACCGTCTCATCTGCACTGCTTCATTTGAAAATCTGTTAAAGTTTCATCGTGTCCGGTAACTGACTAGTAGAGAATGCTCGATTTCTGATGTATGTTGCTCATCTACACTCTGATCTTTCTAGGCCAATGACAGTGTTGCAAAGAATATGAAAATTTTACAATTTCGTCAAACAATTCTGGGCGAGTTTCTTATCGCTTCCAAAAATGTGCTCCTCTTAGCGCTCGTTATGCCAAAAGCGCATTCAGTTAATTGTTGTGTTCGGAAATATTCTTCCCCTGGATCTAATATCGATCGACTATAGGATTTTCTAAGATCCATCAAAAACGGCTATGAATCATCTCCCATGAATACAGGAGGGAACGCAACTGATGGCTTTGGCAGTCGAGAAGCTTGCACTATGTTAAGCTACCCTTACTCTACGAAACGAAATATACGAATGTGGATACTACTATCTTCGTTTTCGTTCCAGTATAAGCAAACATCGATCGTAATTAACCTCCGCGAGGGTCTGTACATTTAGTAGTACGAATGAATGAAAATGTTTACGCGCCTAAAACGTTTTACCAATATTTACTGGGCACTTTATAGGAATATGTTTTCTGCCAACATCACCGACTGTATTTAGAACCTTCTGTACGTTATAAAAACCGTTTACAATATTCAGGAAATCATCTTCGGAAGGCAGTTTCGTGTGGAGGGGCTGGAGGCATTGGTAGCTGACTCCACTAGTTCTTACAATTTTTTTGAGTCCAGTAGAAAATATCAGAGCCGCATTACTTCTGCATTCTATGAACCTGTAACAATTCCTGTTACACCAGCTGCCGATGACCATTTAGAAACTACATTATTCCATTGACAAAAGTCTCTAGTGTGTCAGACTACATGAGGAATTTATGCACAGTAACCACATGGCAACATACTCCTCCATTTGGGTGATATTATTTGTCCTTGTTTCGATAGCTGAAATCATTTATGAGATATAAGGGGGTTATGAATTTTTAATTGCGGCTGTATCATCTGGGCAAGCGAGCAAACAGAGACTTTGAGATTTAGACTCCCCTGTATTCCTGCTTAAAAAAGATGCAATAGTAATTCATAACAAAATATTAATAACTTTCTACTAAGAGCTCTAAATGTGCGAAGACATCAGTTTTGCAGCCCGCGCCGCACCCTGAGTATTTGTGTATTTGCCTGCTTGAGACTCGACTGCTCCCAGTCTCTGCCTCCCTTGCCTTCCCTGGCTGTGTTCACCTGTGCGCTTTAGTGGCTTTCTCGGCTCCCACCACTTTCCCTCTTCCACGAAGGCCGGTACGCTGTACTTGCTAGCAGATATCGAGACTAGTCTCTGCCGCTTCTATGCTGGCTTTTAACACGGAAGTGAACAGTCGCGCGGTTTATGTTCATAGTCAAGATTTTAGCGCATATTTTCGTTACGTCGCCAAAATGAGTGAGCCAGCAACTGAAATCCTTATAGAATGTTTATTAAAAACGCCTTTTTCTACGTTAACGAACGAAGAAAGTGCGAATTGAAGGACAAACGACCTATTCCTGTACTCAGTGTAGTTTTAAGTGAAACCAAACAAAAACGCACTTTCAGACAGCCTGGTGCGAATGCAGTTAATAACAGATTATATTGTTATATATGTCTTCTGTCCGGTAGTGAAAAGGAATGGTGTAGTGAGGGCATTTGTACAATAAAGAACTTTGACAGGAAAGCACAAAAGCATCAGATATCAAAACGTCACGTGCAGAACAAATAATCATTTCAGTTATTGGGCAAAAGTAGAATTGAGCACGCCCTTTCTGAAGCCGCTCGTGTGACGGCAACAAAATAAAATGATCAAGTTGCATCCAACAGGAGAGTATTGGCTCGTCTTATTCAGGCAGTTGTATTTATTTGTAAACAAGAACTAGCCTTTTGCGGCCATCGAGAAGACGAATCATCTAGCAACTACGGTAAGTACCTGAAATTGTTGGATTTACTATCTCAAGGAGAGCAGTTAATCCGAGACCATCTGTATCATCTTCAACCTTTAAAGGAACTTCTCCAGATGTACAGAATGATGTAATAGAAATGATAACTTTGGCAGTTAATGAGAAAATAAAATCTGAAATTCAGAACTGCAATTTCATTTCGATTCAGGCTGATGAAACATTAGACGTGTCATGCAAGAGTCAAATGAGTATAATATTCAGGTACTGTATTGCAGAAAAAATTGAGGAAAGATTTGTTGCGTTTTACGATGTTTCTGGAGGTAAAACTGCTGTAGGTTTGTCATACATTATTCATGTAGTATTGAAAGAATGGAATGTGGAAGGAAAAGTGGTTGGTCAAACAGATGGTGGCGCTTCAGTAATGGAGGGCAGAGAAAAAGGACTACAACATTTGGTGAAGCAGTTCTGTCTCCATGCGCTGTTTATTCATCGTTACGCACACCACCTGAATTTGGTACTGTTACATGCCTCCAAAATCATGTGACAAGTACGCATGTTTGTAAGTGATAGTACTACATTCCATTCGTTTTACAGCAAATCATCAAAACGAACTGTAATGCTAACTGAGAAAGGATTTAAACTGCTATACGCGAGCAACATTCGTAGAAACTTTCGTTCCAGGGCAGTTTCAACAATATCTATTCATTTCTCAGAGTTATATGGTGCTTTTAATTATATAATTGATGATACAGACTCTCAATGGGAACCAGAATCTTTGAGCTGTGCTGCGGGAATGAAACGACGAGTTGATGATCGTACGTTTGTCTACTTGCTTTGGATCTACCGAGGATGCTTTGTTTATGTCTATCATCTCTTTAATGTTCTTCAGTCAAAATGTGTCAGTATACTTGCTTGCCACGACGAAATAAGAACTGTTGTGAGACACTTATGACAATTAAGAACGGAAACATTCGTTGATGAAAGCATTAAATGCAGCTTGTGTTTGAATGACAACTCATCCTGTGACAGTCAAAAGACACCTCTCAGGGCATTAACTTACGAGATAATGGATTTGCAAATTGTTCAGATGGAAAGAAGATTTAAAGACTTTATCCCAAATTCAGTTTGTTGAACTTCTGTACGAAAAGTGTTTCCCAAACTATCAAAAAGAATTCCCAAAGTTGGAACTGCTTCAGTTATTAGAACAGTATTCTTTTTACGACCAAGAACAACTTGAGCATGAACTGTGTACCATATCCGCTGATGACAAAAAACACTTATCTCCAAGAATCCTTTTAAAGTACATTGACAATATTGATTTAAACTCTGTTTATGAAGAAACAACGAAGTTCCTGCATTTGGTTTTGACCCTACCAGCGATTATAGCAAGCATAGAACGAAACATGAGTCTCTTAAACGAGTGAAGAATTATTTGAGCAGTTCAATGTCCAACAGTCGGCTGTCATGTTTGAGCACGTTAGCAATAGAAAAGACACAACTTGGAGAGCCATCCAGTGATCAGATCTCTGTAGACCGAGTTATAGACTTATTCGTGTAAAGAAAAGACAGGCGGACTGCACTTGTGTACACGGAATTATAAGTGCTTCTTCTCTTGCTGCTGGAGCTCTACAAACTTGTCATCCTTTCTTGAACAAGTTATTATTACTATTATTATCATTATTATTAATATTATTATTATTAGTGGTAGCGGTAGTAGTGGTAGTAGTTTTTGTTGTTTTTTGATGCATTTTGTTTCATTTGTTTAAATTATTGTTTATTGTACTATTCTGTCTCCCTATAATAACTGTTGAGTCTCCACAACCTTTAAAACTACGCTACGCCACTGCTGGTATGACATGGGCATACAAAAACTGCCACAGTGTCTACAAAAATGCATCGACAGAAATGGTGATTATGTCGAAAAATAGCTAGATGCTAAAGCTGTAAACTGATGTAAACCATTATAAAAATAAACAGGTCAACCTACTTACAAAAAAATAGGAGACGTTACTTTTCGTGTTACCCTCGTATTTGCCGTCGAGCAGTGGAGCGGACCTGTCTGCTGCCGCACCTCTCCCCGCCCCACTATCCCTGGACGCTGAGCAACGCTGCGGCAGCTGCCCAACGCGCAGCTCTACACTGCTTGTTGCGCTGCCCCACTATATTACGGTAGTTACACCTCAACCAATTTAAGTAAAACACTCTTAGACCCAAAAGTTGAGGCCAAAATTATTTTGGCATGGTGTGCGTGTGTGTGTGTGTGTGTGTGTGTGTGTGTGTGTGTGTGTGCGTGTGCGCGCGACAGCTGCCCAACGCACAGCTCTACTCTGTTCCGTTGCGCTGCCCCACTATATTACGGTAGTTACACCTCAACCAATTTAAACAAAACACTCTTAGACCCAAAACTTGAGGCCCAAAATAATTTTGGCATGGTGTGTGCGTGTGTGTGTGTGTGTGTGTGTGTGTGTGTGTGTGTGCGTGTGTGTCACTGTAAAGTAACGTAGCTCAATGACACTGGGACCACACATAGAATGAACTGGAACAGTACGTGTAGTTTAGTACAACAGGCTGGAAAAGGGAGTAATATACAATGAAACGAACAGAAATGACACTTTTCTGAATATCCTCTGGTTCAAATAGATCCTACACCAGCGCAGTTTGATGCATTCACGCATTGTAAAACTTAAACGTGAAGTCAGGGCACAAAGCACCCCTGAAAAGTCGCATATGATGGAGTTCAGTGTCACAATAATACTAACCGGTGACTGACTAGTAGGTCTATGCTACGTTATACCTCCCCACACGTTAACCATTTCCACCCTGAGGGAAAATTTCTTAAACATTTATCTGATATGTACCAAATTCCATACTTTATGACGTGTAGAATCTGGTAAAAACACTGCAGAAATTCGCATAGATATACTCTGTTCAAGAAGTCATTAGCATTATCGTGCTACACAAAATTTAGACATGAATAAAACGCAGCCAGCGTTTCATGAAAATATTCAGACACCTTAGATACTGATACGCGATTCCTTAGTCGTACCACACTTACTCACCATATATTAAACACCATAAAAGAGGAAGTGGGATGGAATCGTAGTTCGTAGTCACAATTTATAATAAAGACACTTTATTGACATTACGCCTTTTTAAGATATTTGATAATTACAAACTATGGACGAGCCACTAGATAAAGCTTCGCAAATACAGTCAGACACCAACGTACTCAGTACTCAAATAAACAGTCCCTTGTTAAGAAAACAGAATTATTAACAAACTTCAGAAATTCAAATTCCCATATAGGATTTCCATGAAAATAAATATGATAAAACAATTACAAGTAAATGGTGACTCAGTGACACTTCAACACTAGTGTCAAGCTAAGATCAAGTTACATAATATGATAGAACCACTTAACTAAAGAAACTACAGCAGCAGCATTGATCTTTGAAAATAAACGTTCGCGTGCTCAGACGTTGATAAAAAATTATTAGAAAAGGCAGAACAAAGAACTCAGCAGATGCTATGCACTTTATAGCTGTAGCCAGGTGCCAGTTCTGGATATTTTCCGGCCGGTGTGGCCGTGCGGTTCTCGGCGCTTCAGTCTGGAACCGCGTGACCGCTACGGTCGCAGGTTCGAATCCTGCCTCGGGCATGGATGAGTGTGTTGCCCTTAGGTTAGTTAGGTTTAAGTAATTCTAAGTTCTAAGGGACTGATGACCACAGATGTTGAGTCCCATAGTGCTCAGAGCCATTTGAACCATTTTCTTAATATTTAAGGAAACCAGGTCATATACGAAAAGGTTACATACTATGTGTATTTGTATATCCACCAGCTTAAACCACGTTGGTGGAAGGAACATAAATAGTAAACTTTGGAAGGCGATGAGTGAACAACTCCCACTAGTGACCAGGTTCTTAAACACTACCAGGCCTAGACTTCGGATGACATTTCACTCCCCGCCAAAGCGCTGGCAAAATCAAAAGTTTCTGCCCGAATCACAACGACATTCCAATAACTCTGAAACAAAGAATCACTCCGCAGAGCCATTGACTCAATACATGGGTTAAGAAACTGACAAAATCTCAACTTTGACCTTAAGTATTTTACAAATGGACAACTGTATTAATAGAGTTGTGGCTTAGAAAACGCCAACATAAAATCATTTGATTACAGGAGTCACAAAGCACTAATAAAACTTTTAAGGAAACTTTCCAATAACGGCCACCATTTAACTAGGCCACACCGGCTTAAGGTTCGACTATAAAAGACTCACCATAATAATAAAGTTTAAATGGCATTGATTGCGTCGGTGAACAAACACAATTACGGCGACTTATTTCATGTCAGGTACACATTACGAGGGAGCGGGTTCCACAGCGTCAATACTTCCCTTCAAATTTTGTTCCCAGCCAAGTCACGGGACTTGTATCTCCAAGCTACCCATGTCAGCAAAACGCCCAACCAGTTTCACACCATAACATGTAACGGTTATCACGCTCGTTCGGCAGCCGTTGACACTCGTCTCCCAGCGAATGTCGCGAGATCTCGAGGGTTACCCGTCGAAGGTTAACAACTAACCCCTTTCGCCCGCCAACCCGGAAGACAAGACATGCGAAAAGGAAAGATAATTTAGCTCAACCACAATCGATCTCAACGATACATGAACAGAATAACACTGGGTCAGCTCGCCACGTCTCCCATACGTTAAGTGAAACATTCTCAGTCTGAAATGCTGCAGGAATTTCCTTAAGCTAAGGAAATGTATTAAAAAAGAATGAATTTATTTCTACTTTGTCTTCTCGCTGAAGTTTAAAATGATCTGTTGCGCTCTGGTGGCCACAATACGAAATAGAACACCCACCAAACGATAGCCGGGAGTTCATTCCATCACTGCAGTCTAGAGTGACGCAGGAACGTGAAGTAGTTGAATCACGAAAAATTTTAAACCCAATCCGTACGATCGTGCGGACTACCAAAACGATCATGTTTGATAATATCATTGGGTAAATTACCTGTAACCATCTCCAGCCATAAGAGGATACTCCCAGCATTGTCGAACAAAATCAGTTTTGTGGTCCAGGTGAGACTGTGTAGGGTGGCATATTGCAGCACGGATGGGCGTATTGACCTCTAAATCTTTGATCATGGTACACTCGCCCATCAATTTTACTCTAACACCTCCCACAACTGCGTCATTTCAGATATGCTTTAGGGCATTTTCATGGAAGTAAATGAGCAACTGCAGCGAACTGCTCTGGTGAAGAAGCCCTAGGAACGAGGCCAATTGACTGATCTACCCGTTCCCCCAAATTAAATCCCATCGAGTACGTGAGGGATGCGTTGAGGAGACGACAACAATACGTATTCATGCATCACTGGCCATCCAGGGATTGCCAACCGCCCCGATGGAGGAATGGAGCACTCTACCACATGAACCCCTAACCAACATTATGGCCAGCATGCGAGCACGTTGCAGAGTTTTCACTGGCATCCTTGGTTGCCACACACACCAGTTAGAACCATATGCCCCTTTCCGAAACATCTTACGAATAAATGTGTCATTTCTGTTGGTCTCCTAGCGTATTTATATATGCTATTCTATAGCAGTTCCTTCTGTGTTTGATTTAAGTTTCACTAAGCTACGTTTCTTGGCAGTGACGGACACAACATGCGAAAGTTACTTTTGCTCGTAAGTTTCGAATATGGTGTATTTGTATTTCAAATAAATTGGATGAAGCACTGATAATGAATACTCTTAGATTTTATAACCATTACAGCCTACCACTATTTAATATTGTAAGTAGGCTGTTTAGGTTTTCTTATTGGTAACGTCACATAGCGCTCTGTATGAAAATCACTGGCTGTGCTGTGTGCAGTCTGTGGCTAGTTTGTATTGTTGCCTGCCATTGTAGTGTTGGTTCAGAGGGGACGTTTCATATTACCATATGAAACGTCCCCTTTGAACAATTATACATGACTGTGCTTAAACTGTCACACAATATTTCTTTTGCGCAACGCAATCTGATTTTCAGAAATCCCTACGAAAGAATGGCCCTGACTAACATTAACCTATACCTTTCACAAATCACTTACCTCACAAAAATCTTCGTTACTCAAGCTACTGCAATACAGCGAGCGCCACTACTGTCAGCTAAATAAAAGATTCAAACTACGGAAGGCACTAACTACTGATAGGCATAGTTAGCAAATGAAAGATTTTGATAGAGAAGAAACAATGTATTTACCTTAACAGTGTTCAAAGGTCATAATATATACATAGCAGTTCATTACAAATTTCAAAACTCCGCCATTTCTCTTCCCACATCCACCACTGCTGGTGGCTCACCTCCAACTGCGCAACGCTCCGCGCTGTTAACAGCCAGCTGCCACTGCCCAACACTACAATGGCAGACAACAATGCAAACTAGCCACAGACGGCACACAGCACAGCCAGTGATTTTCATACAGAGCGCTACGTGACGTTACCAATAAGAAAACCTAAACAGCCTACTTACAATATACATTCTTAAATTAACTACATCTGAACATAGTGTAAGTTGACTAATAAATTAGGTAGTACACAATTCCAGCATAGTGCATCAATCAGCGTAGGGTGCCCAATCTTTCCTTGTGGGCCCCATGCCTTGGTTACTGCGTTGCCAAGGTCTTATAAACACATTGCTCTTAACGTTCCATTAGCTTATGTGTTCATAACCGTAACCAACCCTGAAGCTGAATCGATGGCATGTAAGAATAGCAGTGCCTTTTATTTACAGCTCTAACGGAAATTTTCAACACAGTGTGCCAACGATGATAACAGAGAGTGTTTAAAGACCGTTAATCCGTTTTCACATTCTATTATCTTCTACATGAACTGGGATACGAACTTCTACATCTACATATATACTCCCAAAGCCACCAAGCGCTGTGTGGCGGAGGGCAAAATTCGCGCCAAACTCATATTCCCCTCCCCCCCTCTCTCTGTTCCACTAGCGGATCGCCCGAGGGAAAAACGCCTCAGTACGAGCTCTTATTTCCCTTACCTTTAAATCGTGATCATTGTGCGATTTGAAAGTTGGTGGTAATAATATATACTCTACATCCTCGCTGAAGATCGGATTTCGGAATTTAGTGAGCAGCTCCTTCTCTTTAGCGCCGTTTCTCAGCAAGTGTGTCCCACATTAAACTTTCTATGAGATTTGTAACGCTTTCGCGATGGCTCACTGTACCAGTCACGATTCTTGCCGCTGTTCTTTCAACCTTCTCAATCTCTTTAATCAGACCCAACTGGTAAGGGTCTCACACAGACGAACAATACACAAAGACTGGACGAACTAACGTATTGTAAGCTATTTTCTTTGTTGAAGGGCTGCGTCGCTTCAGTATTCTACCAATAAACCGCAATCTAGAGTTCGTCTTACCCGTTACTTGTGTAATCTGATCATTCCATATGAGACCATTTCGAATACTCACACACAAATACTTGACGGACGTTACCACTTCCAAAGACTGGGCATTTATTTTATACTCGTACATTAATGGGGATTTTCGACTTGTTATACGCAGTATGTTACACTTACTAATATTGAGAGATAACTGCCAGTCATTACAAAACGCATTTACTTCCTGCAAATCCTCATTGATTTTGTATATATGGTTCTCGGGCGAGACGTCGGATGTCATAGTGAAAACTCCACAATATTTCGTCAGCGCAACTGGCCGACATCTTCAGGTGCGACGAACACACTGCTAAGGCAGGACCAGGGCTCCCCATTTATGCCAGTTTTAGGCAGGAAGTGCGCATGCGTGGAGGCGCCAAATTCGATGGCCAATAGCGACGATTTCAACTGATAGCTGGAAGGACAGTAACGCCACCTACAGGATGAAGAACCAAATACTTCGGCGCACGCGCAGAGGCTGCCGCCGCTGCTCTGCGCTGCGATCGGCAGCCCCAGCGACCTCTGTCGGAAGCCGCAAGCAGTACAGCGCTTCTACGTAGGCGCATTGATTATCCTCCAGTTGTCAACAGAATATTTATGTTGCTGGTGAATCGTCGTCCGTCTTATGACAAAAAGTATTCCTCTCTGCTCGAAGCGACTTCAATATGGCCAGTGCTGGATCCCATGCTAAACTAAGCTGAAAGCCCGTGTCTCTGTTTACAAGATTCGTCGAGCTACGTATTTCCACTGCTTCCTTAATAACACTGTCCCAGTACGAACTCGCCGATGCGAGAATTTTTGTATGTAGGTAATTCGTAGAATGTCCTGTACTGAGACAATGCTCAGCCACTGCAGACTTTTCTGGTTGCTCCAGACGAGTGTAGCGTCGATGTTCAGTGCATCTCTCTTCTACAGTGTGACAAGTTTGTCCGATGTACGACATGCCGCAGCTACAAGGAATCTCGTAAACACCGGTCTTCTTAGGCCAAGGCTGTCCTTAGATGAGCCCAAGAGAGCTCCGAGTTTTGCCGGCGGACGAAAAACACATTTAACTTTATGCCTCATCAATAGTCTGCCTCTTCAAAAGTCATAGGGTAGACCGTAAGCGCACACTTTTTGTAGCAAGCGACAGTGTGGAACTGAGTCGAACGCCTATCGAAAGACGAGAAATATGGCATCAACCTGGGAGCCGGTATCTAGAGCTTGTTGTATCATGCACAAAGAGAGATAGCTGTGTCTCGCATGACCGCCGTTTCCTGAATCCCGTGCTGTTTTCTGTAGTTGAGCTTCTCAGAGTCTAGAAAGGTCTTTATGTCGGAACACAATATATGTTTCATGATTTTATCACAAATCGATGTCAGTGAAATTGGCCGGTAATTATGTGCATCCGATTTTCTACCCTTTTTATAGATTGCCATGACCTGGGCCTTCTTCCAGTCAGGTGGAACTTTCCGGCTTTCAAATGATCTCTGATAGATGACGGATAAGAATGGTGCTATATTTGTAGCATAGTCAACATAAAATCTTACGGGAATATCGTCTGGGCCAGATCCCTTCCTGGTGTCCAAGGATCTTAACCGTTTTACAATCGTAGAAACACTAAACACTATGTCAGCCATCCCTTCGTTTGCTCGGTAATTGAAAGGGGAAATGGTGTTCAGTCCTCTAACGGAAACGAGTTTTTGAAAGCTAGGTTTAGATTTTCGGCCTTCTGTGTATCATTATAAGTTACATTACTAGTACTGTCAGCAAGAGAAGGTACTGAATTATTTGTAGCGTTCATAGATTTTACGTACTACCAAAATTGTTGGGGGCTATTTTTACAATCTGCAGATAAAATATTGCTTTCAAATTCGTTAAAAGAACCTCTCATTGTCCTTTTGACAGCTGCTTTCACTTTGCATAATTTCTGTTTGTCATCGGGGCAGTGACTACGTTTAAAACGACTGTGCAAAATTCTCTGCTTTCTCAGCAACTTCATAATATCTTTGTTGTACCAAGGCGGATCCTTTCCCTCCCATATACTTTTGCTAGGCACATACTTCTCTAGCACATGGTGGACGATACCTTTAAATTCCGATCAAAGATGCTCAGTATCTTTGTGTCCCACGATGAAGGCTTGGAGCTGACTATGAAGATATTCATTAATGACACTTATTTGCTTTCCCAAACAAGAAAACTCTACGCTGTTTCTTTAGCTTTTTTTGCAATTTCCACTGACATAGAAGCCACAACGACATTATGGTCGCTAATACCTTCTTCAAGATTAACTTCCTCAAAATGGTCAGGTCTGTTTGCCGCCAATATATCTAATATGTTCCCTTCTCGAGTTGATGTTCTAACCAATTGCTCAAGGTTGTATGTTGAGAGCGCTCCTAGTATGACATCACACGAATCTTTGCTTCTGCCCCCTGTGATAAACGTGTAATTTTCCCAGTCAATGGATGGTAGATTAAAGTCTCCACCTAAACTAATGGATAATTTGGATATTTACTTCCTATGTACTTAAGATTTTCCCTGAAACGTTCTGCAACGTTTGTTGCGGATGCTGATGGTCTATAAAAACATCCTAATACAATGGTCAATCCTTGTCTGATGGGCAGTTTTATCCAGACTATTTCACAGTCCTATCCAGTATCGATCTCAACTGCGTTTAAACAGCTTTTAACTGCAATGAACACACCACCTCCCACAGCATCAGTGCAATCCAATCCGAGTTCAAAATTTCACTGCTTTTAATGTCTGGTTTCAACCAGCTTTCGGTAAGTAATACAATATTGTCATTGCTATTGTTGTTTTTGGAGATTAACTCCGGGATGTTGCTATAGACACTTCGACAACTTATTAACATGAGATTAAGCATATTTTAATCCTTTGGAATGACCTGTTTAGGCGAAACAACCATTTTTACAGTTGGCACACCCACATCAGTATCAGGCCAGCGGTTTGATTCCTATGGGGAGGAACCAAATCTAAAAAACCCCCATCTGCAAGCCACAAGTACTGTGCTACCCACGTAGCTGCTTCCTGTGTGTTGTGCACCCCTGCCCTATCAAGGGGCGTCCTACAACCTTCAACCCCATAGCATGGAGCGAATTTTATCATATATCTAAACTGCATATGAGGTGGTGAGAAGTAGGATACTAAAGCACATCATCGTTTATTTTGTTTAGCAATTATGCATAATCCTGACGTCTATTGATCTTGTAGTGAGCCAGCTTTACTTGTGTGGCAGGCACACAAAGTGCTTACGAATATTCATGAAAATCTGTCCTATTTCTTTCTTTGATATTTACTTCCATTTCTACCCGACGACAGTGTACCGCAGGCCCCTATGATTCTCAGCATTTCCTACCTTTTACTTTCGGGAAGAACGATCCAATTTTGAAAGGGTATACAGGGAATATCAAAACTTTATTCTTGACATCAAAATATTAAAACAAGTCAATCTGAGCCGGCTTCCGGAAATCTTTCAGTAGGCAAGTATGAAAGGAATTCCATGTAGTGACGTAAGGTTGTGAAGACTCCATCACGAGAAGAGCGAGCCTCATCAGTGAGTAACGTAGATGGTAAGAGCTAGATAAGCTCCGCACATTACCCTAAAGTGCGTTGACAGAAAGTTACTCTTGGCAGAAAGTCTGCCTCAGTTGACTATGGCAGCTGTTTAAAGTGATACGGGTTCAGAGTATTTTCATGCTGAAATGTGATTAACATCTTTCCTTCTTGCAATCCTCCTTGTGTCGGTAGTTTGTGTTTCACCATCATTATGGAGAGTTCGTTCTTCAAAGTCAGGCGTTCGTCAAACGCGAGGTCTCCCACCATATCCAACCTTCTGCTAAAACGAGCCTGTCTCTCGCAATCGTTGATGGAGTCTGCAAAACGTTCTTACACAAGAAAACTGTTTCCTGGGATAGTGTTCAGCGTGAAGTTGACGTACCGTCTCCGCATTTCCATCTATTGGATCATACATGCAGCGCTTATCCTTCATTTCAGACAATGAATACATAATTGTGATGCGCGTTACTCTAAAACACAACAAACAACACTGAGACCAAACAAAATAAAAGTCATGACTAACTGCAAACAAGAAAATAAGGAAAAACATGTACAAGTTACCAACTGAGATAGCAGGCTCAATGCACAACAGAGACCCCAATCGGAAAGTAAACTTCTCCTTTCGGCAATTAAGTTAAACTCCATCCCAGGTTCCTATGGTCATTCACGTAGAAGATACAAGGAGTCGAGGAAAACATCGGAATACCGCCAGATATGCATGCTTCAACATAAACGCGGATGTCAGCTGAGCTTGCGGGTTAAGATGCTTTATTTCTCCACGAAGAGCGCCTATACAATGTTGTAAATAGTTTTCAAGTGGACTGAACATTGCAGATTCCGATTACGACATTACATCGTCTGCACCATTCATTCACTAGAAACACATGACAGTTTGTACAGAAACTGGATTTCTTGCTTATCGCGAGCGGTCGCCTTAATCACTTGGGCTAGCCGAGATTGCCTCCAAGACTAATACCAACTGCCATATGCCTTAGTGTCTCGTCCCACGCTGCTTGCACACTACGTAATTCCCTTACAGCGAGAGGAAATGTTTGCACCTCAGATTGTCTTTGCTTCGGCATGAAACACGGTGTCTGTGTAGTTCGATGCCTATGTCCCTGTGATACGCATGAATGTAAAACACTATAAAATACAGGCACTGCAATGACTGAGAAAGTAAGTGGACGACAGCGCAAAAGTCACTACAGAACTGAATGACATACTTGTGAACACGGTCAGGAAGGCGAGTTGCAATTCCAAACCCACTCATCAGTGACGAAAATGCCCGTAACAGAACGACATGGTGCCCAAGCCATAAAACCTGGATTATGGCGCGATGGGAGAAAGTCATTGGGTCGGATGAATCTTGTTTCACATTGCTCCAACTTCTGGCCGAATCTACACCCCGAGAGTGATCATGGAGGAGGTTTGTTGATGACTTGCGCAAGCATATCGTGGTATTCCACGTGTCCTCCGGGTACTATTACAAGGTTGAATTAATGTCAAGGATGAAGTGATCACTTTGACTGACAGTGCCCTTCTCATGGTCACATGGTACTATGTCTGTTCCCAAGTGGTTACGCTGTATTCCAAGACAAAAAAGTCTTTGTTCACGCAGGTCGCGTCGTCTAGTTTTTTGAGCAAAGGGATGAACTTCTGTCTCTCCTGTGGCCAGCTCAGCCACCTGATCACAGTTTTACTGAGTTACTGTGGTCTACATAGGACAGAAGGATGTGTGATCGCCATCGACCTCAAGTATCGTTACCTGAACTTCCCACTGTTTTGTGGCAAGATTGGTGTAAGATTCTCTTGAAAATCGTACCGGACCTGTATTTATCCATTCCGAGAAGATCGGAAGTTGTTTCGAGTGCCAACAGGTTTCCTAAACCGTATCCGGCAAGATAATATGTAATGTTTCTAGTGTTTCCATTTATAGTGCTTCCATATTTTGTACAACTCCTGTGTAGTCTTGTAGACTAATAAATCTTATTTAAATATCATTTACGGCTAACAGCTGTGGTAGTTCAACGTATAAATTGTGTTCTGGACGAACGAAACAACGTGACATCGTGCAAGTCATAACACTTTCTAAATGTTAAGTGAAATTTAAGCATTCCTTATTGCCTGTGTCAGTGCAAGGACAACATATATTACGAAGTATAATAATTCGTGATACACTAAAACTTAACCTTTCTCTCCAATGCTCATACCTGTTTGATGCTGAGATCGAGAGGAGCGGAGGGGTGAATGCCATTACCAGAGACAGCAGGGTTAATTAGCACATTGTCTCGTGATGGAGAGTGCGCACGTAACTCGCACGCAGCCCGACTACAGAACAGGTTAACTCCTCTGTGTACGCTACTATAACGCAGTGATTTTAAGTGGCGCTGCAGTGTGACCTACACAGAATAGTGTAACAAATAACGAAGGGACAGTATATTTTTTTATGAGCCGTGAATGAGGATATGACCCTGTAGCAATAAATTAAGTATCTTACAGATCTGATCTGCAGTATCTGAATGAACAACTAATGTAAGACGATCTAGTGCACAAATAATCATAGCTGGCTTACATTTGCAATTCAGTAACGCTTCACAATTTCAAATGTAGATCTAATACACACGGTCACTAAACTGACCATCGAGGGTGTGCCGCAATACTCGCTATTCAGTTGTATTCCGTGATTAAGGCAGGTGCGAATGGATTGTTTTCTGAACCTCTGATTGATATTACATAAGGTCGGTTATATTATTTCGAGGAACGTGTAACATTTGCTAGCAAAAAGCAAGGGTCTCCAATTCCAGTTCCGGCCCGCTGCACGGTTTGAATATGACACTAAGTTTCAAAATGTCGCAAACTCCGCTGCTGACAAGGGACGGTTCCCAACGATGGGATCGACTTTTTCTACTATCAATACCGAAATGTAGGTGGTCACTGGTATCACACCATGGAACCATTCATCCTGGTGGGCTCTTATTTGCTAGTAATCGGCGAAAAATTGTTTCACAATATCGTATTACGCTCGCCAGCTTTCAAAACAGAAATATTACACAGACTGGTTGAGTACCGTAATTGTTATAGTACATGCCTTATTTGCTATGGTTTGAAGTTCATCGGGTGCTTTGAAATATGTTATGTTTAAATTTTTATCGAAATTACTTCGATCATTATTGTCAGTCCGTTAAAAGGTATAAATGTAATTCATTTTCATACTTTCTTTTGTCAGATAATTTTAAGACCATGTTTATTTTTCCAGTTGCTTTCACACTATTTTCACGTGATCCTTTTTCCACTTGGAATTTTTGTGCATGTGAATTAGATTTTCTTTGAATATCTATCATAGCATTTTACATGTTTTTAAATATCAATCTTTCGGTTGAGGAACAAAAGGCGAAATGATTTATTTATAGTGACTGAGCGATGGTAAAAATATACAGTTTTCGATAAATGATGTTTATTTTTTGGGTGGTAATAGTCATACACAAATTTAAAGCACTACTTCTTATTGCGATAAAGACAAAATAACGCAGTTATAATTTAAGTGAACGAAGGGATTATTAGCAAAATGAAATCCAAGCAAAATGAGGAACAGGAGTAATGAATGAAGTAACACCGATGAAAATATAGGATCATGATACGGAGGACATTAGATCAATATTAATACGCGGAAATAATTAAAACCACGTTCACAAAGATACCAAGTTGGAAAAGATTTATAGAAAGAGGAAGTCAGAGCATCTGAAAAAGCTACTACAGTGATTTAAATTATGTGACGAAGGTATATAAACATAGAACATTACATTTAAAACAGTGGACTCAATAACAATGCTAAAATCGTTTAGAAAAGGTTTAAAAATGATGTAGACCATCATGCGTAATTCCGACATTTTTTCCGTCGGTTATTCGCAAACGACGGCCTACCAGGGTGAATGACTGCACGGTTTTATACCTAGGATCTCAGCCTACATCATCATACTGATAGTCTCAAAAAGACGATCCCATCACTGGCGACCACCCCTTTTAAGTGAAAATTCATTACGCGAACAGTCATGATCTTTTGCAAAACATTTTATTTGACGATGAATTTGGTTTAGGGTTCTCAGGCCGTCATTACTTGGGAACTGAATGTCGCAACCACAGATGAAATACATTTGACTTGCTGTAACTGATCGACATACAGATGCTACATACCATGATTGTTAGTGTGTGTTTGTAAAAGAAGATATTACATTTATTTTGCTATGCAGACATTGAGGGAATTTATATTAAATGAAGAATAAGATTTTATTGCTATAGAGATACAGTTACTTTTGATAAAATTTGCGAAACATAGAATTTATTGTTGTAATTTTACAATAGCACAAATGAAACTTAATTTTAGCCTTGAGCAAATCGGATGTATAAGATCATTTAGAGCTAAACTAGCATGTCTCATTTGTCTATTGTTTTCAACTATTTTTGGTAGTGTATGTTTCTGACTTACGTAGGAGTATTTAGAACGTCAATATCTATATCATATGTATTTTCGTTCAACATACGCCCCGAAAACATATTTATCTCTCATAGTCTCTCACGATCCGAGAACCTAATTGACACCGCTCTGTCTCACTACTCGACATATAATTTTCCATCGAAATTATAGGCGACTTTATTTACGCCACTGCGCATAAAGGATTTCATTTTGCCTTTAGCATTCAATAAAAAAATTAATTATGCTGTTGTTACGATAAGACGGCGGTGTGTAGACGTCAGACGTTTTACCAGTACACAGGATAGAGGATAAATGTTTGCATCCACTGACATTCCAGTCAGCATGCAGAACTGGTACAAATTAGCGCATTTTCCTTTTTGTAGAATATTATCATTTGAATCACAGCCACTGATTTTTCTGAAGGTAGGTAGTTTAATGATCGGTAATTATCTGAATGGCAAACTCAAAAAAAAACGTGAGTGATGTGAGCTGAAGAACCACGGAATGGAAAGTTGCATGTTTATGACTCTGTAGATGATTGTGTCTTGCGATGTTTACAGTATCAGTAGATGCCGCTTTTCTATAAATACTAAGTATGTATTTCTTTGCGTTAATGTCTACACCGAAATCCATGAAATTTATTGAACAGCCTCTCAGACCCGTAGTGAACTCTAATGCTTTCTGATACAGGAAGACACTGAAATATGAGGCACCTATCATTACACTCTAGTGTGATTCAGTGTCATATTATAGTAAATGCCGGGCTTACAGTAGTAATTTGATCAAATGAAGACGCAAAGTACATGTATTTCCAGAATAAATAAGAAGTCTGTACCACAAAGAGACATATTTCTGTTAGTATCTTACATACGTTTGAGTTAAGAATTATTGCCACTAGTTCACTGAACTACAGCATTTCATGCACAGGAAATTAAGTACTGCCTTCGTGTGCTCAGATTCTAACAAGTGACAAATTCTTAAGTTTTATCTCTGGCCTTATTGTTATGATATAAACAATATATACCTCTCTTACTTTCTGGAAACGTAGGTGGTAAACATTCCTCAATCTCCACATGACTGAGTTCGAGTCCCTTGACTTCAACTTGGCCTTAATTTTCGAATTATGTCTCATATAGGTTATTAGAAAATCTTTTCCAGATGTTCCATATTTTGAGAGGAAAAAATGCCCAGTAAACATAATCTCTATAATAAGCTATGAGCACCTGTCCAGCTTGGTTACTGTAAAAAACATTTTTTCTAGTAAAAGCTCTAGGCTATTATGAACAGCCTACAAAATGCTGTAAATAAATGATCAAATGCCTACCAACGCCTCCGTGACCATCCAGAAGTTTTTCAGACAGTTCATGATCCTCGAAGATGTCTAAAACAAGTACGCCTCACTATGAGTGGACACAATATTGAGTACTTCCTTTAAAGTAACAAAGTAATGAGTTCCCATTTGTTTAGTGCATTCTGTAGGTCGTCAGTAATAGCAAAGAAGCTGCTGTAGGAGACATGTGTTACAAAGTAGTGGAATGAGCTAGATGCCACAGCTCTTCAGGTATGCTTTCTATATATAATGTATACTGGAAACATCTTCTTTTGATCCACTCTACCATCTCAAAAAATGTGGAGCACAGATTTTTTAACACTCTGTATTTGTTAGTAAATTTATGTGGACGATATATTCCCGTGCTATCAGACGAAATATTTGCAAACATACTGTGTTCTTGAGTCTCTAATCTTGATACATAACTTGAATTCAATGTTTCTTACCGTTATACATCGTTATGTATTCCGGGCATTGTACTAACTGATCACAGAAAACTTCAGTTGCGTTAGTCATCTGCCGGTTTCGGTTATTAAACATCATTCAGGATGGAGGGTACAACAGGTTTATAAAAATCATCCAGTATTCATTTGAATATGAACAACATAGAAATCATCCAATGAAATTGTACAAACACCAGCCATAATTTGTCTTACAAACTGACAGTCATATCTCATATCAAATGGACAGACATCAGCTTACCTTATCAAATTACCTAATTATCAATATTCTGTAGCACGACATTTCCGATGCCTCGATTCTCTTCCTCCCCACTACCACAAAAAACTGTGCTCCAAGCGTGTTTTTACAGAAACTTGTTATTTGAATTAAGGCCTACGCTAGATACTAGAAGACTCTTATTGGCCAGGAATGCCTTTTCTGTCATCGTTGCTCCGTCCGTCACAGATTATTTTGCTGCCTATGTATCACTCCTTTCTTTCGTTGATCAACCGAAGTATTTCTTCTTTTATCCACGGTTTCCTGCCAGCTGCCTTCTTTCGACCTAGATTTACGTTCCAACTTATGTGACTGCGCCTTTTAGGGATGCCCATTCCTCTTTAACTGAACTGCCTACTAAGGCATTGATTATCGCAGTGTGTATAGACTCAGAGAATCTCGAGCATATTCTTTTATCCCTTAGAGCTTCCGTATCCCACTTCTTTAGGCACCTTCCTGACTAGTCTCTTAAACTTCAGGCCACTCTTCATTACTCCTGTGATCTGCGTTTCCGTCTGCCGGTGGGTACGCCTTGTAATCCAGCATCACATTTCAGAATCTCTGCCTGACTGAGACGTATCGTAATTGAAACCTTTCCGTATCTCCCGGACTTTCTCACCTCCACCTCTTGTGATTCTTGAGCAGAGTATTAACCATTTCTATCTCATATTTATTACAAAACTCAATATCACCATCTTCTTGTTCCTACTAGCGAGACCATGCCCTCCCGCAATCGTTTCTTCTACTCGCTTCCCTACGTACTCCTCATGTCCCCCTTGACTTATAGATTAACATCTTCCTTGACATACTGAATTACCCTTTCAACATCCTCGTATGTGTTCTCTATCTTTTCATCTACTCCTTGCGACGCCGTCATTTGCACCTGAACTATCGTTGTCGGTGCTAGATTGCTGTCACTTCTGAAGAAAAAACTCCTCTGATGTGTTCACAATAAATCTCTCTGTGCGCTGCCTTTTTATTCATAATGAATCACTCTCCCCTATACCATTTTCCGTTGCTGTTTGTATTATCCAACACACAGCTGCCCAAAAATCATTCTCCTCTCTGAATTTCACTACATAGACCCCAATTATATCCAGATTGTGACGTAGGACTCCCTTTTTTGAGGTGTTCTAGCATCCGTAACAATTTCAGATTTCCGACGTTGCACGCTCCGACGCCCAGAACTTTTCTTTTCGTTGGTTATTCAATTTATTCCTCATGGTTACCTCCACATTGAGAGTCACTTCCCGGAGACCCGAATGGTAGACTAGACCGCAATCTTCTTTGGAGAGACCATCATGGCACACTGTCGATTAGAGGCCACATGGTCTGTAGGTATACATTATGTGTATTTAATGCAATTTTTTCCGTTGCCTTATGCCTCTTCATTCCGTTGATCAATGCTGATCTTCCGATTTTGGCGGTAATGTTTAAGCAGATTGTAAATCGGGGTCTGGAGACTTACGTGCACAGTAAGTGGATAAAGGACGGAAAAGACCCATGATGGTTTAATAACTAAATTCGTAAGATGCTGCGGAAGATGAGGCTGTTGCACTCTACGTTGAAAAGGTGACGAACAACCGACGACAAGCGAAAATTGTTAGGGATTGCTGCGTCTGTGAAGCATACAACATACCTTAACAAAAGATCTGGCGGAGAAACCGAGAAAATTATAGTCGTATGTAAAATTGCTAACAGGGTCTAAGGACTTCATTCAATCCCTTGTTGACCAATTCAGTGTGGCCGTTGAAGATAGCAAAACGAAAGCCCAAGTTTTAAATTTCACCTTCAAGAAATCATTCAGCAGAAGAACCGTATAAACGTATCATCATTTGACCATCGGAGCGACTTCTCTACCTGGCATAGAGAAGCAATTTAAAGATTTGAAAATAAATATCTCACCAGGTTTGGATGAAATCCCAGTTCGAATTTACTTACCTAGCTAGCTTATATCGTGATTCTCTCGCCCACCACAAAGTCTTCAGGCGACTTGAGAAAAGTGCAGTTGACTCCAATTTATAAGAAAGGTAAAAGAAGGGAACCACACAATTAAAGACCAATATCTCCACCTTCTGTTTGCTGCAGCATACTTGAACACATTCTCAGTTAGAACAAAATATTCTTGATCTTAAAAAGCTTATGTCCATGAATCAACATGGTTCACTCGTGCGAAACTCCGCTTGCCCTTCTCTCACATGATATACTGAGAACTAGGGATGAAGGGCAACAGGGAGATCCTATGTATCTATATCACTGGTATCTAAATCACTGGTATGTGAGTGGCTCGAAGACTTCTTAAATAACAGAACCCAGTATGTTGTCCTCTATGACCAGTGTTCATGAGAGACAAGGGTATCGTCAGGAGTGCCCCAGGCACGTGTGATAGGACCGCTTTTGTTCTCTGTATACATAAATGATTTGACGGACTGGATGGGCAGCAGTCTGCGGTTGTTTTCTGATGATGCCGAGACGTACGGTAAGGTGTCGAAGTTGAATTATTGTAGGAAGATACAAGACGACTTAGATAAAATTTCGAGTTGGTGTAATGAACTGCTGCTGGTCTTAAATTTGGAAAAATGTAAGTTAATGCGGATGAGTAGGGAGAACAAACCAGTAATGTTCAGATACTATGTTACTAATTTCCATCTTGACACAATCGATTCGTTTAAATATCAGGGCGTTACGGTGGGAAGCGATAGGAGATGGAATGAGCATGTGAAAACTGTGGTAGGTAGAGTAGGCGAATGGTCGACATCAGCTTACTGGGAATATTTTTGGAAAGAGTGGTTCATTTGTGAAGGAGACCGCATATAGGACGCTGGTGCAACTTATTCTTGAGTGCTGCTCCAGTGTCTGGAATCCGCAGCAGTTCTGATTGAAGGAAGACATCGCTGCAATTCAGAGGAGGCTGCTACCGGTAGGTTAGAACAAAACTTAAGTGTTACGGAGATACTTCTGGCACACAAATGGAAACCCCTGGAGAGAAGGCGGCGATCTTTTCAGGAAACACTGTTAATAATAGAGAAACGGTATTTGAAGCTGACTATCGAACAATTCTGCTCCTGCCACCATTCGTCGTGTGTAAGGACCCCGAGGATAAGATACGAGAAATTAGGGTTCATATGGAGGCGTACAGACAGTCGTATTTACCTCGCTCTGTTTGCGAGTGGAACAGGAGGGGAAATGACGAGTAGTAGTACAGGGTACCCGCCACCATGCCCCTTACAGTGGCTTTCCGAGTGTCTGTATAGATGTAGATGTAGTTTCCCAGCCTAAGGGCAAGAGGGTGACCTGAACCGCTGTGGGATGCTGTGCCAAGGCCGTTGGCTGAATGAGGGCAACGTTTTATGCGCGAAGCCTTTGGCCGCCATTGCTGAAAATTCGAACCCGAGACTGAGGACGCTTAGATTACTAATCAAAGACGCTACCCTAGAGCATGGTTACCTCTGGCTGTAGGTGAGCTCCTCAATGGTTAAACTGAGCCAGTAGCTGAGTAGATGCATTCAGGGAACCAAAAACTATGAAGTGCGTAGGTGCAGGTGATAACACTGCCTAAAATACTGAACTGGCTGAAGAGTAGGGTAGTAATTAAGAAGTTTTTACAACTGCAAGCCCAGGTATCTGACTATTGGATAATGTTGTAAAATGTTTGTATGAAGGGGGTATAACAATAGCAAAAAGGTGATCGGCCAGCGCTCTGAAGAAGCACTTACATTGGTGGTCGGGAACTGTGTCGACTTGCAGTGTGGAGAATGGAGACGGTATTGGTAGAAAGCATTCTACTTGTGTTCAAGATCGGAAGAGAACTCTTCGTCTTGGGAGAGAACTCTATGTCTTGGGAGAGAGCTCTTCGTCTGGGGACAAAGCGGAGGAGACTTAGTGTCCTATATGGAAAAAAAAAACAAAAAAAACACGTGACTCTGAGTCTCTCTCTTGAGATCGGATGGAGAGCTAAATTATCGCAATCAACTGCAGGTCTCGGTGTCCGCCGCGTTTCAAGAATCTGAGTTCTGAATATGGTGATAAATCACAGCTTGGGCGAGCGGGGTAGGAGAATTAACGTGTGTCTTTAGGTACGCTTTTATGATCAGCCATGTTTCAGAATCAATGCTTTTTATAAGTGATTAAAGGTTCATTAGGACTCCATGGAAAAAATTGCATGTGTAGAGTTTCAGTGTTCTGGTGGATTCATGAAATCACTGCACGACCAGTGCAGAGTTTATCATCCGATAAATCATCTGTAGCTGACCTATCCCAGGTACCCTCAAACATCCCATCTCTTCCGAAACTTCCTGGCAGATTAAAATTGTGTGCCGGACCGAGACTCGAACTCGGGACCTTTGCCTTTCGCGGCCAAGTGCTCTACCAACTGAGCTACCCAAGCACGTGCACACTCCGCTGCAGAGTGAAAATCGCATTCTGGTTCCCATCTCTACCGAGTTTTTCAGATGTTAAAGTAGTATTTATTCGTATTCACAAAAGATAATGGTCTTTTCCTCTGGATTTTTTGTGATCAGACTCTGTAATGATTTTTAGCTCTATGGACTTTTGAGGTATCAGGGAATAATATAGACCACTGGTTTACTTCTTTCATGAATACTGTGTCAGCTATCTTTTGTGAGGTAGAACACCGATATCTTACGTTTGCTACGGCTACCCCTCTGCTCTAGTTATCCGTTGCTTGACATCTTCCTCATTAAATACATACCAGCTCGTCCAACTGATGTGAATCAGTCTGACTCCACACGGGTATATCGAATGCTATTGTAACAGTGGCCGGTGGACGGCTGACTGAGGCAGGGTATCGGCTATCAAGTAACAGAGAAGGGCTGGAGCAGGCAAACGATGCCTGTCTAGATGGATCCACGTGGCCGCCACGTGGCCCGGCACACTTCCACCGCAGGAGACGAGGCCGCCCCCAGCGCCCTCAGCGCCCCCGCCGCCTCCGGCGCCGGCGACGCGGCGTGCCCACGCGCCCTGCCACTTCAAACCAGCGCAGGGTGGCTGGCAGGCAGGCACTCCGCTTCATTACGCGGGAAGGCGCCGCGGAATGCTCATCTCAGGGCCAGTTAACGATCCATTTATCCTTAATGAACTTTTAATTAACTGAATTTGGACGTTGCCTCCGCTGAAAAATTTATTGCGTAACGGTGAAATTTAGTGGAGTGGCATTCCAGCTCGGCGGAGCGGGGCAGATGCTTGGCGTTGTAAACGGCACCAATTTTCTGTGAACTGCTACGATACCTGTCGGTTAGAGAAACCTTACAAATTGAAATATAAAACTTGTCCTAGGTAAATTGGCGTACAGCTCTACTCCGTAGACGTAGAGCTAACATTTATACATATTCCACATCTTTAACAAAGATACAAGCAAATGTAACAAACCAATTAACACAAAACCTATTTTATTAGTCCTTTAAATGGAAATTATCTACACAAGAAACCAGATAGGATATTTTCTGACCACCGTGGTTACTCTGACGGCTCATATACAAAAGGCTGTTTTTGGGTCTGCAGTGTATATTGTTTGGTGGTGAAGTTCCATCAATATAAGCCACATGCAGTCACGTACCGCAGGTTTTCTTACGTAACAGTTGGTGAGCCCGCTGTAACTTATAATTGTACACGAAAAAGTTCGTTAAACTCATATTCTGCATAATTCACGGATATAATTTAACTGCAAACTGACTGGTGATTTCAAGGACGTCATGTATGTTACTCGATTAATTCTCGAAACAGACGAAGTTGGTAGAGCACTTGCCCGCGAAAGGCAAAGGTCCCGAGTTCGAGTCTCGATCGGGCACACAGTTTTAATCTGCCAGGAAGTTTCAGACGAATGATTAGGGTTTTTTTTTTTTTTGGTATGTCTGCATCTGCCACTATATTACGACTACTGACGTCATGTGCAAGATTTCACTGCTTTAAGGTTACTTTGAAAACCTCTGATTAGTGATACATAATTTATTAAACAGAATCTATGCCAATGACAGTGTCGAACCAAGGAACACAAATATCAGCCATCGGTATATCGACCAAGCCTCAGTTGTGATTTTTAATGTGCCTACAGTTATTAAATACAAATGTCAGTCATATATTGCTCAAACTGCAAGCTTTTTAGTTCAGGCAGTGCTTCAGGTACAAAATATGTAAGATATCAGCAGAAACAATTAACGAAGTTTTATGGGAATCAGAATCAGCAGTGACAGGGTTTTTGCGAAGATAAAAGTAAGAAATGAATAATCTGCATGAAAACTGATATCGTTTTAGTCTTGTAAAGACTGCCAGATAGATAAATAGGTCACAGTATTGACAAAACCATTACAAAGGCTACCTGCTTCAGAGAAGTGATTCCATTCTCCAGTAACACATCAGCAGACAGGGTTCAAACCACGACATCGACCGCTAGTATAGACGCACCACAGCACAGACTGGTGGGGCGATGCCAGCACTGGGCACTTCTAAAAAGCATATGCAAAGATAACTTAAAACGTATGTAGCTAAGGCAAATACACGGGGTAACTCTAACTGTTCATAAAGTGAACAATTTAGAAATGTAAGTGATTCGAAGGAAGACGGAATAATATATTTCAAAAAACTCAATATGAAAGTAATGACATACAGTAAAATCAGAATCCTTCCTTAAATTAATACTGACCAATAGAATTCATGTGAGAGGTGGATGCCAAGTTCGCAATGTAAGGTAACCAGGCCTACAGTCAAATGAGCGAACCCTAAAAGTTCAGTAACGTCTGGGACAAAATACAGTAGAACAACTTGCTGACCAAACGGCAATACATAATTGGTAGAACAGGTTATTAATGAAACACGAAGTAATTTTCGTAAGAATTTCCAATCAATATTTGGCAATAACAATAACACAATTTAAGCAACACTCATAAACAGTTGTTAAACACTACAACAAGAATAAAAATGATTAACAAACATGCACTAATTAACTGAACCTTTTTTTGTCATCAGTCATCTTACTGGTTTGATGCGGCCCGCCACATATTCCCTTCCTGTGCTGACCTCTTCATCTCAGAGTAGCACTTGCAACCTACGTCCTCAATTATTTGCTTGACGTATTCCAATCTCTGTCTTCCTCTACAGTTTTTGCCCTCTACAGCTCCCTCTAGTACCATGGAAGTCATTCCCTCATGTCTTAGCAGATGTCCTATAATCCTGTTCCTTTTCCATATTCGTGTTTTCCACATGTTCCTCTTCTCTCAGAATCTGCGCAGAACCTCCTCATTCCTTACCTTATCAAGTGAGCTAATTTTCTACATTCGTCTGTAGTACCACATCTCAAATGTTTCGATTGCCTTCTGTTCCGGTTTTCCCACAGTCCATGATTCACTACCATACAATACTGTACTCCAGAAGTATATTCTCAGAAATTGTTTACTCAAATTAAGACTGATATACGATATTAGCGGACTTCTCTTGACCAGGAATGCCCTTTTTGCCATTGCTACTCTGCTTTTGATGCCCTCCTTGCACGTTCCGTCATTGGCTATTTCACTGCATAGTTAGCAGCATTCCTTAAATTCATGTATTTCGTGACCATCAACCCTGACGTACGTTTCTCGTTGTTCTAGTTTCTACTACTTCTCATTACCTTCGTCTTTCTTCGGTTTACTCTCAGTCTACAGTCTGTACTCATTAGACTTCATTCAATTCAGCAGTTCTTGTAATTCTTCTTCACTTTCACTAAAGGTAGCAACGTCATCAGTGAGTCCTATCACTGATATCCTTTCACATCTTGCAATATTTTACACTGTAGAACGCTTTGTGCAGATAGAAAAATCCTATGAACGTGTCATTATTTTTCTTTACTATTGCTTTAATTATTAACCGCAACGTCAGAATTGCCTCTCTCGTGCCTTTACCTTTCCTAACGCCGAACTGATCGTCATCTAGCACATCCTAAATTTTCTTGTCCATTTTTCTGTTTATTATTCTTGTCAGCAGCTTCGATGCATGAGCTATTAAACTGACTGAGCGGTAATTCTCGCACTTGTCAGCTCTTGCCGTCTTCGGAATTGTGTGGATGATGCTTTTCCGAAAGTCAGATCGTATGTCACCAGGCTCATACATTCTACACACCAACATGAATTGCCGCTTTTGTTGCCATTTCCCCCAATGATTTTAGAAATTCTGATGGATTTGAAATCTGGTTTCGCAGGACAGAGCGGACCAGGTTGTGGAAAGTGGCCTAAAACAGTTGCTGTTCGTTGTACAAACATACAAACTTTATTGTGCTAAAACACATAATCGCGCATGGCCTTAGTAGAATTCAGAAACAATACGGCTGAAAGCCAGAACATAGATTATTAAAACTGCCTTAAGGAATATACACGGATGAAGGCATTAGTTACAAAATAGAACAACAGAGGGCTTAAGGCCTAGATAACTAGGATTTCAGTAACAAAATTTTAAAACATTTTAAAGAAATGATTTTTCAAATTTTAATGTAAGACTGCTGAAGTCCTTATCTTAAAGTATTTTACGTAGAAGTTCGGCTAAAGGCCACATACTGAACACTAAAACAAACTAAATTAATACATGGCTGAAGGCCTCGCACAATACTTGAGAGTAAAAGAAAATCGCAGACCAAAACAAGAGAACAGTGGTGCTCAGAAGTGTTCCAAGGGTCGGCCTGGGGAGGAAACTCTAACACAAGTTTAGGGGAGACAGGCAGTCAAGCGTAATAACAACCAACAACCTAATAAATTCCATTCGACTCGGCGAACGCAACGACAACCGAAAATATTAGCGAGGACGAAGATACCAGCAGCACTACGCCTCGACAGTTGATGTCTATATATAGTCAAGGAAAAGTGACCACTCAAAAAGAGATGAACAACACCAAGGCTGTCTAAGTACACGCCGGCCAGACAGCATCAACACAGTAAGGAAAACGCACTGCAGGAAAACTATGATAACGATCAGGGCAGGTAACCGGAACGAATGGTTCAAATGCCTGTGAGCACTATGGGACTTAACATCTGAGATCATCAGTCCCCTAGAACTTTTTAAACCTAACTGACCTAAGGACAACACAAATCCATGCCCGAGGCAGGATTCTAACTTGCGACCGTAGCGGTCGCGCTGATCCAGACTGAAGCGCATAGAAGTTTGGATCTGATGGGATATAGGAAGCTGAAGGCCTAGCCAAAGTTAGTGGGCTTTGTTACAACAAATGGGAAAGCTAGGGCTGTACGGAAAGATCAAGAGAGCCGAGAGTTGTGAGGGTCTGGAGACAACAGCCAATATCAGAGGTTCACCTCTACAAGGTTTGAAAATGGAGACGTTGTCTCCGGAAGGCCGCTATCATTGGGCACTGTTAGATGGGTATGCCTCGAAGTGCAGACACTGCCGTTTCGGAGCTCTTGTTGATAGTGGACAAGAGGTATAAAAATGAGCTTCATTATCGTGGATGGCTTTCGTAACGCAGTTAACTCGACGAAGTGTCAGAGGACTATTCAATTACATTTGTTGGTATTAAATAATTATTGAATGGTGTCATAACCATTAAGTTCAAACGGTTCTGAGCACTATGGGACTTAACATCTGAGGTCATCGGTCCACTATACTTAGAACTACTTAAACCTAAACTAACCTAAGGACATCACACACCTCCATGCCCGAGGAAGGATTCGAACCTGGGACCGTAGCAGCAGCGCGGTTCCGGACTGAAGGGCCTAGAACCGCTCGGCCACAGCACTAGGGATATATTAAGTGTAAGTGTTGCCCTTCAGCTATGCACTGAGCAAAATATGTTCATTTGAGAGAATGTGTCGAGTCATTTCTTAATTAGTAAGGTTTTGCTGGACAAAGTTGACTCTATGCCAGTTTTCTTTGTGATGTGATCATATGCTAATGTTCTAGCCAATTATGTGAGCGGAGATTAACACCTAGAAATTCAAGTTTTACAAGTGGTTAGTTATCGTAAATGGTTCCTTTGTAACTTCTAAAGCATCGATGGTGCTCACCACGTCGTTGCTTGGAATCTGTTTGGAGATGAAAGTGTGATAAGGTATACTGATGTTTCCCGAAAGCGATTCTATTAAGTGCAACACACGTTTCTTGAAAAATTTTGATCGATTGCAACTTGTTCTTTGTGAATGGGATTCAGATATGTGTGTAGCAGCAGTTGATTCACGAATTATTTAATTTTGTGGAGTACAATACATTGATTGTAATAGCCATCAGCCATTTTGTACGTAATAATTCAGTAATTTTCGATGAATTGCTTTTTTGAATGCTAACGGGCTACAAGTGTTCCCGCCATCATGAACTCGTTATCTCCCTGTATGTACAACCCGTTTGTTTGAATCCATTGGTACGGAATAATAATCTGTACAAGGTAAAGTCATTAATTTATCTCAAATTTTAAATTTAACGGTAAACTTTATTAGTTGACTAGATTCACACCCCTTTCGTTAGTAAAGGCAGATTGTGTTGAACACCATTCCAAACAATAATTTGAAATATAAACGAAGAGACTACAGAAAGGATGATTAAACATAATGGAAATAGCAATTAACATTTCCAGTTATATCCTATCTAGGGAAACGGTTACCCCCCTATGTACTGAGTGTATTGGTTCGTGGTACAGCTAGCGTTACCAGCTCCGTTTTTAAATCCATTCTGGTTCCCGGGTTCGATTCCCGGCGGGGTCAGGGATTTTCTCTGCTTCGTAATGACTGGGTGTTGTGTGATGTCCTTAGTTTAGTCAGGGTTTAAGTAGTTCTAAGTTCTAGGGGACTGATGACCACAGATGTTACGTCCCATAGTGCTCAGAGCCATTTGAACCATTTAAATCCATTAGATTTTAGATTCCATGTACAACCAGTAAATATAAGGATAATTTGTATGTTATTATTAATCTGAATCGCCTTACGAAGAACCTTAGCCTCATGTATATCCCTCGATTAGATAGTCTTGAACAGACTACGAGAATATTTAAGATCATTTACTGTGGAGTTACATCTACCCATCACAATGGTAGGCATACAATTGCACTATCTATAAACATGTAATAAAATTTGCAGTACACGGTAAAATAATATCTTTTACTTAAGAATAAGTGCTCGCTTTCGAGAAGTAAGAAACAGCAAGTTAAAATAGTTGTTAATTTTCATACTTTGATGTAACTTGGATTGATATATTGGTGCCGCGTTCGCTTACAGAAAGCGACAAATTTTTCTCTTTTTCTTTTACCGAAGTGAGTTTAGTCTTTACGGTAATGGTCACGTTCCCAAGTTGCCTAGATATAGGAGTACATTAAGCAGTAGGGAATGCTACTAACAAATGAAATGCCGATCTTCGCTGTAATAGTTGCTCAAGGATACTCTCTTCTATCAAAAAATACTTAAGTTTACAAATATCGTACTAGAGTGTAAAGTGATATATACGATCGTCTAGTGAATCTAAGTTTGTCGGAGACGTCAGCAGAGCCTACAGCTATAGATGTCTTTGAAAAATAATGCGATCAAGTCGAGAAACATGTCTACTTCCTGTTCTTGGCCTCTACCATCATTAACCGCCGATACCATGAAATAATCATTTTCGCATGCCAGTTGGCTGAGTGTGGAATTTTCGTGGTGCTTTGACACCAAGTAGCTGTCCGCCTCCATAGCTGAGTGGTCAGCGTTGTAGAACGCCACGCGAGGGTTACGGGTTAGATTCCGGCCATATCTGAGATTGTCTCTACTTGGGGACTGGTTATTGTATTGTCTTCATCATTATTTCTTCCTCATCGACAGGCAAGTCGCCGAAGTGGCGTCAACTAAAAAAGACGTGTATCAGGCGACCGTTCTATCTGACAAGAATGTGTAGCAGTAGACTGCAAAAAAACTGAAGCTAGATGGTGGAAAGGAAGTACCCGAAATTATTCGTATCCATTAACACTTACGACGATGTCGAAGAACATCGAAATTATCTAGTATTAACTGATCCTTAAATTTCAGAACAGTTCATAAACAATTACGGAAAACGTGTGGAATGTTAGTGCATTACAGTAGAAAAATGTTTTCTTATCGAATGCGCTCGCTATGTATCTGAAGCATGCACTTTTTGCATAAGAAAAATTTCATCATAAACAAAATTTCCAGCTACATTAGTTTCACCTGCTTTTTGAATAGGCGTTCGATACTCGACTGGAATTGAATGAACTGCTTGGACGTTTACATGATTTAAGGAAATGAATGTCTGTATTTGTAAGAGCACACCAGGTTCTCTTATACAAATAAAATGATGCCTATTTTATCCGGTAGCAACACCTCACAATAGTGGAATTAATTACGTGCGCTTCAAATTACGAAATAAGTTGTGTAATAGTGCATCAGTAACATATAATGAAATTGCACAGACAAGGCGAATATTGATAGGACCAGCACCTCTTTTCGTAAGGCTAGGAAAGTGAGCATTACACAGTACATGGACGCTGAGAAGCCATATAATGAAGGGAAGCGATGAATCTAGCGTCAGCGTACTAACCTCGTGAGTTATCTTCATACTGCATCGTGTTTATCAGAAGCAATGAACAGTGAAGTAACTGTATACATTTTTCTTGCCCCTGCTATCTAGTACGAAATGAATTTCAGAAAGATATACAGTCCTTGTAATGTTCACAAACATTACATTTTAGTATCCCCCGAGGAACTGATTGATTCGTTTTATTGCGTAAATAATGGACAAAAGTCAATTTTTCTGTAAAGATTCGTCTTACTTGCTCGGAATATTATGATATAACCAGGGCAATACAGTAGCATAGCATCTGAAATCTAGTACCAGATGCGATATAATTTCCGAGAAGTAAGATCCCACAGCGAAAACACGTTTATTGACCCTATTCAGCAGAGTGTGCTCATATTTTTAAACAGAATTTTTACCAAATTTCAGTATTCCGTAAATAAGTCCCAGAACGTTCAAATGTTAATCGACAGATTTTCAGGAAGTAGAAATCGGACTAATGACCTGCACGTCGTCAGCCAGGTAGTGTAACCATCAAACCATAGTTTTACCGGGCTGTTTCTTTACTACAGTTTTTAAATCGTTTCTGTATTATTTTTTCGTTTGCTTTAAACAGCTATGGCTGTGGTATATGGGGCCTATTATTGTGTCTTAGTACAACAGAATACACATGAAATGTGACTTCCATTCACTGATAGTGAAACGATCTCACCAAGGTTCGAAGAATAAGGCAAAAGTTTCTGATTTCATAGATAGGTCTTAAGAGAGGCGGCAAGTTATCACTCTTGTATCTGGTTGAAGTAGCCCTTTACATTCCAATCTCGACTGTTTTGTTGCTTATATTGCAGACTTCGTCTGCCCTTAATGCTTAAGAAATTATCGAGTGATATCTTAACAACTGTCCTCTCCTCTAGTGAATATTCTTCACATATTTTCTCCTTGCGGATTCTGCGTAGAAACTTCTTATTCTATATCACAAATAACGTATTTCTTGTACTGTGTACCGTTTACACACACGGTTCCACAAAGGACCATAGTACAGCTGATCTTATATTCCCTATGACAGCAAGTGCACTAGCTATAATTTAAGTAGTTGGGAAGTGTAAAATTTCACGGCCGGAACTGTCACAGTTAATAAAATATTCCGGGCTATTACGCCGTGGTCAAACGGATTTTACTTTAAAAATTTTATATCTTATTAATTATAATTTAACTAGAGTCGAAGAGACGTTTTAACAGTTTGATTGGTATTTGGTATCTTCTCTCATATTTCATACATGTCTGTCAATTCAATTCAGGAAACGATTTGTTTTCGAATGTCAGCTAATAAAATTAAATAAATTACTTCACAAGTGCTTGAGTTACGTTACGATTAAACTTTTAATGAACATACAGTATTTTGCTCATTCAAAGAAACAAAAATAGATTCACTTCGTCACTGACGCAGAAATTTCAAATTAGTGAAATTATAATGGTAATAGCACATAAGGTTACAACATGTTTAACCGGATCGTTCCTTAGGTTTATAACTGGTGTCAGTCTTGGTAAATGGGTTTACTAAGCACTTCATTGATCCCAGCATCTGGTAAATGCTACCTTCACTACGTGATCTGGTCCATATCCAGTGCTAATTAGCAAATCACAGATGGACCGCTAATCACTAATCTGTGGATCGTATATGTCTGCTCATCATGTTTGCTGTTCATAGACACTTCTTGTTTATCTCGGCCATCTGCTTTAGTCAGATTGATACAAAATCTGGAAAAAATCTATATGTTAAAAGCATGTTACGCTCTCTATTTTGACGTACGTAAGAATTACTCTACAGTATATGTTATTTGGTAGTACACCCACACAAAAAAGTAAAAGAAATGGAAGGATGCATGTCCATTGGTGCTAGCACAAGAAGAACTGACTTATTTTGAAGTTTCACATTAATTGTCTACGTGTTGACTGTTCGTAAGGATGGAAGGTTATTACGCTTTGGTACGCCTCCTGTATTATGTAAACTTGTTCATTGTAGGCTGAAGACCGGGAAGGCTGCGTCATTGTGAATAAGGCATTTGTATTCTACAGGCACCACAGATGTTCCCTCACCCGTCTCCCCTCTTAAGGCGTCTAATTGAAGCGGAAAGGGTTGCAAATTACATTTCATTCAAGACTAAATGCCTCTGACGCGTTCTCGACGCGTCCAATTTTCTGCTTTACTAAGGAACTCGGCAAAGGAACATGTATTTCAAATAATAACGTAACCGGTAAGTCTGTTAATTGCAGGATGTATGTGAATGGTAAATTTTTTAATAATGACATTAAACATCTAACTGATTAAATTTGTGGCATAAAAACGAATCACGTTTGTGGTAGGCTTTTTATAGTAAATCGGAAGCTGAAGAATTATTCTCGTCGTACAAACTTTTCAGTTCATACTTTTATCATCTCGCGATTCATTCAACAAGGGATACTATACTATGTCCATAAATGTACTTTCTTCTCTAGCGCTGCCCTTGAAGCCTTAATTGCAAATCGTAAACTTAATTCAGTGTGGTTATAATTAAACTTTCGCCACTTTATCATAGGCAGGTGGAAAGTTATTTACCGTAAGAGTACCCAACTTAATAGGAATAATTTTCGGACTGTGCGCTGCAGGATTTGCATTCTTAATAGAGTTGATGTCAAGACTTTTCGTTTGACCCCAGTACTGGCGCGGCTACGTAGGGTTCAAACACAAGCATCAATGTCCGTTACAGTTGCTGAGAGTCAACACGTATCTGGACAAAATGAGCAGAGATTTATGTGTAAAGCAGTTAAGCCAAAACAACATCAATGGTACTGCTCGGCAATGATACTACAATTCATCGGCATCACAGATGCATTAAATGAGTATGGAGAAGTCCGAATTAACTGGTACTTTCGGAACTACTCCCGGAACAGGTCGACGGCCAATTGCCCCACATATTGTTGATGAGGTTAATGTTGCCACCGCCAAGAATTCTGGACGCAATGTGCGATCTTCAAGCCGTGTCACGGCAGTTGAACATTCCATGGTCTACCGTTGTTTCGGACAGCAGTACAGGAATCTCTACTGCCTTTCCAGCCTGTCGCGGATGCAAATGCTCATCATATTGAGCAATGCTTGTAACCTGGGAAGTAATCCTGGTACACGCAGTCACCAAATGTCACTCTCTCTCATGTGGAAGTCTTGGTTTGTTAGTTATTCCTCTCCAGCGTCTCTTTACAAATGTTTCCACAGACTTTCAATGTCCTGCCTTCACTCGTTTCTCATGGGAACAAGTAGTGGAAGTTTAATTATAGCCATCCTGAATTTTTTCGAAACCCTTTGAAATGCTTGACACAAACGGAACCATCTATTTCAGACGTACAAGATATAACAATAGAAGTCACGATTGGGTTAACAATATAAATGATATACCAACATTTCATTACGAATTTCATAGTGCGTGAAATTACCTGCATTTTCGAAAGACATGACAACTGGAAATGTAAACAGAGACACAGAGAATTATAACCGCGAGTAGCTTCTTATTTCTCGTCATAATTACGATAATTCCCACTGCGTAGGATTTCAAAATTGCTTTGGAACCGCAAGAAGGGATCCGGCTCGTTTCTGACGAGAAACCCGGTATTGAAGAAAGTAATTTTCCGCTCCTCGTGGTAAGCTCATGATTCCACGGCGAAAACCCCAGTCGCCTTCTTTTGCAAGAAAACTCGCCGGCCATGGACGCTACGTCACCAGAGCGCGGCAGCGGGTAATGAACTCTAAGCCCCGAACGCGCAGGTTTAATCACTGCGACCGCCACTGCGCTATCGGGGGAGGCGGCAACTGCGACGGCCAACTGGGGGCAGCCTGGAAGCCGGCCACGAACGTGTTCAGGCCTGACTGTGGGAATTGAATCCTGCCAAATTTTAGACAGACTTATGATCGACACGAACACTGACAGTGGAAATGAAAGCTAGCTCGAACGGGCGGAATGTATGGTGTGAATTAATTTGTCGCACATAGTTTGTTACTACTTACTGGGCTGAAACAGTAGTTAATTTTCATCATTCTACAACTAAGCACGTGGGCGAAATCACAACTGTAATCGATTTATGGATATTGCAAAATATGTTACGTATGAAAGATCCGTAACTAATAAGCTCACCGCTGAAAATACATGGGCCAACAAAATTAAAGAATTATTTTTTAGAAACCCCGAAATTGTCTCTCAGTGCAACGTGTAAGTTTAAATTTGGCTCAAACGTACCTACAGCCTTCCTCTGCAATGGTACTAAAGAGTGATATCCTGCGACATCACTCTCGCGCTCGGGGACTCACCAGGCAACAAGGTGTCGACACAAGCGAAAGAGCGGCCACGGCTCAGAAGTGTGCGGTAAGGTCAGTTGATGATGTTACGTTCGCGCCAGATTACACCACCATTCTGCCAAACGACACCGTGAACGTGTGACACGTTTGAAAGGTCGTGACTGCCCCTCCAACCGACATTTCTCTCGTTGCCAGCAGAATGAAATTCCACTCTGCAGCGGAGTGTGCGCTGATATGAAACTTCCTGGCAGATTAAAACTGTGTGTCGGAACGAGACTCGAACTTGGGACCTTTGCCTTTCGCGGGCAAGTGCTCTACCAACTGAGCTACCCAAGCACGACTCACGCCCCGTCCTCACAGCTTCACTTCTGCCAGTACTTCGTCACCTACCTTCCAAACTTTAAAGAAGCTCTCCTGCGAAACTTGCAGAACTAGCACTCCTGAAAGAAAGGATATTGCGGAGACATGGCTTCGCCACAGCCTGGCGGATGTTTCCAGTATGAGAGTCTTGTACCGCCACAGAGTTTTAATCTGTCAGGAAGTTTCATTTCACTCATTGCTTTGAGGGCTCTGAGACGGAGGTGAAAACCGCGACACGCAGTGCTGAAATCAGATGGGTTCTCGTATTGCTGGCCTAAGAAATCGACCGGAAGACTCCTCCAGGTGTAACATGAAGAGCGTCAAGGTAATCAATGTAAGCACTCCTTCCCTTAACGCGTTGATTCCATTTCACTTGTCGAAAACGAGAGTTCGTAGTACGATGAGTAACAGGGCGACGTTCTTGACAGATTTGGCCACTGCGCACTCCACCCCTACAACACAGGCATTGAGGTACCGCATCCTCAGTGAACGTGATCTCACCCTAATGGAGTGTAACGCGACAGCAATTTTTGCTGTGCCACACAGGGTGGAACCACCAGGACTGTTCAAATCTATCCACGAGATTTGAACGTAGTGGAAACAATGTTTTCATGCTTTTTCATCCCTACTTTCTCGCATCCTCCTGTGGCTTTATCATGGGAGAGTTCGACACTGGCACATGCGTCAATAAAATTGCAAAGTGTCCCACTAAGATCACACAGTTCGGCACAACCCGCAGAGCCACCCACGTGCCTACATCTACATCTACATTCATACTCCGCAAGTTACCCAAAGGTGTGTGGCGGAAGGCACTTGTCGTGCCACTGTCACTACCTCCCTTTGCTGTTCCAGTCGCGTATGGTTCGACGGAAGAACGACTGCCGGAAAGCTTCCGTGCGCTCTCGAATCTCTCATTTGTGATCTCCACGGGAGGTATAAGTAGGGAGAAGCAATATATTCGATACCTCATCCACAAACGCACCCTCTCGAAACCTGGACAGCATGCTACACCGCGACGCAGAGCGCATCTCTTGCAGAGTCTGCCACTTGAGTTTTCTAAACTTTCTAGACCATTTTAAAAATGTAGCTCTCAGAAAGCGAAGTCAGTTTAACCACGGGGATGTTCTAGCGCCTGAGGGTCAGTCAGCCCCTTCGACATCCTTAGGTGGGGGTTGCCTACATTCATGCGCTACGACAGCGTCGTCACTGGTGTCGAAGTCTCCACATTTTCAAAAAGCTAAACCAAGGCACATGGGAGGCACCGAGGGGTTTACCGAACTGGGCGATGCTAGACGCACACTTCTGAGGTGTGGCCTCTTTCTTCGCATGCGCCGACACCTTCCCATACGAAGCGTCGCCGAGACGGAAGATGAAGTCGCAGAGCGCCACGCTTTTGCACAATTAGAGAGGAAGGTTGTAGGCGCTTTTGAGTCAAATTTCCAACTTATGGGACACAATTGGAAGGAATTATGGGGTTTTGGAAATGTGGTCCGTCAATTTTGTTTCACAGTGTATGTAGAACCGGCACTGCGCCGTCACCTTTCCCTGTACTGATGATGTTTTCCATGACAATGGCGTGGTTTGCACGTGCCGGATACTTGTATGCATGGGGTACTTACAGACCCGACAAAATGTCGGAATGGAGCTGTCGTTGGTTGGTTGGTTGGTTGAGGGATGAAAGGGACCAAACTGCAGAGGTCATCGGTCCCGGAGCTGTCGTGTTTCCACGTGACCATAAAAACTATGTAAGTGAGGTTTCTTGATTTGTTAGTGTCTCAGTGATGGAATCCTCAAGTTAGGAACAGGGTTTGGTTAACCATTCTCAGCCATATAGAGCTTCAAAGGAAGAGTGTCCACAAAAAAAAAAAAAAAAAAAAAAAAAAAAAAAAAAAAAAAAAAATTCTGCATGCGACGAACATTTTAAAGGGAGCTACTCTTAAAAAGACCTCTGCTGAAAAATGGCAACGGAGCTAAGAGTTTACTACAAGACTAAAAGAACACAAACCTGACCGTAGTTGCCTACAGCTTTGCTCTGTAAACCTAGGAATGGCGAGTTGGCTTCTTTTCAGACGATGTAAGGAGGCGAGTGCACCTGCGGTGCAATGAGATGTTTAGAATGCAGTGGGTGAAAGGTGTTATTCAGTTCAAAGATGGTTCTGTTACGTTTTGGAGATGTATTTCTTACTGTGACTTCTGAAAATAAATGAGGTTACCATAAATATGAACTAGAATGCACATTTCAACATCCACTTATTGCCCTTACGTCATGTGGATTATGAGGATGCCGCGCCCCTGACTTTCAAGAAGGCAACAACCATATTCACAAAATGGTTCAAATGGCTCTCAGCACTATGGGACTTAACTTCGGAGGCCATCAGTTCCCTAGAACTTGGAACTACTTAAACCTAACTAACCTAAGGACATTACACACATCCATGCCCGAGGTAGGAACCTGCGACCGTAGAAGTCGCGTGGCTCCAGACTGAAGCGGCTAGAACCGCTCAGCCACCGCGGTCGGTTTGCCACATTCACAGGGCAGCAAGCATATCCTGATAACACGAACCCTTAAGCAGCCTGTCGCACCTCCACTGCATTAAATCTTACGATCGTAATCCCTTAGGTAGAACATAGGACTCTTGGCAGCAGCAAGGGGATCATATCAGTCAAAGTTCCCTAGATTTTCTAGCTCTACAAGTCCGAGCCATCCGTCACCGGCTTCAGCTGCACACGGCATTTCTCAAGTACCTTAAGGACATTCCTCCTCGCCGAACTATTGCCATCGCGACAGTGGGTTTACGTGTTATTAGGTTCCAGAATGAGATTTTCACTCTGCAGCGGAGTGTGCGCTGATATGAAACTTCCTGGCAGATTAAAACTGTGTGCCGGACCGAGACTCCAACTAGCGACCCTTGCCTTTCGCCGGCAAGTGCTGTAGGTTGATATTTCCCTTACACACGGCAAACTTTATTTCAAACCAGAGCGATTCACAGCTGACAGAATGAAAAACAATTTGACAGCTTGTTTTTAGTTTACGGTGAACTTCCAACTATGTACGGGCAATTCCTTGTGCTGCTTCATTGCTCTTGAATTGAATTACCCAGCATAGTTTTAATCAACAGTTTAATGCGGCATCCGAATCACAGAGTACTCACAGTGTCCCACGATTGAAAGTCGTCGTCATGGTCAATAAATGCTGTATGTCAAACAAAAAATGCTTAGATCAAAGCAGCCCTAATTCCTGTACCTTTGGATTTTCTGTGTGACGTTTACTTAAATGGTTAAGCTGGAGCGAAGTGAGAAGAGGAACAACAAGAAGAAATAGTGGAATACTGAGGAGAGCAAGGGATATAAAGAGGAGAAAGAAAAGAGGAAGAAGCATTAGCAGAGTAACAGAAACTCAATTTCTATAACATTTTATAAGTAAATACGGCATTAATGCATAAACAGTAAAACGATAGTCGTAAGCGAAAGTGCGTAATTCATACTTCGAAGCTACTAATATTATTTTTTGCCTGTAGACCCCGAAAAAAAAAAAAAAGAAACATGGATAAATAGTTCCGAAAAATCGTTATTGATGTTTCTACAAGCCACAGGGTACTTAAATCCCTTTTACAAGTGCTCAGGCCGGTTGTTTTGTTTTCTTGTTAACCCTACGGTCGAGCAGAGGGGACAGGAAATAAATGTCACTGTGAAATTGAGGATTTCGGTGAGAATATTGTCCTTCAAAAAGTTAGTAATCGGTGGTAGCTAATTACTTGCATGTAACTGATGTACGTTTCATGCTGTTAAAGTGACACAAAATTTTTTGAATGTTGACCTTATCTATCTTCGCCCTATGAAAACTTTATTTTAGTAATAATATTGCTAGTACTTATTGTAACTTCCTTCCACGTTGTGTGTTACTTAGTAGATACAGGAGCGAGGAACGGATGCGATTGATGAAAAGAGAATTCAAATATTAATTTGTTCTAACATCAATTATTAAAAATTATAGGTGCAGTATCAGTTGCTAAGAGTAGCTTTGAATGTTAAAAAATATACAGATACCGCAGATTCATAAATCAGTCTGTCTTCAGTACAATAACTATTCAATGTATCACGAACCCTGGTCACTATTAATGTCTGTAAATTTTATTCAACAGGCAAACGCGCTCTCACTAGCAGCCCCGTAATCATTCGTGACAGCGCTCTCACAATGCGATGGCGGCTGTAGGAAACGCTGTGGCTTAATTGACGGCGAGCTTAATTGAAAGTGCGAAAAATTTTGTAGCGGCAAATACCGCTCCCCTCCCGCAGCAGCTTGGTACAGGGAGGCTTGGGCGAGGGGGAGAGGTGGGGGGAGGGGGGGTTTACAGTGGCTAGTGATGAGGCTGGTTGATTGGTTGCGGCAGAGAAGACCAATCCATGTCCCGACATTGAGTCTTGCGAGCGCCAGGGAAACTGCCCCGAAAGCCAGGCGCAGGACATATCCGACAGCACGAGCGTGAAGGTTACTGCAGTGTGAGCCGGCGACTAGCCGACGGTGACGGCTTCATGTCCATGCGAGAGGCGACCAGCGGCGTGGGAGCAATGGGCTCCCACGTGGACATTCGGGAACTTCCGGTGTAAGAAGACAATGGCCTTGTCAAAGAGAGCAGAGGAGCGGATAGACGTGCGCGGAACTCTCTGGCCCTTGTGGTGGGACACTGCCTCTAAAAGGTGGAAGAATCATCAATGGATAACTGCACGAGGGTGCATAAGGGAATGGAAACAGTGAGATTAAAGATATTCAATGTGTATCCACAGTAAATATGGCCTGTAACTGAAATAGTGTCATGATAATCTCTCCATTGGTGAAAGATTCCATTTGAATCTCCAGAATGGAATTGCCAAGGAAGAGGTGACCAAGAAAACGACAACGTTCTAAGTTCGGGGGGGGGGGGGGGGGGGGAATATTAGAAGTATGAACGTGATCGGGAAGTTACAGAGTCTGAAAAGGGAAATACTAAGAATCAGTCTAAACGTAGCTGGGAGACCAGTGAAGTGTATAGCGGGAGTAGGTTCCGTTACGAATAGGAAAGTAGGACAGAAAGTGTTTCATTGTGAACTGTTCAGTGATAGCGTAGTTGTCATCAGAGTGAACAGTAAACCAACAGCGACAACGACAGCTCATGCATACATGCCAACGTCACAAGGAGAGGAGAAAGAGAAAGAGAAAATTTATGAAGATATTGAATAATTCGGCACATAGAGGGAGATGAAGATCTATACTAATATGAAATTGAATCGCCCGTAGGTGTGGAGGAGAAAAAATGGTTACGCAGCAATATGAACTTGGTGTTGGAATGAGAGAGGAGAATGTCTAATTGAGGTCTTCAATACATTTCAGCTAGTGATATCCAGTACTCCATATAAGAATCACAAGAGGAGTAGTATACTTTGAAAAGACTGGGCAATAAGGAAGGATTCCAGTTAGATTACATCCTATATAGGCAGAGATTACCAAATCAGATGTCACAGTTTAAGGAACTTGCAGGAGCAGACACAGAATCAGATCACAATTTAGTAATGATGAGAAGTAGGCTGAAGTTCATGATAGTAGCCAGGAAGAAACTAGGAGCAAATACATGGTATGAGGAAAAACTTACAAGTGAAGAGATATGCTTGAAGTTCTCTGAGGCTACAGATACTGCGACAATGAGTAGCTCAGTAGGTAATTCAGTTGAATATAGGAGAAAATCTCTAAAAAGAGCAAACACAGAAGCTGGAAAAAAACATAGCTGGAAGGAAGCTAGCTGCAAAGAAACCAGAAGTAATATAAGAAACATTTCAGCTGATCCACGAAAGAAAAAACTACAAACATTTTCAGAGAAATTCAGGAATAAAGACGTACAAGTTACTTATAGATCAAATAAAATTGATATTCAAGGAAGCTGAGACGAAATGCCTGCATGCAATATGTTTGAAAAGTAGGGGTAAGTTAAAAAGAAAGACGGGTTATATATAATACATACAAGAGCGGAGAGGGAAAAGCAAGAGTAGCACTCGAACTAAAAAGGGTTTAGACAGGAATGCAGTCTTTCGCACCTACTGTTGAAACTAGAGACGTACATCGATGAAGCAATGGTGGAAATAAGGACAGGTTCAAGTGTGGGGTAATAGTTTAGGGTGAAAGGATATCAATAACATGATTCACTGATGACATTACTATCCTCAGTGACAGTCAAGGAGAATCACAGCATCTGTTGAACAGAATGAAAAATGTAATGGGCATAGAATATGTATTGAGAGTACTCCGAAGAAACACAAAACTAATGAGAAGTAACAGAAATGAGAACAGCGAGAAACTTAACATCAGCACTGGGGATCGTGAATTATACGAGGTCAAGGAACTGTACTATCTAGGCAGCAAAATAACACTTGACGGACGGAGCAAGGAGGACATAAAAAACGTACCAGCACTGGCGAAAATGGCGTTTCTCGTCATAGAAGTCTGTTAGTATCAAACGTAGGCCTTGATTTGAGGAAGAAATTTCTGCGAATGTACATTTGGAGCACTGCATATTACGGTACTGAAACATGGACTGTGTGAAAACCGGATCATAAGAGAATGATAGGTAGTTCTACAGAAGAATTTTGATAATTAAGTAGGCTAATAAGGTAAAGGGGTGTGGAAGTTCTCAGCGGAGTGGGCGAGGAAAGTAATATTTTGGAAAACATTGACAAGAAAATTGGACACGGTGATAGGACATCGGTAAAGACATCAGGAAAAATAAGTTCCATGATTCTAGAGCAAGCTGTAAAGAGTGAAATTTGTTGGGTAAGACAGACTGGATACATGCAGCAAGGTAGTGAGAACGTAGGTTCTGTTGAATCTTCCCTTGACTTCAAATATTTGGTGTCTAGGAAACCTGCCTTTTCGGTTCTCGAGACAACATTCAAACAAATCGCATTAATGAGTTTTATTACTAAGTGAACAATGACAATATTTAACTTTACCAATAACACAGAAGAGTTGCAAGCAAAGGGTGACGTGCAAATAGAAAATCTCTTCAGTATATGCCGTACAATTCCTAAGTCGCTGGTCTTTAAGGGCCCAATCTTGATACTGCTGTTTAAGTGGGCGTGACCGGTCGGGATGGTGCTTATGCTCTCTTCACAAAGAGGCCGCAGCTATCGCTTTGTCGTCCTAGAGAAGGGTCGGTCAGCGTGAAACAGGCTGACGTCGTCTTCACAGCCCTCTCTCCTCTGTCGTTCCCGACTGGCGTGCCGGCGCTTTGCTTTACGTCGGAACAGGTTCCTAGAGCTGCTGTGAGATGGGTAGTTTCTTAAAGGAGAGTAATTCGTAGCGCACCGCGTCAAATCAGTCACAAGACAGATGAGTGAAGAAAAAGAATAAGGATGTGGAAGATGTGGTCAACACTTACAGCAGTCTTTCACTGGACTGCCGCCAGTCTCATCGATTTTGAGACTAATATTCCACAGAGAGCAGTACTGCGACTGCGTAAAATTTAAAACAGATGGTGCCATGACATAATATTGACATGTGCAACGTGAAACTGATCTGTTATGTTTCGAACTAATAATTTTACCAAGCTATAAATTTCTGTAGTGTTAGTGGATTATTTTCGTTGAGTTTTTCCTTTTGTTTATCGAGACTGATTAGTAAACTGAGGTTGTGTGTAAAATGTTTTCGAGTTTTAGGAATGATACGTCCCATGCAAAGCATCTGAATGAACAGAAGCAGAAATTATAATCCGTACATGACAAACATCAATGATAGTAATAAGCATCCATGATACCAGGTATAGTTAACTTCTGTCTTTTAGATTTAATTAAGAAACGTAGATAGTGGACTAGTATTTCTTTTTCCTTGCCACACACCACCCTTCCAAAAGAAGTAAGTAAGTGACTGATATTAATAAAGAGAATAAATTCATTGACTGAGCGGCATCGTTGTGAAATTTTACTACTGAAGCTCGTTGCTCGCTCAACAAATTTCAGTCTATAACAATTTTTATCTACCGCTGTCTACTCATAACACAAATTTCTGTGTAAATTGATGTAGAACCTCTGTCTTTGGCCTAGGCATAGGTTTCATCACTACATTACACTGAATGCTACTCATTGACAATATCAGTAAGAGGAGATATGACATATTCTAATTTAAAGCTTGCATAGGTAAAAATCCTACGATAATGTCGCAAATTTTCATTACTGATTACCGGTATCATCGCATTACCGAAGCATTTTCAGATTTAAAAATTCATGAAGTTGCGTATAAAAGGTAAACAATAGAAAATACATCGATACTTGAATTTCCATGAAGCAATACATACCAGTATAAAATGTTGTCTTTTTAGAGCTAATTTGCCCCAGTTAAACAAAATCTCTCTAGACAAAGCGGGAAAAATGTTAAAACGTGACTAAAAAAAGTGCAAAAATGTATGTGGAATAATGTCAAGTACCTTAGCTAAAATGAAAAATCTTTAGTGATTGCGTAAATTGACATCATTTATCACTAATCGAGTGTTGTTACAGTGCTCATTTTTCCACACATACGTAAAAATGCTCACCAGCAATGATAGTTACATCGGCCATGAGTGGTTGTAAACATTACATCATTTCTAACATGTATATCAGGATCAAGGAAGTATCTGTGTGACTGCTGTTAGTTAACTGGCTGAGATGTAGCGTCATGGGTATACGAAAACCACACCAACCAAATAGCGCTACCATCAATCTAATTTAATACAGATGTAACTCTAATCAGAAAAGTGTTGTTAATATAAGGACACTTTCTTATGAATTTACATTACAGAAGTGTGAGAAATTGTATTTGTATCAGATCAATTGTAGTAAATAAACACTGAAAATTAAATTTTCGTTCAATACTAAAAACGATAAACAAACGGAAAGTACTGTACGTCAGGGAATTACGACTGAAGACAGAATGTTATTTTAAATACAAAAAATATAACAATATTACTAACCGAAAAATATAAATTTGTAACACTGATATTGGGACGAAATAATTCCGAAAATTCAGGCCTAGGTGCCACATGAAACGTTTTTATATTTTTCCTTTATACATATTGGATTTTTCATTTGACTAGGGCGACTTTACTCTAAAAAATACGACGATATGCAATGAGTGTTACACACTGAATGACATTTTTGACTGGTATGTACTGCATAATGGAAACTCAAGTATTGAATGTATTTTTATTGTTCAATTTCTATGCGCTGTTTTCTGTATTTATAAATCTGAAGATGGCTCGGCGATGAGCCGAACCCGGTAAACAGTAACGAATTTTGCGAACTTGACACAAGATTTTTATCTACACGTGTAAGTTTCGATCTTATGATGGCAACAGATAAAATGTCAAAACACATGAAATGTGTTAAAAGATGAGCTTGTTTGGAACAAAGAAGCAACTTGAGTAGTGCCAATCAGTTTGAAATCTGGATGATCAAAAAATATTCAGAGATTTTAGTCAAACAATTATTCATAGTAATTTTGATTCAGACATTGTTTGGTAGGTATGGAGTTTGTTCTTAATAAAATGGAACAGCTAATGGCACTTATGATGGTTATGGTTAAACTACTGACGAAATATACAGACAGTTTCAGAAACAAAACATTATGGCTCACTGAAATAGTAAAGTACTCTACTGTTTCATGTAAACAGAATATCAAAAAAAGAAAAAATCTTGAAATAATCGCATTTGAACATTACACGATTTTCTACCAACTACCGTGCATGATGTATGTAACAAATGAACGTAGCTGCACTGAGCTAAGTGCGTAAAAAGGAGTCATGTATTCGTAAAGTCACTTGTTCAAACTATAAAATAAATAAAATAAAATAAATAAAATAAAATATTAATTATTTTATCTGTATGATTGTCTCTCCTATGAGTCGTCAGGTTTTAATTATTCGGTATCAGACGCTTGACAATGGCTTTTTCGTAAAGGCAATGTTACTCGTAGTTGACCGTGAAATAAAACTGAAATAATCGGACTTCGTAATTAAATCGTTTCCAAAGGTCGTACAGAGGTGATTGTCTACTAAACAAAAAATTACACAGTTAGTTAAATCAGATATATTCAATGAATAAGGCTACAGTTCACAATCCTACTTACTTTTATAAATATAAATTGTTTTCAGAATCGAGTGCCTAGTATGGTTGCAACTCGCAGTAATTTTCTATAACATGAAATATGGCGGTGTGCCAGACAATAAACTAAAATACGTGCATCTCGCACCACTTCAACCAGAGCTCTCTTTTCTTAATCAAACATACGAGTAACGTAATTGTGCTTTTGTTTTATCAGCGACACAGCGCTGCAGTTGTGTGCCATAGGCTTTATTTATTTGTCACTGATTATTTATTTAATTAATATCTCGCGTTTCCGAGGAAACTCACGCTCGGCATGCAAATGTGCCTTTATATTGCCCCCTGAATTGCGAGGCGAAAGGACACACCTGCAGGCGAGCAATTCACCTAAAGGCACAAGAAAATCTAAGTTATCTACAACTATTTACATGACCTACATTATACACATTATACACATATACAACTTTGAATGACGCGGGTGCGCCGTAAAAGTTCTTATGTTGGCAGATAGAGTGCGCGCATGCGCAGAAGCGTCTGTGTGACTGCCGTTATGTCGTACAGTTAGATCACGCGGCACAGTATTGCAGTTCATATTGTTCGTGTGCGCGCGTTTCTCAGTCGTTGCACAAAGAAAAAGTTTCAACCAAGATTACATATGAAGACTACATTCTATGACAGGTAACTTAGTTTTAAATTTACAATATTCGTTATAACACAATACAACTTAGCTTGTTGAATGTTCTTAGTTACATAGTATTGTTTTGAAATACTTCAAAGAAAAATGTCCGTATGTTTCAGGTGCGTTGACCTATACACATCGTGTCGTTATCACAGTTCATATTCATCTGCTGCACAATATTTTTTTTTTTTTTTTACAGGTTAGTATCGTCGTGGTAAAGTTTTTTGATCACAGTAACATCATTGTATAACAACGTGATTAATACATAAGCGTGTCCATTTCCCATTTCCATTATAGTCGTTGTGATGCAGTTCGTTGTAAGTAAAAGCATTGCATATTACCGATCAGACGTGACCCGTCGAGTAATTGGTCCACGTGCAGTTCGTTTTTTTTTTTTTTTTTACATTCCGTGGAAGCTTGGTTGCAGAACCTCGGACGGCACATAGCTGGCGTCGATCCTTGGACAGTCCAGGTAAGAGTGTCCGTCACATTTCGAGAACATTTCATTCCCTGAAGTTCCAACCAAAATTCTTCCACCCGTCGTGTTGTTTTCTGGACAGGCACTTTGTGTCCATTTAATCCAGTTAACATCTTGAAGTTGGGTACTGTAGTAATGTCACTAGACGATGCACGAATTATTCACTTCACATTTTCAGTTTTTTGCTGAATATAGCTCACCTAAATGTTCGTAGTTATTAATCAAGGAAAACGTTCATCGCGTTTACATAGGTACGATGCATAATGAATGGCATTAACCGTTTTCTTCACATAGGTTTCTGCGTAGTTGCAGAGTTAGTAATGTTCGTTAATGTCCGTGAACAGAGGTTCACTATGCAATGTCTTTTTGGCACTCGTTTTGTTCAAATCTTTACATGATACATCAGTTAAAAAAATAAGTAATTATACATACACACGTCACATATTTTCTTAGCATAAACATAATACAGTTGCACATAAACATGTTTACATCATCATTACATAGCTATAGGTTATTACATTGTGTCACATTTGATTACATGAATTGCAGATATTTACATCCTCTTTAGCGGTTTTGCTGGGATATTATCGATGTTTTCTGTGATGTCATCTGAAATTAAGATGGGTTAGACACAACATTCATTACATCAGTAGGCAAGACCAGGCGTTTTCACTACTCAATAAATATTCAAAATAGTAAGAGAGAGAAAATGTTCGATTCCTCGCGTTTTGTGCGTGTGTGTAGAGTGTCTGTGTGGCCTTGACTACTGATAGATGCTTTTCGTGTTGAGAGATGTGCGTCTAATCTATTTCTCAAAGTAAAAGATCGCTTCACAGATGACGTCTGTCAGTTCGTCAGGTGTCATACCAAGTCAGTGATACCTACAATATCAAATGTTCCGTGAAAAAATTAACATGTCATTCACTGCTACGTAATCATAAATTTTACTTTAATATTCAGTCTTCTCGGTGGAGCCGCGGCGTTGAAAGAAAAGTTCTTCTGTCTTCAACTGCGACTCTGGAACGCTGAAATGAAAATTTCTATACTACTTATTATCTGTGTTGTAGCAACAGAGTTTTTCGAGTTGCTTAGCAATATTTTGATGGGTATGTCGTTGACATTATTCAGCATGAAATGCTCTAAGATCTCGGTGTGCGTATAGCCCAATAATTTTGTTAGTTCTACGATGTTGTAACAGATACGCACCAGGGTGCGGTATGTTAACAATTATATAAGGTCCTTCATATAGCAGACGCCACTTAGCGTTGCGTCGTTTTAGTGCAACAGATTTATGATGAGTACGAAGTAGTACAAGCATTCCTACCTCGAATTTTTGTTTTCTTTTTATTATGTTTCTGTGATGTTTGTTTCGTATCTGTGCGTGATGTGTCAGCGTAGTCAATACTTCTTTTATTTTCTGTTCAGGTGTGATTTCCTTGTCTGACAACTTAGGTAATGGTTCTATCCACTGATCGTTCTGTTTGCAATTGAACATGATCTCGTTAGGTGTGTGATTTGTATCGTAAATATTTAAGTTATTGTGTACGTCTTCGAAAAGACTTAGGTAGGACACCCAATTAGTATGTTTTGATGAAATATAGGTCCTCATGAAACGGTTTAATTCTCGGAAAAGTCTCTCGGTCGCGTTACATTGTGGACTAAACCTCGAAATAAATATACTTTTAATGTTATTTTCCTTCAAGAAATTTCTCCATTTGTACCCAGAGTAGTATGCTGCATTATCTGATAGAATTGCTTTAGGTTTTCCCACGTGCGTCAGGTAATCACTTGAGAATCTTCGTATTATAGCACTTGCAGTGGCGGATTTTAAAGCATAAAGTTTAACATGTTTAGAAAATATATCGTAAAAAGCTAAGATATATTTGACGCCTCCATAGCTTGCTGGATGCGGTCCACTGATGTCAGTACACAGAATTTCCAGGGGTTTACTAGGTAAAATAGAATGTAAATCTGTTTTTGTGGATAAATTCTGAGGTTTTGATTTTTGACATATGACACATGTTTTCAGTTCCCTGTAAATTTTTCTTCTCATATTGCTAAAATAACAGTATGTACTGAGCTTCGCTAAACACTTTTTTGTCCCATAATGACCCCATACTAAGTGTGTGTGCCAAATTAAATTACGTTCAGACTCTTTGGGAATGCATACACACCAGTTAGTAGCATTTGGATGTCGGCGGTAAAATAGCACATCATTGTGTAACTTGTAATACTTAGTCAAAGGATGATTGTGTTTTTCTACCAGTAATGTTATTATTTTATACCAGTGAGGATCAGATTTTTGTAATTCAGCCATGTTTCTGCACATATCAATATAATATTGGTGATACTGCTTGTCTTGCATTAAGAGAATCCTGTAGTCATTTATATTTTCTAAGTCACTGTTGGTATCATTCATACCTTGTGGAAGTCTAGACAAAGTGTCTGCAATGGTGTTGTCCTTACCTCTTATGTACTTAATTTCAAAAGAGTAGTTCTGAAGTGTAACTGCCCATCGTGATAGTCTAGGATGTACAAGTTTACAAGTTAACAAAAATGTCAGGGCCTGGTGATCGGTGTAAATTACTGTATGTTTTCCAAATAAATAATAATTGAATTTCTTGAATGCCCATACTATGGAAAGTGTTTCTAACTCAGTAGTAGAGTATGTACGCTCACATTCAGTTAGAGTGCGACTCGCAAACCCAATAATTCTTATCTGTTCCTCCTCTTTATTCTTTACAACTTGAAATAAGCAACAGCCCAAGCCAGTACGTGAAGCGTCACAAGTCATACAAAAATCTAAATTGAAATCTGGATGGCTCAATATGTTAGCATTCACTAAAGCATATTTAATTGTATTAAAGTCATTCTGGCACTGTTCCGACCAGATCCAAACTTGATTCTTTCTGAGTAGATTTAGCAGATGTTTACTGTTCAAAAGTGGTTGTGGCAAAAAACGTCTGAAAAATGAACATAGCCCAAGGAATGATTTTAACTGCTTTTTAGTTCGAGGGCTAGGAAAGTTTCTGATAGCATCTAATTTACTGGGATCTGGACGTATGCCCTGTGAATTAATGATATGTCCTAAATACTTTATCTCACTGCAACCAAACTTTGATTTTCTAAGATTGGCTGTGACTCCAGCTTGTGCAAATTTTTCTAAAATTCTTTGAAGTGTGTCAACGTGTTCATTCCAGGATTGTGTAGCTGTCAGTATATCATCTACATAGTGTGTGACTGTCTCAACTAAATCGTCGCCAAGCACGGTATCCAGGGCTGTAATGAATACCCCAGAGCTGACATTCAGTCCGAAGGGTAGAACACAAAACTGATAGGTTCGCCCCCCGAACATAAATGCAGTATATTTCCGAGAATCAGGAGTGATACCCACCTGCCAAAACGAATTAGCGCGATCTATTGTGGAAAAATATTTTGCATCTAGAAATTTCTGTAATTGCTCTTCTAAATTTTCAGGTTTTGTGTGAACCGGTAAAATTATTTCATTAATAGCTCGTGCGTCTAACACTAACCTAATGCTTCCATTTGATTTTTTGACAACAAGTAGAGGACTACAGTAAGGTGAGGTGGATGGTTCAATGACCTTCCAGTCTAACTTTTGTTTTAATTCTTGCCACACAGCAGGTCGTTGAGACAACGGTACGTTATATGTCTTATGGTAGAAGATCTTGTGAGGCTTAACTTCAATCTTGTACACATACGTGTTGATAACACCTAATCGTTTGGTAAAAACTTGTAAATATTTGGATAACACTTCCTGTAGTTTTATACGTTCATGTACACTGAGAGCTGTAGCTTCACTTATCTTATGATCAAGCAATGTTTTCAAGTCCATTAGCTCTGCGTCAGATGAGTGTGTTTGCATGTCTTGAATGTCTTTGTCAAGTACTAACTGAACCTTGTACCCTGTACAGTGTTTGTCATGCTTTAGAGTTCTCCTGTCCAAATCAATAATAATTACCCTGCTTTTATCATTTAAAATACATTTACCTTTGGAGAAGTCTATAATGCAGTCCTTCTCGCTCATAATATCTATTCCTAATATGCAATTAGTCACAAGGTTTTGTACAACCAGGAATGGCCATTGTACGGTTCCATTACCTATTTTAACGTTTACAAAAACTTGCTTCGTAACCCTACATGACTTATTACCTAGTGCAGTAGTTATTTTACAGTTTTGGGCAGGAAACTCAGGCACAGGTTCCAATTCACACATCTTTTTATAAAAATTAAAAGATAAAACGCTCACAGCTGCACCTGTATCTAGGATAATAGTAGTTGGAATCCCACCTACTACACCAGTAGTGGATGCTAAAACAATTTCATTTGTGTTTAAACGACATTGTGTACTGTCTTGTAAAAGTTCATCTGATATATTGTTATTGTGGTTGTATCTTATAAATAAAACAGGTAGTTTTTGTTTAGAATTACTCGGCATATCATTATTCTGTTGTTCAAGTGTGGTGTCAAATAACTGATTAACATTGAAGCCGCCCCCCAAGGATTCTTCAGCCACGACCTGGGGCAAAGTAGTGACTGTTTCTAGTTTGTTGGATTAGCATTTGTACTAGGTACTGACACAGATTGAGGTTGTGCATCAGGTGTCATTTCTATTATATTCACATTCGGATATTGCCTATTATGATCTCCAAACTTTTGCGGTTGTTGTTGCTGTTGCGCATTATAACTTACCTGTCGGTCGTAAGGTATGCTCCAATTTTGACCTGGTGGCTGCTGTGGTAAAGCAGAGTTTGAATGAAAGTACTGATCGTTACGAGTCCAACCTTGATGCTGTCTTGGCTCGTAGTTATTATTATTTCTATTTCTGTTTGTGTTTTTGTTATTACCTTTGTATCCGTTGTTACCGTTGTAGTTATTACCGCGGTGCCTTTTGTATGGATTGCCGCATGAAATGTTATTACTGTTGTAACTATTCTTTGTATTGGAATACGCGTGTTGATTTTGATTTCCGTACTGAGACGGCATGTGAGTTTGCTGTTTTTGTCGTACCGCGTATCCAACTGTGGGCGCGCCAGAATTGTGTTGGCAAGCCTGCATGTTTTGCATACCACTAGTGTAAACATTGTGGCTGCTGTTTTGCCGCGCGAAGCGCTGATCTTCAAGTAACATGTCAACTGAATCCAAAGCTGTTAAAAAATAAACTGAATCGTCATCCGGGATATGTAGGAGTTTTTCTTTAATGTTGAAAGGCAATTTGGCCTTCAACGCACGGAGTATATCTCGCGTTGCGACTGGTTCGTCTAAAAAGTGTCCCATGTTCAAGTATTTTTCAAAATATCTGCGTAAGTTACCATTTTTACTGTTAAAAGTTTCAGGTTCTAAAATTTGTCTTCTGAGTCGCTCCTGAACGGATTGCGACCAGAATTTGTTCAGAAAAGCACGCTCAAACTCACTGTACGTGGTACATACGTCAGCTTGACTGTATGCCCAGACAGCTGCATCGCCTTGGATGTAACCGACAATATATGAAATCTTTTTCCGGTCACTCCAAGTGCGTGGAAATGCGTTACTAAAAGATTTGAGAAAAATCACCGGATGAATGGTTCGTTTTTCTGGGATAAAAATCTGAAATTGCCTGTGTTTCATTAAGCTTTCGTCTTCCTTTGCATTATGATATGGATTTGTCCCACTGTAATTACTGCTATGTCCAGCTGGCGAGTAATTACGATAATGTTGCTGTGGTTTACCATGATAATAGCTTGTGTTTGTGTTTCCACATCGTGGTATGTGTTGTAGTCGTGGTGTGTTTTGTTCTTGTGTACTTGTCGTGTGCGGTATGTGTGTGTCATACTCGAATGTATATTGGTTCCTGAACTGTGCATTTTGACTGATATTTTCGTTACATTCAGACTGTGGTCGATCGGTGAATTGTCTCATGGGTGCAGTGACGGATTGTATTGCGTCACTGATCAGCTGTTTGTTATTAGTAATGTATTGCGCTACGGAGTCGTGCACAATTGTTGGTAAATTTTCACGTAAGCATCTATCAAAATGTTTGTCTTTGTTGACTACCCAATCATGAAATTCTTTATTAATATTTTGAAAATGAGCTGTGGCATCAGATTGTAAGATGTCAGTCAGGTGTTGTTCAACATTGTCAAATTTATTCTGTACGTCAGTAATTCGTTTTTCAAGGTTGTCATGTACTGAAGGATATGTTTCAATTTGTTCAGTAAGAACTTCACACGTGACATTAAGGTTTTTTACTTGTGTCTGTAATAGTGCTACGTCAGTTGTAGTCTTTTCTTGTCTCGTATTAAGCTGGGAAAATTTAGCACTGAGTTCAGTCATCTGTTTGGTCAGTGTGGCGTCTATAAGTTCCACACGCTTACATAAAGTGTCATTACCTGTCTTGAGTGCTATGAGATCAGATTTGATTCCGTCATTTTGTGTCTTTAACTGTTCATTTTGCGTCTGTAAGGTTGCCATATTTTCTGCGTTTTGTTTCATTAGCATTTGTAACATGTCGGCAATGTTTGCCGTTTGCAAGGTCTCTGCCCCCGCCGCGTCATTAGACGTGACGTCATGCATTAACATGGGCTCTGATTGAGACTTTGAAATTTTTGTGGTGGAAGGCCTATTGTCAAAATTTTCGTCAACACTCGCGTCAATGTTTGATGAATCGTCACTACCGGTTGCTGTCGTAAAGTCATTTTCTAACATTTGTCTCTCGTCCGAGTCGGATTGCGTCTGAATAGTACATCTTTGCTGTTCCATTTTTGCGTATTGTTTTCTAGTTATTACCATGCCACACGTGATATATATTTCAAGAAAATATTTGACACTGATTTTAAAATAAAATACAGTTGAGCATGAATCGGTCGTAGCAACAATGGCTGTCTGTTAATTTAAAAATATAAACTGAATTTGAGATTATTGGTAATGGCTGCTGGCCATGTTACATGATATCGTACAGAAGTCGGCCATATTGTACACTCGTGTATTGGTATTGTTGTATACGTTATTGTTTAAGGAAAAATACTGAGAATGGACTTTATCACTGAAATTGTTATGCGGAAGAGAAACACTACAGAATTTTACTGAAAAGCTAATACACTGAATTATACGTCTGGTCAAGCCTGCTAATGCAAAGATGCTGCGTCTTACCTTATTTTGCTGGAAGCTTCTTTGCGTCTTCCCGCAAAATTTTATAATTGGCAAATATCTTCTGATTTTTGTTATTTCTCATATAGTCAAGTCCAGGTCCAGAAAGTTGATTTTTCACATGAAACAAAGAGAACAATGTAACAAATGACAAAATAACAAGTCCGACACGCAGTCGCCAATATAAAATAAGTAAAATAAAATAAATAAAATAAAATATTAATTATTTTATCTGTATGATTGTCTCTCCTATGAGTCGTCAGGTTTTAATTATTCGGTATCAGACGCTTGACAATGGCTTTTTCGTAAAGGCAATGTTACTCGTAGTTGACCGTGAAATAAAACTGAAATAATCGGACTTCGTAATTAAATCGTTTCCAAAGACTGCTGCGGTAGGTGCGGACTCATAATCTAAATCTCAATATTACAATAATTTGCCAGCCATGCCAAAACGTCGTACAGAGGTGATTGTCTACTAAACAAAAAATTACACAGTTAGTTAAATCAGATATATTCAATGAATAAGCCTACAGTTCACAATCCTACTTACTTTTATAAATATAAATTGTTTTCAGAATCGAGTGCCTAGTATGGTTGCAACTCGCAGTAATTTTCTATAACATGAAATATGGCGGTGTGCCAGACAATAAACTAAAATACGTGCTTCTCGCACCACTTCAACCAGAGCTCTCTTTTCTTAATCAAACATACGAGTAACGTAATTGTGCTTTTGTTTTATCAGCGACACAGCGCTGCAGTTGTGTGCCATAGGCTTTATTTCTTTGTCACTGATTATTTATTTAATTAATATCTCGCGTTTCCGAGGAAACTCACGCTCGGCATGCAAATGTGCCTTTATAAAACGTCGATATTAGTACCATAAATTCTCGCTTTTACTTAAATTCCATATTTATTAACATATGTTGAACCATTTAGTAAAAATAATATCCTTTTATCTCAGTTTCTAATCGCATGAAAATTGCATCATTTACAGAAAATTTAAATTTAGTGTCAAATAGCGAAACGTAACGTAGGAAATGAAAATATTATAGCTCGAGATTGAAAAATATCGTCTATTTACATAATTATTCTCACTGAATAGCAAAGTACATAGCTTGTCCGTATTAGATTTTAATTCATTTTCATAAGTTCAGTTATCTGTACATATTACACAAATGGATGTAGATACACTATGTGATCAAAAGTATCCGGACACCTGGGTGAAAATGACTTACAAGTTCATGGCGCCCTACAAGGGTAATGCTGGAATTCAATATGGTGTTGGCTCACCCTTAGCCTTGATGACACCTTCCACTCTAGCAGGCATACGTTCAATCAGGTGCTGGAGGGTTTCCTGGGGAATGACAGTTCATTATTCAAGGCGTGCTGCACTTCGGAGAGGTATCGATGTCGGTCGGTGAGGCCTGGCACGAAGTCGGCGTACCAAAACATCCCCAAGGTGTGCAGTAGGAGTCTAGTTAGGACTCAGTGCTGACCAGTCCATTACAGGAATTCTATTGTCGTCTAACCACTCCGTAACAGCCCGTGCATTATGAACAGGTGCTCGATCGTGTTGAAAGATGTAGTCACCATCTCCGAATTGCTGTTCAACAGTAGGAAGAAAGAAGGTGCTTAAAACATCAACGTAGGCCTGTGCTGTGATAGTGCAACGCAAAAGAACAAGGCGTGCAAGCCCCCTCAATGACCAACACGACCACACCATACACCACGGCCTCCGAATTTTACTGTTGGCATTACACACGCTGGCCCATGTCATTCACCGCGCATTCGCCATGCCCACACACTGCCATCGGAGCGCCACGTTGTGTACCGTGATTCGTTACTCCAAACAGCGTTTGTCCACTGTTCAATCGTCCCATGTTTACGCTCCTTACACCAAGCGAGGCGTTGTTTCACATTTACCAGTGTGATGTGTGGCTTATGAGGAGCCGCGCGACCATGAAATCCAAGTTTTCTCACCTCTCGATTAAATGTCATTGTACTTGCAGTGGATCCTGAAGCAGTTTGGAATTTCTGTGTGATTGGCGTGTATACATGTCTGCCTACTATACATTACAAACCTCTTCAACTGTCGGCAGTCTCTGTCAATCAACAGACAAGGTCGGCCTCTACGCTTGTCCCTTCAGCTTTCCACTTCACTATCACATCGGAAACAGTGGACCTAGGGATGTGTAGGAGTGTGGTAATCTGGGGTACAAACGTATGACACAAGCGACACCCTATCACCCACTCACCTGACGACGTTGGAAGCCCGCTACTTCCGCGGAGAACCCGATTATGCTCTCTCACGATGTCTAATGACTACTGAGGTCGCTGATGTAGAGTACCTGGCAGTAGGTGACAGCACAATGCAACTAATATGAAAAACGTATGTTTTTGTGATGTCCGGATACTTCTGATCACATAATGTAAGTATGTTCGTATATACACTCCCCCTTGGTACAAATATCGTTTACTGTATGGATATTATCATGTGGGTTTAAGAACCGGTACGGGCGGGGGAGGGGGTGGGGGAGAGGAGAGGAGAGGAGAGGGCCTGAAATATAATAGTAGCCCACGACGTGTGGATACCCATATTCATCCAGAAATTGAGAATGAATGCACTAGTAACTTGCAGAAAACTTCACACACAATTACAAACCTTCACGAAACTTTTTCTGGTAAAAGTGAAAAAGTTTATCACTGGTTGCTTGTTCGCTATTCACGCCTTATATCCTATGCATTTTCATGAATTACTTCTTAACTGCTAACTCTATTAAGGACACGATTTGAAGACAACATTAAAATACACCGTTAACTGCACCTGAATAACTGTACAGTAGTCCAAGACATACGATGTCAAAAACACTAAGAAGCGGGAAAAGCTACTGCATCATGCATAATAGTTTAATTTATTACTTTGTACTGCTTACTTTATTCTTGACAGTTTGCAGATTTTATGCATCTATATCAGTGATAGTTCCTCCAGCATTACCTCATTCTACAGAATATAGTTCATGTGAGAGACGTCATCGTGATTGAGCTGCTTGGAATCGACAGTCCAGGACGAACATCGCTACAAATACAGGCGAAATACGTGTACAAATATGTGTGAAATATACTGAATATATGTTAAATATTTGTGATGTATTTAAGAAAAATGCGGTACACATGTTGCTGTCTGGAAAGAGGTACAGTGGGGGTAACCAATAATCTCCTATTATGGTGGCTGCTGTAAAGAGAAGACAGAAGGGGGAAGGAAAGAGACGGCCAGAGGGGGCAAGGAGGTCGTGTATACAGATATGACTGCGGAGGATATGGAAACACTGAAGGAGGATGAACAGAGATAGGGAAGAAGACGATATGAACAGAAAGAGGGGAGGTAGGGGGCGGTGGACAAAGAGAGAAGTTTGGAGATGGGCTGAGAGAGAGAGAGAGAGAGAGAGAGAGAGAGAGAGAGAGAGAGAGAGAGAGAGAGAGAGAGAGAGAGAGAGAGAGTGGAAGAGTGGGCAGAGAGACGATGATGAGGAAGTAAACAAAGAAAGAGAGGAAAAGATGGACAGAGAGGGAGAGGGCAGGAGAAAATGGACAGAAAGTAGGGTGTAGGAAATGTACAAACTGAAGAGGAAGGAGAAGATGGGCTAATAGAAGTGGAATAAATACATATCCAGGCAACGCCGGGTACTCAGGTGGTCAAAAATAAAACTAAATTTTCTTTATTTTTTAAATAATGATGTAACTTTGGTTCAAGAAATTGACTTCCCGGCACTGAACTTCAAGTTCTAAAAGTATGAACGGAACCGAAGATGGCTATTGCATAAGGTATTCCAGTAATTTCAATGTGTGTGTATCTCCAGTGGGACGCTGTGCGTACGTGTGCGTCATCTGTTGTTGCCCCTACATCAGCCGACAACTTGTCTGTGAACATTGTACGGTAATTATTGGTCAAATGTCGATTGTATCCGATTGGTGCGAGTATTGCACCTAACAAAGACAGTTTGAGAGTTTAGGAACTCACTTGGTATTTTTCTTCTTCTTTTGCTTTTACTTGCCCATTTTTGTACATGGTCGGCATTTTTAAACATCGGTTTCACAAGTGTTAGACGCATTTGGGATTGTATCCGTGGTCTAGGGGTAGCGTCTTTGATTCATAATCAAAACATCTTAGGCCCCGGGTTTGATCCCCGCCACTGCCTAAATTTTGATAAATAATCAGCATTGGCGGCCGAAGACTTCCGGCATAAGAAGTCAGCCTCATTCTGCCAACGGCCTTGACAAAGAGGGCGGAGGAGCGGATAGAGGTTCAGGGCACTCTCTAGTCCTAGGGGTGGGAAATTGCCCCTAAAGGCCGAAGAATCAGCAATGATCAACGACATGAGGATGCAGAAGGCAGTGGAAACCACTGCATTAAAGACACGTAACGTGTATCCACAGGACAGGTGGCCTGTAATTGAAGAAGTGTCATGATGATCTCTCCATTGGCAAAAGATTCCGGAGTGGTCCCCCATTCCGGTCTCCGGGACGGGACTGCCAAGGGGGAGGTTACCATGAGAAAAAAGATTGAATAATCAACGAAAGGATAACGTTCTACGAGTCGGGGCGTGGAATGTCAGAAGCTTGAACGTGGTAGGGAAACTAGAAAATGTGAAAAGGAAAATGCAAAGGCTCAATCTAGATATAGTAGGGGTCAGTGAAGTGAAGTGGAAGGAGGACAAGAATTTCTGGTCAGATGAGTATCGGGTAATATCAACAGCAGCAGAAAATGGTATAACAGGTGTAGGATTCGTTATCAATAGGAAGGTAGGGCAGAGGGAGTTACTGTGAACAGTTCAGTGGCCGGGTTGTTCTGATCAGAATCGACAGCAGGCCACCTCCGACAACGATAGTTCAGGTACACATGCCGACGTCGCAAGCTGAAGATGAACAGATGGAGAAAGTGTATGAGGATATTGAAAGGGTAATGCAGTATGTAAAGGGGGACGAAAATCTAGTAGTCATGGGCGACTGGAATGCAGTTGTAGGGGAAGGAGTAGAAGAAAAGGTTACAGCAGAATATGGGCTTGGGACAAGAAATGAAAGAACAGAAAGACTAATTACATTCTGTAACAAGTTTCAGCTAGCAATAGCGAATACCCTGTTCAAGAATCACAAGAGGAGGAGGTATACTTGGAAAAGGCTGGGAGATACGGGAAGATTTCAATTAGATTACATCATGGTCACGCTGAGATTCCGAAATCAGATACTGGGTTGTAAGGCGTACCCAGGAGCAGAGATATACTCAGATCACAATACAATAGTGATGAAGAGTAGGCTGAAGTTCAAGCCATTAGTCACGAAGAATCAACACGCAAAGAAGTGGGATACGGAAGTACTAAGGAATGACGAGATGTGTTTGAAGTTCTCTAACGCTATAGATACAGCGATAAGGAATAGTGCAGTAGGCAGTACAGTTGAAGAGGAATGGACATCTCTAAAAAGGGCCATCACAGAAGTTGGGAAGGAAAACATAGGTACAAAGAAGGTAGCTGCGAAGAAACCATGGGTAACAGAAGAAATATTTCAGTTGATTGATGAAAGGAGGAAGTACAAACATGTTATCAGGAATACAGAAATACAAGTCGCTGAGGAATGAAATAAATAGGAAGTGCAGGGAAGCTAAGACGAAATGGCTGCAGGAAAAATGTGAAGACATCGAAATAGATATGATTGTCGGACGGACAGACTAAACATATACGAAAGTCAAAACAACCTTTGGTGACATTAAAAGCAACGGTGGTAACATTAAGAGTGCAACGGGAATTCCACTGTTAAATGCAGAGGGGAGAGCAGATAAGTGGAAAGAATACATTGAAAGCCTCTATGAGGGTGAAGATTTGTCTGATGTGATAGAAGAAGAGACAGGAGTCGATTTAGATGAGATAGGGGATCCAGTATTAGAATCGGAATTTAACAGAGCTTTGGAGGACTTACGGTCAAATAAGGCAGAAGGGATCGATAACATTCCATCAGAATTTCTAAAATCATTCGGGGAAGTGATAACAAAACGACTATTCACGTTGGTGTGTAGAATATTTGAGTCTAGCGACATACCATCTGACTTTCAGAAAAGCATCATCCACACAATTCCGAAGACGGCAAGAGCTGACAAGTGCGAGAATTATCGCACAATCAGCTTAACAGCTCATGCATCGAAGCTGCTTACAAGATTAATACACAGAAGAATGGAAAATAAAATTGAGAATGCGCTAGGTTACGGTCAGTTTGGCTTTAGGAAAAGTAAAGGGGCGAGAGAGGCAATTCTGACGTTATGGCTAATAATGGAATCAAGGCTAATGTAATATCAAGACACTTACATAGGATCTGTCGAGATGGTAAAAGCGTTCGACAATATAAAATGGTTCAAGCTGTTCGAGATTCTGAAGAAAGTAGGGGTAAGCTATAGGGAGAGACGGGTCATATACAATATGTTCAACAACCAAGACGGAATAATAAGAGTGGACGATCAAGAACGAAGTGCTCGTATTAATAAGGGTGTAAGACAAGGCTGTAGCCTTTCGCCCCTACTCTTCAATCTGTACATCGAGGATGCAATGATGGAAATAAAAGAAAGGTTCGGGAGTGGAATTAAAATACAAGGTGAAAGGATATCAATGACACGATTCGCTGATGACATTGCTATCCTGAGTGAAAGTGAAGAAGAATTAAATGATCTGTTGAACGGAATGAACAGTGTAATGAGTACACAGTATGGATTGAGAGTAAATCGGAGAAAGACGAAGGTTATGAGAAGTATTAGAATCGAGAACAGCGAGAAACTTAACATCAGGATTGATGGTCACGAAGTCAATGAAGTTAAGGAATTCTGCTACCCAGGCAGTAAAATAACCAATGACGGACGGAACAAGGAGGACATCAAAAGCAGACTCGCTGTGGCAAAAAGGCATTTCTGGACAAGAGAAGTCTACTAATATCAAATACCGGCCTTAATTTGAGGAAGAAATTTCTGAGGATGTACGTCTGGAGTACAGCATTGTATGATAGTGAAACATGGACTGTGGAAAAACCGGAACAGAAGAGAATCGAAGCATTTGAGATGTGGTGCTATAGACGAATGTTGAAAATTAGGTGGACTGATAATGTAAGGAATGAGGAGGTTCTACGCAGAATCGGAGAGGAAAGGAATATGTGGAAAACACTGATAAGGAGAAGGGACAGGATGATAGGACATCTGCTAAGACATGAGGGAATGACTTCCATGGTACTAGAGGGAGCTGTAGAGGGCAAAAACTGTAGAGGAAGACCGAGATTGGAATACGTCAAGCAAATAATTGACGACGTGGGTTGCAAGTGCTACTCTGAGGTGAAGAGGTTAGCACAGGAAAGGAATTCGTGGCGGGCCGCATCAAACCAGTTATTAGGCCGATGACAAAAAAAAAAAAAAAAAAAAAAAAAAAATGAGGCTTTTGGTGATCGTATTTCCTTCCTGGTGACACAATTAACTCAGGTAACGAATCTGTCTACCACTCCGTCTGTGACTAGACCTCATGTTCAAATCTGTGAGAATTTTTTATTGAATATTTGCGTAGTGTGTATCTGAGGCTGGACGTGGGTACCAGCGAGCTTTTTATGTAATTAGATGTAGGAAACCGCTTAATATCCACAGACAAACTGGCCAGCTCACCACCTTAGTCGTTAATGACTATGATTTGCTCAGAGGCTGCCCCGTCTCATTGTGTCGCAAAAGTAAGAATGACAGTGCTCTCAGTTATCCGGGCGAGTCGGAACTTACTGGCTATCATCATGGAAAATAACAGCAGAACAGAGCCAGGAGTCAACACTGACGCCTATGTTTTCTCAGCTATAAGTAGGCAAATTTCATTGTATTGCTGAAATAAAGCTTAAAAAAGAGTTGCTCTCCTTGTGGACACCAGCAGGAAGAGTGAACAAAATGACGCTTTTTGATTTGTGATATTATTCAGAACCGTCTCGTAATTTGAAATTTCCTTGCCTTGTGTTTCTACTTTGACAGCCCTCATTGTATAAGGTTACAGAAATGAGCACTGTTTATTTTAATTTCCGTTGCGAGGGTGTTCCAATAAAAGACCGACTGACAGTTCAGCAGTGGAGGCACCCGAGCAGGAAATTGGTTTTCCCGGAAATGAAACGCTTCGTTCAAAAAGCCTACGTCTAATGGAACGCTGAACAGTCTCATCTGAGTGCTAAAAAGCATGTTCCGTCACTTCCGCTCCCATTTGATTTCTTCCAGTCGTCAGCAAAGAAGAAGGTATACATGGGCTGTCACCCCAGAACCTGATAGCCACCAAAGAAAACTATTGTAAACAGTTGTACTTTTCGTATCCCATTAAAAACTTGTTGACTGAGTATGTTGTAATTTATTTAAGTGTAATTTTGTTGCGTGTGTAGAATTTTACTTCTGACAGTGCAGAATAATTCTCGCCAAAGTTCAGTGGAATCACAAACGGTGTAACGTACCTACAACAAATACTGCCTTTTTGTGAAAATGGACTCGATAAGCAACGTGAGCTACCAGTAAAGGGAAACTTACCTGCAGGACTCATTGATGAAATCCCTTTTGAAAGGTTATTTAGTAGTTAACAGGACTTCTTTTTATTAAATTCATACTTAGTAACAATAAGCTTTAGCAGCTGCTGTTGCAAGCTGCTGCGATTTGCTCTAAACCACGTGGAAAAAGGCAGTCGTCTAAAGAGGTGAGTGCAAAACTTAGGTCCAAATCAAAGACACTGACACACCACAACATGTCAAGTACTCTAATATATTAAATTCCGTTGCCCAATGGGGGGATCCCGTATCACTTGCAAATTCTTGTTCAAAAACGCAGTCAGAAAGCTTAGGTATTCATTATTGTAGGTTCATTTTTTCCTGTACTTTTTCATATTCAAGTATGCAGTCAGATAGCTTATCCATACGTTAGTTCTAACTTTTTCATTCGACTATCTGTTGAGGGTTTAGAAGACAGTGGAACTGGAATTCAGACGACACGCACACAGAGCTATGCAGGTTAGATTCCGTTTACTGAAATCTGAGGTTGCTTATCGAGTCCATTTTTACAGACGAACATAGACAATATTAATTGTAGGTACGTTATAGTGGAAATCACTTGTCGTTATTCATAACGTACGTTCAGTATCCATAAGTAACTGTTGTTGTTGTTGTTGTGGTCTTCAGTCCTGACACTGGTTTGATGCAGCTCTCCATGCTACTCTATCCTGTGCAAGCTTCTTCATCTCCCAGTACCTACTGCAACCTACATCCTTCTGAATCTGCTTAGTGTATTCATCTCTTGGTCTCCCTCTACGATTTTTACCCTCCATGCTGCCCTCCAATGCTAAATTTGGGATCCCTTGATGCCTCAGAACATGCCCTACCAACTGATCCCTTCTTCTAGTCACGTTGTGCCACAAACTTCTCTTCTCCCCAATCCTATTCAATACCTCCTCATTAGTTACTTGATCTACCCACCTTATCTTCAGCATTCTTCTGTAGCACCACATTTCGAAAGCTTCTATTCTCTTCTTGTCGAAACTATTTATCGTCCATGTTTCACTTCCATACATGGCTACACTCCATACGAATACTTTCAGAAACGACTTCCTGACACTTAAATCTATACTCGATGTTAACAAATTTCTCTTCTTCAGAAACAATTTCCTTGCCATTGCCAGTCTACATTTTACATCCTCTCTACTTCGACCATCATTAGTTATTTTATTCCCTAAATAGCAAAACTCCTTTACTACTTTAAGTGTCTCATTTCCTAATCTAATTCTCTCAGCATCACCCGATTAAATTTGATTACATTCCATTATCCTCGTTTTGCTTTTGTTGATATTCATCTTATTTCCTCCTTTCAAGACACTGTCCATTCCGTTCAACTTCTCTTCCAAGTCCGTTGCTGTCTCTGACAGAATGACAATGTCATCGGCGAACCTCAAAGTTTTTACTTCTTCTCCATGAATTTTAATACTTACTCCGAATTTTTCTTTTGTTTCCTTTACTGCTTGCTCAATATACAGATTGAATAACATCGGGGAGAGGCTACAACCCTGTCTCACTCCTTTCCCAACCACTGCTTCCTTTTCATGCCCCTCGACTCTTAAAACTGCCATCTGATATCTGCACAAATTGTAAATAGCCTTTCGCTCCCTGTATTTTATACCTGCCACCTTCAGAATTTGAAAGAGAGTATTCCAGTTAACATTGTCAAAAGCTTTCTCTAAGTCTACAAATGCTAGAAACGTAGGTTTGCCTTTTCTTAATCTTTCTTCTAAGAGAAGTCGTAAGGTTAGTATTGCCCCACGTGTTACAACATTTCTACGGAATCCAAACTGATCTTCCCCGAGGGCCCCTTCTACCAGTTTTACCATTCGTCTGTAAAGAATTCGCGTTAGTATTTTGCAGCTGTGACTTATTAAACTGATAGTTCGGTAATTTTCACATCTGTCAACACCTGCTTTCTTTGGGATTGGAATTATTATATTCTTCTTGAAGTCTGAGAGTATTTCGTCTGTCTCATACATCTTGCTCACCAGATGGTAGAGTTTTGTCATGACTGGCTCTCCCAAGTCCATCAGTAGTTCTAATGGAATGTTGTCTACTCCGGGGGCCTTGTTTCGACTCAGGCCTTTCAGTGCTCTGTCAAACTCTTCACGCAGTATCTTATCTCCCATTTCGTCTTCATCTACATCCTCTTCCATTTCCATAATATTGTCTTCAAGTACATCGCCCTTGTATAAACCCTGTATATACTCCTTCCACCTTTCTGCCTTCCCTTCTTTGCTTAGCACTGGGTTGCCATCTGAGCTCTTGATATTCATACAAGTGGTTCTCTTCTCTCCAAAGGTCTCTTTAATATTCCTGTAGGCAGTATCTATATTACCCCTAGTGAGACAAGCCTCTACATCCTTACATTTGTGCTCCAGCCGTCCCTGCTTAGCCATTTTGCACTTCCTGTCGATCTCATTTTTCAGACGTTTGTATTCTTTTTGCCTGCTTCATTTACTGCATTTTTATATTTTCTCCTTTCATCAATTAAATTCAATATTTCTTCTGTTACCCAAGGGTTTCTACTAGCCCTCGTCTTTTTACCAATTTGATCCTCTGCTGCCTTTACTACTTCATCCCTCAAAGCTACCCGTTCTTCTTCTACTGTATATCTTTCCCCCATTCCTGTCAATTGTTCCCTTATGCTCTCCCTGAAACTCTCTACAACCTCTGGTTCTCTCAGTTTATCCAGGTCCCATCTACTTAGATTCCCACCTTTTTGCAGTTTCTTCAGTTTCAATCTGCAGTTCACAACCAATAGATTGTGGGCAGAATCCACATCTGCCCCTGGAAATGTCTTACAGTTTAAAACCTGGTTCCTAAATCTCTGTCTTACTATTATATAATCTATCTGATACCTTTAGTATCGCCAGTATTCTTCCAGGTATACAACCTTCTTTTATGATTCTTGAACCAAGTGTTAGCTTTGATTAAGTTAAGCTCTGTGCAAAATTCAACAAGGCGGCTTCCTCTTTCATTTCTTCCCCCCAATCCATATTCACCTACAATGTTTCCTTCTCTCCCTTTTCCTACTGACGAATTCCAGTCACCCGTGACTATTAAATTTTTGTATCCCTTCACTACCTGAATAATTTCTTTTATCTCGTCATACATTTCATCTATTTCTTGATCATCTGCAGAGCTAGTTGGCATATAAACTTGTACTACTGTAGTAGGCATGGGTTTTGTGTCTATCTTGGCCACAATAATGCGTTCACTATGCTGTTTGTAGTAGCTAACCCGCACTTCTATTTTTTTATTCATTATTAAACCTACTCCTGCATTACCCCTATTTGATTTTGTATTTATAACCCTGTAATCACCTGACCAAAAGTCTTGTTCCTCCTGCCAACGAACTTCACTAATTCCCACTATATCTAACTTTAACTTATCCATTTCCCTTTTTAAATTTTCTAACCTACCTGCCCGATTAAGGGATCTGACATTCCAGTTTTCTTTCTCCTGATAATGACGTCCTCTTGAGTAGTCCCCACCCGGAGATCTGAATGGGGGACTATTTTACTTCCGGAATATTTTACCCAAGAGGACGCCATCATCATTTAATCATACAGTAAAGCTGCATGTCCTCGGGAAAAATTACGGCTGTAGTTTCCCCTAGCTTTCAGCCGTTCGCAGTACCAGCACAGCAAGGCCGTTTTGGTTAATGTTACAAGGCCAGATCAGTCAATCATCCAGACTGTTGCCCCTGCAACTACTGAAAAGGCTGCTGCCCCTCCTCAGGAACCACATATTTGTCTGGCCTCTCAACAGATACCCCTCCGTTGTGGTTGCACCTACGGTACGGCCATCTGTATCGCTGAGGCACGCAAGCCTCCCCACCAACGCCAAGGTCCATGGTTCATGGGGGGAGGATAAGTGACTGATGCGTGGTTAATTCCTTAACAATACTGTGGCCCACCGACAACACAGTTCATGATGCTGATCAGATTTTCTCTCTACAAGGGTGACCTTACCCGTAGATAATTCTAGGATCTAAAACAGCGTTTTTCGTGTAAAGCTTCACAATAATAGAAATTACAGTCAACACTGCATTCTTCACCAACCGACTTGTGTCTGTCCCTATAGGAACACAAAGTATTTCTGACAAAATTTCCCTATTGATAAACCCTTCACAAATCAATATTACCATTCCGATCGGCATAACATACTCACCTCGAGTAGAATTAATGGACGTAGTGGTAATTATCTAAGCTAGTAAGACAGAGGGGCCGCCGATGTAACATGTTATCCACATCTGGCATCACGAAAGTTTAACTTCTGTCCCAGACGTTCCTACTCCAGTTGTAGGTGCATTGCCTGTACCATCCGAAGCCTGTACCAGCAAGTTACAGTCCGGTAGAGAATATAGTACATGGTTTTTTCCTATTGTTTTAAAATGGGAATTCAGCTGTTCATATAAAGTAAAATTGCATTTTTAGCAATCTCTTACAAGATCTTCGTTTTGCCGTGTAACGACTTAGGTGTTATTTTGGAGAAGGTTCTGTGAATTATTTCCCTTTGTCTTGGGTCCTGTTCTTCATCAGCTCTCGTAAAATATTTATTTGGTTCCTACGTTGTCTGCTAAATCAAGACGTTGAGTTAAATGGGAATAATCTGATACCATATTTTCCAGAGTCAAATCTCAAGTGCTGTTTATGTTGGGTACTAATGTATTCGCAGAAAATAGTAATATGCCGTTATCTGTAAAGAGATACTGTCAGATAAAGGCTGTATTCTAATTTCAAAGTTGTGCCAAGACTGGAAACTGGCTTTAAATTTTTAGTAATGTAACATTTAGCGCTTCAGATAATGAAAAGGACATAGCATCCCATGCTCACAATATGAGTGAGTGACGGCTTAAATAGGTCAACTCAGATAAACACCTAGGCGTAGCCCTTAGCAGCGACATCAAATAAAGCAACAACGTAAGTTCAGTCATTTGTAAAACAGCGGGCAGACATCGGTACATTGAATGAATGCCAGTTAAATACAGTTATCCTGCAGTAAACTCGTACGACCCATGGCATAATATGGGATCTGTACTAAATAGGACGAACAGGGAATGTGGAACATTATAGTGCATGGTGTGATCCACCACTGATTTGGGCCAGAGCTGCCCGTCATTTGTCACGAAGCACGGCTGGTGTCGGTCAGTGACATTTGATAGAAACAGTGCTGGTTGGATTAGTCCTAAGCCGCATAAATATCAAAGCAGTGGAAGTGATAAAAAAAGGAAAAAGTCAATAGCCTTCGTGACGTAGGCAGCCACGGGCGTGCCGGAGTCAGCAGTAACCCACCTGACAGGTTGCGGAATGTATGTTCTCCAGGGCGATTGTGATGGCTGTCGAGTTGCAACGGTCAGCGTAATAACAGAGGCGCCGTGGTGACCCATGGTGGACAGCAGAAAGCGGGCTTGCTTGGTACCCTGCTTCGTCAGGCCAGCAGAAGTAACTCTGGGGCAGGCGAGATCAAACCGCAGTCTCCAGCATGGCTGATAAAAACGGCTTGCTCACACAGCGCGCTTGTGCTGATGGTTGGGCAACTAGACCGCCAGGCTCGTACGCCGGTCCGCCAGGATGGCGACCAGTAGCAGGTGACAGTCGTCAGTCGGTGATTCTCTCCAGTGGAAAGGCACGAAGTCGACGTCTTTCAGACAGCGCAGGCATTTCCTGCTGCCATTGGTGGCACTATCTGACGAATGCAGACGGCTTGTTCACCTCCGTCCATAGACTGGCGTGGAAATCCACTCGGCTAGCGGCTTATAATTATTGAAGAAGAGTTGGGAATATTTATATTAGCCACGTCTGTTGTCGTTTCTGCAACTTAGAGACTTTGTCCTGTATACCAAAGCACTGCCTAGGTGGTACTGTACTGTGTAAGAACTGCTCCTCTCAGGAACCTTGTCCAGCTTCCTTTAGTAAGTCAGCTTGCTGAGTACTGGTTCCTGCATACTGAATGCCTTTTTTTGCGACATGGCACAGAGCCGAATTGTGAAACCCTACTTATGACATAGTTTTTACTGAATCGTCACCGAAGTTGTTTCCTGCAACAGGCCGAACTATGGCTCATCAGTTTACAGAAAGGACAGCTTGAATGATTACAAGCTAGCTTATAAATCTACATCGAAACACATAATCCGCAAGAGACCATACAGGGCATGGCGAAAGGTACTACGTACAACTGTGTGTCATACCTTTCCCTGTTCCTCTCGCAAATATAGCGAGGGAAAGACTTTTTATAAGCCTCCGTACGAGCCGTAATTCCTCTCGCTTTACCTGCGTAGTTATAAAATGGTTCAAATGGCTCTGAGCACTATGGGACTTAACTTCCAAGGTCATCAGTCCCCTAGAACATGTATCTACTTAAACCTAACTAACCTAAGGACATCACACACATCCATGCCCGAGGCAGGATTCGAGCCTGCGACCGTAGCGACCGCGCGCCTCCAAACTGTAGTGCCTAGAACCGCTCGGCCACTCCGGTCGGCCTACCTGCGTGGTCCTTAGTGAAATGTACCTGGTGGTTATATTTTAAGTGCAACTACTCTCATAGGTCCAGTGTGGGCTGTATATATCGTGTGACAGCGATACTTGGGAAATATTCCAATTCGTTAAACTACAACCGATTTACGCTACAAAAAAAAGTTCCACCTATAGCCACCAGATGGAAACCTGGCGCTTTGCATGCCAGAAATAGAAACCTTTCCAGATGCAGTGGACTGAGAACGGGTCGTGGGCAGAGAAAGCGAAACAAGTGAGAAAGGCATAATGTTCATTTTATTATTAATCGCTGCTTACGAATTTTTCCAATATGAGCACTCCAAATGTCGACGAGATGCTACATCCGTAAAAAGATGTGGTCAACAGATGGCCGCAGCATTTCCAGTGAATCTGAAAAAGGTGTTCCATTTTACAGACATTCAGAGACAGTAGACCCCAAATGCCCTGGTAAAGCGTTCTATTAGATATCCCTGGTAAACGAGTTCTATTAGATATCCCTGGAGCATGTTTTGATATCAGATGACCTTGTAGGCCATGCTTCTGGAGATGAGACGGTCGTGGAAGGTTACATTTAGTAGATCTTTCACTGGCAGAACGACATGACGTGTTGCCCCGTCCTCCTCAAGAACAGTGGTTTCCACATAGTTCCAAAGCAGGAACCACATGCTGTACGAGGTGGTCTCGATACCGTGAATAAAGAAAAGTTTTAAGTTACTCACATGAGTACTAAAGAAATCCGCTAATCGCAATTACGTAATAAGTCACACAAACCTGAAGGTTGTAAATTCAACTAAATACTAAGGGATTACAATAACAGATAACCTAAACTGGAACGATCACATAGATAGTGTTGTGGGTAGAGCAAACCAAAGACTGCGATTCATTGGCAGAGCACTTAAAAGGGGCAACAGGTCTACTAAAGAGACTGCTTACACCACGCTTGTCCGCCATATTCTGGAGTATTGCTGTGGAATGTGGGATCCGCCTCGGGTGTGACTGCCGGATGACATCGAAATAGTTCAAATAAGGGCAGCTAGTTTTGTATTATCGCGAAATAGGGGAGCTAGTGTCACGGACATGATATATGACTTGGAGTGGCTATCATTAAGACAAAGGCGTTTTTCATTGCGTCGGGATCTTCTCAAGAAATTTCAATCACCAGTTTTCTCTTAAGATTGCGGAAACACTCTATTGGCATCCACATATATAGAGAGAAATGATCAGCACCATAAAATAAATCAGGGCTCGCACAGAAAAATTTAACTACTCGTTTCTCCTGCGTGCAGTTTGAGAGTGGAGCGGTTGAGAGACAGATTGAAGGTGGTTCATTGAAGCCTCAGCCAGGCACTTTATTCTGAATAGCAGAGTAATCACGTCGGTGTAGATGTAGATATCACGATATTCCTGACAGGTCCTCTGGGAGTATTCTCTTGAAAAAAGGACGGACCGAGAGTAAAAATGTTTGCGATTCCACACCACACAGTCACTTAAGGCGAGCGCAATGGTTCTTTGGGCGCAATACTCGGTTTAACTGTAGTTCCGTATATTCAGTGCACCACATAGTGAAAAAAGTGCCTCTTCACTCCATAGAATGTTGCTGACCACATGGCGAAGAGTGAATTACAAACGATGCTGTGGATCATGAGGTTTTAGTTGCTGCACCATCTGAATCTTGTACGAGTTGTACTGTGAAAAAGTCCTCGAAACTTTCCTTAGTGTTGACTATGAAGTGCACGAGTAATAGCATACCTGGGGAATGTGCAGCATAGTCAACTATAGCTACAGCTACAGCAACCTTGTTAGTAATTTCCGCCGAATCGGACGCCTTCCTCTTCCTGGTGCCACACCACGCTCACCCACATTTTCGAATTTCACACCCATCTTCTTTAAAGCAGCTAATGACATCGGTACCTCAGACCATCCAGTTATCAGGAGTGTGTCAGTGCGACGCTGTAATTGCTACCGTTCACATAAAACAGTTTCACAAACAGTACGCGGCCTCTCTTCTCGACAGCTGTAGTGTTCACGCACTGTTAAGTTCACTGTCAAGAAACAGAGCAGATATCATCCCTTCATACAAACACTTTACAACAGAAGATTTGCACCGGGTGGCTGCAGTTGGAGCTAATCTGTTTTTCAGTGGAAATCTGTTCTCCATTAACGCATTACCATACATACCAAGTTTCAGGGTCGTAAGGTAATTACAGCCCACACTGGATCTCCATGAGTAGCTGCAATTTAATTATGAACACACGGTACTTTGACGGCGGAAGGATCCTTCTGCTGTCAGCCGTAAAAGGCGTTCTTTTCGCAAGGCACTATCGAGGAAGTTCAGACAACCGGCATCTTCAGTCCAGGCATTTCTATTTCAGCTCACGAAGAGTCTCAATAGTACGTGCGTGATGATGAAGCCTGCTGGTAACAAATCTAGCAACACTACCCATGGTAGACTGTTACAGAGATTTTGAAAAATATGTGTTGATTGTAGACAATCCCCCGTACGGATCGCGAAGAGAAGATCAGACTAATAACAGCGGTCACAGAGGCATTGAATCAATCACTCTCAAAGAGAATGGGGAAAAGCCCTAATAAGCGGTACAATGGCAATTACCCTCTGTCATGCACTTCGCTATCGTTCGCAGCATTTGGTTTCAGATGTTTCCCCGTACGTTGAAAATCATTGCACTGTACTGGCAGTTCATTCTGTGTCTCTAACGAATTTAAAATATCTTTATCCACTCTGCAGAGCAGCATCAGCATGGGTTTAGTATAAAGGCCTCCGTTAGACACTTCCATCCATTAGGGTCATCTGCCGTAATCATCAATCCTCCTCTTTCGAGTTTGCTGCAGGCAACTAATCACCTTCCATTTTAATTGATACTAGCCGCTGAGATCGATGTCTCGTCGGCGGCTAAGGAAACACACGGCTCTTGTAACTAGAAGTGGAGAAGTCCATACAGTAAATTAATAGATGTACTTATAGATGTAGTTAATTACCAGGAACGCTATGAAAACAAACAAACTGGTCTATGAACAAACACAGCACGTAACAGCGACTTTAATGAAAGTGAAGAGCTGGATGTAACTTGCAGCCACGTTCACTAGCGTTCTTCTGTTGATTCTTATGGTTAGGACATTAGCGAACAACACAGCCGGTAAACGGAATTGAATATACATAACTTGGCCAAATTTTTATTGCAATTGGTCCTTTTTACTTCCTGTGCAGAAGCATTGACTCTCGTAAAGATATGGCAGTTGTTGCTGAGAGACTGACGACGGCCTTCCTCGTTGAACACACGGGTTCCCGTCGGATCACCGAAGTTACGTAACGTAGAGCGTGGCCAGCACTTGGATGAATGACCGCTCCGGTACGCCACCTACTACTGGCAGCTTTCCCTTCGCCTTCCCGGCAAAGAGGAGGAGCTGTGGTGACGTTGATTTCCTGATCAGTGTACTGGCCTACATTTCAAAGCTCTCAACACCGTCTGATGGAGTGATGGGATGTGACATTGTTGATGGTTATATGTCCGTCGAATGGGCTCAGTAAGCTCGGCGTCCACCCATGGTGCTACTCTACAAGAGTGGTTTATGTGTCGACACTGTGTTTCACCACCTCCTTCCTCTCATCTACACACCTAAACATTATACAGCACTACAGAGGCACCCATTATATCTACAGGTACGAGATGCACTTAATACACGAATATCACACTTCGTGAAGGAAGGGCACCACTGTGAGCGAAAGACGGAAACAATTTTTCCAATTTGAAGGCTGGACCTGCCTGCTGCTGTCCGTCATTCCTCACGACATTACTGAATGTGATCTGGCGGCACTGCAGGTGACTGAAGCGATAAAAGGCGAAATTTCTAGCGATAATGGTTACAAATGGTGAAATCCTCTGGCAACAGCAACTTCGAGAAAATGCAGATTGTTATGGAAGGGTACCTGAGGAACAAATGTTTTGGAAACGGCGAAGTTGGTCGGCTGCTTTCCTGACGCTGTTATAGACAAGGTGGGGGACCAGAGGCATCCGCTGCTGCTCCTACATCATGCGCTGAGTGAAGGGCAACCCTCACTCTGGCACAGCCTCGCTGCACCTTGGTGCTCTAGCCGTGCGCGTACTACTGTCGCGAGAATCTACGTACGGCGAAACAACATGTGGAGCACATAGTATTGGATGTCCTTGCCTAATTACGGGAAGTGGAAATCGGCGGCTTATCCAGTGTCTAATATAGTGTGGTAGGTCTGACAATACAATGCAATGCCATTTAATTCACAAGTGTTTCAATGCGCACTGTTCAATACACATTGCAGGCAACTACTGTGTGTTCCCCTGTTGAGCAAACAACATCGTCAGTTACGTTTATAATGAGCAAGGGATCAACGACATTGGACCATGAATCAATGGAACTGTTTCGTCTGACGGGATGATTCTTTCATTACATCAGGTTGATGGAGATGTCCGGATACGCCATTCTGGTGCGTGGCTGCTCGAAACATGCTCCGTGCGATGGACGAAGGGACGTGTGGATCATAAGATACTATAGGAGAAAACCCCCCTGGACCAAGTGAACATTATTTTTAATCACTGCCATCCCTTCATGCACGAGGACAAACGAATATTACAGCAGAACAACTGTCCGTTCCACGTGCTCGTAACCGCGCTACAGTGGTTTAAGCAGCATGACAGGCAACTCGTTTTGATGCTTTGACTACCAGATTCACCCAAACTGAAGCCGATGTAGCCCTATTCGAGACATTATCCGGTTCTAGGTCCGCGCCCACAAACAACAAGCCTCAGTTCAGCAAGGTGTGCATAACACTTAGTGACGTGTATATCTCTTCTAACTTAGTAATGACTTTTCGAATCGAAGCCAAGCAGAGTCACTGCTGCATTGCATTCCGAAGTTGGACCAATATATGGAGCAGATGCCCATAAAGTTTCATCTCAAGGTAATATATCGGGCGTAGTGTTTGAACAGAGAGGTTTCACTGAATCGAAGCACTCTCCAGTCACGACTTTTCAGATTTTAGGCACGGTAACAGGCTTCGAACTGCCGATAAACTGAAGGAAAATGAAACTAAAAGAAAATGAGAAACCAACTGTCCATTGGTGACATCTGTGTTTGGCACCGCTTGGTTCCCTCCCTTTGAAACTAAACGCGGTACTTGTGCAGACACTCGTGTGCTACATTTCTGTTGTTGCATTATCCAGTTAACGCTACACGGGTGGTGAGCGGTCCATCACCGCTGAATAACACAGCTCCTCTTCAGTGCATTATAAAACAGAGGTTCTGTAATATTAAAAACTGTTTTAATGCATGTGGAGGTTTGCGGTTCAAACACCAAAGAGGTGGCTGACATATAAAAGAGCTAAGTGATTGTTTACTCAACGTCAGTGAACTTGAACCACCTGTAGCGAATCGATGATTGACGCAGGGAATCAAAGTCGACCGTGAATGTAGAGAAATGTAACACATTATGTATACAAAGGCGAAGAGACCAAAAAGTGTTCTGTTACGCCACCGGTGAAAGATCACTGAAAGCATTAAAACCTGTAGTGCTTAGAGCCATTTGAACCATTTGAATTAAGAACCTAAAGTGGAGTGATCATTAAACGAGTTTTTTTATTGAATGAGCATAGGGGGGGGGGCTGAGTTTATGACTCAACAAGGTTGAGTTGACTACTTGGCGTGAAGTCTAACGCACAATAGCACGCCAAAGTCTTGTCAGATCTTCAGCCGGATCTAACTGTCATCTGCACACATTTCCTAGGTATACCTGGCCGCCATCATCACGAGAGAAAAGCTAAACCGCTCTCTCCGATAACTGGTTAAAACCGTTATACACAGCCAACATACGAAAGCGCATGCTGCATGTAAAGATTTCGTCGTTCACGGTTTGAAACAGTTATCGGGGAGGACGGATTATCTTTAGTCACCTGATGATGGCGGCCAGGCGGTCAGTGTAAATATTGAGTGCAGGTGTTTGATACGGTTGAAGACCCCAACAGAATTTGATCCGCTAACACTCCGGGGAGGTTTAGATAGTCACATAAAATGAAGTTGTTTCGTAACAAAAAGATTTTGTAAGACCCGAAGAAGACAGCAAAGACATCGGTAAGCTGTAGTTTTAAATAGGCAAGTATTTATGTGATCTTTGCTGTTGAATGTTTTTAGCTAGTAAAATATATGGTCTTCTCAAACTGAGAAAATACAGAGCTGACTATCGTTCACTGAAACTGTCTTTAGCGTCCAGGTCAACGTTGAAGGCTACAGCGGAGATTCCGCGTGGCTACGGTACGGCCAGCTTGGAAGGCGATTTCGTTCACCACCGATCCCCCGCAGGAATGGCCACAGAAACCACTCCGTAACTGAGATCGGTGTAAGAACTATGGCCCAATCACATTGTCACCAACCTCTTAAATACAGCCGGCAACACAATATGTGAGGTGCATATCGAACAATAACACAAATTTGTACCAAGAATAATCTAAAGTTTGACATTTAAAAATTAAAAATGCAATATCAGCAAACATGAATACACTTTAAAATTTTTCTAAAATCCACAGGTTCTTATTTAATTAAAAAATTTAAAACTTACTCACAACACTACCATATTCGAAAGATTTAAGTCTAATCATGTGATAGTACACACTCAAAGTTTGATCACTAATGTCAATGATTAATTTTCTCTTTTAACAGGCTTGCTTCACAAAATAACCTAAGGCAGTATTAAGAACCATGTCCCACCTTTAGAATGCTCAGGGGACTGTCACCAGTTGTGGTGAATTCAGTGTAATTATTGTCTTGGAATTAGTGTTATTTCTGCTCATCTCATTTCATGTTTATTTCAGCTACCTTCTCTACTGTAGCAGTACTTGCTATGTAGACGAAATCATAAGTTGTTTGTTTGTCTACGTGGACAAGAATCCCTTCACATTAACAAATTGTATCATATGTAGTGACTAATGAACGCTGGACATCAGTCGCCACGGGACGTATTACACGTAACTACCAGTGCCCAGTGTACCACATTAATAGTATCGCTTTATTCGCTACTCTCAATAAATGCCAGAGCACCAGCAGCTCAAGCAAGTCATTTCACGCATAACTGACTTTAAATACACTCCTGGAAATGGAAAAAAAAACACATTGACACCGGTGTGTCAGACCCACCATACTTGCTCCGGACACTGCGAGAGGGCTGTACAAGCAATGATCACACGCACGGCACAGCGGACACACCAGGAACCGCGGTGTTGGCCGTCGAATGGCGCTAGCTGTGCAGCATTTGTGCACCGCCGCCGTCAGTGTCAGCCAGTTTGCCGTGGCATACGGAGCTCCATCGCAGTCTTTAACACTGGTAGCATGCCGCGACAGCGTGGACGTGAACCGTATGTGCAGTTGACGGACTTTGAGCGAGGGCGTATAGTGGGCATGCGGGAGGCCGGGTGGACGTACCGCCGAATTGGTCAACACGTGGGGCGTGAGGTCTCCACAGTACATCGATGTTGTCGCCAGTGGTCGGCGGAAGGTGCACGTGCCCGTCGACCTGGGACCGGACCGCAGCGACGCACGGATGCACGCCAAGACCGTAGGATCCTACGCAGTGCCGTAGGGGACCGCACCGCCACTTCCCAGCAAATTAGGGACACTGTTGCTCCTGGGGTATCGGCGAGGACCATTCGCAACCGTCTCCATGAAGCTGGGCTACGGTCCCGCACACCGTTAGGCCGTCTTCCGCTCACGCCCCAACATCGTGCAGCCCGCCTCCAGTGGTGTCGCGACAGGCGTGAATGGAGGGACGAATGGAGACGTGTCGTCTTCAGCGATGAGAGTCGCTTCTGCCTTGGTGCCAATGATGGTCGTATGCGTGTTTGGTGCCGTGCAGGCGAGCCGCCACAATCAGGACTGCATACGACCAAGGCACACAGGGCCAACACCCGGCATCATGGTGTGGGGAGCGATCTCCTACACTGGCCGTACACCACTGGTGATCGTCGAGGGGACACTGAATAGTGCACGGTACATCCAAACCGTCATCGAACCCATCGTTCTACCATTACTAGACCGGCAAGGGAACTTGCTGTTCCAACAGGACAATGCACGTCTGCATGTATCCCGTGCCACCCAACGTGTTTTAGAAGGTGTAAGTCAACTACCCTGGCCAGCAAGATCTCCGGATCTGTCCCCCATTGAGCATGTTTGGGACTGGATGAAGCGTCGTCTCACGCGGTCTGCACGTCCAGCACGAACACTGGTCCAACTGAGGCGCCAGGTGGAAATGGCATGGCAAGCCGTTCCACAGGACTACATCCAGCATCTCTATGATCGTCTCCATGGGAGAATAGCAGCCTGCATTGCTGCGAAAGGTGGATATACACTGTACTAGTGCCGACATTTTGCATGCTCTGTTGCCTGTGTCTATGTGCCTGTGGTTCTGTCAGTGTGATCATGTGATGTATCTGACCCCTGGAATGTGTCAATAAAGTTTCCCCTTCCTGGGACAAAGAATTCACGGTGTTCTTATTTCAATTTCCAGGAGTGTAGTTTAGCGCACCTTGAGATAGATTTATTTATAAGCAGCCCATAGTAACAACACTAGATTTCCATTGGTATTACCTATGCTAGAAAACTAAGTAGTACCCTAGCCGGCCACTGTTTACGAGCGTTTCTAGGCGCTTCAATTCGGAACCGCGCTGCTGCTACGGTCCCAGGTTCTAATCCTGCCTCGGGCATGGATGTGTGTGATGTCCTTAGGTTAGTTAGATTTAAGCAGTCCTAAGTGTAGGGGACTGACCACCTCAGATGTTAAGTTCCACAGTGCTTAAAGCCATTTCAACCATTTATATTACTCTAAGCGACCGTCGTGCAGCGCATCTAACTTCAGGGTTAGTGGCAGCCCCATATGGCCAAAAATGATTTTTTTTATATCTGTTTGTAATTAAATTTAACACCGATATCCAGCATAGCGAGGCCACGTAGACTGCACAGTTTAGCACTTACAAAGTAGTCAGTATTCTGGTCACACTTATTGAGGCCGACCGTAACACCTTGTATTCTTCACCAGAAGTAATACAACTTATAATACCTTTCCAGGCACTACCGCTAAGTGGAAAGCCTTCTGAAACAAAATCAGCAAGAATCGTATATAAAATAAAATCGAGCACGATCAGCACCGTTGCATGAAATATGTAATCGCGTCCTCACGCAGGAGTGTAAAACCTCACTATATGACACCCTTATAGTAATCAGCAAAGAGAAAGAAAGAAAGAAGGAATAACCCACGATTCGCTATAGAGTTAAGCAACACGCACAGAATACCAGCAGTACCATACGACAATGCTGAAACACGTGACGTTGGTCGCACACTGAGCTACCGGGTTGCGTCACACTCAGACAACTCTGATCGCGATCGCGCCCGTATCTGGTTCACACGAACCCCACCACACAAATGTTTTTATTTAATTTGTAGCGTCTACTGATCAAATGTTTCCACAGAATTTCATTCTCACTTACTGCACACGCAATAGCACCTCTATCCACTATAAGATTCTTTCTCTAAGCGACTAGAGAGCATTCACCAAACTGGACAAGCGAAGGAACGCCCAGTAACATCAACGGTGGAACAAAACCCAACTCGACGCCACTCTCAATTTCGCCCACACGGGCATGTCTGCACAAGACGACCACCAACTATGGTAACTTTGTCAACTAAAAATTTGATAGGAGACCTAAAATATAAAACAAACCTATCGAACTCAGTATAAGGGAACGGACTTCATTTAGTAATCAGCTAACTGCATTATCATCTGACACCCAGATCACTATGTAGTACAATTCTTTCAGCCGATTACGCTTGCAAGTCACGCAGAATTCCCAGTTGCATGTGCTACAAATCAGCGTTGTGGTCACGGATACCAACCTTTAACACATTTCCTCATTATTCTCGAGGCGCACAACGCTATTTTCGCAATTAAAACAAGAGTGTTTAATTGATACCAAGTCACAGTGCCAGACAGTTCCTTGCCTCTCCGTACACTTCGTATCTGTCCCTTACATGACAACCTACAGGCCAGTTGAGCATCAAAGACCCGAAGACCAGCGCCCGCCAAGCAGAATCCAGATCGCAGGAACGAATGGTAGAAAAAGCAGAAGCAAGGCTCAGACCTCAACAAATAGTAGTTCTTTGATGAAAGAAGTTACCGTTTCTTGAGTGCTTCTCACCAGTTTGGGGCCCTTACGTAGCAGCAGTTAGATACATTCACTGACGAGCCTAAGAAATTGATACACCTGCCTAGTATCGTGTAGGGCCACCGCGAGGACGCAGAATTGCCACAACATGACTAGCATGGACTCGACTAATGTCTGAAGTAGTGCTGGAGGAAACTGACACCATGAATCCTGCAGGGCTCTATAGAAATCCCAGAGAGTACGCAGGTGTGGAGATCTCTTCTTAACAGCACGTTGTGAGGCATCCCAGATACGTTCAATAATGTTCACATCTGCGGAGCTTGATGGCCAGCGGAAGTGTTTAAACTCTTGAAGAATGTTCCTGGAGCCACTCTGAAGCAATTATGGACGTGTGGGGTGTCGCATTGTACTGCTGTTATTGCCCGTGTCCGTCTGAGTGCACAATGGAGATGAATCAATGCATGTAATCAGACAGGTTGCTCACGTACGTGTCAACTGTCAGAGTCGCACCATGATATATTAGGGAACCCGTATCATACCAACTGCACACGCCACACATCATTACAGAGCCTCTACCAGCTTCAACATGCAGGTTCCACGGATAAATGAGGCTCTCTCCGTAGCCGTACACGTCCATCAGCTCGATACAATTTGAAACGAGACTCGTCTGACCAGACAACATGTTTCCAGTCATCAACATCGAATGTCTGTGTTAACGGGTCCAGACGAAGCGCAAAGATTTGTGATAAGGAGTCATCAAGGGTACACGAATGGGTCTTCTCCTCCGAAAGCCCATGTCGATGATGTTTCGTTGAAAGATCCACACGCTGACATTCCTTAATGGCCCAGCATTGAAATCAGCAGCAGTTCGCGGAAGGTTTGAGCTTCTGTCGCTTCAGTCGTCGTTGATCCCGTTCTTGCATGATCTTCTACCGGCCGCGGTAATGTCAGAGATTTGAGTTTTACATGACCAGGAGGAAGTTACATGTCACATTTCAAAGTTTCCCTTCACGGTACACTAGTGAAATGGTAGTAAGGGAAAATCCCCACTTCATCGTTATCTCGGTGACGCTGTGTCCCATCGCTCGTGCGTCGACTGTAGCACGTTCAAACTCAGTTAAATCTTGATAACTTGCCACTGTAACAGCAATAACCGGTATAGCAACTGCTGCAGAGACATGTTATCCTATACCGACGTTGCCGACCGAAGAACGTATTCTGCCTGTTTACGTATCCCTGATCTGAATATGCACGCCTGTGGCGCTTCAGTGTAATACTTAACGAAGAAATCCGCGTTTCATCGAATGATCTTTTAGAAAGCGGGAGCGTGTTACGGAGACGCTCAACCAAATCCAGTGGCTGTCACTGTTAGGGCGGTACTGTGTACACGAAGAACAGATGGGCAATATAGTACCGAGCGAGGTGGTGCAATGGCTAGCATTTGGGGGGTCAACGGTTCAATCCAGCGTCTGACCATCATGATTTAGGTTTTCCGTGATTTCCCTAAATCGCTCAAGGCAGGATGGTTCCTTTGAAAGGGCACGACCAACTTTATTCCCCGCCCTTCCCTAATCCGATGAGAACGATGACCTCGCTGTCTGGTCGGTCCAAAACAACCCAACCCAATATAGTACTTCCTCCCACACCGAGTTCATGTGACCCCTGCCTTTGTTCGACGTCAACGGGAAATAACCACTCCCACATGGCCGCTGGCAGCACTAGGAGTGTCGTTCGAACGCGTAAAACGTTGTAGTCTTTGTCGTAATGCGAAAACGAAGCGACATATCTAGCGACCAAAAGGGGAGTGATCATTGGCTTCTGGACTAAGGGTGAACTCGTTATGACGCTGCAGCTAACTAACTGTCACAATGAATATCAGTAAGGGCATTACGCCTTTCTCTTTCTACAGTATGATTAAATTACATTGATCAAGAACGATGGAAAGCTGTTTTCACTTGTCCTGTATGGATGTTGTCATTTTACGAAAGATATTGCAACATGCTGAAGGTGTAATGGCACCAACAGTAATCAAGAAAGTTTCATGATCTAAAGACCGCCAGCTTGTTGACAAACTAGTAATCCATCCAAATCAATATTTCATTTGGGACTTTGACCTCAGCGGTTTTCCGTCCCTAACACGAATTAAGGAAAAAATACAACACATCGCCTATCTCTTCGATGACAATTTCAACGTATTAGCGTGGACAAGTAGATGAAGGACATAGTCCGTCGCAGCATGAGGTCGTAGGTCAGCGATGTAGAATATGCGCTATTTCTCGAATAAATCCCTCGATGTTGTTCCAACTTTTGTAAAAGATAACTGATTGCAACAAAAGCAGATTTTACATATTGTTCTCTGTTCGTGTTTCAGGGTAATTCATAAAATTTGAACTGTAAAGGTGTCCAGGAAAAGTAACAGGGAGACTAGGGGGTCAAACTAATTAACATATGGTTTCATCCGCAACTATAAGAATTACATCATCGATACACACATCAACAACTCTACAAATCGTAATTAAGGTACGATTTCGAGTGATTGAGAGAACCAAGAACCGAAAGCTTTGTATTAAGCACCCGATGTTGGGAAGACGATAGACGGTTCTATATTTACATAGTTGTCTTTTAGAAAATCATGATTCACTTCTTTTATTTAGTGTAAGATAGTATTAGTTCTACAGTGAACATGGACGATGCTACAGGTTTGATGCTTCCGTCCGCGATTCCAAAGACGGTAACTACTGTTAGCAAGGTTTCATGCTGTCGGTTAGGTGCAAGAAATTAAGAAATTATCGTAGTCAGAACAAGTTAATGAATTACATGAACAATTAAGTGGAAAGTCTCCAGTGGCGAAATTTTGTTGATGGTACTCTTGGATCGTCATCATACTGTTTGCTGCTTCATAGGAAGAATTTGTGAGCGAGCCGGACGTTTTTAGTCTAAATAGCACAGTATACCCTCCCTATGTAGTTCTTCGGGGTATGTGGCAGCATTGACAACATGTAAAATACTCCGAGGATAATGAAGTATGAATTAGTACTAGTACGCCATAAAACCCGGAAGAGTCTGCCACTATTGCTATTGGTAGAACTGCTGCACAACTCCCTGTGTGACGCGAAACACGAGGTAGATGATGTCTGAGCAAATATTTGTGAAGTTGGAGAATGATTTGCCGGAGGAAACAGCAGGCAGTCAAACTACGCTGAGAAACACGGATTGCTGTGTTAACAACTGAGAGAATGGAACAGGAAAGTAAATCTGTGACTTTTTTGTATTACGTGAGACGCAAACAATTGACAGAGTGATGCCAAACTGATTGAATATTTGAACAAACTCATAGACTTGGTTCGTATCAGTAATTTGGGTGTACTAGAAGAGAGTGCGACTGCACATACAAAGAGCGGATCATGGTGGCCAGTGCGCCAGGGCAGGCAGAGAATGGTTGTAAATCGAACACATTTTGGAGCCCAGAAGCTAGCAAATTTTTTAACAGACAGAGACACGCAGAGACGAGTCTTTGGTACCGGGACGATGACTGATTTAACAGCCACCACTGGTAGATTCTAAGTACGGTGAGAGGCAGCCGCAACCGTTTTGTGAACCACGTCGAAAGGTGAAGTTCATTAAGCAACGTTCAGTAATTCCAGTGTTCACTTTGAAGACTTATTTGCAGTCGGAAATTCAACAAGCTTTCTACTCCAACAATAGATACGCACCCGCATACATGTCTTTGTGTATTGTTCTCGATCTCAATGTAAAAAAAAAAAAAAAAAAAAAAATGTTTGAAATCCTATGGGACTTAACTGCTAAGGTCATCAGTCCCTAAGCTTACACACTACTTAACCTAAATTATCCTAAGGACAAACACACACACCCATGACCGACGGAGGACTCGAACCTCCGCCGGGACCAGCCGCACAGTCGATGACTGCAGCGCCTGAGACCGCTGGGCTAATCCCGCGTGGCGATCTCAATGTAATGAGCTACAAAAATCACGGAATGACCTCCAGAGACGCAAGTGCTTTCTGCTGGATAAGTGATCACATCGAATTATTTTTCCAAATCCTTTATCCATGTTTGCCAAAGCATGAGTTTATTGATTTCAGCTATTACACTGTAGGAAATGCTGAAACCAGACACACGTTCTTTTTTAAATGATTTTATCGTATCATACTTGTTTTAGGGGATGACGTCTTTACAAGTTTTATATTTGTGTCTTAAAATACAACAAAGCTTTCGCCACTGCATAATTTACAAAACTGCGTCCTAAAATATAACACATGTTTTGTTATTACATAGTCTGACACTCACGTATGCTGCATACATTGTACTAACTTTACGAAAAGCCGTTCTTTACATATTACAAGACAAAAGTTTGATTTTATTTTGCAATACATGCTGATCTATGAACTGAATTAAATACCAATTGGCGGATACATCTGTTTACATCGGCTGCTGATATGGTAAGTGCCAGGCCCGAAATTAGTAATGGTACAATATAGTTATTAAAAAAACCTTGTGACTGGTTGTAGTATCTCCTACACTGTCATTTACGATTGCAGTTGCAGTGTCATCTAACCAAAATTGTTGAAATAATTTCAGTTACTGTTAAAATCTTTCTCCCGCTGGAGGTTAGATTCCTCCACTGGGCGTGGGTGTATGTGTTGTTCTTAGTATAAGTTAGTTCGTGTAGTGTGTAAGTCTAAGGACCGATGACCTAAGTAGTTTGGTTCGTTAGAATGTCACACACAACCGAACAATTGTTAAAATCTTTTCTTGTGAGATCTGACTATTTGCGACTAATGAACTGAGTTAATTCTGACCATTATTTGATTTAGTAGTCAGGTGAATCATTTAATCACTGATATGATAAGCAGTAATTTCCTTTCATCAAACTTACAGGGCCAAATTATTGTATTTAATTTAAGTGTCCAATAGAGACCTGATTCAACTTAATAGGGGAAAAGAAAACAGAGTGTACAACTACAAAATCAGTTAAAATACAGGGTTATTACAAATGATTGAAGCGGTTTCACAGCTCTACAATAACTTTATTATTTGAGATATTTTCACAATGCTTTGCACACACATACAAAATCTCAAAAAGTTTTTTTAGGCATTCACAAATGTTCGATATGTGCCCCTTTAGTGATTCGGCAGACATCAAGCCGATAATAAAGTTCCTCCCACACTCGGCGCAGCATGTCCCCATCAATGAGTTCGAAAGCAAGTCAAGCGAGCCCGCAGTTCTGGCACGTTTCTTGGTAGAGGAGGTTTAAACACTGAATCTTTCACATAACCCCACAGAAAGAAATCGCATGGGGTTAAGTCGGGAGAGCGTGGAGGCCATGACATGAATTGCTGATCATGATCTCCACCACGACCGATCCATCGGTTTTCCAATCTCCTGTTTAAGAAATGCCGAACATCATGATGGAAGTGCGGTGGAGCATCATCCTGTTGAAAGATGAAGTCGGCGCTGTCGGTCTCCAGTTGTGCCATGAGCCAATTTTCCAGCCTGTCCAGATACACGTGTCCTGTAACGTTTTTTTCGCAGAAGAAAAAGGGGCCGTAAGCTTTAAACCGTGAGATTGCACAAAACACGTTAACTTTTGGTGAATTGCGAATTTGCTGCATGAATGCGTGAGGATTCTCTACCGCCCAGATTCGCACATTGTGTCTGTTCACTTCACCATTAAGAAAAAATGTTGCTTCATCACTGAAAACAAGTTTCGCATTGAACGCATCCTCTTCCATGAGCTGTTGCAACCGCGCCGAAAATTCAAAGCGTTTGACTTTGTCATCGGGTGTCAGGGCTTGTAGCAATTGTAAACGGTAGGGCTTCTGCTTTAGCTTTTTCCGTAAGATTTTCCAAACCATCGCTGTGGTACGTTTAGCTCCCTGCTTGCTTTATTCATCGACTTCCGCGGGCTACGCGTGAAACTTGCCCACAAGCGTTCAACCGTTTCTTCGCTCACTGCAGGCCGACCCGTTGATTTCCCCTTACTGAGGCATCCAGAAGCTTTAAACTGCGCATACCATCGCCGAATGGAGTTAGCAGTTGGTGGATCTTTGTTGAACTTCGACCTGAAGTGTCGTTGCACTGTTATGACTGACTGATGTGAGTGCATTTCAAGCACGACATACGCTTTCTCGGCTCCTGTCGCCATTTTGTCTCACTGCGCTCTCGAGCGCTCTGGAGGCAGAAACCTGAAGTGCGACTTCAGCCGAACAAAACTTTATGAGTTTTTCTACGTATCTGTAGTGTGTCGTGACCATATGTCAATGAATGGAGCTACAGGGAATTTATGAAATCGCTTCAATCATTTGTAATAGCCCTGTACCTGGTGCTTCAGGTCTATTGGTAATGTGTTAACCGAGTGACAATAACAGAAAGTGACCAACTTATGGGATTGGCCTCCCAGTTTGTATTTGTTATGGACCAAGGCACTGGGCATCCATTTTTTTTTACGGTGGAATCATTTATCTAATTTATAATTGTTGTATTTCAAGATATGTCAAAATTACTTCATGACACTGTAATGCGTTAGTACTATTATATTCGTTATTTTTAATGTTTATAATTGTGGTGGAAACAATTTCGTGGTTGTCTGACATGTCCTTTGTGAACCGACGTCTTTTGAGAGGTGCCATTAGTAGAACAGGCAGGACGAGGACTTGACACTAGGTCTCAAAACACATTGAGGGAATAAGATACGGAGAGATAGTAAGTAAACTGAAAATATGAAGGTTGTCCATGACAAGGACATTACACTGTTTTAATCGTGAAAAAGTGGATGTAAATTTACACTCCTGAACTGAGGTCACTGACCTAACGTAGAGGCGACGTTCTATAACGACTCCATTGTTATCGGTCACTCGGCTGAGTCATCATAATTCTCTTTTGTACATATGAACTGGTTTCCCTCAGAAACTGTCTAAATACGTTTCTGACTTTATTTGGGCATTATCACCTATGTTCTATTTCCTGACATACCAGACCTTAGCACTGAAACTGAATCTACTATAATATCCACTATCCATGATTTTCCGGGCACTACTTCTGTAACAGATTGAATTTATAAGAGAAACATGATAAGATTAATCTTGTGAGTTATCTATATTCGATATGTTCTAATGTTCGTACCAATTTTACGCTGCTGTTTCAGAAGTACATGTAGAAACGTCAATGAATAACTCGTTCTAGAGTCAAATTTACCCAACGACTCATAAACATTGTAATGTAAATATTCATAATAAATTTATAGCCCAGTTCGCAAATTTAATTCTAAACATCTGTAATTGCGACTGCTTATCGATTGCGACGTAAAGAGTGACTGCATGCCTAAAGGAAAGGTCAGATTACTCTTCGTCTTAATCCGTCACACAATTTGCAGAACGGAAATGTGTACTAGAGTTGACGTTTTACGACAGATGAAATGCGACAAGTTGAAAACTCCTAGGTAGTTTTCCGATAATTCTTTTCTCTGGAGCTCCCGGAAAGTCTGAACCTGTTAGCCAAGCTGGGGCGTTTCACCGGAGAACTCTGCTGGCACTTTGACAGGAACTCGGCAGGGCGAACAGCGCGCAAGAATTAGGACCTCTGCGTCCGCCACAGGTGGCAGCGGCTGCGTCGAGGGCCAACACTTCTCTTTAGCTCTTCCAGAGAAGTGCCTAGTCCTTATGTTAAACCGTAACGTGGGGACGGGAAAACGCTTCGACTGAGGCAATCATTATCGCCACTAAAAGCAGCAAAAACATGAACAGCAGCAGCATCATCGTCGTTACCATCGTCATCATCATCATCATCATCATCATCATCATCATCATCATCAACAACACCATCATCACCAGCATCGTAATCATGACAGTTTTCATGGACGTGTCCTACTGGTCTCTTCCGCCTGAGAATTGGTCATTACATTTTTCAAAGGACGGCCAAATTTTATTTTCTTCTGAAATTCTACTGCGGGCATCACTGAAGGTTTTTCCTGATTTTCACACATCGAACGTGACTCCTCTACTTTATTCCCTATTTCTGTTTAAGGTTTGTAACTAATTCAAAATTTACAGTTTGTCAAATTTCAATAGTTTTCATGTGTTCTAGGAGAAGTATTCCATTCACTGCGGAGAAACCCCATTCCAGAACACTGTTTGTCTTATTTGGTAAAAAGATAGATTTCACTATTTGCATCAGTAAAACAGGAATGGTATAACTGAACATTATATTATAACGATCGTTGCCCTGTGCGGAAAAAAATGCCTAGAACACAACATAAAAGAAAGGCTGCACACATTCAGGCAAGACATAATCAAATAAACGGAATTATTACAAGGAAATAGCAGATCTATGTGGAATATATTTGAAAGATAAAGACATTCCCGTAACAGATGAAAAGTTGGGAAAACAGAGAGCACAAACGTTGGATTTTTTAGTTTTCCGATCCCACTGTGGAAACTGGAAGAAGAATGACACGTTTCAGTCTGAATTTGTGAAGGTACAGTTAACATCTTGACACGTGCATTTCTGCATTGTCGCACGGTGGTATGAGTATGTTGCTGTTTCTACAGGTTCATTTCTTGTGACCAGCAAGCTGAAGTAGAGATATACTGATGTTGCTGAAACGATATTGTTGCAACAGAACGTATGCACACTTGACTATTTGAAAGAACTGAGTAACATTTCCACTTCCCCACCGCCTCTTACACATACACACATTGAAATCTGAATCAATCATCCACTCCCATCACAGACTATAAAATCCGCACCGATATGTACACATCCTATCAATCACAACTGCTGCTCACCTATTACACTTCACATCAGAGTTTCCAATTCCTTTTCCATCTTTCCCCGTCACCTTTGCTTCTATACCCTGTGCTATTTTCCAAACGCCAAATTTCTACTCCTATCCAGTCTTCGTACGATCCACGCGTATACCACTTTCCTTTCCACTGATAGAACACAGACGGCTGCTGTGACCGTGCGGTCCTAGGCGCTTCAGTCCGGAACCGCGCTGCTGCTACGGTCGCAGGTTCGAATCCTGCATCGGGCATGGATGTGTGTGATGTCCTTAGGTTAGTTAGGTTTAAGTAGTTCTAAGTTCTAGGGGACTGATGACCACAGCAGGTAAGTCCCATAGTGCTCAGAGCCATTTGAACCATTTGAACCCCCTTCCCCTCTCCTCCTGCCTCCCGCGTAGAAAGAGAAAAACATTCCATTTATTGGCAGAGAGTTAATATCTGTCAACACATTTTTGATTGTCGTTACAGCAAGAAATGTACTAATAGCCCTTGAGAAGCATGGCACTGATTCAACATAAGTGGGCAGAAGAAAGCATACGTCAATGCTATACCTTCCACTACACTTCATCAGAGCATCACAGTAGTGGAAAACCCGAACGGCAAGTGGCGTCATGTAAGAAACTTATCCGAGTCACCAAAACAATTTTAAGCAGCAATAGCTACTAATTCAAAACTCTCTTTTGCGAATATGGGTTTCGCTGATGATATTGTGCTATTCGATTATAGTGTGTATGAACTACAACCATAAAGGTCTTTGAGATTACCTCTGAAGCTTATGCTTCTAGTAGTGTCTCCTGTATGTAAGTTGTTTTTTCTTGTTTGTGCTTTTACAGTGCACAAAACTTCACTCTTTGTGAACACTTCGCTGCCCGCCGACACCACAGTGTTGTCGTGCGCGAAATATAGGTCAACGGCCGGCGACACCGCAGTGGTGTCGTGAGCATAGTATAGCGCAGTGGCCGGTGACAGCACTTTAGTATCTTTTTCATTCTGTTGATGTTTAGATTAGATTATAGTAAGTTACACACGTCAACTAGTTCTCTGTTTTTGTAAGTACTTGTGCACTTTATTATGGCAGACGAAAGAGACGATACGATTATTTACGATGAATGCGCGGACGTCTTGACTGACGTTGCGGACGACTTGACCGATTGGGAAGAAGACATTGCATATCGAAAAAATGAAAGTGAAGCAAAGTCGTCGGAAGATAGTGAAATACGTCCAAGAATAATTCGGGGAACGATATGGGTGCCAACTGAATCAAATGAATCAGACGAAGAAGACAGAATATGATTTACTGAGGACCAATAATAAATTGAAGTATCTCCGGGTCCACATAAATTTCCCAAAGTTACACAGAGCGTCGTGTATATCGTAGAATTATATATTGGGAAAGAGAAGAAAATGCCAAATCTGTTGACGTTAGGGGACCCGAACTTAGAAAATTGTTTGGTCTGGCTATTCTTATGGGAACTGAAAAAAAAAAACAAGGATCGATGATTACTGGTCAACGAACCCGTTGAAAGACACACAGATAATTCGCAAAACGATGTCCCGCAACCGATTCAGACAAATATTTTTACATTTTTCTGACAGCAACAATAAACCGGATAGTGAGGACCGGCTCTTCAGAGTGCAATTCTTAATTAGTTATTTTTCAAAAAAATTTAAAGAAATGTTTGCTCTAAGTCAAAACATCTCAACTGATGAAAGAACGATACCATGGCGTGGACAGTTAAATTTTGAAGCTTAAAATCTGTCGAAAATTACGAACTATGGCATATTCATCGGATGATGTGTGATTCGAGTACGGGATACATTTCCTCTCTCAAGTTATATTCCGCTGCTGGACAACCTTTAGCAAAAACAGTGATGGCACTATTGACACCTTCTCATGGAAAGTGGCATCAATTATTATAACAGTATAGAATTTGCAGACAAGTTACTTGAAAACAAAGTTCGAGTTTGTGGAACGATACGGCAAAATAGAAGATTTCCGGAATAATTAAAGCGCACAAAAGTGTATGTGTTTGAAGCTTGTCATCAACGGAAAGGTGACAAGCCGCCGGCGACAAGCCAAGTAATCCGAATTAGCGCTGCCGGCGCCAGGCGAATAAATTTGTACTAGAAGTGCGGACGGAAAAGCGTTAATAGTAAGTCTTAGTTCCTATGTACTGTATAAGATAATGATGCGAAGTTTCAGCCTGAAATCGCTTACAAGCATGGTTGTAGTCATTTCCTGAGAAATGAAGTCATGGTATTTACGTACTGCTGAGCTAATCAGTGGCATGCTACGTCAAAGCAGGAATAATTCCAAAATATTCTTCGATACAAGGGCGCTATCATTTGGCGCCATCCTCCTCCCCGCTTTCTCCACATAAATTTCTACTGGTGTAGGTTTCCGCTGTAATTGTGACACGCACTGTATGCTTGGCGACCGTCTCAACTTGGCTCCTCAAGCGGTCGCTACTAATAGTGGCATCTCCTGTGTAGAAATGTTTAAATTCTGGCGCTTCTGGCGTCCATCACAGCTTGCGTTGCTTTGACTTTACATGGGCCCAGAATCGAAGTCAAGTAGTATCCCCACAAGATGTCAACATTTCTAGATGCAGTTGTGGTCAGTGTGTGAAGAATCTCTCCAGTATTGGGAGATTACGTGCTGGTAAATAAATTCAAACAGATTTCGTATCAGCCGTTTTAATCCTTCAGTCTGACTGCAAGGTAACCGTAGAATTGATTTTTTAAAGACGGGGAGCCCCTTCACGCCCACACCAGCATGATGTCCAACTCAGAATGTCTACTGCCAACTCTCAGGAAATGAGGTACATCTGGATGGTACTACCATGTTTGTGATGTAGACTGGGGCGAAAATTGAACGAGGGTAGCCGTTTGAAGGGCCGAGGGAGAAAAAGTATCAAGGCAAGAGCCAAGTGAAAATATTGTCAGCGATAGTTTGGTCGGAAATAAGAGCAATAGAGGATATGTTTCTAACTGCGACAGGTCATGAAAGGGGCGCTGCCTACAGCCCTCTGCTCCGCCGTGTCGTTAATGAGTGGCACAGAATTATCAGGCTGATAATGAACAGCGGCAGCTCACTGTTTTAAGGCGTCTCCTGCTACTGCGTGGCGCAGTTTTGCCGCAGCTGCTCCTCGATCAGCTCTGTTTGATCGGGGTACAGCGCTGCAGATTCGTCGGAGATCTGCAGGCCGTTCTCTAGCGCATGGGCGGTGCATGCAGCCTTCCTGTCTTCTTCCGTTCGCGCTGGTCACCCCCAGGGCCTTCAGCGTCGCTGACATTGCCTTTGGGTCGAAGGGTGTCTTCTTGGCGCCCTTCTGCTGCTGAAGTGCAAAACGACAGATTTCAATGCGGGATTCAAAGTCATTCCTACAGAGGTGTGGAACGGACGAAACCTATGCCGATGCTAGATTCAGCACACACTACTGTGGCTTATTCCTGCACCTCGTGCAATTTCTCGTACACTTACGTGAGGATTGTGCGCTACAGCAACCAGAACAGCAATTTCGTTTCAATTGCCTGTCGCTGGCGTTGTACGTCGACTTTTGTGGCAGCCCAGCTTCCTGTTTCCTTGAGTGTGTTGCCAATGTTTCGACGTGACGGACACAGCCATCTGTTTAGCGTTCAGCATACAGTGTTACAGCTGCGGCTGCATTTCTGTGACATTCGCTATAAATTAAACTAATATCTAGCTTTTCTTCATTACTGAAGGCCGGTATATCGGCTAGAAGACGGGAAATGTATAAAACCGCAAGAAAACAGGATTTAATGTGGCAACGTCTGTGAATTACGTTACAGTATGAGAGCAGTTCAGCCGAGCAGATTAGGAGACACTTGTACACGGAAGGCAGAGCGTGCCTTAGTGATATTGGTATGTTTACGGCAGGATACAGGCTCCAGTGCAGACAACCCCTTCTCTAAGTACAATTTTAAAGGATAGCAACGCCGTCACAGTTTCTGACGTAACACAGCGCATGTACAAGCCACATATTTAAGAACTTATGAGGTTTAGAAACGTGAAACCAAGTGTGTTGCCACTAACTGTTCCTCCAGTTGTCTTTTGCAACAATAAACATTATGCGCAGGGCTTCCATTATTCTGATACCGCATTATTTGACACATTATAAGAGGTGGGCCGGTTCAAGTAAGGTACAGCTGAAGAAGGGGCTGATCTATCCCTCTTTAGGAGTGCCAGCAAAGAAATATGGGCCAATGATGTGTTGCCATACAATACCACGCCATACATTAACACTCCACTGGCGTAGTATGTCAATCACATCACAATTATCGGCAGCGTGAGGTGCACGCTTGGGTCTCAGAACGTGCGCTAGCCGTGCGCTTTATTTATTTCAAGTGTCAACTTCGCATCGCAATATCTCGGGATGTAATTCACGTATTGCGGTGCAACCAACGCCATTATTTTTGTGATTTTTCATTTTATTTATTGCGCACGAAATAATACGGGGTGTCCATTTAAAAATACACACGTTTGTGATGAAAATAGTATTTCTTGACGTTTTAAAATTTCGCATAGTATTTGGTTTCCTAAGCCCCTACCGTACGTTCATGATGGTGAAAAGCGTTTATGAATATCTATTTTTGTTCCAAAGATATTTGAGATGGCAGAGTTTGGTGAGACATCCTGTATATGCAATGACTGGCATAAAGAGTCCCAACACCAAAAACTAGTTAATTTAGAGTAATGAAATTTCTTGAATACCTTTATCTAGGCAACATATTTAAATGATTGACACTAAAAGATCACAGTTGAATGCAACCGAGACATAAGCGATTGCAAATCTGAAATTCTGGTATACTAGCAACCGGTGTAAACGCCAGAAAAGTGAATGCAAGCATTCAAACGTGCATGCATCGTGTTGTACAGGTGTCAGACGTCAGTTTTTGGGGTGGAGTTCAATTCCTGTCGCACCACTAGCTCGGTCAACACAAGGAAGGTTAATGCTGTTTGTGAATGACGTCGGAGTTGCTGTCCGATGGTGTCCCATATGTGCTCGATTGGAGACAGATCTGGTGATTGAGCGGGCTAAAGTAACACGTGGGCTTTCTGCCGAGCATGTTGGGTTACAGCAATGGTATATGGGCAAGCGTTATTCTGTTGAAATAGACTTCCTGTAATGCTGTTATTCAATGGTAGCACAGAAGGTTGAATCACCTCACAGACGTACAGATTTGCAGTCAGGTTGCATGAGGTAATTATGAGATTGCTCCTGCTTACATACGACATCGGCCCCTTGCCGTAATTCGAGGTTGGCTGCATGTCCTTGGCGTCCTCCTAACTGACACACTGCCATCACTAGCACCGAGGTAGAACCATTTTTCATTATAAAGCACAGCAGATCTCCACCATGCCCTCGAATAAGCTATCACTTGACACGACTGACGTCCCAAATGGTGGTGGTTTGCTGTCAGTGGAATGCATGGAACTCTCTGGTGTCCTTGAAGTAATCGATCTGAAAGAGTTCGATGTCACTGTGTTGCCAAATGCTGCTGTAACTGCTGCTGCAGGTGGAGTACAATAAATGAGAAATATACACCGAACATTATGGTTTTCCCTCACGGTACCGCTGTCTGGTGACCAGTCTTCCATAAATTCTCGTGAGCACCGCTGCCAGCAATTATGTACAGTGGCTACATTCCTACCAAGATTTTCTGCAGCATCTCAGAAGGAACATTAAGCTTCTCACAGCCTTATTACACCACCTCGTTCAAACTCAGTGAGGTTTTGAGTGAAATACTGATGATTGCATCTTTGTCACCTTGAAAGCATAGCTACTATTATCAACTCACCACGTCCAATCTCAAAAGTAACTAACGCTTACGATCTTAACAGCATATGTTTAGTTAAACCTGACTTGCAGCTTTACAGTTGCGCTACTAGCGCGACTTGTGCGACTGGGGCGAAATGTGAATGGCCATCATTTCTCAGACCGATACGCCCACCAATATTGGTTTATGTCGCACAACGTCTTCCTAGTGTTGCGATTTCTTTCTGTTAGCGTATTTGTGAGGACAGTATTCAGTAGAGGTAATCCGAAGAAATGTCAACTTGAGATTCTATGAATTCAGAGTTACTTCTATTGGAGTCAGAAGTTTCCATGATCCTTCATTCTAGACCCTGCTATAGAATGATGTTTCCCAGAAGACACTTGGACTGCTGAGCGATGGCTAAACTGGTAACCAAATTGTTTCTTGAATATGGAAATGCTGAAGAAAAAGTTATCTGCCACTACTGCTGCTGCTTTTTTGGGAAGTTAACAGAACACAGTAATTGGTTCTAGTTTATACGGTGTTTTCCCCATTTTGTGTCGCACGACTCAAACAGCGTTCGTAATTCGAGTATGTTTCAGATTATTACAGCTCGGAATGTACCTATGTATCATATTACAACAGACCAGTAGCACGTGCCTTCTGGATTACTGATTAACGTATACCTCTGCGCTATACGTCCAAAAGGAATTAAGCACAATTTTAAAGTATTTGTATTATTTCTTAAAGCAGACATTTTGCTTCTTTTATTCTTAAATACCAAAATATTTATTTGTATGAATAAATTTTAAATTATGCTACAATCTTTTATGTTGTGTTACGCACAACATTTTGATCTTTCTTATATCTTGGTAATAGACAAAATAAAAAAGGAGTATATAATAGAACGTTCCACTGAATACTTCTCTTAATGCAAATAGGACGGTTACTTATTACGGTGTATAACGTGGTTGTACGATCGAGCACCTCGAATGAACCGAGCGAGGTGGCCCAGTGGTTATCACACTGGACTCGTGTTCGGGAGGATGACGATTCAAACCAGCGTCCGGCCATCCTAATACAGGTTCCCCATCATTCCCTAATCCGATGGGACCTATGACCTCGCTGTTTGGACCCCTTCCCCAAAACAAATGAACCAACCTGGAAGGAAATTCTGTATCTGTCCTCTCCGGCGCCATTCACACTTTAGATTCTGCATGGTGGTCACTGTTGCCTCACTGAGATACTTTTGTGAGTTGTCAGTCTCTGAGAGGTTTGACGCGGTCTGCAACGAATTTCTTCCCTTTGCCAAACTTTTCATCTCATGGTAGCAATTGCAACTACGTCCTCCACTATTTACTGCATGTACTCTAATCTCTACCTTACTCCACAGTTTTCAACTTCGGTAGCTCCCTATAGTACCTGACTTCTTAACAAATATCCTACCATCTCCTCCGTTCTTCTTTTTAGTCGTTCCCATACATTCCTTACCTCGCCGATTCTGCGGACAACTTCCTCATTCCTCACCTTCTCACTCCACCTAATTTCCAATTTCCTTCTGAAGTATCACGCTAAAAGCCTTGCCGCAGTATTAAAACCGGCTCCAGTCATAAAACCGTAGTTAGCTATGTCGGGCTTGGCTATCACTTGGATGGATCCCATCCGGGCCTGCCGACTGCTGCTGACGAGAGGGATGCACTCAGCCCTTGTGAGGCAAATTGAGGAGTCACTTGACTGAGAAGTAGCGACAACACTGGTCACGAAAACTGATAACGGCCGGGAGAGTTGTGTTCTGACCACATGCCCCTCCGTATCTGCATCCGGTGATGCCTAAGGTATTTTTTTCTGTAGCATCACATCTCAATTTCTTCGATTCTCTTCTATATAGGTTTACTCAAAGTCCATTGTTCACTTTGTTCACTACCATACGTGCTTCAGACGTACATTCTGATAAATTGCTTCCTCAAATGAAGCCCAGTATTTGATGAAAGTAGATTTCTCTTGGCCAGGAATGCCTTTCTGCCAGTGGTCTACATTTTGTGTCCTCCTTGCACCGTCCGCGACGGGTTATTCTGCTGTCTAGGTGGCACAATTCCTTATCTTAGTCTTCTTCGTAATCGCTATATCTCATATTAAATTCCTCGCTGTTCTCATTTGTGTTACACCCCATTACCATCGTCTTTCGTCCACTTACTCTCAGTCCATACCCTGTACTCATTCGAATGTTCATTCCATTCAACAGGCCCTGTAATTCTGTATAGAGACAGACTGGTCGAAGCTTCTTAGCATTTTGAAGGTTATCAATGTGTTTTATAACAACAGCTGGTAGGGCGTTTTGTCTGAACGACACCCGTCTTTTACGTAAATTAGTCACCTGTTACCCAGGTCATTGGATGTTCGTGTGCCTCTACGCTGCAGTTCACTTGGCGATTTCGACTATTTTAAGTGTATTTTTTTCCACAGTTATTTAGATGGTTTTTTACCACCGTTCTGTCTAACCAACCTACCAACCGGCAATATGTGATGCTTCGATAGCCTTTCAAAGTGTGAGAAATGATTAACCAGGCGAAGTACGTTCTTTGTAATAAATATAACTTTGCAACAAATACTGTCTCTTTATATAAATGTGGAAAAATGTTGTTGTACAAATCAGCCCATCATGGAATGGAGTAAGCTTTTCATTGTAATTTTCTTCACATTCACTGAGAATAGCAATCTCATCAACGAATCTTATCATTGCTATCATTCCACCTTCAATGTGAATCCCATTCTGGACCCTTTCTTTTGTTTCTGTCATTGACTGTTCGACGTGTAGACCAGACAGTACGAGCGAAAAATGACATCCCTGTCTTGTACTGTTCTTAATCAGAGCACTTCGCTCTTCATAACCATTCTTATTGTATCAACTTCGTTTTTGTACATATAGTAAATTACCCGTCTCTCCCTATAACTGACATATTTCCTTCTCACAATTTCGAACACATTGCACCATTTTATATTTCCGAACGCGTTTTCCAGGTCAGATATCCCAAGAACGTGTCTTGATCTTCCTTCCGCCTTGATTCCGTTATCAACGCAACGTCAGATCCGTCTGTGATGCCTTCACCTATCCTAAAAGTCAAACCAATCATCCAACACAGTGTCAATTGCATTTTCCATTCTTCTGTGTGTTATTTTTGTCAGAGACCTGTATGCATGAGCTGTTAATCTGACTGTGCGATAATTATCGCATTTATCGGCTCTTGCTGTCTTCCGAATTGTGTGAATGATTGTTTTCCGAAAGTGTGATGCCGGACACCAAGCTCAAAAATATACAAGCCGAGGTGAATAGCTGTGTTGTTGATACTTCCCCAACTATTTTTCGAATTCCTATGTAATGTTATCAATTCTATTGGTTATTGGATCTTAAATCCTCCAAAGGTCTTTTAAACTCTACTTCTAATACAGGAACCCATATTGCTTCCCTGTTGACTCCTATTTCTTCTTCCACCCTATTGCTTCGCTGTTGACTCCTATTTCTTCTTCCACCATGTCATTATACAACGTTCTCCTACTTGTGAAGGCATTCAATATCAACTTTCCACCTATCCTCTCTCTCCTCTGCTTTCAACAGTTGAATTCACTTAGCGCTTTTGATATTATCGCCCCCGCTTTTAATTTCAACGAAAGTTGTTTTTCATGCAGTCATTTCCCATTTGCTTTCGTGGACTTCCTATTTACTCCGTTCCTAAGTGACTTGTATTTCTGTATTCCTGAACCAACGGACACCATATTCGCATCAGTCCTCCTGACGCGAGCAGATATAATGCGGGTCAGTAAACCACATTCTAGACAAGCCAAGATGCTGCTGGTGTTGTTATTGGACTCATGTCGGTAAACGTTCCAGGTTCTTGCGGTATGTATAGTACATTCAAAAATAAATAAATAAATAAAAAAAATAAAAAAAATATTCAAGTGCGGTATCTCTATGAGAAACCCAGTGCATAATATATCGTTATACTGTTATGTTAACCGTGGACCTAAAAACGACGGAGAGGCTCCGTCCCCACCACAGCCGCAGCCGCAGTGGTCTGCAACTCCACGACGACTACCGCAGTCCACTTCATCCCTCTTCTGCCGCACCACACCGAATCCAGGGTTATTGTGCGGTTCGGCCTTCGGGCCTTCGGCCCCCCCCCCCCCCCCCCCCCCCAGGGAACGTCTCACTCCAGACGAGTGTAACCCCTGTGTTTGCGTGGTAGAGTAATGGTGGTGTACGCGTACGTGAATAACTTGTTTGCGCAGCAATCGCCGACATAGTGTAGCTGACGCGGAATAAGCAGAACCAGCCCGCATTTGCCGAGGTAGATGGAAAACCGCCTAAAAACCATCCACAGACTGGCCGGTTGACCGGACCTCGACACTAATCCGCCGGGCGGACTCGTGCCGAGGACCAGGCGCTCCTTCCCACCCGGAAAGCCGTGCGTTAGACCGCACAGCCAACCGGGCGGGCTCGTTATACTATTAATGTGATGGTGTTCCTCGTAACTGCTGAATATTTTCACGGCGAAGCACTTCACGCCACTTTTAATAATACTGCATTTCGACTTCATTGTCAATATAGATTGGATTCTTTCGTAGTTTTCTCTGAATTCGCATTCACTTAAGTTACTTCAGCAGAAAATCGATGATAATCGAAGTCAGTCAGTGGCGAACAGATGAGCGTCTTGCAGTGGAAGTTGTCAAATCTTAGTCACCTTTGACAGTATGAAAGTTAAAATAAATTTTCGTCCGTCTGTTGGGATGGCCATAGCGAGTCACCATACTGATGGTCATACTCGAATTTCTGTGACACTTGGTCATTTGTCTACCGGTCTGTATACGCACCTCGTTGGAAAATTTCAGAGAGAAAGTCTAGGAGGCATGGGGACAGTGAAGTAAAGACAGAAGAGACGCACTTTTGATGGCTCTCGTCTGAAACTTACATTCAGAGGTGAGAGACTGGGAAGCAAATCTTCACTAGCCACCATACCGCTCGCCGACGTAGCATTTTTTGCACCTGCTGGCTTATATGTCAGGGCGGATGCCGCTACATATGTACAGTGTCTGCTAATGGGGAAGTCTAAGTTTCTCACCGTGATCTTTGTCATTTTGAGTCGAGTGAGCGGCGTCGTCAGTCCGATATCAATTAGTGCACCTCATTCCACTCACTGATACCCGTTTAGATAACATCGGTCTAGTATCGTGGTCGTTTCCTCCGATTACTGTTTCACAGTTACCCTAAATTAACTTGTTACTACATTTTGTTACTGCTGAATTGCTGTAATTCCATATAATGAATTTTTTTCTTCTTGACGTTTCCAAGCGAGCTTGATGATGCACTGGCAAGTCTGTAAACACTGTTCTGGGAAACGGCGGCTCCTAGCTGCGTCTGCTTGTCTGGGTTCAGTTCTGCTGTGGTTTCCCGTGAACTCCTTGAAGCGAATTTCTGGATGAATGTTTTATAACGTTAAATATCCTTCACCGTCCTTCTAAACTCCGAGCTTGAGCTCCAGTGACCTCTTCATCGGTGCGGAGATTCCACTAGCTTCAGACTGTGTGTGCCTTTCTCCGCTTGCAGCTATCTTAGGTGCTTGTGTAAATATCTGGTCGGTGTACATTCGCTCGTGGAAAACTCGTGCTTTAGCGCAACAGTGTCTTTGTGTTTTCATCGTTCTGTATTCAAGTCAGGAACGAGATGTATGTTCTTTGCTCGTCTTATCGTTCTTTTCAGATGTATGTACCACAGAAGTCCAGTCTCCTTCGTTTAAGCTGATAAATGTTCGTAACCATCAGGTATTGGGTCATTTTTATGCCAGTTAGTCTTCAAAATGTGTTTGATTCATAAGTTACCTGTTTGACACGCTGAAGCGCAGAGCAAAAGCTTAGCTACCTGGAGGAAGTCTAAATAGTAACTAAATAAATAAATTTATTAAATGAGGGCGATAAAGAAAAAAATATTTATCTTTCACCTGAAGTTCAGATTTTTCTTTTGGAAGCCAATTGTCCTCCCCGTTTTCATCTTACAGTAGATGGCTTTCAACAGTGGTTCAGTGTTGCAATCTCCTTGCAGCGACAACATGGTATTTGGGGGATAATGGAAAAGTTTTTAAGGAATACGTTGTGAAACTACTAAATTAAATTTCTGTATATCCGTCCTTGATACTGATGGTATGCGTGACTTCGGACGTTCATTTAAGTAATAAAATGAAACACCCGCATGCGTCGTTTTGATATTATTTTATTACAGTGCAGTAAGTTCCGATTACTCAATACACCATCTTCATGTCTGTCTGCAGGGACAGTAATGATAACATTATTAACTTACCAACCATAGAACTACAAAGACAGATTACAAAGAGAATAAGAATCAAGGTCAATACGATAGATCAGAACTTACAGTAATCATTTGATGAAACCTGATAGATATATGCACTGTCACATACCCAAAACAGTATTTAGCACACCATAGCGAATTTCCACTCTATGCGTTGTACCATTGTGCTATTTATTTGTAATATAATTAATTAAATATTACATGATTATAAATTGATCATTTAGGTGAGTGACTAAACTGCAAATTCCTGAAGTTAGTTACGAATCTACAAAAATATCTGAAGAAATTGATAAATGTATGAAAGAAATACAACAACGTCAGAAATAAGTAACCAAAGAATTATGTATCTATGTTAAAGTAGGCCTTGCAAAAGGACAGTATCAACAAGACTTGTTGTCAATATAGGGTGATTCAAAAGTCAACTGAATTTAATTGAAACTGCTAACTAATATTTGTTATTTTTTGGAGATACTGCTGAAGAATGCTCACCATTGCAGTAAAAATATGCGTTGGTTTTGGCTCGACCGGGAGAAGTGACCTACCAAGAGGTGCAATAGGATTTCCTGGGGAAGTTTATAAAGCGTAAAGCAAATGTGTGGGATGGGAGTGACCAAAAAATTTATACAGACCTGTCATGTTTGGAGAAAACACAATTACAGAAACAATTTACCAAGACGTGCTTGAACAGTATCTGGAATTACGATTTGAACAGTGTAGGATATAAGACTGTTTTTTCCCATGAATATTGCACATCTCCGCACGTAGCAATCATCGTTCCGGATCACTTGGAGGAAAAGTTTTCTGGTAGATGGATTGGCTGCGTCTCACCTACAGTGTGGGCTGCCCGCCCTCGTGCCCTGACGATATTGGAAGTTCTATGTTAGTGGTTTTATCAACCCAAAGATTGTCCTCGTAAGGATTAATAGCTTAGACCAGTTGATTTAGCGAATAATCGATGCAGCAAGAGCAATAAAATAGGACAAGTTGGCGACCTTGGTTTGTGCCACAAAAGGCAGATGGCAGCTGTTGTAAATTTCCAGTGTTGCCACATTGAAATGTGTTGATGTGTCTCTAGGGTGTGGTGTGTAATGAAACTGTAACTTCTATTTTGTGAATAAACATGTATCCCCCAAACTGTCAAGGGACTTTTGAATAACTCTGTGCATTTGCATGTATCAACGAAGTTATAAACTACAGACGTGACAGACAGACATATTTACACTGTGACTTGATAGCTTTACCTACATTGAAAACTAGCTATTGTTGATCTGGCCTTTTGCATGACCTATTTGCAGGCATATAAGTAAGATTTGGTTTGCTTATTTCTGCCGCGCGGGATTAGCCGAGCGGCCTAGGGCGCTGCAGTCCTGGACTGTGCGGCTGGTCCCGGCGGAGGTTCGAGTCCTCCCTCGGGCATGGATGTGTGTGTTTGTCCTTAGGATAATTTAGGTTATGTAGTGTGTAAGCTTAGGGACTGATGACCTAGTCCCATAAGGTTTCACACACATTTGAACATTTGAAATGATTTCTGATGCCGCTGTTTCTCTCGGAAATCTTTCACCTTCTACAGTTGTTTTTGTAGATTGATAGCTTACTACAGGGTTTTGCACTTCAGTATATCATCTAACTGACCAGTTTTTAACCACAGAATATTTAATTAACGATTTTTTTAATAAAAAATACATTTGTACAACGAAGAGTGTGGAAATTCGTTCTAGTGTACTATATATAACTCTAGTTTAAACACAGATAATTGATTTACCTCTGAGTTTTTATCAAATAATTACTCTAATTCCACTTGTGTAGTACTATCCTTGATTCTTTCTATTTCCATGGTTGGTAAGTTGGTGACGATATAATTATTGTTTATGCATACAGACTTGAACATGTTGTACTGGGTCACCAAAACTGGTTGTAATATAATAAAATAACATCAAAACGACGGCTGCAGCTGTTTAATTTTATTACGTAATAATTTAAGTGTAACTAAACTGGTCGAAATGTAGCCACACAGGTGTTAATTATGGTTTGGCTCATTCATTTCTCTCTCTCTCTCTCTCTCTCTCTCCCTCTCTCTCTCTCTGTGTGTGTGTGTGTGTGTGTGTGTGTGTGTGTGCGTGTGTAATAAGCATTAAACTACGACTGGAACTCATATCCTGCAGACGTAGAACATATGGCGGCTCTAACATTATAGAACTTGCGTAGTATTTACTGCCTCCATATTTACCTTTCATCTGGAAAACAGACGTGCAAGTGGACGACTAATGTTGCAACCACAGAAGAAGAAACTGAAATGATTCTGATTTATGGAGAATCTTGAGAAACGTTGAGGTTGCTGTTTCTTTGTAAGCCGAGCGTTTTCCAGAGAAAGCTCGCTATAGTCTGTTCTTTTACAAGGTAATGAACGTTTTTATGTCTGATTGCAGCGTACAAATTGGCCAAATGAAACGAAAGAAACGTGTTACAGGAGAAGCTAATGAAATATCTGTCCTACCAGCAATGCACCACAACCCACAGATAAGCGCCCAGCAATTACACCGCGATTCTGTTATGTCCATAGGTAGGATCCTCACAATACTGCATCGCCATGAGTATCATCCATACCACGTGTCACGCATCAAGAACTTCATGGCGTCGATTTCCTTAACCAGGTAGTGTTTTGTAAACGGCACGTCAACAAATGGAAACGACCCCCATGATCTCAGCCGAGGAACTATTTCCCAATTAGTCCACATTCATAAACCATGATAGCGTTAACCGGAATAACATACATTAATGGGATGTAGGTAATCCCCAACGGTTACGGGAAGTTGACAATCTGACGTCCAATGTCGATTAACGTATGGTGAGGCATCATTGGGAACAATACTCTTCCTCCGTGTTTTATCGACTGCACGTAGAATGGACGAAATATAGCACGTTGTTGGAACAGGAACTATCGGTACTACTGCATAATACTGCCCTCGACGCTCGACAACGTATGTGGTTTCAGCATGATGGTTGTCCAGCGCGATACTGACTTATAGCACGGGAGGCATTAGAGCGTGTATACTCAGGTCGTTGGATCGCCAAAGGTGGCCCTGTTAACTGACCCTCTATATCGCCGGATTTTACGTTCCGTATTTTTTCTGTGGGGTCATTTAAAAGATAAGGTGTACTAGCAAGCACCAACAGGCAGTCAAGAAGTGGTGGACCGCACCAGAAACACCTATGCTGATATTCCTGCAGATATGCTTCTGTCCTGTGTAAGGTGATTTGAAAATCGGATCACTATGTGTACTGAAGTTGGCGGTACTACGTCTGAGCACTTACCGAATTGAAAAAGTAGATTAGCGTTCGCCTCGATCCACGGTCACAGTTGAGCGTCGAATAGTCCCCTGTTCGACAGATCGGGAGAATACAACGTTGCTAATGGGGGTCTACAATTCTAACTATGAAATAGTGATCTGTCCAATCCTCTTAGCACGGAGGAGGGATGTCGTGTGCCACTGGAAATTCAAGGGCTGTTGAGTAGCAAGTCGTAAATTACAGTTGTTTACACATTTCTGTTCCTCCGATTGCAATGCAATCTGTGCCGAATCGAAGAAAGAGCTTCAGACGAAACGTATGTACATTTTGTCATAGAATCATAAGGTGCTATAAGAAACGGGAATTCCCACTGAAGATTTAAAAGCTACTCCCCCACCACCCTTGCACGGGGTGAGGTTGCGGGCCGAGTGTGAAGCCCACCTCCGAGACAAACCAATTGTGATGATAACTGTTCTGATCCGATGTGTTGTTGAGATATTCCAATGCCTTCAATTAAAATTAACACCTTGTACAAAAGACTACGATCAGCAGTCTAGAGAAATTAATTCTTAATTATCTTACTCCTATTAACTATCCATACAAGTAGCATGATTTCCTTGCAAGCCTTCTGAAGGTGATCTCACCATTATTAGAAAATCTACATCGCTTATTATTTTACACTACTGTTCATTTCACTCATTCCTCCTCAAGCAGAATCAAAACATTCTTTCTCACCTAAGCATCGACAGTCAGCATATCTCTTCTGATTTTTCCTACATTCCCCAAGAAATGTCGATGCAGTCTATGATACATGCAGCTATAGTGCATACGACATTTTACGAATCCACACACTCAACTCTGCAGCTTTCGTAGATTAATGTTCAAGTTTCAAGCTATATATGTTTGAGTTTTCCCGTAGGTAAAGCGTTTCAGAACCTTCTCAAATTCCATAAACTTATTCAGTGCTTGTTATAACTTTTTTAGGTACATACCTTTTATTTTTCACGCACTGTTATTACTATTTCTTTCCTCTCGTTTGGGCTAAGGAAACTTGAGACATTGCTTTGTCCATGTTATCCAATGTGTTTCTTTGGTACAATATGTTCATGCCTGGTTCGTGTGCGTTAACAGATCGACTTTGCGTACTTGTATTGGCGGAACTGTGGACACGATACGGGTTTCTGCTTTAAAGGTTAAAGGTCAGACGAGGCATATTACCAGCGACAGCTGCCCTTCGTCCACCGAAGCAAGGCTAGAAAGAGTGCAGCACTCTGATTCCGGCAGACCTTCTGCGCAACAAGAAAATCTCTTCTGTTAGAAAAGCTCTGTGATTTAAGTACGACGCTTGCATTAGTATTACCGAATGCCAAGTGGCAAAGTGTTTACTGAAATTGTACAGGACTGAATGAGACCTGTAATACTGAATTAAATACGCAGAAAGATAAGCACTTGATGAATTGTATAATGAAGTTGTATTATCGGCAACGATCCTTCTTAATGTGAGGCGGAAATCGTACACATACAAATAATTGGACCTACCTTACTACAGTCCCGTGTGAATTTCGCCCAAGGCATGTTCATCATGGCTGTCGTAAATTGTACCTGTTGTTTTCCGTATCAGCGGATGCTGTTTCAACAAAATGGTACATCGTAAGGCCCCGGTCTTCACCTACATGGGAACATGAGATACGTATTATCTGACCTGTGAGTACGAGTCACAGTGCCAGCTAGCACTATCTCCGACTCTTGCACTTATGGATATATTTATTATATGTTTGCATGATGTCATAGGTGCGTGTAACCGCATTAGAAACCGTAGACGATTTGGTTATTAGGTTCGTAGGCCCCTTTGTAGTTGTATAGTGGAATACTGACGAAATTGAGGTTGTGCAGGAGAATTTTAAGGGCCGTTCTAAGATTGCTTTCAGACTGCCAGTTGTCATTTTGAACAGTTACTGCGAACTGAACTTGTTGCTGTAAGCTGTAAGTTATTTACGCCAATAATAAACCAAATATCTATGTAAGTCTTACAGTTCCTTACTTCGGAGTATCCTGTTCAGGATCATTTACCTTCTGAAACCTGTGAACTTTCAACATAACGTCAGACAAAACTTTCAAAAACAATAGTACTGTGTAAATGATGGATTCTCCAAATGTCTGTAGCGGCTACAACAGCAGCCAGTGTTCATTAGCTTTGGCCTCACATGAACATGAACGGTGTATGTGTATACGGCAGTATACACTATGAAACCAAACGTTTATCAAATTAGGTGAATTGTGCTGCCACCTACTGCCAGGTCCATATCAGCGACCTCAGTGGTCATTAGACATCGTGAGGAAACAGAATGGGACGCTCCGCGGAACTCACGGACTTCCAACGTGGTCAGGTGATTGGGTGTCACTTGTGTCATACGTCTGTACTCGATTTCCACACTCGTATACATCCCTAGGTCCACTGTTTCCGATGTGATAGTGGAGTGGAAACGTAAAGGGACACGCACATTACAAAAGCGACAGAGACCGACGACATTTGAGGAGCGTCATAATGTGTAATATGGAGACGCCTATCGAGACCATCGCACAGGAATTCCAAACTGCATCAGGATCCACTGCAAGTACTATGGCAGTTAGGCAGGAGGTGAGAAAACTTGGATTTCATGGTCGAGCGGTTGCTCATAAGCTACTTGTTACGCCGGTAAATGCCAATTGACGCCTCGCGTGGTGTAAGGAGCGCCAACAGTGGACGATTGAACAGTGTAAAAACGTTGTGTGGAGTGACAAATCACGGTACACAATGTCGCGATCCGATAGCAGGGTGTAGGTATGGCGAATGCCCGGTGAACGTCATCTGTCAGCGTGTGTAGTGCCAACAGTAAAATTCAGAGGCGGTGGTGTTATGATGTGGTCGTGGTTTCCATGGAGGGGGCATGCATCTCTTGTTGTCTGGCGTGACACTATCACAGCACAGGTCTATATTGATGTTTTAATCAACTTCTTGCTTCCCACTGTTGAAGAGCAATTTAGGGGTGGCGATTGCATCTTTCAGCACGATCGAGCACCTTCTCATAATGCACGGCCTGTTACAGAGTGGTTACACGACAATAACATCCCTGTAATGGACTGATCTGCCCAAAGTCCTGACCAGAGTCCTGTAGCACACCTTTGGGATGTTTTGGTAAGCCGACTTCGTACAAGGCCTCACCGACAAACATCGATACTTCTCCTCAGTGCAGCACTCCTTGAATAATGGGCTGCCATTCCCCAAGAAACCTTCCAGCACCCGATTGAACGTATGCCTGCTAGAGTGCAAGCTGTCATCAGGGCTAACAGTGGGCCAACACCATATTGAATTCCAGCATTACCCTTGTAGGGCGCCACGAACTTTTAAGTCATTTTCACTCAGGTGTCCGAATACTTTTGAACACATAGTTTATCTACATCCACGTGTGTTATATATATAGACTACTGACCTTATGAAAATAAATTAAACTCTGATACAGACAAGCTATGTGCTTTGCTATTCAGTGAGAATAATTAGGAAAATAGATGATATTTCTCAATCTCGAGGAATAAAATTTTAATTTTATATGTTACATTTTGATATTTGACACCAAATTTTAAATTTCTGTGAATGATGCCGTTTTCATACGATTAGTAATTGAAACAAAAGGATATTATTTTTACTAAATGGTTCAACATTTGTTAATAAATATGGATTTTAATTAAAATCTAGAATGTATGTTACTAATATCGACGTTCGAACAGGTGACTTTACGATTACATGACTTCTTTTTACCCACTCAGTTAAGTGCAACTACGTTCATTTCTTGCATACATCATGCACGATACTTGATAGAAAATTGTCTAATGTTCAAATGCAAATTATTTCAAGTGTCTTTCTTTTTTTAATATTTTGTTTACGTGAAACAGTGGAGTACTTCACTATTTCTGTGAGCCGTAAAGTTTTGTTTCTTAAACTGTCTGTACATTTCGTCAGTAATTTAACCACAACCATGCCATTAGCTGTTCCAGTGTATTAAGAACAAACTCCATACCCACCAAACAATGTCTGAATCAAAATTACTATGAATACTTGTTTGACCAAAATCTCTGAATCTTTTTGGATCATCCACATTTCAAACTGATGGGCACTACTCAAGTTGCTTCTTTGTTCCAAACAAGCTCATCTTTTAACACATTTCATGTGTTACGACATTTTAGCAGTTCCCATCATCAGATCGAAACTTACAGCCCTTAAACATGTGTAGGTAAAAATCCTGTGTCAAGTTCGCAAATTTCGTTACTGATTACCAGGTTCGGCTCATCACCGAGCCATCTTCAGATCTATAAATACAGAAAATAGCGTACAAAAACTGAACAATAAAAATACATTCATTAATTGAATTTCCAGCAGTCTAAAATGTCATTCAGTGTGTAACACTCACTACAAACCGTCGTGCTTTTTTGAGAGCAAAGTCGTCCTTGTCAAATAAAAAAACCAATATGTAAAAAGGAAAAACAAAAACGTTTCATCCGGCACCTAGGCCTCAGTTTACGGTTTATTTGGACCTAATATCAATATCACGAATTTATGTTTTTCGGTTGGTAATACTGTTATATTTTTTTGTACTTAAAATAACATTCTGTCTCCAGCCGTAATGCCCAGACATTCAGTACTTTCCGTTTGTTTATAATTTTTAGTATTGAACGAAAAGTTAATACTCAGTGTTTATTTACTACAAATGTTCTGATACAAATACAATTTCTTACACTTCTGTCTGTTCATAATGCACGACCTATGGTGCAGTGGTTGCACGACAATAACATCCCTGTATTTGATTGGCCTGTACAGTGTCCTGGCCTGAATACTACACAACACCTTTGGGATGTTTTGGAAGGCCGACTTCGTGCCAGGCCTCACCGGCCGACATCGATAACTCTCTTCAGTGTAGCGCTCCGTGATGAGTGGGCTGCCATTCCGCAAGAAACCTTCCAGCACCTGACTGAACGTATGCCTGAGTGAGTGGAAGCTGTCATCAAGGCTAATGGTGGGCCAACACCATAGTGAATTCCATCATTACAGATGGAGGGCACCAAGAAGTTGTAAGTCAATTTCAGTTAGGTGTCCGGATACTTTTGATCACATAGTGTGAGATACATATCGTACTACGACGAAGGATGCACGTTACTTATATAAACTTATATATCACTCATATATCCAACACTGACTATAGTTCGTATGAACGTTAAATGCCCGTAATATTGAGATTTCATGCAGGCGAATCAAAACTTCGTTATACAACTAGTTATAGCTGACATTCTCAAAAGACAGTATGTTAGTCTTTGCCTTTGCTTGCTACAACGTAGTCGATACCGTAGAGAAGGGACACACTATCTCCGTGTTGGTACAAGTACTTATTTTTCCACGTAGCAAGCACGTCAAGCTGGAAACTCCGCCTCCTAACTGAATTGCCGTAAGTTACAACCTTTTGTTCGAAACGTGACCATAAACTATAATGCACTACAGCAGCAGATAATAAGACTGCAGCACACACATCATATCAGTAATACAAAGTATCATCGGGTGATCTAGAATAGAAATAATTGGTCCACACGTGTACGTTTCTGGCACTTAGCCGTGTACATGTTAGCATAGCTCCCAGCGAAAACTCGATACGTGGAGGCCAACTTTGTGATAGGTGGCTCTTTTTAGATAAAGTATACTCTTGTAAGTCAACCTTGAAGAGTTTTCGGAAAAGATGCAAAGTCAATATTCGAATCATTATGATCTGAAGTCAGCTAATCAGTAGAATGGTCCTCGCAGCCAGCTGACTAAGATAAGGGTCATCCGTATACGCATTTGTGCAGTTTGAAACTAAACTTATGCTGGCGCAAGCTCTTATCTACGATTCAGAAATGAGCGAAGGTGCGTACTGTCGTCGGCTGCTTCCCGTCTTTGTAAATGGTTTAGCACAGTCCGGAGATTCCACGGTTGAGTACAAGATGGGAGCGTGCCACCTGCTATAACGTCCTTCAGTGGAAGTATTGATACTGCAATCTGGGTCGATCAAATCGACCTGTATTTGAATAGTGCAGCCTTCTGACCGGCCATCGACCAATGTACAGCTAGATCACACTGGCCCTTCACAGGGAAATGTCTTCACTGGATCTGCTGGCAACATTCATGGTTCGGGGCTTCGAACAGGATCCACTTGGTGGACACTGTCACCTGTCTCACCACTTTCCGATGGTCCTGAGTTCCACTAGGTCCTCCTGCACCTTTCTGTTAGCCACCAGAGGCCGCAGGTGTGGCACACTAGCGGCTGGTTCAAATTGCTTCAAATGGCTCTGAGCACTATGGGACTTAACCGCTGAGGTCATCAGTCCCCTAGAACGTAGAACTACTTAAACCTAACTAACCTAAGGACATCACACACATCCATGCCTTAGGCAGGATTCGCACCTTCGACCGTAGTGGTTTCGCGGTTCCAGACTGTAGCGCCTAGAACCGTTCGGCCACCTCGGCCAGCCTAGCGGCTGATCTCGATAATATGGCTAATTGTACTATGCCAGCATGCGTATTAGTAATATACGGGACATGCACTTCAAAGAACATGGTATCAAATCACAGTCCACATTAAAGTTTCTGTGATTTCTTATTTTATCAGATGGCTTATCGTAATCGTTTCAATAAACAGCCAACGGCACATTTTCAGCCACATCCTTAGCTGTACGACTGATCGGTTGATTTGAGGAAAGGGAGCTAACAGCGAGGTCATTGGCCCCATCAAATTAGGAATTGATTGGGAAGGAAGTCGGGCGTGCCTTTTCGAAGCAACCAACCCGACGTTTTCCTGAAGTGATTTAGAAACATCACCGAAAACCTACATTAGGATGGCCGGAAGCGGGTTTCGCCCGTCGTCCTTTCGAATGCAAGTCCAGTGTACGAACCATTGCGCCACCTCGCTCGGTATCGGTACGAAACTTGATACGTAACAATCTTACCGTCGGCAACTATGAGAACTATCTTTACTTTATCCGACTGCTTAACCAGTCTTGCTACAGATTGTCTCATGCAATCATTTACGTTCGCAGTCTTCGGTTAACTAGACAGTAGAAAAATGGTTCAAATGGCTCTAAGCACTATGGGACTTAACGTCTGAGGTCATCAGTCCCCTAGAACTTAGAACTACTTAACCCTAACTAACCTAAGGACATCACACACATCCATGCCCGAGGCAGGATTTGAACCTGCGACCGTAGCGGTCGCGCGGCCCCAGACTGTAGCGCCTAGAACCGCTCGGCCACTCCGGCCGGCAGACAGCAGAATTTAAAATTTATTAAAAGTGATTGGTTGAGAATGTTCTCTGCAACTGTCTTTCATGGTGCAAGATGCACAGGATATTGTTTCCAATTTGCACATAGTAATATCATACTTATAAAATTAAACTTATGGACATCTAACGTTTATTGTCGTGAAACAAGAAAGAAAGAAGTCAGTAAGGAACAGAAATAAGTGAAGAAAATCAGCACGTAATTCACTAAGGAAAGAAAGATAGAGTTATAGGTTATCAAACATTGGCGACCAGAAAAGAAAATTTAGACTGAGCACAAGAATAGTTGCAGCTAATCTATTTGACTTTAGTAATGGAACAATGCTGACATCCGGGTACCTAATTAACTGAGAGAGTTTAATTTGTATTTGTAGCAAGGTTAAGAAATATTAGGTAAATAAATCTCTGAGGACGCAGCTGAAAACATGGTGTTACGTTTCATGACTATCAGCTGTCATTCTTACGATGTGGCTAGTCATTCTACGGGTATACTTCATTCTGATCTAGCCAGAGGTTTCATGTGTTTTCAGACTGAAGCAATAGGGCAAGCTATCCTACACCCTCTACTTATAAATTCTTGAGACTAAACTTCCGGATGTCACATTGTTAGTACTTTGTAAGACCAGTAGCCTACCGTTTGAAATGTTAATGTAACCGTCTGTTTTAAAATATTCGAGGATGGAATTTTCTTTACTACGGTACTCTTTTGTAGTAAATGTGTTGTAGGAACCAGGTGGGATAAGATCATATAACCAAGTAAACACGAGTTGCTACTGTTGCCTAGGCTAGTATCCGATGGCTAGGATTAAACAGGTTACTAAGCAGTGTTTCCTAAATATTTTTGATCAACAGTCACCTATTATTACAGTGTTAGCTGTTACTGACAGTAACATGTTAAATAAGTTTAATGATTTGCTAACAATTCCTCTGAGATTGCAATGTGAAGTGGGAATGAAACTGTGGCAACGGTTATGCCGGCGGCACACGACGAGGCAGGTACCGCTGACGTAGACGCGCACGAGAAATCCTACGTCACTAGACAGCGCCCCGTCGGCACACGGTGTGAGCCAGTTAACGTGATTTCGCGTTCTCAGCGTTCTCTAGCAGGATGTTGTTGACTTCATTTGGCGCACGAATCATTAGCTGTCTGCTTGGTGCGCGAAGCACATGAAGTTAAAAATGAATATGAATGCGACTAAATTAACTGTGCTGACCTTGATGGCTGTTGTGGAAAATGAGGGGATAAAACCCCACAGAAGTTTAAGGACACGTCAAAGGTATCAGCAGTACAGGAACAATTCATACGTTGTACAATGAGCTGAGGTACGTGCTAGCAGTAGTTGTTCAATAACACAAATTTGCCTGACATTCTAGATTGTTTGTTGGATACAAATAAAATGCAATGCCAGCATTCAGTTTTCGGATGAACTACTACATTTTTCTTGAAATTTTATAGGCTTATTGCCATAATGTAACTTACTATTTTACTTAGATTTCAAGACACACAACGTTTTCGGAACTTCGTCAGAATGGATGAGGACGTATTTTCGAAGTTACTGAGTATAATTCACATTGACATTTGTCGCCGAGCTACAAAAATCAGAGAATCAAACCAAGAGCACTATCCTCTACATAAATGTTCGTTGGCAGCAAAAATATATTGCGTCTAATGTAAGATTTCTGGCCACTGGAGAAACGTTTCAGTCTCTGGATTATGCAACGAGACCTGCGCCTAATACATTGTCAAAACCCATCCCAGAAACATTGCAGGCAGTGCCTAATATTTTGGAAAAGTAGTGCATAAAGGTAATGTATCTCACACATATGTACTCACTAGTTGGCTATGGTAAACTTATTAGCCAGTTTTGGGTGCAGCAGGAAGAGTATTGTATTAGTATATAGTGCTGTCAGATTTTGGTGGTAATCATGTCGATGTATTAACTTATTCTGATCATTTCTCAATGTAACAGTATTAGTCACCATAATACATGAAAGATAGGTCAAACTTACAACACACAGAATATGTAATTATATTTGTATGAGGATGGGACAGCTGGTCATCTGTGGCATAGCTGAAAGAATAATCCCTGCATTGCTCGAAATGATTTAAGAAAGTCGAAATCTGGATGATTGGACAGAGTAAACTCCACCCTCCCACGTATTAGGTAAGTGTCTTAGTAACTGCAGTGCATTATTAGGTTGGTTATTATTGTCTAATATGTCTCAATAATACACACTATGTACCAGGTAACTTATGATAAGAAAAGGAGTGTACCACTTCATGCTCCATTGACATCAGGTAATAACTCATACTTCTGTGCTCGATGCACCCTCTCCAGGTTTGTTCACAGAAGTGTCTCCACATGTGTTAACTTTCAGCTACGCCCCCCGCACCTCTTTATGTCCGCCTGAAAAACTGAGAGGCATTCAACCATGTTGAATGAGATGTTGAGCTTTGCAGTATGACATTAATGTCATATACTTTTAGACCTAGGTATATGATTCTTCCATGAGAGTAGCATATTGTGATCAAGTAATGTAACAGGGAATAGTAGTTGCCCCCTTTCGTAATTAATTACTACTGTAATTCTTAACTGTGTAGTTAGCATTACTCACGAAGCACGGTACGTCTCAGCGGCCTCCATAAATATGTAGTTTGTGCATCTTCCTTATCTCCTTGTGGAATATGTCTTACAATTTCATTCCTTGATAGAAAATTCTGTTTCGAGAAATTTGATTTTCCCTGCATCTCCACCATAACAGAGAAATATTTATTTACAAAATTTGCCAATTATTGATGATTTTCTCTTACTTTACTCCCATATAAGATTTGTATCTTATGCTAATGTATGCCTTTGCCAGGTTATATCTTGTACCACATCCCACACAGACTTAATGTTCTACATTGTATATTGCTTTGTCACTCAATTATTTTCTTTGTATAGCAAGCAGTACCAATATCTCCATGGTATCTCTGGTACCTGTGATAGTAAACTAGTAAATGTCGAATAATGGAGTTGTTCTATAAAGAAGTTAAAAATTATACAGCTTTGGAACATCACCCAACACCTACGATTACCCATTTGTTTGCCATAGCTGCTTCTCTAGAAGTGACCAATTTTTTTGGAAATATCTCCTCAGAAATTAGTTTGATCAAGGTGCACCGGCACTGTTTTCGATATGCACTATATCCCAAGATTTTTTGTCAACGCCCCACTTAAACTATATATTTAAAGTTACGAGCAGATCATTTTTTAGGCCGCCAGTTTTGGCAGTCTTACCAAACCTGTCTTTCATTAGATGACACAAATAACCAGAGATCGCAAAATCTTTTAATAAACTGTTCACAGTTCTGTTTGTGCAAGATTAATACTAAACTCTTGCAGTGTTTATATTTTTTCCATGTCAAACGTGTTCAGAATATTTAGGAAGTATTTATTGATTTGAGAATGTTTTGAAGTAGTTACCAATCTTACCATCAGCACTTATGCTTATATCCATATGCACATACATCTTTTTAGTTTTGGGGGCTCAGACTATTTCCATGAGGTAAGTTCACATATTGAATAAAGTGTCCACATTACCAGTGAATGATCAGCAGATGCGCAGATTAATTAACTTCCAATGGTTAACTAGCTTCGTTAGTTAAGTAGCTCCTAATTCAAAATTCTTATCTGCAATGTACGTGCTCAGATCTTCTCCAGCTATAAAATGGATGTCATGACTGATATAAATACATGTCTACCCCCACCCCGCAAAGCAGTTCTACAGTACCAACTTGAACATTTGCATGCTAACAGCACTACATACTAAATTTCTGTGTCTGTACCACTAAGATGTGCAAGGACTAATTCATCTTATAGAAAGTTTACTTATTTGCCGTGGACTCCATATTTTCGAAAATGATGGTAGCTATAAAGTGAATGAGTGTATTGAAATGGAACATTACGTCGTCTTTTCTTACTGCATGGACCGCTATTCTTAATAGACTGATTCATTATATATGGTGGAACCTACTTCTTGAGAACTTTTTTGTATTACTCGTCTAGATTCTAAGATGGGACTTTATAATGTTTCTACTAATGATGTTAAAATACAATCTAAATATCTTGTTTCAGATTTCAAACACAGCTAATGAATGGAAACAAGCAGTGCATTTATTTAATGTATTGCGGCAGCTCCGTCATTGTATAGGAGAAGTTGACAGAAGAAAGCTTATCTCTTGGACACCGAGACCAGGAGGCGCCTACTTCAGAGATTGAAGGGCACAAGAGCATTATGCTCCTGGCAGTCGGTGACGCACACTGGAGGTTCTTATGAAGAAACATTCGTGTCAATGGTAAGTTTAACCATGGGGAAATTTTTAACCAATGAAAACGGTCAGACGATTGACGGAGCAATAATAGGAATGTGCCACCTACTGAGATAGGGAGTGCTTTGTTTTGCTTTGTTTTGTTTTGTTTTGTTTTGTTTTAGGGCACAAAAACAGAAGGGGTCATGCACGCCCATGTTAAAAATTATAGAACACGAAGACAGACACGAGTTAAAAACGACTACATGTCAATCCCAATCGACATAAGAGAAGACAGCTAAAAACAAGGAAATAGAGAGACGTCTATAAAATACACCATGGAGAAACGGAGGTCCAGAAAGAAAAAATAATTTGCCTTCGCCATACTGATACGATCCATAACAAGTCGCTAAAACGGCCGATAACTCGGACTGCAAAACCAAGGGGGAACGTAAGCTAAACCGTTAAAAAATGGGCACTCTGTCGGAAAATGGCGGAAGTTAAAAGTTCGGCGCAATGTGCACAAAGCGGTGGGGAAGCGCCACTTAAAAAATGGCACTGACTAAGAATATAGTGGCCAATACACAACCCAGTTAAAATGACATCCTCATGGCGGGAGGCCAGAGTGGAGGTCGTCCAAGCCGCTGGGAGAGGTTTAATAACCAGGAACACATTCCCATGAAGGGTGGACCAGTAACGATGCCAAAGCGACATCTCCTGACAGATGGCAACACAGAGATCATCGGGGGAATATAAGAACTAATGTGCTGAGTTACAAGGACTGCAGCCTTAGCAGCAGCATCAGCAGCCTCGTTTCCTGGTACACCAGCTTAACCAGGAACCCAGATAAACGTCACAGTGACTTCATTAAGACCAAGCAAATGACAGTTTTCCCGGGTCTGTTGCACTGAGGGATGTGGGGTGTAGAGCGTACAGAGGCTTTGAAGGGCTCTGATAAAGTCTGAGCAGATAACAATTGAAAAGCCTACGTCGCCGAATGTACTCCGTGGTCTGATATAATGCGAAGAGCTCTGTTGTAAATACTAAGCAATGTGCCGAAAGCCGATACCAAAAACCATCGGCGCCAATGACGAAGGCATGCCCTACACCACCGTCACTCAGACATCCATCACTGTACACGATGATACTATCGCAAAGTTCCATGCGAAGTTTGTGAAACTGAATTCGGTAAAGCGACGTTGGAGTAGTGTCCTTAGGAGCGAAGGAAGGCCAAGGGGTTAACACCTGCTGGGCAAGTAGCAAGTAGCATGTATTTAATTTGCCGTATGAAGAGCCGAAAACGAAATCCAGCAGGTAACAGAGAAGATGGACACTTCACATACAGGCGATCAAAGGAGTCATCGAAATGGAGGCAAAGGATGGGTAGCCTCAAATGGCAGACAAACGGCATGCATACCCTCTGACGAGAAAATCACGACGATAGGAAAGTGATAGTTCGTCAGCTTCCGCATAAAGACTCCCAACCAGGCTGTTGTAAAAGGCGCCAATGCCGAACGGATGCCACGATTGTGGTAAGTATTATGACGGCGTAAGAGGGACGGACGTGCAGATGTATAAACTAAGTACCCATAGTCTAGTTTCGAATGGACAAAGGACCAGTATAAAGGGTGGTTCGTTCTTCCCCATAGGATGTACCATTGAGGACACACAGGACATTGAGGCACCGCATACAGTCAGGTAAGGCACGTGGCAGGGCCAAGAGTGTTTCCCATCGAGCGTGAGACGCAGGAACGCCGTAGTTTCAACGAACGGAAGAGCAACAGCCCCCAGATGTAGAGATGCGCCTCCCGAAATTAACACAAACGTATTATTGTGGAAAAACGAAAGACATAGTAGATGCTCCATGAGTAAGGACGATCGAGACATCACTTAGGGTGCCGCCCAATGAGACAGGTCCGTAAAGAGCTGGAACAGATAGCAAAATTGTCAACAAAAAAGGAGCCGGAGATGCCCGGCGGGAGGCAGGCCGTTATAGGTTTTATGGCGATAACAAGAATCCACAAGGACTTTGAAATCTCTGTCTTTTAAATATTACTCATGGAAACGGAGCAGGCGGACACGGAAGCCCCGTGTGTAGAGAGTATAGAGGATACCAGTCGTCTAGCAGGTGTCCTAGGCTTTCTCTGAACCGAAAAACACAGTTACAGTCAGGGATTCCCGCAGAAAACCATTCCTGACATGGACGGACAAAGTGACGAAATGATCAACTGCAGAACGGCACACACGGAAACCACTCTGCGCAATGGTTAGTAAATTGCGAGACTCTTGCCACCATACCAGCTGCATATCAATCATACGTTTTATCACCTTCCGCACACAACAGGCGAGAGACATGGTGCGGTAGCTAGAAGGAAGGTGTTTGTCCATACCGGGCTTAGGTATGGGTGTCACAGGGGTTTCAAGCTAGCGCCTGGAAAACGTGCCCTGTGTCCAGATGCGGTGTAAGTATAAAGCGGAAAGTACTTGCCCGAAAGAGAAAAGTGCTGCAATGTTTCAATGTGAACATCCCCTGGGGATGGAGGATCAGAATGAAGTGACAGCATGATCTAGCTCCCTCATAGTAAAGGCGTCACTGTAGCACTCACGATTCCAAAAAGACAAGGTAATGGCTTGAGCCGCCTCCACTCGTTTCCGATGGAAGAAGGCAGAGAGTTACGGGGAAGATCTTGAAATTTTCGCAAAACTGTTGCCCAAGGTGTTGGAGATAGCAATAGAGTCAACGATGATATCGTTTGCTATTGGCTGGCTGGAAACCGGGGCATGACTCTTGATCCTAGAGAGCCGTCAAAGGTTGGCCCACGTGACAGAGGAGAGGTGGAACTGTTGTAAGAATTAGTGAACGAAGTCCAGCTAGTTCTTTTGTTATCCTAAGGAACGCGATGAAACTGTGCACGCATCTATTTATAATGAATGTAGTTTGCCATCGTAGGATGGTTAAAAATGGAGAGAGCACGTCTCTGCGCTCGAATTGCGTCGTGGAATACCTCTGTTCACCAAGGGACTGAAACATGGCATGGTAAACAGCAAGCGCGAAGACTAGAACGATCCGCAGCGGTAAGGATAACGCTTGTAAGATATTCCACCAGGTCATCACAAATGGAGAAATCTTGGTCGTAGACAGTCGCAGGGGAGGAGTAAAGCCGCCAGTCGGCCTTAGTGAGATGCCATTTTGGTGAACATACAGGTGAGGTAGGAGTCAGAAACGGATAGCACACGGGAAGTTTCCTTCTAGTAGGTGTCCGAAAGAATGGACCACTTGGGACCATGGGCAAGCTGGGCAGTGAAAAATTACAATCCAAATGGGAACAGGTATGCGAGGAGTAGGAAAGGAACGTGGGTACTCCTGTGTTAAGGCAGAACTGATTAAGTTGATTAAAAAGGTCGCATGTCTCTGACAGGTTCTAGGAGAACCGCAAAGGTGTTGGTGCGCATTAAAGCCACCAGGCAACAGAAATTGGTGAGATAGAATCACAGTAAGCAGGAAGAAGTCAGCCCCGGCGACAGCGAATGACGGAGGGATATGAAAGGTACAAAGAGGATAGGCCAAGTGAGGAAAGGCGAACTGCAACTGCTTGAAGACGGCTAATCAAGGAGATGGATGGACTATGAACGTCATCGCGTATGAGCAGCATGACTCCTCCACGAGATGGAATGTCGACCTCGGAGGGGAAGGTCAGAAACACCAGGAAGAAATGTAAAAGCTCAAAACGGTCGTGAGGACGCAATTTTGTTTCCTGAAGGCGGAGTACTAGTGGACGCTGCGATTCTAAACGCAACCATAAATCCTCTCTGTTGTATCGAAGGCCGTGAACGTTCCAATGGAGTAGAGTCGTGACGAGGAAATAATCTCACCTCGGCGGCTCCCGAGAACCACTCTGCGAAGACTCACTGATACAGGGCACAGGGGCAGAAGGTTCACAGAAGCATCAGTTTTCTTGTGCAGTTAGCCCGTAGAGTCCAAAGCAGAAATAGTTGGTGGCGCACACCGACGACACAGAGGTTGGCCAGACGAAGGTATCACACGATGACATCATCGAAGAGGATCTTCCAGTCAGTGAAAGAGAAGACCATTTGCCTTTGTTGGACTTCATCGAGCTTTTCTGTTTAGCAGAGGAAAACTCAGGTCTTGGTTGGCTGGAGGGACATAGGAAGTCTTCATAGGGGTATTGCTTCTGTCCTTTCCGGCTTTCTGGTTGTGTAGCGGTGACTTCGCTCCATGAGGCGACAGTTTCATGGCTTGTCGCACATCTGGACGAGGAGACAGCTATGGTACCATGACACTGGGCGACCTCACGAACTGAGACCTGAATTTAAGGTCGCATGTCGGTGTGGTCATGTACTTCTCATAGCGAGCGGTAACAAGAACAGAACAGTAAGTCCAGATGGCAGAACTCATGGTTGGCGACTAACCAGTAACTTCTGAGCTACCAGGTAGGGAACTCTTTCCTTTACCCGGATCTCCTGGACAGCCCACTCATTGAGATATACAGGACAGTCTCGAGTGGAGGCGACATGGTCGCCATTGCAGTTTATACAGTGGGGAGGAGGCGAGTAATCACTCTCGTGCACATCCCTAGCACAGGTTACGCATTCAGTAGGTTGTCGACAAGACTCTCGAGTGCAGATGAAACGATGACACTGGTAGCAGTGCATCTGATTTGGAATGTATGGTCGGACTATGATAACTTCATAGCGTGCTTTGATCTTGGATACAAGCACCACTCTATAAAAGGTGAGAAAAGGAGTGCATTTGCGCACTAAGGAGGCACCTACTTTTTTCACCATCCGATGGATGGCAATGACACACTGGTCAGAGAGGTATGTTTGGATGTCAGCCTTGGTCAGACTGTCGAGTAGCCTAGTAGAAACAACACCATGGGAAGAATTCTGAGGGCCTCGACACAAACAGAATAACTGTGGAGAAGTGAATTGGGAAGGAGTTGTTGTGCTTGAGAATAAGTAGTAGATTCTAAAAGCAAAGTGCCATTCCGTCAACGAGAGCACGTTTTCACATGGCCGGCAATTGCAATAACACCTTTCTTAATAATAAAAGTCATGTAGGGCTGACCATCTTGAGTACATGAAACCATGAGGGACTGTGGTGCAGTTGGAAGGGTCTTTGAATCGTTAGTTTATGTTTTGTAGACGTTGATTGGGAAGATGATAGGCTCATTACAAGAAGATTGCCAGCGACTCTGATGACACACTCCTTACAACTAGTCACCCCCTTCGCAAGGGGGCGAACCCACCTCCCGAACACTTGACGGAGGGGATCAATCAGCAATATGGGAAGATAGCGGCTAAGGCAAACACCCATCCTTCGGTCTTGCCTGTTCCAGGGGGTACGTGCGAACCCACCTGAAGACATGTTACGCGTCACATACGTGGACCGGCCTTCAGGAGAGCACGGGGAGGAAGAAAGAAAACAGGAGCCGCAAACGCCGAAGCTTAGGAAGGGTCGGAGATGGTGGTTCAAATAGCTCTAAGCACTATGGGACTTAACATCTGAGGTCATGAGCCTCTACACTTAGAATTACTTAAACCTAACTAAGGACCTAACATACATCCTTGCCTGAGGCGGGATTCGAACCTGCGACCGTAGCAGCAACGGGGTTTCGGACTGAAGCGTCTAGAACCGCTCGGACACAGAGGCCGGCTAGGAGACGGTGAACGAAGAAAGGAGAAGGGAACGGAAAACATTGGTGAGACTGCTCTAGTGTCAGTTACAGACAATGAGAATCATTCCCAAAAGCACCCGAGACATGTTCCCCAAGGGAGGGGAAAAAGAATAGCAAGAGGACAGAAAAGCAACACGGAAGGGAAAAGCTACTTGAAAGGCCGCTGCCCCATGGAACCCAAGCACGAGGCGGTTAAGAGTGGGGAGTCCCCTGGAGGGTGAAGTGTTCTGTGGGCCTGACCTACCATATGTATTTGTGACAGACAAAGCTTTTGCTGTCAAACCTTAAATGATGAATCCCTATCCAGAAAGGGAGTTGTCGAAAGAGCAAAAAGTGTGTCATTATTGAACAAGTAGTGCCTGAAGTAGTGGAGAATGCTTTCGGCATTAATTCCAGTAAATTGGAAGTTCTGCTAAACCTCACTCATGTAGCTCCAAATAAGGTCGACAATAGTAAGAACATGCTGCATTCTGCACAATTTTACCTTGGAGCGAATGTGAGATGGTGTGTTCCAGGAGACATACGTAACATATTTGTGAATTCTGGGATAGAAGGATTCTAAGGCAACATGGAAGACCATGTAGCTGCTGATGCTGTGACAACCATAGATAACTTCAAGATGAATTTAAACTGCAAAGGTGCTGCCCCATGGCGGAAAGTCCCATGGTGCTGGCATGTGGTGACAAAAGTAGAGTTTTGACAAACACTTTGGATTTCTATGTGACATTTTTCACAAATTTGGATGTCATAATTTTTTATGTATTTTATGCCTACTACATAAGAATTGCATTTTTTGTAAATCATCTGATGTTTGTATTCTGTGTTATCCATAACTTAATTTACTTTACCACGCATAATACACACCGCAAAAGTTGTTTCTGCGGCCATGGAAAAAAGATTTTCAATTTTCTTCAACAGTAAAGAGCCGGCCAGAGTGGCCGTGCGGTTCTAGGCGCTGCAGTCTGGAGCCAAGCGAACGCTACGGCCGCAGTTTCGAATCCTGCCTCGAGCACGGATGTGAGTGATGTCTTTAGGTTAGTTATGTTTAATTAGTTTTAAGTTCTAGGCGACTGATGACCTCAGAAGTTAAGTAGCATAGTGCTCAGAGCCTTTTGAAACATTTGAAAAGTAAAGATTTACAGCAATTATTATGAGGAAAGGTTGACCGCGTAAATACTGCCTATGCTGCTTGCATGCTGTAAAGGAACATTAAGTAAGGTGATGTGGCTGACCTTTAGCAGCCTAGCATTTGTCATTATCGCTCATGGTTCTCGAGAAGGACAAATATAAATAACTTTTACATAATAGTATGTGGTAGTTCCAATATTTATTCCATCCCAAACGGTACTGATTGAAGGCACATTGTTACTGATGTCCACCAATGGTTTGTTCCCAACAGTAACATTCCTGGCAGTATTAGGAAATAGCGCAACATCTGTTAGTATTGTACTTCATGAAATAAAGTTGAGAAAAATATGAGCTCAAGAACGCTGTTCTGTTGGAACCAAACAAAATAAATATTCCTGATGTTATTGTCTGAGAGCATTCGAAGGTTTGGTAGTACTTCACCCATTCTTGGTCAACATAAATAAATTGATAGGAGCACTGGATTACTAGTCAAAAACTGTTGCACTGTCATATGTACATACTGGTTAACTAATGTGCGTATTTTAATTTTACCACTTAGATCACCTACATTTGCACTTAGAATCATTGCAAGTATTGGGGATAGATGAATCACTAAGTTTACACATTTTGTGTATTTTCATTCAATATTGTCATAGAACAATATTCTGAAATAACTAATATCGTAAAAGGAAAGTCTTCATTGGTCAAAGTGTGTTATTAGACTGTTACGTGGTGCATACTCACGATTGTCTTGTAGACATCTGTGTAAGGAGTGGGGCACTCTGACTAATGCTTCACAATATATTTATGCCCTCTTGAAATTTGTTGTGAATAATTAACTGCAGTTCAAAAGTAACTGTGATGTACATTATTACAGTATAAGAACTAGAAATGACACTCATCAAGGTTCTGTTTGTCAAAAAGTGCGGCACTATGCTGCAAAAAATAGTTTTTGTAACTTACATAAAGATATACACTCCTGGAAATGGAAAAAATAACACATTGACACCGGTGTGTCGGACCCACCATACTTGCTCCGGACACTGCGAGAGGGCTGTACAAGCAATGATCACACGCACGGCACAGCGGACACACCAGGAACCGCGGTGTTCTCCGTCGAATGGCGCTAGCTGCGCAGCATTTGTGCACCGCCGCCGTCAATGTCAGCCAGTTTGCCGTGGCATACGGAGCTCCATCGCAGTCTTTAACACTGGTAGCATGCCGCGACAGCGTGGACGTGAACCGTATGTGCAGTTGACGGACATTGAGCGAGGGCGTATAGTGGGCATGCGCGAGGCCGGGTGGACGTACCGCCGAATTGCTCAACACGTGGGGCGTGAGGTCTCCACAGTACATCGATGTTGTCGCCAGTGGTCGGCGGAAGGTGCACGTGCCCGTCGACCTGGGACCGGACTGCAGCGACGCACGGATGCACGCCAAGACCGTAGGATCCTACGCAGTGCCGTAGGGGACCGCACCGCCACTTCCCAGCAAATTAGGGACACTGTTGCTCCTGGGGTATCGGCGAGGACCATTCGCAACCGTCTCCATGAAGCTGGGCTACGGTCCCGCACACCGTTAGGCCGTCTTCCGCTCACGCCCCAACATCGTGCAGCCCGCCTCCAGTGGTGTCGCGACAGGCGTGAATGGAGGGACGAATGGAGACGTGTCGTCTTCAGCGATGAGAGTCGCTTCTGCCTTGGTGCCAATGATGGTCGTATGCGTGTTTGGCGCCGTGCAGGTGAGCACCACAATCAGGACTGCATACGACCGAGGCACACAGGGCCAACACCCGGCATCATGGTGTGGGGAGCGATCTCCTACACTGGCCGTACACCACTGGTGATCGTCGAGGGGACACTGTATAGTGCACGGTACATCCAAACCGTCATCGAACCCATCGTTCTACCATTCCTAGACCGGCAAGGGAACTTTCTGTTCCAACAGGACAATGCACGTCTGCGTGTATCCCGTGCAACCCAACATGCTCTAGAAGGTGTAAGTCAACTACCCTGGCCAGCAAGATCTCCGGATCTGTCCCCCATTGAGCATGTTTGGGACTGGATGAAGCGTCGTCTCACGCGGTCTGCACGTCCAGCACGAACGCTGGTCCAACTGAGGCGCCAGGTGGAAATGGCATGGCAAGCCGTTCCACAGGACTACATCCAGCATCTCTACGATCGTCTCCATGGGAGAATAGCAGCCTGCATTGCTGCGAAAGGTGGATATACACTGTACTAGTGCCGACATTGTGCATGCTCTGTTGCCTGTGTCTATGTGCCTGTGGTTCTGTCAGTGTGATCATGTTATGAATCTGACCCCAGGAATGTGTCAATAAAGTTTCCCCTTCCTGGGACAATGAATTCACGGTGTTCTTATTTCAATTTCCAGGAGTGTATGTTATCTGACAGACAGCGAAGTAAACTTTAGGAACTAAATTTCTCCTTAACACGTATTCTGTAGAAGAATTTCTATTACTGTAATGTGTTCCAAGGTCGTGGGTAGGAATTAGTAGCACCTCTGTCTATTTATAAAACATTATAAATGTTCAGCATGTACAAAAATTTAAATATCAATTCCCATTGTATATTTTAAGTGGCTCGTCATACATTGTTACAACTTATCATGCAAATGATCGATGGGACATGAAATAAACTAACCAGCCCGTATATAGACAGGCAGTAATGTTGTAAGTTACAATTACATGTACTTCATTTGAAGTGAGAAGCAAGAAAGAGTAACTCAGTAGTGCTCAGGAGCAGAAGTCAGCTTTTATTCACTAAATGGCTATGTTGTCTAACAATTTCTACGAGAAACTTTTCATTCATCCATGTTTCGACGATTATAGTCAGAATTTGAAGCCAATTATAGGCTTACAATAATTTTTCCATCACTTTTCACTTCACTATGTTAAGTTTATCGCTGTTTCACTACATACTGCTTTATCAGTTATTTGCTGTTGCACTATCTGATGATAATAACACATTGTTAATCATTTGTTGTTCCTGACGGTCATGAAGATGAAAGAAACTGAAGGTTGGACAATGCCTATACATAGTGATGTTATACATGTAAAGTACTGAAACTGCACTCTATAGCAATATAAAATCAATTCATGTATAAAAGTATACTCACTGACAGTCATCTAATAAACTGGCAACTAAAAAATGAACCTACTTGCCTTCTAAAATCTACACTACAATTTGTAGTTGTGGAGCAAATACACACATATCTTACTGCCATACTTTAATTCACTTATTTACCTCTCAAAATACAAGTTGTCAGTTGTACTGTTGCCTATCCATACAAATCATGCAACTATCTTATTTCACTTGTGCCGTTTTGAAATTTTTGTCCCATAGTTATGGTACACAAACTCACCTACTATAGAGCGTTTCTGAATATTTGTTTAGCATGCATCATTTTAAGTTTTGTAGTGCAACTCACACCGATGATGGATAAATACAAGAAAGTGTGACCTGACACAGCTGTACCGGACGATGATGATCAAAATATTACAACACCACAACATACAACACAGTTTCTCCGCTTGACGATATTTAAAGTGATTTAGTAAGCTCAAAAGTACATTCCTACTGCTGACAGTCGTTTGATAAGCCTGGCATCATATGGATACACTTTGATGCCTATGGAGGTAGTAAGCATTTTGTGTACTCCCATGGAAAAATCATAAAAACAACACGTGAAATTTACATGTTTATTTACTGACAGCAGCACCACAAGTAAGTTGTGGAATTCTCTTTTAACCATCATCATCGTTTCGTTTCTTGTAATGGCTTTCATTTTTGTAACAAAGTATTTAAAACTTGGATCAATATCGTCATTAGTATCTGTCTGCATTCTTTCAGATATCAACTGAGGAGGACTTGAGTAGTTCCCTTCTTCACTTCTCTTTCTTTTTCCTGGTTAGGATGTCTTGATGCAGCACTGTGTCGTACACTCGATGTTGTTGCTGTCGACAGCAACTACCATGCCCGTTTCTCCTGCAACGTGTGTATCATTGTCCTCTTAGGTATTCCACTGTTTGTGGAATGTCCCATAGCATCGATCTCATTTGAGCTTTCATGTATCTGAAATATATAAAACTATGACTAGCATAAAAGAATCCAGCTACGTGTTTTAGGTTGGTGTAAACCAAAATTACTACGTATGAGCATGTGATAATAGATGCACTCTTGTTAAAGTAGAAGCATTTATGAGGATTATGTATGTTGCCAGAGGACATCCAAATCGGATTTAAAGAATATGGAGAAGGAAAGTGCAAATGAAGGCTACTTATGAAGTCATCTGTACACTCTTGCTACTGTTAAGTATTAAATTCAAACAATTAACAACAGTGTTACCTAACACGCAAAAATAACAACTACTCACACTTATCAGTTAAATACAGAGACAGATAAAAATGCGAAAACGAAGTCTTCAGTTTTATACAGATTAATATTTAAAGGTGAAATTTCTAGAAGATGTCATTCCCATCCTCACTAATTCACAGTGTTTTAATTGAGTTTACGAAATCTTTCAGTAGTCCTTATGTATCATGCTACTGTGTAAATGCACGCACCATTTTATCGTCATGCTACTGGCAGAATGTACTGCAAAGTGTACTATAAACTAGACATTTATTTCAAAAGGCCAATAACAGTCAGACATTTGAATGTAATGACAAAAATAACCGGATAATATTTCCATGCGCTTAAGATTGATTTTCAGAACACCCTGAACTGGTACAAGCCGGTTTTAAGTAGATGTACAAGCCTGGAAACTGTCAGTGTGCTCCATTGATGGTGAGAATGACCACGAATACGGGATATGATGTTCGTCTTGAAATTCCTGGTTCTGGAAGTACAACGAAGCTGCCGTACGCACACGAAAAATTATTAGAAACGGCTCGAGTCATGAAACGTTCTGCAATTCGTTTACTGGTTACAGTATACTATACAACACCAGTACGTACTTACGTTATCAATAATCATGTAGATGAAAAGTGAATACTTTCATCATCTGATCCTAATCCACATCTCATCCTCTCTTTTCTCTTTCTATTTTCTACATTTTACATGATGCGCATGTATAAAACTTCGTCTTGCAGTCCTATCGGTTGCTCATATGAGGCGTAACACGCTTCACTTTAGAAAAAAGACAAGAGGCTGCTTCCGTACGACAATGTTTGTTATGGAAATTCAGGCTTTGACGTTATATAGACACTGATCTTCTTTCATTTCTTCAATCAAAACACACATCTGTTCCTTGGTCCACGCGGTACCCATGTTTTGCAAACAAATAAAGTCTGAACTTTAGCAGTGACAATCTGTACGCGAGTCAAGAGAGAGTTATTGCTTCTAATTAGTTCTTCCCTACTAGGCACGTTGCCGAAGTATCGTTGTTGTTGTTGTTGTGGTCTTCAGTGCTGAGACTGGTTTGATGCAGTTCTCCATGCTACACTATCCTGTGCAAGCTTCTTCATCTCCCAGTACCTTCTGCAACCTACGTCCTTCTGAATATGCTTAGTGTATTCATCTCTTGGTCTCCATCTATGATTTTTACCCTCCACACTGCCCTCCAATGCTAAATTTGTGATCCCTTGATGCCTCAGAACATGTCCTACCAACCGGTCCCTTCTGCTTGTCAAGTTGTGCCACAAACTCCTCTTCTCCCCAATTCTATTCAATACCTCCTCATTAGTTATCTAATCTTCAGCATTCTTCTGTAGCACCACATTTCGAAAGCTTCTAAACTCTCCTTGTCCAAACTATTTATCGTCCATGTTTCACTTCCATACATGGCTACACTCCATACAAACACTTCCAGAAACGACTTCCTGACACTTAAATCTGTACTCGATGTTAACAAATTTCTCTTCTTCAGAAACGCTTTCCTTGCCATTATCAGTCTACATTTTATATCCTCACTACTTCGACCATCATCAGTTATTTTGCTCCCCAAATAGCAAAACTCCTTTACTACTTTAAGTGTCTCATTTCCTAATATAATTCCCTTAGCATCACCCGATTTAATTCGACTACATTCCGTTATCATGGTTTTGCTTTTGTTGATGTTCATCTTATATCCTCCTTTCAAGACAATGTCCATTCCATTCAACTGCTCTTCCAAATCCTTTGCTGTCTCAGACAGAATTACAATGTAATCGGCGAACCTCAAATTTTTTATTTCTTCTCCATGGATTTTAATACCTACTCCGAATTTTTCTTTTGTTTCCTTTCAATACACAGATTGAATATCATCGGGGAGAGGCTACAACCCTGTCTCACTCCCTTCCCAACCGCTGCTTCCCTTTCATGTCCCTCGACTCTTATAACTGCCATCTGGTTTCTGTACAAATAGCCTTTCTCTCCCTGTATTTTACCCCTGCCACCTTCAGAATTTGAAAGAGAGAATTCCAGTCAACACTGTCAAAAGCTTTCTCTAAGACTAAAAATGCTAGAAACGTAGGTTTGCCTTTCCTTAATCTTCCTTCTAAGATAAGTCGTAAGGTCGGTATTGCCTCACGTGTTCCAATATTTCTACGGAATCCAAACTGATCTTCCCCAAGGTTGGCTTCTACTAGTTTTTCCATTCGTCTGTAAAGAATTCGCGTTAGTATTTTGCACCTGTGGCTTATTAAACTGATTGTTCGGTAATTTTCACATCTGTCAACACCTGCTTTCTTTGGGATTGGAATTATTGTGTTCTTCTTGAAGTCTGAGGGTATTTCGCCTGTCTCATACAACTTGCTCACCAGATGGTAGAGTTTTGTCAGGAGTGGCTCTCCCAAGGCCGTCAGTAGTTCTAATGGAATGTTGTCTACTCCCGGGGCCTTGTTTTGACTCGGGTCATTCAGTGCTCTGTCAAACTCTTCACGCAGTATTGTATCTCCCATTTCGTCTTCATCTGCATTCTCTTCCATTTCCAGAACATTGTCCTCAAGTACGTCGCCCTTGCATAGACCCTCTACATACTCCTTCCACCTTTCTGCTTTCCCTTCTTTGCTTAGAACTGGGTTTCCATCTGAGCTCTTGATATTCATACAAGTGGTTCCCTTTTCTCCAAAGGTCTCTTTAATTTTCCTGTAGGCAGTATCTATCTTGCCCCTAGTGAGATAAGCTTCTACATCCTTACATTTGTCCTCTAGCCATCCCTGATTAGCCACTTTGCACTTCCTGTCGATCTCATTTTTGAGACGTTTGTATTTCTTTTTGCCTGCTTCATTTACTGCATTTTATATTTTCTCCTTTCATCAATTAAATTCAATATTTCTTCTGTTACCCAAGGATTTCTACTAGCCTTCTTCTTTTTACCTGCTTGATCCTCTGCTGCCTTCAGTACTCCATCCCTCAGAGCTACCCATTCTTCTTCTACTGTATTTCTTTTCCCCACCGAGCGAGGTGGCGCTGTGGTTAGACACTGGACTCGCATTCGGGAGGACGACGGTTCAATCCCGCGTCCGGCCATCCTGATTTAGGTTTTCCGTGATTTCCCTAAATCGCTCCAGGCAAATGCCGGAATGGTTCCTTTCAAAGGGCACGGCCGACTTCCTTCCCCGTCCTTCCATAATCCGATGAGACCGATGACCTCGCTGTCTGGTCTCCTTCCCCAAAAACAACCAACCAACATCTTTTTCCCATTTGTGACAATTTTTCCCTGATGCTCTCCCTGAAACTCTGTACAGACTCTGGTTTAATCAGTTTGTCCAGATCCCATCTCCTTAAATTCCCACCTGAAGTATCACAGAACTCATTTTGCATTCCACGTGACAGAATGGCATCTGAATTTGAAATAGCAGGAAGTGGCGGCACAAGACTTGTGGAGCGCCACGTCAACGTTAGCTAATTTGTTCCTCGTGCCGACGGCTTTAGCGATTAAATAGACAGCAAAATTCTGTATCTATTCAGTGCTGTGTGACTTCAGGCATATGAAACGCGTGCATTTGCGCTGACGCGAATGCGTGAATGAGTATCTTTCTTTCGTCCCTATTGAAATATTCCCTTCAATGAGACATTGCTGGGTTGTAGAGGAATCAGCATTGTGAGCCAGCGATGCAAATACCGTAGACTAAAGCATGAATATCGTTTATGCCACAGTGCTTTAGATAATTTAATTTTCCTTGTTATGTTTACATGTTTTCTGTGCATATTTCTGGTAGGGTGGACACTCCATGCTATCTAAAACGAGATTATAGTCTTAGAGTAAAACGTAAGTGGTGCTGGCGTTCCGCGAGCAAGTTTTATACGTCCTCTGCTATTTATGAACCACAAAATCGATTTTTACTGACGAATGAACTCGATAATACAGGGTGACAATTATTGAACTATATGAAACAAAATCGTCGTAACTTTTGGAAGGTTTACATTAGGTCGTTCAAACTGCACGGTTGGCCGCGGGGGATGGTGGGTATTAGTATGTGCTTGCACACGACCCTTTGCGATGAAGCCCAGTTTACGTTTTTTTGTATATATAGTTCTGTAATTGTTGTCTTGTATTAGTAAAACGAAAAATAATTTCTCTGATGAAAGAATTAGCGGTAATTGAAAACAACAATGGTACTGAGAACTGTAGTTGCAATTTGGTTCAAAAGATTTTGGAGAAAATTCCACTTTATCGTCAGGAACATGATAGGGCAACCGGAGGAAAACTGAATTTCCCAGATGTAAAAATGGGATAACCATGCGACTAAAACAACTGCGATACACGAAGATTCGAGTACTATTCTTGGGAACGTATTTTCTCACAGTTAAAATTATCGAGTGCAGTTGTGGAAACGGCTAATTCGCGCAACGTTATACATCTCTTACTAGCAAACACACCCAGACATTTCGAATCAGTATCGAACGAAATCGGTGACAGTAAGGCTCCTAAACCATCTATGACAACAGATATTAAAACAGTACCTACGATAGACACCGGCAAGTTTGGTGGTCATGGAAGAACTCATTCTGGTGCTCTCCAAATCAAGAATGTACACGGGGAACTGCATGACACGTTGCATGTAGACGTCGATATGTATACTTGTGTTGATCAAATGCGACTTCCAGATTGACAAAATGTTCAGGTGTGTGTGAATTCCTAAGGAACCAAATTGCTGAGCTCATCGGTCCATAGACTTACACACTACTGAAACTAACTTATGCTAAGAACAACACACACACACACACACACACACACACACACACACACACACACACACACATGCTCGAGGGAGGACTTGAATCTCCGGCGGGAAAGGCCGCGCAATCCGTGAGATGGTGCCTCAAACCGCGCGGCCACTACTCCGCGCGGCTCAGATTGACGACATCACCCAGCGAATTCTACAAAAAAACTTCCCAGACAGTAACGCTCATTTCTCAGGCCTCGATCATTTGGACAATTGTAGCTGAGTGTTCCGTTTTTAGGCGTTTCATGCCGACGGAGCATAGAAATTCGCGAATGAGTAGCCATCGAGTTTTGGTAACGGCATTCAAATTCCAGCCTTCGTCGCCGTGGAACAGCAAGCATGCATGAACCGGGCGCCTACTGTGGAGGCCCACACGCAGCAGCTTATGCTGAATGGTAATTCAGGAGATTTAGTTGCGCTCAATTTTATCTTGGCGATCAGTTGCTCAACATTTACACGTTGTAAGAGGTATGCGCTATATGTGCTGCCTGCAACAGGTAAGACTTAGGAGAGTCTCTGACCAGAGAGCAGTATGTAGTTAGTTGTTGCTTGTCGCTAGTCGGCATTAGCCTTCTGTAGTCTGTAGTAGTCGACAGTAGTCTGCGTGAGTCGGCAGTAGTCTGCGCGTGTCTGCGCTTGTCTGCAGTCTGCTCTGGTAGGGGCTCTGGAGGATGAGTATTATTGTAGAAGGTAAAGAAGCAGCCTTGCGCATATCTAGTAATGTATGTTAACTGTCATTCAATTTCTTTTAAAAAATGCCCCAATAATAATTTTTATAATATAAAGTAGTTTTAAAAAAATACATTACCAGTCCCAAATAACGATACCAATTTAAAAGGGTTATGAGTAATACTGAATGATGTTTCCTAATCACAGACTTTGAGTAATAGTTACAGAGTGTTACATTTTTAAATATGTCATATGTCACTTGAATGATGAGTTGTGAGTAATAATGAATGATATTTTGTAATAATACATTCATGCTCTACACTCATTAACTCCTGTTTTGACTGATGACTTCTGATGATTTGTAACTGACCAATGAGTGCCAATAACTATTTAAATATGTCACTTACATGCTATATATATATATATATATATATATATATATATATATATATATATATATATATATATATGATGTTTTGTAACTGATCAATGAGTGCCAATAATTAATTTTTAATATGTTGTATGTCACTTGTTGAAAAATGTTTTGTAATATTCAATACTGGCTGACCAATGAATGCCACTGTTTCTTATATTTTAAATTTGTATTATGTCACTTTCATGCTATATATTTGAATACCAGTAGCTTGATGCTACACTCATTAGCTCCTGTTTTGACTGATGACTTCTGATGTTTTGTAACTGGTCAATGAGTGCCAATGTTCTCTGTAAACAGATAACTTATGAACATTATTCTGTAATACTTCATACATGGTACAGAAATGTTCAGTAACTGGGCGATGAGTGCCACGAATTAGTCAAATCAGTTGATAGACTAGTGTAATTATCAATGAAGACTGGCATAAGACTTAATCTCCTTCACCTTCTGACCTAATTGCCAGAAATTACTGCAATATCCGTTTGTCCTGTCTATCTTCATACTCATGGAGCACTATATTTGGTTTATGCACTAATTCTACGCTGATGTACTTTACAAGAACGTGGTGTTGACACGACATGCTGTCCACCAATATGAGCGATGGAGATGTTATTATGGTCCCACTGTTTGGTGTACCTAATGTACTACCAAAATGATAACATGGAATATTAATACGACATTTCAGTGTCTTGGCTACACTGATTAATACTTCAGATAAAGGAACTTCAGATTGTCTCACTTGGTGTTGAGCTTCTGTAGAAAGATATGGACTTTCAGTGCAGCTGCGTGCAACCTAAAGTGCTACAACCATGATGCAATCCTTCCCTTTCCTATCCTAGTCTTGTTAAATAGTAAAAAAAACTACAGTGCGTGTGCACTTTATGTCATTAGTTAATATGATTTGTACTCATTGCGTATACATTTTGCCATTGCTTGGTATGTTCTGTAATCAGTGCATGTGCACTCTATTTTATTTCATGTTCTGCACTTACATATATGTATATAATCTGGGATTGTAAACTTAGTTAATTAAGAAAAAATTGTTGCACATGGGAAGTCCAATTGACTCACCATCGCTGCCAAATTTTTGCCTTCCCCAGTGGAGGGTTACGTAAGAGGTATGCGCTATATACGCTGCCTGCAACAGGCAAGACTTAGGAGAGTCTCTGACCAGAGGGCAGTATGTAGTTAGTTGTTGCTTGTCGCTAGTCGGAATTAGTCTTCTGTAGTCTGTAGTAGTCGACAGTAGTATGCAGTAGTCGGCGGTAGTGTGCGCGTGTCTGCGCTTGTCTGCAGTCTGCTCTGGTCGGGACTCTAGAGGATGAGTATTATTGTAGAAGGGAAAGAAGCAGCCTTGCGCATATCTAGTAATGTATGGTAACTGTCATCCAATTTATTTTAAAAAATGCCCCAATAATAATTTTTATAATATTAAGTAATTTTTTAAAAAAAGCATTCATTTCAATTTAAAGATTTTATCCAATGCATGATTATTCCTTTCACGAATCACAAAGCATAGGCCAGCATTGCACGGAGTTGTGCCGAAATTTTTTTAGGTAAGAGCAGATACATTCGCAGTTTTTATTGAGATAAGAATTTTTGCTTTTTTTATTTAGAAATACAGGGCCGTGGCGCAGCGCTGCTGTCATCATAAAATTTACCAGGTTACTGAATTTTTTTTATTATTTCGAGGTTAAGGAATTGAATTTTGTGGGTACATTAAATGTGAATGCATTTCTGCACAGAGATCGTAAATGGGAATCAATTTTGTTCAGAGGTTACAATATTTAAAATTCATTTATTATTTTCGTGGAGAGGTTACATTAAATTATTTCTGTGGGGAGGTTACACTTGGTTCATTTTAATTAATAAATTTTGTGGGGAGGTTACAACGTCTAATCGCTTGTACACATCTGCGCAGCTGTTGTTCTCTCATTTTATGTACGGCCTGTCGTATACCACAGTTGTCTCGGTGACGCTTTTGGATAGTGCAACGGTATACTTGACCACAGCAGCACATGAGTTCTCAGAATTGGCCGTTTCAGAAAAGATTTTATCTTCGGCCCGAAATCCAATGATCACGCCCTTTTCCGAGTTGTTATTGCACGTTGAAGTCGACCATAGATGGTCGTCAAATTATTGCGGCTGAACAGAGTAGTATCAGTCCTCTCTGGGGATTAAGTTGAAATGTATCAACATTTCACGGTAGATACTGGTACGGATCAACAACCGTGTTAGAAATTTGCTACGGAAGCGAGAAGAATACGATCACAGATTTAGGCTGAGTCACTGTCTTATGAAAGGTAGAAGCTGCGTGAAGTCACAGTAAGTGTACGACGAACGATGGTAGTAGCGTTCAATGAAACGGTAGCAAAAATGTCGCAGAGTTATCTGACGAAGAATTATTAGACGTTGCAGTCTTACTACGATTTGGTAAAAGGTTTGAAAATGTCTTACACAGAGATAAGGCCAAAAGCCAAAATATGTGTCACAGAAGAAAATGATAATACGGTCCCACATTCTAATCACCGCATGATCTCTTACATGAGTATAAGAGGGGAAAAAAAAACAGCTAAGATACCCAACAGAGTAAGGATATCTGTACATCACAAGATACCTGTACGATCCTACACAGAATATGACAAATAAATTGCTCTCCTTCTACACTGATGTGCAAAATTTACGGACGAAGGTAACCCTGGCATGGTCTGTCACAGCCAGTTAAAATAGGTCGATGAAACTTAGGATACAGATTGAAAGAACTGCTATAGTACAGGAGGTAAGGGAAAGGAGGCAAAGGTCGTTCAGTTTCCGTAAACACAAATAAGGATGATAGGAATCATTACGGGTCTACAACGCTCAAGTCAGTCTTTTATAGAGGTATGGTAAACTCCAATTTTTTTGTTTTTTAACGTTTTTGGAGAATGAGAACCTTTTATCTAGGAATAACTATGCATTTTGCTGCGATATTTTGAACACAGCTCAACCTTCTGGTACATGTGGTCCCTAACAACTGTGTCATTCACTGAGTTTCCAAAGATATTCGGTACGATTCCGCATTATCGCATAGTGAACAAATCACGGACCTGTGGAAAATCATAACAAATAGGATTTAGCAACATTTCGAAAACCGAGTCGAGCTAATGGTGCAAAATCGTAAGGTTCGTGAAATCTTCTCGGGTGATCAGCCGAGTAAAGGCGTCGTCTTCTCGCAACGTTTCGAAGGGTTTCGTACCCATCATCTTCAAGCGAAGTGTCGAGATGCTGCCTGCTGCTCCTTTTCTGACTTCCTCACTGTGAGGAGGTTCAGGTGGAAGTTTGTGGCCTGTTGGCCTTTACTCCCCTGGGACTCTTGAATCTTCTTTCTTTACTTGTAGGTTTTTCTCAACTGGCAAGGAGTGCCGATAACCTAATTCCGGTACTTGTCGGTGTGACGACTTTTCTTCTTCTTCTTGGCTGTTGTTGAGGGCCCTTCCTCGGTTGGGATGTTGTGCAAAATGCATCCCGCTTTATCATACTCTCCGTTGACGAGAGCGATGATGATACAGCGCATCTGCCACTCTGTGAAAATAGGGTAGGAGTCAATCAGATTGAACTCCTCCCTAGAAAGACCTAGAAGGCCTTCAGGATACCCGAGTGGGCGATGTGGGAGTTGTGGTTTAGGATGGTTAGGCGGAACGAAAGGATAAGGGTTATCGTGGTGGGGGTACGTACCATCGCGAAGCGATGCAGCTATCTTCTGCGTCACAGCGCTCGCGCTGTACATGTCGGGAAGCGGGAGGAATGGGACCTCTTCCCACTCTTCTTCTTGCGCTTCTGTGTCCGTCTTGGGCTGTGTTGCCTCCCCTTCGGCAGACACATCGGTCTGCGTGGCCACCGTCGCAAACTTCTTCTCTCGTGGAGGAGTCGTCTGGCTGGCGGTGTCGACCGCTGTGGCGGAAGCTTCTTTGGCTGAGCGAAGCTCCTGCATCAGCTCAGCAATCTGACGCCGAGCCTCGCCCAGTTCCGCCAGCATGGCCGCCCTCTCTTCCGCCATGGCGGATTTGAAGGCGGACATGGCTTCTTCTACGGCGTCGTTAAGGCGCCTGGTGACGACGTCTTTAGTGCAAGTGACCACCTCATCGTGTGTGGTGGTCACTTGCTTCTGGGTCTTCTTCTCCGGTCCGCGCCAATTTCTTCTGTACGCGCAGGAACGGGCGTTGGCCGCGTGTGCGCCGCCACAGTTGGCGCAAGTGCAGGGGGCGTCCTTCTGCTTCTTGCAGTCACGTGTATCGTGTGCTTGCGCACACTTCAAGCACGCGACTGCTCCGCTGCATTGCTTGGCGACGTGGCCAAGCTTTTGGCAGCGAAAGCACTGCGGTGTAGTCTTTCTCTTCTTCTTCCCGGCTGGTCCTGCTAGCGTGAGCAGCAACTCCGCCAAGGCAGCAGCATTGCGTCCCCTTCCACGTCCCGACATCTCCAGTGGCAACAGCGACAATCAGCTAACGTGTACTCTCCGAGAGAGACGTGCAGGGTCCTGGAGAAGGCAAAAATGCCCAAGAACAACATAACGTCTGCTGAATGGAAGGCTCTTAAGGCCGTACGTGAGGATGAGGACACTGTCGTTCTAGCTGCTGACAAAGGCAATGCCACGGTGATACTGAGGAAAGAAGATTATTGGCAGAAGATAAACTCACTGCTACAAGATACTGCCTACAAGCAACTGGACAAGGACACGACAGCTTCCGTGACTCGCAAGACCATCGCCTTGCTCAATGACTCTGGACTGGAAAAGGACGTCATCAGGAAGCTGTACCCCAGAGCACCGGCACCACCACGGCTATATGGGCTCCCTAAGATCCACAAAGACGGAGTTCCATTGCGACCCATAGTGAGCACCATCAACTCACCGACATATGGTTTAGCCAAGTACCTAGCACAACTGCTCAAACCGATCGTGGGTCACTGTGAGCACCATGTCAAGAACTCGGCGGAGTTTGTGAAGGTACTACAAGGCTTTCGCCTGGATAAAGAAGATCTTCTTGTCAGCTTTGACGTCACCTCACTCTTCACACGAGTACCGCTGGAAGACTCCCTAGCGCTGCTCGAAACACGCTTTAGTGAGGACACAATAAAGCTGTTCCGGCATGTGTTGACAAACACCTACTTCAAGTGTGGAGGCAAATTTTATGAACGAGGGGATGGTGTAGCCATGGGGTCCCCCTTAGCTCCAGGCATCGCTAATCTTTACATGGAGCACTTTGAAGACATAGCCCTGGACACCGCCCCATTGAAACCTAAAGCCTTCTACAGATATGTGGATGACACTTTTGTCGTGTGGCCACATGGCAGAGAGAACCTGCAAGACTTCCTGCGACATCTCAACAGCGTACACAGCAACATACAATTCACCATGGAGGTGGAAGAAAACGGAAACTTGCCCTTCCTTGACATTCTAATCAAGAGGCACCCTGATGGCACCTTGGGTCACGCTGTGTATAGGAAGAAGACACATACGGATTTATACCTTCATGCACAGAGTTGCCACCACCCAGCACAACGCAACTCAGTGCTTAACACACTTGTGCACAGGGCCAAGTCTATCTGTGATGATGACAGCCTACCTGCAGAGTTACAACACCTAAGGAAGACCTTCCGCAGCAACGGTTATAATGAGACGCAAATCTCGCGCGCCCTACACAAGAGCAGGAAGGTAGACACACCAGAAGAAGAAGATGAGACCAGATGCCTGGCATTTCTACCATACGCGGGACCGCCAACAGCCAAGATTGCCCGCATTCTGGAGAAACACAACATCAAGACAATTTTTCATGCCCCAAGTAAAATTAAGGACATACTTGGGTCAGTCAAAGACCACCTAGGACTGCAGACTCCGGGCGTATACAGTATTGAATGTGAATGTGGTACGAAATACATCGGACAAACGCAGCGCTGCATCACGCAGAGGCGCTCGGAACACATTAGAAATGTACGCCTTGGTCAGACAGAAAAATCGGCGGTAGCGGAACATAGCCTTAACGAAGGACACACCTTCCTCATTGAGGGTACGAAGAAGCTGTGTGACGCTAAAGGATTTTGGGATTCAGTTTTCAAAGAGGCTGTAGAAATTCGGTTGAACAGCAACCTGATCAATCGAGACACTGGTTTCCAACTTAGTACAGCTTGGAATCCCGCAATAACTAAAATTAGAAGAGAACGCTCCGGCACGAAGACGGTAGCGGCCACAGACGTATTAGGAACCGGCAGGGACTCGACGCCCGGTCCGCGCCGCGAACCCTCCACCACTGGCGCGGCGGCCGATTCCGCAGGTACCTGATTGGCCGGCGCCCGGAATCAGTCACTGGTCCAGGAGCCTTTATAGGACCGCGCAACACAGCATCTCGACACTTCGCTTGAAGATGATGGGTACGAAACCCTTCGAAACGTTGCGAGAAGACGACGCCTTTACTCGGCTGATCACCCGAGAAGATTTCACGAATGGAATACGCCGAGAAAGTCTCAAATCACATTTAAATCGTAAGGTGTCAAAGTAGTTCCCTGATGACGGCAAGACGAATTTGTAATGCCATTGCTGTTCTTTAATTAGGTGTTGGATGAACTTATAAGATCCGCGAGGCCTTTAGCGAGTGATACTGTTACATGTACAAAACATGCACCACCAGGTATATGTGACGAAATTCACATAGGTCTAAAGATGAATTACGTTAGGTGCAGGGAGGGACAGTTCACCTTCAACGTAACTAAACGTAAAGTTTTAGGTTGGTCCAAATAAATGTTCAGATGTGTGAGAAATCTCATGGGACTTAACTGCTAAGGTCATCAGTCCCTAAGCTTACACACTACTTAACCTAAATTATCCTAAGGACAAATACACACACCCATGCCCGAGGGAGGACTCGAACCCCTGCCGGGACCAGCTGCACAGCCCATGATTGCAACGCCCCAGACCGCTCGGCTAATCCCGCGCGGCTTTTAGGTTGGTGCAGAAGGTCGAAGAGTTTTTATTTTTCATGTTGGTACTCCGATTGCTGTCGATTGTCATTTGTATTTCTAGTTCACTGTTGCTATTTGATTTTACATACTGTCATTTTGTCATTTGGAGATAAGAATTGGAGTTGTGTCCGCTAAGAAATGGAGTGTCACATGAAGAAATCGTAACATTTCTGACATATTCTTCTGTTTGAGTTCGATAGAGGAGTGACAACAGCGGAGGCAGTCAGAAACATTTGTGTCGTGTTGGGGATAATGTCACTGGGCAGAGCACGGTAAGAAAATGGTTTTCTCGTTTCAAGGAGGATCACTTTTACGTTAGGGACTCCACGTTCAGGAAGATCTTCTTGGTTTCATGAAGATCTTTTACACGCATTCACCCACAATGACGCACGTCGCTGTACACGGGAACTGGCAAATGTGATGAACTCTGATCATACATACGTGTTAGATTTGCATACAATGGGGAATGTTAAAAAATCTGGTATAGGAATATGGCATACTCCAAGCCAAAATCACGAAAGTCACCGTTTGGGCATATGCGAATCTCTGCTTCCTCGTCATCAATTCCTATACTGCATCTTTACTGGTGACGGGAAATGGTGTCCATAAGGTAACTTAAGGGGAAGTAAGGAATGGTTGAGCTCAGAAGGAAAACAGCAATTCCCCGTTCAAAAAGGAGATGCTCGCATCCACAGAAGATTATGCTACGCGTCTTGTGGAACAGCAGTGGTGTGGTGTTCCACGAATTGCTTCCCCGAGGTGTAACCAGCACTGCTGGCATTCATTATCAACAGCTGCCACGGAGACAGATTGGAGGACAGCGTGAAGTGATGCTATTCCTCGGTGACTCCCGACCGCTTTCTGCTAGACTGACGAGAAAACACAGTACAAGAGTTGGGTTAGGAAGTCAGTCCACATCACCTTGTTTACGTAATCGTGCACCGGCTGATATTAATTTTATCCATCCTCTACCGAGCAAGCTTCATGGAACTTCCTTTCCGCATGAAAATGTTCTCCGAGCATAGCTCGAGGAGTTTTTTACACTTTCCTGTCGCGGAATCGAGAAGCTACACCAGCGTTGACAGACTGTTGTAAATAGAGAAGGAAAACATATTAATGATGACAAAAGTCTCTGTTAACTGTATCTGTTGTGTAAGTTGTGAAAACGCTACGAACGTATGCACCAAACCATACTTATTATTAATAGATAATGTGCTACCCTTCGAATAGCTAGTTGCTGACGAATAGCTGGAAATAATAACAAACGTAAAACATCTAGTAATACATGCATGTATTACAGAAGATTTTGTCATAACTATTGCTCCAAAAACTCGTATCTTTTAATTTCATTTAAAAGGAAACATCAAATGATTGACATAGATATCTTGGACATCAGAGCGTTAACTGAAGAACAGTTTTTAATATCCATAATATACGTCGAAATCAGAATTATCAAGCCGTTGGATAAGCAGCTGCCAGCAGCAAGTCGTATACCCCTAGCTTGCTTACTTGTAACATAGATTAATTCTTAATTTCTTTGCGTGTTTTTGGGTACTTGCATTGTTTAATTCATAAATTTCGGGCGTATTATAGTATTTGAAAGTTGTAGCATCGCGCTTTAGTGTTACCTTCGCAGATTCTTACTTAAATTGCGTGTGAGTTTCGTATAGGAGGTGTAATATCGAGTTTAATTACTGTAATCGTAAATTCACGCAGATTGTAGCGCAGTCGTTAGGCATTTGTACAGGTTAGTTCATAGATTCTTTGCGTGTTTCCCTTGCGTTATCTAGGCACGGACTCGTGTTTCAGCAACTGTTGTTCAACATCGATTAGAATGGACAGGGACTGTGATTGCTATGTTCGGATGAGGGCTGAGTTGGCATCCCTCCGCTCACAGCTGCAAGCGGCGCTGACTTCGGTCGCGTAGCTTGAGGCTGTTGCCAATGGGCACCACTGTGGGGAGCCGGACTTAGGTATCACGGGGATGTCAACATCGTCCCGTCTGTCCCCAGATCGGTCTGCCGCTGTGGTTGCCCCGGTTGCTGCCCGCAGTGGGGCTGCGCCCTCGCCTGTGGTTGATTGGGAGGTCGTTCCAAGGCGTGGCAGGCAGCGAAAGACGTCCCCGGAGGCTGATAAGAAAGCCACACCGGTGCGTCTGACAAACAGGTTTCAGGCACTGTCTCTGGCTGAGCCAGATGCAGCTGCCTGCCCTGTTTTAGAGGATGATTCTCGGCCTTCAAGCTCCGGGCAATCGCAGAGGGTGGGCTTATCGGTATTTGGGAGCTCCAATGTTAGGCGCGTAAAGGGGCTCCTTAGGGATATGGCGGCTAAGGAGAGGAAGTAATCCAGTGTGCACTCCGTGTGCATTACGGGTTCAGTCATTCCTGATGTGGAAAGGGTCCTTCCGGATGCCATGAAGAGCACAGGGTGCAGCCAGCTGCAGGTGGTGGCACATGTCGGGACTAATGACATGTGTCGCTTTGGATCTGAGGAAATTCTCTCTGGATTCCAGCGGCTATCTGATTTGGTAAAGGCTGACGGTCTTGCTTACGAGATGAAGGCAGAACTCACCATCTGCAGCATCGTTGACAGAACGGCCTGCGGACCTTTGGTGCAGAACCGGGTGGAGGGTCTGAATCAGAGGCTCAGACAGTTTTGCGGCCGTGTTGGCTGCAGATTCCTTGACTTGCGCCAAATGGTGGTGGGGTTTCGGGTTCCGCTGAATAGGTCAGGAGTTCACTACACTCAGCTGGCGGCTACACGGGTAGCGGAGGCTGTTTGGCGTGGACTGGGCGGTTTTTTAGGTTAGAAGGCCTCGGGAAAGTACGGGGTGGGCTACAATCTCAAAGGGTGCATGGCAAATACAGGACCTGCTTGAATCAAGAAACAGTCGGAATTGTAGTTGTAAATTATTTTAGTTGTGCTGGGAAAGTACGGAGGCTGTTTGGCGTGGACTGGGCGGTTTTTTTAGGTTAGAAGGCCTCGGGAAAGTACGGGGTGGGCTACAATCTCAAAGGGTGCATGGCAAATACAGGACCTGCTTGAATCAAGAATCAGTCGGAATTGTAGTTGTAAATTATTTTAGTTGTGCTGGGAAAGTCCCTGAGCTTCTAGTGCTAATAGAAAGCACAGAAGCTGAAATCGTTATAGGTACAGAAAGCTGGCTAAAGCCTGAAATAGTTTCTGCAGAAAGGAAAGATAGATTAGGCAGAATTGGTGGTGAAGTGTTTGTGTGTCAGTAGTGGTTCATCTTGAAGTGAAGTCGAAGTAGATAGTCCGTGCGAATTGCTATGGGTGGAGGTTACACTTAACAGCCGAACTAAATTAATAATTGGCTCTTTCTACCGACCCCCAGACTCCAATGATATAGTTGCTGAACAGTTAAGAAAAAATTTGAGTCTCGTAACAAATAAATACCCCACTCATACGGTTATAGTAGGTGGAGATTTCAACCTTCCCTCGAAATATTGGCAAAAATATTTGTTCAAAACCGGTGAAGGCAGAAATCATCTTCCGAGATTGTCCTAAATGCTTTCTCCGAAAATTATTTCGAGCAGTTTGTCCACGAACCCACGCGACTTGTAAATGGTTGCGAAAACACACTTGACCTCTTCGCCACAAACAATCCAGAGCTAATAGAGAGCATCATGACTGATACAGGGATTAGTGATCACAAGGTCGTTGTAGCTAGGCTCAATACCGTTTCTTCCAAATCCACCAGAAACAAACGCAAAATAATTTTATTTAAAAGGCGGATAAAGTGTCACTAGAAGCCTTCTTAAGAGACAGTCCCCATTCCTTCCGAACTGACTATGCAAATGTAGACGAGATGTGGCTCAAATTCAAAGATATAGTAGCAACAGCAATTGAGAGATTCATACCTCATATATTGGTAAGAGTTGGAACTGATCCCCCATGGTACACATAACAGGTACGAACGCTGTTGCAGAGCAACGGAAAAAGCATGCGAAGTTCGGAAGAACGCGAAATCCCGAAGATTGGCTAAACTTTACAGATGCGCGAAATTTGGCACGGACTTCAATGCGAGATGCCTTTCATAGGTTCCACAACGAAACATTGTCTCGAAATTTGGTAGAAAATCCGAAGAAAAATCTGGTCGTATGCAAAGTACACAAGCGGCAAGACGCAGTCAATACCTTCGCTGCGCAGTGCCGATGGTACTGTTACCGACGACTGTGCTGCTAAAGCAGAGTTATTGAAAGCAGTTTTCCGAAATTCCTTCACCAGGGAAGACGAATGGAATATTCCAGAATTTGAAACACGAACAGCTGCTAGCATAAGTTTCTTAGAAGTAGGTACCTTAGGGATTGCGAAGCAACTCAAATCGCTTGATAAGGGCAAGTCTTCAGGTCCAGATTGTGTACCGATTAGGTTCCTTTCAGATTACGCTGATACAATAGCTCCCTACTTAGCAATCATATACAACCGCTCGCTCACCGATAGTTCTGTACCTACAGATTGGAAAATTGCGCAGGTCGCACCAGTGTTTAAGAAGGGTAGTAGGAGTAATCCATCGATCTACAGACCTATATCATTGACGTCGGTTTGCAGTAGTGTTTTGGAGCATATACTGTTTTCAAACATTATGAATCACCTCGAAGGGAACGATCTATTGATACGTAATCAGCATGGTTTCAGAAAACATCGTTCTTGTGCAACGCAGCTAGCTCTTTATTTGCACGAAGTAATGGCCGCTATCGACAGGGGATCTCAGGTTGAGTCCGCATTTCTGGATTTCCGGAAAGCTTTTGACACCGTTCCTCACAAGCGACTTCTAATCAAGCTGCGGGCGTATGGGGTATCGTCTCAGTTGTGTGACTGGATTCGTGATTTCCTGTCAGGAAGGTCGGAGTTCGTAGTAATAGACGGCAAATCATCGAGTACAACTGAAGTGATATCAGGCGTTCCCCAGGGAAGCGTCCTGGGACCTCTGCTGTTCCTGATCTATATAAATGACCTAGGTGACAATCTGAGGAGTTCTCTTAAGTTGTTCGCTGATGATGCTGTAATATACCGACTAGTAAGGTCATCCGAAGACCAGTATCAGTTTCTAAGAGATTTAGGAAATATTGCAATATGGTGTGGCAGGTGGCAGTTGCTAAATAACGAAAAGTGTGAGGTGATCCACATGAATTCCAAAAGAAATCCGTTGGTATTCGATTACTCGATAAATAGTACAATTCTCAAGGCTGTCAATTCAACTAAGTACCTGGGTGTCAAAATCACGAACAACTTCAGTTGGAAAGACCACATAGATAATATTGTGGGGAAGGTGAGCCAAAGGTTGCGTTTCATTGGCAGGACACTGAGAAGATGCAACAAGTCCACTAAAGAGACAGCTTACACTACACTCGTTCGTCCTCTGTTAGAATACTGCTGCGCGGTGTGGGATCCATACCAGGTGGGATTGACGGAGGACATCGAAAGGGTGCAAAAAAGGACAGCTCGTTTTGTATTATCACGTAATAGGGGAGACAATGTGACAGGTATGATACGCGAGTTGGGATGGAAGTCATTAAAGCAAAGACGTTTTTCGTCGCGGTGAGATCTATTTACGAAATTTCAGTCACCAACTTTCTCTTCCGAATGCGAAAATATTTTGTTGAGCCCAACCTACATAGGTAGGAATCATCATCAAAATTAAATAAGAGAAATCAGAGCTCGAACAGAATGGTTTAAGGGTTCGTTTTTCCCGCGCGCTGTTCGGGAGTGGAATGGTAGGGAGGTAGTATGATTGTGGTGTGATGAACCCTCTGCCAAGCACTTAAAGGTGAATTGCAGAGTAGTCATGTAGATGTAGATGAAATGAATTGATCGCCGGGAGACTCGACCTGGGCTAGTTCGTCAGCAGAGTTACAACTCTTTTCAAGTGACACCACAGTAGGTGAGCTGCGCGTCGATAATGGTGAAATGATAATGACAACACCCCACCCAGTCCCTGAGCGGAGATAACCACCGACCTGGCCGGTAACCGAAACCGGGTCCGGTGCATGGAGGTCAGAAGCGCTTACCACTTAGCTAAGGACGTGGATACACACAAAGAACATACAGTTCCATTGTTCTTCACTTCTCTCCTTTGTGTGTTATGACCCTTGGAAAAATATCTTACAGGAGGAAAAGAGAAATTCTCGTTGATTTTTCTTACAGGTTAGACACCAAATGATGATAACAGAGTTACATTGCGTATACTCAGTAGCATATAAAACCGTGGGACTCATGAGCAGCCCATCTTTGTGAAATAAATGATTTAAAACGCCTACTAAACCAACAAATACTTAGTGCTACAATTAATTTCTCTGCAGTGTAATCTACGTTGACAGGTTTAACACCTGTGGGTTACTGATGTCTGCTTTAGGTGTCGGACAAACGCTCTTCCTCCAGCAAAAAGCTTGCGAATAGAACAGGAAAGGAAGAATTCAAGAACAATATCCGAAGCAATATCAAGCAGAAAGCGGTTCCAGCGCGTATCCGATAGGTACCAACAGTTCGTCTGAGAATCTTCACGTGGGCAACATAAAACGCTAGACTTATAAATAGACTAACGGTAAAAATAAGCCCTGATTTCAGACTTTACTGCCACCAAGATGATTTAAGAATGCATAACTGAAAGTTTGATTGGTTGATCCAACGAAGAAATTCAATCTCTTCGTTGTTTTTATGCTACTGTACTCTCCAATTAAATATTTAATCTGCAACAGCAGCACATGTGTAAGATTACTGCAGATATTTGTATTGTTCTGGTGTGAAGGTAGATATTTACTATTCTCCTGTGAACATGCTATTCCCACAGGATATTCCTAAATAAAACATTTATTGAAATAAAGGACATCGCCAGACACTAGAGAAAACGAAAAAGTTACAGAATGTATTCACATAGCATAAGACCATAACATACACTAAAGTCGTTGCTCTGTGGGATATGTACATGTTTTGAGCAGCTACTACGATATCAGTGGTACGTAGCCTCTGGAACACACATCTTGTTGGAGTAGAACATTCCTCGTAGAAAAGACTGCTGTTTCGGGATGCACATTTATCTTGCGTGTATATATTTCAAGCCGCGATGCGAAATGTCAGGTAATTGCATCATAAATTCGGGTTAGTTGTATATGAGCTACGGACCATGACACTTTTGAAATATGATGATACTGAAAGCAAATGTCTTGTCTACAGTAAAATAAATGTTGCTTTTGCTGAATGAATATAAGCCACAGGTGACTCTCTCGCTCCTAGCATCTCGCACAAGTGAATTTCCTGTACATACTCGCCAATATCTATACCGCATAAAGTCTACATGTACTTTCATAGGTTTCTTAAGTGAAGCGCACCTGTGTATTGTGCTATTATTGCCACATATTCAGTTTTATTCCAGAGTCCAGCACGTTAAAACTGCTGTCGGTAAAACTGTATGAGAAATTTATAAAAAGCTTGTTGGAACTTAGTAGCAACACAAGTTCAATCGTGTTGGTTTGGACAATGCAATTTCTTTCTTTATGTAGGTCGGCTTTACTCTTTCTAGTGTCACTAGATTTTTCACTGTGCCGTGTAATCCGATTATTTGTATTCCGTACGTTTTGGAGAGATTTTGGCTCTGAACAGTGCCATTGCTTTCTCTAACCTAACTGAAATAATGTTATCTGATCTATGCATAGCCATTATCGTTTCCCTCGCATCGTGTTTTACACGTTTTTGTCAAACACTTTGCACTTGTTTGTGTCCTAACCCCTACGTATTCGAAGTTCGGTACGATGTTCAGTTTCCTCTCCCGTATGATCTCAGCTGATGCAGGGACTCTTCCTCCTCTACGAATCTTCCAAACGCTTACTAGTTCTTGCAGATTTGCAATGTCCTTTGAGGGTATGCGTATTACAATATCGTTTTCGCAATGTTTGTTGGAGGAATTAATTTATTGCTCTAATCTTTTTATGAATGCACATTCTCTTCGGAAAATGCAACGGCTCTCGTGTAGTGCCTGCCAGCACAGATGGATGAGCACCTCCGAGTGATTTTGGCTTGTCAAACGAATCCCTCACGAAACGCGTTACTCTTTCTTGGACCTTCTCTACCAGGAGTCTGTCTTAAGCAGGTATTCCTGCAAGTCACCAGAAAATAGTCTGGAAACGACATTATCAGCCACAGACATCCTTTTGCAACCGCCGACGTTATCTATACTTTTACTGCATAATGTGAGAATTAGTGTTTCTCTAACATTATCAAGGGGCATTCCCGAGCCTGATTGTAAATCGATGTCTCTCCATTACGAAGGATAGCAGTATTTTTTTTCCTGCGATCTCTTCAAGCTAATTGTAAAGCTGGTGTGGTTTTAGATGCTCTTTTATTTTGTTCATTAGGTGACACTGCCTTTCAAATGTCAATGGTCACAGCATCAATCTGGGTGACGCATCGCTCTAGATTGGCTATAGAGTTCGAGCAGAGCTAAATGAGATTCTCAAGACCGTTATTTACAAAATGCGAATCGCGCATGCGGGATTCCCCCGTCCCAAGTAAATATATATTACGAGATCATCATACGAGTTGCAACATTCTACACGTAACTGACGTCAGATATATACGCCCATAGTTGCGAATATCTGTTTAAGGACTCTTCATGAAAACGATAATTAATTCACCACTTTTTGATCTCCTTGAACGCTTTTTTACTTAAACTACTTTCGATAGACCTATAGGAGGAGCAAGTTCTTAGTAAACTGTGTGCAGTTTCGTAGTAATACGCCATTAAGTGTAGTCGCTGTTCCTTTTTTCGGCAATTTTATCTAATTTTCCAGTCCGTTGTATCTAGATATTTGTTACTTTCCAAATTCTTATCCGTTTACTTCACTGGATGATGTGACGAGAACACAAATATGTTTGTATCGCAACAAGGGAACGTGGCAGCAGATTCCACAACAAATGCACAGTAATTGTGCATGATAATCTTGCAGTACATTCGCTTGGAGTGCATCTATGATTCTCCGCCTGGCTGCCTTCGACTATCGCAGCACTTGTATGCTTTATCTATGTTAATGGATTTATGGATCCCCCCCCCCCCTTTCTCTACCACTGTCAAGTTCATTGCACACTTGACTAGAACCAACAGGTGACTGCTAACGCCAAACACTAGGATATAAATTCTGTGTTTTGCTATAGGTCTTTTGATGTAACGTCGGAGGTCTCCCAGAACAGTTACAGGATTGAAAATAAAAAAAGTGTGACAATTGACGGTTGGAGCTTTAGGTTCACACCACATGGTCCCAAGATTTGTAATCGTAGATTTTTGAGTCACCAGTCATCTGGTTTGATGCTCCCGCCACCAATTTGTCTCCTGTACAGGCAGTCTATGTCAGTACAGCAAATTGCAGCCTACGTCCTCAATAATTTGCAAAGTGTATTCCAATCTCTGTCTTTCTCTATAGTTTCTACGTCTACAGCTCCCTGTCCTACCATGGAAGTATTTCTCTCATATCTTAACACATGTCCTGCCTTTTATCAGTGTTTTCCATATTTTCTTTTCTAGCCGATTCTGCAGAGCGGCTACTCGTCTCTTTCGTATCAGGCTGCCTAATTTTCAAAATTCTTCTGTACCGACACCTTTCAAATGCTTCCTTCTCTTCTGTTCCGGTTCTCTCACAGTGCGCTATTCACCAGCACAGAATGCTATAAACCAAATGCGCATGTTTTGTTAAGGCAAGACCTATGTTTGATGCTAGCAGACTTCTGTTGCCCAGTAGGAACGCCTTTGTGCCAGTGCTAGTCTTTCAGGTCCTCATTGCTGTATCCATCTTAGTTTATTTTGCTGCGTAAGTATCCAAATCGCTCAGTTTCCACTGCTTCGGGATCCCGAATTCTGAGATTAAGTTTCTCGCTATTCGCGTTTCACCTACACGTAATTATCTTCGCCTTCTTCCGGTTTGTTCTCAATTCATATTCTTTACTCATTCAACAGCTCTCAAAATTCTTCACATTCTCTGAGATAGCAAAGACATCAGTGAATATTATCACTGATATCTTTTTGGCCTGAATCTTAATCCCACTACTGAGCCTTTCCTTTATTTCTGCCATTTGTCCTTCGATATATACAGGGTGTTTCAAAAATGACCGGTATATTTGAAACGGCAATAAAAACTAAACGAGCAGCGATAGAAATACACCGTTTGTTGCAATATGCTTGGGACAACAGAACATTTTCAGGCGGACAAACTTTCGAAATTACAGTAGTTACAATTTTCAACAACAGATGGCTCTGCAAGTGATGTGAAAGATATAGAAGACAACGCAGTCTGTGGGTGCGTCATTCTGTACGTCGTCTTTCTGCTGTAAGCGTGTGCTGTTCACAACGTGCAAGTGTGCTGTAGACAACATGGTTTATTCCTTAGAACAGAGGATTTTTCTGGTGTTGGAATTCCACCGCCTAAAACACAGTGTTGTTGCAACAAGACGAAGTTTTCAACGGAGGTTTAATGTAACCAAAGGACCGAAAAGCGATACAATAAAGGATCTGTTTGAAAAATTTCAACGGACTGGGAACGTGACGGGTGAACGTGCTGGAAAGGTAGGGTGACCGCGTACGGCAACCACAGAGGGCAACGCGCAGCTAGTGCAGCAGGTGATCCAACAGCGGCCTCGGGTTTCCGTTCGCCGTGTTGCAGCTGCGGTCCAAATGACGCCAACGTCCACGTATCGTCTCATGCGCCAGAGTTTACACCTCTATCCATACAAAATTCAAACGCGGCAACCCCTCAGCGCCGCTACCATTGCTGCACGAGAGTCATTCGCTAACGATATAGTGCACAGGATTGATGACGGCGATATGCATGTGGGCAGCATTTTACTGACGAAGCTTATTTTTACCTGGACGGCTTCGTCAATAAACAGAACTGGCGCATATGGGGAACCGAAAAGCCCTATGTTGCAGTCCCATCGTCCCTGCATCCTCAAAAAGTACTGGTCTGGGCCGCCATTTCTTCGAAAGGAATCATTGGCCCATTTTTCAGATCCGAAACGATTACTGCATCACGCTATCTGGACATTCTTGAATTTGTGGCGGTACAAACTGCCTTAGACGACACTGCGAACACCTCGTGGTTTATGCAAGACGGTGCCAGGCACATCGCACGGCCGACGTCTTTAATTTCCTGAATGAATATTTCGATGATCGTGTGATTGCTTTGGGCTATCCGAAACATACAGGAGGCGGCGTGGATTGGCCTCCCTATTCGCCAGACATGAACCCCTGTGACTTCTTTCTGTGGGGACACTTGAAAGACCAGGTGTACCGCCAGAATCCAGAAACAATTGAACAGCTGAAGCAGTACATCTCATCTGCATGTGAAGCCATTCCGCCAGACACGTTGTCAAAGGTTTCGGGTAATTTCATTAAGCGACTACGCCATATTATTGCTACGCAAGGTGGATATGTGGAAAATATCGTACTATAGAGTTTCCCAGATCGCAGCGCCATCTGTTGTTGAAAATTGTAACTACTGTAATTTCGAAAGTTTGTCTGCCTGAAAATGTACTGTTGTCCCAAGCATATTGCAACAAACGGTGTATTTCTATCGCTGCTCGTTTAGTTTTTTATTGCCGTTTCAAGTATACCGGTCATATTTGAAACACCCTGTAGATTGAACAGTAGGACGAAAGACTACAATCCTGTCTTACACCCATTTAATCCGTGTACTTCGTCCTCTTCCAGTCTTATCGTTCCCTCTTCGTTCTTGTATACAATGTGTATTACCAGTCATGCCCTGTACCTAACCCCATTTGTTCTCAAAATTTCAAACAGCTTGAAACTTTTTATGCAGACGTACGCTTTTCCTAGATCGAGAAATCCTATGAACGAGTCTTGATTTTTCTCCAGCCTTGATTCCATTATGAACCGCAACGTCAGAACAGCCTCTCTGAACCTTTATCTTTTCTAAGGCCACTGCAATCGTCAGGTAACAGATCCTCAATTTTCAATTCCATTCTTGTGTACATTATTTTTATCAATTCTTGGATGACTGAGCGTTACGCCCATTGTGCGATAATTTTCGCATTTCCTAGCTTCGGAATTGTGTAGACGACGTTTTTCCTAAGTCAAACGGCAAATCGTCAGTCTCAAACACTCTACACACCAACTTATGTAGTCGTCTTGTTGCCGATTTCCCCAATGATTTTAGAAATTACGATGCAATGTTATCCCTTCTGCATTATTTGATCATAAGTCGTCCACAGCTCAAGAAATTGTACTTCCCTATGTCATCTCTGTCGACTCCTGCTTCTTATTCCGCCACTTGAACAGACATTTCCTCCACTCTCATAGAAGCTTTCATTGTATCTTTACATACATCCATTCCCTCTTCTGTCTTTAACAGTGGATTTACCATTTCTCTCCTAATGTTACCCCCCTTGCTTTTAAATTCACCCGAGGTTATTTAGTCTTTCCTATAAACTGAGACAATCCTTCTGACGATAATTTCTTTTTTCTTGCCTCATATTTTACATGCAGCAATTTTCCTTTAGCGTACGTGGACTTCCTGTTTGTTTCTTTCCTAAGTGTCTTTCCTGTTTGTTTCATTCCTAAGTGTCTTGTACTTCAGCATTCCTTATTCAGTAGACTCCGGACTTCCATTCATCTTCAGCTGAACTGTCAACTAAGCTATTAATTACAGCAGTATCTATAGCCCGAGAGAACTTGAAGCGTAACTCTTCATTCCTTAGTACTTCTGTATCCCACTTCTTTGCGCAATGATTCTTCCTGACTTGTCTCTTGAACTTCAACCTCCTCTTCATGAGTACTAAACTGTGATCTGAGTCTATGTCTGCTCCTGGGTACTCTTTACTATCCAGTAGCTGATTTCGACATCTCTGCCTGATCGAGATGTAATCTAACTCGAACCCTTTCGTAATATACCTTATCCTCTTTTCGTTCGCTATTATTAATCGAAATTTATTGCAAAATGCAATCCATCTCCCCTTTCATTCCTACTATCAAGCCCATATTGCCTCTAACGCTTACTTCTACTGCATTCCAGTCAACCATGACTATTAGATCTTCATCTCTTGTTACGTATTGAATAACAGTTCAGTATCCACATATGCCTTCTGTATTTCTTCACCTTCTGCTTGCAGTGTTCGCATGTATACCTGAACTACTGATGTTTGATGGTTTGCTGTCTATTCTAATGAGAACAACGCCATCACTGTAATGTCAACAGTAACTCACTCTCCGCCATACCTTACTATTCGTAACGAATCCTACTCCCTTTATACCAATTTCTACTGCTACTGATATTACACGTAATCGTCTGACCAAAAATTCTTGTGTTCTTTCCATTTCACTTCAATGACGCCCAGTTATAATTTCCCTTTTCAGACATTCTAACTTCCCTACAACGATCAAACATCCGACAGTCCACGACCAGACTCTTACAATGTTATTCTTTCTTCAATCCTTTTCTCGTGGTAACCTACGCTGGACAATAATTAACTACGTTCAAAGTATTCAACTCATTCTAAAGTGAAGTCGCAATGGACTGATTTGCTAAAATTTGAAAGAAATTTACGATTTTCAATCTCAACGTCTTTTCGTGGAATATTTTCTTGCACTCTCTTGATTTCTATAACACCTTATCTCTGGTAATTTATTGCTTCAAAGGAGAAAAAAAAAGTGGCCGGCCATTCTAATATGCAATATTAGAAACTGTTACAATTCTCTTATCACTTACGAAGTTTCAGAAAACTATTGAAGAGTGGTGATATTCCCGCTGAGTTTCGTCTGTTATAAATTGGCGAGGATATCCAAGTGATTCATAAATCTTTGTCTACCCCGGTAATCATTTCATTACTGTTGTTTCAAGTACAATACAGTGTATTCACGCACTTGGATGCCACAGCGCTGTTTCTTCTATTCAGGCAGTAGAAAAACCCCAGAACCTAAATCTTGTTCCGCGCATATTTTCGGTAGAAAAATGGACGTCGAAAGTACACTACTGACCATTAAAATTGCTACACCAAGAAGAAATGCAGATGATAAACGGGTATTCATTGGGCAAATATATTATACTAGAACTGACATGTGATTACATTTTCACGCAATTTGGGTGAATAGATCCTGAGAAATCAGTACCCAGAACAACCACCTCTGGACGTAATAACGGCCTTGATACTCCTGCGCATTGCGTCAAACAGAGCTTGGATGGCGTGTACAGGTACAGCTGCCCATGCAGCTTCAACACGATACCACAGTTCATCAAGAGTAGTGACTGGCGTATTGTGACGAGCCAGTAGCTCGGCCACGATTGACCAGAAGCTTTCAATTGGTGAGAGATCTGGAGAATGTGCTGGCCAGGGCAGCAGTCGAACACTTTCTGTATCCATAAAGGCCCGTACAGGACCTGCAACATGTGGCCGTGCATTATCCTGCTGGGAATGTAGGGTTTCACAGGGATCGAATGAAGGGTAGAGCCACGGGTCGTAAAACATCTGAAATGTAACGTCCACTGTTGAAAGTGCCGTCAGTGCGAACAAGAGCTGACCGAGACGTGTAACCAATGGCACCCCATACCATCACGCCGGGTGATACGCCAGTATGGCGATGACGAATACACGCATCCAATGTGCGTTCACCAAGATGTTGCCGAACACGGATGCGACCATCGTGATGCTGTAAAGAGAACCAGGATTCATCCGAAAAAATGACATTTTCCCATTCGTGCACCCTGGTTCGTCGTCGAGTACACCATCGCAGGCGCTCCTGCCTGTGATGCAGCGTCAAGGGTAACCGCAGCCTCGGTCTCCAAGCTGATAGTCCATACTGCTGCAACCGACGTCGAACTGTTCGTGCAGATGGTTGTTGTCTTGCAAACGTCCCCATCTCTTGGCTCAGGGATCGAGACGTGGCTGCACGATCCGCTACTGCGATGCCGATAAGATGCCTGTCATGTCGACTGCTAGTGATACGAGGCCGTTGGGATCCAGCACGGCGTTCCGTATTGCCCTACTGAACCCACCGATTCCATATTCTGCTAACAGTCATTGGATCTCCACCAACGCTAGCAGCAATGTCGCGATAGGATAAACCGCAATCGCGATAGGGTACAATCCGAACATTATCAAAGTCGGAAACGTAATGGTACGCATTTTTCCTCCTTACACGAGGCATTACAACAACGTTTCACCAGGCAACGGCGGTCAATTGCTGTTTGTGTATGAGAAATCGGTTGGAAACTTTCCTCGTGTCAGCACGTTGTAGGTGTCGCCACCGGCGCCAGCCTTGTGTAAATGCTCTGAAACGCTAATCATTTGCATATCACAGCACTTTCTTCCTGTATGTTAAATTTCGCGCCTGTAGAACGTCACCTTCGTGGTGTAGCAATTTTAATGGCCAGTAGTGTAGACGAGTATCTTCACGTTACATCCTGTTGACGTGATGCACAGTATGCGCTCTTAATGGCGTTTTGCGCTGGAATAGTCGAGTTTGCACACGATCCTGTGTCCAAGTGTAATTTATTTTTATGATTTAGAATAAGTGATATAAAACGTTCCTTTTTAGTCGTAACTCACAAATTACATCAGATATTGTACAAAGCACGTACAGCTATTTAACATTAACAATGAAATGGAAGTAGAATCTTTTTTTTTTTTATTTGCCCACTTTGCGAGATGTACTCTGTGTTAAAAGTTTACTCTGTTGTCTTTCCTGTCCTAGTTAGCATTGCCTCCATTCGGTTATATGTTGTCCTCCACAGAAGAAGACTTGATTCCCTCTCCTTGTTGGTCTATCCCTACTTGCTTTATCTGACGTATAGGTAGTTCCATACAACCATGCATATCACGTAGCCGCATTTTGTAAGTGTAATATATCGCACTGCTTCATCAAGCAAACTCGAGCCTAGTATGCGACATACCCTGCAGCGATTGGTTCTGTCGATTAGAATCGTCATGCGTGGCACGATCATTTCCATCGCAATTGTTCAGAAAGTCACCAGCAGGACTAGCAACCCTCTTCACCGGTAGTCACCAAACTTGGTTGCTGCTTCTACGCTCGTAAGTCCTTATTCAGGTGTCCAGAAGAAAATAGCAGTAAGTCCAGTTTTCCTCTAAGATGAATTGTTGCCACCAACTTGTTCTCCATGCTGCAATCTATAGATTATGCCTTTGAAATTGGAGCATACTTGCTTGTGTCTGCCCTAAAACGTAACCGTAAAACAGCCCTCTGTCACAAAAGTCAGTGTATCCGCTTCTGGTTGCAAAGCGAAACTGAGTGAATGAACAGCATGATGAAGTAGCATAAACTGATGTATCCTTAGCGAATGCCCTTATTGAAAAAAGGTAGGAAGATGTTTATGTCGCATTGTAGATGTTATTACTTCGTTTAAATAATGCTGCTTTCCCAGCTTGTAAGTTCTTGAACATTAGTTTTGAGCCTGTGTGAGCCATCTTAGTGAAGTTGCTCCAAATGCACGCTATCGTGAAAGAAAAACTTGCAAATCAGCTGCTACCTAGGCATACTGGAGCGTTGTTCTTGGCTAACGTGTTTGTGAGTGAATGGAGAACGTTTATTGTGTTTTTGTTGAGTAAAATGTCCCCCATAATCATGGTTAATGATGATGGAATACTTGTTCAGTCACTTGTAAAAATGAAATACCGTAAAAGATCAACAAATCCTTCTGACCAGAAGAGGAAGAAAGCAAAGTGCTTGAGGTAAGATTCAATCATCGTATCTCATATTTTGTCTTAATTTTCAGCATGGAAATAACGAAAACTTTATTACCAGCATATCTGTAAACAGTAATTTGCATTGTAATGTTTGTTAAGTACTTCAGGAGTTAGTTGACGAGGCGGCGTCTGCACGGCTAGTCGCAGACGTTGGACGGGACGGTTGGCCTTCTTCTTGAGTTGGACTCTGCTTTGGAGTCCTACTGCGTCATTAAACGGCGGTTAGCGATGGGTGTGCCAACAGTTTTTCCACCTTGGAGGGTGCGTCTTGGTATGTTCTACTCACGTGTTCGCCTGCGCATTGCATCTTGCCACTGAGAAGGTCGCGTGCAGCATGTCATTATTTACAGGTCTAATCTCTTGGCAGCGGAAGCGCGATGGAGTGACCTTTTTCTCTGTAGAGGTTTTACGGTGACCTGAGTGTCGTCTTCTCCTCGCGCCTTCCTCCCCCCCCCCCCCCCCCCCACCGCCTCGTCCTGCCCGAACAGAGCTTCTTAATCTTCTGATTGCTGATGACGATCATCGGGAGTGAAGGTGACTCACACTACGTCCGGGTGAATTTGGTGCGCGTCACTATGGTATCACAAAATCAGACGACCTCCAGGGATTCTTTTATGTCGGTGTCTGTTTACTTTGGGAAAACTTGTCAAGACCAACTTGTTGGATTTCCTGGGACAACAGCGTAAGTCCAGAAAGGAAGCTAGAGTTCTACCGCCTCGCTTGTAAGCTTCTTGAAGTCTTCGACTTTTGAGACTTGGACTCTCACATTGTCGCCTCCTGCAGGACTTACAGTGAACACAGCTGTCACCCACTGTTCGAGGAACTGTTCTGTTTTAGGGCGCAAAAACTTCTAAGGTGATATGCGCTGATGTCGAAAACTTATAACACTAATACGAAAGACGAATATACATTAAGCTCAAGCGATAGGAAAAAATAGAACAAAGAACAAGGTCTTCCTCTTGCAGAAAGGTCCACAAAATACGTTGTAGGGACAACGGGGTCGCCATATTGCTACGACCGATGAAAACTGAAACGCGGCCGATATCTAAGGCGCAAACGTACTTTATAACGTCGCAAAATAAAGAAAAAAAAAAAAAAAAGGCAGGAAACGGTAAACCGTCAAAGGTTGATGACAATGAGCACAGCGTTGTGGGGGAGCACTACTTAACAAATGATGTTGATGGCTAATGCGACAGTACTCGATATGCAACTTATCAAAAATGATCCCTTCACGGTGAGAGGGAGAGGTCGACCAACTGGGAACGATTTAATTTTCGCGGAGCTTGTTCCTATTAAGGGAAGACCAGTGGTGACGCCAAAGAAAGACCACCTGCTGGCAGACGGAAACGCGGAGATCATTAGAAGGAATAGAAGATCTAGCGGGCCAAGGTAGGAGGACTGCAGTTTTGGCAGCAGAATCAGCAGCCTCGTTTCTTGTCTGACGGACGTGACCAGGAACCCACATAAACGCCACAGTGGCTCGCTCAGGAACGAGCAAATGGAAGCTTTCTTGGACCCGTTAGACTAAGGGGTGAAACACCTACAGCGCACAAAGACTCTGAAGGGCATTCAGAGAGTCGTAGCAAATGACACATTTGAAAAGCCTTTGTCGTGGATGTAGCGTGTTGCCTGATACAGACCGAAGAACTCTGTGGTAAATACTCAGCAGTGTTCCGGAAGCCGTCGAAAATTGTCTGTGCCAATGACGAAGGCACACCCGACGCCGGGGCCAGTCCGTCAGCCATAAGGGTATACCAATGTAGTAAGGGAAAGTTCCGTTCGCAGGTTGAATCCTGAGTAGTACCCTTAGAAAGCGATTTTAGTAGAAAGTGAACACAAGCCGCCACACGAAGATAAGGTAACGAAGGGTTCACACGCAACGGGGAAGTGGAAGGTATTGTATTGTATTGTATTGTGTGTTAACCGAGGACCTAGAAACGACGGAGAGACTCCGTACCCGCCGCAGACGCAGTGGTCCGCAACAAGTGGACGAAAAAAATGGTTCAAACGGCTCTGAGCACTATGGGACTTAACTTCTGAGGTCATCAGTCACCTATAGCTTGGAACCACTTAAACCTAACTAACCTAAGGACATCACACACATCCATGCCCGAGGCAGGATTCGAACCTGCGACCGTAGCGGTCGCGCGGTTCCAGACTGGAGCGCCTAGAACCACTCGGCCACCTCGGCCGGCACAAGTGGAGGACTATGGTTCGTTACGTTCCCCAGGAAGAACCGCTTAGGACATGTAGGACGTTGAGAGACTGGGTGCAGTGAGTGGCTAGGGAAGACCCTTGGGAAGACCAAGATAGTTTCGTATCAGTCCTGAGCACCAGAATCTTCGTAGATTGGGCGAACGGAAGAGTAATAGGCTCAAGATGTAAAGACCCATTACGCCGCCGGAAATTTTTACATACGGTTTTGTCAGTGGAAAAGCGAAAGCCATTGTCGATGCTCCACAAGTGGAACCGATCAAGACATCTGTGAAGGGGCCGGTCAGGGAGGCTAGCCCGTGGAAAGCAAGTCCGTGGAAAACTGCAATAGATCACAGAATAGTCGAAGATATGGGAGCCAGAGGAGCCAGGCGGGAGACAGGCCATAATAGGGTTAATGGCTATAGGGATGTGGACGACGCTCAGAGCGGAGACCTGACGCACCCGGTTTTCCTGGATGAAGGTGTTCAGTACGGCAGAAACCACATGGATCTTGTGAACTATCTTATAAAAGTTTATGAATGAAAGAGAGCATGCAGCATCGGAAGCCTCACTAGTAGCGAGTACAGGGAATACCAGTCCTTCAACAGGTGCCCCATTCTTTCTTCAAACCAAAATCACGGCCACCGTCTGATATTTTCGCAGAAAACTGTTCATGACATGGGGTTGCAAAGTGACGAGATAGTAAACTGCACAACGGCAGTATTTAGTACATTGTAAAGGCTCAAGCCACCATACCAGCTGGGCATGAATCATATATACCACCACCTAAAAAATCAGAGTTGGTGAGTAGAACAGGGAGGAAGCTAGAAAGAAGGTACATACCTAACTCGCTTCACGCAAGCGTCTAGGGAACTCGACATCTCTCCAGATGTGATTGTACGCATGAAGAAGAAAGTGCTTTCCCGCAAGAGAAAGGTACTGCAACATCTGAATGTGAACACTGTCCGGCCCTGGAATGGAAGATCGGAAGGATGTGAGAGCATCATATAGCTCCCTGATAGTAAAGGCAGCATTGTAGCATTCACGATTCTGAATTGAGAAGGGTTTCACATAAGCCTACTCCTCTCTTTTCCGATGGAGTAAGGCAGGGAGATAGATGGTAGACCTCGAAATCTCCACAAAATAGCGGCCAAAGGTGTTGAAGATAGCAACGAGGTCCACAATGGATCATCTGCTACCGTCAGGTCAGAAATTGGTGAATGCACCTTGATCCCAGAGAGCCACTGGAGGATGGTCCACACGACAGAAAATGAAGTGGAATTGTTAAAATAACAAGTAAATGAAATCCCGCTAGCTTTCTTGCTGTCCCGAAGAATGGAACGATACTGCGCCCACAAGTGTTTATAACATAAACAATTCGCCATATACAGTAACGGTTAAAAACGTTGCAAGAACGTCTTCTCGCTCTAATTTTCGTCGCTGCACGCCTCAGTCCATCAAGCGAGTGGAACATGGCGTGGTAAAGATTAAGTGCGAGGTATGGGACGTTTTGCGGCGGTTACGTTTGTGAGGTATTCTACCTGGTCACCACAACTGGAAAATTGTTGGCAGGCGAACAAGAGGTCCAAATGGGGACAGGTGTGCGTGGAGTCTGAAAGGAACTTGGATGCTCCACTGTTGATGCATATGAGGCACCTCTCGGACAGGTGACCTGACCATGAGGAGCAGACAGTGAGGAAGAAGAAACAAAAAGGAATCTCAAACGGCAAAGGAAGGGTAGGAGATGGAGAACGAAGGAAGAATGAAGGAAAGAAAACAGTGTGGGGACTGTTCCGACGTCAGACTACTCAAAGTTCAGAACACATTTACAAAAATATTTCATGCATGTTCTCTAAGGGAGGGGAAAAAGAATATCAGAAGGACAGAAGGAAACACATATAGCAAAGGCTGGGGTCCCGCGCCATTCGAGCACGAACTTACCAAAGATGGGTGAGCCCCCTCGGGCGACGTGTTTGACGTGTTACAGGAAACGTTTGTAGACCTTCTTAACTTTCATGATGATGGTGGAATCCGATGCCGAGACCATTTGAGTGGAAGTGCCGGACGGGTACCCCTCACGTCTTCAGTGTGTTTGCTGCCCGAAGAATGCGAGCACACGGCGCAGGTGTTTATAACAAATACAGTTCAGCATATTGCATGAAGAATGAAAAACGCTGCAAGAACGTCTCCTCGCGCGAATGTTCGCACTGCCTTCTTCTGTCCTGTCGTCAGTGATGTACACCGGTGGGCGACTGGGATAATGTGACCAGAATTTTCGGTCGGATTTAAAAGGTTCTTAGGTTTACAGGCACTATAACCTCACCGGATGGGTGCAATTAACGGTTCAAAGATCACGGAATACTTTCCTATTCAGGAACACATGTCGACAGTATAAGCAGATTGGAAGGAGGCAGATGCTCAGTATATTGCGCCACCTAGTCAGTGATATTTGAGATTTTCACTAGTAAATCAGCTTTTAATCGCCAGAAATAAACATGGAAACGTACTAGTGAGAGGTCTACTCGGCTATGGGACAGATGCTAGTGAATGAAGACTGATTTGCAGACAAGGCGAAGCCTACTATTTCATGGATCCAAATGTAATCTCAATTAGATTTTTCAATTAAAGACATAAGGTCTGAAAATGAGTCCGTGATCATATTTTACAGGTTTGTCTTCATCACACAAACTTTTTCACTTCACTACTAACGGTTTCGAATACTGCCATCTTCAGTTCTGTTACAAACAAAAACAATGTATAACCAACTAAGTTCAGATTGCTCACGCTAAATCTATGAAAGTCCTGGTGCTACATAAGAAAGATAAAAAGTATTTACATGATTAACAGCCATGTATACCAGCCATACATACCATAAAATATTTTGATGTAGTATCAACTTCAAACTAAGCATGAAGCTGCGTAGTAAGTACTGGTGATGATCAGAATGCGTCTGGTCAAGGAAACTAACGCCAGCACAGAGCACTATACCTAGTGTACATGATTAGCAAGTATCGCAAATATGATGGTTAAAATGCGGTATATGAAGTTACTAATTAAAATTACTTCACGTGGTAAAACGAGCTTCTGACACTAAAATATGTACTGCTGTACTGTACGTGGAATTGGAGCCATACTTAAAATCCAAGTAAAAAGTGCAATCACTAATAATTGAAACACCTTGCCTGGCAAGGTAAAACATACAATTCTATAAAAGCCCATGTAAAAAGTATAAGATTAAAAATATCTATAAAATAAAGTCTTCTAGCCTAACAGATCAATTACCGTGAACGTAATTGTAAGGTAATTAACGAAGCAGTGACTATTAAATAAATAGTAAAAAAAATCAGTAGTCGATAATACATCCGGAGTGTGGTTTCAGTGACGGCACGTCGTGGCTTCTCTGCGTGACGCTTTTGTTTTCCTGCGGCGAAACTTTGGGAGGAAGGCCCGGACTGCTCGTCGTCGGCGGCCGGCGCACACGACCGCACGCCAATGGGCTGGGGTGCTCGACGGTGCTCAAACCAGTACATTTCTGAATACATCAAAAGAAGAATTGAGGTTCCACTCATTTTGTTTATTCATTAGCAATTCTGGTTGCAGTCTTCTGTGTACATAAATCTCCATTTCCTTGAGTAGGTTCAGTAACCGTGGCTTTGGCGCCCTGTGCAACACTTTCATATTATTCTGTATATTTCCCACCGAATATTTTTCTCTGTCTAAATGTGTACCGAAAGTGATCTTATTTTGGTAATAGGTATGCTCTCAAATTCCTTTCTGTCTGACCGATATAAAATTTGTCAGTCTTGGCAGCTGCTCTTATAGACACCAGATTCCAAATATTTGTTGCTGTTGTTGCCAAATTCGTGACGTCGTCTAGAACCAACTGCACTCTTCGTTTGAAATGCAAATTTTATTTCCGTTTTTTCTGAAATCATCTGCAAATAAGTAGGGAAATACACGGTTGTACGACATTGCAACGAACATCTTGCCCTCTGGTTCTGTTGCCTCCTTGTCACATATTTTTGATTTCAGTTTGTAATGAAGTTTCTTGCATTTCGACCCTTATATCCGTTTTCCTTGGTTACTTGTCTAATTACAAATCTTCAACTTCGTCATTAGGGGCGAATGGCAGTTTTGGCATCCTTTTGATCATAGTTCTGAAGTATGCCCATCTATGGTGCTTACAGTGACAAAATTTCGAATTTATAATCGTGTCAGTGGTCGTCGTCTTCCTACATATGCTAATCGTAGGCCTTACAACCCTTTTAGTTATCCTAAGATCTCAAAAAACTTTTACTTCTTTCTACTTCCAGTTCCACTGTGAGTTGAATTTTTTCATGCATCCTACCCACCCTTTCTGTTACCTCGCATATTTCACTTTCGTCATTTACATCTACATTTATACTCCGCAAGCCACCCAACGCTATCACGCTTACCAGATAACCCTGTGACGAAACGCACCGCTCTTCTTTCGATCTTCTCAGTCTCCTCTGTCAACCCGACCCGGTATGGACCCCACACTAATGAGCAATACTGAAGTATAGGTCGAACGAGTGTTTTGTAAGCCACCTCCTTTGTTGATGGACTACATTTTCTAAAGACTCTTCCAATGAATCTCAACCTGGCACCCACCTTACCTACAGTTAATTTTATATGACCATTCCACTTCAAATCGTTCCGTACGCATACTCCCAGTTATTTTACAGAAGTAACTGCTACCAGTGTATGTTCCGCTATCATATAACCATATAATAAAGGATCCTTCTTCCTATGTATTCGCATTACATTACATTTGTCTATGTTAAGGGTCAGTTGCCACTCCCTGCACCAAGTGCCTATCCGCTGAAGATTTTCCTGCATTTCGCTGCAATTTTCTAATGCTGCAGCTTTTCTGCATACTACAGCATCATCTGCGAAAAGCTGCATGGAACTTCCGACACTATGTACTACGTCACCTTTCCACAGTAGTATGATGTAGTCTACATAACGTCTGTAATAGTCATTTTATTTCGCAGACGTCAGGATTTTGTTCAAAAACATGATTATCTAGCTCATTTAGAAACACGTCAGCTAACGTACTAGACAAGCTGTTTCCTATTGCGAGTCCGTCCTTGTGATAATTAATTTTATCGTTAAACTTAAAATAATTTAATGACAACACAAGTTCTAAAATTTCCGAAAGTTATACTGTTTTGCCCTGACTAATATTCTTATACGTTATCAAGATCATCCTCACAGTCTCCCAAGTATCGTTACTGGGGCATTGGTATACAGTTTAGCGATGTTGAAAGAAGCCAATGGAGCTCAAGTCGGGGTTGGCACATTCTTAATCTCATTAACAAATTCATAACTATTCTTGACATTCAATGATTTTTTATAAGTAAATGCTGCTCTCAGTTTCTCGTTGCAATTCTTGTTCAATGTGTAACTGGGACGTGTCATAATTATCGGTCGAATCGGTTCCCCTCTCTTGTGTAATTGAATTTGCGAACGAAGCTCATGAATGGACTTTATATCTTCAAATGATAAGTTTGTGCAAAGTCAGGCTAAGAATGAGGTAAAACTGTTCCTTAAAAAGAAAATGCGAATTATGGAATATCAAATGAAAATAGCGTTTACCAAAGTGTGCCAAACCGAGACTCGAACTCGGAACCTTTGCCTTTCGCGGGCACGTGCTCTACCATCGGAGCTACCGAAGCACGACTCACGCCCGGTCCTCACAGCTTCACTTCTGCCAGTGTCTCGTCTACTACCTTCCAAACACTACAGAAGCTCTCCTGCGAACCTTGCAGAACTAGCACTCCTGAAAGAAGAAGGAGTGAAAATCTCATTCTGGAAACGTCCCCCAGGCTGTGGCTAGGCCATGTCTCCGCAGTATCCTTTCTTTCAGGATTGCTAGTTCTGCAAGGTTCGCAGGAGGGCTTCTGTAAAGTTTGGAAGGTAGGAGACGAGACACTGGCAGAAGTAAAGCTGTGAGGAACGTGTGTGAGTCGTTCTTCGGTAGCTCAGATGGTAGAGGACTTGCCCGCGAAAGGCAAAGGTCCCGAGTTTGAGTCTCGGTCGGGCACACAGTTTTAATCTGCCGGGAAGTTTCATATCAGCGCACACTCCGCTACAGAGTGAAAATCTCATTCTGGAAACGTTTACCAAATTCTGTGTGGACGAGGAGATTGCTCCTAAATACGTTAATGTCAGGATTAATGATAATTCTGCAGCAGCGATAGGTGTGAAACTCGAAAGTGAAATTCTATGGATAACGACTGAGATCAGGGAAGCATACAAGAGGAGAGAAAAATGAAATTTCGAAGCATTTAGACTTCAATTGTGTTTAGGCACGTTAACCTAGCCATTACAATTATCTTGTGTTTTCGAGGGTGTTAGTAACGTAGTGGACAATCAACAGAAAAGGGTAAAAATGAGACATAGGAAGAAAACCTCAAATTTGCAGACGAAGAATAATGTAAGAATAGACGGAAACCGTGAAGGCAAACATCAATTTTGCGGACAGGGTGCTTAATCTCAGAAACATAGAAATGACTGATAATGAAACGGATCTTCTGAATAAGAGTTTACATTTTAGTATCACTCCGAAATTGATTCTAGGCATAATCAAAAATACTATTGCGAAAGCTGAAGTTGTTTGTGACATGGATAAACTCAATAAATTTGATAAAATTGACATAGAAGTAAAAACTAACAAATGTTTACCCAAAGTAGTTGCTATGAATGTGACACTGCAAAATGTTTAGAACACTTAAAAGCCTAAATCAAAAATTTAAAATGGTAAGTGCTGTAGCTACGGGTGCTGGCAGAGAAAATTAGATTGTCGAAACATACGATTGCGATTACCTCCAAAAAACTGAAAAACTTCATGCAGTTAATAACCTAGTTGAAGTCAAGAAAAATTGTGTCAACAAATTTCAGTCAGATATAAGGAAAACGATTGAGATTAGTATCTTTTTGTTTCCAGACAAAAAGAGAAACGCAGATTAAAAATGATGTATCCGGTCATTCCTGAGCTTCGTTCACAAATTAAATTACACTAGAGATGGGAATCGATTAATAATACATCATGTCCCAATTACACATTGAAACCGGAATGTAACTAGATACTGAGAGCAGCGTATACTTACAAAAAACGTCATTCAATGTCAAGAATAGTTTTGAATTAGCGATTAAGGATGTACCAATCCAAGCTGGAACTACAATGGCTTCTTTTGACATTGTTAATCGGTATACCAACTTCCCAGTAAACGATACGTTGGAGATTATAAGGAAGAACTTGCTAACGTATAAGAAGATTAGTCAGGGCAAAACATTAGAACTTTTTGAAATTTTAGAACTTGTGTCGTCATTTAATTATTTTAAGTTTAACGATAAGATTTTTTATCACAAGCACGAACTCGCAATGGGTCACTGTTTGTGTAGTACTTTAGCTGAGATATTGGCAAATGAGCTAGAAAATCTGTTCTTTGAACAAAATCCTGACGTCTGCAAAAGAATTGTCTATTACAGACGTTATGTAGACGACATTACACTACCGTACAAAGGTGGCGAAAGTGAAATACGCGAGGTAGGAGAAAGAACGTATGGGATGCATGACAAAAATTAAACTCATAGCGGAACTGGAAGAAGGAGGAAGTACAAGTTTTTAGAGGTCTTAGGTTAACTAAAAGGGTTGGAAAGCGTAAGATTAGCATATTTAAGAAGACGACGGCCACTGGCACGATTATAAATGCGAAATATTGTCACTGTAAGAACCGTATATGGGCATACTGCCACTCACCCCTAATGAAGGGGTGGAAGAATTAAGTGTGATTATGCAGGTAGCCAAACAAACGGATATATGGATCGTGATGTAATGAATCTTTATAATAAACTAAAATAAAAAAATACGTGACAAGAAGGAGACATTAGTACCCGAGGGCAAGACATTTCTTGCTTTTCCGTAGAATGGGGTATTACCCGACTGGATAACGCAGGCTTCCAGAAAAACGAAAATAAAAATTCGATTTCAAACGAAAAGTGCAGTTGGTTGTTGATTACGCCACGAAGTTGGCAACAACAGCAACACATATTTTGAATCTGGTGTCTATAAGATCAGCTGCCAAGATTTACAAGTATTATGTCGGTCAGACAGAAAACAATTTCAAGACTCGTTTTGGAGAGCTAACCATTCACTTCGTGTACTTCGTTGTCATCGACCACACAGACCAGTTGTTTGTTCCACCGGCCTCTGTGTCATTGCTACTGCGAGGGATCAAATTTTGTTCTATCAATGCAGAGCAGCAGAGATATGTAGCCAATCTTTCAAAATCGGAATGTTTTGAGAGATCTTGTAACACAATTCTGTGGGCTACCAAAGTTGTTCCATTCTGTTTTACTTTCGATGTATTTTTCCTTGAATCAACGTTTGTACATATAAGTACTACAGTATATATGACGTTTCTATTAAAGTAATTATAGTAACGAAAACTTCAATAAATGTAAAATTAATAATTAACCCAATTGCTGAGTCCAGTAACAGTAGTTTGAAAGATAATTCCAAACAAAGTAAAATTCAGTAAAATTCTTTTTCGTGGATAAAAATGTTTTACAACTGCAATCAGTCAGAAACTTATTTTAATGTCTTGAATCAATAATGGCAGAAATTGCATAAAGTGATTAATGGTAACTGTTGAAGAATAATAAAGAAAGTTGAAGTTATAAGAAAATTTTATCACGATCTTCGCCTCTCTTTCGATTGAAATTTTTACTTTACAAATTACGTAACTGTAGCCAGCCCGGTTAGCCGTGCTGTGTAACGCAATGTTTTCCGGGCGGGAAGGCGTGCCGGTTCCCGGCAAGGATCCACCCGGTGGATTAGTGTAGAGGTACGGTGTGTCGGATTTTTAAGGCAGTTTTCCATCTGCCTCGGTGAATGCGGGCTGGTTCCCAATATTCCGTCTCAGTTACAACATGTCAGCGATTGCTGCGCGAACACTGTCACCACGTTCACGTACACCGTAATTAATTTACCGCGCGGACATTTGGGGTTACACTCACCTGGAATGAATCAGGATGGGGGTGGGGGGTGTCGTCTGGGGGTCGGACCGCACACTAACACTGGGTTCGGTGTAGACGGGCGGTGGGGTGAGTGGACTGCTGTAGGCTGTTGGTTTGTGAACCACTGAAGGTTACGGCAGAGACAAAGCCTTTCCGTAGTTTCTGGGTCCACAGTTCAATACAATACAATACCATACAATACAATGCAATAAGTTAGCTCTAACTTACAGGAATATGATCACTGAACAACGCTGTATCATTACGAAAATTTATGAGCTAAATGACAGCATTCAGTAACGATGAGGTATCAATAACATTTGATTAAATTAGACAGTAAGCATTACAGTTAGTGATTTCAAGTATTTCTGCGTTTTTCGTAACTGTTTATTAGTGATCATTATTATTAACTGATTTCCATGAGTTGCTATCTAATTGTAAGGCATTTGTTCACTACGACATATCCCTTTGGAATAACGCTAGATCAATATTTACGAACTATGTGCGCCGTTTTCACCTTGCAATAAATCCAAGCATTGTTACGTAAATGATAATTAATTGAAACCCTCAGCTGACGACAGGTGTTGCTAATATACCTCGATGGGTAAAGCTGAAAATGTGTGCCCCAGGGTTGGGGCACACATTTTCAGCCCTCCCTATCGAGGAATATCAACAACATCCGTCGGCAGCTGAGGATTTCAATTAATTATCTTTTCCTTAATTTTTAACATTTTTATGCAGCGACAGCAACTGCTATTGTTTATATAAGAGTATAAAGCCTACAGTTGCAGGTTTACTATATCGTTTACCTACGTTTCAACGTTAGTAATAACGTCTATGCATCAAATTTTATAAAGTTGTCTTAGGACATGGCTTGTTTAGGCAAACATTTAAATAATATTTTATGTAAGTACTACACGTAGCATCCTGTAGGATGACCATATCTAATATAATTTACCAGCACATTATAATATTATCTGTTTGCAGGTTCTGAAGAAGACGTTGTTACTAACGTTGAAACCTAAGTAAACGATAAAGTTATTCTGCAACTTTAGGCTGTATATTCTTATATAATTATCATTTATTCTAGAGAAGCTGCATGGTCATCAGTGATATCTGTTTTTTCGAGAACAGTTACTGTCTTCATATCTTGTTAAAGGTTACCCGGCCATTGATCTTAGTCTGTGCGAATGCACACAGGTTGTTCGAATTCTTACGGGAATCGTCACCTTAGACTGCGCGAGTAATGAGTGGATGGGCGAAATATCTATTAGGAACATTACGTATGTAGATTGTGGACAGTTGAGAATTTGGGTCTCACGGGAGGCGTGCAGGAAGTAAGTCCCTGCAGTCGCGCTATTCATCTGTGTCCTCGGTGGCTCAGACGGATAGAGCATCTGTCATGTAAGGAGGAGATCCCGAGTTCGAGTCCGGGCCGGGGCATACATTTTCGGCTGTCTCCATCGAGGTATATCAACAACACCTGTCGGCAGCTGAGGGTTTCAATTAATTATCATTTATTCTAGAAAAGCTGCACGCTCATCAGTGGTATCTGTTCTTTCGGAAACAGTTAATATCCACATATTGTTAGGTAAGTTTTTCAGCATTAAAAGGCAGTGATATAATTTTGATGACCTAGTGAGCTGGTGAATGTAGATTTTCTTTAATTTACTAACTAAGCTCATACTGTTTTCCAAATTTAAGTAACTACTGTAATTACATCTAGCTAAATTATATATCCATTTAATCTTAACGGAGCATTTACTTTCCGTCGTCACTGCTGCAAGTAAACAGCATGGGCGTTTCGGTTATAACTGCACATACGTCTCAAGTTTTCATTTATTCTTCGGAGTCGGTGCCTTTCCTGTGCAACAAGGAACTTCAGGTACACGCTCCATATAGTTCCTAATTAGCTGAGAAGAATGGTGCGTTGTTATAACCTCTTTGACTGCATACACATTGCTCATGACTGTCAGCTCAAGCCTGAATGCACACATGCTCCATGTTGATCGACTGTCATACGTTTGGTAGCAGAAGCAATCAGAATGAAGTAACGGGTGTCTTTCAACGGGTGAAACAGGAAAATTAAATTTATTATGAGCGATGCTGCAAAGGAAAAGCTATTGTGTGGTAGAAAAACAGCATAGGATGAGACTGCTCCCCCTTAAGGTCGAGACGTACGGCTCCCTAGTGGCCTGATTCGGCGGAAGATGTATTCCGGCGGCAACACAGCAGAGGGCAGGACGTCCCATGAGGGGTGGGGGAGACGGGGCACCAGGGCTCATCGCGGAGGACTCAGCGGACCGCGAAATTCAATCGGCGCCAGGCCTGGCACAGGGAGCAGTGGACAGACATACAGAGGGCAAGCTGTCTGCAAGTGGCCGGCGCTCTCCTCATCCAGGCTACATACGCGAGACACTCAGCAACGCTACTGAGAGGTTCTTCCGTTGTCATCCGCTCAGAGAAAAAACTAACGCCGGACATAATACGGTTGGACATGAGTGACAAAAGGTGTTGTACCATTTTTAACTACCTGGCATCATGCAAATCGTAATTTCCTACAATAGGCCCTATGGCTTCAGTCCTAGTACTGCTTTCAATATCACGTCCTCATCACGATCCAAGATGTGTCTGTTCAAGTGAAGACTGTTTCTTACCTCACCTCGGTTGACTAGAATGTCCTCATTTTGTGGCGTTCCTTTTTCTGTCCCCTGACTGACAAAAACTAATATACCGATACTCCACTGTAGTTTGACAACGATTAAGGTGCCATCGGTTGCCTAGTGTGTTTAAAAGTAATAGTTAGAGGAATTAGTGGCCTGAGCAGAAATATGTTCACGGTTCAAAAGGTTCATGTATAATACTGTGTCTACTCTAACCGCATTTCTGTCACGAATTTGGAAGTAAGTAGCGGGGTAAACGTATTGGCAAATGTGGTAAGTGTTCCGTGAAGCACTGCAAGTACGGAACAAATTTCTAGCATTCCTTAAAAATTACATACTCATTACTGGAAGGAAGACTTGCACATTCCTGTAACAAGGTAACAGAGCCAAATTACTACCTGAAACACGATCATCCGTGCGAGAGGGACTGAACTTCCGCAAACGGACGGTGGGCTTTGAGAAGTGTGCCTGTTAGGTCGGGTGTCAAAACTGGTCACTCTATGATTTCCACATGTCAAAATTTTAAAAATGGCTGAACTCTGTATTGCTTCTGTAGAATACATAATACAAAATAAGGAGACTTCTACAGAAACAATACGGTTACAGAGTTGCCTTTTCCGTAAATAATAGCTTAAACAAAAAGTGATTCATACTATCGGGACACGGGAAGAACGTGGCACTAAATTCGGAGTTAACAAAATTACTTGTAACGACTGCCCCAACTATTACGTTGGACAAACTGGTAGACCCACTGAAGTAAGATATACAGTACACATGCTAGGTAAAAGTGGAGAAAACGTGTACAATTCCACGTCTGCTGAATATCTGTTGCTCTTACAGCATACGCCATGTAAATTGGATGACGTAGAATTGCTACATGAAATGAGTGAGGGTTACAAGCTGGACCTGTTCAAGGAATTAGGAATTTTAAAACATCTATCTCAAAAAGATGGATTTATTCTTAACGAACTGTCGCAGCTTAGAAACAAAATTTTTTTGATAGTTTCAAATCCCTTCTTGCTCTAATGTCATATAGTCTGGCTGATTAGAAGGTAGCATTCTTGTCTGTTGATGCTGGTGAGATGCTCCTTTCCCGTCGTGGTGGGATTTTTCGTAGTTTTGATGATTGTTGTTCGCAGTTTTCGATGTGTTTCTGTGGTTAATGTGATTCTGTTAAGTTTGCTTATTCATGTCGACAGATGGTTTCGATTTACTACAATATTTTGTTTGCTTGCGGTGCTATGTATCCTAGTCTTTAATTCGCGAGAGATTCTCCCGCGTAACACTAATGCCCTTCCTCGTTAGATGTGTTCCTCGGCGCAAGCTTCACCTGCTTGGCAATAGGACACAGGCAAATTGATATTCATAGTTTCTATTGTATGTAGGTGTTTTAAATGGTTCTGATATGTTTTATTTATCAAGACAGAGGGTTTTAATTAGCACAACCTTTAAGATTCTGACGCTCATGTGTGTGTATCCCTGGGTTTTAGCGTGCGCGAGTGCCTCGCGCATACCACAGGTGCCCTCTCTCGGTGAAACTGTCTGCGCAAGTACCTCCACACCTCCTTCACGCTAGTTCGCAGGCTAAGTACTGATACTATGCTGTGATCGCATCGACCATGTCTTCATAATTATGCTGTACAGATGGAGGTGATATTTTAGTTTTAACTACTGACGACACCTTTGACACGATTGCTTTATGTACCTCCACTGCAGGATGTGATTTTAGTAAGTGAGTAAAAGTTATTGTGCTTGTAATACTTTGCTAATTTTCATGGTTACTTAAAGCTATAGGTGTTTTTTTAACTCTATCTCAGTTATGGTGCTGACTTTTTTGCTGATGAAAGTGTCTTACTGTTCAGGTGTATTATGGTTTCTGACGAAGGTATATTTAGATACACCGAAACCGTGGTCAAGGATAGGGATTTAAATAAATCTTTATCCTGGAACTGTTTGGTTGTTACTATTTACCGTGAAGATTTCCGTATGTCTCTTCACGTAGAGGATTTTTTTTATTCCGAATGGTCGTATAGAATAAATGGCAAAGTTGCCAGAGGAACACTTAAGACATTGTGCCAAAAGTATATAATGGAGAGTGAAGAAAACTGAGCATACTTTCCTAACATCTGTATAGCTGTGGAAACCTTCTAAAACGTAACATGGATTAGGATATTCAGTATTGTTGGGCTCTTAATACAGATGCTGCAACTTCTAAAAAACCTAAACAGAGGAAGAGAGTTCGAGAAGCAACAAAAACATGTTTATATTAAGAATGGGTTTAAAATATACTGCCACCTAGAACTTTTTCCACTCAGGTAAGTACCTATGGTCGGAGACGACATAGTCCTTGTCTCCGGGTATAAGGAACTTGAACTATAGCGATGTAAATGTTTTACATCGTTATTGACAAGTAAATATCGACAAAAGCTGCCAATATTTATTTTCTTATAAATACTCAGCTTTTTTTGGCAGACTGATTTCTTGGCATTACCATTGAAAATCTGTGACTAGAGATTACACAAAGTGATTAAAAATTCATGTCCCGTAGGACTAATGGGTTAACCAGAACTCGAGCGAGAAGCTTTTGGAGGAGATAGTATGGACCAAAACAAGAAATAAACTTTCCAGTAAACGTGGCTCTAAAATGTGTACTGCGCAAGGTATAAGAACTTGATATTATTCGCTACTTTGAGAAACATAACATAGGCTATAAAGTGCTCGTAGCTCTTGAGGAAGGCACTTCCGGCCAGAGGGTTAGCTGCCGTCTGTAATAAAAAACTGAGTTACTGGATCAACAAGTAACTTTAACAAGCGTCATCGGACGTCCGCCCCGAACAAATAAAACGACCGAAATGAACAAAATATTTTGCCAGCACGGTAGCTCAGCGTGTTCGGTCAGAGGGTTCACTGCTCTCTGTAATAAGAAGCTGAGTTAATGGATCAATGACGAATTTAAACGGATGGCTTACGAAGTCCGCCCCGAGCAGATGCAACGAACGAAAACGAACAAAATGAGATTTAAAAAAATCCTGGATATTTGTTTTTGTTTTAGTCCATACTAACATCACTAAAAATTATCGCTGGAGTTGTGAGTTTACCCTGTTTTTCATCTGGAACATGACATTTGAATAAACGTCTACTGTCAATGGCTACTAAAATGTATTATGTGTTGTTGCTGTTTTTGTTGTGGTCTTCAGTCCTGAGACTGGTGTGATGCAGCTCTCCATATTACCCTATCCAGTGCAAGCTTCTTCATCTCCCAAGTATTTACTGCAACCTACATCCTTCTGAATCTGTTTAGTGTATTCATCTCTTGGTCTCCCTCTACGATTTTTACCCTCCACGCTGCCCTCCAATACTAAATTGGTGACCCCTTGATGCCTCAGAACATGTCGTACCAATCGATCCCTTCTTCTAGTCAAGTTGTGCCACAAACGTCTCCCCAATCTTATTCAATACCGCCTCATTATATGATCTACCCATCGAATCATCAGCATTCTTCTGCAGCACCACATTTCGAAAGCTTCTATTCTCTTCTTATCCAAACTAGTTATCGTCCATGTTTCACTTCCATTAATGTATTATGTATGTCGTCTTCTACTGAATACACTTATTTGTATATCAACATTTGAGAAGTTTTACCTAAGAAACTACACAGATAACGCGCTTTAATAGTCAATAAGTACATATTCTCTAAACGCATGTGTTGGGCGCTAGTAAGCGAATCTTCTCCCTGAGAAACTGTTGAGCGAACCAAAAATTTTTACGATAGACCTTTTGTCGACAGTTACTTGTGAGAAACGTAGTTAGTCACTTTGTCCTGGGGTACTGCTTGATAATGGACGCTGTGACGCGAATATGACGATTATTAGGAAGACGACTAACGAAATAACTGTGGAAAACGAGTGAGAATTATATCCAAGACTCAAGGAAGACATCAAAAGTTCATCGCCAAAAGTGAGGAATGATTTGTTCTGAAGGGTAACTAACCCTTCCAGATAATCACTTTTCATCCATGTAAGTGGAGATGGAATGGAGCAGTACACTAACGGTATTTATAACGTGAAAACTGCACTTGGACAAGTAAGGAGGGAAAGGACAGCACCTCGAATATGGGCTTTGTACAGGTACTGTATATGGACAACCGCCGAAGACAACCCGGACCTACGACAGTACAGCAGGATGCAGTTGTGGTGCTGAAATGCAACTCTCCCCTCCTCAATGTCGGCCCCACGTCGGCGGTAAATCAGGTGTCTGGGTAGGAAATTTTAAGTGTACGAGACCTGCAGACCGTATCACGTGTCATGAGGTATACGAGAAAAACTTGCCGGTGGTGTAAGTAGTTCGGGGTGTACAAAAGAACAAAAGCCTAAGTACTGGCCGCAAATATCGTCCTTAGAAAGCGTAGCAGAAACACCAATGATTGTGGCTTGCGTGGTTGGTGGCCTGCCAGTGAAACGCCGAGAGACTGTAACTCTTTTCCTCCACGACTCCAAAATCGAGCAGTTGGGATAAGCACGGTCTCTCACTGGTAGATGGCCTGCGAGATGGATCCTGAACTATACTTTTTAAACAGGGAACGACGTCATAGAATTTGAGAGAGGTGTTTTTATGAAGCTGTTGGAGGGAGGATGAAAAACGTTACAAAATTTTGCCATTAGACACTGTCGGCGGTAAATCAGGTGTCTGGGTAGGAAATTTTAAGTGTACGAGAAAAACTTGTCAGCCATTGAGGATTGATTTTCAGGCAATTCAAGGTTTAGTAGTAGGAGTAGAAACATTCTGGCCTTAGGATTCGAGGGCCTTAGGATTCGAGGGGTAAGCTTCAAGTGGAACAGTGAGGATCAAACTGCAGACTTGGATATTGGAAGTCAGGTGGGCTTAGAAGAGCTCATGGCTGACAGAGATGATAGAAACACTAGAGTCACGTCACTACGGTTATGCACTGATCATCGTTTCTCACGGTAAGATTACATTGCAGCACCAAAATGACATGGGTGGATAAATAAAATAAATAGTTGATTTCTATATTGGGGGTCAGTGAAATGAAATGAAAGAAGACAAGGGGTTTCTGGTCAAACAAGTATAGGGTAATGCCAACAGCAGCAGAAAATGGTAGAGGGTCGGGCATATAAAATTGGACTAGAGAACAGAGTACCAGGGTATAAAGAAACACATCAGAGGAAAAGAAATATAACGCTAACCTGAACATAGCAATAATTGTAAGTGATCACAATTCATCAGTTGTCGCTTTTGGGCCATGGTCATCAATTTGCTGAAGACGGCCGAAGTTGGACTGCGGGAATAGCTGCGGTTTCATCCGAAATGCTATGCTGCAGTTCTTGAAGAATATGAGGGTTGTTGCGATACATCCTAGACTTGAGGGCTTACTACCCAAACTAATCGCACAACGACGGATCAGGTGACCTGGGTGATCAGCTAGGGCAGCGCCAGAGTGGATTCTGCTAGTCACTATGCCAGCGTGAATGTGGTGTAAATGTGCCCAATGGTTCATGTGGCTGTACGAGCAGTCGCTCCATCCTCTTGGAAGAAACTGTAGGATTTTTTCTCCCCCATTAATGCAGCCACCAGCCACGAATAGTATGCTTTAGTCTGGGGTGCTTTCATTACCCACCCGCCGCCCCCGTCCCTGTATGAAGGGAGTCGAATTCGTCATGAATAGATAGGCGCCCGAGGACTTTTGCAATAAGAAGCATCCTCATTCTGCCAACAGCCTTGTCAAAGAGGGCGGAGGAGAGGACGGAGGTTCGAGGCACACTCCTGTCCTTGGGGTGGGAAACTGCCAATAAAGGCGGAACAATAAATAATCATCAGTGGCGTGAGGGTGCAGAAGCCAATGGACACAACCGCGTTAAAGACATCTAAGGTGTATCCCTAGGACATGTGGCCTGTAACTTAAAGTGTCTTGATGATCTCTGCATTGGCAAAAGATTGCGGAATAGTCCTCCCATTCGGATCTCCGAGAGGGTACTCCCAAGGAGGACGTTACCATGAAAAAATGTTGAATAACCAGCACAAGGATAACGTTCTACGAATCGGGGCGCGGCATGTCACGAGCTTCAAAGTGGTAGGGAGGCTAAATAATCAGAAAAGGGAAATGCCAAGGCTCAATTTAGATATAACAGGGATCAATAAAGTGAAAAGGAAGGAATGCAAGGACTTCTGGTCAGGTTAATATGGTTTAATATTAACAGTAGCAGAAAATAGAACAACACGAGTAGGATTTTAAACGAATAGGAAGGTAGGGCAGTCACGTGTTACTGTGAACAGTTCAGTGACAGGATTGTTCTTATCATAATGAATAGCAAACCAACGCCGACCACGATAGTTCAGGTGTATATGACGACGTCACAAGCTGAAGATGAAGAGAGAGAGAAAGTATACGAGGATATTTAAAGGGTGATCAGATTACATCATGATCAGACAGAGATTCCGAAATCAGATACTGGATTGTAAGGTGTACCCACGAGCAGATATATACTCAGGGGACAATTTAGTGGTGATGAAGAGTAGGCTGCATTTTAAGAGATAGTTCAGGAAGAACAAATACACAAAGACGAGATAAGCTTGAAGTCCTCTAAGGCTATAGATACAGCAATATGGAATAGATCAGTGGGCAGTACAATTGGAGATGAATGAACATCTGTAAAAAGGGCAGTCATAGAATTTGGAAAGAAAAAGATAGATACGAAGGTGGTAACTGCGAAGAAACCATGGGTAACAGAAGAAGTACTTCAGTTGAACAATGAATGAAAGAAGTCCCAAAGTGTTCAGGAATACAGATATACAAGTCACTGAGAAATGAAATGAATAGGAAGTGCTGGGAAGGTAAGACGAAATGACTGCATGAAAGCACGGCAAAAAATCGAGAAAGAAATGATAGTCGGATGGACTGATGCAGCGTATAAGAAATTCTAAACAACTTTCGATGCAATTAAAAGCGAGGGTGATAACATTAAGAGTGTAACAGGAATTACTCGGTTGATCTTTCCCCTCTATGAGGTGCTTGAAGAAGAAACAGGAGTCGATTTAGAAGTGACAGGGGATCCAGTATTAGAATTAGAATTTAAAAGAGCTTTGGAGGACTTAAGGCCAATTGAGGCAGCAGGGATAGATAACATTCCATCATAATTTCTAAAATCATTAGGGGAAGTGGCAACACAACTGCTTTTCATGTTGGTGTGCAGAATGTATGAGTCCGGCGACATACGCTCTGACTTTCGGAAAAATAACATCCACACAATTCCTAAGAACACAAGGGCTGACAGGTGCGAGACTTATCGTACAATCGGTTTAACAGCTCATGTGTCAAAAGTTGCTGACAAGAATAATACAGAGATAAACAGAAAATAAATTGAGAACGCGCTAGATGAAGATCAGTTTGGCTTTATGAAAGGTAAAGGCGCCAGAAAAGCATTCTGACGTTGCGGTTGATAAAGGAAGAAAGACCAAAGAAAAATCAAAACACTTGCATAGGATTTGTCAACCTTCGAAAAGCGTACGACAATGTCAAATGGTGCATGATATTCGAAATTCTGAGGAAAATAGAGGTAAACCACAGGGAGAGACTGGTAATATACAGTACGTAAAAGGATCAACAGGGAAAAATAATAATGTACATCTAAGAACGAAGTGTTCGGATTGAAAAGGGTGTAAGAAAGATTTAGCCTTTCACCCCTACTACTCAATTTATACACTGAAGAAGCAATGACGGAGATAAATGGAAGTTTCAGGAATGGAATTAAATTTCAAGGTGAAAGGATATCAATGACACAATTCGCAGATGACATTACAATCCTGAGTGAAAGAGATGAGGAATTACATTATATTCTGAATGGAATGAAGAGTCTGATGAGTACAGAATATGGATCAAGAATGAATCGAACACAGACATAAGTAATGAGAACAGAGGGAAACTTAGGATCAGGATTGATAGTCACAAAGCAGATGACGTTAAGGATTTCTGATAGGCAACAAAAGAACCAATGACTGACGGAGAAAGGAGGACATCAAAAGCAGAATGGCAAAGGAAAAAACGGCATCCCTATCTAACACAAGTCTCCTAGGCCTTAATTTGAGGAAGATATTTCTGAGAATGGATGTCTGGAGCACAGCATTGTATGTTAGTCAAACATGGACTGTGGGAAAAACGGAACAGAAGAGAATCGAAGCATTTGAGATATAGTGGTACACAAGTACGTTGAAGTTAGCTGGACTGATATGGTGAGGACAGTGGAGATTCTCCGCAGCATCGGACCGGAAAGGAATATGTGGAAAACACTGATAAGGAGAAGGGTCAGGATGATAGGACATCTGTTAAGACATCAGGGAATTACTTCCATGGTACTAGAGGGAAGTGCAGAGCGCAAAAACTCTAAAGAAACATCGAGATTTGAATTTATGGAGCAAAGCATTGGGGATGAAGGTTGAAAGTGCTACTTTGAGATGAAGAGGTTAGCGCAGGAGAGGAATTCGCGGCGAGCCGCATCAAACCAGTCAGAAGACCGATGACTAAAAATAAAAAGAAGTGGAGTGCTCTCTAATGATTACCCTGTCTCATCAACATACTTGTCTTCATTTGTTGTGTATATCGTGCCTTGGAACACTGCATGCCTACCCTCTAACGTAGCTGCCTCCGAAGTATCATAGAAGCATGGGCCGACGTAACATCCTGAAACCGGTATGTGCCGACACTGTCCCAAAGACGCTACGTCATGCCAAAACAGACTCACTGTCAACGGCCATACTGATAGATCTGTGTTGGTGCACATGGCACCGAACACCAACATTCTCGGCATGGAGAACGTTACCACTGCTGCCCCAGCGCCCCATCACAGGGTCCGATCTGGTCTGAACTTCTACTCTTTTTGGTACTGGACTTTCTTGTTATTTCTATAATATGACCAACTTAAACTCCGATTTTGTCCACGGATTTTGCAGTTCCCGGCTGTAGAACTCAGACCAGCCACTAAACGTATCTGTATTGCTTTCCCTGACGACGCTTGAGGAGAAATAAACTACGTTGCCTACTCTTTTCTCCTCTTGTCTGTTGTAGCCCTTTCCACAGATACAACAAATAAGTGGAGAAAGAATCTGGTTCCGGTGTTGGTTCCTTTCACTTGTCTTGCGCTGTCGCTCCTCCACCATCTCCACATCTTGTAGCAACGAGCAATTCCTCTATCCAACCTGACAGCATCTTGAAGCTACGTGAATCATATAGTTAGCTTTTTGAGGGCGTCTAGATAAGGTAAAAGAATTTTTCACCCACATTACAATGAAGGAAACCACACAGCCACGATTTGTCAAAACACGACATTTCCCCAATATTACCTAGGTGGAGTCTGTCTCTTGAGTTGAGAGGCAATAAGTGTGGGTTATCATGGCCATCTCCACCAGTCAACAGGCCTCACTCTTCGTCCTAGCAATAAAACCTAAGGGGCAGCTCAGCCTTTGCGTCGATTTTAGGTCCACAGTCAATGGACATTCTGTAATGGGCTCATACCCTCTTCCTCGCCCCAAAGAGTTAATGGACAAATTAAGTGTTTTCTAACGTAGATCTCAAGGACATCTATCTGCAACTCACATTCGATGGCGCGAGAAACTCCTTCCACGTCGTCAGCATTAATATTAGGCTACTCCAATATCGGCATCTAGCCTTTGTCATTGACGTCACGTGGTTTGAGAACCGTTGGAAGATAGCTGGATGAGAAGCAAAGGTCACTCCTTCCTCATCATGTCTTGTAGTACTCCGTACGAGTACCTTCATAACCTTGAATGCTGCTTCCAAACTGTAACCAATGTGGGACTCAGGTGCAACCGGGCTAACCGTGAACTTTTCTGTTCCCAAATAGGATACTTCAGTCATGTCATCGACTACCACAGAGTTCGCCCACCGTTAACCGTTTGGAGGCTATTCGGAAGCTCCTTACCCCAGCTTTTCCATTCGCCAAACTCCAGCCTATCCTTGTAAAGATTTCGTTGAGAGGTGGCATGAGCCCCCTCTCATATTTCTATCTTATGATTTTCCTCTCTAATTGCATGCGGTGAAAAAGTGCTATTCCTTCCCACACAGACTTCCCACGCAGCGTCTCTCGTCACCCACGTGGTCTGGTGACAGGCGGGCACTGCTGATCTTGAAAAGGTAAGCCGACGGGTGTGAGGGAGTCGAGTGAATGCTTTCCAGACGCCGACATTGTCAAAAGACACGCCCGGAGGGGCCTGAAGGAGCGGCTGGGCTAGAGGTTCCATTACTTCGCAGAAACTTTGCGAAAACACTTTCTGGCGGGCTACCAGCGAGGCGTGGGAATGACTTGTGTTCCCAATCAGCCTTGGCGCGCTAATTCCCGCGTTTTCTGCCGTATAGTAACTGTGATTGGCTTGCTCAGGGCATACCTCCGTGACGTAGCAAAATCGGCGCAGAAATTGGCGCCAAGAATCTCCATTGGTGGAATGGTAGTGCTCTAGCAATAGAGTGGAATTTTACGCCGGTTTTCGAGTTGCTGATTGGAACATTTAACCACGGCCACTGTCGTGGGGGCGGGAATGTTCTGTGTTCAGCCTGTACAGGTGCTCTAGAAGAGTCGGCTCTCGCCTTTCGGTCAGAGTAGGTTACAAGACTGAGCTCTCGCTCCTCTGGACAGCCTGCCTTCCGTTGGCTGTCTAATATACTTTTATTTAATTGTAACTGTTTGGCGAAGTTGCTGAAGTTTCGACTTCAACGTAACTTCACGAGTACAGTTGGCAATTGAGCGTTCTGCGTACAAGCCTATGTTGTCTGTCTTGAGCAGTTTTGGCTAAAGTTGACTGTATCGGAGTTAGAGTGTGACTTCACTTGTTAAAATCAATCAGTGTGCCATCAGTGATTGTGTGGCGAGCCTTCTTCGTCTCCCTCGGAGGCGCATTTGTATTGGTAGGAAGTCTTTAGTCTGGAACAACCTGACCAGGATAATTAGTTTTGGGCTATACTCGCGACATTATCATCACCATGACGGGACGTCGAAGCAACCAGCCAACGGCTCCGGTACGCCAGATCGTGTTCTGGCTGTTAAGAAGACAGTTTGGTAATGTATGTCCGCAGCACTGGCAGACAGGGATTTTCCTAGGTGATAATCAGAGCTAAGCAGAGCGCACCTGTTTGTCTTTTCCTAACTTTGTTCTGTCTTGGGTGTTCATTGTCTGAATTCTCACTACTGTAGCAGCAATTAATGTTGGGTTGGCTGTGTGTGTCTCTTAAAATTTGAGTTGCAAGGAATTGGCTCCACATAACACTTCGTCATAAATGTCACAATCTAGTTTAGGGACAACTTCACCTTCACAGCATTTATTTGAGTATCGAATTTGAGCCAATTTGATGCATTGTAAAATGTTTCATGTGTTTATTATTTTGAGTTATAATAAATCATATTGTTATTTTGGACAGAACTTTCATTCTGTTCATCGGTAGAGCAACCCTATCATTTCTCACTACGTTAATGAAAATTTCCTTTATTTAACTTATTTATCAAATTAAATTATTGCAGGTGCCAAACTCTTTTCTACTCCACTTGCAGGGTCGATTACAGTGAGTTCGCGTCTCTTTTTTAATCCATGTGCAACAGCAAAAGTCGGAGTTAGAATAGGGAGGGGGTGGGGGGCTTATGGCATCCATTATATATGAAGATTCTCCAAGAAATTAGTGTTAAATACACTGCTAGCCCTGGCACCTCGCATCATATTACCTTCGATTCATATTTAATGCTGCTCAAGGTCCCTGCGTTCATACATGCTCCCAGATCGAGGATGTCCTCCATCTAGTCGACGCAGCAACAAATATATTTTCAAGACAGTAAGAACATCCTGGTTAGTGGCAGATGCCAAGTTCACTTTGATCCTGTGAAAGCCGTGGCACTCTCGGTGGATGCCTCCAAATACAACACTGGGGCACTGCTGTCCCACAAGATCGATTCCACAGACTATCCCATTTCTTTCACATCGAAATTGCTTAACTAAAGTCAGGTGAATTCCAGTCAATTTGAGTAGAAGTTACTGGCAATCGTCTACGGCGTCTCCAAGTTCCACCAATATCTTTAGATTTTTGCTGCCAACTGACCGGAAGCCTTTCACCAATTTGTTCCACCCACGTAACCATGTTCCCACACTGGCAGCCCAAAAACTCTATGGGTTTTCATCCTGAGCAATTACAATTACGAAACCAGTTATCACCTGACAGAATGACACGACAATGTTTGAATCAGATGTGGGGTCTGATTCTTCCAAAGAAGCTTGCTTTCACTTTAACCACAGTGATTAATTTTCCAACTGCCCAGCTTTGAATCGCCAGGACCATAGTCAAGGTGGTACTCTCCGGCTCTTTCGCCAGTTTATTCTGACAGGCTCGCTCAAGGACGGGAAGAGGCTTTCCAATGAGTCTGGGGTTTGTTTTCCAGCAGGGCATCTTTTCAGTCCAAGATGGTGTTATGCTCTTACACATACCAAGTGAACAGACCCAGTTGCTGATCCTTGCACCTCTGCAGCACCAGGCGTCATGAAGGACACTGGGTCACCTTCCTTGTGAAGCAATTAGCCAAGTGACACTGGATGTGGATAGGGATGGACAAGGACATTGAACGTATGATCACGTACTGCAAGGAATGTGTAGAAGTCCAGTCTGTCCTTGCTCATCGCCCCAACAGGGCGCCTCTGGCATCGACTTCACATAGATTTCGCATGATTGAATCGGGGTTCGAAATGGCATATGGTAGCAGACACTTTTTCCAAATTCTTTCTTGTAGTCCCTATTAATTTCACAATGTGAGCCAGCATGATTAGGGCTTTAGCAAATATGTTCTGCCAAGGAGGATTTAAAACTACAGCTGTATCAGATAATAGATAATGGCCCACAAATGATTTCAATAGAATTTGCTTCTTTCTGTCGAGCAAGCTACATCATCCACAATACATCAGCACTCTTAGCACCACAATTTCAAGATCAAGCGGAATGCTTCGTGCTTACCTTCAAAGAGAAGATGTCGAAATTAAGGCAATCCTACTACAAAGAAAATGCTCTTATCCCATTCTTATCAACATACCGTTCGATCCGTCACGGAGATAAGTCACCGGCTAAGCTACTTCATGACATGACTCACCGGATACGCTGCATCTCCTTCACCCTCAAAAATCCTCAGACGCTCTTCCATATCCCTCAACATTCCAGTTTAGTGCCAACGTGTATATCATGACCTTTAACAGTGATAGTTCACGGGAACAGGCCATTTTAGTCATACATCTAGCCAGATCTGGACATGTCGGAACACCATCATCACGGACGTCAGAATTAGGTACGCTCTCGCGCAAATGCTGAATCTGTGGCAGGAGTTTCTGTTCCCGCGATTGTTTGAGCAGACAATTCGTCTCTCAGCATTCATCCAAGGCGACGTTTGTACCAGCTGCTCTAAAATGCCCACAAGTTACCTGCAAGGCAACTACAGTTGCCTCGGAACCACTCCTCAGAGACTGGTTTAACTGAGAAATTGGCGCCGGACTCTCTGCCGTCGCAGCCCCAGACACTGCTGCCCCTGGCTCTGCAGCCGCAGTACATGGCATCACCGCCGCCATCACAACCATAGCAGCCGTCTTTATCGCCATCATGTATTGACATACCCATGTACCAGGACTCACCTACGCCATAGAGGGATCTGTCACACCTGGACGGGTAGGAAGCGCATTTATTCCTCTGGTTTTGCTTCCGGATTTTTCGCTGGGCTGCACAGCAAGGGGTGGAATTCGTGTTAGTCATATCCGGACCAACTGCCGTGACCACATCTCCATGCCTCCACTTACAGTTCCACAGTAATTACAACAGCACGATTTGTGTAAACCAGTGGATAGGAAGAACGACAAGTACTAATAGTCTGGGATGTATAGGATTATATGTGGACTTTGTTACTGCGTTCATCTGAGACTGACGGGCAGGGAGTTTGCTATCAGATTCAGCGCAAATACACACAAAATAACACCTACTGAAAGAAGGGCATTCCGTGATTCCGACAGACAGGGGAACGAATATCTTCAACGGAGAGCCTAAAGGGGGAGAACTGGAAATTCTGGAACAGACATACCTGTATGCATTGAATCATATAATGCTCTCAAAATACTGAATGAGCCGCTGCCTCCCCGTAGCGAATGGAGTTCCATATATTTTTTGAAACACATACTGCCTACATAATTTTCAGTACTACGAGACCCCTATCTAGCTACTTATGGTTTCCTCTTGTTTTAGTGGATTTTAAATTCTGCATATTCAAAGACGCCATGTTCCTCTGGCTCTATGGAGTACACCTTCAATTTAGCGAATTTTATTTTGTACGTCTGCTAGTCTCTGTACAATACGTGTAATGGAGCATCAAAACAGATGTAACCATTAAAAAGCACTTACAGTTCTTCATGCTAATCCCTTTCTAATGTGATACGCAAATAATTATTTCATACAAGTCTTTAGCTGCACATTTTTAAAGAACGATTCATTTAACTTATATCTGCGTTTCAGGTCTGCCGCATTGGACTCATAAACAGCAATTCTCTGTTTATTCGCTTATGTTGTTATACGGATCACTAGTTGCTACTTTTGTCATTGTAAATAGAGAACATGGTTATGTCTCTACAGTTTTTAAAATTTTTCCTTGTTTTACGTTTGTAAATTGACTCAAGATCTTTATGACTACTATACTGACATTTATAAACCACCAATTAATTATGTGTATATTCTGTATGTGAACACCAAGTAGAAGGCCAGTAATTACAGTTACTTCAGGAACAGTAGGTAGATGGCGTATTTCTGCGTTATGCATGACCTGTTGGAAGTGGTCTTTTTTAAATGTCCTATCGCCGACCAACTAAAAAACAGTAATATATGTAGCAGGGGGAAGAGCGACCGTCATAAATTAAAATGGTAAAGCAGCTAAAAATCGCGAGTAGCTTCCATTTACTGACGAGTTTCACTCGAAAGACCTGAACATCTTCAGAAGCTAAGTAGGCAATGACCACACGTTAAATATATAGAGCCTGTCCATAATGCTCTAGCCACACATAAAATGGAATTACAATATGAAGAGGTAACAGGTGTATTACGCCAACATCTATTTTTTTTAAATCATGACGGTAACAACCGGTACACAATGCATACAATTAATGTGTACGAAAATTTTCATGATATATGAATTAAGTTACGAACGACACAAAGCGGTGACTTTAACAGTGGCACTGAATCTTTGAAGCAGATTTAGTAACTGTCGGTGAGACTACATACTCATGCAATCGGTGTACGTCAATTTTACATCGTAATGTAATATCTGGTACAGCTGTATGGAGAAATTAACTGGTATAAGTTAAGTAACGGCTAAAGTAACTTTTCTACCAACGACGACTCTCCCCAATTTACGAGAACTTGATGATAGGTTCATTAATCGTGACAAAAGCTTACGGTAGGTCGTGATTCGAAGCCGGCTGTCCTAGTCATCGCATCGTATGTTAACAAACGACGTCTTTGTTCGAGTCCGTAGCTACAGGAATAGCGAAAGAGTCTACAATGTTTAATCAAGTCTCTGCACAGTTCTGACTTACCAGATATTCTTGTTTCGAGAATAATTGTGAAATGTATTTATATCGATAAAGCTTTCTGTATTACAGGTGAAACGAAATTCAGTAAAAACTTTTTATGTTTTTCTAAATGTACTGTCTTCTTTACGCATTCCTTTTTATTTAGCTATGTCAACCACTGATCTTGTAAGCAACAAGCAAGACCCGATCTTTCTCCACTTCGCAACCATTTTTCTGGGTCTCTGTTCTCCAATAGTTAATCTTTTATCTTCTTTTCGGTCACCTATGTGTCACAGAAACTTTTTATGTACACAATGTTCTGCTGTCAACTTTGTGCTTATAATCGCTCACTTAGATTATCCTCTGGTGTATTCAAATGTCTTCGAGAGGCGTCATGTTCTTTCCTAGGAAAATTACCTTCAGTGTTTAATTCTTCGAAGTGTTTCTTAATTTATATATTCGTATACTAGGACTGCTTTTACGAATGTCCCAATTTTTATTGATTTCACAATATTAATTTTTCTCTGTGGATACAAATTCAATTACTTGTGCTACAGTACTACAGCATCCTTTCTATTTCTTTTTTATATCCTCATTAACTACTATCGATTCTAAACGAAGTGTGCCTGATGCATAAGCACACTAAAAGACTTCATATACATTCCCTTAGTTAAACTTTATAATTTCTCCAAATGCTAATAAGTTTTAAGGGAATGATAGATTCAAAAAATGGCTCTGAGCACTATGGGACTTAACATCTGTGCTCATCAGTCCCCTAGAACTTAGAACTACTTAAACCTAACTAACCTAAGGACAGCACACACATACCCATGCCCGAGGCAGGATTCGAACCTGCGACCGTAGAAGTCGCGCGGTACCGGACTGCGCGCCTAGAACCGCTAGACGACCGCGGCCGGCGAATTATAGATTATTAGTGTTTAACATAACTATAGCGACGAGGTTATTAGTTACGGATTACCAAAGGACGGGGGATAAGATTGGTAGTGCCTTATCAGTGATACCATCCAAGCATTTCCATTACTCGATTTAGGGAAATCACGGAGAAAACCTAAGTCATGGCTTCACAGTAAATGTTCTCTGCGAGCAGACGGTGAGCGCAGACCTGCGGGCAGAGGGTACTATACCCCCTCCACACTCACAGGGAATATGGCGGTGAGTCCTGTGGAGACTTGTACAGACGAGCAAACAGATCCTGAGGGAAACTTTTGAATGAATCTAGACTCTTGTTGCTTTTCCTGTCACACTACAGATAACTTACTTCAAGCTGTAAATCAGTACGAATTGGATACTATACATTTTTCATTTTCCCATTAATCTGTGTTATAGCTTCTGATTTATTTCCGCGCTCCCTTTGTAGACACTAACTATTAAATTTCATGCAAACTTGTATTTTCTACACTTTCTTCAACGCTGCTGAGAATGCCGCACGCTTGACATTTACACTTTCATAAAGTGCTAAAGTACACGTAACGAAACCCTTATAAACATTGAGCAAGCTTGCTCTGAACATCGTGTGCCGTAACCTGTAGGGGCGTATGATTCTCATGTTTAACTGCGTTACCAAGTGAAACGCTTCCGCCTGCTGTAGACATGAAAGTTCAGCTGCTACTACCAAGTACTCTTCTATTGAATCACCATCTCACCATCTATGAAAGGGTGCAAGGACTTTGCTAAAAGTAGTGAAGTTGTGTAGCACATTCTAAAGGCACATTCAGTTGACTGTTTTTCCACTTCAACTTCTCTAAAGTTTTAAAATCTCTTTTACTCAGTCATGTCCCTCACACTTTCCGTTTCCATATTCTTTGACGTGGTAAGATATATAGCGCTTTGTAAATTTAAGTTCCTGGTAGTATTCAGCTTGTTATGATAATCTGAGCATCATCTTTTGGCTGATATTATAAGATTCCTCTCACTGCTTATTGAAGTGCCGAGACGATTTACAGGTTACTCCATACCGACTCACCATCCGTCCGATTACTTCTTCCTTGGTGTCGCAACCAAAATATGTGTGCCCGTTTCCGTCAGCTCTTACCACGCCGCATCAATCTGTTCGCGAGCAGGAGTTTGAGCAGGTTAGTGATCACGCCCAGTGCCGGCGAGTTGTTAACTCCAGAACTAAATCTTGACTGACGTTCAGGAAGCTGAAGTCCATACGAACATGACTGTTACAGGGGCGCTTTTCTTTGTCTCCTTTTGTTATTACTTTGCAGATTATACGAATCCGTGGTGTCTGTTCTTTCGGCAATGTCCGTAAGACCAGACACCACGCATTTTGTAATATTTCTGGCTTAGTCAGCCATCGTATTAGGATCCAAGAAGCTGTTCCCAGAGCAGTGGAGATGCAAGAAGCATATAGATGACGAAATGTGTGAGAAAGACCGCCTGCATGGTGCTACTGCTCTGTGGTTGGCTGCTGTGTTCGGAGCAAGAGTGCCAAAACTTTAAAGTATAGTTATTATTATTAGTTAAACTACTCATTAGAATGACTTCACTTTTTGATATAAATGTCTCTCAACAGCTGACTATCAATGAGTCATTTTATAATTATTAAAAGCAATTTAAATCAAAAGCAAAAGACTGACGAAATTGCAGACTAAGCACTTCGGAAGCGTTCGGGTCACGCCTTTTCTGGTATGGCGCGCGAAGTGTTTCGGGCTGTTCGTCACTCTGGATTAGGCAGTCGAAAAGAACAGACATGTTGTCTGCCATAGGATGTGTTTCCATTTTTTATTTACGTTCCTATTCGTCACTCTGGATTAGGCAGTCGAGATGTACAGTCATGTTATCTGTGGCAGGGTGCGTGTGCCAGTATTCAGTATTAAAAGATACGCTCCGGTAGTCATGAGTGCCACAAATAGTGTAAAGATACATTTTCGTAAACATTGTGTTTCATCATGTACGTTGCTGTATCAGAAGGTGTTGTATAACATCATGCAGTCTTCTCTTGTGGCTATATTAAAATACGCAGGTGGTGTCCTACGGTAGTGATGCATTATTTCAGAACAGAACCTCGCTAAAAATCAGTTTCAGCCTCAAGGTACAGAACCTACGTCCTGCATGCTGTTTTCTGCGCTGGGGACATCAACTTGAAGACAGCAGGTTAGTGAACTGCAACAGAACCTCCGGATTCCACACAGTGCAGTGGAAACAACTAGGCGCCTCACGTGTACTGCATGCACAGAACAAATGTGCTCAGTGACACGTCATCTGCAGTAATGCAGAGGAGGTAAAGGAGGATGACTGTTATTAACACAAACCATCAATTAATTCTTCCTTTCTTTCCGTAATTTATATAATTTGATACGCTTAGCTGGGCAATGGATCCACCTTCCTCAGTACGCAGGTACTTCCGAACTCTTCTGGGAATGTCAGACAGCGAATATGGAGGAAATGTGTAGGGGCTGCAGATAGGTTGCGCTCGATGGGAATTTGGATCGGCTGTGAGGCGTGCGGAGACAATTTGCGCAGTTGCAGTGACGCTGTGTCCCGGATGGTAAAGAGGTTAGCGCACCTGACTAATAAGCAGGATATCACGGGTTCGAATCCCGATGCGGTACACATTTTCACTCGTCCCCGCTAATTGCGCTTAATGCCCCGATTCATCTGACAACACTGGACCCCTCCTTTCTTTTCTTCCCCTCTCCACTTCAGTTTACATTACTGTACAGCCTGCAGAGCTACAGATATACAAAAACAGTTATTTAGATTTCAATTCCTATTAAGGTTTATAAATTTATTCCCCCAGCATTGTATGCAGGAGCTCGATCATTTTTATGCATTTTGGTGCAGTTCTGTGAGCGCATTGTTTGTATTTCAGACATCGAAACGATACTCCACCTCTAACCGCATGTTCATAAGCGTGACTGATGTAATGGCCTTACTACGGTGTTGATCCGTTGTCTCAAATCTTCCAGATCTCGAACTCTTGCTCCGTAAGTAATGTCTCTGACAAACCCCAGACACTGAAAGTCAGTGTAATCAGATCGGGAGACAGAGGGCCAGGCAATTTGACCCCTTCTGATCTAACGCCCAAGAAACGATGCGTGCAGAAATGTAGTAATATCACCGTGATAATAGGGTGGGGCACCATCCTGCTGGAGAGATGCATCGGGAGGCATCCGTGGAACTGCATTGGTCACTAACATGTGGAGATGAGTGTCCCCTATCACTGGTGCGCTTGCGCTGGGCGACTCATCACTGTTCATGAAATGGTGAGGATCACATCTTGGAGTGCCTCCCAATATATTATGTACTATCCCAAAATCACAAAATGTCGAGTTATTTCCTCATAAGGTTTCCTTTGTGTATTCCTCTAGCTCGGATGTCCGGTATTTTGCGCCAAGCATTGGAGATATATCGTCACTTTTAGTCACTATCTCGGTTTTCCAAACAAATGATGTTACTGACAACGTGTGACGTACCAAAAATTTATTGTGGTGAAACTGTGGGATTCTTTAATAATTCACATTGTGTGTGTGTGGTCTGGATGTACCATCATTTTGGAAAAAAAAAAAAGAATTTGAGCTGTAACTGGCTCGCGTCATGCCTTGTTTTTTAATCATTGCTTGCAGTCCAGTGGTGCCGCCATAACGTTGCGGTCTTCTCTCTGTTAGTGGCAGCAGCAGCCTGTATCGATACTAGTACTGCTGTACGATCATCGGTGTGGCGGATATATTTTCTGGGTGTGCTGTGTGTGTCAGTCCGGTAGGTTGGGGCAGAGCAGCGAGGAAGTCTCCGCTGCGCGTAGTCAGGCCGGAGCCGCTGGCGGCGTACACGTGCGGTTGGAGTTGTGAGGCGCTTCTTGCGAGGGTTACGAAGTTCGTCGCCCACCGATCGTGGACACTTAAGTTCAGTGTTCACTTAACCTACTGTCGAGTCTCAACTGCTATCTCATCTCTTCGTTTCATCCTCGTTGTCGCTTTCTGGGAGATTCCCACGAGCAACAATGTGTGTGCAATGAAGTCAGCTAGAAGTCCAGACGTCTTGCTGTGTGGTGTTTTACTTAATTTAATTCATTCCTTCATTAATGAAGTGTACCAGTAGCATCTTCTTCCTTGTGGCAGTAGACGTTCCGATTACCTGCCCTGATCGTTGATGTAGTTTTCGGCAGTGTACTTTCCTCGTCGTGTTGGTGCTGTCCAGCATGGCATGTAGTTCGACAGCTGAAGTGTTGTTGGTAGTTTTGGGCGTTTATTATGACTTGGCCAGATTGGGCACCAGTCGTTTTGCTGGTCGGGTGGAGCAGAAGTGATCTTGTTGGTTGGTTCATCGGCTGGCTTTCAGTTGAGTTGCCTTCCGATTAGGAGGTTCTCGGTCTGACCGCCTGTCTCACCCAAACATGCGTTTCTGTTACCTTCCCAGACCGATCCTGGGAACCTTCTGAGCGCCGCTCCTCGTGTTTTACATAGTGATTTCCTTTTTAGTGTTCTCTGTGTGGCCTCCAGCCGTATTTTAGCTTATTAAAATTGCAAGGTTTTTCTTCTTAGGCCTTAAGCAGTAAATAAAAAAAAAAGTTTCTCGTTTGATATGTGGCCTTCAGCCAGGCTTACAGCCTTTTAAATCAAAAGTTGAAATTTTTTTTCTAGGTCTTAAGCCGTAAGAAATATTTTCTAGTTTCTATGTGGCCTTCAGCTGAGTTTTCCAGCTTCAGCTAAAAATTGGAAATTTCTTTGTCTGGGCTTTAAGCTGTAAGATTGAGTTTCGTATGTGGTCTTCAGCCAAGAGTTATGTTAAAAATTTTAGCATAAAGTCTTTAGCCTATTTTAGTGGAAATTTAGAAGCTCTTCCCTTTATGCCTTAAGCCATAAAACTGTTTTCTGCATGGTGTGTGGCATTCAGCCGAGTTTTAATCTCTTAAATTAAAAATTCAAAATCCTTGTCTTGCCCTTAAGCCATGAGATTGTGGTTCTCTAGTATGAGGCTTTCAGCCCGGTTTTGCAGGAAATATTTTAAGATAAGGCCTTAAGCCCTTTCAAATTTAAAGCACTTCTTTCTAGGCCTTAAGCCATTAATTTGCTTTATTGATATGCGGCCTTCGGACGAGTTTTTAGCCTATTTAGACAAACTTTGAAAATTTTTCTCTCGGCCTTAAGCCGTAACATCCTTCCTGATTAATGTGAGGCCTTCACCAGGGTTCTATGGGAAAAATTCAAGCTAAGTCTTTCACCCTATCTATATTGAAGATAAGAAATTTTTTGTCGAAACAAGTGAAACCTCCAGAAGAACTCCTATACCTCAATTTCTTACTTAGGCCTTGTGCCTTGGATTTTCGATTTGGCAATCAGATGATCTAAATTAAATCAAAGGAGGTCTTTCGTTCAAACGTCGAGAGTTTAGATTCTTGCTTGTGTGTTTTAAGAAATAATGTTTATATGTTGAGTGCAACTGACAGTAACTTCCTTTGGCGTCTTTCTACATATATAACCACATCCGCTCTGTCCAGCTAGCCCAGGGATTTCTGAACTAAGTGTAGAATCCACAAATCTTGGAGTAACAGATGAACAGTTTCGACAGTCATAATATTATGGACATCATAGCCTATCTCAAAACACTCATTTCAAAGTAAAAGTTCTTGTACTTGTGTTATTTTGCACATTAATTATGGACGGTTCTTTTTTCAAGACTGAGGACAAAGCTTCTACACTCTGAGATGTGCTTCTTCCATAGCATCGTCGGAAGACCAGCGTCACATTCAGATTTGAGAGTAGCTGGCCGCCGTTCGCTGTTCCTCGATGCGTGCTCGAGTTGTTCATCTGGTAGAGCCGCGCAAGCAAGATGTAGGTTTCAGAATCCTGTTCCACATGATTCTGAACTTCAACTTATGCCTAATTTAATTTTTTCCTTTTCCTTGCGAAAAGTTTGTGATTGTTAAGCTTGCGTTATATTTCATTCGCATAGATCAGATACACAAAGTGAGATACACCCCAAACTTTTGAGAGAGTCTTCACTCATCGTGATAAAAGCTCTGAATAAATTATTATTCCAATTTCGGATGAAGTGATCCAGGCAACAGTCTCAGGAGAGAATAAATTTTCCTTAAAAGTATGTTGATGTCTTACGTTAGACCGGCACCGAATTAGGAGCAGCTTTTCGTAAATGTTGTGGTACGAACTCAGTCGGTAACGGACACTGAAGTTTTGAATCCAGTCATTGACGTATGTGGCTCTTACTAGATAAGACATCCATTGTTAGCTAATGCCGCAGTAGGTAGGACATTATGAGGTTGGTGTATGTGCGATATCATATTCGTTAGGGCTGTGTGTGCAGTCTTAAGACTGTGTAGAGTTACGTGGATGATAAATATGCGGTTTTTTCTCAACAGGCCTACAAGGATTGAATGTATCTCGGACAGTAAAGATAAAATGTAAGTCGTCAGGCCGCGTCATGTTCCTCATCAGTTTGTGCTCACACAGTCGAAGTTTTGACATCTCTGTTGGGATATCTTCAGGATCATTTGGCTTTCCCGGTTAGCTGAACACTGTCGAGTTTTTCCGCGCTTATTCTTAGGAACTGGGGTTGCTAGAGGAAACTTTACAGCTCCTATTGGCAGACCTTCGTAATGGGAATTGGAAAAATCTCGAAGATATTAATGTCTTTCCTCAGAGGTGGCTTTGTGGTTCTTGTCTTTTTTTATTGGTCTCCGTGGCTGCCATTTCCCTCCTAGATGGCGGGAATATACGGAGAGGGAAGTCTGCAGACTGTACTGAAGCGGCATTCATTCTGGGAACTCTCAACCGTTTAACTTTCTCTGAAGAAATGTTGCTTTAATTGACTTGCGTATGTACGTAGCTGAAATCGATGTCGTTACCCCAGTTTTCGTGATGTTCCGCTTCCGCAGATTTCACACTTTGTTACAATCGCGTGTGGTGTTTTTGCTCTTTTAATACGTTCTTTTACTGTCCTTTCCGTTTCTTGATTAGACACTTTGCAGTAACCATACGTCACGACACAGACTTCGGCTGAGTGGATAAGTTCTATTTGCGTCTGAAAACTCATATTTTGTTCTGAATGAACTATCATTTCTCCATTGAATTCTATTGATGCGGTCACTAAGTCTAGAAATCTTAGAGCATTGTTTACGTTATTAACAATACTTCATTTGAAAGCCTGCTCATTGGTCACACATCATAGCAGTTCCCCAGCTCCGTTTCCAAGCTGCTTTGACGCAGTTAAGAGGAAGATCATTGGGTTTACCATCCCATCGATACCGAGGACATTAGAGACGGAACTCAAGCACGGTTTGTGTCAAGGATGAAGAAGGAAATCGTCCATGCTTTTCAAAGGAATCATCCCGGCATTTGCCTGGAGCGATTTAGGGAAATCACGGAAGGTCTAAATCTGGGTGGCTGGACACGAGTTTGAATCTCCCGTATGCGAGTCTTGTGTGCTAACCAATTTGCCACATCGCACATTAATTATATTGACGCTGTTACGGGAGGCTTGTGAATACATTGTTGAAGCACTGCTTCCTTCTTGGCGGGATGGAACTGCGAAGGGGCATATAAATACGTACTTGCGTTTACAGGCTTTCTACACACATTGGCCTTGAGCGTTGTAAGAACTGACAGACACAACTAGGGAAAGGAGACCGACCCTACTCTCCAGCTTCAAGGTGATATTTATTTTGGGATGAAATACATTTGAGAAACCTTGGAATCCATGAAGCTCTTCCTTCCTGTGTGGCCTTATAACGAATGTTTCATCCACTTAGCGGAACGAAGAAGGAAGCTTTAGTGACACACCACTTCCTGGCTTTCCCCAAAAATGTCCGCCCTTATTGGTGACAAAAGTAAACCCACAATAAAGACGAGAGGTTGTGCATAAAATTCTCTTTCATATTTAAAAGAGCTCAGTCACGGACATTATTCCACTAGTTTACACACCTGAAGCAACATCCACTCTTATCATTTGCGTAGTATCTGCCACTGGAATGTTAGTAAATGAAAATTTCATGTCGAAGGTTACAAGAATGTCTTTCCCAACCCCTCCCACCCACCAGGCTATCTTCATCGTGCATAGCATTTATAAATAAAGTTTCGAATCTCTGATAAAAGTATTTGTTTTTACAATGAGATACATAAATCACTTGCTGAAATGTGCTCTTGAGAATTAATTCATTTTGAGTCTCAGCGTGCACTCCTCTTCGTGTCTTTTCGGTACTTCACATGTTGTGGGTGAGATAGCTATTCAGGGAGTTAAATTTCTGGTATAAGAGTGATCCGTTTTGTATACGATAAATGAATTTTCAACTTAAATTATCCGAATGTAGTTAATTCTTGGACTTAGACAGAAGCTCTATAGCATTGAAAGCTATTTTTTAAAATGTAGAATTCAGAGCCCACATTGGTAATATTCAGTACCGGATTTGTCTCATATTTCCTAAATCAGGGCATTGTGGAAGTACTAGGATCTGGAGAAACGGAGAGAGTCTGAAGGAATATCAAATAAATGGCATGGGAATGTGAATATCTGCGTCAGTTTGCAAGACTTTAATGGTTCATCTCACAGATAATCAACCATTTGGCTGGAGACTGTAAAAAAAAATGTGGAAACTAAATCCAAAACTCATATAATACCATTATGTATAGTAGTCTGTCGGGATTTTAAATACTTCTTTTAGGGACGAAACATCCTGCATTAATGTGTGTTCTAAGCTAAACTGTAAATGGTTAACAAGTTGCTTAGTGGATTGAGAGTTAGAGCAACATTGTGTATCGAGTATTTGTTCTTGGTATTAAACTGAGTCGTAATCACGGTAACAAAATATAGTTGAGTGTTCAACGTTAAGATGCAAGAATTGTGCTTTAAACGGAGAGGCTCTATTGTAATCTATTCCATACCTTTCTAAATTTTTTTATGTCAAATTTATTTATGATTTCGACATACTTCACTTTGTTTCACCTAATTCAATGGCTGAGCTTTTTTTGTGGCACGGTGACACTGCAGCGCTACAATGGAGACAAAATGACCCATGTTGCCATGTATTACGAATGAAGAGACCATTTTCCTAACGATCTGTTCGGAAACAATTGGATATTGTGGAAGCCATAAAATTAAAGCACTTCGAATGACGGCTGTGGTATGTTCGAGTGAATAGCAGTAAACTAACAATGTATTTATGACACTTGAGCTCAAATTACTGTAGGGGTAATGGAGGCTCTATTCACGCCGCTCGTTAGCTGTAACAGCCTTTCTAGTACGAAGTATCGTGTAGCAGAAGAGGGCGTGCATCCCACATTTTTTGTGAAAACTATTCAAGCTTTTTAATGAAAAAATTTTTACATTCTACATCAGTATTCTTCAAAACTATATGATATTTATTTGTCAACATAGTGCCCTGCCTGACGAACACATTTTTGCCAACGAGAGAACAGTTTGTTCTTAGCGTCGATGTAGAACGTTTGACCTTGTTGACGGAGTCACAACCTGACTTCAACTTGCACTGCTGTGTCACTGTCGGAGGCAATTTCTCGAAGATGTTCGTTAAGTTTAGGAAACAGATCGCAATCGGATGGTATCAAGCAAGTGACGGTGTGGAGGGTGGTCGACATCAGTAAACCCAAGGCATCGGATGTTGCAGATGCATCAGTGCTCGTGTGCCGTCTGGCTTTATTATGCTGAAGGAGGGGATGCTCCATGCGTAGAAGGACTCTTCGGATACGAAATTCAGTTACAGCAAGTGGCTTCTCACGCACCGACATAGTTACGCTACAGACCGCCATGTTACACACTACAATTCGGAGCGGGCTGCGAACTTGGAGACATGCAAAGTGAAGATGTAGAATGTAAATGAAGTTTTTCTTATTTCAAAAGCTGCAAGAGTTTTCACATGAAAAATCCTGAGGCATTATTTTTTTAACACAAAGGCGTAATATGTGTCTGCACTAGTTAATACCGCCACAAAACTTTGTTAACGCAAAGACGGGAAATACGTTCTGCTAAGTGAACGTTTCGACAAAGTTCTTTCGAATTACAATTTTCTTACAATTTCAGTGGACAACAAAATTCCTGTGGGTATCCTTAATTGCTTGAAATTAAATTATCAACTTGCTGTTCAAATAAATCACAAGTTAAAAAAAATGTTCAAATGTGTGCGAAATCTTATGGGACTTAACTGCTAAGGTCATCAGTCCCTAAGCTTACACACTACTTAACCTAATTTATCCTAAGGACAAACACACAGACACCCATGCCCGAGGGAGGACTAGAACCTCCACCGGGACCAGCTGCACAGTCCATGACTGCAGCGCATTAGGCCGCTCGGCTAATCCCGCGAGGCAAATCACAAGTTACTCAACCTTTAAGCGCCTATACGATACGCTAGATACGAATCATGCAAAATATACTGAACAAAGTAAGGATATTAATCTTATTAGTCAATGCAGGAGTTGATACAAACACACTTGAAACTTCGTATCTGAAACAGCAGGCGACTGTGATGTTGGCGCCTAGGAATTATTCACTACCGCAAAACAGGCAACGCACATAAACAGAAAAAAATCTCTCTAATCTTTACCTAACTATTTGCTGTTTTCAGTGTAAATGTTTCATCAATGTCTTGACAGCTAAGATTCGAAGTACCCGGACCACTTACCATCTTTTATTTACGTACAGTAGTGTATTTAAGGATTGGGAAGATGTAATATCAGTAAATAGTTCTAAGTCAAGGGAAGAACAAACCACCATTAAGAAATTATCCGAATGGGATGGAAATCGGTAGATGTGATGCACAGGCAAGTATATGATTATAATTTTAAAAAATTAACGATTTATTGAAGGGAACGAAGTTCACAAACCAAGCAACTTCACGTTGGCCCTTATGCAAGCAGTTATTCGGTTTGGCATTAATTTATAGAGTTGTTGGATTTTTTCCTGAGGGATATCGTGGCAATCCTTGCCAAGTTTTGGGGTTAGATCGGGCAAATCCTGAGATAGTTGGAAAGCCCTGCCCATAATCCTCCAAGCTTTCTCGATCCGCAAGCGTTCCGGCGACCTTGCTGACGAAGGTAATAATTTGACAAGCACGAAGACAGGAGGCATAAAATCTTGCCGAGTGTGGGGGATGTAAGCTGAAATGTAAGCCCAGTACATCTTGCCATTAACCACAGCAAAAGGAGGCGTCGAATATCGTCAACATGCCGCTGTTCTGTAAGGATTCCGCGGGTGACCAACAAAGGGATCCTGTTATGAAAATAAATAACACCCAAGACCATCACTCCTGGTTGTCGGACCTTGCGCCAGGCGACAGTCAATTTGGTATATCATCACTGTCAGTAGCGTTTCCACGCATCTCTTCGCTAGTCGTCGGGGCTCAGCTAGATGCGGGGCTCATCAATGAGGTTCGAGGCCGAAGACTTGTCTGGAGATGCCGTGAATGGAGGTGAGATACCAACCAGACTGTCGCCTGCCGTAGGGCCTGACAACCACACTTGATGGTAAGGGACGCCATTTCTTTTCATAGCAGAACCGCTTTGATTTTCATTTACGGCACCCTTAGAGCACAGCGGCACGCTGACGACATTATACGCTTCTTTTTGTTGTCCTTCATCCCACTTCATTCTGACCTTATATAACAGCAATATAATGCCCACCTGCACATGGTGTGAGTTTTTACCGGTTGTCTTCGTGCTTGACAATCACTGCCTTGGCCAGCAAGTTCGCCAGACCTCTCCCCAACAGAGAACGGTCGGGGTATTATAGGCAGGGCGCTCCAACCATCTCGGGATTTTGACGATCTAAACCCCCAATCGCCAATATCCTACAGGAGGGTCGAATAACAGCTTGCACGAGGGTAAGATAGGGACCAACATGTTACTGACTTACTCAATTGGTGAAGCTCTTTCTCGTGAATAAATCATACAATTTTTCTGAAACATTACTCATTTGCTTTTTGCACATGTTCATCACATTTAGCGATTTCCGTCCCATTTTGATAATTATCGAGTGGTGGCCTTTTTTGGCCTGAGAGTTTATTACGGGAGAAACTATTGCATGATAGGTTATAAAGTCTGAAATTCTCTGCCTACGTGCGTATAGTGTCAAATTGAGACTTCTGAAAACTCAAACCACTGTTCACACTAGACGGGGAAATAGCGCTGTCCTCAGAGTAAAGACAGTGCTGGAAAAATTAAAATGTCTTTGGAATTTGGTTAATAGTGTCAGATGTATCTCATGAAAAATCTGTCTGCAGGGTATCGAATTTAGTGGCGAGCGCCTTTCAGGTGTCGCGCCCAGCTCAGCATATGTTGGATAAACTGTAAATCGATCCAATTCAAGGCAAACAACCTCTTCTAGATACTCGGAACATCAAATCACAGTGTCCAACTGTGTTAACATGAAAACAGAACGCACGTGATCAGAAAAACAATTTGAACTGGGCTAAATGAGTAATGTGAGGAAAATGAGAGAAATTAAAGTTAAATTCGTTTTTTATGGGGTGGGTTCTGGAGGAGCAAAGTAAGAAGTTATCCACTCCGAAATGTTCTAACGCAAATAGAACTAACGAGTCAGCAAACTATTTAGGGACAACGGGCATGGGTCTGCTTTCTGAGTTTGGCACAGCACAAACTAAGAGACGTGTATTTATTTGGGGGGGGAGGGGGGGGGGGGAGTCGGGAGGGGAGGGGGGCTGCACCTCCCTTTTTTAATGTAAACCAACAGTAGATTCCTCCACCCAAATGTCATTTCGGATGTGATCGAGCGCATCGCAGAATAACAAACCTTTCCCAACTTACTTAGTTTCTTAAAGAACCGGAAGTAGAATTTGATCCTCTGGGACTTATTGATGTGGTTGGTTGAATTATTATCCTTACAATTGCGTCTAAATCATCTTACTAGTCACTGTGAATTAATAACTAAATAATCTATCAAATTTTCAAAGCGAAGTCACCCACTATAACCATTTTCACGCCTCTATAGTCATTTAAAATGAGATTTTACGTCTTACTATGACGAAAAATGTCATTACATGTCAGATCACAGTTGAAAGACGAGACAATTTCCTTAGTTCAGAGTAGAGAAATATAACGATGCCGAACGTTAGGCAGTGTTGTTAATTAATGGGATCATCAGTGGCAGACACGCTATCAATTTGTCAGTCACTTACGGTTTTCCACTACACACCTATTTCTTGAAGCCACCAAACCAACTTTCACTTGATCGGTATCCCTATGTTATATCCATTGAAATCCAGCTGCTAACTTCCATGATCCTTTACCATCAATATGTCGAACGATATTTTGCACACCTCCATTGATTTTTATGACGTTTTACTCTTCATTTTGATTGCTTACCAATTCCTTTCCTTTTTGTCTTATTTACTAGTTCCAAAAAAAGCATCAATGTTTCTTTTTCTTTTTTTTTTTTTAAAAAACTTGAATTTCCAAATCTTAATATTTATACAACTTCAACCCACAACCTTATATGATTAGTGGGCCCAGATAGTTATACAATGATTACAATTGCAGATAATCTAAGTTATATTTTAGTAATTAGTTAGTATGTAAGCTACAGAGTAAGTGCAATGGGCAAGTTAGTTGATTTAATTAATTATATATGAATTAGTTAACCTAACTATTGACTAGTTACTAACGCCTACAGCGTTACATATGTGTCAGCTAAAAGTATAAACCTAATTATAGAGCCTTGCTCATTGAGCTAAATCCAATAAGCGTGCCCCTGACACTGGGCAGGCCAAGATGTTGATCGCTGCAGGTTCCTAGAAATAGTACCTAAAACTAGGTCCTACAACTAAACCTATCCTGAAGTCAAGTTCGGAGCATTGTCCATGATCGGTGAAGCTGCACCCCACTCCCCGCAAACGCGGCGGATTCCAGACTGAAGAAGTCGGCCTTTCCTCGCCCAGGCGGTATGGGAATGGGGTACAAGACCGTATAGGTGTTTAAATAATTCTCTCATTCTTGCTAGTTCAAGTCTTTTAGATATTCCTTTAAAACTTTTTGCGATACCACGTTAGCCACTTTGTTAATGGTCTGAAACGTGTCGTTTTGTCTAAGTAACCTGTATGTGTCGTGGTGTGGCAGTTGGTCGCGTAGCATTGAAGCTACATCGTGGACGACATGGTCAGGAGTACCCTCCGGAGCCCCACAGTCACACGCGGGTGTAGCCTTTTTCCGGACTCGACATAAATATGTCGGGTGGGGTCCATTTCCAGTGAGAAAGTGAAAAAGTCCCCTGGTTGATTCGAAGTACGTCATTCCCATTCGTTCCCTAATATCTGGAAGAAGATCAAACGTTCAACGTCCGATGTCTTCAGCTTCCCAGGATTCTTTCCATAACTGGTCCCCTCTTAACCTTATCTCAACCCTGTTCCCAGCCCTGCTGCCTAAAATCTCCTCTATGTTCCCCTTCTTTGCCCAATACCAAGCGGCCTGTTCCCGAATTTTGATGTCCAAGGGGCAGAGCCCCATTATGACTAACAGGTCTCCTCCCGGCGTAATCCTGTATGCCCCCACCGATCTCACTCTCATATTTCTATGGACTCTTCTCATTGTCATGGCAGGCACCACTCTCGTGAGTCTGTGTGCCCCGACCCCCGAGCCGTAACCCACTATTGATGTGAGTATACTATTGTGGTATAATTTGATGAGATGTCGTGAGAGATGAAATATTTTGTGTCCAATGGAAATCAGGTTATTGAGAACAAGAAGGGCTCTTTGAGTTACGGTGTCAATGTGTCTTCCGAAGGACCACGTTTCATCATTGATGATTCAAGGTGTCGAGTCTCTCGTCGCCGAAGAACTGGTGAGCCCTCATTCCTGACTGTTTTATTACGAATTAGCTGTCCTTTAAGAAGAAGATAATTGGACTTTCCTGGTGAGATTTTCATCTTTGTATTTCGGCACCAAAGTTGTAGTATTTCTATTGCGCTTTCTATCTTGGACTCTATGTCTTCCCGTTTGCGGCCGTCGACCAGTAGGCGTAGGTCATTTGCGTAGGCTATCACCTCTAGCACTACATCACTTTGCTGTAATTTATGTAGTAAGGGTTTCATGTGGATGTCCCAGAACAGCGGACCTAATACGGAGCCCTGAGGACATCCTTTAGTAATAGTTTTTCCTCCTCTTGTGCTAGGGGAAGCATCAAGGTTTGCAAGTAGTGGCAAGTCCTCTAAAATCTGCACGTCCGGTACCTCCTTGTCGGAAACACTACGTCTCCGCGGTATAAAATGTCCCGCTGAATATTCAGCACGGTTTAACTGCAATAAATGAATTTTAAAAGGGATGATGTAGCGTGAACTACTATAACAAAAAAGTTTCAGAAAAAGTAGTTTTACTGTGTGTGTGTGTGTGTGTGTGTGTGTGTGTAGCTTACGACACTGATAGTCACGTGTACCCTCGTTCCATTCCCACTCAATACATTTTTAACAGCCGATTTCACTACCCATAATGTATAAAAGTCGTGGGGGTGGAAGACGTGAGACGCCTGAATAACTACGCATCAGTCCCTCCATATGGCCGTCGCACAGGATGTAGCAAGAATGCCCGCTTCTCCTCTGTCCATACAGCGATTTCAAACGACTGGCTGACAGTCTGTTATAATTGACGTTCGGTGGTCGCGACCTGATCGCCGGTCCTGGAAAGGCGACCCGCCTGGACTGTGTCGCACACCAGCTAGAGGTAGAGGTACAGGGAGGTAGAGGTTGGAGGTGGAGGTAGAGGTAGAGGTAGCGGCGACGACGCGGCTCGTTAGCGCTGACAGCCGGCCTAGCTCTGCAAATTGCCCCCCTCACCCCGACGCGACAGGCAGCTGGCAGGCACCGCCAGCTGCGCGCCGCGACTCTTGTCTGCATGCTCCACTCCTAAGTCACTGTCTCCTGTCCTACTGTAACGTCCACTGCACTCCGATATGTTACTACCATTTCATCACTTGATCGCGCACCTAGAGGTATCGAAAGCAAGGCTATCGATATCAAGGCTATCCTATTACTACCCAAATGAAGTATATAACATACACAATGATAAACGAAAACCTTATGCCCACTGCCCACTACAAGGTTGGATGCCTCCAGGTGGCGTTGCGGGTACCTGACACTGAAAGAGAAGTATGAAAGCGTAGCAGAGGCGGATAAGGGACTACCCAAACGAAGAATTGTGCTGCTAATAAAGAAATCCACTGAGATAAGAGACTCTGACAAAGAGAAGATTATTACTGCGTAGTGTCTGTGAACTAGAATCTCGAAAATGGCGAAACCGGTCAAATATTCACTTGATAGTGGGAGTGAGCACCTACAGAAAAAGGTAGAAGGGCAGTGAAACTGCCACTAGGAGGCATTAGGCATTTCATAGAACGTGGGACTTGGAAGCTTGTCTCCTCTGTGAAGTCCGACAGATGGTGATTTGTGGCACCTTTGGCAGAAGAGCACAATGCCGACGGACTCACATGCACACGACTCACCGCACACTGTTGAACATCGGACTCTGAAGCAGACGACATCTGCGTGCTCACATGTTGGCCCAACGACATCGTCAGTTACTTTTGTAATGGACTTAGGATCTTCCAAATTAGAGAATGTGTCACTCGAAACGTGTGGGCTCGTCACATGAATCACGTTTTTGTTACACCAGGTCCATCGTCGTCTCCACAAACATCGTCGTCCAGATGAATGTCTTCTCGGAAAGTGCACCGCGCTGGCTGGTGGGTGGGTGCACTATGATAAACATTCTCCTGCGCTTGCATGGAACATGTAGTAGTAATCTAAGACATCACGTCATTACTGTCTTCCCTGAACACGACGTCATCTTTCAGCGGTGTGTTAGTCCGAGTCTCGAAGACAGAACTGGGCTACAGCGATTCTAGGAGCATGACACTGAAATAACGTTAATGTCTTGGCCACCAACTCGACCTGATGTGAATCCAATGGTTCCAATGTGAGTCCCCATTGAACGCTATGACCACGAATATAAATCAGTGGCCTGTTATCTACGGTAGCTAAATGACTTTTTCATATACAACGTGTCCCACGTAGCTCCACAAAATTATCGATGAACAGCAGAATCAATAATAAGCAGAATCGTTGATACACTGCACTGCAAAAAATTATCCAACAAGTCATTAGGCAGGTGTTCGTAATGTTCTGGCCGGTCAGTCTACACTGGTATGCACCAAGCACAGATACAACTGTTGGAGTAGAGCACAGAGCGTTGTTGTTGTTGTTGTTGTTGTTGTTGTTGTGGTCTTCAGTCCTGAGACTGGTTTGATGCAGCTCTCCATGCTACCCTATCCTGTGCACGCGTCTTCATCTCCCAGTACTTACTGCAACCCACATCCTTCTGAATCTGCTTAGTGTATTCATCTCTTGGTCTTCCTCTACGATTTTTACCCTCCACGCTGCCCTCCAATGCTAAATTTGTGATCCCTTGATGCCTCAGAACATGTCCTACTAACCGGTCCCTTCTTTTTGTCAAGTTGTGCCACATACTCCCCTTCTCCCCAGTTCTATTCAGTACTTCATCATTAGTTACGTGATCTACCCATCTAATCTTCAGCATTCTTCTGTAGCACCATATTTCGAAAGCTTCTATTCTCTTCTTGTCCAAACTATCGTCCATGTTTCACTTACATACATGGCTACACTCCATACAAATACACAGCGTAACGGAATTAAATACACAATGAGACGAACAGAAATGAAAACAGCAATTACAATGAAGTGGGCCCCAGTTATGATGGTCCCCAGAACACTGCATGCGTGGCGAGAATCAAGGATATTTTGTGACACCTGTTACCACCTGCCGAGTTCTGAGAAAATAGTGTTGCGAGCACAAGTCCAGATGGCACATAGGGTGAAACAGACACCGACTTCAAGAGTGTGGTGCTGGAGAGTATACTCTGAAACAGGGTAGTTGGCAGCATACATTCTCTGTCTATGTCCATTCATCCTTAGTGACAACACTGTGGAACCATTCGACAAAGCTATGACTTCCTAAAATAATGCCCAGAATTGAGTTCTGCTCCATCTGACATTTGGCCCACCGAACCCGGAAAAGGTTTTCGTCACCTCCTTCAGCATAGGTAATATCCTGATCTGACCCTATGTCATTATGCACCCAGTTCGTGTACTGTATCTCCGACTCCTTTGACCATCCCCAGTGTCACGTTAATTCGGAGACAGCAATTACACTGAATTCGCCGCGATTTATGGTGGGCCCCTGAGCATTGCAAACAGGGGAATGTGGTACGCATAGGGGTGTGTAATCACCACGGACTGCAATGCAGGGTGCACATGAGATGGCTACTAGGTTGGCAAGGAGCTCTTGTGGTAGGGTGATCCATTCCTCCATCAGCTTCGTGTCGGCCGGAGTGGCCGAGCGGTTCTAGGGGCTACAGTCTGGAAATGCGCGACCGCTACGGCCGCAGGTTCGAATCCTGCATCAGGCATTTATGTGTGTGATGTCCTTAGGTTAGTTAGGTTTAAGTAGTTCAGAGTTCTAAGGGACTGATGACCTGAGAAGTTAAGTCCCATAGTTCTCAGAGCCATTTGAACCATGTTTGAATCAGCTTCGTTCCGATGGCAGGATGGTAGTTGGAGCATGTAGACGTGCTGTAATACGACTCCCGAACACATACCACATGAATTCTATGGGATTTAAGCCGGGTGGAGTGGGTTGGAACGCGGAGGGGAATATCGTGGAATATCCTCTCGTTCCAGGAGCTACTCCACCAGCGCTGTTTAATGTGCTGGCGCATTGTCATCCGGATAAACGAAGTCATAGCCGAGTGCAACCCTGAAAAGTCGCACACAGGAGGGAGTAAAGTGTCACAATAACGTTGACCCCTAAGTTCACCACCTAAGAGGATATGGGGGTCAGCATGTTCAAGGAACTTAATGCTTCCCCCCCCCCCCCCCCGCCCCCACGGTATCACCTGGGCCGTCAAAACTATCAGAAAATCCATCTGACAGAGTTTTATCGATTGCTTGATTGCTGTAAGATTAGATTTGTCACTTAGGTCGTGGTTACTCTCGACAGCGAACAAATCATTGGTGCTATGGAAGTTCCTAGTAATGTAGCAATAAATAATCAGCATTGGCGGCCGAAGACTTCCGGCATAAGAAATCAGCCTCATTCTGCCAACGGCCTTGTCAAAGAGAGCGGAGGAGCGGATAAGGGTTCAGGGCACTTTCTTGTCCTAGGGGTGGGAAATTGCCCCTAAAGGCGGAAGAATCAGCAATGATCAACGACATGGGGCAATGGAAACCACTGCATTAAAGACACGTAACGTGTATCCGCAGGACATGTGGCCTGTAACTGAAGAAGCGTCATGATGATCTCTCCATTGGCAAAAGATTCCGGAATGATCCCCCATTCGGATCTCCGGGAGGGGACTGCCAAGGGGGAGGTTACTATGAGAGAAAGATTGAATAATCAACGAAAGCATAACCTTCTACGAGTATGAGCGTGGAATGTCAGAAGCTTGAACGTGGTAGGGAAACTAAAAAATCTGGAAAGGGAAATGCAAAGGCTCAATCTAGATATAGTAAGGGTCAGTGAAGTGATGTGGAAGGAAGACAAGGATTTCTGGTCAGATGAGTATCGGGTAATATCAACAGCAGCAGAAAACGGTATAACAGGTGTAGGATTCGTTATGAATTGGAAGGTAGTGCAAAGGGTGTGTTACTGTGAAGAGATCAGTGACCGGGTTGTTCTAATCAAAATCGACAGCAGACCAACACCGACAGCGATAGTTCAGGTATACATGCCGACGTCGCAAGCTGAAGATGAACAGATAGAGAAAGTGTATGAGGACATTGAAAGGGTAATGCAGTATGTAAAGGGGGACAAAAATCTAATAGTCATTGGCGACTGGAATGCAGTTGTAGGGCAAGGATTAGAAGAAAAAGTCACAGGAGAATATGCGCTTGGGGCGATGAATGAAGGAGGAGAAAAACTAATTGAGTTCTGTAACAAGTTTCAGCTAGTATAGCGAATACCCTGTTCAAGAATCACGAGAGGAGGAGGTATACTTGGAAAAGGCCGGGAGATACGGGAAGATTTCAATTAGATTACATCATGGTCAGACAGAGATTCCGAAATCAGATACTGGATTGTAAGGCGTATCCAGGAGCAAATATAGACTCAGATCACAATATAGTAGTGATGAAGAGTAGGTTGAAGTTCAAGACATTAGTCAGGAAGAATCAAGACGCATAGAAGTGGGATACGGAAGTACTAAGGAATGACGAGATACGTTTGAAGTTCTCTAACGCTATAGATACAGCAATAAGGAATAACGCAGTAGGCAGTACAGTTGAAGAGGAATGGACATCACTAAAAAGGGCCATCACAGAAGTTGGGAAGGAAAACATAGGTACAAAGAAGGTAGCTGCGAAGAAACCATGGGTAACAGAAGAAATACTTCAGTTGATTGATGAAAGGAGGAGATAGAAATATGTTCCGGGAAAATCAGGAACACAGATATACAAGTCGCTGAGGAATGAAATAAATAGGAAGTGCAGGGAAGCTAAGACGAAATGGCTGCAGGAAAAATGTGAAGACATCGAAAAAGATATGATTGTCGGAAGGACAGACTCAGCGTACAGGAAAGTCAAAACAACCTTTGATGACATTAAAAGCAACGTTGGTAACATTAAGAGTGCAACGGGAATTCCACTGTTAAACGCAGAGGAGAGAGCAGATAGGTGGAAAGAATACATTGAAAGCCTCTATGAGGGTGATGATTTGTCTGATGTGATAGAAGAAGAAACAGGAGTCGATTTAGAAGAGATAGGGGATCCAGTATTAGAATCGGAATTTAAAAGAGCTTTGGAGGACATACGGTGAAATAAGGCAGAAGGGATAGATAACATTCCATCAGAATTTCTAAAATCATTGGGGGAAGTGGCAACAAAACGACTATTCACGTTGGTGTGTAGAATATATGAGTCTGGCGAAATACTATCTGACTTTCGGAAAAGTATCATCCACACAATTCCGAAGACGGCAAGAGCTGACAAGTGCGAGAATTATCGCACAATCAGCTTAACAACTCACGCATCGAAGCTGCGTACAAGAATAATATACAGAAGAATGGAAAATAAAATTGAGAATGCGCTAGGTAACGATCAATTTGGCTTTAGGAAAAGCAAAGGGACGAGAGAGGCAATTCTGACGTTGCGGCTAATAATGGAAGCAAGGCTAAAGAAGAATCAAGACACTTTCATAGGATTTGTCGACCTGGAAAAAGCGTTCGACAATATAAAATGGTGCAAGCTGTTCGAGATTCTGAAAAAAGTAGGGGTAAGCTATAGGGAGAGACGGGTCATATACAATATGTACAACAACCAAGAGGGAATAATAAGAGTGGACGATCAAGAACGAAGTGCTCGTATGAAGAAGGCTGTAAGACAAGGCTGTAGCCTTTCGCCCCTACTCTTCATTCTGTACATCGAGGAAGCAATGATGAAAATAAAAGAAAGGTTCAGGAGTGGAATTAAAATACAAGGTGAAAGGATAACAATGATACGATTCGCTGATGACATTGCTATCCTGAGTGAAAGTGAAGACGAATTAAATGATCTGCTGAACGGAATGAACAGTCTAATGAGTACACCGTATGGTTTGAGAGTAAATCGGAGAAAGACGAAGGTAATGAGAAGTAGTAGAAATGAGAACAGCGAGAAACTGAACATTAGGATTGATGATCACGAAGTCAATGAAGTTAAGGAATACTGCTACCTAGGCAGTAAAATAACCAATGACGGACGGAGCAAGGAGGACATCAAAAGCAGACTCGCTATAGCAAAAAAGGCATTTCTGGCCAAAGAAAGTCTACTAATATGAAATACTGGCCTTAATTTGAGGAGGAAATTTCTGAGGATGTACGTCAGGAGTACAGCATTGTATGGTAGTGAAACATGGACTGTGGGAAAACCGGAACAGAAGAGAATCGAAGCATTTGAGATGTGGTGCTATAGACGAATGTTGAAAATTAGGTGGACTGATAAGGTAAGGAATGAGGAGGTTCTACGCCGAATCGGAGAGGAAAGGAATATGTGGATAACACTGATAAGGAGAAGGGACAGGATGATAGGACACCTACTAAGACATGAGGGAATGAGTTCCACGGTACTAGAGGGAGCTGTAGAGGGCAAAAACTGTAGAGGAAGACAGAGATTGGAATACGTCAAGCAAATAATTGAGGACGTAGGTTGCAAGTGCTACTCTGAGATGAAGAGGTTAACACAGGAAAGGTATTCGTGGCGGGCCGCATCAAACCAGTCAGTAGGGAAAAAAAAAAAAGTAATGTCCACCTCCGCCCCACCACCACGCCTTTCACAGATATTTTTTAAAAAAGCCGTCGCCCATGTATAAGACATTTTCAAATGCCTGATTACTCTATAAAAGATGTGAAGCCTAATTTTGATAACCAAGTTAAACCTTTAAAGCTGAAGGACCCAACCCAAATTAGTCGGTTTGTGTTACTTCCGAATTATTCACCAATAGATTAATGTAAAAATTCATAAAAGATTAAAAATTATATTTATATTTTATTGGAAGTCTAAGTGCTCTTACTGTCAGATCCTCGATGAATATAGCCTGGACATGTTCCGAGTTCCGTTGACTCATGACAGATAAAGATTTTCTGTCTTTAACACTTATCTTATAGTACTGAACCGTTAATGTAAGATCTTAAACGTAGAAGGTACCTTCAAAATGAAGAAGATACGAAATTTCTTTTAATGGTGTTGTGAAGGGTCCATTTGCACGTGGAGCCCAATTTTGTAAAATAGTTCACGAAAAGTGAGGTGAAACGATTATCACATGAAGAACATATCGTATTTTTAACACCACTGAGCAAAAGATGTTGACTGAGTGGCACATCGATTGTTAAATAAGGGCGCGCGGACCGCAGTAGCAGTTGCCGTTGCACTCCGTTATAGGTAGGACATAAGACTTAAACCAAGTCGCTAGCTGTGAGAAATTATTTGTTGGTATATGGACGCTACATAATACAGTTTTTATAAAATCAAGTGAAGAATGGTATTGTTTGTGCTCACACAGAGCCCGTAAATGATAGATCGTAGTTATTTTTATGAAAGTGTGAAGTGTGTTATTAATTTGGCTATAAGGTTATCAGGAATTGAAGTAAGACTTTTCGTTAACAGGTATTGACCATTGCAGATGGCAATCAGAGTAGAATAATGAAATGATACTCTAACTCATAGGGAATGCAACCGGGTCCAAGGCGTTGCAGTCTGGACTGTGCGGCTGATGCCGACAGAGGATCGAGTCCTCCCTCGGTCATGGGTGTGTGTGTAATTCAGCATTATACCAGAGGTTGAAAATACCGCTACTGTTGTAAAGTTCTTCTACCACATGACCGGTTTCGGGCTCTTATACCTTCATCATCAGGTGTGGGACTGAATTAGCAGGAGACGGAAGGTAATATTTACACGCAGCAGTACACATAAAAACAAAAATCATGAAAAAACAAATTTCAAAACCTTTCCAAACCGCCGGTACGGCTAGGTTTTGCGAAACCTATGTCAATGCGAAAGTGACACCAAACCGTACTACAGACGACTACCTGGGTAGAGATACTCGTGTATACAAAGAACACCAGGACACTTACACCTGGTACTGTGACCACCGAGCGCCGCAGTAAACGTGTACTAGTAGCGGTCCGCTACCTACGAGCCCAGAGCATGGAGTAGCGGATGCGAAGGAGGAAGCAAACCAGTAAGCCAGAGTGGCAAAGGTGCTGCCATCGGTTGAAGGGTAGAAGAACGCGGGACCACTAGCCGGCCGTTCACAATTTGAATTAGTAGTTACATTTAATACGATAAAAAAAAGTTTACATAAAAAACACATTGTTACAACGCGCCACAGTCATCAGTTAGAAGAACATACACATGTGCCACTACTATTTACAAGCATCTCGTTACTGACCCAAAGGGAAAGTAGCGAAACCCTACTGTGTACACTGTCAAAGCAATACGCCAATTAATAGCTGGCTGCAATAGCACTAAGAAGACACATTAAAGGTTGAGTCAATTTAAAACCGACTAACTAAAGTCGCAAGCCAGGACTGAATATTTTCTATGCCTACGGAAGAGATAACAGACTACCAAGAATACATCCTTTGCGACTCTAGAGCAAATGAAAATTTATTTCGTTGTTTATTTGAATAGGGAATTTTATCAGTTGATTGCACTGGCCCATAGAACTCGGTGGTCATGAGACTGGGTAAATTTCAGAGGGGTTGATTTCATTATAAAAACTGCGTATTGGTTTCGCAGATTAAGTCATTTTCTCAACAACACATCACACAATTAATCTGCATGATACAAACATTACGAATTTCTGATTCATTGGCAAACAAAAGACACAAAAAAATTTATGAAGAACGTTACAGTGTGATTATACAATTCGGTTGGTGAGTATGGGTTCGGAGAAGCCAGCTTAAGAAGGTAGTAGGAATAAAATCACATTACTGTGCACTTTTGTTTTTGCATTAGTAGCAGTTAATTGGAAATACTATCATTCACACAACGAACGTACCACTTGTACTGTATCTTACAAAATGTGTTGAAATTGACGGCCATAAACCTAAATGCAAGCATGGCTTCGGTGAACTTGATTCTGAACCACCGTGACAAATATCTCGTGTGTTTTCAATCATAGGCAGCTACAATTCTGGCAACTAATTTATGTCCGTATCCACTTGGGCCTCATACGCAAATGACTTTAGATATCTCCGAAGGAAATAATCTAGGGATTCTGGTTAGGTGACCTCGCAGGCCATGAAATAGGACCTTCCCTTCCATTTCAGCGACCAGAAAATACAGCACTGTTATGGTTGTGGACTTCGATATTGAAGTAAAGCGGCGCACTGTCATGTATCATGATAAGCCAAGGGTATGTTCTTCAACAGCTCGGGTAGAAAGAACTCCCTACACGGTCAAGTACAGGTGCCCATTCAGACGGCCAGGTAGAAAATATGGCCCAAAGAGGTTGTTGCCTACAGCTCCGGCCCATCTATTCGTAGCAAAATACACTTGACGGTGTGATCTACTACAGCGTGTGGTTTTTTTCTCATTCCACACGTGACTATTACTGCTGTTCTAAATACCATCACGATAAAGTGAGGCTTCGTCAGTAAACAGCAGATCCGGAGGAAATCTGTCCGATTAATACAGTGTTGAAGCAACCACTGGCCCCATGCAACCCATGGTGCAAAGTCAGTCGCAAGCATTACAAGGATTTGTTGTGGGTGGTATGTGTTTAATCTCCGCTTCAAAATCGGGTATGCGAGTGGTTCTCGCGTAGCCAGGACCCTCTTTTCTTCTTTCCAATGAAATAGTATCCCGTTAGAAGGTCAAGAGAAATAAACTCGTCGTGACTGATGATACCTAATAGGAAATCTTTCCCTGTACAGTCTTTCAGCAAAGAAAACATTGTAACGTACTTCCTCATACGCAAAGTGCATGTCACTGAGTTCTGCGAAACTGCACCTGAACTGCTACGTCGTATAGTACTCTAAGTCTCTGAATAGCACTGAAATGTGAATGGGTCTTTCGTTGATTCATAGCACGTTCTGTCATGGGACAATGTAAATACAACAGCGCCACCTTATGGGCAAGTAAACAAAACATGCATCAAGACTTTTAAGTAATCAACTCATCCTCCTTGTTTCCTTGAAATAAGTAAGGTATTTACTTTCAAACGAACAGCACATTACACGTTTTTTAGTTTAAAATAAGCTGGAAAACTGTAATGGTAAACAAAGCAGTACCTCCCGCCAGAGGTTCGAGTCCTCCATCGAGCGTGTGTGTGTGTGTGTGTGTGTGTGTGTGTGTGTGTGTGTGTGTGTGTGGCGTTCCCCGCCTCAAATTTTTCATTGGATACAGGGTGAGTTTTTACGAGGAAAATATGTCGAGGACTGCATGCTGCTATGCGTAACACGTGACGCACCGTTGTTAATATCAATCTCTTCGGTGTACTGTGTACTTAAAACAAAAACATCTGTTAACCATTGAACGAGATACCGAGGAGCCTCGCGACTTGTCGTTCACCCATAGGTATGAAACACCTATGAGCTGATGTGTTTCTGCCAGCGTTTGAAAGATACGAGAAAGAACTAACCCTATCGTAATGTATGTAAAATTGCATCAGAACTTGTGAATCACACGTTGCCGGCGGTAACGGAGACTACAGTCCCATGTTAGGAAATGTGTGTCCTGTAAGCAATAAATGTGGTCAACGGTGGAAGTAAAGCCGCGGCATGCATGACGTGTTTACAACACCTCTGCGCTGCTCACTCTGCCCGATACTCGCCGTGTCGACAGCTGCTAACAGCAGCGTCGTATTGTTACTACAATACCATGGCAAATTTCACAAACGAGGAGTACGCCGACATCTACCTCACCTACGGGTTTGCAGATAGAAGAGCTGACGTTGCAAGGCAAGTGCATCATGAGAGGTTTCCTAGCCGGCGCCTTCCATCCCAAAAACGTTTTACGCTGTGGACAGGCGCTTGAGGGGTTGGGTTGTTTTGGGGAAGGAGACCATACAGCGAGGTCATCGGTCTCATAGGATTAGGGAAGGACGGGGAAGGAAGTCGGCAGTGCCCGTTGAAAGGAACCATCCCACCATTTGCCTGGAGCGATTTAGGGAAATCATGGAAAACCTAAATCAGGATGGACGGACGCGGGATTGAACCGTCGTCCTCCCGAATGCCGCTTGAGGGAGTATGGTGCATGTGCAGCACCTCCAGGACTTAGTGGTCGTGGCCGACCGTCGACGTACAGTGCGGATGACTAACAAAAAGTGTTGCAAACGGTTGCGGAGGACCGAACAATAAGCACCTGGTCTCTCGCCACTGCGATAGGTATGTCACAATCTACCGTTATGCGAGTACTCCATAGAAACATTACCATCACTTTCGCATGTAGAAGATACAGGCAATATTGTCGGAAGACTACCAGAGAAGGCTCGACTTTTCTAACTTTATCCTACGGCTTCAGAGCCCCGACTAGCATTTTTCACGAACAATAATGTTCACCGACGAAGCGTATTTCACGAAGGAGGGTACAGTGAATTCGCGTAATTGGAAAGAGTGGGCGGAAGAAACCCCCACAGTACAATGATACGAGGGTATCAACAACGATGCGGTGTCAATATCTGATGTGGTATTATTGACCACCATCTCGTAGGGCCACATGTGCTACCAGAAACGCTTGCTGGAGAGTGGTATTTGCGTTTCCTGGATGCTACATTAAAGAAATTGTTGGAAGACGTTAGCTTGGCCTCTGGTATGAACCTGTGCTACATGCATGATGGAGCCCCCGCTCACTTCAGCGGCACAATGCAAAGCCACCTGGACAATTCCTTCCCTTCGAAATGGATCGGTCGTGGAAGCCTGGTAGTGGTTGATATCAACACCCTCCAACGCAGAATGCAATACGCCTGTGATATTACGCAAAAAGATACAGACATGTTGGATCGCGTTCGGCAATCCTTCCTGCGATGAATTCAACTTTGACACACACATCGTGGACGTCATTTCGAACAGTACTTACAAACTGCCCCTGCAGATTCTGGTCATGGGTTTCTATGGTAGTCTTAATTTGTACAGTTGTATTGTATTCGTTTGTTTTAACTGCCCCATACCTGTGTAGTTGTATTTTGTATTCTCCATCTATGCGCTCGTTTCTTAAACTAAGTCTGGGACACAAAAACCAAATTATAAAACATGCATGTATAGTAGTGCAGCCCCTCCGCACGTTCTGTTCCCTATGCCAACTAGCCACGATACATAATACCGGCCAGCGTAACCAGTACGAGATATATGTGGGCACTGTCATTGCTCGCAGTGTCAAGCAGATCGTCGCTAGACGCCGCATGCCTCGCCTTATCGTGAGCGTATGGAGTACCTACAACACTCGCATGTTGTGCCCTGTTGCCGATCTGTACCCTTGGCCAATGTCAGCGGACAGTAACACCCAGGCGTCCACTTCAAATTACCAGATTTTTACCATTCAATTGTATTGTCATTTATTGACAGAGGAACATACGAAAAACGATTTTATGTCTGTAGCTCAGTGTGTGACAATTCACACGACTTATTTTTCCCCATTTATGACTCACCTTATATATGTAAGGGTGATTCAAATGAAAACATGGAATTTGTAACAACAAATCGAAATTTCGCGCCTTTATCCTGTAATTCGGTAAGTGCGCTACAAACAGCGTGCAGAATGGCCTGTATGTGGCAGCGTAGTGCAGAAGCACACATACCGTCGCAGTCTCAGTATAGATGGCTGCCCCACTTTCGAATTGCACCAGGGCAGAACAGCGTTCTTTTATCAGGTTTTTGCGTAGTGAAGGTGTGACACCTATTGAAATTCATCAACGAATGAAAGTTCAGTACGGTGATGCATGATTGTCACAGCAGCAAGTCTACGAATGGAGTAGTAATTTCGCAAATGGTGTGACTTCGGTGGAAGATGCTCCTTCGTCCAGGTCAGGCACAACGAGTTTTGACTCCTCAGGACATTGCAGTAGTTAAAGTCATAGTGAAGGAAAACCGCCGAGTGACACTGAATGACGCTGAAGCATGTTTACAGATTAGTCATGGGTCAGAACACCACATTGTGCATGATGTGCTCCAGTTTCACAAAGTGTATGCAAGATGGGTGCCACGGCAGCTGACTCCTGAAATGAGAGAACGTCGTGTTGATGCTTGTGAAGAATTACTTCGGCGCTTTGAACGAGAAGGTGATGGCTTCCTCGCAAGAATCGTTACCAGGGACGAAACCTGGGTTCACTTCCACCAACCGGAAACGAAGAGAGCGAGCAAGGAATGGCACCATTCCTCATCATCAAAATCGAAGAATTTTCGAACAGAACCATCAGCAGGGAAGGTTATGGTGACTCTCTTTTGGGACGAAAAATGTGTCAATTTAGAGCATTACATCCCTAGACGGACCACTGTCACCAGTGCATCATACACAGATCTCCTAAAAAATCATCTGCGGCCTGCAATCAAATCAAAGCGACGTGGATTACTGTCAGCAGGTGTCCTTTAGCAACATGACAATACAAGGCCCCTCACTGCCCGTGCAACAGTTGCAACAATAACAGACCTGCATTTTGAGTGTCTTCCACATCCACAATACTCACCAAAACTTGCCTCAAGTGATTTTGATATGTATGGACCACTCAAAGACGCAATGGGAGGAAAGGAGTTCCGTTCTGATGAAGAGGTGGGCCAAGCGGTGCATCAATGGTTGCGCGGACTACCAAAGGAATTTTTTCTAAAGGAATTTATGCATTTTTAAGCGCTGGAGAACTTGCATTGAGCGTGGGGGACATTATGTTGAAAAGTGCTACAGCTTTGTAGAACTTCTACACATTAAATAATATTTAAAGGAATTTTAAGGTTTTTATTTCACACACCCTCTTGTATGTAAACAGACAGGGATCGATTTCTGACTGGAAATGGAGAAAACAAGGTCAAGAAATGCATCGTTGATGGGTAGATGGAGGTGGCGTACAATAGTTGTTCTGCCAATGTGTCGTGTCTTCTTTGTGTGTAGCTGGCTGTGGACTCAGTATCTTGTAAGCAGGAGAAGGTCCGGTGTTCCTGTTAAGAACATCATGCTTTGTGTACGGCCAAGCAGATGCAAACGGTACAGAGGTAGCATGGCTGTACCATAAAATGTACCCTCACAGACACCAACCATGTTACACAACATTTAAATCCCCATTTTGGTCGTTTCTGTAGTCAGGGATCCTTTCAGGCAGGCGAATGTGCAATGAGGCGGTGCACTGTGCGCACAGCACATTTGGAAGACAGGACGTTACAGGATATTGAGACTATCCCCAGCTCCAGTCAAATGGCCTGACAACATGGTCTCGGGCAAATAACGATTATTACTCTTTATGCGACGTGTGAACGCGTGAATTGCGCCACATGGAGGCCATTTTGAACACCTGTTGTGACGTAAATGTGATGCAGCTCTTTACTGTGTTCCGGGAAGAAAGCCACGAGGGGTGGCCACGTGGTCTCAGACACCTTGTCATGGTTCGCACGGCTGCCCTCTCCGGAGGTTCGAGTCCTTCCTCGGGCGTGTGTGTGTGTGTGTGCGTGTGTGTGTGTGTGTGTGTGTGTGTGTGTGTTGTGCTTAAAGGAAGTTAGATTAAGTAATGTGTAAGCCTAGAGAACGATGACCCCTGCGGCTTGGTCCCATAGGAATAAATTTCCAATATTTCCGGGAAGAAATGTGGTTGCAGGCACACTGCCCATTTCCGGACACATCTTAATAGTGCCGTTTTGCCTCAATTTCCAGTCAGGAATCCGTCCCTGCAATTGTCGGTTTTATTAATGTTCACATTTTATACGGATGAGGATGGCTCCACTGTGTCTCTGTGCAGATACACAGCATCTTCCGAATCCCTGTGGGATTTTGAAAACGTGGCGAGGAGTGGGGTTAATGTATGGGTGCGCTATTTATGAGCGGCATGTTGAGAATCAGAGTCACACGAGAAGTACGTCCAGATGGCCGAGACGATTAAGGCAACCATTCTAGAAAAACGGGGCATCCGGGTTCGAGTCCCGGTCCGACAGAAACTTCTAACCGACACCATTGATTTATTTCAATGAGTGCAGGTAGCTGGAGTCCTGATTTCTCATCATAACATGTAAGTTTGTGATCACCTGTTGAGAACACTCAGTAATTCGTGAGGATAAAGAGATAGTTGTGTTTCACAAGAAAGACATTTTGTCAATCTGTGCGTGTCAATTGATCATTTTCCTCGAGACTATTCAGAATATTTGACTACAGTATACGTTCCAAAATCGTACTGCAATTCGACGTCAGTGAGACAGGGTCTCTAATTTGCAAGAGTACTCTCACTTGTTTTCATGGATATTAATAAGTCGTGTTCAACTTTCCTGTCTTTATCTACAAATTTCTTCGAGCCTGCGGTTATATATATGACTGTTAAGTATTGTATCAGCATACTGTGAAGTGAAACTAATTGTTATACAATACAGACCAGAGTTTATGCTTCTGTTAAGTGAGTTAAGCAGCTTTGCTACGCAGACGACATCTACGTCTAATTTACTCATGTTGGCAGCAGTTCCATATTTACATTCGGGAATAATTTCTTCGTGTTCTTTGGTGGAGGAATTACGGGAAACTGCATTTAGTTAATGCACTTTAGTGGCACTATAATCGGTAAGACTACCTTCTCTATCGCACAGTTAAGGTACTGATTGTGTCTCGCTTCTGCTGTGCTATACACGCAACAGACTATCGATGTGGGAACTATTAAATGTATTTCTTAATCACGTTCGCGATAAATATTCGAGTTTCTGTAAAACATCATAATCTTGGTGACTTTGCATTCTTTTACACTTGAGATTGATTTTTGTCTGCATCTGAAACAGGGTTTTAACGTGTTTTGTGTACTAAGGGGCGGGAGGGGGGGGGGGGGGGAGAGAGAACATTCCCTTTTTTTATTAATTTATTTCGTATCAATCTCTCCAGTGGAGTCGATTGCACTTCTTTGAATTTAAGCCACAACTGGTCTACACTTTTACGGTTAATTCGAAAGGAATGGAGTCTGTCTCTTAAGGTGTCAAACGAAATTTTTTTTTTTTTTTTTTAAACAGATATGTTGTGAGTCTTTTTTTCCAACAGTGCTAGTTCTGCTAGGTATGCAGAAGAGCTTCTGTGAAGTTTGGGAAGTAGGAGACAAGATACTGGCGGAAGTAAAGCTGTGAGGACGGGGCGTGAATCGTTCTTGGGTAACTCAGATGGTAGAGCAGCTGCCAGCAAAAGGCAAAGGTCCTGAGTTCGAGACTCGGTCCGGCACACAGTTTTAATCTATCAGGAAAGTTCTTTTATACCCATTGTTCCTAAGTTACCGTTATTGTGTTTGACCGGTACGCTATCAGACAAACTTTTTTTTTTTTACTTTCCCTCGACCCTCTAACCGGAAATACCGTGTAATGAACACGCGGTCAATTCAGCGGAGCTGTGCATTATGGCGGAGCTAAGTGAATTCGACCGTAGCAAAGCTTTTGGTGTTCATGTGAAAGGTGCTTCCGGCCCAAGGTAGCCGGAGAGTTCCGTGTTTCAAAAGGCACCATACCAAAGACTGGTACCGCATACAGGAAAAGCTGAACATCGCCCGGTAAGACACATCACGAAGGAAATATTGTTCAAAAATCTTCAAATGTGTGTGAAATCTTATGGGACTTAACTGCTAAGGTCATCAGTCCCTAAGCTTACACACTACTTAACCTAAATTATCCTAAGGACGAACACGCACACGCACACGCACACACACACACACACACACACACACACACACACACACACACACACACACACACACTCATTCCCGAGGGTGAACTCGAACCTCCGCCGGGTTCAGCAGCACAGCCCGTGACTGCCGCGCCTGAGACCGCTCGGCTAATCCTGTGCGGCGGAAATAGTGTGTTAGAAGGTAGTGACAGACAGTCATTGAAGAGAACTGAGATGAAAAGATGACTCTCAAGCTCTATCAGCACCAAAATATCAGTAAGAGAGCTCCATTAGCTAGGTATTGCAAGGCAAACTGGAATTTAAAAAGAAAGTCAACAATAATACAAATATTTGTAACAGGAAAAGGTACGGAAGCCAAAACATGTTGACTACGTACCAGTGGAAGATAATCATCTGCTTAGACGAGTCCTGTTTAACATTCCTTCCAACTTCTGGCAGAGTTTGCGTCTCAGGAGTGATATATGGTGCATGTTCAGTGATGATTTGGGAAGCGACGTCTTGGAAATCCATGATACCCATGGTTAATGTGCAAGGTCGCATGCCTGCCAAGGGTTACTGAACATTTTTGCTGAAAAGATCCATTCCGTGATCCACGTTTGTTCCCCAACGGTGTTGCTGTGTTGCAAGTAGAAGGGGCCCCTGTACACACAGCTCCTATCGTCAAAGACTGGCCATTTGAGCACCAAGATGAATTACCGAACCTACCCTAGCCATCGAACGCTTCAGATGTCATATATAATTGAGAGTTTGTGGTCTGTTTGAGAGAGAAAGTTGCGTGATCAAAATGCACCTAAATCACGGTCACAAAAATTTCCTCCTACTTTTGTAAGAAGCGAGGTACAAGATTCACTTGAAAATCGTTCAGCTGGCCGCTGTGTTCGAGCGGTTCTACGCGCTTCAGTCCAGAACCGCGCTGTTGCTACGGTCGCAGGTTGGAAGCCTGCCTCAGGCATCGATGTGTGTGACGTCCTTAGGTCAGTTAGGTTTAAATAGTTCCAAGTCTAGGGGACTGATGGCCTCATATGTTAAGTACCATAGTGCTTAGAGCAATTTCCACTATTTGATGATGCGTCTACCTTAAGCCGTCTCGATTGCGGCCCTGCTCGAGTGCACAGGAGGAAGTGTGCTTTGAAGCCGGCCACAGATTGGCGAGGCCGTCAGAGCGTTTTCTGCCAACCTCGGGATGCGTTCTGCCTAGTGTGGTAACGGTGGACGCCACGAACATATCCGAAGGTAAGTAGTTAATTGTGGGATGAAGAAGACGGGAGGGAGAAGAAAGATTGAGTAAAGAAAGCGGTTTAAAATAGATGTGGGTAGAGTAGCTACACGAAGGTGCAGATGTAGGAAGGTAGCATTGTGTGACAGGAGGTAGCAGTGATGTTTTTTTTATAATTTTACAACAGAGGAATACGTACCAATATCTATAATTTAAGTTACTTATTTCGGACGAAATAGGACGCCTTCAGATATAGGAGCCGAATTAAAAAGCAAACCGTAAGTATAATCTGCCATCGACGATATCTGCAACAAGATATTAGTACATGTATCATTTTACTTTAATGGCAGCAGCGTTGGCTGTTTACTGAACAAAATCGCCAACTGGTTCGGATATCTGCTGTGGTAGTTGCCATTGTGATAATGAACACAATGTGAAAGCCCCAGGAATAAGTTATAGGTTGGACCTCCTAGTCGAAGGCGAGGTCGCGGTTATGACATCATTCATCATTTCTTCCAATTTGAATTAATTTTTTATCGAGATAGTCACAACTGAAATAGAGCTAATTTGCACCAACGAATTCGAACAATTGTAAAACAGGTTTTGACATTACAAGATCCAATATTGTGCATCATACTCAAAATAAAAATTAAGGGAGCACGAAAAATTTTAAACTCTCAGTTGACGCAGTACTGAATGACAATTAGAAAAACTATTCGGTATTGAATAACTTATAAATTTAATAAAACAAACAGGTAAAAACAATACTGATAAAAAGTCCCTTCCAAGAGAATGAATGAAGTACCAAAAATAGAGCTGAATAACAAGTATTTGAGTCAAGGGCAGTAAGTTCGTAACAGCACAGGATTGCACTGGGACTGACGATCAAGGGGTAAGTGGAGCCTAAGTACGTTAGGCACAGAGGAATAAGCGGCCGAAGGTTGCAGAAGGAAAGGAAAACTCAACTGAGACTGCTGAGGAAGTGGCATAGAAGGTGCCCGAAGAGGTAAGTGATGGCGTCAACCTCCCGCTGCCGGACAAACAGCTCACCGGATTCGCGCCACTCCGAGCAGACGCACGCAGCAATACACAGCCACTCCATTGCCGGATACATCGAGGCGCCGCAACCAGGACGAGAATAGCTGCCAGGTAGGAAACTGTGTAAAGAACGAATCGTCCTAGCAAGACAGGTCCAAACCAATCGGCAGTTCAGACAAAATAACCCTTCACCATAGGAAGCGCTAGATAAGTAGACACCTACATTACGTGCAAGTAAACGGCAAATTTTTAAAAACAAACTAAATCAATTTATTTCCCAGTAAGTTGAAATTTGAGTATCCATTGTGTATTAAATTCACTCAGCAAAAGCTCTAAAAAGACACACACCAAATTTAATATTATCTGCAACACCAATTAATTAAATTGAAAATAATTACGATTACTTGCCCTGAGGGATAGTGAGAAAGGTCAAATAGTATCCCCAATAGTCTTGGGTGTTGAGGCACAAACGTAAGGCCCGTGACTCATGCAGTCACATAAGAGAAGACAAACAAGACCTTTCCTCAGAACCAGACAGGACAGTGGGGAGTAACTAAACAGTTTATCTTTATAAACACCTTGAACGGCTGGTCAGAGCACGCATCTAAAACAAACACATATTAAAACATGAACATACATTAAATGAATAGCCACGATTAAACACAAATGAGCAGAAACTCTTATGATACGAGTATCCCACGAGGCAAGAATATGAAACAACTGTGACGTGCCCCAAAACCTTTAGCTCTGTACAAGAACCTTAAACACACTATTACGTCGCTATGAAGGGCACTGATCACAACACGCAGAGCAACTTTTACAAATTATTTGCACAGAGTGAGAAAGACCTTCAAAAGAGAAAAGTTAGAAGTGGAAAGTCTCAAGGCTGTATTGAATCAAATACACTCACAGTAACTTTAATAAAATGCCAGAGAGCAATACAACGCAAGGGAATGGCATAGGCGGACCGCCCAAAACAATTGCGATTGAGCGTCTCGCAAAAAGAACGAGGAAATTTTAGACTCTCGTAGGATGCGCACTGCGTGGAAGTTAATGCAACATAAACCGCCAGGAATGCGGTGGGCTGATCCATTTAGTCCACGAATGGAAATCACCTTTCCGAACACCGAGCTTTCTAGGTTTCCCATTGATCAACCTTCCACCATAACGGTCCCCGCGTACAAAGCAACATACTATTCCAACAAGGTCACCACCTTGTGCTCTAACGGCTACCTTCTCTCCACCCCCCACCCCTCGCCACTCTCTCTCTCTCTCTCTCTCTCTCTGTCTCTGTCTCTCTCTCTGTCTCTGTCTCTCTCTCTCTCTCTCTCTCTCTCTCTCTCTTTCTTTCGATTCAGGGATCACTGCAAAACTCGCAACAGTGCGCAGTCGCACCACCTCGCGGAACGTCAGAACAGTTATGTCACGCCAGTAGACCGCGAAGCAGATATTGGTACGATCCAACAAGCTCAAACTGCATCTAAGACTACTGATGACAATAAAACGAAATCATGTACCCAGTTTACAAGATTACATGCAGAGACAGTAGCAAACATTATGTCGGTCAATGTGGGAGGAATTTTAAAATACGGTAGGAGCAACTGAATGGGAAGGATTTTGTAACGTGCTGCATTTGTGCACCTAATGTGAACAACAACTTTTCAGTTAAAAACGTAGAAGGAACTTGTCAAATCGATATTACGAACAAATGACCTAATGAACTGCAAGTATGAAACTGAAAAATATACAGATATGAATACGAAAACTGTATCTACGCTAAACGAATACAGTCAGTTTAATCATACTATGTATTTTAATATTAAGGGAGAAATTGTCGTATAAAATTTATATTTGTGTATGTAGATGGTTTGGGGCACTGTCGCCGGCCGAAGTGGCCGCGCGGTTCTGGCGCTGCAGTCTGGAACCGCGAGACCGCTACGGTCGCAGGTTCGAATCCTGCCGCGGGTATGGATGTGTGTGATGTCCTTAGGTTAGTTAGGTTTAACTAGTTTTAAGTTCTAGGGGACTAATGACCTCAGCAGTTGAGTCCCACAGTGCTCAGAGCCATTTGAACCATTTGGGGCACTGTTTTGTATCGTTGTGATACATGGACCATGGGAAAACCGGAGCAAAAGAGAATGGAAAAATTTGAGATGTGGTGCTACAGACGAATGTTGAAAATTAGGTGGACTGATAAGGTAAGAAATGAGTAGGTTCTGCGCAGAATCGGAGAGGAAAAGAATATGTGGAAAATACTGACAAGAAGAAGGGACAAAGTGACAGGACATCTGTTAAGACATCAGGGAATGACTTCCATAATAATAGAGGGAGCTGTAGAGGACAAAGACAGCAGTGGAACACAGAAATTGGAATACATCCAGGACGTGGGCCATAAGTACTATTCTCACGTGAATAGGGTGGCACGGGAGAGGAATTCGTGGCGGGCCGCCTCAAGCCGGTCAAGAGAGTGATAACACAAAAAAAATAGATGGTGGTAAATGAGAGATCAATATTGGACAGCAAAATTTTCGTAAAGCCATGTTGTTCACGAAGCAATACGAGGTCACACGCCTGCACTGCACGCGTAACCACCAGTAGGTCAGTACTAGTACACATGGAGCACACACATTAACACATTAATACATCAACATACATCTACGCCCATGACAATAATAATCGTAATTGAAGTTAAGTCTGGCGCGACTTTACAATGAGATCTAGAACTAAAATGAAAACTCTTGTCGCTGTCGTAATGGATGGTATTGCATAGTTAATTGGATGATGTGATAATAAGCTTAGCGATCGAAAATAATCAAGAACATTAATGTTGCAACTTCAACCGTTTTTCTGCTATTTATTGTATAATTTGGTAAACCATACAGATGCTGAAATCGTGCCTTCCAGAATCATGGAAATCAGTAAATAATAATTGTGTCATAACCTTCGATATTTTCCATTGTTTTACATTTCTGTTTTTATTGTTTCAGTCTCGAATTTTACTAACTAGAATTTAATTAACCCGTACTTTACCATTTCATTGATTATAGAGTGTGAGACTAACTACTGATCAACCTTTGATAAAATAAAACTGTAATTTTCCTTTTGAATAGTGGGAAGGTCTGTTACTCACCGTGAATAATGACAGGAATCACTCTCGGTACGATGCAAGTTACGCTACGAGAAAATACTGAACTCACAATCGGGACGACTGCGGCTGAAACGCACTTTGGTCAGGCAGATTTGGGTTTTCCCTATTTGCCGCAAAATGTGTAGAGTAAACGCTTCTACTACAGGTACAATGCTTTCTCTTTGGCGTCTGCCATCCTAAGCGACCATCGAAACAAGTTTAGATTGAAACAGAGAAAGTGTTTTATTTGAGAATGTAGACTGCTACATAAATACAGCAATTCTGTCTCAGTATTCAGGAAGAGTATTACTCGCTAACTAATTTAAACATAAACAAGTATTCTACGAGTTTTGGTAAGTTACGATCGGCTGTCTCAAGCTTTTCCTTATGTTTCTGTCAATTAGCTAATGGAAATGGCTGTGATGGTTCATTTGCGGGAATGTTCAAAGCTGTCTTCCTCTTTTAGCTAGTGTCCACCCTGTCTAGTGTCTCTACTTAATGTTTACATACTTTTATTTAACTTTGCGGCCAGATGAGCTTCCTGTCACCGTAATCGTCAGGTGCAGTGAAGGAGATCATTCTCCACTCTAAATCAATATAGTATCTTCCGAATCACCATTAAATTCCCAATTCATGAATAAATCTAATATCTGACATATTTATTTTGTTATACAAATCCTAAACTGCATGTTTGAGATTTTACAGGGTGGTCCATTGATCGTGACCGGGCCAAATATCCCACGAAATAAGCGTCAAAAGAAAAAAACACAGTGTACGAAACTTATCTAGCTTGAAGGGGGTAACCAGATGACGCTATGGTAGGCCCGCTAGATGGTGCTGCCATAGGTCAAACGGATATCAACTGGGTTTTTTTAAACAGGAACCCCCATTTTGTATTACATATTCGTATAGTACGTAACGAAATATGAATGTTTTAGGTGGACTACTTTTTTCGCTTTGTGATAGATGGCGCTGTAATAGTCACAAACATATGGCTCACAATTTTAGACGACCAGTTGGTAACAGGTAGGTTTTTTAAATTATAATACATAACGTAGGTACGTTCGACACTTTATTTCCGTTGTTCCAATGTGATACTTGTACCTCTGTGAACCTATCATTTCTGAGAAGGCATGCTGATACAGCGTGATTACCTGTAAATACCACATTAATGCAATAAATGATCAAAATTATGTCCGTCAACCTCAATGCATTTGGCAATACGTGTAACGACATCCCTCTCAACAGCGAGTAGGTCTCCTTCCGTAATGTTCGCACATGCCGTGACAATACGCTCACTCATGTTTTCAGGCGTTGTCGGTGGATCGCGATAGCAAACATCCTTAAACTTTCCCCACAGAAAGAAATCCGGGGACGTCAGATCCGGTGAACATGCGGGACATGATAAGCACCTGTCATGAAATATGCTATTTAATACCGCTTCATCAGCACGACAGCTATGTGCCGGATATCCATCATGTTGGAAGCACATCGCCATTCTGTCATGCAGAGAAAACATCTTAAAGTAACATCGATAGAACATCGCGTAGGAAATCAACAAAACACTGCACGATTTAGATTTCCATCCATAGAATGGGGGCCAAATGTCCTTCCTCCCATAACGCCGCACCTTACCTTAACCCGTCAAGGTCGCTGATGTTCCACTTGTCGCAGACATCGTGGATTTTCCGTTGCCCAATAGCGCATATTATGCCGGTTTACGTTACCGCTGTTGGTGAATGACGCTTCGTCGCTAAATAGAACGCGTGCAAAAAATGTGTCATCGTCCCGTAATCTCTCTTGTGCCCAGTGGCAGAACTGTAAACGACGTTCAAAGTCGTCGCCATGCAATGCCTGGTGCGTAGAAATATGGTTCGGGTGCAATCGATGTTGATGTAGCATTCTCAGCACCGACGTTTTTGAGATTCTCGCGCAATTTTTCTGTTACTGATGTGCGGATTAGCCGTGACAGCATCTAAAACACGCCTACTTGGTCATCATCATTTGTTGCAGGTCGTGGTTGACGTTTCACATGTGGCTGAACTCTTCCTGCTTCCTTAAATAACGTAACTATCCGGCGAACTGTCCGGACACTTGGATGATGTCGTCCAGGATACCGAGCAACATACATAGCACACGCCCGTTGGGCATTTTGATCACAATAGCCACACATCAACACGATATCGACTTTTTCCGCAGTTGGTAAACGGTCCATTTTCACAAGGGTAATGTATCACGAAGCAAATACTGTGCGCACTGGCGGAATGTCACGTAATAACACGTACTATTACAGCGCCATCTATCACAAAACGAAAAAAGTGGTCCAAACTAAAACATTCATATTTCTTTACGTACTACACGAACATGTAATAAGAAATGGGGGTTCCTATTTAAAAGAAAAGCGCGGTTGATAACCGTTTGACCTATGGCAGCGCCATCTATCGGGCCAACTATGGCGCCATCTGGTTTCCCTTCAAGCTAGACGAATTTTGTTCTCTATAGTTTTTTCGTTCGATGCTTATTTCGTGAGATATTTGGCCCGGTCACTATCAATGGATCACTCTGTATATATAGTAGGCAATTGTAATGTGAAAAAATATTCTAGTATTTCGTTGAAAATATGAATATCAAAATGGGAGGAACTGCTTTGGCCAGATATGCACAACAGTACCACTGCGCTATTGTTGATAACAGAGACACAATAGACAACGAGGGTCGGAAGTAGCTGAAATAAGGAGACATGATATGGTTGTCTGATAGTGGAGAAATGAGTTCCATTTCGCAGAAGGAAAGTTACATTTGGTGATTACTGGAAGTACGCTATGGTGTGATGTGAGGAGTAGAGAAGTTGATATCGGGAACTAGGACTGATAGCTGTGTTATTCGGCCGGAGGTGCGATGGGGGAAGAACAAAAGTATTGAATCAGAATTTGGATACTAACGAACCAAGCGAAACAAGAAAGTCGACCAGAGGTAGACAGTCCATTTAGTTAATGCTGTTCTTCGATGGTCAACCTGAAGGCTGTCAAAAATTTGCGAAACACACAACTCCGAGTTGAAGAAAGGTTAATGGTGCTATTTGCTTACCCATACCTTCGCACAAAGAAACATTCCAATAAAACTGTGCGCAATGGAATTAATAAACCCAAATTTTCGTCCCATCAACGAATCAATGAGTGTGGGTAATCACAAACTATCACAAATTGTGCAAAGTGGTAACTAACTATGAAATTAAATTCAGAATTAAAATAAATGCCAGACTTCCTTAACAAGGATAATTTTCTTTAAATATTATCACATAATTTAGTAATCGGTGACTCCTTATGTAACAAACACCGATAAGAAGAAGAAAACCAAAACTGGAATGACGTGTATTTGTGAACGTTTAGGAATGGCAAGTACCTTAAGTTATGTTCGCATCCCTGCCATACTACTAACTGCCTGACTGACCAAAATCCACAGCTATTCAAGAGTGCCAGCTTACCATTCTCGGACAAAAGAGGAAGTGGTTGTGTAACTTTGCCTGCCCAGCGGTCAAGATGAACCTAACCATGAAACGATTTTGTGTTACTAAATTTACTGCGGCCCATATGGATAGAGCTGTAGGTTAATCTCACCAATATAGAAATGAGAGTGTGCTGTCAGCATGTAGTGCGACTGTTTGCGATCAGCTGCTACATCGTCCATAGACATGATCTGAACCAGAAGTCTGCTATGCGAAGCCTCAACCTGAAACATCCTGATAACAGTATCCCAAACGGGAGCAGAATGCGAAATGTCCCTGCTGAGAGCAGAACCCATAGTGTATAAAGAACGCACAGTGCATCCGTCCTGTAACGTTTCGTCGTGCATGAAATTAGCGATTGACAATCAGAAAAGTTGCAATTACCATACCACCAATGATAAAACTAGATTGACGCCGTTGTATTCCTAACAAAGCACGAAAGCTGCGGGCATCTAGTGCAGTGATGCGCCACTTCCATAGACTTGAGTCAAAAAATTTTATGTCACAATGCCACAATCCCTGTGTCTTTTTTGTGCCTATGGAACGCTGATCTATATTGCGGGAACACGAGAAAAATACTTAGGTAGGCGCCGATCTGTCGGTCGAAACGTGTGCCCATTAGTTCCCCAGACTGCACGTGCCTGTTAGAAAGTTTTCTAGCTCTATATATCCCGTATAAAGTTCCTCTTAAGAATCGCTCAGAAAAACTGGCCATGCTGTTTAAGAATCCTCCTTCCACTAGAGAAACGTTTTGTCAATGTTCCGAGCAGGAAAACTTATGGGTGAGGCACCTGATTCACATCATCTCTCCAGGAGGCACTGGGCCTATAGGGATCCCCCGTACCAGCGATTCCGCATTTTTCCCTCTTGCTAAGCCCAGCAGGAGGTATGATGGCTCCTTTGTTGCAAGTCCAGTCTGTTTTCAGGCTGATGCGACTTGGTGAACTCGTCTTAATACACACCCAATACATACCCTAGGTCTGCCTACAACTGCAAAAGTAGTAAGAATAAAAAGGGGGAATCACTTACGCAATCACCGTCATCATATTGAAAAATAAACCGATATTTACGCAGTCTCTGCAATTTGGATTGTATTTACCTGAAATGTAGCTAATTTGCGTTTTAACGTATCTTGAAGAGAAAATAGACGTACCTCACACCTTCGTCGTTTTCAAATTCACTGGAGAATAGTCATGGCCTTATTCTTTGAGTGCAATAGCACTTACAGTGTAGGATTAAAGAAAACAAACTATTAATAATCGGAAGTAGACAGAAGAAGAAGAAAAGGTGCCGAAGGATTTTCAAGTAAATGGACTCAGCAAATCATCAAGAAAGAAAAATTGAAGACAACGGAAGAACTAAAATTGTGGTGTTCTCGTCAAAGAAGTGAGGGAGTTTGGAACAATATCAGTGAGAGAAACAGGTAATAGATATTTGTTCAGACTACGGGAGAGAAGAGGAAGTGAATTACAGCGACAGAAAACTGTAGAAACAGAAAATAACAGTTAAATGATTTTTCATTTTCGTGTGCTGTGCGAAACGGAATATATCTTGTTACTTGCTTATCTCTGAGATTTCAGACTTTCGATACTGTGACTTTTAAGATGGTACCTTTTCGTCCATATTTTAATCATTTCCTCGTCACCACCTCCCACCTAGCCATTTCACTCCCGGAAGCCCGAATGACGAAGTTTCGATTACAATACTGTTATCGCTAGGCTACAGAATTATATGACAACGATGCAACGAAGATTAGCATTTAACTTCTTTTACACAATTATGTGATTTCAGGTGGTCTTTGCAGGTAAATTCACTGAATGACATGGAATGTTAGTAAGAAGCCATGATGTGGTGTGATACTATTCATCGCATTAGAAGTCATCGGCCTGCAACAGTCCCGAATTTCCTCTCTCTCTCTCTCTCTCTCTCTCTCTGTAAATTAGGAATGGCTCAGAGCACTATGGGACTTAAATTTTGAGGTCATCAGTCCCCTAGGACTTAGAACTACTTAAACGTAACTAACCTAAGGACACCACACACATCCATGCCGGAGGCAGGATTCGAACCTGGGATCGTAGCGGTCGAAAAGTTCCACACTGAAGCGCCTAGAACCGCACGGCCACTCCGGCCGGCCCCGAATTTTCTACTGGATTCTTGTAAGAGCCTGTTAATATCGCTACAATAAACAGATATGTGACGAAGAAAAGTGAACTCGTTTGAACGTACTCGGATACCCTAAGATTTGATCACTTGTATAGGACACACGCTCCTGTAAGGTCTCCACATTGTTAGTGGTTATGAAATACGCCAATGACTTTAAATTTCTCCGTATCACGAGGTAGAACGGAATAACTTAGAAGGTACTTCGAATCAGTTCTAGTGGACCCCTACAACCTACCCACGAATCAGTGAATACTTTTATTTGTCTTATGGTATGAAGATTACAACATGAATTGGTGCCAATCGTGCATGAAACACCATCGTTGCCTTTCTGCAAGAATAACCCTTTCATACAGCATTTTTGTCACTCAAAAATTGAGGATAAACAGCCCCTGTTAATGCTCCTGGTGAAGAGTAAGGCCCTGTGAGTCTTTCGTTAACGTTATCATTATAACACTCCGCCATTCCAGCCATATCTACACACAGCAGCATCACCTGCGTGGCGCATACATTATCTCATGTAAACTACTCTGACACCTATTAGTGGAAATTAATATGGGGTGTATGCATCCTTTGCTCTTTCCGAACTGAAATCAGCTGTGGACACCATCAATGATGTGCCTGAATCACTTTCAAGGATCGGTAGCACATCTCTCCTGAACAGCCTAATCCTGGTTACATAGCGCTGTTGGACGCTGGGTCTGCAACGACGTTGACGTTCTAGCTACTACCAGAGCTATTCAGTTGTGTTCACGTAGGGATTCTGCAAAAGCCGATCCATTTCAGAAATTGTGTAAAAATCAGTGCCATGTCACACAGAAACTGCTTCATGACAGCTATACCAGTAACCATCATCCCCAATCTCTTTAACCATGAAATGCACCCACATACTGTAACACCAGCTCCGCTGCACTTGTTCACATGATTGCAGGTAACATTCAACAAAAATGTGATAAACCCCTAACGCTTTCGTCGGTTTAACACAGGATATAGCGAAGTTCATCACGCCAGATCCCTTATTTTCAGTCATCCAATGTCTAGTGGCATTATCCATTACACTGCCTGCTTATCAGGTGTAACAACCATTACTGAGCTTATACCCTAATCTCATAATGTTAAACATTATGTAAAATTATTGCGTAACCTAGGCAGTCAATTGCTTCTGTTAAATGAAAGAAACTATATTTTGTCCATATCCTGTCGCTAAGATCTTCTAGTTTCCCACAAACAAATAAATAAGTAACATTTCCTGTGACTACTATATTCCTGAAGCCAAGCAGTGCATGTGTGGAAATTACGTGTACTTATGTGTGCTTCTACTCTGTTATACTTAGTTTCCTCAAATACCATCGAAAAAACTGGTAACGAAAATACTGCCCAGTAACTGTCTCGTAGTGGCTCCACAAAAGTGTATTTCAGTTTGTTATGAAATTCACGACACATGGAGGACATTTTGTTACAGGTGAGTGAGTAATGAACTGAAATATAAGGCCACTGATCATCTTAATTTTACATGGAATTTTGTAAGAGCCATTGGAGCCTTTACTCCTTATGTAACAATGGAGTAACTACATTTTCGTTTGAAACTTCCTGGCAGATTAAAACAGTGTGTCGGACCGAGACTCAAACTCTGTACCTTGGCCTTTCGGGGGCTTGTGCTCTACCATCTGATCTAACCAAGCACAACTCAGGGACAGTCGTCACATCTTCATATCAGCGCACACTCCGCTACAGAGTGAAAATCTCATTCTGAATACGTTTTCGTTTGTTTCCTGTACCTGAATGCGAAACTGCCCAATTTCAAGAGTTCTGTATACCAGTCACTTATAATTAAAGTGCAACTATTCTTCTTGGTCTACATTGTAAGGGGACCCATATTTCTAAATCTTTTGTTCAGTTGTGGAGAGAAATAATACACTAATTAAGGTAGGTAAAAATTAAGATACCATCCCTGATAATGAAAGAAGCCACGAAACGTTGGTGTACTGACCAATGCTCATGTTCAGTGCACTGAATCATCTCGGGCCAATGCAGCAAAAGGACTTCACAGGAAGAGACATTTCGTCTTTTTTGCGGCCACATATGGATGCACAAAAATGTGTAAGTCAGACAGAGACTCTATTCAATACACTGATGCCTTAGGATACACCTGTCAAAGGATCTGAAACTTAAGGCTGAAATATAGTAGTTATCAGGACAACCGACAAGCCGAGAGAAGCAGACCAACTGCTGTCACTATCGTTTCACGGCAGCACGACATGTCTGGGACAGCCATGCATAAATAGTGCTCATTTCCTGTGGAAGCATTATAAGTCTGCATATCACCCGCCAGGAGAAAGAACTTCCGTTAGTCTGCTGTTTACTTATCTAGATGTCTACAAGCTTCAATGAAACAGCTACTCCCTCAATGGGACACTGATGCTGACAGCTACAGGACCATCACCCATGCCGAGACCGACATGAAAAGTATAGGTGTCATCGACCTCCGCGTCGCTGGAAGCTCTAGACGACCGTTTGGGCACACCATTTTTCCTAATGGTAACTATATACTGCCTGCAGAAGCATCACCGCCACCTCAGCTACGTAGCGAGCCATCAGGACAAATAATTGAAGGTATGACATGGAATTACAGAGATCGTCTGCTGCTACCAATGATACGCTGTAGCGCCAAAGAAAGTGGTCAGCAACTCCTATATCAGACAAATGTCTGGCGAAGTTATTAGATCGTTTACTACCGCTACAGTGGTAGCTTATCAAGATTTAAGTGAGTTTGACTGTGGTGTTGTAGTCAGGCATACGAACGATGGGACGCAGCATCTCCAAGATAGCTAAGAAGTGGGGATTTTCCCGTGCGACCGATTCATTAGTGGACCGCGAATACCAGGAATCCGGTAAAACATAAATCTCTAACATCACTGTTGCCGGAAAAATAATCCTACAAGAACGGGGTCAACGACGCCAGAAGAGAATCGTTCAGCCTGACAGAAGTGCAACCTTTCCTCAAATTGCTGCAGATTTCAATGCTGAGCCATCAACAAGTGCGCCAACCATTCAACGAAACATAACGATTTGGGCTTTCGGAGCCGGAGGCCCACTCGTGTTCCCGGGATCACTGCACGACACAAAGCTTTCCGACTCTATTTGGCCCGTCAACATCAACGTTGAACTTCTGCGACTGGAAACACGTTACCTGGTCGGACGAGACTCCTTTCAAATTGTATCGAGTGGATGGATGTGTATGGGTATGGAGACAACCTCATAAATCCATGAACATTCATGTCAGCAGGGGACTGTTCAAGCTGGTGGAGGTTCTCTAATAGTGTGGGGCGTGTGCAGTTACAGTGATAAGGGACCCCTGATACGTCTAGATACGACTCTGACAGGTGACACGTACATATGCATCTTGTCTGATCACCCGCATTGTCATTATGCATTCCTGCGGACTTGGAAAATTGCAGCAGGGCAGTGCGCCACCACACACGTGTTGCTTTGCTACAGAGTGGCTCCAGGAGCACTCTTCTGAGTTTAAACACTTCCGATGGCCATGAAAACCCCTAGACATGAACATTATTGACCACATCTGGGATGGTTTGCAACGTGCTGTCCAGAAGACATCTCCGCACTCTTGGGTTTTTACGGATCTGTGGACAGCCCTGCACGATACATTGTGTCAGTTCAGACATTAGTCGAGTCCATGCCACGAGGTGTTGTTGAACTCCTGGGTGCTCCAAGAGGCCCTACACGATATTAGGCATTTGTGCCATTTTCTTTGGCTCTTTAGTGTAGTCGTGGCACCATATTTTGTCTGTGTAAGCGAGGACGGCAAGGAGATGTGGAGGACAGCAGAAGTCGGAGAAACAGCCATAGGCTCTTCCAGGAAAGCATCTGAGCTTTTACAAAAGCATGACCATTTTGCCATAAAGTCGGCGTGTGAGAGCGGTTATATGGAGTATTGTCCGTCTCAGGTGTGTGACTGACAGACGGACTTCGAGCTTCATGATTTGCTCTGGGAAGGAGAGCATTGCCCACCAAAGGCGTTGAATGCACGCGCGTTTCTCTAGCGCCAAGTTTAGTTGTGGAGAGTATAGATTTTGCATTATAGGAATACTGTTATGCTGTCTGCAGGAGGGAGTTCTTACGCTGTGTTATACGTGCGCTGTTGGCGCGGGCAGCTTGGTCATTGGAGAGGAAAATTTTTGGCGACTGGCTGAGTTTGGTGTCGAGGAGGGAGGAGAGGAGAAATTTTCGAGGGATCCGGTGGACGTCCACAGTAGAGGAAGGTGTGGGCATTTCTGCAGAGTTGCGCTGTGTGCTCAGCAAATTGGCGGAGAGCTGCACCAGGGGACAGTTTTGGTTTTTACAGCGCACCGGCTGTGATTCTTTGCATTTGTCGGCGCGAGTGTACGCTGGCCGTCGCCTTTGCAGTTCCGCACATACGGCCAATCTCCATACCACATGTTGGGCAGTTCATTGGTAAGCAAATTGGCAGGCTAGGCTTGTAGTAATCTTTGCTGAGGACGTAGTCTTCAATGCAGCGAGTCCATCTTACCTGCAGCCCTGCATTTCAACCAGCCTATGTTCTACTGACGTTTAGCTAGCGATTCGCACTCTCGGTCAATACCTTTTACGCAGCCAGAAAGCGCTGTCGTTATTATCTTGAGAGAGGAGTTCTTTTATTTTGACCCGCTACCCCTTTTATAATTTCGCCAGCAATCAACAACGTCTATCATAGTATATTTTGTTTCAATTTTGCTTTTTGTAATTTGAGCTCTACGGTAAGTCTCGTAATGCCCATGTTGGATTTGTAATAATGTAAGTCTGAAGGGAGTAAAATTTCATTTTTGTACTCTACATCCGTACCACATAAATTATAATACATTTTTGTGAGCTGGGGGTACGTAAGAAAGGTAGGAAAACTCAGAAATTGGCGACACCTGCCAGAATCTTACAGGTAGTGTCTAATGACATGCTGTCAGACAGGTGCTGTTTTCTTTTTTATATTTAATGTTAAAGAGAGATTATGAACGAATTAGACTCACGATAATTTTAAGTTACTCTATGTACTAATGTATGTACGCTATTTTCAAGTGTGTACTTTCTTGTATGTTTCGTATGTTTTGTGGTTTCTGCAGCACTTGTGTTTTACTGAATTTGACATCTGTGTTGTGAATTTTTGGAGAGTTATCTTCCTGATGTGCCTGTACGTTTGAACAGGGAGGAATTGTGTTCACTGTAGGTACGTGTTTTGATGATACTTGTTTGACTTCTAAATGATAACTAGCAGCAGTTGTTGATGGAAACCGTGATGTAGCTGATTCTCTTAACATGGAGAACAATCAGAGTATAGGTAGAGACAAATCAGGAGACAGGGCAGTTGTTCATCCCACATAATAATCAAATTAGCCTAGTTCAGTGTCACTTTTAGAGGATTCTGAAGCCGACTGTGAAAGCACAAGGCTGAAGGTATGGAAGACATGCATCACAGTAACGTTATATTTCTCACTAGAAACCGGTCAGTGACTGACGATAAAAGGGCGGTCCCATCTCGAAGCAAACAACACAAGTAGGAATAAGACGGAAAGCATCTTCGACGTTTTTAGAAGAAAAGATCAGCGAAGCAGAAGAAACAAAACGAGCGGTTGCAGAATTAGAATGTAGGCCAACATAAAGTATCAAGAATGTATTAGGAGGGATAGCTATGTACAAGAGGCAAGCAGGCCAAGCAAAAGAGGTCGCAATTGAAGCAAAGAGGGACGTTCGTGTTGCTAGACGGCAGGCATCTGGTGCAGGGAAAGAGGCTCTGGTGACCAAAAAGTACGCTAGGAAACCCATGCGTGTCGCCTATAAAACTCAGGAAGCTCTTACCACAATGGAGGAAAACGGATGCGAGGTAATTCGGGAATCTCAGGAACTGATTTTACAGCACTCTAAATTAAGATGCTGGAAGACCAGCAGAAAAAATTGTCACTGCTGGAGCAAGACCATGAGCGCGTCATCGAGCGACAAGCGGAGATTATGAAATGTACGACAGACACACATAACCATTTAAAACAGTTGTAAATACAGGGCGCTGGCAGACAGATGGGGGACGAGCAACATCATAAATAAACTGTACCAGAGACGAGTAGACCTGGCACACGTTCCGATATTAGTGAACTGGCAAATGTCGTCGAATCTCTGCAGCACATCTCTACTTATGTTTGGCTGTCACCCCGTGCATGCACAATGCAAGTGGCTGGCCTCACAACGTTACCGGAGGAGTCACATAATTGCATGTTCGATGCGCAAATGTCTGTTGGCAGCAGTGAAATGCATGGCCATAGTAGTGGACAAGACGATATTGACCCGTGCGTGGTTCATGTTCCCGCCATCATGTATTTTGCACCGAGTTTTTACCCTACTTCCACTTAACTACGTTATTTTAAATTGCTACTGTCACTGAGTTGCTGCTTTTCCTGGCCGTGACTGGCGCTAGCAGCGCGTATCAAATATCCGCTTTCCTAGTACTTTTGCTCGACTGCTACTACCTCCCGGTGATTGTCTGTCGTAAGTGACTTCGGGTCACGAGTTCGGGCTGCCAGTCAGTTGGAACGCGTCTGGAGCGCAGTCCGAACCTGCCAGTCAGGGAGTGGTAGTGCGGCACTAGTGCAGTCGGGTTGGAGCTTTGAGGTCTGCGTCGACGTGGCTCGCCCGACCATTGCCGCATGACATTACTTGAGCCGGGCCACGGTCTTGGTGGATCGTAGGTCGGTCGTCCTGCCGGACGACGCCTTTTGGGTCGCCGATCGTTCATGAGTGGGCTGTGTGTGTGTGTGTGGGGGGGGGGGGGGGGGGTTGGGGGGGGGTATTGTTCAGGTCTTTGCGCCAATGCTTGTCAGGTTGTGTGTGTAGTTGGCGTTATGTCCTCTGACGACTATTTTCAATGTTGTCGGCATTCTGCGGGCAGTCGGTCGGTTGCTCCCGACCAGGGAAGTTAACTCCGCGAGGTGCAGTCGGCTGGGTCCGCTGGCGGTCCCTGCGCAGTGTCAGAGCATGTGTGGAGCTGTTCGATCGCTACGAGCTTCGTGGTTCACCGACCCAGGACGTCAAAGTTCAGTAGTGGTTTGAAGTACCGAAGCCACGTCCATTCGTGTTGTGTGGTTCTTTTTAGCTATTCGCTGTTGGAGAGGTTTTCCTTTGAACAGCACCGAGTTCTGTATTGCTGAAATTTAGCCGCCATGTGGTGGAATTAGCTGTATTGGTTGACTACAATTCAAGTGCATCAGCGGAATTTTCTGCCTTGTGGCCGTTAGTGTTCCGGTTACCTGCCCTGGCCACTAACGTAATTTCAGGCAGTGTCCTATCCTCACCTGTTGTCGCTCTCCAACACGGTGTGTAGATTTGACAGCTTAATATGTATACATATCTGACTATGAATAATCACGCCCGTAACAGGGGAAAGTAATACGAAACTTTAATAACTGCACAGTATTACTAAGGTGCAATGTAATGAAAAGTAATAAAAAGCAAAATAGCAAAGACCAAGAGGGACAGGAATATATAGGGGGCGCGTTTGTTGTTTAATACATATAAAAGAACATGTAACACATTATTGAGCTCTCTACCTTCAGTTATCGCGATCGGGCTAGTCGATGAAAAAGTGGTAAGTGACTGCGAAATTCGTTAAGGAGATTATTTAAAGACTCTTCAAGCACGTTTAAAATACATTACGTGTGAAGAAGTGATCAGAGACGTTTATTGTCGGGTGAAGTGAAAATGATTTCGACAACATAATTCAAACTTTGTGTCAGCTGGGAAAAGTACTCTTTGGCAACTATTATGGTTGTACGCAACGGAAAGCTATAGTTTACGTAATTCTGCATTTTATAAAATTGTGAAACGCGTGTGCGCGGAACATTAATATAATCTTATCCTTGGACGGTAGCGGGGGGTACCTGATACAAACATAGCGCCAGCATAAAAATAGTTCGCTTATTAACTACCGGATATTAATTAACTGGGACCTAAAATACCAAAAGCAGTGCATACACCGTTAAATTGAACCCTGCATATGAAAGACAATCACATCGAACATTTCGAGAGCGAAGAATAGACATTTAAGTGCCGAATTGATAGCCTGGGTCGTGTCGATATTTGGACATTATATGACGCGTTATTCAGAACACGATATCGACCACTTCAAGGCTGAAAAGAAGGATAGGATCATCACCCCAAATCCCGATTCATATTTCATATTTAGTTAGTGAAAAGAAATGTGTTAATAAACAATCTACATTTCAATTTTATCCACGATTTTGGCTTCATTACGTAGTCTTGAGTACATGATAAACAATATCTGTGGAAGTGGTATACAACGTATCGTCATAATATTTAGCCAACCAATATTGTGGGACACCAAAAAATTTAAATGCATGAAATTGTTCTTACAGCGGATGTATAATGTGTGAGTGCGGCGAACTATATAGAGAAACTGAACATCCATTACGTACTTGCATGTTTATCTGCGAAAATGGTCCTTGTCGGTACATCAGCATGGAGTTCGAATAGAATCGCTGGAACATTGCAAACCATTCAGATTAATCGAACATCTAAATACGCATAATGCTGGTATCACCAGGATGTGTTCTTTCTCCTCACCCCTGTGGCACTAATTGAATTAAGAGTCATCCCGGAATAACATTTAAATCAATTGACGACCATTGAGCTAGCGTCACGAATTTTCAAACGTATACTGCCATGTTTGAAGGTGAGTGACACCACAAGTGCTAACGTCGATCGAGGGGTGTCGTCGGGATCGTATTGAATGACATAGAGCGGTCACAGTCTTCTGTCTTGGTTGGTTGGTTGGTTGGTTTTGGGGTTTGATGGGGGCTAAACATCGAGGTCATCAGTCCCCAGTTAAAAACAGACATATTTGTAAAAGGCCTATACAGTAAAAGCGTAACCTCCGCACCCAGAGGGAGGGAACACCAAGGGGTAAAGAGACAAAATGAACACCGCGATTACACAAAATAGAGGACACTTAAAAGGAGCAGAGCAAATAGTTGACTTGAGTAAAACAGACTAAAGTAGTTGATGGATCAGGTAAAAGGTCAACCACTCAAACACAAACGAAGAACCTCCAGCTGGAAAGCGTTGATAGAGGTACGAACACAACTTGTTCCCATATAAGACACTATTTTGGTATCCACAATTTAAAAGTCGATGGAGTGGGTGTAGCCTGAGAAATCTTGCGAGAGCGCCCACACTAGAGCCAGTGATAAAACCCAGCTGCAGGGATAAAACGTAAAACAGTTAGCTATAGAGGCATCGTCACCGAGAATTAAAGGAAGTGCAGCGGGTAAATTAAAGGACTGCCTCAAGGGGGCAAAAAAGGGGGCAGTCCATCTGAAGATGGGCCACTATCAGCCCTACATCACAGTGACACTTGGGCGGGTTCTCACGACGACGGAGATAGCTGTGGGTCAACCGCGTATGTCCAATTCGGAGATGGCAGAGAACAACTGAGTCCCTACGCGTGCCCCTCAAGGATGAATTAAATATGGCCGTGGACGTCCTGACCATGCGAAGCTTGCGAAACGAGGCAAGAAGAGCCAGGAATTGACGAAGACTGGCAGGTGCAGGTGCAGGACAAATCCAAGTAAAGCCGCAAGCGACGGAGGGACCAAGGAGCGGTAGAAGAAGAGGGCTGGATGGATGGAGGAAGGGGAAAGGACTCTATTGACGAGAGGAGGGAACGAACGCGGACCGCGATCGGGAGACTCGACCTAGGCCGCCGTCGTGGGGAGCAGAGTGCAGAAGATGGAAAAAGCAGCCTGCAGTTTGGGTGGTCGGGAGAGGCATGGACGCGGGCGATGTACGACGCAAGCAACTGTTGTCGGCGGAATCGTAGGGGAGGGATTTAAAGTTCTACAAAAAGGTTAGTCACCGGTCTAGTGCGGAAGGCACTTGTCGCCATTCTGACGCCAGAATGGAGAATCGGGTCGAGGATCTCCAACGTTGAAGGTGCTGCTGAGTCGTACACCACGCTCCCTTAGTCGAGACGGGACTGGACTAAGGCCTTATAGAGCTGTAGGAGGGTTGTTTGTGCAGCCCCCCAAACGGTGTGGCTGAGGCAGCGAAGGATGTTGAGGTGCCGCCGGCACCGTTCTTTAACCTACACCGTTCATTAACCTCGCGAAGATCAGGTGTCCAAGTGAAATGAGCGTGAAACGCCATGCGAAGGAAGCGATGCGTCTCCTCAATACGAAGAAGTTCATTGGCGAAGCAGAGCTCTGGATGGAGGTGGACCATTCGACGACGAAAGAAGTGCATCACTTGGGTCTTAGAGGCTGAGAACTGAAAACCATGGTTGGATGCCGAAAAATGTGCCATACGGATAGCTCCCTGCAGCCGCCATTCAGCAACACTGATGCTTGGGGAACTGTAATAAAGACAAAAGTCATCGGCATATAGAGAGGAACAGACCGATGAGCCCATCGCAGCCGCAAGACCATTAATCGCCACCAAAAAGAGGGGAAAACTGAGAACCGAGTCCTGTGGGACACCGTTCTCTTGAATGTGAGCAGAGCTAAAATATGTGCCAACTCTAACCCGAAAGGAGCGATTGGAGAGAAAATTCAGTAGAAAAATCGGAAGTGGACCCCGTAAGCCCCATTCGAGCAGTGTAGGAAGGATATAATAGCGCCAGGTGGTATCGTACACCTTCCGAAGATCAAAGAAAATAGCAAGTAGATGTTCTCGCCGAGTAAAAGCTGTACGAATAGCCTACTCTAACTAGACTAAATCGTCGATCGCTGACCGGCCCTGACGGAAGCCCGCTGTTGCTGGGCTAGGAGGCCCCGAGCTTCGAGAATCCACATGAGCCGCCGACTCACCATCCGTTCCAGGAGTTTGCACACAACGTTGGTAATGCTGATAGGGTGATAGCTATCAACCACCAGCACATCAGCACCAGGTTTCAGCACTGGGATGGTAATGCTATACTGCCAACGAATTGGGGAAACGCCCTCCGTTCAGATGCGGTTAAACAGGGCGAGTAATTCACCCTGACAGTGCGCCGGGAGATGGCAAATATACTGGTTGTGGATTTAGTTTGGACCTGGAGAGGTATCGGGGCAAGCTGTAAGGGCACTTTGGACCTCCCATTCGCTAAACGGGGCGTTGTATCGTTACCAATGGTGCGTGCGAAACGACAACTGCGTATGCTCAGCCTGCTCTTTAATGGCGCGGAATTCTGCGCTGTATCCTGCTGTCGCGGAACTACAAGCGAAGTACTCTGCCAGATGTTCGGCGATGACGATTGGCTCAGTACGAAGTGTACCCCGAAGAGAAAGTCAGGGACAGATGCATGAAGGCGAAAGAGAAAGATGCGCCGAACCCGTGACCACACCTGAGATGGGGATGTGCGAGAACCTATGTTGGCAACATACCGTTCCCAGCAGTCCTGTTTGCTCCGCTGAATTAACCGCCGAGCCCGGGCCTGCAGCCGTTTAAAGGCAACCTAGGAAAGGATGACGCCAGTGTCGTTGTAGGGCTCGCCGGCGGTCTCGGATAGCTTCTGCAATCTCTGGTGTCCACCTTAGGGTACTGGAGGAGCAGTAGACAGTTGCCATGGCAGCAGAAACAATGGCCATAGTAACCTCGTCCACTACCAAATCAATGTCACCAGGAAATGATGTCCATAGTAGCTGAGGTGTAGGCTGCCCAATCAGCTTCACGAAGAGACCATCTTCGCAGCTGGTCTGGGGGTAGTGACTGTAGAAGAAAATTTAGGATAGGAAAATGGTCGCTACCACAGAGGTCGTCGTGGACCCTCCAAGTTAGATGTGGAAGAACACCTGGGCTACTAAGAGAGAGGTCAATGGCCGAGTATGTGCTATGAGTCAAGCTAAAATATGTTGGGCACCATTGTTAAGGAGACAAATGTCCTGCTGTGCCCAGAGAGCCTCAATGTTCCTACACTGGCCCGAGATCTGGGTCCCATCCGATAAAGGGTAGTGGGCATTTGTCCCCCAAAAGGAGGAATGGCGGGCGAAGCTGGGTGAACAAGGCAGTTATGTCAGCAAGAGAGACAACCTTATCCTTGGAAGGTAGAGGGAACAGATGGTGAGCTCCATTCCTGTCCAGACTCTAACAGCCACAGCCTTGAGAGCCTTGTGAAGTGGCACTGGGGCACTAGGAACAGTGGCAAGAACGTAAACACAGACACCACCAGACACCCTGTCGTATCCTACGCGGTTCTTATAGTAAACCCGGTAGCCACAGAGGGAGGGAGTCCGCCGAACAGGAAACCAGGTTTCCTGTAGGGCCAGACAAGTGGCAGGGAAGTGGGACAAAACCTGTTTCAACTCAGCAAGGTGGTGGAAAAAACCACGGTAATTCCATTGAAGGATAATGGTATTTGACTGTGAAGACATGAAAGCACCTGGCAGTGGGTGGGGGGGGGAGGGGTATAGGTTTCAAAAGGTTTCGACTTAGAAGCGCTCGCCGCCACCGATTGCAATGTAGCCCGATCAACTTCAATAGGAGCTGCAGGCGAACAACATCTAGCACCTGAGGAGATGCTAGATGCTCCACATCATTTTCAGGTGCAATGGTGATCTTTTCTGTCTCTATCCCCTTCTCCTTTTGCTTTTTCTTCTTTTAGGTAGAGTACCACTGGTTCTTCGGTTTATCAGGCTAGGTGGGCTTTTCCGACCCAGTCTCATGAACCGAGGAAGACCTGGAAGCCCTACGGCCCTCAGGTGGTGGCTTTTTCAGCACTGGCTGACATAGGGAGGGGCAATGACTGAGGAAGGGAGGGCACCAAGCGATCCCTTCAGCGCGAGGATAGCCGGAGGAAGCAGGCACTTTTCCGGCTCAGAGGTGGGGACTGAAGTCCCCAAAGAAGGAGGGGTTGTTACTCCCGATGTTGATAACAGGGGAGCAATGGACGAGTGTGTTCCCCCAACTACCTAGGGGGCAGGAATAGACGGCTGGGCTGGAGGGCCCACAAAAAGTGGCTGAGCTGGGGGCTCGTCGCTAGGGATGGCGACATCGAAGCTGCTGCAGCAAACGTCGATGAAATGCGCACAGGGTGAAGTCGGTTGTACTTGCGTTTAGCCTCTGTGTAAGTGAGCCTGTCCAAGGTCTTATACACCATAATCTTCCGTTCTTTTTGATAAACTGCGCAGTCTGACGAGCAAGGTGAATGTTTCTGTACGCAGTTGACCCAAACAGGCGGCAGCGAACATGGGACGTAGGGGTCGGAGGCATTTCCACAATCCCGACAGGTAGGGTTGGCGTCACATCTCTACGACATATGCCCAAAATTCCAGCACTTAAACCAGCCCATGGGAAGAGAGACGTAAGGCTTAACGTCACATCGATATATCACCACCTTGACCTTCTCGGGCAGGGTGTCTCCATCGAAAGCGAAGATGAAGGCGCTGGTGGCGACCCTACTATCTTTAGGTCCCCTGAAGACACGTCGTACAAAATGGACACCGCGGCGTTTCAGTTTTGCATGGAGCTTGTCGTCAGACGGCAACAACAGGTCGCGATGAAAAATAAGTCCCTGAACCATATTGAGGCTCTTATGAGGGGCAATAGAGACTGTAACATCACCGAGCTTGTCACAAGCAAGCTATGCCCATGACTGTGCTAGGGATGTTGTCAGTATGAGGACTGCTCCAGACCTCATGTTAAACATGCCCTCAACTTCTCCAAACTTGTCCTCTAAATTTTCCACAAAAAACTGAGGCTTTGTGGTCAGAAGTGGGTCCCCATCTGTTCGGCTGCAAACCAGAAATCGATGAGAATACATCTCACCAGGTAAATTTGGACCGCCGTTCCTCCCCTGGTGTGGACAGGGAAGGGAACGAATGGGGGTCATACTGTAAAGCATTGAACTTTCCTTTCTTAGAGTCTCGTACTTGCGCGCTATTCGTATTTATTTTCATGGTGGTCCCACGAGCAGCTAGGGGAAGGAATGTCCACCCAGACAGAGCCCCGTTTACCTGGGTAAGCGTAATATAACCGGGGTGCGGCAGGTTCCCCAGAGGTCGCCCGCTAGCAACTGTTCTACCTCAACAGCCATGCATCTCCTCAGCGCGCAGCACACCTTGAGATTCGGTTTTTTTTTCTAGAGGTTTATACCATCATCGCGACCCAGGCAGTTAAGCCAAGATCCCCGGGCTCTGTACCGTACAACGTTCCACCTTCACGCCTTACGGTGGTCGTTGAAGCACGCTCAGAGCTTACGGTATTGAGGACTGGTGGCGCTTCCCAGTCCCCAGCTCATGGACTCCGGGGTCGCCAATCCCATACCCAGCAACAAAATGCTGAGCCCGCTGAGGGGCTTCAGTCTAGGAACCTTATCCTTAAAATTACTTTTCAAGCTTAAACATTGCGGCCTTCTGCCTTTGGAAGGTTATGGTAATTTATTTTAAAATGTTACTGTGGGCCTTCAGCCGTTTGTATTGCATCTTGTTTATGTTTGTCTATCCACAATTCCCTTGAGGCTTTCAGTCTAGCTGTGATATATATTTTAATTATTTTATTTGTAATTGTAACTGTGTATCTTTAGTCACTTGAAATTTACCTAGTTGATTTTCAAAATTTCTTGTTTGGAGGCCTTCAGCGGTGAAACTCGTAGTTGTGAAAGTTTGGCTATGTGCGTTTTGCTTGTAAATGTGTTATTAAATTACAATTTTAAGCTGATACTGACGGCAACCTCATTGGGCCATTTCCACAATCCAGATCACCTGTTCTGCCCAGCAGTTTTAGCGGGCGTATCAGATGTTTCATGGAATATACAGGGCTATTACAAATGATTGAAGCGATTTCATAAATTCACTGTGGCTCCATTCATTGACATATGGTCACGACACACTACAGATACGTAGGAAAACTCATAAAGTTTTGTTCGGCTGAAGCCGCACTTCAGGTTTCTGCCGCCAGAGCGCTTGAGAGCGCAGTGAGACAAAATGGCGACAGGAGCCAAGAAAGCGTATGTTGTGCTTGAAATGCACTCACAACAGTCAGTCATAACAGTGCAACGACACTTCATCTTTCAACAGGATGGTGCTCCACCGCACTTCCATCATGATGTTCGTCATTTCTTAAACAGGAGATCAGAAAACCGGTGGATCGGTTGTGGTGGAGATCATGATCAGCAATTCATGTCATGGCCTCTACGCCCTCCCGACTTAACCCCATTCGATTTCTTTCTGTGGGGTTATGTGAAAGATTCAGTGTTCAAACCACCTCTACCAAGAAACGTGCCAGAACTGCGAGCTCGCATCAACGATGCTTTCGAACTCATTGATGGGGACATGCTGCACCGAGTGTGGGAGGAACTTGATTATTGGCTTTGCCGAATCACTAAAGGGGCACATATCGAACATTTGTGAATGCCTAAAAAAAACTTTTTGAGTTTTTGTATGTGTGTGCAAAGCATTGTGAAAATATCTCAAATAATAAAGTTATTGTAGAGCTGTGAAATCGCTTCAATCATTTGTAATAACCCTGTAGATTGCGTCAGAGTCACAGAGACAGCAATGAGCGCAAACCCAACTGAAGACCTAGGTTTCAACTACAAGCGTTTTATATTGATGCTAGATATTCATAACTATCGGTATAGTAAAATCACGCTATATCCCAAAGCCTGGATACCTCAATATGACAATTCATTGCCTCCTGCTTTGCCATTACGCTAGAAGCGTGAATTTATTTTGCAGACATATGGCAGGTTTGGTGGAGGATCCTATGAGAAACTTGTCGATCATAAGAGGAATTATGTGAGGTATTCTTCGGAACATACAGGTGGAAATAGATGCATCATAAGATGAAGCAGGATTTAGTGATGTGCAGGGACCTGGATTCATCAGGATTCTGAAGCCTAGCGAAACTCTTGGGTCAATCATAAAGAAGTCTCTAGATTCACCATGGACTTCATGAGACATTATACGAATGTGTTATGTAAAGCTCTCCATCCTGTACCAACAACTTGTAGTAGGTGTAAGGGTTTAAAAGTATTCTCTCCTAGCTGAAGCATGTTTATGAACCCTAAAATTCAAATGACATGGAAAATAATAATGATCGGTCATCTAGGAGACGCGACGTTTGAAGAGACAGTCGGAATGGGCACTCAGCTTAAGAGCATCACTTTGGACCACCACCCTAAAGACGACAACGACGAAGAAGACGATGGTAATATTTAATTTGCGGGGAGCTGAACTGCGCTGTCATAAGCTTCCTTGCAATGTCACAGTTCTTACACAGTTCAATTTTTTACACAGTTCAAACTAGCTACTATCACGAAAGATGACGATGATAAACTGATGGAGATAACATAAACTCCCAGTTCCTTGGCAGAGAAAATCGCCAGCCCGGCCGGGGACCGAACCCTGGACCCCGCGATCCAGACACAGTGACGATAGCGACTATACCACGAGCTGCGTACAAGAAAGACGAGAAAACAACGTCACGATATTAACGGTGGGCTTAATAATAATAACTGACGTGATAATAGAAACTAGCCTGAGGTAAACAGAAGCAAGCCACAGGCAGAAATAGTTGAGATTAGGTCCCTTTATCTAAGGAATGAGAATGGAAACGAACAGCCACGACGAAGATGATTAGTAAATGGAGCGGGTTCGGCTCGAAATTTGCTGACACATAACATCGGAGTGATCCATGTCAACTTGTTAGAGCATGAAGAGATACAAAGATTGTCGAAAGAAAAAGTGGAAATCATATTAAACGATGTACATCTCCTAATGGAAGCTACAGCAGGAGGCTTATTGCTAAAAGTCCTTATTGACAGCGGGAGCTCCGTTATCGCCATACTGGAATCAGCATATTAAAAATGCTCTCGTAATCTATGATGTCCAACTCTGTATCACAAGAAAACAGAGGTTAAGGGGGCTTCGGTGGTTAAACACACTGAAGTCACTTGGTAGTTGCGACTCGAATTTTCATGTCAAGGACACACACACTAGAAGCCAATTTCTTGGTGGTGCCATATTTGGGGACGGGGCTTACAATCGGCATGGATTTCGTTATTGAACAGGAGGTGAGATCGTCCTACGCAATGGTATCCTTGATTCTAATTTGGTTTGAGGGACAATCAATGAAGGTACTAATTCCTCGGAATTATTTGAAACCTAGTTTTTCTGACAGAATAGGAAAAGGGGAGGCGAGATGGAAGTGACATGATAGGGAGGCCTATTTAGCTGGCTCAGACATTTTGAGACGGAAAGTTAACGTAATAAGTCAAACATTCCAGTCTATACGAAATATGACAGAACGAGAGGGAAGAACTGCATGATACTTTTTTTTTTTTTTTTTTTTTGAGACTCCCGCCAGATCAATACTATTATTGACTCAGAAACAGACAGACCTGAGAATTTACAGGAGTTACTGCAGAATTTCCATGAGCTATCAGTTTTCCCATTGACTGACTTACGCATCAGATTTTAGCAGATGGATCTTCACCCTGAGTACAGACGCAACAGAAACTTTCTAGCATTCGAACATTGGCCGGCCGCGGTGGTCTCGCGGTTAAGGCGCTCATTCTGGAACCGCGCGACTGCTACGGTCGCAGGTTTGAATCCTGCCTCGGGCATGGATATGTGTGATGTCCTTAGGTTAGTTAGCTTTAAGTAGTTCTGAGTTCTAGGGGACTGATGACCACAGTCCCATAGTGCTCAGAGCCATTTGAACCACGCCATTCGGACATTGTTACCTGTGCTAAAGTTTGCCGATTGGAATAAAAGGAACTTCATTTGCATTCATGCATGGTTCATATAGTACTTTAAGCGAAGCACCGATACAGTCACCTGTTGCTGCAAATAGCAGAAAGCAATTGGGAGGAGCACCACAAACTCTTGAGGGATGTTTTACCGACATTCTGAGAGCATGGTGCTACAGCTAGTATAGAGAAATCAAATTTTGGGTCCAAGGAGGTACAGTTACTCGGGCACATCCTTTCCGCTGAAGGTATAGCACCAAACCTGGAACAAATCTAGGCTATTTCACAATTTGCACTGCCGTCTATCAAGAAGCAGCTCAAAGGGTTCCTTGGAATCAAAAATTTCCAAACAAAATTCGTCAGTAATAATAGTTGAGCAGGTCAGCACCTGTATCACAGGGAAGAAAGACTGATGTATCTGGGATAACTAAGCGTAACTACAGTTTCAGTTTCTCAGAACTGCGCTAATTAATGCTCCGTTTCTTGCCCAACCTGGAGTTTCCCGTGAATTCTGTATGCTTTGGATAGCTCGTATTCGAAACTCGGAATTATGATATTCCAAGAATACGATGAAGAAGTTGCCGTCATAGAGAGAACGATATCATTCCATAGCCGTGTTCTGACCAAAGAAGAGCAGAACTACTCAGCAAGCAATGTGGAAGCGCTGGAAATCGTGTGGGGTTTCAGAAATTATTTTTATTTGGGTGAACAGAAAAGGATTGGGAATTTATGGTCACTAAGAAATTGACACACAGAAATTTGGTCAGGTGGATTCTCGTCCTCCATGAATTCCACTTTACGGTTACGCATGTACCAGGCAAAATCAGCTTAATTTGCGGGTGTGCTACCTCGTTCGTCTTTGAGCCTTGTTGCAAGTGGCAACGATGACGCAAAAGAAAACCATTTTAGCTTACACTATTTGCAGAAAGTCGCATTTGAGAACCATGTGATCAACTTCATAATGGACAGTAAGAAGCAGCAGGGCAGAGACCTTGCACTGCTGTCACTGAAACGAAATGGCAAATCTTAAGCCGCTATACATCAGTTTTACTTTCTGAGTTAATCTATGTCTGATATATTGCGAAAAACATCACACGACGTAGGATATCTTCCTGAAAGATTTTCAACATATTACGAACGAGGTATCCCACAGAATAGCAATCCGTCCTCTGTTACCGTACTTACGAATCGTCAGCTTAAGGACCTGAATCTCGAAATGTACCCATAAAGTGTTTTTGGTATTATGTTGAGGGAGGCATCGTTTTACCTCGACCACTTACCGTTTACTCACTTTGCCAGCCATCAACATAATCTGTCGCTGTGTATTTTGTTTCGTTTATGCGTTTTGTAATTTGATCAATATGCTATTTCTGGAAATGCACACGTTGAACTTGTGATAACACAAGTCTGCAAAGACTTATAGTAAATATTTGTGGGATGAGGGTATATCATAATGGTAGGAAACCTTAAATTCTCACAAGTGTGGCCACCTTCCATCCTCAGGGTTTCCAGTTCACATCTGTTACTGATGTGTTGCGAAGTCTCAGATGATAACCTCTAGCTCCTGAGGATGAACCCTACTGCTTGTGGCTAACTTCCCAGTGTGCAGTCTGCACTGTGACAATGCGCAGCTCGGTTACGCAGTTCCCAAGCTGATAGCTGGCTTTGTAGCATGAAAGACACTGTATGCTGGGTGCACAAGGTCTTGCTGCTGGCAGGTGACGCTGTCACTGTGCTTGTATCTGCAGGTACTGGGTGGACACGACTTGCGGGCACCTTCTATTGGTAGTCTGGACAACGCTAGGTGTCTGGCCTCTCCATAGCTCATCCCTTATTAAAATTAAATTGCTGACGTTCCAATCTCGTTTCACTAGTTCCTCACACCAGGTGTCCAACACGCAGCAAACTATACCATAAAGCACTTTTGATACCCAAAACAGTACATATCACAACGCCAACTCTACAGTTCACTAATTTGTTACACTGCTTCATTACTTTAAGAGTTTCTATCTGTGCATCATGGTAGGACAGAATGTTACTAATTTATCTCACACTGTGCCCATGAACTAGAGAACAATCAAGTCTATTTCTATGTCTGTGCTGCTGTCTCCTTGAACTTTAGTTTGGAAGTGTACTATCTGTACCGTGTGGTGAAATTAGACAGAATCTATTAACATTCTTTATGCTGGAGAATCACTCAGTAACTTTATACTGAAATCTCCTGACAGGTCAAATTCATATTTTTCTTAAGAACTGAATCAGGCACAGTGTCAAGCATTGAGAGGGAAATCCTTTTGGGTGCTCTCTGGTGAGGCCAATAACGAAAAGTATTCTCCTTGAAAATTCAAACACTCCCGCACAACAATGAAGCATTTGGAATTGAACTGTTTGGGAAGTAATGGTACGTTTGACGTAGATGGTAACTTCTTCCTTCTCAACAATTTCTCTCAAGAGATATTAGCTAAGATGTACCACTCCTATTGATGCTTTAGTACTCATTTTCTGTGTAAGTGGTGGTCTGAGATATCAATCAAAATAATGTCAGTGTCGAAGTGAATTAGGAAGTTACCTACTTTTGTACACAATTCTCCTAAGATTTCCATGAAGTAAACGTACTGAGCCTTCTAATCTGTATTTTCCCATTAATGAATTATTTTCCAGTGTAGGATGAATATCCTCAATAGAGATACAGTACCTCCAACCACACTCCAGTCGAGAAAAGGGTGTAACCTTTCTACACTATGCCAACGTTATCAACAACCCCATACCAATCGTATTTAGAAGCAGGCCATGTCTAGTGTAGCCGGGCTAAAGTATGCTCTCATTGACTGGATTATCAACAAAGTGCTGATCGTAACACTGAAACAGCTGTACGAAGCTCACATCAGTAGCTGTGGCTGTAGCAGTCTTGTCCTGTATGATTAGCCAAATCTCTAACAATAGCAATCACAGTCCCTTCAATTGTCGTTACTTGATCCTCTGTAGTAAAATCCTTACACATCCTTACACAAAGCCTCTAGGTCTTACCTCACCTTATTTTGTGCAGCTAATGGTTCAAAAATACTGATAAAATGGTACACCTTATCTAATTTTTCCAGGAACTGTAAGCCTGCATCGCGCCCTTGACTGCTACATAGCAGCAGATTCCCCTTCTTCCCTGTTTGCCTAACTAACTTCTGCTAGCGATACTGCGTGTCTGCGGTATGTTATTACCTGCTCCTGCGTCTTCTGTAGGCCCATCTCCACATGCCTCTGACAACTCGTTACACTTATTATCAACATTCAAAATGCAACCAACAGAGCACATTCTCTGCTTGTTGGCCTTACTACCGACGGCCCGTTCTATTGCCCTCATCCCAGCGCATGCTATCCTGCAACTGCGGGAAAGGGCACCGCTGGATACCAAAATACATACATCAAAATAGTTTTGCATCATCCTGGTTCTCAGAATTCCTGAAGATAGACATTGACCGTGGATATTGTATCATAGACACAGTCCCTTTGACTGTTCACAGATGTTACTAAACCCGCCCAAAGATGTAAATAACCATGCATGAACAGCGCTATTAGACGGAGGGGGTCCGATAGATGATCAGTTCCAGTCATTCCACCAGGAAGGAGGTACAAAGCTCGGGTTGTCCGTAGTTCAACCATGCCTACACGGTCAATACATCAGTTGGACCCGTCCGTTTCGTTACTTTGTGCCAGGAAGGGATCTCAAAATGGGAAATGTCCCGACGTCTCGGAGTGAACCAAAGCGAAGTGGTTCGGACATGGAGGAGATACAGAGAGATAGGAATTGTCGATGACAAGACTCGCTCAGGCTTCTCAAGGGCTACTACTGCAGTGATGACCGCTACTTACGGATTATGGCTCACGGGAATCCTGACACTAAAGCCACCATATTGAATAATGCTTTTCGTGCAGCCATCTGACGTCGTGATACGACACAAACTGTGTGTAATAGGCTGCATGATGCGCAAATTCACTCCCGACGTCAATGGCGAGGTCCATGTTTGGAACCACGTCGCCTTGCAGCACGGTACACATGGCCCCAACAGCATACCGAGTGGACAGCTCAGGATTGGCATTACGTTCTCTTCACCGACAAGTGTTGCACATGCCTTCACATAGACAATGGCCGGAGACGTGTTTGGAGGAGGCAACCCGGCCAGGCTGAACGCCTTAGACACACTGTTCAGCGAGTGCAGCAATGTGGAGGTTCCCTGCTGTTTTGGGGTGGCACTATGTGGGGCCGAGGTACACCACTGGTGGTCATGGGAGGCTCCGTAACGGCTGTACGATACGTGTATGCCATCCTCCGACCGACAGTGCAACCACACCGGCGGTATACTGGCGAGGTGTTCGTCTTCATGGACGACATGAACTCCGTCGAACATGCCTCCTGGAATAGATTGAAATGGCCTATTAAGGGCGACGTTACCCACCAACCACTCTGAGGTATCTTAGCCTAATCGTCGTTGGGGGGGGGGGGGGGAGGGGGAGGGTGATTCTGGACCAACAGTGCCTTGCTGAACTTGTGGATAGTATTCCACGAAGAACACAGGCATGCATCAATGCAAGAGGACGTGCTACTGGGTATTAGAGGTACTCGTCTCTACAACAATCTGGACCACCACCCGTGAAGGTATCGCTGTATAGTGGTACAACATGTAATGTGTGCCTTTCATGAGCAATAAAAAAGTAGGAAATGATGTTTATGTTGATCTTTATTCCAATTTTGTGCACAGGTTCCCGAATTCCCGGAAATAAGGCGACGCAAACCTTTTTTTTCTTATATTTGTACCTTCCCCACCACATTCCCGCCATTGAAACCACTTTGTACAGGTGCCTTGCAATTCACTAATTTACGACTCTTCACGCCCTTAAAACTTAACTATATCTTTAAACAAAGGCAATGAAATACTCGGCTACTTGACACACAAAACAACACGATATGAATTATTAGTAAATTATATACCATACGTTCATAAATACAAGAAAGCTCAGTTACAAGACGACAAATGTTCACAGCATGAGCACTAGCTGTTTCAAATATCTACAAATAATACTCTCCTCGCAAACATATCACAAATAAACGAAAAGTATACCTATTTAAAAGAGCCGGTAAAAATTCACTTGACGCGTTCCTGAGAAACAAACTCCATTCCTTCAAAATTAACAATATAGCTGTAGACCAGATGTGGCTCGAATTAAAAGAAGTAGTACCTCAGCAATTGAGAGATTTATACCAAATAAATTAAATAAACGACTGATGTGATCCGCCATGAACACATAAAGAGTCAAATCACTGTTTGAGAAACAACTAAAAAGGCATGCCAAATTGAAACGAATGCAAAATCACCAAGACTGGCGATCTTTCACAGAAGCTCGAAATTTAGCGCAAACTTCAATGCTGGACTGAGAATGAGATTTTCACTCCGCAGCGAAGTGTGCGCTCATATGAAACTTCCTGGCAGATTATAACTGTGTGCCGGAACGAGATTCGAACTCGGGACCCTTGCCTTTCGCGGGCAAGTGCTTTCATATCAGCGGACACTCCGCTGCAGAGTGAAAATCTCATTCTGGAAACATCCCCCAGGCTGTGGCTAAGCCATGTCTCCGCAATATCCTTTCTTTCAGGAGTGCTAGTTCTGCAAGGTTCTCAGGAGAGCTTCTGTAAAGTTTGGAAGGTAGGAAACGAGGTACTGGCAGAAGTAAAGCTGTGAGGACGGGGCGTGAGTCGTGCTTGGGTAGCTCAGTTGGTAGAGCACTTGCCCGCGAAAGGCAAAGGTCCCGAGTTCGAATCTAGGTTCAGCACACAGTTTTAATCTGCCAGAAAGTTTCAAGTCTCAATGCCAGAGGCTTAAAATAGTTTCCACAATGAAACTTTGTCTCGAAACCTGGCAGAAAACCCATAGAAATTCAGGTCTTATGTAAAGTATGCTAGTGGCAAGACACAATCAATGCCTTCTCTGCGCGGTAGCAATATAAATACTGTCGATGATAGTGCCGCCAAAGCAGAAATGCTGAACTGAGCCTTCCGAAATTCCTTCAACAAAGATGACGAAGTAAATATTCGAAAATTCTAATCACGAACAGCTGCCAACATGAGTAACGTTGAAGTAGATATTGTCATAATAGTTAAGAAATTTAAATCAATTAATAAAACCAAGTCCGCCGGTCGAGACTTATACAAAATACGTTCCCTTCAGAGCATGCTGATGCAATAGCTCTGTCCTTAATCATATGCAACCACTCGCTCGACGAAAGATTTGTACCCAAATACTGGAAATTAGCACAAATCACAGCAGTCCTCAAGAAAGGCAGTAGGAGTAACCCACTAAATTACCAACCCGTGTCATTATCGTCGATATGCAGCAGGATGTTGGAGCATATTCGGCTTATCGACATATAGTAAACATGGATTTAGTGAACATCGTTCTTGTGTAACACAATTAGGTCTTTATACTCGCTAAGTGTTGAGTCCTATTGAGAAGGGATTTCAAATTAACTCCGTATTTCCAGATTTCGAAGAGGCTTTTTACATTGTACCACACAAGCGACTTATAGTGTAGTTGGTTGCTTACGGAATATGGTCTCAGTTATGTAACTGGATTCGTGATTTCCTGTCAGAGAGGTCACAGTTCGTAGTAACTGACGGAAAGTCATCTAGTAAAACAGAAGTGATTTCTTGCGTTCCCAAAGATAGCCTTACAGGACATTTGCTGTTCCTTATCTATGTGAACGATGTAGGAGACAATCTGAGCAGCCGCCTTAGGTTGTTGGCAGATGATGCTGTTGTTAAACGTCTAGTAAAGTGATCAGAAGATCAAAACAAACCGCAAAACGGTTTAGAAAAGGTGTATGTGTGGTGCGACGGGTGGCAATTGATTCTAAATAACGGAACGTTTGAGGTTATCCATGTGAGCGCGAAATTGAATCCATTGAACTTAAGTTTCACGATTAATCAATCAAATCTAAAGCGGTATATTCAACTAAGTACCTAGGAATTACGATTACGAGCAACTTAAATTGGAAATAATATATAGACTATGTTCTGGGCAAGACGAACCAACGACTCGTTTTATTGGCGGAACACTTACAAAGAGAGTGCTGAAGACACTGCCTACACTACGCTTGACGTTCTCCTTTAGAGTACTGCTGCGTGGTTTAGGATCCTTACAAAATAGAATTAAACGGAGTGTAGCGAGAGAGTTCAGAGAAGTACAGCCCATTTTGTACTGTCGGGAAATATGGGAGAGAATGACACTGACACGATACAGGTTTTGTGGTGGATATCATTAAAACAAGAACGTTTCTTGTTGTGGCGGTATCTTCTCGAAAATTTCAATCGTCATATTTCTCCTCTGCATGCGAAAATATTTTGTTCACGACTAAATAAACAGGGAAAATCGATCATCATAATGATATTACGGAAATCGGAGTTCGCACGAAATGACATAGGTATTCGTTTCTTCCGTGCGCTTTTCGAGGTTGGAGTAATAGAGATTTATTGTGATGGTGGTTCGATGAACTTGTGTCGGGCACGCGAGTTTGATTTGCGGAGTATCCACGTAGATGTAGATGTAGGTATGGATGTAGATAGAAAGTGTACCATACAGTAAAATTCAAATGAAACGCCTGCTGAGACTTAGTCATACTGGAACACTCTGCAGAACATTTGACATCGCGTTCTGGTCTGAATTATAGGAATGTTCTTAACAGCGAGCTGCCACCGATTACGTCACATCAACGGATTATGATACGAATTATGTTACGGAACATTGCACTACTACTTTATTGCCGTAATTACTAGAACCACACAAAACTGGCGTAGGATAATCCATAAGTATTCAATCCCTTGTGTTATTCTCTCATATGCTTCTCTGGTGCATCCTACACTGGCCAAGTAGTGTTTTCCCGCGGTATCAGGAATATTGATTACTGAAACCAGTGGCTACCAAAACGTTCTCCCCAACGTAAATTCGGACATTTTCAATGAGACAATATTGCTGTCTTGTATAATTATGTAGTAAGTTATTTGGTAGATATCATTAATCGTGTCATTTCTACATGCGCTCAACTTCCAATAGAGGGGCTGGCCATTTTCTCCAGTCAAGGATATATTTCTTCGAATCAGGAACGGGACAACGGGTGAAACGTGCAAGCTTAAAAATGGCGTCATATACACAGGGAGCCTTATGCTTGATGGTTCCTGAGAATTATAGCTTCACTGGACGTGAGAAGGCAGCAACATAACACGAGAAAATGGAGCGCAACACATCCGCTGGCGTATCACTGTGCAATCTGTGTTACGTCGTAAAACATGTCGGCAAACCTAGACTCATAACGGGGTGTATGTAAATTTTAACACCTCTTTTTGATTCTGTGGCCTCATTAACCATACCAAAGTTGCTGGGTAGTCCCCCACCGCCATGAAAATTAACTGCCACCATCACTGGTACTAAAGAAGACACTGTGCCGCCGTCACTGTGTGCACTGCAACATTCACTGCTGTGCTGATGGCTTCCTAAACGATAACGAGCAGCCAAAAATTGCCATCGACGAAGAACTTCGTGGTATGTGGCGATAGTGCTAATGAATACCAGGAACATAGACGGCTTACATCATAGTGCGTACTGTAAATGTTCCTTATATGCGGCCTGGGCAGTAAAGCTACGGCGAATGTTATTAAAGTGTGCCATTTAGTTCTACGACTGTCAGAAAAACTCACATTGCTAGCGTATTTAAATAACAAGAGCTATCAAGAATAACACAGATACGTGACTTAACGCTAATATTTGCTAAAATGAGTACTACATCCAATTTCCAAAACAGTGCTCTGCAAAGCCACAGTAATTTCTGGGAAGAAACTTAGCACGAGACTCATATTATTACTTTTATCGTTGCAGATAAAACCAGGAGACTACGACGCGTTAAAAAGTGTCGTGCGCAGGCGTATGTTGGCCTCTAAATGCTTTTCAGATCAACGCTGTGACAGCAGAATCTTTCATATTCTTGGATAAAATTATCACATCCCAACAACAATGTGGAGAAGGACATCATCATTACCCCAGTGATTGTTAGAAGTTTTTATTACACTTCTGCAATTTCAGCCCGAGGCCATTATCAAGCTCTGATATTACGGCTGTAAGCCATGTCAACGTAATGTAAGCTGACAATATTTTATGTCGTTGTGATAGAGGTCTTGAATGAATTTCAGCTAGTAACAGTGAATACATTATTTCAAATTCGCGAAAGGAAGTGTGCAGTAGGAGACGGCCGGGAGATTCCAGCTGGATTATATTATGGCTAGACAGAGACTCCGAAATCAGACGATGGACTGTCATGGGTTTTCTCCCTGTGTAGGTCGGTGTCAACAAAATATTTTCGCACTCTGAGGAAACAGTTGGTGATTGGAATTTCTTGAGAAGATACCGGCGCAACGAAAAACGCCTTTCTTTTAATGATGTCTAGCCAAAATCCTGTATCATTCCTGTGACACACTCTCCAATATATCGTCCTATCTGTTAAGGATCCCACACCGCGAAGCAGGATTCTAAAAGAGGACGGACAAGCGTAGTGTGGGCAGTCTCCTTAGTAGATATGCTACATTTTCTAAGTGTCCTGCCAATACAACGCACTCATTAGTTAGCCTTCCCAACAACATCTTTTATGTTTTCCTTTCAATTTAAGTTGATCGTAATTGTAATACCTAGGTATTTAGTTGAATTTACGGCTTTTAGATTAGACTGATTTATCGTGTGTCGAAGATTATCGAGTTCCTTTCAGCACTCATGTGGATGACCTCACGCTTTCCGTTATTCAGGGTCAACTGCCACTTTTCACACCATTTAAATATTGTTTCTAAATGATTTTGTAATTTATTTTGATCTTCTGATAATTTTGTTAGTAGATAAACGACAGCGTCATCTGCAGACAACGTAAGACGGCTGCTCAGATTGTATCCCAAATCGCTTATATAGATAAGGAACAGCGAAGGCCCTATAACACTATCTTGGCGAACGCCAGAAATCACTTCCGTATTACTACGAAGTGTGACCTCTCTGACAGGAAATCACAAATCCAGTTCAAAAATGTTTCAAATGGCTCTGAGCACTATGGGACTCAACTGCTGTGGTCATAAATCCCCTAGAACTTAGAACTACTTAAACCTAACTAACCTAAGGACATCACACAACACCCAGCCATCACAAGGCAGAGAAAATCCCTGACCCCGCCGGGAATCGAACCCGGGAACCCGGGCGTGGGAAGCGAGAATGCTACCGCACGACCACGAGATGCGGGCACACAAATCCAGTCACATAACTGAGGCTATATTCCACACGCACGGAATTTCACTACAAGGCGCTTGTGTGGTACCGTGTCAAAAGGCTTCCGGAAATCCAAAAATACGCAATCGATCTGATATCCCTTGTCAATAGCACTCAACACTTTATATGAGCCGCCCGGAGTCTCCGAGCGGTTCTAGGCGCTTCAGTCTGGAACCACACGACCGCTACGGTCGCAGGTTGGAATCCTGCCTCGGGCATGGATGTGTGTGATGTCCTTAGGTTAGTTAGGTTTAAGTAGTTCTATGTTCTAGGGGGCTGACGACCTCAGATGTTATGTCCCATAGTGCTCAGAGCCAATTAGAACCTCATGTGAACAAAGAGCTAGTAGGGTTTCACAGGAACGATGTTTTCCAGACCCATTTGAATGTGTGTCAATAGGCAGTTTTCTTGAAGGTAATTCATAATGTTCGAACACAATATAAAATCCTGCTACATATGGACGTTAACGATATGGGCCTGTAGTTTGGTGGATTACTCATACTGCCTTTCTTGAATATTGGTGTGACCTGTGCAACTTTCCAGTCTTTTGGTACGGACTTCCAGGTGAACGGCTCCTTGACAGCACTACTGGATGGAGACGAACTGGCGGTGGCTTCATTATGCTCTGGGGAACATTCACGTGGGCATCCAAGGGTCAAGCGGATTTAGTACACGGCATCATGAAGGCCAATACGTATCGTACACTGGTTGCAGACCACGTACTGCCCTTTATGACGATCATGTTTCCAGATGGCAGTGGCATTTTGGCACTTTTCAAGAAGACAATGCGCCATGAAACAAGGTCATGTGTGTGGTGGAGTGTTTCAGGGAACACAGTGAGTTCCAGTTGATGTGTTGGTCCCGACACGCCAGATTTGAACCTGATCGAACATATTTAGGATGTGACCGAATGTAGTGTCAGAACTAATCGCTTCCGACGGTAATTTATGGGAATTAGGTGACTTGAGTGTGCTGATGTGGCGCCAATTCCCTCCAGCGATCACCAAGGTCTCATCGCTTCTATGCCAGCACACGTCGGCGCTGTTATCCGTCATACGATGGACATACCGGCTGTTAGGTAGGTAGTCACCATGTTCTGGGTGATCAGTGTACATCAGTCTTTGACTGGTTGGATGCGACCCGCCACGAACTTTTCATCTCAGAGCAGCACTTGTAACTTACGTCCTCAGTATTTTGCTAAATATATTCCAGTCTCTGCCTACTTCTACAATTTTTACTCTCAACAGCTCCTTCTCGTACTGTGGAAATAATTCCCCGAAATGTTGGGAGATATCCACTCTATTTAATGCTTCCCACAAATTCCTTCCGTCGCCGATTCTGCAGATAATCGCCTTATTGCTGACTTTATCGGTCCACCTAATTTTCAACATTCATCTCTACCTGCACATCTGAATTACTTCCATTCTCTTCTGTTCTGGTTTTCCGAGAGTCTTTGTCTCACCGTAATCACTTCTGTATTCCTAACATTCACTTTCAGAAACTTCATCCTCAAATTGAATCCTATGTTTCATTCTAGTAGTACTCACTTGGCAAGGAAAGCCCTTTATGCTAATGCTAGTCTGTTTTTTATATCGTTCTTGCTCCGTCCTCTGAGTTATTTTGCTGCCTAGTTAGCAGAATTCCTTAATTTCTTCCATTTAAAGATCTCCTATTATTTTAAGTTTTCGCTGTTCTGATTTCTACTACTAGTCATCACTTCCTGCCGTTCTCATATCAGCTCCATCCCATACCCTGTAACTCTGATTTACTCTCAATCAATATTCTGTGTTCATTAGACTGTTTATTCCATTCAATAGATCCTGTAATCCAGCTTCAGTTTCTGTTATTTCCAACATTCTTCCTTTTAAGTGTAGATTGAACAGTATGAGCGAACGACTACATCCCTTTGTCTATTTCTTTTTATTTCTAGAACATCGTTCATGTTCTTCCTGTCTCATTATTCCCTCATGGTTCTTCACTTTTCTAAAGGCTATACTGTGTCAGTCTTTTGGAGACTCAATTCTTTTTAGATTTCTTCCCATGTTTCATGCATCCGTTTCCCCGTAGCTTCCCTGCACTTCCTACTTATTTCATTCCTAAGCGATTTGTATATCTGTATTTATAATAATCCTGGACGTATCTGTACTTGCTTATTTCGTCGATCAGCTTAAAAATTTCTCCTGTGACCATGGTTTCTTCACATTTACCGCTTTGCAGCTGTAAAGAAAAATACATCTACTTGTTCTTTTTACTGATATCTACTCCTCTTCAACTGAACGGCCTACAAAGCTTTTCACTATAGCATCATCTCTAGCATAGTTTCTCCCTTCATTACATAATTGTACTTCCTTACGGCTGTTCTTTGTGCGCTGATTCTTCCTGACTAGTCCGCCTCTTGAAGTTTCGGCTTGCGATGTCTGCATGTATAAGTGATGTATCGTTATCGTTGTCGTTGTCGGTTTGCTGTCGATTCCCATGAGTACATTGAACTGTTCACAGGTACACACTCTCTTGCCTAACTTCCTACTCATAAAGAATTTTACGCCCGTTATACCATATTCTATTGCTGTCGATATTACGCTATACTCGACTGACCAGAAAACCTAGTGTTCTTTCAATTTCGCTTCACTGAACGCATAACTAGACCGAGACTTGGCATTCCCTTTCCAGATATTTTAGCTTCACCTACCACGTTGTGACTTATGGAATATCACTCCCCAACCCGTAGAACGTTACTGTTCCGTTTCTTCTTCAGTCTGTTTCTTATTGTCCCCTGTCCCGTGGCAGAACCGTCACGGAAATTCGAATGGGAGACTAGTCCGGCATCTTTTGCCTTCGCAGAAGTCATCATGACCCTTTTTTCGGTTACAGGCCACATGCCCTGTGGATGTACGTTATGCGACTTGAAGACGGTGGGTTCTATAGTCTTCTTCATGCTGATGCCACTGATCTTCCAGATGCGTCCACCTTTCAGGGGAAATTTCCCACCTCAAGGGCAAGAGAGTGCACACAACCTATGTCCGTTCTTCCGCTCTCCTGACAATACCGTTGAGGTCTTATGCCGGAAGTCGTGCAGCGACATTGTCGATGGTTCTTGTTTAATAGTAAGACAACAATGAAATTACACATATTGGCTGTGAGCGGGCATTGTTTCAAATCAATGAGGAAAATGCCATGGTGGCGGGCACAGCCACACAAACGCAACGGTCGGCTACCGCGGCAGAGATAAACGGCGCCGACAACTTAACACCAGTGCGTTCCGCCAGCCAGTGCTAGATGCGTTCCCGCCAAAGATTCAATCAGCCGCGAACTACGCACGTGTACGAGCCATTTTCCGGCACGGATGGTCACACGATGTCATCGCAATCCGCCAATCAGGGACCGCCAACGGCCGCCAATCATCACTCCGGAATAAGTGGAGGGAGACTGGTTCAAATGGTTGAAATGGCTCTGAGCACTATGGGACTCAACTGCTGAGGTCATTAGTCCCCTAGAACTTAGAACTAGTTAAACCTAAGTAACCTAAGGACATCACAAACATCCATGCTCGAGGCAGGATTCGAACCTGCGACCGTAGCGGTCTTGCGGTTCCAGACTACAGCGCCTTTAACCGCACGGCCAATTCGGCCGGCGAGGGAGACTGGCGCCGCCGTATTAAATAGCTGGAAGAAAGGGAAGCAGGCGTCCTTTGACCCGCCGCAAACTGCCGCCCGAAGAGACTTCGACGCAGCCGGAACGTCCAGGTGCCACGTCTTCGCTACGCCGGCCAACGACCCCGGACTCTGCAACCGTCTACTTCTTCGGCATCCGCCAGAGAGCGTCGAGAGAGAACCAGACAAAGGAACGTAAATTCAGTTCAGTTGCCAATATTTCAATTCAATAAGGTGGCATAAGTCTTTTGCTTGTTATAAAATTTTGGCAGAAGAAGATGCATTTTGTTTATCGAAGGAAGTTTATCTGTTTGTAAAATTAAGCGGTGGCCTTGCTCCACCTAATAAAAATTTGCTGTTCGCAAATGTGTCTTAATCTGTGGATATAACAGAAATTTGGAAACTTTGTCCCAGACGGGATTTGAGGTCGGGTCTCTTGCTTACTTGGCATATACTCTGACCACTAAGTCATCTGGACAAAGTGGTCATTGAATATGGAAGAACTACCCGAACTGCGCAAACACCAATATTGCACACCAATAACTCCACATGCACGCCCAATACGTTTCCGCGAGGAAGTCAAATACCTTTGTGTCTGGCTGGGCCGGAAATTACTCTGGGGGACCACATACAACACATGACCAACCGAGCAAGTGCGAGGCATAAACAGCTCTTCCCTATGCCCAAAAGGCGTTGCACACTAAATAGAAGCGTGTCGAGGTCCATGTACATGAAACTTATTCGACCCCTGATAACGTTCGCAGCTCCTGTGTGGGGATGTGCTGCTCCCATACGCCTGCGCCGTCTACAGATTATACAAAACAAAGTACTCAAAATCATAAGCAATGCTCCACGATACACACTGATCGCGGACCTTCACCGGGAATACCGACTTGAGACTGTCACAGAAGTAATCCACAAACTCACCAGAAGACTATACGGAAACCCCAGACATTCGGAGAACCAGTTTATTCTGAATCTGGGGAACTACGACCACAACCATAGATGGAAACATAAAAGACCAAAAGACATACTTGTGACGACCTAACCTGTATGGTCAAGTACACGCAAACACTACGGTACAGATGAACCCCTGTTAATCAGACGCTATTACTGGATATCCAACTGGAGCACACTTGCCGAATAACTGACACCACGCAGGGAAGCCGTACCGTACACTACATGCAAACAAGCTTCATACACACCCCACACAGTGACAGGATCTTTGGCCGATCTCCCACTAGTATATAACGATCTTGATTGCTCCAGGAATGCAGCGGCTGCAACGACCTCGGATACATCGCCATGTCTTGCCACGGTAATGATGCATGATACCCATACTAACAAATCCAACCTTGCTTTAACTATCGCTGTTAGTACTCTACTACCGCTCTTACTACCCATCCCACTGTCGCAGAGGTTTTCTTCCCACGGGACGAGCCTTGGCACTTTTTTCCCCTCTGCTCTTCAAAGTGCGAGTCTCATTCACGTTTCGTCCACTGTCACCTGATGGACCGTGTTAATGCGTAGTCTTACCCAGACGCACGGATAACATCACAGCCTAGCATCCTGTAATCCACCTTTTAGATAACCAACATGTTGACGGAGGTGGCAGTAGAACTTTTGGTCTAGTCACCACGTTGGTGCGGGCGTGCGGGGTCCCCGTCTCTAATACCCTACCACCCCTCCCGTCGGACCCAAATTCTCGACTACTTATATTTTGCCCCATGCCCAGTGTCGTCATTTCTCGCGGCATTTCTCCGAATACCGTAAGAAATCGAGTGTGGTGTGCATCTTCGCTGAAGAGATAACTGACCCTCTTGTCTTGATTAAATGTATGTGTGGTGTCTGCTCTTTCGGATATTCCTAAATGCGAACGTCTGTGCGTCTTAATTCATAATGGCAGCCGGATGAAAATGATTTAAGAAGTGGCAAGGTGAACCCGGGACGCAGAACGTTTTCGTTACTATTGAGCCCTACACAAAGGGGAAAATATATACTACGATCAAATTGTAGTGATAATGAAGAAAATACTGACGTTTAAGGGAATAGTCGGGAAAAGGCTACGTAGAACGAAGTGGAACACTGTAGCACTGAAGAATGGTGGCAAGTGTTTGACGCTCTCTAAGGCTGCGATAATGTATACGAAAGCAGCCATTTCAGTTGAAGTTGAATGGATATCTCTAAATGTGGAATAACTGTATGTACAGGGACTTACATCGGCACAAGAAAGTATTTGCTGAAAAAACCTTGGGTTACAGAAGAAATATTTTATCTGAACCAAGAAAAGAATTCAAAAACAATGTAAATCAGTCAGAAATTTAATAAGTAGGAAGTCAAGGAAAGCCAAAGTGTAATGGTTGCAAGAGCAGAGTGAAGAAATAGAAAACGAAATGGCAGTCGGAAAGACTTGTGCAACGGAAGGGTAAGTTAAAAGAAACTTCAATGGAATTGAAAGTTATGGCATCAAAATTAAGAGTGTAACGGGAATCCTGGTGTTAAATGCAGAGGAGAAAGACGAAAGGCAGGGAGAGTCCGTTGAATGCCTTTACACGGGAGAGCACTTTCGATGACGTGGGACAAAGAGGAAGAGCAGTCCTTACGGAAAACGTAAGTGACCCAGTATTTAAGTCCCAGTTTAACAGAGTTCTGGAAGACACGCTATGAAATGGCTCTGAGCACTATGGGACTTCTGAGGTCATCAGTCACCCAGAACATAGAACTACTTAACCTAAGTAACCTAAGGGTATCACACATCCAATCCCGAGGCAGGATTCGAATCTGCGACCGTAGCGGTAACGCGGTTCCAGACCGTAGCGCCTAGAACCACTCGGACACCCCGGCCTATAGACATGCTATCAAAAAGACCTCAGTCCGAGATATTGCCCCTTCTGTTATGAACTCTTCATCGACGGGACTTGAATTCCTGAAGTTTTATATTTTATTTTGAAAATATAATTCCCAGCGAGAGCTCGGGAAGACGGAAAAATATGAGGAATATGGACAAACCTAATACGTCTGAGATGTAGCAGGCATCCGAAATGTGGGCTGATAACGAGTATCGACTGAACTCCTTTCCCTTGACACACGGGTTTGGGGATTGATAGATTTATTTGTTACATGTGAAACAAAAATCCAATTCTGTGTGAGACACAGCATCCTATCCTTGTTCCTGAGCAACAATGAAAAAGGATTTATTGTTATTCCCTTCTTAGCATAAAGCTTTTTTCGCTCGTAAGACATAATTCGTGTGCCACCCTATGACGTACGATATTACTTGTCTTAGAGTACAATCTATTTGTTTGCAATTTTCTGAAATGCAGACTCACAATTCAGATGGTTAGTGACTGACGTCTCACTGTCTCAATTTGAAACGCCTAGCACACTGCACACTAAGCTATCCTAGCATACACATAATCCTTCCGACGTTTGCAAAGATCGTACAGCCTTATGTTCCTTCTTGCTTCTTTTTTGCTTTTTTGTTTTTAATGTCTTTGTGAGTGGAACCTTTGGGGCGTTCAACTGTTTCTAATGCATGTGCAGTTACTAGCTAATCCGTTGAACTGAATGAATTAGTACGTAGAATCTAGAATTTATAGAATTTCATCTGCAGATGTGCTACAGGCAATAGCGTAAGAACAGTGAATGTAAACACATTAGAACACAAGATGTCACTACACATACATATTGCTAAAAATATTTGAAGTACCGGCAACTATTACTTATTTTTATTTAAAGAAAGTGAAGGAATTTGTAGATCATGGAGAGTGGCAAGCTAAGGTAAGCACAACTAAGTTGTACGGGAATGTAGCTATGTATTACGCACCCCTTATGAAGTGGATTAGCAAGTTTTTCTTTATGTTGCTTTATATAACAATCATTCAGAACTTCCCGATCTTTATGTCTCACTGAGGCTCCGAATTCAAACTGGTGTTGTACATATATTTGTAGGAGTACTTCAGTCGCGTTCCTGCGCATCAATACAACTCCAAGATGTTTTTCAATATTACTGCAGCAAAACTTCCCGTCGTAAGCCAGTTTTACGCGACGCAGCCAACAAGCCATCTTCCCACAGTCGCATATGGCGCACTGTCCCCCAACCCGCCCCCTCCTTGTCGGCTCCGGCAGATCCCGTGAATACCATGTACCCGTCGAATCTCGGCATGTCCTTGGCCAAACTTTTATATCCCAGAGAGCGCCGGCAAGGAAAGACGCGGAGCGTTTTATGCGGCCTGGTGGAGCGTGCCCGCGGTCCCAGCACGCTCCCGTCGCCGTCGACGACGCCAGGCAACCCAAGCGGCGCTGAGCGGATTACGCTCCGCCGTGGGATTGCCGTGTGGCGCGCGCCTGTTCGCCGCCCAATACCACCCGCACAGCAGGAAAGGATTCCGGGACGTCTTCCCCCTGGCCACGATGCAACCCGCCTTCCTTCCGCTTCCTCAATCGGCCGAATTGTTCTGTGCATTTTGTTAACACCGCAGTGCCTCCGTTTTTATGCCTTCTTTTAGTTACACGCACTGCCTTATACGTGAATCTAGATTTCAGAACAGAAGCGGGAGGCAACGAGCGGAGGACTATAGAGTGCCATACGCGACTGTGGGCAGTTCGCTTGTTGGCTGCGTCGTGAGAAACTGACTTACATATACAGTTACGTGAGTACTGTGCAATTCACAAGTAACTGACTGGCAGAGCGGTCATCGAACCACTTTCAATTTCTCTACCGCTCCGTTCTCCAAAAGCACGCAGATAAAAGAAAGACATACATCTTTCCCAGAGAACTCTGATTTGTTTTATTTTATTGCGATGTTATTTCTCCTTATGTAGGTGGGTGGCAACAAAATAGTTCTACATTCGGAGAAGAATGTTGGGGACCGAACTTTCGTGTTAAGATCTCACCGGCAAGGAAAACCCCTTTGTCATTATCATTCCTAGCGCAACTCACTTATCATAAGCATGTTATTCTCACATCTATCTCGTGATATTACAAAAATAATTGCACTTATCAGAATTGTTCCGATGTCCTCCGTAACCCTATCTGGTATGGAATCCATACTTCACAGCAATATTCTAGCAGAAGACGGACAAAAGCAGTGTAGGTAGTTCCTGAAGTAGACCTGTTGCATCTTCTGTGTATTCTGCCAATAAACCGCAGTCTTTGGTTTGCCTGCTGCACAATACTATCGATCTGATCTTTCCAGTTTCCTTGAAATGCCAGCTTTTAAATTTGTGTTGTTTATCTTGTAGCCGAATTTGACGGATTTCTTTTCGTACTCTTATGCGTGACCTCACACTTTTCCTTATTCAAAGACAATTGCTACATTTTGCAACGTACAGATAATTTCTCGTCTACTACATGTTCCAACTGGTTTTGATCTCCCGATGAATTTACTAGGCGTTAAATTACAGCATCGTCTGCAAATAGTCTAAGAGGGCTCCTCAGATTGTCTCGCAAATATTTTGTATATATTAGGAACAGCAGAAGCCATATAATACATGCTTGGTAGACGCTGGATGTCAGTTTGAGTCCTTTGCCGAAAATACTCATTCTTTTGACCGAGTGAACAGCTACGTTTTAGAAGAATGTCACTTTCCAAATCCGTGATGAAAATGACAACAGAATTGCGGCGTAAATCTTTGGTGTGGTTACAGTGAAAACATCCTGTAGCTTATATTATAGTTAAAGAACCAAGTATACTAAGATCGCTAGCAATTATTTTTATCACCTGGTTCGAATTCGACAGACCTATACTGGCATCACCGTATCTGTGGAAACCGATCATTGTAATAAAAATAATTGCTAGTGCATTACAGGCCACATGTCCTATGGATACATGTTATTTGCCTTTAAGGCAATTGTTTCTATAGCCCTTCTGCATCCTCATTGCTGAATTTTCCGCCTTTTATGGGATGTTTCCCACCCCGAGGGCAAGAGATTGCTCTGAAATTCTTTCCGCTTCTTAGCCCTCTCGGATATGGCCGTTGGCATAACGACAATGACATCTTATGGAGGAATTATTAGGCACCGTTGTTAATAATTTTGATTGTAAATTTTAGCAGTGGTCAGGTTCGGACCCGGGATCACACAAAGACGATACTCCTTGACCATAATTTTTATCTGATCGTGTACTAAGGGGATCCCAATAACTACTGAGGAATGAAGAGGTGTGCCTGTAGTTCTCTGAGGCTATAGAAACTGCGAAAATTAATTGTTCACTTGAACTGAAATGCACATACCTGAAAAGGCCAATCACAGAAGCTGGAAAGAAATACTTGCGTACAAAGATGGTAACTGCAAAGAAACCACGGGTAGCAGAAGAAATACTTCAGCTGATCCATCAACGAAGGTAATAAAACAATGTTCGGGTAAATTCCGGCATATAGAAATATGAGTCACTCAGGAATGACATAAATAGGAAGTGCAAGGAAGCTAAAACGAAATGGCTGCAAGAAAAAGTTAAGAAATCAAAAAAGAAGTGACTATCGAAAAGTGACTCAGCGTATTGGAAAGTCAGAGCAAACTTCGGTGTGGTAACATAAAGAGTGCAATGGCAACCCCACTGATAGTGCTGAGAAGAGAGTGGACAGGTGGAGATAGTACACTGAAGGTCTCTACGGCGGGCATGGGGGGGGGGGGGGATTCTCAGATGACGAGATAGAAAATGAAACAGGAGTAGACAGGGCAGAGATTGAGAATCCTATATTAGAATCAAAATTTGAAGGAGCTTTATAGCACTAAAGTTCTAGTAAGGGAGATGGGATAGGTAACATTCCATCTTAATTTTATTATCATTGGAGGAAGTGGCAAAAAACACTACTGTTCATGTTGGTGTGCAGAATGCATAGGACTGGCGATGTATCATTGGACTCTCGGAGAAGCATCATCCACAGTATTCCCAAAATTACAAGGGCCGACTGGCGCGAAAATATTATTGCACAATCAGCTTAGGAGCTCACACATCCTTCTTTCTGAAAAGATTAATATACAGAAGAATGAAACTGGAAACTAAGAATCAGATAACGATCAGTTTCGTTTAGGAAGGGTAAAGGTAACAGAGAGCAAGTTCTGACGTTGCGATTGATAACAGAAGCAAAACTAGAGAACCCAAGACAAGTTCATTGGATTAGTCGATCTGGTGAAAGATTAGACAACGTCAAATAGAGCACGAGCTTCTAAATTCTGACGAAAACTGAAGATTGGTAATATATCACATGTAATAGAAAGAAAGGGGAACAATGAGAATGGAAGACCAGGAAAGTAGTGCCTCCCCGGATTGGTTCAAATGGTGTAAAACGGGAATGTAGTCTTTCACCCTATTGTGCAATCTATGTGTCAAAGAACCTGTATGGGAAGAAATGCAAGGGTCAAGAGTGGGACTAAAATTCAAGGTGAAAGGATGTGTTGAATGTAATGGGCAGTCTGATGAGAGCAGAATATGTTTCGAGGGCAAATCGGGGTTAGAGGAACGTAATGAGAAGTTGCAGATACGATAACAGCGAGAATATTAACATCAGAACTGGGGAACACGAAGTAGATGGAATTGCGGGATTATGCTATCTAGGCAGTCAAATTACCGTGACGGACCGAATGAGGGGGACACAAAAACAGTGTAGCACTGGTAAAGGAGCATTACTGATCAATAGAAGTTTACTAGTATAAGATGCAGGCGTTAATGTGAGCCGGCCGGTGTGGCCGAGTTGTTCTAGGCGCTTCAGTCTGGAACCGCGTGACCGCTACGGTCGCAGGTTCGAATCCTGCCTCGGGAATATGTGTCAGGTTAGTTACGTTTCAGTAGTTCTAAGTCTAGGGGACTGATGACCTCAGATGTTAAGTCCCATAGTGCTCAGAGCCATTTGAATCATTTGAACTATTAATGTGAGGGAGATATTTTTTATTTATTTATTTATTTATTTATTTATTGTTCCGTGGGACCACATTTAGGAGAAGTCTCCATGGTCATGGAACGAGTCAATACATGAAATTATAACACGATTGTAGAAACAGATAAAATGAAATATAAGAAACATATTCAGGCGACAAGTCGTTAGTTTAAATAAAGAAAATCAAGAATGTAACACTGGAATTTGCTTAATTTTTTAGCTCTTCCAGGAGCTCCTCGACAGAATTGAGGGAGTGAGCCATGAGGAAACTCTTCAGTTTGGACTTAAAAGTGTTTGGGCTTCTGCTAATATTTTTGAGTTCTTGTGGTAGCTTATTGAAAATGGATGCAGCAGAATACTGCACTCCTTTCTGCACAAGAGTCAAGGAAGTGCATTCCACATGCAGATTTGATTTCTGCCTAGTATTCACTGAGTGAAAGCTGCTAACTCTTGGGAATAAGCTAATATTGCTAACAACAAACGACATTAAAGAAAATACATACTGTGAGGGCAATGTCAAAATTCCCAGACTATTGAATAGGGGTCGACAAGAGGTTTTCGAACTTACACCTTACATAGCTCGAACAGCCCGTTTTTGTGCCAAAAATACCCTTTTTGAATCAGAAGAATTACCCCAAAAAATAATACCATATGACATAAGCGTATGAAAATATGCGAAGTATACTACTTTTCATGTTGAAATGTCACTTATTTCAGATACTGTTCTAATGGTAAATAAAGCGGCATTTAGTTTCTGAACAAGATCCTGAACATGGGCTTTCCACAACAGCTTACTATCTATCCGTACGCCTAGGAACTTGAACTGTTCCGTCTCGCTTATAACATGCCCATTCTGTCTGATTGAAATGTGAGTTCTTGTTTAATTGTGGGTTAGAAACTGTAAAAACTGAGTCTTACTGTGATTTAGCATCAAATTATTTTCCGCAAGCCACGAACTTATATCATGAACTACATTATTTGATAATGTTTCAATATTACACACAAGATCCTTCACTACCAAGGTGGTGTCATCAGCAAACAGAAATATTTTTGAATCACCTGTAATACTAGAAGGCATATCATTTACATAAATAAGAAACAGCAGTGGCCCCAGCATCGACCCTTGGGGAATGCCCCATTTAACAGTGCCCCATTGGGACTGAACATCATTACCACTCTCAATATTGCGGAGGATTACCTTCTGCTTTCTGTTCTTAAAGTAGCAGGCGAACCAACTGTAAGCTACTCCCCTTACTCCATAATGTTCCAACTTCTGCAGTATATTTTGTGGTCAACACAGTCAAAAGCCTTCGTTAAATCAAAGAAAACACCTAACGTTCGCAACCTTTTATTTAATCCGTCCAAAACCTCACAGAGAAAAGGGACTATAGCATTTTCAGTTGTTAAGCCATTTCTAAAACCAAACTGTACATTTGACAGCAAATTATGTGAATTTAAATGCTGCAGTAACCTTGTATATACAACCCTCTCGATAACTTTAGCAAACACCGATGGCATAGAAATAGGTCTATAATTGTCAACATTATCCCTGTCTCCCTTTTTATAAAGTGGCTTCACTACCGAGTACTTTAATCGGTCAGGAAACCGACCACTCCTAAAGGAAAAGTTACAGATATGGTTAAGTACTGAGCTAACATACGTGGAACAATACTTCAGTATTCTGCTAGATACCCCGTCATATCCATGAGAGTTCTTGGTCTTTAGTGATTTAATTATTAACTCAATCTCCCTCTTGTCAGTATCATGGAGGAGCATTTCAGGTAACAGTCTCGGAACACTTTTTTCTAAGAGCGCTATATGATTCCCTGTTGGGGCTAGGTTTCTATTTAGTTCACCTGCTATATTCAGAAAGTGATTATTAAGTACTGTACATATATGCGACTTATCAGTAACACGGACCTCCCCACTACGCACTGATTCTATATTCTAGACCTGTCTCTGCAGACCAGCCACTCCCTTTACGACTGACCATATGGTTTTAATTTTATCCTGAGACTTAGCTATTCTATCTGCATACCACATACTTTTTGCCTTCCTAATAACTTTTTTAAGCACCTTACAATACTGTTTGTAATGGGCTGCTGCATTTAGATTTTGACTGTTTCTAACGTTTTGATATAATTCTGCCTGTTTGCGCTAGTACCCTGTTTTGAACGTTCTAACGGAAAACAACTTTCAAAGAGCATGAGAAAAGTCTTGAGGAAAGCATTATATTTATCGTCTACTGTATCAGCACTATAAACATCTTGCCACTCTTGTTCCTTGATAAGGTTTGCAAAAGTCTGTACAGCAACTGGATCAGCTTTCCTAAAAATTTGGTAACTATATTTAACATGTGTTGCAGCACGAAAATCTTTTAGACTTAAAATTTGTGCATCATGATCTGAAAGGCCATTCACCTTTTTGCTAACAGAATGCCCTTCTAATAATGACGAATGAACAAAAATATTGTCTATGGTTGTTCTACTGTTCCCTTGCACTCTCGTTGGAAAGAATACGGTTTGCATAAGATTATATGAATTAAGGAGGTCTACCAGCATCCTTTTCCTTGCACAATCACTTATACAATTAATATTGAAGTCACCACATATAACTAACTTTTTGTATTTCCTATAAAGTGAACCAAGAACATCCTCTAGCTTTAGCAAAAATGTTGTGAAATCGGAGTCTGGGGATCTATAAATAACAACAGTAAGAAGTTTAGCTTCACTAAATTTAACCACACCTGCACAACATTCAAACACCTTTTCAGTGCAGTACTTAGAAACATCAGTTGACTCAAATGGGATACCGTTTTTCACATACATGGCTACTCCCCCACACCGCAAAGAGCTCCTAGAAAAGCTGCCAGCCAACCTGTATCCTGGTAAAGGAAGCCTCTGAATTATCTTCTTATTTAAGAAGTGTTCAGACAACATATGTTTGAAACAAAGCATTGCATGGCAGTGAGAGACAGACTGTGAGAAAACCGGATCAGAAGCGTTTGAGATGCTGTTACAAAGAACATTGAAAGTTAAGTGGACTGGAAAAATAAGGAATGAGGAGGTTTCTCCAGAGAATCCGGGAACAATAAAATATACGGAAAGCACTGACAAAAGCAAGGGACAAAATGGTAGGAAGTCTGTCAAGACATCATGGAGTAACTCCCAAGCAGCTAGTCGAAGTTATAGATGGTAAACTTGTATGTATAGCAAATAATTCAGGACGTAGGTTGCAACTGCTGTAGACTGCAATTGGTACTCTGGGATGAAGAGGTTGGCACAGGAGATGAATTCGTGATGGACAGCATCAAACCAGTCTGGAGACTGACGATTTCGTATATCACTGAAATATCACCTGCTTTCTATTCCAAGTAAATTGTAAAGCATTTGGTGATATTAATGGGTTAAAACTCGGGTAAGATGCATTCTACCACTCAGACATTTGTGTGAAACTGATTCTATGCTCTGCACAAGAGATGAGTTATCAAGCCATGTGCTCTCCTAAAACGAAATAAGCAGAAAAGCAATGAAATAACGCATAGTGGTGTACGACTACCACGTCAAAATTTATTTAAACTTTCCGTCGTCACGGAAAGCGAGAACAGTCGCATTGTAAGTAGACGTTATGAGTAGATCTCTCTTTGGCTACAAGAAATATTACTCAATTTCTTCTTATTACACCATGATCCATTTCTAGGCAATCAGCTCCAACTTCTCATGCAACCGTCCTGCTGTAGTATGCTTTTTAAAGCTGTATCCACAACAGCACTTAGGGAAGTGAACTAATCACACTGAATGATACACAAACGAACCGCAGACGTTTACTGACAGATTTCAATTTCCTATTATTGTCTCAATGGATTTGCATCGTAGGTTTGAATAACTTAATTCTCAAACTTTTTTATTCGAGTCTTTGCTCACATTATCAATTGTTTTGATGATGACCGATTTGAGTCAGTAATGACCATCCTAGATCTATAATATAAAAATATATACACGTAGTGAGCAGTGTGTCATTTACCACAATACAGCAGTACGTATCACAACATACTTTCATAGAACCAGGGAAACTTACACATAAAATACGGTAAAACGTATCTTTTTCTACACCATGTCCTAAAGCGATAAGGCTGCAATGGCATCGTGAAAACATTTAAATATACTCAGCACAGAATCTAAAATGAAGTGTACAATAGGCCACATCGTCTACACAGTCATTTTTGCAACTGTCTACTGAAGTACAGTAGCTACCAGATATGTGTTTGCCTACATCCTACATAGGTGTCGCTACTGTGGGCTTAGATGAAGTCATCATTTACGTTAGAAACATAATCTGATAAAACACATTAGGAGAAATACGTGTAGCAGACTTTTAAATATTGGTAACTATTATACAAACCAATTGTGATACAGTAAAAGACGAATGCAATTACCCATATAAAATTATTTAAAGGAAATACATAAAGGTGAAAGGTTTGACACTTTATGGCGAATTTATGGTAAAAATTAATATACGTAATCCACAACTTGTAGCACTTATAAATTACATATGAAAGATGAAACGTCTATATGACAGCTGAAGAAAATGACAGATCAATGATCACCGACCCTATTGGGGCGGTCACCAGGAAGTTATGTAGGCGCGCTCCGATTGTAAGAACTTAACCGCTAGGGGGATTCACATACATCGTGATATGTCTCCCACAGAAGACGTTTCAACACCATATTAACAGTCAATAAACAAAGTTATGTAGTCTGGCCATACAATCCATGAAAAGGTAGGACATAACCAGTTACAGGATTAGAGCTACGGATGTATGGAAGTAAGGCAAATGCCTACTGTTATCAACATAAATCATCAAGCAAGGCTAGATATAAATACGCGACGCATTATATGGTTATCGCAATACAGTTGAGTGCGCGATGCCGACGAGCGAGGATGATGCGCGTGCGACCGGAGCAACCGCTTCGGAAGCGCCGGAGTCGGCCGCTGGTCGGCCGGCCGGCCGGCCGGTCGGTCGGTCTGTCGGTCGGTCGGCTGCTCTACATAGGACGGATCCCAGGTTGACGACCCAGGCTACGGCACCGGTTGATGACACGACAGATCGTCCAGAACGACTTTCGACAGGCGCTAATCGACTGCAGAAGACTGTACACCACACGACGAATCAGTGTTCGGACGTCGGCCATACGTAACACCACGACGGACGCAGCAATGAAGACGACCACCAGGACTACGCCAGGAGACTCGATATATGTCGGGAGTAGTACAAAGAAACGCTGAAGGACATACAATGCATTATTCGCTATTCACGAGAAACGCAAGAGCAGGATAACGGCACCTGTCTGGCAGCTCCAGCTATGGACTCAGATGTCGAATCACAGCACTCCCACCAAACGGAGGACGATGCGGAGATGGGCAGCGGCCTTTCCAGCAGAAAACGACAACGACTCCCCACAAGCAGATGGCGATTTTACGATCGTACACAACAAACGGCGCAGAAGCAACACCGCCCCACTGACACCTCAAGCTGTGCTCCAGCACCCACCAAAAAGCCACAGGCACAAACTTCTAGTGCCGCAGAAGCCGTGAACAAAGATAGAAAGGTGCTTCGCAAAGTGCCCCCCAGGCACTATGTAGTACACGAAGGATTACGTGCACCTCAATGAAACGCTCAACGGACTTCTAGAGGGCAACCTTAAAGCTATATTCCAAAAGGACAGCATCAAATACCACTTCCGGTGGAAGTTACCGAAGAACAACTTTACTATGCCCTCAAGGAAAAAGGCTTTAGAGTGCTACAAGTCTATCAATTTAAGGAACGTGACGAGAAGACGAAACAACTGATACCGCAATTTGTGTACCGAGTCACCCTCCCATCCGGAAAAGACAGTGACAAGATATATGGTGACAAGTACCTACTCTACACACGATTGATAATAGAAACCTATAATAGCAAAGAAGGACCAGTTCAGTGCCGCCATTGTCAAGGGTTCGAGCATACGGCGAATTACTGCAGCATGCCAGCCCGCTGCGTCCGCTGCGGGGGCTCCCACAAATCATCGAATTGTGACCATCCTAGGACGGCGCCCCCAAAGTGCGCCAATTGTGAACAAGAACATCCTGCGACATACCGTGGCTGCCCCAAATTTCAGGAACTCCTATGGAAATATACTGGAAGTACACCAAAGAAGTCGACCCATAAACGGCCTAAAATTGTCAAGAACTCGGCCATGGCGGCGATTCAGGCCACTCAACAACAAACGGCACCTCTTCCTGCGGAAACATTCGCCTCTCGACCACAACTGGCACCCAGAGGGACTCCACGACAGACAACACAGCAGCGCTGTTACTCCGAAGCAATGTATGCGCGTCCACTGACGCCAACACCAGCGGTGACATCACCTGCCTGGTCGACCACCTTTACACCAGCGTTAACAGATATTGTTCAAGTACTCATCGCCCTCCAGCAGAAGCTGACGTCAATCCTCTCTCTTGCAGAAAGCGTACTGACAGCTTTTCAAACACCCTAAATGGATAGACGGCATCACACATGGAATCTACACATCAGTGCGTAGTGGGGAGGTCCGTGTTACTGGTAAGTCGCATATATGTACAGTACATCTGGAATGCCAGCGGCCTGAAATTGAAGAAAATAGAGTTCACGGACTTCTTACATCGCCACAGAATAGACGTAGCATTTGTCTCCGAAACACATCACCGCGAGTCAACCGACCTCCGCTTGAGGAACATGCACATCTACTGGACGGACAGACGGGACCAACGGGGTTGACGGAACGCAGTTCTCGTCAAAAAATGCATTCGTCACCACCAAGAACTTTTACCCCAACTCCAGACCTTAAAGGGCACGGCAGTAACAATTCACACGATGCTTGGAAACATTACCTGTATTGCAGCTTACCTTAGCCCACAGAAGCCTCTACACCCAGGAGATCTATACGCAGTTACTGAGGGTTTCGACAAGATCCTCCTTGGAAGTGATCTTATAGTAAACAAGTTCCCTGGAATTCCCGTGAGACTAAACGAAAAGGTCATATGTTTTTTACACTGGTTGAGGATTTACATGTTTCTCTCCACGGCCCGCGGGAACCGATGAGGATACCTTACGTCCAGACACAAGACCCCGATGTTCTGTACATCGCCATAATCAAGACCATCAACCCGAACCTCCATCTGCGAACGCTGGACTATCTTTCGTCGGATCACAGACCGGTGTTAGGACTCATCGAGAGGGCCACTTTAGAACTCCCACCGCCGTCGACAAGAACTTACGACTGGCAGTGGTTGCAATCGTACCTCAACAACAATGTGCGACAACACCGGTTGTTACTATCAGAGAAGCGATTGATGTGGCAGTCGACATACTCACGATGAAGATTAACAGTGCGAAACAATGGGCGCTCAATAAGTGCCTGCAACCAGACGAGTTTCCACCACCGCTGTGGGATCTTAAGACAAGGGGCAATCGATTTCGGAAACGATGGGTCCGGCACCGCCATCCGGATGATAGACGGGAGAGACACACACTAACCCGAGGACTCTGGCGGACACTTCAGGACTGGAAGGAACACACGTGGGAACTCCGAATGGAGAACTTCCTATTACGCACCAAAGATGAATGGCGAATAGTTAAAAATCTCAGACAGCAACAGCCCCCCAAAAGGTCAATTCGAGTGCCCCATGGCGGAGCTGCTATGCGGATATATACCACCAACAGATGATTACGCCCCCAACGGAGGATGGAGATAATGCACTGCACCGTGCAGAGGAGGACACAGCGGCGGAATGGGAAGCTATTTCGGACTTCCCGATTAATACTATGCCCCAGCTGACAATGCTGGAGGAAATTCGTAGGATTATCAAGTGTACCAAACACACCTAACCCGGAAAAGGAATAGGCAACACGGAATTGAAACACCTACCGAGAAAGCCTATCGTGGTTATCACCCGGATAGTGAACAGCTGCCTCAGGACTGGATATTTCCCCGAGGCACTTAAGATTGTCAGAATAGGGCCCATACCAAAACCGGGCAAGGATCTCTCTCACCTTCACAGCTACAAACCCATAAGCTTCCTGCCGACGCTGGGAAAGGTACTGGAAGGTGTCTTACTGAAGCGCATGCTGGACATCTTTGTGGCACACATCACCATCCTACCGGAGCAGTTTGGCTTCCTGGCGAAGATATAGGCTGAGTTACAACTACTATGCATCACGGAATCTATCCAAGACAATTTCAACAAGAAATAATGTACGATTGGTGTCTTTCTCGATATAGGGAAGGCTTACGACAAAGTATGGCTATGCAACTTGATCGTCAAGCTCCGACGTACCACTCCGCTACCTGACTGCTATTTCAAACTTCTCGACACTTTTCTCCCGGATCGCAGGTTATATGTGCGCATTGATGACAAGAATTCAACAACTCGGCCTGCCCTTGAAGGACTTCCACATGGATACGTCATATCTCCACTGCTGTTTAATTTATATGTTTAATTTATACATTAACGACCTCACGACGGTGCCACATGTTACTGCCAGTTTTTATGACGACGACACAGCGCTCCTGACTGCAGGAACCAGAATGCACCACCTCGTCACACGGATGCAGCGCCAACTAGATTCAGTGGACCGCTGGACCCACAGGAACAAAATAACGGTTAATGCAGGGAAAACGAAAGTTATTGTCTTCACACGTCGGAGACCCATTGTCAGTGAACGCCTACGGATATCAGACCCACCACGCCCCTGGGCAATAACTGTAAAATCCCTTGGAGAGCATCTGGACGCCAAACTGCTGCATAGTAATCATATTATGGAGAAGAAGACGTCTGGCCTCAAAATGCTGGGATCTCTCCTCCCTCAGCCAACGCACGAACCTCCAGCTGTACCACGCCACAGTCGAACCATCTACTCTATGTGGATCGACCTCCTGTGGTACTACGTGTGCCACTAACTACAAGAAGTTACAGGTTATACAAAGGAGATGCCTGCGATTGATCACTGGAGCTCAGTGGTGGACCCAGAATCATGATATTTATCGAGCCTGAAGCGGATCTTGTCTCTCAAACAAGGTCAAAGAGAAGGCGCGAAACTTATTTCGGAAGTTGGACATGATACGCGACAGTACACTTCAACTCACCACAGTAGGTACGGTAGAAACCTCACGTAACCACAAATATAAAGTACCGAAGGCGACAGTATTTGAGCCCCCGTAAATGTTTTCCCTATGTAATTCAACATAATTTACGGACATAAAGTCCTTTAGAAGAAAAAAAAATTAAAAAAAAAGATGGTTGAAATGGCTCTGAGCACTATGTTACTTAACATCTGAGGTTATCAGTCCCCTAGAACACAGAAATACTTAAACCTAACAAACCTAAGGACATCACACACATCCATTCCCGAGCCAGGATTCGAACCTGCGACCAGGATGAAGTGCCTAGAACCGCTTGGCCACAAAGTCCCTTAGCACTTCTACACACTGTTTTGAAACACACACCAAAAGCAGCGACTTAGAGGACCCCTCTGTGTGCCCAAACTAAAGCTGATACAAGAATAAATAAAGAAAGAAAAAATTTTACCCTCCGTTATCGCGCTTTGTCCATTGAGTACCCTAGTGGGCTCATGCTTTTATGCCTTGTAAATTTCCAACTCCTCCAACAAGTCGAGAGCGCGACCCTTCTCTGCCCTTTAATTCTGTTATTCCAATAATATACAGGGTGAAAAGTATTTAAACCCACAAACTCTGGGAGGTTGTAGGGGACATCAAATCAAATATTTTCCCTTAATGTCATTTTTTCCTATGAGGAGTATTTAAACCGGTACAGGAAAATATCTCTGTCAAAATTACTTAAACCAATAAACACTTTTCCATTTTTTATGACCAAGACACAACAACTAGGTAGCAGATACGGCCCAATTAAACAGCCTCCAACAACACCGACCCACACATCAACGAGGAACCGTACTTGATGAGCGTTAGCAACTGTGGCATGTGGGTTATCCTCACTCCAAACATGCGAATTGTGCATGTTGAAGACCCCATCACGCCCGAACGTTGCTTCATCGGTAAACAATACAGAGGATGGAAATTTAGGATGCATTTCACACTGTTCCAGGTACCACTGCGAAAACTGTGCTCTGGTTCCAGGTTGTGGACACGCTGTAAGTGAAATGGACGTAACAATTGCTCTCGAAGGACTGTTCTTACATTCGTCTGATTGAAGGATCCCTCACCACATGCTGCAAGACAGCTTCCTCAAATTACAGCTTTCATACCGTGCGACGGCATCCCCGTCCAGGAAATCTGCTAAATGACCTGGACTCACGCAGACGTTGGTACACAGCACCAAAGGTCGTATGATGCGGGATACGGCGATTAGGATATTGTTGTTGATAAACCCGCTGTGCAGCTCGTCCGCTGTGGTGCGCTATGTAGTACTCACTCCAGGTGTATCGCTCCATTAGTAAACAGAGACAATGCACTACTACACTGGTGGACAGCAGTTGCCTACAACCGAAGAGCGTAATACGCCCTCTAACTACTGAAGATCGTAATACGGCCTCTATCAACTGAAGAGCGTAATACGGCCTCCAACGGTTTAAATAATCCTCGTAGGAAAAAATGACGTTAGGAAAAAATATTTATTTTGATGGCCCCTACAACCTCCCAGAGTTTGTCGGTTTAATAACTTTTCACCCTGTATAAGCTACTGACTTTTCATTCTCATTGCTCTATTCAATGTGACTGAGTTACGAAATGCCTACATTAGAGCGTTTATGAATATTGAGCTCATTTTTATAATTTTTTTTCATATTTGTAAGCGAATTTAGTAGATAATAAATTGTAATTCTACTAAAATATGCATGCACTTCCAAAACTCGCAGTATCTTCTCGACCTATACTGCTTCTAAAGCTGTCGCATTAAAAGTTACTGAAATAAATTCAGTGTGTTGGAAAGTGCAGACCTTTACACCTCGGTGAAATGAAAAACTGTAGGTGAGTGAAAGTAAATACTGTGTTATTCCACCGCATTACATCGTACTTGGATCCCATCCTGTATGAAATTTGGTCCCAACGTAGCTGCTCAAGCATGTTCTTCTCGTGTACAAAGGCCTCCCTGAGGTTCTGTGGTACGACGGTTTTTGCGACGACGTTCTGTAATTTTCAAGAGTTCCCAAGCATGACGCGTTTGGTTCATTTCTGCAGGTAACGAATTCTATTTCATTTGATTTAATCTCGCATCTGGGAGGAATGTAGTCAAGAGGTGCTAGTGAATTATGCTTCGAAATAACCCATCACTGAAATGTTTTCGTTATGTTTGAGGATTCTATCCAAATGGCACACGATCTTCACATTACTCTTCATAGTCGCGAGAGACGTCCGACACACACACACACACACACACACACACACACACACACACCAACTCGCCCGACCTGAGATGTGTACTGGTATGTCTTTGTTTCCACACTCTTCTATGACGATCATCAGACGGAAAATAAACTTAGCATCCCTCACAGAAGAATCTTTTGTTCCCTTGCTCAGACACAATAGGGAGGGATTTTTACTGTTTTTCATAATGTACAATGCAGGTCAAATTGAGCCACAGCATCGTTATGTCTGGACTGACACAGCAATCCCAGCTGCATCCAAAAATGATATGCGGCTTTCTATTGCATTCTCCTTGAGGTACCCTGCAATAATAATTTGTAAATACGGGCTGTTAACTGGTGTCACTGGCCTGGTGATGGTCAAGAAGGCAGATCTCATTTTTTTGCGTCGTGCCGTAGCGATAGTTTGCCCCCATGACGTAGCTACTCTGTACGCTTATATCGTGGACAGCTTTCCTTGCCGAAAATAATTATTCCCATACAACGACAATGCAGTTGTTGAGACGCAAATAAACATTCGGGTCTCTTAACACACTAAATTGAGTGCACAAGCTGCAGTGTCCCATTCACTATCGCAGAAGAACGCAGTCTACTTTTGCTTCCAGTTACTGTGGTCAGGATGAGGTGTAAAACAAAAAAAAGTAAAATAGAAACCGTAAGTGTGTTGCTTAAGTATGCTGACGCAAGGAGGTAAACTTTGTCGCTTACTCTTTATTTTCTTCTTACATACCTTATGTTTAATGTTGTTACACCAGTGAGCAGAAAAATAGAAGAAAAGAAATTTTTCTAAAGTTCACGCTATCACAGCCACATGCAACACCAGGCTGAGGGAGTCACGTAGCTATGCAGCCTAAGCTGGTTGCATGCGTGAGAACACCTTGTCCCTTTGGCGGCAGTCGCAAAGCTCGAGTTACACATCCAGCAAAATGTCAGGGGAGAGAGAGAGAGAGAGAGAGAGAGAGAGAGAGAGAGAGAGAGAGAGAGAGATAGAGGGGGGAGGGGGGGAGAGGGGAAGGGGAGGGGGAGAGGGATAGGGAGACGTGCCGTTAGATCTTGTGCCGTGAAGCATCGACTATCACCTCGAACACAGTAACAGATTTCAGAGGCTTGACAGTACAGTTGACAAATGCACTGCGGCAACAAATTATTAATCTTATACGTCGATACGAAGAACACTGACCATAGTAAAGAAATAGTCTGTACTACACTCCTGGAAATTGAAATAAGAACACCGTGAATTCATTGTCCCAGGAAGGGGGAACTTTAATGGCACATTCCTGGGGTCAGATACATCACATGATCACACTGACAGAACCACAGGCACATAGACACAGGCAACAGAGCATGCACAATGTCGGCACTACTTGCAGTGTATATCTACCTTTTGCAGCAATGCAGGCTGCTATTCTCCCATGGAGACGATCGTAGAGATGCTGGATGTAGTCCTGTGGAACGGCTTGCCATGCCATTTCCACCTGGCGCCTCAGTTCGACCAGCGTTCGTGCTGGACGTGCAGACCGCGTGAGACGACGCTTCATCCAGTCCCAAACATACTCAATGGGGGACAGATCCGGAGATCTTGCTGGTCAGGGTAGTTGACTTGCACCTTCTAGAGCACGTTGGGTGGCACGGGATACATGCGGACGTGCATTGTCCTGTTGGAACAGCAAGTTCCCTTGCCGGTCTAGGAATGGTAGAACGATGGGTTCGATGACGGTTTGGATGTACCGTGCACTATTCAGTGTCCCCTCGACGATCACCAGTGGTGTACGGCCAGTGTAGGAGATCGCTCCCCACACCATGATGCCGGGTGTTGGCCCTGTGTGCCTCGGTCGTATGCAGTCCTGATTGTGGCGCTCACCTGCACGGCGCCAAACACGCATACGACCATCATTGGCACCAAGGCAGAAGCGACTCTCATCGCTGAAGACGACACGTCTCCATTCCTCCCTCCATTCACGCCTGTCGCGACACCACTGGAGGCGGGCTGCGCGATGTTGGGGCGTGAGCGGAAGACGGCCGAACGGTGTGCGGGACCGTAGCCCAGCTTCATGGAGACGGTTGCGAATGGTCCTCGCCGATACCCCAGGAGCAACAGTGTCCCTAATTTGCTGGGAAGTGGCGGTGCGGTCCCCTACGGCACTGCGTAGGATCCTACGGTCTTGGCGCGCATCCGTGCGTCGCTGCGGTCCGGTCCCAGGTCGACGGGCACGTGCACCGTCCGCCGACCACTGGCGACAACATCGATGTACTGTGGAGACCTCACGCCCCACGTGTTGAGCAATTCTGCGGTACGTCCACCCGGCCTCCCGCATGCCCACTATACGCCCTCGCTCAAAGTCCGTCAACTGCACATGCGGTTCACGTCCACGCTGTCGCGGCATGCTACCAGTGTTAAAGACTGCGATGGAGCTCCGTATGCCACGGCAAACTGGCTGACACTGACGGCGGCGGTGCACAAATGCTGCGCAGCTAGCGCCATTCGACGGCCAACACCGCGGTTCCTGGTGTGTCCGCTATGCCGTGCGTGTGATCATTGCTTGTACAGCCCTCTCGCAGTGTCCGGAGCAAGTATGGTGGGTCTGACACACCGGTGTCAATGTGTTCTTTTTTCCATTTCCAGGAGTGTAGTTGTAATGAACAAAGGCTCACGTCACTGCCTCCCACTTCTCTCCATTAGTACTGCGGTTCATCAGATCTGAATTCGATTGGTCATTAAGATCCATAGCGTTCATTGCGAAGTAATTGATTAAATGATTATTACGATGTAGTGACATCCGTATGCCGGATATTCTGGTGCGTGTCGTGAGCATGTTGCTTGCCATTCCTTAGATTACAACGTCGAAATAACTGCCACTTGTGGGAATTTGCATTGGCCATTGCCTGCCATATGAGGGCTGGGGAGACTTAAGCGGTGAATATAGCTACATCATTGTGACTGTTTTATGAGAGGGCCGTCTGGTACGTCTCTTCCTGATCATTGTTGCAGGCACTTCCGGATGATAGGTCCTGGCTTTGCGGTGGTTCCATGATCAGCCAGCTACACGATTTCTGACAGAACGGTGCATCCCTATGGGTCATCGCCATTGTCATCATCTAGAGCGGGATTGAGGACACTAACAGCATGGGAACTACACCTTCACCTACGGACTGCCAGAGGGTAGCCCACTAGACTTCAGCTGAACTGCTGAAATAGCGGCCTCGGCGACCAGTAGGGCTGAGCCATCAACAGGAGCCAGGAGAATCCTACCGTGTCACTAGCACAAGGCGTCACACAAGGCTGATGAAAAGACACAGATGAAAAGTGGAATCAATGAAGATTAACTTGCGAATAGTGTTTTATTACATTGAACAATGGTCTACAGATCTGTAACACCATCCTAAAAATATACATGTGCCTCCGCTTGACTCCCCCACAATGCCAGTTGTATTACCGGCACGCAATTGCTTTTGTTTAAAGTTTTGTTCACGTTTAATTTATTTAAGTCTAGAATTACACGCAGAGTGAAAATATTATCCATGTACAGGACAGAGAGGAGGATTTCTGGGAGAGAAAAAGTGGGAGTATACAGTTGAGATGGAGTAGGGAAGAATTTTTCTTTTTAATGACGCTTAGGTGGCGTTGTGGTCAGTTATTTTGTATTGAAAAATGAGCAGAGTAGCATACAGTCAATCAGTCTATTCAGGTGATAATAACGGAGTAGAGAACATCAAAATTTAGTTATCTCTGCAGAAGTTGTCTGAAGAGAGTACGAAATGTCAGGGACTTCACTATCAAATCCTGAAAAAGAAACAGAGTAATTATGAACCAAGCTTTTTACTTTCCATATTGTAGTAGCGAAAAATTAAAAACAATAAAGTAAACACGGGTTTTTAAATGCATATCTGAGGAGCTATATGCACTTGTTCAATAGAAGACATTTGTTTCCAGTAGCTGAGTAAGTGCTCGTAGTTCTTAAGTAACGCAGTTCAGAGCCCATGTTCAATAGATAACTTTTTCTTTTTTGATATAAGGAACGTTTCACTAAGGCCTGGAAAATAATTTTTGGCACTCTGCGTAATATGCGATAGCGACCAACGGAATCAGCTGTGTTGTTGCTCATGTTACGAAAACTCATATACAGGGCGAGTGATGTAAGACGTAACACCCGTTTTATTTCGTGAACGGTTACACATATCGAAACGCTGCTTTCGGCAAATGTTAGAGCGTCGAGGGCTAGGCGTTTTTTTTTTTTTTTTTTTTTTTTGGTTAATGTTTTTGCGTTGATATCAACCGAAATATTGAAGCTATTAAATTTTTAAAAAATAATGGATTAGCACCCCTTTTTCAGCTCTTGGTAAGACAATTACAGCGACACAGCGTTTGGTAATGCTGTCGTTGAAGCTTGTCGTAAAAAAGTTTAAGAACTGTCCTGGAATATCAGAGTATGGTGCCAGGAAACGGCATTTGCAAAGCAAACACTGCCAACCGGGTGTCACGGACCCAGCTGCGTAGTTGTATACCGTAAGGTAGGCCTGCGTACGAGAATGAAGCTTTATTTCCACTTTAACCAAGTTACGACCTAGTTGCAGTTTCAAATGCGGTTCACTTAAGAATTTTGTGTCTGGAAATACCACATAGGCTAGAATCTAGCACATCACAAAGGCCTTAAGAGAACTATTTCACATTTTTGTATCCTACCAGATTTACGTGAGCTAAAATAGAGAAATTAACTATTCGTTATTCAGAAATAAGGCGGTATTATGTGCTGCTAAAAGCAACCATTGCATTAAATATCTAAATCTTAAAAGGAAGACTTGACCTCTGTTTTCCTGTAATTGGCCGTGCACTTCTTAGAGGTAAAATACATGCTGTCGGAGAACTGTCTCTACATACATTGCAATAGATTGTGTCCTGTAAGATATATCCGTTGAGCTAAACATTTTACGAATAATACTATACATCGCAAAATAAATATTCATCTTAAGGAAAGGTTGTTTCATGCTGTTTGTAAGCACGCGGGGGACAGTTATCACCTAAGCACAATTCACGCTGTCGACTTATTTGACACTGCAATCCTATTTTGTACACACGTAAATGAAATAAACAATTTACTAAGAATGATTTAGTAACCACCCAAGTCATCTTAACATAAATGTGGTCTTCCAAAGAAGTAACTTCATCCTTCATTTAAGATTTTGTTCAAACTTCTGATCATGAACGGGAAGACAGATGTATTTACAATGGGTGTGCTTACAATAGACTTGCGTTCTTTTTTATTTCAGTTATTTCCTTTTATTTCCTTGAAATACGCGTATTTTTTGTTTAATTACAGTGGATGATATGGTAGAGCATGCACTGGCGTTTCGTCGACACGTATCGTTTGGCATAGTTGGAGCTTCTTCATAGACTGCATCTTTAAGTGTTCCCCAAAGAATTAAATCAGGAAGAGTCAACTCGGGGTACTTCGCAGGCCATCTGACAACAAAATTTTGTCGTATCCAAATTACAGAGAAGTTCTCATTGAGTGTTTAGGTACCAACATGAACCGAATGAGCTGGAAAACCACCGTGTTGTTGTTACATGCTCTCGAATAACCAGTGGTGCCTCTTCTAGAAGAACCAGGAGAATTATAGTCAGAAATTGTGCGTACGAACGTCCATTTAGAACGCCTGAGATGAAGTAAGGTCCCAGAAAGATATTTACTATGATGCCGCACCATACGTTTACTTTCCACGACCGTTGATATTGCACCTGCCGAAGTCGGTGTGGATTTTCGGCTGCCCAGTAGTGCGTGTTATGCAAATTTACCTTAACGCGGTTAGTAAACTTTGCTTGATCGGTAAAGAGATACGTTGGAAAAACGTAGGGTCCCCACTTAGATGCTGAGGGCCAAACCGACAAAAATCTGTATGACCTTCTACATCACTGTCGTCGAGTGCTTGATGTAGTGACAGATGATAGAGATGGAAATTATGTCGATGCCGGATGCGAATGACACTCGTCTGGCTGATTCCACATTCCTTGGAAAACTGTTGTATCACTGTGCGGATTCCTTAGCATCGTAGATAGAACAACTACGATATTTCTTTTTACATTCAACACATAAAAGTAGTATGTCCAACTTCTCCTCACTGGTTTACTTGTGTGCACGCAACGAATGTTGAGGAAGAGGTGAGTGACCTAAAGCGCAGACAAGTGAACATGCAAATGTGTTTGCATCCTGACACAGCGCAGCACGAGAGCCCTGCTAGTATTTGCACCGCCAATGACGATTCGTGCCGCATTTCTGGGGGACGATGGCTGAAACCCGCTCCTGGCCGTCCTGATTTAGGTTTTCTGTGATTTCCCTAATTCGCTTAAGACAAATGCCTGGGTGGTTCCATTGAAAGGGTACGGCCGACTTCCTTCCCGATCCTTCCCTAATGTGATTGGACCCATGACCTTGCCGTTTGGTTCTCAACCAACCAACCTACATTTCTCGATTTCTTTTTACGACAAAATGGCTCTGAGCACTATGGAACTCAACTGCTGAGGTCATTAGTCCCCTAGAACTTAGAACTAGTTAAACCTAACTAACCTAAGGACATCACAAACATCCATGCCCGAGGCAGGATTCGAACCTGCGACCGTAGCGGTCTCGCGGTTCAAGACTGCAGCGCCTTTAACCGCACGGCCACTTCGGCCGGCTCTTTTTACGACAGGCTCCAACGTCAGCATTCACTAATGCTATATCACTATAATTCTCTTTTTGTTAGTTATAGAAATTAGTTATAAAAAGTATATGGTTCCATTAAAAAACGTACTTGCTTCAAGATCTCCGTTGATACCAACGTTAAAATCATTACGCAAACAGAAAAAAGTACGCGCAACTCGACACTCTAAGATTTGACAAACACCCAGTGTCGATAAGTGTAATCCTTCACGAAATAGAAAAGGTTTCACGTGATTTACCCTGTATATCGAAAAATTTTACATGAAGCACGTGTCAGACGTCGAAACGTTTGAACCCGTGGCTCTAAAAGTTTTGGTTTTTTTCAAAACTGAACTTTCTGGTATTTTACCCTTGAAAGTAACTATCACGATTTTAACAACTGATTTGGATAAATGCAAAAGAAAGGGTCTTCGTATAGGCGCAGCAGCGCAGAAGTAGAAACAGCGAAATAGAGATGGCTGTATTTCACGATACGATCGTACATAATCACGCAGGAATAGTTTCCCTGCACACATCATTAATCACCGAGAAATATTGACAATGGACACAGTTATGAACAACATGAAAGGTTACCTGCATCAGTGCATTGACACAGTTCGAACAGACGGACGGTTGGAAGACCTCTCCCCTTCACCTGACGAAACATATTGTTTTCTTTTAAAAATTGTTTTAGGCTTAATTACACAAAGATTTGTTGGTCCATCGTGTATAACGACAATTACATGCGCATATCATTCCGGGATCACTAACGTTCGTCAACAGGGTATGGGGGACATTTACGATCAATAATCACTCGACCCAGGTAATCTGTACTTTCATTGGTCGTCCGGGGTGGCCGAGCGGTTCTAGGCGCTGCAGTCTGGAACCGCGCGACAGCTACGGTCGCAAGTTCGAATCCTGCCTCGGGCATGGATGTGCGAGATGTCCTTAGGTTAGTTAGGTTTAAGTAGTTCTAGGTTTAGGGGACTGATGACCTTAGAAGTAAAGTCCCATAGTGCTCAGAGCCATTTGAACCATTTTTTTGTACTTTCATTGACAGTAGCAATATACACTGGTAAAGAAACTGAACGCAACAGCCGTGCACTGGTAAAGAAACTGAACGCAACAGCCGTGAGATCAACTGGCTGTCAAAGAGTTTCCAGCGCGGAACCCTGGTAGATTGCCAGTGATGTTACTTTGCAGAGCAGTATTGTAACAGATTTATTGTATTTATATTGCCTTTATGTAGTGCTGTGAGAACACGCTTAATCCAATCACGCCATACCCAACAAACATACATACACATTTTAAAAAACTTAATTTATTCCTGTGGAACATAAATGAAATTAGTCCTACTTTCCCAGTCTGAACAGGGTCTTCGGGACGATTCCCTTGGTCATCAATGATTCAAGTACCGGAAATTTCCAAAACATACCCAAAAGAAAATTTCTTGGTCTCACACCCAGCCTCCTTGGATATTTGGCTGAAAGGAACGATTTCTGCAGTGGCCAACCTGGTGGTGTGAGAGGGTGATGTGTTTATGAGTACTCAGAATGAGGTCCAATCGGCTCTTTTACACTCCTATGTCGAGCAAATTGTCATTTTTGTCTGAGGCGTAGTGTCCCATAACTAATTCAACAAATTAAAAGTAGTTTGCATTAGTACCCGACACGTACTTTGGCAGTTTTATTTTCCATACAGTGTAAATGCCGAAACGGGAAACCCCTTTCAAATATTTCCTGATTTTTCCTTCCTGTGCCCTTCTACGATCTCGTTGGTATTTTATTCTAAAGTTCTTGATTCACATCGGGCATTAATCGAACAGCGTACTTCACCCGGATAATGAAACGTGTTGAAAGAATTTACTGTACATAGGTGTAAACGGTGTTATTCAGAGAAACACATACCGTGCTAAAATTCATATCTCGCCACATGCCAGTAATAAAAATTTTTGTAACCAGCAATAAGGTATTTAGAGGGATAATCAAACTACATTTATAGCAGTTGTCATGACGGTATTAGTATTTATGAGAAGGATACATCAATAGTATATTGCACAGAACCCTATTGACTTATTAGAAATAGTTTTATTCTTAAGTGGTCACCGGTTTCGACCCGACGTGGGTCTTATATGGAGCATACTCAGTAATTTAGCGTACAACAGAATAGAGATAAACATGTAATGCAGTAAAAATTAAGTTAAACACAAATTATACGATGTAATATCCAGTGATGGCGTGTTTAGACGATGGCACGGAGGAAGAACTGGATAGTAGTGCATGATTTCCGTACTTTTTACTCCATTCCATCTTCTCCGTAAGTCGTCACTGGGTGTAAGTTCACGTAAATTATGTTTAAATTATTGTTTATTAAATTACTGGCTTCCCTCTAACCTGTTGTACTTTGAATTGGTCCATATAGGCTTCAAACAGGTCACAATTTACCATTAAAGTGTTTTTAATGCGATCCACACTGTTTTATGCAGTATTTTACTAGTAATTCAATGCTAGTGCTAATATGCGATCCAGGCTGTTTTGTGCAATATTTTATTATTAGTTCATTGCTACTGCTAATATGTTTACAAAGGTTATGAACATGAGACATTAACACCTATTTCTCAGTGAATGACTAACATATATCTATTAACGGTTTCGGTTGGAAACCATTGTGTGTCAGGACAGTGGTGCGGAATGAAGAATACCAGACTGACGACTTTTTATGCTTAGACAGGGCTCAGTATTGGTTAGCTCAACAGAAAGCAATGAACGAAGCAAATAATTTCAGTAATCATTAACGAACTGCTCCGGCTCTCCTCTCGGGACGGCACCTAATCTCAGGTCTGCCCCGCGCTGCCTGTGACCTGGTTCCGGGGTACGTGCTGCAGATGAGATGTTCGCTTCTTGGCTAGCGCACAGCAGGGCTCCTCCTGCAATCCCTTCAGTGAGTCCATGAGCTGCCGTGCTTTCAGCAGGCCCGCAGGGTGGAGGCTCCGCGACCTCATTGTCCGGGGTAAACCTACTATTTCATCGATCCAACTGCCCCTGCCATGCTCCGAAGGTGCGAGATACACAGTATCTTTCTAGTTGCTCGCTGTCTGGTTACTGTCCGCTGAGATCCAACACTGCTGCTAACAGAGAGATTGGAGAGTGGCAGAAAATTAACTTTCTTGATGCTTCCGTATGTAATGAGCAAGGTGAGCGGTTCTGTTTCTCAAGTGTTAAATCAAGCGACACTCTTATCCTAACATTAGCTTCAACTAAAATCTAAAACACTTAACCTTTCTATTTCACTGCAGTTTGGAATTAAGGTAAATTAAGCAAGGGCGAGATGTAACTGCTGCTGTTCAGAGTTTTTAGAAGCAGGAAACACGAATTGATATTAACTGACTCTCTCGTCTCTGCTTGGAAGAACAGCTTAATGCTTCTTAAACAACACCACGAAACAAGGTGAAACGGAATTCGGACACTTGAACTTCCCAGCGCGACTCCTCACATGCCAGAGAAAAAAAAAGTCTCTCACCAAATTTCGTACGGCGAGTATATTGGGCACAAGAAGAACGTTAAAGCGTGGCAGTCTCGCAGCACTGTAACCACATGTAGGGTAACTACTCCTGTCACCTTATAATAGTTGTGCTGTACAGTTGGTGCAGTGGACAGAGTTTTGGCTTAGCATGCAGAAGGTTGACAGTTCGATCCTGGGTTGAGGCATATGTTTTTTTATTTGGTAAATGTAGTCCAGGTGGTACGGTAGCCGGCATCTTAATAATCAACAGCTATTGCAGTGGGTCATCTAGAAAACATCTACACTTACAGGGAAAATTGGTCAGCTTTGAAAGAAGCCCTTTACACGTCGTGGGCGTGAATTTTACTGATGCGAAACGTGGTTTCTTTGTACCCTCCTAAAATGGCCACATAGATTAATACCAACTATTATTCTTGCCTCACTCAAGTCCATTACATTTCGTTAGGGCCTTATGTTACCAGTAGGACTAACAATATGCTTTGTGAATAATGTCCAAACTCGGTTACTATTTGTATATGATATCACCATAGTTCCACTAATTATTCTTTTCAACATTGAGTCTGGTAACCATATGCTCTTTACTAGATATCCCGGTGCATTTTTATCACTATGATTATTATTATTGTTGTTCTATAGAAGGGATCTTGGAAATACATCTATTACCATTACGGAAAAGGTGCAATTCGAAACTGAAAATTTCACGATTAGCGGTGTCGAAATTGTTGTGACTGACAATTTTTATTGAGAACTTTACAGGGTTGATGACTGAACAACAAACGGAAAGGGTGCCACTAAGGGTCTCCTAACTGAGGCAAACTAAAGTTCTCTTCTAATTTTCCACGAAGGTTCGTGGTAACACACACACACACACACACACACACACACACACACACACACACACACTAGTACGAGTCTAATTCAGAGACGAAGACGTAATCTTCAGCAGTCAAAGTACACGAGGTCGGCATCATGAGTGCACTGAACTTCGGGGAAGATTGTAGCTCCTAAATAGCTGTCTCCAGCCAATCAGGTTTTGGCATAGTGATACTTCCGGCATGCCGTGGCTCGAGCTCCCACTGCAGAAAGTAGTGCTCGGAATGTCTGTTTCCATTATTTTGTATGTACACTCCTGGAAATGGAAAAAAGAACACATTGACACCGGTGTGTCAGACCCACCATACTTGCTCCGGACACTGCGAGAGGGCTGTACAAGCAATGATCACACGCACGGCACAGCGGACACACCAGGAACCGCGGTGTTGGCCGTCGAATGGCGCTAGCTGCGCAGCATTAGTGCACCGCCGCCGTCAGTGTCAGCCAGTTTGCCGTGGCATACGGAGCTCCATCGCAGTCTTCAACACTGGTAGCATGCCGCGACAGCGTGGATGTGAACCGTATGTGCAGTTGACGGACTTTGAGCGAGGGCGTATAGTGGGCATGCGGGAGGCCGGGTGGACGTACCGCCGAATTGCTCAACACGTGGGGCGTGAGGTCTCCACAGTACATCGATGTTGTCGCCAGTGGTCGGCGGAAGGTGGACGTGCCCGTCGACCTGGGACCGGACCGCAGCGACGCACGGATGCACGCCAAGACCGTAGGATCCTACGCAGTGCCGTAGGGGACTGCACCGCCACTTCCCAACAAATTAGGGACACTGTTGCTCCTGGGGTATCGGCGAGGACCATTCGCAACCGTCTCCATGAAGCTGAGCTACGGTCCCGCACATCGTTAGGCCGTCTTCCGCTCACGCCCCAACATCGTGCAGCCCGCCTCCAGTGGTGTCGCGACAGGCGTGATTGGAGGGACGAATGGAGACGTGTCGTCTTCAGCGATGAGAGTCGCTTCTGCCTTGGTGCCAATGATGGTCGTATGCGTGTTTGGCGCCGTGCAGGTGAGCGCCACAATCAGGACTGCATACGACCGAGGCACACAGGGCCAACACCCGGCATCATGGTGTGGGGAGCGATCTCCTACACTGGCCGTACACCACTGGTCATCGTCGAGGGGACACTGAATAGTCCACGGTACATCCAAACCGTCATTGAACCCATCGTTCTACCATTCCTAGACCGGTAAGGGAACTTGCTGTTCCAACAGGACAATGCACGTCCGCATGTATCCCGTGCCACCCAACGTGCTCTAGAAGGTGTAAGTCAACTACCCTGGCCAGCAAGATCTCCGGATCTGTCCCCCTTGAGCATGTTTGGGACTGGATGAAGCGTCGTCTCACGCGGTCTGCACGTCCAGCACGAACGCTGGTCCAACTGAGGCGCCAGGTGGAAATGGCATGGCAAGCCGTTCCACAGGACTACATCCAGCATCTCTACGATCGTCTCCATGGGAGAATAGCAGCCTGCATTGCGGCGAAAGGTGGATATACACTGTACTAGTGCCGAATTTGTGCATGCTCTGTTGCCTGTGCCTATGTGCCTGTGGTTCTGTCAGTGTGATCATGTGATGTATCTGACCCCAGGAATGTGTCAATAAAGTTTCCCCTTCCTGGGACAATGAATTCACGGTGTTCTTATTTCAATTTCCAGGAGTGTAAATAGCTGGTGTATACCATGGTGCTTTTCGTACGCCTTGGACGTAGACAACACCGTCATCTGTGGTGTGATATGGGTTGCCATCCCTTAGGGGCTACCATGGCTCCGGAATAACAACCCTCCCCCTTGGAAAAGCTGGTGTAGCACGGGCGACCGCGGGGGAGCGTGTACCAATATAGTACAGTGCTGTGGCCGGCCGCGGTGGTCTCGTGGTTCTAGGCGCGCAGTCCGGAACCGTACGACTGCTACGGTCGCAGGTTCGAATCCTCCCTCGGGCATGGATGTGTGTGATGTCCTTAGGTTAGTTAGGTTTAAGTACGGTGCTGTAGGCTGATCTGCAGCTAAGTCTTTCTGAAGGAGGTGGTGGAAACCAGCCGCTGGAGAGTAGGGCATCGCGATCCGCGCATGGCGGCTGGATCACTGAAGTAGTGGCGATTGCGAGGCGACGTCGAGAGAGAGAGAGAGAGAGAGAGAGGGAGAGAGAGAGAGAGGGAGAGAGAGAGAGAGAGAGAGAGAGAGAGAGAAAGAAGCGCCAGCGTTTTGGGGTACGGCTGCATGAGGAAATGAAGATGCATTTGGGTGCAGTGACACGAAACCACCCCGTTGTCCAGGCACACTTCAAGCATTTGTTGACAACGGGGCCAGAACACGACTCCCGGAAGCCAGCTCGGCCAGGGACCACACCTTGGAGCCAGAGAATATCAGTAAGCACCGGACAGGGCGCGAGGTCCAACCAGCAGCAGGAGGAGATGAAGTAGGGTCCGAGGCAGATGACCATGAAGCAGTTCGGCTGGACTCTTGTCACCCACCATTGTGGCCCTATAGGTACTGAGAAATAATGTAAGAGCTTCTTCTGGAGAATGGTCCTCTGTGTACTTCTTCATATGAGTTTTAAAAGTGTGAACAATGCGCTCCACCTGTCCATTGGATTGGGGATGGAAAGGTGGTGTAAAGACGTATTTGATACCATTAACATGGCTGAGTTTGACGAACTCTTCACTGCAAAATTGCAGGCCATTGTCTGATACCAAGGTGACGGGAAGGCCTTCAATGGAAAATATTTTTCACAGGGCAACGATGATATTCGACATGATGATAGAGAAGCATCAGATAATGAAAGGGAAGTGGAAGTAGGCATCCATGATGAGTAACCAGTAAGTGCCGAGGAAGGGTCCCACAAGATACACATGGATGCGTCCACATGGGAAGGAAGTGGCCAGCCAGAACTGGAAAGCATGGTGTAGGAAGTACCTGGGTACACAACTGATAACTACAGACCGCGCTCTCCATGTCCGGTGTCGTGGTTAGTCAGAAGACATGGTGACATGCGAGGGTTTTCATAAGAGCAATACCCTAGTGACCTTGATGTAAGACATGGAGAATCCAGGACTGCAGGAATGTTAGAACGATGACTCGTGGATTGGCGTCATTTTCCGCATTGGGGGAGTAACCCGTTGATGGCCACCAGTTGATGGTGAATGGAGAGGAAGAATCGGAGGTCAGCCTGGGTTCGAGATGGAGGAAGCATTGGCCAGCTTGAGAGAACATAGTGGCGCACCAGATGTAGGAGCGGATCTGTGGATATCGCTGCGGCCTCCCTGTCAGTTGGGACTGGGAAAGCAGCTAATGCATCCTGTATAACATCATCGGCCTGAAAAATTAGGAAGTCCAACGAATCAAATGCCGAAACACAGCCAGAGATGAGTCGAGACAAGGCACCGGCGTTGGCATGCTGGGAGGCGGGCCGGAAATGGATGGTGTACCTAAAATGTGAGGGGAACAGCCCATCACTGCCGGCATTGGGAAGTTTTCGTAGGTAACTAAGCAGATGGGGAAAATAAAGCCACGAGGGACTTGTGGTCAGTGATTAAGAGGAAAGACGTACTGTCATGGTACAGGAGGAATTTAGTAGAGACAAACATGATGGCTAGGGCCTCGTCAAATTTAGAATATTTGCTATGGGCATCTGTAATGGATCTATATATGTACGACACGAGGCGTTCCCGTCCATCCAGTAGATGGTGTGAAATGACAGCCCCAACACAATATCCCAAGGCGTCTGTAGCCAAGAGGAGAGGAAGACAGGGGTTATATGGCATGAGACACGCCATCGAGTGTAACCTATGATTTAAGGTTTGGAAAGCCGATTAACAAGCTGGGGACCAATGAAAACGCACGTTCTTTTGGCATAGGTGGCGGAGGGCGCTGCGATGTGAGCGGTGGAGTGAATGAACTTTTAATAGTAAGCAATTTTACCCAGGAAAGGCCGCAATCGGTGTACGTCGCATGGACAAGGAAGGGCCGTTATAGCAGTGATATGGGAGGAGGTAGGTGATATGCCATCAGGGGAAATGATGTGACTCAGGTAGGAGATGATTGGAAAAAGGATCATTTAGCAAGGTTGAATTTTAGGCCTGCTGTCTGCAGGTGCAGGAACAATTTTCGCAGGTGGCTGAGATGTTCATCCATGGTATGGCTGATGATGATGTCCTCGAGGTAGTTTATACAACCTGCCACGGTGCACTAGCTATGCCATACATGAGGCAGTTCAACTGGAACAGCCGAAACAGTATGTTGACGATGGCCAAGCGAGTAGAGGAAAAATTGTCCCCTTGTGAGCCTGGAGAACAGGTCCTCAGGACATGGGTGGGGATAGTCTTCAACCCCTGCGTTCCCGGGTTCGATTCCCGGCAGGGTCAGGTATTTTCTCTGCCTCGTGATGGCTGGGTGTTGTGTGATGTCCTTAGGTTAGTTAGGTTTAAGTAGTTCTCAGTTCTACGGGACTGATGACCATAGATGTTACGTCCAATAGTGCTCAGAGCTATGTGAACCATTTTTTAGTCTTCAACCTGTAGCTGAGGGTTAAGCGTAGCACTGAAGTCGCCACACACTCGAATATGCCCGTCTGGTGTTGCCCACAAACTCTAACGGACCGGAGTGACGATTCCCTCAATGGCGAGACGGTCAATTTCTTGTTGAAGAGGCTTTTGGAGGGCATGGGGAACATGCTGGGCCCGGACGTACCTCGGGTGGGCAGACAGTTTCAGCTGGAGCGACGCATAAAAATCTCGAGCACAGCTGACGCCTGGCAAGAACAGGTCCTGGAATTCCATGCACAAGGTATCGACTGCTGGAAACGGAAACTGGGAAGACACCAGATGATCATTGTCGTCGATGGCGAAGCCAAAGGCCCAGAAGACGTCCTAGTCTAAGAGATCCGCAATGGCCACAATTTGGACCACAAGGAAGGTAATGTCCTGGCGAACCGATTTATACAGCATGGGAGCCATGAACTGACCCAAGAGGGCGATCACTTATTGTAAGTAAGGAGGCGCAGAGGTGTAGGTGCCAATGGGGGCGCCCCAATCTTCGCATAAGAGGAATAGTTGACCAGCGATACTGCTGCTCCTGTATCTAGCTGCATCTGCAGCGGCTCACCGTTGAACTGAACGTCGATCATCAGCTTGATATTTCAAGATGACTGCACCTGATTGATATCCATGGGGATACGCCCCTCGATGGTCATTGGCCAGATAAGGAGGGGGCTGCCGAGATCAGCAGACCAAACGGAGATGTCTGTTACAGGTACACACTGCACAAAATGCCCACATGTCAGAGCAGTCTTCCCATGCACGGTTCTTTAAGCATCCTGTTCAGGACGTCAGCCGGAGGGGCTGGCGGCGCTGACTAGGGCGTAGGGGCCTCCTTGTGCCGACGTTCTGTGCCAGACATGCGGAGCCTTCCGAAGGCGTGAATTCCTGGACAGGGCGGCTGCCCTGTCGACGCTGTGCAGAACAGGACAGTCGGCGCCGGTCATCGGAACCGACAGTGTCAACGTCTTTGACGTCAGCCAGCGATGCGATGGGCTACGAGGCGTAGTGGTCGCGGAGGGTCGCTACCTCGGCCTAGGATTTCAAACGCTTGTTGGCCGCCGTAGATATTTCGTGCTTGAATGCTACAATGACCCGGTCCAGAGTACGATCGTCGAGTCTGAGGGCGTCGCGCCAGAAAGCCGCATCAGGGGCGGCCTGGATGGGGTGGTCGGGGACCATCTCGTCCACATGGGATTCTTTGGAGACTCGTGTGTTGAAGTGACATTTCCAGCTGAGACCTTGCAGTTCCACTGGCTGCTGTCTGTTGGACTAGCCAGCCTTCTTGCGACACTTGTAAAATTCGACACAGGCTGCCAACATGTCGAACAGTCGTCGGTAGTAAGCCGCGAGAACCTCACAAATCTGGGAGAAAGTCAAGGAATCCAGAGGTTGAGGCTAAAGGTTTGTCAAGAGAACATATACTTTGGACTGGTTCCAGGAAAGTAGGAGCCACTTTTCGTATGCTTCCCATTATTCAGCATCCTTGCTGAAAGTGGGAAATGGCGGGGGCGACGGAACCAGGCAGCTTTTCACAATGTCCGTAAATAAACGTTTCTGTGGATCCTGAGATTTCTTGCAAAACTGTTGAAAATCTTGTAAGTCGTGCACACTTTAGACCAGCTGCTGAAGTACAACTTCCACCATGAGGAAGACACACACAGGCACAAACTCATCGCCACTTGTGACAGACTATTGGCAATTTTTCACAAACACAAATTTATTGCGGTAAGTTCACAAAGTTGATAACTGAACAAGAAACGAAAAGGTGACAATAACGGTGCCAGTAGAAGTCTCGTAAGTGAAGCAATCAAAAGTTTACTTCTAATTTTCCCACAAAGTTTCGTGGTAACACACACACACACACACACACACACACACACAGACACACACACACACTAGTACGAGTCCAATTCAGAGACAAAGACAATCCTCAGCACCCAAAGTACACGAGGTCGGCATCCAGAATGCACTGAACTGCAGGGCTGGTTGTATCCCCTAAATAGCGGTCTCCAGGCAGTAAGGTTTTGGTGCAGTGATACTTTCTGCATGCCGTGGCTCGAGCTCCCCCTGCTGAAGCAGTGCTTGGAATGTCTGTTTCCTTTATTTTGTATGTATATATCCGGTGATATGGTGTTTTGGTATGCCTTGGAAATAGACAACGCCATCCTCTGTGGTGTGATATGGGTTGCTGGCCCTCAGGGGCTACCTTGGCTCCAGCATAACAGAGATAAATCATGAAGAGTAATATCTGTGAACTGGGTAACGCACGTTAGATGGAACAGCACAGACGACTGACGGCATGTTTATGCTGTATGCGTTGTCCACCAGACAGGGACTAGTTGTGGGAGGAGTAACACACCCGTGACAGACTCCAACATAGAAACGTGCACATATCGAATTTTCTCACTGTAAACGTCTAAACCAGTGTGGCAGAGGTTTGGCATACACAAGCGTTGAATATGTGGATACGCTTCCGGTCCTTGGTGCATCTGATAACCGGGCTGGTGTTGCCGCTCGTGAATATGCTGCTAGATACCTTCGTCAATGCCGTCCAGATAAAAATGTGTTTCGTCATCTGGAACTGCCCCTCCGGCAGTCAGATTCTCTCCTTCGACCATTGCTTGACGGAAGTCGTCCACAGAGGCGCCATACTCCAACTACTGAGGAAGCTATTCTGAAGGCCATACGCAAAACCCTCAGATAAGTACACGTAGCATAGTAAGGTAGCTATATGTCTCACGAAGCAGGCTCTGTAACGCCGGAAATGCATATCCTCCTATTTCCATCTATTGTACTACAAATGTTTTTCCTTATTTTGTTACCTGAAGATATGACATTTCTGTGTCTTTATTGTAATTGTTTTACTATTTGTGTATATATTTATGCATTTATGTCGATGTATAATTGGTTTGTTTTGCAAATATTATTTGTGTTTTTACGCTGGGTCTGGCCTAGGGAAAACTATGCTATCGAACGATTACATCGATAGGTTGTGTGGAGAACCGAAGTGTTTAGGATCTTTGGTAGTGTAAACTCTGCTGCATGGAGCGCGGGCAGAGAGAGTCTGGCTGGAGTAGTTCGGTGGAGCAGGAGTGGTTGTGTAACGCTCCCGCGAGTTGCCGCGCTTTCGGGGTTGGGCAGCATGTAACTGCGCTCGACTTGCTATAATAGTTTCTGACACGGTGTCGCCGACGGGAAGCATTAGCTGGCGCACATCAAGAGCCCGTTTCGCCTGGTGACCGTGTGGAGAAGAAGGCGCGCCAACATCCAGCTTCTCCAACAGCGACGGCCGACAATGAGTGACTGTCGCCACCTCCCCGATCGATGACTGCAAACCTTCAATCAACCAACAAGGAAGACTAAAAGCACGTAGAGTTTTAGAACTGTGTGGCAGACCTCAGCTTTTCAAACTGTAGCATCACAAAATACAGCAACTTACCATGAACCTTTGTGGCTTTTTGTCCCAATTGCATTACCAAGCAGAGTCCCTCCGTTTTCTGGAATGAACCCGAGTGTCGTTGAAATTCAAACGCCAGCATCAAAGTAATATCATTCCATTTCACTGCTTTAATTTCAAAGTTCAGTTAAAGTATTCATATCTGGCTACAATTTTTAGATTACACAAGCACAAATTAAGAGTACAAGTTTTCTTACCATATTTTAGCTTTCCTGTGATTGCAGCTCAGCTTGGTACGTACTAAATTTTACTATTGTTAATTGTTCAGAATCATTTAATTCAAGTTCAAAGTTAAATCTCTTATTTCTAAATTGCGTAGATTCAAGTAGCTTTTGAAATGATTGTTGAGGTAGCCCAACACTAACCTTATTTCTTTGATTTTCGTAGTGCTTAAGAAACAAAGTTCACTATTAATTTCAGTCACTAAATTAACTTTAATTTTTCCAGTTTTATTAAATCTTTTGCTAAATTAAGTCAGGCGTAGCATAATTTATTACTTCTGACAAACATTCAGTTTTCACACAACACATGTCAACCTTCCGTTGCCACGCTTTTAGTACTAATTATAGGTGCATTAATCTTTCATTTTAAGTTATCATAGTAGTTGTCCATTGGACTGACTACCGTAATTTTCTCCAAATCTCAAATAGCTAATTAACGCCAATTAATTGTTAACGTAACGACCGCACATTTACTTTCTTTATTAATTTTACCCTTTTTTAAAAATTATTTCCACCAGTTTCATTTGCATTTTTCCTTTTATTTAGATGTTACCCTTTCCTCTCTCTTTACCGACAAATTAACTTCGGTGACGATTGCTTTTCCCAAATGTCCATTAGGTGCACGCGGTTTAATTTTTCACTAAGGTCGATAAGTGAAGGGGGATGTCACACGTGGCGACCTGGTGACAGGACAATCTTTGGATATGAGGTTGTTCTGGACACGAATTTTGCATTGTGCAAATCTCGTAACTAAGTACTGGTTACGAAATGGTCATTACGTCAGCGAGTATAAGTAGTGTGAGGAATCCTAATTAGATTTGAGATTTGGCATTTATATTGAAAATTGGTAAAATGAGTGAAGGCAACAATTACCAGAATTAGGTAGACTTGGTTACGGAACAATCGGTCGAACAGTGCGAAACGCGCACCGCGGAACCCATTGTTCAGGGGCAGGCGGCTAGCATGAAAGACGCGACAGCCGAAACGCATCAAAGAGCAGAAATGGAATTCCAAACTTTAGAAAATGTTTCGGAATCGGAACTGAAAATCCGATCTGAACCCCTTGATGACGAATACGGGGAGGACAATTAAAGAGGAAGCCGCTACGGAAGTAAAACCGGTAGTTGCCGGGAATTTAACTGATTTATTGAATGTTTTGATTAACGAAATCAAGAGTCAATCGGCAGATATTAAAGCTCAGTCTGCCAAGCAAGAAGCTCAGTCTGAAAAAATTGACAGGAAGCAAGACAATCAGAACAAAGCTATTAATGTTGTTAACAGCAATGTTGGAGTTGTTAACAAAAAAGTTGATAAAATCAAAGAAGATATGGTTGTAATTAATACCGAAATCGGTAATCTTAGACAGGAAATGATAGGCGCTCAGGCGGAAATTGCGAGCATGAATACACGTTTTGACTCCGAAATTAGCGTAATCGAGAAAAGTGTAGGATTAGCAGTTGCTCCGATCATCAAGAATAAGGTGACGGAACAAATTGAATTAGTGAAATAGAGGATCAACATAAGGTGGAAACTTTAAAGGCTTTAGTACCCGAAGTAGATACTAATGTGAGGAAGCAGGCTAATATCTGCGAAGAGAAAAAGAGGGAAGTGGAAACGCTTACTACAACCACTTGCCAAGTAATTATGAGAGTGTCGGAATTAGAAAAGAAACTTGACGAAAAACAGAGCTATGTGCCAATCAGTGCACATAGTTCGGAATTGTTGACGAAAGAGGAGCGGTTCGACCCCTTGAAAAAAGGCGGTATACACGCGATGGATTTCATTAAAAATTGTGAAAGAGTTTTACCCAGATCTTGGACTAATGAGAGAAAAACTAATGCGGTTATTGACGTGTTGGGTGGTGATGCCAAGCGTTGGGGCTTAAGCCTCAACATCACGAACCTGACTTTCGACGAATTTAAATATTTGTTTCTGGCTGATTACTGGTCAGAGCAAAAACAACAAAGAGTCTGGCGCTGATTTGTCGTATAGAGGCCTTTCGAAGCGAATTCGCGCCCCTCGATGAAGGAGTTTTGTGAGGGCTGGATCCACAAGTTGGAATATTTGTTTGATCGCCACACAGAATCCGAAATAGTCTGGGAACTCTACAAGAAGCTTCCAGATGATACAAAACGCTACGTAGGAAGCAATTACAGGACAATCAATGATTTCCGGGAATGAGTTGAGGACGAGGACAATTGGCGCAATAATCGCGATAGTGGTAGAGGCCGTGGTAACAACAATGGGTACCACAACAACGATAACCATGGGAATAATGCATACCGCAACCTTGGCAGCAATAACAGTAGTGGTTCGGACCGTAACGACAATCGGTACAATGCAAATAATAACAGGAATGACGGAAACCAGCAACGGCAGGAGAGTGTGCCAGTGTTAGGAGAAAGGAATGCGCCCACAAGTAGTAGATCAGCTGTAGACACGGCAGTAGAAAATACATTCACTGTCAGTGAGAACAATTTAAGTAGTGTCCCGGAAATCGATTGTAAAGTGGCAGCTGTAACACCCACAGCGGAACTGGAGATAGAGTTTAAGAATAATTCGCAATAGTTGAGAGAAGATCAGATGTCGGGTAACAGGTCCGTCATCGAGCGAGGGGATGCAGAGAGGGATGACGTCTGGTTTAGGCAGTTCGGTCGCTTATACGACGAACTAAGAGATTATAGGGACCTGTACGGGAGAAGTGTTTATGGGGAGCGCGGGCAGGATTTGCCGCGTCTCGTCCCGCAGGGAGATAGTGTTTGTGAATTGATAGAAAGTTCTGGCCCTAACCGGCAGACTTGACCAGAAATAGTTGGTGTTAATGGGGAGCAGGAGCAAGATTCGTCGTGTTTCGTCCAGCAGGAGTTGGATGTTGAAGTAGTAACGGAAAGTTCTGGCCCTAACCGGAGACCTTACCGAAAGTCATAGTGGTAGAAGTAGCCGACCCATCCGACGCAAATTCCCAGTTTGAACATTGGGATACTATTGAGGAGAAAGATTACGAGAATTTTAGTGATATCCTGACACGATTGGTAGAAAAGCACGTTGATTACAGGGTGTATGAGGTTAGAGCTGACGTTTACGGTCGGACTGTAGCAGTGTGTGTTGCGCAGATCCAGATTAAGTAATTGCAGATACTACCGGGCACATTCCTCCAGGTAGATTGGTCGATGAGATCAATCTGGCCAAAAAGGTATCAACGAAGGTGACATATAGAGAACTGATAGCAAAGCAACACTCACTAGTTGACGAGTTACAGGAAAAGGTTTCGGTGTTGGAGGCGAAGCTACAGACTGAGCCTCAGGACAAGCGTGTTGAAATTAAAACTGTATGTGAACATAGGCCGAAAAAGCCACCAGATAAGCCGAATTTAGGATCAAAGCCGATTGGTTTTTTCTGGTATGACCTGGATATAAACGAGGATTTATTGTGGGATGATAAAGAAACAGTCCAGGATAAGTGTAGACAGATAGTTGTGTCTGTTAATATGCACAGCCTACAACTAAACGTGTTGATTGACACGGGTGCAGAACTGAGTGCTGTATCTGGGAAAATATTTCAGTTACTGAAAGGCAGACCTGGTATCGCAGTTATGCCAGTAAAAGGAGTGAAAATTATCGGTGCTACTGGGAAGACCAGTAAACCGGTCACAAAACAGATTTTTGTCAACTTCGAGATATATGGGGCACGATTTGAACAAGAGTTTGTCGTCGTGCCAGACTTAACTACGGAAGTAATTATAGGGTTAGATTGGCTATTAAAGTACCGTGCAGTGACTAATTGCGAAAGCAAAACTTTGACATGTACGTCACAAGATAAAACAAATGTAGCTAGTTTTGACGACGCAGGATACGGTGTGCATAGGGAATACCAGCCTATGCACATTGTTAACTGGCCAGCTGCCATTGACGTAGGCATGAATTTGAACTACTGTAACTTGAGGAGATCCTGTTAGATGACATAAGGAAAAGCTTAGAGGAAGAGATAATCAAATTCCCTCCACGGATTGACATTAGTTTTGGTGCGAAAAAAGATCGTTTGCGAGAAGTAAGGTAAAAGCCGATGTTCGCATACTTCATGACGCTAAAGCGCGTTTTGCTAAGTTTGTAATCGGAGACATAGTACTTGTAAAAGTTCATGAGAAATCGAGCGAGATAGACAATGAAATTTCTAAATTTAAGTTTGTTTTTAATGGACCATATAAAGTCATTGGTATACCTCACACAAATGCTTATTGCTTAGAGTATCCAAGCTCTGGAAAACTATTAGGTATACGGAACATTGTAGACTTGAAATTGTACCAACCAAGGAGTGATTAATACCACAGAATGGGTAATTTGTACACTATGTAAATATAGAGTGTAAGATTTAAGGATTTGCTAGGTTGCCATGATATTGCCTGACCAAGAGGTGATTAAAGAAGTTGTAATCAATAATTAATTGGGAGGTTACATCTCATTAACGTGCTGCACGAGCATCGCCTGCACCCCTATAATCACGCTTTCACGCAACGCTTGCGCTATCAGCAGATGCAATTCTGTGAATGGCTCCGTCAACAACAACAGGAAGTCGACGATGACTTGTGAACAAATAGTACGGTCGGATGAAGCTGCATTCACTCGTGAGTGCGTCTTCAATATGCACTACACCCAGACTGGTGTGAGGTTAATACGCACGTCACCTACAAACGTGGATATCAAGTTAGCTTCGGTATCACCGTCTCGGCCGAAGTATTGGGCGACATGCGTTAAAGCAGCTACATGTTGGCTGACTGGCTGACAGCATGAAGGTATCATGCATTCCACTTAAACTATCTGCCTGATACTCTGGAAGCCGTTCCACTGCATGTTAAGCAGAGGATGTAGTTCCAAAATGTTAGTGCATCTCCACACTATGGAATTTATTTGCGACAGTATTTGGACAGAACATTTCCAGGGCAGTGGCTAGGACTTAGAGATCCATTTATGCGGCCACCGTATTCAGCTAACCTAAATCCCATGGACTTCTTCATGTGGGGATACCTGAAGGAGCACGTGTACTCCACTCCACCGACGAATGTGAACGAATACGTAGCGCATGTTCATGCTCCTGTTTTTACTGTGGACGCTGAACTGCTGCGGAAGGTCCACAGCTGTGTGATCCAGCAGGATGCGCAATGTTTGGACATACAGGTAGGTCGCTTTGAGCATCTGTTGCTCTGAGGACAGCGTATTCTGTTGTAATGCTCATGCAGTCATTAATATGGACATTATTATTGCCACATAGGAAACGGTGTATACTCGTGTATGAAATTCCAGAATGAAACTAGCAAATGAAAAAAGTGTGTCCCAATCCAGGATCGAACCATTGACATCCTGGAAGCTAACCCAAAACTCTATCCACTGCACCAACTGTACATCTCGTCTAACCTGTGCCGACGGAGGTAGTTAGCATAAATGTGGTTACAGTGTTGCCAGATTGCCACTCCTTAACGTTCTTTTTCTGCCGGATGTACTCGTCGGACGGAACTTTGTGAGAGAAGTTTTTTATTACTGGCATGTGAGGAGTCGCGCTGCGGAGCGCTGGCACGCGAATTTAACTTCTCACTCTATATAGACCATTAATAAACCTTCTATTACAGTTGAAAACTGCACAAATCGCAGCGCAAATTAAATTCCTTTTAAATAGACACCTGTATGGAGCATACAAATAAAAAATCCGGATAAATACAAGAAGTACTCACGCACTGCAATACTTGGATGACGATAACGAAACCAACAGCCGTATTTTAATGTAATGTGGTTTATTATTTTTATTATTATTCGACCAGTTTGACACCATCTGGTGTGATCTTCAGGATCCGAACGTAACCCTCAGTCCACAACTGTTTTCATACGCAACGAACAGAGTAGTATGCAGTGGACCAAATTGACTGGATGCCGTACCTTCCGTGGCAGCAACAAGTCCAACGTCAGATAAAAATAGTAAACAATGTTACGTTCAAATACAACTGCTGGTTTTGTTTTAATTAATCAAGGACTAAATGCGAAGTGCAGTTTAGCAGAATACAAATTATTTGAGTTATGCAGTAAATAAAAGAGAACATGCAAGAAGACATAAACACTAAACGTGGAAAGAAGTGTGTGTGTGTGTGTGTGTGTGTGTGTGTGTGTGTGTGTGTGTGTGTATGTGAGTGAGTGACTGAGTGAGAGTGTGAGTTCTTGTGGATAATACTAGTGCACACAAACATGCACTCGCTGTTTTATCAGTATTTGCTCTTAATGTTTTCTATTATCCGACATTTATTAACACACTTATGCTACAACTGTCTGTCACCGACGGAATTTTCTCTGTTACAGCACTCCATTTTCCAGTTGTTTAACAGCTATTGTATCCTGACTGATAGTAAGTCTGACGATAATGAACTCTTAAGCCGCAAATCAGTTAATTAATTTAATCCTCTGAAACATCTACATCTTTGTACTTTTCATTCCTACGTTCGTGTACGAGGCGTAGTGGTAGAAGTTTTCATAATATTTGTCATCAGGAGTTTTTCTCTCTTTTATTTTGCTGAGAATGTGGACGCAGGAGATCTCTTTCCTTTACGGTTCGATGACATCACTGTCTTCTTTTGGTTTTTGCAGTTTATTTTGATTTTTACTGATGCAAATGACAGTGTGTAGACCAAATTTAAGGATGCCGTATTTTGCCTCTGTAAGTATGCTGAATGAGGTAACTCATTTGCATTGGCTAGCATCGCAGACATTTGAGTTGGATGCTTCTTAACCGAAATTCAATTCACGAATAACTCTACATTGTCTGGGCAGCTACTTCATTCACAGTTAGCATTCATGGGCTAAGGAAATTATTGCATTACTCTTCGTCACTTTTCGATGCAAAAATGTTTAATTCATGAGCTTTCTGTTTCATATTTATGTCTAAAAGAGGCTCACAGTCTACATTCAGATGTGAGTGAAATACTGAAATGTGTGTTTCCTGAGCTATAACATAAATTTTAGATTTAAATAGTATCGACTCTCCTTTCCCTGCTATTTTACAGTTCTGTTTAACGACCAGAAGCCGTTGCACCACGAAAATGCTTACACGCAATGCACCTTGAGTGATTTATTTGTCAGGGATTTTCAATAGAGATTCGCTTAACAGAGCTTTTGGCAAAAGCAGCGCGATTTATATCCGGTGTTACATTACGGGTAGAGTGTAGAACAGAACTGAGCTTCGTTATTTTGTTGTGCAGGAACGAATTATTATCGGTGCCATGACGAAAAATTTATCAACCAGTTCACGGAACAGGAAACTTTGACATCTATATAGATTAATGTTCGTACCAGTAACTGCATATGGTTATTTATACGTCAGTCAACGTCAAAACTTATTTTTGACAACTCAACAGGAAGACATTCTACTGTCATGGTGTTTACAATATTGCTTCAGTACCATTCTATTCTGGAAGTGCTGCGTATGTACGTTTCATTCCCAGGAATTAGTACAGCAATATTACGTCCATGTCACCGTATACAGATTACACTGCTTAAATGTTACGCTGCCATAATAATTATAGTCATCTGATTTACATTCGGAGTACACCACATAGACATTACACTGTTATTCTAGCATTACACTGAAACATTACCCATTCAAAAGTATAATCTCTGAAGATTACTCACTTATAATTTGTAATGTAGACAAAGTTAAAACACTTCGACCCACACCCAGGATTATGTGTACACTGCCATATTCTGATTATCAGCCATTAATACTCTGCCTCTGCTCTGCAATTCTCTGCCGTAAGTGTTTGGTGTGTTCCGGTTTTGTGTATATTTATCTCATAGTTCATACCGTTGCAATTGGTGTGGAGCGGTGTTTTGTTAAACTTTTGGAAGGGAAATTACTAAAAGTATTGGTACATATTGACCATGTGCAGTACAGTACACTGGGGTGACAACAGGCATGGGATACCTTTGTATCGTGATGGACTTTCTTTGGCGCCTCTTAGTGCGGCAACTCGACGTGGCATTGATTTAACAGGTCGTTCGAGGTCCCCTGCAAAAATATTCAGCCATGCTAACTGTACAGCCATCCATAACTGCACAGGTGATGCTGGTGCAGGACTTTGTGCACGAACTGACCTCTACAACACGTCCCATAAATGTCCGATGGGACTTATATCGGACGATCTGGCTGGCCAAATCATTCGCTAGAATTCTCCTGAATGTTTTTCAAACCCACAGGCAACAACGGTGGCTCGTAACATGGTGGAGTGTCGACCACAAGAATTCCAACATTGTTTAGGTACATGACATCCATGAATGGTTGAAAATGGTTTCCAAGCAGCCGAACACGACCACTCCCAGTAAACCCTCTGTTCACTAGGACCAGAGGACCCTGTCCGTTCCATGAATACACAGCCCACACCTGAGCCACCATGAGTTTACACACCATGTCTTGTTGACAAAATGAGGCCATGGATCTTGGGATCTGCACCTCACTCTAACATTACCATCAGCTTTTACTAACAGATATCGGGACTCAAATGACCAGGCCTCGGTTTTCCAGTGGTCTACGGCAAAACCGTTATGATCACGAGGCTAGAAGATACCCTGCAGGCAAATGTCGTGCTGTTTGCAAAGTTACTCGCGTCTGTCGTCTGCTTCCATAGTCCTTTAACGCAAAACTTTATCGTACTCTCCTGACGGACATGTTCATCTTATATCCCACATAGATTTCTTCTGTTATTTCAAGTAATTTTCTCGTCTAGTAACACTGACTACTCTACGCAAACGCTGCTTACTTCGGTAAGACCGAAGGTCACTGCATCTTCCGTGGTGGAAGACAGTGCTGGAAGTTAGTATTCTCGACGGACTCTTGACACTGTGTTTCTCCGAATACCGAATCCGCTAACGACTTCTGAAACGGAATGTCCAGTGCGTCTAGCTCCTACTACCATTGTGTGTTCAAAGTCTGTTAATTCACGTCGTGTGGCCACAATCACGTCGGCAGCTTTTCCACATGAATAACTTGAGTATACAAAGGCCGCTCAGCCAAAGGACTACCCTCTTACAATTTGTGTAAGCAATACTACCGCCTTCATTATCTGCGCATACTGCTATCCTCTGACTTTTGTCTCCTTAGTGTAAATCAGCTGAAGAAGGTCTTTCATAAGTGAATCTGTAAGTGGGTATTGCACATAATTAGTGACATTTCTTCAGCAACTCTAGTACAGAAATTCTTTGGTATCTGCTAGAGACAGATTTTATTGGATACAATTTTTGTGGCAGGTACTGGCCTCTGTCATTTATTAAACTAGGATTTTTCTCACTGCTTTGATGTATCTCAACAATTCTATAGCCATTCTTTTAACTGAATGGCTATGCTGTTCTTCCCTTGTGAAATACGAATTTTGATGTTACAGTACTGTTGGTAAAGGTCTGTGATCTTGTGATCTTGGGGAATGAAGTATCCACCTGCTAATAATAGTTGTGAAAAGGCTTCATAAGTATTTTTGGTGATTCAGAATGTGGTTACCGTTTAAAACTGCTGTGTGTAAGAATTTATTCTGAGTGTGGTAATGTATGAATAACATGCATCAGCTGTGGAAAAGTTTACAAACACCGTATCTTATTTGATGCTCTCTTCTCAATCTATGCATATATAGTACAGGTTATTCGTTGTCCTGTACATATTGTTCTTTCATTTTTCCATTACGTTGAGCTATATCCTTTTGTCTGTACTGTAAGGTGAAAACGGTGCCAGATTCTTGGGAATATCCTTCTGTGAAGTCAGGTAGTAATCCACGGCGTATTTACGTAGTGAATGTTCATTTGTGACTTACTCAGGTGTAAAAATTCTGTTCTTTTCGTCTGTATGTTGTAGAATACTTATGTGCTTCAATTTCTATTGAATTTTACGTTTAACACTGAAACAGAAGCGTTTTAGTTTTTATGGTGCAATGAGGGAAGTTATTCTGCTGGTATTACCGCATTAGTAAATTATGTGGATTCATGTGAATATATTTTCCTGAGGCAACTGTGATATTTTCTCTGGATTATAATTTCGGGTAGCCAAGGCTGACTGTGTGTGTGTAGGCAGTTCGTCCCTGTGAAAAATTGTGATCTCTGTGAAGCAAAGTGTAGTTGTTGCTTGTAGAATATGTATTCGCCTGGTCAGTTTTTTGAGACGTGTAATTTAAGCAGTGTAATTTAGGTAGACGTACGTGAAAATCTCGAGCTTGACATAAACAGCATGAAGACAGGCATCTAAATTATGGACAGTACAAGATAGGCAACACAACGAACTCACAGACGGGAACAGAAAATACAATAATCTTTTGTAGGGACTAAGGATAAACACAGATAAGGTAAGTAAAAAATTATGATAAAGATCCATGTTTTATCAATCCTGGGGAGCAGATACAGTTGTGGCATGTAAACGAGATCGTTCGTGATCATTACTTGTTTCAGAGACAAGACAATATTCATTCAGCTTGCAGTGCAAGAGAGAATAGTTTCAACTAGAGGCATTGTTTGGGAATTGAAAGCTGTCAGGAATGAAATACATCTGAGGTCATGGCTTGAACAGTTTTATTCTTCACTGAAGTCAACAAGGCCAATTAGTCATAAATCACAATTTATGTGCAGATCCAACGAAGGTGAAAAGTCACTATAAAGCGTCCGCTGGTGTGCGAATGTAAAACATGGAGATTTTTACCATGCCTTCCTGTCATCCTGTTGAATTCAACCAACACAAGACCGCATTCTGCATAACAGTGTAACTTCAAACCAAAGAGCAGATGTTTCGAACCCCACGTGTCATTTTGAATACAGGGATCAAATGAATCAATTTATGTGTAAGCTTTACAGATTTGCGTAACTGAATAACCTAATTAGCAATCTAACTACGGCACATGCCAGCAGGTCGTTCTAATAAGGCTACTGAAACATTCTAAAATCTTCTACGAAAACTAGAATTTGATTATACTGACCGCCCACAAAGGAACAAGAATCAGGGTAATAAGAGACGAGAATTACAACCGCAGCATGACTAGCCAACGAACAAGAAACTGGAAGTCCAGAGGGCAATTTAAATGTTGTGATCTATGCAATATGAATAAAGTACGTGGCCACTCGAATTATATGTAAATGAAAATGAAATTAACTATAATGCTGAGTTGAGTGGATATAGCTCAAAGCAGCATACTCAGTGAAGGATTATTACGCATAAGAAACATTTTTGAAGTTACAGCACTAGACACAATCAGTAGAAAGAAAAACCAGTTGAAGTCGCAATTTATGCTTTACGTTTTATTTACTCGACGACTAGCTTTGGACCGAGACCCATTTTAAAATCGTCCTACAAGGCAGGAAACCAAATTTACACTCATGTACAGTGCATTTGCTACGTGCCAAAATTGCAGAACGTATCATCCAAAATTTATGTAACGTAGTGGTCGAAGTAGAGAGGATATAAAATGTAGGCTGGCAATGGCAAGGAAAGCGTTTCTGAAGAAGAGAAATTTGTTAACATCCAGTATTGATTTAAGTGTCAGGAAGTCATTTCTGAAAGTATTCGTATGGAGTGTAGCCATGTATGGAAGTGAAACATGGACGATAAATAATTTGGACAAGAAGAGAATAGAAGCTTTCGAAATGTGGTGCTACAGAAGAATGCTGAAGATTAGATGGGTAGATCACATAACTAATGAGGAAGTATTGAATAGGATTGGGGAGAAGAGATGTTTGTGGCACAACTTGACCAGAAGAAGGGATCGGTTGGTAGGACATGTTCTGAGGCATCAAGGGATCACCAATTTAGTATTGGAGGGCAGCGTGGAGGGTAAAAATCGTAGAGGGAGACCAAGAGATGAATACACTAAGCAGATTCAGAAGGATGTAGGTTGCAGTAGGTACTGGGAGATGAAAAAGCTTGCACAGGATAGAGTAGCATGGAGAGCTGCATCAAACCAGTCTCAGGACTGAAGACCACAACAACAACAACAGTCAAAAATTACATTTCAGAAGATGTCAAAATTATGCAACGAACAGTTACAGTGCATACATATAATTGGCAGTTTACACCTTCTGCTGGAAGTGGGCAAGGATATAGTAAACCTTTTTTGTTTTTGTAGGAACTACCAACATTGTTGTCAAACTACAGTGGTTCTTTTCCATCTCTTACAATACTGCTCGGCACATACCCATCTGAAGTACATGTACAATGCTCTTGAACTTCGTCCATTGATGCTCACCCACTAGGAGAATGCAGATCTCACTCAAGAACTTCTGGGAATGAATGTTCTTAGGAACATTTGGACAAAGCTGAAAGAATAAGAACAGGCTATGTGAAGTGCAACTTTATGAAGAGTGGGGTATATCAATTTCTTTGGTGCCTGACTGTGGGGAATCGGAGCGATCTGTAGATAACGTAGTGCAAGACTGCCTAGCAAGGAAGTATCAAGGATCCTATTAGAAATATGACCAATCAGACATTTCTGCCATTACTTTGTTGGTAAATTGGACTTAGAATAATAGGAGTGTTTACTGAAAAGTAATGCCAACACCTTCGTAACCCTTCAACAGTTAGTAGCATTGGAATACGGTAGATACTGGCTTGTTCCGTAGCCTCTTTTTCTACGGCTCCAGTTGGCGGGGAGCCTTAGAATTGAACGGTTGTGTTGTTACAGTGTTAAGTGTGGAAACCTGCGCAGACGGTCGGTCAAGGCGATTTAAGCAACGTGCTGTCATTGAATTCTTGACAGCAGAAGGTGTCACTCCAAAGGAGATTCATCAGAGAATGATGGCAGCTTATGGTGATTGTGTTGATGTGAGTACTGTACTTCGTTGCGGGAGTAAATTTAAAGATGGCGAGGCGGGAACATCTGACTTGTGTGACAAACAAAGAGTTGGACGTCGTGTGACAGCAACCTCAGCGTTTCACAAGCAAAATGTTCAAACCTGTTTCACGACGATAGTCCTATCACCCAGAGAGAAATTGCAAGCACAAGCGACGGCTAAAAAGTGTCCTAAATGAGAAGGGAAATGTTTTCCTGCAGCATGATAATGCCAAACCACACACTTCACGTGCCGCCACAGCAGAACTTCAGAGACTGAATCTCACCACCGTACGGCATCCTCCATACAGTCCAGATCAGCACCGTCTGACTTCTATCTATTACTGATAATGAAAGACAATATGTGAGGACACCATTATGTTTCTGATGAACGCGTTGAGAGAGCTGAGAGACTCTAGTTGCAGAGTGTTGTCGTCATCTTCCGTGACGGCTTCAGAAAACTTGTCCATCGTTGGCAGAAGTGTATTACGATAATGTGGGAAAGCGGATTCCAGCATTCTAATGATTATTTCTGAGTTTGATTTATGAAAACATTCCCATCCAAAACCTATTAAAGAAGGTGGAGGCAATACTTTTCATTCAACCCTCCTAAAATATTCTCCGACAATCAAGAATACAACAACTAACACAATAGCCACACAAGCCAACAATAAAATTATTTCTTCTGAAATCTTTATCAAAAACAGTCGAATATATACAACTGCTGACCAGTAATAAAGAGGAACCCCACATATGGAGCGTATTACCAAGTTGTATGCCATGTTGGCACGTAAAAATCATTAAATGTGAACAGCATCATTACTATTGAAAGAAACGGAAACAATGGGAGATCAAAAACCTTCATAATTTCCGATCATTCGGGACATCACATTATACAAAATAAGTTTAGATAAAACCACTTTTCCATGATGTGTCCCACGTGAAAACAAACATTACACTACAAAGCTGAAATTGGGTGGGCAAGTGGATAACATGGCTGAAATGTAAGTATATAATCAGCAGAAATAGAGAAAATTACTGAAATTAGACCAGAAAAGACTATTCGCCCTTTCTTTACAATCAAATAAATACGAACTGCTATATCAACATAGAAACTGTATGTTATTCAGGAGTAATCGTACAGCTAAGATATGCAAACAAAAGGGAACCTGCCGGCCGGAGTGGCCGTGCGGTTCTAGGCGCTACAGTCTGGAACCGAGCGACTCCTACGGTCGCAGGTTCGAATCCTGCCTCAGGCATCAATGTGTGTGATGTCCTTGGGTTAGTTAGGTTTAATTAGCTCTAAGTTCTAGGCGACTGATGACCTTAGAAGTTAAGTCGCATAGTGCTCAGAGCCATTTGAGCCAAAAAGGAAACAAACGAAAATTGGCTCTGAGCACTATGCGACTTAACATCTGATGTCATCAGTCCCCTACAACATAGAACTACTTAACCCTAACTAACCTAAGGACTTCACACGCATCCATGCCCGAGGCAGAATTCGAACCTGTGACCGTGGCGATCCCGTGGTTCCAGACTGAAGCGCCTAGAACCACGCGGCCACACCGGCCTGCGGAACCAAACAAACTTCTGAAATAATGTAGTGGTGAAGGCCACATAAGCAATAAGTTAATCTAGCTTCATAATTTGTCGTATACAACACACCACATATGCAGCGAAAAGGCACAACAAACACCGAAAGTTTATTATCCTACCAGCAGCAGCCTATAGGCACCACAGACAATAGTGCATACTTAAATCAAGAGTTTTACTCCTCAGTTTATCAGTACTGGAACATATAACGACGCAAGAAGCGAAATGCATACTATAAAATATGCAATGATTTTTTGTGAAATGGAAAAGGGAGGTGGAAAACGCGAAGGGGCGGGGAGATCACGAGTTGCAGATGTTAACCAGAGATATGTAAAAAATAAAACTGAACACTGATCTCGGAACATGACGATGAGCGCAGGGAGCAACATGTCACTACGGGAATATTAGAAAATGGGTAAAAAGCCGGGGAGGAGGATATGGAAATTAGAGAAGGAAATGGGGTGGAGAAAATGGGGTGGCAGGTGAAGCCCCAGTAACGGGAGTTCGTGCTCCAGGGGTTGGCGGAAATAACAACGAGGTTGGTGGTAGGGGGTAGAGTATAAACCATACATCGTTTTGGAACAGAGCAAAGAACCGAGTAAACCGAAAAGCGAATTGTTCGTTCAACACTTTATCTGGCTGCTTTATTTTGCTCTTAAAAATCTCAAGATCGTCTAAAATACCCAAAGGCAAACCTTTCGATGTGTGATGCAAAACGTTTAGTGTGTTTTCTATAGTTGTGTTATAGAAGATAAATTTGTTGTTTAATGTCTATTTTTAGGTATGGCACGTTACGAAAAAGATGTTTTGTCTCCAAGTAATTTGTATAGTTTGATATGGTGAGGATTTTATGCACGTAAGTGGTCGGAATTGATGAAGATTTTTAATCCAGTATTTCTTTTGTTTCTCTTAATGGTAATAGTGCTGTTCACATTTAATGATTTTTACATGCCAACTTGGCATTTAGCATTGTAATAGGTGCCGTATGTTGCGCTGTTTTATATTACTTGCCAGTGATTTTAAGTATTTGACTGTTTGTGGACTGATTTTGAAAGTATTAATTTTATTGTTGACTTGTACGGTTATTGTATCAAATGTTGTATTCTTGTCGTTGTAGAACATTTTATTAAATTGAAAAAGGTTTCCTATGTCCTGACAGGGCGCTACCTTCACGAGGTTCCCTTACGGCAGCGGAAGATGTAAACTGCCAGAACAGTTGGTTGCAGATGTTTGAGATCTTCGGAAATACCATTTTCAACTATGTTACGTAAGTTTCGGATCGATATTCTGTAATTTTCACTTAAGCTTATAATTCGGCAATAGCTGCATTATAGAAAAGAATAAATTTGTTTTTCTGCCCTGTGGGATGATTTGGAAACGGGTTTCGGTTCGAACATAGTCGTCGAATGAAAGTAAAAAAAAAAAAAAAAAAAAAAATATCCAACTTTCGACTGGTTGTTTGTTCTAGTGACTAACAGAAGTTGCCAACCCAAGCTATTCCAGCTTGCCGGAAGTTCGCAAAACCTGACAAGAAGAACTTAGGCAACAAACAGAGTTTGACCTGATGAGCACTGCAGCCAACGGTGCAGTGGTGAATTTAGAGGTTACGTGGGATGCGTTATTGAAGGAAAATGAGAAAAGTTAAAATTCTGGATCTACATCTACATGCATGTTCCGCATCCCACCATTCTGTGCACGGCGGAATGTGCCTTGTACCATACTAGTCGTTTCCTTTCCTGCTCCAATCACAAATAGAGCATGGGGAAAACGACTGTCCATACGCTTCCGCATGAACTCTAATTTCTGTCATCTTATTTTCATCGTCCGTACACAAAATGTACGTTGGTGATAGTAGAATAGTTCTGTAGTTAGCATGAAATGCCAGTAACTTAAAGTTTCTCTATTGGGTTTCACGAGAAGAATTTCTTCATCCCGCCAGGGATGCCCATTTGACTTATCAAACCATCTCTGTTGTACCACGTGATGATTGAACCTACTGCTAACAAATATAGCTGCTCAGCTCAGAATTGCTTCATTGTGTTCCTATAATACGACCTAGTGAGAATCTCAAACACTCAAACATGTTTAGTATTCTACACGCAGTCTTCATAGGTGAGCTACATTTTTCTAACATTCCCCCAATAAACCCAAGTTCACCATTCACTATCCCCATAGCCACGCTTACGTGCTCATTCAATTTCATATCGCTTTGCAGTGTTATTCTTAGATGCTTAAGAGATACGACTGTATTAAGCTTGATGCAACAAATGCTATACCTCAACGTTATGGGAGTGTTTTTCCTAGTATCTGCCACATCTTCCATTTTTCTCCACCACATTTAGAGACAGCTAACATTCGTCATACTAACTAGATATTTCGTCTAAGTTATCTTGTATCTCCATAGAGTCACTTAAGGACATCATTTTCCCATGCACCACTGTGTCATCAGCAAACAGTCGCAGACTGTTGCTCACATGGTCTGAGAGATCATACATATATAGAGAAAAAAAGAGCAGTCCAATGACAGATCCTTGTGATATTCCGGACGATATCCTTGTCTCAGATGTCCATTCCCCATTAAGGAACCAAGTACTGGATTTTATTACTCCAGAAATCAACGTACCATGAAAGATAATCCACACGCTAGGATTCTCATTAGGGAGTCTGCATTGTGACACCATGTCAAATGCTTTCCTGATATCTAGGAATGCGGAATCTGCCTGTTTTCAAATTGGGCATGCCTTCTGAAGAAGGCCAAATTATTTTTGTGAAATCTGGGTAATGTTTAGTCTGTATTTGCAACTGAGGCTGACGTGTTACATGTTCAATTCTGTTTATGAGATGAGATGTGTTGGTGTTGGAAGGGAAAGTAGTAATTTGCTTTGTGCAATAATGAATATTCCATCTTCCTCTGCCTCGTAGTCAACACTAAACAATCATCTTCTGAAAGCCTTGGAAAAAGAATGCAAAAGCAGTTTGTCAGCATCAGTGAATGAGGCAGTTTTGTTTAAGAAAGACATTCGGATAGATGTAGTAGACCCTTTGCCTTCTACAGAAATGTGTGTTTCATGTCATAGAACATGGCGGAAAAGGGGCCACACCTCTCTACAAGGTGTTTCGTCAGTTATAAGTGTTGGCACAGGAAAAGTTACGGATTTGCAGGTGATGTCCAAATATTGCCCATTTTGGGCACAAAGGAAGACGTTAGAAATAAGAAAAAAGAGAGACAGTTGCAAATGAAACAGAATAATATGCAGTTAGAATTATGATGGTTCTAGTGGCTGTAGGAAAAAAGGTGAAGACGTCGAAATAGATATGATTGTCGGAAGGACAGACTCAGTATACATGAAAGTCAAAACAACCTTTGGTGACATTAAGAGCAACCGTGGTAACATTAAGAGTGCAACGGGAATTCCACTGTTAAATGCAAAGGAGAGAGCAGATAGGTGGAAAGAATACATTGAAAGCCTCTATGAGGGTGAAGATTTGTCTGATGTGATAGAAGAAGAAACAGGAGTCGATTTAGAAGAGATAGGGGATCCAGTGCTAGAATCGGAATTTAAAAGAGCTTTGGAGGACTTACGGTCAAATAAGGCAGAAGGGATAGATATCATTCCATCAGATTTTCTAAAATCATTGGGGGAAGTGGCAACAAAACGACTATTCACGTTGGTGTGTAGAATATATGAGTCTGGCGACATACCATCTGCCTTTCGGAAAAGCTTCATCCACACAATTCCGAAGACGGCAAGAGCTGACAAGTGCGAGAATTATCGCACAATCAGCTTAACAACTCATGCATCGAAGCTGCTTACAAGAATAATATACAAACTAATGGAAAAGAAAATTGAGAATGCGCTAGGTGACGATCAGTTTGGCCTTAGGAAAAGTAAAGGGACGGGAGAGGCAATTCTGACGTTACGGCTAATAATGGAAGCAAGGCTAAAGAAAAATCAAGACACTTTCATAGGATTTGTCGACCTGGAAAAAGCGTTCGACAGTATAAAATGGTGCAAGCTGTTCGAGATTCTGAAAAATGTAGGGGTAAGCTATAGGGAGAGACGAGCCATATACAATATGTACAACAACCAAGAGGGAATAATAAGAGTGGACGATCAAGAATGAAGTGCTCGAATTAAGAAGGGTGTAAGACATGGCTGTAGCCTTTCGCCCCTACTCTTCAATCTGTACATCGAAGAAGCAATGACGGAAATAAAAGAAAGGTTCAGGAGAGGAATTAAAATACAAGGTGAAAGGATATCAATGATACGATTCGCTGATGACATTGCTATCCTGAGTGAAAGTGAAGAAGAATTAAATGATCTGCTGAACGGAATGAACAGTCTAATGAGTACACAGTATGGTTTGAGAGTAAATCGGAGAAAGACGAAGGTAATGAGAAGTAGTAGAAATGAGAACAGCGAGAAACTTAACATCAGGATTGATGGTCACGAAATCAATGAAGTTAAGGAATTCTGCTACCTAGGCAGTAAAATAACCAATGATGGACGGAGCAAGGAGGACATCAAAAGCAGACTCGCTATGGCAAGAAAGGCATTTCTGGCCAAGATAAGTCTACTAATATCAAATACCGGCCTTAATTTGAGGAAGAAATTTCTGAGGATGTACGTCTGGAGTACAGCATTGTATGGTAGTGAAACATGGACTGTGGGAAAACCTCAACAGAAGGGAATCGGAGCATTTGAGATGTGGTGCTATAGACGAATGTTGAAAATTTGGTGGACTGATATGGTAAGGAATGAGGGGGTTCTACGCAGAATCGGAGAGGGAAGGAATATGTGGAAAACACTGATAAGGAGAAGTGACAAGATGATAGGACATCTGCTGAGACATGAGGGAATGACTTCCAATGTACTAGAGGGAGCTGTAGAGGGCAAGAACTGTAGAGGAAGACAGAGATTGGAATACGTCAAGCAAATAATTGAGGACGTAGGTTGCAAGTGCTACTCTGAGATGAGGAGGTTAGCACAGGAAAGGAATTCATGGCGGGCCGCATCAAACCAGTCAGTAGACTGATGACCAAAACAAAAAAAAAACAAAAAAAAAAGTGGTGGCATGGAGCCAGCAGGAATGAAACTAATCGGAGCGAAATGAGGCATGGAGATAGATATGTGAAATATTTTGGTGATGGAGATTCCAGTGCTTTCAAATCTGTTGTAGAAAGCAACCCATATGGAAATGGATACAACACTGAAAAGCTTGTGTGTGGGGGGCACATTCAGAAGAGGATGTGCGGGAGACTACTGAAACGAGAACAAAGAGGTGTAAAACTCAAAGGTGGATAGCCACTGGGTGAGGCACAACGCGACTAACAAAGAGATCCACAGTTTGCAAATATATTATGGCAAAGCAATAAGGCAAAACACCGGAGATTTGAAGGAAATGCAGAAGGCAGTGTGCGGAATATTTTTTCGCAAGTTGTCAACTGATAAGAAGCCAGTAGATGAATTGTGCGTTATATTCTGGTGCAAATATAAGCAGGCAAATGCAGAAAATAAAACCCATTCACATAAACACAGTCTTCCTGAAGCAGCCTTAAATACCATAAAGCCAACAATCAAGTTTCTAGCTCATCCAGATTTGTTAAAGAAATGTACACATGGTGGAACACAAAACCCGAATGAAAGCTTTAACAGTGTCATTTGGAAGAGATGCCCAAAAACAACATACTCGTAGCTTGTATATTAAGTTAACAGGTACACGAAGAACAAGAAGACTCAATGTATGGTTATGGTCTAAATTAAGGTACTTGTTTATGGTGTAAATCCTTGTAAAATCTTTTATGTGCATTTCCCGTAGCTTTCATTTTTCAGTGTATAAGGAACATTTTCCCCTGAACCATTGGAGATGGAAAAGTGAAACATTCGCAGACTTTTTTCGTTGTATAACACAACGTCCTGCGGTACAAATTTTTTTGTGTCTAATTCTGTCAAAATTATTTATTTTTCTAAAAAATTGAAAACGCTTTGTTTCAAACGCAAAATTTTTTGAAATAAATTGTAAGATCTTTAAAACTGATATTAAAAAAAAGCTTCCACACGTTTGCTTATCTGTCTACTAAGAGTTACCTACCACAATATGAGAGTTCTGAGTAAAGTAATTTATGTAATAATGTTCCTTGTGTTATAGCATGTGTTGCGAAAATTTCCAACAATGCCATAATCAAATTTTTGAGAAAAGTTTGAAAAAATTCTAGAATGCAGCCCATAACATAATGAACTCATGTACAAAATTTTGTTCTATTATCCTTCAAAAACCTAAAACTGTGTTAGATTATGAAAACGCGTCCATTTTCTCCTAAGTTCCCTCTTAAGGCAGTCAGAAGACTGATAAGAAAGTAAAATGCTTGATTTGTCATACCCGTTCACCAACAGACGGTAGGACTATTTGTTATGTGTATGTCGCAAACATGTGGAACAATGTACCTTCACTGGCGGTAGTAAATTCTGAAGTAAAGCAGCTACAAGCACTCATGTCGTGATAGAAAGTGCAATTTATTTCACTGTAAGTAACTCACTACTGTTGTCAAGTCCAACATAATTACAATGAGAGACTTCCGCCATCGCTACTGTTTCGAAACTGTGTCCTATGTGTTAAGGAACCCGCACTGCGCAGTAGTATTCTAAAAGAGGACGGACGAACGTAGTGTAGGCAGTCTCCTTAGTAGGTATGTTACATTTTCTAAGTGTCCTACCAATAAAACGCAGTGTTTGGTTAGCCTTTCCCACAACATTTTCTATGTGTTCTTTCCAATTTAAGTTATTCATAATTGTAATACCTAGGTATTTAGTTGAATCTACGGCTTTTTGATTGGACTGATTTATCGTGTAAACTAGGTTTGAGTTCCTTTCAGCACTCATGTCGATGACCTCACCCTTTTCGTTATTCAGGATCAACTTCCACTTCACGAACCATTCAGATATTTTTTGTAAAACGTTATGCAGTTTGTATTGATCTTCTGATGACTATATTAGTCGATAAACGACATCGGCATCTGCAAACAACTGACGATGGCTGGTGAGATTGTCTCCCAAATCTTTTATATAGATAAGGAACAGCAAAGGGCCTGTAACACTGCCTAGGGGAACGCCAAAAATCACTTCAATTTTATTCAATGACTTTCCGTCAATTGCTACGAACTGTGACCTCTCTGACAGGAAATCACAAATTGAGTCAAATCACAGACGATATTCCGTAAGCACTCAATTCCAGTACGAGCCACTTGTGTGGTACAGTGCCAAAAGCCTTCCGGAAGTCCAGGAATATGGAATCGATCTGAAATCCCTTGTCAATACACTCAACACTTCATGGGATTAAAGAGTTAGTTGTGTTTCACAGGAAAGATGTTTTCTAAACCCATGCTGACTGAGTGTCAATAGACCTTTTTCTTCGATGTAATTCATAATGTTCGAACACAATGTATTTTCCAAAATCCTGCTGCATATCGACGTTAACGATATGGGCCTGTAATTTAGTGGATTACTCCTACTACATTTCTTGAATATTGGTGTGACCTGAGTTGATATTTATTATTAATTGGATTGTTTCTCCCTACACACGACAGAAAACTATTTTTATTCTCTCCCTGTTTCACTCGAGTTATTCATCCAACTGGTATTATGAGATATGTGATGACAACCTTTTAACTTTTCTACAATGAGATACATATTGCAGCCAAATCTAGAACTGTGTGCTTAATTGCGTAACGTACTACGACGTGATGAAAAATAATGCCTCCGAGTTTTTTATTCTGTTCTTACTATCGGTGTGGCTATTACATTTCATGCATATTACTCGGGAGACTTTCCCCATTTGCTGATGCAAGATGCAAACCTCTGCCGCCAAAGGACTCCTAATAGTAGAGCGTAACATGGCGATGTGTAACGTAAATACGTCGGTGAGTGTGAAACAGCGTGCTGTACTCGTTTTCTAACAGCTGAAAACTTGCCTCCAATTGAAATCCATACACGAATGAACGCCGTGTACGGTAATGATTGTGTAGACACCAGAAATGTGTTACTTTTGGTTGTTCGGTCTCGTCATAAAGGAAACGATTGTGCTAGCATCAACGTGTGTGACAGAGCTTGGTGTGCTTACGAACCTTAAAGAATATCTTCGAGAAGCACTTTGATAGTGATGAAGGGGTGAAAGCAAGATGAGTTTGCGGTTCCGTCAGCAAAATGAAACATTCGATGGTGATAGTTTCAACGAACTGATCTCTCAACGAGAGAAATGTGTTTGTCATCAGGGTGACTGTGTTGAGAAATAAATGTTGTCAAAAATGAACATGAACAGTCACAACGGCAAGGAACTCTTCTTTTTATGAGGTCACCAGTTTAGTTATGTTTTCGACTGAACAGGCTCTACGACTCCACGAACGCTAACTGCTGAACAGTTAGCTTTCTTGGAGTCGTAGCGCCCGCTCCGTTTCCCAGCTACCGTGTACCATCGTGTTGTGACGTCTGAAGATAGTCTAAAACAGACCGAAACAGGTAACCTCATAAAAAAGAGGAAGTTTCTTGCAGTTGTGACTGTTTATGTTCATTTTTAAGTAGTAAGAAAACCACTGTTCTCCAAGAGAAATGTTCCCAAAAAATTACTAAGTAAATATGCAGACATGAAAATAAAGAGGCACAACATTAATATTTTTTTTCATTTAAGCAGCTTTATTAGTTTCAGCATAAATTACCCGGAAACCTTTCTTTAGCACGGCCTGGAATTTACAACCGTAGATAAATCTTTGAAATGATGTGTGAAGTAAAAAACTTATATACACAACACTCAAGTCCTCAAGTTAAATTTTAGGGTCGTAACTAACCGATTACTGCCAGTTCATCATCGCATCAAAAGAGCACGGCAACGTCTCCGTGGCAGTCACAAATGTTTTCGTATGAAGTGCCAATATTCAGACCAGTGTAAGTTAAGGGAAGCATACGCATAGCTCTGATATGTTGTCTCTGATAATTCAACCTTTACTTCGACCGCGGAAGGTGTTTGGTATTCCAGCAGCTCGCCACTACAATCGGTAGCCTGCGACGGCGGACGAGTGTATCCGTCGTTGGTCGCTGATTGACTGCCCTCGTGGGTCACGGCGCATGACGCGACCTTCTCGTGCTACGCTGCTGCCCTCTTACCAGTCGCCGTAGGAAGCTGCTAAAGGCGACGAGAGTTGAAAGACTACAGTGGTATTCTTAAACTGAGGGAATTAATATCGTGTAGCTCCACAGTTTCGGCGACGGCCATTGGTTCTGTTACTCAGGACGAAATAATCTGAGAGAGACGCATGCATTTTTATATCTATTAAAATACGCTAAATAACTAACGTAACATCGAATATGCAGCCGAATATACTTACGTGAGCAAAAATACGGTATAATTAAATGTGTAAATGCTAACGTTTTCGCCTTTTCACAGAATGTGTAGACATTGTGAAATGATTAGTTATTTTACTTTGAACATTAGTCACACTGAATGTCCTATTCAGTCTCAAAATACGTATTCAGAGGAAATATCAGAGCGCGCTAAAAAGTAATCCTTCCAAAAATTTTTGATTGAAAAACCTTAACTCATTTTAAATTAATCAACATTTTACACCATTACTCTTCCTGTCTACATGTTTATTACTCGACATAGTCACCCAGGCGATGAAATCATTACTCCCAATGAGAGAACATATAGTTGAAACGAAACTTCCTGGCAGATTAAAATTGTGTGCCGGACCGAGACTCGAACTCGGGACCTTTGCCTTTCGCGGGCAAGTGCTCTAGCAGCTGAGCTACCCAAGCATGACTCACGCCGCGTCCTCACAGCTTTATTTCCGCCAGTACCTCGTCTCCTACCTTCTAAACTTTACAGAAGCTCTCCTGCGGAAGTAAAGCTGTGAGGACGGGGCGTCAGACATGCTTGGGTAGCTCAGTTGGTAGAGCACTTGCCCGCGAAAGGCAAAGGTAACGAGTTCGAGTCTCGGTCTGGCACACAGTTTTAATCTGCCAGGAAGTTCCATATCAGCGCACACTCCGCTGCAGGGTGAAAATCTGATTCCGAATATAGTTGATATCGTCACTGCAGAATGTTTGACTTTTATGACGGAGCCACAATCTCACCTCTACTTGCACAGTTTCATCACTGTCACAGTAAATCGTCGAAGGTGAAAATCGGATGGGGACGAGGTTATACTGTATGGAGGATGATAGATAACAGTGAACACAAGACGTCGGAATGCTGCGCATGTAGCAGCTCTCGGGTGCCTCTGGCTGGCATTGTCATGCTGAACGAGAGGGTTTCCATGTGTGGACGAACTTTTCGAAATTTGAACTCGATTACAGCATGCTGTTTCCCGCTCACCGACATAGTTTCGTTATACTTCGCTCTGTTACACGCGAAGTGGAAATGTCGACTAATATGCATGACATGTAACCCCACAATCGATATCGATAACGTAACAAAAAATTCGGAAGCATTAAATTTTCGGCACGCACTGGTAATTTCGGAAGGACAGCAATTAACCACTTGACCAAAGCTGCAAATGAGGAGTACAATAGCGAATCCAGTAGAACTGAAATGGCGCGGGATTAACAGAGCGGTCACAGGCGCTGCAGTCATGGAGTGCGGGGCTGGTCCCGGTGGAGGTTCGACTCCTCCCTCGGGCATGGGTGTGTGTGTTTTTCGTTAGGATAATTTAGGTTAAGTAGTGTGTAAGCTTAGGGACTGATGACCTTAGCAGTTAAGTCCCGTAAGATTTCACACATATTTGAATATTTCTGAAAACTGAATTGTGAAAGTATTTTTGTTTCCACTTCTATTTTGGCAATTCTTCGTTACTGACTCTTAGTAAAAATAAAATAACCTAAAAATGTATTTTATACAAACAACAACAAACTTTATTCTTCTTCAGCATATTTGTTGTGTACCAGCATACTTATTGCTTCAACTGACAGTGATAAAGTTTCAGTCTTACCTCTGTTTATCCCTGTCTTGTCTCCGGAAGTATTGGTCGTTCATTTTTATTGGTATAGTATAGTAATACATTTCCTCTACCCCACGAATCCATTTTTTTCAATTGCTTATGTGCGATATCACAGCTTATGTTTTTGAATGGGAGTCTACTTTCTTTCAGTGTCTCATTCTCTTAACATTTTCCGCAGTTCAAAAACTTCATTTCAGCTATTATGAGCTTTGAAACTTCCTGGCAGATTAGAACTCTGTGCCGGACCGAGACTCGAACTTGGAACCTTTGCCTTTTGTGGGCAAGTGCTCTACCGACTGAGTTACCGAAGCACGACTCACTACTCGTCCTCACAGCTTAACTTCCGCCAGTACCTCGTCTCCTACTTTCCAAACTTCAAAGGAGCTCTCCTACGAAACCTTACAGAACTTAGACTCCTGGAAGAAAGGATAATGCGGAGACATGGCTTAGCCATGAGCTTTGTTTTCACACCGTACTGTAACATACTAGAATTTAAACGGTTCATCCTTCGAAAAATATTATTAAGTATCAGTTCCCTGCGAAGAAAGCGATTACAGAAAATAAATCATCTTACTTACTGTCCAACGTCAGTTTCTTATTAGAATAATAATGAATGTTTTCAAGAAATCGATTCAATTTAGCACTGAAATTGTTATGTTGTCATTTTTTTCCACCTAAGAACTCTAAGCCATCACATCCGTTGGGTTTAATATGTCGCTGAAATACTTGGACCGCATTGAGTGGAACAAGCTTTGTAAAATACCTATCAGCATTTGTTATCATAAAATACTCGTAGTCGAAAGTCATGGGGCAGCGATAGGCACCTTTAAATTTGGCGGTAGTCTAGGGTACACAAGGTGTGTAACGGAACTGAAATGATGGTGGGCTGACAGTAATTTGGAGCCCGCGCGTCGGAAACGGGCGCGCTGGTGTGAGACTGCCAGGGAGTACACCCTGATGCCATCTATTGGCGAAACTGGGAATTGGTGCTACCTGTCAGACAATGCACTAAGCTCTCCGAGTCAAATGTATTCTTTTTCGTGGTAATTATAAGTTATTACTGTATGATTTAATGTTATAATGCGCTAGTAGTAAATTATTATGACTGGTATGAACTCCAGGGTAATAAATACAAATATTCTTAAATACTAAATGATTTCGGTGAGAAGGTGGTAGGGGAACGCCCCCACTCATGGTGATACGAGCGTAGCTAGTGGTAGCTGGAGACACAGGGACTGAACAATGAAATGGCCTGGGGAGTGTTGACGTGATCGGATGTGCGTAACTGTGCTCACGCAAAAGTGATTGTGCAACAGCGAAGAGGCGAATATCGTCGCCGTTTGTGGAGTAGAACGCGACGAATGGATGTCGAAGCCGCCTCTATGCCACTGGGGCTGATTGTAAGAGTTCCTGCGCCCAGATTTTATGGCGGACGTGCAGTAGCTTATACGAGTGCTACAGCTCGTAGTTCCAGCCGCCATTAAGGGCATGAGGCGTGAAGAGCTGCGTTAGCCACATGCATCTCATCTCACCACCAGCACCGACACGTCTACCCAAGGCAAGACTGCTTGCAATTGTTAAGTCGAACTTTGTATACATGTAAAAGGAGAATACCAGTTTTCTTTTATGCAAGTGCAGAGGACAGAATATAGTAATGAGCAAAATTACGACGCATGTTGTTCGTTGTAAAGTGTAATAACCTCAAACATAGTGTAGTGAAATCAGACTGAGGCCACCATCGCCTCTTTCATTTACAATTCGTTTGGTTGTAGAATACTTTAGCGTATAAGAATGTTGAAAAGAGCAATGGTCACACCAGAATGAGTCGCCTATTTATAGTTACATAAATTTTTCTGAGTAACCTTTCAAGTAAAGTCACTTAACTAATTCTATATCAATTGTCCAAAGAGTAATATCCAAAATCATTAAATAAGTAGAAGGATAGAATTTTGTTAACCTAAGTTGCATAAATTGTCTTGGTGGTAATTACCAAGCCAACTCACAGAAATTGAGACAGTATTTGCTTTGTAGAATCACCTAGAATGATCAGAAATAGTAATATTCAGAATTAAGTTTAAATTCAACTCAAGTCGTTTCACTTTGAAACGAGCCAAACAATTGATTTATTCTTTTGCTCCTTCAGAGCTGGCGACCGTAGTTATAACTATTTTCAGGGGGATTCGACGGTACGTCTGCTGCTCTCGTCGTGCTGATAGGATTATCCACTGCTGCTAGCAGTGGTGATTGGATACATAAGCTCACTACCAAGTTAAGTGGGTCAGGTAGGCAGTGTTACCGTGTGAACTGTAGGGCACTGTCGGCCGTGGATCGAACCCGTTCAATCATCACAGCTCTTTGGCAAATAGTCCGGTTAGGAGTGTACTAATCATTAGGTAAATACTGGCGAGTAACGGTCAAAATGTATACGCAAGTGAATTTAGCAAGGTCCATGAAGCACCTAGTTAATGTGGTGGAATGGCGAGGGTAGGAGTGGAGTAAAAGTGAGCTAAGCTTGTGGCAGCTGTGCTGTATTCAAAGATTAATAACGTGAACTCGCTACTACCTCTTACCATTAGGACTGAGCTATTTACGGTTAAAATACGTAGCAGTAAGTGCAAAGGCGTGACAGCTCCAAGTCCGTATTGGCTTTATACATACGGAAGTAGGAAGCGGATCATTCCGTCAGTGGAGGGGGTTAAAACAACCGAGTCAGTTGAGAACATACCCCATTTACTGATGGAAAGATTCGGCGGTTCGGTCGCAGGTGCAAAAAGGCAGCAAAAGCTGTCGTTTCACACACGTGAAACGGTGGAGCTAGAAGCATGGGATACTGCATTTCGAAAATCGTTAAGTATATCCGTATTTCGAGATCCACAGTCTCGAGACTCTGCCGGAAATACTAAATTTCGGTCTTACATCTCACGGTGCACAACTCAGTAACGACCGAGACCAGCGGCGTTTGCGTAATCAGTGCTAACAGACAAGCAACATGTCGTGAAATAATCGCTCATCTCTATGTAGGATGTACTAATAACGTACTCATTAGGAGAGTGCTGCGAAATTAGGCGTCAGTAGGCTATAGCAGCAGTCGAACGACGAGTTTGCCTTTGCTAACAGCACCGTATCTCCTGCAGCCCCTCTCCTGGGATCGTGACAACGTTGGTTGGACCCTGGGCGACCGGAAACCCGTAGCCTACTCCGATGAGTCCCCATTTCAGTTGATAAGAGAAGATGATGGGATTCTAGCGTGGCGCGGATCCGGACCAATTTTTTTTTCAACAGGGCACTGTGTAAGGTGATGGTGGTTCCATAGTGGTGTGGCTTTTGTTTGTATTGAATGGGCTGGGTCCTCTGTTCCAAATTAAATGAGCATTGAGTGGAAATGGTCACGTTCGGCTACTTGGAGACCATTGGCAGCCATTCATGTACTTCATTTACCCAAACAACGATGAAACTTTTATGGATGACAATGCGCTGGGCTTCAATTACTTGGGATTCGTTAAGAAAACACTCCAGGCAATTCGGCAGAATCATTTGACCACCAAGACCGCCGAATGAGAATCCTGTTGAACGTTTGAGAGAGATAATCTAGAGGTCAGTTATTGCACAAAATTCTACACCGGCGACAGTTTAGCAGTTATGGGCGGCTGTAGAGGCAGCGCGTCTCGGTGTTTCTAGAGGGGCTTCCAGCGACTTGTTTAGTCCATGACACGTCGAACTGCCGCGTTAGGATATTAGGTAGTATTTCATGAATCGTGTAACCTAACTGTATACTGGTTACTGATGTCCATATTACAGCTGCTGATAATTCTTTTTCACTATTGTGAGTCGGTAGCACACTATTAGACTTACACCTCCCCATTTCACAACTAGTACCATTCACCAGTGCTGTACCTTCTCTGTTTAATTTTACATCTTTGTTCTACAAATCAGCAAAATGTACACTGAATTCAGCTTTTTGCTGTGTGTATGTCGTGACGATGTCTTCATATGGTACTCTGATGGTGGAACAACTTGTCCTACCGACAGAAGTGACATTTGATCAACTGCGAAGACCTTTGTTTTAACCTTTACCAGTTATCTGCGGAAGCTATGTTAATTAAATCGTAGAATTCATAATCAAAATATCCACGGGTATGCTGCCGGTCTATAGTGTCCAACGGGCACAATATTTCGGCGATCATACATGTCGCCATCATCAGGTGAACTGACGGACTGAGCTCCTGTGAATGTGCCGGCACGGAGGTCCGTACGCTATGGCTCCTCAGAGGGAACTGGGTTCGGTCGCGGCGGCGGCCGATTTAAATACCCTCCGCCCGCGGCGCGCTCCCTCCGCCGTCCGCGCCCCGCGCCACGGTCGCGCGGTGAAAGAGATTACGACGGTGTCTGAGATGACGTCGGTGTGACGGCTCTGTCCGCCGTGGTCGTCACAACTATACGTTTGCTCGATTTACTCTTGATTAACCCGATCGCGGGTTCCCAAGCCTTGCTAAGATTATAGCCACAGTCACGGTTTATGAGGTCGTCATTGGTGCGAATTTCGATGGCCTCTCTAACAACGCTGTCCCAGTATCTCGACGTCTGTACCAGAATCCTCGTGCGGTCATACTCCATGGCGTGATTTTCCGACAAACAATGTTCAGCGAACGCCGACTTGCTCGCATACATCAGTCGAGTGTGCCTCTGGTGTTCACGGCATCGATTCTCGACGGTACGCATCGTCTGACCAATATACGACTTGCCACATTGACACAGAATCTGGTACACGCCGGCCTTCCTCAAACCGAGGTCATCTTTGGCGCTCCCCACAGTGCACGAGTTTTATTTGGAGGACAAAACACAGTTCCGACCCGGTGTTTCTTCAGAATGCGGGCGATTTTCCCCGAGAGTGCGCCTGTGTATGGAATAAATGCTGTGCCTACCTCCTCCCTCGTGACTTCATCCATCTTAACAGGTTGTGCTGCAGTGGTTGGGCAGAGAGCACGTTGAATCTGCCACTCTGAGTACCCATTTTTTCGAAATACAGTTCTCAGATGTTCCAATTCCTGGGGTAGACTCTCTGCGTCAGAGATAGTGCGCGCCCTATGTACTAGAGTTTTAAGTACCCCATTCCTCTGTGAAGTGTGGTGGTAGCTGTCTGCGTGCAAATACAGATCAGTGTGCGTAGTCTTCCGATACACCCCATGACCTAGGTTGGGAGGGAGCGCGCCGCGAGGGGAGGGTATTTAAATCGGCCGCCGCCGCGACCGAACCCAGTTCCCTCTGAGCAGCCATAGCGTACGGATCTCCGTGCCGGCACGTGCACAGGAGCTCAGTCCGTCAGTTCACCTGATGATGGCGACATGCATGGTCGCCAAAATATTGTGCCCGTTGGACACTATAGACCGGCAGCATACCTGAGGATATTTTGATTATCAAATACGCCGGGAGAAACTCAAGAATTACAACGTAGAATTCATATTTATCGTCAGAGTGTCATGAAGAGGGTTTGTTTGCATCTAAAGCAAGACGTGGTAAATCAACAATGGCTGTCCAGTCTCGTCCCGATCAAAATGAAAGAGAGATTACTACGATTAATTTCATAATTTACAACGTTAGAATTGATTAAAAAATTATGAGTTTATTGATGGTAATCACAGACCTCATTCCAAGTTAACTACCAGTCACTGAACTAATTAAAGCATTTTATGCAGTAAGTTTTCTCCAGCCAAGAGTCCCAACGGTTTCTTGCCTGTTGGGATGATCTTTTATTGGCGGAGGTGAAGTAGCTCTCACCTTCTCCATTTAACGAACTTGAACAGTACGCAAGTGGGCGACAATTGACCAAATTTTGGATTATTAGTCCGCATGGGGGGTCTAGGTGTAGCGTCTTTTGTTCATAATCAAAACGCTTTCGGTCCCTGTTTCGAATGCCGCCGCTGCTTAAATGTTGATTAATAATAAGCATTGGTGGCCGAATACGTAAGGCATAAGAAGTCACCCCTCATCTTACCAACGGTGTTGTCAACGAGACCGGAGGTGCGGACAGAGATTCAGGGCACTCCCTTGTCCAAGGTGTGGGAAGCTACCCATAAAGGGCGAAGAATCAGCAATGATCAACGGCATGAGGATGCAGAAGGCAATGGAAACCACTGCTTTAAAGACACGCTACGTGTATCCACAGGACATGTGGCCTGTAATTGAAGTGTCATGATGTTCTCTCCAAAGATTCAGGAATAGTCTCTGATTCGGATCTCCGGGAGGGGACTGCCAAGGGAGAGGTTACCGAGAGGAAAGAAAATAATCAGCGGAAGTATAACGTTCTACGAGTCGGGGCGTGTAATGTCAGTAAACTTGAACGTGGTAGGGAAACCAGAAAATTTCAAAATGGAAATGCAAAGGCTCAAGCAATATATAGTAGGGGTCAGTGAAACGAAGTGAAAAGAAGATACGGAGTTTTGGTTAGCTGAGTATAAGGTAATATCAACAGCAGCAGAAAATGGAGTAACAGGAGAAGGATTCATTATGAATAGGAAGGTAGGGCAGAGAGAGTGTTTCGATGAACAATTCAGTGACAGGGTTGTTCTTATCAGAATCGACAGCAAACCAACACCGACAACGAGAGTTCAGGTATACATGCCGACGTCGTAAGGTGAAGATGAAGACATAGAGGAAGTGTATGTGGATATTGAAAGGGTAATACAGTATCTAAAGGGGGTGAAAATCTAATAATCATGGCACGCTGGAATGCAGTTACAGGGCAACGAGCAGAAGAAAAGGTTGCTGGAGAATATGAGCTTCGGACAAGATATGAGAGAGGAGAAAGTCTAATTGAGTTCTGTAACAAGTTTCAGCTAGTAATAGCGAATACTCTGATCAAGTACACAAGAGGAGGAGGTATACTTGCAAAAGGCCAGGCGACAAGGGAGGATTTCAGTTAAATTACATCGCGGTCAGACAGAGATTCCGAAATCAGACACTGGAATGTAAGTCGTACCCAGGAGCACATACAGACTCAGATCACAATACAGTTGTGATGAAGAGTAGGCTGAGGTTTAAGACGCTAGTCGGGAAGTATCAATACGCAAAGAAGTGGGATACAACGAATGACGAGATACGATTGAAGTTTAAGGCTATAAATACAGCATTAAAGAATAGCTCACCAGGCAGTAAAGTTGAAGAGGAATGCACGTCTCTAAAAAGGGACATCACGCAAGTTTAGAAGGAACACATAGATACAAATAAGGTAACTGCGAAGAAACTATGGGTAACAGAAGAAATAAATAGGAAGTGCAGGGAAGTTAAGACGAAATGGCTGCAGGAAAAATATTAAGTTGTGAAGACATGACATGGTTGCCGGAACGACAGACTCAGCATACACAAAAGTCAAAACAACCTTCGTTTACATTAAGTGCAAGGGTGGTAAAATGAAGAGTGGAACGGGAATTACACTGCTAAGCGGAGAGGTGGAAAGAATACATTGAAAGCAAAAGGTTTGTTTATAAATAAATCTATTACCGGTCACGATTTTTCGTTATTTTTCCCACGACGCGTTTCGGGAAATGATTCCCATTTTCAAGATTGTTTCTTGTGTGTGTTAAGCTATTTCTATTGATGTTGTCAATGTGTGAGAGTTTGCTTCATTTCGTTGACTTTTACTGCAATATATAACAAACAACCAACTAAAAAAGCGCGTGTTTCTTATATACTGCAGTAAAAGTCAACGAAATGAAGCAGACTCTCACAAATTGACAACATCAATAGAAATGGCTTAATACACACAACAAACGCACTTGAAAATGGGAAACATTTCCCGAAAGGCGTCGTGCGAAAAATAAAATAAAGAAAATCATGACTGGTAGCGAAAGATTTATTTACAAACAAACCTATTGTTTTCACAGTCGCAGGCATCCAAAGATAATTTATAATTGATCAAATCAGATTACACTGAAAGCCTCTATGAGGGGTAAGATTTGCCTGATGTTATAGAGGAAGAAACAGGTCTCGATTTAGAAGAGATAGGGACTCCAGTATTAAAATCAGATTTAAAAGAGCTTTGGAGGACAGAAGGGATAGACAACATTCCTCCATAAATTCTGAAATCGTCGGAGGAAGTGGCCACACAACGACTATTCACGTTGGTGTGTAGAATGTATGAGTCTGTCGACATACCATCTGACATTAGGAAAAGCATTATCCACACAGTTCCGAAGACAGCAAGAGCAGACAAATGCGAGAATTATCGCACAATCAGCTTAACAGCTCATGCACCCAAGTTGTTTACAAGAATAATTCACAGAAGAATGACAAAGAAAATTGAGGATGCGCTAGATGACGATCAGTTTGGCCTTAGGAAAACTAAAGGCACATCAGATTCAATTCTGACGTTGCGATTAATAATGTAAGAAGCAAGACACGGTTATGGAATCTGCCAACCTGGAAAAAGTGATCGACACTGTAAAATGGAGCAACATGTTCGAAATTCTGAAAAAGTAGGGATGAGCTATAGGGAGAGGCGGGTCATTTACAACATCTAAAACAACCAAGAGGGAATAACGAGAGTGGACGACCAAGAATGAAGTGCTCGTAGTAGAAAGGGTGTAAGACAATGACGTAGACTTTCACCCCTAGCACTCAATCTGTATAGCGAGGACGCAGTGATGGAAATAAATGAAAGGTTCAGGAGTGGAATTAAAATTCAAGTTGAAAGGATATCAATGAGACGATTCGCTGATGAAATTGCTATCCTGTGTGAAAGAGCAGAAGAATTACACAATCTACTGAACGGAACGAACAATCTAATGAGTATACAGATTGGACTGAGAGTAAGTCGGAGAAAGACGCATGTAATGAGAAGTAGTAGAAATGAGAAAAGCGAGAAACTTAACATCAGGATTGATGGTCACGAAGTAGATGGAGTTAAGGAATTATGCTACTAGGCAGTAAAATAACCAATGACGGACGGAGCAAGGACGACATCAAAAGCAGACTAGCTGTGGCAAAACGGCATTCCTGGCCAACAGAAGTCTACTTATTACTTATATCACTTATCGGCCTTAATTTGAGGAAGAAATTTCTGAGAATGTACGTCTGGAGTATAGTACTGTATGGCAGTGAATCATGGCCTGTGGGGAAAACCGGAAAAGAAGAAAATCGAAGTATTTGAGATGTGGTACTACAGACGAGTGTTGAAAATTATGTGGACTGATAAGGTAAGGAATGAAGAGGTTCTACGCAGAGTTGGAGAGGAAATTAATGGCAATTAATATGTCGAAAACACTGATAAGGTGACGGGACAGGATAATAGGACATCTGTTAAAATATGAGGGCATGACTTCCATGGTACTAGAGGGAGCTGTGGAGAGCATAAACTATAGAGGAAGACAGAGATTGGAGTACATCTAGGAAATAATTGAAATAATTGAGGACGTACGTTGGAAGTGCTACTCCGAGATGAAGAGGTTAGCACAGGAGAGGAATTCGTGGCGCGCCGCATGAAACCAGTCAGGAGACTGATAGACCGATGAAAAAAAAAATTCGAAATTAATTTGGAGTCAAATCTACATGGCGGAGCACTGCTTCCTCTCATGTTCTGTTACCTGGTACTAAGACAGTTCTCTCAATTTGTACGCCAAGGGGCTGTGCTGAGGCTGCAGCATCACCTCCACCTCCATCCCTTGTCATGCTGACTATGGGAAGGTTTTTGTGCCCATGGATCCACACTATGATGTGGCGGCCAAATTAACTTAAGTAGAGAGATAACTTTCTCCAACCCCTTTTTTATTGTAGATTCTCGACGTTTTGATAGAACATATTTTAGGTGTGCGGAAGGTACCACAGCTTTGATTCATAATTACCCTGGGAAGAGCCTTGTGTGTAGGTAGCCTGGTGGACTGACTTTTTTGCAGTACGACGCTATCAGCAATTATATTGGTCGCTACCATGTGATCACGTTGCTTCCACTGCTAACATCCGGCATCACGATTTCTCTTATACAGTTCGGTAAGCTTCATTACGCTTCGGAACCCATAACTAACAGCTTTCCTTTCCCAAATTCTTCGCAGCTGAATAACTTCAGCTGTCTCTATGGACTGAACTCATCCACTTTTATTTGATCTAGTTTCTGTTTCATTATTGGTCCTAGAGACAGATTGCAATTGGGCAAATCACTAAGAGCTGTGAGTGGATCTGATAATACGCAGAGACAGGACTACCTCACACTTGTGTCTTATTTTTTTATTGTAAGAGGAATTAATTAATTTTATTGATTATAACTAATCTGAAGCTTGCGCTATGTCCCCTTTTCTTTTACTAAATCAAAAGTTTAAGCGATCAAACACTTGCACTTGCTGTAGGCGAAGAAGATTGATGTCTCCATAGTCTGTAGATTATACTATGAAGTGAAAAATAGTGAAAAGTAGTACATTCGCCTTTTCTACCGAACGTCGCAACATGCATATAAGTAGTTAACCGGGTCTACTGATGACTGTAAAGTTGAAGTAACGTGTGTGGACATGAATTTGGCCAAAACCATAAATTATACGATTTAATAATATACGAATATCATTAATCACCTCCATAGGTCAAAGCAACTTCGTTTTTAACGCCGTGTTATACTATAAGTAAAAGCAACTTCATTTTCTAAGGCCGTCTTACAGTGCACAATTTCCATTACAAGTGGCTGATTAAGTCTCTAAACTACATCTCTCTTACTGATTTTTGTGGCTTTAAATGTTCTCTGTGAGATCTGCTTTATTGTAACGTCCATCCCAAGTTCGACAGAACCTCCATTACAGAATCACAATGCGATTTGTGAAAAAGTGTCTCAGAAAACCATTTACAGGAGCCAATGTGGTTGGTTGGTTGGTTGGTTGTTTTGGGGGAAGAGACCAAACAGCGAGGTCATCGGTCTCATCGGATTAGGGAAGGATTGGGAAGGAAATCGGCCGTGCCCTTTGAAAGGAACCATCCCAGCACTGGCCTGGAGCGATTTAGGGAAATCACGGAAAACCTAAATCAGGATGGCCGGACACAGGATTGAACCGTCGTCCTCCCGAATACGAGTCCAGTGTGCTACCACTGCGCCACCTCGCTCGGTAGCCAATGTGGCACTACGCAGTTTCAACTAAGGATAATGGAAACCATGCAAATTGTGAAAGTGCTCCAACTTCAAATCGGACTAGACGGTTACAACTTCTGCACAATAGCGGGCAAAAAGCGTATCGAGCGAGCAGAGCAGCGGATGAATATGTTAAAGACAACAGCAGAAACACCATGGCCACGAAGCAGAAAGAGGTGGAGGACCTGCTTTTGGATCTGATTAGTGAATGGTCCAGGGATCGCTGACTAGAGGTGTGATTAACTTAACTACAACTGTAACAGAAAATTGTAAACCAGTGTTTCCTGGAAGCATATGTTTGAAATTGTTTGAAAACTCGATTTGAGGTCGGTACATACCGTTGCATGCATTAGTCTCATTCTGTGGGCACTGAAAATAACATTTGTTTGAAGACTTCACCATTTCGTCAGAATTTAATGATTTTCAGTTATCCTGCGTATGCTGGTCGTAAATTATTTTGGTACACTCCAGCCGATCGCCAATGTTCCGGCCCCAAGGGGTTCTACCACCCGGTGCACCGGCTACGGGGAGCGTTCGATGTGGAATTCAAAAAAAGATCACTTCACGGCCACAGTATAATAATTACATCATTTCGTCAGATTTAGCTTTACTTTATATTTTACTGAAGACAATTACGAAAGTCACTTCCTTTCATGTAGTCAGGTAGGTCTTCCCTTACTTACGATGGTTAGAATTTCCTGACATGAACTTACTGATCTATACCTTCCGCAAATGGCTACCTTAGTTTATCTGGAACTTACAGTTTATCGAACTTGCAATCGAGTAATTAAAGGTACAGGCAGCTGTACGAATTATTCTCATGCGAATGGAATTCCAAGTGAGATACAAATGACGTATACTGGCTTAGGATTAAGCAGTATGTGCATATTGGACCTTTTCTTCGAAATTCCAAGTGATTGTGTTAGAAAAGTGGTAATGTAATATGTGAGATTGATTTATGCTTATGAAGAGAGTTCCTGTAACGGGCTTGTCTTGCTGTTCCCATTGGAGTAAAGCAGGTTAAGACTGTTTTAGTGCAAGTTATCCTGTCTTCATACATGTATCGGGCTACTGTGTATTAGTGATCTACGACGGACACCCGAGGCTGTATCCAATGTGCAGCTCCAGAGGGCACCTGAGTGCTGAGTGCTCGCTGTGGCGCGTGGCCCGGCTGCCGCCCGGGGACGCGGTCGAGACCACGGCCAATGCTCATAGCATGCCGCTGACGTGTGTGGCCGCGGCCGACAGGCTAGCGCAACCATAACCTGTGACGCCAAACACAAACAGTATCCCGGGAATGGAAAGCACAGGCTGAAAAGTTTGAATTTAATGCTGAGTCAGGGTGCACATATTATAGGTATTCGACGCAAAATAGTACCTAAGAAATCCCCGATACTCGTACCGGATGACATAAACAGCATAGGAACGGGCATTAAGGCATCTGAATTTCATATTGCAACACATGGTAAGAATTAAAAACTAGTTTCTTAAGGCTTCTATTAATGGTTCTGTCAACTGTTGCAGTTATTTGTTAGGCGGCTAGTTTCGAGCCCTTACAGGTTCATTTTCAACCGGTAAGACTTCGAAACTAGCCACCTAATAAATAACTGCAACTGTTGAAAGCACCATTAATGAACGTTTTCAGCGATTTAAATTAACCTGCTGTTCTCTGTCAATGAAACGCTGGAATTAAAAAAGAACTGCTCATCCAGCAGCTGAAACGAAGGCTCCCAGACCGAGGCATGAATCATGTGGAATTGAGTTTAAGGAGAAACAAAAAATCCTCACATTTTCGATGCAATAAAATACATCGCTCATAATTCCGACAGTTGTCTGATCAAGGCAAACAATGGATGTCACCCCTCTCGCACCTCAAGTAAAAGAACAAACAGTGTCAAAAGCTCAACAGCTATAGATCTGCACTCCAAGAAGAAGGAAAACTGGAGACATGAAAATAAAACCTTAGGTACAACACGCTGGGTCACTGAAATGAAGACCGAAGAACAACATGAGACACAAATATGCAACGAGACAGTAGAAAGCTTAATTCCTACCAGACATGGTGATGGCAGCCTTCATATACTTAATTCAGAATCATTACTGCAGGCAGTGGACTATCAATCGTATACAAGTAAATGCAGGGGGCCCAGACGATTGGATACGATTGGACGTGAATTTATGCGTATAACCACACCGCTGCACGATGGAGCAACGTCCCAAAATGGCTCTGAGCACTATGGGACTCAACTGCTGAGGTCATTAGTCCGCTAGAACTTAGAACTGGTTAAACCTAACTAACCTAAGGACATCACAAACATCCATGCCCGAGGCAGGATTCGAACCTGCGACCGTAGCGGTCTTGCGGTTCCAGACTGCAGCGCCTTTAACCGCACGGCCACTTCGGCTGGCAGCAACGTCCCATACCCATAGTTCGCTTGCAGACGCGGAAGTGATAAGACGTGCTATGCGGTCGCTCTTCCGTGTGACGCTTGCGTTTACCTACTAGTGCACGCGCGTAACACCTTTCGGTTGGTACGGTTTTCTGTTAGGCACATTAACACCTGACATTACTATCGGTGACGGCAAGCCCCACCATGTATGGTGTGGTGTATGGAGAAGGGGGTGGTGACTTCGACGCCCCTATGGGACAACATCAACAACAACCACCTGCTTAGCGGCTACATCCAGATGCAGCACCCTTACCAGCTCCTCCAGGAACTACATTGGACAACACGACGGCTGTGATCAGCCACTCGTTAGCACTTGTTCGAGGAGAATCTGGAATACAGCCGGCAGAAGAGCATATGGATTTATCGGAACTGGATTTCTCCAGCTATTCCGCTACGAGAAACAAGCGACAAAGTGAGGTCAGTCTGGATTTAAGAAATTCCAAAACCTTCATAGCAGACGCTAATCAACTCTTACCTGTAACTGACGTTTCAAATGTAGCTGACCCCCCTGCAGCAACTGCTTCTGGGCTCACTCCTAACCAACATCCTGCAACTAACACCCCTCCTGTGGGACCTACACCTACTCCTAGGTCTCTCAACTTTTACAAATGGACAGATAGGGGACCATTCGTAGTTTACATGGAATGTTTGGACAAAAACTTAGGCCGCTTGCACCCTATGGCACTAGGGAAATTATTGCATATTTCCTTGCCAGAAGTGAAGAATTCTATACTTAACATCTCTTCAGCAGGAAAACAAAACTTAAGGTGGAACTAAACACCCCAGACAAGGCTAATTTCCTTGTTACCAGTGACGTATTAAAGTAAAAAAATGTAGAAGCTTACATTTCTTCCTTTGTTGTCTATAAGCTGAGAGTAATCAGGAAAGTAGACACCAACCTTGAAGAAGCGGAAATTTTGGAAGTCGTACAATCTCCCTTCTCTGTTGTAGGCGTTCGGAGGTTTACGAAGAGATATGGTAAAGACCAAACCGTTAAATTGAAGACCCGTTTGTTAACCTTCGACTCTCAAACCTTACCGGAAGCCGTGTCTATTCACGGAACAAGACGTCCCGTAGACCTTTATGTACCAACTGTCAGGCAGTGCTTTAATTGTCTTCGTTACGGGCACATCAGCAAACAATGTCGATCTCAGATGAGATGCATTAAATGTAGTGGTCCACATAATGTTGAATCCTGTGTCTCACCTATCACTATTTGCGCTCATTGCGGGGGACAACACGCATCCACGGACCGTTCCTACCCGGAATTCTATATACGGAGACGAGCTCAAGAATTAGCTGCATTCAACAAGATTGACTTCAGGGATGCGCTGTGTATTGCTCGTATGCCAACCTATGCATCCGTCACCGGGGTTCAACAACATCACTTGCCGGCTCCGATCATTCCTGCTCCAACAAATTTGAGGTCTCCGGACTTTCACAACCAACAACCCTTCCCGTCGCTGCCCGCCGCAAGCATGCAGAGTCAACAACGCGGAAATGGGGACGCAACTCAGTGTGCAACTGTGCCCCAGCAGACACACTTCGCTTACCGACCTCCCCGGCGGCAGCCGCAAGTAAGTAACCGAAGTAACGTTCGTGAGTGGTCTCAGTACCGCAGCCTGTTATATCCCATGCAACATTCATTCACTCGTATCAACCAAAATCCATACCAGCCTGCTGCTCACAGATTAGCAACCCCACAAGCGCCGAATAAACGACAGCCTCAAGGTCATGCTGAACTTATAGATAAGATAATAAATGTGATTATATTGTCATGCAAAACATGAGACAAAATAGTGCTATGAAAATTTCCGATATCCGGCACCTCGTTACTGACATCTTTCAATCTCTCTCTCCCTAAATTATGGCGGCTTTAAAAGTATTGCAGTAGAATGCGAGATCGGCTAATTCTAATACAGAAAGCTTGCAACTAGAGCTGTTCGTAAGTCAGCCTGATATCGTTCTGTTATGTGAAACTTGATTCACGTTCGAACGAACTGTTCGCTCTCAAAATTATTCTACAGTAAGGGAAGACCGTCTCGATTCGTGGGGCGGCGTAGCTATACTGGTAAAAACTTCGCTGCCTCATCGACCACACCCGTTAAACGTACCTGTCACCAACCTTGAATTAGTTGCTGTGGAGAGGAGGGAGGAGAAGATTAGTGTGTAACGTCCCGTCGACAATGAGGTCACTAGAGACGGAACGCAAGCTCGAGTGAGGGAAGGATGCGGAAGGAAATCGGCCGTGCCCTTTCAAAGGAACCATCCCGGCATTTGCCTGAAGCGATTTAGGGAAATCACGGAAAACCTAAATCAGGATTGCCGGAGACAGGATTGAACCGTCGTCCTCCCGAATGCGAGTCCAGTGTGCTAACCACTGCGCCACCTCGCTTGGTAGTTGCTGTGGAGATACGAACTGCCCACAAAACCTTTACAGTTGTCTCGTTGTATAACGCTCCCCACCACACTATCGTGGAAGATGACTGGAGACAATTAATAAGTCAGCTTCGTCCTCCCTTTATCGTAGCTGGAGACGTGAATGCCCACCATGTAGCGTGGGGAGGAGACGTGACAGACAGGAATGGCAGGACCTAGTGATACTCAACGATGGGTCTCCTGCTATGATAACTTCACCTCTCCGTAGACCCTCCGCAGTTGATGTAACTCTTTGCACCCCCTGCTTTACTGAAATATCTAATTGGTGCGTTAAAAAGGATTCAGTGGTATCCGATCATCTCCCAATAGAGATTCACATTAACATCAACGTTGATACTACGCACATCTGTTACTCTACTAGTACGTGGAAAATCAAGGAAGCCACTTGGGCCTCTTACAAGGAAACGGTTCGGCGGGCACTCGCAAATCCGAGACGTGACTTACGGGACGAAGATGCACACCCAGTTTTACTAAATGTAATAAACGTCGCAGCTGGCATCAGCATCCCTAAGAAAAAAGAGTTTACAGTAAAGAAGCACCGTTCTCCTCCTTGGTGGAATTCTGAATGCTCTCGGGAAGTTGCGAAGCGACGACTCGCCCAGAAAACCTATCGTCAGAATCCTTCATTGACAACTTCTTGGCTGTGCAAAAAGTGAATGCGCGAGTGGACAAATTCCAGAAGAAAACCAAGAAGGACAGTTGGAAACAATTTTGCCTGTCCGTAAATCATGAAACCAGAATGGCAAGGATATGGCATAAAATAAAAGCATTTAGAACAAGAAGACTGACTTCCCCCCCTCCTGCTACCACGGGCTGGTTAGAGGAATTCATAGATACAATCGCTCCTCCCACGGTGCCATTTTTAAACCATCGGTTCCCTGCTGAAAAAGACCACTATCATGTTTTCCTTAGTCCTTTCTCTAAAGAAGAACTCAACGAAGCTATTAAAGAATCGAGCGACAGTTGCCCTGACATTGATCATATACACTACTCTATGCTTGCACACCTACCTATAGAAGCAAAAGACTTTCTCTTGAACATTTTTAATCAGTACTGGATGAAGAAAGACCTCAAATCAACATGGAAGACGCAAGTAATAATTCCAATTCTCAAAAGTGGTAAAGATCCAAATGTCGGTTCTAATTATAGACCTATTGCCCTGTCATCTTGTGTTGCAAAAACGCTGGAACGAATGGTAAAAAGTAATTTGTTGCCTCTAAGTCAATACGGCTTCAGAAAAGGCAAAGGGACCATGGATAACCTGTTTTTGCTTAATATGGATATCACGTCAGCCTTTCAAACGAAATAGACAGTAGTGGCAGCTTTTCTTGACGTTAAGGGTGCATATGATCACGTACAAATACCAATACCCTTGGACAAGCTGGCAGGATTCGGAATTCCTTCACGGATGATCTACGGTATTAGTATCCTGATTACTCAAAGAATGATCTACGTCCGTTTCAAAGGTACCATGATCGGACCTTCTTAGGTCTCCCAGGGCTTGCCGCAAGATGCAATTTTAAGTCCTCTTCTGTATACTCTATATTCGCACGACCTAGAATGCATACTTACTCTCTCCACAAAAATCCTACAGTATCCTGATAATATATGTGTTTATTCTACTGCTGCTTCATATCTTCAGGCCATAAAGGCATTAACCACAACCATCGCACACATCGATAAGTGGCTCTCTTTCAATGGGCTGGAGATCTCGGCTGAGATATCAGCAGTCGTTCCCTTCTCCAAGTCGACGACAGCTCGCACGGAAGATCACATTACCTGTGGCAAATACACCTTCCAAATAAAATCTCACGTTCGATTTCTGGGGATGATTTTTGACTCTCGGTTAAACTGGGCGCCCCACATCCTATCCACCATTACCAAGTGTGAAGAAGGTTTAAATGTAATCAGATCACTCACTCGTGTCTGGTGGGGAGGGATAATTCGATCTCGATTAGACTATAGCTGTCAATTCTACCACACTGCGTCAAAGATTCATCTCTCCAAACTAGATACTCTTCAATATAGAGCCATTCGTACCTGTCTTGGAGCCATGCGATCTACGCCCACAAACGCCCTTTTAATAGAAGCAGGGGAGATGCCCTTGAGCATTAGGCGCCAAATGCTATCGGACAAATTTTACATTCAAGGCATGGCCATTATGGACTGTTCCGTCTATCGAAGTAGAGACTGCATTTATCGACTGTGGATTGCATCCCACAGAAGGAATAAAGTGCCAGCCGTTTGTGCCAGCTTTGACACTTGGTCACCTGTCATACATTCTATACGGCGTTCAGCGCATCTACCTGTTTTTGAATATGATTTGCAAACGCTCTGCTCCCAGATCCCAGCCCATTATTTAAGTATGACCTGGCTGGACAGTACTAATGTCAACGTTGACTTCAATCGTCTCGTTCAAGCACAATGGCTGGGTTTTCTCTGTGTATATACCGATGGCTCCAAAATTCCGCAAGAAGAGTGTATAGGATGCGCTTTTTTCTGCCCTCAGATCCAGATCCGCAAAACTTTCAAACTGCCTACGAGCACTTCTATTTTTACAGCGGAGACAGTGGCAGTTTTGGAAGCACTTAAGTTCGTCTCTAGCACTTCCTTCCCCAAGATATTGATACTATCTGACTCGCAAAGCGTTCTTAAAAACATTCAGTACAGTCGATGGAACAAAACAACCAACAGTTATATCCTGAATGTGATTTTCCAATTCAATTCAATTTTTAAAACATTATGTACAAAACTCTAACAGTTAAGCTTTTTATTCTTGTAAATATGCATTTCTGTCTTTGTTTATTCAATTATGTGTACATTGTCACTATGTGTTGCCGATGGCTAAATTCAGTACACACTCAAAGGCCAAATAAACTAAACAAAACAAAACAAAAAATACGTCCCATACAACCGGCCGAACCTTGGGGCACATTTTCATGATCATCACACCAGACAGAGTTGGCAACAGGCCAGTCCGATAGCGGCACTATGTAGCCGCGCAGGTCAACTAATCTGTCAGCGGACGTTACTTTGTGGGGGGAGCCCTCAAGTCTATGCTGTATCGCAAAAGTCCTCATAGTTTTCAAGATATTCAGCAGAACATTTCGGATCACACTGCAGAAATTCCAGAAGTCCAGCTTCGATCATACTTCAGTAACGTGCCAGAAGTGACAAGTGATGAATGTAGGTAGCTTTCAACGTCTACTATAATTATGTTAGCACTGTATTTACTTTCCCCTGTTTCTTTCTTGGTTTTCCTCTGGAATTTGTCCACGCGCGCATTCACTTTTTGCACAGCCAAGAAGTAGTCAATGAAGGATTCTGACGTTAGGTTTTCAGGGCGAGTCGCCGCTTCGCAACTTCCCGAGAGCATTCAGAATTCCACCAAGGAGGAGAACGGTGCTTCATTATTGTAAACTCTGTCCTCGCGGCCAATTTTATTTGCCCCACCACGTAGTAACGAATACTCTGCAAGTATTAACTCGAAAGATGGAGCAAACATTTAACACATGACATTAAATACCAATAGAATTCGAAATCCACATACAATATTTCCTCTAAAAGATTTCCTGTATGACCCTAACAACGATTTTGTTGTGTTACGGGATGTAATGGTCCCAGACCTTAGGACAGCAAATCTTATAAAGTTTTAACAGTGGCAACCGAATGTGAGTGAACCACTGCAGTTTTAGCAAGAGGTTGTAAATCTATGGACAATGTGCAATTCTTAGAGACAGGATGACGTATATTCTTTAAATTTCTTAATGTAGAATTCGTGGATATTTACGTCACCTCTGGCAGCAGCCCAAAGACAGCCGGAGTAATTTATTTTAGGACTCAAATGCTTCAGTTACTACAAAATGTCTGAAATAGGCCTAATAATTCAGACTTTTAAGAAGGAAAGATCAAATGACTAATTTCTATTTTTCACATAAATGTCCGATTTTGTCAGAAACAAATATCCGCAAAATGCCTCACAAATAAAATATCCCACTACTGTTAAGCTTACTTTAATTTCAAATTCATCGGGAAGTAGAAGGGACGCAATTTATACGTCACCAGTTTTAACACGTTGTATTTTAGCAGTAAGATCATTAGCAAATAGTTTTCATTCCACTGCGGAGTAAGGTACATTATAAATTTAATTAGGCACAACATATATTGTGACCGTGATTATGAAAATTTAAAGATAGAATCAAATGGTTCAAATGGCTCTGAGCACTATGGGACTTAACAGCTTTGCTCATCAGTCCCCTAGAACTTAGAACTACTTCAAGCCAACTAACCTAAGGACATCACACAACACTCAGTCATCACGAGACTGAGAAAATACCTGACCCCGCCGTGAATCGAACCTGGGAACCCGGGCGCGGGAAGCGAGAACGCTACCGCACGACCACGAGCTGCGGACCAGGATAGAATCCACGAATATGTAGCAGTAGACATAAAGCTACAAAACACCGTGCATACCTTCATCCGATCAGAAGGAAAATATAAAATGGTGGACAATACTGGAAACATAAACGGAGGTAATCATTAATTACATATGGAAAAGAGAAAATGAAACTAAGAAGTAACAGAGTAGCATTATTCCTGCTTAAGAGACAAACATAGTGATCAAGTTTTAACTGCTGACCAGTTCACAAATATATAAAAAAGTGAAAGCAAATCTAACAAACTGAAAGAAGACGCTTCAGCGTTTTTAAGCAAAATGCAGATCACTCTCCAGCAATGAAGAAGAACAGGCCTCACTGTACCTTTCACTGAAGCCGATAAAGAACGAAGATATCGTGATTGGATTATGTGATGAAAATGAGGTAATACTGACAGAACAAAAGAATTAGTTCATGAAATTCAACACGTTTATAAGCAATTATATGCTCGAATATCTGATGTGGTGCGATCATTAGAAGTAACTGGTCCAAATGTAATACCAGTGGAACTTTATAGAAGTTATTCAAATGTGACGGAGATAAGTTGACCGATGCAGTTAACGAAGTCATCACTACCATCAGACTTCGAATATAGTGTGATGGCATTAGTACCAAAAGGCCGTGGAACTGACGTAAACGGAACTTGACCTATACTTTTACTGAATGCAAACTACAAAATAGCTGTACGAGCAATAAAAGACCAACTGATCACGATAACACAGAAGGTGACAGAAAACGGAAAAGCAGCCTTCCGTGAACATAGTATCAAAAATGACTCTGAGAACTATGCGACTTAACTTCTGAAGTCATCAGTCCTCTAGAACTTAGAACTACTTAAACCTAACTAACCTAAGGACATCACACACATCCATGCCCGAGTCAGAATTCGAGCTTGCGTCTGTAACAGCAGCGCGGTTTCGGTCTGAAGCACCTAGAACCGCTCTGCCACAGCGGCTGGCTAAAAAAAATGGTTCAAATGGCTCTGAGTACTATGGGACTCAACTGCTGAGGTCATTAGTCCCCTAGAACTTAGAACTAGTTAAACCGAACTAACCTAAGGACATCACAAACATCCATGCCCGAGGCAGGATTCGAACCTGCGACCGTTGCGGTCTTGCGGTTCCAGACTGCAGCGCCTTAACCGCACGGCCACTTCGGCCGGCAGCGGCTGGCTAACATAGTACTCTAATCGTCAGAGAATACACAGACATCTCAATATTCGCAGTGAGTAACTCTAAAGGAAACTTTGGTTTTACCGGTTTAGCCAAACTGCTAGATCGAATCAATCGCTGTTACCGTTTTGAAACTGTTAAAAAATGGTCTTTAGCTATCCATTTCTAAAACTGCTAGCGAAAATAATCGTATAAATGAAATCTCAGTTACACTGAATGGACTTCACACTACATAGATCTAAGTTGAAAGGAGCGCCCCGCAAGGTAGTCCGCTCACCATGTGGCTACGTTGTTTCCGAACACAATTAGAGAGTTCAACAATAAACTGGGGGGTGGAGGGTTGGACTTAATACGAAGTCCTTGTAAAAGGGGATGTATGTATATACGGACGACTAGGGTGTAATAATTGGGTCTTATGCTAATATTCCAAAATTGAAGAATGCAATCTATCTTTACTGCAGAGCTTTTGGGTGCGAAAATGACGCAAATATGAAGTTCGTTCCTTAATAAGAATAGAAGGCTAAAATGGTCTCACACTACACATCACCAAAGATCACTTGAAATAACCTTTTCCAAGTGCCGTCTCAGAGTGGTTGCAGCAAACGAGAAGGAAAAGCTTGGAAAAATTAGGGGAATATTAAAATAATACAGCTATAGATATCTGAAAAAGAATTTTATCTGTGTTAGTGCTTCCTCAGTCCCTTGGGAACTGCTACGAACATTACAAGAACACTTTGCCAAACTACTCGTAATATGATGTGACATGAATTTCAGGTTCCTGCCGGTATAAAATTCTTGTGGTGTAGAGAAGGTATCTTAGGCCACATGGACATCCAACAGAAGACCATGGAATTATTTATCAAAATTACTCAAAAACATCTTCAAAAATACTCTGAGAGTGTTATCACTTAATAGGTGACATCAATAAGTTTATGTCCACCTGTAGATGTAGCTACAATAAATTTTAAATTAATACGTATCCCAATTTCTTTCGTTGAAGTCATTTGTATTCCGATAATATGTGCACCGGCGGATTATGTGGGGAAACAATTTACCTTTGGGATTTCTTGGGTGGGAAGACTTAATTAGAATTTAATAAAACTTTCACGTCTTTTCAGTCGCATTTGTAACAGTTTCTGCGAATTTTTTGATAATTTCAGCCAAAAGTAACAAAGTTAGGCTTTGATGTCCACTGAAGGTTGTGAGTATAGTTCTCCAATTGCGTGCAGTGTAACTATTCCGATTTTTATCTTAAATCAAAAACGTTTTCATTTTAGATTAATAACTTATTTTCTAAGAATATGAACCTCAATTCAGGTAAAAATACTGAAAATTAAAGATGTTGAAAGAGTTGGAAAAATTTACTTCGACTTTTTCTCTAATTATGCAAATATAAATACCCTTAAAATCATGATATCATCTCACTAGCTGGTTCACATATTTCGTAATATTTTTGAGTTAGATTGAACACAAATGTGAATAAAGTCATTTCGAAAAAAACGCGTCTGAAAAATTAATTCTCGGAAACAAATGCTTACCGACAAAGCGGCAGTTCCAGCACCATATAATAATCCTTCTTCTTCTTCTTCTTCGGCTTCGTTCTGCACTTGCAGCAGTGCTTTCCGACCTTCCTTCTATTAGAATGAACTACGTCGATTCTGCCAGCTCAAGCGCTGGTTATCCATGTCTTCGGCATAATTGAAGCTTTGCGTGCCTACTACAGTTCCTGCCTCGTTCATGACCACCAGAAGGAATAAGTTTTCTTAACTGAATAAGCCCGTTGCTAAATACGATGCCAATTCAACGACTTTTAGTTCGGAGTGCAAGTGGTTAGGAGCTACTCGCCATATAGTTGAATTGAAGCTTTCCTATGCATTTTGTGTGTGGCCACCTAAACATTTCTCCAGTAATTCATTCCTTGATAAATCTTGCGCCCAAGTCAGTACCTGATGTGCACTTGGTTCAATGCTCATAACATCTAAATGAATGTGGATTTCTCTGTAACATTTTGACAGCGTATTGTTGGATAGTCAAGCTGACGATTTATGCAATAAAAATCAGATTCTTTTAACCTCCCAGTCTGGTTTCCCCACTTAATAAAGCTGGATGTGGTTTTTAGGCGGTTTGTCACATCCGACAAAGTGAATACCGAGCTGCTTCCGACGTAACGCGTGACTTAAAATATTCGCAAACAATTAGAAACCGTGCTTACAGATGCATTTACACTGACTCTAAAAGCTGACAGGTGGCTACACAAATTCCGTCTCAGGGGAAAGTAGCGGCCACAGGAGGATCACCCAGCCACCCACAGCCACTAACAAAGAGAAATCCGAAATAACGTACTGACCAGGTGGAGGCATGTGATAGTGCGGGAAGAAGATCCATATTCCAATCGAAGGTATTGAATAAAGTGAAAACCGAAGGGAGGCAATGGAACCAACTAGAAATTGAGATAACATGTGGAAAAAGGCTTTTAACGGAAATACGCTCTGTTTGGCAGAAAATAGTTAAATTGCACCCACAAACGACCAAATACAAGCACTAGGACCATTGTGTCTTAAATGAAGTCTGCTGGACAATTTAAGGCATACAATGGTTATAGCACAATATGGCAATATGTAATGGAATAGGTAGAACAGTCGGCATGCATTCTTATAATCGATTCGCCTCGAAGGGCTATGAACCCACCACCTCCTCTGAGAATGGACTATCATTTTCCACCTCCTGCGGCAATATCAAAGTAGTGAGCATGACGGACGTGGATGGGGAGTGCGGGTAGGTGGCGCTAGGTAGGAACGTCTGTCGGACAGTCCGCGCAGCTGCGACAAACGCTGCTTCTTGGTGGCGCAGTGGTTAACAAAATTGCTTAGTATGAGGGAAGTCCTGCGTTGAAATCCCGGTCTGGCGTCGCTGAGTCCGCGAGAAGTCCCGATGCAGCTGACATCATCAGGTTGTTCCCTTCCGCCTCCTTGACATGACGGATATACGACACTATGAATGAACTGAAGACATTGGATGCTATAGACTTCCAGAATCAAAATAATAATGCAATTATATCTGTTAACAAAATTACCAGGAAAATCGTACTCGAGTGAGGAATGTCCATCTTATACTATACTGAATATAAATACAGGGAAAATGTTTTCGACGGTGTTGAGCTACAGTCATGCAACTTTTTTTGCAAGAATAAACAGGCAATTGGGGATGTATTACTGTATTTATCTTCTGTGTAACATAATTTCAGTTTTTATGTTATTATCAAGTATAATGCTAAATACCTTTAAGGCATGTGTTAGTCCTGTTTGACCGCTTTGGGCTGCCGTAACAGATATGACATGTTATTGGTCTAGGAACTTCTAGCGTTGTATGTGGAAATGGGATCAAATATGAAATATAAGTAGTGCAGCAGATAAATGTAGTAATACGCAGTCAAATGGCGGTTTATTCTTTTCAAATGAATAATTAAATACAGAGTGTTCCAAAATGAATATAACGGTTTCAGTGCTTTGCAACATTTGTTACATTAAGTTTACAGTTATAATTAATACGTCAAATTAAAGAGCAATTACGAAGATTTTCTTACAGTGTTCAACGTGAGACCATTCGTCATACATTGAGTCGATAGGAGAGTTCTTTCCAAACCGTGATCAGTGTGTCTGTAGTAAATATTGCAACATATGCTATTTATAAAGTATGATGGTTAAGCTGACAGATGGAGGCACATACACACGATCCTTTGTAAACCTCAATGTAAAAATCACGTGTTGTCGCATCATGTGTGAACGTGGAGGTAATGGAAAACAAAATCTACTATCCGGCCCCTTGCGGGCAATCCTGCAGTAGGAGACAAAGTCGTTTAACAAATCGAATACTGAGTTATACCAGTGAGACGGAGCACCATCTTGCTGCCCAATTCAGGTTAGAACAATGGTTGATGCCGGCCGCTGTGAACGAGCGGTTCTAGGCGCTTCAGTGCGGAACCGCGCTGCTGCTACGGTTTCAGGTTCAAATCCTGCCTCGGGCACGGATGTTACGTCCTTAGTTATGTTTAAGTAGTTCTAAGTCTAGGGGACTGATGACCTCAGATGTTAAGTCCCTTAGTGCTTAGAGCCATTTGAACTCTTGTGTTGGCAGAAGAGCCAACACCGTGTTACTAGTGGAGGCCGAAATGCACGCCTTTTAGCTCACGCAGGCTGGCGTGAGGAGGCAAGGACTATACTGACGTGAGGTCTGGAACATGACAAAGAATTATAATTCAGAAAGCAGACGTAATTAGTTTGATACTTAACTTTAATCCATTAATGATGAACTCGCTCTTGACGGTACAAGATTCACAGTATTGTCTGTTCAGAATTCATTCTAATTACTGAATATGGCGCCTTGCTAGGTCGTAGAAAATGACGTAGCTGAAGGCGATGCTAAACTATCGTCTCTGCAAATGAGAGCGTATGTAGGAAGTGTACCATCGCTAGCAAAGTCGGCTGTACCACTGGGGCGAGTGCTAGGGAGTCTCTCTAGACTAGACCTGCCATGTGGCGGCGCTCGGTCTGCAATCACTGATAGTGGCGACACGCGGGTCCGACGTATACTACCGGACGGCGGCTACCACCTAGCAAGTGTGGTGTCTGGCAGTGACACCACATGAACCATGGTTGTAGCTCAGTTCATCAAGGTAAGGAACACTAATTCCAGTTTCACATGTGTTCACATTTCCGCAAAGATGAAATGCCGATATAAAGCTGAACGAGACCCAGAAAATCTTCATCGTCTTGCAACAATTTTTCCATTATAAAGTTGGCACATAAACCGTAGGGGCTTCAGACATTCCCGTAACTGCAAACGTAAGGACGAAGTTGCAAGGGTCTCCTTGTACATCTCCACATAGACGTCACTGGAACTGCTAATTTACGAATAGCCTTTAGAACTAATTTTTTGATGCTGCGCGTGAAAAGCTTTCACTGTTTAAACATGTTCTTCAGTTAATCTGTATCGTTCCACACACTTTCCTTTGCGTACATGTGTGCAAACAAACCTGTTTGAATTGTTCTTTCATTTGATGCATTATATATAATTGTACGTTGAATGTAATAAATTCTACAACGCCTTGATACCCGGATAGTAATTTTTAAACAGCCTTTATCACATCAGGAGCAATCATAAGATTACTTTTGGCTATAGGCAGTAAACAATACTCCATGAACAGGTTGATATTAAAAATAAAATTCAAGCACGACATACATTCTGTAACACGAATATGGAACAAACTGAACACCACTAGATAACTACATAACATATCGTAGCAACTACCAGATCGTTTAAATGATGCATGTTATTGAACCTCCTGAACCTGTGGAGGAAGTTCTGTTGTGCTGCGCACTGTTTTGTGGTTAAAGAACAATGATGCTCCAGGGCACTTTGATCGTTGGGCCTCGCCGTATCTCACAAATAACAGGCAAAGAGTAATTGAAAGGAGATGACCAGACCATTGGCCCTTGGGCACCCCTAACCTCTTCCCACTCTACTTTTCCTGCTGGGTTTATGTAAGGTTCCTTGGTGCTCAACACCAGAAGGAGCAGCAACTGAGAGTAGTAGTATTTACAGCGTTTCATACCACCGGAGGAGAGTGCGGAATCCTACAGTGAATCAGGCAAAACTTGATTGGTCGTTGCTCATTATGTGTAGCTCACGGTCGCCACCATGAACATTTACTCTACAATAATGATGCAACACATTATTCTTACTGTCGTTGATTGTACTCCGCTGTCAACAAACGGTTTCCAAATTGCAGTAATCTGGTGTAGAAACTTTATTTCACATTTCCTGTTATAAAATCATTATACAGAGAGGTTTCAAAATTTCGTCATCTACGGTCTCCCAAATTTTAAAACATCGTTCTATTACACCCTCTACTTTCCTTATTTTGTTCTACAAACAAAAGGGATAACCTCTGTTTTGTCTTACACTTTTAGGACAGTCGAATTTCTGTTCTGCGGCGGCACTGCAAAATGAATTCCTTGTCTGCCTATTTAAGAACTTCCCGCCAAAATTTGAATTTAAAGCCGAGACATTCTGGAAATTATCAATTTATCACACTTTGAATTACTTTTTGGAGCTAATTTCTTCCATTTTATACTATCTGGTACAGTCTCTGTAATTTCTGCTCATTTTTAAAGAGAGAAATTTTTGCCACATACAATCATCCACCTAGTGTTAAGTGTTTAGTGACTTCTGTAAATAAGCACAGTATTTGGGAAACCTGAATGACACGAAGTGGAACAACGGCACTCTGAAACATTTTTAGGACAAAATTCTCCTGCTTTTACAATCTGGCACATACCACACATTTAACCTTCGTTAATCCTGAGAGGAACTGCAATTATAGATGCACATATATCTACTCTCCACATCCCAAGTGCTTTAATATTAGCACAGAAGCTACGAGATCCGTGCAGTCCGGACATAATAACTGAGACTGTCATATATAAGTAGAATTTTCAGGCGAAAATTGCTCGAAATGTGTAGGAATTCAAGCGGACTCCCCCACTGTCCTATACATCTAGCATTGTTGACATAAATGTATCGTCATATATTTCCATAAATTAGCCCTACAGTATTAACTCTGTACTGCATGGTGTCTCAATATTTCCAACAAGGTAAAGCGGCTCTTTCAGATATGATAACTAGAAGTACACCTTTGTGTCACATGCTGATGGAAAGTAATTGCTCTGACGTATTTCGATTTGAATTAATAGCAAGACCAATTTCTCAACTATGCTGTTACTAACAAACAAATACGTAAAAACTGGGCAAATAAGGGCGATATTATAATATCGGATTTAGCGCAAAATGAAATCAAACGTATGATAAATTCAAGTGATAGATTTTTTTCTACGTTTACCACATTCACAGCAAGCAAGCCTCACTCTATAGACATTGCTACTTGTAAGCGCGACCACAGATTGTATTTGCGCCGAAAATGAAATATATCCTGCAACCTCTCGGCTTCTGTGACGATTTACGGGGTGTGTGACCAAACCTTCAGGAAACATTCCGCTGCCAGAGATGAATAAAATGTATTATATGTACATGGGCCCAGAAACGCTGTATTTCCATTTAGAGCACATTTCCTACTGTCGTTCATAGCCACATTAATCACCGGAAGCTGCGCGGGGTACCCGAGCGGTCAATGGCAGCTTGTCACGGTCCGCACGGCTCCAACCGTCGGAGGTTTAAGTCCTCCCTCCAGCATGGGTATGTGTTGTCCTTAGTGTAAATTATATTAAGTAACGAGTAAGCATACGGACCGATGACCTCGGCAGTTTGGTTTACCTCATACTTCCAAATCATGGAAACACAAGTGGCTTGAATCATTCGTATCAGACAGAACGTGAAACATTGTGCTGAATAATTCAAACAACAGTGGAAAAATAAAAGTTGTAGTGACAGGTTAGAAATTACGAATTAGTCCCAGAAGGTACAATTTTTGTCCACTCCTATTCCTTGCCATGGACCGTCGGGAACCCCAATGAAGGTCTGTAATCACGTCATCCACGAAGATTATCTTTAAACGTTCGGGTCAGCATTATTGTGAGCTGTTTGTTAGGGCCTCAAGTTCTTCCACTTAGGCTCAACGGAGATACTTACCATGCTTCCGTAGAGAATAATCTATCCTAGCCTTTACAAGTGCGTCGAAACATGTACTTCATATACAATGAAGCTCCTCCTTATTCCAATATTGATGTTTATGGTCTTCTTAATAAAAGATTCCGTGACGAACAGATAGGCAGAGATGGAGCAATTCCCTGAATTCCATGCTATTTATTTGTGGAGGCATTTGAAAGCTCGGAAGCTTGGAACCTCAGTGAAAGATCAGAATCCTTGTGCTCGTAGTGTTGCTATATGAAAGAATGAACAATTTTTCAGGGCTGCGTCAGCGCATAACGGATTCAGTGCGACGACAGGTTGACGAATGTGTCCTGGCTAACGTGGGACTTTTTTTAACATTTCATCTTGGAACGTGTCTCATTATGTTGATTCGTTCTTTTCGTGCGTTTCCCATCATTAATGTGTGGAAGAGTTGAACAAACAGAGCTCTAAAGTAGAAATGAGACATGTCCGGACCAATGTATTTTCTTCCTCTAAGCGTGAGGAATGTTACTTGACAGTTTGGCAATACTTTCTTGGTTACACCATGTGTAACGCGGATATGGCCCTGTACACTCGCTCGGTATCAAGTCCATAGCTCCATTCACGGTTGAGTATCTCAAAGCTGCTCACACACATCGTAATTCTCACGTCTTCATTATTGAAAGAGTCCCAGTAGTTTAAAATATAGGTTAGTTTCCGTACTCAAGCAATATTTTATATATTTTCAATATGATGTGGCTAGAAACGGCAGATTCGTCTAGATGTCTGTGCTTTATGCTTCGCTGGTGTTCCGGGCAGCGCTAGGAAACTTTTCCCATAAGCTATCCTATATAACTACTCTCAACATTCACCCGTAATATGCCATACACAAAGGACTCTGAGGTCTTTATTATCCTTTACGGGGTGCAACCTAATTTATTGGTTCACACACGTTTCTCCCAACTTAATAAAAGCGTTTTACAGGTGCCCACTATCGATTAACGGGAAATAGGGCGAAGCTGTGTGGCTGCTCGTAGATGACTTCGAGCTGGTCCACGTCACGCATAATTCCCGCAGTTCACTGGTTCGATTACATGAACAAAATAAAGTTCTTATTTAGGAGAAAATGCAAATTTCGTTTACTGTCAATGACACTGCGACATTCAGAAGTTGCGTGAAATTACGTCAGAACAAATACCGTATTTGCTTCTGATTGTGTATGACTACTGAAATAACTAAAGACAAAGGAATTATTACTAACACCATGTATTTCTAGGTCATGTTGTTACTAAATAAGCGTATATAAAAACAAACTGAGATGTTTCGAGAAATCTTTTGTCTGAACAGCTACTTTTTATTTTCAATAAAGGTCTATTTCATGTTCAATACATGGTGCTGCCAGCGTAGCTATAAATATAACGCAAACGGTGAATAGAAATATTTTATCATAAGTTGAAGTTTAGCATTTTAAGATAAGAGAAACATACCGGAAGTGTACAGGACCGTGAACTTGTAAAACAATACATTTAAAAAAAGTCGTAAATAATTACCATATTAATGGCATCTTATATATGATTGGCATTTGTTCTTTCGTACATACACACATGGCGAATCACATAAAACTTGCACCGTAAATGGAAAGTGCGATTGATGTGCGGTTTCCACAGAATGGGTTGGTAGTTGCGGACTCGTAATGTTGGCCAATTAATAGATTGTAATAATACTTAGAAAGCGCATTTCTTTGCGCAAACATACACGTTTTAAATGAAACAACAAACTGAAAGTAGCGTAAATTAGTGTGTGTGTGTGTGATGTTTGTTGTAGGATTCTAGTGCGAGTTGCTTACGACATATCGTACTTTGTAAAGGTTCCGTACCGGCATTTGTTTGTGCCATTCAACCTGCGTAGTAGCTAGTTCTATTTTATGTTTGCTTATGTATTCCTTGAATGCACTGCGGCTTGTAGTGATAGTCCAGGCAGTAGATCGTGAGTGGACCATGGGATTCACCAATGCAGAAAAAGTCGACATGCTCATGGTGTATGGAGTCGGAAGAATGCAGTTCGCTCTTGTGTGGTGTACGCAGCAAGATACCCCGATAGATGCCAGCGTTTTAGGCTGTTATCAGTCTCTTCAATCAGTTTTGTTAATGCGGTAGTGTCACAGCTACACAACTAACGAAAGGTAACAACTAATGAGAGAAGAGGCTGAAATAATTGTTCTTGAAGCTGTTGCAATTGATGGGCACTTCAGCTCACGCAAAATCGCAAGAGCAAGTGGCATTAGTCAGGCAAGTGTCTTTACGCATTCTCCACCCGCATAGGTTCCAGCTCTATCACATCTCACTCCAACAGGAGCTGCATGGAAACGATAATAAGAATCGTGTTAACTTCCGTACATAGGCTTTAAAACAAGATACTCCAGATGTATTATGTATCTTGCTTAGTGATGAAGCCACATCTGCCAATAATGGCCACGTAAACCACCGTAACGTGCCCTACCAATCTGTTGATAATCCCCGTTGGGTTCGTCAGGTGTAGATGTGTGGTGTGGAATAGTAAACCATCAGCTCATACATCCATTATCATAGACTGAACACTGAACATGCACCAGTATCACAGCCTCTTAACAAACTACATTTCAAGGCTGCTACGAGACGTTTGTCTGTAGACTGGGAGGAATCCTATGGTAAAAACACGATGGTTGTCCAGCTTATAGTAGTCTAAGTCCTACAGCATGGCTTTACAAATTGTTTCCAGATTCTTGTTGGATTCGACGCAGAGGAGCTGTACCTTGGCTAGATTTCACGTGCGTAGACTTCTTTCTATGGGGAAATCTGAAAGACGGTGTCTACAAGACATAGCAACTACGCCCGATAATATGCAACGACATATTACTGAAGCCTGCTCGGGCTTATCTGCTGAACAGCTAGCACATGTGCAGAGGTCGTTTCACTGCAGACTTTAAGATAACAATCCAGTCTGTGAAAAAAGCACACCAGTAGCAAATTCTATTTCCGCAATATCTGCGACTCAAGTCTTACGTGATTTATCCAGTGTACCCGGACGGCAATACCAAATTTTAGTACGGATGCGCAACAACATCCCAACTCTTCAGTAAATACAGTTAAGCTGCAAATTAATGGACTGAAGGAAAACGGGCGCTGCTCTGTAGCGTCCGGCGTTTGGAGATTTGGGTCGGATGGGGAATATACTCGGATAGTAAGGACCGTTAAGGCGACCGCTTGCGGAATGTGGCGAATCCGGGCTCGACTCCCGGTGTGGAACAAACATCCATATCACTTACTGTTTCACTCAGTGCACCACCGCAGCTAAAATCGGATATTTTTTTAGTCACAAATGGATTCTGTTGGAGAAAATTTAAGACGATAATAACACGAGAGAGAATATAACAGCTACACGAAAGGACGACACAGAAACGAGTTCATTTACACTAATCAACGAAAACATTATGCCACCCTATTTAATACATTGTTGGTCCACCTTTAAGAGCCAATGTAGCACCGAATCTGCGTTTCAGCTATTCGAGAAGCGCTTGGAAACATGTGGCATCAAGGGTCCTCGTGCGGGTCATACCTTCGTTTGTGTGGACGTCCGCGTTTCCGACCACGATCATGGACCTCACGTAGAAAGACGTATGATCCATCTCACGGCATGTAACGTTTTCGCTGATCCACGGTCCAGTCTCAGTTATCCCTTTCCCACTACAACTACTGAAATGGACAGTGTCTTTGTGTAAACGCCGGAATATATATGGGTCGTCCGTTACAGAGCCTGATGTTCAATTTGCTAGAAAGAATTGTCCGTAGACGAGAATCGTCCACCGAGAATCGATACCTTGCGTTATGCTCTTGTGTTATGGAGGCGAGCTTCCACCACCAGCAAACGCGTCGGCGGCAAGCGGGACCTCCTAGCGGCCAGCCACGCGGTGTAGGAAGTGATATTCGGACAATACCGAGTATGGAAAGTGAGTGAGTGCAAAGACAGGGACCTAGGAAGAGACTGGTTGATTCGTTGACTCGTTGGGGGGACCAAACAGCCAGGTCATAGGTCCCATTGGTTCGTTGGGGGGGGGGGGGGGGGGGGGACCAAACAGCCAGGTCATCGGTCCAACCGGATGCGGATTAGCGAAGGAAGTCAGCCGTGCCCTTTTTAAGGAACCATTCCGGCACTTGGCTGAAGCGATTTAGGGATATCACGGAAAAATCGAAACCAGGTTGGATGGACGCGGGTTTGAGCAGTCGTCCTGCCGAATGCGAGTCCCGTGTGCTGACCGCTGCGCCACCTCGCTCGACAGTGGGGAAAGTGGCTGCGAGTGTACCACGTCGTCCTGCTGCTCTGAGTTCTGGGGATCGACAGAGGGTGAGCAGTCTGGTCGGATACGACGAGAGGACGTGACCAATTTGGCCGACATTTGGGGGTGACTAAAGAGTTTCAACCGCCATCCCGTGCAGCCGATATGTTAATACGTCATCTGGTCAGCGAACACACTGCCTGAGCCCGCTCTACATTGTAGCCAGCACGCTGCAGCAGGAATGCATCAATGCAACTGTCTCTGCCCGGACAGGCGTCTACCCGTGGCCGTTTTGCCAGTAAATATCAGAAAGTACTTCGTTTACTCGCTGTTGACCTGCCAGGTAGTCCTGTGACATTGCCGAACTAGCCGTCTCCGTTGACGCATCTACTTAGTCTCGACCAGTGCCCACTTGTCGGCTTAGTCTGTTGTCTGGTACAAGTTTGCTCGACCCCGTTCAGAAAGGAGAGCGAATACACGAGTTCGAAAGTATGACCACGCACTCCGCGCATTTTCACTTCATACGCCACCGTTCTGAAAAAAATCCCACATTAAACTGTAAGTTACTATTTAATTATTTCAGTCATGATTTCGTCGTTACAGCGATTTTGAAGAGCAAGTTGAAATGTAACAAAATGTTCGACGTGCCTAAATAACAGATGCTAGTTATAAATAAAATGTCGTGTGATTAGGGCCTTCCGTCGGGTGGACCGTTCGCCCGGTGGAATTCTTTCGATTTGACGTCACTTCGGCGACTTGCTCGTCGATGGAAATGAAATGATGATGATTAGGACAACACAACACCCAGTCCCTGAGCGGAAAAAAATCTCCGTACCAGCCGCGAATCGAACCAGAGCCCTTAGAATTGACATTATGTCTCCCTGACCACTCAGCTACCGGGGGCGGACATATTAGTTACGTATCAAGGTAACGACTCATTGGTTACCGGTCAATAGTGTTGCATTTATACGTACTGTCATATAGATGAAACATTTTCTGAAAGTATTGCAATTTATTTGAATATGAAATATCTACCCAGACAATATGTAACAATTGATTAATTTACTCAAGTTAAGCTCGAAAGGGAGATTTGAAGTGATTAGTTGTGACATGAGAAACTTTTTTGCCGACATCACTATAAAGAAATTTTACTGTAAATAACCGGTTTCGGTTAAACTAGGTTATAGTCTTCAGATCCTCACAAAACATCTTGTGCCGGCTACACACAAAATCTTTTCCTTTTTTTTATAAGATACATCAAACATGAAATGAGAAATGCCAGCGCATGCCTATAGCGATCTTGGTTAGGAAGTTCTTGTTCTCTTAAGTAAAACTTCACAATTAAATTGACATACACAAATTTTCGAAGACAATATGTCTTTGTAACGACAGTAGCAGAAAAGGTGACGATAAAGTGCAATCTCCAAATGTTGATTATCTACAAATTACAAGAATGAATCATAAGCTATAGAATTCTCTCCTAGCTCATGTACTTAAGTTGCCGTGTTCTGATGAATACGCAAATAGCGCGCTTTATTTTGTTGCAGGGATACAGCAGCGACGCTGCTCTGTGTCCAGATGGCACTGGACTAATTTTGTGTGGTTTTCGTTTGAGGAGTGGATTGCAGGGTGAAACTTATTGTAGATACCATTCCTTTGCTGATGGAGCATATTTGAAATTGTGTATTTTGTATCAGTTAGGCGTCTGATCCCGACAATCGATCATTTCACCTTCTCATAGTTTCTTTAAAGCAGCAAAATCTTATATTCATCTTCCGTATTAACAGAAAGTCAACACTAGCCTTACACTCCCGCACTCTTCAGTAACAGAGAACGAGTCGACGGGTGTGAAGAAATCGCAGCGCAAACGAGCTATACCCGTGGAACAACAGCGGGAACGAAGGAAGCCCGCCATGCGGTTAAAGGCGCTGTAGTCTGGAACCGCAAGACCGCTACGGTCGCAGGTTCGAATCCTGCCTCGGGCATGGATGTTTGTGATGTCCTTAGGTTAGTTAGGTTTAACTAGTTCTAAGTTCTAGGGGACTAATGACCTCAGCAGTTGAGTCCCATAGTGCTCAGAGCCATTTGAACCATTTTTGAAGGAAGCCCGTTATCACTGATGTCAGACTGGCGCCTTTATTTGTGAAGTATGCAACCCGAACATCAGAAACGTACTCGCTCCCTTTCTGTTGGGGCAGCAACTTGAGGAGGAAGTGGTAGTCTGCCACGGGAAAGTACCTCCCACAGCAACGCAAGTCAACTACAATTGGCACATCTTTGCCCTTAAGGATAATAACACATGAGCTTATTTCACACTGACAAATTTGTGATTGTGGGTGCTAGTGTACAGACATAGGCTTCACTGTGCCTCGCTTCTCATTGTGCCGTTCGATGCACGATTAAGGGTTACTAGCTTTCTGGCTTATGCATCGACCTTTCCTCTCACAGGGCCCCATCATCTACCCCGTAGCTTAATCGCTCTTTTGTTATTCTCTGTTTAATTATGTATTTTGGCGGCTATTTATCTGAGTCACTGATTGCATATAGGCCAGAGGGTAGATTGGTCTCCTAGGTGATGAGGAAAAATTCAACATTAAAAGGTTTTACCTACATAGGAGATGTGTATATTTTGGTGGCTGGTTATGGCCAGGTAACATTTCTGTAGAGGTTGTTATCTCTTTTTGATCCTATTGTAGTAGTTTATTCTACACAGGAGAGTTTGCAGACCACAGTCTCCATGAAACATTAACTGGTGCTCACATTGTTCTAACCTTATTCATTGATGTTTACCTTGTGCTTAACGTGCTTATATAACATTGTTTTAGACTAATTAACTAGTGCTTTAGTCCCTTAAATCCCAATATTCCTAGTTAAAATGTCCTTGTGGGTAAATTGTTTGAATTTTATCATTTCTAATGGAATTTACCATGTGTTTGAGGTGATCATTAATTGGCTGGGTGGACCTGTGTTGGTTCATTCTTTTTAAACTTTAATTTGTTGAGAATTTTTCATTAATATACATGTGTACATGTCTTAGAAGTATCCGATGTTGGCCTTATCCTGTCAGCGTATACTGGTCGTGTCTAAACAAATGGGCGACGTCTGGCATTCAATCCTGTCCTACCGGTCATCTCCACCACGGCTAATAGACTTTCATTTTGTATCTACTCTTTTATAATTGTATTTTGATTTCGTTTTTAATGTCGACAGGAGAATAATAAATTGTTTTGTCATGGTGAATGGTGCTGGGGATTCTCTGGTCCAATTCACTCCCCAAGAAACCAACGCAGGCTGGCGGCGTTTCAAATCCGTCGTCAGATTTTCAACAATGATTACGTACCCTGCTTTACAAAGCGGGACGCCTCCGACCACAACATTCCATAATTAGACGCGGACGTCCCACACATTGTAGCTTACTCATGGCTTCATCGCTTTTACACAGAATCTCACGCCAGTAACACGCGAACAGCCAACTACCTCAGTTTCAAAGAAACTGTGTCCCAGGCGCCAAGCCATGACAGACCCTTTGTCCAAGTGGCTTTTGCCTGTGGATTTCTCCTTCTGCATCGAGTATCGTCGTTGCAACGATGTCCCACTCGTCTCTGTTCCGCTTATACAATTTCCTTAGCACGGTACGTCCCTGCAGTCTCACCATGCGAAATTTTGGCTGTTTTTGAATAGTGATATTAATGTTATAACTCATTAGTATATTTCAACCACTCAGCTAATGGATGAGGACTCAAAGAAAAAGACACAGCCATGAAGTCTACTGCGCCGTATGCACGCACTAAGAGCGACGTAGGAGAGGTCACTGGACACCATGAAGTTCCGTGTGACACAGGTAAAATACTAATCTTCAGGTGAGTTTCACACTAAAGATATCTGAACGGATGTCAGCCCAAATATGACGGCAGTAAGCCCAGAACCTCATTGTATACTCATTACGACGGAAAAATTTCAAGAATCACGATACCTGTATTCACTGAATGTCAGCACCTCGTGTAACACAGTGTAAGTTATTATGGTGGAAATAAATTAATTTCGTCAAGTTACAGCTCTCCAATGTCTTTACGACATTAGGCTCACCGTCATTCGCCTCTATTGGCAAAATTTGTGTACCACGATGGAACATAAAACACTAATGAAAGTTACCAGTTTCCATCCAGACGGTAGAAACACTTTGCCCTTTTCAGTATCTGTCTGTCACAATAGAAGTGGTGTTATGAAGTTCGTAATGGAAATTTTGACATTAATGTATAAGGCGTAAATTCTTTGCGACATTGACAGTTAATAGTGCAAGATGTTCTTGATGATAAGTTCTCTGTATTATTTCAGCATTATGTTAGTCATTCTTCACCTATTCTTTGCCGAAATTTTTACGTCAGCTTGTAACACCATAGCTTAGACACTACATACCTTGTGTTGATTCATTTAGCTTCCTGTTTTGTTCAACATCCCATCGTTGAACTTCTGTAATTAGTGTATGATTAATTCGATACTGTAATGAAGTGTAATCTCTGTAATATGCACAATAAGGGCAAATGATATATTTTTCCTTTCTCACGTAATTTCTTTGGTTGTCTTTAAAATTGAATAATTTTACTTAAACAACTGCCAATATGTGCACATGATATGTTTTGTTTAAAGTGATTGTCTGCTGTTATGTAAACTGCTGACTTTCACTTAGGGTTCTTAGTTATATTGTATGTAAAAGGTGTTGTGGTTGGAACGGAAGCATGTAGCGCGGGAAAAATGTGGTGGGCATGGATAGAAAGGTGGAACCAAGAGTCAGTCGGGGATGAGTTACTGAATCACCAACAGCTCACGAAAAGGTTGTGAATTGTGCTGGTGCTGAGAGGGCTTTTTGTGCCGATTTCCAGTGTGGCATGGCCTCAGATGGATGCAGTAGCTACCTGGAATTATGTTGGAATTGATATCTATCATCGTCACCAAGAAATGACAAGAGTCCAACAATTCTACTTGCAAATTCACCTATGAACTTGCACTTGTCACCACATTGCGCAATCACTTTAATGGAACAGAAGAACTATAGTAATGTACAGTGAAGCATCAGCTCATAGGATGTTATAGTGAACTTAAATACAAGGTAAAATTTGACTGAATTCTTGTACCTACCGTGATTTATCCTCAGTCACATATCCCCTTGGAGGCCCTCCCACGCTAAAGTGCTTACCGAGTGTCCTTTATTGCAAGCATATTAAAATTAATATGGCACTAGAGTGTGCCAAGATTAATATTGTTTGTTGAAAGGATCTTAGAAATATCTCAGTTTTGTGTTTCACTGCAGTAAAAGTTTAGAACTGCAGCTGTTGACAGTTATATGTTCATGCTTGATAAGTGCTGGTAACACTAACGTAATGAAAGTGCGTTTATTTTGCTCTACTATAGTAGTCAAGATTAAGGCCCCCCCATTGAAAGTAGTCCTAATGCTCAAAGTTACTTAAATATAGAAAGTTTCAATTACTCTTGCTATTCCTGTGGAGTTCTGTACAATATTGGGTTCCCCTTGTGTATTAAAAGTGCAGGATCAACAGGGGGTTGCCTATTGTGCTCATGCCTGATAACTATTAATAGGAAAACCACTATCTACGAAAACAGTAACTTCCTTATTCAAAAGGCAGTGAGAGGTAATTTTTTAGTGAACTACATTTAATTTTCATTCTAAGCAGAAGGGTTTTTAGTAGTGAAAGACTTAATATATACACAATAACTAATTATGCTGTGACCTGTACCCATGTTTCATGTCAGATAGCAATGTGTTTGAAAAGTAATAATGAACCTATGTCCAATATACGATTGTTGTTGTTAATGTTGTTGTTGTTGTTGTTGTTGTTTTTAGGCCTGAGACTGGTTTGATGCAGCTCTCCATGGTGCACTATCCTGTGCAAGCTTCTTCATCTCCCAGTACTTATTGCAACCTACATCCTTCTGAATCTGTTTAGTGTATTCATCTCTTGGTCTCCCTCTTCGATATTTACCCTCTGCACTTCCCTCTAATACTATGCGCTCTCCAACTTCCATGTACTTATTTTTATTTGTCTGACAAACCCTATTCTCAGGGCTACATTTTATTTGGACTAATGGAGCTATGCAGATGTTTGTAAAAACGACAATGACATATCACTCCATGTTAATGTAATACTGCCGCCTTCTGAAGAAGATAGATTTAAATCTAGCGAAACCTAGGTAAAGATTACTTTATCCTTTGCAACTGGTCGACTGTTTTTAATCTTATTACGTGGAACCGTTGCTGTTGCGCAGCTATGTTTAAAATACTGAAATTGATGATCCCTTGATGCTTCAGAACGTATCCTTCTTAAAGTCAAGTTGTGCCACAAAATCCTCTCCTCCCGAATTCCATGTAGTTACCTGAACCTCATATCTAACCTTCAGCATTCGGCTGTAGCACCACATTTCAAAAGCTTCTATTCTCTTTTTGTCAAAACTATTTATCGTCTATATTTCACTATGATACATGGCTGCACTACGTACAAATATTTTCAGAAACGACTTCCTGACACTTTAATCTATACTCGATGTTAACAAATTTCTCTTCTTCAGAAACGCTTTCCTTGCCATCGCTACTCTACATTTTATATCTTCTCCACTTCGACCATCATCAGTTATTTTGCTCCACAAATAGCAAAACTCCTTTACTACTTTAAGTGTCTCATTTCCTAATCTAATTCCCAAAGCATCATCCGATTTAATTCGACTACATTCCATTATCCTCGGTTTGCTTTTGTTGATGTTCATCTTACATCCTCCTTTCAAGAAAGTGTCCATTCCGTTCAACTCCTCTTCCAAGTCCTTTGCTGTCTCTGACAGAATTACAATGTCATCGGCGAACCTCAAAGTTTTTATTTCTTCTCCATGGATTTTAATACCTACTCCGAATTTTTCTCTTGTTTCCTTTACTGCTTGCTCAATATACAGATTGAATAACATCGTGGAGAGGCTCAACCCTGTCTCACTCCCTTCCCAACCAATACTTCCCTTTCACGTCCCTCGACTCTTATAACTGCCATCTGGTTTCTGTACAAATTATAAATAGCCTCTCGCTCCCTGTATTTTACCCCTGTCACCTTCTGAATTTGAAAGAGTATTCCAGTCAACATTGTCAAAAGCTTTCTATAAGTCTACAAATGCTAGAAACGTAAGTTTGCCTTTCCTTAATCTTTCTTCTAAGATGAGTTGTAGGGTCAGTATTGCCTCACGTGTTCCAATATTTCTACGGAATCCAATTGATCTTCCCCGATGTGTGTGTGCATTCGTCTGTAAAGAATTCGTGTTAGTATTTTGCAGCTGTGACTTATTAAACTGATAGTTCGGTAATTTTCACATCTGTCAACACCTGCTTTCCTTGGGATTGGAATTATTATATTCTTCTTGAAGTCTGAGGGTATCTCGCCCGTCTCATACATCTTGCTCACCAGATGGTACAGTTTTGTCAGGACTGGCTCTCCCAAGGCCGTCAGTAGTTCCAATGGAATGTTGTCTACTCTGGAGGCCTTGTTTCGATTCAAGTCTTTCTGTGCTCTGTCAAACTCTTCACGCAGTATCGTATCTCCCATTTCACCTTCATCTACATCCTCTTCCATTTCCATAATATTGCCCTCAAGTACATCGCCCTTGTACAGACCCTCCATATATTCCTTCCACCTTTCTGTTTTCTCTTCTTTGCTTAGAACAGGGTTTCTTGATATTCATACAAGTGGTTCTCTTTTCTTCAAAGGTCACTTTAATTTTCCTGTAGGCAGTATCTATCTTATCCCTCGTGAGATATGCCTCTACATCCTTGCATTTGTCCTCTAGCCATGCCTGCTTAGCCATTTTGCACTTCCTGTCGATCTCGTTTTTGAGATGTTTTTATTCCTTTTTGCCTGCTTCATTTACTGCACTTTTATATTTTCTCCTTTCATCTGTTAAATTCAATATTTCTTCTGTTACCCAAGGATTTCTACTATCCCTCGTCATTTTACCTACTCGATCCTCTGCAGCCTTCACTACTTCATCCCTCAGAGCTACCCATTCTTCTTCTACCGTATTTCTTTCCCCTATTCCTGTCACTTGTTCCCTTATGCTCTCCCTGAAACTCTGTACAACATCTAGTTTAATCAGTTTATCCAGATCCCATCTTCTTAAATTCCCACCTTTTTGCAGTTTCTTCAGTTCTAATCTACAGTTCATAACCAATAGATTGTGGTCAGAGACCACATCTGCCCCTGGAAATGTCTTATAATTTAGAACCTGGTTCCTAAATCTGTCGTACCATTATATAATCTGATACCTTCAAGAATCTCCAGGATTCTTTCATGTGTACAACCTTCTTTTATGATTCTTGAACCAAGTGTTAGCTATGATTAACTTATGCTCTGTGCAAAATTCTACCAGACGGCTTCTTCTTTCATTTCTTTCCCCCAATCCATATTCACCTACTATGTTTCCTTCTCTCCCTTTTCCTACTGCCGAATTCCAGTCACCCATGATTATTAAATTTTCGTCTCCCTTCACTACCTGAATAGTTTCTTTTATCTCATCATACATTTCATCAATTTCTTCATCATCTGCAGATCTAGTTGGCATATAAACTTGTACCACTGTAGTAGGCGTGGGCTTCGTATCTATCTTGGCCACAATATTGCGTTCAGTATGCTGTTTGTAGTAGCTTACTCGCACTCGCATTATTTTATTCATTATTAAACCTCCTCTTGCAGTACCCCTATTTGATTTTGTATTTATAACCCTGTATTCACCTGACCAAAAGTCTTGCTCCTCCTGTCACCGAACTTCACTAATTCCCACTATATCCAACTTTAACCTATCCATTTCCCTTTTTAAATTTTCTAACCTACCTGCTCGATTAAGGGATCTGACATTCCACGCTCCGGTACGTAGAACACTAGTTTTCTTTCTCCTGATAATGACGTCCTCTTAAGTAGTCCCCGCCCGGAGATCCGAATGGGGGCTATTTTACCTCCGGACTATTTTACCCAAGAGGACGCCATCATCGTTTAACCATACAGTAAAGCTGCATGCCCTCGGGAAAAATTACGGCTGTAGTTTTCCCTTGCTTTCAACCGTACGATTGTACAGTGAATATTAATAGTAACGTTATTGAGACTATTCAGTTTGACTAAGTCCCCGAGGTAATAGTGTGTTACCTTATCTGTCATATTTATGCTAATAGTTTGTTCTGTTCTGTCAGCTCAAACCTTGACGTGAACATATGCAGGTGCCGGAGTTCATTGCACTTCTGTGACGAAGTATAGGCTGTGTTTGCCCATAAAAGTTAGTCATATCTATTTTGTTGAACAAGAATGTTGATCATTCTCATGCCTCATTAGGTTGGCGACAATTTTCTTTATTCTTTTAGCAGTGTGGATAGGTTAAATATTGTCTATTACTGTTTAATTATTTACCTATTCTTTCACTTCCGATAAGCATCTCCATTGGGTACATCACGGTCAACACAACAAAATTCTTTTCAGATTGTAACACTGCTCTGCTTCTTTTTACTGTAACTGCTATACGAACTGCCTCCAGCTCTGAGGTTATAGTATAACTGGAGCGGACGGTAGTGTCATGCGTGGCTTTTCCATGACACGACTATATGTTCTGCTCGGGCATAGTGCTTAATAAACCAAACTTGGAATTTGATAGCACACGCTACGTAAATGCAGTACCTGAGTGTTATGAGCTCTTATCCTTCTTCGATTTCGGATTCAACGAAGCACAAAAACAGCGCCATACTTTTACAGCTATCAAAAATAGTAGACCTTGCATTGTAACTTATTTTGGACAGGCTTCCCAACATCGCGAGAGTCATGTAGGCACAACAAGTTTCTGTCATTTTAAAATTGCTTTAACAAGTCCATTTTAACAGCTGAGAAAATTAATTTACAATAAAATTTCCATATACTTCATGTCAACACATTCAAACACAATTTTAGTGTTTATTTGGTTGTTTGGTAGAAGTTAGTGAGCTACCAACAATTGTAATATAATTGTAACCTTAGAGAAACCCAGAACCCACTAATACCACACTAACTTGTGTTATTATGCCATTGAAAGTCAGAGGCGAGTGAGAGTCCTCTGTGCGTTCCCGTCAAGAATTTGAAATATATTAGTGGTGGAAGGACAAGCGTATCTGAATTTTGGAATTTCACCATAATTCCAGAAACCTAATTGATCCATTGTTGGTATCCAACTATACTGTCCTATCACTGAAAGCACCTGTATCTGTTGCATATCACGTGCATGGGGACTGCCAAGATGTAAAACACGTCAAAGACATCAGTCTCTTGAAAAGCCGTCAATGTTTCGAAAGATCTAAATCACGCATATGCAAGAAGAAATCAGGAGCAGACGCAGCCTCTGCGGAGAGGTTACGAGCGTGCGAACCTCCGTAGGACCTTCATATTTTATAATTATGAGAGTTCTGTGTCCCGAACGAACTTTCCTTACGAGGACAGACGGCTTCTACTCATATGACAATGCACTGCGCATGGAGTGGCTGTTCGACGTTGACGTGTGCTTAACTCAGATGTAATCGGCTATATTGCTGCCCGCTCCCCAGACATTTAATTTTGGATTTCTGCCATTCCTTAATCTCAATACAATTTAATGCTCGGTGGTAAAATGCAACATTTCGGATTATTTGTGATTGAAGTGATACACTGTCGGCACAAGAAAGGGTACGCAAATATCTTAACCCGTTAAGGAGCTAATAAGAGCTTAGTCTTATGCGGGTAGTGAGATACAAAGTTGTCTTTAGAAGACTGATTTTTCGAAATGCTTAACACACGAAAAGGTTATCAATCGAATATTCATTAACCACATCTGAAAAGAACTGTCAATCACCGTGTCAGCGATATTGAAATCGTGTAAAGGCATCAAGTCAGCGAATGATTTGTTTCCAATTGGGAATTGCTCGAAAAGGAAGATTTACGCTTTTAATAGCCCTCTGTCAACGTACCAACGTACCGTATCAGGTTCCAAATGAACGGTATTAAAATTGCTGACGTGGTGTTTTATGACAGGTTATCTCCACCCCATACAGAGCACTTCATTATTTATTCTTTGTTTGAAGCACGTCAGCCATTGTGTGTGTCTGGCAGCCTAGATGAAATAGTCGACTGATACCGATACGTGGCTGCAAATTACTTATAAATCAAAGTTAAACTGCCACAGGAACGCACGGTGTGTCGGATTTTACAAGATGGCTGCAAAGGAAAATAATTTTAGGCCTTTTGTTCAGTACCTTTTGTTTTTTTTACTTGTGCGTAATTACAATTTAAAACAGTAATACTTCTGAAAATTGTGGTATCTAACAGAAAAAGCTTGATTACTGAATCCTCGTAAACCGGTGTACCAGCAATAATCAATCAAGAATAGAGAGAGACGCCGTATGTGACAGAAACTATCATTCGAAGACAAAATGTCTTGTCCACACTGTCTCTAAAATGCATACCTTAATAGCCTTGAACACCTCTTTGACTTCGATACTGTGAAACAAATTTCTACTGCCAGCTCTTTGTTTTAGATATTGTGAATGGTTGTTTTTGTTGTTGTTTATGCTGTCTTCAGACCAGACACTGATTTGATGCAGCTCTCCATGCTAGTCTATCCTGTGCAATCATCATCATCATCATCATCATCATCATCATCATCATCATCTCCGAGTAACTACTTCAACCTCCATCCTTCTAAATCTGTTTAATGTATTCATGCCTTGGTCTCCCCCTTCGATTTTTACCCTCTGCACTTCCCTCCAATATAAAATTGATGATCCCTTGATGCCTCAGAACGCATCCTTCTTGTAGTCAAGTTGTGCCACAAAATCCTCTCCTCCTGAATTCTATGTAGTTACCTGAACCTTCCATCTAATCTTCAGCATTCTGCTGTAGCACCACATTTCGAAAACTTCTATTCTCTTTTCGTCAAAACTACTTATCGTCTATATTTCACTATCAAACATGGCTACACTACATAGAAATACTTTCAGAACAGACTTCTTGACACTTAAATCGATACTCGATGTTAACAAATTTCTCTTCTTCAGGAACTCTTCCCTTGCCATTGTCAGTCTACATTTTGTATCCTCTCTATCTCGACCATCATCAGTTATTTTGCTCCCAAAATAGCAAAACTCATCTACTGCTTTATGCGTCTCGTTTCCTAATCTAATCCCCCAGCATCACCTGAATTGATTCGACTACAGTCCATTATCCTCGTTTTGCTTTTGTTGATGTTCACCTTACATCCTCCTTTCATCACTCTGTCCATTCCGTTCAACTGCTCTTCGAGGTACTTTGCTGTTTCTGACAATTACGAAGTCGTCGGCAAAGCTCAGGTTTTATTTTTTCTCCATGGATTTAAATTCCTAATACAAAATTTTTTCTTTTGTTTCCTTTACTGCTTACTCAATATACAGATTGAATAACATCGGAGATACAGTGATACGTACTGACCTGAATGTAATCGCCTGATACGGCTGCAACCAGTCAATTAAGGGTTTCAATGTTATCTAGTAATTAACTGACTGAGAGCATAGAGTATAAATGTTACCTAGTAATACATTGAGTGAAAAAAATCTCATTCTGACTTACACACGCCAAAATAAATGTTAACAGAAATACATTGTTTGATTGAGTGTGAGGGAGAGTCAAAATCAAATAGTGAACTTTATGTCGTTATGGGTACCATACGATCACCAACACATTCACCACACTACTACAACGGTAGCACACAGCTTGGTTGACTGTGGTGGGTGGCCTAACAGTACGATCTGTCTGGCTTATCAGTGTGAATTGTTACCCAAAGTTCCCTAGGACAAAATACGGAACACGCGTAGCACTAAGAAGCCTCCACTGTGTGTAGACCGAAAATGCCACAGATAGCAATTAACTCATTCAAAATATCAGCATCCTGCTGCCGCAAAAGGCAGTATTTTCAAACGAGTTCAACTCGTCTCCGAGTGAAGGTTACTAGACGCTACTAAAGTAACTGGCCATTAAAATTGCTACACCAAGTAGAAAGGCAGATGATAAACGGGTATACATTGGACATATACTAGAACTGACATGTGATTACATTTGCACGCAATTTTGGTGCATAGATCCTGAGAAACTAGTACCCAGAACAACCACCTCCAGCCATAATAACGGCCTTGATACGGCTGGGCATTGAGTCAAACACAGATTGGATGGCGTGTACAGGTACAGCTGCCCATGCAGCTTCAATACGATACCACAGCTCAAGGGTAGTGACTGGCGTATTGTGACGAGCCAGTTGCTCGGCTACCATTGACCGGACGTTTTCAGTTGGTGAGAGATGTGGAGGATGTGCTGACCAGGGCAGCAGTCGAACATTTTCTGTATCCCGAACGGCCCGTACAGGGCCTACAACATGTGGTCGTGCTCTATCAAACTGAAATGTAGGGTTTCGCAGGGACCCAATGAAGGTTGGAGCCACGGGTCGTAACACAAATAAAATGTAACGTCCTCTGTTCAAGAGGCCGTCACTGCGAACAAGAGGTGTCCGAGACGTGTAACCAATGGCACCCCATAGCATCACACCAGTATGGCGATGACGAATACACGCTTCCAAAGTGCGTTCACCACGATGTCGCCAAACACAGGAGCCACCATCATGGTTCAGTAAAAAGAACCTGGATTCATTCCAAAAAATGACGTTTAGCCATTCGTGCACCCAGGTTCGTCGTTGAGTACACCGTCGCAGGCGCTCCTGTCTGTGATGCAGTGTCAAGGGTAACCGCAGCCATGGTCTCCGAGCTTGTTGTCCATGCTTCTGCAAACTTCGTCGAACTGTTCGTGCAGATGGTTGTTGTCTTGCAAACGTCATCTGTTGATTCAGGGATCGAGACGAGGCTGCACTATCCGTTAGGGCCATGCGGATGTCTGTCATCTCGACTGCTAGTAATACGAGGCCGTTTGGATTCAGCACGGCGTTCCGTATTCCACTGATTACATATTCTGCTAACAGTCATTGGATCTCGACCAACACGAGCAGCAATGTGGAGATACGATAAACCGCAATCGCGATAGGCTACAATCCGACCTTTATCAAAGTCGGAAACGTGATGGTACACATTTCTCCTCGTTGCACGAGGCATCACAACGACGTTTCACCAGGCAACGCTGGTCAACTGCTGTTTGTGTATGAGATATCAGTTGGAAACTTTCCTCATGTCAGCACGTTGTACGTGTCACCACCGATGTCAACCTTGTGTGAATGCTCTGAATAGCTAATCATTTGCACATCATAGCATCTTTCTCCTGTCGGCTAAATTTCGTGTCTGTAGCACGTCACCTTCGTGATGCAGCAAGTTTAATGGCCAGTAGTGTACTTTTGTTAAGCAGTGCACTTAGCACTGTGACATAAGATCATCAGAGACAATATTAGTCACCACTTGAAATAGCACGACGTTTGCTTTGGGAGGAAGGTATGCAACAGGCACGAGATAGTCATATAGCCCTCCACCACTGAAATAATCATGGACGTGAAGTATGAGTGTATACTGTTATTGCACATGAAAACAGAATACGTGCTTTGGCTCGATATAGAGGAGTTTCATTTCGGAGAAAGGAGCTATCATGTTTGAAAGTTCTCGTGGCAACTGCATGAAGTTTCCCAATTGGTTGATTTATCAACGCATACTGTCCAAATTGTTTTAACTCGCATTCATTTAACACATGACAAGCAGTGGTCGTTAAAAACATCACAACCTGCAGGACAAAGATATGAGAGTCATGAGCAGTCCTCGTTTCAGAAATAAACCACTTTCAGCTGTAAATGAACTTTTATTTACAGGAGCACGGTGCTTACAATAGAACCTGCGCGACAGCCAATAAAAAATACTCAAACTATAGTAAAAAATTACGCCCATGATACAGGAGGAGGGCTACCAAATTTTTTCAAAATAAAATACAGTGATCCACAACAAGCAGGGCGTCGTAGGTCAAACTGACCACCAGAAGGACTGACTTGCTAACAGCGCCTTCTTCTGAAGTTCAAAATTTCCAGCTAGTAACGAAGAAAGCCTGGTGGTTAATAAAACTTGATTCACACCAGGAAGCAACGGACAGAAACCCTCCAGTGCAACGCTGTGCAGGGGCTCACTGCTAGTCACCGTACTCGTGGGTGTCACCGAGTGCACTACCGCCACCACACGCAGAGTTGGTAAGGTTACAAATATTTTTGCGCGTATACAAATATCATGGGATTGACTGAGGCCCCTATTACAAAACATAACTATATAAAGTATAAAATACTGGAGCATAAAAAGCAGATAAAGCCAGGCAGACCAAATGCAAGAAGATATAACATGCAGCCCAGGATCAATAACCAAACACTCGAAAAACTCTGACATTGCGTCCTTGGAAGGAAATCAACGTTACGTTATATATAGTAACGTCTCAACTTTACCTGCCGGTATAGCTTTAGACTCCGTATAATTTCAACCCCTTTGTCTTACTGATATGTGACAATTTCATATTGGTTGTCATAGACCTTAGATTATGAGGATAGGAATCAGGATGTTTTTGGTCGATTTTATGTTTCGTATTTTTTTAGATGTACGCCTGAAGAGATGATTTGATACTATGATAACGGTCATGCTCCTCTAAATAAAAGTTTATATACAACAGAAAGCAGTTTATTTCTAAACAAAAAGATCTATTTGTCACTTTTATTCAGTAACGCCTATTTTCAATGCCAGAAAAATTGCTTATGTCAGTGAATGCAGGTCCATCTCAACCAATTAGTGAGTTAATATTGTGATAGTCTCTTCATGTATCGTGCAGTAGTCAAGGCCTTTGCCTACAATTACGGCTACCTGCATCGCAGACAAGGTCGTAAAGTTGCCTGTGCTCTGGCTCTGCATGTAACACTCTCTTGGCGGATCCAGATGTCAATAGTAGAGCGGGCGTATCAGTAACAAACGCTGTATTGTATCCGGCTTTTTTGAAGTAAAAATCTAGCCACTAGGAAGGAAACATGTTAAAATGGCTTCTCCATTACAGGCACCAGTCTCGACATTGGAAGTGTGTGCAGCCCTGCCAACCGTGGCACACTTGGCAGTATCAGTACACTCTCGCTAATCACTTGCTGTCCAAGCATCAAGTTCATACCACCTGCCAAGTGTGTATTTGTGATGTTGCCAGGCAGCTATCTGGAGTTCACTGACCTGCTGCAAGTAGTTCCAAAACAGAACAACAACAAGGATCTACACCTTGCCGATCCAGTGGCCGTCCAACCTGGAAGATATATAACAGCAGCCACTACGACAAGCCAAATATTACCCAGGGGTCGTCGCCTCTCCCTGCGTGTCCCCTTATGGGTCATGTGTTCCAAGATTCGTTTTCTTGTGTAGCACTTAATCTACTGTGCTCAGCATTTGCCGACATTATACACTGAAGCGCCAAAGAAACTGAAGTAGGCATGCGCATTCAAATACATAAATATGTAAACAGGCAGAAGACGGCACTGCACTGGGCAACGCCTATATAAGGCAACAAGCGTCTCGCGTAGTTGTCGGATCCGCTGCTGCTGCCACAAAGGCAGGTTATTAAGATTTAAGTGGGTTTGAACGTGCTGTTAAAGTCGTTGAACGAGAAATGGGACAAAGCATCTCCGAGGTAGCGATGAAGTGGGGATTTTTCCGTGCAACCATATCAAAAGTGCACCGTGAGTATCAAGAATCTGGTAACACACCAAATCTTCGACATCACTGCGGCCGGAAAAATATCTGCAAGAACGGGACCAATGACCACTGAAGAGATTCTTTCTGCGTGACAGAAGTGTAAACCTTCCGCAAATAGCTGCAGATTTGAATCCTGAGCCATCAACAAGTGTCAGAGTGCGACCCAGTCAATAAAACATCACCGATATGGCCTTTTCGGAGGCCACGAGTCCACTCGTGTAGCCTCGCCTGGACCCGTAAACACCGACATTAGACTGTTGATGACTGGAAACATGTTGCCCGGTCGGACGAGTCTCGTTTCAAATTGTATCGAGCGGATGGATGTTTACTGGTTTGGAGACAATCTCATGAATCCAAGGACCATGCATGTCAGCAGGGGACTGTTAAAGCTGGTGGAGGCGCTAAATGGTGAGGGGCGTGTTCAGTTGGAGTGATATGGGACCCCGGATGCGTCTAGATACGACTCTGACAGGTGACATGAACGTACGCATCCTGTCTGATCTCTTGCGATATGCATGTTCATCATGCACTCCGACGGACTTCGGCAATTCCAGGAGGACAATGCGACACCCACCAGACACGACCGTTATTGAGCACGTCTGTGATGCCCTGCAACGTGCTTTTTAGAAGAGATCTCCTACCTCTCATACTCTTACGGAATTATGGACGCCCTGCAGGATTCATGGTGTCAATTCTCTCCAGCACTACTTCAGACATTAGTCGAGTCCATATCACATCGTGTTGCGGCAATTTCGAGTGCTTGCGGGGCAGCAAACGTAGCAAACGTAGCAGTTTCATCAGCTCTTCGGTCTACGTTATTGTGATTCGTCATTCCGATCGTCAATGAGCGCAATGACTCCTGTAATTGGAATGTCTTTTTTGGAACTTACTGTCTTCCAAGCGTTTGTACATCAGTCACTAACGTTTGGTATGTTTCGACTGTGCTAGTGTGACCCGCCTTGCCAAGGACGATATTTCCGTTGTGTCTTTCATTTTTGTGGCGGAAAGAAAATATAGGTTAACTGCGGACGACGTGGGCAATCACTTTTTGACTACCCTGTGTATTGATTGGAACTGTACTTATTTCTATGTTTCCTTTGCTTATTTAAGGGTATTATCGAAGCAGCTGAAGAAATCCGGTGAATCGTTTCACAGTAGTAGATTCATTTTATATCGCCTTCATATGTTTTGTGACATGAATTTAACCCCAGCTATTCCAAGTGTTTCATTTTATTATATTTACTTAGTCGAGGGATTACTTTGACTTTTTCTACATGTGTACCACTCACTAATCGAAAATAGCTCACATAAATCGAGTAAGACAGGAAGAAACACACTTGAAGAGGGAATAATCTCATGAAAATCATAGTTCAAGAAATAAATGGAAGCAACTTTGTGACGGGCTATAGAAAGAGCTATCTTATAACGAGGAAGCCTATAGTGTGTCATGTTTCGTATTTCTGGAATAAATTACTATATGTATCACATGACGTAACATTGGTGTTTTATGACACCGTTTAAACATGTACCCTTACGTAAGTTCTAGTTGTAATGTCTCTTGCAGCGGTCTCTCCACGATATTTTCAGAAATTTTAGAAATTATATAACTCAGTACATATCTCAAAATATCTCTTCTTATCTTACCGATTATCAATGCAAAGTAGTTTCAAGCCCAATTATTCCTTGGAGCGTCCATTTACTCCATGGAATAGCATCTCTGCTATCTATGTTTTCTCTTATGAAAAGAATAAAAACTTCTTGCCGATTAGTCGTAAAAGAAGGATCCATATGTACGTATTGTTGAGCGAGTCGCCATCTTGATGAGATTCTGTATGAGAAGGAATTTAATACATGAACTAAACTAAAGTAAGTGTGTTCGCGTATTATTTAGCGGATTATTATTATTGACAGTGTCTGCTTACTACGTTGTGTTGCACGGGATCAGTGGGGAACGTCTGATTTACACTGGACGAACCTGCCGTTTTGAATGCTCAAGATATCCAGTTACTTCAAATAAACAGGCTAACACGGTCTTACCAGCAGATCTCCGGTCTTCCCCATGTGATCACCGAAAGTTAATAATTATTAGAAATGTTTCCAGGTGATCGACTGACAATTTTCGTCGCACCGAGACTTCGAAATTGGTTCACTGCCTTATGGAATTTAAGTTAAGCTTAATTTAATCAGGACAGAACAGTATTGAACTGTGTGAATGTGATAAGTCTGCTTTGTCAATGAAAATTCCCTTAATATACAAATGTTTTTACTATCCTGATCAGTGAAGCTAAATCAGGCCGGTGGGAGAGAGGTTCTTTAAATTTTAGAAATATTAAAAAGTCTCGGATTTACATCGTGGTTTACTCCATTCTAGCTGCTTAACGACTACGTCACCTTACTCTGTATGCCTTTTAAAACAACACCGAATATTTTTCTACAGAGACGGGGAGCTGTTACCTCTCGTAAGCGCACGAAACAGCAACAGTGCTTTAATGGAACATCTTCGTCGAGCTACAGGCTCCTTTCTTCTGCGGTCGCGTTTTATGGATTACTTTGACAAGATGGGCCGGCAGTCGGTAACCGCACTTCGTTTTAACCTCTCCGCAGACGGCTCCATTATCGTCTGGCCTCAAGGCGCGCCAACGTCGCACATTTCTATTTTAACATACTCTGCCACGAAATTAATTAAACTCGCAATTGCGGTAGGACACCAGACAATTTTTCTCTGCTAGTTGTGGCTCCAATTTTTCCTCTGTTCCTCGTGTGAGTACATGGCTCCCACCACGCCTCCATTAGAGGTAGCAAGTTCTCAAAGCTACCAGCTGAACAGCTTGACCTATCACAGAAATAAACGCCTCTCGCTTAATTTTCATTTCTGCTTTACTTCTCTAAGCGCATTCGTAATGAACATACCCCAAGCCAATAAATCTGGGGATGCTTGTACTGTAGGTTTCTGGCTCAGACACTTGTATTTCAATAAATAACCGTTACCAGTATTACGCATGTCAGTGGAATATGATCTGTTGGTGTGCAGTTCTAGCTTACAGCTCACACAACCACTGAAAACGCTGACCACGATTTAAGAGAGGAGCTTGCAGACCGCATTTTTCTCATTTTATCCACAGAACTTAGACAGATGGTAAACTGTTTGACAATGGATTCAAGATCATGAGGAACGCAAATGACTCACATATTACACTTCTGATTTTCGAATAGGAATGTGAAGTTTTTACGTGACGTTTACTTTAAAACAAGGCACTGTAGACCAATGTGTTCCCGAATTTATGGTAGTATATTCTAGAATTCTTGGAAGAAAGTGATGATATTAATCATTTGCTTTCATAGTAACTGTTGCAACTTGTAACACATTCCAGAAAAACGTCAAGTTCTTGAATAATAAAGCAATGACGCACGACAAACTTAGATAAAGAATTGTCAGTTGGCCAGGTTATAGCATGAGAGTAAACGAAAGAAACAGGTAAATTTTGAGAACCACCATAATTTAGGTTAGTCATACATTTAACATCAAACCTGTGGAACACACACAATACGAAGGACAGACTGAAGGAATTCTACTACCTGGAAGCAAATTGACGCATGACGAATGAAGCTAGAAGGAAGCAAGAAGCTCACTACGGCAGCCAGGCAACTGATTTCTATGGCAGAGAGAGTCATAGGGCGTAGACATTGATGAAAATTCTGTTTAGACCAAATGACAATCTGAGATGAAGACATTGACACAGAAGAGGTTGTCTTGGCGGACCGCATTAAACCTTTCAGAGGGGTGATGAACCACAATAAAAGTATGAGTTCTCTTCATCCCATACAAAGAGCAAGATCGTTTCATATCTGCGCACACTCCGCTGCAGAGTGAAAATCTGATTCTGGAAGTTCGTGTAACACCGATTGTGTAAAACGTGTTTTGAGGGACATCACAGGCTAATTTCTAACATAAATTCTTAAAAAAAGCTTATTAACATATATAAAATGTGTTTATATAGTTTTAGCAAAGAACAAATATCGTAGACTCCTTTCGAAGGCGGCAATCAACATTTCTGTCTCAGTGACTTTTGGGGATAAATGTAGCAAAGACTTTGCTCGAAGTCGACAGGAATAGATATATTTCTATTTGCGTCTGAGTGTGTTTACTATAAATTTGTCACTCAAATTTCACTGTTTGCTGATACCATAGTAAATACTTGTCTAAATTTTGATAGAAGCGCTATCAATCTGAGTTATTTATAGGAGGGTTCTAGAAAAAATTTCACAGCTTTGCCAATGGAGCCGCTAACAGCACATCGCACGAGACACATATCTAGTGACATTGCTGTTGAGTGGACGGCCCGGGGAGATGTAAACTGCAGTAGGTACACACAAAGGTATCGAATTTGCTCTGGACACTACTAAGCATATCTGGGATGCCTTGCAACGTGCTTTTCAGAGGAGATCTCCACCCCCTAGTACTCTTACGGATCTATGGACTGTCCTGCAGGATTCATAGTGTCGATTCCCTCCAGCACTACTTCAGACATTAGTCGAACCCATGCCTTGTCGTGTTGCGTCACTGGCGCGTGCTTGCGGGGTCCCCTACGCGATATTAGGCAGGTGTACAAGTTTCTTTGGTTCTTTAGTGTTTATGATACTTTATTCTCGTTTTAGTCCTTATCAGCACCAGTCGTTGGAGCTCTTGTTCACACTGTATGAGCGGAGCAGAAAAGTGTATGTAATCATTATGGTGATTAAGCGGACTGCGAACGGAATGATTCATTTACATAGACTACGTTAGGGTCCGGCGCTCAGGAGCTTTTAAGGTGTTTCCGCACTAGTGTAGGGTGTCTTTATGGAAAGACGTTCAACGGTGGTGAAACCAAGAGTAGGCGACAAGTTGTTCGACGCGCACGGCTGAACACACAAAATGCAGTTCTGTGGCTTGCCAGCCCTGTAGAACAGAACAGGTCTGACGACAAACTACAATTTTGGAGAAAACAAAATGTTTCACGGCACACCGTTCAGAGCATAGTTGAACCAAATACATCGTCGATTAAGATTTTCGTGGGTAGAGGATCATCGAGGTTGAACTAAGGACCAATCGAAACTTATCAAGTAACAGTCAGTGTTAGTTGCAGTGTTAGAGTTCCCAATGACCTCTATTTTTGCACCTTAGAATTGGCCTAAGTAAAAAATACAAAATTTCATCAGGTTTCCCACCATGGGGTGGGTGCACGCAACGACTGTGGTTATATTGGGTTAGATAGAGCAGCAATCAGTCGTAGAATTAAGTTGCTTTAATATCACATTTATAGTCACAACGCAGATCAGATTTCGACCTGTGTCAGGTCATTATCAATGCAGTGCGGAATTGAAGCAGTTGTTCGTGTTCAAGTGAATGCTTACACGGTTTAACAACAGTAATGGTTGAACTGTGTAAGCATTCACTTGAACACGAACAACTGCTACTATTCCGCACTGCATTGATAATGACCTGACACAGGTCGAAATCTGATCTGCGTTGTGACTATAAATGTCATATTAAAGCAACTTAATTCTACGACTGACTGCTGCTCTATCTAACCCAAAAAAATCTCATTATAGTGGTGTGACCCCGTTACGCGTTTGAAAGAAATTCTACAACAGGGACTTGTCGGTTTATCGAGTTATCATGTTGTTCGTTACACCAGGCTGATGGTCATGCCCGAATACTCTGCCTTCCAGGCGAATGGCAGTTCAAAATGTGCACCGCGCCACAGACATAGGCAGGTGGGGTCAGTGTCGTAGCTTAACGTAATTTTTTATTTCAATGTATGTATTTTATATAAATGAGAGCCCTTGTTGCCCAAAATTGACCTTCAGGTACAGAGGCTATTCGTCCTGTTTGGCACAATACTACACCGTATTGAATAATTAGTTACGGTAAATAACAAGGTATGTCTATAAGCATAGAGGTATTTAGAATACGCATACTTCATGCAAACATTGTTGTACGACACGTACTTTTCAATTTTCGTGCGTGGTTTGAGAACGGGAGTGTATACCAATGAAAGACGGAGAACAGTTGCTGACCTACCACCCCTTGGCATCATGTCTCGAATCAGCAAAAATATTTCGCCTTTGTCCAACGCCGTAACACTGCGCAACCCCACTCTGCGCAGTTCCATGGACAGTCGCTTTATCAATAAGTCTGTAATCACTGTACCGTGAGCTGCTGAACACAGAAACCATTTTGGTCTCGTTCACATTTCGAAGTAAAGTCACAAACGTAACTTGATGGGCGAATTCTCGTGGGTTCCAGGAAAAATCTTTGTCGTATATTATGTCTGTTGATGTATTAGCAGTAGATGAAGTGCTTCCGCTTTTCCTGTAATTGTTATTTCAATAGCACCAAATTTTTATCGCGCATTTGGTTTATTCGCCATGGGGACTGACAAGGGGGAAGTTATACTCTAGCAAAGTTCGGTCAACTTTTTCTAGCTTCTCTTAGATTTATGATAATATTTAATGCTGTCTGCTTGATAAATAGCCTCCTCGCTGGTATTATGTTTACCACTCACTGATTTTTGATGTAGTTACACACGTTTTATATATATATATATATATATATATATATATATATATATGTCAGAGCAGTCATTCCGTATCCAAAAACCAGTTCCACTGCTGGGTATTACACCGGAAGGATACTTTGTCACACTGGCGTTGGTGTCTGATGTGCTGTTATTTTACAGCGAAGGTCGATGCGTAACAGACAGGAAAACGTAAAATGGTTCTTGAGCTGGGACGTTGATCCCAAGAATGTTGAGCACAAGGCTCTGCATGAAGCGCTACGCCTTTCTTGAACCAGAGCAACCTACAATCTTTTGAGCATCAAAGATTACGTTCTCACGATTAAGATGATGAACAACGCTCGGTCGAATACCTCTTCTTTGAAACTTCTCAACCTCTCACATCATTCCTATTTGTTGAGCCTCGCATGTCAATAAAAAAAATACTCCATCAACGAAGAATAATTGACCATTAACGTTGATTAAACTTGCCATAGGTTCTTCTAAAGAATCCTCGATTCGGACATAACTTTCCCACTGCTAGTCACTTCAAGGAGCGACAAATCATTATAGGACAACTGTAAATGATTCTCATAATTCATCCTCTATTCTTTCGATATCGCTACCCTCGTTCATATTCAAACAGGTACCATTTAATTATTTCTGTCGAGAGCCGCCTGACATCCTTCGTACCTTGAGTTGGCATTATTTCTTTCTGTATGCCGCAATATCTTTCTAATAATTTCTCCTTGGACAGAATTTTAAAGTTTATCAGTTTCATAACAATTGATCTGTTGAATTTTCTTATTTCGAACAACGTAATGAATATAAAAGAATTCAACTATATCATGTCGTAGGATCACACCAACATACGCTATCTACAGTACTGATGGTCATATTTTAATGATGAACATACATCTTCACCATTTGTACGAGTTATGCAAACACGTAGAGCACACTGTTGAGAGACGGTTAACAAGAGTAAGTTCTCAAAAGTTATCATCCTCCGTATTTCACGTAACAAAATTATTGAGTTATGGACACAGCCGTATATTATGAGGTAGATATCTATCCCTGTTTCTGAAATTTCCTCAGATAATTTAATTAAGAAGAACTGTTTCGTTCCTACACTTCGCGTAGTTAGTGACGTGCTTTGCTGTTGCTGTGAATGTGTTTCGTCGTTTCTTTCTTAGTTGACTGTTTCCTTTTGTCTTGGTACAAGGTATGATACAATGTGTCGTGTACCAGCTGTATTCTAGGTACGTGAGTGTCGAGGTTATTGTAGAGCCAGGAAAGATTGGTTGGTTGGTTGTTTGAAGCTTAAGGGACCAAACAGCAAGGTCATCAGTCCCTTGTTTCAAATATACTCCATTCCGCTAATGGGACATCTCAGTAAAGTCAGAACAATAAAACGGAAAAAGAGCAAAATGTAAAAGGGCAGTCACGTTGTCATTGGTAAAAAAACAAAATGAGGGAAATCGGCAAGAGAACGAACCCAACACTATGCTGAAGCAGCATAGGCAAGACCACTTGTGACTTAAAAGGTACAACTGCTATAAAGTAGAAAGTACGTATGGGAGGAGGAGGAGAGTAGTGTTTAACGTCCCATCGACAACGAGGTCATTAGAGTCGGAGCGCAAGCTCGGGTGATGGAAGGATGGGGAAGGAAATCAGCCGTGCCGTTTCAAAGGAACCATCCCGGCATTTGCCTGAAGCGATTTAGGGAAATCACGGAAAATCCAAATCAGGATGGCCGGAAACGGGATCGAACCGTCGTCCTCCCGAATGCGAGTCCAGTGTGCTAACCACTGCGCCACCTCGCTCGGTGTACGTATAGAAATAGAAAGACTAACCAAGCCTTAAAAAAAAGGGTAAAAACAGAGTAAAAGGGGAAGAAAAGAGGATTCCGGTCAGGGAGGTGAATCAGGAATCTCCGAACACTGGCGACAGTGGGAGACACCCAAACACTCACCGCCCTGCTCCATCACCAGAGAGAGATTAAAAACCTTAAAACTGAGAATAAAAACCACTCTCCCGGAGGAAACCGAGAACCAGAGAGACCATTCGGGAATCGTCAGCCAACATCAAAGGTAAAGTGTGGGGGAGTCTGTACTTAGCACGCAGAGCCAAAAGAAGGGGGCATTCAACCAAAATGTGGGCAACTGACTGGAAGGCTCGACAACCACATAGTGGGGGTGGCTCATCACGCAAAAGAAAACCATGGGTGAGCCTGGTATGGCCAATGCGGAGACGACACAGTGTGGTCGAGTCCTTTCGGGAGAGGCGAAAGGAAGAACGCCACTGGCCTGGTGTCACCTTAATTGCACGAAGTTTATTAGACGGGAGAGTAGCCTCCCAAGAATTGGCCCATGACTGTGCGAAGTGGGATTTGATGTGAAGCCGTAAATCCGCTGCAGGAGGGGTTACAAAAAACGGAAGGTAAGTAACTGCTCCTCCAGCCAAACGATCAGCGAGCTCATTACCCGGGATACCCACATGGCCAGGGACCCAAAGGAAGTCAATGGAACAAGCAGCATGGTGAATATCAGCGAGATGGTCGTGGATGGCAGATACCAAGGGATGGCACGAAAAACACCGGTCAATAGGAAGAAGGCCACTCATCGAGTCCGCACATAACAAAACGCGGTTGTGTTGGGATTGTTTAATAAAGGTAAGGGCCTGGGAAATTGCCATCAATTCCGCCGTAAACACCCCACATGTAGGTGGCAGCAGATGACTTTCCGTTCCAACAGAGGACGTGAAGGCATACCCAACAATATCAGCAGATTTAGAGCCATCAGTGTAAAAAACAACAGCATCCCGAAACTTCCATAAAATTTGGCGGAAAAAGGAATGGAACACCACCGGGGGGATGGATTCTTTCAGACCTCAGCGGAGATCCATCCGAATTCGAGGCCGAGGAACTAACCAAGGAGGGGTGGAGGGGAGGGAGCGAAGAAGACAGGACAAAGAATGAAGCTGAAAATCACGGCAAAGAGACGCAAGGCGCGGCCCAACCGGTAAACCCGCCCGAGGGCGGGAGTCGGGTGGGCACGTCCATGGTCTGGGAACAGGATAGAATAGGAAGAATGAGTGGGAGAAGAACGGATAGTAAGGGCATAAGACACCAGAAGCTGGGACCGCCGAACAGAAAAGGGGGGGGGGGATCCCAGCTTCAACCAGGAGACAATCAACAGAGCTAGTAGGGAAGGTACTGGTGGCCAAACGGATACCACGATTGTGGACTGGATTCAGCACGTGCAGTGTGGAAGGAGCAGCTGAATCATAAACTTGACAACCATAGTCCAAGCGAGACAGAACTAGAGCATGATAAAGACGGAGGAGGAGGGAACGGTCCGCACCCCAAGAGGAGTGGGCAAGGAGCGAAGGACATTGAGTTTACGGAAACATCCTACCTTCCTACGGAAACATCCTACCTATGGGGCAGCCAAGTGAGCTTGTTGTCGAAAAGAAGACCCAGGAAACGAAACTGAGGGGCCACAGGCAATCGTTGTGCAGCGAGATAGAGCTCTGGATCAGGGTGGATCGTAATACGGCGACAGAAGTGGACCTCGCGATTTTAAAGGAGAGAATTGAAAGGCGTGTGAGAGGGTCCATGCCTAGGCACGCCGTATAGCCACCTGGAGCTGCCGTTCTTCAGATGCCATCGAGGAGGAACTAACCCAAATGCAGAAATCATCCACATACAGGGCAGGGGCGACCAAGGGACCGACAGAGACCACAAGTCCATCGACAGCAATGAGGAAAAGAAAGACATTCAAGACAGAACCCTGTGGGATGCCCGTCTCCTGGGTCCGTGGAGAACTAAAAGCAGGACCAACTCGAACTTTGAATGACCGATGGATCAGGAACTGGCGGATAAAAATCGGGAGTGGGCCCCTAAGACCCCACTGATGAAGGGTTAGTAAGATGTGATGGCGCCAGGCCATGTCATAGGCCTTGCGAAGGTCAAAAAACACTGCAACCAAATGGCGGCGCTGGGAAAAAGCCTGCCGAACTGCGGATTCCAAGCGAAGTAAATGATCGATTGGAGATTGTCCGTCTCGAAAGCCACACTGGTAAGGGGACAATAGATCCCGAGATTCGAGGACCCAATTGAGCCGACGTGCTACCATCCGTTCAAGTCGCTTACAAACAACATTGGTCAAACTAATTGGCCGATAGCTGTCAACAGATAGGGGGTTCTTACCAGGCTTAAGGACAGGAACCACAATGCTATCCCTCCACTGAGAAGGGAAGTCACCCTGGAGCCAGATACGGTTAAACACCCGAAGAAGATGTTGCCGTTGTGGAGCACTGAGATGTTGAAGCAGTTGGTTATGAATGGAATCTGGGTCAGGGGCCGTATCATGAGAAGAAGATAGAGCAGAAAGAAATTCCCATTCAGTGAAAGGTTCGTTGTAAGATTCTGACTCACAAGTGGTGAAACATAAGGTGGGAGCTTCAGCCCTCTGTTTTTGATGAAGGAAAGCAGCTGAATAGGAGGCTGACGCTGATGCCACTGCAAAATGGGTCGCAAGATGTTCTGCAAGGACTAATGGGTCCGTACAAATGCCATCTGGGAGGTGAAGGCCTGGGAGGGTGGACTGCCGATGGCAACCTTGGAGAGAGCGAAGTGTAGCCCATACCCGTGACAGAGGGACAGTAGAACCAAGGGAAGAAACGAATCGTTCCCAACATATCCGCTTACCCTGTTTGATTAAATAACGGGCTTTAGCACGGAGGCGTTTAAAGGTAGTAAGGCTGGCTACAGATGGGTGCCTCGTAAAGTGTTGCAAAGCTCGACGGCGATCACGGATGGCAATGGCAATGGCCGTACTCCACCACGGGACTTGCCGACGACGAAGTGGTCCAGATGAGTGCGGGACAGCAAGGCTAGCAGCGCGAACAATCGCGTCAGACACGTCACGTAGGTCGTCATCAATACAACCCGACAAAGGGCGCGTTCGAAAGACCAACAAGGCAACCTGTCCATCGGGGAGAGGGAAGGGAGCGTGATAATCAACGGGAAATGGTCACTATCACAAACGTCGTCGTGTGGCGACCAGTGTAATGAAGGGAGGAGATAGGGAGAAGAGAGAGAAAGATCAATGGCAGAAAAGGTACCATGAGTGGCACTGAAATGAGTACGGGAGCCATCATTAAGAAGGCACAGGTCGTGGTCAGCAATAAATTGGTCTGTAAGGAGACCTCATCTAGATGGAAAAGCACTGCCCCACAAGTGATGATGAGCATTTAAATCCCCAAGGAGGTGGAAGGGAGGAGGAAGTTGCTGAAGAAGGGCGGTTAAGGCAGCAGGTGTAAGAGTCCTATCAGGAGGGAGATAAAGATTGCAAACTGTGACTGCAGAGTCTAAGTGGACCCTAACAGCAACCGCTTCCAATGTAGTTTGAAGAGGAATCCATGTGCCAGCAATGTCTGTACGGACCAACGTACAAACGCCACCAGAAGCCCGAAGGGGTCCGACCCGATTTCGACAGAAAACACGGAACCCACGCAGGGTCGCTGAGTGAGCATCAGTAAAATGAGATTCCTGGAGAACCACACAAGATGCAGAGTAGGACGAAAGAAGGGATTTCAATTCCAGAAGGTGACGATAGTATCCATTACAATTCCATTGGAGAACCACAGGACGATGGTTTAAATGGGGCTGAACACGCTAAATCCAGTCATACCGCCAGGTCAGCATCCGTCACCGACAAGGAGGGGGCGACATCCGTGAAGGACAGGTCAGAATCTGGTTGTGAAGTCGGGGAAGGGACCTCCGGTGACACCAGAGGCTCTTTTTCCCGGGACATGTTTCTTCTTCTTTTCAGGCTGAGATCGAGGAGGGCTGTGTGGCATAAAGGAGCCAGCTGCAGCAAGATCAGAAACAGAAAGAAACCGGGCGACCTGGGGGCCGACAGACCGCGGCTCTCGCGGTCGTCGCGCGGCAGCAGACCTTTGGCCTTGAAGGTGCCGGGAAGGGGCATCCCAGGAGAGGCGTCCTTGACCGGCAGACGCCGAAGGAGTGGGACACTTCTCCGACTGGGGAGGGGGAGCAGCGCCCATAGGAGAACGTGTGGGAGCCGCAGGGGAGGGGGGGGGAGGAGAATGGTCCGGGAGGGTGGTAAGGAAGGGGGAGGAAGGGGTGAAGATGTAACCAAGGCGTAACTAGATGTCATGGACACGCAGTGAAGTCTTGCTTATTTCTTACGGGCCTCAGTGTAGGTTAAACGAACGAGGGACTTATACTCTTGTATCTTTTTTTCCTTCTTGTATACTGGGCAATCTGGTAAACGTGGAGAATGACTACCATGACAATTTACACATACAGGAGGGGGAACACAGGGACTCCCCTCATGGAGTGGACGTCCACAGTCACCACAGAGAGGTTCCTGGGAACAGTGGGAAGACATGTGACCAAACCCCAAGCACTTAAAACACCTCATAGGAGGTGGGATGTACGGCTTCACATCACAGCGATAGACCATAAACTTTCTCAGGAAGGCTATCCCCTTCAAAGGCCAGGATAAAGGCACCAGTATCAATACGATTGTCTTTAGGACCCTTCTGCACACGCCGAACAAAGTGAACACCCCGCCGTCCGAGATTGTCCCAAAGTTCCTCATCAGTTTGAAGGATGAGATCCCTGTGAAAAATCACACCTTGTACCATATTCAGAGACTGGTGGGGGGTAATGGACACAGGAATTGTGCCATGATGGGTACAGGCACGAAGGGCCGCAGATTGGGCAGCTGAAGTAGTCTTTATCAGCAACAAACCCGACCGCATCTTGCTCAGGGAGTCCACTTAGCCAAACTTGTCTTCAATGCGTTCCACAAAGAATAAAGGTTTGACACTGATGAAAGTATCTCCATCAGTCCTGGTGCAAACTAGGTAACGGGGGAAAGGTTTTGCCCCTAGACGACGGGCCTGACCCTCTTCCCAGGGGGTAGCCATGGAAGTGAAGGCCGAAGGGGCAAGAGAAGCAGCACCTGAGGGATCAGTTCCACGCAGAGAGACGGCCGCAGAAGAACGGCCAGAGTTCTGGACCTGTATGCGTTTCATTTGCATAGCGTCCGCCCCGATACCACCCACTCCGATCAGGGGCTCTCCTCACGGCCGCCACCCAGCCACAGCAAGGGCCGTCTGGCACAGCGGCCATTGCCGGGAGTTCCGATGCTCCAGGATGATGAGCAACCACTCCAAGGCATGCATGAGAAGGTCACAGCTCAGGTATCAGAAGTGTCATCCCTATGCATTCAGGGGGCTCAACCAAAAGGGTACATAGCGACCCCACCACACGGGCTGGCTACCGTGCTGGCTATGCACCCTAGTATCAGACAACGACGTGAAAGAAAAGGTGGAAAATACTAGGAGGGCGCACTTCGGAGACACTAGGTAAGGTGCTCTTCCCCAAATGGCTCACACTGCGGAGGAGAAATTTTGTAATGGAGTTCAAACCCCAGAGGGGGACCAAGGAATGCCAAAAGGAGGAGATGATTATGCAACAAAGCCGAATTGGAAAACCAACAGAACCAGGAGGATAGGGGGACCAACATAAGCAGGGACACCAAGAGAGGGAGAGGAGAGGGCGAGGGGAAAGGAGCAAGGAGGGGAAAGGATGGGAAGGGAAAGGAAATGGTGCCCTGGAGAGAAAGAAGGCTGCAATGGCTCGGGGCCCTGTGCTCGCCATGCACGTATCCACAAAAGAGTTGTGGACCCCCTGGGGGGGCCAGAAAAGATGACACTGTTGAGCGCTCACAACGATTCCCCTGGGCATATGAAGGTGAAGACTTTGACGTATTCTGTTGCCATCGCGCTCTGCCATTGTCTTCCAGCGTTTCCTCTACGCTCTTTCGTGCCGTGACGACTGTTACATTCCATTTATGAAATGGTGCGTCATACAGCGTTAACTGCGTCTTCAATACATGATGCTAGGTTTTGAGTTTACGCATAAATTGTTTCATCTGAAAATTGCGTACTATCCTATGTTATGTAACAACCGTAATGCTTTTTTTTCTCTACCTCCTCTCTCAAGTGCAATACTAATCGGTTCAAATGGCTCTCAGCACTATGGGACTTAACTTCTGAGGCCAACAGTCACCTAGAACTCAGAACTACTTAAACCTAACTAACGTAAGGACATCGCACACATACATGCCCGAGGCACGATTCGAACCTGTGACTGTAGCGGTCGCGCGGTTCCAGACTGTAGCGCCTAGAACCGCTCGGCCACCCCGGCTGGCAATACTAATCGGTATTGTATCCGAGACAAGGCAGATAACGTCTCTTTAACACTGGGATTAGGTAGCTCGCTTGAGTGAAGTACTGGTGTCTAGCAAGGAATGACGAATTTTACACTGCTACAATGACGATTCCATGTCACGATAATAATCGTAATATTTATGTTGCGCATGTTGGTTTTGTATGTATCAACTCTAAGTGGGCTGAAGACAAAGTAGTAAATAATAGAAACGCGATCTAATCCAGCTACAGTTTAATCACATTCAATTACAGTATATTGTAGGTAACGAATCTGGCATCAAAATTATTTTAACACTATTGTAACTAAACATAGACAAAAGGAGTACTTCAGTTGATGACAAAAGGTATCAGGGGAGGACCGGAATATATCTGAATACGTTCCTTAGGAATTTAATAATTAAGGTAGAGCAGCGAAAGCGAAGTGACAGCAGAAAGGGCTTCAAGAAAACGAAAAAGAAATGACTCACCATATACGAAATTAAAAGCAACGTCGTTAAGAGTGCAATGAGAATACCACTGTTAAACGCAGAGAAGAGAAAAGTAGAAGTTCACTGAATGTCTGTGGGCGCTAGGAGTCGTCAGATAACGTAAGAGAAGAAAAAATTGGAGTCGACAAGAATGACATAGGTAATCCAGTATTATAATTTAAAAGAGCTGTGAAAGAGTTAAGATTAAATTAGACAGAAGGCGTAGATAACAACCCATCGGAATTTTTGAAACTATTGTGGAGAAGTTACAATCAAACTATTCAAGCAGGTGTGTACGATCTATTATAATGGAGACTTATCATCAGACTTTCGGAAAAGTGTTATCCTCAAAAATCCTAAGACAGCTATGTTAGATAAGACCGAGAAGTAACATCCAGTCAGCTTAACAATTCATGCATGGAAGATGCTTATGAATATTAAAGAGAAAGATGGGAAAGCTCTTGTAAACGAGGATCAGTTTGACCTTAGGAAAAATAGAGGCACGAAAGAGTCAGATCCGTCATTGCACTTCATAACGAAAGGAAGACTGAAAGGAAGTCGACGCACGCTCATAGGGCGTGTCGACTTTGACAAAGTATTCGACAATGCAAAATGATCAAAATCTTCGAAATTCAAGGAAAAATGGGAGCAATGTCTAGGAAAACACAGGTCGTATAGAATATATATAAAAACGAAGAGGACACTAAAAGAATCATTGACCAAGAAAGAAATGCTTTCATTCTCTCTCGCTGAACTGTTCAATGTATACATCGAAGAAGCAATGACTGAAATAAAATGAAAGTTCAACAGCCAGACGAAATTTCAGCATGATAGGATATAAATGATAACTTTCACTGACGGCTTTGATAACCCAAAGAAAATGGAGAATAATTACAGGATCTGTTGAGTGGAATGAGCAAATTAGTGAGTACAGAAACTGGACTGAGAGTAGACCAGAGAAAGACAAAAGTAATGAGAAGTAGCAGAAATGAGCATAGTGATTTACTTGACATAAATCTGGTGATAACGATATCGACGAAGTTTAGGAATTTAGCTACCATGGAAGCAATGAAACCATGGTGGACGAAGCAAGGAGGACATAAAAAAAGCAAACTACCGAAGAGCATTCCTGGTCAAGAGGACCCTATTCATATCAAACACAAGACTTCAGAATGTACGTTTGGAGAACAAAATTTTGTGGCAGTGAATTACAGATACTGAGGAAACCGGAAAAGAAGAGAAACGAAGCATTTGAGGTACAGTTTAACAGAAGAATGAGAAAAAAATAAGAATTAAACAATGAGGAAGTTCTTTTTTTCTGCAGAATCGGCAAAGAAAGGAAGAAAACAAAACATCGACAAGAAAATGGTACAAGATGATAGAATATGCATTAACGGATCAGTGAATAACTTCCAAGGGTAAGGTAGAGTACTGTAGAAGGTAAAAACCGTAGACCGTAGAGGAAGACAGAGATTGGAATACAATGGGCATGTAATTGAGGACTTAGGTACACATGTTACTCTGGCACGAAGTGGTTAGCGCCGGAGGAGAATTCGTGGTGGGCGGCATTAAACCAGTCAGAAGACTAAGTACTATACTTATACTCTTTCCGGTGGTGCCATGGCCTCAACTCCATCAGTACTACCGTCGGTTCGATCTTCGTTATCAATGATCTAACAAGAACAATAACTAAAGTGATTAATTGGGTCAGTGGTTTTACCGGCCGGAGTGGCCGAGCGGTTCTAGGCGCTTCAGTCTGGAACCGCGCGACCGCTACGGTCGCAGGTTCGAATCCTGCCTCGGGCACGGATGTGTATGATGTCCTTCGGTTAGTTAAGTTTAAGTAGTTCTAAGTTCTAGGGGACTGATGACCTGCGTTGTGAAGTCCCATATTGCTCACAGCTATTTGAACCATTTGTCAGTGGTTTCATGTTAAAAGATTACAAAGTTTCTACGTTGCTGTAATTTATCAACATGACTTACACCGTTTACAGACAGTTTCAAAAGAAATCTGCATATTAAAGACAAGAAATACGTTTAATCTCTGCATTTTACTTCATGGTTTGGTCGTTGGCTTATTACAAAGCTGAATATAAATTGAGGAAACTAGAGCTATGGTAAGGGGGGGGGGGGTGTTTCCACAGTAACACAAAGCACGGCTCGAGGAAAATAAATGTACAAGTAGATGTAGAACGGTTGTGATGGAAAACCGCATCGAGACTGCCCAGCCATAGTCGCATCGGGGCTAGGCCCGCATTCATGAAACCTGGAAGCGGCGCGTCAACAATCTCGGCTGCTAATTGGGGAGCTGCTTTACTGTGAAAGAGATGAAACAGACGAGGATATTTAGGACGCACAGAGCTTCCAAGTGGGCTGTGACTGTGCTCTTGTATAAAAACTTTGATTGCAATGTGCAAGCAAATTAACAGAACTTGTCTCGCCATACAGGTAATAGACTGTTTCATTTAGACATATTCGAACGGTATAGGTACTTCACACACAAAAATTTACCCTCCGAAAACCGGACAAAGAGCTTTGTTGTCTAGGATTCCGTCATCATTCCTTGAAGATATTGGGCAGCTTCAAAATCGCTGGGTAATTCCTATAACGACTGACTCTTGTGCATTTCTCATTTTAGGAATGTGTCATAATATTTCTTAGTGATTCATTAGGACTCACATAGCAAATATGATCCCATCTACTTTCTCTAAGAGAATACATGTAGGAGACTTAACGTCGATCATGTTGCACTTTCACAACATTCTCTGACCTTGTACGAACTGAAGTAACTGTAGGGTTTCGGAAGACGTAAGCATTACTCCGTCCATTAATTCTGTGATGGAATAACCATGTCCGTTTGCAGCTGTTGATTTCGGAACCGTTTCTATGTAACGCACCAGTAAAGAAGTATTAGCAGTAATGGTAGAACTAATCAAATATTCCTTTGCATGAGCACATATATTATTAAGTGAACCATGACAAATTTTGCAGCCTGTTGTCTCTACATTATTGGGCCTTGAGTAATCTTCTTTAATACAATGCCTTTTGTGAAAGCTATAATTTCTTAGGATTTGTAGCACATGGTATACATAGCCCCAAACTTCTGGAAGTGTGGAAAAATATGCCACAATAAAGTGGTTTCATTCAAGAAAATGAGTATTCATATGCCAACGGCAGACACTCCTGTTTGTTTCATATCTCACCAAGCTCAGTCAGACAGAAGCTGCCAAGAAAAAGAAACATTTAGGCAATTTCGAGCAAGATTGCTTCATGTTCAGAATTGTAGGTTCATGAAAAGCAAGTTAATCATACCTCAACGTATTGTATACAAACGAGCGTTTTCTTAGAATAGTGACTCGTTCGTCAGATCAGTAAGTAGAACTGACATAGAGAGTGATACTGTTGTGACCAAATGAAACTACTTTCGTCTGGTCATAACTGTAGGTTCTCTCACTGCTCAGGGAGAAAGCCCATCAAACTAAAATAACGTAATGTTAACTTACTTTATTGCACAATGAATAAAACATTTACTTAGGTTTGACACAGTCATTTGCCAGAAGATAGCTTGATAAATTAGAACTGTCAATGACTATGAAAAAAAAAAAAAGATTATCTAGCAGTAGAAAACGCAACGTTTACGGAAGAACATTTCATGTGAAACTTTAACTGACGATGTCCTACACAACTGATGCTGAGGTCCGGAACTGAAGCTGAATTCTTGCATGCTCGATTCTGTATTGAACTCATTGGGAGGGGGCTGAAGTGCTCTGGGAGAGTCGTGGCCCTCAGGAGCGCCTTGCACACGTCGTTGTAGATTGCTGTATAATGGAATGATGACAACTAAAATTTCTGCTGCACCGGGACTCAAACCCGGATTTCCTGCTTATCGCGAACGGTCGCCTTACCGTTTGGCTATCCGAGCACGACTCACGGTCAGACTTAAGCTTCCACACGTCGTCAAACATGTGTCTACAACCTGCAGTCGCATATCCATTATGTACATTTCCGTACAGGTGAGACATTTTACTCAGTCGATAAATATGATATTGCAGTGCTCGTGTTATTCCGAATTACGATGCAGAGTTCCTTCGGACATGCATGAAAGTCTGGAAAACATAGTGAATTTTGAAAATTATCAAATTCTGTGTCCTTTGACACATAAGGAAACACACATGCGAGACTTCCCTCTTCATGGGCGTTTAACAAGAAAAATTAGTTTTCAGTTCTCGTCGCGACGAGATCATTACAAACGCAGAGTAAGATAGGATGACGGAAGTACGAAGAACTAATTCGGCTGTGACATTTTCAGCGGAACGGCCCCGGCGCAAGGCTTAATCAGTTTAGCCAATCACGGAAAACCTAAATCTGGATAACCAGGCTGTGACCTGCACCGCTGTTTTCGAATGAGCTGACCACCGAAACATCACCTTTGGTTTTACGAAATTTACTGTGCGTTGTAAGCGACGATATGATCAGAACACAACATGTGCTAAGGATTCTATTTCAGCGATAGCATTACACAAATGTATGTTTGGCTGCGCTTATCAATGGCTTGACACACACACACACACACACACACACACACACACACACACACACACACACACACACACACACACACACACACACACACCTTTCCTCATATGAAGTCTTCAGTTAGTGTTTCTCTAATAATGAGTCAACTGGCAGCTATTGTCATTATTTAGGTGTCAGTGGGAGGAGCATTTACTATATGCAGTCCCATATAACAACATTCAGTTTAACGTTCTAGTGAAATTTCTTCCCATACTAGCTCTTAATCCAGTCGCTCTGGCCACTAAATGTCCTGATAGCAGCTATTACTTCGATGTGAAACAAATCTTCCCATCCCTTCCGCTAAATGGTATAAATGGTAGCTCCACACCTCTGGACCAAATTCACTATCCAAAGGGTCCGTACCTTGCTGTTATGGGACCAAATGCTGTTATCCTACCAGAAAAGAATAGCATATTTTGGGAACAAGTTGACAACAGTGCCATAGATACACATGTGGCTCCTTTTCAGAATAGTAATTGTCTGTCAAATCAGTTTTTATGCTCGTAATGTGTCAGGGCTGTTCTTGGTACTTCATCCGTATTGTACAAGATGAAAGTACTGTATAACTCATTTGGAGCTAATGGTAATGAAAGGAGGCTAGAAAGGTTCGGATGCTTAATTAAACATAATGGTATTAGTAATAAATGAATATACTATAATAATAAAAAGCCAAGGGCTAATACGTTAAAATCATGTAAACTAACTACAATTTTTTCTATGAGTCTATATCTGATAGACGTTTGTACTCTCACCAATCCAATGCTTAACGGAGGCGTGCTGAAGTCATGGGTCAGCGAATACCACGCTGTTAAGCTAACGGCACACTTTCGAACACATTTGCATTTGTGAAGAAAAATGATTTTGTCTGTAATGATCGTTGAAAGCGTAATGTGCTTCTCAAACATGTCAACTTTGTGAAAAATAAAATATTGAAACTGCTTCACAATAAACAGAATGAGACATTTAATTAAGTTATCATCTTAAAGGGACAACGGGTGGGAAACATTAAATATTGTCTGACTTTTATTTTCAGAGTGCTAGTATGACAGACTTTGGAATTTACCGAATACCAGCCATATTTTCTCATCGGTGTGGCACTTATACCATGGAGTAATAGAGAAAAACAAAAGCGAGGAAACAGGATATTATGTTCATTGTATCACATACGAATTCTAGCGATATTGCTGCAGATACGTCATCGAGAATAGCTGTCATTATCTCTGGAGAGGGTACTGGTTGCACGCACACACCATTCGCTGGCGACCAGTCACTTGTGTTCACGTACTCGCCCAACATGACCGCGTATACGTATATGTAGCTGAAACCAGCCGGCAGCTTGAACATACGAGGCTGTTTACAATGCCTTTCTTTCTGCATCAGTACCTACCGCCTAAGGTTGTCACACAGGCTGCGAAGATCGAGTTCTCCATTAGTAGACTAGCGACATGGAGTTGGCTTTGCTACAGTTTTACCTATTTCACTTATGATTTCGGACGGAGAGTTTGTGTAATTTTCTTGTGTTAACGGCTCAGTAAGCTGAGCTGTGCTCTCTTAAATCACTATCAAACATAAAAGACAAACCCGAGAAGATTTCATCAACATAATGATTAAAGTTTGAGGGATTTTAGCTGTTAAAAATTTCGCTGCGTATGACTAGTGGAAGATTGGTGATGCAGAATATCAAAATAATCGCGATAGACACAGTCCTTTGAGTATCTGAAAGGGTCATACAAAAGGGGTCTCCTAAACTTAACAAGGAAATCCTAAGACTGTAAAGCACATGTAAGTGTTTGCGATTTGATACATTCAATTTTCACTGCACTGAAAATTTCTGTAGCATTTGCAGGTTCACACAGTAATCTAGACAGATGACTTGCAAATTATAAAAAAACAGATACTGATTTTAGGTAACGTGAAAAACAATACAGAATTTATGAGAAAGATTTAAATAGAAAAGAGAGAATACGAAGGTCAAATCGATGAAAGTATAAGAATCTACATATATTATAAAAATACATGTGCTTATGTATGTATGAATTCATGTATGTATATACCGCATCTAATCCTAAGCCACTGGACTGATTTCAACCAAAATTAGTACACTTACCGTTTGGACTCTACATGTAATAGCTATGTGGTTAAGTGCCACCAACCAAACAAAGGGGTTGGGGGTGGGGGTGAAAAATCAAATAGCTCATGACATGGGGAAAGCCATGCTTCAGTCATTCAGTATTTGGGAATGACACATCTTCGTGATCTGGAACAAACTTACCACTTTATTTCAAACCACTGCGAATCTATTTTTCTCGTTACCAAACCCCATAATATGATGAAAGGAAAGAGATTTTTAACTACATTTGCGCTGTTCATGCAGTAAGACCTCTGCATGGAGCATAACGTTTTAATTTATTACTTCATTACTATTACCTACATTTGTAACATATTTTTCAGATAATATTCATACATTCAGCACAGAATGTTATAACAAAGATAGGATCCACTATGAATGGAAAGGTAGGGCGAACAGTTCAGAGATGGAGTTGTTCTCATCAGATTCGACAGAAAAACAGTGACGACAATGATAGTTCAAGTACATATACTAACGTTAGAAGAAGGTGATGAGGAAACACAGAAAGTATATGAGAATACTGAACGGGTATTTCAGTACGTAAACCGAGATGAAAACAAAATAATTGTGGAGCATCGGAAAGTGGTTGTAGGGGAAGGAATAGAAGAAAGATTTTCAGGGTAATATGGGCCTTGGTTGTATAAATGAGAGAGAAAGAAGACTGAGTTCCGCAATACATTTCGGATGGTAATAGCGAATACTCTGTTAATTTAACACATGAGGAAGAGGTAGACTTGGAGAAGGCCCGAAGACACGGAAAGATTCCAGGTGGATTTACATTATGATCGACATGGATGTAAAAGTCAAATACTGGATTGAAACGCATACCCAGGAGCAAACATAGACTAAGTTCACAATTTAGTAATGATTAGAGTAGACTTCTACGGAAAAATCCATGTCAAATGATGTGGGATACTGAAGTATTGAAGAATGATGAGACACGTTTGAACTTCGCTAAGGATGTGGATACTGAGATAAGGAATGCCACAGTAGACAATTCAGTTAATGAGAGGTGGACACCAATACAAAATACAATCACGTGTGTTGGGCAGACAAACATAGGTACAAGGAAGGTAACCGAAGAAATATTTCAACTGATCGACGATAGAAGGAAGTATTAAAATTTGTCAGTGAAACACAGGAATACGCCAGTATAAATATATCAGGGATTAAAGTGCTTGAAAGCCAAAATGACCGGTGGCAAAAAAAAGTGAAGAAATCGACTTAGCATATAGGAAAGACAAAACTACATTCGGTGAAATTAAAATCAAGAGTGGAAAGGAAAGACAAAACCACCTTTGGTGACATTAAAGCAAGATTGGTAACAGAGTGCAATAGGAATTCGACTGTTAGTAGGATAGCTGGAAAGAGTTCAAGGAAGGGTTCTGTGAGGGGGGGAACGACTTGTCTGGCGACGTGATAGAAGATGTTGTTGGATATGGAAGACATTGGGGAGAGTTCTGGAAGATGTGAAATCAAATACAGCAGACAGGATAGATCACATTGTAATAGTATTCAGAAAATCTTTGGGGCGAATGGCATCCAAAAGACAATTGAAGTTCGTGTTTATAATGGATAAAACTGACAAAGCCTTATCAGAATTTCACAGACAGCAGGGCCAATAAGAGCGAGAACTATCGCACAATCAGCTTCAGAGCCCATGCATCCAAATGGTGACAAAAATAAAATTCAGAAGACTGGACGTGAAACTGGACATCTATTAGACAACGTTCAATTAGGCTTTAGGAAAGATAAAGATACCACTGTGGCGTTATGAAGATGTGTTTGATAACAGAAGCAACACTGAAGAAAAATTGAGACACAGTAATAGGCTCTGTAGATATTAAAAAAAAATGTTTCGTCAGTATAAAATGGTGCAAGATTTTCGAAATCCTGAGGAAATATAGCGTAAGCTATTGGGAAAGATGGAAAATATACAAGAACCAAGCGGTAACGAAAGATGGAACATTCAAGAACCAAAGGCAACGATAAGACTGGAAGACCGCGGTCGAAGTGCTCGGATTAAAAGGGCGTAAGAAAGGGATGCAGCCTTTTGTCCCTGCTCTTCAATTTATACGTCGAAGACCCAATGACGGCAATAAGAGGCTGGTTTAAATGTGGGATTAGTATTCTCTATGAAAAGATATCAACGCCAACATTCATTGATGATATTGCTTTGTTTTGTGAAGGTGAAGGAGAATTACAGGATCTGTTGAATGGTGTTATCAGTCTAGTGACTACAGCGTTAGAACTGAGAGCAAACTAAAGAAATGCAGGAGTAATGAGGAGTAACAGAAATGATAACATCGAGAAACCTACGATCAGAATTGGTCTTCACGGAGTAGACGAAGTTAAGGAAGTCATCTACCTTGGTAAGAAAGTAGCCAATGATGGACGAAACAAGGACATAAAAGCAGAGTATCACTAGCAAAATTGTTATTCGTGACCAAGAAAAGTCTACTGGTATCAAAAGTAAGTCGTAATGCGAGGAAGAAATTTCTGTTAATGTACGTTTGGTGCACAGCGTTGTACTGTAGTGGAACATGTGCTGTTGGAAAACTGTAAGGAATGAGAATGGAAAGCATTTTAGATGATCCACGGAAGAATGTTGTAAATTACGTGGACTAATAGGCCAGGGAAGGAGGAGGTCCTCTACAGAATCGGCGAAGAAATTGATCTATCTAAAAAGGGGGACATGGGGTGGGGAAGCAGGATGATAGGACATGTATTAAGTCGTGATGCAATGACGTCCTTTAAATTAAAGGGAGCTGTAGAGGCCAAAGACTGCAAGAGAAGGAAGAAATAGGAATACATCCACCAAGTTATTGAGAACATAAGATGCAAGAGGAATTCCTAGTGGGCCGCATCATACCAATCAGAAGACTGAGGACTAAAAGGAAACTCTATCGTCTCCTCTGCATATCTGATCTTCTGTTGGGAATATGGGTACTTGGAATATGAGAGTTTTCATAATGGACGAAAGAAATATTTGTCCCCTTTTTTTCCTCTGTCATTCGATACCATCGTATTTAAGTAATAGTGAGTAGCAGACCGAAGACACGAGAAAAGGAGGATCAGAAACTGTCATCTATTACATACAGCCCTTTAGCGCCACTTACAAATAAACTCGATATGATTACGTATCCTTGTCTTACAAGGAGCCATGTATTTGCTAACTGAGCTCGGCTTAAATTTAAATCATATTTTATTCTGTTAGCATGGGCCTCATTGTTCCTAACTCCATAGCCTCTCTGCTAATTCTGTGGGCCAAACACAACACAAAAAAGGATACTGAGAAAAAATTTTCTTTTTCCTCTCATCAATTTTGATGTTAAGCTTCTGGCTACTCTCTTTTCTGCTACTTCTCATTGCATTTGTCTCCTTCCGGTTTACCCTGCACCAATATTCTGTACTCATTAGACAATTCATCCCATTCAAAAGGTTCTCCATTTTCACTGATGACAGCAACACCATTAGCGAATAACAACATTGACATCATTTCACCCCAAATTTTAACCCTGTCACTGAGCGTTCCATCACTGCTTCACAGATTGAACATTAGGGGCGAAAGCTATTATCTCTCTTACGGTATTCTTAATCCGAGCACTTTTTGGACTTCTAGTCTTACAGTTCCTGCGTAATTCTTGTATATACTGTGTATTACCCGTCTTTCCCTACGGTTTCATCTCACTCTCAAACTTTCCAACGACTTGCATAGTTAACGTTGTCCAACTCTTTCCCAGCTCGACAAATCCTTTTACATGTGTTGATTTGTCTTCAGTCTTGCCAACTTTATGAAGTGCAACGTCGGAAACGGCTCTGTTTTGCCTTTCCCTTTCCCAAAGCCAACCTGATCGTTGACTAACACATTTTTCATTTTCTTTTCTGTTCTTCTGTATGTTATTCTCTATGAGCAACTTGGTCGCGTGAGCTGTTAAGCTGATTGTGTGATAGTCCTCAGGCTTATCAGCTCTTGGAATTGAATTGAGTGGAATTTTTTTCCCTAAAGTCTGATGGTACCGTGCCACTCATAAATTGTTCACAGCAGTGTGCATAGTCGTTTTGTAGCCATTTCCTCCAATAATTTTAAAAAACTCTAATGGTATGTTATCAATCGCTTATGCCTTATTTGATCTTAAGTCGTCCAAATCTCTTTTCCAATATGATTCCAATACTAGATCAGTTATCTCTTCCCGTCGATTCTCGTTTATTCGGCGATAGCGTCATCAGACAACTTCTCCCCATCACAGAGACCGCCACCGTATTCTTGCCAACTACCTGCTCTCTGCTCTGTGCTTACTAGTGGAGTTCCCATTGCACGCTTAGTGCTACTGTCCTAGCGTTTAGTTTTACGAAAGGTAGTTTTGTCTTTCCTAATCCCGAGTCCGTTCTTCTGACCTTTTATTTTTCAATTTCTTCATGCTTCTCCAGTAGCCATTTAGCACTGGCGTCGCTACATTTCCTGATAATTTCATTCGTAATGGCTTTTTATTGCTGTGTTCCTATCTATCGCTGAGCAATTCATCATACGTCCTTGTTCGCTAACAACTGAAGTAATTCTAATGTTCACTAAGCTTTCTTTGCAGTTACCATCCTTGCAGCAAACTGTCTCCAACATCTATGGTTGCCATTTTTTTATTAATCACTTCTCTTTAGCTCAAGTGGCTGCTCTGGTATTCCTGATTGCTGTTTCCACATCTTCAATGAACTTCCAGCGCGTCTCAGTAGTTCAGTATACTACTTCGAAACAGACTGATTCTTCCGCACCATTATCTTCATCTTAATGTAACAATCGTCATTACTAATTTATCTGAATCCGAATATGTACCTGGGTGCGCCTTACAGCCCACTACCTGATTTCGAAGTCTCTGGATTCTAGCTGGTATCTGTCATGTCACCGGGTCTTTTATTAATATAACTTCTTCCCCTCCTCTTGTGATTCTCTAACACAATATTCGCTATTACCATCTGATATTTATTAGTGAACTCAATTACTCTCCCTCTACTCTTATTGCTAGAGCCGAGCCCATATTTTCCCATAATGCTTTCTTCAGTTCACTCCTCCAAAACTGCGTTCAAGTTCCCCACCATTATCAGAATACTCTCTCCCACTACACATTGAACTACTCGTACAGTTCAAAATGGTTCAAATGGCTCTGAGCACTATGGGACTTAACTTCTGAGGTCATCAGTCCCCTAGAACTTAGAACTACTTAGAGATAACTATCCTAAGGACATCACACACATCCATGCCCGAGGCAGGATTCGAACCTGCGACCGTAGTGGTCGCACGGTTCCAGACTGTAGCGCCTGGAACCGCTCGGCCACCCTGGCCGGCTACTCGTACAGTATCTTCACTTATTTCCTCTAATTCTTTGTATACTGCTTTATACGTCGGTATGTACAGCCGAACTATCGTTGTCGGCGTTGGTTTGCTATCGAATTTGACGAATGTTCAGAGTAGCTCACTATCTTAGGGATATGGCGGCTAAGGAGGGGAAGAAATCCAGTGTGCACTCCGTGTGCATTCCGGGTGGAGTCATTCCTGATGTGGAAATGGTCGTTCCGAATGCCATGAAGAGCACAGGGTGCAGCCAGCTGCAGGTGGTGGAACATGTCGGCACTAATGACGTGTGTCGCTTAGGATCCGAGGAAATTCTATCTGGATTCCAGCGGCTATCTGATTTTGTGAAGGCTGCCGGTCTTGCTTATGAGATGAAGGCGGAACTCTCGATCTGCAGCATCGTTGACAGAACCGACTGCGGACCTTTGGTGCAGAGCCGGGTGGAGGGTCTGAATCAGAGGCTCAGACGGTTTTGCGACCGTGTTGGCTGCAGATTCCTTGACTTGCGCCATAGGGTGGTGGGGTTTCGGGTTCCGCTAAATAGGTCAGGAGTTCACTACACGCAGCTGGCGGCTACACGGATAGCGGAGGCTGTGTGGCGTGGACTGGGCGGTTTTTTAGATTAGAAGGCCTCGGGAAAGTACGGGGTGGGCTACAATCAAAGGGTACATGGCAAATACAGGACGTGCTTGGATCAAGGAACAGTCGGAATCGTAGTTGCAAATTGTTGTAGTTGCGCCGGGAAAGTCCCTGAGCTTCAAGCGCTAATAGAAAGCACAGAAGCTGAAATCGTTATAGGTACAGAAAGCTGGCTAAAGCCTGAAATAAGTTCTGCAGAAATTTTTACGAAGTCTCAGACGGTGTTCAGGAAAGATAGATTAGGCAGAACTGGTGGTGGAGTGTTTGTGTCTGTCAGTAGTGGTTTACCTTGTAGTTAAGTCGCTGTAGATACTCGTGCGAATTGGTATGGGTGGAGGTTATACTTAACAGCCGAATTAAGTTAATGATTGGCACCCTCTACCGACGCCCAAACTCCGATGATATAGTTGCTGAACAGTTATGAGACAGTTTGTGTGTCGTAACAAATAAATACCCCACTCATACGGTTATAGTTGGTGGGGACTTCAATCTTCCCTCGATATGTTGGCAAAAATACTTCTTCAAAACCGGTGGTAGGCAGAAAACGTCTTCCGAGATTGTCCTAGATGCTTTCTCCGAAAATTATTTCGAGCAGTTTGTCCACGAACCCACGCGAATTGTAAATGGTTGCGAAAACACACTTGACCTCTTAGTCACAATCAATCCAGAGCTGATAGGGAGCATCATGACTGATCCAGTGATTAGTGATCACAAGGTCGTTGTAGCTATGCTCAATACCGTTTCTTCCAAATCCACCAGAAACAAACGCAAAACAATTTTATTTAAAAAAGCGGATAAAGTGTCACTAGAAGCCTTCCTAAGAGACAATCTCCATTCCTTCCGAACTGTCTATGCAAAAGTAGACGAGATGTGGCTCAAATTCAAAGATATAGTAGCAGCAGCGATTGAGAGATTCATACCTCACAAATTGGTAAGAGATGGAACTGATCCCCCGTGGTACACAAAACAGGTCCGAACTCTGTTGCAGAGGCAACTGAAAAAGCATGCGAAGTTCAGAAGAACGCGAAATCCAGAAGATTGTCTAAAATTTACGGACGCGCGAAATTTGGCACGGACTTCAATGAGAGATGCCTTTAATAGGTTACACAACGAAACATTATCTCGAAATTTGGTAGAAAATCCGAAAAATTCTGGTCGTATGTAAAGTACACAAGTGGCAAGACGCAGTCAATACCTTCGCTGCGCAGTGCCGATGGTACTGCTACGGACGACTGTGCCGTTAAGGCGGAGTTATTGAACGCAGTTTTCCGAAATTCCTTCACCAGGGATGATGAATGGAATATTCCAGAATTTGGAACACGAACAGCTGCTAGCATGAGTTTCTTAGAAGTAGATACCTTAGGGGTTGCGAAGCAACTCAAATCGCTTGATACAGGCAAGTCTTCAGGTCCAGATTGTGTACCGATTACGTTCCTTTCAGACTACGCTGATACAATAGCTCCCTACTTAGCACTCACATACAACCGCTCGCTCACCGATAGTTCTGTACCTACAGATTGGAAAATTGCGCAGGTCGCAGCAGTGTTTAAGAAGGGTAGTAGGAGTAATCCATCTACCTGCAGACCTATTTCATTGACGTCGGTTTGCCGTAGGGTTTTGGAGCATATACTGTATTCAGACATTATGAATCACCTCGAAGGGAACGATCTATTGATACGTAATCAGCATGGTTTCAGAAAACATCGTTCTTGTGCAACGCAGCTAGCTCTTTATTCGCACGAAGTAATGGCCGCTATCGACAGGGGATCTCAAGTTGATTCCATATTTCTAGATTTCCGGAAAGCTTTTGACACCGTTCCTCACAAGCGACTTCTAATCAAGCTGCGGGCCTATGGGGTATCGTCTCAGTTGTGCGACTGGATTCGTGATTTCCTGTCAGGAAGGTCGCAGTTCGTAGTAATAGACGGCAAATCATCGAGTAAAACTGAAGTGATATCAGGTGTTCCCCAGGAAAGCGTCCTGGGACCTCTGATGTTCCCGATCTATATAAATGACCTGGGTGACAACCTGAGCAGTTCTCTTAGGTTGTTCGCAGGTGATGCTGTAATTTACCGTCTAGTAAGGTCATCCGAAGACCAGTATCAGTTGCAAAGCGATTTAGAAAAGATTGCTGTATGGTGTGGCTGGTGTCAGTTGACGCTAAATAATGAAAAGTGTGAGGTGATTCACGTGAGTTCCAAAAGAAATCCGTTGGAATTCGATTACTCGATAAATAGTACAATTCTCAAGGCTGTCAATTCAACTAAGTACCTGGGTGTTAAAATTGCGAACAACTTCAGTTGGAAAGACCACATAGATAATATTGTGGGGAAGGCGAGCCAAAGATTGCGTTTAATTGGCAGGACACTTAGTAGATGCAACAAGTCCACTAAAGAGACAGCTTACACTACATTCGTTCGTCCTCTGGTTGAATATTGCTGCGCGGTGTGGGATCCTTACCAGGTGGGATTGACGGAGGACATCGAAAGGGTGCAAAAATCGGCAGCTCGTTTTGTATTATCACGTAGTAGGGGAGAGAGTGTGGCAGATATGATACGCGAATTGGGATGGAAGTCATTACAGCAAAGACTTTTTCGCCACGGCGAGATCTATTTACGAAATTTCAGTCACCAACTTTCTCTTCCGAATGCGAAAATATTGTGTTGAGCCCAACCTACATAGGTAGGAATGATCATCAAAATAAAATAAGAGAAATCAGAGCTCGAACAGAAAGGTTTAGGTGTTCGTTATTCCCGCGCGCTGTTCGGGAGTGGAATGGTAGAGATATAGTATGATTGTGGTTCGACGAACCCTCTGCCAAGCACTTAAATTTGAATTGCAGAGTAGTCATGTAGATGTCGATTTCCTATTAATAACTACATCTACTACCAGCATACAATTTTCTGCTACCGTTGATATTGCTCTATATTCTTTTGACTAGAAATCCTCATGATCTCTCCATTTCAAGTCACTGTCCCCACTCCATGAAGATTGAGTTTTTACATTTTCCTTTCCAGATTTTCTCGCTTCCCAACCAGCTTCTTGTATTCCATGCACCGACTCGTAGAACATTATCCTTCGTTGGTTGCCTCTCTCATGGTCACCTCCCTTTCGGCAGTTCCGTCCCGGATATCCGAATGGTTGACTAGGCCGCAATGTTTTGCCAATGTAGAGATCATCATGACACGTTTTCAAGCAAACGTCACACGTCTTGTGGATGCACATTGTCCCTAAAGCAGTGGTTTCCATTGTGTTATGCATCTTCTTGCAATAGAACATTACTGATTCTTCCGCATTTTAGTTTTCCATTTCAAGGGGAAGAGAATGTTCTGAACCTCTGTCCGCTTTCCACCGTGTTTCACGTAGCCGTTGGCAGAACGAGGGTGAATTTTCTAGGCGGATATCATCGGCCGCCATTGCGGATGATTTTTATTCAAAATAGCAGGAGTGTCGCTGGTCGTACCTGGGACCCAGAAGCCAGTACGTTTTATTACTCACAGACGTTAGCCCTAGGCCACGTGTGGTTCATTTACGGTTTCGTAGAATGTGTAAGTAGCAGAAATTTGAATCTGAGGTAAAAATAGTTGTGGCGGAAGGAAAGCTGCCTCGGTTGGTGATATATATTGGCTTTACAGTGCATTGGTAACACTATTGCCAACCAAAAGGTAGGTTGTCGGTTAGAGTCCAGCAGAAATTTTAATCTGCTAGGCGGTTTCAAAACAGCGTCTTACCTACAGAGAGAAACTTTCACTATCGCACACGCGCGCGCACACACACACACACACACACACACACACACACACACACACACACACACACTTTATATATTGTTCGTCATAGTTATGTGTCACCTGGTCTGTTAATTTCACCTACTTTGTACAGTGTAAGCCCCCATAATATCGTGAAGCTGTGCGTAACAGATTATCTCTCTCATCTAATTGGAATGAGACGACATTCTTTTTAAATGGAATGAAATTCGAACCAAGTGTACAAAGCGGGGCCGGATTTTATCAATGGACGCAAAGGTTTATGTACGCATTAGTGGAGCGTTTCGCAGCTTCCAGTTTACGGATTGTCGCTGTATTTTAAATCTCAAACAACGCTCGGTATTTTCGCTAGTATATGTTCCTGAAACAGCCGTAACTACACACGTTTCCTGTGTCGAATTTATACACGTGTTCACAGAACTGCAATTTCCCCACCCGAATTACATTTTCGCAAGGAATCCACAGAAAGTTACAGCGTTAAAATTTATTACTTTGTTTTATCGTTGACTAACAACCTAAAAGTTTCATTTTACTCTACTGACGTCCGATAAGTCGATACCTTTTCCTTTTTCTAGTGACTGCTGTTTCATTCTAGTCAGCTTATCCTGATCCCTCTTGCTGATGCACTACATAGAGAAGAAATTGTGTTGTTCCATTTGCGCTTCACTCAGTTATACTGCTACTGAGTTAGGAATAACCTGAACATTACATTTACCGAAGTTTAAAGTGTATGTCTCTGAAAAACTATTACTTTGTCGACAGTAAACATTTCTGGCTTCTTTAATATCGATACGAGACATATGCAAAAATCTGAAGGACAGTAAACAATTTTCAGTAGAATTCGGAATCAAAATTGGTGATTTCCATTTGGATTTCCTTGTATGCTTATCAGTATCTTAAGAGAAACTACATTTCTGTTCATGTCGAATGCGAATTAGCTGACTGAGAATCACTGCTGAAGAAATCGACGCTTCTCTGCACTACAGTACCGGAGAATGAAGCGAATGGAGTCAGAATGGATTACTCAGACATTGGCATCGTCTAGCATGAAGTAGTTACCAACACTGTGAAAGTGGCTGTAACCAAGAGATATTCACTCGTTCTAAATAACTGCTAAAGACTGATGCAGATTTTGTAATTAGCCGACTCGGCCTCAGAGCGTGATTTTGAATGAAATATGCTGATTTAGATTGTTTTCCTTTTTGTAGGAACTTCAACCGATGTTACATGAAAAGGAGCAAAGGAAATCAGTACAATTTTTCAGTTACATTCAACTAAGATTTCTCCTATAGCACAGGACTAGATCTACCAACAAATGTTTCAATCAGCAATAAATTATTTGATATGCTACATTCTACGTTATGCTCATTTCTTAAAGTTTTCTTTACATAGGCTTACTTCGCTGTTTGTAAATTATTTGAAAAAGAAACCAACTTCGTTGCGAAAAGAATAATTTGTGCTGCAGCGGAATGTTGGCTACAATGAAACCGATGGACAAATTAAAGCTGTTTTAATAACCGGTAACCGAAGAAGAGAAAACTGAGTTAGAACTTCCTGTCTGCAACGACATCCATAGAAACCGATCACAATGCTGAATTTGGAGACGATTCCGTAAGAAAATCGTCGTATCATGCCGACGTTTTCTTGAGTAGATAAATTTCAGCAGTCGGACAAAGAATTCACTACCTGTCCTCACGGATGTATCCGGTGAGCTGACCACTGCACCAGCTTCGCTGGATCCGGGACTCGAGCGCGGCTCCACTCGTATACCCTCCTCTTGCGTACTTTATTACACTTTTGCCGTGTGTTTATATAGTTCGGTCGCCGCATGTAACACGCGGCCACCGCCTTCTCAGGCACCGTATACTGACGCTCTAGTGGCATCAGCGCGGAATACTTCAAAATCCTCACAGTGGCGGTGCCACAAGAGATGCAGCCGTCATATCGCTGGAGTCGACGGAGCCAGTAGGGATGCAGAACCACGTGATTAAGTCTCGTCGTCGCGGCCCGGAAGGGGAGTCGTGTGGTGGGCCTCCTGCAGTAAGGAGCAGATCTCCTCGCAGTCACGACGCTGTTGCTGTGATAGTATTTACAAGGATGAACTTTAGATACGGACATGAACACAAGTGATTACGCTGAAGTATGTTTCACCTTGGTTTCAGAATAAATTTATTCCAACTTTCCATATGGTAGTTTGTACCTGCGACACAATAACACTAACATTCATGTAAGAAATGAGAATTTATGTTTATACTCGGATGATACTGGCAGTCTGATCTGACACTATTACTGTCAAAGTGTGTAGTGAGTCGTGCCTATAACAGAAATATTGGGGAACGGCCAGGCTCATGGTATGAATAGTCTCAGCCCGGAACATATTTATAATCTCATGAAATTTTGGTTGTATCGTTTACTTCTTTTGTTGTTAATCTTACTATTAGTTCGAGCCAGAATAGTCACTTGTGGGCACTTGCAATCTCCTCAGTGTAGTGCTAAATATCGGAATGCTATTTACCACCCATCGTTGGCCACCTTCACAATTTGAGTGAGATATTATAAAATTAATTATTTCTTATATACTATTCAGTTTCATGAAACATACGTATTTAGTTTTATTTTTAATACGTGAACTGTGAACAATTTACTTTGTGGTGTAAATTGGAGGTCTTCATTTCTCCACAGAAGTTCAACAGCAATAAAAGCTGCTCAGTTACCTAAGAGCGGTGCACTGAGACCACTACCTTTAATCGCCATCTACGACCAATCATGGTTATTTTACTATAAAAATATCATTATCCACAGCCACGGAGCTCAACAGTCCAAATAAGTTAGACAAATTGTTAAATCATGGCTAGATTCGTAAGACCTATGACCTGTATTATCAGCAGTATGTAATAAAAATTGTGTTGCGATCTATGTGGTTTCCTAATCTTCAGATCACACTCGAGTACGTGTAGAATAACTCGACAACGTACAGTATACACTGCGAAAAATCCACAAGAAAAACGGGAGTGACTACGAAGGAAGAATCTCATTAGCGGCGAGATTTTTGAGACAGGTACTGAACTGCTGTTTATTTAGTATTCATAATGGTATGCTCGTAACCGAAGCCGGAAGAACGGATTCGTGAGAAAACATACGGACTGTGGAAGTCACTTCAGCGGAACAGCTGTAACATTGTGAAAACAAACTTTAATTAAACTTTACATCAACAGTTCAGTAGCACGTGCAATGTTACCTGCAATGTCTGGATGACACATATCTATAGTGCAGAAGGTGGTGTAATGCCTCCCAAATAAGATAGTAGCTTAATTAAAATAGTGATGTTGGAAACAAAAGACAATATAGAAATTTAGTCTGGGGAATCTCAGGATGTTGCTAACCCGTGATATTGCAAAGGAAATATTGATCTTTCCGTGTTTGCTTTCATCTCTTGCTGAGTGTGACCGTTGGGTCCAGGATATACTGCTCTGATATATGAAAGCAGTGACCCTACTTTGAAGGCTTGCGTTTAGCGAAATCTGCTGCAGAGGTGAATATGTGAACATACAATTTTCTAAAACAATAAAACATCCTGTGCCAAAGTAACAAATAGACGCACGTGACTGATAAGAAGTTTAATCCAAAGATTAGAAAAATGTTTGGGTTAAAATGATAAAACTATGTTTGATAATACGGTGCGACGTGTAGCTGTCACTTGTTAAGAACAAATTATTTAAACGATATGGCAATGACCTAAAAAGTTGTTTCCTGTTTTCCTAGATACTTTCCCCCTGCTCGGTTGGTGTACGAGCGTACGAAGTGCCGGTTTTTATTTCTGGAGGACAGTAGCTAAATGGCTATTGACCAACCTTGCTGCAAACGTCCGAATGGAAATATGTTCAGCGAATTTCCAGGATGGGGAAGTCTATAAGTGGAATTTGATACAAAATGGACATACAGTCTCTAGTGTAAAGGACAACACTTTGGGTGAAAAGTGGCATTTGAAGTTATTTAATACATGGACTGATTAATTGAGAGGGGTGATCAGTCTCGCGATTCAGAAGTGAATTACAGATGAAAGAGAGTCTTCTAAAAGTGGGTGGATTCTGTAAGGGGAGTCAAATTATAAAATGATCAACATTAAACACACACAGTAGAAAGTCGTAAAAGGTGAGACCAAATCTAAAAAAATGAAAAAAAGTGGGGGTGATCATGGGGTTACAGAGAGAGAAGACTGTAAAGAAATTCCCAACCGCAACCAACCAGCTCGTGCTCCAAGAGAACCTTACATCTCGATATAAAAATCACTTTCACGGAAGAAACCGATTACTTGTTCAATCATCTGTGGATCGCCCGCTAATATTAAGTTTAAGGAATTGGGAAGACTATACTTATCACCAAGGGCCAAAAAAATGGGACATTCCACCAATATATATTGTCAGTCTGGCTCCACAACCACATTGTGAGGGGTGGGGTCGTTACATAGGAGGAAACAATGGGTGAGCCTGTCCTTCCGAGAGGAGCTGAAGGAAGAACGCCGAACTGCACTAGACTCCTTGATTGAGCGGAACTTATTACTATGATCAGTACCGCTCCAGCTGGCATTCCAATTTTGGGCAAAGAGAGATTCGACGTATATCCGAATATCCGCAGCTGGAATCATGAAAGTAAACGGGGGCTAAGCATATGCTTCTCTAACCAAATGGTCAGCCAGTTCATTCCCTGGGATGCCCACATGACTTGGGACCGACAGAGAAACGACTGAAAAGGTGGTAGGTTCAAGGGCAGACCGAAAGTTCAAAAATGGTTCAAATGGCTTTGAGCACTATGGGACTTAACTTCTGAGGTCCTCAGTCCCCTAGAACTTATATCCACTTAAACCTAACTAACCTAAAGACAACACACACATCCATGCCCGAGGCAGGATTCGAACCTGCGACCGTAGTGGTCGCGCGGCTCCAGACTGCAGCGCCCAGAGCGAAGGTCATGGATAGCAGAGACCAAAGGACGGCGAGAGTAGAATCTTTCGATAGACTGCAGGCTGCTCAGGGAGTCTGAACAAATTAAAAAACTGTGGAGGAAGGCCTGAGAAACCAAAAGAGGGCCATGTCAATGGCTAGAAGCTCTGCCGTGAACACACTAAATTATCTCTGCAATTAATGGTGTTCGAAGGCAGTAGAGGGTCTGAAAGGATAACCCACCTTATCAATTGTATTGTATTTTATTGTATGGAACTGGGGACCTAGAAATGACGGAGGGCCTTCGTCCCCACCGTAGCCCTCGGTGGGTCACAACATCATAACGAGCTACAGCAGTCCACTCACGACACCGCCGTCCCACAACGATTCTAGGGCTACTGTGCGATTCGGCCCCCAGTGTACAACCCAGGGAACGTCTCACACCATACGAGTGTAACCCCAAAGAGGGTAACTATGGCGTACGGGTACGTGGAGATAGTGGTAGTGCAGCTATCACCAACATATTGTTAACTGAGGCGGAATAAGGAAAACCAGCCCGCATTCACTGAAGCGGATGGAAAACCGTCTCAAAAACCGTCTACAGTCCGGCTGGCACACCAGACCTCGACACTAACCTGCCCGGTGGATTCGTGGCAGGGACCGTCACGCTTCCCGCCGGAAAGCAGTGCGTTAGACTGCACAGATAAACAGGCGGGTATCGATGTCTCAGAACTATCGGTGTAAATGATGGTGGCAACCTGGAACTCTGCAAGGATGGCACATACAAGACGCCAGACATCCATATGAGCGACAGAAAATGGAATATGGAATAGATTAGTCCTAATCTGTGGTCTAGGCACCATCCACGGAGGAGTCTGGGAAGAAAATCGTGGGGTGCAGAGCAGTGAGAGGAGATGGATATCCCTACAGAGAGAGGTGAGACACATGGCTACCAGCTATCCCACCCATGTGTGGATGTTACGAGGTAGACATCCCTCGTTGCCAAAGAGCACAGGATGGTCAGTGAATTGGATAATGTCGATTGCATAAGAAACAAGGGGTTGGCTCTGTCGGAAGTGTAGAGGGGTAACCTCTGCTTCTGCGGGGAGACTATCAACAGACTAGTGCGAAAGACACTAATAGCCAGAGACACCCCACTATGATGAGCATCATCGAGGCATTACAAAATTGAAGGAGCTGCTGATCCATAAGCCTGACAACCATAATGTAGTCTGGACAGCACCAGAGCATGGCAAATATGGAAAGGAGTGGAACGGTCTGCGACCCAAGATATGTGGCCAGGAGGTGGAGACGATTAAGCTTCCCTATACATGTAGTCTTTATGTGTCGAATGTGGGACAGCCTTGTTAGCTTGTTATAAAAATAAGGCCCAAGAAGCGGAGCTGGTTCCCTATATAAAGTTCTGCATCTGGGTGTACTGTAGGTCGACGACAAAAATGCATAACCAGCTTATAGGAGGAAGAAAACTGGAAGCCATGGGTGGTGGCCCATGAAGAGTCCTGTCAGAAGTCGCCTTGTAGCTGGCGCTCAGCAGACACTACTGAGTGGGAGCTGCACCAGACGAAAATATCGTCAACATACAATGCTAGGGCAACAGGGGAAGAGTGGGACACTTAGCACAGGACCCAGTGGGACACCATTTTGCTCAATCTAAAGGGTGCTGAGTGAAGTGCCAACTCGATCCCTGGAAGAGCCGGTGAGATAAAAAACCACACACAAAAATCATAAGGGGGCCATGGAAGCCCCAGTCACGGAGGATAGTTAAAATGTGATGGCACCAAGCTATGTCATATGTCTTATGGATGTCTAGGTAGACTGACAATGGGTAGAAGCCTGTCAGATGGCTGGTTCCAATCAGATTAAATGGTCAATAGGAGATCACCCTGCCCAGAAGCCACACTGATACGGGGACAAAAGGCCCTGAGATTCAAATACCCAACATAATCTGAAGCTGACCATCCTTTTGAACAGCTTATGAAGTACATTCGTATGGCTAATTGGATGTGAGAGACGTTGGGGTTTTCCCAGGCTTAAGGACAGGAATAACTGTACTGTATAACCATTGCGACGGAAAAGCACCTGTGAGCCAAATGTGGTTGAAGATCCTGAGGAGCTGTTACCGCTGGCCGCGGTGGTCTCGCGGTTCTAGGCGCGCAGTCCGGAACCGCGCGACTGCTACGGTCGCAGGTTCGAATCCTGCCTTGGGCATGGATGTGTGTGATGTCCTTAGGCTAGTTAGATTTAAGTAGTTCTAAGTTCTAGGGGACTGATGACCTCAGATGTTAACTCCCATAGTGCTCAGAGCCATTTGAGCTGTTACGTCTGGGGAACGTCCAAATGTTGGACCATCTGGTTGTGGATGTAATCAGGGCCTGACGCTGCATCTCATGAAGAGCTAAGATCCTGCACCATTTCCCATTCAATGAAGGGTGCATTATAGGACTCGATGTGGTGTTTTGGGGGGGGGGGGGGGGTCTGTTCATCTCTGCATTACTGCTGGAGAAAGGCAGCATGGTAGGAAGACGATGCCATTGCAAAGAGTGTCGCAAGGTGTTCTGCGAGTAGGTTCAACCCTTGAAAGTTGACTGTCGCTGGCGACCCAGAAGGTTACGAAGCTTGGAACAAACCTGCGATGAAGAGGTATATGCCGCAAAGAAGGAAACATAGCGCTCCCAACATTAGTTATTGCTCCACTTAATAAGGTAACGAGCCTTAACATGGTGACGCTTGGAAGTGAGGTGATTGGTCTGTGAAGGGTTTCGCTCAAATCGCTGCATCACCAGCCGGCGTTCGATTCCCGGCGGGGTCAGGGATTTTCTCTGCCTCGTGATGACTGGGTGTTGTGTGGTGTCCTTAGGTTAGTTAGATTTAATTAGTTCTAAGTTCTAGGGGACTGATGACCATAGATGTTAAGTCCCATAGTGCTCAGAGCCATTTTTGCACCAGCCGGCAGTCCTGGACAGGCCTGCTTCATCCTTTGTCCAACATGGTACTGGTCGTCGACAAGGGTGACATGTGGATAGGTGAGACAGCAGTGCCAGCAGCATGAAAAATAGTAGCAGAGGTGCCTTGCACGACTACATCCCTGGAATACGATAAGGAGGAGTCAAAGTGAACAGCAGACGTATATAATGGCCAAATGGATCTGCAGAACGCACAACATGGCGGTATGACTTCCTGGCGGCAGCAGGGGAACGATAGAATCACCGGAATGTGGTCACTGTCACTAAGGTGGCCAAGGGATGACCAATGTAGGGAAGCCATGAGGCCAGAGGAGGAGATCGTGAGATAAATAGTGGAGATGGTGCAATGAGCATCACTGAAGTGGATAGGGAAAACATCACTGAGGAGACAGTAATCGAGGTCAGTGATAAGTCGGTCAAGGCATATGGCTGCTCAAGTAACACTCCTCCACAGTGGATGGTTGGCATTTAAATCCCCAAGGAGGAGTTTCTGGATTAAGGTAAGGAACTGGCCTACCTGGAGGTAGGCAAACATTGCAAATGATGACTGCGGGAGTCGTTGGCACTCTAACCACTATCACTTCCAAGTTGATATGTATGGGGATCCCGTCACTAGTGACATTGGAGCAAACCAATGTGCAGACCAATAGATGCTACCCCAGAGTGTGGAGAACGCCGGACAATCACGGAAAGTTGGAGAATGATCATTAAGGAAATATGTTCCTAGAATAACAGATAGAACGCAGAACAGCTATTTCCGGTAGATAATGATAGTATCCGTTCCAATGCCAATCCATAATCGTGAGGCGAAAGTCCATGCTAGAATTGAAGAAGGTGAGGAAAAGGACAGATCACTCGATCAGTCGTCACTGAGGAAGATGGGGTGACATCTATAAATAAGATGTCAGGTTGCGTGGGGCCACTGCGGGCGCCTTGTCTTGGAATTTGTGTTTCTCCTTCTTCTCTTTCTGAGGTGGAGGTGGGCAGTGCACAGGGGGAGGGAGTACATGTTTCTGCAAGATCTGGAATCGTAAGATAGCAGGCGTCCCTGGGGCCCAAAAATGGTGCGCCTCATGACCGAGTGGTGGTAAGAGACTTCTGGCCTGAGAGACGCCAGGGAGAGGGAGCCCAGTCACCAGCAGATGATGCCGAACAAGGAAGCACGTCTTCGGCGATGGAGGGGGAGCGGCTTCCGGACGGGAGGTCGTTGGAACTGCAGGTGAGGTGGAGGGGGAGGAGAGGCATATGGCTTTGGTACGGATGAAGGAGAAGCAGGAAATGAAGTAACACCGACAAAAGTTGAAGATATTGACACTGTGTGGAGTCTGTCACTTTTGGCCAGCCTCATCATAAGACAGGCGATCGAGAAACTTGTATTCTTGAATCTTCCTTTCTCTCTTGTAAGCCAAGCAATCCAGCAAGGGAGTGGAGTGGCAGTCAGCACAATTGACACACACAGTGGCCACAGTCACCATACAAAGGGTCAACCGTACAGCCTGAAATGCAACCACTGAAAGAACCACATAGGTGGAGGGCTATACGGCTTCACACCACATCTGTGGCACAAAACCTTGACCTTCTTTGGGAGGGTATTCCCCTCGAATGCCAGAATGGAGGCGTCAGTATCGGTGTGGTTGTCTTTGCGACACTACTGCACAGGTAGAACAAAATGAGCGCCACGCCGCTACAGATTAGCCCATAGCTCCTCATCAGTTTGCAGGATAATATCCATATGAAAAATTACTCTTAGAAACATATTCAGAAATTGGTGAGTAGTGATAGACACTGAGACCTGGCCAAGACGATCACAGTCACGAAGAGCTGCAAATTGGATGGCAGAAGAAGCTTTGATCCACAGGGAGCCCGATACCGTCTTACTAAGAGACTCCACTTCACCAAATTTGTCCACAATATTTTGCACGAGAAACAATGGCTTTGTCATGGTGAATGTGTCCCCATCCATCGTAGTACAGATGAAGTAGCAGGGAAAGTGCCCTCTTCCCATGATGTAGCTGGGGAAAGGCAGGTTTCCGGGTCATACAAAGCAGCATTCAAGGATCCTTCACCATTCTAAAAGATGGCCGTTTGTGAACGATCCGATTTTTGCAGCTTCTTGCATCTGCCCTGGTACCACCCACTGCAACCAGGGACTCTCCCCATGGCGCCACAAAGCCACAGCAAGTGCAGCCATTGCGAGGAGTTCCGGTGCTCCAAGAACATAAGGGAACAGGCCAGGTATCAGTACCATGATCCCTGTGTTGTCATTGGGCTCAGCCATATGGGTGCAAAAAACCCACCACAATGACTGGCTACACGTGCTGATGGGTGGAAGGGGGATACAGTGGGGAAGGAATGGGGGAGAGGAATCCACATCGTAGATGCTAGAGAGGGTGATCTTCACCATACGGCTCAAACTAAAAAACAGGAATTTTTGGGGACCTAAACGCTAAAAAAGATGAAAGAGAGGGCAAGGAACAAAATTGCAACCAATACAGGAAACAAGGTGGAGAGCCAGTTCGACATAAGTCAGAACGAGAGGGTGAAGGACGTGGCAACGGGGAAGGATTGAGGTTAGGGATGGGGGGGGGGGGGGGATATCGTGAAAGAAAAGCAGCCAGGGAATGAAGAATGGGCTGCAATAGCTCAGGGCCCAATGTGTGCCACGCATGAACTCACGAAAAAACCGTGAGCTCTCTTGGGGGTTACTTAACACAGGTCTGGAAAATTGAAGCCAGAGCTAGCTAAAATTAGAAGACTCTCATACGTTTGTCGATCTAAGAAAACCAACCGGCAATGAAAACTGGTGCAGGATGAAAATTGATTATACTATATGGGAACGACGGAAAACAAGCAAAAAGTATTCCCGTACCGAGAGAGAGGACAACAGAAGTAAAGACGAAAGATGAAGCTCTGAGATTAAAGATGCCGTGAGACAAATATTGAATCATTCTTCCCTACTGCTCAACTGCTTAATGAATGCGCAATGAGGTGCAAAAGAAGTTAGATTGAAATGAAAGATGAATTTGTATTTAAGACTAGATTCAATAGTGCTACTTACGTCTTGTGCGATAGTAAGGATCAGTTACTGGATCTGTTGAATGTCACCACAGATAAGCTAATGAGTATGACTGGACATGAGAGATCAGGTTGTCAAAGACGACCCCAACCCATTCCTAACCTTCTCTGTTGGGCTAAGTGTACTAATCCTGAGTTTGAACCTATTCAGAATTATGGTTCCCGTGAAAATCGACGTTTTTCCAAAATGGCAAAGCTACGACACTGAGATGAGGATGTGAAATGTAGTACAGAATAATGACATCACTCTGAAATTTCTGTAGAGCATATGATGAAATGATCATATGGCGCCAATGGCCAGGAGACCCCCTCCGGGGCCGTTCGGTTGAGCTCTGATTGATAATTTTTTCAGTTTTTTCTTATAAATGTGATTTTTGACCTAGAACAAACTAAAATATAATAGATTATCCACTTCTTGGATATAAGTTACAACCTAGTACATTTCATCACCACATGCTCGTTGTAAAATAATAGGAATGATCTGGCTTTTAAGGGAAATTTATCTAACTTTAAGTGGTACAGACATGAGAAAGGAACTTGTTTGGAGGGAAAGGAAGACTCAGAGGATCACTCAAAAAACTGTACAAGCCGTATTTATTTAAATATGGAATCAAAATATAAAACAAATGTTTTATGAACAACTGTGTACTGTAAAAAAAATTGATAAACATTACACATAACTATTCACCATCACAAAGCGGAAGCTCAACGTAAACACCAAAATCAAAATACCGAGTTGACTTCAATGGGAGTAATATCATCATGAAAGTGACTCATAATGGAGCAAAGAGGTCGGTCAGTAAGCATGGTTGGTTTTTATCATAGTCCTACAACAATAATTCGGCTCGTACTGTAACTCAGAACAAGGGACTTACTGGACCACAATATTGCCAACAGCCTTCCTTGTCACAGTGGCAACACCGGTTCCCGTCAGATCACAGAACTTAAGCGCTGCCAGGCTGGGCTAGCTCTTTGATGGGTGACCATCAGGTCTGCCGAGCGCTGTTGGCAAGAGGAGTGCACTTAGTCCTAGGGAGGCAACCTGAAGAGCTACTTGATTGAGAAGTAGCGCCTCTGGTCTCGTAAACTGACATATGACCGGGAGAGCGGTGTGGTGACCACATGCCGCTCCATTTCCGCTTCGAGTGACTCTTGTGGACAGAGGATAATATGGCGGCGGCTGTTTAGACGAAGCGTTTTTTTTCCGAAAGTATTGTGGCCCATATGGGCCCTTGGGATCCTACTGCTGTCCCTACAGCGACTTCTCGATGCAGGAGCACTAGTACGAATGCGGAACGGTCTGCATCGATGACTTGAGCGTTTTCAGTAGTAAGACCTGACGTCCTGTTATGTAAACTGCAACTACCTCCGAAATCAGTTACCACGTAAACACCTTACTCTTGTAGTGAACCCACCCTTTAATTTTCTACGGTAATTACACTTTATTACTTCGTCATAATAACATTGGTACATGAAGTCTCCCAAATTATAAGATTATTTCCTATGTTAAAGATTGCTTGCGTGAGAAACTGTAATTATCTTTCCAAGATGGCTTCCCTTGTATTCTACGTTGTATTCTACGGTATACGTGGAGGTGCTGGGCGTTACTACGAACTTTATCTGAAGAATCAATAATTTCAGTTCACCTTCGGTGTTTATTTGTCCATTTACCTCTAAACACACATACTCCATAATTACTACATACACTTTTGAAAAACACAATGTAGAAAATATATCTTACTCACATCTTTCAAACACCTTAATCGAAAACAGTCTGTTACGAATCTGATAGCAACCTGGACTAATGTCATGAAGCCCGATATCAAACTCCGACGCATTTGTCGCGCGAAAATATTATATACTTGCTATGAATGTATGTTCCAGAACCTTCGACAACAGCTAATAAATCGAATCAGCACTTAGATAGCTTTCGTTGCAGAAATTATTTATCTGCTTTAGTTTATATGGTGATTTCTGGAAAAAAGTAGAAGTGAAGATTTATGGGCCTAATGGTTCAAATAAATGTTTACAAATTTTGGAATATGAAAACTGGGAATTTCTTGTAATTTTATAAAGTCGAATTAATTATCGATAGTAAAATTAAAACAATTATGACAGGAGCCAGATGTTTTATTTTCATATATCACTAAAGAATTAATATTATGGTATCTAACAGGTATTAAATTTCAGATCACACACGTTTAATATTGTGACTACTACATTTCTTTGTGTAACATCGATATCTGATAGCATACCGAAATACAAGTATAAAATTATGTTTACATGAAACATTAGTAGGCAGTCAGAAATCTCAATGTTCAATGGCACATAAGAACTACATAATTTAGGTAAGAAAGTTGACTCAAATCTGCCTAAAATTTAGATGGTATGAAACGGTTCAGTAATCGAGCAAAAATTATGACAGGACTAGCTTTATTGCACCCTTCATACAAAGTGACATGAATTTATCCACTTCGTTTGACGGTTCTTTTATGAACACGGACCTTTAAAATCACAAAACGAAGGTGCCACTGGGCGTATGTGCACGTTATCAGCGAATAATGTGAAATACTTATCACGTGTTCGCTATTCTTCTCATCGATTCTGAATGTAATCACTTTAGCCTCTCGTTCCCTGTGGCACCAGCGTCCTAAATCTTGCATGCACGTAGCATTACCAGCATAGAGCTGTACACTTCATTAAGCAGGCGGAGAAACTCATTGGACGATTAGATACTCGAATGCAAAAACTTCATCGTGTTCAGAAATCTATGTTATGTACGCTCATATAGGCTACAGTGATCAGTGCGTATCTTCTGTTCACTTAGTTAATGATCGACACGAAAAATATTTACAAAATTTCTTATTATATCAGCTGTGAGTTTTCATTCTCCTTCTCCTCCTCAGCTGCGAACAAAGGTCCAATTACTGCTTAACAGATTTTGTGGAACGCAGCAACATTTCTTTCACTTACTGCAACGAGTTTAATAACTGACATTCCTTACAGTGGCAAAAATAGCCATTCGATAATGTCCTGTGACACTACTTGAGTCATAAAAATTAGATTTCTTCTGAATGTGTAGAGAATCAGTAAATAAAGCAACTAATTTATATCGTAAAAATTGCTCCTCACGTAGTAGGTTAATGAATTATCCTTATTAGCCGAACTAATCAATATTTTCTATGGTAAAAAAGTGCTCAAAATGAACAGAAACTAAGTGATGTGGATCCTTTTAATGTTGGGGATGTGACAAATATAGCATACGGTATTACAGGGAATGTTTAGATAATACGAATATTTAAAGTAATTGCAGTTTCTTTCACAATGCTTTTTTTCGATTAGTGTTTGCAAAGGCAACAACAAACAAGGAAGAGAAACGAAACAGTAAACAGAAGACGAAATGCCGCGACACAAAAACAAATGGCGTAACAGAAAACAAACTAGGCCTATATCATTATACGTAATTACCCACTACTTGTGTAGAACTAACGCGAAACAGAGAATAATTTAAACACCATATTACAAAATATAAAATTAGTATACCAAGAATATCTAGTGTTTTCTGTGACGACGTCTATTCCGTTAATGTCAATTTCTCGGAGAGACCAATTGGGTCGTTGAGTAATACACTCCTGGAAATTGAAATAAGAACGCCGTGAATTCATTGTCCCAGGAAGGGGAAACTTTATTGACACATTCCTGGGGTCAGATACATCACATGATCACACTGACAGAACCACAGGCACATAGACACAGGCAACAGAGCATGCACAATGTCGGCACTAGTACAGTGTATATCCACCTTTCGCAGCAATGCAGGCTGCTATTCACCCATGGAGACGATCATAGAGATGCTGGATGTAGTCCTGTGGAACGGCTTGCCATGCCATTTCCACCTGGCGCCTCAGTTGGACCAGCGTTCGTGCTGGACGTGCAGACCGCGTGAGACGACGCTTCATCCAGTCCCAAACATGCTCAATGGGGGACAGATCTGGAGATCTTGCTGGCCAGGGTAGTTGACTTACACCTTCTAGAGCACGTTGGGTGGCACGGGATACATGCGGACGTGCATTGTCCTGTTGGAACAGCAAGTTCCCTTGCCGGTCTTGGAATGGTAGAACGATGGGTTCGATGACGGTTTGGATGTACCGTGCACTATTCAGTGTCCCCTCGACGATCACCAGTGGTGTACGGCCAGTGTAGGAGATCGCTCCCCACACCATGATGCCGGGTGTTGGCCCTGTGTGCCTCGGTCGTATGCAGTCCTGATTGTGGCGCTCACCTGCACGGCGCCAAACACGCATACGACCATCATTGGCACCAAGGCAGAAGCGAGTCTCATCGCTGAAGACGACACGTCTCCATTCGTCCCTCCATTTACGCCTGTCGCGACACCACTGGAGTCGGGCTGCACGATGTTGGGGCGTGAGCGGAAGACGGCCTAACGGTGTGCGGGACCATAGCCCAGCTTCGTGGAGACTGTTGCGAATGGTCCTCGCCGATACCCCAGGAGCAACAGTGTCCCTAATTTGCTGGGAAGTGGCGGTGCGGTCCCCTACGGCACTGCGTAGGATCCTACGGTCTTGGCGTGCATCCGTGCGTCGCTGCGGTCCGGTCCCAGGTCGACGGGCACGTGCACCTTCCGCTGACCACTGGCGACAACATCGATGTACTGTGGAGACCTCACGCCCCACGTGTTGAGCAATTCGGCGGTACGTCCACCCGGCCTCCCGCATGCCCACTATACGCCCTCGCTCAAAGTCCGTCAACTGCACATACGGTTCACGTCCACGCTGTCGCGGCATGCTACCAGTGTTAAAGACTGCGATGGAGCTCCGTATGCCACGGCAAACTGGCTGACACTGACGGCGGCGGTGCACAAATGCTGCGCAGCTAGCGCCATTCGACGGCCAACACCGCGGTTCCTGGTGTGTCCGCTGTGCCGTGCGTGTGACCATTGCTTGTACAGCCCTCTCGCAGTGTCCGGAGCAAGTATGGTGGGTCTGACACACCGGTGTCAATGTGTCCTTTTTCCATTTCCAGGAGTGTAGATCAAGAGTCTAGCAAGAGAGATGTTATCACGACCGTGGAATGATGCCAAGTTATGGTATTTATTTTCTGCATTTCCTTAATTCCGCCCTACGAATACATTTTTCCTGGAAGACATGAAGTCTACAATGGCGGTCAGAGAAGTGTACAACAGATGTAGCGTTTCCTCAGCCTTCTGGAGTATGCAACGTGACTGCTATTTCATGCATCGAACAACACAGTCGCTGTTACTTTTTAAGCTGGAAATCCTATTTTTAACAGCGGTAAGGCGCATAATGCTTCGGAATCCAAACTGACATACGAAATGCTGATGCGTGTTTTCCGTACAAGACAGGTTTCCGTATCCTCATGCGGTTCACAATCATCATTTGCGATGTCGCTTTCACGTTGGAGAAGTGCCAGCACTGGCCAGAGATGGAGAAGTGCAATATCAAGAGATCTCCCAGCTCTGGGGTTTGTCGCAAGAAGAGTTACGTCTTGGATATGTGCCAAATGACATTGAATATTATTTAAGCTACTGACAGGACTAGAAAAACTTTGCACGACCTGACGTTCACTTGTAAACAGTGGCAACCATATGAAAGGAGCTTTTGTTGTTGATATGCTACGCTGTACGTACAACACATGGAAATCTTATCATGTATTTACTTGGCTGTTTCTTGTTCTGTTTGTGAATACCAGAACTGCATAGATTTGTTAAGCATCATTTGCAGTTTACCGGTGGGACTATAAGAATGGCGCTTTTTGCTAATCGTAAGAGACTCGCTGGCGTAAAAGAACACGTGAATAATTCATGTTACACAGTTCAGTACTTCAGCTTTAGTTGTTGACGAGAAAGCTTATAACGAAGTAAGTTTATACCACAAGCAAGCCATCTGAAGTTTTAGTTTGTCTGCATTTAAATCAGGCTCCTCCAGTTTCCGATATACCCTGCCATGGAGAAGTAAAGTGTCACTCCAGTTTCACTTATAGCTAAAAACACTGATCACAGAACAGTCCTTCGCAATACTGCTTTGCTGCAAATTGTCTTAATCAATTACAGTTATGCAACTATATAATTATAGCAGTTCAGTAACTTTTTCTATTCCTTTCAGGAAGAGTAAGTGTACAGAAGCTACAAAAGAGTACGGACAATGCTATCGGTTACCTAACAGATAAATCAATATTGCTCTGCTGGTTTTTCATAATATTAGTCAGTTAGCATAAGGGTAGCACATACTAAAATTCGCTGCATTAATAAATATCTGAACACATATTTTAAAAAAGATTTTTGACGTCTGCCATGAGAAAACGCTATGAAGAGACGAGTCTCATTTATTAACACATTTACTAATTGCTCATAGCATCAGTTACGTGCGCGTGCGCGTGCGGGTGTGTGTGTGTGTGTGTGTGTGTGTGTGTGTGTGTGTGTGTGTGTGTGTGTGTGTAGGATGAGGGGATTAGAGGGGTTAGCTCTTTATTTGAAGGCAAGTCTTCTGCCGGCTTGAAACAAAATGCTGATTTAAATAATAAATATGCTCCCTCACTGCTTTTCTAAGACGCATTACAACGAATGTGTTAGGTTATATGGGAGAATAACGACGCAATTTAGATGCAATAACGGGATATTGTTTTCGAGTTTCAAGACAAAAATGCTCCAGAATGCCTGATTTCTCAGGGCAGGTGAACTATTTGGTTACTCACACAGTTTCGTTAGCATAACTTACTACAGAAATCAAATCACTTTCACTCAGAGATGTAGGCTTCTTTTCACGAAACGAGTAACATCGAGTTATGACAAAAAGGGAACACCTGTATTTACAATGGCAAACCTACGACCACATGTACCAATCATAACCAGTTTATTTGGAGTCGTTCACCAAAATGGCGTAAGGTTGTTAAAGAGACACCGTGGTTCCGTAGCAAGGAAACATAAACAATGGAGTAAAGGTAAATTGCTTTCTCTATATCAGTTTGTAATCATCTACTTCGGTGAGAGACTCTTTACTTTAATTACACAAGGAAGGAAATTACTTTTTGCATAACTTTTTTACTGTACCGTGCTGCCTCACGCTCTGTTGCCTTCGCATTTATTGTTCGTCAGTAGAAATTTCTCGGGCAGTATGCAGCAGGATGTTAAGACAGGTAACTAAATCAAAATACAGCAGTGCAGTAGATAATCAGGCACCAATAACAAAGTTTCTGAATCAAGTATCAGCTTGAAAACATCTACGCTATTCGCATTCAGAGAGTTCATATCGCTTGACGTGGACTGACAAGCAACAGCAACAACAGACTTGTTGTCACTTACACAGAGTTACTGTTCAGCCTGCCACTCACTGGCGCAATCGCTTCTGGTCCTGTTCTCATTAACGCTGGATTACTAAACCTTCCTAAGATTTACGACTGGAACACGGTGTAAAACAGGACATTTTAATTTGATAGGAAACATACCATTGGAGAGCTAATAATTGTAATTAAATGATGTATAACCTACAAATTTTGACATTCTTTCAATAAAATTTGTGGTAAACTTTGTGATGATTTAATAACAGTATAACATTTTCCGACCTTTAGTATTCACGTGTGTATATTCATACGTATGCGTCATGTTCCCTTTCTTTCCCGTCTTTATATACTATACCAACATGAAATCACGGTTATCCTGATATATGAATGGAATACCGTTCATGAAACGAAGTAACGTGCGGTGACAGCTCGGTGTGTCTTCTCTTTTCAATAGTGGCTGCAGTAGCAGCTGAATGTATTGCAAGTGCTAAATATTCGATTAAGTTTACTGCTGCCTGACTGGCAGTAAAATGGACACGCAGTACGTTTGATGATAATAACACAAGTCGAACCTGGGAAAGTTTATACACTATATTTAAAGAAATTTGGACTATATTTCAGTAAAATATTTTAATACTGCCATTAATTGATAAACCGACCAACAACTGCCACACATGTCAGGTTGGACAGCTGTTTAGATGTTTACGAGCGGTTGCTGAAGAGACGCCAGCAGAGGTAAACAAAACCAGGTGTGACGAATGTGCTGGCAGGGAGCTGTGTTGCGGCTGGCCTATGCCCGCTGGAGAGGGGCTCGGAGACGCCAGCGGCGTGACTCACCTGGCAGGTGTGGGCGGGCAGCGCCGCGGACGACGCACAGTGGCACCGGCGGAGGCCGTCGTCGCGCGCTCCGGCCGCTGAGAGCGTATCGCCGCGCGGTCCGCTCGCTCGCCTCGGTCCGGCGTGCACTGCCGCCGCAGACATCCGCGTCCGCCCAGCGCCGAGCGCACGCTGCCTGCCTGCCGGCCACGGTGTCGCGCATGCGCCCCGCAACCCATACGCCGCGCCGGATCTCTCTCTTCCCATTCACCCCGGAGTCTTACTTGTTGGTTGGTCTCGAATACAGTACATAGCTTAACTTCGCCTCAAGACTGATACGCGGACGCCTAGGCGGTAATGGCAATGATGATTTTATTTATTCTTTGGCTCTGGGCTGTGTTGTCCGCCATCACCTCAGCTAATAGTGGGAAGGGTGGAATCGTGGGCACCTACCACTAATTTATGACCCCCCTCCCCCTCAATATCTAATAACCAAAAATCGTTCGTTGTCGTGGTGAATGTACCAGTTATGAATGGTGGTTAGGTCGCTATTACACTTTAACAAAGAAATATAATCAAATATTCGTAATATTTCTTTAACAAAAATCTTTGAAGTGACGCTAAAAAGGGGTAAAGCACTGTCATAATATTTTTTCTCGACGTTCAAGATGGCAGACAACAACTACTTACCATACACTGCAGTTGCTTGTACAACAATTTCATTGTTTCATTGTGTATGCATTTGGAACAGTAGCGGCGAAAAAAAAAAAAAAAAAGGAAACATACTTGGGTGAAGTCTTGGGTTTTACATCGAGTTAATAAAATTGTTAGGAGTGCTACAAGCGGAGAACGTCAAGCCTAATATGAAGTACTGACAAATGGATGAGAGGGCATTTCAGCATTTGCTCAGTAAAGTGAATTTTCGTATTTGAAAACAGAATGCTCACTTGAGAAATGGTACATGTGCAGAAGACAGCCTCACCATAACATTATTTCTTGATACAAGAGAGAGGTTATGTAGTTTACAACACAGCTCTAGAATAATACATTGCACATTACCCAAAATAGTTGCAGAAAAGTGTGAAGCGATATTTAAAGCACTGAAGCAGCTAAATAAATCTTTACTACACTATATGGACAATAAGAACTATTTTTATTGTTGAATAATTTAATCAATATAATTAGTGTTCTAACAACAAAGTTGATAAAAAGTACGCCGGCCGGGGTGGCCGAGCGGATCTAAGCGCTACAGTCTGGAATCGCGCGACCGCTACGGTCTCAGGTTCGAATCCTGCCCAGGGCATGGATGTGTGTGACGTCCTTAGGTTAGTTAGGTTTAAGTAGTTCTAAGTTGTAGGGTACTGATGACCTCAGAAGATTGGTCCCATGGCGCTCAGACCCATTTGAACCATTTAATAAAAAGTGCGAAACGGATGAAACACTTTTTCACTTGCAGAATGAGGTTTTCACTTTGCAGCGGAGTGTGCGCTGATATGAAACTTCCTGGCAGATTACAACTGTGTGCCCGACCGAGACTCGAACTCGGGAACTTTGCCTTTCGCGGGCAAGTGCTCTACGATATGAGCTACCGAAGCACGACACACGCCGGGTCCTCACAGCTTTACTTCTGCCAGTATCTCGTCTCCTACCTTCCACACTTTAAGGAAGCTCTCCTGCGAACCGGCAGAACTAGCACTCCTGAAAGAAAGGATACTGCGTAGACATGGCTCAGCCACAGCGTGGGGCATGTTTCCCGAATGAGCTGTGAGGACCGGGCGTGAGTCGTGCTTCGGTAGCTCAGATGGTAGAGCACTTTCCCGCGAAAGGCAAAGGTTCCGAGTTCGAGTCTCGGTCGGGCACACAGTTTAAATCTGCCAGGAAGTTTAACTTTTTAACTTGTGACATCGAGGGTCCAAAAATAGGCAGAGTACAATGGGAAGCTAAGAAACAAGTCTTTTATTTTAGACTGTGAGCCACTCCTCTATTCCGGCTTGCTGAAATGCTGCTTGGATGTTCCTAGATGTAGAGGTAGATGACTGTATCTGGGATTGTGGATTTGAGGTCGCCTGCAGCATATTCCATCTGAACATCAGCACACGATTAATAATACGGATCGTGCCCCTTGCTCACCCCTCACCCTGGTCGAAGCAAGGTTATTATAAAAGAATCGAATGAAACATCAAATAAACTCTGAAGTGATGTTTACAAACACATTACAATAACATCACATAGTTGGAGCGATGCCAGTGCTCCAAGCGGTTACATCTGACGTTGCAGTGAACAGAATCCGAATGACTGTTTAGACCAAATTTACGGTTAGGCTCCGGATTTGATCGCATTTCTTTGACGAATGTTGAAATTTGACGAAGATCCATATTACAGTGTCAAATTTCTTTGATTTAGATATTTGAGATTTCAACTTTGACAAAGAAATATGATAGTATAATACCGGTCTTACGCCTGTACAGCGTCCTGGCTATGTATCTAGTGCTATGTAGTGAGCACCGAGCGAGGTGGCCAACAGTTCTGCCACTGGGCACGAGAGAAATTACGAGACGATGATAGATATTTTGCACTCGTTCTATTTAGTGACGAAGCGTCATTCACCAACAGTGGTAACGCAAACCGGCATAATATGCACCATTGGGCAACGGAAAATCCACGATGGCTGCGACAAGTGGAACATCAGCGACCTTGGCGGGTTATTGTACGGTGCGGCACTATGGGAGGAAGGATAATTGGGCCCCATTTTATCGATGGCAAACTAAATGGTGCAATGTATGCTGATTTCCTACGTAATGTTCTACCGATGTTACTACAAGATTTTTCAATGCATGATAGAATAGCGATGTACTACCAACATAATGGATGTGTGGCACATAGCTCGCGTGCGGTTGATGCGGTATTGAATGGCATATTTCTTGATAGTGGATTAGTCGTCGAAGCACCATGCCATTCCCGCACGTTCACAGGATCTGACGTCCCCGGATTTCTTTCTGTGGGGAAAGTTTAAGGATATTTGCTATCGTCCACCGACAACGCCTGACAACATGCGTCTAAGCATTGTGAATGCATGTGCGAACATTACGGAAGGCGAACTACTCGCTGTTGAGAGGAATGTCGTTACACGTATTTTCAAATGCATTGAGGTTGACGGACATCATTTTGAGCATTTATTGCATTAAAGTGGTACTTAGAGGTAATCACGCTGTAACAGCATGCGTTCTCAGAAATGATAAGTTCACAACGGTACATGACATTGGAACAACCGAAATAAAATGTTAAACGTACCTACGTTCTTTATTTTAATTTAAAAAACCTACCTTTTACCAACTAAGCGTCTAAAATTGTGAGCCATGTGTTTGTGACTATTACAGCGCCATTTATCACAAAGCGAAAAAAGTGGTCCAACTAAAACATTCATATTTCTTTACGTACTACACGAATATGTAATTAAAAACTGGATGTTCCTGTTTAAAAAAAAAAAAAAAAAAACGGAGTTGATGTCCGTTGGGCCTACGGCAGCGCCATCCAGCGGGCCAACCATAGCGCCAGCTGGTTTCCCCCTTGAAGCTAGACAAGTTTCGTTCTTTGTAATTTCGTACGATATTTGGTCCGGTCACAATAAATGAAATGGTGTCTGAGTCTTGGAAAGGTCTCTGGAACCATAAAGTGTCGTTTGAGTATAATGTGTTTCGTAAGACTAAAATCAGTCACTGGTACTTCTTTACATTACACACAAATACATGGTATATAAAATAGAATCATCCGATTTAATGATCTAAGTATTATTGTACTTGAGGTATGTGCTGAACAACGTACTGTTGAAAAGAGCAAACGCTCGAGTTTTAAATGGTTCCCGCTAGGTGGCTGCAGTCTGCGCCCACTTCAGTTCTAGTAAAAATGGTGTCGGGACAACAGAAGAGTTTTGCATTCTACGATTTGAGCAGTGCGGGTCAGCAATAACTGTTCAGAGTGAATTTCGTACTGGGTATGGTGTGAATCTTCCTACAGAACAGAGCACTAAACTATGCCACGAACGATTCCGAGAAACAGGTTGTTCGTGTAAAGACAAATTACCGGGCCGTCCTCCAGTGTCTGACACAGACGTCGAACGTATCCATCATAGTTTCATAAGGAGTCCGCAGAAATCCGTTCGCTGTGCAGCTCGACAGCTCAATATGCCCTGTATATCCATCTGGCGTGTGTTGCGTCAACGTTTACACATGAAACCATACAAAATTCAGCTACTGTGAGGTCTTCGTGAAGGTGACAAGCAGCAGCGTGTGGAGTACTGTAATTTCGTTCTCGGCAAGATGGAGGATGCCAGTTTTCTTCCACTCTTAGTATTTAGTGACGAGGAAACTTTCCATTAAATAGAAAGGTGAACCTTCATAATATGAGAAAATGGGGTACGGAAGAAGCACACGTAGTTTCACAGTATGAGACTCTCCAAAATTTAATGTGTTTTGTGCAGTTTCACGGGAAAGGGTGTATGATCCATTTTTCTTTGCCGAGGACACTGTTACAGGAAGCACATATCTCGATATGCTTCAGAAATTTCTTTTCCATCATTCGGTGACTGATTCTAATGGCTTCGTTTACCAACAGGATGGGGCACCGCCACACTGGCATTAGGAAGTACGGTAATTCTGGAGCCAAAGGATTACTGAAAGATGGATTGGTTGCACTGGATCAAATGATTCAGCCTCACATTACTGGCCTCTAAGGTCACCGGACCTGACTGTGTGTGTTATTTCTTGTGGGGGTTTATGAAAGACTCAGTTTATGTGCCTGCGTTAGCAACAACAATGAACGAACTGAGAAATCTCTCAACATCAGCTGTGGAAGCTGTAACTCGAGACATGGTTGCTGCATTTTTGTGGTATCCCCGGCGTCTATGTCGATACCACCCGGCGTTGGAGGCGCGGCAGAGGCGGGAGGCGGCACATTTAAATCTCTCGCCAGCCGCACCGCTGGGGGCTTGCGCTTCCATCGCTCGCTGCCTCAGATGTGGTCGCCATTCATACACGCCACCAGAGGACGCGCAATGTCCATGACTACACTGCATGTGACTCTGATCGGCCGGTGCGTCGTTTTAAGCAGCCGCACTCGGAGCTACAGTCCCAGACTCAGTGTATCTACAAACTAATCTCAACTTTAGTACGGAAGACAGTAGCGAGGAAAATACGTCGATGCAGCACTGCGCTATTAATCATTTCTACAAGCCAGTGACCTATCTGATTGCCACAGCGTTCGAGATTCCATGTTACTGATTGATTCAAATGGCTCTGAGCGCTATGGGGCTTAACTTCTGAGGTCATCAGTCCCCCAGACTTAGAGCTACTTAAACCTAACATTAGGATTCGAACTTGTGACCATAGCACCAGCGCGGTTCCAGAGTGAAGCGTCTAGAACCGCTCGGCCACAACGGTCTGCTCTCCTTGTTACTATGAAGAACATTACTTTCACTGTATACGTAAGTCAGAACCAGAGAAGCACCCTAAAGCAATACAAAGTTACTAAGTGTACGTATTGTATATTACTTCGATATATTTTTATGGGTGTCTGGTTGTTTTCATTGGCAACCTCCACCACCTACACAACTATTTCTTGTTCAGAAGTCGATTTATTCGTTTGTCATTCAACAAGTCGATACAAATTATACTCATATCGAGTCGGAACTTTAACATAAATTAAAATGCAACACATATGCAGGTTTGTAAGACAGACCTTGTTGATATGACTCACAAATAAACAGAACTGAAAGTCGTCTTTAATTCAATCTACAATATCATCCATTACCTATAAATAATCACAGGAGATACGTCAATGACTCGTCCTGCATTAGATGGCCGTCGACCGGACTGGCTACTGGCTACTGGCTATTGCATCCGACAAGTAGCCGTAGATACTCCTGAAATCTAGATATAATGAAGTCAATGAACAGTGGGAAGACAAAATGTCATGAGATAGCGATGTCCAGATACGCAAATAGCGAGGTATAAAAGGACAGGTCAAAGGCGCTGCTGTATTTCCAGTTGTGAAAAGGTTTCCAAGGTGATTAAGGCCACACGACAGGAAATAAAAGACATTGAACGCAAGGTCGTAGTTGGAGTTAGACGCATTCGATATTCCAGTTAAGAAAGCGTTAAGGAACTCATTATTTTGAGATGCACAGTAACAAGAGTGTGCTGCGAATACCACATTTCATCCATTACCTCTCACCATAGAGAACGCAGTGTCTGATGGCCTCCACTTAAAGACCGAGAGCAGCGCCGTTTATACAGTGTTGTCATTCCTAACAGACAAGCAAACTGCTTGAAATAACCTCACAAATTAATGTGGGATGTACGAACAATGTTTCCGTTGCGTCAGTGCGGCAAAATTTGACATTAATGGGATATGGCAGCAGACGACTGACAACAGTGCCTTTGTCAACAGCACGACATCGTCTGCAGCGCCTCTTATGGGCTCATGACCGTATCGGTTAGATCCTAGAAGACGAGAAAACCTTAACCTGGTCACATGACTCAAGATTTCAGTTGGTCAGATCTGATGTACGGTTGGAGTGTGGTGCAGATCTCTCCAAGCTATGGACCCAGGTTGTCAAAAAGGCACTGAGAAACCTATTGTTGGTTCAATAATGATATAGGCCGTGTTTACATCAAATGGACTGGCTCCTCTAATCCAACTGAACCCATAATTGATTGGAAATGGCTGTGTTCGGCTGCTTGCAGATCATTTGGACCCATTCATCGACTTCAAGTTCCCAAACAGCGACAAAATTTTTATCGATGACAGCGCGCTACTTGAGAACATTGTGGTCCATGATTTGGCCACCGACATGGCTCGACATAAATTCCATAGAACATTTCTGGGACATAATCGAGAGGTCAGCTCGTATTTCACCGGGAACACTTTCGCCGTTATGGATGGAGACAGCAATGATCAATATTTCTGCAGCAGAACTCTAATGACTTGCTAGTTATATGGTACGTCAGGTTGCTGCACTAGCCGGACAGAAGCAGGTCCGACACGATATTGGGAGGTATGACTTTTGTCACCTCACTTCTCTACGTTACAAATGCATCAAATGGCTCTGAGCACTTTGGGACTTAACTTCTGAGGTCATCAGCCCCTAGAACTTAGAACTACTTAAACCTAACTAACCTAAGGACATCACACACATCCGTGCCCGAGGCAGGATTCGAACCTGCGACCGTAGCGCTCTACATTACAACACATCATGTACACAGCAAACTCATCCTTGATACTGTAAGATTCATGTATTACTACAAGATAACGAGTTGGAAACTCGTTGAAACGTTGCTACAGGACAATGCTGCCACGCAGATAACATTTCGAGAAGCATCATCTGTGTGATTCGCCTAGAAAGCTCTCACCTCTGACAAGCCTAACATCTCTGACAAGCTACCTTGCTTAACTTACGTTGGTATTGCTAACAGGTGAGTGGTGCACCTTCAGTTGTTCTAGGTCACGTCGTGCATCTTCCTTTTCCAGCATGTGTTATATATACTGGATAATACTATGTTACACGTTTTATGCGAAATTGTCAGAAGATGCACCGAAACCATTCATCCACTATTAGCGACGTGGGGTCTCTATGTAATTGTGGTATTTCACGATTGAATTTATTCCTGTGTTGTATCGTTCCTGTGTTCGGTTTTATATACGAATTTTTGTATATTAAAGTTTATGTTTGTGTATGTGTCATTTGTTGACTGCGGGTTTCTCTTCATCTGTCGCTTTATCTTCACGAACACTTACAGTGTGCTCATGTTGTCTGTTGTGACATTTAAATGTATGTTCTCTGCTATCTGTACTTGTTTTGTAAGTAGATCGATATTCCGTCAGCTGTGCGGCCTAACTCGGCGTATTTGTCTTCTGGGAGCCTCTTTCATCATATGTAATCATGTACACTTGATGGAGGAGCACATGATTTAGTTGCATAGGGCACGGGCCTTTTCCAGTGATTCATACAGTGACTTGTTGACAGGCTTCATTGTCAACCGTCAAGAAAAGCCATAGACTTTTCGGCCAGATTTCTATTCTGTCCAATTCGCTTGCTCAGATACCCATTCACCAAGCTTTTACTTGGCGTTTCTTGTTAATGCGCTTTCCTGTACCTACACTTACTGTGTCCACTCTGCAGATTCAGTACATTGCATTTTTTCAGAAGGTGATATGGCTATAGGGTACATTCGTAGTACCAGAAGCAGTGATTACTCTGAAATTCGTCCGAAAGCACTGAAACATCTAAGAGCTAACTGCTCCACGTAACCCTAACAGCTGAGATACTGTTAAGAGAGATAGTATCGAGGCACTTGGTATTAAGAGCTGAATGGATGTCGTAATTCTGGGGTGGGTAGAAGATCATCGTCCAGAGCAGTAATCAAGGAAAACCTAAAAGATCCAAATCCTGAGTTTTTTAGTGACAAACACACTGTCAACCCAGAGATCCAAAACGTATTTTCCATTCTTGTGTGTATTCCTCTCACCAGTAACCTGCATTTATGTATCATAGTGTGCTTATTCTCGCATCTTTCTCTTGCTGCTATCTTCGTGATAACGTTAATGGTACTGTTCTGAAAGTCCTTTGGAACATCACACAACAATTTACATAGTCGTCTACGTGCCATTTTTGCTAGTGGTTGTAGACATTCCGAAGGAATGACACCTAACTCTTCTTACTTTGCTTCAACGGGAGTCCTCCAAAGCACTCATTAACTCTGATACCCCCATGAAACAGACATTTTTTCTTCTTCTGTCACTTCGGTGAGAAGCTCCTCCCTCCAACAGCGGCCCGCAGTGTGGTCTTTCCATGGAGAAGCTCTCCGCTCCTCCTTTAACAACGGAGTTCCTTTTGCATTCTACGTCTTCAGAGCTTCACATTTAGTACCTGTGGAAGTTATATCTGTCCTTCATAGAATTTCCTTCCTGTATTATTATTATTATTATTATTACTATTATTATTTTTTTTTTGCAGCCATTGTGCTATAGGGTCGTCGCACTTCCTGTTTACAATGCGGAGTCCGTTCAAAAAGATCCGAGAACGTGAGCGCAGTAACTATGGAAGTAGCTTGAACTACAACTGCCGGCCGGAATAGCCGAGCGGTTCTAGACGCGTCACTCCGGAACAGCGCTGCTGTTACGGTCGCAGGTTTGAATCCTGCATCGGGCATGGATTTGTATGATGTCCTTAGGTTAGTTAGGTTTAAGCAGTTCGAAGTTCTAGGGGACTGATGACCTCAGATGTTAAGTCCCATAGTGCTCAGAGCCATTTGAACCATTTTCTTGAACTACAGCTGTAAAGAACAGATGTGCGCCCACAAGTCCCTTAAACAGTCTCGGCTACAAAACTGTTTACTGATTTTATTAATAACAATTAGCTTTTCGCCCTTGTAAGGCGTCATCACATTACGAGAAAATGTAACAGGAAAAGAGCGCTGAATAAAAGTTTTATTTATTATTTATTGTATGCTGATACAGAGCTTGGATCCAATACATACTTTTTGTATACAGTGTAAGAAAGGACAAGCAAAATACTGTAGCAAGGTAGATGTGCAGCTCAACCAGACAATGCGACTTATCACAGGTTGCATACGAACCAATCAAACTGCAAGGCTACCAGTTTTAATTAAATTCCAACCTCCAGCTCTACGAAGATCAGATACTCTCCTGAAAGTATGGAGAAACATTCAGAAGACCACCCAACTACCCGTACACAGCGATATATTAATTGGAGAACATCAGCGTCTGAAGTCAAGAAGACCACCTTGGCGAACTAGACATCTTGAAGAATCGTCAGTGTTCAAAGGTCATCCGGTTGAAAAGCCTTCCATGCGAGTTGCAGGTTACACATTCCCCAGACGCCAGTGGAGAACCATCAACCGCATCCGAACAGGACAAGGGAACTGAGGATATCTAAAGCACAAATGGGGCTGGGCAACATATCCAGAGTGTGACTGTGGAGCTGCCCTGCAATCAATTAATCACATTGTTGATGAATGCCCGAAATGAGCCTTCGGGAGATCAATAAATGACATCCTCCAATCACCACCTGAAGGGCTATCTAGATCAACAGACTGGACATAGAAATCTAAGAACTTGTGTAATGTGTGCAGAATTTAGCATCATATTATGGACATTTCATTCTATACTGAATAAAAATAAGAACCAACTTGATATAATAGACGGTCGTTAAATGTTTTATCAGATACGTGAAGGACTTACGTGTACTAAAGCAGGCTCAGCATGGTATACGTGGCAAAGAGCCACGCACACAGCATGTGGATGTAGAGCAGAAAACGATCGGAAAAGCAGGTCCGCCCATCACATGAACTGACTATCGTTCTCAAGAATGTTTTAAGAAGAGTGTGTGAAAAGTTTGTCCCGCGTAACTTGGCTCCCGCAAAAAAATGACACGTGCCAGATTGGTGCTACTAAATTAAAATTCAAAACACGGACAGTTCTGTTCTGATAAGAAATCCTCACGAGCAGCGAGACTTAGTGTTATCCGTGCGAACCTATCACAGAGCGACAAAGTGCAGAGTTTCACAGGAAGTGTCAACGTTTTTTACGACATAAGCATTAGTGAAGCAGATGTTACGTGCGAGTCGAATAACATCCCAAAGAAGAAATTTTCTGACAGCTTCACATGGTTCTATGAAAGTTCTGTGTGTTAAATTCACGTTGGGAGAAACTATGCAAACCACCTGAAGCATTAAAACCATCGACTAAGCTTCTATGTCTTACTAATCCAGTCTCGAACCTATTTGGATTGGATACTTTGTATTTCCCTTTCTTTTGTTCAACATACTTGCATTTCCTTCATTCTTCAATCAATTGCATAATTGTAAACAGTCTTCACCGGTCTGCCGCCGGATGACATCGTGGAAATCCCACAATATTTCCTCGGAGCAACAGTTCGACATCTTCAGGTGATTGAACCTCGCTGGTGGCTAGGTACGACGGACGATATCTGCACGTCGACGCCACTGTATATAGAAAACGCGCGCGAAGAATGCGCAGGCGCGGAAATCCCACGTGTGCAATGTTTTGCAGGTAGATGGTGCTATACTCAAAACGCCATCTGCTGAAAACCGCAAAGCGGCCCTGCTGTGCGTGTGCTGTTCGCTGTATTTACTAACAGTGCCGTCAGACGTCACTGATACTAAACCAATGTTATGACGGCTCGGTTAACGAAAAAATTTTGATTTCTCGTCGCGATTTAAAAAGCAGTCAATGCTAGGCTCCAGACGGTGCTGAGTCGAAATCCCGCATCCCTGTTGGTGAGATTATCAGCCGTACGGATACGTATTGTTTCCTTTATGACGCAGTCCAAAAAAGATGATGTAGGTTGTAAAACTTCCGTCTTTTCATATATCATGCTATGTCCTATATTCAGTAAGTGTTCTGCATTTTCCGACTTCTCTGGTTGGCGTATTCGTGTATTGCGTTGATGTTCATCGCAGTGCTCTTGTGCTGTGCGACATGCCTGACCTATAAGCCACCCCACACTGACAAGGAATCTTCTGCACACCACATTTCGACATGGCAGGATCATCCTTAACCGAACCCAATACGTCCCTCAGTTTTGTAGATGGTGAAACACACTTAATGTCATATCTTACGAGGATATACAGAGGAGCCGACGTGCGGATACTGTCAGTCGTACCTAGCCACCAGCGAGGTTCAACCACCTGAAGATATCGGAATAAATATTGCGGAATTTGCAGAAGGTCGTCCGGTGACAAACCTGTGAAGAATATTTACAACATATCCTCCGGGAAAGCTTGAAGGGTCACAATTGTAGAGTTACTACTGTTACCAACAAATTCTTCACATCTACTTTTGTTATACCTGTATTTCTCAGCGCTTTCCTAAATGTCTCCATTTCTCCTCAACTATGCTATCTCGTGTAGTATTCAGTGTTCCAGTATCTACAGCCACAGAGAACGTTGACTGCCCACCGTCGTTTATCGGTACGGTAATGATCACACATCCTTGTGTCTCAATTCGGTTAAATGTTAGGAAAAGCCGGCCGGTGTGGCGGAGCGGTTCTAGGCGCCTCAGTCTGGAACCGCGCGACCGCTACGGTCGCAGGTTCGAATCCTGCCTCGGGCATGGATGTGTGTGATGTCCTAAGGTTAGCTAGACTTAGTAGTTCTAAGTTATGGCGGACTGATGACCTCAGATGTTAAGTCCCATTTTGTTAGGAAAATCGTTACCGTTAGTGATTTAGATCTCTATAATACAGCACCGCAATACATTTCACTACCTCAGCAATAAGTACTGTGGGACCGTTGGTCATAACTAAATCTACAGTTCCTTAGGACCTGTCGTTTGAGAGATATCAGCATGTGTGGAACCTGGCATTCAGCGATTGTGATTCGTGTTAGGCCTTTTGTGTTGTTCTTAACGTGTGAGATTCGCGAACCAGTAAGCTGTACAAAATTGTGACATCTTTCTGACACTTCTATGCATTACGGGAAGGCGCAGACAATGGAAGAGAAGGCCATAGTGCTTACCCCATCTGTTTCCTAACAGCTGACATGCACGCCACAGTGACTTTACAGTACTCGTCAAGAAACACGAGATCTTCTTCCTCAACTTGCGGTGCTGGAGACGCGAACACTGATTTTCGCTGTGCCTTTAGGAACAGGCCACATAACTGTTGCGTGACCTCCCACGATCCTCTTGCTTTCGCGAAGTTTTCTCCGCCTAAACGATATACTTTGCGGCGCGCTGTTCGGCGAACGCCCCCTTCACATGAGGGGTCTGGCGCTCTGCAGGACGAAGGAGTTCGGAGCGAGACAGTACGAGGCATCGGATGGGATCAGATTCCGCGTAGCGTACTACTGTGCCGCAGCGGTGTTGTCATTTTGGCACCGGCGGCTGTTGGCGAGTGGAACTGGCTACAGTGACCTCTATACATAGGCTCTGTTCCGCCTTTGGGCTGTGACGAGACCCTCGGAATTTGACCTGGCTTGTACATCTATGGCAGCTCCCTGGACTAATTTTCAAACGGTTAGCTATTTGCCTGGTAGATTGTTTTCAAACAGTGATTGTTTCGTGTGACCACTCTGTTTTTTGGACGAGAGTTATAAATCGCCTGAGTGTTTATCGCGAGTGGAATTAATTGATTTTGCCCTGGTTGATTGCTGTCAGTTGTGGACAATATTGGGAAAACTTGTACCTTATCTGAGTGATTTTCTACTTTCACGATGTGTCGAAGAGTTTCTCGCCAGGGAATGAGATTTTAACTCTACAGCGGAGTGTGCGCTCATATGAAACTTCCTGGCAGATTAAAACTGTGTGCCGGACCGAGACTTGAACTCGGGACCTTTGCCTTTCGCGGTCAAGTGCTCTACCCAGGTAGAGTATTGATCCCGACTTCGAGTCTCGGTCCGGCACACAGTTTTGACCTGCTAGGAAGTTTCAGTTTCTCTCCTGTTTACTAAACGTGAACTTTCTACTGAAGTTTGATTTTGCTTTGCCACTTTCTGCCTGTTGTAACTTTCAGAAGACGTTGTGCCGTCAAATGGCGATATTCTTAGTAGTTAAAACTGTGTGCAAGTTTTCGTTCTTTATAGGGTCAAAGTCCGGAATGGCTCAGCAGATTGTCTTTTTTTTAAATGTTAATGTGATTCAAGCAGCATTAACGTTGCAGTTAACATCAACTGTGGCTGCAGTTTATTACGCGATACCGAATTCATTAAACTTTCAGCCAAAACTTACCTCCATGTGTTTTCTAGCTGTATGGTCCTGTATTTTACTGATGTAGTGATTCGTTTAAGTGAATTGTGTATTAATGTTGGTGTTGTGTGTGTGTTTGAGGAGCTGTTGTCAGTGAACAGCCCGTGCTGGTTATTGTTTCCGGTTTGGTCTCGTGCATGAAATACAGATGCGCGCCCGATGTTGAACGCCAGCCGTCGATAGTGTGCTTATCTGTGATTTTTCAGGCCACTGCATTATGTGATGATAACCGATATTAGTTTTAATGCATTTCTCTGTATCCTGCAGATATTTTGGTTATTAATCAAGTTGCTCAATTCTGACAGACATTTGCTGTTCAGACAGCTTACACTTGAATAGTCTGAAATCTTGCTTGATGTAAGCTGTATTACCGATATTTTTATTGTTACGTTTTTTTCCGTAAGCTCCAGATTTTTTTATTATTAGGTTGCTCAATTGCGGTAGACTTTCGTTGTTAAGACGACTTACATTTTAATACTTTGAAATCTTGCTTGCTGTGTGCCGTATTGAAATTCGTAAGGGACTGTCATTTGCCAGGGCCAAGATTAATTCATTCAACCTACATCAGTGGCTAAGTATTTTTATATTTTCATTGTGAAACTGATTCTGCGTAATAGTATTATAGTTTATATTAGATTTTTGGTCAGTAAGGCTGTTTTATTACGCACCTTCAAGAATTTTCTGTTTAAATCGGTGGTAATTCGTTTTTAAATTTGGTTTTCATTAATTCTGTAACCACGAGTACACCACTGGCTGCTCATGATCGACTGTTCTTTATTGTTACCCTTGTCTGCTTCTAGGTATTGTCAAATAAATCTATTTCACTGGATCCTCAACTTGTGTTTCAGCATTCCACTCCAGCAGCCTTGTGCCCTGCTCCCTACCTTATGAATAACCAAGTGCGGGATACTGGACGTCCGAACATATACCATACTTAGGAGGGCCAGAAATGAGGACCAGCCAGTTGCGGACACTACACGGAGCTTTTCCTAAGGTTTTATTTTCATAGAAATGCCGGTAATTCTGCCTTCCACACGCATTTAAAGTTCTCCGAAAATGACTACGTCACACTTAATAGACCTGTCAACAATCAACATATCTGTGTTTGGGACTCAAGGGAGCCACGAGAATTTGTTGGTAGACTGCTTTACGAAACATTGTCGTCAATCCTTGCGTCTGCTGCGAAGTTCTGATTAATTGCAGCAGCGTTCTGTCTATTTCTGAATATCACACTTACGGAATCACTGAATGTGGCGCTGCGGTGTGAAACTGCGCGACTGCTACGGTCGCATGTACGAATCCTGCCTCGCACATGGATGTGTGTGATGTCCTTAGGTTAGTTAGGTTTAAGTAGTTCTAAGTTCTAGGGGACTCATGACCTCAGATGTTAAGTCCCATAGTGCTCAGAGCCATTTCTGAACTGAATGTGGTTGTTGGTCCGTGCTTACATTTCTCGGACGAGCATATTTTATTGATTATCTGAGAGCGTAATTGTCAGCTTTGGGTGAAAATTAGACATGACGAGCAGGACGTTCAGCGTGGTTTGTTCATGCACCCTATTAAATGCGTCCTGCTACCCTTTGTAAGTTGTCTACATGGACATTACAAAGAAGAAATTAAAGTTCCTTGACCTTGCAACGGAATAGTATTCACAGATAAGAACAGCTTGTCACCTAATTTTGTCGAATAGTTTTGTTTGTTGAGCGAGCTTTTCAAGTTAGTCCCCTTATGAGTGCCTCGCTCTAATGAAAAAGAAGGAAAAAGCAGACATTATTTCTTTTTTCGGACTGCTATTAACAACGATAAGTCTACCGAATTTTGTTCACTTTTTAACATGTTTCGTTTACATTCTAGAGTAAAGAATATACTGAAACATGATTGCACTTGAGTTGAAGATGATCAATGTGAATGATCTGCAACTGCTAACGCTAATGAAAACACGACTATGCACAATGGAGTACCTCACGACAGCATTTGTATCAAATAACTTATCGATAGAAAGAGGACGTATTTTCTTGTGTGAGATATTCGATTCCTAAAGCTAGCGCTCGGTATTGCGATTGCCTATCTCCGAGAAGCCATCGTCAACACAAGGATAGGTGTATTTTAGACGAATATTTAACGATGAAAAATATTCGAAAAAATAAAGTGTTAGTTGGGCTAAAAAATCTTGTTCTGGCTTTTATTTCGCTTCACTGCAACAGACCAGAAATAAAACGATATTGAAATCAGTAGATGAAACCCCATGTTCATCTGCTTAGGAAACCATGGTTGATTCTTGAAAGGAAGGTTCACGGAATGTGATTTTATTTATGCCAAACGTCTGCTTCTTGATTACACTGCAAACGGTGTAAAATTATTTTCTGATTCATACATGCGTTCTAGTCTATACAAATAAACCCCTGGCAATTGATCTCGAAAGCAAAGATTAATTACGGGAGAGTCGGGCGTAATGACGGCACGTATATTTTGTTGTGTTATAAAATGATGGAAGATTATTCAAGTGGCGCAACAGTACGAGCAAATCAAGCCTGAACGCAGCGTTGAACAAACAGCTGTGAACTGACACCCCACACGTCGTACAAGGTACGTTCACTACGTATTTTTTGAACAGTTTCATATAACCTTTCAATGAGCTGGAATATGTGTATAATATTTTAGGTGTAACATAGAAACGTGGTATGTTTTTGAGAATTAACGTGTAATAAAACAGCGCTTTTATGTATTCACTGCGTGCATCATGCGATTATAACCTCAAATAAAAACACTGCTTTGCATCACCACATGTGTTGTGTAACGCCGGACATTTTCATTTTCATTGGGGTAATCCCGACCGTACGAAATCACATCAGCTTTAGATTCCACAAAATTATGAAAGAAAAACCGAGACCGAATACTAATAAGAAGACTTAGAGGGAGCCATTAAGGATGTTAAAAGTAAACACTTTCACCACGAGAGGCAGCTGCTGCTTACTCTGCTTCAAAAAGTACTATACATGACCGTCTTAAGAAAGAAGTTACACAGCAAACCAAACTTGGACCTAAGTCTGTATTTTCAGTGGAACAACAAACGGAATTAGAATATATATTTAAATGCAGTAAACTATTTTCTGGGCTAATCTTAGAGATGGGGCAGAAAATAGCTTTCAAATTATTCTGAAGTGATTAACGTGAGGCCCGCATCTCGTGGTCGTGCGGTAGCGTTCTCGCTTCCCACGCCCGGGTTCCCGGGTTCGATTCCCGGCGGGGTCAGGGATTTTCTCTGCCTCGTGATGGCTGGGTGTTGTGTGCTGTCCTTAGGTTAGTTAGGTTTAAGTAGTTCTAAGTTCTAGGGGACTGATGACCATAGATGTTAAGTCCCATAGTGCTCAGAGCCATTTGAACCATTTTTTTCGATTAACGTGAGGCAAAATTTTTGACAAAACATTTGAAATAACAGGGAAAGACTGGCACCGAGGGGCCAGAAACAAGTGGTCTTGGCCACAACTGGTAAAAGAAGCATTAAAACCACACATAATACCAAGGACAATCAAACAATTTAAACTCACAGACATTCTGAAACTGAGTGAATGTCCAAATCTGCAACAGCTGTTTATTATATTTACTCAGTGTCAACAGCTCCTTCACACCCTGGACGTATCTTTACGTGTCATATTCGCATATAGAATGAAACTACATAAGTAAAAACACTAGTAGTCAACATAACCTGCCGAACAAAGTAGACAGTAGAGGGATGTACTCACAAAACTGACGCATCATGTGCCACGAAATCCAAGCTCAAGTGCGTGTAAAAATATGTCACTCCCCGTTACTACCTTGGAAGAAACGGCAGATGGACATCCGATCAGAACCATGCATGATCACTAATACATCTTCAAAACACAGTCGAAAGACGAGCCGGGACATCACATCACTATCCACGTATAGTAGGACAAAACCTATGAGCACAGCACATTACACAGTGAGCGTAATGTAACTTAAAACACAGCTCGCGGTGTGGATAGAAGAAAATCCACCATCGTCAAAATCCACTGGAGAAACAAAAAACTATGCGATCCTTGGGGATCGTCAACAGACTAATATTTGGCATGCGTCAAATAGAACTACAGGCTACAGCACTAGCCAAACACTAAATACTGTGAAGCCACTCACGCACCACCCAGTCACGACATCTGGCGGTAGAAACCAAATTAAAAGAACACACAGACTAGACCTTGGGAATCGCAGCAATAAAATCGATCTCAGTTAAATTAATAATCCAGAGAAAGAGACTGAAAATTTAACCACAAAACTTACGAGAAGTAACATACATTTAAAATTACTTAAAGCTGAAGAAACTGAATTACTTTGTCCCATCTAAAAACAGATAATAGAATGTGACTGAAGTTCTAGTTGATGATAGAAAAATATTTTAAAACTATAAATACAAAAGAAATATAAAAAATAGAGAAGCAAAATATATGTAATGGTAGACCAAATTGACGTAAAAATCGATCTGTATCATTTTTTAAACCGTCTGAATTAACTTGGAGAATACGCAGAGCGTATGACGGACCTCAAGCCAACCCGAGCTGACGAAGTCAAATTCGCAGACGAAAAGCCTCTTAAAACCAATCTCTCAAACCCCGTGGGAAGTGTGGGCGTTGTGGAAGTGAATGAAAAGTGAGGGAGGACGGCGGAGCTGTTGGGAATACAGAAGAAATATAGGAGAACTGGATTTAGGGGATAGGAACAATTATGTAACCAGGATGAATAAACACATGTGGACCCTATCAGTTGTGACGGTACTATAAGCAAACGAGATTCAGTAATAGATGGTTTAGGTTCGTCTCGCTGTTCAACATTCTTCTCTTTTATAGTCTACCGACACCGCTAGCTGCGTTTTAATTTATATTACGTTCATTCGGAAATGTTTTGTGCTCATGGGTTTCCTTCTACCATACGTGTGCTCTGTGGGCCCGTCTTTTACTTGTGTTTTCTGAGATGCATTAGTAGATCATGCTGGATTCTGATCGGATGCCCATCTGCCGTTTCATCCAAGAGGAACATGAAGTATTAATTTTGTGACGACGTCGCTTTACTGTCTACTTCTTACGGTAGGTTGTGTTGACTACTTGATCTGATTTATTCTACAATGAAGGGCAAAAGAACCCAGTACACCTGACTAGTATTATGTGGCGCCCCGCGAGCACGCAGAAGTGCCGCAACACGACGTGGCATGGGCTCGACTGTTGTCTCAAGTAATGATGAAGGGAACTGACACCATGAATCCTGCAGGGCTGTCCATAAATCCGTAAGATTACGACGGGATGGAGATCTCTTCTGATGGCATCGTAGATATTCTCAATGGTGTTCATGGCTGGACAGTTTCGTGGCCTTCGGAAGTGTTTAAACTCAGAAGAGTGTTACTGGAACCACTCTGTAGCAGTTCTGGACGTGTGGGGTGCCATTCCTTCGGAATGCACAACGGACATGAATTGATGCAAGCGATAAGACGGGTTCAGTGTCTATACAGATGTGACCTGTAGAGATACCTTCAGGGTATGAAACTCGTCCTCATGGAGTGAAAACGTAATAAACAGCTATTGCAGATTTGGACTTAGTTTTAATATAGATTATTTTACCATCTCTGATTTTAAACTGTTTGATTGTCCTTATCATTATGGACATATTTTTTAACTGTGTTTTTGTGATCTGTAAAGTTATTTGTTTGTACTAAAACAAAATTTTTTTGCACATTTTGCGATTCAGGAATGTATTTTCCTCCGTTTTATAGCGAATAAAGACTCAGTTCATGCAATGTTTACATGATAGAAGTTAGCGATTCGGGTTGGATTAATTACAGCCTACTCGTAAATTTGCTATATGACTTCATCTATGCTAACCCGTTGCAGAACCAAAATCACAGGGTAGTCTTGTCTGCACTCTGCTTTTTCGCCAGGATGAAACAATGCTGTCATCCCTTTTGTATCCCGCCTGGAAGGCGGCTGTGGGTAGGAGCAGGAAAAGGTGAAAATCTCTCGGTACTGCAGTGTGAATTAAAATCACCTTTACTTTAGCAACAAGAGTAATAGATAACTTTGCCCTGCGGTGCGAAGCTGAAGTGAAGTGTCCCGGCCGTCTGCTCTTAATCAAATGGGCAGAATCTCTTACGGAAATCGTAGAGCTCCACAGGACCGGGTAGAGGGCGCTGTCGTCGGTGGCTCGTGGTGGTGCCAATGTACGCCGCGGCATCGTAGCTATTGATACCACAATCCCTTTCACCGCACGTAACAGTCGTATGCAGCCACTAGACCTGATGTACTCTGGATCTCTCAAGGCCTCATACAACAGAATATGGTACTTGTACACAGCCTTAAAAGTAGGCCGACTAATTACTCCGTATGAAGTAGTCGAACTTGCCGGTCGCGGTGGTCTCGCGGTTCTAGGCGCGCAGTCCGGAACCGCGCGACTGCTACGGCCGCAGGTTAGAATCCTGCCTCGGGCATGGATGTGTGTGATGTCCTTAGGTTAGTTAGGTTTCAGTAGTTCTAAGTTCTAGGGGACTGATGACCACAGCTGTTAAGTCCCATAGTGCTCAGAGCCATTTAGTCGAACTTCTTACGGGAGCCTTTAGTTGCGGCAGCCATACAGAGAAAGCAGCAAACAATTTCGGGGCAATTGTTATTTGCCCAATAGATGCAACTAAATCTTATGAACCCTTCGTAGATGTTACACCAGTGATACCTGATGCACACGTAGCATTAACATCAAATGGCAAAGAGCAGTGACACGTTATACACAGATAGTCCTAGTGTCAGCCCTGAATGTGCAGTAGAGGCCAGTAAGCCCTGTAGGTGTTTTGGACAAATCAGGTTTCGGTAAAGCAGCAAATCAGTTGTACTTGAAGATGTCATTAGGTGAAATGTTCCACAACTGCCTCATCCGAATCGTAAAGGAAATATCAGAAAACGACATTCAGCTACAGTAACCAGTTCTCCTACGAAACATAGTTTAGAAAGAAAAGAGCAGATGAGAGAAAGTGAAAAGATTGTTCGTTCCTATATAGGTAGGAAACCTATGAAGATACTTCAAGCATTAGCAGGCGATAACATTAACATGAAGGAACTAACAAAAGGGCATTACAGACAAGAAGAGAAGGTCACTGATGGAGCTGCGATGGAGAATGAGTATTATAGCCTAATGTGTGAGGGTTGGGTTGGGTTGTTTTGGGGGAGGAGACCAATTAGCGAGGTCGTCGGTCTCATCGGATTAGGGAAGGATGGGGAAGGAAGTCAGCCGTGCCCTTTTCAAAGGAACCATCCCCACATTTGCCTGAAGAGATTTAGGGAAATCATGGAAATACTACTTCAGATAGCCGGGCGCGGGATTGAGCCGTCGTCCTCCAGAATGCGAGTCCAGTGTGCTAACCACTGTGCCACCTCACTATGGAATGTGTGAGGAAAAATATAAAAATATGAAGATCCTACCACTGCAGATTGGATAACATGCTACAAATGTGATTCATTAGCCCAAGGAAGCTACACTAGTGTTGAAAGTACGTGGAAAGGGTTTACGTGTGACTTATGTGATGATTAGATTATGTCCGTGATTACTCCACACCACCATGCGTAATTACACCAAACTCCGTGAGGTAATCCCAGACACCAGGGCTTTGTTGTCTTCTTAATACTTGATTTGTCTAAATATTTGATTTTGTATCGTATCTATGATGATTATGTGAACTTAAGATACATTAGAAATAAACAGTATTCGTAACTTTATCTGTTTTATTTCAGTTCTCCCATAAGGATTCGCACTTACTCCACTCTCTCTTATTCATCGGGTAAAGTAGAGTGAGTGACATTACCCTAACACTAAGAAATCTGATGGATTCAAATGACGTATTTTTGACAATGCACCCTAGATTGTGGGAGACGCACCCCAGAATTTGTAACCTCTCTGGAATCATTCTTCAGAAATGCCACCTGCTCGTTGGAAAACGTATTAAATACTGGGTCTAACAGTCGACTATGCCTATGATCTTCTTTTCAGAAAAGTATATCTTACTGCGAGTCCATGTAAGTTTCGCACTGTCATCGTCTCAGGAATCAGGCGCATACGAGTGTGGTAATCAATACTATAACAAATTTCAGACGTCTTCAGAAAATAGAGAATGTCGTAAGACAAGGAGCGAGCAATGTAATTTTAACAAATCGCCCACTAAATAACAAACGGATCAGACTTTTAGCAGTGTGGTAACGTTGTTGTCTGGAGGTACGGCACTTCTCTCAAGAGAACATGGTCTCGACTTTTCTTTTCCACTTGTGGATTTTGTTGTTGTAAGTCAGAGCCACCATTCACGTTACAAAGTAGAATACGAATAACCCGGTAGTCGAGCTTCGTCAGAAATGTGGAGAGATCTCTGCACTGCATACATCAGCTCACTCCACGAACGACTAAGTGATGACAAGTGGATTGCATCTTCGAAAAATCTGCGTCACATATCAGATGTTATTCTGTCGTTCCTGTTCAGACGATACGTGTCAATGAATTACAACATGTTATTACCAGTTAAAGATTTACATATAACCATGCCGTAGGCGTAGGATGGAAACGGTAACACAAATCACATCGTCAAGAAACGATTCAATCAACAATGAATTCATTCTCATTTAGAAGGACTACAATACCTCGCAATATGCCAGAAAACGCCATGCTGATGGACCTTTGGCTTTTGTAAATGATTATACGACACCGAGTAGTTGCCATTTTAAAATGCATATCAAACTGCCAAAAAAACAAAAAAAGTTTATTAAGTAAACATTATTAAATTAAACGTCCATATAAAGTTGCTGAAGGTCCCGAGTGGAAAAACCGACTGAATTAGAGGAACATTTGAACTTTTTGACGTCTAATACTAAGCGCTGTAAATAATATGTGCAGGTAATTTTAAAACAAATAGCTTTCATTGACATGAAACGTGCGTCACTACGCTCGCGAATGTCGATTCTTTTTTTTTTTTTTTTTTTTTTTTTGTCGCATCGGATGTCTGCCACTGTATGTGGCTTTTAGCGGCCATTAATGGCTTCTGGCCGCACGTCGATCAAGTCATTTTATTAGGTAACGCTTTTTCACTATTACCGAGGACAAACATAGCTGCGGCACAACGGGGCGAAAGCATTCGTTACCAATCCTCGCAGCAGCGAACCTCCAAAAAAGGTTTGTTTTTATGACGAGCTATGATATACAGTGGCGGATACACTTCCGTGTTGATGATTTGTTGCGATGGGGAGAGCCCCATCAGTGTTGCGATGGCTTCGAGGCAGGCGACGACGGTTCTTTCTCCAGCGCCAATCTCCTCGTCACAGACCAGCTCTTACACCCAACGACGGCAAATCTTTGTCCTGTATTTTTCAACCGCTGCCTTCCCCTGCAATTTTTGCCGTCTACAGCTCCCTCTAAAACGATGGAAGTCGTTTCCTGACATCTCAACAAATGCCTTATCACACCATTCCTTCTTGTTGTTAGTGTTTTCATCGCAGTTCTTTCGTCGCCTTTTCTGGGGAACCACCACATTTCTTATCAGTTCATTCATCTACGCTGAGTCCTTCTGTAACACCTTACGGACGTTTCGATTGTCTCCTTTCCTGTTTGGTGGTAGGAACTTGAACGTTTTCAGCGGCATCATCGAAAAGATGACTCATTATCGGTTTCAACAAATAAACGGTTTTTCCTTCCTTCTACTCCAATGCGTTATTCACAACATCAACTAGTAGGAATTTTTGAAGCTATTTAAACTGCGAAGAGCATCATTTCACTAAATGCAAGAGAAGTAAAGAGAAACTCACTCTCCCTGCTTCAGTTGCTCAATACGGCATCAGTGCCCCATGACGGGTCATAATCTGGTGTGTCTAGACGCAGAGACCTTTTGTAACTATTCTCTTCACAAGCATAAGTTGAGAAAAAAGGCAGGATGATTCCTTAACATTGCCATAATCTTACTGAAACCGTCTGCGGTCCATGGTCGTTCACTAAATCTACTGATCTTGTCAACTCCGGAGCGGCCGGTGTTACATCCAATCATATCAAATGACGGCTGGTATTATGTCTCTGATCAAATCATGCTCGATGAACGGTGACAGCTGAAATTATTTTCTCCTCCTTCCCTTACTAGGAATTCGACACAGTCGTAGTTGCTCACTACAGAAAAATGTTAAGTGCTTCTTCAACTTCATTAGAAATGCTCACTCGCTGTGAGTTACGGTGTTCCCAAATACACTATCACCCACTGTTACATTCCATAGGCTGCCAGCTGAACCAAAAACTACGACTTCCGACCTCTGCCGAAAAGTACAGAACTATCAAATTTCCGCTGCGGGTGTTCACCTGTTTGTTTTGCTTATAGCACCCTTACGTTCAGTGTTGAAGGAACTGAATGTGAGTAGTTCGGAAAAAAAATTGAAAGAAGAATGTAACAGAGAAATTTACTCATATGGACTGATAATTATGGAATGATTTTAAAGCGGCAACAAATCTGTGTGTGCTTTAGGTCGCGGGACAGTGGAATGTACAACATATTGTCTGTAAAACGCCACTGTGAAACTAGCCACAAACCCCCCCTGTCAAAAAATCGAAACAAACAAAAAGAAGTCATTATATCTGTTGGTAAAGACATGAATAGGCAGTTGACATCCATGATTAAGTATGTTAGCAAGGACGGTAATACCGGTGTAGCAAATGTCATCACCCGTACGGTAAACTTTTGGCGACGAGGAATTTTTGAAAGGCTCCTGTTGAGATAATTTTGAAAATAAAGGTAAAAAATCTGAGGACGTCAAAGATAGTCCCGTATCTAAAAATACTACAAAAGGTAGAATTTGAAAACCAGCGGAAACTGTAAAACAACAACAAAAAATTATATCCAGTCCACAAAAGTAATTTGTGACCAAATGTGCCTATTTGACTATGTTTGCTTGATATTGCGTTGTAGACGACATCAATGAAGAAACGCATGCTGTCGCCGGTAATTATTAAGGGCACAGATCTTTCTACCTCTGTTAAAATTTCGCTTACAGGAAAAGGAATAGATGAAAGCATGATAGTTTCCTTAACGACTGAGGATGATCCCAATATGGTGATAAAAATTGTTATATTACTTAATTTAATGTACATAATAAACATTATCTTCTTAAATTCAACTGCATGATACATCAACAAGCCTTGCGTGCAAAGTGTGGTTTCATTTCGCTTGGCAATGTAATAGCAGCAGTCACACAAACACAGAATCTTATATCGTTGCAAGCTTCCAATAAAAGAAGTACGAAGCGTTGATAAATGAAGACAGTTCGGCGTACATTCGCTTATTAGCAAGTAAGAAAGTTCGCTGGTTGGGCCGCGGCAACGTACAATCAAAGACTTGTGGGTTGTTTAGAAGAAAAATGAGGGAAAATTCGTTCTGTAATCATAGTTAATGTATGTTACCTGGCTTACAAAATCCATGTTTCCTACCGACATGGTCCAGCATATGAGTGATTTGAACTTAGAGTTCCAAGCCACAAACAAAACAGTTCTTCTGATGATAGACTCATGTGTGCTTTCGAGGCTAAACTGCAAGTTTGCTGATAATCCTATTGTTCCCAAAAATTACAATTATTTCATAAATTTAAGAAAAAATTTCGACTGATTAGAATTTACACGAAAAGCTAAATGAAAAAAAAATCACGGAGTGATCTTCTTCCGTAACGCGCTCTCCAACCGAAGAATTTCATCGAGATTTTCTCAATTCAGAGATTTGTGAGAAACACTAAATCGTATCATATATGCAGATGCGATTTCACAGGGTAAACGGAATTTACCTGAATTTGATTGGTTGGCAACTTAAGAACATGAAATGCAGCTGATTATTTCCAGTGTTGTTCAATAAGGACTCAAAACTTTATCGGGTCAAGGTCAAATTGCAAGTAAGTCAATCAGAAACCCTATCGAGCAAGAGCAGCAAAAGTGCCGACATTTAAATTAAGGGAACGTGGAGTTGCATTCCACGCACATATAGCGCTCTGTAGAAACTGGCGTTAGCCTATCTTGACAATGTTTGCTCTACTCGTGCTTGTGAGTCATTATGTCTGAAATGAATAACATTAAGGACTCCCTAAGAAACCGTTGTCAGATGACTCGAATTCAGCTCGCATTCTCATAAAAGTTACAAAGTATGCACCTAATACTAATTGACATCCAGCTGCGGCAGAGCGGTTCTAGGTGCTTCAGTCCGGAACCGCACGCCTGCTACGGTAGCAGATTCGAATCTCTCCTTGGGCATGGATGTGTGTGATGTCCCTAGATTAGTTAAGTTTAAGTAGTTCTAAGTCTAGGGAAATGATGACCTCAGATGTTATGTCTCATAGTGCTTAGAGCCATTTGAACCATCTGAACCGTCGTCCTCCCGAATGCGAGTCCAGTGTCTAACCACTGCGCCAACTCGCTCGGTCCTTCCTACTTCTCCCACTGGTACGCTCACTGTCAACATTCTTCATGCTTGAACTCGATATACGGAATTTACCTTTCTTTAATCTGTGAACTGGGGTAAATGCGCTGCGTTCTTTCAGACCGTTCTCGCACGAATTATCAGACTTCGTAAAAGGATGTTTCATTTCCAAATGATGATGCCTGCACGTACACAGCTGCTGATTTCTGACGAAATTTTCGTTTTCATATGTTCCCACTAATTTAAGTTACAGTAATGCTGAAGCCCGATCACTCCAAAAAGTAAAGAAAAATATTTCCAAACACTTTGTATATCGCAACGGGGCGACGGAAGCCACTTTGCGTTGTTGGTATGAGGGGAAGTGCTACAAGTGGCCTAATGTCCCACAGTGACAATCGATCACTGGACAACGATTTTATTTAAAACAGAGATTTCCTTATCATTGAAACTCACTTCTATTTCGCAGACCTTTTCGGAATATGGCACGGCATATTGTGAGACAAACTGAATATAAATGTAATTGTCATTTGCTATTGTATTTAAACATTATTATTATGTGCATATTGTTTTAGACTGCACTGCAGGTCCGACCTTTTATTTATGCCCGTAGACGTGCGATGATAACAACATACAGTAGCTCTGTAATATGTCTCTCTTTCACAGCAGCATAGGGAATCAGTAGTGTGGGATACCACATATTTCTTAATACATCTACATCTACATGGCTACTCTGCAATACACATTTTAAGTGCTTGACAGAGGGATCGTCGAACCACAATCATTCTATCTCTCTACCATTCCACACCCGAGCAGCGCGCGGGAAAAACGAACACCTAAACCTTTCTGTTCGAGCTCTGATTTCTCTTATTTTATTTTGATGATCATTCCTACCTATATAGGTTGGGCTCAACAAAACATTTTCACATTCGGAACAGAAAGTTGGTGACTGAAATTTCGTAAATAGTTATCGCCGCGACGAAAAACGTCTTTGCTGTAATGACTTCCATCCCAATTCGCGTATCATATCTGCCACACTCTCTCCCCTACTACGTGATAATACAGAACGTGCTGCCCTATTTTGCACCCTTTCAATGTCCTCCGTCAATTCCACCTGGTAAGGATCCCACATCGCGCAGCAATATTCTAACAGAGGACGAACGAGTGTAGTGTAAGCTGTCTCTTTAGTGGACTTGTTGCATCTTCTAAGTGTCCTGCCAATGAAACGAAACCTTTGGCTCGCCTTCCCCACAATATTATCTATGTGGTCTTTCCAACTGAAGTTGTTCGTAATTTTAACACCCAGGTACTTAGTTGAATTGACAACCTTGAGAATTGTACTATTTATCGAGTAATCGAATTCCAACGGATTTATTTTGGAACTCATGTGGATCACCTCACACTTTTCATTATTTGGCGTCAACTGCCACCTGCACACCATACAGCAATCTTTTCTAAATCGCTTTGCAACTGATACTGGTCTTCGGATGACCTTACTAGACAGTAAATTACAGCATCATCTGCGAACAATCTAAGAGAACTGCTCAGATTGTCACCCAGGTCATTTATATTGATCAGGAACAGCAGAGGTCCCACGACGCTTCCCTGGGGAACACCTGATATCACTTCAGTTTTACTCGATGATTTGCCGTCTATTACTACGAACTGCGACCTTCCTGACAGGATATCACGAATCCAGTCGCACAACTGAGACGATACCCCATAGGCTCGCAGCTTAATTAGAAGTCGCTTGTGAGGAACGGTGTCAAAAGCTTTCCGGAAATCTAGAAATACGGAATCAACTTGAGATCCCCTGTCGATAGCGGCCATTACTTCGTGCGAATAAAGAGCTAGCTGCGTTGCACAAGAACGATGTTTTCTGAAACCATGCTGATTACGTGTCAATAGATCGTTCCCTTCGAGGTGATTCATAATGTTTGAATACAGTATATGCTCCAAAACCCTACTGCAAACCGACGTCAATGATATAGGTCTGTAGTTAGATGGATTACTCCAACTACCCTTCTTAAACACTGGTGCGACCTGCGCAATTTTCTAATCTGTAGATACAGATCTATCTGTGAGCGAGCGGTTGTATATGAGTGCTAAGTAGGGAGCTGTTGTATCAGCGTAATCTGGAAGGAACCTAATCGGTATACAATCTGGACCTGAAGACTTGCCCGTATCAAGCGATTTGAGTTGGCTCGCAACCCCTAAGTTATCTACTTCTAAGAAACTCATGCTAGCAGCTGTTCGTGTTTCAAATTCTGGAATATTCCATTCATCTTCCCTGGTGAAGGGATTTCGGAAAAATGCATTCAATAACTCCGCTTTAGCGGCGCAGTCGCCGGTAACAGTACGATCGGGACTGCGCAGCGAAGGTATTGACTGCATCTTGCCGCTTGTGTACTTTACATACGACCAGAATTTCTTCGGATTTTCTACCAAATTTCGAGACAATGTTTCGTTGTGGAACCTATTAAAGGCATCAAGCATTGAAGTCCGTGCCAAATTTCGCGCGTCTGTAAGTTTTAGCCAATCTTCGGGATTTCGCGTTCTTCTGAACTTCGCGTGCGTTTTCCGTTGCCTCTGCAACAGGGTTCGGACCTGTTTTGTGTACCACGGGGGATTACCAATTTATGCTGTTGCTACTATGTCTTTGAATTGGAGCCACATCTCGTCTACATTTGCATAGTCAGTTCGGAAGGAATGGAGATTGTCTCTTAGGAAGGCTTCTAGTGACACTTTATCCGCTTCTTTAAATAAAATTATTTTGCGTTTGTTTCTGGTGGATTTGGAAGAAACGGTATTGAGCCTAGCTACAACGACCTTGTGATCACTAATCCCTGTATCAGTCATGATGCTCTCTATCAGCTCTGGATTGTCTGTGGCTAAGAGGTCAAGTGTGTTTTCGCAACCATTTACAATTCGCGTGCGTTCGTGGACTAACTGCTCGAAATTATTTTCGGAGAAAGCATTTAGGACAATCTCGGAAGATGTTTTCTGCCTACCACCTCTTTTGAACAAGTATTTTTGCCAACATATCGAGGGAAGGTTGAAGTCCCCACCAACTATAACCGTATGAGTGGGATATTTATTTGTTACGGGACTCAAATTTTCTCTGAACTGTTGCGCAACTATATCATCGGAGTCTGGGGGTCGGTAGGTGGAGCCAATTGTTAACTTAGTTCTGCTGTTAAGTATAACCTCCACCCATACCAATTCGCACGGAGTATCTACTTCGACTTCACTACATGATAAACCACTCCACCACCAATCCTGCCTACTCTATCTTTCCTGAACACCGTCTGAGATTTCGTAAAAATTTCTGCAGAACTTATTTCGACATAAGCCAGCTTTCTTTATCTATAACGATTTCAGCTTCTGTGCTTTCTATTAGCGCTTGAAGCTCAGGGACTTTCCCAGCACAACCACAACAATTTACAACTACAATTCCGACTGTTCCTTGATCCAGGCACGTCCTGTATTTGCCATGCACTCTTTGAGATTGCAGCCCACCCCGTACTTTCCCGGGGCCTTCTAACCTAAAAAACCGCCCAGTCCACGCCACACAGCCTCCGCTACCCGTGTAGCCGCCAGCTGAGTGTAGTGATCTCCTGACCTATTCAGCGGAACCCGAAACCCCACCACCCTATGGCGCAAGTCAAGGAATCTGCAGCCAACACGGTCGCAAAGCCGTCTGAGCCTCTGATTCAGACCCTCCACCCGGCTCTGCACCAAAGGTCCGCAGTCGGTTCTGTCAACGATGCTGCAAATGGTGAACTCTGGCTTCATCTCGTAAACAAGACCGGCAGCCTTCACAAAATCAGATAGCCGCTGGAATCCAGAGAGAATTTCCTCAGATTTAAAGCGACACACATCATTAGTGCCGACATGTGCCAACACCTGCAGCTGGCTGCACCCTGTGCTCTTCATGGCATCCAGAAGGACCCTTTCCACATCAGGAATGACTCCACCCGGAATGCACACGGAGTGCGCACTGGATTTCTTCCCCTCCTTAGCCGACATATCCCTAAGGGGCCCCATTACACGCCTAACATTGGAGCTCTTAGCTACCAATAAGCCCACCCTCTGTGATTGCCCGGACCTTGAAGACTGAGATTCATCCTCTGAAACAGGGCAGGCAGCTGCATCTGGCTCAGCCAGAGACAGCGCCTGAAACCTGTTTGTCAGACGCACCAGGGAGGCTTTCTGATCAGCTTCCGGGGACGTCTTTCGCTGCCTGCCACGCCTTGGAACGACCTCCCAATCAACTACAGGCGTGGGCGCAGCCCCACTGCAGGCAGCAACCGGGGCAACCACAGCGGCAGACCGATCTGGGGACAGACGGGACGAGGTTGCCATCCCTGTGATACCCAAGTCAGGCTACCCACAGTGGTGCCCATTTGCAACAGCCCCAAGCTGCGCGACCGAAGTCAGCGCCGCTTGCAGCTGTGAGCGAAGGGATGCCAACTCAACCCTCATCCGAACACAGCAATCACAGTGTTTTAACCAAGTGCACGTGGTTGTTAACAGTGCATGATGATGCACTACAAATAAGTAACGATGGATTGTAAAATACCTTAGATGTATTGTAAGTAGGCTGCTTAGGTTTTTATGTTCGTAACACCACGTAGCGCTCTGTATGAAAATCACTGACTGTGCTGTATGCAGTCTGTGGCTGGTTTGCATTGTTGGGATGTTTGCTATTGTAGTGTTGCGTAATTGGATGTGAACAGCGCGTAGCGTTGCGCAGTTGGAGGTGAGCCGCCAGGAGTGGTGGATGTGGGGAGAGAGATGGCAGAGTTTTGAGAGCGGACGATCTGGACGTGTGTCCGTCAGAAAAAACAAATTTGTAAGAGCGGATGTCATGAGCTGATATATATATATATATATATATATATATATATATATATATATATTATGACTTTTGAACACTATTAAGGAACTCTGCGACATATACGAAACTTGGTAGGCGTGCTTCTACAACTGGAAGATAATGTCTATTTGGATTTAGAGCCAGTCACACAAGAGAGGCGCTAGTGGAGCCACTATGCAGACGCACATCAGATTCGCTTCAAATAAGTGCTGTAACGGTTGTGTGCATTAATTACCTTTGATATTGTATGTGTTGAGTTGATGTCAGTCTAGAAAACCTTTAAGGCGAAAAAAATGCCATTATCAACACCTCACTGAATTTGAAATAGGTCATGTAAAAGGGTTACGAGAAGCCGCATGTTGCTTCAGCTATTCTGCAGAAATACTTGGCAGGATTGTAGCCACAGTACACGATTGTTGGCAGCGGCGGTTAGGAAAGTCCCAAGGTGACCATGTTCTGGACCCCCAATTGGCACTACCGACAGGGAACTCCATCGTGTTCGGCGTGTGGCTCTGGCGCGTCGTTCTGTATCTGCAACACTAATTTAAGCAGCAGTTTGTGCCACAGTAACACGATCGACTGTTACAAATCGGTTACCTCAAGGACAACTTCGAGCCAGACACCATGTAGCGTGCATTCCACTGACCCTGAACCACCGTAATTTGTGACTTCAGTGGCGTCAAGCAAGAGCTCATTGGAGGGCAGGAAGGTGGTCAGTTGTATTTTCTGACGAAAGCCAGTTCTGTCTCGGTGCCAGTGAGAGCGATGTCCAGTTAAGGGCTTCCAACCAACCTTTCTGCGTGCTAGACACACTGGATGTGAATTCGAATGACAGTAGGAGCACACTCGTGGTTATGCCAAGCATCCTGATTGCAATCTCGGATTCAACCTATCGTTCTGCCACTCATTAACAGTTTTCCGGAATGTGGTTTCCAACACGATAACGCTCGCCCACCTATCGCTGCTCTAACCCAACATGCCCTACAGATTGTCGACATGTAGCTTTGGACTGCTTGATCACCAGATCTTTCTCCAGTCGAGCACATATGGGACATCATCGGACGACAACTCCAATGACATTGACCTGTGATCTTGCAATCTCAGTCACTTCAATATGTTACCTGGACAAATGTATTGTAGTATTCTATATTAATTACACAGGATAACGATGGAAAACTTTTTTATTGAAAATAGTTTAGTCTTATGTTTTTTAGAGTGGAAAATCCAAATATAATACTTAAAAAATTGTATCACCCACCATTTCTTCTCATTTTACAGTTAAATTTATTAATTAAGCGATTTTTTAAAGAATTTAGCAGCTTTTATGTAGTTAAAATAATTTAAAAAGGATGCGTAATGATTGTAGATAACGTTGCTAGCACTGCTGTAAAACATTTGACGGCAAAGACAGGTCGACTTTATTTATGTGTTGACAGATGGTGTTTTGTTTACTGTCAACCTAACCTCAATTTCCCATTTCCTGTACATGTGCTCAGTACCATGTCTAATCGTGGATGTAAACACTCTGCTGACAGCTATTTTTATACTGTATTTGTGGAGAATCTGCGATTAAAAAGTACCAAAGAAACATTACAGACTACCCGAAAAAGGTTTATCTACAATACTTTTAAACTTGGTGATCAATATAAAACTTGGGCGCCACGTAAGGTATGTTATGCGTGTGTTTAAGATCTGAGAAAATGGTCCAAAACGGAGAAAATAAGCCTTTAGATTTTCTGTTCATATGATATGGAGGGAGCCGATAAATCATTCCGATGATTGCTACTTTTGCAGTGTTGATATTACGGGTCATAATTCGAAAAACAAGAAGGTAATAAGATCCTAACCTTCCGTCCGCCATCCGACCAGTAGCGTGTGGTATAGATTTGCCGGTTCCTGAACTACCAGATGATCAGAATTCTATGCCAACAGAAGTATTTTCTCATGTACAATCTGATATAAATGAACCAGATGATGATGAAGTCCACCTAACACAGAAAGTCTTTAGCCCATATTGTTTACTCAGACTGAGCTTAACGATTTGGTTTGGGGTCTGGGCTTAACGAAAGATAAAGCTGAATTGCTTGGCTCTGGATTAAAATAAAAGAACTTATTGGCAGTCGGAACTAGCATATACATGTATAGAATGCGAGAGCAGCAATTTTCCAAGTTTTTTCAAGAAGAAAACTGCTCAGACATTCCGGTCTGATGAATGAGTTTGGTATTGAATACAATAAGGAAGACTGAAGGCTATTTATTGATTCATCCAAAACTAGTTTAAAGGCTGGATTATGACACAATGATAACATGTATTCATCTATACCTGTTGGACATTCTGCACATATGAAAGAAAGCTATAAAAACCTAGGAAGGTGCTCATGGTTGGATGATATGTAGTGATCTAAAAGGAACATGCATGCTCCTTGGTCAGCAAAGTGGCTTTACCATATTTTCAAGTTTCTTGTGTGAATGGGACAATAGGGCTAGGGATCAACACTGGTGCAGAAACAACTGGCTTGTGAGGGAGTTTCTAAAACCTGGTGAGATCAAAAAAACATACTCCTACCACCTCAGCATATAAAGTTAGGCCTAATGAAACAGTTTGTAAAGGCTGTGTCTAAAGATAGACCATGTTTTAAGTAGTAATAGTAGTAGGATGTACTAATACTAGATCCCCAATCTCTTCTAAATCGACTCCTGTTTCTTCTTCTATCAGATGAGACGAATCTTCCCACTCATAGAGGCCTTCAATGTACCTTTTCCACCTATCCACTCTCTCCTCTGGATTTAACAATGGAAATCCGATTGCACTCTTAATTTTACCAGCCTTTACTTTAATTTCACTGAAAGTTTTTTTGACTTTCCTATATGCTGAGCAAGTGCTTCCAAGTGTTATTTCTTTTTCGATTTCTTCGCACTTTTTCATGCAGCCACTTCGCCTTAGCTTCCCTGCATTTCGTATCGATTTCATTCCTCACCGACTTGTATTTCTCCATTGTTGAGTTTCCCAAAATCTATGATGGCCCTTTCTAGAGACGTCCATTCCTCTTCAACTGTACTGACGACTGAGCTATTCCTTATTGCTGTATCGATACCCTTAAAGAACTTCCATCACATCTCATCATTCCTTAGTACTTCCGTATCCGACTTCTTAGCGTACTGATTCTTTCTGACTTATCTCTTAGACACCGTACCAGATCCAAAAACAACTTATTAGTATGTTGCTCGGTGTTTCGTGGATAATGAAGCACGTTCCTGATGCTCGTTGCAACGTTGCGCGTTCGATAGCTTGTGCCACGTGTCCTGGAACACGACCTATGTCGTGAAGTGGTCATGGCACGGTTGCCACGAGTGGCGATGACTTCGTTCCTTCGGGAGACGCAGTGCGTAAAGCAGCACAGACGACAGATGTCTGCGGGCAAATGGGCTGGCTGTTTGGTCCACCATCCGTGTGACTTCTAGGTTTGTCTGGCTGAGCACCTCGCGGCCGGAGGCACTTAAACCGGAAACGGGAGTGGACACATTATTTCTTTGGCCGACCAGATTTGGAGGCGGACGGTGGGTCGCCGTCATTCACGCACCTCCTGGTGGTTCCAAGTTTTCCACTGTCTTTCACAGCAGTGCTGCTTTGGAAGCTCGATGAGCTACTTTTATTTAGTTGCTTCTGTGCCGAGACCGCGCGGCACTCGGGAAGACTGATTTTGCTCTTCGCTGTGTGCCAGATTATTGTGACTGGCTCTCTTAATGAGAGTGTTTGTGCCTTGCTGCTTCCATATCGGTTAAGCATCCTGTTATGATTCCCTATTCCTCCATCTGGCCAGGCGATTTGAGGAGCATGTTGTTCGTGTGTAAACAAAAGAGGTTCAATTTTGTAATTATTCTCATAGAGTTGTGATTTTATTGTGTATTTTATGTTTTGGAGGTTTTTGGCTGATTGGGGTAGTGCTGTTTTTTTTATTTATTTATTTTTTTGTTGTCGCTTGTAGTTGTGTATTACATCGCCAACTCACCTTCTTGAGTTCTTTGGAGCCCACAGGCCCGTGCGGCTTATGGGGGAAAACTTGTATTTTGGTGGGTAGTGTTTCCAGGCCGTTCGTGTTTGACGTAGATGAGGTTAATCAGTCAACTGTTCACGTATTCTTTCCGCCAATGTTTTCCGTCCCGCGCGCCTTCTCGCGTGGTTTGAAGCTGACTCATGGTCGGCCGATAAACTTCTTTGGAAGCAGGTGTAGTTGCCTTGACATGCTACCTTACCACCTTTTAGGGAGTTAGCGTGTTATCTAATGATTTCACTTTTTTACTCGTTTTACGTTAAACTTACTTCTCTGTTCCGCAAGCTATCACTGTATTTTTGTGCCTTGAGGTCAGTACGCACTGACTGCTTGAAAAAGGAGTGTAGTGTGCAGCGTATCGGGCCTGCCCTAAAAAATTTCTCGGCCGTGCGTCCGGATGTGATATGATTTCACATCATGCGGCCTCAATTGCTTTTCTTTCGTTTTAATGAACACCCTTTAGGTATTAGTTGTATCTTAGTCAAACACATTCTACACATGTTTATTGCCTGCCTGTTTTGAAGAACGTCTTACTATCGTGCATCTTAACAAAGGGAAAAAGTCCTTTAGGATATTGTTTCACAGATTATCAGAAGTTGTTCTTAAACTGCTTTATCTGATTAGATGGTTTGTCTAAACACGACACGGTCCTTTTGACCAAACTGATAAAGTTACTTTTCCTGAGAAGTGTTCATTATAATACGGAACGTGTTCAATCCTTATTTTGGCTGTTCCTTCCGGGCAACTTCACGCCGTAATGTGTACCACTCTATATATGTTTTGCTCTTAGAGTCAAAAATGGTTCAAATGGCTCTAAGCACTGTGGGACTTAACATATGAGGTCATCAGTACCCTAGATTTAGAATTACTTAAACCTAACTAACCTAAGGACATCACACACATCCATGCCCGAGGCAGGATTCGAACCTGCGACCGTAGCAGCAGCGCGGTTCCGGACTGAAGGGCCTAGAATCGCTCGGCCACCATGGCCGGCTGTTGGTTGGTTGGTTGTTTTGGGGAAGGAGACCAGCGTGGTCATCGGTCTCATCGGATTAGGTGGTGGTGGTTAGTGTTTAACGTCCCGTCGACAACGAGGTCATTAGAGACGGTGCGCAAGCTCGGGTTAGGGAAGGATTGGGAAGGAAATCGGCCGTGCCCTTTCAAAGGAACCATCTCGGCATTCGCCTGAAACGATTTAGGGAAATCACGGAAAACCTAAATCAGGATGGCCGGAGACGGGATTGAACCGTCGTCCTCCCGAATGCGAGTCCAGTGTGCTAACCACTGCGCCACCTCGCTCGGTATCGGATTAGGGAAGGATGGGGAAAGAAGTCGGCCGTGCCCTTTCAGAGGAACCATCCCGGCATTTGCCTGGAGTGATTCAGGGAAATCACGGAAAACCTAAATCGGGATGGCCGGGTGGGATTGAACCGTCGTCCTCCCGAATGCGAGTCCAGTGTCTAACCACTGCGCTGGCCGGCTGTCTAAAGGAGTCACACTATTTGGTCTTGAGCTATGCAGGCTTTTATCAGTACTGCGACTAATTACGCTCTTTGACTGTTACCCAGGCACGAGTTTGCGCGTGGCACCCAATATGGCGGCGACTTTTGAGCGTTCTACGAGCAAACTGGACTCCCTGAGTATTAGTCTCTGCATGTCGGTCAAGAAGCAAGGTTCCAACTGGCAATAAAAGCACGGATCCATTCCGAGCGTAAAAGCGGAGTCGGCGAGTCCAGAGGAGCCCGTGGCAGACGACATGACGTTGGCGCGGTGCCTAAGCGGGCGTGCGCGCGGGAGGCGAGAAGGGTGCCCATACACAGGCTGGAGGAATCGTCGGGTGCTTGGGCGCGACTGGTGGAAGGCCGGTCCACCAGTTATCACTTGGAACAGCTCCTATCAACCAACTGCGTTTTATGAGCACGTTTCAGAATATTTCCTGTTTCTGTGCGGTCGCACCACGGAGCCGACTTTAATGTGCAGTCCAACTGGTTGAGTGCTATTTGCGTGAACTTCACATCCTATTGGTGTGCATTCGGTTTCTCACTTGTCATTTCTTATTCTCACCGATAGACTTGAAAAGATATGATTATTCGTATTTATCGTTAAACTACTTCCACCCATTTGTCTGTTTCTGTTACCAAAGGTCGGAATGAAATGTTATTTGCCCCAGGATTAAATGGCTATTTATCTCTTTGTGCACCGGGATGTATAGGGAGAACAGCATTGAGTTGTACCGCTATACTGCACATGTGTCCGTTTTTAAGATTTTTGCCGGCCGGAGTGGCCGAGCGGTTCTAGGCGCTACAATCTGGAACCGCGCGACCGCTACGGTCGCAGGTTCGAATCCTGCTTCATGCATGGATGTGTGTTATGTCCTTAGGTTAGTTAGGTTTAAGTAGTTCTAAGTTCAAGGGGACTGATGACCACAGCAGTTAAGTCCCATTGTGCTCAGAGCCATTTGAACCATTTTAAGATTTTTGTTATGTGAGTATTACAACTAATCCTTGTCAATGCTGTGAGTTTTGCCTGATTATATTCGAGTATGCTTCCATCACGAGCACTGTTTCTTGCTAATTTGAACCTAGTTCAATTATGCTTGTAGCAGGCCTTGCAGCACTTGATATTAATGCTTTATTATTCAAGAATTAAAAGCTATCGCCGTTAGATATGAGCACTGTTGCTTCATCTTACTCTCATTCTTATTAATGTGGTTTAAATCATTTGTTAGTACTGTGAAATGATATTTTAAATATGTCAGCTTAGTGTATAAGTAAGTAACGTCTTTGTTTCCAATGTTAGTATTCCGGTTGCTATGGGTTTATTTATCAAGTACCATTGTTATATTTGTAGTTGAGTGTTGCTATCTTAACTTGTACGTTGTTATTTTGTTATTTATAGATAGCGAGTGGAGCTGTGGACTCTAGAAATTGGAGTGCCTAGTGATCGGAGCATATCCGACACACACGTTCGTTTTTAGCTCAATTGAGTAGCGACAGAAGCGGAGGCACTCAGATACATTTGCGCCGTGTATGAGAGTAATGCCTTTGCACAGAGTACAGGGGGTTTGACGAAGATAGTTTAAACGCGTAAATCCGCAATGATCCACGTAAGTGTACTCGGGAACTGGCAAATATGATGACCTGTGATCATCCCCTTTATTGGGTGACATTTTCAAGCAGTAGGGAACGTCCAAAATAGGGTGTATGGGTACCGCATGCTCTAAGAAAACAAACACGAAAATTAGCGGGTGGCCAGACGTGCTAGTCTGCTTGCTCATCATTAACTGGCTCGTGAACAACACTCACCATTAGTATACTGTATCGTTACTGGTGACGAGAAATGGTATCTTTATTGCTAAAATAAGGAAAAGAAGGGAATATTTGCGCTCAGACGAAACACCAATTACCAGTACAAAGATATGCACAGCCACGAAATATAATATTATTCATCTGCCGGAACAGCGACGGTATGCTGTACTATGAATGGCTTCCCCGTGGAGCAACCATCACTGAGACGTCTTACAGACCCTGAACGAGAACAACAACCAGGAAGGAAGACTGCGTGAACTGATGTTACTTCACGATAGCGCCCTCGCGCATTCTGCTGAACTGACAAAAAATGCCACACAGGAGACAGTTTGGAAAGTAATTCCTCATTCACCTTATTCACATGATCAAATGCACTCTGTCAAACAAAATTCAAGGAACTTCCTTTCCAAGATGACAATGCGCTTCTAACAAGGCTCAACGTGCTCTTCGCCTCAATACAACGTGTTTACCATTCTAGCGAGATCTTGAAGTTACCCCAGCTTGGCAGACTGTTGCAGATCGTAAAACATTATCGACGACTAAACTCTCTGCTATGTGTACCTGTCGTGTTTATTAAACTTATGGAAAAACTCTACGAACTAATGCATCAACATTTCTGGGTGGGGCCATCCAGTGTGTAGGCCTAATCCAATGAAACTTGAAATACACATTGTGAATCTGTCTTTTTTTCTATTTATATGTTTTACAAGTACCAGTGACTGTGCTATTTGGCTAGTCTCCTGCAGAATGGCAGTGCTGAGAACTGGTACCGGATCTGACTCCTGCTCGCACTCGGTTAATTGAAAAGCGAAGCTACCTGCTGGAAATTATATTTGTATTGTAATCCTTTGGAAAACCATTTGTACCTTGTAACTTAAGGGGGGACGTCCGCGACAGTGACCAAAATTATGAAAAAGTTGTTTCTTTGGATCTTTATTTGCTACATGGTAATGAAATTCCAATTCCTGGGTACTACGTTCCAATTCCACTCCTAAATGTGATAAAAATTATAACTAACAAAAGTTTGCAAGGAGCCATGCCCTTTGTTGTTCTCTAATTTCTTAGTATTGTTTATTCCTGCGGTGTTTCTTTCGGTTTTATGCAGTAACAATTTTAGGAATATTTCAGTATTTAGTAGATCCACAACGTCTACGAAAGAGTGTGGATGAACATTTCAAAATGCTAGTTAAAGTTGCTATTCTTTGATAGGATATCCATGCCCCAATACAACATTTCTTTTCACAACTGCTTATGAAGTTGGCGAATATAATGCTTTTTTAAGTTTTAACGATGCTGACCTTGACGAGCTGTGGATCCACAGATGCTAGGGTTTGATCCAGGAGTTCACACACTGTCAATATTGAAGGAAATCGATGACAGAAGAATTGAAGCAGCTGACATTATTGCTACTCAATTTAAAAAGCAGGTGAAACTAAGAGGACAAGCAAGGAAAAGACTGCTAGAGGAAGACGAGGATACAGCACATGGTTTCACCTATATAAAGTAAGTCCTACTGCAAACACTGTCAAGTCTTTGACTCAAATTCCCCGTAACTGACATTCTAGCAACTTTATTTACCTTATCCTCACAGGCCACTGACATTACAGTACTTGAACTTGGTATGCACCTAATTAGTCAATACTGTAGTGAAACATTCTGTGGAAGAGATTTTTATTTATTACAATAGTAAGGCATTTACGTTAGAGAAAAGTTCTAACACATGGAATACTTTTTTCACAGAAATTAGGAAAGCTGTAAAAATCTAGCAAAAGATGTCAGTATTCTGTTCCGCAGATACTTGTAATAATGGTATACCTAATTTTGTCCAGAAATACATTAATTTCGTTCTGAGAGATTTTTCAGAAAAGAAACATTTGTTCTCATCTTGTTGAAAAAATTTCAGTTACTTGTATTTAAAAACATTTAACTGAAATAAGCATAAAAACGTACGTGTTTATCCACGTAACATTCCTTGACAACTGTGCCTAACTTAGTTAGATCGCCTTGGAAACTTTGGATTTTACAAGCTTCTTTCTTTTTTCAAAGTGTAGTAACTTCGCATACGTCCCCCGTTGATGAGTGGAAGGCTGACTTATTTTAATAAAATTCTTACTCTATGAATGTTCATCTGCCGGCCTAGCCCTATTACGCCCCAAGTATGTAATTCATCGTCATTTCAGGCCTGATACCTCTTGTGAATTTTCGCATCTCCGTGTGTTGGGCTCGACGTTGGTAGTCGAAGAATAGATACTGATGAAATTAGGTAAACAAGGTCATTTCCTGCCTGAAAGTTCGCTACACTGCAGAACCGAGCAAATAGTATATCTGTTCTCTCGTTTACCAGTCTAGTGTGACACTGCATGGCTTTAGGAATGTCCCGCCTGGATCTATCGATTCAATTTGCGCATAACAACCGCGGCATCTCGGCCAAAGTGACCTGAAATCTCTCGGAAAAAAGCCGCAATCCCGACAGCGCACTATGCCGCCGCCTCAGTAATACCACAGGTCTTGGCAGACGTCTCTCATTCATTCCTGGATGATTTTGGGTCGGCAGTATCCTGACTGGTTCGCTGGAGCCCGCCACGAATTCCTCTCCAGTTCCATACTCCTCGTCCCAGAGTAGCACTTGCAACCTATGGCCTCAATTAGACCCTTTGTATATTCCAGTCTCTGTCTTCCTCTACAGATTTTACTGACTATATCTCCCTCAAGTACTGTAGAAATTATTCCGTGATGTCTTAGCAGAGGTCCTAATATCCTGTCCCTTCTTCTTGCCAGTGTTTTCCATACATTCCTTTCCTCACCGATTCTGCGCACAACCTCCTTACTCCTAACATTATCAGTCCACATTATTTTGGACATTCCTCTGTAGCGCCAAATTTCAAATGCTCCGGTTTTCCCACAGGCTATGTTACATTGCCATACAATGCTGGGCTCCAAACGTACATTCTCAGAGATTTCTTCCTCAAATTGAGACCTGTGCTTGATACTTACCAGTACTCTTTTGTTGGCCAGAAATGTCCTTTCTGCCATTATTAATCTCCCTTTGATGTCTTCCTTGTTCCATCTGCCACGCGTTACTTTGCTGATTAGATAGCAGAACAGTTTATATTCATCTACATTATCACCACTCCTGATGTGAAGTTTCACGCTGTTCTCACTTCTGCTACTTTTTATTACCTTTGTCCTTCTTCAATTTACTCTCAATCCATATTCTGTACTTATCAGATTGTTCATTCCATTCAGTAGATCACGCAGTTATTCTTTACTTATGTTGTGGATAGCAATGTCATCAATAAATATTATCACTGATCCACCTTGAACTTTAATGCCACTCTTCTACATTTCTTTTATCTCCGTTTGCTTCTTCGATGTACACTCCTGGAAATGGAAAAAAGAACACATTGACACCGGTGTGTCAGACCCACCATACTTGCTCCGGACACTGCGAGAGGGCTGTACAAGCAATGATCACACGCACGGCATAGCGGACACACCAGGAACCGCGGTGTTGGCCGTCGAATGGCGCTAGCTGCGCAGCATTTGTGCACCGCCGCCGTCAGTGTCAGCCAGTTTGCCGCGGCATACGGAGCTCCATCGCAGTCTTTAACACTGGTAGCATGCCGCGACAGCGTGGACGTGAACCGTATGTGCAGTTGACGGACTTTGAGCGAGGGCGTATAGTGGGCATGCGGGAGGCCGGGTGGACGTACCGCCGAATTGCTCAACACGTGGGGCGTGAGGTCTCCACAGTACATCGATGTTGTCGCCAGTGGTCGGCGGAAGGTGCACGTGCCCGTCGACCTGGGAGCGGACCTCAGCGACGCACGGATGCACGCCAAGACCGTAGGATCCTACGCAGTGCCGTAGGGGACCGACCCGCCACTTCCCAGCAAATTAGGGACACTGTTGCTCCTGGGGTATCGGCGAGGACCATTCGCAACCGTCTCCATGAAGCTGGGCTACGGTCCCGCACACCGTTAGGCCGTCTTCCGCTCACGCCCCAACATCATGCAGCCCGCCTCCAGTGGTGTAGCGACAGGCGTGAATGGAGGGACGAATGGAGACGTGTCGTCTTCAGCGATGAGAGTCGCTTCTGCCTTGGTGCCAATGATGGTCGTATGCGTGTTTGGCGCCGTGCAGGTGAGCGCCACAATCAGGACTGCATACGACCGAGGCACACAGGGCCAACACCCGGCATCATGGTGTGGGGAGCGATCTCCTACACTGGCTGTACACCACTGGTGATCGTCGAGGGGACACTGAATAGTGCACGGTACATCCAAACCGTCATCGAACCCATCGTTCTGCCATTCCTAGACCGGCAAGGAAACTTGCTGTTCCAACAGGACAATGCACGTCCGCATGTATTCCGTGCCACCCAACGTGCTCTAGAAGGTGTAAGTCAACTACCCTGGCCAGCAAGATCTCCGGATCTGTCCCCCATTGAGCATGTTTGGGACTGGATGAAGCGTCGTCTCACGCGGTCTGCACGTCCAGCACGAACGCTGGTCCAACTGAGGCGCCAGGTGGAAATGGCATGGCAAGCCGTTCCACAGGACTACATCCAGCATCTCTACGATCGTCTCCATGGGAGAATAGCAGCCTGCATTGCTGCGAAAGGTGGATATACACTGTACTAGTGCCGACATTGTGCATGCTCTGTTGCCTGTGTCTATGTGCCTGTGGTTCTGTCAGTGTGATCATGTGATGTATCTGACCCCAGGAATGTGTCAATAAAGTTTCCCCTTCCTGGGACAATGAATTCACGGTGTTCTTATTTCAATTTCCAGGAGTGTATAAATTAAACAGCAAGGGCGAAAGAATACCTCCCCGTCTCACACCATTTTTAATCCGAGTTCTTCATTCTTGATCTTCCACTCTTATTATGCCCTCTTGTGCCCTGTACTCATTGAATATTACCAGCCCTTCCCTATAGTTATTTTTCTCAGAATTTCAAACATCTTGCACCTTTGAAATTGTAGAACGATTTTCCAGATCGTCAAACTATGGAACTATCTTGACTTTTCTTTCAGCTTCCGGATCAAACACAACGCCAGAACTGCCTGTCTTGTGCCTTTACATTTCCTAAAACGAAACTGATCCTCATTTAACACATCCTCAATTTTGTTCCCTATTTTTCTGTGTATTATTGTTGTCAGAAACTTGAACACATGAGTTTCTAAGCTGACTGTGCGATAATTCTCGCATTTATCAGCTCTTACAGTCTTCGGAATTGTGTTTGTGACGTTTTTTCCGAGAGTCATACTGTATATCGCCAGATCATGCATTCCACGCACCAACACGAATAATCGTTTCTTCGTCGCTTCCCCCAAATATTTTAGAAATTGCGATGAAACTTTCTATCCTATCAGTCATATTCGATCTTAAGACATTTTGTGAGCAATTTTGGTGGCCTCTTAAGCGTGGCCTTCGCGTTTACACTGCCTTTGGGCAGAGCTAATTCTTTTAAATTTAAGTAGTTGGCGTTCCCTGTCCTTTCTAATATTTTGGGGGTTTTATTTGAATTTTCTCTTTGGGGTTCCTTCCTTGTGCTTGGTTAAATGTTTACTTGTATAGCGGGAAGTGACTCCCGGTTAAAACTCGGAGAAGGTGTTTGACGCTACTCCCGCTTCCTGCATTTGTTTTTTTTAATTAAGTGTTGTCATCCCTTCGAGCGACCTGGTGTCACTCCTCGTTAATTAATGCTGGTTTATGTGTACTTAATTTTGATTTGGCCATTTGAATTAATATTTTGGAGTGCAAATAGCACTATGGCCACCTCATTGTATACCACCTTGTGGCCCAGTCTAGTACCTTAATTTTCAGTGCCACGAGTTAGCTCCATTACCGGTGTTACTGATGTACTCCCTTGAAAATCTTGTATAAGTGTGCCCCATGTGTGTCTGGGGACACAGAGATGAGCTTTAGTGTGACTTCAGTACTAGTCAGTTAATGGAATCTTCATTTTGGCTTGGCTTCCACTGAAGAGTTTGAGTGGAGCATAGTGTGTTTGATTTCTTATTCATTTAATTAATGTAAGTTTGTTTATTTAATGGAGAGCGAGACATTTAAAGACTGTTGGTATTAACTCCCCTAGTTGCGTCGTGTTGCTAATTCGTTCCAAATGGCCTACTACAATGGCAAGGCTGTTGATTAGTTGGTTAGTGTGAGTACAAATTCAGGCCTTTTTTTTGTTACCGAAATTGCTGAAGTGTCTGTGTCGTGATTCAATCACTAGCTAAGTGTTTGAGCTAAATTGATATAAACCTTACGTTGCCTACTTAAAATTTTTTACCAGCAGAAACCCTTAAGACAACTAAGTATTGTCATTGCTTATGTTAACCTTTACGTGGAGCAATATTTAGTATAGTTAAGTTTTGGCTTAAAATGTGTATTACTCTGATGTAATAAACGAGTGATAAAAGAAAAAAGCAAAGGGGTCTGGTCCTTCCCATTGTGTCCGGTTTGTAACACGTATCATTATTGGATTACAACACTTAATTGAAAATACAAATGCCGGAAGCGGCAGTAACATCAAACACCTTCTCCGAGTTTTAACCGGGAGTCACTTCCCGCTATACAAGTAAACATTTAACCAAGCACAAGGAAGGAACCCCAAAGAGAAAATTCAAATAAAACCCCCAAAATATTAGAAAGGACAGGGAATGCCAACTACTTAAATTTAAAAGAATTAGCTCTGCCCAAAGGCAGTGTAAACGCGAAGGCCACGCTTAAGAGGCCACCAAAATTGCTCACAAAAGGTCTTATACATTTGCTCCTTTTCTTTAAAGAAACACAAGGCTGCTTAATTTCTGCTGGCTTCTGCTGGACGTCCGGTATGGTTCGTGTAGGATACACCAGGCAGCAACCCAAGCTAGTTGGTCGCAAGGCACGGCGAGCAAAATCAGGAGAGCAGACAGGCAGGCAGCCAACACATTTCCTCAATGCTGAACCGGCAGACCGCGTACAACCAACTCCGCATAAACGTGGTTGCTTCCCACCTCGTACCTCGCGGCGTCTCAGCAGGTAGCCCGAGCAAAACGTCAACTGCCACTCGCCCCACGAATGCGGCAAACAACAATGCAAGCAAAGATAAGAAACATCGAAGGATCGATAATGGACATCCAAGAGACTGGCGCGCCAGTAACGAGCGCCACGGCTCTGACTGCAGTTTCTCATTTGGTGGAAATTGCTTCGCAGCAAACCAAATTTTCCATTTTCGGAAGAAGTCACTAAGGGCATAATCTGGTGAGTAAGGTGGATGAGGAGCCATTTCAAAGCCCATTTCGCGCACTTCTCCCAGTGCTGTCGCTGCCCTGTGGGATGGTGTATTATCCTGGTGATAGAGCACTTTTTCGCGTGCCAGTTTTGGCCTTTTTTCAGCCAACGCAAGTTGCAGACTATCCAGCAAAGAAGCATAGTACGGTCTAGTTGTGCTTTTGTCTTATTAAAAGTAATATTATGAGGACCATTCCTTGGTAATAACAAAAAATTGTGCTCATCACCTTACCAGCTGACAAAACGGTCTTCACGTTCATCTGTGCATATTCTTCAGCCTTCGTCCATTGTTTTGACTGCCTTTTCGACTATGGTGCGTAATAATTGATCTAGCGTTCATCGACAGTTAAAATTGGGGTAGAAAGTCTTCCACACCCCGATTAATTATCAACAGACATTGTGTTGAAAAATGTGCAGGATGCACTTTTCGTCCACTGAGAGAAATCGCAGAGCCCACCACGCACACTGCTTCTTCACAGCCAATTCTCCCTGCAGCTTATTATACACTCACTCAGTTGAGATGCCTACATCTCTCCAACCTCGTGAATATTTATTCGGAGGTCTTGCATAACCATGTTTTGGATTTTGTCAATGGTTTCCTTTTTGGGGACCCAGTTGTCGGCGGGAGCGCACTTCGTTTTCCGTGCTTGATCGAGAAAGTTTAAATTCACTTACGCTACAGTAACTGGTCTTCAGTGACGGTGCAAAACCCTCGTGAATTTCATTCAGTTCTCTTTTGATATGTGCGACAGTCCAACGCTTCAAATGAAAACGTTTCATAACAACATGAATCTCCCTCCACTCTCCGTCGCAGTTAAGACACTGACCAATTCAGAAGGCTGTCAACAATGAACTGTATGGTGTTTACTGTTGAAATTTTTTATACAATACATGTAATAATCAAGCTTATCAACCATGAAGGCGAAAGAAAAATGTTTATTTCTTTCATGGAAATTTTCTAGTCCCATCAAACTACCCCAATGAATTGTACGATGTTTAACGTTGAAATTCTTTTTATGATCCTTAGAATAATCAAGCTTATCGACCACGAAGATGCATGAAAATGTTCGTTTCTTTCATGGAGATTTTCTGGCACTATCAAACTATCCTCGTACATTTCTCAAAATTCTTTTTTCGATCCTTGGAACAATCAAGCTTATCAACCACGAAGGTGCAAGAAAAATGTTCATTTCTTTCATGGAAATTTTCTAGCCCTATGAAACTACCCTCGTGCATTTATCCGAGCCTACAGACTGGTTATCTTTAATCCTTTTTTAATGACTAAACGGACTAAAATGTGTAAACTAATTGCACCTAGCACAATACAGATTCGTGACCCCACAGAGATAGCGCTCAAAATATTTTCTTGTTAAGTTTTCATAGATGTGCCACTACTTGCAAAAGTAAAAGGGAAACATGGGGAACAACTAACAGATAATGGAGGAATGAATAGTTCACCTGTGTCACTAACAATTTCATTGCACCGCAAATGATATCAGATGTTGGATGATTTTTCTCAACGACATTCATTCCCTACCCTTCTTACTATTATCTGTTGCATGCGCTCTTCATTTTTAGTTTTGAATTTTACAATTATTCTCATAGATATTAAAATTTAATAAACAGATATTTTTCAAGACTATCAGTATGAGGTGAGGAATCTGTTTGAAGCCAGGAGAATTTATTTTAGACGGTCAAGTCTGTTTCGAAAACGTTTTATAATAACAAGAGTTTCACTTAAATAATTGTTTTCCGTTTTCTGCTCTTGTAAGTGTGAAGTTTCCTGATCATTTTCAAACATTTTGATGATATTATAACAGAGACATTGGGTAAATTTCAGTTTTATTTCAGTTCCTCTTCATTGGAAACAACATTGCATCCTGCTACGTTTACACCGTATCGCGAGAAAAGACTGTGAAGGTGAAAATTTGAGAGATTCTAGGTCACAAGGAGGCTATCAGCAACCGTTCTTGTCGTGAAACATTCGTGACTGTAATGGGAAAATGGGGAAATAGCAGTGGTATATAAACTATCCTCTGCCACACACCAGACAAGAAACTAAATTAATATAGCATTTTCATCCGCTTGTGAACTACGTTGAAAGCTTCATATCTCTAGTTTCACGGGAAGTTATTTTAAAATCAAGATGAACTGAACATCAGACATACTGATAAAGAAAAACCAAATACCCTCCTCCACACACCAGACAAGAAAGCGAATTAATATTGCATTGTCATCCGCTTTTAAGCCAAGTGGAAAGTTTCAGCTCACTAGCTCATCTTAAAGTTATTTGGAAATCAATTTGTACCAAGTATCACACAGGCAAAAAGAAAAACAAAGTACCCTCCACATCAAACCAGACGAGAAAGCGGATTAATGCTGCATTTTCATTCGCTTCTGATCTCATCTGGAAGTTAATTTGAAATTAACTGTGCGAAACCCTGTAACGGTCGGTGATTGTTTCCATAGAGTACGAAAATACCTGTTTAACTCCAGTATCTGTCCTGTCTGCAAATGTCATGGTCTTCTTCGATGTACTGGAATCCGGGGCACAGTTACCAACTTCCGGTTACTTGTGGTGGTAGACTGTATCTGCTGAAGAGAAAAGAAATGTTAGCGAGAAGAAACTGCCACATAAAAATTACTCATAGGTATACCCATCTACTGACGATTATTTCCATCGATGGCACGCGGTCTGACAAATTTCCACAGAAAAGTAACTTTGGCTCATCACTGTCGCTCATTTGCATAAACGCACGAATTGCTTACTTTTACTGTAAGTAGTCAGATATTACGAAGTCGAAGTATGCACTTAAACAAATAGATGGCGCACAGTCTGATAGTTATTTCCATTAGCTATCCCTCTGCTCTGTTCATTTATCCGTGGCCGGATCTCAGCTGATGCAAAAGTGTATTACGCATTTCGGTAAACAGATTGCGCCCCGCACTGTTATTAAGAGAGTTGCTCGATCCGTATGAGTGGTTATTACAGTAACTGCTACTTCTCAGTAAGCGGTTATTTCTATGTTACTTTTCGCGCCTCTAGTCGTGGAGAAGCAGTAACGGGAGAACAGAATGGTCAGACCAGCACAGTGACTTAGATCATAGACTTTTCACTGGACAACATTTGGCGAATCTGTCGGAGACGTTTCAACCCTTCTCAGGCTCCTCATGTCGACTGTTGGTGATTGTGAATTGAAAATGCGAACGAACGATCACAGCTGAACCAGGACCAAGCAGACAACATATGCTGACGGACATGGCCTTTCGAACATAGTGTAGAGTGGTTGTAAAATATCACATGAAATGAGCAGAATGGATCACTCGTAAATTAGAATATTCTACCAGCTGCTTTTAAGGAATTAAAAAAAAACAAAAAAAACAAAAAAAAACAGGTTACAATGATGAAGCAGCTCCTTATCAGCAACAAATTTCTTTAGTCAGCGCTAAACGACACTTAAAGTGGTGAACAAAGTTGCGTCGCAGGGCAGTGGAGGACTGGAAACGAGTGATATGGAGTGATATATCACGCTATACCCTGTGGCAATCTGATGGAACAGTTAGGGTTTGGCGATTGCCTGGAGAAAGTTGCCAGCCTTCATGTGCAGTGCAGAGGGTGAAATACAGAGATCGTAGTGCTATTGATCTTAAGAAAACCCTAAATACTGAAGGATATGAATACATTTCACAGCGTTGTGTTCTGTTCTAAACATCCGTTTGGGGTATCATATGCCGAACGTATTACTCGATCGACTTCCCCGCTTCGTTGATGCAGCTCTGAATTGCAGCATGTAACGTGGCTTTTTGGAACATAACAACTCGTAAGATCCCCAGAAAACTGAAAGCACGAATTAGAAGAGGTCAGGTGAGGTTGCGGCTCCGTCAGTAACTTCAAACATTCTACAGTGACTGAATCAACAAACAGATCTCTCGTTGGGAGAAGTGTGTCAGCGGCTAGGGTGACAACGATGAGAAATAAATATGTATACATGAAAAATAAAGATGTAGAATGTTGTGTCGACTGCTGTGGTAGGCAGTAACGACACAAGCAAGGACGAAGACATGTTGCGATGGCTGGTTGCAGGAATCCAAATTCATGTGTACAAAACACTTTCAAAGTAACAGAAAACTTTTTGAAAAAAGAAAGTAAACATAACATAACTCGATTCGTGAGCTTCATATGCCTCCTACATACACTGAACCGCCAAAGAAACTGGTATAGGCAATCTTATTCAAATACAGAGACATGTAAACAAGCAGAATACGGCACTGCAGTCGGCAACGACTATATAACACCACAATTGTCTGACACAATTGCTACAATAGCAGTTCGTCAAGATTTAGGTGAGTCTGAACGCGGTGTTATAGTCGGCGCACGAGCGATGGGACACATCATCTCCGAGTTAGCGATTTAGTCAGGATTTTCCCGTACGACCACTTCACGAGTGTACTGTGAATGTCAGGGTTCCAATAAAACATCAAATCTCCTACATAGCTGTGGCCGGAAAAAGATTCTGCAAGAACGGGACCGACGACGACTGAAGTGCTGCCCTTCCGCAAATGCTACAGATTTCAATGCTGGGCCATCAACAAGTGTCAGCGTGCGAACCATGTAACGAAACATCATCGATATGGGCTTTCGGAGCCGAAGGCCCACCCGTGTACCCTTAATGACTGCAGACACAAAGTTTTACGCATCGCCTCCCGTCAACGCTGACAATGGGCTGTTGATGACTGGAAACATGTTGCCTGGACGGAGGAGTCTCGTTTCAAAATGAATCGAGCAGATGGACGTTTCAAAATGAATCGAGCAGATGGAAGTGTACGGATATACAGACAACCTCACAAATTGATGGGTCCTGCATGTCAGCAGGGGACTGTTCAAGCTGGTCGACGCTCTGTAATGGTGTGGGGAGTGTGCAGTTGGAGTGATATGGGACCCCTGATAATTCTGGATAAAACCCTGATTTGTGACACGTACATAGGCGTCCTGTCTGATCACCTACATGCATTCAAGTCCATTGAGCACTCAGACGGACTTGGGCTATTCCAACAGGCCAATGCAACACCCTGCACGTAATAATTACTACAGGGCGGCTCCAGAACACTATTCTGAATTTAAACACTTTCGCTGGCCACCAGACTCCTCAGACATGAACATTATTGAGAATATCTGCGATGCCATCCAACATGCTGCTCACCCCTCGTACTCTTACGGATTTATGAACAACCCTGCTGGATTCATGGTGTCAATTCCCTCCAGCAGTACTTAGACTTAAGTCGAGTCCACGCCGTGTCATGTTGCAGCACTTCTGCATGCTCGGGTACACACTATTAAGTAAATGTATCAGTTTATTTGACTCTTCAGTTTGCAAGTATTTTACTCTCTAGTACCATTCACAGAACGCAGGCTAAGTGACGTCTATCTAGTGATTTCAAAGTCTGTGACGGAACTGGGCCCACCAGTAACAGGCAGCTGGTTAAATCATCGCTGGCAGGGGGCGCTGAGCTCTGTCTTCCTGGAGGTGTGGCGCTGCACGCTGTTTCCATTGGCGCTCAGGTTAGCGCGTTCTGAATTCCGTTTCGCGACACTGCGCTGGTCTGTGTGCAGTCAATGCTTTAGGACTGCACATCGAATGTTTGTGTAGTTTATTCTATTTAAAGAGTCTTAACAAGTGTCACATAAGAATTTTAGAGGCAGTAGTTTTCAGCAAGCCCTCGTAATTCGCAGACGATTATTGTTAGTCTGAACATGATAGTACACCCAGTTATAAAGAGCTTCTACAAGGTAAGGTAACTAAAAACTCAATACTAATGGATGAAAGTGTGTTTTTGCATGACTATTTATTGCAGCCATTGCTGTCCTTGAAGGAAACAAAATATTTCATATGATCTATCTCTACCATGCACTGTGACTAAAGGCAAGCAATCTTCATTCATCCTGAATTTTACCGTAAGCTGGAGTGATAGCTATATCCCTGTCACTTAACAAGAGATGGTAATTAAATTCTGATGAGGTTGTGTAAATTCACACATTTTCTTACAGGTAGCCTAGGTAACCTTAAATATGGTTGTTTTTCCGGTAATTTAACTGTTGACATCTCCATACAAAGAACGATGATGGATTCATAATAATCTTCAGCACTCTTAATCATTCAGCATCTACTTCTTCATAAACTCAAACTTCTCAACGATTTACAGTCCTTAGCTGTACTCGTGTATGTTGCCCTTGATGTTTCAGAATGTCTTGAACGCATCTCACATATTACTGTCGTCCCCACTCATTCCTTGGATTCTTAGTTATAAAGTATAAACGTCCTTTTTCCACGTGGGGCCCACTACCCTTGCTACTTGATCCACCAACCTTCATATCAGTATCAAAACAGTCATAACTAAGTCTTCGATTACATTCTCTATGTTGGTCAATTTGTTTGTTTCTCTGTCTCTCTCTCAGTATATTCTCAAAATGGCCTTGAGCACTATGGGACTTAACTTCTGAGGTCATCGGTCCCCTATAAGTTAGAACTACTTATACCTAACTAACCTAAGGACATTACAAGCATCCATGCCCGAGGCAGGATTAGAACCTGCGACCTTAGCGGTCGCGCGGTTGCAGACTGTAGCGCCTAGAACCGCTCGGCCACCTCGGCCGGCTAGTATATTCTCAGAATGCATCTATCCATGTTTCGCTGAATACAATTTCTTTTCCAATTCACAGTCACTGCATAAATGAAAAATCAGTAAGCAACCATGTTGCCTCAAAATATTTGTCATTATGTGGAAAACTTTCACCGACGCTTAATATGCTCATTAGATCATTGTTAAAATGACATTGGTTTAAGATCGTAAATTTAAACCTCTTCCTATGCGATGTATGTTAACGTAAATTTATAACATCGATATTCTCAGAACATCTGAGAAGTGAGATTAGGCCATATCAGTGTTGCATTCAGTGCCTTGAAAATTCACTGTAGGCAGGCTTCTCTGGCATATAACACATAAACTTTGGTTTGGCGTTCGTTCTTCTTTATCCTACATCTGTTGCCCAAAAACCATTTCACTACGTCACGAAGTTGAAATTCCCAACATGTTTCGTATTAATGGAGTGTTAAATATAATGAATACAGCAGTATAACCTAACCTAACCTAACATTATGTTCCATGTGTGGTACCCATACATATCATAAAATACGTGCTGATGAGCCAAAAAAATCATTGTAACCACGTGGAAGTTTGTCCGTCTTTGGAACAAAATACTTTTCTGATTCTGCGTATCAGGGATCTGACAGTTGGTGGGAGATTTTTGGATCTATATGGCATTATATGTCACCCCACGTATCATGTGATTCACGTAAATAACGGGGAACTGATTTGCGTCCGTGATGATAGCGCCCGATTAATATCGATATGAGTTTCATAGGATTTACATCAGGCGAATTTTGTTCCGAGACATTAACATGAGTTCACCATACTGCTCTTCTAATCACTATAGCACTGGTTTGTCTCCCAGACACGGGCAATTATACTGCTGAATAAAGAAATTGATGTCGGAGAAGACATGAAGTAGGAAGGAATGCAGGTGCTTCGCAGCTGTTAGCCTGTTTTCGATTAGTACCACAGGTCCCATGCAACCGCAGCAGAATTTCTCCCATGTCATAACACCACTCCTACCAGTCTGAGTCCATGGCGCGCTGCACTTTCAGAGCCACCGTTCACCCCGATGACGGCATTTGTGGAGACGACCATCTACCTCGTGTAGCAAAAATGTGATTTACTCTAAGACCCGACACGTTCCCATTGATCGACGGTCGAATGCCGATTGTCCCGTGCCCATTGCAGTTGTAACTGACGATGATGTTAGGTCAACCAATGAACACGTAGGGGTGATCTGACGCGGAGCTTCATGTTCAACAATGTACAATGAACGAAGTGCTCCGAAACACTTGTATGTCCACCAGCATTGTGATCTTTCGGCAGAGATTCCAAAGATCACCGTGAAACCTACTTTATAGAGCACACAGGCCTACGAACACCACGTTCTGTAAAGAGTCGTGGACCTCCAAACATTCATCGCTTGGTTGTAGTTTCAGTGTTCTCCTACCTCTTTACGTAGATGCTCACGACAGAAGCACGTGAATAGTCGACCAGCTTCGCCATTTTCGAGCTACTCCTTCACCGGTTCTGCGTAATAATAATCTTCCCATTGTCCAGTGCGCTTATCTCGATGGATTTCCACATTTGCAGTCCATATCTTCGCTAACGTTATCTCTCGTCCGTGTCTGCTCCACTTGCATACTCGTATTTCTGTTACTGCGTCAAGCACCCGGAAAGCAATTACGAGGCACTCAACATGCCAGTGGATAGCGGTCATGATGTTTGGGCTCATCAGTTTGTGTGTGTGTGTTCTACATCTCCTCTTAAACGACCGTGCCAGTTTCAACCAAACTTGATACACATATCCCTTAATGCCAGGCAACAATCTCTGTGGGAGGAAGAACTCATAACTATCACAGCTGAGAGAATTTTCGCATAAACAATGAGATGCGTGAAAAACTGACGCGTCACGCATGAAGTTAAAGTTATTACTTTTCTGCTAATAATTCTGCAAGCAACATGTTTCGCAGACAGTATCTACTTATTCCGCTGATTGTCTGTACACATATATATCATTGTACGACACATAGTTCAAGAGAGATTACGTCATAAACACTGAGATGCTTCAAAAAACTGCCGTTTCATGCATGAAGTTTTTGTACATTTATTCATTACGACGAAGACATTTGTGGCGTCGGCGTCTCCTTAGAATTGACACGACTCAGTGGTGGTGGTTGTCCCAGTCGGTATGACGTGGAACGGCGTCCGTTGCTCACGACAACGCCACCCTGTAATTAGTAGAGAAACACAAAGTCGTGGTTAGGTAATATTTCAAATACCATCTTTCGTGGTTAATGTCAATATTTCGATACAGCAGCGCGTCAGAATGTGTAATCCGCTCTTGCTTCTTCACTGATAAACGCGGTAATGGCACTACTCACCGACGCCATAACTCCCTTGACCTGAAATGATGACCACCAGTTCTCTTTTGTTGTGAGTCAGCGACAGACTTTCAGCTTGAGCGAACTGGCTAACTGTAGTTCCTTTTATTAGGCCCGGTTGGATAATAATATAAAGTATTGAATGTTCAATTCATCACCTAAGTCCTGGCCTCAGTATGGAATTGCGAGGATGTTAAGTTAATAAATTGTTATTTCGTCGTCAAGACGTCGCTACGTCCCGTGTTTAGTAACTATAAGACGTAATTCCAGAGATAACATATGCTTAAGCAATGTTCAGAATGCGTCGTAATCTTGGGACAAATCGATGACTGTTCACTGTTAAATAACAATGAATTCACTTTTCATAATATTCTAATCGTCAATTAATTGTCCCCCCATGAACCATGGACCTTGCCGTTGGTGGGGAGGCTTGCGTGCCTCAGCGATACAGATAGCCGTACCGTAGGTGCAACAACAACGGAGAGGTATCTGTTGAGAGGCCAGACAAACGTGTGGTTCCTGAAGAGGGGCAGTAGCCTTTACAGTGGTTGCAAGGGCAACAGTCTGGATGATTGACTGATCTGGCCTTGTAACAATAACCAAAACGGCCTTGCTGTGCTGGTACTGCGAACGGCTGAAAGCAAGGGGAAACTACAGCCGTAATTTTTCCCGAGGGCATGCAGCTTTACTGTATGATTACATGATGATGGCGTCCTCTTGGGTAAAATATTCCGGAGGTACAATAGTCCCCCATTCGGATCTCCGGGCGGGGACTACTCAAGAGGATGTCGTTATCAGGAGAAAGAAAACTGGCGTTCTGCGGATCGGAGCGTGGAATGTCAGATCCCTTAATCGGGCAGGTAGGTTAGAAAATTTAAAAAGGGAAATGGATAGGTTGAAGTTAGATATAGTGGGAATTAGTGAAGTTCGGTGGCAGGAGGAACAAGACTTTTGGTCAGGTGACTACAGGGTTATAAACACAAAATCAAATAGGGGTAATGCAGGAGTAGGTTTAATAATGAATAGGAAAATAGGAATGCGGGTAAGGTACTACAAACAGCATAGTGAACGCATTATTGTGGCCAAGATAGATACGAAGCCCACACCTACTACAGTAGTACAAGTTTATATGCCAACTAGCTCTGCAGATGACGAAGAAATTGAAGAAATGTATGATGAAATAAAAGAAATTATTCAGATTGTGAAGGGAGACGAAAATTTAATAGTCATGGGTGACTGGAATTCGAGTGTAGGAAAAGGGAGAGAAGGAAACATAGTAGGTGAATATGGATTGGGGAACAGAAATGAAAGAGGAAGCCGCCTGGTAGAATTTTGCACAGAGCACAACATAATCATAACTAACACTTGGTTTAAGAATCATGAAAGAAGGTTGTATACATGGAAGAACCCTGGAGATACTAAAAGGTATCAGATAGATTATATAATGGTAAGACAGAGATTTAGGAACCAGGTTTTAAATTGTAAGACATTTCCAGGGGCAGATGTGGACTCTGACCACAATCTATTGGTTATGACCTGTAGATTAAAACTAAAGAAACTGCAAAAAGGTGGGAATTTAAGGAGATGGGACCTGGATAAACTAAAAGAACCAGAAGTTGTACAGAGATTCAGGGAGAGCATAAGGGAGGAATTGACAGGAATGGGGGAAATAAATACAGTAGAAGAAGAATGGGTAGCTTTGAGGGATGAAGTAGTGAAGGCAGCAGAGGATCAAGTAGGTAAAAAGACGAGGGCTAGTAGAAATCCTTGGGTAACAGAAGAAATATTGAATTTAATTGATGAAAGGAGAAAATATAAAAATGCAGTAAGTGAAACAGGCAAAAAGGAATACAAACGTCTCAAAAATGAGATCGACAGGAAGTGCAAAATGGCTAAGCAGGGATGGCTAGAGGACAAATGTAAGGATGTAGAGGCCTATCTCACTAGGGGTAAGATTGATACCGCCTACAGGAAAATTAAAGAGACCTTTGGAGATAAGAGAACGACTTGTATGAATATCAAGAGCTCAGATGGAAACCCAGTTCTAAGCAAAGAAGGGAAAGCAGAAAGGTGGAAGGAGTATATAGAGGGTCTATACAAGGGCGATGTACTTGAGGACAATGTTATGGAAATGGAAGAGGATGTAGATGAAGATGAAATGGGAGATACGATACTGCGTGAAGAGTTTGACAGAGCACTGAAAGACCTGAGTCGAAACAAGGCCCCCGGAGTAGACAATATTCCATTGGAACTACTGACGGCCGTGGGAGAGCCAGTCCTGACAAAACTCTACCATCTGGTGAGCAAGATGTATGAAACAGGCGAAATACCCTCAGACTTCAAGAAGAATATAATAATTCCAATCCCAAAGAAAGCAGGTGTTGACAGATGTGAAAATTACCGAACTATCAGCTTAATAAGTCACAGCTGCAAAATACTAACACGAATTCTTTACAGACGAATGGAAAAACTAGTAGAAGCCAACCTCGGGGAAGATCAGTTTGGATTCCGTAGAAACACTGGAACACGTGATGCAATACTGACCTTACGACTTATCTTAGAAGAAAGATTAAGGAAAGGCAAACCTATGTTTCTAGCATTTGTAGACTTAGAGAAAGCTTTTGACAATGTTGACTGGAATACTCTCTTTCAAATTCTAAAGGTGGCAGGGGTAAAATACAGGGAGCGAAAGGCTATTAACAATTTGTACAGAAACCAGATGGCAGTTATAAGAGTCGAGGGACATGAAAGGGAAGCAGTGGTTGGGGAGTAAGACAGGGTTGTAGCCTCTCCCCGATGTTGTTCAATCTGTATGTTGAGCAAGCAGTAAAGGAAACAAAAGAAAAATTCGGAGTAGGTATTAAAATTCATGGAGAAGAAATAAAAACTTTGAGGTTCGCCGATGACATTGTAATTCTGTCAGAGACAGCAAAGGACTTGGAAGATCAGTTGAATGGAATGGACAGTGTCTTGAAAGGAGGATATAAGATGAACATCAACAAAAGCAAAACAAGGATAATGGAATGTAGTCTAATTAAGTCAGGTGATGCTGAGGGAATTAGATTAGGAAATGAGGCACTTAAAGTAGTAAAGGAGTTTTGCTATTTGGGGAGCAAAATAACTGATGATGGTCGAAGTAGAGAGGATATAAAATGTAGGCTGGCAATGGCAAGGACAGCGTTTCTGAAGAAGAGAAATTTGTTAACATCCAGTATTGATTTAAGTGTCAGGAAGTCATTTCTGAAAGTATTCGTATGGAGTGTAGCCATGTATGGAAGTGAAACATGGACGATAAATAGTTTGGACAAGAAGAGAATAGATGCTTTCGAAATGTGGTGCTACAGAAGAATGCTGAAGATTAGATGGGTAGATCACATAACTAATGAGGAAGTATTGAATAGGATTGGGGAGAAGCGAAGTTTGTGGCACAACTTGACCAGAAGAAGAGATCGGTTGGTAGGACATGTTCTGAGGCATCAAGGGATCACCAATTTAGTATTGGAGGGCAGCGTGGAGGGTAAAAATCGTAGGGGGAGACCAAGAGGTGAATACACTAAGCAGATTCAGAAGGATGTAGGCTGCAGTAGGTACTGGGAGATGAAAAAGCTTGCACAGGATAGAGTAGCATGGAGAGCTGCATCAAACCAGTCTCAGGACTGAAGACCACAACAACAACAACAATTAATTGTCACTAATACACATGATAATGTCTGTTCAATTATGTAGGCGATACCAAGAATTAAGGTTTGAATCCAGTTTTATTGTTCCTTGTAATTAATTGTCCCTACGCTGAGCACGCACACTGATTTATCACTCAAGGAATTGCTTCCGTTTGCATCAGTAATCCTGTCGTTGAAGATAACTTGTGACAACTCGGCGCAATTGGACGTTCTTCGTGTTTGAGTTTGTTTGTTACCTACTCGAGACCAATAATTGTTTTTCTGTCGGCAATCTTTCTTTTTCAGTGTCCTTGAATGTTAGTGCTTATTCAGTATCACGAAGGCTAAGTCCCATCACAAATCTCACACTATTTAATTTCGTCGTGAATCTCCCTATCCCGTTATCTTGCTAACGGTAAATATGAATTTGCTTTTGTATAACTTCTGAATAATACTTCACACTATATCGCAAAACGTTCAAACTGGCGATTAGCTTTAAACAATGTAGTAGCGCTTACATGCATGCACACTAACGCAGTAGTACGACAGAGCGACTAGATAGTAACTTAAGCTAACATTTCCGAGTTACATTGTAGTCACATAGAACTTCCTTTTCGATGCGACAACAACTCTAATGATTCAAATGGCTCTGAGCACTATGGGACTTAACTTCTGAGGTCATCAATCCCCTAGAACTTAGAACTACTTAAACCCAACTAACCTAATTACGTCACACACATCCATACCCGAGGCAGGATTCGAACCTGCGACCGTAGTGGTCGCGTGGTTCCAAACTGTAGCGCCTAGAACCGCTCGACTACAACTCTCTTCTATGGTGAATGTTATCTTTGGCCAATTTAACTTTTGGGCTTTAACCTTCGTTATTAATTCTTTCTTTGATGTTTTCGTTGCGTGTCCTGAAAATTCTTTCATTCAGTCTCCATTTCATGAAAAATATTATTACTCATATAACATTCCTGTTGATCAAATTATCACAAATGTAAATTTTGTCGTCACTGTCAGGATAACTAATTTTCCTACTTCTGTTACAACAAAGGGTTGTTTATTAGGGTTTCTGTAATTGGGGTGTTATTCAGGATCATTTAGTAATCGCGAAAGCGTTACCGAGATGATAGATGAACTCCGGTTGAAGACTCTGCAGGAGAAACGCTCAGAACATACCTTCACCTAAGAGTCAAGCAGTATATTGCTCCCTCCTACGTATATCTCGCGAAGAGACCTTGAGGATAAAATCAGAGAGATTAGAGCCCACGCAGAAGCATACCGACAATCCTTCTTTCCAGGAACAATACGTGTCTGGAATATAGGGGAGAACCGATAGAGGTACTCAAGGTACCCTAGGCCACACACCGTCGGGTGGCTTGCGGAGTATGGATGTAGATGTAGATGTAGATGTAGATACACTCCTGCAGTGGAGCCAAACCCGACAATTGCGGAACGGGAACGGCTGTAGACGAAAACAATAGCCGTCTGTAGAACCATTAAGACGCGTTGCCACAGAGGTGTTTACAAAATCGCGAAGCAACTGCGTCCAACGTACGGAAACCGTCCGGGATCATCTCACTCCGAGTTTTCTGTAGAAGTACGCATTAGGTATCTTTTATAATACTGATTGGCTAATTAAATGCCTGGGAAATACAGGTTGGTCAGGTAGTAATAATATATTTGTTAATGTCTATTTTCTGTCTTATGGAATTGAAAAATGAAAAAGGTGAATACCATGCTTGCTTGAAACTGTATGCCGGTATCAAATCAGAGCCACCTGGAAGCTGCCAATTAGAACAACAGTCGGATACTAAGAACTTGGAAATACAGAAGTAGAAAACTAAAGAATATTATAGAATATGGTCAACAAGAGTGAGTTATCGTCCCATAAAACTAAACGTGAAGATCACAATTCGTGAACAGTAGTAAATCCAAAGTAACATCATATGAGCAGGAGTTTGAGTTTCAGTATTGCTGGAATCCAGTATTGACTAAGAGGCCCGTTGAGTGTAATTACTGTATCATAGGAAAGCCTATCATTATGTGGCTAGAATTATTATTGGAGAAATGACGATTACAAGTGTGTACTTCAATGTGACGTTGTCATAGAATTCGACTGATAGGCTATGAATGAATTTGCCGTGAGCACTTAGTGGCAAGAGGGGTCTCTAATTTTCTGAGTTTCTGTCTTGATTACCATCGTAAATTTTGTCGTTTACAAAGTGAGTAGCATTTGTTCAGTGTGTTTTATTTTGATCAGTGGATAACTGGTGGACGTACGAAAGAGTACGTACGTTTTTGATTTCTGTCTTTTCGGAAAGACAGAGTGTGAAAGAAGTGTTTTGGGTAAAATACTGGAAATAAATGTCCAGTTGCTGTAACTTTTTTTTAAAGTTGGGCTGTGGAATGGGGCACTGCATTAAAAAATTTCTGCTGCATGTAGTCATTCGTTGTGACACTATCTGAAAGTAGCATATTCAACCAAATCTTTACAGGGAATACAAGAATTAACACCTGAAATAAGCAATAATCAATAAAACACTGAGAATCATACTTTACGTGGTCACGTACCTTGAATTTCACAAAGAATATATGAAAAATACTCACAACTTAATAAAACTATATATTTGTGAAATGAACGCCAACCGAAGGCTATTAACATGGCATACAGCTGATTTTTTTTGTTTCCAGTACGTATGGTCATATTTTTAATATATGACGGAAAAATTATGAATGAGAGAAAGTTTCAATACGGTAATTCTAACGAAATTCCGGTGTGGAAAAAGTGAAACTAATAATTAATTATTTACGTGAGTAAATAGCTGCAGGTACGTTGGTATATATATACGAGGCGTTTGAAAATCAATTTTACAAATTTTGAGGACAGGTTCCACCAGAACAAACAATACGAGTCCTGTTAACCTGAGGTCTAAAATCCATAAGTCCCGAGGTATAAGCACTTACTCATACCTGATGCTGAGAAACACTTCCGTTTTACTGAATAAGTGTCCATAGTTTAGAACCCATGGTTTGCCTTCTCCAAAAGTATGGTAAGCTAAGAGTTTCCAGTAGAAGACATGAGTTTCACAGCGTTAATAAGTGCCCCTAGCTTTAAAGGTAAGTATCATAGAATCCCTGATTCCAAGAGATTTTTTTCCCATTTTGGTGTAAAGAAACTGTCCCCAAAGATTACAAAAATCTTTTTGAAACACTCTGTGAACATCACCTCTTCTTCGGTGTAAGGGAAATATTTATACCACTGAAGGGTGTAATGGAACGCAGTACTTTCATCAATATTTATACTTTGTAGATTTTATAAAATCCACTCATGCATTTAATTAGTCCCAGAAGGTTCTGAGATAAGACTTACTGCAACTGAGAGAGGCGAGAAGGAATTCTAAGACGATTGATGGAATCTGTGCTAGAAACGCCAGTTCAGAACTTTGATATTTAATGTCGATAACAATGTAAACAATAGTATCTAAAGGAATCTAGTCGTTAGGTCCAAAAATTAAAGTCTTTGATGATAGTTATCTCGTAATTAAGAACACTGACGTCATCGTTAATGTATATGACCAAAGAAAATGAGCGTTTCTTGTTTAGAAGAACTGGCGCAATGGTGTAGACGCTGAAGTCATAAAACTGTTACTGTGCAGTGTGTAGACTTAGCTCCAAGCTGACAGCAGTGGCTGTGTCGCCGGGATGACGCTGTGCTCCTTACTTTCGGTCTCGCGTCGCCTGCTGACCTCGTAAACCCATTTATTGGCCCAACCACCTCGAGGCTGATTCATCGAGTAACTCAGCAGCAGTCGACGGCCGGCTATATTGTGGCATCTACAGAGGACGATAAGAACAGCTAAGGTTAATTTTATATCAATAGACAATTACAAATATGTTTTCAGATAACCAGTTTCGGTCATCGCACAAGGGTATAATCAGATCCATGAGGACTATGCTTTGCCCCCCTGTGCAACACAAATATCTGATGATGATCGTTTCAAACAATCGAAAGTTGCTTTTCGGAAACATTACTGATATTTTGTCAGGAAATATAAAATATTTTAGTAATTATAGCAGTCATGATCGTCTCCAAATGATAAGAATAGTCTTGATAAGAATAGCTGTTGCATCATTCTCCAGACTTCTTTTTCTTAGTGTGGAGCAAAGCGAAGTCGATAAACTAAATATAAATCGCAGATTAATCTTGCTTCTGCGTGTATATTATTCTATTATGACATTATTTCATGCACCAAGATATTTGGTTTTACTGAAACTTTTCCAATTTTCTAAAGCATAACGCTACAGTGAATCACATGTAGATGAGAATAAGAAATATTCTGTGAACGAGGCAACAGTTCTTACGACGAGTGTAGTTGTGAATATTCACTTTATTGGGAAAGATAATGTTACTATGGTTCACTTATCTTGCCTGATTCTACAAGTGACACTACTGTAGACTTTATATGTGGTCTTAAAACATTTAGTTTTACTGATGTGCAGAACATATAAATGTCTTCGTTAATATCTGATCGAGAAGGGAGGAATTTTCCGTTGCAGGACCGCTCTGAATAGATGTTTTATTGAAGAGAAGAGAGTGAAAAAATAGAGATTGCCAAGTTTAATGCAGGTGATTAACGATTAAACTTAGAAGCTAACGTTAACCCATATACAGGGTGTTACAAAAATGTACGGCCAAACGTTCAGGAAACACTCCTCACACACAAAGCAAGAATATATGTTATGAGGACATGTGTCCGGAAACGCTTACTTTCCATGTTAGAGCTCATTTTATTACTACTCTTCAAATCACATTAATCATGGAATGGAAACACACAGCAACAGAACGTACCAGCGTGACTTCAAACACTTTGTTGCAGGAAATGTTCAAAGTGTCCTCCGTTAGCGAGGATACATGCATCCACCCTCCGTCGCATGGAATCCCTGATGTGCTGATGGAGCCCTGGAGAATGGCGTATTGTATCACAGCCGTCCACAATACGTGCACGAAGAGCCTCTACATTTGGTACCGGGGTTGCGTAGACAAGAGCTTTCAAAGGCCCCCATAAATGAAAGTCAGGAGGGTTGAGGTCAGGAGAGCGTGGAGGCCATGGAATTGGTCCGCCTCTACCAATCCATCGGTCACCGAATCTATTGTTGAGAAGCGTACGAACACTTCGACTGAAATGTGCAGGAGCTCCATCGTGCATGAACCACATGTGTCACACTTGTAAAGGAACATGTTTTAGCAGCACAGGTAGAGTACCCCGTATGAAATCATGATAACGTGCTCCATTGAGCGTACGTGGAAGAACATGGGGCCCAATCAAGACATCACCAACCATGCCTGCCCAAACGTTCACAGAAAATCTGTGTTGATGACGTGACTGCACAACTGCGTCCCGATTCTCGTCAGCCCACACATGTTGATTGTGAAAATTTACAATTTGATCATCAGTATCGAGGAAGTACAGTACATACTGACGAAACTAAAATGAGTTCTAACATGGAAATTAAGCGTTTCCGGACACATGTCCACATAACACCTTTTTTTTATTTGTGTGTGAGAAATGTTTCCTGAAAGTTTGGACGTACCTTTTTGTAACACCCTGTAGATATATATAAACCGAGGGGAAAAAGTTGTTTGCCAAGCAGCTGAAATTTTTCCCATGAAACTATAGGTAAAATGATTAATGTTTAGGTGAAGAAATTTCTTTTTGATAGAAATTATGAAGACAACCTATTGTATCAAGCGATGTGATGCTTGTGAGGCCAGTATGCATTCATTTATTGTATCAACTACTCGGTACATCCGAAATGCATACTTTTAGGAAACTATTGTCTAAAATACGGTGAACGCTAAATATGAAAACAAGGTTGTTCTATCCAGGAGATGGCTATACGAATAAAATTTCGAAAACCAACTTGGCATATTTGTGTTTAACAATGCTTTTTGGTGCAGTGAACAATATTTTTATCGAAAATATGCCCCCCATGTCATGTATTGAACAGATATACTAAATTACTGAATTAGAACAGTAGCGACATCAGACTCAAATTGAAACGCGTTGTCGACGTAGCAATTTGTGTCTGCTTTTCTTCGACATTATCATTCGTTTTTACACTACTGGCCATTATAATTGCTACACCAAGATGAAATGCAGATGATAAACGGGTATTCATTGGACAAAAATATTATACTAGAACTGACATGTGATTACATTTTCACGCAACTTGGGTGCATAGATCCTGAGATATCAGTACCCAAAACAACCACCTCTAGCGTAATAACGGCCTTTATACGCCTGGGCAGTGAGTCAGAGCTTGGATGGCGTGTACAGGTACAGCTGCCCATGCAGCCTTAACACGACACCACAGTTCATCAGGAGTAGTGACTGGCGTATTGTGACGAGCCAGTTGCTCGGCCACCAATGACCAGACGTTTTCAATTGGTGAGAGATCTGGAGAATGTGCTGGCCAGGGCAGCAGTCGAACATTTCGGGATACAGAAAAGGCCCGTACAGGACCTGCAACATGCGGTCGTGCATTATCCTGCTGAAATGAAGGGTATCTCTGGGATCGAATGAATGGTAGAGCTACGGGTCGTAACACGTTTGAAATGTAACGTCCACTGTTCAAAGTGCCGTCAATTTGAACAAGAGGTGACCGAGACGTGTAACCAATGGCACCCCATACCATCACGCCGGGTGATACGCCAATATGGCGATGACGAATACTCGCTTCCAATGTGGGTTCACCGCGATGTCGCCAAACATGGATGCGACCATCATGATGATGTAAACAGAACCTGGATTCATCCGAAAATATTACGTTTTTCCATTCGTGCACCCAGTTTCGTCGTTGAGTATACCATCGCAGGTGCTCCTGTCTGTGATGCAGCGTCAAGGGTAACCACAGCCACGGTCTCCGAGCTGATAGTCCATGCTGCTGCAAACGTCGTCGAACTGTTCGTGCAGATGTTTGTTGGCTTGTAAACGTCCCCTTCTGTTGACTCAGGTATTGAGACGTGGCTGCACGATCCGTTACAGAATTGCGGATAAGATGCCTGTCATCTCGACTGCTAGTGATGTCTTTTGGACCCAGCACGGCGTTCCGTACTACCCTCCGGAACCCACCGATTCCATATTCTACTAACAGTCGTTGGATCTCGAACTACGCGAGCAGCAATGTCGCGATACGATAAACTGCAATCGCGACAGGCTACAATCCGACCTTTATCAAAGTCGAAAACCTGATGGTATACATTTCTCCTCGTTGCACGAGGCATCACAACAACGTTTCACCAGGCAACGCCGGTCAACTGGTGTTTGTGTATGAGAAATCGGTTGGAAACTTTCCTCATGTCAACACGTTGTAGGTGTCGCCACCGGCGCCAACCTTGTGTGAATGCTCTGAAATGGATGGTGTAGCTATTTCAATGGGCAGTAGTGTAGTTCCTGCAGGTCGTTCCACACTTTTTAGTATAGATGTTTTTTTTTATTAATATCTTTCGTTCAATTACATGTCGAATTTCTTTACGTTTCCTTCTTCTCGTCATGTTATTCAATGTCCATTTCTCTTTAGTTTCTGTTTCAAAAAAGAATTTTCCTTGTATTAGGTATGTTATTTTGGCTGTTTTCCATATTCATGTCGCCGGCCGAAGTGGCCGTGCGGTTAAAGGCGCTGCAGTCTGGAACCGCAAGACCGCTACGGTCGCAGGTTCGAATCCTGCCTCGGGCATGGTTGTTTGTGATGTCCTTAGGTTAGTTAGGTTTAACTAGTTCTAAGTTCTAGGGGACTAATGACCTCAGCAGTTGAGTCCCATAGTGCTCAGAGCCATTTGAACCATATTCATGTCGACATTACTTCCAATTTTTTTGTTTTGTGTTTCCACTGAGTCTACAGTACAAAGTCATACCTTATAAAGCTGCAAAGCTTGGTGAATGTATTTCTTATTTCCGTATTAAAGAGGTTCATTATAAATTACTTGCTCTTATTTGTGAAGAAATGTTAGGTCGAAAAAGTCTCACTACAACATCGCTTCGTTGCAGATGGCTAAACATACAGCCACGTAAAGCATTTAAAGCAGGGCGTACAGAATCTAACATTCTAGTCAGGAAGGTAAAAATCCCTAAAGGTAGAAGACACTCCCAGGCGTAAATTTCATTCCGATAATTACTGTTTCAAACATTTCTGTATATACAAACGTGAATAAAAGTATCATTAAAGATAGCGCATAATTCCCGAAACATGTTTGGGCAATAAGGAGCAGTAAGAAGACTACTCATGTGCGTAATCGGTGGACCCGAACTCCCATAATTTGCTCTGCTATCAGAGGTTTAAGGCCAAAGTATGATAAGTTAATATTGCTTACATTCTAACATTGAGAGGTGATTTGCATGTATCGTGAGACGATGGACCTTTTTTTTTAAAAAAAAGAAAATAAATAAAAACTCCTCTGAACGATTATTAAATGTGAGAAAATATTTGACAATCCTTTTGTGAACCTTTAGCAACTAATTGTGTCAATGCAAACAAGTCGCCAATACCTTTATCATTACTGAAGCTATTGGCAGTGAAAGAGTTCAGTATAATTCCTGTGGCAATAGTTTTTCGCAGTATTTAGCAGCACAGGTGGATTTACAAAACTCCTGGACCAGGAACCAACAAGTGTACTTGGAAGTGATTGACAAATCTCTCAGAGCCTCTGCCTTTTTTCAGTTCCTAATATCATTTCGTGTTAGAGGAAACGGCAATTCAGCAAAGATATTTCCACCACGATGGTCAAAGAAAATCCCCTCTTCTCCCTGATTTCGAGCAGAGATACCACGCGTCCAGTACTCTCCACCGCAAGAAAAGCCGTATAACGTAGCGACCTATCGTAAACTTCTTTCATAAAATAACGGAAAGAATTTAAATTCAAAAGAGCCAGTGACCAGAATCTCAGTTATGGCTCGTAAGGCGCTGTTGGAAACGAAACCAAGAGAATAGTATTCACCATGGTTGTCGTCAGAATGGAAATCAGGAACGAAAACATTCTGCAAGCGGAACTCTGCTCTACTGGTTGGAGCTCAAAGGGAGTTTAGAATCGCGTCCAGATCCTACGATGCTTATGTAGTCTATGGATACGCAACAGGAACAGAAACCGCCAAGCAGGAAACATTTCCTATTACGCAATCTGAAAGAAGGATAGGCTCTCATCTAATGGTCATGGACATTGGCTGACTGAAAAGAAATCGCAACACCAGAAAAGAATTGCACGACATAAACGATAGTTTCTATGCGTGTTTCCCCATCTAAAAGATATATCTGTTAATGTTTCGGTCCAGTCGCAAAAGAGTGGAGCTTTTACCGCCACTATGAGAATTCAAATCAGTTTAGGTTTCAATGCGTGCTTTAACTGTTATGACTATTAGTTAACTTTGATATTGGACATGGTCGTGTAATAAGACTACTAGAAACGGTAGTTCCTTATACGATACCGCACAAACGCTTGGAAGCAATGTAGCTACTGTAAATGATTGCTGACAGCGGTGAACACGAGAATGTGTGATCGGAAGTAGACTGGTCTCCGGATGGCAACGTAGCAGTACCGAGATAGACGACCATTTTATTCGGTGTATGGTTCTTGTACATCGTACTGAGCAGTAGTGGGACAGCAATGACTCGACGAACTGTTTAAAATCGATACTCCGAGGCCACCCCCAAGCCAGATGTCCTGTAGCGTGCAATCCATTGAAGCAAAACACCGCCTTTTGCGACTGCAGTGGTGGTGTCCACCGAGAGCCTACTGGAGGTCAGAGTGAAGCTTTGTTGTATTTCCTGATCAAAGCTGATTCTGTCTCGGTGCCAGTGACGGCTGTGCGTTGGTTAGGAGAAGGCCAGTTGGCGGCCTGCAACCGACCTGTCTGCGTGTTGGACACACTTGACCTACACCTGGAGTTACGATGGGGCATGCGAATTCCTATGACAGCAGAAGAACCCTGACTGCACATTTGTATGTCGGTGTGGTGATTCGACATGACGTACTGAAACTCATGAAAACCATTCCAGGGGGTGTTTTTCAACAGAGTGACGCTCGCCCACACACCGCTGATGTAGCCCTAAATGCTCTACAGAGCGTCGACATGTTTCCTTGGCCAGCTAGATCTCGAGTCGAGCACGTATGGGATGACATCGGAACACCAGCGGCATCCACAATCAGCAATAACCGTCCTTGTATTGACGGACCAAATGCATGGAACGTCATCCCACAAACTGTCATCAAGCATCTGTGCATCAATGCATACACGTTAGCATGCTTACAATCAATATTCTGGCGGTTACACGGCTTATTACTGTACCAGTATTTCAGGTTTGCAATGGCTTATCTCGCGCTTACATTACCCTGACCCTGTAATATTAATCACTTACATGTATTACCTAGATAAATGTATTTCAAAAATTTCATGACTCTACATTAATAACATTTTGTGCTGAGGTATTTTCTCTGTGAGTGTATTACGAATCCTATTTCCGATTTAGTGTATGTGTGTGTGTGTGTGTGTGTGTGTGTGTGTGTGTGTGTGTGTGTGTGTGTGTGGTCTGTGTGTGTCTGTGTGTGTGTGTAGAGCATAGCCAAAAACTCCACCTTAGTCAATCTCAAGTTTGGTTCAGAGGGTACAGGAGGAATAACAGCATCTCTTCATCTCTTTAAAAGACCGTAGTTCACTTGGGTCCCATGACAATATTTCGTAAGGGCTCCATGTCAGTTATGACGAACGGATCAACGGCAGCAACGGCCGGAAAGAGGGACTCTGATAAGGCAAAGCTGACGGAAGAGTAACCCTACCTCGCTTAGGATTGATATTAAACCCATAGTAGGTATGATTCAGAAGCTGTGGAGAAAGCATCTCGTGTAAAGGAAGGAAATCTCTATCAAAAACCTAGAAGATCAATAAGTGCTAAGGTGACAGCCCATCGCGTGACTTAGTTTACTAAATTCTGGTGACCTGAACGAAGGAATTAATGTTACTCGTGAACTTCACATACGGACAAAGTCGGACGAGTTTAAAAGACGATGTACTAGCCAAGGAAAGAAAAGGAATTTGGTATTTCACAAACAAGAAACTAATATAATACCACTAAAAAAAAGGAGTTCAATCAATAATAAAATTAGAAAAAACTTTCTATAATTACGAAAATGAAAGAAAAACGCAAATTGAATGGTACAAAAACTTGGAGGTTATACTGGGTGCAGATAAGCAATTCGTCCAAAAGTGTACGGCAGAAGGCAGGAAAAACGAACTACTTTGAGTATAGCATCTTCGTGCCGCCGTTGAATATTTAAGGCGCTATGCCAACGTGAAAACGTAGACCAGTTTGAACATTTGCTACGAATACTCACGATAATTAATTAGTGGCAAACCTGTACACAAGAGTGAACTCGTTTTTCATTTACTTAGATCCTTTTAGGACATATTTAAACACGGAACATGGACATGTGATTGTTTTCATTTCTATAGAATTGCTGTAAGCTACATCAGCAAAGTACAATATACGGATGTGAGTTTTAAGTTTTCCTTGTTTCCACCATGATGATTGCATAGTCCAAATATTTTGTTTATGTATACATTTCCTTGTGCACAACATGAGACGCCCAGCTAAACCCGCAGGACAGGACAAGTAAAAGGAACTGTGGAAAGGGGCCAGAATAAGCGGCTGTCAGTTACACTTTATTTAGTGGTCCAATCATTATAGCACAACTTCTAAGCTTGACAATCGACAGAAAACAATTCTAAAACGACTGAAGTCCCATGAATTAAATACAACTGCTATAAATATATTCTTTTTTGTGACGGAAGGCTGTAGGCTTTAACCTTAAATAGTATTTAAGGTCAAGCGATGTAATACTTGACTAGTCCGATAGATTAAGTTTTTTAAAAGCCGCTGAAAGCCCATAAATTTAAAACAATAACCTACAATAACCTTGCAATTGGTAGAAAGCCCAAGATTTATGATCTATAAGAAACCTTGCTCCAAATCGGTTGAAAGCCTTTGTTTTCAAAAAACTGCAACCAATTTTCCAAGGCAGAAGGCCCAAAGATTTTAACCTTAAATAGTATTTAAGCCCAAGTGATGTAAGACTTGACAAGTAAGAATCCAAAATTTTAAAGCGGCTGAAGGCCGATGCTTTTAAAAACAGTACATCACAATAAATTTTCAACATGCAGAAACCCGCAGCCTCATCTTCCAAAAGGCAATACTTGATAAGTAAGATCCTTAAAACATAAAGCGGGTTGAGGCCGATGCTTTAAATCACTGCAACAAATTTTCAACGGGCAGAAGGCCCCAGATTTATCTTCAGACAATGTAAGACGCCCAATTTAGAAAGATTTACTTTTAAAACGGCTGAAGGCCTTTGACTGTAAAAACACAATTACAGGCATACAAATTCCAACCCTCGGCTAACAGCCATTACACAATCAAACGCCAACAAGAAAGACACTATAGGCAACGGTGCTCAGAAGTTTCCAGGCTGCTAAGTCTGCCTTTGAGGTCTTAACGTTCGCTTAGGTGAGACAACTATGCTCGTTCTGCCGACCACACAATCAAGAGACAGTCAAGGACCCACCGACAAGACGACTTGCTAACCACCCACGAGTATACGAGAATTCCAAAGCCGAAACGTTTCAGACGTAGCAGTCCACAACCAAAAATACATTAAGCTGTCAAAAACTACACACCATGTTCGACAGCGACAACACGTGAGGAAAGGACACTGCCAGAATTTACATCAGCGACCACGGCAGGTAACCGGAACAAATATAGTTAATTCCACCACATGGCAGCTAAATCTTCACCAACTCGAACACTCGCAGTTGCTCCCCGAAATACCGCCAACAGCGAACCACCAACCAAGGGGACAACGTGAACAGACGTGACTCCGGTAATTAAATCACTACTCAACTTTCATGTCCTGAATCAGTGAGCCACGAACCTTGCAGCGCTCAGAATAGCCCTCACATGCTCCAACACTGTATAGAGACTGCCAACAGACCCGGCCCACTTCGCCGTGCTTAGTCTTGCTTGCTGATCCGCTCCAACCGACAGAATGCCTGCACACCGCCAAGCCGGAACTATAAGCACCAGACCAAAGGTGTTATACCGAGTAAATATCAATAGACACCACTGATGCCACACGTAGAAAGAGAAGGAACCACGGCATAACCGCAATAACCGCGGGAAACCAATCGCTGAGTAACAGTCAAGATCTAAAGCACCGCATAAGCCTGGGTCAGCTCGGCTCACAACATTTCATTTTGAGTACGCTTCTGTAGCCCCGAAAATGTACAGCTACGCCCACTAGTTACTGTATCAAATTCCTTCGTCTGATGCAGTCTTTCTTGTCTACGCTTTTGGTCAAACTATTTTTTCGCACCAAGTATCACTATAATGGAGTTCGACAGAACGGAAGAGCAGTTACTGTGGTCGTAATAATTCAAGGGAATGAATAACTGTTAGCTACTCCTATGTATATGAAATAATTGGAACTGGAAGATTCAAATTGAGGGGATCCGTACGAAAAATAAATAAAAGATAACATTTTATGACAAACTCGAGAAAGTATTGAAAAAATAGTAAAAACAGACTACATCTGTACTGTGGGTGACGTCAAGGCTAGCGCAGAAAAAATACCTCTTGTTAAAGCGGTAGGCACCTTAGGGAACGTTGTTCCAAATGCAAATGGACAAGAATGCATCATTTAACCCATTTAAAATAATAGATACCTCTATTGGAAACAGAGATATTCATAAATATACGTGGACTACCAGAGGTCAACGACCAATCGTTAACTATGTTACTGTCAATAATAGTATGTGTGACACTGATAAAAATACTAAAGTTTGTAGACTTTCATAAATCGGATCAGATCACTGTTTCTTTATTTCAGAAATTAGAATGTTAAGAAGGATGAAAACCAAAACAAAATGGAATAACAATGGAGTATACTTAAAGCATACCTTATGCATGAAGAGAGTATACCTCTCTATAGCAAAGAAGAATACAGTACTATCTAGTTAATGTAACGATAGATCATATAGAGAAGAATAGGAAAGTACAGAAACACGAATAAGAGAAAAGAGCAAATTAGCTCTTGGCAGAAAAATAAATACTTCTAGAATGGAAAGGCTAATTGATATAGAAGGAAAAATTTAAGAAAGTAATCCCAAGGTAACATGTAATAAATATCTACAATTACCTAGAACAGAAAATCATGAAGAAAAATTATTCGGCAACCTTTGGAGGGACATGTAAGCAGTATCTAACACGATATTTGTGGCTCATATTTAATAACTTACAAAGTTTCAAAACACATTAATACAACAGAAAAGATATAGTAAGATTAAATACAACTCTGGATGACATGTGGAAAAAACAACAGCGACACGAAGTCTGGGGTAACACAAAGCAGGTAGATATCTGGAAGGACATGCAAAGTCTTTCTTAAAGCAAAATTCTTATTTTGCAAAAATTTTACTTCGTGTTTTCTTCAAGGGTTTATATTTAATGTTCTGTATACGTCCTGCAAATCAGTGACTGAGCGATGTGGCGCAGTGGGTAGCACAATGGACTCGCATTCGGTAAGATGACAGTTCAAACCAGTGTCCGGCCACCCTGATTTAGATTTTCCGTGATTTCCCTAAATCGCTTTAGACAAATGCCGAGATGGTTACTTTGAAATGGTACGGCCAGTTTTCCTCCCCATACTTCCCTAAACCGTGCTTGCGCTCCTTCCCTAATGACCTCTTTGTTGACGAGACGTTAAACACTAATCTCCTCCTTGTAAATCATTGATTTAATTTCATTGTTTAAGCTGAACACTTCTTTGCCACCAGTCCTTCCAACCAAAGCCAACCTTACCCTAACACTGAACCCTTCCTCTTCTAGTTCTCGTCGCCAACCAACCGTGGTACTCCCACACTTCACTTCCACTTAACCTCCACCTGGTCACCTTCCAGGAATTTCCTATCTCCAACTCGGCGTCACCATTGTTGTCCAGGTCCTGGGAACTTTTTCTAGTACTTTTTTTTGTCTTGTATAAATGTCATGGTTGGATGTGGGTGAGTATTTCAGTGGTAGAGGTTGAGACATGATGCAGAAGATGACGGCAACCAGTGGTGATGAACTATTGATTTCGCTCTTGGACAGCCATAGAGACTGCGTCCACAGGAGATAGCAGTGGTCGGTGAACCTAGTCTGGGACGCGCATGTGTCAATGCGAGTCAGAGGCGACCTACTGAGAACGCATCGTTAAACCCTAGAGATGCAGGAGTAGGCGGCACTTATGCTGTAGTAACCGCGGTCGGAACGAGCCGGAGACAGGTTTGGCGATAGGTGGCTGCGTTGCTCAGGGTCGGTACCCGGGACCGAGTACTGGAAAGAGGAGTTAACGGCCTTTCGAAGGTGACGTTATCGATGTACGGGTACTGAAGGGCACTGGCTGCCACTCACGTGCCGGGGAGGCTCGGAGCTGGCAGGATGTTGGTTCGACGCCCGGCGCATCCAGGCTGCCGCCGGATCTTCAGCTGGCGGTCCCGCCGATATAGCGCGTTAACGTCTTTACCCGTGCCGTGAAAACCGAAGCATAGCGGACTCCTATTCGAAGCCCAGCTGTGGTGAGTTGCCGAGCCTGATCGGACAGCCAACTTTAAGGCAATCAGGGTACGTGGCATGTCAAGTGCAGCCGAATTGTCTCGAAACGTTAATTACTGCCCCAGCGCTGAAGTTGCAGTTGCATAGCAGCTGGCATGCCATATGTCTTGAGATAGCGGGAGCCAGCAAGCGACCTGATTTCCGCATGTGCCTACGCTGCAACACTTGTTATAATTTCTGATGGGATTGGGAGCCTTCCATGATCTACCACAACGTTAACTTTTGTGGTAGATATTTTCACATTGCAGCATAGCCTTCCTACATCTACATCCACATGCATACTCTGCAGATCACACTCAAGTGCCTGGGAGATGATTCATTGAACCATCTTCACATCAAATTTCTGTTATTCCACTCTCGAACAGAGCGCGGAACCTGTACCTCTCCGTGCCTGCTATGATTGCCCTTATTTTATTTTGGTGATCGTTTCTCCCTATAAAGGTCGGCACCAACAAAATATTTTCACATTCGGAGGAGAAAGTTGGTGATTGAAATTTCGTGAGAAGTACGAAAACCGCCTTTATTAGAATGGTGTCCGCCTCAGATCCTGTGTCGGTTCCGTGGCACTCTCGCCCTGTTTCGCGATAATACAAAACGTGCTGCCTTTCTATGAACTTAAGTGATGTACTCCGTTAGCCCTATCTAATAACGATCCCACACCGCATAGCAGTATTCCAAAACAGGACGGACATGCGTAGTGTACACAGTCTCCTTAGTAGATCTGTTGCACCTTCCAAGTGCTTTGTCAATAAAATGAATTCTTTGGTGGGTCTTCCCGACAATATTTGTATGTAATCTTTCTAATTTCAGTTGTTCATAAAAGTAAATCCTAGGTACTTCGTTGAATTAGGAGCCTTTAGAACCGAAGTTTGAAGGACCTCACACTTTTCATAATTTAAGGTCAATTGCAAATTTTTGCACCATATACCTTTCTATTCTAAATCATTTTTCAGTTAGTTTTAATCTCCTGCTGATATTACTAGATTATAAACGACAGCATCATCTGAAAACAACCTAAAACAGCTGCTCACATTGTCTCCTAAATCTCTTAAGTCGCGTGTTTAGATAAGGGACAGCAGGTGGCCTATAACACTGCCTAGCCGAACGCCAGAAATCACCTCTGTTTTACTGTATCGCCTTCCATCAGTTACTATGAGCTGTGACCTCTGCGACTGGAAACCATGAATCTAGTGACATAATAGAGAGGATATTGCTCAAGCACGCAGTTTGATTACAATCTGCTCGTGAGGTACGGTGTCAAAAGCCTTCAGGCAACGTAGAAATACGGAATAAATTTCAAATCCCTTGTGGATAACACTCAACACTGCGTGTGAGTAAAGAGCTAGTTGTATTTCGCAATATCGATATTTTCTAAATCCTTGTCGAATGTGTGTCAGAAGACCATTCTCTTCACGGTAGTTCATTCAGTCTGTACACCGAAGGCTGGAAGACTGCATCCCTATTCAGTATTAAGACTACAATGTCTGCGCGTAGCATAGCGCACAGATGATAGGTTCCTTTAGATTGTGTTCCTTCCATTTTCCAACGAGATTCTCAGTACACACGTTAAAGACTGTTGGTGACAGGTTATATTTTTTCCTATCACCTTTATTTATTATTATCATCTCTGCCGATTGTGAGCTGCCTGTGTTTATAACTAAAGTAATGCACGAAACGGAAGGACGAAAGCAAGTTTTACCTGATGGGCCACCGTCAAGAATCATGGTTCGATGAAACTTGGACCACACACAGAAAGGACTGCTCTACTATAGTACAGAGGGTAAAGTAAATAAATATCGAAAAAGTGGAACAGAAATGACACTTTTATTGAAAGGTAATATACTGAAGGCACTGCGATTTACGAAGTACCCTGGATAGCACAGGAAGTGGGGTATGGTGCTTATTAGGATGTGTGATTACAACAGACGACAATACACACTCTGCAACGTGCTCCCATGCTGGCAACAAGGTTAGTAAGGAATTTCTATAGCGCGGCGATCCATTCCTCCAGCAGCGCGGTGGAGAACTGCTGGGGGTTGTGGTGGATGTGGTGCAATTCTTCTTTCCAAGGCATCCCACATGTACCTGACGGGGATTAAGCCGGGACAACGGAGAGGCCAGTCCGTTCGCCGAATGTCCTCTCATTCGAAGAGCAGTTCAATGCGGTCGCACATTGTCGTCCATCAAAGTGAAGTTATGGACGAATACAGGGCTGGAAATATGCACACGAATAATGGTTATAGTGTCACAACAACGTTGACAGACGAGTACTTATAGTTCAGCGGTCTATACAGCATTATGCCTCCCCACACCATAGCACTTTGTTCGCCCAAACTGTCATACTCGACAATGATTTACGTTACCCCACCTCTCGCCACATGGTGCTACGTTTTGGTGGTACAGATCATATGGAATTGGGAGGTCCAATATTACATGGACGTACTGACCTCCAAATCTTCCAACACGGTATAATCACTGCCAGTGTCAATATAACACTGTACTCTTTCCCCATCTGCATCTTTTGAGGGACACGTTTTGCCCTGACCCGATGACAGTGAGCCACTGCATTGAGCTGTCTAGATGTAACGAGAGGATTTTCTGTCGACAGACTGGCGTGCCCTTTTCCCCAGATTAAATCCCATTAAACGTGTGTGTGAGGCGTTGGGTAGGGGTAATACAGCATGTCCTTGTGCACCAACGAACAGAATTTGTGAACCACCCTGGTGGAATGTCCTATCGCAAAACCCCGTACCATCGTTGCTGACAGCATGAAAGCCTTTTTTATAGCATGCACTGCCGCCCATGACGATCACACCGCCCATTAAAAAAGTATATACTTTCTTTTGTAAATTTCGCTATGACTTGAGTATAATTAATATCTGAAATAAAATAATCATACCTTAAGTAAAATAATCATCTCTGTTCATGTCATTGCGTATTTCTTTCAGTTATCTTCTGTATTATACTGTACGTGTGATACAAGTTTCACAGAGCTATATTACTGGCTAGTGAAACCTCATGTGAAGATTAACTTCACCGCTAAGTTTTGCACATCACAGTATTTTGGAACCTTCGTAAAACATTTTGATTGTCTGTATAAGATGTATGGAATATCCTCTGTCTTCCGTTATTGGCCATAGTTCGTTTCTAATGAGCGAGTCAAAAGTTTTGGCCTCGTAGGGTAGCCGTGCGGTCTTAGGCGCTTTACCACAGTTTGCGGGGCGGCCCCCGTCGGAGCCTCGAGTCCTCCCTTGGGCATGGGTGTGTGTTTTGTCCTTAGCATAAGTTAGTTTAAGTTAGATTAAGTAGGGTGTAAGCCTAGGGACCGATGACCTCAGCAGTTTGGTCCCACAGAATTTACCACAGATTTCCAAAAGTTTTGTGGAAGTCAGTAAAAGCAACATATGTTTCTAGACTACCCGTTAATCGCTTTTTTAGAATGCCTTTCACGCCGAAAATATGGTTCAGGTTGAGTTTCCTCCTTAGTCCACGTTCTTCTTCTCGCAGGTTTATATGAATTATTGCTTTCAAGAGATTATTTAGTACTTTTCACCAAATTTTGTACAGTGCATTGAAAAATACTGATACCTCTATTATTGTCGCGTACATTTCTTAATTTATTTTCAAAATAGATATTTCCGCTGTGGCTTTCCAAATGTAACAGACGTTATTACCTTGCCACCATTCGCTGAACAAATGTAAAACCATTACCTCACACAGCTTCCCTTATTTCGATGTTTGTTCTATCTAGTACGCACACCTTGCAATTTTTAAGCTTTTTAATACCTGCTGGAGTACACGTTATTCTTCTTGAGGCTGTTGTCTCATTCCATCGGTGAGTCACACACTCTGTGTTTATTCCACAAGTTTCTGTCGAGGTACATTATGTTCAGTGTTTGTAATCAGTTTATCCCAAGAACCTTAGTGTCTTTATTTATTACTTGTCTACGGTGGTTTCACTTATTATTGTACTGCTGTTCTTTTCCTTGTGTTCAGTTTTGTAGTAGAAGATAACATGCTTTCCACTTCCCTTTCACGGCTTTCTCTACTTCTATATTCCACATCATTAGCCCCGTTCTACTTCTTATCTTTTTCTTTCTTCTGTCTGCTTCAACTGCTTTTTCTGTATACAGTCTTTAATGTTATTACCCCCAAGTACGGAAAGTAGCCTAAGTGGCCAGTATCTTACTTTACATTTAAATGATTCTGAGAACTGCAAGTGCTAGTGTAACTTCGTTACACAAGAGAGCAATCATATCACCATCCAAAATGACAGTGGTGGAAAATTTAAAACTCCATGATGGTCGTGACAATAATCGGAATTTAGAAAAATGCGGGATAACGGTGTTGGGAAGTTAGAAATTTGGAAATTTGTGGCAAGTTCATATTAATATAATTCAGCCACCGACGGGGGGGGGGGGGGGGGAGTAGCCACGTGGACCGTGGCGGTGGACCGTGGCAAGGCACCTCAGACTGTGTGTGCGCCAACCCCGCGAGGCGGGAAGTTTCAAAAATGCCAGATGGTGAAGGCGACAAATTTTATTGTTTTTTATATCAGTTAATATGAAACTACCAATCACAGCACAGTAATTTAGCCTCTCAAACCAAACAGCGTATCAGCATGTAGCTGATAATGTTTGAAAATGAAGATTATCCACAATACTACTGTATCCCCATAAAAAACATGTGAGTAAATGCGTAAAATGTCACCAGTAGCTATACAAGTTTTAACAATTTTGACTGCTTACATAAAAACAAACTGACACTAATTTGCATTTCGTGAACAAACAGTATACGGTATGAACAAACATACACCTGCTCTCGTCTTCTGTTGTGACTGTCCTGTAATATTACTACTATAGGTTCAATCCTTATTTGAATCGAATTTGAGCTCTCACCATATGTATCCAAAATCCAAAATGTGCTGCTCATTTAGTGAAATACCATACAGTCATTATGTCAACTTTTTCCTAATATTTTAGCTTTTTGAAATGCACTTTTTATTGTTGTCTTTCAACTGATAGAATATTTTCACATGCAACTCCCCATTCTGCAGTTACGTCTTTCTTTTATTTTCTGCAGCCATCATAAGCTTCAAGCGCTAACTGCTGCTTCATTAATTTCCTCTTCAACATATATCGTCTCATCATCTGTGAATTTATGTCTGCTACTTTTGATAGCTAGCAGAGAAAGCAATCGCTCTACACATTTGATCAATTCCAGTACCCTTAATATACAGGGTGAGTCACCTAACGTTACCGCTGGATATATTTCGTAAACCACATCAAATACTGACGAATCGATTCCACAAACTGAACGTGAGGAGAGGGGCTAGTGTAATTGGCCTTCAGCCGTCATACAGTCAGTTGTGTTTTTTTTAAGAGACTGTTTTAAAACTTTAATTTCTTTAAATAAAATTTACGTATTTGTTGTGCAACCGAGAGTAACTGATTACATCCCCAACCATAATTGTAATCTTGTCCTGCCCAATCCTCTGAAACCAGTTTTCATGATTCATATTAAAATATTCATTCACCTACCTAATCCACAATAATATTATCTGTACTAATGAACTAAAGTTTTATGTGTAACTGTAAGGTTTATTTCCAAAGGAACCAGCCTTCACTTATCGGCAAACTATCCGTAGCATCATGATACTTATTCAGCATTTACTGGCAGACATTCCACAGAGACAAACTAGATATTAATTCTTACGCCACTTCACTACATATTTCTCCTTTTGTTTTGGCTCTGTTTTTCTCCTTATTGTAATTTCTCATGTTGTCTTCAGAACGAAAATATATAATAAGAACAGCACATGACAGTGGTGAGGTTGTTCTTCTGTAATAACATGAACGAGGTGAATAAACTGTTCAAATATCACAATTTCGTATTTGGTTACAGATGAGCCTCAAACTAAATTGTAACAAGTTGCTCCATATAAGGCAATGGTACACTAAACTAAAAAAAAATTGCTCCATGTACAGCAAAACTGTAACATTTTGACCCTCATGTAACAGGAAAATTGCAACAAAATGCTCCATACGTCCTCATATTTCAGCAAAAGTGTAAATATTGCCCTGTGTTGCAGTAAAAACAGAACGAAGTATGTCTACAACGAAAACAAGTAACATATTGCTCATGTTGTCACATCAATATTGTAACAAATTCTTCATATTTCTAGAAAAGATTTGGTTAGTTACAGTATACAACATCGAAATTGCAGCAAAATGCCATGTACATAACAACTCTTGTACTTAATTGTAGCAAATAGCTGATTATATATCACCCCTACTACATGAATTTGTAGCAGACCAACCCCATGAGTTCCTATTTTACATTTCGTTAAAGATAGAAATCAAACAAAATTTTAACTACCCAAATCACAGCAAAATTGTAACAAGTGCACGTGGTATTGAATAGCATTGAAAACAGAAGAAGTTTAAGGGACAACTTGCCTCAAATACGATATCAGTTGACAGGACACATTGTGAGACATTAAGAAATCGCCAGTTTGGTAACAGTGAAAAGTCCTGAAGGTAAATATTTGGAGAGGGAGAGCAAGGCGTGAACATATTAAGGAACTGAAATTAATCTAGGCAGCAGTAGTCATGCAGTGATGCAGGGACCTACACTTGACTGATCAGCCTGGATTGCTGCAGTCGAACCAGTCTTCAGACTGAAATCCACAACAACAACAACAACTGGAGTTATTTCAGAATGTGGCCACTATTCTTAATTAATGTAGCACTAGAACGAAGTTCACCATATTCCATTGGAGAAGTTGCAACAGGGACGAACAGTGCTACACACACTGAGAGGATAAAACTGGGTTTGAGACTTCCATTCTGTGGCTTTAAGGTGTATGTCACATAAGATATTTTGAGCATGGCTTCTCCATGAAGGAGAAAGACTACCGCTTGGGCAGACTGTGGATCACTTTCATTTAAGATAAAACGCTATGATGTACTGTACTGGTTTTAGGGGGAACTAGTATGTTTACAAATTAGACCTTCTGCATGATTATCAAATTAATTGTTGGTTTTCATTTGCTGCTGCTGTTACAAGTAGAGTTTTAATCCACATTTGTGATACCTTATTCTCAAGGGGTTTATCTGGATATAAATATGAAGGACTCATTCTATTGGTCACTCAGATAGTCTTATGTCAACTGTTAATGCCATCATCGCTGCTTTCCTTACATTAACTGTTGGTCCTGGTACTCGATAGTTCAATTATAATATTGTTGAATAGTGACAGTATCACTTGGACTGCTTTTAATAATTCCTGGAGAGCAAGCGTTAACTGTTGATTTCCCCACACAATTGAGTCCTCTGTGTGTTGTAGCAAGGTTATGTAGCAACCGACCAAAGATAACCACACAGAGTGTTATTGACAATAAACGTATGTGTTTGACAATTCTCGGTTACATAGATCTGTCGTTTACAAAGAAATGCAGGCAGGGGTTAGTTACAAAAACTGTTTATGGTCTTTGTAAATTTAACAGTTAACCAAGCTCTTATTAAGAAACGTTTCTGGTTAAAAGCGCTCAACGTTACTTCGAAAACAATAATAAAGAAAGAAGGGCTAGCGGAATTTAGAAACCTTCTGCGTAAATTATACTGTCTTATTAATCAAACACATTAATAAAAATTGACGTATCATAACTGTACAAGTTCTTAGACAGGTAGCAAGATAACAGCTGTGTGTTTTAAGTAATCTTGCACGCTCCTGCCAATATATACGTAGTATGTTACATTTACTTTCGTTCAAGCTACTTTACTAATCGCTGCATCAATCAACAATCCTGTGCACGCCTTCCTGCACTCTGCTACAGTATTCTGGCGTTGCTAGCTTCCTATAGGTAATAGCTCCTTCCATGAAAAACCTCATTCAGGTTCCAACATTATCAGCTAGATAATAGAAGTTATTCCACGCCATAACAGGGTGATTGCTACGACAACCGTGTCTCATGAGTATGTAAACAAACAGTCTCAGTTGCAAAGTTACTTTTACGACAAATAACTTGTTTCAGCTGCTTATAGCTTCATCAGATGTTATGGAAAGCTATTAAGAACATTTCATATCACCAGCTGTAAACGAAAGGCGATTGGTCGCAACTGATGGTTTATTCACCATTAGCTCTTACCTACCACGTTTTCAGCTTATGATATTAAAAATCCATGATTGCTTTCATAATGTCTGCTGAAACCTTAACCAGATGTAATGCATTATTTGTAATGAAAATACCTTCAACAACTGAGACAGTTTCTGACACAAACTAGATAATAGTTGTAGATCATCACGGAACTGTTTCCTATTTTCGTTATTTGCAACCACAGTCACAAGAAATTCCCCATATGCAACCACCAATGTTAACAAGGTATGACTTCTTCAAGTCACGCTCGGAGGAAAGAGTTATAGTTTAGGCTGTGGTTAAGAATGTTTGTTTGTAAGTGATGATTACAAGTTATCTATACACAGGAGGTGGCCCTGTCTCCACGTTTGCCGCAAAGAAGCCGACCAATCGATGACACACTGCTCCGTCCCAGTAGCAACCACTTATTTTCGAAGGTACGTTGTTTTATAGTCAATCTGATTTTGCAGACTGCTCTAACAAGCAGATCTTGTTACGCTTTATTTGTACAGTCTTCCACAATTTTTGCTACCCCACCACAGTGTTACCGCCATTTGGTTATTTAGTATGGGGCCTTCGTCGTATGTTAAATTTTACTGTGATATTTGTCACTCACAAGAGGGTAAAAAATATTTCCTAGTCTTGGTTTTGTGTTAGAGTCCAAGACTGATTTTCATTGACCCACTACTACGATATACTGGTAATATTTACTTTTGGACCGTATTACTACAGGCGAATGAAACAAAATTTTCGCCCCATACACGTTTCACCTTTATTTTCTGCAAGGCATTTCTCCATGTTATGTTTCTGTTCCATTTCTGATGCTGTTTCTCTTCTTATAATTGCTACTTGGGGGTTTTCGTTCTCCACATTTCACAGTACTAGGAACTGAACACTTGTTTTGATGCAATGTTGTGGTTTGTGGTCAATGGTACAAATGTAAAAATTATCAGTATATCGTAATATTAGATGCAACAGAGGAAGGCAGGACTACAAAAGCTGAAGACTGTCCTACAACTTTTTCATAATGAGAATGAGAATGCATAGTGGGACTACCCATTAACAATAATCATAATTTAGTTTGTTGATCTCACTGTGACGGAATTATCAATGTGTGCAGAGGCAACACCCGACCATCAGTTTATATATATTAAGCGGTCCGTTTCTGACTTGTTTCATGTGGCTTACCACGAATTACGTCCCTGTGCCAACTTTCTCATCTCAGAGTAGCACTTGCAGTCGACAATCTCAGTTATTTGCTAGGTGTATTCGAATTTCGTTCCTCTACAGTGTTAACCGTCTACAGTTCCTTCTAGTGCCATGGAAGTTACTTCTTGATGTCTTAACGGATGTCTACCATCTTGTCCCTTTTTCCTGTTAGTCTGTTCCAAATAATCCATTCATCGCCGATTCCTTGGGGTAGCTCCATATTCCTTACCTTATCACTCGACCCAATTTTTAATAATTTTCTGTAGCACTACATCTCAAATGATTCGATTCTGTCGTTCTGGTTCCCCACAGCCCTGTTTCACTCCCATACAATTCTGTGCTCCAAGTGCACATTTTCGGAAATTTCTTCCACATATTAAGGCCCATGTTTCATACTAGTAGACTTCTATTGTCCTGGAATATCTTTTTTCCGTTGCTAGTCTGCTTCTGATGTCCTCCCTGCTCCATCTGACAAGGATTGTTTTGGTTCCGAAGTAACGTAATTCCTTAACTTTTTCTATTTCGAGACCACCACATAAGCGAATGAAAATAAGCAAAGTAGACTAATTTTCGTGTCGAACCATCATTCATTTCAGATACCTTTCGAACAGTAAAAATGGCAGCATTGAGTCTTTGTACATGACACTGGATGTGGGATTCCGACGACGGTTTACTATCTATTTGAACATCTAGAAATTCGAACTGTTCAGTTCACTAATCATATGCCCATTCTGTGAAATTAAAACGTCATGTTTTGTTGAATTGTGTGTTAGGAACTGTAAAAACTGAGTCTTACTGTGATTTAGTGTTAGTTTACTTTCTACATGCCATGAACTTATGTCAGAAAATCCACTGTTTGAAACCGAGCCAATGTTGCACACAACATCTTTTACTATCAATTTAGTGTAATCAACAAGCAAAAATATTTTAGTGTTAACCATAGTACTAGAAGGCATATCATTTATGTAGCTAAGGAACAGGAGTGGTCCAAACACTGATCACTGATCAGACCTCACATTACAACCATTCTCAACACTGTGAATAATGACGTTCTGTTGTCTGTTGCTAAAGTAAGAGGTGAACCAATTCTGAGTTACTCCCTGTATTCAGTAATGGTCCTACTTCAGGAGCAATATTTTGAAATCAAAACAATCAAAGGCCTTAATTAAATCAAAAAATATGCCTAGCGTTCCAATAGTTTTTTTAACCCTCAGAGAAAAGAGAATATAGCACTTTTAGTTCTTAAACGACTTCTAAAGCAAAACTGTATATTTGATAACAAATTTTTGAAAGGCATTTGCCAAGAGAGTTATGTCATTCCCTGCATAAACTAAATTTTTATTTAACTAGCCAGCAATGCTCAGAGAATGATTGTTAAGTACTATACCTATATCAGATTTATCAGTAACAGAAACAATATTACTACGAACTGACTGTATTGTCAACCCTGTGCTGCTGACCAGACAAATCCTTCAAAACTGAACATAATGTTTTAATTTTATCTTATGAATTAGCTAGTCTATTTGCATACCACTTGCTCTTTGCCTTCCTAATAACATTTTTAAGCACCTTACAATACTGTTTGTAATGGGCTACTGTAGCCTGATAGCGACTACTTGTAACATTTTGGTATAATTCCCGCTTTGTTCTACATGACAACCTTATCGCACTTGTCAGCCACCTGGGTTGCCTATTACTGCTAGTAGTTTAGAACGTTGTAATGGGCAGAAAATCACAAAAAGCATGAGAAATGCGTTAAGGAAAGAATAATATTTATCATCTATCTTATCGTTATTCTAGTTCCCTGATAAGGTTCAAAAACCCTCTGTTGCTGTTGGATTAACTTTCCTACATAGTTTGTAATTGCATGTGACATTTGTTTGAGTGTAAAAGCCTTTTAGCGCTAAATTTCGTGCAACATGGTCTGAAAGGTGTAATTACATGCGACATTTGTTTGAGTATAACAGCCTTATCGTGCTAAAATTCGCGCATCATTATCTGTAAGGCTATTCACCCTTTTTCTAACAGAATGCCCATCTAATAATTAAGAATGAATAAAAATATTGTCTGTGGCTGTGTTACTGACTCCTGCACCCTAGTGGGAAAAGCACTGTCTGCATCAGATCATATGAATTTAGAACATCTAGCAACACCCTTTTCTTTTTTTGCACCAACAGACACAAAATTTAAATTGAAGTCACCACATATAACTAATTTCTGGTACTTCCTACAAAGTGAATCAAGAACCCTCTCTAGCTTGAGCAGAAATGCTCTGAAGTCAGAGTCAGGAGACCTGTAAACTACAACAATTAGAAGTTCACTTTCACTACATTTAAGTGCCTCTATACAACATTCAGATATCTGTTCAGTGTAGTGCTGTCATACGTTTATGGACTCAAATGGAATACTGTTTTTATGTGCCTATCCACTCCCCCATCACGCAAGGAACTCCTAGCAAAACTGCCAGCTAATCAGTATCATTGTAAGGGATGGCTCTGAATAATCAAGTAATTTAAGTTGTGCTCCGATATACCAATAATATCAGAGTTAACACCTATAAGTAGTTCACTAACTTTATCTCTAATGCCTCCTATATTTTGATGAAATTTGATAATTCCTTCTATACTTGAAAACTATACATCCCCTGAAGGTGATCTCTTAGTTAGAGGGACTTCCTTTAAGTAGGTACACCTATCAGCTGACTTCAATCTGAAAAAGGTGAAGTCCGAACACCAACTAGTGTAGGAATTTTCCATAAGTGATCCCACCACCACCCACTACACTGTCACCTATAAGCTTGGCCTGCCTCCCCATACCTATTGAGGTGCAGGTCATGCCTAGTAAAACAGAATCTTCTGACAGATCCAACTGGCACCACTGAAATGTGACCCATGCCCTTTGCCATCAGCGCCCCTTCCAACCCCATGTTAATGCGTCTAACAACCACATTGAGATGGGGCAAATCGTGACGCTGAAACACTTGCACGAAATGCACATTAGTGCTACCAGTTTGAGCAGCTATCTTTACCAGGTCACCACCGACATCATATTCCCTGCCCTATCAAGAATGTTCCCTACACCTCACACTATCACTACCCGATCCTCCTTTGTAAAATTCACACAAAACTCCGCTATGCTGTGAGCCACCTGAGCCTACCTGGCGGTAGGCTTCACAATGCTGATGTCCTGGTACTCAATCCATAACACTTCCTGCAACTGCTGGCCTACACCTCTATCATTCGAACTACCTAGCCACAGAACCTTCCTCTTCCTCTTATACCTTGCAACTGACCTAGGCCTCCTAACTGCTGAGGACTGGTGCATGTTCCCTTCATCTACAGCTACAAGAAGCTCCTCTCCACACAACTCTGACAGTTGGTCAAATCTAGTGCATGTACGTGAAGTATAACTGTCTTAACACTTCCTCCTCCTTGCTGCCTTCTTGCCAACTGCAATTTCCAATTCCCCACCACTCTTCACCCTCCTCAACCGAACAAGTTCCTCCTTTGCGCGCTGTAACTGCACCTGAAAGGCACAAATCTTACCCTCCTGCCCCTCTATCAACTTATTTCTACCACATATTCGGCATTCCCAGGAGAGGATCTCGCTAGAATACCCACTGGCTTCCCCACTGCATTCCCCCAGTGAAAATACTTTGAACAAATCCCACACTGTAAGCTACTATTCACAAACCTAAGACAGTGACCAAACTTCTCACTCATGGTAATATTCTACAGATACTAAAAATCTATACGACTGTTGTTGTTGTGGTCTTCAGTCCTGAGACTGGTTTGATGCAGCTCTCCATGCTACCCTATCCTGTGCAAGTTTCTTCATCTCCCAGTACCTACTGGAACCTACATCCTTCTGAATCTGCTTAGTGTAATCAAATCTTGGTCTCCCTCTACGATTTTTACCCTCCACTCTGTCCTCCAATGTTAAATTTGTGATCCCTTGATGCCTCAGAACATGTCCTACCAACCGGTCCCTTCTTCTCGTCAAGTTGTGCCACAAATTCCTCTTCTCCCCAATTATATTCAATACCTCCTCATTAGTTATGTGATCTACCCATCTAATCTTCAGCATTCTTCTGTAGCACCACATTTCGAAAGCTTCTATTCTCTTCTTGTCTAAACTATTTATCGTCCATGTTTCACTTCCATACATGGCTACACTCCATACAAATACTTTCAGAAACGACTTCCTGACCCTTAAATCTATACTCGATGTTAACAAATTTCTCTTCTTCAGAAACGCTTTCCTTGCCATTGCCAGTCTACATTTTATATCTTCTCTACTTCGACCATCATCAGTTATTTTGCTCCCCTAATAGCAAAACTCCTTTACTACTTTAAGTGTCTCATTTCCTAATCTAATTCCCTCAGCATCACCCGATTTAATTCGACTACATTCCATTATCCTCGTTTTGCTTTTGTTGATGTTCATCTTATATCCTCCCTTCAAGACACTGTCCATTCCATTCAACTGCCCTTCCAAGTCCTTTGCAGTCTCTGACAGAATTACGAGGTCTTCGGCGAACCTCAAAGTTTTTATTTCTTCTCCATTAATTTTAATACCTACTCCGAATTTTTCTTTTGTTTCCTTTACTGCTTGCTCAATATACAGATTGAATAACATTGGGGAGAGGCTACAAACCTGTCTCACTCCCTTCCCAACCACTGCATCCCTTTCATGCCCCTCGACTCTTATAAGTGCCATCTGGTTTCTGTACAAATTGTAAATAGCATTTCGCTCCCTGTATTTTACCCCTGCCACCTTTAGAATTTGGAAGAGAGTATTCCAGTCAACATTGTCAAAAGCTTTCTCTAAGTCTACAAATGCTAGAAACGTAGGTTTGCCTTTCCATAATCTTTCTTCTAAGATAAGTCGTAAGGTCAGTATTGCCTCACGTGTTCCAATATTTCTACGGAATCCAAACTGATCTTCCCCAATGTCCGCTTCTACCAGTTTTTCCATTCGTCTGTAAAGAATTCATGTTAGTATATTGCAGTTGTGACTTATTAAACTGATAGTTCGGTAATTTTCACATCTGTCAACACCTGCTTTCTTTGAGATTGGAATTATTGTATTCTTCTTGAAGTCTGAAGGTACTTCGCCTGTCCGATACATCTTCCTCACCGGATGGTTGAGTTTTGTCAGGACCGGCTATCCCAAGGCAGTCAGTTGTTCTAATGGAATGTTGTCTACTCCCAGGGGCTTGATTCGGCTCAAGTCTTTCTGTGCTCTGTCAAACTCTTCACGCAATATCGTATCTCCCATTTCATCTTCATCTACATCCTCTTCCATTTCTATAATATTGTCCTCAAGTACATCGCCCTTGTATAGACCCTCTATATACTCCTTCCATCTTTCTGCTTTCGTTTCTTTGGTTAGAACTTGGTTTCCATCTGAGCTCTTGATATTCATACAAGTGGTTTTCTTTTCTCCAAAGGTCTCTTTAATTTTCCTGTAGGCACTATCTATCTTACCCCTAGTGAGATAAGCCTCTACAACCTTACATTTGTCCTCTAGCCATCCCTGCTTAGCCATTTTGCACTTCCTGTCGATCTCATTTTTGAGACGCTTGTATTCCTTTGTGCCTGCTTCATTTACTGCATTTTTATATTTTCTCCTCTCATTAATTAAATTCAATATATCACCTGCTACCCAAGGATTTCTACTAGCCCTCGTCTTTTTACCTACTTGATCCTCTGCTGCCTTCGCTACTTCATCCCTCAGAGCTACCCATTCTTCTTCTACGGTACTTCTTTCCCCCACTGCTGTCAATTGTTCCCTTATGCTCTCCCTGAAACTCTGTACAACCTGTGGTTTAGTCAGTTTATCCAGGTCCCATCTCCTTAAATTCCCACCTTTTTGCAGTTTCTTCAGTTTTAATCTGCAGTTCGTAAGCGATAGATTGTGGTCAGAGTCCACATCTGCCCCTGGAAATGTCTTACAATTTAAAACATGGTTCCTAAATCTCTGTCTTACCGTTATATAATCTATCTGATACCTTTTAGTATCTCCGGGATTCTTCCGTGTACACAACCTTCTTTTATGATTCTTGAACCAAGTGTTACCTATGATTAAGTTTGCTCTGTGCAAAATTCTACCAGATGGCTTCCTCTTTCATTTCTTCCCCCCAATCCACATTCACCTACTATGTTTCCTTCTCTCCCTTTTCCTACATTCGAATTCCAGTCACCCGTGACTATTAAATTATCGTCTCCCTTCACTATCTGAATAATTTCTTTTATCTCATCATACATTTCATCAATTTCATCGTCATCAGCAGAGCTAGTTGGCATATAAACTTGTACTACTGTAGTAGGCGTGGGCTTCATGTCTATCTTGGCCACAATAATACGTTCACTATGCTGTTTGTGGTAGCTTACCCGCATGCCTAATCTTTTTATTCATTATTAAACCTACTCCTGCATTACCTCCATTTGATTTTGTATTTATAACCCTGTATTCACCAGACCAAAAGTCTTGTTCCTCCCGCCACCGAACTTCACTAATTCCCACTATATCTAACTTTAACCTATCCATTTCCCTTTTTAAATTTTCTAACCTACCTACTCGGTTAAGGGATCTGACATTCCACGCTCCGATCAGTAGAACGGCAGTTTTCTTTCTCCTGATAACAACGTCCTCTTGAGTAGTCCCCGCCCGGAGATCCGAATGGGGAACTATTTTATCTCCGGAATATTTTACCCAAAAGGACGCCATTATCATTTAACCATACAGTAAAGCTGCATGCCCTCGGGAAAAATTACGGCTGTAGTTTCCCCTTGCTTTCAGCCGTTCGTAGTACCAGCACAGCAAGGCTGTTTTGGTTATTGTTACATGGCGAGATCAGTCAATCATCCAGACTGTTGCCCCTGCAACTACTGAAAAGGCTGCTGCCCCTCTTCAGGAACCACACGTTTGTCTGGCCTCTCAATAGAGACCCCTCCGTTGTGTTGTACCTACCGTACGGCCATCTGTATCGCTGAGGCACGCAAGCCTCCCCACCAACGGCAAGGTCCATGGTTCAAGGGGGGGAGGGGAGGGGAGGGGGGGCTATACGACTACGCTTTCTAATTTCGGTTACACCTGTAGAACTATTTATGGAACCAACAATAGCGATCTCAAAATTTTCTGTCTACTAAGAAAGAAACTACTAGTATTAATACTACTACACCACAGCTAATACCAATACTAACAAAACTTCACAAAAGTATTAGCTAAAACCAAAAATTCGAGCGGCCATTGGAACATTCAACGAAATGAAAATACTGATTGAAAATTTCACTGAAATACTTCACTAGAAACAATAAGAAACGTCAGCTGAAAACTAAAACACGTAATTTACGAAACAACTTCAACACACAGAAAACTCTAAAAAAAGACAGTGACCGAACGTTTCCAAAAGATTATTAAATCGTTATTTCGCCTTAATCAGCACGAAACACTGCTACAAATTATTAAATTTAATAACTACCTAACAGTACACAAATAACCATGTCAGTACTCAGCTTTATAACCGCTGCAACTGCAGCTGTATATCGACTCATGTTCCTTCACAATCTAATCAGACAAGTCCTCCACCTTATATTGAAACTCAATGTACTTTTCCACCTATCTGTTCTCTCTTCTGCGTTTACCAGTGAAATTCCCGTTGTACTCTTAATACTTGCTTTCAGATTCACAGAAGGGTGTTTCGACTTTTCAATATTTAGGACAGTCCGTCCGACAATCATTTATTTTTCGATTTTTTCACATTTTCTCGCAGCCATTTCGCCTTAACTTCCCTGCACTTCCTACTTACTTCATACCTGAATGACTTGTATTCTGTAGCCGTGAATTTCCTGAACGTTTTTGTACTTCCTTCTTTCATCGATCAACTGAAATATTTCTTCTGTCACCCATGGCTTCTTGGCAGTTGCCTTCTTTGTATCTATGTTTTCCTTTCCACCTTCTGTAACTGCTCTATTAAGAGTTTCCCAATCCTTTCCAACTGAGTTACCTTCTGCACTATGTCTTATAGCAATATCTATAGCCTCAAAAGACTTCAAGCGCGTCTCTTAATTCCTTAGTATTTCAGTATCCTACGTCTTTGCGCATTGATTCTTATTTAGTAGTCTGTTAAATTACAGCCTAATCGCCATCGCTACTAAATGGTATTTTGAGTCTATATCTGCTCCTGGATATGTTTTACAATCCAGTACTTGCTTTTGGAAGCTCTACCTGATCCTGATATAACCTAACTGAAGTCTTCCAACATATACCGCCATTTTTCAAGTATACGTCCTGTTCTTGTGATCTTTGAGTAGAGTATTCGCTATTAATTTGAAATTTGTTACAGAACTCAATTACTCTTTCTGTTCTCCCTTCTTAGTACCAAGCCCATACTCTCTCGTAACCCTTTTTACTAATCATTCCCCTACAACCGCTTTCCAGTACCTCATGACTGTGGGATTTTCATATCTCCCTTTAGGCACTTAATACGCGTTCAATATACTCATGTACTTTCTCTATATCTTCATCTCTTGCGACTTCGTTATATATACCCGATCTATCGTTGTCGGTGATAGTTTGCTGTGAATTCTGATGAGAACAATCCTACCACTGAAATGCCCACAGTAGCTCGCCCTCTGCTATAACCTCCTTTTTATAACTAATCCTAGCACCGATACTCGACATTCTGCTGCTGTTGATATTACCGATTACTCATCTGACCAGATATGCATGTCTTCTTTCCATTTGACGTAAATGACCCGCACATTAACTAGACTGAAAGAATTCTTTTTCAAACTTTCTAGCTTTCCTACTATGTTCAAACTTACGATATTCCACGCCCCGACTTGTATGAACGTTATTCTTTCTTTAGTTACTCAGTCTTCTTCTCGTGGTCACCTCCCCCTTGGCAGTCCACTCCTGAAGGTCCGAATGGGGGGCCAGTCCCGAATCTTTTGCCAAAAGAGAGATTATGATGACTTTTTTTTTTCAGTTACTGGTTCCATGCCTTGTGGATGTACATTGTCTTTCTTTGCTGCAGTTTTTCCATTTCCTTATGCACCCTCACTGCATTGAACATCACTGATTCTCCCGCCTTTAGGGGCAGTTTCCCACCTCAAGGACAAGAGAGTGCACTGAACCCGTGTCTGCTCCTCAGACCTCATTGATGAAGTCGTCGCCTGAATGAGAATGACGTCTTATGCCAGAATTGTTCGGCCGCCATGGCTAACGGCATTTTTTCAAAATATAAGCAGTAGTGTGATCCGTTTGCAGGACCGAGGACGTTTGGATTTCTAATCTAATACATTATCCCCAGACCAGGGATTGCATTAAGATTGAATAAAAAGAGAATAAACATGTACTTATGCTCCTCAACTCTAATCCAGAACACAGACGCAACTTTCAAAACAATTTGTATCAACCTAAAGTAACTGTATAGCTTCATATAATAATTCGAGATTGTCTGTATTACCATCTCCTATAATATTTGAGAATTCTTGACAACAACTTGGAGATTCTCAAGTATGATGGAAATCAAGCCTTCAAGCTTTAGAAGCTGCAGAAAATCGGATGACCATGGCAATTGCTAGTAAACTGTACAAAATTCACAGAACAATTTCATTCTGTTGCTGATCTATGTGGCGACTTGTTACAGTTTTGCTACGTTATGACGACGTATGGAGAAATTAGTTATAATTTTCCTGTAATGTGTTGGAGATGGAGATGAAGTGTTATGTAATCCCTACTGTGTGTCAGAATATGTTAAAATTATCACCAGAAGAAGACAATAGTTTTTTACTACAGCATAAACTACCTAAAACAAGTGTAATGACTCTAAAATTTAGAAACTTGATGGATTTATGCTCATCATTATGAGTATTTCGGAAATGTAGGAAAGACGATGCAATAACTGTTACGACTCTGCTGGATACTTCCATGTTAAAAACGCTGTGAAATGCACTATCTCTTTTCCATCATGACATTAGTAGGCGTTACATAAAGTATTTAACCGAACAACAACAGTTACTGTTATAATATGGCTCACGATGACCGACAGTGCATTTGATTAAGCTCAGAAAAATAAGAAACTCATGCCGATTCTTTGGCAGGCATCAGCAAGTCTGAGCTGTTAAATCAGGATCTTTGCTTGTTGGACCAAGCTGCGACTTGTCCTCGATTGCCTGTGAGAAAAGGCACACATGCATGTTATGGAGTTAGCACATAAGTCGCACTTGGAGTGTGTGAAAGTATTGACTTCCAAACTAATCGCTTTTGATTGCTGAAACATGTCCAAATTCGTTGAAACAAATCAAAGCTGGTTGGGAGAAGTTGACATTTGCAGCCTATGCAGGAAAATATATATAAATACGAGTCAGTCACTAGTTAAAGTAAATCATCTACGCTTCTGCTCTTGTTGCTGCTGCTGTCCTCTGTGTGTAGTCATCGAATTACAAAAAATGTAAGTCGATATTCGTCACTACTACTACTAATAAAATTTGCATTTTATTTATCAAGTGCTCGTAATAATTCAAGACGACTGGGATTCTTCTGCTTCCATCTTGTAGAACTTGAAGCATGAGGCTGACGGTGGAAACTCAATATGCACTGAAAGACTGTTAGTTACCATTGGAGAAGGGAGAATGACAACTGCCCTGGAGTGCATGGCACAGCAACAGGAAGTTTGGAGCAACAGTGTGGTTTCTTTGAAGACTTCCGAGATATACCTACCTTCAAGATTCTCAGGTTTTAGTGTTTTAGAATTGTAGAGTGAATAAATAGGGCACTACTGATTTCGAAAATACTCATAGAAACAAACATATTTTGCTTTCTCATGTTTTCTTAGTAATAATTGTGGTGTCGGCCGCTATGGGAATCAGCACCGACGCAGATAACGAAGGAGAGAAGTTGCGATGGACGGTGGCAGTATTTCTAAATCATGTGTACAAAACACTTTCAATTTAATACAATACTTTATTTCTAATGAGTGAAGAAACAATACTTAACTTCCTCTGCCTCCTACGTGTAGTTACATAGACAGTCTATTACTGTTCGCAGAACGCAGGCTAAGTAACGTCTTCCTATCACTCAGTACTGGTGCTCTCGAAGACTGCTACCGAACAGGGGCCGACCAGCGATGGTCAAATCAGCTTTGAGATGGTGTGCTGAACTCTTCCTGGAGGTGTGAAGCTTCGCACTCTTTCCATTGGTGCGAGGGTCAGCGCCGTCTTAATGCTGTTATGCGGGGCTCCACTGGTTGGTGTGCCGTCGATGGTTTCGAACTGCACAATAACTAAGGATGTAAAATGTCTATTCTTGATCATAAGGTATATGTAATTCACCTATAAGAGAAATTAAAGTTCCTCCTTACAGTATGAACGTTGTCACTTGTTTTTATTTTTCCAGACAGTTCAGTCCTCAGTTACAAGATTGTTAGTTTTGGCTGTCATCTAAACACCTTTTGAGAAATAAATGAGAAAATAATACAGCCACTGAAGACAGAGTTCTTTACAGAACGTGGACACGTTAAAATTGAAGTGGATGATGAATATTAAAGAATTCATTACACTTAACTGCAACTGACTCAGTAAAGCAAAATGGCTGACAATTACCTTCAGACAATATTATTCCTATTGTATACTGAATAAAATGTTCTCGGGTTTCCAACCGCGTCAATTTGTTATACCACTTGACAATGGCCAAGGAGTACTTGGCCGAAAGCTCGTGTAGTCTTAAGCAATTGACGCGGTTTGGAAACCCGAGAACATTTTATTCAATGTTATCGCCGCGAGACTCTGCATTCATACATATTGCATACTGTTTGCCCATAAAACACAAGTGGGTATCGTTGGATTTCGTTAAGTCAGATACTCGGTTAGCTGCTGGAAATGTGTTACCCATATATTCCAATTGTAATATCCTACTGTTCTCAATTTATAAAGTGTTGACTTTGAATAAATGTATTTAATTTTATGATGAAAAAAGAAATAGATATAATACATTCTGGAATACAATTATACTTGGAGTATTTTATATCATTTTGTTCCTTTTCCCTACCCTCTGTAATATATTTCATTCCTTAATCATCATGTAATTAATGTACACTCCACACACATGAGTACTGCCACTCCAAGATGAAAACTACTACTGAGATCATAGATTAACTGAGAATTATATGTACAAGGAGTGACAAGATTCCTTTGTAAACAGGCTTAGGTAACGATTTAGGATCCAAGAACCTGGAGCAACCAAGGGGGCAGTCAGATGGTCGACTTTCGTCTTAATTTAGAATCCTTTCCACGTGTTCCACTAATACATTCGTCCTCGGTGTTGTCACTCAGTAGGGCCGTTAATTCGATACTATAACAAGCCGGTAACCCCCAATTCGTCGGTTAACACATCCGAAAATTCTGTACGAACGGCCTTGAACTTACCTTTTATAAATTTATCCAAATGAGCTAACTGGTCCTCTTAATGAATCTGACTTCCATACACTACGCACTCCTGCACTAGGTTCATCACATGTCATCATCGTTACGCCCCCTTGATCATGCTGGAGAGAATGGAAAGATCTTCAAGGCCTAAAGTGCCAATGAAACTGTACCCCGACAAGTCGAGAATCAGGTAAACCTTGGCTATAAAATTAGTCACCAAAATACAGCTAATGCCCTTCATCGCCAACTTGCACGGAAACTCACCAATCTTCACTTTTATGTATAAACATACTTTCACTAATAAACTCAACTTATCGGTCGTCAAATATTTTCCGGTATCTGTAACCTACTTCCCTGATCGTGCAAAAATCATTTACAATCAACTGCCAAGATCGGACTGCCTACATACAGAATACAGAAGACCCCGAACGATTGATTATTAAATGCTGCTCATATGTACGGCAAGAGTGGACTCTCTTCCTTCTTAATCGTACTAAGCACCTTCCTTTCCCCTTACAGTGACTGTTGCTGCCTTTCCTTAACATGAACTCTGTTCTTGCACGGCCACGCTTGCCACACTTCCCCTCTTTGTGAGTCATTGTTTCCTTGGTGTGTCGTTCTACTGAAACCTTGCTCCTTCTGCCACCACACCAACTCGTTACTCTCCCCCCAAGCTCTTCGTTTTACGCATTAGCTAGCCGTACGTGAATCCACATATTCCATCGGCTACATGTAGCTTACTGTTTTGTCTAATAGAACCATAGTCCTGGAGATTTGACAGAATACCATCCCCTGTATATTTTCGTGCTTCAATCAAAATAAATATTATATGCTACTTGCTCCACGGCTTAACCCAGTTCCAAGTCTACCAAGAATCTTTTAACTCGGGGCATATATTTTATTACCGTCTCGTGACTTCCAGATTCATGTCCATATGGCGATCCATTAACTCTTGCAAATTAACTCTGCAAATTCTTGTCCAAAACTGTTACCTCATGCTATTTTCTTGCATCATTTGCAGAACATCGCTTTGTAAGTTATCCTCTACTTTAATAGCAATAAGTCTCAAAGCATCCAAACTATTTACCTCCATGGTCCGTGCTCTGTTTTTAAATTGAACATTGAGATACAAATATTCAGTATGTGACCTACTGAAGTCAACGAAAAGTAAGAACATTCATTTCAGAATTCCTTTATCGGGTTCTGCAGTTTCCCAAACAAGGTATAAACGATGATTTGCCCCACCTCACTATTGTGGTCTCTCAAATTCACTTCCCCATTAAAGACCCTTACCCTTCAATTCCTGGTTTAGATCCATTCTTACATAGTATTACTATATGTGTAGAAACTCTGTTTCTTGTTCACACTGGCTAGATCATGCATTCTATCCAGGTACAGTTAAAAACGGGTCTGAGACTTCCGTGTCTGATTCGGTTTCCAGATGTCCTCACTCTGTAGGATCTCTCTCTTTCCTTCATTCACAAGTCTAACAGCAGCGCATACCTCACTGGGCTCTGTAATAAGTCGCACCATCGGCAAATGACTATTTGACGTACTTGTTCAAGCAGCTTAGAGAGACTGTCTTTTGCGTGTTACTTTCGTCGTTGTAATTCACAAATTAACTCTCCTCTCCTCAAATAAGTAGGATCCTTTACATAATAAGGCATTCTGAAAAGCAACAACGGTGTTTAAGCAAACAGGAAAATACCTTAACGCAACCCAGAGTTTCCACCGTTACTCAATCAATCAAACTCCCTCTGCTACCAAAACATGGCGTTAGATGAACATATAAAAGATTTTTATCGATTGATTAACTTCAGGTTAACATTTAAACATTTATTGATTTATTAAAATTTTTAAATGAAGTATACTTTTACTAGAAAAATAAGACTTCCGTAATATCTGAAATCAAACACCGGACAGATAAATGTTTTAAACACTCAGACGCAGTGAAATTCTACAACATTTAGCATCAAAAAATTAAGCGTAAGTTTAACAACTAGTGTTACAACTATTCCCAATTTTTATTGAGTGTTAAAAATTAAATATCTACAAAAACCCTCTCTAATCGGATTCCTTAAAAATGGCAGCCACGAGCATGCAATGCAATAAAATGTCAATTAAACTTTATTTCAGAAAAACACATAGTCATTTTAACAATTTCCAAAGAGGTGAACGCCAAAACTGTATTTACGTAGAACCATGTGGACAAAATTAACTTTCCTGGCATAGTCCGTTTCTGTTACAACATGTACTTCAGAATATGAACAACAGTCCAGCTCACACAAATATAAGGAAAATATCACAAACTGCCCTGAAACAATTCATTATTAGAAACAGGAAATCATGGCGTCCCAGCCGCCACACAGTATAGCACCACTAACAAGCCTGCTGTTCGCCAGCAACCTGCACTCATTCAAGGACTGCCAAAATAGAACCACTTTAATATGCTGCGTGCAATCAGATTCATTGGTACAGCATAATGTAATGAGACAACTGTTAACGACGTAAGATGATACAATGTCAGACCCTGTATAGAATCACACTCGGACACAGTTTAACTCTATTGGAAAACCATAAGTGGTAACTTGAAAATGGTGGTATATTCACACCAAATAACAGTATCTATTTCTATGTGAATCGTACAAGCAGCGTGGCCCGAATTCCCTCTATACGTCCCACTTGGCTAGACACACGATAATCACTGCCATAAGTTCGGACTAGATCACCTCCAGAATTCATGATACAGCAGGCATTCGTTCAGCAGTCTCATAAACAAACCACATTCACAACTTGCGGCGAGGCTCCTAAACAACGAGCGGGTAGCTACTTTTCCTCATGACTCTGAGCACCGTCTGACTGACCTTCCGCATGAGCCACAGTAGACTCCGCAACCAGAGACAGCAGGCACCAAGAGCGTAGTTAAACTGTGGATTAGGCTTGATAGTGTCAACCTAGGCAGTAGCTCATTCTGAAGAACTGGAATTTTGTGTACAGTATTTCTCCCGTTTGGCAGTTAGTGTTGAGATTCCCACTAGTAGGAACTATTATGTATATATACAATTTCCAGAGCAAAATCTTAGATCCTCTATTAAAAGTATCTTTTTTGTATTTGTAATAAAGTAATGAGCTATGAATTTTATGCACTGAGTGGACCATATTTATTTGTGTATATCCCTCTCCCTGAAGAAGAATCGCATATTTTTCACGTATTGTACTTAATTCATTCTCTAGATGTACATAATTATCATTCCAGGGCCATACATGCATAAAAACTGCTCTCTTGAAAACTTTCATCGATTATTTCCAAAAATAATCTTTCCATTTCCAGCAAAGCACTGCACTGCTTCGAAGTAACCTGATAGATTATTAGTATTGCCAGACTGACTCACTACGAGAGCCTTGTGTTCTTGGGCAACGCTATTACTAACAAAGAAATGCACGTACAGGAGTTTCATTCATTGGTTAGTTCTAATTAACTCAAGAAGATAGAATCTATCAAAGGCGTCCCGAACTTGTTAGAATACATCGAGATGTGAAAATCATCATAACCCTATCGTGTATGTATTTATTCTGTCCATTGGTCGGTGATGGGTCTCTTTTTTCAGATATACATCAATATTTGACTCAAAGTATCTTTTAAAACGACCTATTTGTCACATAATACACTGATGCGAGAAAACGTAACATCTAAAAATACTTAATCTATATTAATGAATGTTGTGGAATACAGATGTCTAGCTAATATTAGTAAATGATAAACGTTGCAAATCAGAGGGTAATGTATACACGAGATAAGCCATTGAAAATGTGCAATGCTGGTGCATTAATACCCAATGTAACCGCCAGAATAATAAATACAAGCAAGTACATTTGCACTCATTGTGTTTTACAGGAGCCGTATTTTAGTTTGTGGGATTTCGTTCCATGCCTGTTGCACTTGGTCGGTTAATAAAGAGGCAGTTAATGCTGTTTGTAGATGACAGTGGAGTTGCATTCCAGTCATGTCCAATACGTGCCCGAATGGAGAGAGATATGATGATCGAACAGACCAAGGCAAAATGTCGACATTCTATAGAACTTGATGGGTCACAGCAGCGGTATGTGGGTGGGCGTTCTCCAGTTGGAAAACACAACCCTGAAGTACTGTTCATGAATGGCATCACCAGACATATCCAGACATATGCACAAATATCCAGTCAGGGTACTTGTGCAACAACTAGAGTGATCCTAGTGTCGCACGACATCGCACCCCAGACCATAACTAGCGGTTTAGTTACAGAGTGTGTAGCATGCGTACAGGTTGGTTGCAGGTCCTCAACTTCTCTCCTTCCAACCAACACACGCCATCAATGGCACCGAGGTGGAACCAGCTTTCATCAGGAAACACAAGACATATCCGCACTCCCTTCGACTGAGCTCTGACTTGACGCCACTTTAAGTCGAAAATTGCGTTGGTTTGGCGTCAGTTGAATGCACGCTACACAGTGTCTGGGTCGGAGCTGTCCTCGAAGTAATCGATTTGTTACAGTTTTATGTGTCACTGTGGAGCCAACTGCTGCCCAGATTGCGGCTACAGATGTAGGAAGATGCGCCATGGCCACACGCCGAACACGATCGTCCTTTCTCTCGATAATACCACGCAGCCGTCCAGAGCCCCATCTGTTTCCGACTACACGTTCTCATGACCACTGCTGCCAGCAGTCATGTCTAGTGGTTACATTCCTCCCAAGTCTTCTTCTGGGAAGGAACATCCAGCTTGTCGTATCCCTATTACACGACCTCGTCCAAACTCAGTGAGGTGTTGGTTATGGCTTCTTTGTCGCCTTAAACGGATTTTTGACTAACGTCAGTTCACCATGTCCAATCTCAAAGGTAACTAATGCTCACTGATGTAGGGTGTATTTAAAGCAAACCTTATTTGTGTCGTCATAGTGCCGGTTCTAGTGCCACCTCGCGCGAAATTCGAATAGACATCACATTTCAGTTGTAGGAACACCGCTATCAACTGCGATTTTTGTCTCACAATTTTCTGATTATTTTATTTTCCTAGACTTTCATGTTTATTATCTAAAATCATCGTTTCATGGCTTCTCCCATCTGTCTATTTTCAGGATTTTATATCCTTGTATGAGAGGTACATCTGAGTCAAGGGCGTCTGTGCAGGAAGAGAAGGATGCAGTATAAAATTTTATCCATTATGGAAGTACAACTCTACAATTTCGATACATAAAGGTTTTCACAAATTAACCTGTGATATTTGCTACTGCTATACTACATAGGGAAATGAAGAAGAAAGTTTCCAATGCGGTACAAGTTTCGCGGCCCATCTAGCACACCTCATTCAATCACAGACATCAAAACAAACCTACATATTCTAAACAATGCAGACAAAGGAATAAAGATGGAACTCCTCCCGTGATAATAACTCACCCCACACCAATTTAAACGAACAAGCTGATGTAATAATCAACCTATTCCATTTCATTCCAAAGCACTTATAAACATGAAAATCTTAAAACAGACCTTTCCACATTCGCACACGTACTCACCACTCTCTCTCTCTTCTTCTAGCACACGACAGGTAGGGGGGCCCTGGCACACACAGACACACACACACACACACACACACGCACACATGAAAAAAACTTCAGCTCAAATATTAGTTGTATAAGTAACGATCAATGATTATTAATCACCAAGATAAGTGTCGACGCAAGTGCTGAACAAAGAAACACTGTACTCCAGCACAAACTCTTAGAACATAACCTCAATCATGCTCTTTCGTTTATTTACGTTTTTCAAAACACATGGAAGTTGTTACCAGTGGGCTACATTCGTGAAGTGGAGTAAAGCTAAGTGGAAAACATACGTCACATTTTTCAAAACAATGTGTGCGCCAAGTGCAAACCGACACATTTTAATAGTTCTGACTTTTCAACTACATCGCTCTTATATTGTGAATAATTATCGTCACATTCAGAGCTTATATGCTTGTTTAACCGTTTGGTCACAGCTACACGACCCCCTCAATGCTGAAAACATGCGTGAAGTATTTACCATCTGACGATGAATCGCTAGGCGGTTGGAAAATGGCAATGGAACAAAAGGCGACTGCTTGCCGTAATTTGTGGAAACCTTCAGGTGCCCGTGTATTCTGATGGTGTAATTTTAGGAGGAACTTTTCCACAATAGATTAATTTCAAGATGATAAGTTTGGTGCTGTATGGTCTTTACTATTTCTTCATTTTTCTATTTCTAAACATTTTTCTGCATGCTAATGCTGTCAACTAGGTCCGTGTCACGTTTGATCTATGAAAATACATTGTACAACATAGTTAACTGATGTTGATTTGGATTAGTACGTTATTTTTCACTCTCATAAGCAGTCATTGTTATAACTCAGGTGGAGCCTCAGACGTCTGACCAAACATAAAACAACTACGGTGCGCCAAAATCTCCATAGGTTGCACGATTACTGTGTCATCTCGACGGACATCGTACAGGAACACATAGATACGTTGCTCACCTAGAAACAGAGATCTTCATCTATTATGGTTTCTTGTATGTGTTGGGTATGTAACGTATCCCACCCAACTGCCTAGACTGGAATCTGTAACAACTATTACACATGACGTTCCGCTCTTCTATCCTGAAGGATGTAGACATAGGAATGTGACCAGTCGTACTTAGGGAACAGTAACACCACCTAAATGCCAGGTTGATCGGGCTACAGGGATTCATTAAGCCCTTGCCCAACCGTCATCAATTGACCACCAACGAATTAGAGGCAATGAGGAGTGCGCCAACAAGTGCCCATATGTTAGCTGAGTATAATGTTACAGCTAAGACACTGATGAACTGTGTATAAGAATAAATGGAAATGAGCGTAAGGCATCGTTGGCCGGGAGGCCACTATTCGGTCGCCAAGTACAAGTCTTACTTCATTCGACGCCACATTGGGCTACTTGCCCGTTGGTGATGAGGATGAAATAATGATGAGGGCAACACAACACCTAGTACCCGAGCGGAGAAAATCTCCAACCCGCCGGGAATCGAACCCAAGCCCGCTTACATAGGAGGTGAGCACGTTACCATCCATATAAACAGGCAGACTGAAAAAGAATAAATGAAAAATACAGGAGTAAATAAATTAATTAGTTGAGTAAAGCACAAAGTACGCTTACTGGCAAATCATAACTACTGCTTTTTGTAGCTGTAATCCTAAGTCTGCATTTTACATAGCTACCGTGAATGATTAATTCATTGAAAACATTGTCTTGTGGTATATTTGGCAGTGCATTTAACAAATAGATAATACAGGTTAAATTTAAAGTTTATGGTTAAACCTCTATGGATAGTATTGAAACCTAAGCTCAGCACATTGTGATGAAGTTTTAATCCCCCTAAATATATACTTCAGGGAACCCGAGGTCTTGAGTTACTGATAAGGAAAGATGTGAGTGTAAACTGATTTGGTAGCCACGATTAACGACTATAGATATTATTAACTATTGGGAAGTGAGCTTGCATATCAATACATAATGTCTCTTGAAGGAATTGTCGTGAAATTTGTCATTATTAGTGGAGTATTACTTGATATCGAAGATAGAGAAATATTGGTAGAAATAGTTGTAGACATGTATTTACACATACAGAATGACGTAACCAGAACGACAACAATTCTCATGAATAAACAAAGCGGTTTCTCGGATAGGAGATCAAAGTGGATGAGGTCATCTTAAGGTATAGCACAATTTCCTTTTATTCATTAAGAAAGGCGAAACCCGAGAAGAGATCTGTTATGGTAAAAAAACTGCTCTCTGCATAATGTCCCACAATCCAGAGTGTAGCAGGAACGGTTCTACGGAAGCTGAATTTAAGGGGAGAGAAATTTAAATCTACTTTCGCCACGGTTTGTATGATACATCCCCATATAAAAATTGTTGCATCACTTCTTGTGAACGATACTTGGTTCATAACCCATTCCAGCCTACAGTTTCAACTTCGTTGAACATGCTGAACACGTCACCAGAGTGCTGATACTACAAATTACCATTCGGTGGGTATGGAAAGGATAAAGTGATCCATCGCAAATGTATAAATGTTTTATAACAAATGTGTGATTAATATTAACAACACAATCATACAATCATGCAAATGAAGTTCTCAAATTATTCTGTTTCTACTGCTTAAACAGATACAGGGGAAAAATAGAGAATTTAAAACACTGTAACACGTAAACGTTATTGGAACTAAGAACGAAAAATAAAAAGATGAGTTTACCATTCTGAAAAATGTTAAAACCTACATAACGACAGATGTGACACAAAAAATTAAAATGCTATCACATTCATCTAAATCAGCACAAAAATGAATGAGACTTTGAATTAATAGCTCTTCTCGCCACAGAATACGAAATGCAGTCTGTTAAAATACGTCGGACGATCTGTTCAGACCATCGTAATCACACGTGGGGAGGTCTTCTCTCCGTAGTATGTTTCAAGGAACACGTCAAGCTCTTGGATAAGTAAAGCAGAATACGGGAAACCACGTGCTGTTCTGTTGGCACTATCCCTGTGACAGAATCTCAAATTCCAGTGTGTATTTCAGGATACAGCATCCGTGAGCTTCCTCTCCAGATGGGCATATTCGTGTGTGTCGGTAACTTATTTTGCTGTGACAGACCGTGAATACTGCCATAATAGGTAATTTATGAACATGTACTCATTGTATATTAAAGTTTTTCCAATAATAAAAAAATGTTGCACAACAATATGCAAAGGAAATACGTTTACTTAAGTTACTGGTAAAAAAATTTTAAAAAATTATGTAATTGCACAGAATTATGCCCGGTTATCTAAATTTTCCTACAATTTCGTCTCTTCGATTAATCTAATGCGGATGTGAGTTTGGTTTATATATTTATGATAGTACATTTCTGAATTTAATGAGCGCTTACACATCATTATTAGGTGTGGAACATAGCAGGTGCATGGGCACCGAAAATGATTAAGTTGAACCGAGTTTAAAGAGGGTGTAATTAAATACAAACAGATTTTTACAAGATGACGGCGACACTTTGACGAGAAAGTTAAAGGAGATTAAATATGAATGACAGTAATATTAACAGTATGTTCAAAAATCTCATCACGATCGGGCTGCAATTGAATTTTGAGATGCGTCATTCCCCTCGCCTTCATCTCAACACGAAGTACACTGTGACTGCAGCTATAGTTGATATTTTAAATGTAATTTTGGAGCAAATGCGTACACATTTCTATGGGAGCCATTGTGATATTTGGTTAATAGCTTAGGGTACTTCAATTCCCATTGGCGGTGTACCGTTTCTGCTGGCAGTAAATGGTTCTGCTATATCCCACGGCTATTTTTATTTATGACGGGAAGACACATTTCGTTCTGGTTTTTAGCAGTACACCAGTTTTACAGTTTCATCCGCCCCCGTGCAGTCCGACATTCCCGTCCTTCACTTCCCACCACTCCTCGACCACCACTCGCACCAGATCACTCCAGTTGTTTTTACGTAAGGAATCATATGAAAATATACAAATTAAACTTATGCAAAAACGATTACGAAGGTTTGGATAATTATTTTCCTCATGCAGTTTAAATATAAAAAATTGTGCACGGATCTATAGGTAATTCTAGTAAGTAAATATTAAATATAATCAATATAACTAGTAGTTTATAAATATTTCAGTAGAATATTCCGTCTGGCACACGGTTGTCGTGAAAATAACAGGGCTTTGGTTTCGAAAATGGGCACGGTACTAACTGAGACAAATGCACATCCGAAACTTCAATGTATTTTCAGAGTAGAGCTTTAACACGGAAACGCTGCTTATCCCGAAAAAGTAATAAAAGTTTACTGACAGTGGATGAATCCGTCCATTTATTATCATAGTACATTTATGAATTTAATGAGGTCAGATCCATATAGTAGGCTAATTGATAAAGTGTAAGTAAGTCTGTCTTCAAGTTACAAAATGAGTAGTCATATACACGCACTATCTGATCGGAAGTACCCGGACATCTGCTGGTCAAAATTAATATGACATGTGGCTACCCTAATCCTTTATAGCGGTTTGAACTTGCTGGAGACACTATCAATGACTGTCTGTGGAGCAATGGCGAAGTCGAAGTTATTACCACATACGAAAGGTGCTCCATTGGCGTGAAATTGACACTATATGCAGACCAGCTATTTCGGGAATGTCACTGTCCACAAAACATTACCTCACACTTGGTGTTTTCTGACAGTGTCCACTGTCGTGTTGGTACAATCTTCCTCTACCTGTACCTCCTTTCCTCCAGTGTATGCTGGACACAGTGCTGTAAAATGTATTCACACCCTTCCACGTTTACTGTTTTCGCAATCACAGTAAGGGACTACGGCCTAAGCACGAAAAGCACTTCCATACCGTGACACCACGTACTCCATACTTCATTAGAGTAAATTAGATTTACTTCATTCCAATTGATCCGTGGTGAGGAGGTCTTCCAGGATGAAGAACATGTCAGAAAAACAACAATACGTGACAAATATTTACCACTCAATCAAATAAGCTAATGTACCATTCCACATGTCCCAACTGGACTGATCGTCATTTAATGAACGCTATATGAAAGAACCATTTCACAAATACTAATGCACTGAATTTAAAATAAAAAAGATTTTATTTATTTATAAGGTAATAAACGTCTAATACAACTACTAAATACTTATTTACAATGAACAAATTACTGCCATGGAATTGTGCAGAAGTTATATTGTACTTATATATATATATATACATACACACAAATTAGTTGGTTCTACTGAGAAATTCATCAATGGAGTAGAAGGAGGTGGCCACCAATAAATGCTTCAGACTTCTCTTAAACTGAATTTCAATGGTTGTTAGGCTTTTTATGGCAGCTAGCAAGTTATTGAAAATGTGTGTTCCTGAATAATGCACATCTTTTTGTACAAGAATAAGAGACTCTAAATCCTTGTGAAGATTATTCTTATTTCTAGTATTGATTCCATGAATTGAGCTGTTGCTTTGAAAAAGTGATATATTTTTAATGACAAATTTCATTAAGGAATAAATATATTGGGAAGCAGTAGTTAGTATCCCAAGTTCCATAAACAGGCTTCTGCAAGATGTTCTTGAGTTCACACCACATATAACTCTTACTGCACGCTTTTGTGCCCAGAAAACTTTAGCTTGGCTTGATGAACTGCCCCAAAAAAATTATCCCATATGACATTATGGAATGAAAATAAGCATAGTATGCCAGCTTTTACATTTTTATATCCCCTATGTCTGACACAATACGAATTACAAATAGAGATTTCTTAAGACGCTTCAGCACTTCTGCGGTGTGCCCCTCCCAGTTGAATTTATTATCAAGCTGTAATCACAAGAATCTAACACTGTCCACTTCTTCTATCTGCTTGCCATCGTATGTTAGGCATATACTCGTGCGACACCCCTTACAAGCTCTGAACTGCATGTAGTGTTGTTTTTTGTTTTTTCAAGGTTCAGTGACAAAGAATTGGCTGAACCAGTAATAAATGTCCAAAAATATTTTATTAGCTGACTTTTTTAAGACTACACTTGATTTGCTATTTATTGCAATGTTTGTGTGATCAGCAAACATAACAAACTTGGCTTCTGGTAAAGTTACTGATTAAAGGTCATTGATATACACAAGAAAAAGTAAGGGCCCTAAAATGAAACCTTGTGGGACCCCACATGTAATTAGTTACCGGTTGGATGATGTCTGATAGCTTGATGCATGTCTCTTTCCTAATAACACCCTCTGTTTACTGCCAGAGATATAAAATTTGAACCATTTTGCAGCATTTCCTGTTACACTATAATCATCTATTTTACTTAAAAAGATATTGTGATTTACACAGTCAAATACCTTTGGCAGATCACATAATATACCAGTTGCCTGCAATTTTTCGTGTAATGAATTAAGCACATTTTCACTGTAAGTGTAGATAGCCTTCTCAATATCAGAACCCTTTAGAAATCCTAACTGTGACTTTGACAGTATGTTATTTGAGATAAGATGGTTATAAAGCCGATTGTACATTAATTTTTCAGAAATATTTGAAAATGCTGGCAAAATTGAAATTGGACGGAACTCTGATTCTTAAACAGTGGCTTAACCTCAGCATATTTCAACAGTTCAGGAAATACTCCACTGATAAATGACTGGCTACACTGATAGCTTAATATGTTACTTAACTCAGAATCTCATTCCTTAACTAACTTTGTTGACATTTCATCATACCCACTAGATGTTTTTGATTTTAATGATTTTACTATGGATATTATTTCTGCTTGGGTAGTGAGGGTCAAATTCATATTTTGGAAGTTACATAAAATGTCTGGTCTGAGGTATTCCATAGCAGCATCTACAGAACCTGTGGACTATTGGCCCTACACGTAAAGGCAAGTTACTTTTTCTGGCTATTCCCTAAACCCAAACACTTCCATCGGACACCCACAGGCTACAACGATATCCATCTCTTCGCATAATTCGTTTCCAGCCATCCACAGCCAAGTGGCGTAATCCTATACACAACCTGAAGCGATGCTTCGCACTGACTATAGACATATGTGCCTTATGAGGAGTTGCTTGGCTATTGTGCACCATTGTTCTTAATTCTGTAAGCACGCCAATCGTGTCAGCTGAACAGCTGGTAGTGTTTTAGAAACCGTCAGGGACTCCTTCCCATGATTTCATGCCACCTTTTTCCCACCTCCCACAAGGCCCGATTTTCAATGTCTTTCAGTAGCTGAGGTACGCCAGGTCTTGGTGTATCTGCGGTTGTTCCATCGCGTTTCCGCTTCACAGTCACATCACCGACAGTCCTCTTGGGCATCATGACGTCCAAAAACCCGTTCCCGTTCGAAGTGACTGTGCACTCCTGATCGACCCTTTCTGTTGTTATTGCTTCTCTACTGACAGCACAATATTCCCAGCCTCCTTTGATACGGTCAAATCCGCATCTCACGACATCTGTTGGTCAATTCTGCATTACAAAAGGATGTCAAGATAGTCTGATATGATAGTGTCACATTTACGGTACTTTAGGAAACAAAAATACACTGATGAGCCAAAACATTATGACCAACTGTTTAATAGCTTGTTGGTCCGTCTTTGGATCGAAATACATCACTGATTATGATTATCAGAGTTGTGACAGTATGTTGGTAGGATTGTGGAGGTATTAGATGTGGCATTAGATGTCTACGCACAAATCATGTAATTCACGTAAATAACAAGCCGCTGATTTGTTAATGTGGTGATTGGGCCAGGTACCGACCCATATGGGTTCCACAGGCTAGATATCAGGCCAATTTGGTTGCTGAAACATCAACGTGAGTTCATTATAATACTCCTCAAACCACTGTAGCACCATTATGGCTCCGAGACACGGACAGTTATACTGCTCAAAGATGACACCGTCATCGAGGACGACATCAATCATGTACAGATGCAGTTGGATCGCTACTGTCAGAGTGTCTTCGGTTGCTACCATAGGTCCCATGCAAGCACAGGAGAATGTCTCCAATAGCATAAAACAGCTCTCACTAACCTACTGCAGGTTTCGAGCCGCCCTTCACCTCGGGGCTTTTGTGGATACGACCATCGACGTACTACAGCAAAACTGCCATTTATCCGAAGAGCCGACACGTTTCCACTGATCGATGGTCGAATTCCGACGGTCCCGTGTTTCCTGCAGTCGTAATTGGCAATGTCGTTGGGTCAACATGTGAACATGTATAGGTGGTGCGCTGCGGAGCTCCACGTCCAACAATGTACGTTGAACGGTGTGTTCCGGAACACACCGTTCAACGTAAATTACAGAGCACACCAGCCTCCGAACCACACGTTCTGTGAAGAGTTGTGGATTACCAATCATCCAGCGCCTCGTGGTATTTCACTGCCCTTCTATCTCTTTATGTAACCCACGAGAGTAGCACGTGAACTTTCACCAGCTTCATGGTTTTCGAGCTACTGGTTCTCGGGCTCTGCGTAATAATATTCTTCCCTTTGTCAAAGTCCCTATCTAAATGGATTTCTCCTATGCTACGGTGTCCCCCGTTGGCGTCTGCTCAGCTTAAATACATCTGTCACTGCGTCACGTGCTCCCAACGCCATCAGATGGTACATGGCTTCGCGGTGGGCAGTGCGCACAATGTTTAATCTTATCAGGATTGTATTACTGGCCTTTGGTGGTGATCTGAAATAACAGAAACTAGACACATAAAGGGAACAAATAGAAACCTGCTGTTTGGATGTAGATATACACCACAGTTTCATCTAAGTCAATGATAATCTTCTTTAATCGCGTTGGAACGCCCAAATCGGGTGGCAGGGACGATAATTTAACACTTCTTCGGAGCAGTTTATATGACACTCCGTATTGTGAAGTGATCAAGTGATCATAGCCTTAGTAACAGTTAACTATAATGAAATTTATGGTATTCCGTTGTCTTCACATTGTTGTGGTCTTCAGTCCTAAAACTGGTTCTGATGTAGATCCACATGATTGTCTACGAATGAAGCGGAAGGAGATACGAATTACTACCTCGAAAACCTGCGGAATATGTAATCTACAGTGGGCAAAATAAACTAAAGTACCCTTCAGAAAATTTGTATTTCATTTGATTACGTTTCATAGTTCTCTATATGATTAACTTAATAGCTGTGGCGTGCACCGGTGTACTTCAGTTTTACCTACTTGCTACAACACCTAGGAAACAATTCATGGTCTATTTTTAAGAATTTCAAGCCTCATGCATTATTCCGAAAATCATTATTAATACCTAATTTATGAATAAAATTCAGTGCAAGCAGATGTCAGTATGTCTTACCACGGAATTGGTTCAGTGTGTCTCTGAACGCGCTGTTCCTGGCTACAATACCTACTAAAAAGTCTTTATAATCTATGTAATTGTAACAGACTTGGCAGTAAATAACGATATAAACCCTCCAGACTAATGTTAACATATTGATTTCATATATAGTAGTGAAGTACAGAGTTCCAATCAAAATCATCGATGGCAGTGTCGTAAATTTTATCTAACTCATAATCATGGAAGGCATCCTGATAGCTTATGGGAATTGTAATAATCGTTACAGTCGTAAATGAGCTACGATCCATTCCTCAATTTGTCCCAGTAAAGTACGCATCAGAATAAGTCAAAGCTGGCTGCTTGTCATGAAATATGAAATACGTCACACCGTTACGTACGATTACTTCCTTCACAAGCAGACAGCGAAGATTTGTTTCCATACAAGTTAGTGACTGCGAATGTAATAATTGTTTTGAAAAATGAGTTACACTCTTAGATGCCTAACAGAAACCAAACTGATACATTCTCGAATGCTGTGGCATGTTCGGAGAAGATATAGACGTTCACATATATGTATGAGCATTAGAACCACATTATTTATTTGAAAAATAAATCCCAGTACTCCCCAATAAAAATTAAGTAGGGATTCATGTAAACGCTTTTCAGACAATTCCAGGGAAGCGCATCTTGGATGCAGAGGGTAGATACCCATAACTGGATTCATCAAAAACCAAGTTTTGAGAAAACTGAGCGCCTTCATTCACTGCTAAAATGTACATCACAGCGAGTCACATATACAACATATTTGCTACAGATTTCATTTAAAATATCTCAAATGCCTAGGCCAATTACTAACTTCAAACAAGAAATAATTTGCAGTTTCGCTTCTTTTTGTCTTTTTGGCCACAGCTAATATTCACTCACAATAGAAAATATTCCATTAATTTTTTTTCTGGATACTCTACACTTCGACAACATCATGAGATACAATTTGTGTTTTCATTGTTGTTACTGTTGGAACACACTTGTTTGTGGTTACAGGAAAGAAGTCATTCACTACAACGCAACCCGATGCTGACCAATTGTCGCGTCATTCTCCACCAGATTGCGTCATTTGTGTTCATTACACAGGAGCATCGGATAATACCATTCTTCCGGCCGTGTTCACCTTTCGGGCCGTTGGAGCTACTTGTCATTGAAGTGACACCCCAGTTTTGTCCACTTGGTGGGTTAGATAATGAGGATCCAGAGTAGGTTGGACAGCCCTGGCCATAAAGCTCCAAATGTTCTCACGTGAGGAGAGATCCCGTTACGTACATGGCCAGGGTAGGGTTAGACAAGCATGAAGACAAGAAGTGGTACCTCTGGCCATATATGGGCGAGCATTATTTTGCTGAATTGTAAGCCAAAGATGGTATGCCGCTAACAAAACAAGACATAGAATATCGCCAGTGTACCGCTATGATGTGAGGTGGAGCCGATTACACCCAAAGTCTTCGTGTTATGAAATGAAATCTCATCTTAGAACATCACTCTTGGTCGCCGGATCCAATAGCGGGAGACAGTCAGCCTGGTATCCCACAACTGTCCAAGGCTCTCCATATAACCCTTAGCTCGTCACTGGGGCAAGAAACCGACCAGTCGACTTGTTCAATTTGTGAAGCAGTTTCTCTTGAATAAATGGGCCAATATTTTTGTAATTGCCATCATTTGTTTATCTATATATTTACATCACATCTAACAATGTTCTTTGTGGTCCATCGTTCTATTTTTCGTGGCTTACAGTGTAATATTCGATTGTTACATAACCATGAATTATGACAGTGGGACTTGACCCCAGGGTTTGGGTTGCCATCCACATTTACTGCACAAAAAATGATTTATTTATAAAAATCTCCGGAATTAAAACGTGCAATAAACTTTATAATGAAATATAAAGATTCTTTAAACTCAAACAAGGTTTACGATTTTAAAACCACAGTTCAACAGTACAAAATCTCACGGATAGGAAAGCACTAATTTAACTTAAAGGAACTTCAGAATTTATTTGGCTACGCTTAACAACAACCCAAAAGAAGGAAAGAGACCAGCAAGTAACACTTCATGTCAAATGAACCAGTTAACTCTGGTTTTAGCAATTATTAAGGGTCAAATAGATAATGACAGTTCCCAACATATATGTACAACATACAACAAGTCGCAAAGGGGACAATCATACTAATAATAATTACCCTATAGGTGAAACAAGATAACTGCAATAAAGAGCAAGAACTGGGTCGAGGAAAAGGAATTGATCACAACCCCTGCTTATTAAAATATCTTTTAACCATTTTGGTAATCGCTATTACCAAGCACAAGATACCTAGTGAGCACCACCACGTCCATCAACATATTTTAGGAAAACATTAACCTACGACCATTTTCCCTTTTAGAATTAGGAAAATACAACAACTGTTATAGTTCGAAATATAGTAATCTCAATATACAACACGAAGGTGTGATAATATAGCAAATTGGACTGCTTTTCTGTAACACAGAATTTGGTGATAACCTGGAGAACAGAAGATATTAAAGAAAACATTCCAAAACCGTCTCAAAGACTGCGGGGTAGTACAAAACAAATAAAACTCATGAATTCTGTGCCCGAAAAGGGCTTCAGTTACACCGTCGGTAGAAACAGCTAATGCCTCGACAGCTCGACCTCTCGACAATCGGCGTAGGGACAAACAGTTTACTGCTGGAAGACGGGCGTGTAAATCAAGAATTAGAAACCCAGACAGGCTCGAATAGCAGTACAGGGTTCAGTAGCTTCAGATATATCGTAGACACCTGGAGTACAGAATATTCATTAGTAAATTACAGAGACCCCAACACGTACACACAAAATCAAACTAACACAACTAATCCCAGAACACGGTAACGATCCCCTTAAAGGTGGAGATGCAATTTCAGCTGACTGTACAAAACGTAATGAGCTCTGCACGGCTCGTGTTCATCCCATTAATCGCTTGTCATCTTCTGTTACGGTAGTGCCGCCTCGTTTTCTTATTCCATTTAAAAGCGTCACCAACTTCCTGGTTTACATGCCCCTGAGTATCAGCAGCAGCGTGTATCGATAAGTGCACTGTCGTACTATCTCTGGAGCGACCGATAGTATTTCCCAGTCGTCGTGTGTCAGGTAGTCAGTGAGTGGAAGACGCACCAGCAGTGCAGTTGCGACGGACCAGCAGCCTCGGACAGACCAGCAGTCCAGTCGGTCGGTTGGCGTGGAGCAGCAAGAAAGCCCCAAATCGCGCGTAGTCGGGCTGCAGCCGCTGGCGGCGTGCACGCGCGGTTGGAGTGTAAGGTGCTGCTCGCGGGTGCTACGAAGTTCGTCGCCCACCGATCTTGGACATGAAAGTTGAGTCTCACTTAAGTTACTACCGAGCCTCAACTGTTTACATTTCTTAGTTTCATCCTGGTTGTCGCTTTTAGGACATTCCCACGAGCAACAATGTGTGTGTATTTTATTCGGCTAAGATTCCAGCTGTCTTCCTGTGAAATTTAACTTAATTTACTCTTTGTTATGGAATTTCACTAGCAGTATCTTCTGCCTTGTGGCCGTTGACGTTCCGTTTACCTGCCCTGGTCGTTGACGTAATTTTAGGCAGTGTATTTTCCTCGTCGTGTTGTTGCTGTCCAGCGCAGCATGTAGTTCGATAGTTGAGGTGTTGTTGGTCGTTGTGGGGCCAATATTCTGTGCGTCTTGTACTGAAATCTTGTGGTCGTTTTGTTGGTTGCGTGGAGCAGAACTGATTTGTTTGATTGGTCGGTCGGTTGTCGGTCGGTGGGGTTGCCTCGAGATTAAGAAGTCGTTGGACAGGCTGCCTGTCTCACCTAAACGGACGTTAGTGTTACAATCCCGGGCTGACCCTTGGAAACTTCTGAGCGTCGTTCCTTGTGTGCTACGTAATAATTTCGCTGTTTGGGTTTTAGTTATTAGTTGAAGTGTAACTTTCAGCGAGTATCAATATCTCTTAAATTGATTTTCTTATCTTTCCCTTAAGACAAGAGATAGTTATTCTTTATTTTATATGAAATGTTTTACGATACGGCCTTCTGCCCTTTAAAATAGAAACTTCTTCTAGGTCTTAAGCCATAAAATTATTTGTTGGTGAGCGGCCTTCGGCCAATATTTAATATCTCTTAAATTAATCTTCTTCTCTTCCACTTAAGGAATAAGATTGTTATGCTTTTGAATGGGGCCTTCCGCCCAATTTGCATGAAATGTTGTAAGATAAGGCCTTCTGCTTTTTGACTGAAACTCCTCTTACTGCTTAATATGCGACCTCTAGCCTAGTTCCATTAAAATTTAGTTGTTAAGGCCTTCAGCAGATTAGATTTAAGAATTAGAAAATATTCTTGGCTGACACCTCCAGAAGAACCCAGTATTTCAATTTTACTTAAGCCTTGTGTCTTGGATTTGGAATGTGACCTTCAGCCGATCTAAAGTTAATCACAGGAGGTCAATTTAAGTTTTGAGTGCTTCGTATCCTTGTTGTAATACTGTGTGTTTATAAATAATATTTGTATGTTGAATACAACTGACAGGAACTCGTTTTGGCCCCTTTCCACAACCTAATCCGCTCTGTCCTGCTAGCCCAAGCATTTCACGTACATTACAAACACAAGGGGGGTAGCCAAATCAAGCGAACAACCAAAGGAAATTTAAATATTAAGATGCTTGAGTCGAAACAATGTCAGATTTCCCATAAAACTGCTTCACTAAATATCCAATTATAAAGCTACGTTACAGTTATTCCTCATTCGGTGCAGAGTCAACACTCAAAACTCCACAGAAAAATCTGACAGAATAGTATGGATGTCGAAAACAAACTCTGCTCGCCAAAACACAGTGCTGCCTAAAACAGACTAAATGCCAGTACTGAGAGAGAGTGAAACCACAAATACCCACAATGAACACAGCTTTTCAAAGTAACAGTGTCAGTGAAACAACTCAAACGCTTCCACAAATGATTTGAACTCAGCATCACTCTGAAATTTTTTATTTGTTTTATCTGTCGTTTGACCGGTTGGATACTGGCTAAGGGCCGCCACGAATGCCTCTCCTCTGCCAACTCTTCATATGAGAGCAGCAGTTGCAACCTACGTCCTCAGTTATTTGGTGAATATATTATAATCTCTGTCTTCCTCTACAGTTTTCATACTCTACAGTTCTGTATTGCACCCTAGAAGTTATTGCGTGATGTCTCAACTGATGTCCTACCATATTGTCCCTTCTTCCTTTCCTCGGCGATTCTGTGGTGAACTCAGAACTTAAAGGATCGTAACACCGCTCCGCACAATCAACCATGAATATGAATTGACAGTTCAGGAGCGAACAGCAAACTCCACTTAAAACAACTTTAGGGTAAACACGCTTGCAGATGTAGAGGTAAGAGAAAATCAAATGAAACGACGAAAGCAAAGGAAAAATGGCTCAAAGCATTTCCAAGAGTCCACATCTGGCAGCATAAATATTACAATTGGAAGCTATGTGAAACATGTCCAGATAGTGACAGCCGTCAATGGTTCCCGAGTGCCTAGACACCCGGTAAGCCCACAACATACAGCAAGTGCTGCCGACGCCGGCCAAATCGACGGCCACTTCGCGACACAGTTGATAAGCTCTTACTGCCCTCACCTCTCTCTTCACGCGACTTCCTCACTCTCTGCCAGAGCTCTCCGCGTCTCATCCGTGTCCCAATCGACGACCAAAGTTCAAAACAAACAGTTGGACAGTTGGCAGGCCTGACGCAGGCGGCACACACTTGAATATTGAGCTTGTGAAGATAAGAAGTTAATTCTATAACGAGTGTTATTTAAGTTAACAAAGAACCTATTTCATCTTGTCTATTGAAGGACGACTTGTTTCTCAAAAAAACAAAAGAAAGAGGGAGGAAAAAAGTATCCCAAGGGCTGGTTCCCGCGTTATTTTATACACAGGTTTTCACACAAATTTAATACGTTTTCGCTTGTATTAAGTGAAGAATTTAAGTTGTTTTTCTTGCACATATATTTAAAAGTTTTAATTCATATCTTTTATTTCTTTTAAAAATGCGTAAAGTCCATATCACCCATACAGCATCTTCGGTTCTTTTTCGGGTGTTCAAGTTTTAAGTTTTAACATTATTTTAAGTTTACACATATATTACTGTTCCAAATAACTTTAGTGATTCTTGTGACCGTGGATTATAGAATATTAGTGTCACTATCTAGATAAATTTCGTAAGAGAATTGTAAACAGTCATGAACTAAAAGTATTTGAACTGCCGTAGGGTTCAAAATGGTTCAAATGGCTCTGAGCACTATGGGACTTAACATCTGTGGTCATCAGTCCCCTAGAACTTAGAACTACTTAAACCTAACTAACCTAAGGACATCACACACATCCATGCCTGAGGCAGGATTCGAACCTGCGACCGTAGCAGTCGCGCGGTTCCGGACTGTGCGCCAAGAACCGCTAGACCACCGCGGCCGGCACTGCCGTAGGGAAATTAGTTCTGATGTTCTATGCAGCTGTTGTGACTGATGGTTACATTGGTATGAATGTAGTGGCATGGGAATTGGGGAAGTAAGCGGATTTCTTCCATGGCACTGCCAAGTATGTTCAAGGGATAGGAAAACAGTTGAACAGCAAGGCAAGATTAAATCCCTTAAGGCTGAACTGGATAATGCTAGGAAGGAACTTAGATTAAGGAGAGACAAGGATGAAGACAGGTGGGAGTGATAGCAAAGAACAGAGCCACAGAAACAGTATCTGACAGTTTCACATTTGGCACAAATAACATATTTGCCTTCCTAGAAAGCCAGAGATTCAGGAAAAAGTCAGTGTAGTAATACTCAAAAGAATTTCACCAGAAACGAGCTGTTTCAAAGAAGGTTGAAAGTAGGAGGGAAGTTCTGTTGCTAGGTAGTAGCCATGGGAGAGTTGTGGGCCACAGATCTGCAGGAAAACTCAGGTGACTGTTTCCAGGTCACAAGTTTTTTCATCACCAGTGCATGCCTCAGCCATGTAATAGAGGGTGTTGAACCAGTGTGCAATGGTTCTACAAAGCAATATCGTGTTGTGATAGTGGGTGGAACAGTGCTGGTAGGGATTAGGGTTACAAAGTGTGACCGTACAAATATTGGCTTGTCTCCTACTTTCACGCGGTATGATCTGCCCCAGCTAAACAACACTCTCAAAATGGAGTTATATCAGCTGCTTCGGGCAGCTACTTCATCAGGCATTGGTTTCGTTCCTGTTCATGCTATTGGTAGGTGGCAGTTAGCAAGGTATGGATTGTATCTCAATAGGAAAGTGAAGAGAAATTGGCTGGTATGACGGCAAAATCTTTAAGGGGGTGCTGATAACAATGAAACTCATAGAGATACGTCTTTTTTGGCTGCGATCAGTGTCGAGTGATTAAAGATTGAATGAAAGTAAGTGTAATGAGAAGTTCAGACAGGCAGATATTAGAGATGTAAAAATATGACAATATTCTCATTAAAGTATACTGAAAAGTAATGTTAGGAGGCGACCACAAGGCATTCATAAAAATATGGTGAAAAATAATGTTAGTCTATTGCATCAGAATACGAGAGCATTAAAAAACAAAGTATTTGAGCTTCTTGTTGCTTAGAGGGATTAGATACTGAGTGCAGTATAGATGTTCTATGCCTGTGTGATAATCATACAGTCACAGATATGGAAGAGGTAAAAGTAGGTGGACATAAGCTTTCGGCACGTGAGAGTAGAGACACTATGGAGAGGGGAAGAGTTCCCAGATATGTAAAAGTTTTTCATAATGTGAAACATTTACAAACTAAATAAATTTGTGTAGAGCAATGTACAGAAGCTTGTGAATGTGAACTTAAACTAAAATAAAAGTCCTTAAGTAATTGTAGCTGTGTATAAGTCTCCACTGGGAAATATTCAGCTATTTCTGAAAAACTTGAATTCTTTGTTGTGCTATATGTCGGACAGAGGGAAGAAAAATATTGTTTATGGGGATTTCAGTGTATATTTTCTGAAAGAATCTGATACAAGGAATGATCTTTAAGTATTACTTGGCTCTTTAAATTTGACGTCAGATTTCCCTGTTTGGTTCGTTAGCACAGGAAAGCAGCACACTGAAAAATAATGTTTTTATAACTAAATATAAAGTTAAGCAGGTAAAGGCTTTACCTGTTAAGAATGGCCTTTCTGATCATGGTGGACAGCTAGTTACAATATACGATGTAGCTCCCTACAGTAATGCAAAATAGTGCTCCATAGTAGTGCATTTAATCAACAACATAACAGTTGCAAATTTTAGTGTAAACTCCCAACAGTTAGGTGGGAATGAGGTGTACAGGGAATCTGATGCTACCTTAAGACTTGACTTACATTATGGTACCTTTTTCAGTATACAGTGTGTTTCAGAAATGATGGTCAATATTCAGGAATATGACAGGAACGATCATTCAGAACAAAAAGTCATGTGAACATGGGCTCTGAAACACATACATTAACACCTATGAGCAAGTCATGGATTTCACTACTGTGAAACAATTCCCTCCTACTGTAAGCTCTTTGCTTTCCATATTTTGTGAAATGGTAGTATGGGCCAAAACGAGAAAAAGCTGTCCAGTGAATATGTGCTCTAAAATGCATACCTTCATAGCTATAACACAACTCTTCTAATAAACAAGTGCTCATGATTTCCAATGTATGCATTTCAGAACAAATTTTTAGTGGACATTTTTCTTGTTTTGGTTCTTACTACCACTTCTCAACATAAGTAAAGTAAAGAGCTCCTTGTAGAGTTTTGTTTCATAGGATCTAAGATCAAGAATTGCTCATAGCTCTTAAAGTATGCATTTTGGAAGCCATTTTTAATTTTTCTTTTTGTTTCAAATGGTCATTCATGTTATATCCCTGAATATTGGCCACCACTTCTGAAACACACTGTACTCGAAAACAGTATCCCTAGGAAAACAGTGAAACATAACTAAAAGCCAATTAAAGGGGTAAAATAGCTTGTAAACAGAAAAGGTAGATCTATCTTACAACTAGAAGGAATAATGATCCAGAATATCACACACTGTAAGAATTACTGCTCTGTATTAAGAAATATTATTAAAAACTTCAGAAGTATGTACATTTGAGATTAGCACCTGTGATAGTAAAATTAAAACAATCTGGAATGCTGCTAGAAGGGAATCAGATTAGTCCAGAGCATAAGAAGACTGTATTGCTATAAAACTCAGCGAAAACTTTGTTAACAAAACGTCAGAAGTAGAAAATATTCTAATAATCCTTATTAAATGTTGTAGAGAAAATGGGATCTAGCTGTTCGCTTGAAAATGCAAGGCTGTATATGGAAGAAGTAATGCCTATACAATTTGAGTATCACTCAAAAGTAAAAGACTGAGTGGAATTGACAGCATTTCCTACAAAGCATTAAAAGCTTGTAACTCTTCAGGCTTTCCCGGCGATTTCTTGACATGTGGAATAATCGGGTCTACTGCCGGATGTTTGTGTCGCTCTGTCGCAATATTTCGGCCACGTAACTCGTTGCCTTCTTCAGGTGATACCTGAGACTGCCGTGTTGGAGGATCTTGTCCAGTATTTATGCCCAGAGGGCGCTGGGTGCTCTCTTTGCCGTCTGCGCCCGCCTGCCACAACTGCAGATGGTGGACTAGGTGAGCGCGGACGTCCGTTGGAGCACCTGGGAAGTGCCAACACCTCGAGAGCAGCGCCAAGCGGGCGAGGACCACGAACGGAACGCCACATGCGGGTCCGGCCCCAGACAACTGCCACAACGACAGATGGTGGACGAGCCGGGCGCGGACGTCCGTGAGAGCACCAGGGAGGGGTAAAAACCTCAGGAGCAGCACCTGGCGGGCACGGACCGCGAACCGAACGCCCGACACAGGACAGGCCTCAGAGAGCTGCCACAGATGGCGCTCAAGTCGGGAGCGGAGGTCCGAGGGAACACCGGGGAAGAGACAACACATTACAAGTAGCGCCAGGCGGGCGCGGACGGCAAAGAGAGCACCCAGCGCCCTCTGGGCATAAATACTGGACAAGGTCCTCCAACACGGCAGTCTCAGGTAGCACCTGAAGAAGGCAACGAGTTATGTGGCCGAAATATTGTGACAGAGCGACACAAACATCCGGCAGTAGACCCGATTATTCCACATGTCGTATTAAAAGCTTGTTCCCAACAGATAAGTATGATTGTCAGCCACATATGTAGCAGCTCACTGAAAGAGAGCATTATTCAAGGTATACTAAAATATCCTATTGTTAAACCATTGCATAAAAATATTGCAGGTCTGATGCTAACTACTGCTGTGCAATCACTCTTTTGCTTGCTTTGCCGAAAATTATTGAAAAAGTACTGTACAGTATTCAAGAGTAGCTTCACATGTTTTTAAAAATGAAGCCCTAAGAAAATGTTAGTTTGGTTTTTAGAAAGAGCTTTCACCTGAAAACGCTATACATGCTTTCACTGATCAAATATTGAATGCTCTTAATTACCGATCATCACCCACTGGCATTTTTTGTACCCCCTCAAATGCTTTGGACTGTGTGAATCATGAAATTCTTCTAGAAAAGCTTAAGAATTATGATGTAAGTGGGACAATGCACAGATGGATTAATGCATATTTGACTGGAAGAATGCTGAAGATTGAAATTAATGACAAAGATAGTCTGTAAAAATCAGCTGAGTCCTCTGGATGGGGGTAATCGAGATTGATGTCCCACAGGTTTCAGTCTTGTGTCCGTTATTGTTGCCAACATATATCAATGACCTGCCACTCTATATTCACGAACATGCAAAGCTAGTTCTATTTATTGGTCATAAACATATGGTTGTCACACCCAAAATGTAAGAACTAGCTGAAAAATTTTAAATAACGTCTTTCAGAAACTTATTACGTGGTACTCTGCAAATCGGCACTCACTAAATTTTGAGAAAAACATGGTGTATACAGTTCTGTGCAGTAAAAGGAATAACACCATTGATAAATATAGACTTCGAACAGAAGTCTGTTGAAACACCAGAACATTCTAAATTTCTAGGTATGTACATTGATGAGAAATTGAATTGGAAGAAAGACACTGACGATTGCTGAAATGCTGAGGACCAGATACACATGTTATTGCGGTTACTGCAAAATTTGGTGATAAATATATCACAACTGAGTAGGGCATGGGGTCGGACTTCGGATGTCGAAAGGAAGCAACAATGGATGTTCGACACTTGTAGGGAGTCGGGATTGGTAGTTTTTCAAATGTGGCGCCAGAACCTCGCGTCACCTGGCGTCACTCGATACCGCGGCTGGCCGGAGCTACTATGACCAGCCCAACTCACCTAATGCGCAAGCGTTGTTTCAGCCCACTCTGATTGGTATCGACGGGCGTAATCGTGGGTATATAAGTGGAAAATTGTGACATCCCCAGCAGTTAGTAGTATTTGGTGTTGAATCTGACAAAAATATTTTGTCATTTACCAAATAGCACCTAAAGTCTGACAGATAGCCAAGCACCATTTAACAAATTAAAATAATTTCTGAAGGCCATCTCCTTGTACTGAATAGAATTTATAAATGTGAAGTAGTAATTGTAAAAAAAAATTAAAAAGGGGATTGTATCCTACAACGAAAACGTATGTTAAACTGACACGTTTCACGTCATAATGAAATGTCGTAATCTTGATCTATGGAACAAGTATTATTGCAAATTAATGTAACAGAGGGCAAGGGTTGATATCCAGAGAACTGCCATGGCTCAACAATTGCAACGCCAAAACAGAACTGTCCAAATACAGGGCGACAATTATAGAACTATATGAAATAAAATCGTTATAACTTCTGAACAGTTTGTATTAGGACACTGAAACTGCATGGCTGGTCGCTGGGCATTGGTCGCGGGGCATGATGGGAATTAATATGTGCCTGCGCATGCGTCTTGTTGTTGTCGGCCATTTGCATGCGAAAATATCTGCCTGAGCGAGTAGCGATAATGAAGACCTTCAACACGTGCAATAACAGCCCATCTGCGGCTCTAAGGAAGTTTGCGACCGAGTTCAAGCTGTCAGTAGTCCAAGCGTGCAAACTATCAAGAATGTGATTCGCAAGTTTGAGAGAATGAGTAATGTTCGTGATGACTGTGTTGGCAATGTCTGTCACCCAAAAAGTGTCAAAACGACTGAAAACATCGGGAAGGAGCAGTCCCCAGGAAATCGATCAGATGAGCTGCACAATAGTTGTGAATCAGTCGTCAGACACTCCTACAAATTGTTGTGGAAGACCTGTACCTCTTCCCATACAAAATTCAAACCCATCAGCCATTAAGCCCCAGGGCCATGGAACAGTGGTTGTGATTCGCCAACACTGTTATCCACAGAACTGAAGAACTGATTTAGTGGCGAATCCCACTTTCATTTGGATGGGACCGTCAATAAGCAAAATTGGTTAATTTGGGAGACTGAGAATCCACATTTCGCGAATGAGAAGTCTTTTCACCCTCAACGTGCGACTGTGTGGTGTACTATGTCCACTCACGAAATTATCGGTAGCTATACGTTGATGCCACAGTTACTAAAGAATGGTACTTGCACATTATCCAGAGTGACTCTGATAGCGACAAGATGTGGTTAACGCAAGGCGGAGCTTGACCCCATCGAAGCATTGAATTGGTGCATGCAGGTTCAGAGAAATACTTACAGTTGTTGCTTACTTTCATCACAGTAAGTTTGATGCACTAATGAGTAAGCTGATGAAGCTCACTATCGCGAGGTACGTACTGTAGGGTATATGAACCATTGACGACCAAACAATGTATATCCCTGTAGGGCCACTTGTAGGCTTGTTGCTACGACTGCGTTGTTGTGAAAGCGTGCAGATTCAAAATTACAAGCCGTGAGACACGTTATTGTTTCGAACTGGGATTTCCCTGTCCCGATTCCAGCTAAACTGCTATGGCCAAAGGAACTTAGTTTTACAAGGAGAGGGAATGTTAGATGAGTAAAAAAAGTTACAAGGACAGATGGTGAAATGCGGATAGCTATATGAGCAACGACGCGCTGCTTGCAGCTCTCGACATCTGTCTTGCGCACCCCTCCTCTGTGTTGTGTTCAGCAACGATCAGGCAGTGGACCGAAATATGACGAAAAGACGGGGCCAGTCGACGATGAGAAATGTCATATGGACGTTTGTTGCGATACTAGTCATTGCGATGATGGGTTGAGATATGGTTACACATTTTAAGGTTACTTTTATTTCACAAATATACATAAAAATTCTCACTCCAGCGCGTATTTTATGGAGCTTGCATGAGCTTCATCCATAAAGACAAGACGATACAGTATGAGATCCTCAGAAAATACTAGTTATATTACATCACCAGAAGAGAATTGCTGTTAGTCTCATGTACCGAATACTAACAGAATGATCTCTGTGAATATCGACTGACATGAACAAACAAGTTGAAGCGAAATGCATTTTGGAGGCGAACGGAGCAGGTGGTTAACGACATCGTAAAACTCCCATTTAGCAAGAGAACGGCGAGCTCCAGTGCAGAAAGGGATAAGGCAAGAATAATACATTATTCTCTTTAACGTAAATAACACTGGGATCGAAGGTATGTGGCATGTCATTAACAGGGCTAGGCTACAACACAGAGAGAAAAATTAAAATTTATTCACCTCTAGTAAGATGGTGATTGACTGAAGCCATACTTGGCGGTGCAGACATGACAGTGGGGAGATCCACATCATGTAAACGCATCTTGAGACCTACAATTAAGACTCTATCTCTTTCTCTCTCTCTCGCCTCATGGCGGACTGCACAAGTGTGTGGATATAAGTGAGGGCGATGAAAGCTTTGCTTTCTGCGAAGGGAGGTTATACGCTTCACATATCGTGGCGACAGATAGCAAAACGTTAGTTAACTATTCCTGTGGGAATTTTTGCAGGCAAAGAAATTGTGCACTTCGCTCCAACCCATAGCGAGTGTGAATTAGCCATTATGTAGACTAGGGAAAGATTAACATTCTATGGAAAACAGGAAAGTTGCAACTGAGTAAATTCAGACAAGGCCAGAGTAGGGAATTAGCGTTTCAGATCCAGCATGGAGATAATGCTATTGCAGATGCCTCTTGGTAAAGTACCATTATGCATGAGGCCACAGTAAACGTTGAGTCTCGATTTGGCTCACTCCAACTTCCGTACACTCTGACCATTGAACATCAAAAGGTAGGATACTAACCTACCCTCATATTGAGTACATGAGAGTTTTTTCATTGGTTCAGAAAGTAAATTCATTCTCCACCAACTCAGAGCATTGACCAGCTACGACAATGTAGATTTAAATGTGCTAATAAGGACATTTAATATTCTTCTTTCCTGTGCTAAAAACGTTTCAAGTGTAGAGAAAAATATTTAATAATCGCCATTTCAATACGTCCAAGAATTAAATATTTTTTTATTGAATGTCAAAAGTAATTGAACGTGATTGTTGTTTATCACTTGACCCCTGAAAGCAACTGTTAATAAATTATATGTAGAATAAAAAAAGGGAGTAGCTGTGTTGTCTTTCTACAATAAACCCCAAAATTTCACTTTTATTAATACATATATTCTAGGTACGTGATAGCACCATTTCTAATGATTCTTGTAACGATTCACACCTGATATTAGCTGCCTTACAGGGCCAGGGTCATATTTAGTTAGAATGTCTGTTTGACACTGTGGGTTTGAGAAGACAGTTCAGATGTTTTGTCCATTTGCGCGCTAAGTGGTAAGCTAATTTTGCACATATTAGTGCACTCACTGTGCAGATGCAAAGGTCGGATGTACGACAACTTTTATGGAGTTAACGTTGTCGATGGTCTGTGGATTAACGTGCGGAACACTTACAGAGTTGCGCAAGAACATATTTACGTTACTACTTCCCAAGTCACATTAAAGAGCTAGGCGATCTACTTCTAGACGTTTCACTCGGAAACAGCAAGTGGAAAAAATGAGCACCTAAAGCTGTTCATGGAATATCTGGTTTCTCTTATTCAATTATGTGTGAGTCACCCAAATATTTTCGCATTTGAAGGAAAAAGTTGGTGATTAGACTTTCATGGAAATGCTGTAACGAAGAATGCCTTTGTTTTAGGGACTACCACATCACCTGATGTGTATATCCGTGATACAATCTTTCCCATTTCGCGACAGCACAAGACGAGCTGTCCATCCCTGAACTTTTTTTATGTTTTCCATCAACCAAGATTCCAATATTACTCAGTAGTACACCAAAAAAGGACAGACCAACGTACTAAAGGTAGTCTCTTCAGCAGATTTTTTAGTGTTGTCTAGTTGTGCGCTAATAAATCGTGGTCTTTTGTTCGCCTTCCCTACAACATTTTCTAAGTGACTGTTCAAATTCAGTTTCATACAACATGTACCACGACGTTCAGTCGCTACAATTTCTGAGTACGCCTTCTTAAACCACTTTGAAATATCAACTTTGGGGATAATTTACAGTTATGAAATACTGCTCTTTTCAGTACTGCTGTGTGCCTGATCGATGGTGGGGTTTCATTACAGGCGCGTGGGCACTTCCTGGCGCAGCAGATTTCAGTTCATTTAATTTTATTCCCTATCACGTGATTCCGTCTATGAACTACAGTGCTTCCTTCCAGTGACAGCTTAATCTATTGGTTAATATGGAAGGCTTTTTTCAAGCAAAATACCAGATTTCCCACGTCATCTCGTAATGTTTTTTTTTATTTTTTTTTTTTATTTTAGGATATATTTCGGTTACTCATAATCACTGTGCTATGTTGCATGTGTTAGACTAATTACTTTTGTTTGAGAACTAGAAGACGACACTTCTTCATTTTCCTATAATTTCATAAATTCCTGTATTACGCAATCTAATTTCTGACATAATTTACTCATGTCAGGGAGACAAACATCTTATATGAAAGTCGACACATTCTCGTTAGTGATTAATACTAAGCCAAGAAATTTCATGTAACACTGAGGTACGTTACAGAATACGACAGACACCTTCACCATAGACGATCATATAATTATCTAATTTTGCGTCTATAGCCATTCTCTGAAGAACATAGTTAACTACGTGATAGAGCATGCTAGACATTAGAGGTTCTTCACGTCGTACATGTTGGGCTTTCTATCCATTCCAGGAAGAATGACTGCTTAAATGCTTGTACATGAGCTGTAATTAACCTAATCTTTCCTTTACAGTCCCAATAAGAGCGATACATCGGGGGCCGCACGGTCTCCCTACTCTCTTCTAGTGGTGTTTGGGCCGCTCACGGGGCAGAAGATGGTATGTGGGCGGCCTAAACGTAAAGGGGCTACCTCGGCAGACGGCAGACGGTCAGCCGGCGGCGTAGCGAGGGCTGCTAGAGGTCGCATCCCCCACGGACTGTTACATCCTAAAGCCATCCAGCCAAACATGATGACTAAGCTGCCGTGAAACATTTTTGCCTCAAACTGAATATAGAATATTGCATTTTTGCAAAGAGACAAATGAAAAGATAAGGAAAACTCACATTCAGTATACGAGACGAAATGTTTAAGTCCAGAACGACATAGAAATATGAATGGCATGAATTAGTACTAACAAAGTTTAGGAGCGGATACTTTAACACAACTTGTATTCACCTACTGTTTTTCTTAGTTTCATCTCTCCACAAATTGTAACAAAATCAGACATTGTTGTTTCGTTACAGTCATAAATAAAACTCTGTATGTTGTTGAAGAACAAGAATCACTTCAAATAATGTCAAACCCTCACCTTTCCATGTGGTGTCACCGTTGCTGATTTCGTTTGTTTTACAAACTAATTAACACTCGTACATGCTATTGCTTCCTGTTTTCTGTAGAAAACTATCAGATTTCAGTGCAAAAGTAGGTTTTAGAAAGGACAAAAATGACTAGAATACTAGAGTCACAAAATGTATTATAAAGGTTATCGCTAAGCGATAGAAAAATTCTGAGTTGCATTGTTGGCGAAGAGCTTCCACCCCACAACGGAGTTACGTAACGGTGTTTTCTTTGTTGATAATATCACCAGTAGCTGTAGTTCGACTACAAATAAGATAATTGTCTTTTGTAATGACATCAGTTACTCCTATATACTCTGTCCACTTCATGTGGCTTCTTTGCTTCTGCGTGCATTTGTGCTATGTGTCAAGGTCACGGCGTTTATTTATTTCCACTAATGTGTCTAAAAAAAGGGAAGCTATCTCTGATGAAAAGGAAGATGTTCGGTTTTTAGGGAGTTCAACTGCACGGTTATGAGCGCCCTTACAAATTCCCTTCCTTTTCTCAGTCCAAATTAGCCACTTCCATGAATGATAATGAAATGATGGGTACAACACAAACACCTAGTCGTCTCGAGGCAGGTGGAAATCGCTGACCACACCGGGAATCGAACCCGGGACCCCGTGCTCGGGAAGCGAGAATACGAACGGGAAGCTATCTCTTCTTAATACAAGCGGCTCATTATCGTTCGTAAGCTCATTACAACTCTTACACTTATTTCTAAACGCTTTATTGCAGAAATGTAAGAAATTGAATAAAAAAACAACTGAAGCTTTTTTTTGGTAGCAAAATGATACAGCAATTCCTAATGCCCCTTCGCTGAAAGGATACACAGATGGCTACTCACTTCTATCTCACGATGTAACTGGTTACACGAACCAGAGCGCCCTGCTACAAGGATTCAAAGATGATGAGAAACTGAAGCGAAGAGCGTAGTAGGTAATATATGTACTAGTCCTTTTTGACAACTCCACTACGCAGTTCGTACCACCATGAAAGAAAAAAACAAACTGAAAATGACGTACCACAGGGAATAATTCAAACGACATGTTCTCATTATGACGACCGATACAATCTCACGCTTACAGACTTCCATATACCTTAAAATTTGTCTCGTCTCGGCCAGAAACTGAAGAGATCCAAACATTTTAGGTTGCACACACTGTTTCTAGAATGATCTGAAATTTCTGTAACATACTAAAAGTTAAATTTTAGTATGTTGTGTTAGAATCTCACAAACTGCAGTAAGCAATCGGAAAGTACTTAATTACATTGATAAATCATTAAACTTTTATTATAACTAACGATAAATAGCATAGAATCCCACTTTTCTTACAAACAAAGGTAGAAACCCGAGCAGGAAACAAGGGCTTGTGTAGCAACTTTTAAGGGTGTTTCTGTAGGGAGGATGGGGCGGGGGGTTGTGTTGAGAAATAATTGTTAAATAAAATCCACGCACTGCACCGATCCGGAGTTATTTACCACTGATGATAGCAAATCAGACACTTTCTGAGCGACCTATACTTTCGGTTCTGTACTTCAATATTTGGAAGTTAGAGTCGAGACAGCCAATTTCAGAAGACCAAAGTCATTTTAGTACTCCTCCTTTCTACTCAAATGATGCTCCTTGCTTAATGAAATCACTGTTAATTTGTTACTAGTGTCTGATCATTCGTTTTTTATACAAAATGAACAGATATGTGGAAGAGATGTGATATGTCTTGAGTTATTTGAGGCACAATGTGAACATAGCCGGCCGGCCGAAGTGGCCGTGCGGTTAAAGGCGCTGCAGTCTGGAACCGCAAGACCGCTACGGTCGCAGGTTCGAATCCTGCCTCGGGCATGGATGTTTGTGATGTCCTTAGGTTAGTTAGGTTTAACTAGTTCTAAGTTCTAGGGGACTAATGACCTCAGCAGTTGAGTCCCATAGTGCTCAGAGCCATTTGAACCATTTGTGAACATAGCCCAAGTAAACAACCGGTGTCAGTAGAGGTTACATAAACCATAATACTCCTCGTTTGAAGAAAAGTTAGACACTGCAACAGTATGTGAAAGTTCGTAATTAGCACCGAATTTACTTAAGTCCTATGTTAGGCTGAAGGGCTTTATGATGTAACAGTCCGTGGGGGCGGCGACCTCTAGCAGCCCTCGCTCCGCCGCCGGCTGATTCGTTCAGCGCGTATTTTCTCCTACATCTACTTCTACATCTGCATACATACGCCGCAATCCTCCATACGGTGCGTGGCGGAGGGCACCTCATACCACATCAAGCATCTTCTCTCCCTGTTCAACTCCCAAACAGAACGAGGGAAAAATGACTGCCTGTATGCCTCTCTACGAGCCCTAATCTCCCTTATCTTATCTTTGTGGTCTTTCTGCGAAATGTATGTTGGCGGCAGTAAGATTGTACTGCAGTCAAAAAACATGACACCACAATTAAGGTTTTAGAAAGTGAGAATAGTAAACCTGTCGGTAATAAATATCATATGCTCCATTGTATCTTGCTTTATATATATATTGTTTCCTGTGTTTCAGTGCTCAAGGGTACACTAAATGCAGTATGACATACGTAATACACTAAGGTTCAGATGTATTTTCTCTCAGAAATTAAGAACAAATCCCAACATCGAGGAACGTGTATTGGAGTAATCAATATTGGAGTGTATTACGTTTCACATATGCTGTTACTTTGAAGGTTGTAATCTGCGTTAAAATAAATTAGTCGACAGTTGTTGTTGATGTAATACAGCAGTTTTGCACTTTTGAAATAATGAGAATCTCAGCGAATAATAAATGTTTCGCAGGCTGTACTCTGTCTATCGTGAGAATAAACCTGATTTCAACATTACACCGTGTATTCTTTCACGTTTGCTTGAATCTCATTGGATTTCGTTTCGCGTTGAGCGGAAGCCAAGCCGTGTCCACTACAGGCAAGTACGATCATATGGAAACGTTTAGTGCTCTGTTACACGCACATAGACTGAGCGATAATGCGGGACTACAGCTTTAGCGGTGCATTTAACAAGCTGGTCCAACAAACACGCAATGATGTGAGCGTTGCAGTTCAGACCTAGAAAGAGACGAGCAGAGAAAAAATATCGCTTCGAGTGTCATTTAATTTTTAAAAGGATTGAAATAATATTCGGCAAAATCTCAACACTACCACAAGCTTATTACGTGACTAGACGGAAAACATAAAATGGTCACCTAAAACAGTACTCTAATTAGAAACAACTTAAACTCAGTGTATATTTTATGAGCGAGCTGTGTGTGATGCAACTGCATACTTCAGGGATTTCACCGTATTGTTGAACACTGAAGCCACTGAAGGCATTAGTTACAAACAGTTGAATGGTAATTTCTTAACTCCTTCCTTATCCGAATCCGAGAAATACGTTTGAGTTCTGCAGCTGTCATCAGCTATATTGATAACGAGTCGATCAATAACAGAGTCCACGAATACGCCCAGGCACAGCATTTTCTCCTCTTCCTTTATAACGTGCAGTTCTACACCCCACTAGCGTTCGGCAGTGACATGTGAAAAAGCTGTGTGCGTCACTTCCACTACGTCTGGAAGCTTAACAGTCGTGCTATTTCTCGCAATAAGTCCCTTAACTTGGCTCCATATCTGTTCTGTTTGGCTCATAATGTCATGGTATAGTAGCACATGTAAAAATGCAGAATTTTTATGGTGTATTACATGATGTGAAAATGATTGTTTTCATTTATCTACGGCCCCTATTACTCTCGTCTGTGAGAGACTACATCAGTGGTATAAGGCAATGGACATAGACTAAATAAGTAGTAATCGGGGTTTGAATTATTATGTTTTCTTCATTTAAGCAACTTTTATTAACAATGTTTCAGAAAACATCGGTAATTAAGAATTTATATATAAAATGAAAACAGGAATTTCGCGTGCAGTATGTAATTAGAACCAAAAAGACATGCTTTATTCATAAAAATGATATTGAATTTTACAATTACTAGATGCTGGTATTTCAAATCGAATGAAGAAGAAATGACCACGGTGAGACTCTAACCAGCGAAACACGAACTGTTACCGATTCCGCTACATAGCAAATGCCCATTTACATCTCAACTGTATCAAATATCGTCCATTAGAAAATTTCATAGTCGATTTCTTTCTGTAAATTTATGAAAAATATCAAGGACAACCTATTTTTTCCGCCCTCTGTAACTGTGTTCCACACACGTGTGTTTCGCTACGGAGCAGGAAGCAGTCTCGGCCACTTTCATACTGCATACCATCAACGCAACAATCAGAGCACAACCATACGGAGATTGTGACTGTACAAGATTATTGTAATAAAAAAAATACATAGGTAACGAGTGATTAAGAAAAACTTTGGCTCCTGTTATGACACTAGAGTATCTTAAAGTTTCATTCAACGTAGCTAAGTAACAAGATATTTGATACATAAGTAACACCTACTTCTAACAGTGTGACAACACCAGCGGACGTGTGCTACGGCTTCTGACCAACCATCGCGTTTGCATTTGCTTACATCAGTTTCATTCTTATGACGAACGGACTATAATGAAACAGAATAGATGTCATATAATCCTCGTCCAATTTTTCAAGTATAAAAATGGCTGCTTAGTGATCCACTTAACTTTATTTGCCAGGATAGATGTTGATAAGAGGTGTACAGTTAAGTTTCTCTGTGGATTATATTTTTGTAATTTGATGCTGAAATGTTGTCTATCACAATTAAAGTTACAGCAGCTACACTCGTTCATGGAAGAATTACATCCTAAAATTTATTTGAAGTCATTCCTATCGGTATTTTGTTTTTTAATTTGTTGTAAGTAACGGAAAGCGAAAAATAGGACTGCTTGGGATCTTTAGGGTAGGGATGGCTGTTTAATTTCATTGCTGGGTCCCTTATGTTACACGTCAGTTAGTTAGTTACTTGTCTCTGAAATCCAGTCGTCGGATAATTGGGTAATTAGTGGTGAGAAGACTGAAGCAGTCCACTGTTTCAAAGTGAGTGACACAAAAAGCCAAGAAACTCACAAAAATTCGTCATAAAACGGGGAGTGAATCTCTTTTATACGGAACAAGTAAAGAACAAGCGCGGAGACCTATTATAGCGAAATATGGCGAATGCCTGAAGAGACAGCGTTCATTAAAGAAGAATCCGAGCGCCTCCTTCTTGCAGGAACTCGGGAGTTCCCCTGCCGGGCCAGAAGTGCCGGCAGCGTGCGCTTTAAAAGAGTAAGTAATTTCGCTAATCGGGGAATGAGCCCTTTAATGGCCGGGCCGGTTCCGCCGGCAGAACTCCGGCAGTAAGTTGGCGGCCGGGCGGGCGACGTCACGGCAGCCCACCCCACCCCAGCCACGCCGCGCCTCTATCGGCAGACGGGACCAACTCGAAAGCCGATGCCGCTCGTCCAGCGTCACCGATGGCATCTCTTTGGCCGCGAATTCGAGCCAGACCTCCCACTTTGACTGCGCAGTGGCTCAGATCTGCAGCAGGCAACTCTAGATCTATGCGACCGCTCGGTTTGAACTTCAGCGCGCCACTGAGGAGCTAATATGAGAATGTTAAAGGCAGTGGCACTAGTACTAGTAGTAGTAGTGGTAGTAGTAAATTTGTCCATCCGTGGAGCTCTATTGCGAACATGCTACACATCTCATGCTATTATCGATCTACACTAATAATAAATCTGTAAAATTTGGTATCTGCCTGTTTGTAAAAGCTAAGCACCAAAACGACCAGACGAACAGTGATGGGGGTTTGCAGGTAAGTAGAGCAGAGCTTGGGGCATCATGTGGGTTCTAAATCTCAAAGAAAAAAAAAGAAGAAAAAAGAAGTAATAATTCAAAGCTATCTAAAACTATCTTGTCTAAGTGCATAAATTTTCTCGGCTCACTTACCGCGTCAAATGACTAAATTCCAAGCTTTTGAAGATATTCACGATCATCTTCGTCAAATACTAAAACCGACTGTTCTGAGCTGCCAAGGTTCCCTCTTTCATAACCCAGAACGACACCCGATTGACTGGATTACGTCACGATGGAGTGTACAGATATGGCACGCCCTACATCCACAGATTCTGCTTGCGCCCTCTATCTGACGTTGCTTCCCGCTCCACCCATCGCATCAGGCTCTGAAGTGCGGGAAGTAATACTCTGTATTTCTTCGTTGCCAAGTGTACGTTTCCATGCACTGCTAACTGCACAGGCGGTATCTCTGTTGAAGTCATTCTCACAAAGTTTGATTTCAAGAGTTTCTCTGACTCCGGAGCCCTTATAGTTCGAAGCGAGTGCCAGTTTTCCAGTTTGTTCAAACAAGATTTTGTGCTTATTTAACAGACTGCGCTCTGCCACCGCTGATTTATCCAAATACCTGTATTTTAGGTTAGGATGGTGCTCGAAGTGATGATCAACATCCATCTGTATTGACTGACAGACGTAACTCTTCCACACTCGCAAGGAATGTTACAAATTCCCGGCACTCTCAGGCCGAGGTTATGTTTCTCGGGTCCCAATATTTCTTTATTTTTTCTCGGTCTCAGTCCGTGCCCGTTTAGGACTCTACCTATGTTTCCAGGTGCTACACCGCAGAATGGGAGCGGCGATATTTATTGGATCTCATGGCTTGTTTGAACGGAGTCGCGTCTTGGTTTTCTCACCAGCGTGGATCTAAATGTCACGGACTGAATACCCGTTGCTTCTCTTCAGATACTTAATCTCCGAACCGAGACAGTACTTTTCCGAAATAGTTCTGGCTGTATGCTAAGGTGTTCACCATAGTTCCCTTCTGAGCTGGATGGTGAAAGCCACGTCCGTTGACATACACATCCCTACAAGTCGATTTTCTATACACAAAACTGCCGAGTCATCCGTCTGATATTCGTTCCGCCGACACATCTATGAAAGGTATCTTCTCATCTTCTCCATCTCCATTGTAAATTTTGTGTTGGGATATATAGCATTGAAATGATCAACGAACTGCTGCAGTGCCTCAGTGCAATGCTGCCAGATTAACTGGAAACTTTTGTGGAGCTGGAGCAACAGTCAGACCTTTACTGGGAATCGAGATCAAGTTACACGTCCGAATTGTTGATGAGAGTGCGGTGGACATCTCTGTTCCCAGTAGTTCCTTGTTCAAGGTTAATGTGCTAAGATTTATCGATCTGTTTGACAGATGTCTTGCTTACATTAGCTCGTTGCTCCAGCTCCACAAAACATACCAATAGCCAAAACTATCAGTGGAGTAATCAAGTGTTTAGGCATCTTCCTAAGGAGGTGGCAGATGAGGTAATGCTTGCTATCAGAACGATTTTAGCGACAGTGTAGCCCCCTAAGTCCAATATTAACAAGGATTGAAATCGTTGCAGAAGGATGAAAAGTTACTTCTCTTACCAGCTGAAAAGCCGAATGCTATGGCTATCCTCGATGCTACAGGTTATCATAAGAAAGTGTGTTAATTATTGTAATACAGAACATACCGAACTCTCAGATGAAACTCCACATCAGGACTTGCAGGAAGACAGAGAAGCTACTTAGAAATTCTTGCCTCTCCTACAAACTCGTAAGTAACTTCAGGCAAAAAGTGCCGACGTCAGCCAGGCTGTATAGTCAGTCTAAATAACAAAGAAGGTGTCTCAAAAAGACCAATCGTTATTGCTATTGGCTCTCCTACATACAAGTAGGCAAAGTATCACTAAAGTATTGGCATCTATAGTCGGTCATTTTAATACTCAAATGTTTGTTGAAGCAGATGAGGATTGGCGCTATTAAAGACTTTGTTAGCCATGATATGGTCTCCCTGTTTATAAATATAATAGTTAAAGACACATTAAATCTGTGGCCACTCGTTTTTCCCTGGAAATTTTGAAATTATTTCGGCACACTTCGACGACTATGTACTTCTTGTACTGAGGAGACAATTACTAAACAACTGACGGAACAGCCATTGGTTCACCAATGTCACCAGCCGTAGCTAACTTTTTCGTATGAGATTTTAGAGGGCGAGAGTTAAAAGTGCACAATAAAAAAAAATGGTTCAAATGGCTCTGAGCACTATGGGACTTAGAACTACTTAAACCTAGCTAACCTAAGGACATCACACACATCCATGCCCGAGGCAGGATTCGAACCTGCGTCCGTAGCGGTCGCGCGGTTCCAGACTGTAGCGCCTTTAACCGCTTGGCCACCACGGCCGGCAATGGTGCACATCCTAACATAAAGTTTACAGCGTAAGTGCAGAAGGGCTGGAAGTTACATGTCTTGCATGTGTTGACCACTCCGTGTACAGAAGACTGGTGCAAACGGATCTGTATCACAAAGGGCGTAGCTTTCACCATTCAGCTCAGAAGAGAGCTATGAGCCAGAGCTATTTTGGACTGGGTCCACCTCGGTTTCGAGATTAAGCATCGGAAGAGGTTGTCCAGAAGAAATGGGTATTCTGTCCATAAGATCAGATCAACATATTGAAAAAACCATGACACGACCCCGTTTAAACAAGCCAAGAGAGCCAACACATTCTGCGGGACAACAATTAAAAACATAGTAGGTATAATCCTAAATACCCAAGAAATGAGACCAGTCCTGCGGTCACCGAATCCGTGGAAGATAATCTCGGACTAAGAGTGCCGGGACTTTATAACATTCCTTGCAAGTGTGGCAAGAGTTACGTGTGCCAGTCATTGGATAAATCAATGGTGGCCTGTTTAATATTCACAAGATCTTGTTTGAACAAACTGGTATACTGGATGACGCTTTGATTAATTGGGACACAGGGGCCAGAGAAGCTGTTGAAATCAGTCATTGTGAAAACAACTTCCATAGAGACGTATGCTACGTACTTAGAAATGCATGGATGCGTGCGAAACACAGATGAATACTTCCCGCGGTTCACAGCCTGATGCAATGGATAGTGCTGCAAGCAACGCTAGATACAGAGCGCAAGTAATATCGCCCGCATCTCGTGGTCGTGCGGTAGCGTTCTCGCTTCCCACGCCCGGGTTCCCGGGTTCGATTCCCGGCGGGGTCAGGGATTTTCTCTGCCTCGTGATGGCTGGGTGTTGTGTGATGTCCTTAGGTTAGTTAGGTTTAAGTAGTTCTAAGTTCTAGGGGACTGATGACCATAGATGTTAAGTCCCATAGTGCTCAGAGCCATTTCAACCATTTGAACCAAGTAATATCTATTAGCAAAGCGCGCGCCACCTCTGTACGCGCCATCATGACGTAAGCCAGTCAATCGTATGCTGTTCCGGGATTATAAAAAAGCGAATGTTGCCAAGTCACGAGCAAGGGCTGTAATCCTGTAACTCGCAGTGAGCGTCTCGCTAGAAGATACTCTCGTAGATTCGAAATCTGTTTGTCAAAACCGCTCTATTATCGCATCGGACTGTTACCGCTGCCGCGATATCCATTGCCAGCAGTGTTTACAAACTCATCGCCGAGAGGTTGATTTCTTCTGCCCCGGATGGACGCTGCCTCCATAGGCGGACTGCTATTCGGCGACCAAGGCTTCAAAATGAGGGCATCGCCCGGAATTGCTGGCACTACAAATACACCTGCACTCTACGCAACACCGCCTGTTGGGACAACACTATGGGCAACAACAACCTGCCGAACCTCCACAGGACCTGTTAACAACACTCCAGGGCCACCAACGGTGCCGCCGACTACCCGGGGCACAACACCATCACCCTCGCTATAAGCTATTTCAACACCACCCACATCATCGCTCACAGCATCATCGGCCGCAGCATCGTCAGCAACAGCAGCAGCCACACCATTAGCAGGGGCATCTCCAACGCCGGCACACTCGTGAACATTCCCTATCCCCAGTGATCTGACAACCTCCCTTCAACACCCAGAAAAAAACCTATCGCTAAAAGCAACAAAAAGTGAGTACCAGTGATCATGAGGGTGTAACTAAAAAGGATCCAGCTAACTCTCCCAGATACTGTTGATGAGCAGGCCAAACTCACCCCAGAACAGCAGCAGCTAGTACATTCTTCTTACTTTTTGCTCTGCAGATGTGACCCCTAATATCTCAATCCAAAGGCACTCCTAACTCACATTCAGCGATACACCCTGGCAATGAAAATCTAGTAACTAGTTTCCAATAGGGATTTCATCATCGTTAAAACTAACGATCCTCATTCCCATATATCGCTCCTCCGATGTATTCCCGATTTTGGTGCAGATTCTACCATTAAAACCCTTAAAACCTCACTGCCTAAACAACTCCAACCCCACGCCGATCACTCACAGTTACAGCAGTGATCAAAGAGGTCAACTTAGAGTGCATCGAGGAAGAGACCTAAATTGAAATCAACTCGCGACTGGAAACCAATGTGCGCAAGACACTCCAAAATTAGACAGATAATTGACCTCACTTCTTAGTACTAGTAGTCTCTGAATCGCCCGACACCACTGACACGCTCATAAAACATGAGGCCTTGATTTACAGCTGGATGAATCCTGTAGAAGCTTTTCGATCCTCTACGTAAGTATACAGATATCAGTGATACCTATACAATGACCATCCGACAGAACTTTGCAGGAACCCAGCACGTTTCCTCATTTGCAAGCAAAACCACCTACATAAACAATGACTGAAATTAAATTCCCCACCTAACTGCACACCTGCGACCTATCTTACCGCACCTGCTCCCGCAAATGCAAATCCAAGCCCTCGTCCCCCTTATGCACAGTTGATCAATCACTGCATACAAACAACTCCCTCCATTCTTCACCCACCGTTGCAGATGTAATCCGTTCCATAAGATTAATCCTGCGAAACATACATCCTTTTGAAAGACCCCAATATCCAACAGCAAATAACCCTCACCACATGCACCATATTCCATCTCAGTATCTGTTGTTCTTGTCGCCTTTGAGTCTGGTTTGATGCAGCTTTCCATGCCACTCCATCCTGTGCGAGCCTCTTGACCTACGAATTTCTGCAGCAACCTGCATCCTTCTGAATCTGCTTCTCATGGTCTTCCTCGCTTTCGTGGCCGTTGTCACTGAAATTAAAATTTTCTGGGTTATTAGGCCATGTCATATTTCCTCTAAAATGATCCACATTTCGAACCCTCTGCTGGGATCTTCTTCGGGATGTCCTGGTATCCGGCCGGTCGTTGTGATGGACTGGTTCTAGGCGTTCTAGTCTGGAACCGCGCGACTGCTACCGTCGCAGGTTTGAATCCTGCCTCGGGCACGGATGTGTGCGAAGTCGTTAGGTTAGTTAGGTTTCAGTAGTTCTAAGTTCTATGGGACTGATGACCTCACATATTAAGTCCCATAGTGCTCACAGCCATTTGAACCATTTTGTTACGGTGTCCACTACAGCTGGAACACTGTCAGAGGCCAGTGAACCCGTTCTCTTACAAACGGGGAGTTTGCCTGCGTCACCTTTATTACAGGACGCGACGCTCGTCCCAGACAGTGTTCTAGCAGTAGTGGATACCGGAAGATAATGAGGAAGATCCCAGCAGAGGGGTCGAAACGTCGTTCATTTTAGATTAAATATGACGCGGCCTAATAACCCAGAAGATTTTAACTTCAGTGACGATCATTTGATGTTTCAGATTATGTCTTATCAAACGATTATGTCTTTTGGTCAAGTTGCGCCACAAATTTCTTGTCTCCCCAATTATGTTCTCTACCTAGCTATTAGTCACATGATCAATCTATCTAATCTTCGACAGTGTTCTGTAGGACCTCATTTCGAAAGTTTCTATTCTCTATTTGTATAAACTATGTTTCGCTTCCATGCTCTGTACTTCTGAAAAGACTTTGTAACACTTAAATACATATTCGACGTTACAAATTTCTCTTCTTCAGACATGGTTTCTTGCCATTGTCACTGTACATTTTATAACCTCTCTACTTCAGCCATCAACAGAGATTTTGCTGTCGAAAGAGCAACACTCACCTAATATTTTAAGAGTCTCGTTTCCTAATCTATTTACCTCAACATCCTCTGATTCAGTTCTACCATATTCCATTATCCTTGTTTTAGTTTCATTGTTGTTCATCTTATATTTTTCTTTCAGGATACTGTTCATTCCGTTCAACTTTTCCTCCGAATCCTTAGCTTTTATTTATTCTCCCTGGAGCTCAGTTCCCTTTCGAATTGGAATTACTCCTTTCCTCTGGTGTCTGAGGTTATTACGCCTGTGTCATACACCTTGCACACCAGATGGAAGAGTTTTGCCTGGCTGGCTCTCCCAAGGTTATCAGCAGTTCTGATGGAATATCGTCTACTTCCAGGGTCTCGTTCCGACTTAGATTTTTCAGAACTCTCTCAAATTCTTCACGCAGTGTCATATCTCGTATCTCATTTTCATCTACGTGCATTTCTCTTTCTATAACGCTGGCTTCAAGTTCACTGCCTTTGTAAAGTTCCTCTATACACTCCTTCCCGCTTTCCCTTCTTTGCTTAGGACTACTTTTCATCTGAGCACTTGATACTCATACAGCTGCGTCTCTTTATCTGAAAGGCCACTTTAACTTTCCTGTAGGCGCCATCTATGTTTTCCCTAAAGAAATACGCTTCTAAATCCTTACATTTGTCCTCCAACCACTCCTGCATAGCCGTTTTGCACTTACTGTCAACTTAATTTCTTAACCGATTGTATTCCCTTCGCTTGCTTCATTTGCTGCATTTTTAAATTTTCCCTTAAAAGTTTGTGACTATTACAGCGAAATCCATCACAAATCGAAAAAAGTGGTCCAACTAAAACATTCATATTTTTTACATACTACAAGAATATGTAATAAAAATGGGGTTTCCTATTAAAAAAAAAGCTGTTGATATCCGTTTGACCTATCGCAGCGCCATCTAGCTGGCCAACCATAGCGCCATCTGAATTCCCCCTTCAAGTTGGACAAGTTTCGTTCTTTGTAGTTTCTTCGTTTGACGCTTATTTCGTGAGATATTTGGCCAGGTCACAATCAATCGACCACCCTGTATAGATACCCAGGCAGCACTTGGTACTCAGTAGTTTAATGAAAGCAACGGAATTCATATTCTGAGTCACCTTGCTTGCTGAACGCCGACAACAAATTACAATGTCTACAGAAAGTTACCTGAACATGAAGTTTTGATGTAGACGTTTCTATTTAGCGTTATGTTACTATATTTTAAGTACAAATTCCCGAGTAAACAACTGACATTGCGCAGTCTATAAATCAATGGGCGCAAAGAATACTCAAACCGAATTTTGGCGATCAAATTACCTATCACCATGCTTAACTTTATCAGAATCAAAGCACAATAATAAACATCAATTAAGTAAGGAGAGGCAAGAATTAGAAGAGATGTTGGGCAAGGACGTCCCCTATCTCTATGTATATGCAATATGTACGAGTGCATAAATGAAACTAATCACACCATGGAGGAAAAGACAAAGGAAAGGAAAACCCAGTTGTGAAAAGATACACTGTGTGAGATTTCTGATGGCATTCAGACAGTTGCAGACTCTGAAAAAGTAATGGCTAGAATGTTAAAAGTCCTGTCAGACACTCTTAAATTAATCTAATTAAAGGTGGACAGGAAAATAAAATTAGTGGCAATACGGACAGGTACGGGAGAAATTGCAACCAAAATAAATATTGCTGACGTTGGAACTCATAACATGGAACAATTCCGTTTTCTCGGCAGTACACTCCCAGAACACAACAGATGCTTAATGGTAGTGAAAAGGATTTCATTGACAGAACAGGTACTTATGACCAACAAAACATTTTAACCAAGATATCTATGAATACGTATGTCAGCCGATGCTTTGCAAAACAATTTGCATGGCGTATACTGCTCTATGGAAGTGAAAGTTGGACTCTGCGTCAGTTGGAAAGGAATTGACGTGAAACTACTGAAACGTGGATATGGTGTACAATAACACGAACGAGCTTCGAGGAAAAGAAAATCAACCTGGAAGTCTTAAGAGTAGTAAAGGAAGAGAGATTATAAAAGGAAATGAAAAGAGATAAATATACTCCGACACAAAACCCCAACATTAACATCCTTGAAGGGAAAGAGCGGGAAAGTAAGAAAGAGGGTACCTTATGATACAGTATTTGGAAAACATCTTGAAGAGGACAGGATGTGGCAATTACACGCAACTGAAGAAAACTGCCAATGAAAGAAGAATGGTTGCATCGACAAGGCGCCAGCCTTTAGAATACAGGCCTATAGGTTCAGCGGCTCATACAATGGCGGGCAAGACCTATGATGAGACACCTATTGGTGAAAGAACCTGCAAAGAACGATTTCAACACTTCAAGAACTATGATTTCGACGATTTTTCTGTCATGTGGACACACAGTCATATAAAACGTACGGAAATATAGCCACCATTTGACTGTATGGCATGCCTTATTACACGATCTAGCAATAAGCCTTATGCTATTTTCAAGTATTACAAATGCCAAAAATCATCTGACTTGAGTGGAACATAAACCATTGTTCAAACATATACCAGGCTTTCACAACAACATATATACACTCCTGGAAATTGAAATAAGAACACCGTGAATTCATTGTCCCAGGAAGGGGAAACTTTATTGGCACATTCCTGGGGTCAGATACATCACATGATCACACTGACAGAACCACAGGCACATAGACACAGGCAACAGAGCATGCACAATGTCGGCACTAGTACAGTGTATATCCACCTTTCACAGCAATGCAGGCTGCTATTCTCCCATGGAGAAGATCGTAGAGATGCTGGATGTAGTCCTGTGGAACGGCTTGCCATGCCATTTCCACCTGGCGCCTCAGTTGGACCAGCGTTCGTGCTGGACGTGCAGACCGCGTGAGACGACGCTTCATCCAGTCCCAAACATGCTCAATGGGGGACAGATCCGGAGATCTTGCTGGCCAGGGTAGTTGACTTACACCTTCTAGAGCACGTTGGGTGGCACGGGATACATGCGGACGTGCATTGTCCTGTTGGAACAGCAAGTTCCCTTGCCGGTCTAGGAATGGTAGAACGATGGGTTCGATGACGGTTTGGATGTACCGTGCACTATTCAGTGTCCCCTCGACGATCACCAGTGGTGTACGGCCAGTGTAGGAGATCGCTCCCCACACCATGATGCCGGGTGTTGGCCCTGTGTGCCTCGGTCGTATGCAGTCCTGATTGTGGCGCTCACCTGCATGGCGCCAAACGCGCATACGACCATCATTGGCACCAAGGCAGAAGCGACTCTCATCGCTGAAGACGACACGTCTCCATTCGTCCCTCCATTCACGCCTGTCGCGACACCACTGGAGGCGGGCTGCACGAAGTTGGGGCGTGAGCGGAAGACGGCCTAACGGTGTGCGGGACCGTAGCCCAGCTTCATGGAGACGGTTGCGAATGGTCCTCGTCGATACCCCAGGAACAACAGTGTCCCTAATTTGCTGGGAAGTGGCGGTGCGGTCCCCTACGGCACTGCGTAGGATCCTACGGTCTTGGCGTGCATCCGTGCGTCGCTGCGGTCCGGTCCCAGGTCGACGGGCACGTGCACCTTCCGCTGACCACTGGCGACAACATCGATGTACTGTGGAGACCTCACGCCCCACGTGTTGAGCAATTCGGCGGTACATCCACCCGGCCTCCCGCATGCCCACTATACGCCCTCGCTCAAAGTCCGTCAACTGCACATACGGTTCACGTCCACGCTGTCGCGGCATGCTACCAGTGTTAAAGACTACGATGGAGCTCCGTATGCCACGGCAAACTGGCTGACACTGACGGCGGCGGTGCACAAATGCTGCGCAGGTAGTCCATTCGACGGCCAACACCGCGGTTCCTGGTGTGTCCGCTGTGCCGTGCGTGTGATCATTGCTTGTACAGGCCTCTCGCAGTGTCCGGAGCAAGTATGGTGGGTCTGACACACCGGTGTCAATGTGTTCTTTTTTCCATTTCCAGGAGTGTACATTCTAATTTTTGAGCTGTGCCCCACACAAGTCAGACGATTTTTGATTTTTGTAACATTCTAAAATGATCTCAGGCTGAAACTTGGATCGTGTAATATGGTATATCATCATGGTGATTTCACGTCGAAAATTGACAAGACGGTGGTAGGAAGTTGGTTTCAGAATATACTGAAACCGACGGAGATAGTCACAGGACATCGATATCGAAAGCATTTGATGAGTTTGAGTAGAGCACTGAATAAAACCGGCCATGCTGTGACAGACAAGGAAAAGTGATTTCAGGGAGTGACACTCCTCATCCGCAAGCCACAAAACATGCCAAAACATCAATATCTACGTAGAAAACGTCGAAATGGGAAGTCCTACCCCACATGCCATATTCTCCAGACATTGTTCCCGGTGGCTGTCACCTTTTCGATGAAAATGTGAAAAATTGGATAGATTAATTGATCTGCTCAAAAGACTCGCAGTTCTTTCGCCGCGGTATTCGTTTGCTGCCTGAAAGATGGGAGGAAATAGTGACCAGCTAACTTCAACGGTTTGAGCAGTAAACTTTTTGTAAGGTCTTTACAATAAAGCCTCGAACTCTGAGAAAACTGGTAGAAGCAAAGTTATAGACATAATAGATAAACGCTTATACGGTGAGCATGCGTTATTCAGATTGTTATTCTAGCAATTCCGTACACAGAGCCATAAAATAACAGTAGAACAAAACAAATATTGATTGAAAGGATCATCACATGTCGTCGACGGCTGCGAAGATCTCGACGTATCTTACTTCTAGAAACGTAAAAAGGTATGCAGAGATGCGAGAAATAATCGTACTGCTCCAGAATAAATACTGACTATGAAAGTTGCTCCTATGAATTAACGCGCTTACGCAAGACACCAAAGTCAACGGCCTTTTCACCTTAATCATGGTTCAAATAGCGCAGAGCACTATGGGACTTAACATCTGTGGTCATCAGTCCCCTAGAACTTAGAACTACTTAAACCTAACTTACCTAAGGACATCACACACATCCATTCCCGAGGCAGGATTCGAACCTGCGACCGTAACGGTCACGCGGTTCCAGACTGAAGCGCCTAGAACCGCAGAGCCACACCGGCCGGCCCTTAATCATGGAGCATTTTCAACAGGATTGGTCGTATTTTGCGATAACATGATGTGAAGTGTGTTTTTCGACTACTACCTAAGATAAGGGTGCTTTCATTTTTCACAAATGATTATCTTGATGGTCGTAAGGCGGGTGTCTACATTATTCATTACTCTTGCGGCATGTAACGTACTTCTTTGTCCAGACTATCGGGACTATGGAGGACTGCAGTACTGAGCTTAAGCTGCACAAACCCTTGCCACAGCCGAACAGATTCCCCCATTGGACAACATTGTCTTGGCATCGGTCATCCTTTGGGATATAACATTACGGATATTCTGGCATACACTTCCATATGTTTGGAAAGTTTTACTAAGGAAGCTGTCGAAGTTAAATAACCTTGTAAATAGAGACGGTGGGTTTGTTTAAATTCGACATGAAAACCTACTCTCTCCCTCGTTCGAAATCAGAGGGACGGGGTTTATCCTACCTCAGCCTCTAATTATTAATTTCATTACCGATAACTTCTGACGTCGGACATCTTCGGTTTGTGATGGCGCTAGTGTTTACACTGTATGTATGTGTTTGTGTGTTATCTTTCTGGGTTCCTCTGAGCACCGAGGTTTTAAATTCCCCTGCACAGCGCTTACTTGCTACATTTTTGTATTGCAAGTGGCAGGGTGTACTCCTGTCGGAATATTGGGGGTTGGCGACGACGTCACCCGACTCCGTTACCGTCAGGTATTTGAAAATTATATGCGCCAGGAGAAACGCTGCTCGGTAGTTATATTCGCTAAAATACAGGGGTTCACCGATATCTTGTTTCCGTGTACTTAGTTTGAACTCGCCATAGGTGTATTTTCTTTACTTACTTCTTACACGACGCGTTTCATGAAACGCGTTTTTTGTGTGTATTGTGCCATTTATAATGGATAAAATCAGATTGGCATAGGTAATCAGGTGACCCTAAGAAAAAATGTTATTTGCTGGTTGTAGTTCTACCTTTAATTGTGGCAGTGGTTTCCTAAATTTAAAATGCGAGCATCGTTAGAGTGCCTGGACATCCATTAATGTCGTTTGACGAGTTTCTTGAATACCTCCACGAAGGTTTCGAAGAGGAATTCATTACACATATCCGCTTTGTGTGTCTATCCTGGACAATTACTTTTGACTCGTAGAATCTTGTTCTGTATGATGTGCAGCCAGACGTGATGGAGGTGCGTATACAAAGACTGGAGTTGTGTATGTCATAACTGACAATATGGAAACAGAAGAAAATTCTCATGTAACAGAGAACAAGTACATTCTCGGGAATCGAAATCTGCTCAATTATTGTTGAATTTAAGACCGTAAGTGAATTACGACAAATGACGAAGTTAATAACCAAGCACGTATCAGACAAAACAAAGGAGAAGTTTCTCAAGGAAATTTGGCGATGCACTGTCATTCCGAGAGAGACCGCAAATAAGATGGATGATTAGTAGAATAGTAGAGGAAGTCTCTTGAATATATTATAAAACAAATAGCAAACAATGGGTGATCCAATGTAGTGCAATTAAATCAAGAGGTGCTGCGAGAATTGGAACAGGAAGTGAGACACTTAAAGTAGCAGCTGAGTTTGCTGTTTGGACAACAAAGTTACTGAGAAATGCAAGGAAATCTGCTATAAAGAAAATGAATTTTTAAGTGTTAGGATTAACCTTCTGTATATATTTTGAGTTTAGACACATAGAGAGGTTAACATAAAAATGTTCTGACACACCTTAATGTCATACCCACTAATTGTTAGGAACATAGTCTTGAAATTTATCTTTTTGATTAAGTCACAGTTCAGATCTGTTTTCTGGAAACATTTTTCGTATGTCGGGGGATAAATTCTCACTGGCTACTCTGATCCTCCATCTGCGAAAACTGTTCATAAATTCCCTGCCTGTCTCCGTCGGTTAACTTGTTATGACACTTCAGTCGCCACATGTGGGTATCGCATCCGGGCTTCATATTTCAGACTTGGATTTCAGCACTCTTTCGGGCTCTGTGTCCCAAGCCTCTGTTACGCTATTACTTCATTCCATTTACTATGCACAATGATGGATTACTAGTCTTTTACGGTTCTTCCTTTCATTATCTGAGCACTGTCGCCTTCTAATATGTCTACTGAGGAGGGTGTTGCATTACATTCTGCTGTGGAGTTGGCAGGAGAACCATTTAAGAATTGCCCAACAGTTTGTAAGGGGTTCTCTCATGCAATAAAAATGCCTAATGGCAAAATGGAATGGTTAAATTTTACTGTTCCCAGAAATACTTTTGCTATAAAAATCTCTGCCCTTGTCTTCCTTATTTTTGTTTTTCGACCCTGTTCCCGTTTGCTACGTCCGATCACTGACGCGTGATAAACCGTCAGCTGTTGCAACAACAAAAGTAGAGTCAGCAACTGAGTCATCGCAATGATTCAGATGTGAGGAATCGATAATTTTTACCCTCTTTCAGGTTATGACCACATCAACTGTCCAAATCAAAGCTTGTCAAAGAACAATTGGAATTAACAAAACAAAGAATTAGTGTTATCTTGATACAATAATGCACTAAAAATGCATTAATATTCTTACCATTATAGGGAAGATCAGCTATAAACCACGAGCTACAGCCTTCAGAATCAGTGGGTGGCTTCAAATAATAATTATTGCAGCGCCAACACATATTATTTAACAAAATGAAACATTTGTAGCCGTAATTTTTCTCTAATTTTATTATGTTGCAACCAGTTTCTGTGACTCAGTACACCATCTTCAGGTCTTAACTGACGCTGTGGGTGAGAACTCGAATCGTATACACGATCCCATCAGTGGCCAACATCTATGAACTGGCTTCTGTAGGACAGAGTGAAAGTGATGTTGTGTCTGCAACCATAGGTACTAATTAGTTGTTAGCTGATGGTTGCGGATACAACATCGCTTTCACTACATTCCACGGAAGCCCGACCCCCCATTTTTGTAGTTGGTAAATAGCGATTTACTGTGGTTCCGCTCAATGAGTTGCTGCAACAGGTGAACCGGATTTTTCCTTCCAATATTACAGGACTGTTTAAATATTGCACCATCGCCACATATTTCAAAGGGAACGGTGGGTTATATGAACAGGCGTACATTCTATCTCTGCGGAGACCGTTAAGACCTGTTATAGCGAGTTCCTTTATGGAAAAAATTGAGAAATAGTGCTTGGAAATTGCCAGGTAAAAAGCATCTCAACGGTATTAATCCGAATTTCCGTTCACTGCGGAGGAGGAGGAGGCAGGCAGAAGATTAAACTTTCTTGATGTGCTACTTTTCATGAAAGAAGATGGTAGCTGAGTCACACAGTTTACCGAAAGCTTACGCCTTCAACCCGTAACCTACACCTGGATTCGAACTACCACCCATAACCAAAGTGAGGCATCATAAAGACGTTGGCGGATAGAGCAAGGAACATTTGTCAAACAGAGCTACATGACGCGGTATTAAACCATATCTCTAATGTATTGTGTAAGAATGGTAATCCGTCCGCTGGGGTAAAAAGAAAGATAAGACCACCGCGCAAAAGTTATACAGATGCACAACCGCGTATGAAATAGGAAGTTTTGCTGTCTTTTGTTAAGGACGCTACTAACTACATAGAAAATTTTTGGCAAAATGGAACTTAAAAGAAAAACAGAAATTTATATGATTCCGTGTAGTTGTGAGGAGATGTATGTGGGCACTACAAAAGGAACGGTAAAAACTGTTAGAAGAGCACAAGGGAAACTGTAGGAGTGGAGAGGCCGACAGAAAAGCTGTTGCGGAAAAATGCTCTACATCCAGGACACAACCACATTCACATTTATAGGACTCAGTTACTGACAGCCACAAGCAGATACCATGAAGGGCTACACAGGGAGGCCATAAAGCTTCTTAAACGCCCCTGGAACTCATTAGGTAGGAAGTGGGCGTGAAATTGAATGACATGTGGATCCTGGTGCAGATGTTTAAAAGTCTTCCACTTTGGGGTGATAGCAACAGTGGAGGATGGTAACCGACAACGACCATTACGTCCAGATGTAACGTCACGTCACTGCGCGGGAGCACTTGTAAACGAAACTTTGCTCTGGTATGATCTAGGGTGTGAATCGGATATTCAAAGAAGCTATGAAAACCCTAGAAAATGTTCTCCGCAGATGGGGACAAAATTTGGAGTTTGAACAGAAAACTCATCTGACCAAGATATAATAGCTGGAATATTTCTTAAATTTATTTTATTAATTCACTGGTTTGTTCTCGGTTGATGTCATTATGCTTTCTGTCAACAGCTTCAGAACCTCACTGCTCTCGGGAAATTTTGCTGTTAATTGCATATATATTTCCTGCAGTGAGAGGATTGTAATTAATTTGGTAATTATGAGCGGTGTTAAGTCAGGAAATTCCTAGGATGGCAGTAAAACCGACAAAGTGGCAGGGCGTGCCGTAACACTGGTAAATTTCTGGCATCGGCCAAATTTGAGATATAACTGCCTAGTATAAATAAATTGATGTGTAAATCCTTCCATTCTTACAGAAAAAAAGACACGTATATTGCAGAATAACTGCATATTATCAACCATTAATTAGCTGCATGACATCATGTTTCGGTCTTCATATTTCCACACAAACAATCTGCTATAACACATTAATTCCGACTTCCCCTTTTCAGTAATTGCCCGAGTTTAGTCATTTGTACTATTTAGTAAGGGGATCAGAGTGAGGACTTCGTTATAGCAAATAAAACCAAAAACCATCTTTTGAGTAACTGCATGAGTGTAGTAATATGTACTATGTTGTGAAGGGATTGGGTTCTTTTGTAAATATTAACAATGATGTAATAAAATAGCTAATTGTTTTACTAACAATAACTTTTTATAAACAATAATTTCCAATAATTTTTTAAATACATTAAAAGGTGATATAAATCCGTATATATAGGACAGAAGCTGCAACAACAATTTACATTTCTTCTTGTGCTTTATAGATCATATTTACATTTGATATAAACTAATATTATCATTTACAGAAATACTTGTATACCACTTATTTGCACTAACGCTAAGGAAGAATCTACACACTACGTTTCCCACAGGATAATTGTTTTTTTTTTGTTTTTTTTTTTTCACAATCACAGTTTTGCTTCTTCTATTAAGTTATACAATATTTACAATACATGGGAAACGGGAAGAGTTGCAGCAGGTGAAGAAAACCACTCATAAACGTACATTTATCACATACATAGTACACAGGATATAGGCCTGTATGCGTGCACATTTTGTGCAATCAATCACGTGTACATGTCCACAGAAGAATTCATCCACCTAATTCAAACCCACTCTTGCAATCATCCAAATAAAAAATCCTTCTCACAGTCAATCACTGAAGCGAGTAGAATGAGATTGTGACGCTCTTGATCCCATCCTTACAGAGGCACCATTTGTCACAATGAAGCAATAAGTCGGCTTTCAGCTCCACGGCATTTTCTACCTTATGGCCAAGCTAGACGAATTTCGCTGCGTTTTCTGAATTTTCCATGGGATTGTCATAAACAGAATTATTCATTAATTTATAAAAATGGTCTTAGAAATTTCACGTCATGAATTCCCTCCTTTCTGTATTTATATCAATGTACACCTTGAACTACGAGTGCTGCTTAAAGGAGATAGCACAGGTCACTATAATACCTTTCATCCCCAAACTGAGACACTGCAGTGCAGAATGTATCTTTACTTATTTCTCAGCTGCGTCGTTAGTTTGGGGATGGAACCATTGCACAGGACATTGCGGCAAGTCACTGTTCACATCACATAAATGAGCAGGACATGACAGATCTGCAAACTAGACATATCCTTCTTCCATATACGCAGCAAGTTGTTGGAGCTTTTTCTCCAGTCTGATGACGTCGTTTTTTGACAGCCGTCTAAAGCCTCCAAATAGCTGAGATTGTTGCATGACGTACCCATAGACGTTGTTAACTTCCTAGTAAAAGACATACCCCAGTTTTTCAAAATGTTTTGCACTCCTCAGTGCTCATTCGTGGGTTATTCGTCTTGGCATACATGTGTGCATACTGGCAAAGTCCCCATGAATTCCGATATCGAGAAAGAGCATTATGTCAGCATCTGTCTACAGTTACATGTTGACGAGTGTCTCTTTAACATTATGTCCCAAGAAAGCCCTGGCATGGTGTAATAGAAGGCAAGCTCCAGAGTTTGTGTGCCATGCACACACTCCGGAATTTCTCTAAAATGTATGTGTGTCAGCGTATATTACTGTCAGTGTGTAATGTAACATACTCCAGGAAGCGGACGGTAATTCTAAGCTTCATTCGATTGTAAAATGAAAACCTTTTTTTTGCTACATTTCCAGATAAGGCACTAGCCTTCTCATCTTTCATGCCAAAATCACAAAAGATCTTAACCAGAATTTGACCATCATTCCCGCACTTATGGATAAAGACGGGTATATGTGGTAGCATTTAATATATGTAGTTACATGGATTTTGTGTGAACCACAGAACTTTCCTGTTGTGTATCCAACGGGAGCCCACAAATATTGCCTGCTCGTGTAAGGCGTCGTACTCCCAGGATTTAGTCGTGGGAATGTTGTCGCTATAAAAAAAATCAATACTCGTTGCAACTTTTCTGAGCTCAGAGAGCAACAATTTCGAACGATTACCTCTGATGTACCATTGGAACTGATCGAGATTAGAGTCACATGAGTATACTGCTTGATATATAACGTTCCATGAAAGTGGTATGAGAGGCAGTGGGAACACTTTCACACTGCACCAGAGGAGCTAGTCAGCACTACTAATCAGCATATACGACGAAGAGGTAACGTTCTCGATCAAGGGAATTTTAAACTTTAAGAAATTGTTTGCTTCAGCAGACATACCACGTATATTGTTCCCTTGCTCAAGCAATCAGTTCTGTGCTCTTCCACACTACTGGCCACTAAAATTGCTACACCAAGAAGAAATGCAGATGGTAAACGGGTATTCATTGGGCAAATATATTATACTAGAATAGACATGAGATTACATTTTCACGCAATTTGGGTGCATAGATCAGTACCCAGAACAACCAACTCTGGCCGTAATAACGGCCTTGATGCGCCTGGGCATTGGGTCAAACATAGCTTGGATACCGTGTACAGGTAACCAGTGGGATCCCATACCATCATGCCAGGTGATGCGCCAGTATGGTGATCAGGAATATACGCTTCCAATGTGCGTTCACCGCGGTGTCCCCAAACAAGGATGCGACCATCATGATGCTGTAAACAGAACCTGGATACATCCGAAAAACTGACGTTTTCCCGTTCGTGCACCCAGGTTCGTCGTTGAGTACACAATCGCAGGCGCTCATGTCTGTCATGCAGCGTCAGTGGTAACCGCAGCCATAGTCTCCGAGCTTATAGTGCATGCTGCTGCAAAGGTCGTCGAACTCTTCGTGCAGATGGTTGTTGTCTTGCAAACGTCTCCATCTGTTGACTCAGGGATCGAGACGTGGCTGCACGATCCGTTACAGCCATACGGATAAGATGCCTGTCATCTCGACTGATAGTGATACGAGGCCATTGGGATCCAGCACGGCATTCCGTATTACCCTCCTGAACCCACCGATTCCATATTCTGCTAACAGTCATTGGATCTCGACCAACGCGAACAGAAATGTCGCGATACGATAAACCGCAATCGTGATAGGCTACAATCCGACCTTTATCAAAGTAGGAAACGTGATGGTGCGCATTTCTCCTCATACGAGGCAACGCCGGTCACCTGTTGTTTGTGTATGAGAAAATAGTTGGAAACTTTCCTCCTGTCAGCACGCTGTAGGTGTCGCTACCGGCGTCTACCTTGTGTGAATGATCCGAAAAGCTAATCATTTGCATATCACAGCATCTTCTACCTGTTGGTTAAAGTTCCGTCTGTAGCACGTCATCTTCGTGGTTTAGCAAATGTAATGGCTAGTAGTGTGGATACAGTAAAAGTGTTGAGGCATCTACGACAAAAATGGTTTGTACCATTATTCACTGATAATAGAGAAATGAAGCTGCGTGTGGCGTTGGCCTCCCGGCGGGCAGACCCGATAGCCTGGCACAAGTCTTTTGAGGTGACGCCACTTTGGCGACTTGCGCGTCGATGAGGATGAAATGATGGCAATAAAGACGACACAAACACCAGTCCCTGAGCTGAGAAACTCTCCAACACAGCCGGGAAACGATCCCGGGCCCCGGGCATGACAAGCCGGTACGGTGTCCGCTCAGGTACGGTGGCGGACCATTGCTAATAGAGAGAAAGTAGAAAAGGTACATTTTCGATTCAGCCGCAGTGGTGCTTCGCATCCTCAGAGAATAGCATCAAATCTGTATGTTTACGAGGATGACGGCACACTTTGGAAATTGAGAGGGCTACGACTACCTTACACTTGTTTATGCACAGTGTGCTCTTCGAAATCTGTTTTCTGTCTAGCTTTTATCTCAAATGTCAAATACAGATCATCAATGTGAATTAATTGGGGTATCTGTCTCTCGAACTTTGGCATGTCTTGGATTTTGAAAAGAAAGAGATACTGTTGAATTTACAACGCCAGTATGAAGTACATGTTTTGTACGTGTCTCTGCACATTGCATTTTCTGAATAGTTTTCATCACAAGCCAGAAGTGACCATGTAAAGCAATATTTATCCCCTTAAGCAGCAGTCCTTAAATTAGTACATGCTCTTTTAGCAGCAATATATTTCGGAAAAACGATGAAACTAGAACCCCCCCTCCCTTTTACTATATCAAGAACGTGCAAGTACATATCAAGATGGGGTGCCTTACGATACCCTCTTTCCTACTGTTCGGAAACACTGCCCAGTATGACACACACCTAAAGTGGCAACAATAATCCAGTGCGGTTATGAGATTTACCTGGTGATCTATAATAAAGTGGGCCGTAAGAGTTGCCCTGACTAGTGCCGATGTCAGTGGTTGAGGACACGACAGATCAGGCTGGGACAACAGCATCATCACCGATGAGATTGCTAGCGGTGAAGACATCATCATCAACGGTCCTGGCTGTTGCAAAAAATGCATCAACATGTGTGGCCATCATTTCGATGGGAAAACTTCCGTGCTTAATGCACCATCGTTGACGGATCCACATGGAGCAGATGAATCATCAACATACTCATCATAGTCGGGTCCAGTGGGTGATGTTATTTTTGGCGCAAGTCCGCCTTTGGATGGTCCCAACACTACTGCAAAGGAAAAATCGAGAATGGTAAGTATCTTGTGTGTGTAAGACACACAAGACTTATGCACCTATCAATAATCTCTGATACTAGCGCTGAGATGCATTGATACTGCTGTAACCAGTAAAAGAATTCAGCCACGCATTCTCATCATCATTTCGGATACTATTCCCTTCTGTTCAGCATCCACATCCATAGCTGTATTGTCATCAAGTGCTTCTAGAAGAAACAAGGTCATTAATCATAAACATTGTATAACTACTCAATTAATTGTAGAAGAAGAAATGAAGTAGTACTGTTAGCATATCCAATACTCCACAACTGGGTCAAGGCCCCATGAGCTTTGCATTGAGAATTGCGATGGCTGGGATGGAATAATTTCATCCTGCATAATGTTGGCCATTGTTATACTGTCATCAAGTACATCAAGGAAAAAGAACATGAGCACATATTATAGGAATTGTTTACAAGTGTAAATTATTGTAGAAGAAGATGAAATTGAAAGTAATGCTCACGTACATGAACCTCGAAAATGGTCACAAAGCATTTTGATGCCTAATATATGCTGGAGAAGCATATACAGGGTGTTACAAAAAGGTACGGCCAAACTTTCAGGAAACATTCCTCACACACAAACAAAGAAAATATGTTATGTGTCCGGAAACGCTTACTTTCCATGTTAGAGCTCATTTTATTACTTCTCTTTAAATCACATTAATCATGGAATGGAAACACACAGCAACAGAGAGTACCAGCGTGACTTCAAACAAAATGTCCTCCGTTAGTGAGGATACATGCATCCACCCTCCATCGCATGGAATCCCTGATGCGCTGATGCAGCCCTGGAGATTGCCGTATTTTATCACAGCCGTCCACAATACGAGCACGAAGAGTCCCTACATTTGGTACCAGGGCTGCGTAGACAAGAGCTTTCAAAGGACCTCATAAATGAAAGCCAAGAGGGTTGAGGTCAGGAGAGAGTGGAGGCCATGGTATTGGTCCGCCTCTACCAATCCATCCGTCACCGAATCTGTTGTTGAGAAGCGTACGGACACTTCGACTGAAATGTGCAGGAGCTCCATCCTGCATGAACCACATGTTGTATCGTACTTGTAAAGGCACATGTTCTAGCAGCACAGTAGGGTATACCGTATGAAATCATGACAACGTTCTCCATTGGGCGTAGGTGGAAGAACATGGGGCCCAATCAAGACATCACCAACAGTGCCTGCCCAAACGTTCACAGAATATCTGTGTTGATGTCGCGATTGGACAATTGCGTGAGGATTCTCGTCAGCCCACACATGTTGACTGCGAAAATTTACAATTTGATCACGTTGGAATGAAGCCTCATCCGTAAAAAGAACATTTGCACTGAAATGAGGATGGACACATTGTTGGATGAACCATTCGCAGAAGTGTACCCGTAGAGGCCAATCAGCTGCTGATAGTGCCTGCACACGCTGTACATGGCACGGAAACAATTGGTTCTCCCGTAGCACTCTCCGCACAGTGGCGTGGTCAACGTTACCTTGTACAGCAGCAACTTTTCTGACGCTGACATTAGGGTTATCGTCAACTGCACGAAGAATTTCCTCGTCCATTGCAGGTGTCCTCGTCGTTCTAGGTCTTCCCCAGTCGCGAGTCATAGGCTGGAATGTTCCGTGCTCCCTAAGACGCCGATCAACTGCTTAGAACGTCTTCCTGTCGGGACACCTTCATTCCGGAAATCTGTCTCGATACAAACGTACCGCGCCACGTCTATTGCCCTGTGCTAATCCATACATCAAATGGGCATCTGCCAAATCCGCATTTGTAAACATTGCACTGACTGCAAAACCACGTTCGTGATGAACACTAACCTGTTGATGCTACGTACTGATGTGCTTGATGCTAGTACTGTAGATCAATGAGTCGCATGTCAACACAAGCACCGAAGTCAACATTACCTTCCTTCAATTGAGCCAACTGGCGGTCAATGGAGGAAGTACAGTACATACTGACGAGACTAAAATGAGCTCTAACATGGAAATTAAGCGTTTCCGGGCACATATCCACATATCATCTTTTCATTATTGGTGTGTGAGGAATGTTCCCTGAAAGTTTGGCCGTACCTTTTTGTAACACCTGTGATATTCGCTATTTTTGGCTTAATTAAAACAGCAAATTCAGCCAGAAGGCAAATACTTGTTTGTAAATAATGATTAATGTATAATGAGGCGTCGCATAGCGACGGTGGAATTTTCTAGATAATGTAATTCGTCGTCTTTGGGCGGCAATATAAACAGAAATACGGATAGATGTGCGATCCTTCACTATTTTGTTCGCTGGAGAACAAATGAAGCCTTGAGCGCTAAAAAGATTTTTACTGTTTTTCTCGAGTAAGACGGACGCAGATTTGTGGCGGTCTGATCTAATTATTTTTACTAAATAAATAAAAACGTGTTCCGTCTAAGTTTTGAGTGAAGTGTAGGAAGAAGAACTGTTGTAACTTACCGTGACGAAGCACGAGCGACTCAAGTGGACAATGGCTATATAAAAGAGCGCTCAATGGACATGATATGGACATAAAAATCTACCGTCATTGTAGTATTAAGCTTAAGGTACGATATATGTTTTAGTTATAATAAATATTTGTTCTGGGAATACTGAATCATTTAGCAGTGCTCATTTCTATTATCTCCTCAGTATTATTTTCATTTTAATTATGCATTTTGCTAATATTACAGACTCCAAGATCAGCAGTCCAATGTGCGTGTTACATTGATAAAAAGAAAACTGTTTTATCGTCTTCTTGCATCAGCTTTAATATTGAATTTCTCTTTTGTGTGATGTTACAGTTGTTTTTGCGCCCTTAAGAACTTTCTGGTCCCTTAGGAAATTTTTTTGTCGTAACAATAACTTCACAACCGGGTATGATCGTATCTACGATCATGAAGTAATTAGAAAGACGATAACGCAACTTCTTAATCAATAGCACGCTAGTTGTGACTGCCTCAAGCCACGCGAAACGGCAAGTAAAAACTATTCACATCTCATAATGCAATATTTTATGACAATGGTCAATCCATGATTCTTACGCCAATTGTGATTGATAAAACAGTTAGTTAAATCTCAATTTCCAACTTTCCATTGAATAGCTACATCACTTGGTAGAACAGATGTCGAATTACAAAGTTCTTCTTATGCAGGATCCCATTCATAGAAAATATTTCTTGGAACTGTGCAAGCAAATCCAGACACTACAGACCACAGATCCTAAGTGGGGAAAAGTAATCAGACTTCTTCAAGAAAATCCAAACCATAAGTTGTCCAAATTCTTCAAGATTCATAATCAGGTATTATTTCATCGTACCTCTATGTCATCAGACAACTGGCTTGTTTGTATACCTAGCAGTTTTGTCGAACATCTTTTGTGGTATACCCACATTTCTTGGGGCCACTATGGTCCAGAGAAGTGTAAAAAGAAGATTGCTACTTACTGTTATGTGCCCAACCTACATCGTCGGATACACAAGTTGCTAAAATTCTGTGTCATCTGCCAAAAGGCGAAAGCTCTGAATATTCCTACTTTAATTCCATTGAATCCGATCATCGCAGAAAGACCTAATCAGCTCATTAGCATTGACCTGGCTGGCCCTCTACCGATGGGTAGGGGAGGTGTCAAATACCTCGTTGCTGTTCTCGACAACTTCACTAAATACGTTCGAATGTATGTTATGAAGACATCTTGTGCTCCGCCTATTACACGCTGTCTTGAAAATGACTATTTCCCTCGATTCGGAGTCCCCGAATCTATACTTTCAGATAATGCATCCAACTTTACTTGCCGCAAATGGCGTGAGTTTTTGGCCCATCACAATGTCAAGCAGATCTTAATATCACGTTTTAGGCCTCAGTCGAATTTGACTGAGCGGATCTTCAAGGAGTTTAACAGATTTGTTCGGACGTACATTCCAGACAAGCAAACTCGTTGGGTTGATTTTGTGACACCTTTTGAGGAGATAGTTAATAATTTGCCACACACTTCCACAGGTTTTGCTCCACACGAGTTGATATCTCGAAAGAAGGAACAGAATGAGTGGGTTGATCCTCTTCCCAAGATACCTAGCCCTGAGGTAGATCTAGATGTCAAAATTCGAGAAGCTTTAAGTTCCATTACCACCAATGCTCAATTAAGGAAGAAAGGCTATGATAAAAAAGTAAACAAAGTTGTAAATTACCATGTGGGTGAAAAGGTATTACTTAAGACTCATTTCAAGCCATCATTAATATGTAAGAAAAATCGCAAGTGGCAACATATGTACCAAGGTCCTTACCTTATTTTAAGGAAACCGCACATAGGGAGTTATTTATTAACTGACCCGGCTACGGGGAGAGTAAAAGGCTTATTTCACCATCAAGACTTAAAGAAATTTTATAATGGTAGTGGTTAAATACTGTCGTGGAAATGAATTCTTGCTTACTGGAAATTTCCTTGTGTGAACTGTTAATCATAAGTATTGTGTTGAACAGCGCACTGACTACATGGTAACGGCTATTACATGTAAACTTTAAGTATTAAATGCTATGTATGAAAAAATTGTTTATAGTGATGGACATGAACCGATATTTCTTCAACAAGCTGAAGCAGGAAACTGGGGTTGCACCAAGAAGTTCAATTTAATTTTAAGTTAGTATTAAAAAAAAAAAGTGCTTGCGAGGCGATTGCCCGGAGCTATATAAATATGTAAAGGTGAGAAATGGAGAAGGATGCGTAAATAAGCACTTCTCTCAAGGTACAAGAAGATAGATTTATTTTTAGTAATGTAAGTACTTGAAGTTCTGTTGTAAAAGCCCAAATTACCTGCTAAAAAAAAAAAAAAAAAAAAAAAAAAGGGTACATGGTCAAACAGTCCAGACAGTGAACAGGAGTAGAAGAAATAGCTTAAAGTTCAGTTAAAGCGTGCTGTTAAATGGAAAAACAAGTGGTAACCCACATGTGTTCACGCAAGGAGACAATAAGCTGTAGTAAACTAAGTAAGGTGAAATACAGTACAAATGGAGGCAAACCATGGAGCATCAATAATGTAGCGTAAGTACTCCACGAGGCCATTAATTGCTATGAAAGTAAACTATTTCCCTGTGATCTGAGCCCAATGTAAAGAGTATATGAGGAATGTTAGCTGACGAATTGATTTCAGTAGAATCGAGTTACTAAATAACCACACAGCAAGCCCCCTGTATCATAAATAAGTCCAAGTAAAGATCTTCAGAAGATTTGTAGTGTAATCTAGCGACCATTCAATACCCTAATTGAAGGCTAATCTAAAGAACAAGCAGTGCAGTGATATTTAAACTTAATATTGACTATAACCTGAGTAAGACGTAGAAGTAGCAAAGCATGCTGTAAGGAAGGAGGTTGAAGTTTATATATGTGCCTATGTTTATTACGATAATTTTATTTACGTGCAGATTTTATTGCAAAAATGTCTCCTAAGACACTCCTCTTATGAAATCCATTTTCCTTCTGCCCGTTCCTTTTGATCCTGGTTCATTAACCCAGACCAAGGGTCGACTTGTAAAAGGCACGTGTGCTTCGAGGCAAAGCAGTGCTTATGAGAAATGAGACACGTAGCGTGATGAACTTCGCTAGCTTTGGTAATGTTTGTTATGGACCGGTTGCGTAAACCCAGTGAACTGTCGGTAATTCCATTCATGCGAAAAATAGTAGACACGCGTTACCATATTTTTTTTTAACAGAGAACGATTGCTGAGTACATGAAGCGAAGAGGGAGACCTATTGTTATCCAGTCTGCCCTCAAATATTAAAAAAAAAAATTGGCAAGCACAAAAAAAAAAAAAAAAAAAAAAATATAAGATTCAGCATTAAATGCGTACTCGTTAAGTAGTAGATATGCTGCGTGGCAGTAGAAAATGATCTTGGGTGCACTAAAGAATAAATGCAACGAGTGTTGCGAAACCTGTAGTTTTCATAATGAGGAGATGAGCCCTTAAAAGAATGTTTGAAAGAATATTTTTAGGTTCACTAGTGAAAGTAAACCTGGAGATATAAAGAGTCCATTCATAAAGCAGTTGTTCACTGGACTTAACAAAAGGAGTGACCATTAATTGTAAATATTAGCTCGTAAGTGATATTTTGTAAATAGTAGAATATAAGTCTTTCTATACCAGTGGAGGAAACGTGCAAAATTGATTGTTTTGTAAATGAACTCCATCGGCGAAGGAACTAAGCACGAATGCTGTGTGAAGATGCACACTAAAGTGCGACGTGCATAATAAAAGTAACTGTTCACTGTATATTAGTGGTAGTGTTGTACTGCAAGTGTAAAAAGAAGTCAAGGCTACGACAACAGGTGCAACGCAAAGTTCAGTGTTGTTCTAAGTGCAGCGACAGCTAAAACATTCGTCGTCACTTACCTGTGAGCCTCATGGGAGGCAGTTGACAGAGAAGTATGGAGGCAGCTTCAGTGTCTGGCTCCTCCGATGGAAAACGCGCGCGAGGTGTTTGTATCGATGCACTCGTGTGATACGAAGTTCACAAAAAAAAAAAAAAAAAAGGGGAGCAATCGACGACCAGCAGCTCTGTTACAGCCTGAGCGCGAACGGATACTAAGTATTGGAGCTCACGCAACACTGTGCAGCCGCTGTGAGTGGCTGACGTGTGGGTGACGAAACAATCCAAACATTAAACTGCTAACCGCCATGACTTCAATCGTACATACTGGAGGAAAGACATTTGTACACTTGTGTGACTACATTTTCATATGTAAATTAAGCAATTTTCTTGAGTTGAAGTTAAGATGAGTGAGAAGTAGATTGTTAGATTACTCAGGCCTTAAAGCCATTAATACCGGCACTCCTGAACACTGCTAAAATGAATTATAATCCTGTCTCTTGATGGACAAAGAAAATGAATGTGCACTATAGGAAGACCCTAAACTCCAGACCAGTCCCGATCCTTAACAAATGTATCCAATAGGTTATAAGTTATACTAATAATTTTCCACTTCTTCTGTTTCATATTGTAAATAAAAACCCGGGAAGCCGCATGAATTCCTGGCACCACAGTGGAAAGGACAGATGTGCTGCATGATGAACGCCGTAGACAGCTAACACAGAAAGTGAAAGCATCACGAAGTGTAGTGCTACGTTATTAAACTGTAACTGAACCACAAGGAGTCAACAGATGCTCGAACATTGTCCACTCTAGTTTAGTGAAAATAAGCACTCACTGTACTTATGTATTAGTTGTTAAGCTCAAGAGAAAGTAATTCCTGAATTCTATCCCCTGAAGTGCGAAATGAACGTTCACTTATTGTTATAAGCAAATATGGACCAAACTTAAATATGCACATAAATGTTAATCTTGGTATTATGGAATGAAGTGACTGATGAACAAAGAATGAAAAACTTTATTTTGAAAAATGATAAATATCTGATATATGTTTATAAATGTGATTTCAATTTATGTACTTTGTACGCCAGTAACGTTATGTAAATGTCACAGCAAAAATCACGAATATCTCATGAGGACATGAGGATCGAGGTAATCCTTCGGCATTCCCTCTCTCCTCATGGGAGGCAATGTGATATTCGCTATTTTTGGCTTAATTAAAACGGCAAATTCAGCCAGAAGGCAAATACTTGTTTGTAAATAATGATTAATGTATAATGAGGCGTCGCATAGCGACGGTGGAATTTTCTAGATAATGTAATTCGTCGTCTTTGGGTGGCAATATAAACAGAAATACGGATAGATGTGCGATCCTTCACTATTTTGTTCGCTGGAGAACAAATGAAGCCTTGAGCGCTAAAAAGATTTTTACTGTTTTTCTCGAGTAAGACGGACGCAGATTTGTGGCGGTCTGATCTAATTATTTTTACTAAATAAATAAAAACGTGTTCCGTCTAAGTTTTGAGTGAAGTGTAGGAAGAAGAACTGTTGTAACTTACCGTGACGAAGCACGAGCGACTCAAGAGGACAATGGCTATATAAAAGAGCGCTCAATGGACATGATATGGACATAAAAATCTACCGTCATTGTAGTATTAAGCTTAAGGTACGATATATGTTTTAGTTATAATAAATATTTGTTCTGGGAATACTGAATCATTTAGCAGTGCTCATTTCTATTATCTCCTCAGTATTATTTTCATTTTAATTATGCATTTTGCTAATATTACAGACTCCAAGATCAGCAGTCCAATGTGCGTGTTACATTGATAAAAAGAAAACTGTTTTATCGTCTTCTTGCATCAGCTTTAATATTGAATTTCTCTTTTGTGTGATGTTACAGTTGTTTTTGCGCCCTTAAGAACTTTCTGGTCCCTTAGGAAATTTTTTTGTCATAACAATAACTTCACAACCGGGTATGATCGTATCTACGATCATGAAGTAATTAGAAAGACGATAACGCAACTTCTTAATCAATAGCACGCTAGTTGTGACTGCCTCAAGCCACGCGAAACGGCAAGTAAAAACTATTCACATCTCATAATGCAATATTTTATGACAATGGTCAATCCATGATTCTTACGCCAATTGTGATTGATAAAACAGTTAGTTAAATCTCAATTTCCAACTTTCCATTGAATAGCTACATCACTTCTATTTTGTAACATCACACACCCTGTATACCATGAAGTGCATTACCTTTGAGACATGGTGTGCTCTGGATCAGCCGCTGTGGCATCTGACAAACTACAGTTGATGTGCATAATCCATGGCATACTGCACAGTCAATGTGTGATAAATACTTATCCTGAAAGAGATGTAGAAGGTGTCGAATAAAAATAAGCACACATTTTTTTAAAAGACAATTTCATTTATTGATACCCCTATTACACAGTATTGGTTCATTGTCTGCTATTAGTACATATTTGCTCCGTTTTTGAACGGATAGGCAGTTCTATTTTTCAAAATTTTGAATTGATGTACTCTTGAGGAGCCACGCAACCACAAAACTGTTTCATAGCCTTTGACCTAGTAAACGTTGTCTATGTGAAAAAGAGAGATTTTCAGCTATTCCACAACATCTTCATGACAAATTCCCTCATCCCAGCGTTTTATATGGTGAGACTGTGTCAACTTTTCAGCGATTCTTCTTGTGACACTATACAGTACTAAAAGGTTTGGATGACATAACAGTTGCGGGAAACTTCATTAATACTCGAGCCCAGTTTAGGCTTGCCACGTATTTCATGAACTCCTGATCATGAAGTACGTTGCCTTAAGCCCATGTATCTTCTTCTGTATATTTTCTTCGTTTTATCAACTAAAATTCGTTCTGAAACATGACAGTCTGCGAAACATTCGTCTGCAGCATGCTCCTTGCAAGACTCATCTAATACATTAATCCCCTTATCATCATGAGCCAGAGACTCTTTCAGGTTCGTTCCAGGTCCACAGTAGTTGTATCCAATGATACGCAGTTCAAATGGTAACTTATCGAGAATACTGCCACCACCTCTGCGGATGCATTTTCTAGCAATCATGTTTACTAGTGCACTAATCTGCCAAATTAGAATCTAGAAACTAATAGTAATTCTAAATAGCTGTGTTATGCAGGATGATTATTTTGTAACCAATCTGCTGATCTGCCTATATTAGCACTAAATATTATTGCTCAGTTTGTAACCATTCTTTCTCATATAATTGCAATAAATATGATGATTCCTAAGATAGACATTGTTGATGTAATTCTTGAGACACAGCTTGAGGTTTACATGCCTGGTTGTACAACAGACCGTAAACTCAGATTCAACGTTTGTGCTCTGATATGAAATCAAGACACTTAAACAAAGCCCTATTCCCTCACTGTCTAATGACACACTCTGTGTGCACATCTTGTTCAAAGATTTCTGCAATTCTTCTTGGTAAAAACTTCCAGCAAATTCTCCACTTTCACTGTCATGTAAGTTGAAAGTTCATGAGTCTTACTTTCGCACTTCACAGACTACAAATACCTCTGTTCACCATTTGGGCAGGTAAGAGTTTTCCAACTATGTTTTGCATTTATAAATATGTGCTAAATCAGCTATATTGAATTTCTGCTTGTGTGAATCCTAAGACAACTGTATACTGTACTCAGGAGCCCTCATTCAATAACATCAATTGGTCTCATTTTAATCGCATGACGTTCAATTCTATTACACACCAAATATTTTGAGGGAGAATTTGTAGCCATTTGCGTGAAACTCAAAGATTAAACACCACCCACATACGGTTTTTTATCATCCTATTCATACATTCCACAATACTCAATTTCGTGTGGGAGATTGACAAGTGGTGATTTATTCTATATCATTCCATTATGATTTGAAATGGCTATTCATAAATTTTCATTCATTGTCAGTTTCCCTATCTGTAGTAATCTTCAAAACCCAGCGCAACTTTGTAGCCTGTCTTTTCTTTCATAGGCAGGGGCCAGACAAATTTGGAATCCATATCTATGACCATTAACATGAATTAGTCATGAAAATCGTCTGATATCGTTGAGAGTGACCTGATATTGATCATCCAAACCCTGTTCTACGACTGGCAGCGTGTGATTGTCTTATATGCAGGTTTTTGGAGCTACTGAACAACTGTCGCTGATGATACTCTGAAATGACCGATATGGCTGTACTTTCGTGAGCCGTATTTTTCATGGTGCCCAATATAACGAGCTGCCATAAACCTTCTATTTTTACGATGCGGTCTTCACTGTACATATACTCTAGAGGTAGATTGTTTATTGTTTTATGCTGAAAATCAATATATTTTCCCTTGCCATCTTTACCAGCAAAAGCATGTCCATTAATAATCCTGTATATCTCACTATTTGGGCTTTCTATTTGTCCATTTGGGGTGTTCTTTCACTTATATGTATTTGTCATACATAATAATTCCTCTCACTTTGTATGTCTTTGGGGAACTGTTACTCACATCCGAAATGTTAAGAATATTAGACCCATTTACCGAGGTGTCCAATCAAATTCTTTATTCCAAACTACATTGCTTGGTTTAACACACAGGATGGTTATCCAGAATATATAGTTCACCCCTGCTGACCATAGAATTTGCCTGTGGTGGTTAATGAAACTGGTAATGTGAATCCTCGTTCTTCAACATCAACATCTTCTTTTTCTTCACCTTCTCATCTTTTCTGCCACCACCTACATTGTGAAGTGCCCCTCAGTGTTCGATAACTTAACATTTTATCGACATGCTGTTGTATATCAAACAAATCAAGCAATACGTAATGATTGTCTTACGGAAATTTACTGTGTGATGTATTGTTGAGCAAATGGTGTGCTTAATCAGTTTTACCTTCATCAAAAAAAAAAAAAAAAAAAAAATAGTGAACTTAATCTGGAAAACTAGTATGCAATGGGTATAATGAAATCAATTCCTGTGAAATTTACTCAGCCTCGTGAGCGCCGAGTTCTATGTCCCTGTCTGATGGAATTCCCTGTGCAAATAAACACAGAACAGATTTTCTTTAGTTCTAGAGTCACAACGGATGTAATCTTGATATTCTGTTCTCTCCACGTTAGGCACAGAAAATATTCTATCTTGGCACAGCGAAGTGTAATGCCGGCCGTAAAATAGCTACATACAAATAATGTCAGTGGATTGGTTGACAAATTAATAGCCCTATAAATCTTCAGTGAAAATACTGAATATTGGTTCAGCGCTGTGCAACGCTGCTCGCATTTAAGCTGTTACAAACATTAATACTTTTCTGATTCTGGCACATTTATATTTTTCTGACTTTCATTAAAAAATCATTTCTTTTAAAAAATATCCATTGTGTTTAAATAAACGCGATATGGAAGAGGATGAGATATTGGTAAGGGATATGCTAAGACCGAATGGTTCAGTTTCAAAATTGTATTCAAAATAAAGTTTCTCTTTCACCAAATCTGATATGAAGCATTTTACATTAACTTCACAATTGTTCTACAATTCTCACTTACTGTCGTAGTTAAAAACACTTGGACTGTTACATGAAAAAAGTCAGACATCGTTTGGCAACGTAGGTTCCAAAATTTAACTTATGTGCTTTAGAATTACAAAACACACATTATATTAGAAATAGGGTATACCTTATCAACCTATACATTAAATCTGATGGAAGATACTTGGTTTCTATATTCAAGGGTCGGTAGTGGTAGGATCAGGAAAATCCACATTGATTTCCTCCATACTGAAAATTAAAAATACAAAATTTCATTACCTTGCAAACATGTTCCAGTTGCTTTCCATTTGAGTTACAGTGTCATTTATACTCCATTTTATGAAAAATGTATTGTGCTGCATTCATAGACCGACAACTAAATTGTCATAGCTAGCCACTACCTTTAAGTCCTACATTCTACTTACGACAAAGTGCCAAGGCAACAACTACTGCGGTCCGTGCACCCGTGCTTACCACCGATTCGGCCAGTCAGACAACATCTTTGGTTCAATGGTGTCAAAGATACAATCTCTTCTATATGTGAAAACCATTTCATATCATTTTTCATGATATATATCACAAAATCGAGCTCCACGTGCAAGTGGACCCCTCAAAAAGTCAACATTCATAGCTCTTGCCTGAATAGAGCCGCGTTTTTCCATAAATCTCAAATGTAAGTTTTTCAGATGTTTCATCTAGATATAGCTCAAATTGTTGGATTCTCTCATTCAGCTTCTCCAGTATTTCATCTTTTCTAGTCATTACCTTGAAATGACCATCCAATTCCATCACTTTTACTTTAATTGCTTCAAAGTTTGTATAAATTTATAAACACATGTGGTCTTTACATCGACTCCTCAGAATGAGAGCATGTTACGTGCAGATATGTACGTTCTGTAAAGTGTACTGACGAAGTTGCACACTGGTACACAATCTTTTAAAAACAAATTTTTGTAAATTTTCTCTGTATCGTCCATCATTCAAATTTTTTGTTTTGAGAATAAGCAGACATAATACATTCATTTCCAGCAATCCACATACGTGAAGTACACTGAACATCATGTCACTTTCTACATAAGCTTGGTAAACATTTTTTTACATTTATCTTCCCGTTTTAAAGCAATAATAAGGTTTGTATTATCGTTCAGCAGCTGCCTTGGACTCCTGATAGAATATCTAATTTCGTTTCAAGACATTTTTCGTGTTTCCCACATCAGTGACTGTCGGCCGAATTAAATTCCTAAGATGTAATTCCGATATCTCTGTAGTCACTTTCGTACTACTTGCTGACTATCACAAAATCGCCATTTTATAAAGCTCACTTCTGTTTCTAAAGTTCCTTTCTGGAAAAGTCCAATTCTGTGATAGGTTTATGTAGGCCTTACAAGAGAATCAGAACTTACTGCACTGATCAGGAGGTTTATGTAGGCCTTACAAGAGAATCAGAACTTACTTCACTGATCAGTTAATATATATCTTCAGAATTATTTCGGAACAGAAGCTTGTATTTATTTTTGTCATGTAGCTATGGAGAACATTCTGAATACTGTGAATAAAACCACAGATAAATGTTATTAAATATCCATGAAATCTTATTCACCTATTCCCCTCACTTAAATTCTCTCCAAGGCAAAAAAGAATTACAAACCATGAAGGAATTATCAACATGGGATTGAAATTAGCAGACGTGATGTACATGTACAGATAAACGTCTTCAGCATGGAATCTCACTCACTTGAACAAAAATGACTTCAGTGATGAGTTCTGCTTCGAAACATGCCATGATGGCCAGTGAAGACGTGTCTGGAAACATCCCTGAATATCAACCTGACTGTCGCCGGCCATACAGCCGTACGGCCAAACAACCCTGCACCAGGGAGTTGAGATCTGGGGTGCCATTTCTTTCCATAGCAGGACCCCATGAGTTCTCATCCTGGGTACCATTGCAGCACAATGGTATGTCGTCTTTATTCTACACCCAGTTTTGATGCCCTTCTTGGGAATCGGTCCTGAGGTTATTTTCATTAAAATAATATCCACCTACTCACAGCAAGAGTTTCTACTACTTGTCTTTATGCGTGCGAAACTCTACCTTGGTCGGAAAGGACGTTTGGAGCATTATGGATAGGGTCCTCCAACGGCCTCCAGATTTTGCCTATCTAACTTACCACTTGGACAACATTTGGCACACCGAACCTCAGGAGGACAGCCAGCAACTATATTATTCAATGCCAACTCGAACGACTGCTTGAATAACGGACAAAGTGGATCAACGCGTTGTTGACATGCTCAATTTGTGAAGCTCTTTCTCTTGTATAAATCATCAAATTTTTGATGAAAATATAATCATTTCTTTGTCTGTACATGTACATCACATCTACAGATTTCCATCCTATTCGGCTAATTCCTTAGCTATTTATTATCTCTTTCTTGCTTAGAGTGTTTTTAAGACCGGGAAAAGATAACCTAGTAAAGTTTTGTAAACTTGAGTCTCATGTGCATTTTCGTGAATTGTGAAAGGCAGAATTTTTTTGGCGCTCTTCATACAAAATTTTATTTTGTTGTTGTAGAAATCTGCTACAAATGTCGAATATTAAAGCCTACAACAATCATTTCCTATGCCAGATGCCGCCGTATAACACGAGTGCTACTGCCGTACTGAATGCTAGCACTCGGAAAGAAAAAATGTTTTTTAGTACTCCCTTGGCAGATGAAATTTTATAATAATGCATGGCAAGCGCTACTATAAAGTGACAGCGAGTATTCATTTATAAGACAAGGTGACTGATGTTTAACCATGTATGCATTTACTTTCTTGTTCGAGTGCAGTACGAATGAAATGAATGTATGAGCGGAAAATGTTTACATCATTGTACAACCAGAGGAGAGGGGAATCCGCTGGCGGTGCAGAGTAACCGCAAAACTTAGTGCGAGTATTAATTCCAGTTTTGTACACACTAACTTGCAAACAGTTAACTATCTAGGCCAACCCAAATTCCAAGTCAACATATATGTAATGTGTAGGAAGTATGTGTAGTTATATTCAGTGAATTAATTCTCACAATTTTTGCCGAAAATTTACGTATGTTGTCGACAGTTAATTCAGATGCTGCTCCATTGTTTCTCAGTACAAATGGTGTGATGTTGCAACCACTGTTGTTAATATATGTAGAATGAGATCAAACATCAATGTTCAGTGTGTCCGTAGAATAGGTGTCTTATTTCGCAGAGCAGTAGTAAATATTATGGTATTTTAGTAACTGGATCTCAGAGAATAGCACCGGAACCGAGTGAGCATTATATAGTCGAAGTGGGATCTGCAGCGGTGGAATACACTTCACATTAAAACCAGTTGAGAGAACAGATCATATTAATCATGCTAAAGTTATAAGCTATGTCTTTAATGATGCCACGGTATCAATAGCCAATGTTACAAAATCATCTGGGCATTCTCATTTGAGCTGAAAAGATTGCCACGAGAACAGAAGACAATGTCGTCCAAATTGGTATTGCTGTCACAAAATGGGAGATAATGTCAATTGAGTTTTCACAGAATCAGGAAACGGTGACTGAAAATCAAGACCTTCTCATATCCAAATTGGAACAATTAGACACTAAGTGATATCCTTCAGCACACAATTAACTGATGGAGGTTGGGGCATTAACAGCCGAGGTAAAGGGAATGAGATAGACACGGTTTGATTGATCTGGAACTGACTATGATTTATTCACAAGGATAGATCATCGGGAGACAAGGCGTCAAAAATGGCTGCGAGGGCAGTTCCAACAGCAACGGCAGCACCCTGTAGAAATGATTAATATGTAGATATGTGAAAAGAATACACAAAAACAGATCATGATATAGACAAGCATATTCAAGAAGTCGTTAGTGATATTACGAAAAATGCCATCATAAGAAAGGATTTCATCGAGAGCCAATCGGATATTGTATTATGTAACAGAACATAAAGATGAGATCTACACTTTGCTAGGAGGCAGTATGCCACTCTTTAACAAATATGGGAGTAAAAAGTGAACTAGTTGGACTGAGCTCGCGGAGGATAATCAGTCGAAAATTCCAGTATGACAGGATGAACACATACCTGATCAAAGTTAAATCAGTTGCAGCACAGAAAATATGCGTTGTTCCATGAGCCTTGATGCAACACCAGAGTTGCAATGCTATTAAATATGTTCATGTTAGAAAAATTTGATATGCCATGGCAATTTCAGTTTTTTTCATCTCGTGATGTTCATCTATTTTTTAAAGGACTTATATAACGGACAAATTCACAGAAAATATGCCTTGTCAGCGGCTACATAGAAGGCACTAGTGGTCCTTTGCGATTTAAAAACCGAAAAAGTTGGTCTACTTGGATGACAGAATAGTTTTTACTGAAGATTTAGATGAACACGAGACATTGTGAGCGACGTGGGTGCTATTCTGTCATTCTGCGCAACGGATTAATCTGAGATGTACCCTTTAACTTTGGCTCCTGCAAGATGCAATTTCCACCCCCACACTACTACAGACGTCAGACAAACGCTCCTAACGTTCGAAAGAGAAATGCCTGAAAAACTTTCAGCGATAAATGTCTTCTGGAGTCGTCCCATGTAAGGAAATGAGACAAAAATTCACAAAATTTCTTATGTAACCAGTGGCATACTTGGGTACTGGAGTAGTGCTAGGTAGTGTAAGAAAAACGTGAAACTAACGAAAATTATTATTTACGTTGCAAAAATTCTGAGAAATCGCAATGGCGCTTTTAGTTATGCACTGAACAAGTTATTTTCGGGTTCTTTTCGGAATGTGAAGTTACCTCTCAGGGACAGGATCCGCTAATGAAATTTCTATACAAAGTTTAAGATTGTTATTGACTTGGCAGAATGGCTGAGAGCCGCACCTACTCAACTTGAGTAATTATCCGTTAGAATGTTGCTAGGTATGGTCGAGGCTGTCGAGTGTGAAACGCAGTGAGGTGTACTGTTGTGGGGGAAATATGGGGCTTGCAAGAGCTGTAACGCACAATACCATAAGCTGTGATGACTGCTGTCTGCGCCGCTCGCTGCTGACAAATAAGATAATTCTCCAGAATGAGAATTTCACTCTGCAGCGGAATGTGCGCTAATATGAAACTTCCTGGCAGATTAAGTCTGGAAGGTAGGAGACGAGATACTAGCAGAAGTAAAGCTGTGAGGATCGGGCGTGAGTCGTGCTTCAGATGGTAGAGCACTTGCCTGCGAAAGGCAAAGGTCCCGAGTTCGAGTCTCGGTCGGGCACACAGCTTTAATCTACCAGGAAGTTTCAAGATATCTCTCGTTCTATCTGGATTGACCTTCGCCAATCAAACTATCTCTACACCTTGATGAAGTCAAGAACTCCTATTCGCCCCTAGTCTAACTATTGGCGTGGTACACCAGTCAGATAACCAGTCCACCACGATGCCACTCAAATATTCGCTCGCAGGCGCTTAACTATATGTCTGTTCACAACGCACAAGTAGTGTGGCGGCCAACACAGTGAACAACGCTTCATCGCAAGGATAGAGTCGCACTCCGATTCGCTCTCGACAGAAGAGCTCTCCAAGTGAAGTACTGAGGAGAGATTTATTCCTCGCGCTTTGAGTACACGTACGAGCGCACACGCTCTTGTTACATGTTCTCGCTCCAAGAGCGACAACGGAATGGCCCCTCTCCACGCCAGACATGCAGGGGTATATCTTTTGGTCCCTCCCATTACTCCTTCAGCTCAAGGCGTCACGAATATCGTCTGCCAATCAGCATTGCTCTTCTAAAACGGGAGAATGACTTTTCACTTAAGGAGACCAATCTGGAAATCTGTAGCATCGACGTTTGGAGTTTGCTGTCTGCCTGTGAAAACCTCAGAAACTATATCACTTATTGAAAAAAAAGCCACTTTTCATGAAATTCCCATGGAGTGCAGTCATACAAATAGATAAGAAATATTAGGAGACACAATGTATAGAGAAGCAAACTGGGAAAATGATACTAAAATTAGGATGTGGTACTTTTTGTGAAAGCAACCAAATGTTCAGAACAATACAAATATGTAAGGTACTTCACCAGTAGGCTCAGAGAAAGTTCAGTTCGGAACGAATTTTGTTAAAATGTTGTAGAGTGTCACACATGAAGAAAGTAAAGGAAAAGGAGAGTGAAACACGAACAGAATGACTTTGCTCAAGCACACGGAGGTATCAATAATAGGCAGCCGCTAGGCGTAAACAATTCGACTCGGTTAGTCGGTCACTGGAATGTGACATCGACACTTCTGCTCTGACAGCGAGCGAGCTCAACAGAAAATGGTTAGACGAGTGAAAACCAACCTTGCTGCAACACTCTTGTAATGTTATGTAAGGAACGCTAATAAGGACGCAACAACGCATGTCAGGAGTTTCACAAAGCAGTTAAGACAATGAAAGAAATTGGTAAAGCAAACGTAGCAGAATGTAAGACTGCTGACAACTCGAAAAGAGCACAATCGAGATCTACTCCACACCGCTGGGCTACAGTCAGTCGATCCATAATATCGATGGTCTCCATAACGGTCGCACTCAATTCTCTGATTATTGATTGTGACATATTGTGTATGAGAATGTTACAGTAGTGGTTGTACTGCTGCTCCCTATGAGACGATGTTGTGATGTTTTGGTTTGTGGGGTGCCCAACTGCGGGGTCATCAGCATCCTACAATTTTTATACAGTACAATTTTTTTCACAACCTGATCCAGCCACGCTCACGAATGATGATGAAATGATGAAGACAACACAAACACCCAGTCCCCGGGCAGAGATAATTCGCAACCTCGCCTTGAATGGAACTCAGGACCCCATCATCCAGAGGCAGCAACACTCGCTACTAGACCACGTGCTGCTAACCCCGTATGAGATGACCACTAATCCGTAGCTATGGATGGTAGAAGCCAGTTTCCAGTACCAACCGCCACTTATCGGTAGTCCAGGGCCCCAACAACATCATTCTAACCTCAGGCACAAACTGCTGTAGACTCCAGCGTCTACTGGGAGAGACGTCTGCCGAATTCGGGGCCTGAATCGACGTTCTGCACGACCTCATGGCATGCGACAGTGGAGTCAATTTGATCGGGAACCACGAGCTTTGACCCGCTAGTAACCGGTACCTCCAGAATGGTGTGTGAGACACAGCAAACTGATTCCGTGACCACTGCCATCTCCCCGCATAGCCTCCAACGTGGCGTGCCTTCCACACCACATGCGCAATATTCGTAGCAGAAGTCCCTAGCACGGGTACAGGGCTGATGCAGTGAACTATGGTAGCCTCCATTTGTTTCACCAATTTCTTTCAGCGTCCTGAGAGGTCTGAGCCAACCAGCTGTTCAGTAGAGTCTTTGCCGGTTTGCTGAGCCACCAGCAGCCGCCGAAGATATGGCAGCAGTAATATACAGAGAAATATATGAAGCAATATTTAAATCTGTTTTATCGCAACTAGCGACGCCACACATGTTCCTCAGCCTTCATCCTGGCGCAGCATTATTGGTTTTCAGCACGTAAGTAGGCGACCTCTGCACTAAATATCTTCACCATGTGCTTCTGTTCAGAGTGACATTTGGCCATGACCTCAGTCTTCCAGATACAACACGTGGCCGTGTAGAACATGTTAGGAGGAGAGCTCATGAAATAGGAGGATATTAGGCTAAAACACTGGCTTGCTCTTTCGCCCCCACTTAAATCCAACCGAGCAAGTGAAGCATGCGTTGAAGAGATGCATTTTTGCTCTGCAAAATGTACCAAGAACTATGCGGCAGTTCTCAACAGCGTTGTTGAAGCAATGGAACGAAGTAGCACACGAACTCTTGATTAAACTTGTTGACAACATGCGAGCAATCTGCACAGGATGCACTGCAGTCCGTTGTCATCATACACCGTATTAAGGACCATGTCAGTTTTTGGTAATGTCCAGGACATCATCATGAATAACAGCGACTGTTCTGTAATTGTCATTTTTGAATAATAGAATTATATCTGTGGGGGTTATTGCGTATCTCATTCACTTATCTTCTGTAACGATGCAGTAACAATTCTTTCTGCGTATGCATCAAGTGTCATCGAGCTATTTTACTTGGCAGTGACACATAATGCGTAAGTCAGTTCGTTCCATACGTCTTGGGCACCAGTGTACTTCGTCGATTTTGGCAATTAATTTTATACACTCCTGACGTACTGCTTTTGGCCTTAGCCACATTTTCCCTGTGTTACAGGGCTTGCACAAGGGAACTTTTCGTCCAGAATGCGATGTTAACTTTCCACTTGGGTGTTGGAAGAGCGCGGAAGGCAATGAAACATTGGGTAATGTTTCTTCGATTCCTTTAACTAGTAATTTCTTTTTGCCACGAAACATACTCTCGAATGTGACCACATCTTAGCATTTAACTGCAGTTGCGGCACCTCTATCTCATCTTTATTCCCCTGTGAAGTTGTTGTTCCAAGAAGTTCCTAAATTGTAGCACAATTCCATAACCAAGAAGGCAGAAACTAAGATATTTGGTAAGGTTTAAGATTTCAATCTCACTTAATCCTCTTTCAAATTTCAGAGAAAAGTAATAAGACCGAAATAATTGTTAGCTCGACTCCACGATAACGGGGACAGACTAAGACAATAGCTGGCCTTCTAGCAACAACAAAATGACGAGCGTTTCGAAAGCAGCGCAGTTTACTCAAGAGCGACGAAATTGTCAGCTGCCTTTCACTGCTTTTCTGCGAAGTTAAACAAAAGAGTTTATTACAATCCGTCTCCACAGTTTCGTATTCATCCATGTGTTGTGTCAGGCCGCGGCGCTAGTGTCAGAATAAGGCAATTCAAGTCAGCCATGCTGCATCATACGACTGATCTAGTGGAAAGAAAGTGTAAAACGTTTGATAACAATTAACGTGTGTTATTTCATAAGTGACAACATCCGTATCACTGATTCTGAAGTTTTGCAACCTCAAATAGATTTTATATAAACATTGTGCTGTAATGAGGATATTATTCATTTGTGAACTTTGTGCCTAATTACGACAGTCAGAAATTAGTCGAGTGCGTTATTTCGATCACTGAATGAAGGTTATTGAAAGTTTGAAAAATACCTAAGTATAGCATGTGTGGCCAGTTGTGTGGGTCTGAGTCCTAGCCACGAATTTCTTTAAATTTGGCAACAGCTAGACGTCAGATGGTGCCAAATGTCTCAAAATGGTGGATATTCCACCCAGTTTCGCTTACCATTCGACTGAGTTTTTATTTCAAAAGTACTTTTGTTGATATTTACATTTTGCTGATCAAAATATTTGTCCCAAAATACTCTCGCAATATTTTTCTCCAGTTACTCTAAAATGCGTGGGTGATACTCTACGTTTACTGTGTTGTACTTTTGAATTGATTCAGTAACAATAACTTATTTGGCCTCTTGGGGAACATTGGTCGTAACCTATTTCGCAGATGAAATCGATTGCCCCAGGGTAGGGCTTTATTTATGATTCTTTAAAGCAGTGGAGAACCCAGCAGTAAGCAGTCGCCTTGCAGTACCACATCTTCTTATAGAGGTGCATATGTAGCGAGCACATCGATCAGGTAGTGAAGGCCCAGGGGATGTCGACCGACCGTAGTGTCATCGTCTACCTTTCGGCGATATACGGGTGTGGCACGACCAGCACACCAGGATGTGGTCAGCACACCGCTCTCCGGGCGGTTTTTCTGACGTCCGAGACTGAGAGGAGGGGGTGGGGTTACTACTACTCTGTCAAGTAGTTAGTCGGTTGGCCTCAGGAGGCTGAGTGGGCCCTGCACCAGTCCTCCCGGCAAGGAAAAATCAAAAATTGGTTCAAATGGCTCAGAGCACGTTGTGACTTAACTTCTGAAATCATCAGTCCCTAGAACTTAGACCTATTTAAACCTAACTAACCTTAGGACAAAACACACATCCATGCCCGAGGCAGGATTCGAACCTGCGACCGTAGCGGTCGCGCGGTTCCAGACTGTATTGCCTAGAACCGCTCGTCCACTGCAGCTGGCAAGGAAAAATTGTTGGCAGTATCAGGAATCGAACTTGAATCTTCCGCATGGCAGCCATACGCTTAAAACGGTCACAGATTATGATCCATGCGTAGCTCAGAAACGTGTTTTCTCATACAGTTTCTCTAAGCGTTCAACAAATGTGGAATCACGTTTCGGAAAAGTGTTAATGAGTTACTCTCATAAAAAATGTACTGTGTTCTTCCTTCTCGTATGATTAAAATTTTGTACGTCCCTCATCGACAACCCCATCTCTATGTTTCAATGCGTTCTTGTAATTTTAGGACTTCCTTCATGAATTAGGGATGGCACTCCATTGGCTAAGAACTATCAGAATCAAACAATTTCGTAAGACCGCAGCATTCGATTTTATTCAGCTCAACGATTCACGCTTTACTCGGCTGCATTGAAAAACCTCATAATCAGCTCCATAGAAGACTGTCACTTTTAACAGCAATTGACGTTTGATGCCTTAGTATACAATCGTAATGGGTAACTTTGACATACCGAGTGAATAAACTCTGTATGGTGTTTTATTATAAACTTCATTGGTTCTGTCATTATAACTCATTAGAAACGCAACCAAATAATTTCGTGTGTCATAATTTTGATAACTCCATTGTTTGGAAAAAAAGATAAAACAAGATTAGCAAGTTTACCACAGAGTTCACAACAAGTAAAAAAGTATTTCTTAAGAATGAAATTGCGAATTGCCAACGGGAAAGAAACATGTTACAAATTCACATTCTGAGATAATTATAAGTCTTCCGTTAGGAGACTATAGGGAGCACTGTATTCTCCACAGAGCAATGAAAGGGTTGTCTTCTCACTTTATCGGAGGGGTCAGAGATTAACAAGAGTAAAAAGTAAGCTCTCGCTGGGTACTTAATGCAGAGAGACATTTGCGCGTAGTGCCTCCGTTGCTTTTTCTTGACAATGTCTTATATTAATCATCATTACCAATTTCAGGGCGAATTATGTACAGGATGAGTAAAATAAAACTGCCCCACAAAAATATTTCATGCACTTTAAGGCAGACAACCCAGTTTGCATCTTCCATAATCATGGGGGATGAGGTACACTGGGTTGCCTACCTTAAGGTGTATACAACGCGTAGCTGTATATTTGGCGGCGGCAGGTGGCTTAGCGTGTCAGCAAGGAAACTGCCGAACCCAGTGGTCAGCTCAGGCTACGTTACTTCACTGCATCAGCCCTGTGCCCACGCTAGCGGTTTCTAATAAAAGTGTTGCCGCCTGGAGTGTGGAAGGGACGCCCAACTCGTACCTCTGCGTGGAGATGATACTGAACACGGCATCTGTGTGCTGTGTCTCGCATATCAATCTGGAGGTGCCTGTTCCTACCAGGTAAATGCTCATGTTGCCCAATCGGATGGGCTGCGATGTCGGATGCGATGAAATGGTGCTGAACATTGATCTAGGTTCCCAGCTCGATAGGCCGTCTGTCCCAAACTGCACTGGAGATTTTAGCAGTTTGTGCCTCAGTTTGGAACATTGTCGTTGGGGCCTGGACGCCCTGTTATTATTGGCTGGTATTGGAAACTGGTTTCTACCACCCATAGCTGCGGGTTAGTGGTCATCTCATAAGGCTGCAGGGGTATGACCAGTTCTGGAACATTCTCATACACAAGATGTCACAATGCAACAGTCATAGAATCGTTTGCGAACGATATGAACACCATCGATCGTACAGATCGACTAACTGTAGCCTAACGAGGTGGCGTTATTATGGATTCGGTTCTGCTCTTTACGAGTATTCGGCAGACTTCACCCTGTTACATTTGCTTTCGGAATCATAACAGCTCTGTCAAACCCGTGACATGCATTATTGCGTCCCTTAGAGAGTCTTACATAATGTTACGAGAATGTCGGAGCCACGTCAGTATTTACGCTTCTTAACATTTTTGTGCGCCAATGTTACTTTGCTCATCGGTATTCGCTTTATTTTATTATGATGCTTGTGCGTCACACCACAGTACTCATCCTATCGTGTACTGTGTATGAAACTGGGGACCTAGAAACAACGGAGAGTCTTCGCCACGCCATTGCCCTTGGTGGTCCACAACCCACAACAGGCCACAGCAGTCCACAGACTCTACCGCCACCCCACGCAGAACCCAGGGTTATTGTGAAGTTCGGCCCCCAGTGGACACCCCTCCCCCCCTCAGGCGGAACATCTCATACCAGACGAGTGAACGGCCGCCGTGGCCGAGTGCTTCTAGGCGCTTCAGTCCGGAACCGCGCGACTGCTACAGTCGCAGTTTCGAATTCTGCATGGATGTGTGTGATGTCCTTACGTTAGTTAGGTTTAAGTACACTACTGGCCATTAATACTGCTACACCAAGAAGAAATGCAGATGATAAACGGGTATTCATTGGACAAAAATATTATACTAGAACTGACATGTGATTACATTTTCGCGCAATTTGGGTGCATAGATCCTGAGAAATCAGTACCCAGAACAACCACCTCTGGCAGTAATAACGGCCTTGATACGCCTAAGCATTGAGTCCAACAGAGCTTGGATGGCGTGTAAAGGTACAGCTGCCCATGCAGCTTCAACACGATACCACAGTTCATGAAGAGTAGTGACTGCCGTATTGTGACGAGCCAGTTGCTCGGCCACCATTGACCAGACGTTTTCAATTGGTGAGATCTGGAGAATTTGCTGGCCAGGGCAACAGTCGAACATTTTCTGTATCCAGAAAGGCCCGTACAGGGCCTGCAACATGCGGCCGTGCATTATCCTGCTGCAATGTGGGGTTTCGCAGGGATCGAATGACGGATAGAGCCACGGGTCATAACATATCTGAAATGTAACGTCCACTGTTCAAAGTGCCGTCAATGCGAACAGGAGGTGATCGGGACGTGTAACCAACGGCACCCCATACCATCAAGCCATCTGATACGCCAGTATGGCGATGACGAATACACGCTTCCAATGTGCGTTCACCGCGATCTCGCCGAAAACGGATGCGACCATCATGATGCTGTAAACAGAACCTGGATTCATCCGAGAAAATGACGTTTTGCCATTCGTGCACCCAGGTTCGTCGTTGAGTACTCCATCGCAGGCACTCCCGTCTGTGATGCAGCGTCAACGGTAACCGCTGCAATAGTGCCCGAGCTGATAGTCCGTGCTGCTGGAAACGTCGTCGAACTGTTCATGGAGATGGTTGTTGTCTTGCAAACGTCCCTATCTGTTGACTCAGGGATTGAGCCTTGGCTGTACGATCCGTTACAGCCATGCGGGTAAGATGCATGTCATCTCGACTGCTAGTGATACGAGGCCGTTGGGATCCCGCACGGCGTTCCGTATTACCCTCCTGAACCTACCGATTTCATATTCTGCTAACAGTCATGGGATCTCTACCAAAGAGAGCAGCAATGTCGCGATACAATAAACCGCAATCGCGATAGGCTACAATCCGACCTTTATCAAAGTCGGAAACGTGATGGTACGCTTTTCTCCTCCTCACACGAGGTTTCACAACAACGTCTGAACAGGCAACACCGGTCAACTGCTCTTTGTGTATGAGAAATCGGTTGGAAACTTTCCTCATGTCAGCACGTTGTAGGTGTCCTCACCGGCGCCAACCTTGTGTGAATGCTCTGAAAAGCTAATCATTTGCATCTCACAGCATCTTCCGCCTGTCGGTTACATTTCGCGTCTGTAGCACGTCATCTTCGTTGTGTAGCAATTTTAATGGCCAGTAGTGTAGTTCTAAGTCCAGGGCACTGATGACCTCAGTTGTTAAGTCCCATAGTGCTCAGAGCCATTTGAACCAGACGAGTGTAATCCCAAATGTATGCGTGGTAGAGTAATTCTAGTATACGCAAACGTGGACACAGTGTTTGCGCATCAGTTGCCGACATAGTGTAATTGAGGCGGAAAAAGGGAAACCTGCCCGTATTCGCCGAGGTAGACGGAAAACCGCCGTAAAAACCACCCACCAGGCACACCGGACCTCAATACTAATCCACAGGTCGGATTCGTACCGGGGTCTGGCACGCCTTCCCGTTTGGGAAGCAGCGCGTTAGACCGAGCGGCTAGCTGGGCGGGCACCTTTCCTATTACTTCCACTGACACAAATTTCTGTAATCTTTTTCTTGGTACGACATATCGCAATGGTATAAGAGACTTTCAGTCCATTTTATTCCTGTATTCGGTACTCGTCTATGGCACATTCCGATGGCTATATCAATACAGATTACTGACTGCTTACTCTACCTTTACTTTTATTCGTTTGACTGCTTATGTCATTTGTTTTCATCATTTATATAAATACACGGAAAAAAATCTCGGCATAAAAAATAATTAAAGTAGTGTAGTGAAATTTCGGTAATACATTTGTATAAGTAACTTTTTTAGGTGATTAACAGTGCAAGATCAGGACTAGTGAAAGCACGTGAGAAGACATTTCATAGTTCTGGTACTTTAATAACTGGTGCAATCGGCAGATTGTAGAATGTAAGCGTGGAAACGTGCATCCATTGTACCGGATGTCAGTTTGTGGGACTGAGTTCGACTCCTGTTGCACTTGGTCGTTCCGTACACGCACGATCAATGGTGTATGTGGATGACGCTGAAGTTGTCCCGTACATGCTCTATTGGAGACGGCTGTGGTGATCGAGCAGACCAAGGAGCATGTCAGCACATTGTTGAGCATAATGGGTTACTACAGCGGTGTGTGGGTGAGCGTTATCCTGTTGGAAAACACTTCCTGGAATTCTACTCATGAACGAGAGCACGACAGGTCGAATCACCAGATTCATGCAGAAATGTGTAGTCTCGATGCTTGGGATAAGCACCAGGGTGCTCCTGCGGTCATACGTGATCACATCCTAGACCATAAGTCCAGGTGCAGGATGAGAGAGTCTAGCACGCAGACAGGTTGGTCGCAGGCTATGAAGTTGCCTCCCTCTAACCAACACACCCCAACACTGACACAGAAGGGCGGAACCAGTTTATATCAGAAAATATAACACACCTTCAACCTGCCCTTCAATGATCTCTCGCTTCACACCACTGAAGTAGTAAATGGCTATGGTCTGGGGTAAATGGAATGTACGCTGTAGAAAATCTATCTTGGAGCTGTCCCTGAAGTTAACGGTTTATAGCAGTTCATTGTGTCACTATGGTGCCAACTGCTGTTGAAATTGGTGCTGCAGTTGCGGTACGATGCGTCTGGGCCATACGCAGAACACTATGGTCGTCACTCTCGGTTGTGCTACGTTACTGTCCGGAGATCGGTCCTCTTGCGACCGTACATTCTCGTGACCACAGCTGCTAACAATCATGTACAGTGGCTACACCTCTGCGAAATCTTTCTGCAGTATCGCAGAGGGAACATGCAGCTTCAGATAGCCCTATTACACGACCTGCTCAAATTCAGTGATGTGATGATAATGTTGTCTTTGTCAACTTAAAGGCTTTCTTGACTGACATCAACTCACGACGTGCAATGTCAAAGGTAACTAATGCTTAAAGGAAACCTGATTTACACGTTAATAGTCGCGCTCCTAGTGTCACTCTTATGCATCTGGTGCGAAATTTGAAAAGACATCAGCTTTCAGTTGTAGAAACTATCCTATCAACTTTCTTTTGTGTGAAATAACTCCTTCTTGGCGTTACAACGCTTTTACGTCGGTATATATCAGCTCGTTACACTGGATGCACTTTCGGTTTAAAGTAACTGTCGTAATTGTTTAGCGACATATATCGCCGGTTAACTCATATCCTTTTTTAAAAATAATTTTATAAAATTGTTTCTTTTTCCTACTTATGATGTAACTTTATTACCGCAACAATTCATAACACAATGTAAGACCCAGGAATACTATTACTTGATTTAGTAATTTTACTTGATTGCACATCGATGTTTGTGAAATACGTGTGCAGTAGCGTCACAAATATGGTTTTCTTCTGTCCAATGTCCATCCCAGTTTTCAGTGTAAGCAGCATCGTTAACATCATGAGTCTTCCGGGATTGGGGCCTGGGCTGCTCGGTGTTATTATACTTAATCCACGTTATCAAGCTAGCTTTATTTCTATCTTATGACGATGACATTTTCGGTTATCTTATGACGATGCCACTTTCGGTTAATCATATTAGGGTAATATGACGTCCCTTCTCTTTTATTCAAGTCGGAATCATATTTGGAAATTCCTTTTTTCAACAGCACGTATGTGAAATTAATCCCTTTTCGTTACTTCACAATTTATTCTGAACAGAATTTATATTATCTGCCAGTTGCAATTTTTCCCCTTCTTCGCAGATCTTAAGAAGGTCATTGTTACTAGATGTCTACAGTGTTACGAGGAATTGTTATTATTGCCTGGAATTAACGAAATTAATCCATCAATTTGACGAACAACTTGTAAGACTGCATCGAAATCAGCTGCATCGAGTGTTGTTTGAACCGACGGTACGAAAGCTTAAGATCCCGCTGTAGCCCATTACCGTACGAGCAACAAGGCAAGTAAGGCCATGGTAAAAAGAAAATGTATTTTTAATGAAATCGGGAAGAGATTTTTCATCAATGTCAGTAGCAATGGAAGAATGCTACGCTATTACAATTTGATAAAGGTACTGACTGAGGCGATTGCAGGTAAAACTTCTAGCTCACCGAGCCGTTTTCTTACAGAAGGACACTTCGGAACGTTGATAAGTCGTCAAGCTGAAAAGTCTCGGAGCACTTGCTGTCAACGTAGTAAAACTGTGAGCTTGAAGGTAACCATCAAAATTTATAGATGTCAGGCTTACATACATTTGATGTTTCCCTTTGACGTCAAGAAGTGTGAAGTACGACGACAATCGTGATCACCACCATTGGTAACTTGGAAAATAAAATCACCCAAAGTGTCTCAACTGCGGCGATGCAGCCTTGTATTTGCGCTATAAAAGTCGAGTGACACTTTATAGAAAAATCCGTTATTGAATGAAACTGATCTAGAATCTGAAGGAGACCACTGTTCATTGAAGAAGACGTTCGGCAGAAATACTGCACCATCCGTTCTGCAACTCGAGTGTTTCGATTCACAATATCCGTTATCTTCCAAAATACAGGGTGTTCCACCCTTATATTTCGGAAACGAAACAAAATTTGAAATATACAGTTGGCCAAGGATGCACCTATGCCATGGGCTCACACATCTGGCAGTAATGAACAGGCCATAAATGTAAACAACAGAAAGTTATCTTTTTCTAAGTGGCACATGTATATCTCCTCCACTGAAATGAAAACTAGAGGTACACCTAGTGACGGCAGACTTGGTTTGGATGTTCTAAACCTCATACTTTCTGAAACACATAGACATTAAAGGATGGCAGCTACGCTACAGTTGCTGCCGTTATGGGCAGAGCAAAGGTTGCCTACATTAGGCTTCTGGACAATGCAGGCAACGCGCATTACGGCGTTACAGCATTAAGGTGGTAACTGCAGCACCATTCCCATTATTTGAACTCTATGTATTCCAGGATAGTGAAAGCAATGTGCCAGCACCAAGTGTACCTATGCTTTTCATTTTGATAGTAAAACGACACATAAGGTACATAGAAAAACGGAAATTTGTGTTGAATTTGTTGTTTACTTACTGGGATTGTACTTTCCTGTCCATTGTGTGAGTCCCTTTCATAGATGCATTCCTGGAGATTTACATTTTTCTCGTTTTGTTCCATTTCGGAAAATTATAAGGTGGTAAAATGTTAGGTGGGACACCCTGTCTACCCACTTCGACAACAAATTGTATTGTGATATTATTAAATATGAACTGAATCCTGAAAACTAGACCAGTGTGACATCTATCATGTTTCATGTATTTTAAGAGCTGTAGCACAAAGGTATGAATAATATCTACATCTACATTTATTATCCGCAAGCCACCCAACGGTGTGTGGCGGAGGGAATTTTACGTGCCACCCCTTTACCTCCCTTTCCTGTTCCAGGCGCGTATGGTTCACGGGAAGAATGACTGCCGGAAAGCCTCCGTGCGCTCTCGAATCTCTCTAATTTTACATTCGTGATCTCCTCGGAAGTTATAAGTAGGGGAAAGCAATAAATTCGGTACCTCATCCAGAAACGCACCCTCTCGAAACCTGGACAGCAAGCTATACCGCGATGCAGAGCGCCTCTCTTGCAGAGTCTGCCGCTTGTGTTTGCTAAACATCTCCGTAACGCTATCACGCTTACCAGATAACCCTGTGACGAAACGCGCCGCTCTTCTTTGGATCTTCTCTATCTCCTCTGTCAACCCGACTTGGTACGAATCCCACGCTGATGAGGAATACTCAAGTATTGGTCGAACGAGTGTTTTGTGAGCCACCTCCTTTGTTGATGGACTGCATTTTCTAAGGACGCTCCCAATGAATCTCAACCTGGCACCCGCCTTACCAACAATTAATTTTATATGATCATTTCACTTCAAATCGTTCCGTGCGCATACTCCCAGATATCTTACAGAAATAACTGCTACCAGTGTTTGTTCCACTATCATATAATCATACAATAAAAGATCCTTCTTTCTATGTATTCGCAATACATTACATTTGTCTATGTTATATGTCAGTTGCCATTCCCTGCACCAAGTGGCTATCCGCTGCAGATCTTCCTGCATGTCGCTGCAATTTTCTAATGCTGTAACTTCTCTGTATTCAAAAGCATCATCCGCGAAAAGCTGCATGGAACTTCCGACACTACCTAATAGGTCATTAATATGTATTGTGAAAAACAGTGGTCGCATAACACTCCCCTGTGTCACGCCAGAGGTTACTTTAACGTCTGTTCTCCATCGAGAACTACATTTTGTGTTCTGTTTGCTAAACTCTTCAATCCAGCCACACAGCTGGTCTGATAATCCGTAGGCTCTTACTTTGTTTATAAGACGACAGTGCGGAACTGTATCGAACGTCTTCCGAAAGTCAAGGAAAATGGCATCTATATGGGAGCCTGTATCTAATATTTTCTGGGTCTCATAAACAAATGGAGCGAGTTGGGTCTCACACGATCGCTGTTTCCGGAACCCATGTTGATTCCAACAGAGTAGATTCTGGGTTTCCGGAAACGACATAATATACGAGCAAAAAATATGTTCTAAAATTCTACAACAGATCGATGTCAGAGATATAGGCCTATAGTTTTGCGCATCTACTCGACGACCCTTCTAGAAAACCGGACCTACCTGAGCTCTTTTCCAATCATTTGGAACCTTCCGTTCCTCTAGAGACTTGCGGTACACGGCAGCTAGAGGGGAGGCAGGTTCTTCCGCGTACTCTGTGTAGAATCGAATTGGTATCACTTCAGGTCCAGTGGACTTTTCTCTGTTGAGAGATTTCAGTTCACAGGTCACACTCGACTTAAACGGCTAGGTAAACCAACAGGGATTGAGAATAAAGCTACACGGACCAAGAACTGCCTTTCCTAATTGCTTGAACGACTGGAACTACAACAAATATGTGAAAGGATTAAAAATGACTCTAGCCAGTTGTGCAGACTCTTTCTTTTGCTGTTTAACCTATAAATTCACGAAGCAATGAAGCATATACAACAAAGCTCCGGGTTGTTGGATACCAGTGGTATGGTTCACTGATTTCATTGCCATCCTCCGTGAAATTGAGAAAGAGTTACAGGGAGTGTTGAATCTGATCAAAGGTCTACTGACACGTAACACGGAGTGAGAGTAAACAAAGAAAAAACTAAAACTGTATGGATCAGCAGAAATAGGATTAGGGAAAATAAAAAAAAATGAGTTGATAGAAAACAATTATGCTATTCTGCGTGCGATGGGTGTGTATGATATTTGATACACATAAGTACAGACAAAGAGAACACTTCGCACCAAAAGTCGTGTATTCTTTAACTCGTGGAAAAAAATTTCTGAGAACATGCGACTGGAGTGAAATATAGTATGGAAGTGAATCGTGACTTTAAGAAAACCAAAAAAGAAAAGAATGGAGACGTTTGAGATGTGATGACACAGAAGAAAGCTGTGTTTTATACAGATTCACAGGGAGATTCTCCGGAGATTTAGGGAGACAAGAATATATGGAGGACACTAAACAAAAGAAGAGTGATACGATGTGTTAAGCTTTTCAGTAATAACCTTGTGGTAGTAAAGAAAGTCGTACAAGAGGAGTATTGTAGCAGAAGGCAGGGATGAGAATAGAAATCGCAAATAAGAATATGTGTACTTTGGGTTTTGGCGCTACTATAGGGTGAAGGCATTAATACAAGAGAGGAAATCGTGGCCTGCCGCACAAAACCACTCCTCACCCAAGTCCACTAAAACACACACATACACATACGCACACTCACGTGCGCTCACATGCACACACACACACACACACACACACACACACACACACACACACACACGCACACACACCAAACAATAAAGGCTATAAGTCGCTCTATTGCTTTGTAGACAGCGTGATGAGGAATTAACGATAAAGTTTCTGTTACGATGATCAAGTTAACCGCTACATTGAACCGAGTACCTCACATTAAATATGTGAATTGTTACATCACGTGTCAGGCTGAACATTAATATTGTTCTCGTACATTGAGCTGCGACAGATATACACTCCTGGAAATTGAAATAAGAACACCGTGAATTCATTGTCCCAGGAAGGGGAAACTTTATTGACACATTTCTGGGGTCAGATACATCACATGATCACACTGACAGAACCACAGGCACATAGACACAGGCAACAGAGCATGCACAATGTCGGCACTAGTACAGTGTATATCCACCTTTCGCAGCAATGCAGGCTGCTATTCCCCATGGAGACGATCGTAGAGATGCTGGATGTAGTCCTGTGGAACGGCTTGCCATGCCATTTCCACCTGGCGCCTCAGTTGGACCAGCGTTCGTGCTGGACGTGCAGACCGCGTGAGACGACGCTTCATCCAGTCCCAAACATGCTCAATGGGGGACAGATCCGGAGATCTTGCTGGCCAGGGTAGTCGACTTACACCTTCTAGAGCACGTTGGGTGGCACGGGATACATGCGGACGTGCATTGTCCTGTTGGAACAGCAAGTTCCCTTGCCGGTCTAGGAATGGTAGAACGATGGGTTCGATGACGGTTTGGATGTACCGTGCACTATTCAGTGTCCCCTCGACGATCACCAGTGGTGTACGGCCAGTGTAGGAGATCGCTCCCCACACCATGATGCCGGGTGTTGGCCCTGTGTGCCTCGGTCGTATGCAGTCCTGATTGTGGCGCTCACCTGCACGGCGCCAAACACGCATACGACCATCATTGGCACCAAGACAGAACCGACTCTCATCGCTGAAGACGACACGTCTCCACTCGTCCCTCCATTCACGCCTGTCGCGACACCACTGGAAGCGGGCAGCACGATGTTGGGGCGTGAGCGGAAGACGGCCTAACGGTGTGCGGGACCGTAGCCCAGCTTCATGGAGACGGTTGCGAATGGTCCTCGCCGATACCCCAGGAGCAACAGTGTCCCTAATTTGCTGGGAAGTGGCGGTGCGGTCCCCTACGGCACTGCGTAGGATCCTACGGTCTTGGCGTTCATCCGTGCGTCGCTGCGGTCCGGTCCCAGGTCGACGGGCACGTGCACCTTCCGCCGACCACTGGCGACAACATCGATGTACTGTGGAGACCTCACGCCCCACGTGTTGAGCAATTCGGCGGTACGTCCACTCGGCCTCCCGCATGCCCACTATACGCCTTCGCTCAAAGTCCGTCAACTGCACATACGGTTTACGTCCACGCCGTCGCGGCATGCTACCAGTGTTAAAGACTGCGATGGAGCTCCGTATGCCACGGCAAATTTGGCTGACACTGAGGGCGGCGGTGCACAAATGCTGCGCAGCTAGCGCCATTCGACGGCCAACACCGCGGTTCCTGGTGTGTCCGCTGTGCCGTGCGTGTGATCATTGCTTGTACAGCCCTCTCGCAGTGTCCGGAGCAAGTATGGTGGGTCTGACACACCCGTGTCAATGTGTTCTTTTTTCCATTTCCAGGAGTGTACATGGTCTTGTTACTTCCTGCAAGCCATTAGCTACAAGGACGTTTGCCAAAATACGAATATTTCAGTTCTGGATATCACCCAAAATACATAACGTAGGTTTCAATTTCGGTATGTCATGCGGAACTCATGTTGGGGTGTGTGAATCTGCTGGTTGGCCCTCGCATCCTTTCGCTATAATCGATTGCTACAGGTGTTTCTTTTCTTCCAGGAGGTACCAAACCCACGAAGATTTGCTCTACTCGATGTAACACCCTGTCACTGAACTGCCTGTGTCACTTAGATTAGCCATTTGGAGTCAAAATGTTTTGTTTCAGGGTCTTCTAAGACGTCTCGCTACAGTATCTTGGCTCAAAGCTCCGATCTAATCTACGTCCTACACCTCTGAGATAATGTACTCATATCGCAGCGTGTTGCATGAAATGATTCAAAAACAAAGTAACTGATATTCACAATAGTTCAGGAAGAACGAAAAGAACAGCTGGAAACATCTAACTCATTCCGAAAATAAACGTTGTGACTTGGGCTAAAAAATATTTTACACTTTATTACGTACCACTCTCGTACATTTAGAAGAACAAAAACTTATATCGGGACCTCTGTCCGCGTATCTCAGGAATGATACGCTCAGGTTTCTGCTCCCAGTGATGAATCTCCAGTTATTATGGTTTTCAGTTTATTTCCCTTAAAATGTAGTTTTGTCATTATTGCAAATACTCCTCTTCGTGGAAGGTGTGGACAACGTGAGGCACGTAAGCGCTGCCTAATGATGTGGCCGGCAGTTGAAATCGGTGCGGTGTATGCATGTCCCGTCATATTACTTTAGAGGAGAAGCTCTTATCCAGCCAGAGCAAACAATCCCTATTCATAGTTTACAACCTTTCCGTATGCTGAAATACAGTGATATAGGGAAGACTACCTACTACGATACTTTCATCGGGTGAGATCGTCAGTCTTGAACATTACGTTTAGCAACTTCCAGAAACTAAATTTGCAAAAATGTATAAACACGCGGTGGATGGTTTTGCTGTGTTACTATTTCGAGGTCTCGTTGCAGCTAATATTCAGTGTAATTAAATTTTATATATATATATATATATATATATATATATATATATATATATAAAATTTTATATATATATTCCTTTAGTAAACTGTTCATCTAGGCTGGGGCTGGGGATGAAATAGTTAATTTAACCACTAAAACACAGCATTACGAACTAGAATTTAACGGTCTTCTTTTCCCATTTCATTGTCAAGAATCTTTTAAAGGTACAACCTGTGGGCAAAAATATAACTGGAACGGTGTCTTTAGACCAACTACGATGAGGTGGGTACGTTACAGCGCTAAGAAGCAACATTCTATACAGAACCCACATTTTCCTATGAAATCTGGAAATATTCCCCAGTAAATATCGTTAAACCTAGATGGTTTAAGATTCACAGTTCTGTCTCATATTCTCTTCTGCTGGAAGATAACCATCTTTACTTACTTCCCACCTGTGACGCAGTTACTGAAGAGCCTTTAGTGGAATACGAGGAATAATTCCTTTCGCTACTTTTCTCATATAGCATTAAGAGTATTATCTTAGATGGAAGGAAATTTAGGCGAAAATTTAAGGAAAGGAAACTTAAGGAGGAAATTAAAGGCGAACGATCGAAGATCCGGCAATCCACCCATCACTAATGTGTGATACTAAATTCAAATTCCTTATGTATCTGTTCCCGTCAGTTATTTCAGAATGTATGGAATTTATTTTTCGATTTATACACATAAACTTGTTTAATTTGTTAGGTTGGTGGTCCTCATATTCACACTATCTACTTTCATCTGTTTATTTGAGAATTGCGCTTCTATTCCCTTCATTTTCATTAAGCATTTAAAGATGCAAATACTTTCAAAATAAAAGTATTGCGGAGAAACTACACTACAAATATTAACCATCCCCAGTGCTACATTCTGAAAGCCATTATAATCGAATAGTTTCACATTCGATATTCAAAATGTTATGAAATCTCTCACCCTGAATAAATGTGTATTCACTGCCCTTATAAATCAGTGTAATCTGTCCAGTAGTTCACCAGTGGTTGCATCACTAAAGGTAAGATGTGATAGGGGATGTATTACAAAATAGCTAATTACATAACTAATTGCAGATGTGGTAACGCCTAAAAAGGAATTCTCCTTCTGGAGCCACAACATTTGTAGGTGAGAAGTAGGTGGAGCTAAGAATTATTCCATAAATCTTAATTTCACACCTTGAAATACCATATTTACAGACCAACTTGCTAGATTTGTGTATTGTCTACTAGATGTCATGACTTCTCTCTCTCTCTCTCTCTCTTTTTTTGGTAGCACAAATCAGATTTGCCATCAACTTGGAGCCTAAGTACTAAGTGAAGGGATTCTGCTAGATGGAAACAAAAATAACGGAAGGTGGACGAATGAACAATGATATTAAAGCCCCAGGAAAGAGGTAATTCCTAAATTGGAAAATTGTGCTAGTACAGAACGTTGCCCTAATATTGGGAAACAATTTCTGAGAATGTAGGTCGGAAGCACAGCATCGTGCGGTGGTGAATCAGGGACTGTGGAAAGAATTAGATAAAGAGTCGAGGCTTTTGTAATGTTGCAGAAAGATACAGAAAATGAAGTGAACCATAAGATGAGATAAGATCAGGAAGTCCTCCGCAAAATCAACGAAGATATAAATACTTGGAAACGCTGACTAGAAGAAGGGACAGGATGGTAGGACGTGTCTTGTTAAGAAATAACTTCCATGATACTGGAGGGAGACACAGAGCGTTAATAGCTACAAGTCCAACAGATAACAGTAGACGTTTGGTATACTGTGTTATGCTATGTTGAAGAGATGGGGATGATTACAGTTTGCTCATAACGAATAAGCAGTATGATACTTCCTACCAGCAGAAGGCGGCCGACAGTGTTCCCATCAGACGATATTGGCTTTTGCCATTTTTGGTACAGAGATACTGTCTTCCATTAACTCCTTCGGCTGCTGTGTGGTTTTCGGTTCTGTTATCCACAATAACAAATTCAAGAGCAACAACACTTAGGTGTCTCTGAAGCTGTAAAAACATTTGGTCAGGTATTTTTTATGCCTTTCTTTTTTATCATTATTTAACAAATAGCGCAAATCATTCGTGGATCACCTGAGGGAAAGGTGGGGCGGAGGGAAGGAGAGGAGGCGTGGTGAATATGCCTCCTCCAACACCCGAAGAACATTTTACTAAAACCATTTACAACTTACATTTATTTATTTAGAAGCAAGTTATTGAGGTCATCAGTCGGAAAATTGATTGGATGCAGCTCTCCATGCTATTCTATGCACTGTAAGCCTCTTCAATACACTGCAGCGAACATCTTTTTAGTTCGCTTTACTACACTGACCTCTCGGTTTCCCTCCACAATTTTTAACCTCCACACCTCCCTTCAGTATCAAACTGGTAACCCCTGGCGTCTCAGAAGATGTCCTAACAATAGTACCCTGCTTTTAGTGGAGTTGTGTAACAATTATTTTTGTTCCTCAATTTGTTTATTAGTTACGTGATATACCAGTATAATTTTCAGCATTATTTAGTAGCACCACATTAGAAAAGCTTCTATTCTATTCGTGTCTAAACTGTGTATTGTTCGTGTTTCATTTCCAGACATTACTGCACTCCAACAGATGTCTTCATAAAAGACTTCGTAACACATCTAAAATCGAGTTTAATAAATTTCCCTTCTTCAAAAACGCTTTTATGGCCTTTGCTAGTCTGTATTTTGCATCCTCTCTACTTCTGCCTTCAACAGTTACTCTACTGCCCAAATTGTAATACACAGCTGCTACTTTTTGTGTCTCGTTTTCTGACCCATTCTCCTCCACCTGTTTTAATTCGACTACACTCCATTATGCTTGATTTGATTTCTTGATTTTCATCTTTCAAGACGCTGTGCTTTCCGTTCAACTACTCTTCCAAGTCCAGTCTCTGATAGAATTACGATGTCATCGGCAAACACCAAGTTTTTATTTCTTCTCTCTGAATTCTAATTCCTTCTCCCAATTTTTCTTTGGTCCTTTTACTGCTTCCTCAATGTACAGATTTAATAACGTCGGTGACAGGCTACAACTGTGTCTCGCTCACAGCAATTCATAGGTGACACTGGCCGTCAACAACAAACTGGACGCTGTTGTCTAGTTAAAAGGCAGAACCTATAAACCACAGGGAGTCCAGTTAGAGTTGGAAAGGAAAATAAGAGTATCCCTTTTTTTATTGAATATAGCCAGAAAAAATGAAAGAAACCACTTTCCTTACACTTAAACCCCCTCATAACCTTAGCCTGCAGACTTGTGTTCTCAGTGACGCACACTCCAATTTTTTATACATTGTAAGTGGTTATTCTCCTAGATTATGCTAAGGTGACGTACTAAGCATTAATATAAGCAAGTTACGGTTATAATTAGCACATTTTACATGTGTTATAGTTAATATAATATCCTAAGCAACTGTGGTACGTTAGAAGTCAGAGCGACAATAGTACTTTGCGGAAGTGTGTGTGTGGGATGGTGTGTGTGTTTGGGGGGGGGGGGGGGGGTTGGTCGGGGAGAGAAGTCAGTAAGACACAGTGAACACTCTCTTTCCACAGACATAACCATGTATCCATGTCTATAGACTGGTAGGGTAGCATAGCATGTATGTTGCTGCTTCCAAGAAGGCTCCCTGATGAATGTGAGCTCTTCATCTCCTATTCTTTTATGTAAGAACATCTCCACATCTAATAACAATAAGAAACCATAGAAACCAGAGATAATGAAACACTGGGCTATCCATTTAAATAAAATGTCTTCAACTGTCTAAATGCGGGAATATCTGAAACGCAGTTAGTAGTAAAAATGACGAAAAAAACTGCACAGATTACTTTCGTTAGCTGTCAGACGATATATAATTTGTGAAGGACAACATTTTTTTTCGCGGCTGGCTGATATTGTTATGTCCATTTATCCTTATTATTATTGGTAGTTCAGCCATTAATCTATTAAAAACACTTAAATTTGTACAGTACGAGGGTGAGTCAAATGAAAACCTTAAATAGTTTCTTTAAATATTATTTACTGCGCAGAAGTGGCACAAAGCTTTATCACTTTTCAGCATAATCTCCCCCACGCTCAATGCAAGTCCTCCAGTGCTTACAAAGTGCATAAATTCCTTTAGAAAAAAATTCTGTTTGTAGTCTGCGCAACCACTCACGCACCAAGTGGCGCACCTGTTCATCAGAACGGAACTTCTTTCCTCCCATTGCATCTTTGAGTGGTCCAGACACATGGAAATCACCTCGGGCAAGATCTGGTGAGTATGGTGGATGAGGAAGACACTCAAAATGCAGGTATGTGAGTGTTGCAACTGTCGTACGGCCAGTGTGGCGCCATTCCTTGCTCGCTCTCTCCATTTCCGGTTGGTGGAAGTGAACCCAGGTTTCGTCCACAGTAACGATTCTTGCATGGTTGCCATCACATTCTCGTTCAAAGCGAAGAAGAAATTCCTCACAAGCATCAACACGTCGATCTCTCATTTCAGGAGACAGCTGTCGTGGCACCCATCATGCAGACACCTTGTGGAACTGGAGCACATCATGCACATTGTGGTGTGCAAACCCATGACTAATCTGTAAACATGCTGCAATGTCATTCAGTGTCACTCGGCGGTTTTCCTTCACTATGGCTTCAATTGCTGCAATGTTCTGTGGAGTAACAACTCGTTGTGCTTGACCTGGACGAGAAGCATCTTCCACTGAACTCACATCATTTGCGAAATTCCTACTCCATTCATAGAATTGCTGCTGTGACAAACATGCATCACCGTACTGAACCTTCGTTCGTCGATGAATTTCAATAGGTTTCACACCTTCACTACGCAAAAACCGAATAACAGAACGCTGTTCTTCCCTGGCGCAATTCGCAAGTGAGGCGGCCATCTTTGTACTGATACTCCGATGGTATGTGTGCATCTGCACTATGCTGTCACCTGCATGCTGTTTGTAGCAGGCTTAAACACAAACAGTATAACGGCGCGAAATTTCGATTTGCTATTACGAATTTAAGGTTTTCGTTTGACTCACCCTAGTACAAATAAAAGTAAAGTTTTTCATCCATTATTTTTCAAAAAGACTACAAATCAATAGTATGGGAAAGAGTATCATTTGCTCGAACTAAGACTAAATAAATCTCATCGTAAGAAATAACGGTGAGAATATATAGACACAGACCTGATGTGGCCAAAAATGTTATATTTATTTAATATGAGGTGTATAATATTACATCTCCGCAATCTCTTTGGGTTTTCAAAATGAAGCTATTTTAAATTATGACAAAACTGTATTATAAAAAGAAATATTGGTTTCCGTATCACACTACTGCCTATTACATACATAAATTTCAAGGTACATCTTTTACTAATAGGGTAGTTGTAATTAAACTTTGGCTACTTGACAGGGTCGCCATGAGAATGAATGATCATAGTACAATGAACGTGTTGTACACATTTGTAACGACATGCGAAATACAAATAACGAATAAACCTTTCAAAGCACTTTTCAATATCCGCTTGAGGGGATAACAGTTGTTAACTGTGTATCATGGTTACGTTGCATGTTACAAAACATAAACTTCATGAAAGTAACTTGAATCACCGAGGGTGGTGGACGCCATAGAGGTGGCATGAACTTGGAGGTCTGGAGTGCATTCCGGCTTGTAAGAACATGGATCGATCATTATACGTTTTTTGGTGCATATGTACCGTATTTGTTAGTCGTAACTGCACTACCTACAAATTTTAGTGTACGTGAAAAAAAATAGCGAAGAACTCTGCAGCATCTAACTGCACAATAACTACAGGAAAGAAACCAATATTATCTTTCAGAGATATGTGCATTGGTTTAGGTGTTTTATATTACGAATATTGAAAAGGGATTGATAACTGATTTCCCTTTTTTTTTCTTAATAGTAGTTGTTATATTTGACATTACTGGTGGATATGACCCTCGAAAGTAAGTACATTTAAGTTAAAAAATTTGGAGCACATACTACAATTCACGGTCGTGTTAAAGTAATGACCTGCATTTGGCTGTGAGAAAAGAGTTACGGAAAATTTCTTGTAGTACGCAACAAGTAATTCGGTAAACAATTTCAGATTGCAGGTTTTTTCATAAATTGCTATACTGTAGTTACATACTTTAAAAAGTATGTCTTGATGATGGCCAGCCGCTAACGGCCAAGCGGTTCTAGGCGCTTCAGTCCGGAACCGCGCAGCTGCTACGGTCGCAGGTTCGAATCCTACCTCGGGCATGGACGTGTGTGATGTCCTTAGGTTCGTTAGGTTTAAGTAGTTCTAAGTCTAGGGGATTGATGACCTCAAGCCCCATAGTGCTTAGAACCATTCGAACCATTTGATTTATGATGATGATGATGATTACAGAGTGATTCCTCTGCACAATTGAAGTTTCACCCAGTCCACCTGGCAGCATAAAAGTGGGAGCTATGTTATAACCAAGGTCCGTAAGCTTTGCACGACAATAGCCTCTTTTCAAATTATCCGCTCTTCACAGTAGATCACTTACCGCTTGTGGGGTCTTGCTACAAATTTTGCACCATCTAATGGCCATCTGCGTCCACGAAAACCTGGAACCGCACTAGAGATTACAATTCAAAATTATTCGCAGCACTTTTCGAACTGTGGAAAACAAACATCAACAGAAGTAAAGCATCGACTTTGGAAAAAAAATTTATTTTTCGATGAGTTGTAAGCGTTAGCCAGCCGCTCTATAATCGAGTAAAGTGTTATTCTATGTGTGCACCCTTCCGAAACTGTTAGTCTTTCAACTCACTGTTTCCACAACGATAGAGGGTCAACATCTAAGGAAAAGTGTACTCATATATTAATTCATAGCACTGTGAATATGTTATTGTGAACTGGTAGCTGAGTGGTCAACGCGACATAATGTCATACCTAACGGCCCGGGTTCGATTCCCGGATGGGCGGGACATTTTCTCCGCTCGGGAACTGGGTGTTTTGTTGTCCACATCATCATCATTTCATCCCCATCCTCACGCAAGTCACCGAAGTGGCGTCAGCTTGAAAGACTTGCACCAGGCGAATGGTCTACCTGACGGGAGGCCCTAGCCACACGGCATTTCCATTTAACACAATCTGACACGTTTTCTTCGTATGGGAGATGACGTATTTCATTGGTTACGGTACAGTACATTTAGACTTTTTTCGCCTCAGTAACTTTGTGGTATCCAGAAAAGAGTGCCTTTCTTCAGCATCTCTTTTCATTTTACGGTAGGGATGTTTTTATTCAAACGACGTGTTATGCTCTTCATGTATTCTGTTACAGTCTCCTGCTGTAATACACTTCGTATTTTCCAACAGGCACCAAATTTGTTTGTTAACATAGATCATGAGGTCTTTTCGTATTCTGTTACAGTCTCCTGCTGTTATAGCCTTTTCCTACAGACACCGTATTTGACCGTTAACGTAGATCACCACGTGCCTCGTCATATAGCTAGAGGATATTGACGCTACACCAGCTTCAGCGCATATACCGGGGCTTATTTTGTAGGTGACATTAACCGGCCTATGCCACCATAATGGACGCTGTCTGAGATAAAGCCTTAAACTACAGAGAAATGGTCCAGTTGGATCGAAGGAATGTATAGTATGTCTAAAAGAGTCGCCAACATTCATGGTCCTGCAGCTGATGCTCTTCAAAATAAGGTCATCCGTTTAAATACGGGTCACTGAAATCACAGCGCTCGCTGGAATCTGAAGCTGCATATCTCGAATGGACGAAACAACACAGAAAGTGGATAGCAGCTGACTGGAGACCTAAAGTGTGATCTCATTCCTCGATCTACATGTCAAATCGTCAACACTGTCTTCGGCTGGATGTGTAGACATGAAATAACATGAAAAGTCTCTTTCTCATCAAATTCAAGCTATTATGAAGGCTGAAGTCTTGGTGTTCTCCTCGTAACTAATTTTATGATGTGATCTATAGGACCAGACTTCTCGGACCCCAAGAAAACACCGTCAGGGCCGTCCTCCTAGCATTCGGGGCAGCAATCTCTGTATTGTCGACTGCTCGTTTCAAACGTCTTCCCAGACGTACACTCCAAGTCCCTCCTATTCCCTGAAAGACTGTCTTCTGTCACAGCAGTAGTCTCGCTTGTTGATACGACTGACGCTGGTGGGATTCTTTCCAGAACTCTCTTGGCAAAGCAAGAAAGCATCTCCAACTCTGATGCTGCCGGCTGGACTGGGTGCAATTGTGCTGCGGAATCACATCATAACCATCATCATCATCATCATGACTACCAATTTCCTTGGTTTGCTTTTGTTGTCACTAGTGGGATGACAGTCGACCGCTAATTCCAGACCTAGGGGGAACAGAATTCTAACTTGAAGATTTTCGTCACGGTATGAATTGCCTTTCTCTATAG